>NC_091820.1:11072500-14005000 GCF_041296235.1 Equus asinus | reverse complement strand
TCTCCAAGTTTTATAAGCTTTATAGTGATAAAACATCACAATTATGGCTGACAAATCGGACTACATAACAGATTAAAAACTTTGTGTATAAGAAATTAAAAATACAGGGGAAATATTTTTTAACAAATATGGAAAATAGGCTTAATATCTTAGGCAAATCAAAAAGAAAACATTATCTCAATAATAAAGAAGAAAAAGACAGAGGCAATTCTAAATGAGGAACTATGCTAAGTAAACAGATATATGGGAAAGTGTTAAACGTTTCACTTCAATCTTAAACAAATACTTATCGAGCATCTACTATGGGCCAGACAGTTCTAGGCACTTTATCAAAGTACTTCTAGGTACTAGTCATCAAAGAATATGTCGGGGAAGTGGGAAAATTCCCCCCTTTTCCCTGAGGTTCTTATGGCTGGTCAAATAATTAAAAAGGCAGGTTCGCAGGAGAAAATCAAACAAAGTTTAATAGGGTGTATATATGGGAGAAACTCAGGGGAAACCGAGTAACTCAGCCAACTAGCTGAGGCTGCCAGTTTGAGTATCTTCAGCTACAGACAAGGAGGATGTTTGGGGTAGTGATTTGGGGCTTCAAAGGGGAGGAAGGCAACCCACACAGAAATGGAAAAGCAAATGCTCGGTAAATAGAACTTTGATAAGAGTGGGCTTAGCAAGGATCCTCGCAGTCTACCAGAACCCAAAGTTATCTATGGTGATGGCCTGTCCTGGGGACTAAATTTCTTTTAGGCAGTTAGGGGGGAAAGGTTGAATGTTCTTCCTGAGTCTTCTGAGACTTTGTTGTCTTCAGCTCGAAATAATCTGCATACCAGAGTGGCGTGTTTTGGAATGGCCTGCCCTGAACCCCATCAGTTCCCTCCTCTGAACCTTCCCTGGATTTTCACATATAAAAAACGGAGTTGCTGGCTGTGGAGAGAAAAATCAAGTTAGTAGCCAAGTGGTAAGAAATCTGCAAAGAGAGAAAAGAACATAGATTAGAATGAGGATAAACAAGCAGAAAAGAACAAACCGTAGCACACTTCCCCACACTCCATTAAACCAGTTCCCAATCCTGGAAATAAGTCAGTCCAATAAAATGTGTGAGCTTCATTTATCTGATGGAAAATGTCAATCTTCTCTTTTAAGAGATGTAAGTTAGATATTACTTGCCCAGTTTGATTCACATAAAAGCAACGTTTTTCACCGATGATTGCACAGGCTCCTCCTTGCTGGGCAGTCAGTGTATCCAGAACACGTCGATTTTGGAGTACCACAGAGGCTCGGCTGCTCATCTCTGACTGGAGTATTTTCAAAGTTTGCATGGTGGTGTTGAACTCTTGTTCCATTACCGTGGAGAGATTTAAGATTGGCTTTTCCAACTCATAATCTCCAAAGCTGGGGAATAAGACTCTCAATGCTGAAAAGAACTTGGAATTGTGATACACAAATGGATTTTCCATGATTTCCTGACTGGCACGTTTATGTGACACAATCTTATGAACAATGGAACCCAGGTTTGCAATTTGGCTGGCATTTAGGGTGGAGTATTTAGTGACAGAAGGGGCCAGGCATCCGAATCTACAGCGTCCTGACCAATTAGGTGGGAATCCTTTATACACTTTGTTGCCACATAAAATAAAAAGACCATTGTGGTTTATAGACAAAGTTCGCAGTGAATCTATAGTTCCCGTGGTGTGGAGAATTCCATGACCTATGCCATTGGTACTATTAGTGCCTAAACATCTCCATTTTCCATGCACTCCTGTCAATCTGTGAGAACAGAACAGATTGCGGAATAGCTGGTACAGGAGGCACGCAGTCTGATTTCGGCAGCTATGAAGCCTGCTCCGGTCACCTGACCAAGTGAGTCCAGATTTTTGATCCACCCATATATAGTTTGTGGCACTGGGCAGCTTAACCATGCGGGCAGCTGCAATACTCCAAGTTGTACACGAGTGACCTGTAAGCCGTCCAGAGCATTTGGTGACTTGGCAGATGTTTGTGCCAAAGGGAGTAGTGTTAGAGTCACGTATAACTCACTTTAGAGGTTTGAAGATGCCACCTGTGGAATCGAACCACAGAGCTTGATTACAATATTGTCCAAGTATGTCATCCAGGAAAGGTCCAGCGTCATGTTTACTTTCAACACAGAGGGAAAACTTTTGCCTATTGTCTTTCCCTGGGCAAAAGGGAGAGACCTGGAGCTGCTGTAGAGTCTTTCTGGGGCCCAAATGACTCACCGGGAGAAGAGGCAGAGTGAAGTTCTCCTTGTCAGGGAAACCACACCCTGCTGTTCATCCATCTTCCGTCCTTAGTCCACCAGGTGTTCACTTAAGTGGAAACAAAGACTAGTTCAGGTTCTTTTGCGCTGTCTAGCCGTTGACATAACCAGCAGTCAGATTGATTAGTTAGCGTGGCCAAGGCTTGGTAAACTGGCATAAGGGGGTGCTTGGTCTGTGCTCAACTTGTTGAAAAAGAGAGGGTTAGTAAAAGCAAGATACAGCTTGGAAAAGAGCCCATAGTGGAGACGTAGAGAGGGGAAGTAGGATAGATAGAGACCAGCACTCTCCAGTAAGCTTTCTAATAAATGATTAAAAGAATATATATATTTGCTAATTGTGTGTGTGTGTGTGTGTAGGGAGCTTTTAAATGCAAAGGGGAGGAAATAGGTGAAAGCAAGCTTTCTTGATCCGTGATTTTGGGAAAAGCTGTCTACTTCGTGATGTCGGCTACTTCTGGGGCCTGGGAATTGGCCCTGGAAATCCTTAGTTTAAGGTCGCCCGTGGGGACTGTCTCCTAGTTGTCTTGAGAGTGAGGTTCTGGGTCTATTTTGGCATGGCTTGCCTGAATCTAGGAAGATTTTTCCTGTATTTCTATGGCAGTGTAGGCGGTCAGTAAGATTTCATAAGGTCCTTGCCAGCAAGGTGACAGTGTGTTTTTCTTCTAAAGACCTTGATGTACACCCAATCTCCTGGTCGAAAGGGATGGCAAGGCTTTTCAGAAGATGGGGCCATGCCTCTTCTACCTGTTGACGATATGCTTCAAGTATGCTAGTTAATTTCTGTATATAGCTAGTCATAGCATCAAATTGGTCACTTAACTCCCCATAATATTCACTTAATCCAAGAATGGAAGGTTCAGAGATGCCAGTAGGCATCGGGAGTCCAAAAACTATTTCAAAAGGAGTCAAACCATATCTCCTGTTTGGAGTATTTTGAATCTTTCTAAGGGCCAAGGGCAGAGCTTCTGGCCGTTTAAGTCCAGTTTCTTGACAGACCTTTCCTAGAGTCCTTTTTATGCCTAGATTTTTACATTCCACTTGCCATGATGACTGTGGGTGATATGGGGTATGAAATTTTAATAAGTACCCTACAGTTTTTGCAAGCAAGTAGTTTATCTCTGTTGTAAAATGAGTTCCTTGGTCTGATTCAATCCATAAAGGAATGCCAAAACGAGGAATAACTTCAGTTATTAATTTCTTTACCACTGTTGTGGCATCCGCATGTCTAGTCAGATAGCATTCAATCCACCCACTAAACATGCAGATGATGACCAAACAGTGAGGATAGCCTAAAGCTGGGGGCAAGTCTAGAAAGTCCATTTGGAGTGCCACAAAGGGCAGTGTGGGCCTGGGAGGGCTTCCTGGAGTATGCTGGTTTCTCCCAGAAGCTTAGTAAGATTTGCAAGTAGTGCACTGGGAAATAGTTTGGTCAGAAATTTTATGGGTGCCAGGGCAAAAGTTTTAGTTTCTTAACTAAATTAACTTTTAGTTTCTTAACTACCCCCCATTTGCACATATGTCCCATTTGCTGGGAGATAAATGTAAGCCAAAAAGTCAAAAGAAAAGGAGCTACAGGAAGTCCATTTGGCCCAATATATAATGCATCTGATAATTGTTTGGCACCTTTTTGTGTCCAATTGTCTTTTTCAGATTGTGGGGCATTTGCCTGTTAGTGAATAATATCAGTCAGGGGTGAAGGCAGCTTTAAAAATTGGGTGGAAAAAGGATAAGGGAGTCCATTGTGAGCTGCATGTTTAGCAGCTGTATTAGCCCTGTTGTTTCCTAAAGATATGACATCAGTCTCCTTAGTATGGCTGAACAATGAAGAATGGCAATTTTAAAAGGGAGGTGAATAGCTTGTAATAAGGCTGCTATTAAGCATGCATTAGCAATAGGAGTTCCTGCAGAAGTTAAGAATCCACGGCGGCGGGGGCGGGGGGGGGGGGGGGCCGGCCACATGGCCAAGTGGTTAAGTCGACATGCTCAGGCTTCAGCGGCCCAGAGTTTCACCGGTTCGGATCCTGGGCGCGGACATGGCACCGCTCATCAAGCCATGCTGAGGTGGCATCCCACATGCCACAACTAGAAGGACTCACAACTAAAATATGCAACTATGTAGTGAGGGGATTTGGGGAGAAAAAGCAGAAAAAAAAAGAAGAAGATTGGCAACAGCTGTTAGCTCAGGTGCCAATGTTTAAAAAAAAATAAAGAATCCACGGGATTTCCAAATTGTGCCAACAGCATGGCAGACTCCAAAAGCATATCCAGAGTCCGTGTAAATAGTGGCAGTTTTTCCTTTTGCTAATGCACAAGCTCTAGTAAGAGCTATGAGTCCAGCAGCTTGGGCTGATTTTGCAGTGGGTAAAGAAAAAGCTTCAAGAGTTTCATGTGGGGAAACTATGGCGTAAACAGTTATTATGTTTCCTCGGAAATTTTGCTTACAGAAGCCATCACAAAACAGAAGTAAGTCTGGATTGTCTAAAGGGATGTCTGAGAGATGCTCTTGTGGCTTTGAGAGCATTTCCATAGTTGCGAGGCAATCATGTGGGATGGAGTGGGGCTCTCCATCATCAGGGAGGGGCAGTAAAGTAGCTGGATTTAAAGTGTTACAACAATGTAAGATGATGGAAGGGTTGGTTAAAAGAGCCTGCTCGTAGGTGGTCTGTTGCTGTGTAGAGAGGTGTTGTATCTTACGTACTTGCAAGATAGCAGACACATCATGGGGAATGTAGAGATGAATGGGAGAGCCTAATGTTAAAGTACTGGCTTTGTCAATCAAGGTGGCAGCTGCAGCCACCACACGTAAGCATGGGGGCATACCTGAGGCCACAGGGTCTAGTTGGCAGGAGAAATATACTATAGGATGTATTTGAGACACAAAAGATTTTCCTAGAATGCCTGGAGCAATTCCATTATTTTCATGACAGTATAGATGAAAAGATTTGTCAAAATTAGGTAAACCGAGAGCCAGAGGCGTGGACAAAGCTAATTTTAAGCCTTCAAAGGAGGCTAATGCCTCTGAAGGCCAGGAAATAGGCTCGGGAGTGATATCTGGGAGAAGAGCATATAGGGGTTTAGAAAGGGCTGCAAAATTAGGAATCCATTGGCAGCAGTCACCAGCTGCCCCTAGAAATTTATGTAACTGTTTTTTGATTTTCGGGAGAGGGATGGATGAAATTGCCTCAAGGCATTTGGGGGTTAGCTTTTGAATGCCTTGAGATATCTCATGCCCTAAGTAGGTAACAGTCATTTGCACCCACTGAAGTTTAGATCTGAGGCTTTATGGCCTCATTCAGCGAGTGCCTTCAGGAGAATGAGGGAGTCTGTGAGGGCTCCCTGCTCAGTTTGATTAGAGTAGAAGGTCATCCACACATTGAACAAGAGTGGAGCCTTGAGTAAAGGCTACAGAATCCAAGTCAGCTTTAAGGACTTGGGAAAATATTGAGGGGGACTCACAATATCCCTGAGGTATTCGAGTCCATGTTAATTGTCTCCCTTTAAATGTAAATGCAGAAAGAAATTGTGAGTCAGGGTGCAATGGGACTGAAAAGAAAGCACAGCAGAGATCAACAGACTGTAAGCCAGGCTGCATCAGCAGGAATTGAGGTCGGGTTGACAGCTGGATTGGGGACCACAGGATGCCAAGGAATTACAGAAGAGTTTATGGCTCTGAGGTCTTGTACAGATCTATAGATTTGGTTCCCGTCTGAGTCAAATTTGCCTTCTTCTTTTACTGGCCAGATTGGAGTGTTACAGGGTGAGGAAGTAAAAACTAGTACACCTTATTGCAAAAGGGAGTCTATTATGGGTTCAATTCCTCATTATGCCTCTTCGGAGAGCGGATATTGGGCTACTGATGGAAATGGTTTATTCTTTCTCCAAGTAATGTGCATGGGTTCTGCACTAAACAACAATCCTACCTCATTTGCATTTGTATCCTAGAGACTAATTGGGACATCTTTTTTAAAATATCAATTATTTTTTATTGAGTTTGTAATAGTTTACATCAATGTGAGATTTCAGTTGTACATTATTTCTTGACTGTAACCACATAAGTGCTCCCCTTCACTCCCTGTACCCACCCCCTACCCCCCTTCCCCTGCCAGTTTTACTACTATATGCCTTGCTGTAGGTCTTTTTACATTGACAAACCTAGGAGATCTGGAAACTTCCTCCACACATATTTCCCTCTCTTTCCCTAGATTTGGGAAGTTCTCTGCTATTATTTGTTTGAACATGCTTTCTGCTCCATTCTCCTTCTCTTCACCTTCTTGAATACCTATAATTCTTATGTTGCATTTCCTAATTGAGTCGGATATTTCTTGGAGACTTTCTTCATTTCCTTTTAGTCTTAGTTCTCTCTCCTCCTCTGTCTGGAGCATTTCAATATGACTATATTTGATTATGCCGATTCGCTCCTCTGTGATGTCCACTCGAGCATTCAGGGAATCCATATTTTGTTTTATTTCTTCCATTGTGTCTTTCATCTCTAATATTTCTGATTGATTCTTCTTTATAGTTTCAATCTCTTTTGTGAAGTAGCTCCTGAACTCATTGAATTGTTTCTCTATATTCTCTTTTACCTCATTGAGTTTTTTGATGATAGCTATTTTGAATTCATTATCATTTAGCTTACATATTTCTGTGTCCTTAGGATTGAGTTCCGGGTGCTTGTCGTTTTCTCTCTGGTCTGGAGATTTGATGTAGTGTCAGATGTTGGAAGGTCAGCTCTTTCTCATTCTGATATTATTTGGTTGCAGTTACAGCCTACCGCCACTGGGTGGGGGTCGAGAGCCACGTATTCTGAGCCCTCTCCCTTCAGCAGAGACGGCACAGGTCGGGTTGGGGGAGGGGCACTTTCTCCAGTGTGCACTCCGGGATTTCTCGATCAGCTCTTGCTATCTGGTCTCCTGGGGTCTTGGCTAGATGATGTCACCCTGCGCAAAAGCTTTTGCCCTGTTACAGGGCTTCCCTCTAGGCTTCAAGGGCCTGTGTGAGTCCTGGGTGATCCCGTGGAGGCATGACCCATCCCCCACTCCTTCCCTCACAGAGCCTGCCTTGGCAGTGATTGCAGTCTTTAGGGGAGGGAGTGAAGTTCTCTCTTACCCTGGTCCAGCTCCTCCGAAGGGTGCTCCAGCCTCTCCACGTTCCATCGTGTGGCTACATGTCTCTCTGAGGTTTTTGGGTTGTTAGGATATCTTCTGTTGGCGTATGGATGCCCCTTTTTGTTGTATATTGGAGGGGAGAGAGTCACGGGCAAGTTCACTCTGCCATGATCTAATTGAGACATCTTTTAAGGACCATCCTCTTCAGAAGAATTTAAATCAGGACGAGTTTCTAGCAAGGAAAGTAGGAGACTTGGAGTTTGGTCTGAGGGCAAATAGATAAAAACACCTTTTTTGTTACAATTTATAGTGGCATTAAGTTTACATAACAAATTTCTGCCAAAGAGGTTTGCTGGTGAACAGTCAGAGACCAGAAAGGCATGATGAGTGTTAAGGAGGCCTAAAGATACTGGAGTGGGCTGAGATATGGGCAGTGAAATAGGCTGCCCAGAGACTCCAACAGCTTGTATAGAATCAAAGGTGACAGGCGGAGATAAATCCTTTGAACAAATAGTAGTGAAAGTTGCTCCAGTATCAACTAAAATATCCAGTTCCTGATCCTCTATTTTAAGTTTAATGGTAGGTTCAGGGCTGTAACTGAAGATTTGCTGACCCCATCATTTAAGGGAGAAATGCCCCTCAGGAGGAGAAAAACAAGACTTCTGGGGGTTCTGGGGCCAAGCAGGGATATTTTTTAAACTTTCCCTTTTCTTAAGAGTGGGAAATTCCTATGCCCTGGTTTCTTGAAATACCTGCAATTGTCTGGAGGGGAATAGGGAGGCCTCTGAGTGGGTTTTAGTTTACTTTCAGAGTTGTCTTTTTGCTTCTGAAAACATTCAACTTGTAAAGCGAGAAGAGTTGTCTTTAATTCTCTTTTTCTTTTACTTTCCTGCTGACCATTTTCAAAGAATTGTGTAGCAACCTCCATTATTACACTTAATGTGATCATTAATTAATTACCCTGATCAACCAACCACACTATTTTGAATGTTTTTTTTTTTTTATATCAGGAAGAAATTTTCCAACCAAAGCAGAAATTGGGAGATTCCTATGTTCTGGGGCTCCTGGGTTTAATGCAGTGTGCCTTTGAAAAGTTTCTATAAAACGTTCAACAAAGGCTTTTGGATGTTCCCTTCCATTCTGAGTACATAATTCAATTTTTGACCAATTAACTTTGGGAGGAAACACCTCTAAAATTGCTCCTATTAAGCCTTGAATATCTGCCTCTAGTCATGCCACTTCCTGGTCATTTGCAGGAGGGTCTGGCCATCTATTTTCCCTGTGAGGGGGGTTTTTTCCAGGAGGTTGTCTGGCTTGTCTGATAACTACAGTGTAATCATGGGCTGGAAGAACCCCCCTTAGCAGCCAGTCAAGATCTCTGTGGGTGCGGTTATGAATAGCCACTAATCTTTCTAATTCCTCTTTAAACTTAGTAGGATCTTCTGACAATGGAGGCAGGAGAGTTTTATAATTCAGTAGATCGGCTGCTGTCCAGGGGACATGAATTCTTTGCAGTGGAGGTCCAAGAAACCAGGGCATTGGAGAAGAGAATGTCCCACTCTTAAGAGAAGGGAAAGTTTAAAGAATATCCCTGCTTGGCCCCAGAACCCCAAGAAGGCTCTTTTTTCTCCTCCTGAAGGGCATTTCTCCCATAAATGCACTGGACACTGCATAGAAACCCCTGAAGCTGGCAGAGCCTGATTACAGAGCCCTAGAAACTAGGAGGAGTTGTAAGGGACAGCAAAGCGAACCTTTCTGCTTTTTCTGGCCACTTCTACTAAATTCACTTCCTGGCTTCCAGCATTTACACAAGTGACCTGTATGCCTCTTGCTTGGAGGTGAGGCCTGAGTGCCC
Organism: Equus asinus; assembly: GCF_041296235.1. Classification (NCBI taxonomy): domain Eukaryota; kingdom Metazoa; phylum Chordata; class Mammalia; order Perissodactyla; family Equidae; genus Equus; species Equus asinus. Next base: position 13,995,765 of record NC_091820.1, on the reverse strand, counting down.
CCTGTAAGTCTTCTACAGAGAGAAGTTAAAACAGGCAGCTGAATGCCCTTTGGAGAAGTTGACATTCTAGGATTGAAGGGAACTGGCTGAGGAGCTGGCTGAGGAGCTAAGTCTTGAGGGGGAGGGTCTGAACCAGGGGCCCAGAGATCCAAAAGATCTTCTGGGGAATCAGGGACAGGGAGCTGGGGATATAGGGGAGCATAGGAGGGAGGAGAAGGAGAATTTTCATTAAATTTGCTTTTTAATCTTTGTTTTAAGTCTGACTTCTGTTCTTTCAATTTGTTAAGAGATTTCTTAAGGCTAGCCGTTATACTTTTGAGGGTTTTCTTTTCAATTGGATCTTCCCATAAATACCAATAAGGCTGCTGCTTGTTAGGAGAGCTCTCTAAAATATTTTTCAAATATAGAAGTTTTTCTAATTCAAAAGATCCGCCATCTGGCTATTGACCAGTAGGATCTCCATTCGTATATTTATTCCAACGGTGACTCAACCCAATAAGCCTTTTTAAGGAGTTTTAAGGTAACTTTCCAGGCTTAGAATAAATCTTTACCACGGACACAAGAAGCGTCCCTGGAGAGAGTGCAGATGATGTAGCCCCATGACCCAAAAGTTCACTCCCAGAAATAGACAGAGAAAGGAAAGCCCTTCGTTGCACAGGCAGTAAGGATCGTGTAGTGAAAACGGTGTCTCTGGTCTCCCACGAGAGCATGGGACTCCTCCAGTCACAGACCTGCTAATCTGTGACACTGGACAGGCACTACTGGAATGGGATTTTTCCAGCACTATCAAGCAATGAAGGTTGAGATGACAAAGGCCCTTATGGACTGGGCCCTTTATGACAAACTCCCCTGAGAGCTTAGCAGAGCCAGACAGAGAGAGAGCTCGGAACCCCAATCTATTTGACTGGCTACCAAGGTGCACCCTGGTAAATGCACCTTCCATATGGTGGAGACCAAGGAGAATATTCTCACTGGTCAAGAAGCCAAATTGTCAGGACACAGAACAAGACAGAAGGAAAAACCTTATCCAGTTTTTTTCTTATATGTACAATGACAGCTTTAGCTAAGCGTTGGGTCTCTTGGAGCCAGAATAATACCTAGGAGGGAGGTGCTGTGGAGTTGGGAATTGTGTGTGGTTTTACAGAGTACCTCGCTGTTGCACAGACATTTTCTTGACGTTGGCGGAGCACCTGTGTCATCTACCCCATTCTGTGACCAACTTATCCTTCCACAGGAGACTTCTTGAGGTGGCAAGCACCCTAATGGCTCTTAATTGCTTGAGCCATGCCCACCAAATTTGCAGCCTTTTTGACTTCCAAGATGCCCTAAGCAACAGCTTTCACCTCATGTGCATATTAACCCACAGCAAAGTTTATCTAGTTGATGCCGGTCTCATCACCGAAAACTCACCAGGCTGTAGGGCTGGCCCAGACAACAGGCTTATAGGGCCTATGCCTGTGTCCTACCCTATGGTATTTCCTTCTTATGACACACGACACAAAAGAAAAACATAGTGGCTATCTCTGGGAGGAAAAGGATCAATAAAGCCACGAGTACTCTACCAAATTTACTAGAGTCACACAAGAAACCAGTTTCCCAAATGTTTTCTCCTGCTAAGCTAAATTTAGAAAGAAAAAATTCTCGCCACTTGTTTCCATCGGACCTGGCAGATAGAGATTCTAGGAGGCTGCCGTGGTGAGAAATCTTACCTTTTGCCAGCTTTCGTCAGGCAACCCAGGATCTCCTCATCCACAGTGGTCCCAGGGAGGAAGTAGTTCTTCCAGCCAGAGAAGGCAACTTGCCAGCCAGTGGGGATCCTGCCGACGATGCCAAAACTGTCAGGGAAGTGAGAGAATTGCCCCCTTTTCCTTGAGGTTCTCATGGCTGGTCAAATAATTAAAAAGGCAGGTTAGCAGGAGAAAATCAAACAAAGTTTAATAGCGTGTATATATGGGAGAAACTCAAGGGAAACTGAGTAACTCAGCCAACTAGCCAAGGCTGCCTGTTTAATTATCTTCAACTGCAGACAAGGAGGACATTTGGGGTAGTGATTTGGGACTTCAAAGGGGAGGAAGGCAACTCACACAGAAATGGAAAAGCAAATGCTCGATAAATAGAACTTTGATAAGAGTGGGCTTAGCAAGGATCCTCCTAGTCTACCGAAACCCAGAGTTATCTATGGTGATGGCCTGTCCTGGGGAACAGGCCTTTATTTTAAATTTCTTTTAGGCAGTTAGGGGGGAAAGGTTGAATGTTCTTCCTGAGTCTTCTGAGACTTTGTTGTCTTCAGCTTGAAATAATCCACATACCAGAATGGCACATCTTGGGGCAGCATGTCCTGAACCCCATCAAATATAAATCAAATTACTAATGAGATACTAGTGAAACTGATATTTTCAAACACTGCTGATGGAAGTAAAGTTACACAATCCCAATTGGATTTTGCCATACCTGACAAATGATAGCATTACTCATGTCCTTTAACTCAGGAATTCTACTTTGGGGAACATATCTCCAAAGTAAAAAATAATCCCAAGAGGAGAAAAAGACTTATATGCCTGAAGATGTTCATTACATTGTATTTTATAAAGAGAGAGAGAATATATATGAAAGCACTTTAAGTATTTAGCATTTTTATCCAAGTTCTCTCAAATTTACTTTTCTATAGAATCCTTTTTCATAGAATATCTATTAACTTGTTTGAGAAGACACCTTCAGGAAGAAAGGGGCCCATAATTTTGGTGATCCTTCTGTTAGGATTCTAAGGCTAATGATGTGGTTCATATAGTAATGAGGTTTCAGTTGGGTGAAATATTTGGAGCCCAGGCCCACCTAAGCATCAGCCTCTAACCTAGAAGAGATGAAGGTCCTTGATTATGTACTTTTCTAGATTTTCTGAGATGTGAGGATCTCATGTGGCCTTTAGTAAGGATAGATAAGGCAGCTCCAATGTACTTACTGGACACAGACCTGAACTCCTCAAAAAAAAATGAGAGTCAATCTTTTATTCTATAGAGACTAAGACATTCATAGAAAGGACAAGGTCCCTTTATCAACTAGAGAGTTCAGAAGAAAGGGCAAACTACCTGATTGGGTCTCAGAATAAACATTCTCAGAGCAATGGCGCTCACCAGGAGCTCTCCAAGGTTCTGAACAACTGCCTGCATCTCTGTCCAGGCTGACAGAACCTTCCTCTCACTAGTGTCTCTCACCTAAAGGATTCACTACCTCTGTTTGCCTTGGCACTTGCCCTCTGGCCTCTGACTCCTTGACACAATCTGTCTGTACCAATACGTAATGGAACTTCAGTCACTGCCTGTTCTCTGCATGTACTGGCAACTTCATTTATCAGACATCCTCTAAAGGAAGTCTATTTGAAGTTATCTCAGTAGAAGAGAATATATGTTTCATTAACTCTTGGTTGTTCTATCAGGAAAGAAAGGAACTCAGGAGAGATAATTTTCAGATATGGATCCTCTCAGATCAGTAAGTCCTGGTATCTGTTACTGTATTTGGTTGTCGCTGGGATACTTGAGAAAGTAACTTCTAGAAGAATACGTGGAGGAAACAGAAAGAGGAGACCATAAGAGAGTTGAGAGATATAAAGAGCCTGTGTGTGACTTATTTGTCACACTTTTCAATCCTTCAATTACTGGATTGCCAACAGGTTGTGGCAGGGTGCCTTACCTATGGTTGATGCTGATAAACAAATGAATATTAATCTAAGCACTGGAAGAACAGAGTTCTAGTCCTGGGTTTTTTGTGTTATTGTGTAACTAGTCATATAACCTTGGGTAAATCATTTACCTTCTCTGTATCAATGTAGGGTAACTGCTGCAACAAATAACCCCAAAATTCCAATCACTTAAAACAAGGTAAGTTTATTTCTCGCTCACACAACAATCCAATATATATTCCTGGTTGCCTGGCTTCCCTGGACAACTCTCCTCCAAGTGGTGACTCAGATTTCTTCCATATTATAGCTTTGCTGTCCTCTAAATCCTTGGAGTAATCTTCATTCAGCTAGTCAATGAGGAAAGAGAATGGGGAGCTTATATATTGGAGGGTTTTATGGGTCAAGCCAAGAAGTCGTACACATCACTTCTACTTGCATTCTATTGGACAGGACCCATCACATGTTCACACTAATGGCAAGGGATCATGGGAAAGGTAGTCTTGCTGTATGCCAGAAAGGAAAAGGGACACGGTTTGGTCCCTTAATAGTTTGGTCCCATAACTGGCTAGTCTCTGCCATACTCTCTGGGTTCTGGCTTCCTCAGCTGTAAATGATGCGAATAATATCTACCCTTCCTTCTTCAGAGATTATTGTGAAGATCAAAGGAGATTATCTGTGTGAAAATGGCTTGAAAACTGTAAATCAACATGTACAGGAAAGGAATCATTATTGCTCGGCTTACCTATCTTTGAATGCTAATTTTAGGAGTGAAAAAAAGGTATTCTTTCTTTGGTAAGACTCCCTATAGTTGGTCCCGGTACATACCAAGTATAAATATATTTAATGGGATAATATAAGATATTTTTTCACGTGGGAGTGAAAATAGAGATTGTAAATGGACTCTGACATTTCATAATTTGAATGCCTTGATAGAAGTATAGAGTACCAGGGTGAAACTAAAAGAAAGTACCATTTTGCATTCAAGCCTAATTTCTTGCCAAGCTCCATAAGATGCTTATAACCTCCCAGACAATAAAACCTATCATAGGTTTGATAATAGGTGGTAAGTTTGATTATCTTTGAAGTTCCTCCCTGGACTGGGTATCGGAAATGGGATATCTAGTATGATTGTTGTGTACGACACTTAATTATTCATATACAAACATACACACACAGCTCCTTTTTCACTTTTCTGAGGTTCTTTGCCCTCAGCAGCCAGAAGCTCTTGTTCCTTCTAACTCTCAAAGCAAGCAAACCAAAAAAATTGCCTTCTCCAACTTCTCATTCTCAAGTTTTCCATGAATCAGAGGATCTGATAGAATTGTATTATGCTTAAACACCAAGCAACACACCAATGATTTCTGAACACTGATCATTCTTTAGTTTCATTATGTTTTGACCTGAAGCTAGTATCAGCCATCTGGGAAGCGCTGTTATTTAAGCAAATATCACTCAGCCAATTGTGACTGAGGCATTGGATCATGCGGAACTGTGAAATTTCTTCTAGGGATGAAAGGAAATAATAAGAAATCATGGTAGCAAGGGACACACTTTGAGACCCAGTTTAGTTTTCTGAAAGGAGAAAAAGACATTTGCTTGAAACTCCAGGGCCCTAGGGTAGTTCACCAGAGCGCACTAAGCCTTTGGAATAAAGTCCAATTTATCTTAGAGCAGACAAAACTCACAGCTTAAAAACTCAAAGCAAAGATAGCTCTATTCTCAATAAGTATAAAATAAGTGAATGTGAACATGAAATCAAGGAAATTAGATTGCACATAATCATACATTCTGGCGCACTGTGTTATTAACTTGAAAATATAGAGCCTTGGGTTTCGTGGAAGGAAATAGAAGCCGAGATGTAAAATGAAGCAAAGAAGGAGAAGCCCTTGGAAATATGAATCACTGGAAAATGAAAGCAGTGTCTAATCAAATAAGAGCCTTTCTACAGAGAGGCCATCCCTCACATCTGGGTTTCTTGGCTATCTCTTATTAGGAAAAAAGTGGGTCAGGAATTATACCAAAGCAGATCTCTTTCAGCTAGACAAGCTTTGAAAGAATTAAAAACAGTCTCTTTCTCTTTTCTAGTGCCTCTCAGTGGGTTTTTTTTTTTTTAAATCTCTTTCTACCAGCCATTTCCCAGCTACATATCTACTTGGATTTCATGCTGGTCTATGTTCTACTCATCCTATCTGTCTCAGGAATCCATGCAAACTGGTGTCAAAACCAAGCATGCTAAAAATGCTGGAGTCTTGAAGCAGATTGCACCCGCCATTTATTCACTGACTGCTTGCATTAGTGAATATCCTCTTCTCACTTTGATGATAAAGCCAGGCTGAAAGTGAAGAGGAGACGGTTTTGCTTCCCAGAGGATTTGAGTATTGAAATGTTATATTTGGAAAAAAAAGTTTCCTCCTTTCCAGGAGAACAAACACGGATCTTCCCAGATATTGTGAGAGGGAGACATGGGGGAGTGTGGAGACAATATGAGAGAGCGGAGGAAGAACTGGGATCCAGGGGTTCAGGAAACCTGGAATCTTATACTGTCTCTCACCAAATCTAGGACCTTGGCAAGTGACTGATCACTCTTAGCCTCATTTTCCCACTTGCAAAATAGTAAGAACAAACAATTGAGAGCCAGGGTGGTATAGTGGGCAACTGCACACACCCCAGAGAAAGATTGCCAGAGTTCAGATTCTGGCTCTGCTGTTGTTATCTGTAACACTTCTGTGTCTCAGTTTCCTTTTTTTGTTTTTTTTCTGATTTTACATCTAGCTGAAGCTTGAACCATATTGCTGGTTGTAGAATTAATTTTAATTAGTAAACTTCATTTTTTAGACAAGTTTTAGATTCACAGCAAAATTGATCAGAAAGTACAGAGATTTCCCATATACCCCCTGCCCCTACATGTGTACAGCCTCCCCACTATCAACATCCCCCACTAGAGTGGGACGTTTGTTAAAATTGATGAACCTATATTGACACATCATACTCACCCAAAGACCGCAGTTTGCATGAGGGTTCACTCTTGGTGTCACACATTCTATAGCTTTGGATAAATGTATAATGACATGTATCCATCATTATAGCCTCATACAGAATAGTTTCACTTCCTAAAAAGCCTCTGTGCTCCACCTATTCACCCTCACTTCCCCCAACCGGTGGCAACCACTCATCTTTTTACTGTCTCTATAGTTTTGCTTTTCCCAGAATGTCATATGTTTGGAATTATATAGTATGTAGCCTTTTCAGACTGGCTTCTTTCACTTAGTAATATGCATTAATTTTCCTCCAGCACTGAATAATATTCCATTGTCTGGATGTACCGTAGTTTATTTATCCATTCACCTACTGAAGGACATCCTGGCTGCTTCCAAGTTTTGGAAGTTATGAATAAAGCTGCCGTAAACATTTGTAGGTTTTTGTGTGGATGCAAGTTTCCAATTCATCTGGGCACATCCCAAGGAGTGCAATTGCTGGATCATATGGTAAGAATATGTTTATTTTTTAACAATTTTATTGAGTATGAGTTTTGGCAGATTGTGTCTTTCAAGGAATTGGTCCATTTTATCTAGGTTATCAGATATGTGGATATAGAGTTGTCCATAATATTCTTTTATCTTCCTTTTAATATCCATGAGATCTTTAGTGATGTCTTCTCTTTCATTTTTGATACTAGTAACTTATGTCTACTCTCTCTTTTTCTTAGCCTGGCTAGAGACTTAACAATTTTATTGGTCTTTTCAGGGAAACAGCTTCTGGTTTTGTTAATTTTCTCTATTGATTTCCTGTTTTCAATTTCATTGATTTCTTTTGGTTTTTGGTGAGGAAGATTGTCTTTGAGTTAACATCTGTTGCCAATCTTCCTCTATTTTATGTGGGATGCTGCCACAGCACGGCTTGATGAGTGGTGTGTAGGTCCACGCTCGGGATCCAAACCCGCAAACCCGAGACACCTTTGGCTCTGGCAACCCTCCCGAAGTGGAGTGCGTGAACTTAACCACCACACCACTGGGCCAGAACCTCAATTTCATTGATTTCTGCTTGAATTTTCATTATTTCTTTTCTTCTGCTTACTTTGGGTTTAACTTGCTCTTCTTTTTCTAGTTTCCTAAAGTGGAAGCTTAGATTATTGATTTTAGATCTTTCTTCGTTTTTAATATATGCATTCCATGCTATCAATTTCCCCCCAAGCACTATTTTATCTGCATCCCCCCAATTTTGATAAATTGTATTTTTCACTTTTTTTAGTTCAAAATATTTTAAAATTTCTTTGAGATTTCTTCTTTGATTTGTGTGTTAATTAGAAGTGTAATGTTAATCTCCAAGTACTTCGGGACTTTCCAGCTATCTTTCTGTTATTGATTTCTACTTTAATTCTGTTGTGGTCTGAGAGCAGACATGGTATGATTTCTATTCTTTCAAATTTCTTAGGGTGTATTTTAAGTTTATTAAGGTTTATTTTATGGTCCAGAATGTGGTCTATCTTGGTGAATGTTCCATGTGAGCTTGAGAAGAATGTATATTTGGCTATTGTTGGATGAATTCATCTATAGATGTCAATTAAATTCAGTTGATTGATGATGCTATTGAGTTCAGCTGCGTCCTTACTGATTTTACGCCTGCTGGATCTGTCCATTTCTGATAGAGGGGTGTTGAAGTCTTTTTAGTAGTGGATTTATCTATTTATCCCTGCAGCTCTATCTGTTTTTGCCTCATGTATTTTGATGCTCTGTTGTTAGGCACATTATGTCTTCTTAGAGTATTGACCCCTTCATCAATATGTAATGCCCCTCTTTATCCCTGATAACTTTCCTTGCTCTGAAGTCTGCTCTGTCTGAAATTAGCATAGCAACTCCTGCTTTCCTTTGATTAGTATTAGCATGGTATATCTTCTTCATTCCTTTACTTTTAACCTATATGTGTCGTCATATTTAAAGTGGATCTCTTGTAGACAACATATAGTTGGGTCTTATTTTTTGATCCACTCTGACAATCTCTGTCTTTCAATTGGTGCATCTAGACCACTGATGTTTAAAGTGATTACTAATATAGTTGGATTTCTATCTACCATATTTGTTACTGTTTCCTATTTGTTGCCCTTCTCTTTGTTCTTATTGTCTTCCACAGTTTTTCTGCCTTTTGTGGTTTTAATTATTTCATACGGTTCCATTTTCTCTCATTTTTTAGCATATCAATTATATTTCTTATTTTACTTTTTTAGTAGTTTCTCTAGAGTTTGCAATATACATCTACAGAGAATCCGAGACCACTTTCAAATAACACTATACCACTTCACAGATAGTGCAGGTACCTTATAATAAGAAAATAATCCTAATTCCTCCCTCCCAACCCTTGTATCATTACTGTCATTCATTTCACTTACACATGAGCATATGTATATATACAGTCACATAAGCATACATAATTGACTATATTGTTGCTATTGTTATTTTGAACAAACTATTATCTGTAAGAGCAATTAAGAATGAGAAGAATGAAAGTTTCTATTTTACCTTCTCTTATTCATTCTCTGATGCTCTTCCTTTCTTCATGTAGATCAAAGTTTCTGAGTTTTCTATATTATTTTCCTTCTCTTTGAACAATTTCTTTTAACATTTCTTGCAAAGCAGGTTTACTGGTAACAAATTCTCTCAATTTTTGTTTTAGAAAGTCTTTATTTCTACTTAACGTGTGAAGAATAATTTCAAAGGGTACGGAGTTCCAGGTTGGTGGGCTTTTTTTCTTAACACTTTAAATATTTCACTCCTCTGCCTTCTAGCTTGAATAGATTATGAGAAGTCTGATGTAATTCTTATTCTTGCATTTCTATTGGTGAGGTGTTTTTTTCCTCTGGCTTCTTTCAAGATTTTTTCTTTATCTTTGATTTTCTTCAGTTTGAATATGATATGCCTAGGTGTAGTTTTTTGGCATTTATCCTCCTTGGTGTTCTCTGAACTTCATGAATCTATGGTTTGATGTCTGACATGTCTCTCAGTTAATCCATCTGTAAAGTGGGGATTATAATAGCAGTTACTTCATGACGTAATTGTGGGAATTAAGATGAATTCAATATGTGACAAGTACTTAGAAGAGTACCTGGAATGTAGTTAGTACTACATAAGTGTTAGCTAATATTTAACAGACACCTGCTAAGCAACAGGCTAAGTGCTTTTCATCCAGGATCTCATTTCTTCAACACAGCAATATTATCCTCAAGGGGTTCCTTTTATTATCCCCTTTTTACCGATGGGGAGACTGAGGCTTAGAGATTAAGTGTCTTGTCTGTGATCACACAGTTAAGTGGCAGGTCCGGAACTCCTATTCAGGTCTATCTGATTGCCAAGAACTTGCCTTAAATTACCAAGGAATAGTGCCTCTGAAGGAGGCTGGATTCTAGTTAATCTCTACAGTCCCTTTCAGAAGTAAAACTGCATTGTATGAAGTTGGAAATAATGCCGGAATAATACTGTGGTAAAGTGCACAGGCTTGGGAGTTGGAAAGCCTATGTTTAAGCAAGTCAGGCACACCCTCTGCTTCCCCTGCTGTGATGTGAAGCTAATCCACCTGCCTTTCTCATCGAGTTGTTTTGAGGGTTGAATGAGCTACTGTATGTAAAACATTTGCACAGTGTTTCATAAGTGGTACTGGCATATTTTAGTTTTCAAAAAAGTTGGATAATAAAATAATTGTAATTTAAAATCTTCTTTAGTAGCTATAGTATTGGAAGGAGTCATGAAATGCCTTGATTTGGAGGCCCCCAAGGTGTCCAAGCAGGAGGACATATGGTAGGAAACTGTTCATGAGGGGCTTGGCTAGAAGAGGTCAGACTAAGTTACATAATAGAAGCCAGCCCTTGGGCTGCACAGAAGCCCTCCTGGGCCAGAAGACGAGATGACTTTGGTATGTGGAGGTTTTATGTCTAATGCTGAAAATCATAAGGGAATTGAGACACTCTTGGGCATTGTGGCAGAGCTCTTATTTATGATCAGTCTCATTCAGAGGAAGGATTAAGTCAGAGGGAGTATTCCCAACATGGTTAGTCCTGATTAGAGAGGGAGCAGATGGCCTTAAGCCAGACATCAGCCATGCCAGACAATGTTCAGACTGCCTGATTTCTGAGCTTCTCAGAGTGAAAGAGCTGCCGCAGTGATGTCACAAAAGCATGATGTTTCTTACAGCAGGGTAAAGGGATAGATACTTGTTAGAATCAGAGGTGACAAGCTTCTCTGGGGGCCAGACTTATGGGGCATGGTGAAGGGGGCAGAATTCTTGTGTCTCACATTTCAGTGTGTGTGTGTGCATGCATGTGTGTGTGTCTACAGTTCTGTTACTACTGTTTCAATCTCCTCTGAAGAAATGGAGGAATTAAAAGTAGCAATTCTACTCCCTTTCTTTGGTTGCCCAAGTAGCCCTACCTCCAAAAATGAGAATTATAATCTCAAAGCTCCTTGCTAGCCTCCTCCAATAAGCCCTGTCAGTCACACACCACATTCTATCCACAGTGCCATTGTTTTGGTTTTCAGATCTTTCCCCTTAGTCAATAAGGACGGATGGAGGGCAGATTATGTGCCCAGCACTGTATTATGGTCTGAGGATGCAAAGAATGCTATAAGGTCCTGGTCTTCAGAGAGTTGAGAATGCTTAGGAGGATAGGGACATTTAAACAAATGAGTACAACACTGTGTAATGGGCTATGAGAGAAGTGTCTTAGTTTGGGTTTCTCCCAAAGCAGGCTGTACAACAAGGATTTAAGTGCAAGTAGTTTATCTTGGAAGTGATCCCAGGAAATACTGGTAGAAGAGATCATGGAATTGAGGCAGGAAATGGAAGAAAGCTGATCAAGAGTGGATTTTTAAGCTAGTTACTGGGGGTTCAGTCTTTCCAGGGAGCTCTGGGAGACAGTGTAAAATATGCCTCATTCTCCCCACCAAGGAGCCATGTAGATGGGGCAGTTAGCCATCAGATCCCTCTTCAGCTGTGTCTGAAGGCTGCCTTGAGAGGCATTAACTCCCTGCCCTGAACACCTGGCCAAATGTGCGCCGGTGGGCAGATAATACAGCCCCAGGTGGAGCCACAGTTGTTCATAATAAGCAACCTTCCCCGTAGAGGTGAAGACCAAGGAGATGGGGCAGAGCCCAGAAGCATCTACTAGAAGAATGTTGGGTTTACAGTGAAGGCATACGGAGGGGATTCCTAGCTTGGGTGATCAACAAAGACTTCATAGAGAAGAGCTTTCTAGGCTGGAACAATGGCACAGTGTTTGGGAGAAAGCAGTGAGTTCAATACGGCTGGCGCGGGGGTGGTTGGAAAGAGTGTCGAGCATGGGAAAGGAGAGTGCTAGTGAGCAGGCAATGGCCAGCTCCAGGAGGCCTGTATGGCAAGCTACACTCCAGATTGCTGGAGATGTAGAGAGAGCCACAGAATTGCTTTAAGAAGGCTTGTGACCCAGCCACATTTGCTTTTTAGAAAGATCAGTGTGGCTATGGTAGGCAGAACAGGTGGCTGCTGCTTCTTGTGGGTTTTTTGTCTATTTCCTGTCGCTGTGAGAGCATCGCCTCAGCACTGGTGATTCATTCCCATTCAGTTCACAGTTTTCCCAACACTCCCAGAATCAGCCTCATTGTGTCCCCTGAGAGATGGATGGAATCTCCTCTTTGGGGATCTGGGTTGCAGCCCCACGGGATCCCTCCTCCAGGTTTCTAGGTTCTGATAACCCAACCTCTTCCCTTTGTCCCCCTCACATCCTGAGGGTGGCCGCTGATTCCTGCGGCTCCCATCTCTGTTATATCAGCATCCCCTGTCTGCCTTTTGAGTCCTCCAGTACCTGGTTCAGCAATTTCGCCTCCCATCCCTCATTTACCTCTGCTGAGATCACTATGGGGCTTTGTCTTTCTGCCTGAGCCCTGACTGACACAGGGAGGCACAGACAATGGAGTATCTGGGGAGTGGGCTTAGCGTGGAGATCGTGAGTTTGCAGTCCATACACTTGTTTGATTTTCCCCAGAGCTCTCAACAGCCAGGATGTAGGCAGGCAGAAGGCCTGACCCAGCTGGGCTGATCCCAACGTGGGGGTTTGAATGGGAAGATGTTCCTGAGGGCACATAAGCATCAGAGGCAGGCGGACTACATAGCAACCATAAAAACAGAGCAACAACAATAATAGTATGATTATAATTTTGTGTTTACTGTGCGTCACACACTGTTTTAAGTGTTCCACGTATACCGTTAATTCCCTTCTTCCTCCCCACAACCCTAGGAGATAGGTTTGTACCTTTATTCTCCATTTCGCAGATGAGGACACCAAGGCATCAAGAGCCTAAGTCATGTGCCTAAGGTCAAATAGCTAGTTAGGGGCAGAGCTGATATTTGAACCTGGGCAGTCTGCCCCCACGGTTGGGGCTCACGTCATTACATCACCGTCATTTGACTTAACATCTCCATGACAATCTGCGGCTCGGCTGTAAGATTTTAGTGATAATGACGCATTGCCAAGAATCCCTTGCAGAAAGTCAGAGAAATCTGGGCTTAATCTACAAAGATGAGACTCAAGAAAAAGTCAGAAGAGAAGGCATGGACTGCTGGGGGCATGGACTTCTGCAAAGGCACAGATGGAAACAAGACAGAGGGGCTGAGAGTTTTTCATTCTCTGAAAGCTTAATTAGGTCATTGGTGAGGACAGAGTATTAAAAAAAATCCCATCAGCTAAAGACCTGTGGGATTTAATTCCCTCATTCCTGCTCCTTAGTCTTAGAATAAATGAAGCCTTTTTCTAGTTACAAAAATGATGTTGAAAAATGATTGATTGTCTTAATGAGGAAAGACAACAGCTGCCTGAACAGCAGATGCAACTTTTATAATCATTTCCTCTTCATTGGGTTTCTCCCTAACGACCCCGGCACTGATGATAGTATTTAAGAAGGAGGGTGTGTGATGGGCAGAGGCCTGGAATGATCAGGAAGCTTGGGCAAAGAGGGAAATGGTTGGTCCAAGTCCCTCATGATCGGCTGCATTTCTAACATGCCCAAAGTCATGGCTTTTCTTCAGGCTGGTTGAAGACGACAGAATCAGAGTTTGGGGCAACCCAATATCCCAGAATTGAAGGCCAGGAAAAGGGGCAGAAAAACCACCCACGGCTCCCACGTGTACTTAAATCTGCTCTAGCTTCACGAAGGCCCTACTGTGAACCATCATGCAGAGAGGAACATCCCCACCAGAGGACATTTAGCAGCAAGTCTGCCAAGAAACTGAAATGTGACAGAGCACGGAGGCTAGGAGTACGGGCTCTGGCAGCAAAGTCTGCATTCAAATCCTGACTCTACTACTTAGCAGCTGTGTGACCACAGACAAGTCACTTAACCTCTCTGTGCCTCACTTTCTAGCTTTGTGGCCTCAAGTAAGCTTCTTAAACTCTCTGTGCCTCAGTTTCCTAATCTGTAAAATAAGGATGATACGAATACCTATTTCATGGGACTGTTGAGGGGCTTAGATAAGTAAATGTTTATAAAGCACTCAGAACTTGCTTATGGCAAGTCTATTTATACGTTTCTTAAATAACATAAATGGCCTGCCATTGGCAAAACTGTGAAGTTTTGCTTTGTCAGCCAAGTTTTTCTGCCATCTGCAAAAGTATGACTCAGCAAAGTTGATTTTCAATTGATTGCCCCCCCCCCATCCCGCTGTTCTCTTATTCTGCACAAATATTCCACACAAATCTCAGGAGGGGCTAAAAACCCCAATTCATGGTGACACGCCAGTGCCTGGCAAGCTTCACCATCTTCCTCCTCTCAGCCTTAAAGCAAGGGGCTCATGTGGCATTGCAGGCACTGGCCAGATGTGGTGGACCTCTCAGTGCCACTTGGTGTCCATTTTGAAGACCAGTTTTGTGTGGACCCTCCGGGTACCCCTCACTACACACAGCTCAGAAATCCTGAGCTTACGGTTCCCCACCTGGGACCCCAGACCCACACCACCTCATCCCGTTCAGACACTCTCGAAGTGGCACCCCCAAAGCAGTTGTCTGTTTGGCCTATAGGCGTCACCATTGTTGATTCTGGACATGCCTGCTTGGTAGTACTCTTGTCCACGTGTCGGGGAGCTGTCCCACATCTTGGTTTGGTTCAAGTAGGTGTGATTAGCCCTAATGTTAAAAAGCAAAGTTTCTTTTAGTTTTCAAAGCATTTGTCTTCATTTCTTTGAGCCTCATGATATCTCCATTTTGCAAGTGGGAAAAATCAGGTTTGGTTGCACATACTAAGAAACCTGTCTTAAAGTGGCTTCAAATATACGGGAAGTTAATTGCCCCAAATGAAGGAAGAGCCCAGCAGCAGGGCAGTGGTCAGCTCTGGTTCTATCAAGACTCTTACTATCTCTTGAGAATCTCTCTGCTCTCCTCCTCCACGAGCAGGCTTGATTTGCAGGCCGGTAGACCGTGCTGCAGCACGCTTGGAACTCGGATCCACACCCTAAAACACCTGAGGAAGACAGGAACCATCTTTTCTGGTGGCTCTTTTAAGAAGTACCCTCAAAGTGTCCTCTTATGCCTCATTGGCCTGAATCTGGTCATATGCCAACCCCTGAATAATCCTGGAGGCTGGGAGGATGCCACGTGCTAACTGGCT
Organism: Equus asinus; assembly: GCF_041296235.1. NCBI lineage: Eukaryota > Metazoa > Chordata > Mammalia > Perissodactyla > Equidae > Equus > Equus asinus. The sequence continues at coordinate 13,980,471 of NC_091820.1, read as the reverse complement.
TAGGCCTGGGAGTCTGAGCCAATCATGGTCAAAGGGGCTGTAATTACATTTAGGCCAATTAGTCCCACCAGTGGTATTGGGGATGGGTCAGCTTCCTTTCACAGTGGCTGGAGCGGGGAGTGGGGAGGGAGCAGAGGAAAGACACTTAAACAAAAGTCTGTGGTACTGTCAAGAAGTGAGCATTGTCAGGGTGCGGGATAGGTACCTGAGCAATCAGCCTCCGTGATGGCCTCTGCTGATTCTTTCTTGCCTTCTGGTGTCACCCCTCCACCTCGCCATTGAATAAGACTGACCTATGTCACCAATAGGGTATTGCAGAAGTGACAGTGTGTGACTTCCGAGGCTGGGTCCTAAAAAGCATTGAGGCCTCTGCCTTGGCTCACTCCCTCAGGGGAAAGCCAGCTGCCATGTCATGAGGATCCTCTATAGCTCTGTGCAGGGGCCCCCAGAGAGAGGAACTGAGGCCTATGGACAACAGCCTGCACCAAGTTGCTGGCCACGCATATGGGCCATCTTGGAAGTGAATGCTGATCCAGCTCCAGTCAAGCCGACCTCTTAACGCAACCCCATGAGAGACCCTGAGCCAGAACCAGCCACCTAGGCTGCTTCCAAATTCCTGAACTTCTGAAAACCATGAGAGATGATAAATGATGCCTGGTTTAAGCCATTAAGCTTTGGAGTGATTTGTTACATAGCATCATACAGCTGGAATAGTGACCTTCAACAGACACTGCCCTGATTGTTTTTTGTTTTTTATTTAGATCCAAGAGGCTTTCCTCCTCCCTTTTCTTTCCTTTCTAAATACTTTGAAGTGAAATGAGTACTTTTAAAAGAATTCTCCGCTTTTACTCCCTATTACTTCCAATACTTCATTGATTATGTCGCTACCAACCAAATATGTTTTCTGAGGAATTTCACCTGAGTTCTTCAAAAATTCAGAACTTCCAAATTGTGCCACAGATAAGGCTGGTATGGAAAACACTGACCTGGAAAGTTGCCTGAGTAGCAGAGGGGGAAGTTTACCTGGCCTGGCCGGATCTCTGACTTAGTCGGTCCTTAATGCCTACAGGCTCCAAGTTGGAAAAAACCACGTTCAACCTTACGAATAATCAAGATAGAATTTCCCTCTGGAAATATGGTAAAGCTTGAAAGGATTATAACATTTCATTTGCGTTTTTCCTGATTATAAAGGTAAAAACTTTTTATTATAGAAAATGTGGGGTATAAACACCGAAAAGGAAGAAGAAACTAGAAATCACCCGTAAACTCACTGCAGAGACTACTATTAACATTTCTCCGTTGCCTCCCCCATGCATTTCACTATAAAATCACAATATGAAATATACGGTTTTATATCCTGCTTTTTCTGTTGTGTTCTGAGCATTTTCTCATGTGGTTAAATATTCCTTAAAAACTTGTTCTTTAATGGATGCTTCAGGTTTCATTAAATAAGTGTGCCGTCATTTATTTAGTCATTCCTCTAGGTTAGTCCCGATTTTCTCTATTATAGACGAAGCTGAAGGGACAATCCCTGGACATCCATCATTCCCCGCTTTTCTGATTATCTTTGTCGTATAATTCCTAGAAGTAGAATTATCAGGTCAAGTTCATGGTGATTGTCTAAAGCCATTGATCCATATTGCCAAATTGCCCTTCAGGAAGTCTTACCAATTTATAGTGTTTGAAGAAGGCTGAGGCTGTTCTTGTCACCGCACATTTATCAAAACAGAGTAGTACAGTTTCTAAATTATTATCATTTTGAAAGGTGAAAACAGTATCATTTTAATTTGCATTCATTTGCTGCTTGGAAGTTGAACATTCTCTCACACATTTACAGACCATTTGTATTTGTTCTTTGGGAAGTGTCTCTCACAACCTTCACCTATTTTTTCCATTGGGATTTCATCTTTTAAGAGAAACTGATTTTTTAAATATCTAGATCGATAATATGAAATATAGTGCTGATATTTTCCTTTCTTGCTCGTTTGCCTTTTAATTTTATTTATGGCGTTTTTAGAGGATCATATTGATTTCTTTCTCTGCTTTTATATTTTGAAAGTTTGTTACCATGTCAATGTGATGTAAGCATTTGTCTTTAAATGTGTGTTTTTCTTTTAATCATTAACCCATCAAGAATTTATGTTGTGGTATGGTGTGAGGTAAGAATCTAAATGTTGGGCTTTTTTTTTTTTTTAGACACAATGGTTGGGAAAGGCCTCTGACAGAATGACACTTGAGCTGAGCCCTTTTTTTTTAATTTTTATTTTTTTCGGATGTGCATCATATTTCAAATTCTGTATACATTACATCATGTTCACCACCCGAACACTAATTATAGTGCGTCCACTCACATGTGAGCCTAATCACCCCTTTTGCCCTCCCCCCTCCCCCCTTCCCCAATGGTAACCACCAGTCCAATCTCCAATGCTATGTGTTTTTTTTGTTGTTGTCTTTTTTATCTTCTACTTATGAGTGAGATCATATGGTATTTGACTTTCTCCCTCTGACTTATTTCATTCAGCATAATACCTTCAAGGTCCATCCATGTTGTGACAAATGGCCGGATTTCGTCATTTCTTATGGCTGAGTAGTATTCCATTGTGTATAAATACCACATCTTCTTTATCCATTCGTCCCTTGATGGGCACCTAGGTTGCTTCCAAGTCTTGGCTATTGTGTATAATGCTGCAATGAACATAGGGGTTCAAGTATCTTTATGCCTTTGTGTTTTCAAGTTCTTTGGATAAATACCCACCAGTGGAACAGCTGGATCATATGGTAGATCTGTCCTTAATTTTCTGAGGATACTCCAGACTGCCTTCCATAGTGGCTGCACCAGTTTGCACTGCCACCAGCAGTGAACAAGGGTTCCCTTCTCTCCACACCCTCTCCAACATTTGTTGTTTCCTGTCTTGTTAATTATAGCCATTCTGACCGGAGTGAGGTGATACCTCATTGTAGTTTTGATTTGCATTTCCCTGATAGTTAATGATGTTGAGCATCTTTTCATATGCCTGTTGGCCATCTGTATATCTTCTTTGGAGAAATCTCTGTTCAGATCTTTTGCCCATTTTCTAATTGGATTGTTGGTTTTTTTGTTGCTGAGCTGTATGAGTTCTTTGTATATTTTGGATATTAACCCCTTATCTGATATGTGGTTTGCAAATAACTTCTCCCAATTGTTAGGTTGTCTTTTCGTTTTGTTGATGGTTTCCTTTGCTGTGCAGAAGCTTTTTAGTTTGATGTAGTCCCATTTGTTGATTTTTTCTTTTGTTTCCCTTGCCCGGTCAGACATGGGACTTGAAAATATGCTGCTCAGACCAATGTCATAGAGTATACTGCCTATGTTTTCTTCTAGAAGTCTCATGGTTTTGGGTCTTACATTCAAGTATTTAATCCACTTTGAGCTGACTTTTGTGCCTGGTGTAAGGGAATGGTCTACTTTCATTCTTTTGCATGTGGCTGTCCAGTTTTCCCAACACCATTTATTGAAGAGACTCTCCTTTCTCCATCATATTCTCTAAATAAAATGGGTATAGAAGGAAAATACCTCAACATAATAAAGGCCATATATGACAAACCCACAGCAAATATCATTCTCAATGGAGAAAAACTGAAAGCTATCCCTCTAAGAACAGGAACCAGACAAGGATGCCCACTGTCACCACTCTTATTTAGCATGGTATTGGAAGTCCTAGCCAGAACAATCAGGCAAGAAAAAGAAATAAAAGGGATCCACACTGGAAAAGAAGAAGTGAAACTGTCACTCTCTGCAGACGACATGATTTTATATCTAGAAAACCCTAAAGAGTCCACTAAAAAACTTTTAGAAATAATAAAGGATTACAGTCAAGTTGCGGGATACAAAATCAATGTACAAAAATCGGTTGCGTTTCTATACACTAACAACGAAGTAGCAGGATAGGAGAATGACACGCAATAGTCATTATTTCAAGATAACAAAGTCTCCTTTGAAAACTTAATAAGAACTGGAGTCTTCATAACATAACCCTTGTGACAAAATCTGTGGTATCTCTTCAACAGTCGAAGAAGGTGATTTAAGAGATGTGTTACCTTGATAGTAAGTTTTTAGTGGTGATTCAGGATTCTTTTGGAAGCAAGCACCTTTAAAACTTTTACTGTATTAGTTAGGGAGATTCTAGCTGCTATAACAAGTATGACTCCAAATTTTAGTGGCTTCACACAATAGAATTTGTTTCTTGCCCTGATAATGGTCCAAGGGGATTTCCTGGTCAGCAGACAGTGTCCTGTGGGGTCATTGAGGGACCTAGGCTCTTTCCATCTTGTGTCTCTGCTGTCCCCTAGGGCATCAGGCTCCACTGCTGAATGCTTTGCATCCAGCTAGCAACCAAGTGAAAGAAGAGAAGGTGGAGAAGGCACACCTGCTTCCTAACCACCTGGGCTCAGAAGGGGCATACATCACTTCTGCTCACATTCCTTGGTCAAAAACTAGCAGTATAATTGGACCTAGATGCTGGAAGTATAGTACCCTGGCTGAGAAGCCATTTCCTAGCAGCAATTCTATACCATGAAAGTGAATGCATGAATTTTGTTGTACAGTTAGCTGTTTCTGCCATATTTACTAGGAAAAATTTCAGGTATGTAATTCGTGGAGTTAATGAGGCATTGGTATAATACAGAATTTCTCAGTCTCAGCACTATTGTCATTTTGGATGGAATAATTCTTTTATTTATTTATTTATTTTATTTTTTAAATTTTTTTTTTATTGAGTTAATGATAGGTTACAATCTTGTGAAATTTCAGTTGTACATTATTGTTTGTCAGTCGTGTTGTAGGTGCACCACTTCACCCTTTGTGCCCACCCACCACCCCACCTTTCCCCTGGTAGCCACTAATCTGTTCTCTTTGTCCACATTTTTAAATTCCTCATATGAATGGAGTCATACAGAGATTATGCTTCTCTAACTGGCTTATTTCACTTAACATAATTCCCTCAAGGTCCATCCATGTTATTGCAAATGGAATGATTTTGTTCTGTTTTGCAGCTGAGTAGTATTCCATTGTATATATATACCACATCTTCTTTATCCATTCATCTGTTGATGGACACTTAGGTTGCCTCCATGTCTTGGCTATTGTAAATAATGCTGCAATGAACATTGGGATGCATGGGACTTTTGGAATTGTTGACTTCAAGCTCTTTGGATAGATACCCAGTAGTGGAATGGCTGGATTGTATGGTAGTTCTATTTTTAATTTTTTGAGGAATCTCCATACTGTTTTCCATAGTGGCTGCCCCAATTTGCATTCCCACCAGCAGTGTATGAGGGTTCCTTTTTCTCCACAGCCTCTCCAACATTTGTTACTATTAGTTTTAGATATTTTTGTCATTCTAATGGGTGTAAGGTGATATCTTAGTGTAGTTTTGATTTGCATTTCCCTGATGATCAGCGATGATGAGCATCTTTTCATGTGGCTATTGGCCATCCGTATATCTTCTTTGGAGAAATGTCTGTTCATGTCTCCAGCCCATTTTTTGATTGGGTTGTTTGATTTTTTGTTGTTGAGTTGTGAGAGTTCTTTATATATTATGGATATTAAGCCTTTGTCAGATATATGACTTGCAAATATTTTTTCCCAGTTAGTGGGTTGTTTTTTTGTTTCAATCCTGTTTTCATTTGCCTTGAAGAAGTTCTTTAGTCTGATGAAGTCCCATTTGTTTATCCTTTCTATTGTCTCCCTTCTCTGAGAAGACATGGTGTCTGAAAAGATCCTTTTAATACTGATGTTAATGAGTGTACTGCCTACATTTTCTTCTAGAAGCCTTATGGTTTCAGGTGTCACCTTTAGGTCTTTGATCCATTTTGAGTTTATTTTGGTGAATGGTGAAAAAGAATGGTCAATTTTCATTCTTTTACATATGGCTTTCCAGTTTTCCCAGCACCATTTGTTGAAAAGACTTTCTTTTCTCCGTTGTATGCTCTCAGCTCCTTTGTCAAAGATAAGCTGTCCATAGATGTGTGGTTTTATTTCTGGGCTTTCAATTCTGTTCCATTGATCTGTGCACCTGTTTTTGTACCAGTACCATGCTGTTTTGATTACTGTAGCTTTGTAGTATGTTTTGAAGGCAGGGATTGTGATGCCTCCCGTTTTGTTCTTTTTTCTCAGGATTGCTTTAGCAATTCGGGGTCTTTTGTTGCCCCATATAAATTTTAGGATTCTTTGTTCTAATTCTGTAAAGAATGTCATTGGGATTCTGATTGGGATAGTGTTGAATCTGTAGATTGCTTTAGGAAGTATGGACATTTTAACTATGTTTATTCTTCCAATCCATGTACATGGAATGTCTTTCCATCTCCTTATGTCATCATTGGATAGAATAATTCTTTACTGTGGGGACCTGTCCTGTGTATTTTAAGATGTTTAGTAGCATCTCTGGTTTCTACTGACTAGGTGCCAGTGACATCCCCTTAGTTGTTACTGTTTTCTATTTGTTGCCCTTGTTCTTTGTTTGTTTGGTCTTCTATTTTTTTCCTATCTTCTCTGGTTTTAATTGAGCATTTTATATGATTCCATTTTCTCTCCTGTCTTAGCATATCAATTATGCTTCTTTTTTTAACTTTTATTTGGTGGTTGCTCTAGAGTTTTCAATATACATTTACAACTATCCCAAGGCCACTTCCAAATAACACTCTATCACTTCATGGATAGGGCAAGTATCTTATAAGAGTATTCCCAATTCATCCCTCCCATCCCTATATTTCCATTCATTTCACTTAGCTAGAAGCTATGCTCACTGAATAGATTGCTGCTATTGTTATTTTGAACAACTTGTTACTTGTTAGGCCAGTTAAGAATTAGAAAAAGAAAAGATTTTATTTTACCTTTATTTGTTCCTTCTCTGGCACTCTTTCTTTCTTTACGTAGATCTGAGTTTCTGACCTATATCATTTTCCTTCTCTCTGAAGAATTTCTCTTAACATTTATTGCGAGGTAGATCTACTAGCAACAGATTCCCTCAATTTCTGTTTGTCTGAGAAAAATCTTTATTTCTCCTTCACTTTTGAAGGATAATTTTGCTGCATACAGAATTGTAAGTTGGTAGGTTTTTTCTTTCAACACTTCAATTGTTTCACTCCACTCTCTTCTCGTGTGCATGATTTCTGAAGAGAAATCTGATGTAATCCTTATCTTTGCTCCTCCATAGGTAAAGTGTTTTTTCTTTGTCTTCTTTCAATATTTTGTCTGTGTCTTTGATTTTCTGCAGGTTAAATATGATATACCTAGGTGTAGATTTTTTAATATTTATCTTGATTGATGTCCTCTGAGATTCCTGGATCTGTGGTTTGGTGTCTGTCATTAATTTTGGAAAATTCTCAGTCATTATTACTTCAAACATTTCTTCTGTTTCTTCCTCTTTTTCTTCTCCTTCTGGTATTTCCATTATGCATCTGTGACACTTTTGTAATTGTTCTACAGTTCTAGAATATTCTGTTCTACTTTTCCTCATTCTTTTTTCTCTTTGCAGTTCAGTTTTAGAGATTTCTATTGACATATCTTCAAATTCACTGATTCTTTCCTTGACTGTGTCTAATCTGTTGCAGAGCCCATCAAAGACACTCTTCATTTCTGTTACAGTGTTTTTGATTTCCAGCATTTCCTTTTGATTCTTAGAATTTCCATCTGTCTGCTTACTTTATCCATCTTCTTTTGCATGTTGTCCACTTTTTCCATTAGAGCTCTTGGTATATTAATCATAGTTGCTTTAAATTCCCAGTCTAATAATTACAAAATCACTGCCATATCTGCATCTGGTTCTGATGCTTGGTTTGTCTCTTCAGACTACATTTTTTGCCCCTTGGGATGCCTCATAACTTTTTGTAGAAAGCAAGACACAATGTAATAGGTAAAAGGAACTAAGGTAAATAGGCTTTTAGTGTGAGGTTTTATGTTTTGTCTGGCTAGGAGTTAGGCTGTGTTTACTGATTGCTGTAGCTGTGGTGTCAGAGGCTAAAATTTCCTCCGGTGTTCTTGTTTTTTATATTCTCCATTATCTTTGGGTTTCCCCAGAAACAACTTCTTAAATAAGATCTGAGATGTACAATTCTCTCAGTTGTATTCCTCTGTTATGGCACGGGAATCCTACTGATGTGGTGGTAGTTTTGGGAGGGATGGGATGAATTCTATAATCCTATGATTAGGTCTTAGACTTTTAGTGAGCCTGTTCCCCTGGGCTGTGACCTCTATAAGTGCTTTTAATTCCCCCCCCCACACACACACCCCTTAGGTGAGACAGGAAGGCTAGAGGGGGCTGGAGTTTAGTGTTTCCCTTCTCCCAGGTCATTTAGGCTCTAGTAAAACCCCAATTGGTTAGGTTCTGGCTAAACAGTTTTTCTTGAGTGTAGGCCTTGTTAAGAACAGAAGGCTCTGGGCATGTTTCAGAATGACCACTTTTCTCCTCTTTCTGCTAGAAGCATGAGATTTCCCCCAGTCTTAACTGTGGGAACCTGGTAGGGCTCCTGGAGGTAAAAGTCACAAAAATGTGGACCTCCCTTAAGGCTGGGACCTCCTGGCATTTTTAGTTCGCAAGCTTGTCCATACTGAGTCCCAGCATTTTATCAATTAAAGTTTAGATTTCCCTACCCTGGTACTGATTCCAGTGGTGGTTTTTGCTCCTCATGGTAAGCTGTGATTCTTTGTATCTGTCTGTCTGTCTCTCCAAATTTTGGGGCAGTGGTTTGCCCCTGACCTCAATTCTCTGATAGATCTAAGAAGAGTTGTTCATTTTCTGTTTCTTCAGCTTTTTTCTTATTGTGAGGATGAGCATGATGACTTCCAAGCTACTTACATACTGGACCAAAAACTAGAGTTTATAATCCACCCCTCCCCCCCAGTTGTGACAACCAAAAATATCTCCAGATATGGTCAAGTGTCCTCTGGAGAGGAGTCAAAATCACCCTCAGTTGTGAATCATTTCTGTTATACTATGTAGAATGCTACATATGATATTTAATAATATATAATTATATGTTCAATAAAAATAGAACTAGGTGAATGAGACTTCTCAGAGATTTTGGTTCAAGAGTACACTGTGGTTTCTCTTGGTGCCTGGCGTGGGGGCTGTGGCAGAGATTGGTTAGATGCTCATCAAACCCATTTCCTCTTTCCATTTTTACTCAGCTAACTGTATTTCTCAGCCCCCTCATGTCTAGGTGGGGCCATGTAATCACTTCTGGCTAATTGAATATGGGTAGAAGTGATGTTCATCACTTCTAGGCCTGGCCCCTAAACCATCCCATGTAATCCTTTGTATTCTCTCAGTTTATTCATCAGCCAGCCAAATTCAGAGGATCCAGCAAAAGATCCCAAGCATATAGGAGATGATAGGCTTAGAAGGTAGAAGGATCCTGGACCCCTGAATCATTGCTTGAAGAAAAGGCACCTGGGATAGCCTCTCAATTAGAACACCTACATTGGATTTTGTGTGAGTGAGAAATAATCTCTATTAGAATTTGGAACTAACTCATCACTGCAGCACAGCCTAGCTTAACCTGACTAATTCAGGGGCTCAGAACATTTGCAATAAAAGAAGAAGGTGACTCTATTAGTTTGGAAGACCAGAGGGAAATATAGGTGCAGACATTAGTGTTTATGTATGTCAATTAACAAAATGCATTTATTCCCATTACTTTAAAGTTAGGTATCATAAATGATTATAATTTCAAAAAACCATATCAGCAAAATGATAAAGCTCTTCAATAGTCCTCAGTTCTTCGGAGTCTCCCTGAGGCCACAGTGTCTCAGCTAGACATATCAGAGTAAAGGTAGCTCCAAGGTGGGCCACCCTATACTTCCCCATAGTCTGATTCTGATAATACTGATTGGCAGATTTTTTCCCCAAGGTAAGAGCCCAAAGAAATTTTCCATTTTGGTTGCTTTTCATAGAAAGTCAACTGAAGGGCAGATAGTAGAGGGAGGCCCAGCATCCAGATGTTTAATCTTCCCGTTAATTAGAATAAAAATCCTGTGGAATGTGAAGGGTTGGAGGTCACTGGGTTAAATTCATCCATGGTTTTTCTTAGACTACTTAAGAGAATTTGAATTTGCTGTCTTTAGAAATGCAAACTGTGTTGCACTATTTACATATTTTATGTGGGAAGTGGCAGGTTTTAATTTTAATTGCACACCACCTTCTCAATTGTTCCCTGAACAGAGTAGAAACTTAGAGAAAATTACATGGAGAAAAAAAAAACGATAATAAAACTGGGGACTAAAATGAGTTTAAAGTTCAAACAGAGTGCATTCCATAGCTGACACATTCTATAATCCATGCACATTTGATCAGGAAAACTATATGGTCTTTTATAGTGTTTTTGACTGTTTGAATAGACTCAAAGCAAGGAAAATCGTTCTAGGAGGAAAAATGGGTAGACTCGTGATACGCTCAAAGAGATAGCTCTAGGCTTTTAAGAATTTCTTTCCATCTGATATAAAACTCTTTAAGAAAAAAAAAAGATTGGTTTTATGCTTTTTCTCTTCTTGGCTTTGTGCTTTGGAACAGAACCTACCTTTTATTTAAATTGTGTGAAGGCATGTTAAATGACAAACAACAGATAAATTTAAATCTTCAGCCGCACACACAAAAAAGCCTGAAAGGAAGGAGATCCTTTTTCCTTTTTATTGGTCAAGTTCCTCTGTGTGCAGCTCCAGTTGTGCTTGACTTTGAGCTGAGGACATACTCTTGGCAAACCTACCTCATCACTTTAGAGAACACTTTCTTTAGGCCACAGCTATAGACGTTTGCGTTCTGCCTTTAGTAGCCTCTTTGCCCTCTGTCACTGGATAGTATATTAGTCAAGACAGGATAGGCTAAAGCTGCCCTTCTGGACAGGGTGGAAGCTGTCGAGGGAGTTCCCTCTCAACCAATCCTGCTTTCACTTTCAAAATGAATGTTGTTGGGGTTTTTTTTCCCTGCGAGCTTCAAGGTCTTATTTTGGACAGTAAAATCTGAACCTCTTCTCTTTCCATTCTGCCTTCAATAATCCTCAAGGCAACGTGGATGCCCCTGACTGTTCAGGCAAGAGTCACCTACAAGGAAGTACAGAAAAGAAAAACTCCAAGGTGAACATTTTCAGCGATTATTCCCAGAACATGCTGCCTCAATTCCTGGTGTTCGCTTGTAATTTGGTGACAGGCTCTTGAGTGCAAAACACCCAGGCTCAGCTCTGTGCCCCCCAGGGGACATGAGCAGTATGTGAGCAAATGTGTGCAGGCCTGGAGATTTTTTAAGGCTCTCACTAGGTGTTCCCTTTCTGATCAAGGGCTCATCCACAAAAAGCTCTAATATACTCTCCAAGACAGCAGGAGACACTTTATGCTAAAGTTTGCCAAAAAATATATCCACCTGCATGTTAATGGTGGTGCCATTTTGTTTACAACTATTGGAACATGTTAAATTTTTAAAATAATGTAAACATTTTATATATAGGCAAGAAATTCATATTAAATCTTCATACAGATAAGCTGGCAAATCACTGCTTTATTAATTAGCTGATAAGGCACCATGTAAAATTCTGATGATGTAAACACGTGATGGGGAAGCTTTGATAGAACAGTGAAGGACCAGCAAAAGGGTCAGAAAGTTCTTGGTTCTGGAAAGTTCCAGTTGTCTTTGGGGGAAAGGAAGATGATGAAAGATGAAATCTGTCAGACCAAGAAAACTCTTTTAGCAAGCTAGCGACATTTTCTTCCCAGAAAGTATCAAACTACTTCAGTAATCACAGTAATGTTAGCTAGCAATGGTTCTTGGATTAACTTTCCTTTTACAAATGTTGCCTTGGCTGTGGGCGATGTAGGAAGGTGCCCAGACTCCTCAGGGCTGTGTCCCGGGGTCTAGTACAAGGAGAAGAGGAAAAAGGGGAGGAATAGGGCGGAGAATGAAGGGGAGTGGGAAGGGACAGCATAGTAGAGGCCTTGGGACATTCTCGTGAGTGCTGCTTCAGAGAGCCTGGGCACAGACGTGGACACAGGGCCTCCCTCCTAGAGTCCCAGTCACTGGGGTCAAGGAAGGCCCAAGCTGCAACCACAAGCTTTTATATCTCTGAACCAAGACTACTTCCTGGAGAGAAACCAGATTGCAGACTGCAGTTTCAAAGACCAGGAAGCTGGAAGCCAGAAGTCACCCCCAAAGGGGCGTCTTCACCTCAAGTGGAGAAAGGAAGGAAATGAGTACCCATATGCTATGCTCTGAATGTTTGTGTCCCCCCCAAATCCATATGTTGAAACCTACCCCTCAAGGTGATGGTATTAGGAGGTGAGACCTCTGGGAGGTGCTTAAGTCATGAGGGTGGAGCCCTTGTGGATGGGATTAGTGCCATTGTAAAAGAGGTTCCAGAGAGATCCTTTGCCCCTTCCACCGTGTGAGGACACAGCAAGATGACCACCTATGAGTCAGGAAGGAGGTTCTTACTGGCACCTTGATTTTGGGCTTTCTAGCCTCCAGAACTGTGAGAAATAACTTCCTGTTGTTTATACGCCACCCAGCCTGCGGTGCTTTTCTATAGTGGCCTGAGCGGACTGAGACGCCATCCTAGAGGAAAGAGTCCAGCTCTTTGTCTCCTGTCCCTCCTCTACCTCTTGTGATGGGGGAAATGAGTGTTTGGTGTGACATTGAGACACTGGGACATGGCCTTCCACTGACGGAAGTGATACTGAATTTCCACTCTCAAAGATCTTCTGTGTTGATTCCTAGAGTCCTTTTCTGTCACTCAAATCCTTTGACAAGGCAGCTCCGCGCCAACACCCTCACACACAACCCAAGGATGCATATGGTCCTTGGAAGCTGAGAGAATCCCGTGGACCAGCCATCTGATGAGGCTTCTGCTCTCACATAGCCTTCCCTGCACCTCCCCAGACAGTCCAGCTCATTAAGCTTTCAGCCTGTTAGGTGCGAGTGGAGGCACCATTCTCAGCCTCAGGCCCCTCCACCCCAGGCTTCCCTCTGCAGAAAGGTGGCCCTGCAGTGTAGGGTTTTGGCAAATGCGTGTTCATGAATGCAAATGCTTCATGGGTGATGGGAAAGGGAGAAAGAGGAAGAAGTAGACTGGCTGGAACAGATGGACCAAGAAAGAGGGGAATGAGGCACGTGTGTGCGTGTGATGAGGGAGAAGACAGGGCATTAAAGGTGGAGAAAAGCACGAATGGTAGAGTTAGACCAGGCAGAGTTCCGTCCTTGGCTTGGGTTTTGAGGTCCACTCTGTGTGGGCAGCCAGAGGTGGTCAGGAGTGGGAGACATGGGAGTGACTCAATAGATGCTGCTAGAAGAGGGCCTGGGGCAAGGTAGCCATGTCCTGGGGGTTGGGTGGGGGCCGGTCTAGGGGTGGGAAAGAGGAGTTGAAGATCTGCGGAAAGGGGCAGAGACTGCTAGCATTTACCTCTGATTTCAGAAACTCCTCAGGGTACAGGCTGTGCATTGGGAACATTCTTTTCCTTCTTTCTCCTTTTGAGGCCCTTGCTGACTGTTGAACCACTTCTTACCCGCTAAAACCGTTCTGGGAGGGGAAAGGGATCCCTCTAGTATGATTTGCCCCACGCTGGAGAGCCGCTGCTGGTGTAGGACTGTGTGGGAGCCAGGGCTGAGGGCTGTCCAGCCAAGAAGCAGAAACCAAACAGGGTTTGGTTTCTTCTCGATTATTTTCTCCGGGTTATAAAAAGAACTCTTTATTGCATGCTCTTTATTCTCACCTGCTTATTCTTCAGTGTAAATGCTAGAGTCAATTTGTCAAGTTAAAAAAATTCCAATGGGATTTTGATTGTAATTGTGTCAAACCGATATACTACTGCTTTTCATTAAAGCTAAATTTGAGGCTAAATAATAAAGAACCAGTCAGAAAGGACTTTTTTTCCTCATTCATTTATTCATTTACCCAGCAAATATGTTGAGCACTTAGCAAAGTGGCCCCATTGTCTTGGGACACTGACAGGTACTTGAGGCAAAAGGCAGGGGAAGGACAGTCCTTGGACGTGCGCCACCCACCTCCCTAGCCTCGCTCTCATCCCAGCCCTGGTGGATCCTGCTAGCATGTAAAATTTCGATATTATCTCCACCATGAATTTTTGCATTAATTTTAATTTGAAAATATTCCATTAAAATATTTATCTTGATTACTGAGTTTTTTGGCATCCTGTTATATTTTGCAGCCAAGGTGAGTGCCCGCTTGCCTCCTGGGGTCCCCAGCCCATGGAGGGATTAGCAGTGGGCGTGAGTAGAGAGGGAACAGGATCATAGACTGCTCAGGCAGCCAGGATGACTGAGGGCCAGGAGTGAGAAACTTTGTAACTCAACTCAACTCTTAGATAGAATGGCGCCTCGCTTCTTAACCGCATTGTAGTGTAGAAAAATGCACGTTCTCTGAAGGGCTACTCCGACCGTGGGCGTGGCAGGCGGCTCACAGCTGAAGAGGAGGAGGGCACAGCACCAGCGCTGCCATCCCAAAAGGAGCGTCTGCACTGTCCAATATGGGAGCCATCAGCCATAGCCACATGTGGCTCTTGAGCACTTGAAATGTGGGCAGTCCAAATTGTGATGTGCTGTAAGTGTAAAGTTCATGCTGGATTTCAAAGACTTCATTTGAAAGAGGTCCTATATCTTATTCAAAATTTGTTTTATATTGATTACTTGTTGAAATGATGATATTTTGGTTACATTAGATTAAGTGTATTATTAAAAGGGATTTCCTTTCTTTAATGTGGTGACTAGGCAATTTTAAATTACCTTGTGTTTGTGGCTCATACTATATTTCTCTTGGACAGCAAAGGATGGTAGAAAAGGATGTGTCCTTGACCTCAAGCGGGAGCCCCGATCACAGCGCCCCCAGGAATTTCATCACCCATGGAGGCTCTTCCTCTAAGCTCTACTTTCTGACCAGGCGCTCAGCATGCAACTTGTATTAAGATGCCACTAACTAGGCAGATGTATGCCAGAGCTCACAGGTAGTCAGGGATAGGATCTGGCATTCTGGTGGCAGGGAGGGCACTGGAGGGTGACAGCCGAAGAAGTGCAGTGCAGATCCTTTTTGACCTAGTTCCTCTGAACACCTTTTTTATATTTGGAGAACCCCCCAAATATGTTACTGTCTCCCACAGTGGAAGAGAGATTCTCACTTTCTAAACCTCTTTTGCAGCTAGAGATCAGGGTACAGCCAATCAAACATACACAGGTCAATGTTTGGCATGGAAGCAGCCAGTGTTACTGTATGGAATCCATGAGGGTGAGGGTGGCAACACCAGCTTCCAGCAAGGCAGAGGTTCAGCATTAATGGATGGATGGTGCCAGCTGTGTGATGCTGCCCAGGAGGTGGCAAGGGTGTCTCTACCAGACCAGTGCTTGGTGAAATTTGTGGCATTGTTCCTCATTGCACAGCCTCTAAACTGGTTCCCCGGCTTTTCAGAGATTGTCTATATCCTTCAAGTTTTTTCCTAGCTAGAGTGGATTCTGTTGTCTGCACTAAAATTCTGACTGGTATATAGGGGTTTCTATGCTTGCTGTACATTAGCCCCCAAATACCCAAATGAGGCTTGAAGCAGCCAATGATTCTTGCTTGAAGACGTCCTTTGTGATATCACCTACTGTGATAGCAGCTGGGGGATTCAGAAAAATATGAACCTTGGGGCCGGCCCAGTGGTGCAGCAGTTAAGTTTGCATGTTGTGCTTCGGCAGCCCAGGGTTGTCAAGCCGTGCTGTGGCAGGCGTCCCACATATAAAGTAGAGGAAGATGGGCACGGATGTTAGCTCAGGGCCAGCCTTCCTCAGCAAAAAGAGGAGGACTGGCAGATGTTAGCTCAGGGCTAATCTTCCTCCAAAAAAAATTGGATAAAATATGACACTTACTCTTTTTATCTTAGTTAAAAAAACACAATTTCAAAGAATGTTTGAGCTTGAAGTGTTCCTAAAGGTAACTTGAGTAAGGTATGAAAAGATGAATTAACTTTCCCAAAGACACATGGCAGAACCAGTACTAAAATCTCACCTTTCTTCATATATTTCCACAATAGCACTACATTGCCCAAGAAAGGCTGTTTTTTAAAGCAAAAACCAAAAAGAGTTTTGAGTGCACCCTCATAGAAAGTGGTAGGAATGTAAATTGGTGCAAAGTTTCTGTAAAACAATGGGCAGTAAGCATTAAGAACTTTAGAAGTAAACATTCCCATCAACATAGTAATTCAGCTTTTAGGAGTTTATCCTAAGAAAATAATCAGAAAATTGCAAAAGATTTATGTACAAGAATACTAATTTAGTCCGTCAAAAAGCATGTTAGTAAAGAATATTTAGTGATATGGGAAAATACAATACAATATTTAGTGAAGAGATGAAGATGTGCAACTTCATATACACAGAGAAGAAAATACAGCAAAGCAGTTATATCTGGGTGGTGGGACTGCATGGAATATTTGTTCTTTCTTATATAATTATATTTTCTACAGTGGACATGTGTTACTTTTACAATCAGAGAAAAAAATCTAAAAATTTTGCTTAATTTTTTACCTCTAGGCATTTTGATAAGTGCTGGGGAAGTCTTAGATATTTGTGTGTGCCTTAGTCTTGAAAAAAGTTATATTGTTTAAAACTGGGCTCCCAATGCTCAGAAGCCTTCTGGCCAATGTGACTGCAGACAGGGTACATTTTGAAATGCCTTCCCTTATGACCCTGCGTCCCCTTCTGAAGCTTCATCTCCTTCACTGGAACACTTCCCTTCCCTCTATGGGTGTCCTTGGACATGGGTACCTTGTCTGCATCCTGCTCATATATTCCTGCTTTGTGGCTTCTGTTCCTTTGTTTCCTTCCTGCCCATCAACTTGCCCTTCATTGTGTTTCTTTCGCTTCCTCTTACAGAAGCAGAAGGCCATGCCACTGTTTTTCAGCCTTTTTCCCCACTCAGTTTCAGCAGTGAAGTCTGATGGGGACTTTGTCGCATCTTACCTGCTGTGTCTTGCTGTAAGAACTGCCTTTGGGATTAGACACTTACCATGAAGATGAAAGAAAATGAGCCGCCTATTAAATATATCACCTTTGGACTTTCCAGAGACTCTAACTTTGCCAAGCACCACAGGAGCCCATGGTCCCCTATGGCAATACTTCCCGAAATGCATGCTTTCTTCCAAAGCAACTAAAGAACACAGACCTCCTTCTTTCCCCCAAACAAGGCTGTTGTTTTATCTCCCAGGTTGCTACCATGTGGGAATGTCGTGGTGTGAGAAAATATCAACACCCAAAATGCAGATCGCACTTGCATTCTATCAAGTATGAAGGGGCCATTAATCATTCTCCATCCTCCCATCTTTCCCCTGTCTTTATTACAGAGAAGCTGTTCTTGTAATTTCTGAGAAGTATCTGTGGGTGGCAACTAACCTTTGGCATTGTCCATGTGGTCTGATGGGAATGGTCTAGAGTCTCCTAGCATCAGCCTGGAGAGTTCAAGGGCATCAGAGGAGGCCCCATGGCAAGGTGCAGCCAAGCAGAAGGAAGCAAAGATGTTGGGATGGGAGCAGCCTGAGACTGGCTCCTTTAGGCATGGTGGTGATGCATTCTTGCTTCTTTGCTGACCGAAGCTCTGAAAGCCTTTGCTTTTTTTGTTCCTGGCTCAGCTGAGTAAAGAATGCGGTCTGGGCAACATTGATTAGAAAACCTCTGCTCACAGGAGGACAGCAAGTATCATCCTTTTTGAAAACCTGCACTATGTATCTGGGTGCTACTGTAGTTCCAGCCCAGGAGGGATACCATGCTGTATCTATTGGTGTTCAGTGCCAGAAACAGAAACCTCTTTAGGTATTTAGACAGAAAGTTCTTGAGTTCAGAGAATCAGGTGCTTACCATATCGTTGGAAGGGCTGGATGAGCAGAATGACTGCCAGAATGTCACACAACTGACTGACCCAAAGAAATCCTACCTCTGTCACAATTAGGAAGGTGGGGAATCATCACTGGAGTCAACACCGCTGCAACTGGGGTGCACCATTCAGGGACCAGGAAATCATCAGTGGTACACCTCTTGACACCACAGAGGTTCGAATTAAACATTGGAAATCTGTTTCAGAAACACTCCACATCGCTGCTTAAAGGCAGAAAAGCAGCAAGAAGATGGTCTCTGCCTCATGTATGCCTTCCCATGGGTAAAGCCTGTTCATGTAGAGAAGCCTAGCTGCAAGGGAGTCTAATAAATATAGCATCTAGCTTTCCAGGTTTGTTAGTATGGTAAGACACAATGGAAGGAGGTGGGAATGATGCCAAGTGCCAACAGACCATATCCAACACACGTACTCTATAAAATGACACTGGCCTTAGAGCATGAAGGGGCCCAGTTGGGGATGGCTGAGCTCCAATAAGGTCTGAGGCAAAAAAACGTGGGGTAAACACAAAATATGGTGGAGTCTCTTCAAGGAAGACAGAAGGTAAAATCCATCACAAAATTGTCCCTGGTCTTCTTTTTGGCAACATGAAAGGAGATAAGGAGTTTATACCTTGGCTGGGGACATGGCTTGGCTTTTGGTGTTTGGAAATTGCTAATATTCAGTGTTAGGTACAGACAGCATACTTTCCTGGGACTTCAGTTAGATGGGAGGTGGAGGGGATCAGAAATAAAGGAATAGTCCTTGGAAAGAGCTGGTGAGGGAATCAGGTCTCTGGCAGCTAACTTCCTGGCACAAAAAGAGCTGCGGAATGGGGTTTGGGGAACGTCACAGCAAGAATCACCAAGTCCTGACAAGACTCAGGCAGAAGGAGGCCAGATGATTAGATGGGCTCTCTGGGCCCAAGGAGGTGGATGGAGAACTGTGGGAGATTGGCTTATTAGCCCTAAGTCCACATCGCTCTCTGTATCCATGCCCTTTGCCTTGTAACTTTGCATCTTCTCTTAGAAAAGGCAAAACAGCCTTCTTGACCCCTTGACTTTGGCCTTGACCTTGTGACTTACTTTGGACAATGAAATGTGGGAAGAAGCAGCACAAATTCAGTTTTGAGTCAAGGCCTTAAGAGACCTCACATGTTTTTATTTTCCCTCTCTCGTGCTTTTGCCCTTTTCATGAGAAGGGCTTCCCTTGGGTAGCTACTGCTCATTCAGCCTAGGCTCAAGAATTAACCCATGTTGAAGAGATTAGAGTCTAGCCCATAGCTAGGAACCAATCCTAGCTAGATCCATATCTTGAAGGAGAGCATCCTAACTGAATTCAGCTAGCTCATGTGAGCCCCAGGCAACCTACTGGGGTGTGAGAAATAAATGCTTATTGTGAACACTGAAATTTTGGTGGTTGTTGGTATGCAGCAATAGCTGACTGTCACTGAATACCAAGGGTTTTATAATTTCCAGGTATTTCAATGAAGAATATTAGAAGAGCATCTACAAATCCCAGACTGGTGTGTGCAAGTTCTGAGGAATGGTGGGGCAACCCAGTGTGTTTGGGTGACCTTCAGAGACATCTGGGACAGAGCCACAACAGGGCAATGACTGACACCCAACTCACAGCCTGACTTCTCCAGGTATGCTTCCCTAAATGGCCAAGCTTACAGAGACGTCTCATCCTCTACTCTCCTCACTTACTGCCTATATTTCTCCTTTAACTCTGATCATGTGCCACCACATTTATAGTGGCCCAATTCCAAAGCTCTCCAGATAAATGGACATACCTCACTGTATTTTTACCTAACCACATGTCTGTATTTTGTCCATGTGGATATAGTGGGGGATTTGGTTAAGCATCTTGTTGAGATCTCCATGTGGTATGTTTAAAGCAGTGGTTTTTGAGATTAAGTCACTTCTGGACCATCATCATGATGTTTGTCCTTTTCCATGTACAAGTAGGGAATGAGGTCTCGGGAGTGAGGGACTGTAGGTGGGCTAAGGCTGTGACTGGTTGTGACTCATAAAAGACTGTAGAATGCTGAGAGAAGAGAATAGTCTTGGAAGGATCTGTATAGTGGAGGCTGGAAGAGGCACAGGGCTGGGCTGGAAGTGAAATGGAGAGGTGGTTAAAGAAGAGACTGAGAAGGAACCCATTGGACTGTTGCTTTACGGACCAGGAGGGGGCACTGGAAGGGGTAGAGATGGGAAGCTTTTGGGGAGGGGTGCAGAGTGAGTGCTGGGGAGTCACACAATAGGACAGGGTGAAAGGCAAATGGTGGAGGAGAAGCGGGCAGGGGTAAATGTTGGGCAAGTGAAGTTGACAGACTATCATTGTGCTGCATAAAATCACCTTGTTTTCTGTGAGAAGAGATGTCTCTGTACCACACGGCAGGAAACTTTAGTCTAAATAAATGGTCTTCCAAATCTTTTTTGCTTGCATAACCCCTAAAAGAATTTTGAAGAACTACATACTACCTCACGCTTTAAAAGTTGGTATCTAAAATCCTTCATAAGTTTAAATGTTGTAGTTCTAAAGGATGTAATAGCCAGTATATTATAAATATCAATATTTAAAAATAAAACTCTTATGTCATACCCACTGAAATAGAAATACCATTACGATATGACAGCCACCACCATCCATCTTAAAAGTACAAGAAGAGCCAGAAATTTTACATCATTCCTTTTTCTCCTTGAAATTATGTTTCCATTTCACTTCTCCAACAGAATTTTATCCTGATGTAATGTATTTTTATACTTGGTAGTCTTTTATTGATCACTCTTTTATCATATATCTCAGCCACAAAACATGTACACAAATTTGTTTAAAATTTGTTTCCTATAACCATAAATAATAAATAATTATTAAATATAAAAAGTAACAATTAGAAAAGCATCTCTTAATGAGATAGATGGAGTAGGGGGGTAGGTCATGATCCCTCCATTAAAGGAAACTTGGCCAACATTGGTATCTTGAATTGTCCCTCCCTTTAGCATCTTGGAGGTTTTTACACCCCTGGGCAATGCGCCTTGGCAAGGTTCAGAACCTTGGGTACCCAGACTTCTATGTACCGTGTGTGCTAAGACAATGATGATGGTAGCTGCTATCACGGTAAATTGAAGATGCCCTTTGCCTACTTCATGGGTATCACAGAAGCCTCCCAGACCTTTGTGCGACTCCAGGTAAGGGGAGTAAAACCAACAATGCCAAAGATTGAACTTCTTACAAACATGACAGAATGGGTATTTAGAGCCTGATTTACTTTGATTCAAAGAATGCAAGGAAATGGGGCATTTCTGGTACAGTTGAATTCTTGACATTAAGATTTGTGCCTGCTAGGTGGGAAAAAGGAAGAGAGAGCATTGGATTGGGTGATCATCAAGGGTGAGGATGCCTACCTGGTTTCACCATGACTTAGCAACTGGGTGACCTTGGGCAACTGGTCATCTGCTTCTCATTGTCCACATGTAAAATGGGGTTGAAATCTGCCCTGTGCAGCCTTCTGTGTTATTGTGAGGCTCCTGTGAGGTCTAATGATGCTCATGACATCATTTTGTAAACTGCCAAGAACTCATTCTTATTTTTACTTGTAAAATTTTTATTTGGAAATAATTATAGATTCACAGAAAGCTGCAAAGACATGTACAGGAAGGTCCTGTGCATCCTACACTCCAATTCCATCAGTGCTGACATCTTGCTTAACTACAGTACAACATCAGAAGCAGGGCTTATTCAGATATCTCCAGTTATACTTGGATTTATTTGTGTGTGTGTGTGTGTGTATGTGTGTAGCTTCATGAAATCTTATCACATGTGTAGCTTTGTGTAATTACTACCACAGTCAGGATACAGAACTCTTCCATTATCGCCAGGCTCCCTTGTGCTACTTCTTTATAGCCACATCCTCACCGCCTCACAATCCCTAACTCCTGGCAACCACTCTGTTTTTCATCTCTATAGTTTTGTTATTTCAAGAATGTTATGTACATCGAGTCACAGTAGGTAGTCTTTTAAGATTGGCTTTTTCACTTAGCATAATTCTATTGAGGTCCATCTAAGTTGTTGCCTATATCAATAGTTCATTCCTCTTCATTGCTGAGGAGTGTTCCATGCTATGGCTGCACCAGTTTGTTTAACCATTCACCTATTGAAATACATTTGGGTTGTTTCCCACTTTTGGCTATTATGAATACAGCTACCATGAACATTTGTGTACAGGTTTTTGAGTAAATGTAGTTTCCATTTCTTTGGGATATATGCAATTCTGGGTTTGAGATAAATGCATATCTAGGTTTACAAGAAACTGTCAAACTGTTTCCCAGAGTGGCTGTACCATTTTACATTTCCACCAGTAATGTACAAGTGATCGATTTTCTCTGTATCCTTACCAGCATTTAGTGTTTTCACTATTTTTTATTTTAGACATTCCAATAGGTATGCAATGATATCTCCTCATGGTTTTTTTTTTTTTTTTTCCTTTTTCTCCCCAAAGCCCCCCAGTACATAGTTGTATATTCTTCGTTGTGGGTCCTTCTAGTTGTGGCATGTGGGATGCTGCCTCAGCGTGGCTTGATGAGCAGTGCCATGTCCGCGCCCAGGATTCGAACCAACGAAACACTGGGCCGCCTGCAGCGGAGCGCGCGAACTTAACCACTCGGCCACGGGGCCAGCCCCTCCTCATGGTTTTAATGTGCATTTCTCTGTTGGCTAATGATGTCGAACATCCTTCCATAGGCATGTTTATCATCTATAAATTCTCTTTGGTGAGATGTCTGGCTGTATCTTTTGCCCATTTTCTTATTGGGTTGTTTGCTTTTTAAATATTGAATTTGGAAAGTTCTTTATATATCCTATGTACAAATCTTTTGTTGGATATGTGCTTTGCAAATATTTTTTCCCAGCATGTAGTTTGTCTTTTCATCCTCTTAACAGAGTCTTTTGCACAGCAAAAGTTTTCAATTTTATGAGGTCCAATTTATACATTTTTTGTTCTATGGATTGTGCTTTTGTTGCCAAATCTGCAAACTCTTTGCATAGGCCTAGATCCCGAAGAGTGTCTCCTCATTTTCTTCTAAAAGTTTTACAGCCTTATGTTTTACATCTAAGTCCCTGATCCATTTTGAGTTAATTTTTGTCTATGGTGTGAAACTTAGGTTGAGGTTTGTTTTTTTCTGCCTATGGATGGCTAATTTCTCCAGCACTATGTGTTGAAAGGTCTATCCATCCTCCATTGATTTGCTTCTGCACCTTTGTTGAAAATCAGCTGGGCATATTGCATGGCTCTGTTTCTGGTTCTCTGTTCCCCACTGATCTATGTGTCTCTCTCTGCCAGTGGCACACTGTCTTGATTACTGTAGGTGTATAGTAAGTCTTAATATCAGGTAAACTGAATCTTCCCATTTTATTCTTTTAAAAAATTGCTTTAGCTATCCTAGGTCCTTTGTTTTTTCATATACATTTTAGAATAGTCTTATCTATGTCTACAAAAACCTTGCTGGGATTTTGATGGTAATAGCACTAAGCCTATAGATTTCAATTTGGGGAGAATTGACATCTTTGCTATGTTTGGTATTCTAATCTATCAGCGTGGTGTGTCTCTCTATTTATTTAGTTCTTCTTTGATTTTTTTCATCAGCATTTTGTAATTTTAAGGATACAGATCCTGAACGTGTTTTTCTAAGACTATACCTCAGTATTTCACTTTCTTTGTAGTGACTGTAAATGGTATTGTTTTTAACTTTGGTTTCCACATGTTTATTGTTAGTATACACAAATGCTGTGATCCTTTCATGTGTTTATCTTTTATCTGCAACCTCGTCGAAGTCACTTATTATAGGAGTTTTTTTTTGTAGATTCCTTGCAATTTTCTATTTAGACAATCATGTCATCTGCAAACAGACGAGTTTTCTATCTTTCTTCTCAAACTGTGTGCATCTTATTTCCTTTTCTTGCCTTACTGTGCCTGCTAGAACTCCTGGTACTATACTGAATAAGAGTGGTGAGAATGGACACCCGTGTCTTGTTCCTGATCTCAGAGGGAAAGCATCCAGTCTTTCCCCACTGAGTATGATGTTAGTTGTAGGGATTCTGCAGATGTTCTTTACCAAGTTGAGGACCTTTACCTCTATTCCTAGTTTTCTGAGCTTTTTTTTAAGATCATGAATGAGTGTTTTCAAAAACTTTTAAAATGTTAGCTATTTTCTTTTAGTATTTTTTAAAATCATGCTTAATTGACATCTTGGCTCTGTGTGAAGTTCTGACAATATAAGGACATCATTTCCCTTGTCAGCTCTGTCCCTCCTGGGTGGGCCGGCAGGATGCACACAGGTGAGGGTAGGACTTCTTGTTGGGTGGGAGTGAGGCAAAATGGAGGGGAGAAATAGGGGTCTGTTACCAAGTTCTTCAACAGAAAACCATGGTGCTGAGAGGGTTATTAGTTTCCTACTGGGGCTTTAACAAAGTTAGTGGCTTAAAACAGTACAGATTTATTCTCCTACAGCTCTGGAGGTCAGAAGCCTAAAATCAAGGTGTTAGCAGGGCTGTGTTCCTTTTGGAGGCTTCAGAGGAGAATCTGTTTCCCTGCTTTTTCCAGCTTCTAGAGGCTGCCTGCATTCCTTGGCTTGTGGCCTCTTCCTCCATCTTCAAAGCACATCATTCTACCTTCTGGTTCCATTACCACGCCTCCTTTTTCCTTTTTGACCTTAACTCTACTACCTCCCTCTTCTAAGGACCCTTGTGATTACATTGGACCCACTGGATAACCCAGGATAATCTCCTCAAGATCCTTAATTTAATCACATCTGCAAAAGTCCCTTTTGCCATATAAGGTGACATAGTCACAGGTTCCAGTGCTCAGGATGTGGACATCTTTTGAGGGAGGGGCCATTATTCAAACTAGCACGGACAGTGAGCGTGGGCATGATGCTGAGGTACTCTACAGAGCAGGGCTATGGAGTTAAACTGTGGCTTGAATTCCCACTCCAGCTTCACAAGCTGTGTGACTTCCAGTAAATTTCTTAATCTGGCTGAACCTCTGTTCATCTGCAAAACTGTAACCCCTGCTGTGGTAAAGATGACAGCTGTCCATCAAAAATTTGCACAACCCTTCCAGAGTATGCAGTTATGACTGGGAAGCAACTTTCTAGGCGGGGACTACATTTCTTAGAACCATTTGCATCTGGGTGAGGCCCATCTGACCACCAATGGAATGCGAGTGGAAGTGATGTGTGTCACTTCCCAGCTGAGGTGTCTGTGAAGAAGGGATGTATTCACCACGCTCTCCTCTTCCACCTGCTGGCTCCGTGTTGGCTCCCAGGTGACCTTGGAAGCCTAGTGATGAAGATGGTAAAAATTCCATTAGCCTGGGTCCCTCAACAGCTGCATGGAGCAGAGTCCTTCCTCTTCTCACTGCCCAAATGGATACCCGTGCGGGACTATAATGGGAGTCAGAAACAAATTTCTATGGTGTTAAGCTACTGAAATTTTAGGTTTATTCATTACATTAGCTAGCATTATCTTACACAAGACATTTACCTTGCAGGCTATTATCTCCTGGGACTATAAAATGAAATCATGTGTGTAAAGCCCATGTTAAGGGACTAAGGCACTCACAGATTGGAGAGTTACGGACATTTCTGCCTAGAGCAGTGATTGTTAGACTTGAGTGTGCATCAGAATCCCAAAGAGCTTGTTAAAACACGGACGTGAGGCCCCACTTCGAGGGTTTCTGATTTTGGAGTGGGCCTCCTGGCACCCTGAACCTCTTCTCAGGCTTATCTCTCTTGTCTGTCTTTTCTGCTTGGCAGCAACCTCTATGAGGGCTGGCGCTGGGTCTAACTTGTTGGCAACTCCATTCCAAAACTAGCATAGCACCTGCAAACTAAAGAACCTCAACCACTGTTGGAGGAAGAAGGCACAAGATGTCAGTCTTCAGCTCCAAGGGCTCAGTTAGAACTAATATGCTTCAGTTAAAGGGTTTGATGATTTCCTCATTCCTAAATAGCCTTGATTGGGGTTCTTTGTTTCTCCATGATCCTGTTAAGGAGAAGCTGCCACAGGAAAAGCCTGTGCTATCATCTGCCAAGTGGATTTTCACTTTCCACTTTTGCTGGTATCTCTTTGGAAGAGCTCCTGGGATTGAGGAAATCCTTTGTGTCCCCGAAAGTATATCCATTCTCCTATCAGGCAAAATTTATTTTGCCTTTGCATTCTGGGGGTTTAACCTATAAATGAACGTATTCACTTGATTACGCTGGAGGATTTCGTTTCGGAGAGCTGCTGCCCATTTGAGAAAGGACAGGGACTATATTTCCTCTCAGTGAAGCTTCCCTGCCGAACAGAAAGCAGAGTTTGCAGCAATCAGCAATCCCACCTCCAGGGCTGCCCCAAGTGGAGGCTGAGGAGAGAGCCTTCCGGGGAGAGAGGAGGCCTCCGAGGCAGCTATTGAAAAGCAAATATTATCTGGAAAAGAGGGAGAGGGATTCAAAAGAGACATTCAGTGTACCTGGCAGTTTTGCCTGTGGCAGTCTCTGAACTCTGTCTCTTTGTGAAGGAAGAAGTTTGGCATTAGCAGTTCCAAAGAGTCATTCTGATTTTAGCCGCTGAAAGCTGTGTGGGGGCAATAGGGGTGGCAGCCAGGGGGCAGGGGTGCTGTCAGAATTCCCGCGGGGCTGCGTGCTTTCATCCAGGCTGGTAGCCGCAGCACGGGTGTGGGGACGGGGAGGAGGCAGGAGGCTGGCTGCTTTAGGGTTGCTGTGCGGGCGCCCCCAGAATTCTGACAAGGCGGCGCAGCCTTTCCCAGATCACCGCCCACTTGGGTCGCCTTTAGAGGCCTGAGCTATATCCTATTTCAATTTCTTGGGTTAATTTATACTCCACTATAAACAGACTCTTGTAAAAGCTGAGAACCAGCAAGGATAAAGAAGCTGTTTTTCCATTACAGTCTCCTTCTCCGGATTGGTTATGAAGTGAGTTTTTCAATAACAGAGACTCCCAATTTTGCCCTCGGGGGGTCTGGAGGGTGCTATTGGGTTGAAGGTGAGGGGCGATTCAGCAGGAGCCTGCTCGGGCACTGGGCTCCGTCTTGGAGGCCTTTGCTTGTACTGAAGCAGGGGAAGGGGGAGTTGTGCCCCCCTTTTCCCCAGGGACCTGGAGTTTAAGTGTAATTCACAGTGTGGTGCAATGTGGGAAAATGTAAACACGCCTATGTGGCCAGCCTAGGCCTCTCAAACTCAAGTTAATTGCTGCCTAAATCTCCACGCTCAGCTGATGTTTCAGTATCAAGCTATTCTCTAACTGAAGTTTTTAATTTTGCTTTGGGCCTTTGGGGAGATGTGAGGTTCTATGTGGGAATTTTCTGAGTGCTCTAGTTTCTCCATTTCAAATTGTCGCTAATGTAGCTTATTTGGGAGCTGGTATGATTTTTATCCATTAACCTCATCTAAACTACTAAGAAGAACCTGATCCGGGATCACCACCACCCCTCTGTTTTGTTTTTGTTTTCTTGTTTTCATTCCAAAACTTTCAGAATTGGTTTTCCGGCTCTGAGTTTTGGGTACGAGGCCTGCCAATGAGTTGGTTTATTTGTAGGTTCATTTCTTTGTGTCACCATCAAGTGTCCTCTGATGTCTTGGAATGGTGGGGGATCTGTGTCTCAAAGCTTTTAATGAGTTTCCTGAGTTTTCATTTCAGGTTCTTCCAGACATGGTGGTAAAATGGGAGGTTACTGAATAAGCGCACGTGATTTTTGATAGATATACGTAAATGACTTTTTTTTTAAGATTGGTACCTGAGCTAACAACTGTTGCCGATCTTTTTTTCCCCTGCTTTTTCTCTCCAAATCCTCCCAGTTCATAGCTGTATATTTTAGTTGTGAGTCCTTCTAGTTGTGGCATGTGGGCTGCCGCCTCAGCATGGCTTGATGAACGGTGCCATGTCCATGCCCAGGATCCGAACCGGTGAAACCCTGGGCCACCGAAGTAGAGCATGCAAACCCAACCACTCGGCCACGGGGCCGGACCTGTAAATGACTTTTTTGTTTATGATTGCTGAGAGATCACATTTAAACTTTCTCTTTTAGTCTCTAGTTAAATGTGGTTTATAAATGGTTGCTATGGATTTGGCACCCTTAAACTATTCAAGTATGAGCTAAGAATATTCTTTTCAGCTTTAGTGAGGTATAATTGACAAATAAAATTGTAAGATATTTACAGTATACATTGTGATGATTTGATGTATGTATACATTGTAAACGAATTCGCACCATCGAGTTAGTTAGCATATCCATCACCTCACATATTTGTCTTTTTAAATGTTTTTTTTTTTTTTTGGTGTGAGAACATTTAAGTTCTACTCTCTTAGCAAATTTCAGTGATACAATACAGTGTTATCAACTATAGTCACCACGTTATATGTTTGATCCTCAGACCTTATTCATCTTATAACTGAAAGTTTGTACCCTTTTATCAACCTCTCCCTTTTCCCCTCATTCCCCCAGCTTCTGGCAATCACTTTTGTACTCTCTGTTTCTATGAGTTTGACTCTCTTTAGATTCCACATGTAAATGACACCTTGTGGTATTTGTCTTTCTCTGACTTATTTCACTTAGCAGAATGCCCTCCAGGTCTATCCATGTTGTCACAAATAGACGGATTTCCATCTTTTTCATGGCTGAATAATATTCCACTGTTATATGTGTGTGAGTGTGTGTGTGTGTGTCACATCTTTTTTAAAATTTGATTATGCAGGTCACTTATTTGGCACTCTGATGTGCAAAGGACACTACTAGTTGTTATGAGGATTCAGAGATAAATAAGCACAGGCTTAGGGAGCTCACAATCTAGTGATTATGTATGAATAATAAGAACAATAACAACAACATCATCTAATATTTCTGAGCATTCAAAATTTGCCAGCATACTGAAAACCATTGAATTGTGCACTTCAAAATATGTGCTAGGCATTTCACACACATTTTTCATGTATTTATTTATCTTTAAAAACATTTAGATATAATTGACATATGATATTATATTCATTTTAAGTGTACAAAATAATGATTTGACATTTGTATATTTTGCAAAATGATCACCACAATAAGTCTGGTTAACATCCATCACCGTACATAGTTACAAAATTTCTTTTTTTTCCTCGTGAGGAAAACTTTCAAGATCTACTACATTAGCAACTTTCATATATACAATACAGTTTTATTAACTATAGTCCCCATGTTGCACATTACATCCCCAGGGCTTGTGTATTTTATAGCTGGGATGGCACATCTTCTTTATCCATCATTTGTTGATGGACACTTAGGGGGCTGAGATTTTTTAAAAAATTTTTTGAAGAGTTAAATTTATTCAACATAAAAGGATTGTCTTTCAAAATGTCCTACTTTTTGATGTTAAAATAGGTTTTTCTTTTAGAAGCAATGAAAGTTTAACAATGATTTTCTTTTTTTTTGTTGAGGTCACATTGGTTTATAACACTATATAAATTTCAAGTGCACCTCATTCTATTTCGCTTTCTGCGTAGAGTATGTCACGTTCACCACCAAAGACTAATTATCATCCATCCCTGTACACATGTGCCCTTTCGCTCCTTCGCTTTCCTGCCTCCCTGCTTTCCCTCTGGTAGCCACCAATCTATTCTCCATATGTATGTGTTTGTTGTTGTGAGATTATTTTTAATTCTAAACTTTATGTCAGTAGCAAATTGTCAACGGAATAGTTTCCTATGGGGGCACTGAATGCACACTTGAATTCATACAAAATTTAGGAAGAATATAGAAAAGTTGAGGGCAGTGAGTGTCTGTTTTGCCTCCGGTTTGTTACTCCCACCCAACATACCCATCACCCACTTGTAGATGAAGACCAGTCAAAGGCTGTTTGCAATCCCTTTTCTGGGTCCTTTTTACCTGTTTCTGAGTTTGCCAAAGCTAAAGCTTGAAGCAGGTCCTGGCCGTTCCTGGAACTTCCACCCGGACCCTGATCCCCACCCCCCGTATTGTCTGCCATGGTAGGAGACTGAACCTACGTCTGCTCTCTCATGTCAGGCCTGCACTAGTTGCTTGGCTAGTGCCTCAGTTAATGCAAGACAGGGGAGCATAGTTCTTTTCCCAAAGGAATAGGCTGCCACGGATATTTCAAGTCACCTGGGCCTAGGCTACTGGAAGGCAGACCCTTAGTCCTATGGCCGAGGCCCAAGGGACTGTCAAGATAACCCATTTGTTGGACCCAAACAGTTAGGGAGGGGGCCTGGGCCACCTCTGGTTGAAGGAGAGGGACTCAGAACTGGGAGGTACTTGACTCCGTTGTAAGAGTTCAAGGCAAGTGTGAAAGAACTATTACACTTGATGATGGAGATGAACTGGGGGAGGTAGGATGTATTTATACAGTAACTGCATCCAGCTAGGAATTTTGAAAAAGATATCAAATTGACCTAAATATAGATATTTTAAAAGCATGTTAATTTTTGGCTGACTGAAACATTTCATCAGAAAAGCATGTTCTATGGCCTTGATACTCAAAAGAAGGTCTGAGGGGAGCATCAGCATCCCCTGGGAGCTTGTTAGAAAATGCAGAGTCTTAGACTCTGCTGCAGCTCTACTGAATCCGAATCTACGTCTTAATAAACCCCCAGGTGATTTAAAAGCACATTAAAGCCTGTGTGTCACCTCTCCTCTCTCTTTTTTGCTTTTTCAAAAACTTTTAATTTGGAAATAATCATAGATTTACAGGAAGTTGCAAAGAAACTATAGAAAGGTCCTGTTGTACCCATCAGTCTCCCCCAGTGGTTACATATAATTACAGTACTGTATCACAGTACTATATAGTACTGTGTTATATATTATATACAGTAATTATAGTACTGTATCACATTACCACAAGACTACAAAACCATTATGCTTAATTACTGAAAGCCAGTGCACCTGGTGGTGCTTACCTGGGTTGCAGGCCGCTGCAGTGCCTTGTTCTACCTGGCAGGATTCTGCAGGTAAAGGAGATGATGCTGTCAGGCATGGGGGAGGCAGCATGGCTAACAGAGTGATGGGTGCTGTACTGTGCAGTTGTCCCTTTGTGGGTTCTATAGTGGGCTTCAAATGGCCAATGCCAAGAGGGGAGTAACAGGGCCAGACATAGGGAATAGACTGGGGCCAGACACCAGAGCCAGAGAGACAGAAAGGCCAAGCCAAGTCACTGGACCCTAGACAAGCACAAATGAGGAGCACTAAGTTTGAATGTGAGAAGTAAGGTGTTTGGGAGAAATCTAGAATCAACGTTGATGTGGATGGAGATGGGAGAGAAGGAACTGACAGGGTCAGCCCAGTGAATCTGGGTGCACAGTTTTTGGTTTTACATGGACTCTCCTTTGAAGGCTCTGAAAGGTCTCTGGTGGCCTTAAAGGCATAGAACTCTGAAGCTGAGTCATTCTATTAAAACAAAGTGAGGTTGGGACCAGATAATCTGGGTTTGATGGGCTAAGGTTGAAAACCAGGAGAGGAGTGAGCTTGACAGAGTCAGGTAGAAACAGAGGCATGAAAACACGAGGCCACACAGCACTGAGGACAAGGCAAGGGAGATTGGGCCAAAAACCTGAGTCCCTGTTCAGCATGAGCAGGGCCAAAGGCAGGAAGAAACCCTGCCTGCCTCCAGTTCCAGGAAACCCAGAGGCAGAGACAACTGAAGGAAGCTAAGTTACAGGGGGAGCCCAGAAACAAATGAGCCAAGGCCGGGATTCCTGCCCATCTTGCATCAGAGGCCCTGAGCCCTCAAAGAGCTAGGGGTTGCCAAATTCCTGGGAGGGAATAAAGAGCCCGTGGGTGCTGAACTTAGAAAGCTAATTATGCACTGGGGATGACATCAGTGTCACTCACAGTCACTCTGTCTCTGAGTCTGAAAGTGAATTAGCTCATCGCCTTGCTAACTCACAGTATGATGGCGGACCAGCAGCACCAGCATCCCCTGGGAACTGGTCAGAAATGCAGACTCTCGGGCTCCACCCCAGACCTAGTGCATTGGAATCTGCATTTTAACAGAAGCCCCCAGTTACGGTTACTTCTTTGCACTTTAAAGTTAGAGAAGTGCTAGCTTATTTCTTAGCACACAGACATCTTGGAGATCAGAATTCTAAATCCTCTCTGCCAGCAATTGCCTATTCATGGAACTCTGAGTCTGTTTCCCGGCTCTCGAGAGCAAGTTATTTTCTTATAGAGCTTTGGTTCTCCATCCTGGCAGCCCATTAGAGTAACTTGAGGAGCTTCTTAAAGTACAGATGCCCAGGCCCCACCTGTGATCAGTTGAATCTGACTGTGAGGCTGGGATGAAATTCTGATTCGGCTGGTCTAGGCTAGGGCCCAGGGATCAGGAGTTTTAAAAGCTCCTCAGGTGATTCTAATGTGCAGCCCATTGGAAACCTGGGAACTGGGGTAAGAGGGAAGAGGAGGCAGCAGAGGGTATATCTCCGCGTGAAAAGGAGCAGTGAAGCTTCCCTAGACCTCACAGTGGCTGGAAGGAAAAGGATCCTGCAGCTCAAGAGTCCAGAGTTATGTGGAGACCTGTCCTCAAGCGTGAACACCCCCCCACCAACCCACTGACCGAGGGTCCTGGACCCTTGTTATCCCCAAAATAGGAAGTTGTGGATTTTGGCCATTTTGGGTGGCATTGGATATGAAGGGAAAGCCTTTTCTCTGAAGCAAGAGAGACCTGATCAGAAACAGTTGGAAGCCCACTATCACTATTGTCACAAAAGATTTAGGGGTGGTCCAGAGAGGGGCAAAGAGGTGAGTTGGGGGATTCATTGCTGAGGTTCAGGCCAGAGATGATGGTGACTTGGCTAGGGTCATAGCCTGGAAGGTCTGGACCATGGGAAGGTCAGAACCTTGTCCAATCCAGGCCCTACCTTATGTCCCTCATCCCTGTAGTTTGGGTGGATCCCATTGGCTGGCTCAAGCCCATCAAGGCCAGAAGACACTTGAGTGCCTGTCCATCAGTGCTCTGTGGCTGAGAGGCAGATCAGCCTTGCGGCTTACCATCCAGGCTTGACCTGATGTCCTTCATCTGTCTTTCTGCCTTACTTCCTGCTCCCAACTTGCTGAGCCCTGCTCAGGACTTGTGTTGCCTCGTATGACTAGAACTCTGCCTTGCTAGCACTTGTCCTTCTCCCAGTTTCCTCACCTCTTCCCTGGCATCCAAGCTGACCTAGATCCACTAAAGAAACTGAAAAGTGTACAGAAACTGCAAACTGTCCCCTAGTGTCCACTCTCCCTTTCTTCTGTAATGAGAACATTATTGATTTTTATTTAGTAAGGTAACTTTCCCAGTCTTCCATAAAGCTAGGCGTGGCCATACGACTAAGTTCCAGCCAATGAGATATGAGTAGAAGTGATGTACCCCTCTTCCCACTTGATGGAATGTGGGTCTGGGGAGGGGCCATCTTGGAGCTGGATCAGAAAAGGAGATGAAGCCTGGGTCCTTGATAACTTCATTGAGTGGGGCCACCACCCCAGTTTGTACTTTTATGTGAGTCAGAAATCAATTTCTGTCTTGTTTAGGCCACTGTCATTTGGGGTTTCTTTCCCATGCCATTGAACTCATTTCTTCCCCAACAAAGTTTTAGTCACATTATAACCTTTTCCGAACGCCTATATGTGCTGGACACTTCTGCAAGCTTGAGATCACAGCATGCTGAAGTCCTGAGGTAGACACTTATCAACACCATATTTACATATGATGACTTAGTCTCAAGTATCAATGAAAGGATCTGAGATTTCCCCCTGGTCTATGTGACCCGAGATCCCTGGCCTTTCTACATTAATCTTCATAACATTTGGTACAAATTCAAACATTTTGAGTTTTACTAAGTATATCACAGAGAGTAGAAGTCAACCAGAAATTTGGATTTCCAGAAGGAAATCTAGGCTCTCAGAGGTGAACTAGAATAATGCATCTCAAGCTTGAACGTGCATAGGAATCTTGGGGATGATTTGTCCCTACCTAAGAATGCAGGAGGAAGAACAAAGAATGTGTGAGCCCTAGCTTTTCAGGCGCTGGTGTTGGCCTGAGCAGCCCATGGTTAATTTAATGATAAAACTGTTTTCTGATATTAGTAATCTAATCTCCTGGGGTGGGGTTAGTTTGAGTGGATTGGTGTAGAACAGAGGTTCTCAAAGTGTGGTCTCCAGGCCGGAAGCATCAGTAGCACCTGAGAACTTGTTAGAAATGCAGATTCTCAGGCTCCACCCCAGACCTGCTGAATCAGAGAATCTAAGAGTGGGGCCCAGGAATCTGGGGATTTCTCCAGGGGATTCCGATACACTCTTAAGTTTGAGAAACACTGGTGTAGAAGAAAAAGCCTGGGAAGAGGCAGTTACAGTATAATGGAATAAAAGCCTTCAGCTAGAAATTGGAAAACCTGCAATCCAATCCTAGTTGTCTCCTTGTTTTTAAATAGAGATGGAAGCACTAACTTCACTAAATAATTTTCAGAATTAAACATAATGGTATTTTTGAGAGGCAGCATAATATACTGGTTAAGAGCACAGACTCTAGAGCATGGTCTGGGTTCACTCCCGGCTCCGCAATGATTAGCCTGGACAAGTCACTGCCTTGTCATCTGTTACAATGGAGCTAATAATAGTGTACCTACCTCATCTTGTTGCAGGGATCAGACAAGTTAACATTTGTAAAGTACTTAGACGAGTATCTGGCATTGAGTAAGTGCCATATAAGTGTTTGTTAAATAATAATAATAATATATGCAGTATTTGGTACACAGAGTGACTACTCAGAAAATATCTTTTAAGAAAGAAAATGGAGTAAACTGGGATTATGGGGAAAATGAGAGTAGAAGGACCTCCAGGGGTAAGTATTCCTGAAGTAAGAACAGGATGCCAGCTGCTTGAGAATCCTCTTCCTGCGGGAATCCCATCCTCGCCTCCAGGGAGTCTATCCCAGTGCAACCTGGAGATGTGTAAGAACTGTCTGCCTGCCATGGTGGCAGTCAGCAGGCATTTGGCAGAACTTGTCCCCTGGATGGCCCTGCATCTCTGCGAAATGTCCATTCAGTTTTAAGAGTGGTGGAAACCTGGCCAGTGCCATTAAAGGTACCCCTGACACCGTTCCAGGGAACTGAGTGGATTCCAGGGGCTTCACTGTGCTTAGGACCACAAGGGGACCCCAGTCAGTGGAGCTGGAGGGAGGAGAGGTTGGTGCTGTGTAAAATGTGACTCTTTAAAAATGTTTCTTTATTCTTTAAACAATTATATTGAGGTACACTTTACATAATATAAAATTCACCCATTTTAAGTGTACAATTTAATGACTTTTTAGTAAATTTACTGAGTTGTGCAACCAGCACCATAATCCAGTTTTAGAACATTTCTAGCACCCCTGTAAGATCCTTCGTGCCCATTTGCAGTTAATCTATCTTCCCACTCCTAGCCCCAGGCAACCACTAATTTACTGTCTCTGCAGAATTACCTTTTCTGGACATTTCATACAAATGGAGCAGCCTTTTGCAGCTGACTTTTTTCACCCAGCATCATGCTTTTGAGGCTCATTCATGTTCCGGAGTATATCATTACTTCATTCCTTTTTATTGCTGAATGGTGTTCTGTTGTTATGGCTGTGCCACATTTTATTTATCCATTCACCAGTTGCTGGACATTTGGGTTGTTTCCACATTTTGGCTCTTGTGAATAATGCTGCTATGAACATTTACGTGTGAATCTTTGTGTGGACATATGTTTTCATTTCTCTTCAGTAGATACCTAGGAGTGGAACTGCTGGATCATAGAGTAAATTTAGGCTTCAAGTTTAGAGAAACTGTCAAACTATTTTCCAAACTGGCTGTGCCATTTTACATTCTCATTAGCAGTGTAATGATGGTTGCAGTTTCTCCACATCCTTACCAATGTTTGTTATTGTCTGTTTTTTTGATTATAGCCATTTTAGTGGATGTGAAATGGTGTCTCATCGTGGTGTTGATTTGTATTTCTCTGATGACTAACGATGTTGAGCATCTTTTCATGTGCTTATTGGCCATTCCTATACCTTCTTTGCCAAAGTGTCTATTCATATTGATAGAATTTTTGTGTTTAAAAGTAGATATGAGGTGGCTACCACCTCACCCTGCCCATGAGCACCCAGACAGGAGGATTCTTTCCATTTGAGTCTGAGTCCCTCAGACTGGTGGTAGGCTGGGGTTTTGAAGAGACTAGCTCTTGCCTCAATCACTTAAAACCTTTTTCGCCTGAGGATTAGGGAGCAATTCTATAAACTGCTGAACTAGAGGAAAAGTGTGTTGGTTAAAATAAATGCTTGATTTGTTTTCTGTGAATTACATTTTTCTTTTTCTTATTTTTCTTAAGCAAGTTAACCTTCAGTGGAGAAAAAGTCACCAAGCTAAGGTTGGATTTATTTAGCTGTTATTAAGATGTGTGTATATTTTAGAAGATGGAGATTTCAATTGTTTTCTACTTATGCCTTTTCCTTTACATTCTGAATACCCACATTGCCAAGTGAATTGGCAAATTCCAAGCAATTTTCATTTGTGTGAATCTGATTAACAAATGATGCCACTAAGAAGGGGCCTGCCACTTTCTTGGATGAGGAATATAGACGGCACATAGTGAGTAAGAATAAATTTCTGACTACCAAGTAGCAATAGATCATTAGTGGGATGGCGCGTAGAGCTAATGGCATTAGGGATAATGGAGAAGGGGTGATGAATGGGAGCCAACATCTTTCCTAGAGCTTTGAAGTATGGTCCTGATAGGCTTAACAGGAAAGGCCACATTAACTAAAAAGCCCAAACCATTCCCCAGTGCTTGTGAAGAATCACCAGAGTTTACACCTGAGTTGGATCCCAAGATCTGATGACTAGGCCTTCCAGAATGGGCAGTAGCATGTTCTAGAAATGTTGGCCAACCCAGGGGCTCAGAATGTGATGAGGAGGAGAAACTATGATTCCAAGAACTATTGATAACAGGAGAATGCAGAGTACCATTATTGTTTGTGTCAAAGCTACCTTTAGTAGCCAACAGTAGCCACTGGTCAGCAGGAGGATGCCAGGGAGAGCCATAGGAATAGGCTGAGAGGGGCTGGAGGCCAGATTTCCTCCTTGTTCCATCCATCTTGCCCCAAAGATGTTGAGGGATAGCCTCCAAAGGGACACAAAGGAGAGGACCCCAGCTGCAAGGGATTCCTACATAACTTGGTTTATTCATTTGTAAAATGAACATAATAATCATGTAGTAGAGTTGATGTGAGATAAAATGTGTGCATCATGCCAGCAGAAAGTAGGCACTCAGTAAACAGAGGCTGTTTTTATGCTGTGTTCACAGGTGTTGAGTGTTTTGCTTGTAGGCGAGACATTGCACATAGTTGCAATTTTTCCAGCCACTGATTGCTTCATTAATTGAGTGAATCTTTCAACTCATGTTTTTGAATGCTTACTATGTAGCATCAGTTTTTCTGGGTACAGAGAATGCCAATGTATAAAATAGGATCTTCATCCCCGAATTGTTAAAAATCTAGTTGGGAAGTTAGTTCTAGAAGACTGTATCAGTGACTACGACAGAGGGTTGAATAACGTGCCACCGGAGCAAGAGGAGAAAAGGAAGAGATTCATTGTGCCTGGGGTCAAGGCGAGAGCAAGAGTCGTGAGTGGCATTCCAGAAGAGGTGATATTTGAGCTTGGCTTTGAAGGATGGATGAGAGTTCACGAGGTAGAGATAGCAGGGAGAACATTTCCAGAAGACAAAATAAGAAACAGCATGGACCTAGTCTCAAGGGTCTGATGTGTTTGGAGGACTTTAACTATCCTAGTGACTATAGTGTGAGCATGAGATTGGGTGGTGGCAGGGTTGGGAGGGTAGGGACTGGAAATATACTTCAGGGGAAAGGCCCTCAATGGCGTTTTAAGGACTTAGAGATAAACGCTGCAGGCAAAAACAAAACAGAATGGGTTTTGGCAGGAGCGGCGTGACTATTTTCCCAAATTAATAAATTTTTTCGACTTGCTGGGCACATGTCAACTAGTAAACATAACCCAGTTGTCCAACCTCTTCCAAAAAATGACTTATGGAGGGAGAAATTCAAAATTCAATTGGAAACCTGGTAGAGCACCTGACCTCTGACCATCAATAAAAAAAAAATCCCATTACAATAAATACCATTATAAAGACTGCCTGCTACACAGCTATTTTTCTCTCTAGGCAGATGGCTTAGAAACACCATATTCTTTTTATCTAGTCACAATAACTTATATACAATGGATAACCTGGCGCAATAAATTCCATCTTTGTTCCCTGCGCACATAACAGCTCCTTTTCACGGGGAAAGAACTGCCGCTGGACTACAGGCAGGAAGAGGAGGATGAGTTGAACTGTAGCTGAACTCCACATAGTTTTTTTCTTCAGCTATCAATCCCCAACTATTCCTTGACTCCCTTTACCGTCTCCCCCACAAACATTCCAATCCCTTCTTCCAGAGAAGCTCATTGAGACTCCCAAACCACCCACCAACTTCCCAAACAAAGCACTCTAACCCCAAATATCTGGAGCTCAAAAAGGAAGCCCTGCTGCTTTCCAGATATGGTGGACTCGGCATCTGAGGATGCCACAACTGCCACTCCAGCTTTCGTGAGTGACCCTGACAGTCATTTCTATTTTTGGTGGGGCACGAATTTCAAGCACCACAACAAGCCTCTTACTGAAGGAAGTACAGCCAATTGTTAGCATCCACGTCTCAAGGTGACTTTGTTTTCTCTGCTTGTCACGTACACATTCTTGCTCAGGAAGTTAATTTTACTGCATTTGATGAGAGATGCTATGTTCTATGGACATTAACCAATTTGAGAATTCAAGGTCTTAGGGTTAACACCTTAGGAATGTTACAGACCTATTTTGCTCTTTAACACTTGCTGATATTGAGCAAGGATGTGGTCCTTACCTCTGTGTGTGTGTGTGTGTGTGTGTGTGTGTGTTTTAACCTTTATTTTTGAAAAAAATTTAAATCTACAGAAAAATGGCAGAAATAGTGTAATGAACTTCCATAAACTTTCGTCTAGATTTACTTATTAGCATTTTTCAGAAGATAAGACGATAAGGCCAATCAATTTGTGAGACAGAGTATTAGTTAAGGTAACACTAGCTACTCTAACAGATCTCCAAGTGTCTCTCTCTGTGTGTATATGTATAGTTATTTATCATTATTTACTGAGCCATTTGAGACTAACTTGCAGACATCATGACCCTTTACCTCTAAATATTTCAGTATGTAATGGCATTCTCTTACAAAACCACAGTGCAATTATCCAATTCAGGAAATTGAGCTTTGGTACACTACCATTAGCTAGTATAGAGCCCGTATTCAAATTTTGCTGATTGTTTCAATACCATCATTTAGAAGAATTTTTTTTTAAACTGTCCATATTCCAACCCAGGATCAAGCATTGCATTCAGTAGTCATGTCTTGTCCTCTTTAATCTGGAACAGTCCCTTCATCTGTCTTTGTGAAGTTTCATGACATTATTTTGAAGAGTACAGTCTCATTGTTTAGTAGAATGTTCCTTGATTTGGGTTTGTCTGATGCTTCCTCATGATTGGATTTGGGTTATGCATTTTGGGCCAGAACTTGACTTGGATTTTAATTTTTACTGTTGTTAATTAAGAACATGATTTTCAAACAGTGCGGTCATTCTCAAAAAATTCTCCTGCCACAAAATATCATGGGTGGGTTCCAAGGAGACTCACTTTAGTGGAATTTTTTACTCCTGCACCTTTACTGACAGATTATGAAAGTCACTTCCAGGGTTGCTGATGTGGAGCAGAAGATGTCACAGCAAACAGTCCTCCTGGTGGGTCACTTTCTTCTGACATTGCCACTCTGATCATGGAGTCTTTGTGCTCCAGGATTTTCCTTTTGCCTCACCACACTGCTGTCCCTCAGAAAAGTGTCTGAAAGTCAGCGATGGAGAAAGTATGCAGATATAGAACACCATTTACCAGCAAAGAGCTGGCAGTGATTCACATTACTAAATCTTCATTACTTTTACAAAATACACCACAAAATATAATAAATAATTCACATTAAACTGCACTTATCAAAACATGAAAAGTTCATTTTGTGATACAGCATCATTGACTTGGATCATTGTAAACTCTCAGTTATTCATTAAATGGACATGGATGATACCCACTCACTGACACTAGTAAGAATTCAAGAGCTTTCACTGATTCAAATGTGGAGTGTTGAGCCTCATTAGATGAGATGTGGAAACAAAATAAACTTAAATTTATTCCTTCTTTCATTCACTCAACAAAATGCTATTGAGAAGCTACTTTATGTCAGGCTCTGCGTAAAGTGTTAGGGTTTTAGGGATTAAAGAGCTAGTCCTCAAAGAGCTCTCCTTAGAACCCAATATTTGGACTCACAGGCCAGAGCCCAAGTTTTTCTCTTGCTTAATGGCATCACTTCACACTTTGTCCTAATTTAGTTGGTGATAAGGCCGAGAAATACCCCTGTGGCAATTTCGTGACTCTTGCTTCACCCCATTGGCCCAATGCTGTTAACATCATGTATAGGTATGTTCCTGAACCTCCCCAGAAGCTAAGAAGTTCTCTTTTAGGATTGTCACATGTCATTACTGTGTCTTCAACCTGCCGCTGACATTTCTAGTCTGCATTCTCCCAACTTTCAATGGCCTTCAATGCCTCTCTGTGTTAAGGTCTGTAGAGATGTCCTTTATGCCTTGGTTTAGGCCATGTAGATCTGTCAACTCATTAAAAATCCATGACAGTGTGAAGCCAGTATAATAGAAATCACACTGGACTTGGATTCCAGTGATGTGAGTTCCTGGCTGCTACAGGGATGGGCCAGTGTTGTTCATCACACCTGTGTTCTCCTCTTCTTTGGCACACAGTTAGTCTTCATTTTCCAGGCTCTCTTGCAGTTAGGTGTGGCCATGTCACTGAGTTCTAGCCAGAAGAAAGTAAGCAGAAATGATATTTATATGAATCACTTTAAGGTCTGACTCATAGAAACATGTGTTCTGACATGCTTTTTTCCCTTCATGCAGAGAAGTCACATATTGGTGGTAGAGCCACAAGGTGCCAGGCACCTTGATCCCTGAATCACCATATGGACCCCTGCTTTCCCCAGTGAACAGGGATACCCACATTGGATTATTCTGGAACCAAGAAATACATGCCTGTGTATTAAGTCCCTGAGATTTTTGTGTCTATTAGAGCAGCTACTTTGACTCATTGCCTTACCCTCTGTCTACTCTTGAGGGAGTCGCTTAGCCTTTCAGAGTCCCTATAACCTCCTCTGTCAGTGGGGCTCATAACATAGGCATTCTAGGCCCCATTTTACAGATGAAAGGATGAAATGAGGTAACATTTGCAAAGATACTTTGTAGATGATTGTACAAATAGAAAGTTGTCCTATTATTATTGGATCTTGCCCTCATAGGGGTAATATAACGTTTTCCATTCGGGTACCTCAGTTCCTTCTGTAACCAAGTGACATTTCCTGCTAAACATATAGCTGGGGCTCTGGAACGCCTGTACTGCTTGACCATAGAAATCAAGGTGAAGGAGCACTCAGACCTTCCTGACTTCCTCCAACATGTTAGTCTGTGGACCATGGCTGCCTTAGCCAGGCCACTGACTCCTCCTTACTGCCTGAGTGATGTCCCAGAAATCGACCTCTTGACCAACTAATTCCTATCATCATCTAAGACCCAATCAGAGGCATCAGAACAGTGAGTTTCCCAAGCCTTTCCTGGATCCCTAAAGGGCTCATTTAATAGCAAACATAATATTGGATGCTCATGATATATTGTTATTGTATGCATCTTCACAAACCCAGGAATCTTCACAACCACCCAAGCAAGCAGACACTTTTTCATCCCCATTTTGCAGATGATAAAACTGAGGCATAAAGAAGTTAAGAAATTTGTTCGAATTCACTCAATGAAGATGGATTCAGACTTGTGTCTCTAAAAGACCTGTGCTCTTAACCTCTATGTAGCCAATGGTTAACTCTTTGCTTCACAGCCCAGCATTGCCCATTCCCTTCTAAGAGTCTCATTGCTGAGAAAGCCAAATCTCCTTGTAGGTGAAAAGGATTTTACTTTTTTAAAGGAGTCAGCAACAATCATTCCTTTGGATGTTTCAAATAGACATCAATATTCCTATACACTTTCCTCCACATTTGTTATTTATTTATCTTGTTCTTTGTACCTTAATTTGCCTGCAAGTTCTATTAATGTGATTTTTAAAAAAGTTTGAGAACCACTGGGGCTGGCCCCGTGGCACAGCGGTTAAGTTCGCATGTTCCACTTCTCAGCGTCCCGGGGTTCGCCAATTCGGATCCCGGGTGCGGACATGGCACCGCTTGGCACACCATGCTGTGGTAGGCATCCCACATACAAAGTAGAGGATGATGGGCACGATGTTAGCTCAGGGCCAGGCTTCCTCAGCAAAAAAGAGGAGGACTGGCAGTAGTTAGCTCAGGGCTAATCCTCCTCCTCAAAAAAAAATTTGAGAACCACTGCTCTCCTCAAACCATCCCATACTCCTTGATGGCTTTTTTTAATGCCTCTTTTTTTGATGAAGAAGATTGGTCCTGAGCTAACATCTGTTACCGATCTTCTTCTTTTTTTTTCTCCCCAAAGCCCCAGTACATAGTTGTACATCCTGGTTGTAAGTCATTCTAGTTCTTCTATGTGGGATGCTGCCACAGCCTGGCTTAATGAGTGGTGCGTAGGTCCACAGCCAGGATCCAAACCGGTGAACCCCGGGCTGTGGGAGCTTAACCACTTAGCCACTGGGCCGGCCCCTATTAATTCAATTTTTTAAATGTTAAGAAAGATCTCTCTGGGGGAAATTGCACAACAGTAACGCATCAAGGTTCAGTATCCGAGAGAAAGTGCAGAGATGGCTGGTCTTCCTACCTGCCTAGGGCTGTCTGCCTTCAAGGGGCTCTGCATTGGGCCGTGAACCTAAATCCATCCCAGTGTGCTTGTGAGTGCAGTGCATGAAGGGGATGCCCAGGACATTTCCTACTCTACCAGTTGTAACTGCCTGATAAATAATAGGCAAAATCATTGGGTTATTTCACTTGATATCTGACTGGGACTTAGTGCAGATTTCATGTCTATCTGTGCTGAACCAGCATCCCATGGGATCTTTCTATACTGATTCCCAGCTTTTGCCCTATCTCCTATGGAAGCTGAAGAACTTGGTTGCCAAGCAAATATGTCCTGTGTTGTTATGGAAAGGCAGCGTGGGACAGTTTGTTCTTATGAAGTATGTAAAGTCAGGAGTAAACTAGCTCTTAATTGAACTCTTGAAATTTCAAAATTCAAGTCTCTCTGAAATTTGGAGAGGCTAAATATCATCTTGACATCTTCGTTATCATCAAAAGTTTCAACTCATGAGTACAATATCACTTCCCATGGAACAATATCACTGAATTCATCTTTGAAGTAAAAAGAAAAGCGGTATTTGATCAGCCAATACTTCACACACATCTCCTCTAATTTCCCAACCACTTTTCAGGGTAGGCCTTCTTGGCTCCTTCTTAAGATGAAGAAGCTATGCTAAGCAGACCTAATTAACTGGCCCAAGACGCACAGCTAACAAGTGGCAGATCCAGGCTTTGAAGCCAGACAATCTTGGCCTCACAGCCCATACCCAATGACCTCTCTGCTCGGAACACATCTGTTTCCTAAATAAAGAATTCCTATAATCTAAACATCCATAGGAAGTTGTTATGAAGAGACTGCAAAGCAAGAAACAGAAGGCCTGCTTTGTCAGAGCCTTTCTGGTCAGCTATGGTGAGCCTGCCCCCTTCATTGTGCATTCCCCGCAAAAGAACCTCAGCTGAAGCCAGAGGCCTCCCCTCTCCCCGTAGGGAACGAACGAGGACAAAGCAGGGGAGGTCTTGGTGAACATCGGGAAGATGGAGCCAAAGAGACCCATGCACTTCCAATTAAACAGCATGCCTTCCGTGGCCCTCTCAATGTCCTGCTCCTTCTCAAAGCGTACCCAGAGAGTTTCAGCTTTGGCAAAGGCCTGGGAGATTTCATGCTCCTTTCCCCCATGTAATAAAAAAGTCATTTTTGCCTCAAGCTAAGGAAAACACTGGCATTTCTAACTTTAAAATGTTTGGGTGATGTTTTTTTTTTTGTATTAGATTTACTGTTGCTGTTGTTTGGA
Organism: Equus asinus; assembly: GCF_041296235.1. Classification (NCBI taxonomy): domain Eukaryota; kingdom Metazoa; phylum Chordata; class Mammalia; order Perissodactyla; family Equidae; genus Equus; species Equus asinus. Next base: position 13,936,367 of record NC_091820.1, on the reverse strand, counting down.
AATCTTGTGGACATTCGCAGTTTTGGGTTCCCTTGCTGAGCTTTTCTGGAAACTTCCATGGAAAGGAAGGTTAAAAGCAGAGGGACGAGGTTGGCTTTTAAACTCTAAGTCTCAAGGGTGGGAAGAAGGTTTTTTAAAAACTGCGCCTGCTGAGTTTCAGATGGCATACAACTCAGTCCTGGCCTGGGTGGAAAACAGAGGACTGGCAAGGATGCCATCTTGCTCTTGATCCCTTGTAAAATCTAGAATAGGATGCCCCATTCTGTGTTCACTGACCAGCCTGGGGATGTTTTACCCATGTGAATGTCTTCCTTTGCTTGTTAATTCCCCCTGAAAGGAAAGCAGGAAAGAAAGTTCCAACCCTTCATAATCTGAACCATACGGGGAAGAGGCAAAAGCAGAGCCTTCACCAATCGTTCAGCTGTTCAGTGTGGTGGTCAGACCTTACCACACAGGCTCCAAATTCCAAGTGAGCTACGCCCGTTTCCCCATTTTCTCTCTTGCCATCTTCGGCCTGCACCAAAATGCATTACACTTGGATTTTTGCAGCCCACACGATTGCCTTGTACAGCCTCACCCTCTAACAGTATCTCCCTTCTGCTTTAAGGGTCTGACCCTAAAGTGACACCTTCTTTAAGAACTCCCCACCCTGTCCCTCCCAGCACTACCTCCTCTCATCCCAGTCCAATTGGACCACTCCAGTTTTTCCTTCTTCCTCTCAGTTTCTGAGGGTAGAGAACACTCCATTTTCCTCTTTCGTTTTGGTGACTTGAATATCTCAGAGGGTATTTATGGGAGACTCGTGCATTCCCTACTCCACTTCCTGCTTGTGTTTTCAGATCCTAGAGGCTTCTTGGGTAAGACAGCGTCTGGTTCATCTCTCAAATCTTCTAGCCTTGGGGCCCAAGTGAAGGGAGTGAGTCATTCAGTTGGTCAACGAATATCTGTGGGGTGCCCAGTAGGTGCTAGGCCCTGGAGATGCATTGAGGGAGAGATGTAGTCCTGCCCTCATGGGGACTCCTCAGTTTAGGGGCAGGCTTTCTGCCTTCTAGGCTCCTCTGTCACTTCTACTTTAATCCCAGCCCCAGGGGGAACATATGTAAGCAGTGCCCTCTGGAAATCTTCCATCCTAACATCAACTCCTCACCCACCGCCACCATCTGTCACTTTCACAATGCATCCTGGAACTCTCCACCTAACTGCACATTCACATGAAGACCCCGATTCCTAGAGTCAGGTACCTGAGTGCTTTTCTAGCCTCTCTCTTATGCATGTAATTTAATAGGTACATTTTGGCTGTTCCAGATCTACACTCTTGGCAGTTCTCCCCAAGTTTACATGAGCCGGATAAGTGACTTCTAGGTAAGAGCAGGTCACTATATCCTTAGTTTCCACAAAATCTCTCTCTCTACACATTCTCCTTTGATTTAGGGGTAGACTAGAAAGAAAATAATTATCTTAAATCTTATTTTACATGTCACAATATGAAGATTTATCCCAGACACAAGCATGCATTCTTAATTATAATCACAGCATTGATCTGAGCAAGTATAAGATATATGGCCGCAAGTGGCTGGTGGTTTTGCATTACCATTTTAGTGCAATTAACGTCTACCACTAAAGCACCATCTTACGCATAAGAAAAAATTAAAAAGAAGCTTGAAATGTTATATCCTATCCAGGAAATGTCGTTACTATTGCATTTTAAAGATGAGGAGTTAAGGTTTTCATTTTTAATTACATTACTGAGTGATTCTTCTTAAGGGAACCTAATTGTGAAGAATATAAATTACTTTGCAAGCTTATGGTGAGGGACTAGTCATCCTTTTGGGAAGCAAGCAAACAAGCAAATTGGAATTCAGCAACGTTCAATAGAAAAGTTTAAACTTTCTGTCTGGTTGTAGCTCTTCTAAAAAGGCTTTATACAAGAATATTGTAATCGATAATTTAATCATCCATGAAGCATTTTTGCTCTGATTCATGGGAGATACAAAGGCAGAAAGCTTGTACGGGTACGAGGCTGCTGCCCTTTCCTTTCTAGGCCTTTCTTCCTCCCCAGAGTGTCTCTTCTCCTCTCCCAGTGGCCCAATCTTCCCAGAGCCCTCCTTGAAGTGCCCGCTCAGACCTGCACCCTTGTCCTCTTCAGGGCAGTGCCCCAGGTTGCAAATTCACCTTTCCTCTGCTACCCTCAGAATTGCTATTCTTTTCCTCTAAGCCACTCAGCTAACTGTTAGGGGAAGGCAGCTGATTAAACAAAGTCACACTCCAGTGTTGATGACTAAAAGCACTTAACGCTCCCTGGGGTGTCTGCAGCTGAGACCATGAGCCTGTAATGGTGGAATTTCAGGCGGTGCCACAGGCTGGTGGGGATATAATTTTTGGTGTGTTTTGATGCCACTCGAATTGTACCACTTGTAGATGTTAAAGGAGCTGGGATGAAAGGATTTCATAAAATGACATTTTGCCTACAGCCTTTCTCCCAGGGCTTTAAATGATTAGGAAGAGGTCTTAGAGCTGTCCCAGTCCCAAGAAAGTTTTGTTCAGGGTCACATCCATCTGCCCCTTCTTTGAACTACCGTGTGACCTTCAACCACAGATGCTGCCTTGTAGAGTTGTAGAAATGTTCCTTGTGCCAGTTTTTTCCCAATGAATGGAATCCTGAATTCAGTAGAAATATACCAAATCCTTAACATTTGCCAAGGAGGCATTCCCAGGCCTTTCACTTTCTCCATAAAAGAAAGTAAACAATAGCTTCCCAGGCATTACTGCATGTGAGGATAACAACAGACATTTATGATGTTTCCAGCACTGTTCCATGTGCTTTCCATATACAAAAAATGAATTCACAAAACTGAAGAATTGTAAAATTAATTTATATAATTTAACTTTTGAATGATGGTTTTTGTGAGGTTGTAGCATTTATACTTCTGAATTATTAAAGCTTAAAATGGCACTAACACTTTCAGGTCATCCTGTATTAACTCAATCTTCATGATAACCTCAACATGTAGGTAGCATTATTCTGCCCATTTCACTGACGGGAAAACAAAGGCACTGGGAGGTTAATTTGCCCAATGTTATACAGCTGGTAAGGGGCAAAGCTGGGATTATAAACCCAAGCGGTATAATCCCAGTGTTCATGCTCTTAGCCACTAGGCAACACTGCCTCTTGGTAGTCACTAGGAGACAGCAGAGGTGCTGCCATGCCTGAAGGACAGCTAGACTCAGTCATTATTCAAATGTTTCACTCTCCACACCAATCTCAAATGGCCATAATTCAATTTCAGCTCTCAACAAGATGCACCTTTCCACATGTCATGGATTGGCAGGGCCCTCATTAGGATCAAAACCATGAATGATAAATCTAGAAGTGCTAAGGGTCCCCTGTGTTCCCCACTTTTGTGTTCTCCACTCTTTTACATAGCTTGATCCAACCTATGCTTGTCGAATTAAATTAAATGGAATTGCCAAGACCCTTTGGAATTCTGTGGGCAGTTTGAGCAGATCCTCCTGTCTTGCCTCCACTTAATTCCAGACTTGTTGGATGGCCTTGGCATGGCCCCATTTCCCTCCTATATTCTCCCTGTCCATCACATGAAACCTTCCCACCATACCCGCCCCAGCTCAGAGAGCCATAGTGGGGGCCTACTGCTGTCTACATAATAGCCCCCAAGCCTGCTGCCTTCTCTAATGGTAGGAAAGGCACAGTGCTCTGTTTTGGGGAGCCAGCCCCATCTAGGCCAGAAGCAGAGCTGAAGCTATTTTATACCTGTGGTCAGGAAGTCAGTCAGTCAGTCAGTCAGCCTCCTCTAGCTCCTTCCAGGGGCCTCATTTGTCCTTCCCAGACCACCTGTGTCTCCTTTCCCAGACTCACTGGCCTCCAATTGACCTTGGCTGGGGGACTCTGGTCTCCCTATCCTGTTTTCTTGGCATTCCTGGCCCCCATGACCCCGGCAAGTGGGAGGCATTAACACCTAAGATCCAGGGAGCTCTGTCTGTCTTTCATGACCCACACACAGAGGGCCTACTTGTTGACCTAACTTTATGGCGCTATCCCTGGCACCTGGAGCCCCTTGAGACCTACCTGGTCCCATTAGCCAAGGCTTGATCAACGGTACTTTATTTCTTATTGGCATTTCTGAAAACTGAGAGGTTGCTCAGGGATTTCTGAGTCTTGAGTTGATTAGCAGTTAATGATGTGTGTTTTGATGAGAAAATAAAAGATTTTGTTTATCCACTTGAGAGGAGGAAAATTAGTAGTAAAAGTAGAGAAGGAAAAACACAAATTCTCAGCTTTTCAATGGAGTTTTAAGTGGTTGCGTCTGCTGAGTTCCCAGTCATTGCTGGAAAATTCTCTGGATGTTGATTTTATGTATCAGCTCTCAGAAAAATTCATAGAGTGTTCAGTTCCGCCTAAAGCTGTCAAGAGACACAGAAGGCCAAAAGGGCTGCTGGATGAGTTATTTTACTATTCAGAGAATGTGTGAATGCAACCAGGAGGTGCATTTATACTTCTGCCTGCAGCGCAGGGAGAGAGGAACCCGTAGAGACCAGAGGCAGTTTCCAACAGCGGGTCCTCCAACCAGAGCTGTGGTTCACCAGGATGCCCCAACTGGGTCAACATGTATGGAAAGGATGTTTTCTAAACTTGCCCTTTGTCCACCATTGTTGAAGTCATGGGGGAGAGGCAGAGGGCTCCATAAAGGCAGGATGTGGTAATCGAAAACGAATAGGCTTTAGAGTCAAACCAATCTGGGTCTGAATCTCACTTAACTATACCACATTTCTCATCCTCTCTGAGTCTCAGTTCTCATTCACAAAACGGACCAGTACTATTTAACTTGCAGAGTTGCCACGAAGATTAAACGGTTCAATAAGTGGAATTAACTAGCACAGATCAGGTGCTCAGTGAGTGTTATTTCCTCTCCTCACTCCTTTTCTTTTTTCCTATGGAAAGTCTGCACTCTCCGCTCTCCAGAGCACACGTGGTCTTTAATGGCTGACATTCAAAACAAATAGACCAAGATGGTTAACATCTTCTGGAGGCTTGGGTTTTTTCAAAAACAACTCACCAGGCAAATAGTAATTCATAGTCCTGCCTTTAAGGGATCCCCTCATCAGATCAACAAAATGTCCTTTATTAGGTGCTGATGTTGGAATTTTCACAGATGGTTTGGGCCAGTAAACTCGGTTGGTTGGAGTTAGGCAGTCAAAGCCTTGATTTCCAAACGGGCCCATAGAAGTGATCTTCTTTGACGTTGGTTAGTTTTACTCAGGCCAGTTCAGCCAGTCACATCACAAGTGAGATTGATGGTTACAAGTGGGGCTAGATGAGAGGCTGGGTGAAGGTCTTTGCCTATCACTATTCCTAAAATGACAACTTGGAGCACATCTTACTGGCCAGCCGCATTATCTTTGCTTGGCGAGACCACTCCATGTGATAGAAAGTGCCCTTTGGTGGGATCTGCTCTGAAGATTTCACTAATGATCATGAGCAATCCTAAGCCTGAGGGCAAATGAGAACATTAGAGGATCTCAGCTGTTCTAGAACAGTCTCTCAGTGAACTACCTTTGCATCTGGAGTGGAAGAGTCAAATTTTTGACTTGGGTCATCTAGAAAGGAGTTATTGAGGGAGCAACTTATATGTAGGGTTACGCACTATAAAGATATGGCCACTGCTCACTAGAAGATACCCCAAAGTCATAGATACATTCAACAGCAGGTCAAAAAAAGAAAGCCCAAGCCTTCAGTCTAATTCTTCTTTATTTCTGCCCTTTGGAACATATCAAAATTGTGTTCTCTCCACTTGGAGGCAATTTTTCAGTCAAGGTTAGGGGCTCATCAGAACTTCTTTTCCATTCTGGCACCGATTTAATTCTGTAGGGTTATTTTAATGGAGGAATTTGTTTTCGAATTAAGCAACAGTTTTCAGGAACATCTCTGGGTTTAAGGTAGCTTTAGTATGCCTATAAAAGCTGAGAGCCATTCAAAGCAGCTGGTTATGAATTCCTCATGAGATGGGTGATAGTGAGTTCATCATTGGCGTTGGCAATTTCTTTCTAAATGAAGAAACGCACCTTGGAATTGCTCAAAGTCCTAGAAGGATAAAACAAAAGAATATTCAAGTTTTCTCACATGAGGATGATGGTAGTAATGGAGGTGAGGGAGGTTGTCACCTGCAAACCAAAGGACATAAACTGGTAAGTCATTTGCGGTGTGGCTCAGGTCAAAATCATTGGAGAAACTCAATGGGATATCTTGTTTCATGTTTGGGGAGAGATAGACAAGAAGACTTTCTCCAGGAAAAGCTAAGCCTCTCTATGTTCCCCAAAAGCTTAGAGGTATCTTCTTCAACCCATCCCAAGCCAGGAAATAGAACAACACGCATTCCTGGTGTCCAACCCAGTGCTTGCATTTGTTCAGTGAGAGAATTACTGTAGATAATTGTGTGAACTGATATTCCTGAAGCATGTTTGATGCTTCCAGAGTCTTCTTTCTGAAGCCTCTTTGGACAGCTACTAGTGTAGTTCTTTAAAAGCTGCCTGCAAGGCAAGATCCATCGATGGTTGCTAATATTAGTGGGTGAACATTTGAGGAGAAATAGGCTATCTCTCTCAAGGTATTTACTAATTACAAAGGGGAAAACAGTAATTTAATGTGGAGCAACATTACAGACACACCTTAACCAAGTGATCAAGGTTAACACCACTAGTCATCAGGCATGTCAACATCACGTACCCTCTGATATGATGCCCTGAGAAGGGTACATTGTCGCTTCTGTGGTATTCTTGCCCAAAATGCATACATTCAATTTAATTATGAGGAAACATCAGACAAATACAACTGGAGGGACATTCTACAAGATAACTGACTAGTACTCTTCATAAGTGTCAAGACCAGAAAAGACAAGGAAAGCCTGAGAAGCTGTCACAGATTGAAGGTGCCTAAGGAGGAGAAGATGCTGGAATAGGAAAAGGACATTAGTGGAAAGACTGGTGAAATCTGAATAAGGTCTGTAGATAATAGTACTATGCTAATGTTAAATTTCTGGTTTTGATGATTGCACTATGATTATAGAAGGTGCTGACATTAGGAAAAGCTGGGTGAAGGGTATATGTGAATTCTCTGTACCATTTTTGCAACTTTGCTGTAAGCCTAAACTTATTTCAAAATAAAAAGTTAAAAGATAAGTTTCCTGGAAAAAAACCCCACCATGCAGCATAATATTGCCCTACCAAGTGCCTCAGTGAACCAGATGGGGTGCATAATTATCTTTCTCTACATTCTGTGTTTAATTTCTACAAGTTGTAACTTGTGCAGCTCATCTCAGTCCCACAGGTAGCCTAGGAAAATGATATTTCATGTTTCAAGACTAAAAGGGTAAAATCGAGAAGAGCCTCTCCAACTTGGTTTCACAAGCTTTATTACTTATGAGAAATGTGTCTGTGAACAGGGAAATACCAGTGATGTAAAAAGATATATTTTTTAAAGGCTGAAACATGGAAGAGAGAATTTAAGGCAGGAGGACTCCCAATTATTTCTTTTTTTTTTCTGAAAAGCTGTGTACTTCTTTGGAGTCAGAATCCAATTGTTTCAAGTCTTCATTAATCAGTGACACCATTCATCAAACGGACACATTGGCATAATGAGCTCTCATAAATACAGTGTTTGTGATCTTTCTTGGATTATGAGAGTAAAGAATGAGGGGTGGAAAGAGTGAAATCACGTGGTACCCCATCTACTTAGTCTAAAACATACTTACATATGCCACACCAAATTAACATCCTGTCATCTTTTCTGTTTCATCTCTCTTTCTCGTCTCTATCTCTCTGCCTCACTTCGTTTCTCTCTCTCTCTCTTGCATGTATAGCAAACGAACCAAGGGCACCCCCCACTCCCTTAATTGAAGCAGTTCAGGTCAAATCATGATTGTTAATGGAAAGAAACCAAATCATTTGTCACAGAGCTTAATTTCTCCTGTGCTGCCTGATTTCCTGCTGTTATTGTACTTACAGTAGATGATAAAAGCAGTTGCTACAGCCTCTTCACAGGAAAACACATCCCAGCTGCAATCTGAATCATAGCACCTGGGGCTGGGGATCAGCTGGGATTCAACAGCTATTTTTCCAGCCTTGGTTGCTCCTCAGGTTGATTGAAATGAACTGCACCATTTTTGAATGAAAGTTAACTCCCACATTTCCAAGTACTGTCTTTGGTCTCAAATGAATGAGCACTCGAGGTCACTCATGAGAGAATATGGCGGCCCAGAGCCCTTTTCTCATTATATCGCCTCAGAACTCACAGACCTCCCCCAGGTTTCTAAAACTGCAGTTCAGGGGCTTGGAACCACCTGTGTATTAAGATGGAGCTTGACTGTGTACGCATTGAAAATTGGAGAGTCATCACTGAGAGGCCAGGAGAGCAGGCTCTTTTTGTGGGGCAAGGACAAAGCATTCAGTTGAGCATTTGTGGAAATTACAATTCCTTGTACCCCATGGTTTCAAACTTTCTCCAATTTTCTCCCTGCCAATGGCCCGTTGACTAGAGAGGTAGTGTCAGTTTTGAGACCTGTCTTAGAGATGGAGAAACGGGTATGATAGGCATGTCTTTGGTCATCAAGGAGGTTCAGAAATAACAAGGCAGCTGCTGGTCATGATCAGCCTTCTGGTCAGCCACCTCCACCCTCAAAACAGCCACATGGGGCTTCCCTGGGGCCACTCTATAATGCACAGCAGTAAGAGAGTCATTTTCCCTTTCTGGAATCCACCCCTGGCCGTGGCTCAATCCAGGCTGTCGTGTGTAAGTAGGGTGTGTGTGCCTGTGTTTATGTGTGAGTGGAGGTGCAGTGTTACTCAGCATGAGAGAGGACAGAGCCTGGGAGGAGAGATTGAGGGATGTCAGGCATCTCCCTGAGATGACCCAATTGTGCCTTGTGAAACCATTGCCTTTGAAGACTTCTGCTCTAGGTCAGAGATTTCTAAGTCTGGCTGAACATCCAAGTCCCCTGGAGAAGCTTTAAAAAATACAGATTCCGGGGATCCATCCTAATCTTACTGAATCAGAACTTTCAGGGGAAGGACCAAGGAAAAAGTCTTTCCCCAAAGCACAGCAGGTGGCTCACATCAAGATCCAGGTTTGGGAGCCACTGCTGTTGATCACTACTAACCAATCACTATCCCCTGACTCTATGGGATACTGTGAATAAGTAATAAGAATAATAACTTAGCGTTTATCAAGCATTTACTATACATATAGTGCTAAGAACTTTATATGCGTAATCTTATTTAGTCCTCACAATAACCCTATTAGAAAAGTACTATTATTATTCCCATTTTAAAGATGAGGAAACTGAAGTTTAGAGAAATAAAGTAACTGGCCTAATATTTCACAGCTTATAAGTGGAGGAAGCAGGATTCATACACAAATGGTCTGATTTATGAGTTTCAGTTCTTACTTACTACGCCATACTGCTTTGGGATGCTGAGTATTCACTTGGACAATTTTGGCCCTAGGATGTGGAGGAGGAAAATAACTACATCAAAAAAGAATGAAGCCTAGTATGTATGTGTGTGCCTGTGCGTGCTCGCACACACGAGTGTTAGCAATGTGGGGAGCAGATGGAGAACTGAAGAAACTGGTAAAAGGCTGAGCCTGAGGGAAGAAGAGTACGATAGGATAGTGAAACAAGAAAGAATTTTGGAGCCAGAGACTTACGTGTGAATCCCAGCTCCGCCGTTTGCTAACTGTATAACTTTAAGCAGAATGTTTAACCTCTCAGGGCCTTAGTTTCCCTGTCAATAAAAATAATAATAATATCTTCGGTGCAGGTTTGTAGATTATAGATAAGGTTCATAAACTGCTCTGTGCAGAGTAGATGCTCAGTTATGGCAGTCATTATTAGATGTTCATATATGACAAAGGAAAAGGGCAACAATTCTCAAAGGACTGATGTCCTGACCCCAAACCGAAAGTTGCTATCAGAAATAATCTGACTGAAGACATGACTTAAAGTGGCTAGAAAAAGTTCAGAACAAAATTCCTTTAGAAAACTGCCTGAGAGACATTGCATCTTTGGATGCGAAAAAAAAGAGCAATGTAGAACACGGTTGTTGTCTGGCCCATACGAAGAATGATAGGAAAACCGGGGGGTTGATAAAGACCCGAGGGGTGGATCTAAGTGCTTTCAAGTACCAAGACCATCATAAAGAATTAGTTGATTTTCTCCCCTCTTAGCATCTTGTTCTCAAAGGCAGCCTTGTGTTTTTAGACAAGATGATGCAGCTTCTAATCTGGGGGCACCAGAGAAGAGACACCAGGGAAGAACAAATTCCTCCCTTAGATGAAGACTGTGTACAGAGTAGTGTGTGTCCATTGACTGGACATGGGCCTTGGAATTTTGCTGATGGATTTGGACCCAGAATTTCAAAATGATGGCAGAAGATAGGAAGACATTTAGAAGTTTTTCTACAAAAGCACGAAGAAGGGCACTACAGCCAAAAGATGACTAAGAGGGAACAATAATATCCTCCATCGTTGGAAGAATATAATGGTCCCAGGGAGAGTAATTAGAAAACATAAAAGGGATTCTTGGGAAGGAAAATTCAGACTCTCAGGAATATTTTCTGCATGTCAGGACTTGTGAAATAGTGTTCCAAGAGAAGAGGCAGAAACTGTCTTCACTGAATCGTGGAAAGTCAAGTGAAAATCGAACGTGATAAAACACTCCAGCTGGGCATCTCCAATCTAGTTCTTGAAGATGCATTTGACAAGACTTAGATTTAAGAAAGATTTTGAACGATAGCCATGAGAATGAACAAGCTGCATGGAAAACACGGATAATCTCACTCGTGGAAAACATAGATAAATCTCATTAAGTATAATGTTAAGTGAAAAAACCTAGACACAAAGACACATAATGTATGATTCCATTCATATAAGGGTCCAAAAGAGGTAAGACTAATCTATGTGTTAAAAGTCAGGCAGCGTAGTTATCGTGGAATGTAGCAATTGGGAGGAGACTCAAAGGAGATTTCAGGGCGTTGGCCATGTCCTGTTTCTTGATGTGGGTGCTGGTTATGTGGGTGTGTTCAGTTTGTGAATATCCATTCAGTTGTAAACTCATGATTTGTGCATTTTTCTGTATGCATATTTTAATAAAAAGTTAATAAAATGAAGGTTTCATCTGTGAACAGACAGCAATTTCTTTCAAGAGAAACAAATCCCAAGTATCCAACCTCAGAATTTATTTCTAATTGCTTCGCCCATGAAAATTTTATCTTTTCCTGAACTGAAAATTCTTCAATTTCATGTGCTGGTCAGAATAACCCTAATATGTCAGTTTCGGTCTTCTGAGAAGCATATACAGTTGGCCCTCCTTATGCACGAGTTTTACATCGGTGGATTCAACCAACTGTGGGTCAAAAAGCCTATAATGGCTGTGTCTGTACTGAACATGTACAGACTTTTTTCTTGTCATTATTCCATAAACAATACAGTATAACAACTATTTACATAGCATTTACATTATATTAGGTATTATAAGTAATCTAGAGAGGATTTAAAGTACACGGGAGGATGTGCTAGGTTATATGCAAATACTGTACCATTTTATATAAGAAACTTGAGCATCTGCAGATTTTGGTAACTGCGGGGGTCCTGGAACCAATCCCTCTCTGATACCGAGGGAAGGGGGACAACTGCACAAGGATGGGATTAGATGTGCAAGAGATTTATCAAAAGAAACTCCTTTGAGGGGTAATGGAAACAGTAGGAAGAGACTTTAGGCCAAAATGCAGATTTGACACCTTTATAAGGAGAGAGGGGAGGATAGAGGATTGCATAGGAAGACCTGCAGACCATAGCATGGTCCTGAGAAAATCTTGGCCAGGTTGAGGTCTTGGGCAAATATTGCTCAGTAGAGGAATACTGCACTGGGCAGAAATAGTGCTTTTCTAGTATCCCTACCATGCTCAGTCTTGGCTGGGTGCAGCCCAGGGGATCTGTGGCCTTGGCTTGAATGCTGTGGTGAATTTGAAGGTACAGCAATTTGAGGCTATCAGTCAAACATATTCTCAGCAAACAGGTCCTCTTGAAGGGAGACCTGGGCAGTGCATGTCCAGGCCCACCATACCTAAGGTGTGCAGTGATACTCACGGGATGGGACTTGGCTACAGCTTGCTCCATACAGAAATGTTATCTAACATGTCACAGATATCAAGAATAATGTGCTCCAGCTTATTTCCCTACTGCTTAATAGTCAGGAAAGAAGGAAAAACAAAATGTGGCAAATACCACATAAGCACAGTTGTTTTAAAATAAAGTGTTTTTTGAAAGCTTGCTGGGAAATCAAGAGAGCGTCTTAAAAGAAAAAAAAATTCTTCTCATGTTCCATTTAAGCCCACTTTCTAGCGAATATTCCTTGAGCTACTTAAAGAAAAATGACTTGTTATATTCTGCTAGGGTCATGGCACAAAATAATGCGAATGTTGTGATCCTAGAGTTTTGGCTCCTCTTTCATTGATTTAACTTCCCAAATTTTCAAGAAATGATAAGCTGGTGGTTTGAATTAGTGACAACTTTCCCACAACATATGGGTTAATTTTTCTACTCATCCTATCATCTATACCTAGAAACAAAATCCAGTAACTAGCCTACAAAGGGGCCTTAATATATTGACAAAATTGCTGACTTCAATGTGACACCTCTTCTTTGGCTAGCTATTGGAGTACCAGCAATTCCTCCTGCCAGCTACCACCACAAATTCCCACAATTCAAGAAAGTAAAATTGTTCATCCGTCCATTCCTTTATAGTGGGGAGTCTCAATTTATGCAATATATATAGTTGTAAAAACCAAGGCACACTTCTGGTCCAGGCAAGATAATGTAGACCCATTTCCCCTTGTGTTTCCCTGATAAGTGCAACTGTAAATCATGGAACAAGAGGCAACCAAAGAAAAACTCTGAAAGGTGGTAAGAGGAATAGAAGGAAACTTCCTCAACCTGTTAAAAGGCAGGAATGAAAAACCCAAAGCTAATATCATACTTGATGGGGAAAGACTGAATGTCTTCTCCCTAAGATCAGAAATACGGTAATGATGTCTGTTCCCACCCCTCTTGTTTGATATAGCAACAGAAGTTCTAGCCACTGCAATAAGAAAAGAAAAAGAAATAAAGGGCATACAGATTGGGAAGGAAGAAATAAACTGTCCCTACTTACAGATGGCATGATCGTCTACATAGAAAATACCAAAGAATCTACAAAAAAATCCTAGAACTAATAAGTGAGTTCAACAAAGTCACAGGATACAAGATCAACACATAAAATCAACTGTATTTCTATATACTAACAATGAACATGAGGAAACAAATTAAAAACACTATACTATTTACAATCGTTCCAAAGAAAATTAAATGTTTCAGTATAAGTCTAACAAAACACGTGTATTATCTGTATGCTGAAAATTACAAAATGTTCATGAAAGAAATCAAAGAAGACAAATAAATGGAAAGACACACCATGTTCATGGATCAGAATACTTAACATAGTAAAGATATCAATTCTTCCCAAATTGATCTACAGGTTTAATGTAATTCTTACAAAAATCCCAGCAATTTTTTTACAGCCCTAGAAAGGCTTATTCTAAAATTTATATGGAAAGGAAAAGGACATAGAATTGTTAAAACAGTTTGGAAAAGGAGAATAACACAAGAGGAATCAATATAATCAATATTAAGACTTATTACACAACTACAGGAATCAAGACAGTTTGGTACTGACAGGAGGATAGACAAATAGATCAATGGAACAGAATAAAGAATCCAGACATAGGCCTACACAAGTATGGCCAACCGATTTTTGAAAAGGCATAAAAACAATTCAATGGAAGAAGGTTAGGCTATTCAATACATGGTACCCGAGTAATTGGACATCCAATTCCTGCTATAAATCTCTAATAAGGAACCAACTGATAGAAGGAGTGAAAGAGATAGTCCAGGATGGTAGTAGCAGTCTCCAATTTATGCAAACTCTTTTGTCAAGTTTGGGGGCAGTCCCTTTAGGGCAAGATATCAGTGAATGGGAAACCAATTCTATCCCATGCAGACAGCAATGTGGACATCAGAGATTGATGGGGGCAGTTTGGAGAGTGGAGTCAGGTGGTGGAGCTACCTTTCCAATGGAGGGTGTGAGAGCTATGCAGAAAGACAGACCCAGAAGCCTAATGCTAGGGCTGGGGCCAATGTGGGAGGGGGTCCTAGGGAAGACCACTGGAGAACGTTGTGGCTCCATGGCTGAGTGATGCCTCAGAACATAAGGAGTTTAGATGTGAGAAATCAGCTTCATCTCAGACCCAACACACTGGTGGTCTGGCTCAGAAATTGGGCAGGGATAATCCCATGGGTGAAGAGCATCAGAGATTCACCTGGGAAGGGCTGAGGTAAGCAGGGGCCGATGGTGAGCAATTGGGTGCTGACCTGGCACAGAGAGGCCTCAAATGCAGAGGACGGCAATAAAAGCCACTCGCCACTCTGCAAGAGAGATTTTACTCCTGCTCTATTTTCCTCTTCTATAAAATTCTTCTGTTCATAAAATTCTATAATTTGAGAAATTCTCCCCGCTGAAGAAAAATGAAATGAAGTTCCTTCTGTATTATACATCGATGTCCTGTTCAAAAATGAATGACCTCATCAACTCCTTTTACACCTTGAACTTATAGCAATGGAAACCTTGTTAGTTACGTTGGAGAGACTCGCAGTGTGTGAATCGGAACAAACCTGATGGGCCATCCACACACTGAAGGTTGCAGGAGTGTGCAACGCATCTTTGGCATGGACCTTTTGTGGAATTGACGGCCACCTTCTCATTTGCTTACAAACTGCGTGCTAGCCAGGTCGGATAGGTCGTATCTATGGAGGAGGTAATCACTTCCAACAGCCGGTGGGTTTGGTGGCTGAGAAAGCCTTCAGTAGCTCTTCTGACCCAATTGCAGAGGTAGAATCTTGCCCTCGCCACAGGGCCAGGCACAGGGGACTGTGGTTTTCAGTGACTGGGGATATTTAGGGACCACTGTGTGTTCCCTTTAACATGAACACTCCTGCCTTGGAGCGTCTCAGCAGTTATTTTTTATGATTGTTTTGGATATATTTTAAGTGTCAATGCTCCTTACTCCAGGGCAACTTTGCCGATTTTTCCTTTCTTACTGGGAGATCAATCTGACTCATTGTGAATGAATTTTTAAGAAAACAAAAAACGCAAGTCTGATTCCTGGAAAGAGAAGAGGACTTGGCAGGTGGAAAGGGGTGTGTGTGTGTGTGTGTGTGTGTCCAGTTCTTCTGCAAGAACCTCTTCGAACATCATTTCCCCGTCAGAAGGCCGAGTCGTGTGAGGTCATCTCTGAGCTAGCTTATCCTCAGTCCTTTATGTGCCAGCATCTCAACCACACTCAGGCCAGAGCTGCTCTGTCATCCCACCCAGCAAGATAATTCACCTCTCCGAAAGCAAATCTGGGTCTATTTTCCACTTAACCCAGATCCACTGCCTTATTATGTCCTGCCCCTGACTCCAAATCTCTCTCCCAGCTGTAATTTTTGCTTCTGGTCCTTTCTTGGTGATGAATATGCACTCTCCTCTGTCTCAGGTAAGCTGGCTTCTCACTTGGCTTGTACAGGGCTCTCCACTGACTTGGACAAACCCTGATAGCCTCAGGTGACAGTCACACGGCTCCAACCCCAAACCCACTCTGTCCACATCCTCCGTCCACATGGAAAAAGCAGGTGCATTTGACGGTTGTGAGTCTTGTACAAGATAAAGGATACTGATGCTCCTTAGGAATAAGAGACGAAAGCACAAACGTGAGGGGAGATAATCATGAATTTAACCATTACTTATTGAAGGCCTCTGACATAAGGAGAACTGAAGTCGATTCTGTGGGAGATGTGAGCCGTGGCTCCCCCCTTGATGTTGACAGTCGAGTCAGAAAGACGAGACACAAGGGGGAAGCCGGCTCCTGCTGGTACAAAGGATCCAAGTCCAGAGAGAGAACAGAGCGGGTTCAAAGCCGCTCAGACAGAGCAGTGAGTGAGCAGGAGATAGAAAGAGACTCTCCTGACACTGGGCACAGGAGTCTCAGCCCTTTGTCAGAGGCAGGAGCGTGTCTCCAAGGGGCTGCTAGAATGCAAACCACCGCGCGCACAGCGGGCCGTCCAGATGCAGCGCAACCGCGCGCTTCCACCACGGGCTGGTTTAGAGGACTTCCTTCCCTCATCTTTAAAGTCAGATCAGAATATCAATTCCCGACATGCTTCCTCCCTCCACCTGCTTTTCTTAGATCTCTTGACTCCAGAACGGCCCTTACCCCATCTGGGTCTAAAACAAAACCAATCCTGTTACCTTGTCTGCATCTATCTCAATAAAAATCTTTTTAAAATCCACAAAAAACCAACCCTATACAATGCAGAAATCAAATAATATTGTAAATGGACAAATAAGGTTTGCCAGTTGAAGGGGCCTTTATGGCATATGAATTATTTTCCTTATTGTGCATATGCATATGTAATTTTTACACCAGGATTCTATGTACTCAGATCTTCTTAACGTGGTATCCTGTGGTGTTAAGACCTTGGAGTTTGTATCATTTGCCTGTTACTACAATAATATCCTCTTATAGGTTCTCTTATGCTGGATAACAAACTCCTCCAGCACTCATTTGCTTACAATAAATGTTTATTCTCATTCTCACAGATGTGTAAGTTGGGTGAGGTTTGGTTGGTCTAGCTTAGGCTCAGTTGGACGATTCTGCTTCAGAGTGCAGATCTACACAGGCTCGGTTTCTTGATACAGTTTGGCTCCAGTGCTGGTCATGTCTCTCATCCTCTTTGGACCGGTGGGCTACCTGGGGCATGTTTTCCCATTTTTGATGACAGATTTACAAAAGAAGCAAGCAGAAACATGTGACATCCCTTAAGGCCTAGGCTCAGAACTGTCACACTATCCCTCTTGCCCACATTCTATTGGCAAAACAAATTGCACGGGCAAGACCAACATCAATGGATGGGAACATGTACTCCACCTCTAATGAGTAGAGCCGCAAAGCCACGTAGATGGTCAACAGCATGGGTACATGGAGGAGTGTATGATTCAAAGCATTAACACAATCTCCTGGTACTAGAAGACGGGTGGAGAGCCCTGTGTAGAGCACTACTCAAAGGAATTGTATTAGTCTGCTAGGGCTGCCGTAACAAAATACTGCAGACTGGTTGGTTTAACTGGTAGAAATCTATTGTCTCACAGTTCTGGAGGCTGAAAGAACAAGATCAAGGTATGAGCAGGTTTGGGTTCTTCTGAGCCTTGGAGATGGCCACCTTCTTGCTACATCTTCCTATGGTCTTTTCTCTGTGCACACACATCCCTGGTGTCGCTTTGTGTCCTAATTACCTCTTCTTATAAGGACAAAAGTCCTATCGAATTAGAAACCACCCTAATGGCTTCATTTTACCTTAATCACCTCTTTATATGCCCTATCTCCAAATAAAGAGTCACATTCTGAGCTACTGGGGGTTAGGATTTCAGCATATGAATTTTGGGAGATGCAATTCAGTCCGTAACAGGAATTATCTTCTAAGCAGCTCAAAGCACTTTGTAGGGGAATTTACTGAATTGGTCAATGCAAGATGAGGAATTTAGGAAGTGGGAGGGATACAGACATGGCTGTTAGGTGAATTAGACTAACTTGAGAGAGTGGCTGTAGAACAAAGACTGGAATACGGGTCTCTTAGGACAGATACCTTGACTTCCCACTGCCTGAGTCCCTGGACTCAGGGGACTGGACTTCCCACCGAGGTGCTTATCATTGAAATGAGTCAACTGAAATATAATAGAGAAATCAACTTCCTTTTGAAAACAGGGGTCTTCTGCATATTTTAATCCCACTGACCTCAAAATCAGTACAATTCAGGCCAAGAGTTCTGATCATTTTTGTCTTGGCCACCCCAACAAAAATTACCTGACAGAAGTAGGGTTTATCACTTTGAGAGGGGAAAATCCATTCTACAATATGAATATTCTTAATAGAAAGGCATAGGAAGCCCTCAACCTGAGTAGATGCTCTGTCTACAAGTCAAAAAGCCTTGGTGGCCTCATTCTTTGTAAAACAACAAAATCCAAACCATCAACAACAACAAAAATCCCTTTATGATTGAAATTAGTAAGACTAATAACTTAAACTTTAGCAAAAATCACCAAAAGAGAAATGGATGAGCACATTAATGTAACTAGTAATATGCTTTATGGTTCACTTAGAGGAGATTTAATCTGTGTGGTTTAAAGATGATAGCTCCTTCCTTAATTTTAGAGAGAAATTCTTTCACTGGATTAGGGGCTAGTAATGGATTTTATAGTAATGAAATTAGTGTTAATGGATCCAATATTGCAAGGCAATAGTAACCATTTAAAAGCAAAGGAAGCAGAACTCTACAATCACAGGCCTCTAAACCCGTTTTTGATTGTTTCCTCTCTTGTTCTTAAGCCCACTGTGCTTTTTAACTCCTGAAACTTGTGAGTTAGTGAAGTGGGGAGTGTAGAGAGAATAGCAAGATCCCGTTTGCAAAGCAAACATATCTCTTTTTTATTATGTAATTCAAGAGTGTCCAGCATCAAGAGGACACTGAAAAGCTTTTGTTTTCTTCCGATTCTTTGGGGGGCATTAGAGAAAGAGGGGAAAGATATAGGAATGCTTTTGATTTTAAAGCAAATTACACAACTTTTCGATGAAAGGGGTCCAGATTGAATTAGAAAATGGACTGAAATAATGCTTACAGTCATTTGATGACTCCTATCATCGTGGATGCTGAGTTCTCAGGGAGCTTCTTAGACTAACGCTGTAAGCATATCTCCCAGGAAGAAAAACTTTTCTTAAAGTTACTGGGCATGTTTGAAAAACATCAAATTCGATAGAATTTTCTCAACAACCTGCACCAAATATGGATACACAAAACTGAAGACTTTTTTCATTTAGTTTTCTATCCTCATCTTGATTGTACATATCATTCGTCCCCCTCCTTCTGTCCCAGGCAACCTGATTCCCAGTTGTCCAAATCAACACAAAACTCAAATCAATACAAAAACATTTATTTGGTTATCCATCAAACCAACTTCTTTTCATCCTTTTAGGTTGTCTTTCAAATGATGTTGATTGGAAATTAATCTTAAACCCTTCTTGGTGGAGAACATCTTTTCCTTTTTTTGCTCTCTAACTTTTACTTTTGTTTTTTGGTGATACATTCACGTGATTTGAAAATAAGAACAACATAAAAGTTATATGTTGAGAGGTCTCCCTCTCATTCCTTCCCTTATCCTCCTGTTACCTGCTCCTTACCCCATAGAGGTAACCATTTTCATTAATTTCTCATATACCCCCTTATATGATGCAAGCAAATATGAAAATAATTCTTATGTCTCTCTTTCTTACACAAAAGATAGCATATATGTGGTTCTCTACCTCGGTATTTTCAATTAAGCATACAGTCTGGAGCTAGTACCAGATCTGCACTGGGAGATCTCACTCATTCTTTTTTTTACATCTGCGTAGTATTCCTTGTATGGCTATCTCAGAGTTTGTTTACCCAGTTCCCTGTTGATTTACATGGAGTTGTCTCCATCTTTTTTGCTACTATAAACAATGCTGCAATGAATGACTTGTATATATGTTATTTTATGCCTGTAAAGTGTATCCATACAATAAATTCCAGAAGTGAAATTATTTAGCCAATGGCTAAATATATTGAAATGTTGATAGATATTTTCAATTTGCTTTCCATTAGAGTTGTACCATTGTGTATTCCTCTTTTTGCCCCCACCCCCAGCAATGTGTGAAAGTGCCTTTGTCCCCACAGCACAGTGGGAAGTGAATATGCTTAGAAACCTAACTTGATACTTAAAGTGTTCAACACTCAAATTGTGTAACATATCTGCCTGCTCTGACCATCTTCTCTAATGATATAACTCCAAGTAGCATTGGCTGGACTTTCTGCCTGGTACAACTTAATCTTTTTCTTTTAAATCTTTTTAGTTGAGAAATACAACACACACACACATAGAAAAGAGCATAATGTATAGCTTAATAAATTATTGTGAAGCGAATACCCACCAACCACAACCCAGGTCAAGAACTAGAGCATTTACAGCACTCTAAAACATCCTTGGTGAGCCCCTTCTCTCCCACAAAGAAGTCAGTGTCCTGATTTTTTTAGTATTTAGTTCCTCGTGGTCTTTATACTTTGGCTTCTTCTATATGCAACTTTAAACATTCTAGCTTAGTTTTGTCTGGTTTTGAACTTTATATAAATAAGATAATACAGTCTGTACTCTTTTTGTATTGTGGTAAAATATAAATAACATAAAATTCACCATATTAATTTTTAAGTGTATAGTTCAGTGGCATTAACACTGTTGTGCAACCATCACCACCATCCATCCCCATAAGTCTTTTCATGTTGTAAAACTGAAACCTTATGCCCGTTAAACAATAACTCCCCATTCTCCCCTCCCCCAGCCCCTGGCAACCACCATTCTACCTTCTGTCTTTATGATTTTGACTACTCCAAGTATCTCATATAAATGGAATCATACAGTATTTGTCTTTTGTGACTGGCTTATCTCAGTATAATGTCCTCAAGGTTCACCCATGTTGTAGCATGTGTCAGAATTTCCTTCCTAAGGCTGAATAATACTCCATTGTATGGATATACCACATTTTGGTAATTCATTCATCTCTTGATGGACACTTGGGTTGCTTCTCGTTTTAGCTATTGTGAATAATGTTGTTATGAACATGGGTATACAAATATCTCTTCAACACCTTGCTTTCAATTCTTTTGGGTATATACCCAGAAGTGGAATTGTTGGATCACATGGTTCATATAAATAGAATAATATAGCCTGTACTCTTTTGTGTCTGACTTGTTTCAGTTAAATTTTGTTGGTGAGGAGTATCCATGTTGATGCATGTAGCTGTAGTTCATTTATTTTGGGCGTCTATTATTTCCATTTATGAATATGATACAACTTATCTGTTCTACTCTTGATGGATCTGTGAGTTCTTTATGATTTCGGGCTACTGTGACCAGTGCTATTATGAGCATTTTGACACACGCTTCTGCGGCACACATTTCTGCTTGATATACACCTAGGATTGGAATTGCTGACTCATGGGGATTGGAACTGCTGACTCATGGGGATGTACACCATCAGCCTTAGTTGACTTAGATTGTGTTACAGTGAAAATAATGAGAAAATCTATGAGTTAAACAGATACTGTTTTTGAATTTTATTTTTAAACTTCTTTTAAAAGATCACTTCATTTTTTAGGCCTTGCATCAAACATTTTGCTCTGCTTTTGGGTAGGTGTACACCCTACATTTTGTAAGCAAGGTTTCTGCTATGACCTGTAGGATGCAGGAAGATGAATGCTGATGTTTCCTAGACGTGTAGAACAGGGGCTAGCAAACTAAAGCCCTACAATCTGTTTTTATAAATAAAGTTTTATTAATACACAGCCACACCCATTCATTTACATATTGCCTATGGCTGCTTTTGTGCTACAATGGCAGAGTTGAATGACTGTGGCAGAGACTGTGTGGCCCACAAAGCCCAAAATATTTACCATCTGGCTATTGCTGCCATAACAAATGACCACTAATATAGTGACTTAAAACAACACAAATTTATTATCTTACAGTTCTGTAGGTCAGAAGTTTGACAAGGTCTCACTGGGCTAAAATCAAGGTGTCTGCAGGGCTGGCATGCTTTTCTGGCAGCTCTAGGGGAAAATCTGTTTCCTTGCCTCTTCCAGTTTCTAGAGGCTGCTTGAATTCCTTGGCTCATAGACCCCCTTTCCTCCATCTTTAAAGCCAGCAATGTTGCATCTCTCTGTGCCTTTCTCCCATAGTCACAACTCTTTCTGGCCACTGCTGGGAAAGCTCTTCTGGTTTTAAGGACCCATGTGATTAGATTGGGCCTGTTCAGTCCAGGATAAGCTCCCTCTCTCAAGATCCTTAATCACTTCTGTGAAGGCCTTTCTACCATGAAGGGTAACATATTCACAGGGTCTGGGGATTAGGATATGGACATCTTTGTGGGCCATTATTCTGCCTAGTACACAAGGCCTTTGCAGAAAAAGTTTGCCGACTCCTGATCAAAAACGAAAGGTTGAGGAATTTCTAGTTGGAATCTAATGTAATCTAGTAGGAATATAGCTTCCTATTCAAGAATTTGGCATTTCCATAATCCCTAGCTTCTCTCCCAATTCACCTAAAGTCATCCCGGCAAATGAGACAAGTGACAGAGCTATGTTATTGACGCTTGAGTGCTGTAGAGGAATTAAAATATGGACAATCCCTTGATGCCTTTCTCTTGCAAAATTCTCTCTGTCTTGTCTGACTTTCCCAATGGACTTAAATATGCGTTTCAGCATCAAATTCAGTAACAATCTCTCTCAACAGGCCAGTAAATCCTTACTCATCTTTTAATATTCTGACAGGCATTAGCATTTTCCAACTCAGCCAAAAATGACCTCACTGAGATCACATTATGAAGCCCTATTAAACATGATTGGCAATATAAAGCAATCAAGAGCTACCTTTGCCATATTTACTGAACATGTTAATAGTCTGTCAGCCTGTCTCTCTCTTCCTCGTGCATTTCCTTAGGAAACAAATATTTAGGAAGCACCATTTGCATCTCCTTTCACTCTTGCTTTTCAGCAATCCTATATGGTAATCATCTTATTTCTTCCCTTCTGAATTCAAAAATAATATAGTGTTTTTTCTTAACTGTAATCACCTCATTATCAGACCTCATAATTATATTTTGTCTCACTCCCGTTAATCTTTTAGCACTCTTAGCTGAGAATTCACTCAAATCTCACTTTAAATATTTAAAAAATATATTTAAATCTCACTCTAAACATTCTACTTTAAATATTAAAGATTTCATTTCTTTATTCATTTTTTCAATCAGCATGTTTTGAATGACTTGTCAGGTCACTCTTAGTATATTAATTTCTTTGATATTTTTTCCCCTGTGGGGGAAAGTTATAAATCATAAAGGAAAATAAAATGATTCTAATATTTTACCCACTCGTTTATATATTCAATGGGGATAGACAATAAATTTTAGAGCAAGTTTTTGAAAAGACTGAAACATTAGGATTTCATGTTTTGTGTATTTTTTTAATTTCTAAGTGACTTTTTCAATCAAAATCTGTAGAAAATAAATACAAAATTCTTTCCTATTATTATGTGCAATTAAATGAATGTATCTTGAATTGAACCTAGCTATTTAAATGTGCACAATATAAATGTTTCTAAATAAAAATTCCATACTAGGTAGGACAAATCCTTGTTACCCTATAAGATAGCCGTTGTGTAGTCAAGAAATATCAACCCCCCGAGAAGTCACCAGTGTGGAGCCAAAGGGCCAGCCACTGGGGGCTCGTCTGCTTTAATGTTTTGGCTGAAAATGTAGAAGGCATGCGTATCAATTCCACACCTGACCTGAGACTGTGAATGATCTCAGGAACCAGAGGCATGTAGGTGCAACCAACAGGTATCAGCTGGGAGGCTGTGGCTACAGCTGCAAGATGATGTTTGGGCGTCCATAATCCATTTCTTTGGATGAATTGGATCCAAAGGCTGTCACTAGTGAATTGCCTACCAAAAGCCCTGAGTGACAAGGGCTTTACTAAAAGTGTCTTTCATGGGATGTAGGGTTGGACAGAAGCATTGCAGTGGAATCCAGGAGAAGATCCCAACAAAACAGGGAGAGTGGTGGAGCTGAGACTGGGAGGCACCAATCAGCAGCTGCCAGGGAGGAGCCGGCTGGAGAGGGAGTTTGGGGATTAGTTGAACAGGTGCCTCAAGAAAATGCCTGATGTAGATCAGAAATCCCAAGGCAAGATCAAATCATTATTGCTGCATAGAGCAAAAAGGCAAGGGGCCTGATTACATGAAGTCCCCTCTGGAAGTCTTTCTGGAGGCAACCAGCTCTCCTCAGACTAGAGCCTTCAAGTGAAGGGATGTCCAGGATGAGTAGCAGCATTCAGATTCCAGCGTGTTGGAACAGTGGACTAAAATGTTTCACAGGAATGAATGTGAAATTCTGCTTTCAGGTCTAAAACAATCATTTGCAGAAATAAAGGATGGGGGAGACTTGGCTTAACAGCAGTTTGTATAAAAATTCTGAAGAACTTTTGTTGATCAAAATTTCAAAATTAGCCAACAGGGATAAAAAGCCACCCTCAAATTCAACCTTAGCATTCACTTGAGTGTCTCACAAAATTCTCTTCAAAAAGGTTTTTGTGGTCAAATTAGTTTGGAAAATACTACATACTCTCCTGGAGATTTACAATGTTTTTTAGTTGGTTAAAGGCTCAGAAGAGGGGTTGGCCCCGTGGCCGAGTGGTTAAGTTTGCGCGCTCTGCTGCAGGCAGCCCAGTGTTTCGATGGTTCGGATCCTGGGCACGGACATGGCACTGCTCATCGGGCCACGCTGGGGCGGCATCCCACATGCCACAACTGGAAGGACCCACAACAAAGAATATACAACTATGTACCAGGGGGCTTTGGAGAGAAAAAATAAAATCTTTAAAAGAAAAGAAAGGCTCAGAAGAGTTCTGTGGTAAAAAGTCTTGATTAGCTTTAGTTAATCCAGTGTGTTAATCAGGATAGGAGAGGTTATGCTGTAAGAACAAACATCCCTCAAAGTGTCGGTGGCTTAAAGTAACAAAAGTTTATTTCTTGTTTATGCTGTGCGTCCATCAGGGGTCAATTGAGGCTTTGTTTCTTGTCATTATTGGACCCAGCTAAAGGGACAGTCGCCATGTAGAACATTGCAAGTCACTGTAGCAGAGGGAAAAGAGAATATGGCAAAGTGTATACTTGCCCGTAAAGCTTCTACCCCAGAAATGATACACACCCCTTCTGTACATGTTCTATCAAGCAAAGCAAGTCACACGGCCACACGTTACAGGGATGCCATTTTGAACTGGATATGCAGAGAGATTTTCTGAAAATTTGAATAAAGCCCCTCTCCTGACCATGGCCCACAAGGCCCTACAGGATCTGGCCCCCGTTTGCAGCTCCAGTCACATCTCACGCCATTTTTTCCTATCTTGCTTGGTTCTAGGCATGTTCACTTTTCTAAGAGTGCCCAAAACATGGGCACTTTTGCACTTTCCCTTCACGTGGAAGGCCCTTTCTTTACCTCTTGCCTAGTTAGCTCCTTGCCATCCTTCTGGGCTCAGCTTCAATGCCACCTTCAGGTGGAAGCCTTCCCTGACCATTCACTCTAAGTAATACCCACCATTTGTCACTTATTTTCTGTCATGGCACCCACGTATTTCAGTCTTAGCCCTAGTCATAAGCTGTAACTATCTATCCGTCCACCTATCTATCTATTATCTGACTCCATCCATATATAAGTCCCATGTGGGCAGAAAACTTGTCTATCATGTTCGCCACTAAATCTCTAGCGCCTTGTAGATACTAGGTGGTCAATACATGTTTACTGAATGAATAGTAAGTTCTTTTATTCTTCTTTTTTCCAAGCGTATATAAGAGTAGAGAGAAGAGTGTAATGAACTCTGATGTCCCCATCACCAAGCTTCAGCAGTTTTTAACTCATGGCCAATCTTGCTTTATCGCTATCCCCAGCTAGTCCCCTCCTGAATTTTTTTCTTTTTTCCAGACCTGCTTTTTTTTTTTTAATTGGGTTATTGATAGGTTACAATCTTGTGAAATTTCAATTGTACATTAATGTTTGTCAGTCATGTTGTAGGTGCACCACTTCACCCTTTGTGCCCACCCCCCACCCCACCTTTCCCCTGGTATCCACTAAACTGTTCTTGGTCCATAGTTTTAAATTCCTCATATGAGTCCTCCTGAATTATTTTGAAGCAATCAAAGACATCATATCACTTCATCTATAAATGATAAATGTTTCGGTATGTGTCTCTAAGAGAGAAGGATTCTTTTAAAAAATAACCACAAGACAATTATCGCACCTTAAAATCTTGACAATGTGAATGCTTAGTGCTGTCTGGGAAGAGCACAGGCTGCTTCAGAAAGAAGCGAGAGCCTGGTTGGTTGCCAAATGTTTACCCAGCCCTACTATGTGCCTGCTGTGATTTCAAAGTGACCCATATAGACAAGGTCCTGGGAGCTGACATTCTGGGCAAGGGGAAACAGAAACAGGAGATGGGGCTTCCTTCCCCATCGAGCTCCACAACACTGGCTGAGTCCATCAGTCTGTGCGAACAGGAGTGCACAGATGCCATAGAGAGGAGTTCTGCATTATGGGGTGACCGGTCTATCTTAAAGCTCATGGATTCTTATTTTAATACTGTTTTGCCTTCATTTGAACCAATTCCTTACTTATATCCCAAAATATTTATAGGAAAAGCATTTTCGTTTGTTTTTCTTTGCAGGAAGTGACCTGGATTTTTCTCACCTCTCTGTGCTTTACTCGCTATATTTACCAAACAGATCACTAAGGGTGGGTGGCCAGAACTGCTCCCAGCCCATAAGCCATCTCTGTGTGAATTTAAAAGGCATGCCTTGCTCTGCATAGAACAGCCTGTATCAGGGTACATGGCCTGGTGTTCAGGCCATGGAGTTGGATTTCAGACCCTGTTTGCTCCTTTAACCAAGCACTCACCCTTGAGTGGTAAACAACCTCTACAACAGTACATGGCAGGCCTGCAAGTGGCTATTTGATCAGGGTGCTTTCCTGACTGGTTTAATTCTGTGCAACTTATGTTGCCTGCTCCCAAACACAAGTAATTCAGTAAAGCCACTAAAATGCAAAGGTGAGAAATGACATGTGATTTGTGACAGATATCTGCTATTCATTTGTCAAAATCCAACTGTGTGTGAGGAACAGTTAGTGGGACGATAGTGTTATGAATATAAAGCATGGTATTTTACAAAGTTCCCGATTCTACTGACAGCCAACTATGTGAATTATTTCATAAAAGTGTGGTATGCCTGTCTCATTCTGATGCATTTCTAAAAAATGATACATAGATAATAAATCCAGGGTTTATAAATTCACTTCCTGTCAAAAAGTGGATGTCACTATAGTGTCTGTTGTCATGGAAATAGTTGAGATATTTCAGACATATGAGGGCGTCTAAGTAGGTTGAAAATGTGTTACACTCATTTTGTCCCCTAGATTTTTTTCAAATTTTCCTAATTGGGGGAAAAAATCCATCGCAAGAATGAAAAACCCTAAAACATGTTGGAATAGTATTCTTTCCATTTGAGAAAACTAGTTTTTTCCCCGCTATCCAAACAAACAAAAAGATAGTAGCTATGTGTCCCAAAGAATGAATTGGTACTTTTGTTTGCCTTGGTATAGAATGTGAACACCAGGAGGCTGGAGGAATGCTGTCTGCCACCTTGCTCTATACGAGAATGGTCAACTTAGTGGTGTTCCGTCAAATGTGGCGGCCATGGCCATGTGTGGCTATGGAGCACTTGAAATGTGGCTAGTTCGAGCTGAGATGTGCTGTAAGGCCAAAACATGCTGTATTTCAAGACTTAGTACAAAAAAAAGAATGTAAAATATCTCATTAATAACCTATTAATATTGATTTCATGTTGAAATGATCTTTTAGATATGTTGGGTTAAATGTTATGTTATTAAGATTATTTTTGCTTGTTCCTTTTTACCTTTTCTAATGTGGTTATTAGAAAATTTTAAATTATCTATGTGGCTCACACTATATATTTTTTTGGACAGTGCTGATTTAGATATAAGCAGTGCCAGCATGATGCCTAACTGTCCAGCCAACTGTGACAACGGAAAACTCATCCATTCTTGTGACCGTTCTATCTGTTTGGCAGCCAGTTAGATGCTGGCCTGGTTTTCCTCTAGGTAAACACAGGCAAAGTGGAAGGTACTGTGGAAATGGGGTGGGCAGGGGCACGTGCATTATAAAACAGTGCCATACTTCCTAGATCACTTGAGGCAAACTGCAATGAAACTCCCTTGACTGTTTCCCACGCAGACCTCCACTCATGGTGGCATGATCATCCCCATGTGTCCTGTTAGTCTCTTTGGAGCAAATCACATTATCTAAGACCTTCAACTATTTGGAAGAATTGTAAGACCATCTTGTCATTACGTGGTAAGGTCTGCAATATGCATACGGATATTTTATTTTATGTGGAATTTTTGGAGAAGAAAAGAATTAACCCAAGTCAAATGAATTTGAAAAGGTGGCAAACTTTTGGCAGAGTCCTGGTTGATATACTTCATTGCAAATCTATTTTTCTTTTCACACTATCTGAAAGAATCCACACTTCTTTTATGTGGGCTTATAAGGTATAAATCTCTATAAGGTATAAATCCCTGCCACTGAAATTCCTGGATGATACCTATGTATATTTGGATTCAGTTACTGTGCCACATTTTCAGCAATTGGTGAATGCCTCCTGTATGTTGGGTACTTTATTTACATAAACTCTATTTCTTACTATATTCTTTCAAGGTAGGTATTTCAAGGAGAAGAAACTTAAAGTTCCATCATCTAGAATGGTCATGAGAGGAGATGAGTTTTAAACACTTTGTAGTGGTAATACTAAAAACTCAATGGCCAGAAACTAATGCTCTGTGGCCAGAAAGGAACTTAAGTTCACTCTGCTTAATACCTGGAAATATTCTTTTTTTTTTTTCTGAGAAAGATCGGCCCCGAGCTAACATCTACTGCCAATCTTCCTTTTTTTGGTTGAAGAAGATACGCCCTAAGCTAACATCTGTGCCAATCTTCCTCTATTTTGCATGTGGGTCAGCACCACAGCATAGCCCTCAACAAGTGGCGTAGGTCCGCACCCAGGAACCAAATCCAGGCAGCTGAAGCAGAGTGTGCCAAACTTAACCACTAGGCCATCGGGACATAAAAATAAGACCTGCCTAAATGATAGAGACATACAATGTTTTTGGATGGGAAGACAATATTATAAAAATATTAGTTCTACCCAAATGAATTAATAACTTTAACATAATCCCAATCAAAATTCCCATGGGAAATTATTGATAATTTAATGCAATTGTTTTAAATTTTATGTGGAAAAATAGCGAGGATAATTCTGAAAAAGAGGAGTAATAGGTGGAGGGTTGGCGTTTAGGGTAGATTCCTAGCTTCCTATCTCGGTCCCAATTCTTCACCTTCCCTTTGTATCCGCATCTTTTTTCATGTGATTTTGCAATTCTTCTAAAGGCCCCTTAACTTTGGACTTAGACATGTGACTTGCTTTGGCCAATAGAATGTCAGGAGTGGTCTGAGTCAGCTCTGAGCCTAGGTCTTACGAGGCCTCATGGGTTTACACTTGTTCTCTTGCACCTTTTCCATTGAGCTGGGAAAAACACACCCTGGCTAGCCTGCTGGTTAAAGGAGGATGATGGACACGTGAAGCGGAGCCACCTCAGGCAACCCGTAGACCTGCAGTGAGAAGCAGATCCTCCCAGCCACTGCGGCCTGAAGCAGGCCTAGCTGGATAAGTCAAACCCCAGTCAATCTGCAGATGCCTGAGTGATCGTAAATGATTGTTGTTTTAAGCCCTTGAGTTTTAGGGTGGTTTGTTATTGAGTAATAGCTAGCTGATACAGCCTTATACGAAAATCGATTACAATGTTATAGTCCCTGTGAGGTGGAGACAACATTCAAATCTGGGTTTGTTTTACCCCAAAAACCATACTTTCCTTTCCTGAGGAAGTTAATTCAAGGTTTGTGTTAGAGACAACGGGCATAATACAACCATTGTGCACTATACCCAGGCTGTTCCTAATATTGCTTAGCAAGGGTATCCAAAGACCTGCTTTGTCACGTGGCTTGAAACGTGAATGCCCTCACTGAGAAAGCGGAATAGAAGAAAAATCAATCCACGTGCTCCAAACCTTCCAAGACTGGAAGTGGCTTATCTCCCTTAGAAATTCAGTCCAAGGCATACGGGACAAAATTAAACTTCTTTGTCGTGGAACTCCTGCTTCCTTCTTTTCACAGAGAGCACAAAATGCGCCCCCAGAAAACACCTCTTTAGATGCTACCTTCTCCCCAAGAGGTCCTGAAGGTATTTTGGAAGCTGTGGACCTACTAGAGAGGGATGATGTGCAATATCGCAGGCAATAATTCATGATTTATAAGGGCAAAGCTTTGTAGTTTAAAGAGAAAAAAATGACTTCCGTGTTACTGTTCTACACAGACTGCAAGAATCTCTCAGGAAGCCCCCATTGTCAACTTCTCAACAACTGGTAATGACTCTTGGCTCCCACACTACACATTTCTGTGGCTACGCAGCAGTATTTCAGCTTCTTTCAGTATCTCATAAAAATCACAGCTAATAAACTCCAATCGGCACCTGAAGGAAGGGGTGTGCGCTTCTGACTGTAATGTACTGGCCTCCGCAGCACTTCAAAGACCAGGCTGCTGCTCGTGTCTACCTTGCCCTGGTTTGCATTCCTAGGTGAAGATTAACCATCTGTGCCCTGGGGAAAATCTGTTCTGAGTTTGCCTTAAAGTCTTTCGGATCCCTTTAAATCAGCTGTCCCATTTGACAGCCCCCTAGCACAGGCTCCTTTTCAGTAGGGTGAGGGCATATTCTCAGTTTCCATTTGATCCTTTAGTTTCCTTGTCCTCTCTTACCCATCTCAGGCTTTTGATTTGTTCTCTCCAGAAGATGAAGCATGTATGTCCACGAGAGAAACCTGATCATTTGAAAGTTTAATGACAAGCCCAAACTAAATTTGAGATTTATTGGGTGCCTGGCTCCTGATACTTGAAAATAGTTTGTTCCTAGCTAAGGTTGGGTGTCAGATGCACAGTGACAGGGTCAGTGACAAATTTTTATGGAATTTCAACTGGAGAAAATTTTCCTGTGTGTTCCGAGCCTTCCC
The DNA here is from genome assembly GCF_041296235.1 of Equus asinus. Taxonomy (NCBI): domain Eukaryota; kingdom Metazoa; phylum Chordata; class Mammalia; order Perissodactyla; family Equidae; genus Equus; species Equus asinus. Next base: position 13,905,420 of record NC_091820.1, on the reverse strand, counting down.
CTCTGAACCTTTCATTGTTACCATAGTTTTATATTGGGATCTCAAAGTTTGGGTTCTTAGAAAACACTTTGTGAAAATATACAGACTATTTTTTTAAAAGGCTATTTAAAAATAGTTTCTTCTTTCACCACATCTCAGAAATATGGAGAGTGTTGCTAAGTCCTGGTGAAATGAGAGAGCAATATTTACTGACCAGAATAAAATTAGATTGAAATGCCGTGTGATATATATCACAGAGTGGGGGTATTTACTTAGCAATTTAGGGGGCAACTCTCCCCCTACGTTTTAACCATGTTTCTCATTGCTCTCAAGAGAAAACATGTTTCTCAAGTTTGCTTCCAGATGCTCTCAACGAGGTAAAAACAAAACAACTGACACTTCATGAGAACACATCCAATTAAACCTAGTTACCATTTTTAAAAGGCAAAAAAATACCTCTAATGAAATTTTGACAAGCCTATAGAGATCTAAATATTCCAGACTTACTGAATGCCTCAATTCCAGGAGATACTTTGTTCAGATTTTAACATCTCTGAAATTGAGATGCATCTGGTCGATAATGCCTTATTGTTGTCAGTGAGGCAATGGGCATTGCCTGCCCCCACGCAAATTTGGACTGAAAACCTTCTGTGCTTCCTCCAGGTAAAAATCTGGAAAGCACACAAACATCAAAACTTGCAGAATGCACGTCAGCAGCTTGGAAGAAAACCCCAGAGACCACAGTGGAGCAGTTCCATAAAAGGCTATGTCATCAACTCTTTTCATGACACAAGGGATGACGCTGTGTGAAAAGGCATGGGTATCTCTGATTTTGAGTTGAAAATTGATTCAAAGGCCTCAGGCTTGAACCTTTTAATGTATATTCCAGAGTAGTGTATGAAAAAAAATCCACATCAATTGAGTCAAAATGAGTCATTCGATAAACATAAAGTAAAAATTGTAGGTGGTCAGAAAGTATTGTGTCATTGTGTAGTTGGCAGTGTTTTTATTTCTTGGTGGTACATAAAATAACAGTGTATCTTATAATCGATGGCATCTAAGATTTGCTGAAATACAGTATTCCGACAAGCCACGTTCTTCCTCGTTCCTGTGATCAGTAGTGTCCAGCCAGGGAAGTTTGATGCTTACAGATATGAGTTTGATGCTGGCTGAAGCCTACGGTTACTCCTAGCATACTTCAGTCTAGGGCTCAGTGGCCAAAAGGCAGTAGGCTCTGCCTCTTGTGGCTTTGTCATTGCACTGGGGGTGCCTGAGCCGCTGCGTGTGGGGGCAGACCCTACCAGCTCTAACCCATTTATTTGCCACCTTGTCAGTCATTAACTTCTCTCTGGTCAAGCTTCTTGCAATATGCCGTTCAGGCCAAAAGAGTCTCTGAGAAGAGACGGAGTTTAAGGCCACTTGCCAGTGATCTGACTTTTCATAACTTTGCTTGTCTAGAACAGAACTCCGAACCTACAACTGTGTGAAAATGTCCTTCAAGCAGCAAAAAGCTGTCACAGGGTTCTAGAAGAGGAGGACATATCCTCAAGCCTTCTCTCAGGTAATTAGGTACAAAATAAATCAGGAGCTTTGGAGCAATAATATATACAAATTACAGCAAAAAGCAGGAGCCTGAGCTATGGAAAGGACAAAAAGAACTACCAGAGTTAATGCAGCTTTGTCTAGAGCTATGGAGAAATCTGATAGCCAGGGACTTGATGGACGAGTCTTTTCACTTCTCTGAGTCTCAGTTTTCTTATCTGTAAAATGGGATACAGCTACCTCACGAGGTGACTGGAGGCATTAAAGTGCTTTCAAAATGCTTATGTAGAATAAAATCTTACCACATTGAAATAATTATCTGTGCTAAGAACACTATATGACTCAATGATCTCAATAAAAATACATGCCCAAATGGATGGAAACCATGACCGTAAGTCATGAAGGAAGAATTAAATATGCTCTCAATAATCTGTTTAAGAAAATGGGAGGATGCAGGCCGTATTTTAGAAAGAGTTCCCTCAAAAATGCTTGTATACATTGGAACTTATTGGAACATTTCAGTTACCTGGATAATTCACAAATAGGGAGAATCTCAACCATGGTGGATGAATGAGGCATGGTGGTAAAAACATATTCTAAGATTTCCAAATCAGGCTTTGGGAGAATTTAGATCTGTTACTCTGATAAAAACCATTGCAAGTCATGTGGCCAACAAAAAAAGGCTTTGAAGCTGGGTGTTTAGTTTTCTTGGTATCCATACTAAACACAGTAAACCAGGACTACAAATTTTAGCAAATACTTAAAATGAAAGTGTGAGAAGCAGAGCTCCATAATGGGCAACCTTCCTAAGGTTGCCTTATTGAATCAAAAAGCAATGATTACCATCCGCCCTTATCGGCACATGGAAAACGTATGTGTAATTGTGCTCTCCCAAAAGTGGTTAAGAAAAAGTGGGTGGATAGATTGTGGAGGTACACTAAATAATTAAAGAGTAAAAGACCTAAGTGGTTTCGCTTTTAGCACATTTGTCTGTTTCTCTCTCATCTGCATTACTCATTAAAATCACCTGAACTGATGTTTATTCCGGTCATCCTGCCCTGCTGTCATTCTCCAGTGGGAGTTCTGCAAATAGTCTGGTTAGATAGGGAGACCACTCCACATAAAGGGCTCCCTAATGTTGAATAAATTTCCTATCTTTGAAACCTAAGCAAGTTTGTAATCTTTGAAAACAAACTGCCCTATTTCAGACAGTATTTTCCAATTTAAAGGCATATAACTCGCAAAGAGGAAAGAGTAAAGACTATGTTTTGCAATTTTCCTTGGGAGCCTTTCTAAGGCTTTATTATAAGACAATTTCAGGCATAGAATTTGTTCTAGACCTGTGCAACCAGCCACGGTAGCTTACTGAGCACTTGAATTGTGGCCAGTCCAAATTAAGATGTGCTATAATGTAAAATACACACTCAGACTTTGAAGACTTAGTTTAAAAAAAAGAGCAAAAGATCTCATTACTATTTTTATATTAGTTATATGTTGAAATTAAAATATTTTGGGCTGAATAAAGTATACTGTTACAATTAATTTCACCTAGTTACTCCCCACTTTGAGGCTACTAGAAAATTTACAATTACGTATGCAACTCACATTTGTGGCATGCATATTTCTATCAGACAGATGGGTCCAGGCCATAACAGGGTTGGCTCACCTTAGTCTGTTTTCCTGTTTCAAGTCCTTTAGGACTAAGAAACTGAGAGTGAGAAGTGGGACACGCTGGTCCTAATCCAGGCTCCGACACTAACCACCCCAATCTCCCCTGGGCCTCAGAATCAGCATCCGTGGTTTGGAGCAACATGACCTACCTTGCACACCTCACAGGTTGGTTGTGAAGAGAAAATGAAATCGTGTTTAAGAAAGAAGCCCTTGGCAAACTGCTAAGATATTAGGGCTGTTGGTATTATCTAAAATACTCTCAACATAAAACAGTCACTGAAAGTTTTTCTGAGTTTTTCTGTCCTTCTCCCTGTCCCAGACCTCAGGGGAACATCATATTATGCTACCCCTTACAGGGGAACATCTTGCTGCATCCACAGCTCATATTTACTGTGTGCTTCTGTATGGCAGGCATTGTGCCGAGGACTTGATAAACATTATCTCATTTAGCCTTCACAACCTCTCCACGAGATTGACACTATTATTAGCGGGCATCAGAGTAGAGTGGTATTTAAGATCAGGGACTGGAGCCAGGCTATTCGGATGCATAACTGAGAGCCACCACTTAATAGCTGTGTGATGTTGGGCAAGTTACTTAACCTCTCTAAGCCACAGCTTCCTCATCAGTACAATGGGGAAAATAATAAGACTGTATTAGTTCACGTAATGCTAGCTGCTGTAACAAGCAAAACTGAATGGGCATCATGGCTCACATACAATAGAATACTTGCACATATAAAGCAAAAATTGAATATTCAAGCAGAAATTCAGGAATGCAACCTTCTTTATGTCTCCTTAGAATGACTTTCAAAGTTGCTGAGCTTGTCTGCATCAAGCTGGAAAAGGAAAGAGCATGGAAGATGATGTATGGAAGGAACCTAGGGTTCAGAGAGACAAAGTGGCTTGTCCTAGGTCATACAACTAGGCAATGGTGACTCAGCTCCATATGGCTCTGGAGCCCATACTGTCTGCACAGATCATAACTCCAGTGTTAGGGACCCTGGCTTGCTGTGCACAGAGCTGAACTACCACCAGAAATAGATGCACAGTTGGCCACTTGCCTTGGACTCTACATGCAAGAAGATGGAGAAGGATCTGACCGGCAACCACAGTGGTTGCTGTGGCTCACCTAGAGGGTGGACTGGAGAATGTGCTATGCACAAGGGAGTAGATATTGGATGCCATTGCTGGTCCTCCTGGGCTTCACCACTATTGCTGCCACCATCACCACCATCTTTTCTTTTTCTCACTACCTGCCTCCAATTTCTCTTGGAACTTTATGAACCTTCCATTAGCTTAAAGAAATAGCTCTTAAGACAGAGAAACAAAAGCTACTTACAAGCACAGCTGTGGAAATGAGCTAGGAGTCAAGGGCCCTGGGTTCTAATTCTCACTCAGTCACTTACCAACTGTAGTAGATTTCTTCATAGTTCTGATTCCTCACTCCTCCATGAATCCGTGTGCTTTACCATGTGTCTTTGTAGTTCCTACCACTAGAGGCAGAGAATATATCTCTGTCCTGTCAATGTTGGAGTTGACCGTGTGACTTGCTTTGGCCAATGAGCTGTTAGCAGACATATTGCAAGCAGAGGCTTGAAGTATGCTCAAATCATTAGGCTTGTTCTCTTGTACACCTTACATTCTCCATTAAGAGAACAAACTCTGGCTAGCCTGCTGGCCCAGGGGATGAGAGACACATGGAGAAGACCTGAATTCAACCTGCACCTTGGAGCCTAGCCCAACCTAAATTGAGCAGTCCCTAGCCAGAGACGAGTGACTATTTTAAGGCACTGAGGTTTGGAATAGTTTGTTACATGTATTATTTTGGTAAGGGTACCATGAGTACCCTCGGCAGATCACTCGTCCTCCCTGAACCTCAGTTTACTTCTGTATGCAGTGAAGGCACTGAACAAGATCCTCTAAAACCCCTTCTAGCTGTCCTGAAGACAAAGGCAAGCTTTCTTGCCATATTTTTCTCCTGAGACTTTGGGTCCCAGGGGACTAACCCATATGCAGGAACAGAAGTGGGGCTCTTAAGTGAGCATCCTTTAAGCATGATAATTAGGCAACTATCTCATTATCATTTTGAGCTACATGGTATTCATTCATTTTCATATTTTAATAAAGTCAAGATTTCATTAGCTTTCAAATACCAAAAACTTGCTTTATTAGCCCCTTCTCCACAGCCAGCAGGTGCTGGGTCTGTGGCCTTCCTGACAGCTCAGCAGGTGCGCTCCATTCAGTCTCCAGGCTTGAAGAGCTAGAAGTCTAACTTCAGTGGTGGTAGAGATAGCCCAGCAGTTGTGAAAAGAGGTTATGTCCATCCACCTCCTTTTCAAAGGTGCTTATATTGGAGTGAGGTCCGAGGAGGCATGTAGCTACAGAATGTACATATGTGCCTTATAGATATGGCCTCTGGTTCCTCGGAACTGGCAGTGATTGTGGCAGCAGATTTATTGTATGTGCCACATGTCAAGATTCATAGGTTACTTCCCAAATATCCTTTTTAGGTATCTGACAATTCCTATAAAAATAGACATTATGGTATAGTGTACTCTGAGGAAAGTTAATTACTTGTTCTACCTGGAGCTCAAATGAAAATAAATATTCTCTCTGGGGTCTCCAGGTCCTCCTGTTTCCTGATGAAGTTTCCGGCACCAACTGCCAAGGGCCAGATGGGCTGGAACTCTATTCTGAGTGGAGTGGGTGCACCTGACATTTTGTAGCCAACATGTTTCTTCTGATACTTACACAGCAAAATAAACTGAATCTAGTCATCCTCCCATTTGATTAAAAAGAATGGTTTCTTCTTGTACACATGCATAAAAACACATGCAGGGAGAGACATTGTAACCTTATTTTCACAAACAAAAGATTAGAAATGACTGGAATGTCCATCAATAGAGGACTGGCTAAACAAAGTAGCCACCGAGGTGGTCTAGGGTAGTGCTTAAGATCAAAGTATCTGGAGTCAAAAATGTGAGCTCAAATCCCTATAGTTTTGGTTACTCACTTGGGGCACTGGGCAAGTCACATGACTTCTCTATAGTTCAGTTCCTCATCTGTAAGATGGGGATGGTATACCTCTGTAAAAAATGTTTAGGGCTAGTGGGAATTAAATGAACCAATATATATATACATAAGGCACTTAGAACAATGCTTGGCACATAGTAAGCATATAAATATATGTTAGCTGTTATTTTTAATATTACCAAAAATAATGAAGCAGATGTATATACTTTTTTTTTTTGGTGAGGAAGATTGGCCCTAAGTTAACATCCATGCCAATCTTCCTCTTTTTGCTTGAGGAAGATTGTCGCTGAGCCAACATCTGTGCCCATCTTCCTCTATTTTGTATGTGGGACGCTGCCACAGGATGGTTTGATGAGCAGTGTGTAGATCTGCACCTGGAATCTGAACCCATGAACCGTGGACCGCCAAAGTAGAGTGCATGAACTTAACCACTATGCCACTAGGCCAGCCCCATATACTTAATTGAAATGGAATAATTACCCCAAAACTTAGTGCCTTAAAATAAATTCATTATTTCTCATGATTCTGAGGGTTGACTGCGCTCAGCTGGGCTATTCTTCTGCTCCCAGCTCCTGTTGGGGCTACAGTCATCTGAGGGCTCAACTCAGTCTAGAACATTCAAAATGACTCACTCATGTGGTTGGCTGTTGGTGTTGGCCGGAGTTACTGTCCAGAGCACTTCAAATATCTTCTCAATATGGCTTAGGATTCTCACAACATGGCATCTGCATTCCAAAAGGGAGTGTCCCAAGGGTGTGCAAGGCAAAGCTGCAAAGCCTGTAAGGTCCAGCCTTGGAAGTTACAGAGTCACTTCTGGCACATTTTATTGGTCAAAGTAAGTCACATGCAGGCCCAGAATCAAAGGGGAAGAAAGAGACTCCAAATCTCAATGAGAGGAATGGTAAAGAACTTGGAACCATCTTTAATCTGTCATATATTGTCAAGTAAAGGGGAAAAATGTGAGGAAAATGTGGATATGATACCATTTATATAAAAAGGGAGCTTTTGTATGTATATACAAACATGAATATAAAAATATGTACATACAACATATGTGCATATGAATGTATATGTGTGTAAACTTCATAGAAAAATATCTTTAGCCGTATACATAAGAAGCTGGCAACAGGGGGAGGGACTGGAAAACTGAGATGGGAAGTTGACAACTTTTATTACATGCAATTTGCATTGTTTGAGTTAGTTTCACTGTGTCCATATTTTATTTACTATTTAAAATGCATAATAAAAATGTAAAGAATTAACAATAATATTAATGTTTCCTAGTATGAGGAGAAATCATTCCTGGAAAAAACAACTCCGTGAAACAAACCTTTCACCCCCGCTTCCAGTTATCCACAGTGAATAGCTTTGGATAACTTTGAGAAGTCCTCACAGATCAGAGACATCCCCCCCAACGTACACACGCACACTCACACACTACTGGTATGGGTTTTTAAACCACCAAAATTGTTCATGTGTCTGTCATGTTCTCACTAAGAATAGGGTTACTGGATATTCGAAAAACATTTTTCCATTCCAATTAAAAATCATCATTTATCTGTGACTAGCAAGGCATCTCATTTATGTTTAAAATAGAAGAACAGAATTACTCCACAAAATAGGGAAATTGTAAACACAGTATCATATTTTCACAGACACATAACTGTGGATTTTAGCATCATTGTTTGGTAGCTGTGGTTTTGTGCTATTTCTCTGTGGTATTAGATGGTTGCAGGGAGGTTTCAACTCTTCTTTTACAAAGAAGGAGCAAAAACAGAAAGTAAAGGTACAAGTTCCCATCTGTCTCATGTGCAGCAGTAAGAAAAGCCATGACGTCATTCCAAGGTGGGGGACGGGAATATTCTGTCTGCTTTGCCTCTGCTCACTGTGTGAGATCCTCTTGTCCTAAGAGTGGGCTAGTGGTACCACTGAGGTAGAAAGAGTTGATTCCAGGTTCCACAGCTTATGTGCATCTTGTTATTACAATATTCAGACTTTCATTCTGGGAATGTGCTTGCCCATAAAATCTATCGCATTTTTTTTTAATTGAGGTAGAATTGACACACAACTTTATATTAGTTTCAGGTGTACAATATAATTATTTGATATTTGTATATATTACAAAATGATCACCACAATAAGTCTAGTTAACATCCATCACCACACATAGTTATAGAATTTTTTTTCTTATGATGAGAACTTTTAAGATCTACTCTCTTGGCAACTTCCAAATATGTAATATAGTATTATTAACCATAGTCACCATGCCGCACATTACATTACCTCCCCATGACTTATATAGCAATTCATTTTTAAAAGTCTTATTGTAACTTTATGAATTTGGCAGCTAGTGTCCCAGATTTTTCACTTTCATTCTTAATTTTTAAAATAACCATTCACACCTCCATTTGTGATTCCTTTTAACATAATCTTTTGAATAAAGACCAACCAGACTGGGCACTAGTGAATTTCAAGCATGAATAAATCAAGCAAGGCTTAAGGTGATATTCAAAGAGAATTTGAGAGGTCAGAGTCACTTCCTCATTCCCCCTGCCTCTAAAAGGGAATTTGTGGTGACATTATAAATAATCAGCTTCTCTGTAATCACCAACATCATTATTCTGGTCTCACGGATTATGTGGCACAGTTGTGCTAATAGATTCATAACATTTGAAGCTGAAAGGGACCTTAGAGATTATAATGAAGAAAGGCAAGTTCAGAGAGGTCAAATAACATGCCCAGAGTCACGCAGCTGGTTAGTAAAAAGTTCCAGATGAAACTCAGATTTTGCCATTCCTACTCCGTTGCTCCTTTTCCTGTACCATGACGTTATAGCTATTATTGCAAGATTCAATGTCCCCTTTGCTTTCAGCATGCTTATGGTATAGTGAAACACACCAGGAATTGCTGTGCTATTGGGCCAGTGGGCAGGGCCAGTGCGCACATCGAGGAGGGGATGGTTCTCTATTTAAGCTTCAGGGGAAATCATGCTGCTTATGTCCTTAGAATTTGTTTGTGCTTCTGGCTAAGATTGTGTTGAAACAAAGGGTGCCACAACTAAAGCATGTGGAAACCACATCAATAGTTCAATCCAAAGTTGATGCAGGGTATAGGTTTCATAGAACATGTATAAAGCACGCATGTGAAGCTGATTCATGTGCCCAAAAGAAGTCAGGTTCGTGACTGGGTGCGGTTGTAGATGGAGTCAGGATTCTGAGTTAAGTGAGCAAGTCCTTCCTCATTATTCTTGAAGTTCTGATTTCCTCTTTCCCCTTCTGTCTAGTTTAGTGGTACTCAACTGGGGGTGACTTTGCCCCCCAGGGGACATTTGGCAATGTCCGGGGACATTTTTTGTTGTGACAACTAGGAAGAGAGTGCTACTGGCATCTAGTGAGTAGAGACCAGGGACGCTGCTGAACATCCTACGGTGCACAGGACAGCGCCTGTGGCAAAGAAGTATCTGCCCAAAATGTCAGTAGTGCCGAGGGGAGAAACCCTGATCTGGTTAAACCCCATCTATGAGTTGGGGCCAGCTCAAGGCCTACTGCTTCTGTTTGATGTTTTCCTGCACTCCACCAGCTGTCTTTGCTCTGAGATCATGTGGTTTCTGCTCCCCAAGTTAGCAATTGATTGAACAATTGTCTTACTTGTTCATAATTTTTTTCAAGCCAAGATTAGTCTTAGCTGCTCAACTAGATTATGTGTCTCATAAGAAGAGAGAGTCTTTTATGAATATACTTGTTCTGAGTGCCTGACAAGCACCTAACCTTGGCTAAACATATAGGAAATGCTTTTCTGGGGAAGATGCAAAAGGGAAAATGTCCAGGAAAATGTCCCAAAGAATGTCTCAGATGCCCAGAGGAGCTGCTTAAACAAAGAATCAGGAATCACTAGTAAAGAAAGTAGGTGGATATTTCTAGCTGGCATAAAGACGATGACAAAGATGATGTAAAAGGCAAGAAGACATAGGGAAGAGAGTGGAGGCAAAATGGAAGGGGATTTTGAAAGCCACAGAGGAGTTAACGCTAGAACAGGTGGATAAAGGGACCCTCGAAGATTTCATGCATCATCCATCCATTCAACAAATACAGAGCATCTTCTAGATACGGGCACTGTTCTAGGCATGGTAACGGGCAGCAGTGAATGCAACAGGGTACATGGGGGCTGATATGCACTCTGGTCAGGGAGGGATAGATCATTAATAAACTAATGATATAATGTAATGTATTGTCTATGCATGCTGTACATATATGCACATACATACAGCTTATATAATGTAAAAGCCACGTATATAATGTAATACCAGATAGTGATAAGCAGTGTTATGCTAATAAGGGGTTAATGGTTGGCTTTGGGGGTGGGGAAAGCCCAGATTTATAGTGTTTGCTGATTTCTCTCATGTAAACACTCCGACCACAGATGATTTTAAAGTACAAACATGAGGTCACGGAACACGGGCTTGGGAAGAGATGCGCACAATGCTATAAAGAAAATATAAAACAGGTTTGGAGACTGAGGATGGTGGAGATGCTATTTTTGATGCTTCAGTCAGAGAAGATATCTCCGAGGATATGACACTTGAATAGTGGGGTTTCTATAGAAAGATGTGACATTGTTTTATCGGTATATTTAGTGACTTCAGGACACCTCACCTATATCCGCTTCTCCCGGTAGAGCTGTAAATGTGGGCAAAATTGAGATTATGCCAGATCTTCTTTCTCTCCCTCAGAGGAGCAGCTGGTGAGAGGCCTCAGAGGAGAAAGTTGAAAAGAGAGAACGAACAAGCTCCCTTTCCCACGTCACACCCCTGGGAACTAGCACGTGATTGGAAGGCTCTGTAAAGACTGTCACCATATCTGTGGGGTACCAGGGTCCTACCCAGAGCTAGGTGGAAATCTTGCCTCTCTCCCAGAGATAGGTTGTGGATTATTCTAAGAGTCACTCCACACCATGGGCCTGGGATACTTGACAAGGCAGTCCTGCTTCAGGTCGTAACATTCTCCAAATGCTTTCTGGGTTGTTGTTTTTTAAACAAAATGCGTGCAAATAGGATTTTCCATTTTCAGACAAATGCCCACAGAACTCCACAATTGCAAACTGGTGGTGGACTAAAAGAGTGGCAATTTGGTTGAGAAATGGGTTTCAGTTTGTGACTTCCAAGGGTAGATGTTAAATTTCCAGGAGTGAAAAAGCTGGAAACATTAGGGACATGTTTTCAAACTCTCCTCAACCAAGCCACTGATTTAAATAAAAAAAAAAAAATCCCCCTGAATGCCAAAAAAGCATATTTCAGATGTCCCCATCAGCTGTGAGACAGTTGCTTTCCCATGAAGACCCGCCATATGGACAGTATGAGAAATCTCACATTCAAATAAATTGTTATTCAGAGGGAGCCTTTCCTTTGAGCCAAGACTCCCAACTTTACATTTTGCAGCCTTTGCCACACACTTATGAGGTCCAGTTGGATTGTTTAAAGATTTTTGTAGTATTTAATCCCCTGACTGCAGCAATCTTTGTTTTAATCTCTCCTCTACGCCGCAGTGACCCTGTAGCCAGCGTGAGAGAAAACAGGAACCCTGGGCCCCAACTTCCAGCCTCTGGGTTCCCCTTCCCCAACTCCGGCTTCTGGGCCTCAGTTGCAAGGCTGGGCAGCTAAGCCCAGTGGGATCAAGTCCTCGCTTAAAATGCTGGGCTGGCTTAGGCGGGGCCTGAGAGGGACAGCGGGAGAGATTGGCTGGGTGGAACCCTTGGTTCTGCTTGTTCAGTCAGTGTGATCTGCAGGGACATTGCTTCTGTCACGGGGGATTTTTAACAAGGAAGACAGACTGATCTCGCTTTGGCTACATTTGGTGTCAGGAAGGAGGGTATTATGTTCTCCCCTCTCATGCTGCTCAGTGCTTAGAGGTCAAGCTTGCTCTCGAGGCTTCGTTTGCTCCACACCTCTGGCCCTTTGAGTGTCACTGGAAACTGAGGCAGGAGGCAAGAAAGCCAAGGGAAAGGTTGAAGCCAATTGTGTTCATTTGCTCGGGCTACCGTAACCAAGGACCACAAACTGGGTGACTTGGAAGATCCTTCCTTGCCTCTTTCAGCTTCTGGTAGCCCCATGTGTTCCTTGCCTTGTGCAATGTAACTCCAACTTCTGCCTCCATCTTCATAAGGCTGTCTTCCCTCTGTCTGTGTTTATATTTTCCTCTTCTTATAAGGACATCAGTCATATTGGATTCGAGTCCACCCTACTGCAGCATGACCTCATCTTGCCTTCACTAATTATATCTGCAATGACCCTATTTAAAATAAGATCACATTCTGAGGTACTGGGGGTTAGGACTTCAACACGTCTTTTGGAGGGACAGAATTCAGTCCATAATGCCACTGAAGAAAGGGAGACTTTTTCCAGTGAAGATACTCCACTTTTAACGCATGCTCAGATCCTCGGTGCAGATGGTGGCTAGGAAACAGGTGAGCCAGAGAAAACAGCTGGCCGTGCCAGGCCTAGACGGCAATTCACAAAGTTTACCTTTGTTGAAATTCTTGCCCCCACCACAAATGCAAGGGGTCTTGGGACAGCCTCCTGGTTTGGGAGTCTTAACTCTAAATTCCCCAACTCCTAGAGGTTTAACCAGACCTGCAATGTTATTTGACCTGTGTCACTTGGGATTTAGTGCAGTTTATATGTGACATGGATATCTGATCACCTGCAGGATTAAGAGAGGGCTCTGGAGCTTCCCTCATTTATATCTGCTGCTGTCCCCCACTCAATCCTGTTGGCCCAAAAGGCGGAAGAATCCTAGTTACCTTGCTGCATTTCTCTACTGATCAGCCTCTCTTGTCCTTCCTCTCCTGGCTGGCTGGACAACCCATAAGAGTTCTGATCTGCTCTTCTGTCTGCAGAGCTCACCCCACCATGGGAGGACAGAGGCCCGTGGAGATGAGGGGATGGGAGCACCTCAGTGTGCCAAGGGTTGCTAAAGAACACTTCTTGATCAGAGTCCTGCCTTTATTTCAGCAGCCCTGGCAATCCTTCTCTGTTACTTACTCTGATCTCAAACCTAATTTTCACCCTGGGGTCCTTCAACTACCTGTCTCACTTGTAGCTAAACAAGATGACAGGATGGAGCTTGACATACAGAGGAAGAGAGAGGGGTTCCTTTGCTCTCCATGTTTAGAGGCAGAAGAGGGTTTCCTGGGCAATGGTATAATTCACTTTTAAGTAAGTTGCAAAATCTAATGATCTCCCTCATTCATTCTCTTGGGAGGGGCCCTCAATATGCACAATGCAGACGTTTCTCCCAAGTTAACATAGCCATACAAGGTAGAGACTTCTCGCCCCACACACACACACTCACACCCACCAGGCAGATATTTCCCCCCTTAGGCATGCTCAATATGCAGATGCTTTTATGATTGTAGGCCACACAAATAAACAAACAAACAAAACAAAAGCCACACCAAAGACCCCACACTCCTGGCAATCAATTTGAGGCCTCCCAAGATTTTAGACCACTCCCCATAAGACTGACAAACATTGACTGAAGTCAGGGGTCCCTAACCGTGTTTGGAGATGTAGAACTCTTTGGCAGCCTGGAGAGGCTATAGATCCCCTCTGGGGAAAATATTTTGAAATGCATGAAACACAATGCAAAGATTTGCAAAGGAAACCAATTATATTGAATACACTTATCAAAAGGTTATACAACAAATTCGGGATATAACAATATCTCTGTATCTTTCTTAATGCTTGAAATAAAAAGATGGAGCAGCAATAACCACTGTAATTGCTAAGTGGTGATGAGCATAAGAAATGAGATTTTAGGATATCTGCAACAACTGTAATGTGATGTGGAAAAATCTGTGGTTTCGAGAGGTGACAGTCACAGGTGTGGTTAATACAACTGAGATGTGCGACCTCTATTCCTAAATGAAAGAAATGCGCAATTTCATCCAGAGGTGAGTAAAGATAAAGATGTAATTTTTTTCCCAACCAAGTTCACAGATCCTTTGGGGATCTGTGGACCCAGATCAGAACCCCTGGCCTATGGGGGCTTCTAGGTCTCCTCAGCCCTCTGTCACCCGGGCCCCCCTCAGTGGCCTGTGTAGGTAATATTGTCCATACTTCTCATCGTCCTTCCCCATCAGAGGAAACTGAGCCAAGTTCTGAGTCCTGCCACAATGAGGCTCCCCGAGGCTGGGCGTTTGCCTTTTCGGAACACCCCATCCGCCTCTCCTAGGAGATCATAGCGCTGGCTTCTCTCCCTGTATCTGTCCTTCTTCTCCCTCTGCCTTCCTCATGGCCATTGGCATGGTGCTTGGAGGCCCTATTCCTGCCATTGCTGCTCATTTGTGGCTCTTGCAGCCAGGCCAGGGTCAGCTTCTCCATGTGCTGCCCGTCTGATGCCACCCCCGTGAAATGAACTGCTCCCCCTGAGCTCCCACACCGTCCACCACGGGCCCCTTTGCACCTCCCCTTTGCTCTCCTTGCCCCTTATGCCCAAGGCCCAGCTTGGCCTGCTGGCCCACAGAGCACTCTGTCATCCTTGCTCCGATTCATGCAAAGCAGCAGGGCCTCCGTTCCTGGACCAAAGAATCAGTAAATGTCTCCAGACCCTCCGCCTGTTTCAGAACATCCTTGGTCAAATTCCTTTTTAACCCAGAGTCTCCTTAACACTCACCATATATTTAATAATTCCTCCCCATCTTGGGATAAAGATGGAAATAATAGAGTCCTCATGCATATTGAATCAAAATTGCATTTGTTTACTTTAAGAAAATGAGGTGTAGCACTTAACAATGTTCAGGAACTGTTCTATACACTTTACAAATACTATTTCATCTAATCCTTGTGACAACCCTATGGGGTGGATACAGACGGAGAGACTGAAGAACAGAACAGAGTTGCCAGATTCAGCAAATAAAAATATAGGATGCCCAATTAAATTTGAATTGCAGATAAACAATATTTTCAGTTGTTTATTTAATATGTCCCATGCAACATTTAGAATATACTTATACTAAAAAGTTATTTGTTGCCTATTGAAATTCAAATTTAACTGAGTATCCTGGCATCCCTACAAAGAGAGGTGAAACAAGTTGCCCAGGGTCACACAGCCAGCAAGTGGCAGAGCCAGGATTCACACCCAGAAAGTCTGGCTCTGGAGTCCTTGCTCTTAACCACCTTTCTCAGAAACATGAAAGTCACCTTATTGGAGCACAAGGAACATGCGTTCCTTGCGATGGTCTTGGGAGAAATCCCTGTTCAGAAATCAGGCCAGCTTGCTGCTTGAGATCACCGCTAAAAGAACTAGTCCAGTGAATCCACTTCAAATGAGGAAAACAAAGTGCCTGGTTGCAGCAAGAACTTTCTGTGTTGCGGGGGCTGGCCCGGTGGTGCAGCAGTTAAGTTCACATGTTCTGCTTCAGCGGCCTGGGGTTCTCTGGTTTGGATCCTGGATGTGGACCTACACACTGCTTCTCAAGCCATGCCATGGCAGGCGTCCCACATATAAAGTGGAGGAAGATGGCCATGGATGTTAGCTCAGGGCCAGTCTTCCTCAGCAAAAAAGAGGAAGATTGGTGGCAGATGTTAGCTCAGGGCTAATCTTCCTCAAAACAAACAAACACAAAAAGGACTTTCTGTGTTGGCCCCAATAAAAGCTGGATGATTTGGATCTGAATGTGAAAAAGGGAGGCTTAACTTGCCCTCTAGCTGCTGGGAAAATCCTTTCAAAGATCAATCATGGAGTCCCACAGAACTATCCAGTTTGCATGCCTCTTTTGCTGCCTCATTGGAAAGAAGACACCTATAGAAGGCATTTTCCACCCACCACCCTGTCGGGCACCCCAGTGCTGGTCTCCAGCACTCTTATCAAGAAGCAAGTGGATGATCTGAGATGAGCAGTTGCTGTAACTCTCACCTGCCCTTCACAGCAAGAATCTGAAAAGAGGGTTCACTAAATTGCATTCCTCAGCAGAGAGCAGAATCTTGGATCCCTTGAGAATGTAGTTTCTGGTGTCAGATCCTCCCCATCAGAAATAGGCACTCTCATAGAAGGTGGAAGCATAAAACTGGTACAACTCTTACAAAGGGCAACTTGGCAAGATCTATCAAAGTTAGAAAGGGGCATAGCCTCTGAACAAACAATTTCCGTTCTAAGAAATTTTCTCGCAAATACACTCCTCCACATTTGTGCAAAGTAACGCGTGAACAAAGTTATTCGCTACAGCACTCTTGGTACTAGCAAAATATCTGAAACAACTTCAAGGATCCTCCAAAAGGAACACAAGTAAATTACAATGCGTCTACATGACGGAATGCTATACAGCCACGAAAAAGGAATTGAGAAACTCATGCGTGGATGTGAAAAGCTCTTCAAGACATATTGCAAAGTGTAGAAAAAGGAAAGGTGGAGTGGAGTTTGTATTGGGAACCACCAATTGGTAAAAAACTATGAGAGGGGAAGCACATACAAATATACATGGGCATATATTTGCTCACATATAAATAAAATATCCTTGAGAGGAAACATAGGAAATGGGTAATATTAATTGCCTGCAAGAAGGGAAACTGGGTGGCTGAGGGACAGAGGTGGAAGGTACTTTTCACTGTATAGTCTTTTATACTAACTGGGCCAGGGGAGGGAGGGCCTTTTTCACAACAAAGAAAAGAGGGAGAAATACTCCAGCCCAAAAAACACTTGATCCATTCCAGTACCTTTGGGGAGGCAGCGATATATTTCCCCTCAGTGTTTTCTGTTCACTGCTTTTCAGAAACTCTACATGTTTCGGTTCACTGTCTCCCATGATTTTTTCCTTGGAACAGCTAAACTGGAATCAAAAATTCATCTGGGATGGCCGCCCCTTGTCTAAGAAGGTCAAGGCCATTATTAGTCCACAGTCTAGCAGAGAAAGAGATAGAAGCCCAAAGTTCAGAGTCAGGAATTTCATTGTGGAGCACAGGCGGCTTCTGCACAGGCTCTCGCTTGGTCGTTTTCACCAAGAGCATGTGAGTTTTTGCATAGACCTTGGGCACAGGAGCTATGGGACAAGGACACTGTTGCTTGTCTGGGGTTCAACTCCCCAAAGCTGTGATCTGAGAGGGCACACGAAATCCTCGAGGAAGGGGCAAAAGCCTCTTTGGTAGAGATCGCCTCGAGATTTAGAAATTCAAGTAGTTGGTGAAAAGCACATTCTGAGACACTGTGTGAACTTGGATTTCCATTTATTTGTCTCACAAACTCTTACGTGGCACTTATTATGTGGCAACACTGTTTTATGCACTTTATAAACATTAACTGGATCTTCGTAACAACCCTATCAGATAGTTACTATTAATAACCCCATTTTACAGATGAGGGGACCGAGGAGCAGAGAGGTTAGGTCACTTGCTCAAAGTCACACAGCTTAGTAGTTGGCAGAGTTGGAATTCAAATCCAGAGGTCTGGCTCCATAATGCATCTATTTAAACACTAGAATAATGGGAGATTGGAGAGATTTCAAAATCAGATGTCTTGAGCATTCCCTGAAAAGTCAGGTTAAGTCCGTGTAATGATCAAGATTATTCTGGGGGTTCAAGATCTGTCCAGACAATTAACCAAATTGGCATTAAAATGGTCTGGACAGATCTTGAACCCCTGGAATATTCTTGGTTGTTAACATGCAGTTATTCTGCCCGCGCAGGAAATTCTCAAGACATCTGATTTTAAATCTCATCAATTTCCCACTACTCTAGTGATTTAAAATGAAAATATTTGGGGAGAACACTGTCATCTCTCCCAACAACAGCCTAAGTAGATGCTCACATGTAAATAGTCTTGTAAGAAATAGCCTGGGTACTTGGACCTGTGAGAGAATGACAGGGAAGTTCTTTCTTGATTGTCGTTACCCGGAAATGGATGTGAGACCCAGGGAATGACTGTTACTTAGTGGGGCGCAGAACAAGAGTTCTGCCAAAAGATGTGGCAAATGAAGAGTTAATTCTGGTTTTGCCAAGTAATATGTCATATCTCTTCTTTTGCTCTCCTAAATGCTGCAAAATTGAGACAAAGGTAGCAGTTTTCCCAGGCGAGTCACCATCGTTTGCATTAATCTCACCTCCTCCTTGTTTCCCAAACGGAAGGGGTTCGAGGAGCAGTGAGACCCATTCCCCATCACCCTAGGATCACATCAGACATCACGGCCACTGACTTCTGGCTGCCCCACCATAAAGCAGCTTCCAGAAGATGTGTGGCACGGGCTGTGAGAATGCCGGCTGCAAGGGCTATTTGACCGTGTTGCATTCTGTGACAGCATGATCCATTGGCTGCTCTCTGGAAGACAATATAGTAAAAAGAATTGGCCCCTGCTGGTGCTTAAAAGGTGCTGGAAGGGGCGTGTTAATTTATTGCTAATATACACTGTGTTAAAAATAGAAAGAAAAGTGTCTTTTGTTCCCACTTTTGCCTTTTGGTGCTTGAAAAGTGGGGTGGGGGGAGGGATCTAGTGGCCATGATTAGAGGTCATGTTTTGGTCACAACTTAAACCTGTACCATTGACTGAGAGGTAGGAGAAAGAAATCCTTTGTTCCATGCCTGTATGGAAGCTTCCCGAAGGACCTGTCCTCTGCGGAGGCCAGGCACACTTGCCATACTAGTGTGGGGACACATATCTCCTGGCCCCAGACCTCCTGAACTTGCGTTTGCACTTTCTGCCTGTCCACCTGATGCAGCACTAATGGCTCTGGAAGCTTCCTACGGTGTATCAGGTCTGCTGGCGACAGGCAGAGAGGATACAGGCTTGGGATCCCTGAGACCCCATTTCAGGCATCTGGAAAAAGGCTGGGAAAGAAAAATGACTCTTTGTAGAGGCGCCCAATAAATAGTCTTTGGATTGAAGACTTGTGAATTCAGAGCGGTCAGATGGGAACAATATTTAAGGGAGATAGAAGGCTTCTGCAAGCTTCGGAGAGTTGATTTCCTCCTGCACTTGGGTATATTTAAAAGCTGCTTAAGGGTGTTCAGGCCCTGAGAAATGAGCATACCCAAAGGGGAAAATCAGCAGAGCAAGAAGGCTCACCGGGTCTTACAGCGAGATGTGACTCTGCTGTAACACTGTTCGGGCTCATGGGCTCAGTGACCAACTGTTTCCTTCGATACCCGGCTGTGCCAACTCCTAAACCATCCTTCATTTTGAGGAAGCCAGTAGACCCCCGGGAATCAGGCTTGGCTGCCATTGGAATAAGTTTCAGTGATTAATTAATTTAATTAACATATTTTCAGTTTCAACTGCCTTTAATACAATCTACCTCTATAAAAACTCCTAAGAATTAAGGCAAATATTTATGTGGAAATAGCCTAAAATGGCCTCTCTGGCCAACTTGGAGGAGGGGAAATGATAGTAGCCTGGATCTAACCACCTATCTGCTCTTTAGGGAATTTCCAAAATATATAATTCTTTTTCCTAAAGAAAAATTTAAGTACATTTTTCTTCATCTGAGTCCCTCACTGTTCTCTCCCTTCCCCTCTTCTCCCACTCCTTCCAATTTATCTAAATCCATTGAAAATGGACTAGCCCAACCCATCAATGAAAAAAAGGCGAGTGGATGGAGCAGTTGGTGAGAAAGGCAGCGGGGAGAAGCTGTCTTGCCTGCAGGGCCAGGAAGCTCCGAGAAGACAGTTAATTTCTCAGTGCTAAGTATGCCTTCCTCTGGCCTGCCTGCTTGAGAGTGAGCCACTCTCAATTCTGTCATGTTGTGTGTTCTCCCTGGCTCAGGCAGAAAGGTCACCCACTCAGCTTTCTGTGCCACGAAGAGAAATCAGTCGGGGCTTCCCTGAGAACATGCCCTTGGCTGTTCATCACTTGGGGTGGTTTCTCCAGCTTTGCACTGGCCCAGCGTTTTATCAAGCAAAGGCATCGCTGTTAGCCTGGGGCTGGCTAAGAAAGCTGTGTGTTCTATCATTTTAGGAAGAAAAGGGGTAGGGGTGGGATGAGGCTTTAGGGAGGAAAATGATACAACCAAAAAATAAAAATAAATATGGAATGAAGAACATAATTCGACCTGTTATTTTTATTTATGTCGTACAATCAGAAACCACAGTTGAAACCTTCCTCCTCTGGTAACAAAAATGTGATTGTCAATCATTGTTGGGCGAAATACATTTTTTTGCTGCATTCCATTTCACAAGGAGTCTGAGTGACCTTTGAGTCTTAAATTGCAGCCAGGCTAATGTGGCCCCAAGTGTATAAGCCTATCCTCCTTTTCTTCTTGTACCCCCTTCCTTCTCACAGAAATAAAGTGGTCCAGATCTACCGACAGTTCAGGTATGACATTAATTAAAAACCCAGTAGAAATGAGAAAGTCATTCTGGCAGCAGGCAAGTCTTAGAGCTGTGAGCCAGGACATTCAAGTTTGCCTCTAAACTTACATGAAAACAAAAAAAACCTTGTTTAATCAGAACCTAATACCAGACCAGTCTAATCCTCATGGGTAAATATATTAACTTGTGTTTAGCATCACTGTCGTTCACTGCTCCCCCGCCCTCCTGGAAAGAGCAATCTGTATTTGGAAACTGTTTAGTTTATACAGATTATATATAACTACCATTTCATATATTTGCATTCGCTATTTTTGTGCCTCTTATACTCATAATTGAGGACACACATGGCACTCAGAAAGGAGTTCTTAAAGATTTATCAAAGCAGAAGGAGAGGCAAAAAGAAAATGGCGAGACAGCTTCCCATGAAGATGATCAATTGGGTTGGTAGGAAAGTCTGAGCTTTATTTTCCCATTTTCACCCTATGATACACATGCGATGTGTGGTTAATTACAATCACTCTAAAGCTTATAGCAATGAAAGGAATAGAATGTTTGAAGCCCCTTGGTCCTGGCTGCTCTTAGCAACCACACTTAAACTGCTCCAGGATGGAGCATTAACAACCGTGACCAGGGCCAGCCCATGAAATGAGCTGGTGGGATTTTTTGCCACCAAAGCATTACTGTGGGGGCAAATTCAATGCTGAGCCAGGACAACTGGTCAACCACAGCTCTGTTTCTCTCTGGGATGCGGAGTAGGTCATAGTAACCTCGATAGAACTTGGATTGCTCATCTGTAAGTGCAGCAGGATTCTATATAAAGAGCTACCAGGTCCCTTCCATTGGAATATTCTAGGATTTTGGAGTCGAATAACATTTTCTTTGACCTAATTTTTCTTCTAGGGAGACGTAAATAAAGTTAAATGTGACAATTCAGTTGAAGTATTAGATGGCCTCTCTCTGGGCTATAGCTATGATGTCAGAGAGATAAACTAGTCAGTAGTTTTGACCTTTTGTGGATCACGGGTTTCTCTGAGAGTCTGATGAGAACTCTGGATCCTCTCCTCAGTGAAACGCACATACACCTATTTATGCTCACTTTGTATGCCACGTCAAGGGTGGTGGATTTCCAGATTCCAGTTAAAGAACTGCCAGTCGGGAGATTTTCAAGCCTCACCCAAGCTGTAGAGGTCTGTAACTCCATCATACAACTCGAGGCTGTAAAATGGTTTTAGCACTTACTAGTTCATTAGGCACTTTAGCTTCCAAAGTCAACTCAGGCCAAAGGTTTGAGAGACAGCCCTCAAACACCTACTCACTCTCTCCCAGATCTTCCCCACTCTACCTTCCTCCTGAGTTACATCTTGCTTAACATGACTTATGTCTAACAAATACTTATTAGCACATGCTACGTGCCAGACACATAAATTTAAAAGGTTAATGTATTTAATTCTCAGAAAAACCCTATGACACAGATAACATTGTCATTCCCATATTACAAGTAAGAAAACCGAAGCATAGAGAGGTTAAATAATTTGCCCAAGGTCATCAGGTTAGTGAGTGGTGGATATGGGTTTTGGACTCATCAGTCTGACTCCAGAGTCTGTGCTCTTAACCACCATGCCCATTTCTAAAGTATTTAGGTAATGGAGATTAAAAAACAAAAAAACATTCCATGAAAATTCTTCAAGTTGTCTACTTATGATCTGTGCATATGTATGTTATACTTCAACTAAAGAAATTTGCTTTAAAAATCTACTATATCAATCAGGAATACTTTTGGCAGCAAGAACAGTGGCTTAAACCAGACGGGTATTTATTATTCGTTTAACAAAGAGATGGCTGGCCTCAGAGTTGATTTGGCAGTTTGGTGGCATCCCAATGACCCAGGCTCTTTCCTGACTTTTCCAGTCTCTATAGGCTGTAATGGAGAAGGGATGAGAAAGAACATTGGGAATCTCTCAACAGTGTCTGGTACACCGTCCCTGGATAATAACACTTCCATATTGAGAGAGGAAGAGAGGAGCAAAAGTGAAGGGAAAACCT
The DNA here is from genome assembly GCF_041296235.1 of Equus asinus. NCBI lineage: Eukaryota > Metazoa > Chordata > Mammalia > Perissodactyla > Equidae > Equus > Equus asinus. Next base: position 13,882,864 of record NC_091820.1, on the reverse strand, counting down.
TCTTTGAGATCAAAGGTAGCTAATTACTGTTTTTCTCTAGGTCAGAAAACAGTCTCACACTGATCCCTTCAGAAGAAGATGTAGAATATAGCTCATAGTGAAAACTATTTGGAACAGTGGATGTGAAATTCTCTTCCATCAAATTGGAGGGATGAGCTCTTAACCAATGGCTTAATTTGAATCTTTGAAAAATGGTTGTTTCATTATCTTCCTTAATGGAGTTTACATCAAATTTAGTGTGTCTTGCAGACACCAGGCTAGATTTAATCAGATGGCACAAGTTTTCCAAACTTCTACTAATTCGTATGCATTTTCAGCAGTTAAAATGCCTAAAGGAGGTACCATTCTTGTAGGAGGAGAAGAGCAGTTAGTTAAGTGGTCTTGCCCTCAGCTTTGTGCCTGGATGGCAACGATCCTTCCCCTGTTCACATTATCTACTAAACTCCTTAAAATTCATGTCTGGGGAGAGAACTATTTTTTCTGCAGCTTTCAAGAAACCTATCACCACAGTGTTTGGTTTGTGGAGCTTTGTCTTAGTTTAAGTTCACCCAGAAGAAGAGACAAGGATTCTGATCCAAATAGTTTCCTTGGGTGATGAAGGAAACACTGCTGCGGGAGTGAGAAAGTGAGACAGGGAAGGGATGGCAGCGAACAAAGGGCACCTTATCAAGTAGATTATCATGTTGGTCAAGGGGAACTTGATCTCACTGGGAAATTCTGGGGAGATAGTGTAAACACATGCCTCAGGGTTCTTCTACCTGAGGGGGAGAGAGCTGCGGTATTTATATACCAACTCCCCAGTATTATTAGAGGATGGCTACTTCCAAATGATGGTAATTCCCTGACATTTCTGTCTTTCCACATAGGCAGACAAATCTGGCTTCAATGACTAGAGACAGCCCTCAGACAAAGAAATGTAGATGCTGGCATTTGGCAGTGGTGAGGGTAAGGGGATGTAGGTTTCTTAGAGTAAAAGGTTAGACCTGAGGGAGGCCGTAAGTGTCATAAAGTCCAGAACCCTCTGTTCTTCCTTCTCCCCATTTTATAATCAAAGTAACTGTGGTCCAGGCAGGTAGAGTCTCACACCTAGGCAGTGAGTGAGCTGCAATGACGACCCTATTCTCTCACCTTTTCATCTTACATTCTTTCATCCCTGCCATGTTATTCACAAACCGAGAGGATACTTAAAATAATAAAAGATTATTGCTTGGGTGAATTGTCATGAAATTTAGAAAATAATTTTTCTTTGTATTACTAGTAGTGTGTGAATATTAAGAAAATACAATTGTTAAACTTAGTAAATTGGTTATGGGGCAAAGTAAAGATAATCACAAACATTCCTTTCTCTGCACATATGCCTCTTGGACATTAATGATCTTCCCACAGCTGTGAGCAAGACTGTTCTCAGTTCTGGGTCCTTCTGCTGTGCCCTTTGGATATTCTGTGAGGTCTTCTGCTTAAAGCCTGTCCATTTGACTATTAAATACAAAACACCATGTGATGTAGCCAGCCCCATCCTCTTGCAACACTCCTAGTGCTTCTTAAAAGTTCAATAAGGAAAGAATTTGCAAAACCTAGTCCCGCAGGGAACTAAAGAAACCCTGCACGTGGAGCTCTAAGATATGAGAGTGTTTAAGAAAATCCTAGGGAAGAACAAAGCTCCGCTTCCCCATGAGGTCTGAGGTGGAATATTTGGCTAGTGTTTCTCTCCGGATGCTCAACTTTTCAAGCTATGTAGACCGCTCTTCACAACTTCTGGGGTCTCCGAGGGCTCTTCAGGGTCTCTGCTCCATTCTAATTTTCCTCCTTTTCTCTAATCTTCTCACCTCACTCACCCATTTCTCCTACCCTAGGAAGGACTTCATTCTGGGTCAGCGACCAAAAGAATTGGACCAGGAGCAAAGTGAGTCTCATAATTTTATAAAACTGTTCAGATTGACCTCTCACTGTTAAGTAGGTTTCGATATCTTTGTACTCAGAGGTTCATGGCTGGATTTTCCAACTGAAACTCTTTAGAAAAACTCTTCTGCAGCTTCTCTTTCTTTGGTTTAAGTAAACATATTCTTTCACCAGAGATTAGTTTTGCATATTTTTGACCTTTATATAAATGGAACCACACAGCATGTGAATTTTTGTGTCTCATTTCTTTTGTTCAACATTAGGTCTGTGAGATTCATCCATGATGTTGTGAGTAGCAATAATTTCTTTCTTTTTTCATTGCTGTATAGTATTCAATTGTATGAATCAACTACAAGTTGTCTATCCATTTGGGTCATTTGCAGCATCTTAGCACTGAATTTCAGAAGGCCACTGGGCTGGGAGGGGATCATAATTATATTTAGACATTTATGCCTAAATGCATCCATCAGCAGATTGACAATGGCCAATCAAGTCTATTTATTTAGCTAACATGTATACAGAGCTTACTATGTGTCAAGCACTGACTTAAGTACTTTATAAATACGAACTCATATAACTTTCATACCAACATCTGAAGTAGGTCACTATCGTTATTCCCATTAAGCAGATGCAGAAGCTCAGGCACGGATTGGTTAAGTCACTTGCCTAAGGTCACATAGCTAATATACAGAAGACAAGAAAGTTCTGGCCAAGAGAACTGGCTTAGATCATGTCTCTACTGTGCCCTCTGTATATACTTCTATTACAGCACCCAGAACACTGTAGTATAGGTCTTTATTTACCTCTCTTTCTCCTCCTCTAGACTATGAGCTTGAGCACAGCATCTGTGTCTTATTTTTGCCAGTGTTGACTCAATGAAAAGCCACGGGCTTTGCTGAAGTAAATGCTTGTGAGGGATGAGTTAGTGTGGGGCAATGAGCTCATAGGCGCCCTTTGTTACAGTTCCTAAGATTTCCTTATATCTTCCTAGTGAAAACTGGGGAAGCTGGATCTGCAAGGAGATAGGGAGGAGAGAAGTAAAGGGGCAAAGGAGAGAGGTGGTGTTGTCCATCACTTGCTGGTTAATTATGCAAACTGCTCAGAACAGTTTTTATAACTTAAACCAGAGGAGAGAGTGAGGAAGAAGAGCCTAGAGCTGTCCTGTCCAATAGAAATATAACACCAGCCACGTGTGTAATTTTAAATTTTCTAGAAGCCACATTTTAAAAAGTGAAAAAGAAACAGGTGAAATTAATTGTGGTAATATATTTTATTTAATCCAATATATCCAAATGGTATCATTTCTACATGGGATCAGTATAAGAATTATTATTATTATTATTTTATTATTATTATTTTTGCTGAAGAAGATTAGCCCTGAGCTAACATCTGTGCCAATCCTCCTCTATTTTTTTGCATGTGGGACACTTCCACAGCATGGCTGGTGAGTGGACTAGGTCTGCGCCTGGGATCCGAACCCACAAACCCAGGCCACCGAAGTGGAGCTCACAGAACTTTAGCACTTGGCCACAGGGCTGAGTCCAGGATCAGTATAAGAATTATTGATGACACATTTTAGATTCTTTTTTACTAAGTCTTCAGAATCTGTAACAAGTGTTAACATGGATCAGCCACATTCTAAGTGCTCAATAGTTATATATGGCTACTGACTACTATACTGGAACAGTGTAAGCCCAGAGCCTTGCTACTCAAAGTGTGGTCCTTGGACCAGAGGCATCTAGCCAACTGGAAGTTTGCTAGAAACGCAGTATCTCAGCCCCCACCCCAGCCTTACTGAACCAAAACTGGCCTTTTAAAGAGCTCCTGGGGTGATTTGTTTGCATATCAAAGTTTGAGAAGCCGACAGAGTGATCAAATGTATTGAGAGGGTATTTTCTAATGAATGGCAGATAATAGCTCCCTATCCCTGAAATCAACAACCGCAGGGTCGCTCATTAACTTCATTTGTTAACTTCCCTCCTTCTCTCCTTCCCTCCCTCCCTTCCCCATTTCCTTCCTTCCTTTCTTGCTTCCTTCCCTAGGCTGGTTCCCACATTAAAAAGAAGACTTTTTCAATCAATACTGCTGCTTCTCTCAAATGACAGTGCCAAGCTATTAAATTCTGCCAGCTCATCCTTTGTAAATGAAGGGAAGTGGATTCAGCCGCAGCCCTATCTTTCTGCCATTATCCTATATTAAATGTCCTTCAATTAGTGTGTGCTGCGGGTCCCTTGCAAGACCCCCTGCTGGTTTATGTCACTTGTGCATTAACCTCATTGGTTACCAAATATCCTTATTATTAAGCCATTAAAAGCCAGGCTTGTTCACCTGCCAGCCCTTTAGTTTCCTTTTCTATCTCCTGGACAATTTTCCAGATGGAATTTTTGTGATTCTCTCCACATCCATCTTCTCTTTTATTCTGCAGGAATTTGTTTCCTCTGCAGCCCTTTCTTCTCTCTCTTTCTCTGTCCCATTCCTCCTCTCCCCCCACAGTGTGCTGGCTTTCTGCAATTTTTTAATACCACTCTCTCTCCCCAGGAGAAGGTAATTACTTGGTTGAGAACAGGTTGGTTATAGCTGTGTGTGCATTCACCAAGCTGGAGCCTCGTCAGCAAGGCTGTTTCCAGCCCCTGCTGGCTCAAGCGACATTTGGCAAGTCATCGCTTTCCAATCTCATCCAATTGTTTCTGCCAGTTTGATGAAATTGCGAAGCAGGTTGCAATATCGGCAGCTTGAAAATGCATATTGCATAGGGTTATAGAACCATATTTTGAAAACTTGTTTTTGTATATCTTGTCCACCTTACCTGTTTGTTTTTAAAGAGCAGTGAGATATAATTTTAGTAATGTGTGTGTAGTATTAAGCTTGAATTTTTAGAAAGAAAATTCAGAATGAAGAGAGAAATATTCAGCCTGTGGGAATGTGCTTTATTTTCAAGTTGACATTTCACCAAGGAGGCAATGGAAGCTTTCCATTTTGCTCTCCTTGCTCTGGTATCTCGTGTTGCCTATAACGAGAAACAGCCAACTACAGCTAGTGGGCCAAATCTGCCCGCCTCCTGTTTTGCATGGTCAGTAGGCTAAGAATGATTTTTACATTTTTAAATGGTTGGAAAAAATGAAAAGACAAATATTTTGTGACACCTAAAAACTACGTGAAATTCACATTTTGGTGTCCATAAATCAAGTTTTCTTGGCACACAGCCACGCCATTCATTTACGTATTGTCTGTGGTTGCTTTTGCACTGCAATGACAGAGTTGAGCGGTCACAACAGACGGTGTGGCCTGCAAAGCCCCAAATATTTACTCTCTGCCCCTTTACAGACAAAACTTGCTGATCTCTGATCATAGGGCACCGGTTCCCTACTTGGGCTGCATCTTGGGGACCTTTACAAAGCATGGATGCCTGTGTCCTGCCCCTAAAGATACTGATTTAATTGTTTGGAGTGTATCCTAGGAATTGGTCATTTAAGAACCTCTTCAGGTGATTCTCCTTTGCAGCCAAGTTTCAGAACCACATAACCCAGTATAAGGAGATGTAAAACTTTATTCACTCATGATGATTTGGGGATCTAAAAGTATTTCCTCCCTTATATAACACGGAAATACTTCCTTTCCTTTCCTTGCTCTTATCAAGCTGTTATTGATTCTTGTCCACTTGCCGAGTTCTTATTTCTTTTCCCCGTCTGAGTGCCTTTTTGGCTCATGTGTTTCCAAACACCATTGAAGAAAAGCAAGGAAGGAAGGTTGAATGACGGTCACTCCTAATTTTAGGACCAACTCATTGGGGCTTTGGTCAGGCGTTCATGGCTCCTCTGGGCGGAGGAAGGCCATAGTGACTGGTGACTGCATAGCTGAGAAAGTCCCTTCTTTCTGGACCACCTAGCAGCATTCTACTCACCCCTCTTCCTAGATGAAGCCCAAGAATTGACTTCTTATGAATCCTTTTCATAATTTAATTAGGGTTCATAATTGTCCCCTCCAGCCTTTGTATCCCCACTACAACCCACACAGACTTTCCCCTAGCAGCTGGGACACCAAGTGGTATTTACTGGTTTACATGCTTGTCTCCCTCCATGAGAGTGTTATTTTCTTGAGGGTAGGGCCATGTCTTCTTAATCTCTGTGTTGCCTTTGCTCCCAGGATCATGCTTATTGTCCAGCAGATGGTCAATAAATATTTTACAATGAAGGAGGAAAGCAAGAAACGAAGCTCTATTTTCTCAGGATATCAAGGTGTTTCCTGAAATGCCTTTGTTGATATTGGCAGTTGCAGGTTGGAGACATAATGTGTTGTTGGAGACAACATCTTAAGGCAAATCACTGAAAGACAAACTCCTGGCTTTGACAGAAAGCTTGATAGAGAATACCAACACGGCAAGGAGTCATAGGGGTCTTTATTGAACAGTATCAAGTTAAATGGGACCAACTACCATACTGAAGACTTGGCTTTACTGAAGACAGACAGGACTACTCCAGGGAGGAGCTTACCTGGGCTCCAGATTGGCCCCACTGGAAAATCTGCTTTGCTCAGGAAAGATTCTTGGCAATTACCTGTAGCAAACTCAATTAGCAACTTGCCCATTCTTTGGTTTGAACCAACCCTCTGGATTTCAGCTCAATTGATCAATTTGCCCTCTCTCCAAAACTTCAATTCGCTCCTATTTACCTCTTTATTGTCTCTCCTCTCCACTGGTCTAAAAATTACATGAAGAGAGAGATTATGTCACCTAATTCACCACTGTATACCTGTGCATGACATGGTGCCTAACACATAGTGGATGTGTGATAAATAAGTGTTGAATGAACAAATGAATCTGAAGGACCCAAAGCTCCAATTTCCTTCCTATGCTGTGGTAGGTCATGGTGTTCAGCCTCCCAACATCCAGACCACTTCAGCTGATGAGTCTAAAGTTCTAGGTGTTCTTAACGTCGGATCCATGGACCAATTAAGGGTCTGTGACTGTGCATAGAAAAAATGCCTCTTCATTTTCACTAACTTTTAACTGAAATGTAGCTTTTCCTTCAATCATAAATGTAGAGAAGAAACCACAGTAGTCTATGAGCAGGACCTGTGATTTTTGTGACCAGTAGAATCCTTTATGCTCATCAACAACGTGGAATTATTGTAGTAATTGTACCTGCCATCAGATTTTGTTGTTTAAGGTGTAAATAAGAAGGCAGACACACTACTATGTCATAAATTTATGGAATGACCAAATTAATCTTAACTAACCTGAATGAATTATTCTTAAATAACCTGAATATTGTTATTCCAAGAATGTCATTTCCAAATAACTGGATTCCTTTGTAATCCCATATATTTTACTTTATACGTTTAAAAACATTCTTAGAAGGGGTCCCTAGGCTTCACCACACTACCAAAGGAGTCTCTGGCACAACTAAGGTTAAAAACCCTTATCTGGTGCTGGTTATAGAGGTGGATCCAGTTTGTAAAAATGCACCAAGCTATATAAGTATTTTGGGGTATATTATATGTCAATAAAATGTTTTTTAAAAAATTGGTCTGAACCAATAATGGCTACGCCATAACAGTAACTAATTTAATAAAAGGTATATGTCCCAATCTGAGCCAATGAGACATAAGAGGAAATTCTATCAGGGAGACTAGAAAGGAGACATGGAATGACAAGCCCCCTTTTGATCTGGAATTTGTTGTGTCTGCATGTCACATCTGGATCTGCTATGGCCATCCCACAGAGGGGGCAGAGCCAAATGGAGCTGGAAGATGCAACATAATGTGCTTGGAGTCTGCCCTGCCTCTGGACACCTTGTAATGAGCCTAATATATTTTCTCATTGTTTAAATCAGTTTGATACCGATTTTCCATTACTTGCAACCCAATGCATCCTTATTGATACACAGGTGTGAACACAGAAAGGTGAATTGTCTTCTTTAAGACCCACTCTTTGATTTAGACTATGACCTCTGAACATATTTGGTTTCTTATTGTGTCTACCTGAAACCTCAGGACATGATCACACTGTGATTATATAGTCTGAGCATGAATATCTCATGATCTTTTCTTCTTAAATGCTTGGATAGCCACCGGCTGGGAGATACACATGTTGACTCTAATGCTGTGGGTTTTTAACTCTAGTCTTTGAGTCCTAGTAAGGGAAGTGAAAGTGCAGCATTTCTACTCGTACCATACACAGAGAACATAAACACAAACTTGTTAGTACTCATGAAATTAATAAGATTGTTTTCCTCCTATGCTGGGTGTAAAACATCTCCCAAGCATAGATGAGGGAGGAGTCTCCTACAAACACCCTCATAAATTCTGCTTCCACTGTGAGATGGTTGTTCAGCTCAGGAGCTGATTTCCTGCTGGCTGCTGATGTATTCACACTTTAGTACATGAGGTTTGGCTGACCATGTATGGACCATGCCCTAATGGACCACACGAGTTAGCAGCTAACTTGCACTGATAGACTAGTCTGTGCTCTATTCAGTATCCATTCCACTCTCTTTTGTGACCTTGGCATTACCCAAACTTTAATGTTGCTCCCTGGCTCCTGGATTTGGAAAGCTCTCTGACATCCTCTGTTGTATCAGTTATATTAATCTTTCAAAGAACCAACTTTTAGCTTCATTGATTCTTCTCTATTATTTTCTCTTCTCTGATTTCTGTTCTCATCTTTATTATTACCTCCCTTCTACTCTCTCTGGATTTAATTTGTTGTTCTTTTACTTTATGAAATGTAAACGTAGATCATTGATTTTCAGCCTGTTTTTCCTAATATATGCATTTAAAGATATAATTTTCTCTCCATGCACTGCTCTAGCTGCATCCATAAGTTTTGATATGCATTATCTCTCTTTATCATTCAGTCCAAAATATTTTCTAATTTCCATTGTAATTTCTTCTTTGACTCATGGAAAATTTAGAATTGTATTGCATAATTTTCAATCAGTTGTGCATTTCCTAGTAATATTTTTGTTATTGATTTTTAGCTTAAGATCACTGATCAGAGAACATACTCTGAATGGTTTCTATCCTTTGAAATTTGTTGAGATTTGATGACCCAGTATATGGTGAATTTTGGTATATATTCCTTGTGCACTTGAAAAAGAATGTGTGTTCTGGGGCTGGCCCCGTGGCCGAGTGGTTAAGTTCGTGCGCTCTGCTGCAGGCGGACCAGTGTTTCGTCGGTTCGAATCCTGGGCGCGGACATGGCACTGCTCGTCAGACCACGCTGAGGCAGCGTCCCACATGACACAACTAGAGGAACCCACAACGAAGAATACACAACTATGTACCGGGGGGCTTTGGGGAGAAAAAGGAAAAAATAAAAAAAAATAAAAAAAAAAAAAAGAATGTGTGTTCTGTCACTGTTTCCTCTGTTTTGAACCTCTGTCTATATTTTGCCGTAGTTTTGTCTCTTCCCTCTCCTCAGACTTCAGCATCATCTCTCGCAATGGGACTCCCTGCTGAGTGCTCCACCATCTCCAATACCGAGACCACCAAACACCTCCTCACCCGCGTGTGGATGAGTTGCATGGAATTTGGGCAGCCAGTGCCTTTTCTCTAGTTCTTAGGAGGCAGTTAGGGGCAGTGCCTCAGCACCAGGGAGAATTACCTTAGCATTCAGATCTAGAAGTGGAGTAATACCACAAGATACTGCTTTACTTTCACAGAGAGTAATCCAAATAAATATCCCTCTCCTTGATAAAAACACACGCACATACACAGTTTCTGTCTGGGGAAAGGTGGCAAGTGTCACAAATGGCCGTGGAGAGGGTGGGCTTGGAGAACCTGGACTCTGGCTCATACATCACTGCCAGATATGCAAGACAAACTACACATGGCAGCAGCCACGTGGTTATTCCAAGTGCCTCTGAGTGGCTGTTACAATTGAAACCTAAAGATAAACTGGAGTAAAGGTGGATCCCAGCTGTGATATTGTGAACCTGTGAATAGTGTGAGAAAGGATATATATGTTTAGGATTTAAAAATACGTACAACACTCCTTAGTCCCTTGCTGTTCTATATGAATCTATCTAAACAGTAATGCCTGCTAAATAGTTAACTCTCTCTGAATGCTATATAGGCAGTTTTACCTCCATATATGTTTTCCATAATCAGAATAATTTAAGATAAAATATGCACAAATTGTGCATCAGTGCTGAAGAGAATAATTAGAGAAGAAAGATAAGAGAGCTAAAGTAGATGTCAGAAGAGCAATGGTCTGCCTAGGATGATATTAAGGAGACTGAGCCAAAGCAAAGTAGGAGATCAAAACTTATTTCTACAAAGGCAGAAGCGGAGATACATGGAAGACAGGTCCTGGATGTGCTTGACCACGAAGACTTCAGGTCAGAGTCAAATCTCCATAATCTTGATTGAAGGGACTTGTGAGGAGGTGATGGAGAAATGGTTCTGGGTAGTCAAGGGTTTTCCAACCATGGTTGCCACAAGAATTCACTTCTCTATACAGGTTCAGGGAGCAGTTAGTCCAGGGTGCCAGTGAGTCTTTCTTCCTGAGGGGAAACTTAGAATAGCAAGATTAACATGATGATCTATAGCCCCCTAACCTTGCCTCCTGTCACTGCAGTTGGACTTGGAGCTGCAAATGGTACCTGTTATCTTCCTGTTCCTCCATCCTTTCTAAATTTTCTTCACCCTCAGCTACCACCTTTGCTGGTTTCAGTGGCTTGCCCAGTGATGTGACCCAAATCCTCATTCCAGAAGAGTCTAAGCCTTGGTAACTATTCCCTTCTCAGACTGAGGTTGACACACATGTCTATTCACAACCACAGTCAGGCAAGGGAGTATCGCGAGGTGCCCAAGTGATCACGTGGGTTTCATGCGTATTCCCCCTGCCCCCACTGTGTAGAAACAGCCCTACCTCCTCCTGCTGATCAAGGTCAATTACCCCTGTAAGATGGTGACTCTTCTATTTGCCTGCTGGACCTAGGACAAAGGGGGCACAAGATGTCCAGGTCGCCGCTGTAGCTTGCTGTGTCTCCTGAAGAGGAGCTTGAGTGGTAAGATTGTGCCCCCTCTGGGGACATCCTAATCAAGCAGAGCCCATAGTTGAAGGGATAGGAAGCACAAAGTCCCCCAGTGGGTCACTGGGAACAAAGGCAAGGGAGATCACTCCAACTTCTACTTCTTGGTTCACAGATCCATCTACTCTTCCTATGGGAGACAGAGCCATATAGAGGTCTATGATTCAGTGTATATACTGAATCCTGGAGGATGGCACTTCATCTTCACATAGTCTTGCCTCTAAACTGACATTTCAGCTGTACCTTCAGCAGGCAATCCCATTGTTCTGTGATGGCCAGTTGTGTTCTGAATGGTCCAGTATGTGATACAGCCAGTGGGTCTCATGATCATAGGCTCACTCTTCCACCACCTGTGCTGCGAAATGAAGCATCCTGGTCATTATATGGAATTTTATCCTTGTGGATCAGGCATTTTGTAAGCTTCTGGATAGTGGAGCTGGCTGAGGCTCTGCAGGCAGAAAAGGCAAACTCATATCTGGAATAAGTATTTCTATGAGAAAGAATGGCTGGATTTTCCAGGATGGAAAGGACCCAAATTAAGTAAACTGTCACCAAGTGCCACATCGGTCTCCTCAAAGAAAAGTACCATATTGGAGGCTCAACATTGGTCTATGGTACTAGCAGGTTGGGCATTCTAAGGTGGCAATATAGATTCCTGTTGGGCTCATGTGTGACCTCCATCTCTGCCACCATAGTTTCTCCATTGTTTCCATTGTGCCAGTTTTGTGGTGGCCAATGACAAAGGCTGGATGACATCAACTGGCCGCATCATTTAGTCGACTTGGTCGTTCAGTGTCTTGTTCATGATAGATGCTTCCTGGTGGGTGTTAACACAAGAATCATGGATCTCCACACTTTGTACTTACTTCCTTATGTCCATCCATATGCCAGAATTAGTCACCAGGCTCACACAAACACAAGGGGGCCAAGAAGTGTATTCCAACTTAAATGCTCAGAAAATGGAGAGCAGGAAATATTTGGAGAGTAGCAGTAACGACTACCTTTGTCCCCATTTGTTGTACTCTGTTAGAAGGGTCTCCAAGTATGTTTTTTTTCTAATGTTCTATAGAGTTTTAGTGAAAGTAAATGTTTACTTGTAGCTTTCTTTCTTCCTAGAATCCCAGCAATGTTTCCTTAGGGCTGGGTTAGAGACAGTATAGCTGATGGGTTTTACTCAGAACACTATTCCCTCATGCTTTGTTAGTGGTAGAAGCATGTTTTTCCTGGTGTCTTTTGTCCTGTTAGGGAGGGATTTTTTAAAAGCAGTTGTTCAATACTCATGCAAATAGGCTTCCTCTGAGCCCACTCAACCAGTTGGTTGATCATGCCCATGCACATCTGAATCCCACTGAGACACAAGTCTGGCCTCCCACCACGCTTATGTTACTATTTATATTTTTCTGGCCCTCAATTGATTCTCTCCCCAACTACAATATAAGCTTATTGAATGCTGAGATTGTGTCTCCTTTCTCTTTATAGCCCCAGTTCCTAGGACAGTATCCTACCTACATAAAATGCTTGGTCATATTTGTCATTGGTGATGAAGTGATTCTAGTAAGCAAACAAAACGGGTTTTCTGACAAAGATAGCCACCCATGCAAATAATGCAAAGCAAACAGTTCTCAAAGGATAAACAGGAGCCAGAATGCTTTTTACCTGGGGCACCTGCTGATCTGCTATGCGTGCTTTGACCTCTAGCAAATGGAACCTCTGCACGTTGAGCCCGTGAGTTGGAGGGCCTGTTTGACATTTTATGTGGCTAATGTTCAGAGGATTGCAGCTCCTCAGGAAGATTTTATTGAATCTGAATCCCAGAAAGCAGGACAACCTTAGCCAAGTCTATGTCAATTAAAAGAGTGTAACCATTTTATTTTATGTGCGAGACCTTAAACTGCTCAAGGCACCATTCAAGTTGAAAAAGTCAGTCTTCACGGCCCTTGCTTTCTATTTCTGTTCCTTTCCCCATTTTAACTTTCACCCCAACCTAGAAGCAAAAACAAAATGCCTTCTATTGGGGAAACCAAGAAACTGTTTTGATATTTTGTTTTATGACCCAAACCTATATATTACTGGCTGCCGTGGCATTATTTCTCCCTACACACTCATCATTCATAGCTACAGGGGTGAAAATATTCCAAAATAGTATGTAATGTCTGTTACACATTTAGATGTATAAATTTTGGTTGTCAAGATGGGGTTTTAATAGAAACTTATAGGTTTATTGTGGAATATTTTTAATGCATAGGTTTTTTTTAAAGAAAAGTTTATGTGTGTGTATGTGTGTGCATGTGGTTTTTCATTTCTTCCTTCTTGGAAATGCCATTTCTTTGTAAAATAGTCCTATTTTATTTATCATGGCCTGGGTCTAACCAATTTTGGCAATAGGCTTAGAGTAAATTAAGGAAAAAGCACTTATTCTCTTAAGAGCCATGAAGTAAAGCATCTTGATTTCATATCCATAATGTCAATAATAAACCCAAAACCTCAGGTTCTGTGACATCAGGCATATAAGTTGAATATGGGATTTCTCATTTTAACGTATGATTTCTTTGGAACTATAAATCATAGACATTGGATTAGCCCCCTGAGAATTCAGGTTTGTGCCAATCTGTGTTATTTTGAGAAATTTTTAGTCTAATTTGAAATTTTTATTTTCAGTGCTTTTTAAAATGTAGTTTCTTTTCTCTCATCCACTTGATTTTGTCCTCCTTCTCTCTTTCATTCTCATTCTCATTGTGGTTTAATTCATTTGATGTTACTGATCTCCTCAACTGATTTCCTCACTGGTTTTGGCAGAATTTCTTTGCAAAGAAATCTGATCACTCCTCTTGGCTATAAATTGACCTTGGCCTGGTAAGATTAGATTGAAGGGGAACTAAGGTGTTCCTCAGATGTCACTAAAAATAACTTGTCTCTACTTGTTTTTAGAACCATTGTGATACTTTCAAGCTCCCAGAATCAAAGTTCCAATTTTTCATCCTCACGTAGGTGGTCCAGAATGAAAGTCAGGATATAGACTATAAGATATTTTTCAAGTAATTTGAATAATTTCTTACTAGGAATTTAAGTGCTAAATGGCTTCGCTACATTCTTTTGAAAGTTGGGGCAAGAATGAGTTATAGTAATGAACAGCTGACATTTCTATGCAATAGAAAAGGCAAAGATGATTTTATTACATTGTGTTTAGTAATTCACCTTCCGGAACTGGGCCATTCTTACCATCCAAGGCTTGGTAAAAGGAGGGAAATAAGCCAAGAATGTCACTAGAAGTCATGCTGTCCATGTCTCATCCCATTGACTGTCATCTCAGACTTTGCAAAACACCACCAGTGTAAAACAAACAATCAGAAGATTATAGAATAATATATGGTTGGAGTAGAGAGGAACCATACAGCAGCATTGTCCACTGGAAGGATAATGCAAGCCACATGTGTAATTTAAAATTTTCATGTAGCCACATTAAAAAAAGTGAAAAAGAGTAGGTGAATCTAATTGCAATAACATATCTAATTTAACACAATATGTCCAAGATATTCTCATTTCAACATGTGATCAATATGAAAAATATTAATGAGATATTTTATATTCTCTTTGGCACTAAGTCCTCAAAATGTGGTATGTCTCATACACTTCCAGCAAATCTCAATTCAGACTTGCCATATTTCAAGCATTCAATAGCCACACATGGCAAGTAACTACCACAGTGGACAGAGCAGGCATGGAGAATATCTCACCCAATACCCTCTCTCTGACAAATAAGGACTCACGAACCAGAGAGGTTACGCCACTTACCACAATCAAACTGCTTTGTTAAGAAGAAAGACTCAAAGCCAAATCTTTGAATTGCCTCTCAAGTCCACTTCCCACTACTTCAAGAGGTGTTTTTGGCGTGAAATCTTATTGACTGCCTCCCCCAAATTGCAATTTTATTTTTCCTCGGCAGTTTTCATCAAGAAAAGCAATCTTATCAGAGGAATGAGAGGCTCTCATTGAGAGATTCTCATGTGAGACTTCAGCAGTGATCTCATACAGGGCCCTCGCCTGGTTGAGAAGGAAGTGAAGAGAGATTAAACAATATTTTTAAAGCCTTTATCTGCGTTAAATGAGTCAAAAATCTCTAAGCTTGGGCAAATTATATCTGGAGTCATTGAAAGAACATACAGGTGAAGTTACAGAACTGCTATTGGTTATGAGGAAAATGATGGAGAAGGGACGAAACAGTAGAAGATTGGCACATGTCCAGATTTTCCAACTGGAAAAGGCAAAGGATACTAGTGGCAAACACGTTCATAGCACTTACTAGGTGCCAGACGCTGACTCTGAGTGTTTTACATATGTTGACTCATCGATTCTTCACAACTACTTTATGAGATAGGTACTAACACTATCTTCACTTTCAGATGAGGAAACTGAGACACGGAGAAATTAAGTAATCTGCCCAAGATGTATTGCTAGTAGGTGGAGCCAGGATTTGAGCTAAGGAATCTGACTCTGGAGTTTAATTCTTTGAATCGGCATTGCACTATGCTGCTCACAGATTAACGATTTCAGTATCAGCCTAGTCCCCTGCCCTCTCATCCTCCCTTTCCCCATGGCTGGGGACCATCTGATATCCACTTGAAAGTTCAGCCCAAGCCAGGCTCTGAGGCAAGAGGCGGCTTCAGTAAGAGATGTTCTAGTTCAATGCTTTGGTAGTTCACCATCATATCCTATTGGCTATCATCCTCACCCTTACCTCGCGCCTCAGTTCTGGGACCTGGGCCCTTCCTTGCATTATCCATCCCTGATTTAAGTATTGGAATCTGTTCTTGGACCCCAGCTTGCAACATGCGGACAGAAGACCCTGATATCCAGTCTCCTCAGGTCACTGTGCAGAACCTTCTTCTTGGCTCTACTTGCCTACTGATTCTATTCCCTGTTACCTTTTGAGAGACCTCCATGATACCAATTGCTTTTGCCAAAGCATTGTGCGGAATTATGCTCTCCACCTACCATGTTCCACCTATTGGTCGGAACTTCCTCTCATCACTCAAATTGCCCCCAACTTCCCATCCATCCCAGCAATTGTGTCTAATTCCAATGACCAGCCCTGTCCAGTTTGCTTGTTTTTTTGGCATTGGTGAAACCGTCCAGTTATGAGTGAAGTAACATAGGATCAAGTCATTGAGCTGGGCACTGGTCCTTGGAAAAATTATAAGTGTATTATTAAACACTAGATTTGGAAGCACTTAAAGGAAAGTGATTATTATTAAGAAAGGCTTCTAGGGGCTGGCCCTGTGGCCGAGTGGTTAAGTTCCTGCGCTCTGCTTTGGCAGCCCAGGGTTTCACCGGTTCAGATCCTGGGCACGGACCTAGCACTGCTCATCAAGCCATGCTGAGGCAGCGTCCCACATAGCATAACCAGAAGTACCTACAACTAGAATATACAACTATGTACTGGGGGGCTTTGGGGGGTAAAGAATAAGAAAAAAAGAATTAAAATAAAAGAAATGCTTCTAAAATCAAACTCAATCCCCTCTCCCCTTTTTTGGATAGCGTTACTAAAATTCCCGATAAGAAGAATGCCTTCGATATAGTGTATCTGAATCTCAGTAAGCTATTTGACAGGGTTATCATGATATTTTTGTGGATGAGAAGCAGAGTGTGGTCTGGATGATAGAATAGATATATGAATTCATATCTGGTCTTGAACGTCATCTTTGAGCTAGATCTCCAATACTGTTGTAAGGGCCTTCCTCTTAACCATGTCCTATTCTACTTTTTATTAAACACTCTAATAAACACTTATGGAGAGAGCTCATCAAATGTGTAGAACATGTAGAATAGAGACAAATAGATCCCATGGCCAATGGCATACTCAAAAGTCAGAGAGTTCCCGGCAAGCTAGAATGAAGGGTTAACATGAACAAGATTAAATGCAATAAGAATGCATGTACTTTTGTTTGAAAATTAAACTATACAAAAACAGTATGAAAAAGACATAGACCAACATTAGTATAGTCGTGGTGGTGACGGAGGAGTCTTAGGACCTTCAATTTATTATAAACTCATTGTGAGCCAAAAGTGTGCATGGCTGCCAAGTATTGAATGTGATCTTGGACTACATTAATTATAGTATAATGAGGAGACTAATTCCATTGTACTCGGTACTTGCCAGACTCTGTCTTTGTTATTGTACTCAGATCATGGCGGGCTGACAAACTGCAATGGATCTGAGACAGGCAGCCGGGGTGGAAAAGGGTCTAGAACCAATGGCGTGCTGGAGCCAGCTCATACTCACTTGCTAGAAATTGCTAAATATTCAGAAATTTTGTGAGCTGGTTGGTAAACCCCTGGTGGCTCAAAATGGGCCGTGGTGGGAATATTTACACCATGGTAATCAGCAAATGTTATAAATTAGGACTTTTTGTTTTCCAGAGAGTGAGTTTGTCAGGACACCATTGTCAGTAACTCTCTCATATGAAGAACGATTAAAGACAGAGAGAGTGTTATGTTAAATCAAAAACAAACAAACTGGAGAGAGGGGAGGATGAGGACTTCAGAGCTGTCTTTAAATACTTAAAGAATTTAGGTTTTCTTTTTCAGCAAATCAGAGCAATGCTTCTCAAACACTCCCATCTTTATTCTATGGACGGAAGAGCCTAAGTTCTCACAATCTCCTCACCCATCCAGAGCTGTAGACCCAAACTGCCAGTCACTGGTGAGACATTTCTCTGAAGTTTCTCATGTTATCTTTAAAATTTATGCAAATTTTATGTTTTACTCCATAAGTGGTCCATATCTCTCTGAATATAAAATAATGGATTAAAGAGGCACTTCTCTAACTTTTCTGTCCATGAATCACCTGGGATCTTGTTAACATGCAGGTTCCAATTGAGTAAGTCTGGGGGAGAGACTGAGATTCTGAATTTCTAACAAACCCCTAGGTGATGACAAAGCTGCTGGTCTAAGCATGCTTTGAGTAGCAAGTGTTTAAATTATGAACTAATCTCTTTACTTGCCTTCCCTTCCCCCAACTCCATATTCCAGTAAGTTCTGCACCCAAGGTGATATGCCATCTTTAATCTATGTTTAATCTCTGTTTCCCACAGAGACACAAGCCGCTGTGGGTATACATATGTATCTCTGAAAAACCTGGACTTAAAATTTTTTAGACTTACTCGTATTTCATTATTTGTCCTCTTTTACGGAATAGCACTTCAGCCTTATATTTTCTGCCTATACTGAATATCGTTATAAAAAATAGTGAAGGGAAGTCATTCTTTGGCCCATTGTAGGGAAATTTTCAAGGACATCATCCACTATGCTACATTCTGTTCTCTATTTGAGGACTCCAGAGAACTTTTTCTCAAATTTTATTTCTCGGAATTGCTTCTTTTGAACAATTCATTCTTTTTGATCTTACCCACACCCTGAACCTTGCAGTTAATGCATTTTCCTCTTTCACTCAACATTCGTTCAATGCATCCGGATTGAGGACCTGCTAAGCTCCAGACACCAGTCTAGGGTGTGGGGACACAGTAGACACATATCCCCGCTCTCATGGAGCCTATGTTCCAGCGTCTCTTCCCTCCGATTGTTAGGACATAATGTGGAGCCACATTGGAAGCCAATGCATCAGCTCTAGAAGACCCAATGGGAGACATTTCTGATTTGAATCCGGCTTCCGGTTGTATGCTTTTCTAAGCCTCATCTTCTCTTTACCAGATAACCTCAGCTTTGTATTTGTCTCTTTGGATACTGTGTGCATTTTGTTTGTTGTAAGTTGCCTCAAATCCTCTATGAAATAAGGCTGTATATAAAAAAATCATTAAATATTTGGAGCTGGAGAAATCGCAACTAAGGCCAATGCGGTAAAGTTATAGGAATCGAACTTTAGCCTCATATACAAATACTCTAATGTCCTGAAGTGAAATGGCTCACCTTATAACATAGTGACTTTTCTGACACTGATATTGACAGTTCACCTTGTTTGGGGAATTTTGACATGGTGCTTCCAACATGAAAGGCATTTGTACTCAGTAATACCCCAGGTGCCTTTCAATAATTGGATTGTATACAAATATCCATGATTTCAATTCTTTTTTTTTTTCCTGCTTTTTTTTCTCCCCAAATCCCCCCAGTACACTGTTGTACATTTTAGTTGTGGGTCCTTCTAGTTGTGGCATCAATTCTTTTATAAACAATAATGGCTCCTCCTTTCCCCATCAGCCCCCATATCTATTGGAGAAGATGAATTCTTTAGGGAGGATGGTGGCTCTGGGAAATCCCATGTATTGTGGGGGGCGGGGGGTGGAGTTTTGGAGGGACTTCCACCGGAAAAGCAACCCAGGACCTCCACCTGGGATGTGTTTTGTGACACTCACTAAAATCTGAACTCCTGCTTTTTCTTCTAACTTGTCTTGATCCAATTCATGGTTTTCTTCAGATGAATAAAATACCCCTGTATTTATAGTGCATGCCATAAACCAGCCAGCCGTGATATTTTTTATATCATAAGCAGCTGCTCTCTGAGCCAACGCAGAGTAAAAGAGGCCGATTTGTATTTTTACAGCCAGATATGAAAGTAGCTTTCAATAATTTGGGAGGCTCGTGCCTCCGCTTGTGATCTTCAGAGTGCTAATTTTCAAATGAGCCCCTAAAGATTACAGATACTACAATTAATAAAACCCTGAAAGGTAGCCCCATTTTAGTCACTTACTCGAAAACAGGAAATTTTAAAGAATTAATTGATTTTTCCTTCAATATGAAATATTGGCACTTGTGATGATACTACTCTGTGAATAGATAGAGGCAGCATTTATGACCTTTTTAACTACATTCCATTCACTGAAAAATGACAACTATGCTAGAGAAATACTTTCCTCCTTGCTGCCGGCTTCTCCCAATGAGAGCTTTTAGCAAAGGGCATAGAAAGTCCTGCCAATAAATAACAAAAATTTACTATCCCCACCATCATTTTACAGTCTTGCCCTTCCCACAAGAGGAACACAGAGAGCAGAATAGATGAAATCAACCTGCTTTGCTCAGCACCAAGGACATATTATTACTCAAACTGAGTGACCAAGCGGGAGATTAGTCTAGGAGAAATATACAGACTGAAAATGGTGTTGCCCCAGACGTGTTTCTTGGTGGTTGTTGTCGTCATCATCATTATTCCAATTTCCCACCACTAATGGCTGTCTGCCCCAATTTTTTCCATTGCCACAGGAATCAGAATTGTCTTCGCCTTCTGAAGACACTCAAAGACAGAAATCCCTTGAGTTGAAAGCCATCTAGAAGGAATCATTTCTGTGTTTCTTTTGTGGGACTGAACATTCCTCTCCTGTATGAGAGAGACTAGGATGCTTTAGAAAGGGCTTCTTCAGACTCCTTGAATTGAGGAAGGAAAAGAGAGCCAGAAAGAGCTTAACTGGAATGAAAAGCATTTTCCTGGACTCTGCCTTCCTGAATTAATCAGGTCCAGCATAGGCAGCTTAAAGAGCTTGTTGGGGAAAAATTCTTTTCTCATCCGACTAAGTATTTCTAGCCAGGCTGCATACAGAGGAGTGCTTTCCGGCCTTTGGTCCGTGGCTGTTGCAACCAGAATCAAAACAACTGTTTGCCATTCGTATAAGGAACCTTAATGATCTGAAAGGAAATAGCAGGATGTACAAAAAGACCCAAATTTCTCTCCATTAGTGGTTTCAAGGGCTCTTGGTATAGTGATTCTTGAAGTTACAATTACAGTTCATGAAGTTTCTCTGACAAAGCCCAGCTATTAGATTTGGTTTAAGAAAAGGAGCAGGGAGAGCTCCAGCCTTTATTTGAAAGAACCTCGGCTTTACCCTCCTTGTCTAAGTCCTTGAGGAAAATAGCTTGCACTAGGGGGTGAAAAAAAAGGTATCTTTCCTCCTAAGTAAGCATGTCTTTTTAAAATTTAGCCCAAGTTCTCTCTTTTTTCCTGTCATTTGGGGCTTAATTCCCATATGCAGGCTATTATTGTCGTAGCTACTCCCTTGCTGCTCTAAATACATCTTTTATTATGCCACAGATTTCAATAACTTCTGATTACTCTGCTTCAGTTGCAGCAGTGGTATGCCCAAAGTTTCCCCAAGCAAGGCATCCACAGGAGCAAGGGGCAAGGCTTGGTTGACTGTCTACAGTGGTTCAGGCTCTGGACTAGACATTTTCACAGTGCGATTTAAGCCTCCACCCATATGCTATAAGGCTAGTATAATTATGCCCATTTTAGAGATGAAGAAACTGAGGCTCCACTTTCAAGGAGATCTAGCCATTCTCCCAAGTTTCTATGGTTTGAAGCCAAGAAGCCTGACCTCAGAGCCCATGCTTTTTCTGATATGCCAGACTGCCTCTTGTTCAGGACAGATGGTACAATCTCCATTTTGCAGAGGGCAATGTAAAAACGAAGAAGGGTTTTAACTTTCTCAGGCTCCCACAGTAATCCTTGCCAAGCTGATGTTGCTGGGAACCTGTTTATTGTACCAAGTCACTCAGTACAGCGACTCAAGACAGATAATCTGGCAGAATCAAAGTATTGCCTGGGCAGTGTGTGGGCTACTTAAGAGAAGCTCTGCCTTGATTATGGAGCCTATGAAAAGTTACCTTACACTTAATGTGAAGAATAGCTCCAGGTCAGAGCTTTCTTTGCAGATGGTAGAATTCTTCCCACTATGACGTTTACCAACTTGATTAGGTTATACTCTCTCATTCATCTTTACTATTTTGTTGCACCAGCTTATTACTCAGGTTTCCTATGCTCACAACAGCGATGTGGGATTCTGATTTCCCTCTTGAGCTACGCAGGCATGACACTCAGTGAGGATAACTGAGTCTTGCGTCAAAAGCTGTGTTTCTACACCATTCCTGGGACCATAGCACAGAGAATAAATATGCACCCAATAAGCCTCAAGGGAGATGTTTCTGGATATTCCCAACCATACAGAGTTAGCAGAATGGAACAAGGATACCTTTCCCTTTACTTATACAAACTCGCCCTGGGCATCTGTGTCTGGGAGGCCCCAGATTTCTGTATGCTTCCTGGGAGAGTCAGGGAAGGGCAGCAGATAAACTCTAGAAGAGGACTGGGGTGAAGGCTAATAGCTAGTCACCAAAGTCCATCCTCCCCTTCTTCCATAGTAAGAGTTGTTGCCAGACTCATGAATTCCTCCTCCTTGTTCCTCCCTTTGAGCCCCTCTGTACAGCTACACTATATTTAAACATGGCTGCCCGGCTACGCATTTCCTAGCATTCCTTGCAGTTATTCGTGGCCCTGTGACTATGCTCTAGATCAATGCTTTCTCAAGCATCATCATCATCTGAGAGCTTGTTAGAAATGCAAGTTCTCTGGCCCCACTCCAGACCTAGAGAATCAGAAATTCTTGGGGAGGATCTCACAGTCTGTTTTAACAAGCCCTCCAGGGGATTCTGATGCAGGCCAACGTTCTTGAAAATAGAACGTGAGTAGAAATAACGTGTGCCTCTTCGATGCCTAGGCCTAAAGACATTGAATATGCCTCTTCCATGCTCTCTTCCTTCTTCCTTGAGACTAGAACCAGGTTTTAACCACGCAGGTGGTGACAATGCTTTGGGACAGAGGTTTTATGCCAGTTTGATGAAGCTAAAGAATCTTTCAGATTTAAGGTTAAAAACAAAGTAAAATACATAATATTAAAAAGGAAACCATTTGTATTTCTCAAATCTGTGAAATAGTACTATATATACATTTTTAGTAATGCATTAACTAGCAAGATCTGGTAGTAGGTCTAATTACTTCCATAAATTCAAAATATCTGCAATGACTGTAATATAATCTGGAAAGTGTCTGTGATTTCTATTGGTGACAAAGTCCCAGGAACTGCTAATACTGCTATTGGCTGTTGTCTACATTCATAATGTAAGGAAATGCTAAGTTTCAATTAGAGATTTGTGGTAGGCTGAATAGTGGCCCCCAGAGATATCCATGTCCTAATCCTCAGAACCTATGACTATTACCTTACATGGTAAAAGGGACTTTATAGTAGATGTGATTAGGTTAGGATATTGAGATGAAGAGATCATCCTGGATTATTCAGGTGAGCCCTAAATGTAATCACAAATGTCCTTATAAGAGGGAGGCAGAAGGTGACAGGACAACAGAAGAGGATAAGGCAATATGATGATGGATGCTACATTGTAGGCTTTGAAGAGGAAGGGAGGGGCCACAAGCGAAGGAATGCAGGTGGCCACCACATACAGGTAAAGGCAGGGAAATAAATTCTCCCCTAGAGCCTCCAGAAGGAATGCAGCCCTGCTCACACCTTGACTTCAGCCCAGTGAAACCGATTTAGGATTTCTGACCTCCAGAACCATAAGGGAATAAATTTGTGTTGTGTAAAGCCACGAAGATTGTAGTAATCTGTTACAACAGAAAACTAATACAAGGCTAGTTATAATAATGATGATCTTATTCCCCCATCCAAGTTCATGAACCTCCTGAATTTTATCCATGGGCCCCAGGTTAAGAACTCTCACCTTAGGGGTTTGGGGAGATACAAAGTGGAAGGAATCTGGGTCCCTGAATGATTCCAGGAGGCAAGGCTGCCTGGGGTCTCTGTTACAGTGCCTTAGCTTCCCTAAACTCCTATGAGGAGTAGGAAATTCCTCAAGAGGGGGTAGGGAATAGATCTAAGGAAGTCTCATGTGGACCGGAGAAAGAATCCATAGCACCTCAGCCCACCAGACTAAAGAGCAGACAGTGCTGGTGAGCAGTCGTGGCTGGAAATGCAGAGAACAGACCCAGCAAGGTCAGGAAGCCAGGGGCTGAGTCTGTTCAGGGCTGTACACCAGAAGGCAAGGTAAGAGAGGGTGGAGCGCTGGAGAGTCGGGGAGCCTGTGCCCCAGCAGCGGGAGTGGCCAGGCCCCTCTTTGTGCTCCAAATTCTAACTCCCAGGCGGGTTCTCAGCTTGTTGGATGTCTTGAAGTATTCAGCCAATAGGACCCTGTCCTCTAACAGCCATACAAAAGAGCTTGGCTTGGGGTGTACTGCATGTTTCTATTCTACCTCACAGACTCCTGGGCTCCTGTTCCTCCGGCCATGGACCTCTAGCCTTCTTCCTCATTCTGAGACACAAGTTGGGCCCCTCTGGCTTTACTGACCTTCTGGTCTTCCTTCTCAGCTTCTTGGAGGTCAGAACTCCCTTATGGTTCTCAACTTTCCTCGCCCTGGTGTCTTTAGTTCCCCTAGGTGAAAATTTTCAACTCTAATTTAGCCTCCCACCACCAGCCTCTTTAGAAACCCACCCCTAAGCTGAGCATGTCTCAGTGTCACCTAGAATGGGTAAGGATTCTGACACATCTTTTCATTATGGTTTCACCTTGAAATAAAAATATGAATATTTCTCAAGAGTATTACTTGAAGATAAATATTGCTTCATTTAGAGAGAGAGAGACATCAGCCAGCTGAAGTTAATCACTAAGTAATGAAAAAGTATGAGGGACATGTGCACAGAGTACTCATATTTCTTAAATCTTTCTGTACGTGTCAAGGTGTGTTAAGAACTAAGGAAATTAGCTGGGTAGTTAAAATCCTACCTTTCCATTGTTGTGATGTATACGTAAGGATTTTCCTGAGATCGTTTCTTATATTTATCAATAAAAACCAATAATCCCATAATAAAGCAGAATTGATGGAGAATGTCTGTGATGAGATTTTGGAAATGTTAACAGCTGATAAAAATTGAAGAAATGAAGTAATAAGAAAAATTTTTTCTTCTGCAGATGCTGTCTGGAGTAGCCATTAAATAATTCTGACTCCCCACATTGGTGAGGGACTTGGTTGGACCAAAGTAAATATAAAGACAGCAACCAGAAAATTCAAACATTAGACAAATATGAAGAAATGAAGAAAAGAATGTCTAGTCTTAATTATACATTTTGACTTTTCATATCTATGAATGAAAAATGTCTAAATTAGCTCTGGGGTAGAAATATATAAATTATTATTAAAAGATGATTATAATTTTTTTTTTAAGATTGGCACCCGAGCTAACAATTGTTGCCAATCTTCTTTTTTTTTCTGCTTTTTCTCCCCAAATCCCCACAGTACATAGTTGTATATTCTAGTTATGGGTCCTTCTCGTTGTGGCATGTGTGATGCCGCCTCAGCATGGCCTGACGAAGGGTGCCATGTCTGCACCCAGGATCCGAACCGGTGAAACCCTGGGCTGCTGAAGCAGAGAGCGCAAACTTAACCACTGGGCGACAGGGCCAGCCCAAAGGTGATTATAATTTAATTATAATTTTGTTTCATTTAATGCCTCAAACGCGTTCCCGGAAAGTTAGGCAAAAATCTATCAAATTTTTCTTGAGTGTAATTATGATTTTGGAGCTTCCATCAACACACAAGAGTCAACTGCATTTTTGTATGTCAGCATTTTTACACATCAGGATAAGGATTTTTTAAAAGATACCAATTATAATGGTAACAAAAGTATATAAGGTATCTAGAAATAAAGCTAACAAAAATATATAAGAATTCTATAGAATAAATTATAAAACTTTACTAAAAGATGGTAAAGAAGGCCTAAGTCAGTCAAGTCTATGAACATGCTATGTTCACAGATAAGAGGATTCGATACTATAAATAGTCCATTCTTCTCAAATTGATCTATAAGTTCAATGCAGTCCCAACAAGCTTGATCTTGGCATGCTGTTTCTAAAATATATATGAAGAATAATGCCCAAGGATAGCCCAGAAGCTCCTAAGGAAGAGAAGGCAGGTGGAGGAATTTGACTCCCCAAATATCATGACTTATTATACAACCATAGTAAAGACAGTGTATTCCTGACAAGGGCTAGACATTGGAACAGAAAAGAAACTTCAGGCACAGACTCATACATATACGAAAACCTGATAAATCACAGTCGTAATTGCAAATTGGAAGAAAGATATGAATTATTCAGTATATAGTACCGGGAAAATTGGCTATCCCTAAGGAGAAAGGATGGAAATGAATCCCCACCGCACTATATGCCATACAAAAGGAACCTCTACCTTACTCTACACAAGTGTCCAGTCCAGATGGGTTAAGAATGTAATTGTGAAAGACAAAGCTTAAGAACTTTTAGAAAAAAAAACATGAAAATTTCTATATGACCGCCCTGGGGGTAGGGAATGATTTCTCAAATAAGACACAAAAAGTTCAAACTTCAAAGAAAAAGATTGATCCACTTATGTACATTAAACTTCTTTATATAAAAGGTTGCCATTAACAGGGTGGAAAAAAATAGCCATAATTTGAATGGAGATAATTGTAACACAGATAACTAACAAATAATTCTTATCCAGAACATATAATATGCATATGTTATCTATTTTATACACAAGCGCACACTCTGTGTAACAAATTACCCCCACGCTTAGAAGTTTAAAACGACGCACAGTTACAATCTCACAGTTTCTGTAGGTCAGGAGTATGGGTGTGCCTTAGTAGAAACCTCTGCTTCAGGGTCTCTTACAGGCTGCAGTGATCTCAGGCCCCAACTGGTAGGGATCAGCTTCCAAACTCCCACTCATCTGGTTGTTGGCAGGATTCAGTTCCTCGTGAGTCGTTGGACTGAGGTCTCAGTTCCTCACGAGCTGTTGGCAGGCGGCCTCCCTGAGTTCCTTGCCACGTGAGCCTCTCCCCAGAGCATCTTACAACATGGCAGCTGGCTTCACCGGGGGAGCAAGCGAGAGGGCAGGAGAGGGTGCCAACAGGAGAGAGCATGCTAGCAAAACACAAGCCACAATATTTTGTAACCTAATCTTGGACGTGACATATCAGCACTTTTGCCATATTCCATTTGTTAAGAGTACACCACTAGGTCTAGTCCACTTTGAAGGGGAGGAGGTTACACAAAAGCATGAATACTAGGAAGTGAGGATCATTGGAGGTCACCTTAGAAGTCTGCCTATTACAATATATATCAACCCAATAGAAAATTAAGCAAAAGGCATTAAGAAACATTTCACAGCAAGGGAAACACAAATGACTCATAAACAATTGAAAAGCTACTCAATTTCATTAATAATTAATCAATTAATTATTACTACCACAATGACATACCATTTCATGCCCACCAAAATGGCAAAATTAAAAAGTGACCATAACAATTGTTGACTGTTTCTGTATCCTGGAGCAATACTAATCCTTATACACGTTGATAAGTGTGCAAATTGGTACCACAAAACTTCAGAAAAAAATTTGACATTACCTAGTAAACTTCACATGCAGAAACTTTCAGCCTGGTAATTTCACTCTAAAGAAACCCTTGTGCACAACAATGTACATAACAGCCTTACTTATAATAGACAAAGACTGAAAAGGCAAATGTACAGCACCGGTAAAATGGAGACGTAAATTATGATATAACCATACCGTAGAATACTATACAACAGTGAACATGGATAAACGATAGCTATACACATGAACATGGAGGAACATAAAAGCATAATATTGAGTGAAATAAGCAATTCACAGAAATATATGTACAGTATGATTCCATTTATATAAAGTTCAAGGACAAGGGAAGCCAAATAATTTATGTACAGTCATGTGCCACATAATGACATTTTGGTCAACGACAGACCGCGTATATGATGGTAGTCCCATAAGATTAGTACCATACAGCCCAGGTGTGTAGTAGGCTATACCATCTAGGTTTGTGTCAGTCCACTCTATGATGTTCGCACAACGACAAAATCGCCTAACAATGCATTTCTCAGAAAGTGTCCCCATCACTAAGTGACACATGGCTGTATTTATATATCTATCAAGGAAGTGATTAACAAAACTGGAATAATGGTTTTCTGAGGTGAGGGACAGAATACGATCAGAGAGGAGACACATAGGGGTTTCAAAGGTGTGGGCCAGTGTGTACTTCAGTGGTTTTATTTACTTTCAGCAGTGAACACACAATGCATTATTTTGCATATGTGGTTTTTTCACACTAAAAAATGTAGGGAAAAATAGCAATAGCTAACGTTTATTGAACATTCCTCTGTGCCAGACACTTTGCAGATGCTGTCTTTGAAGGAATGAATCTGTGCTTTTATTTTTAACGCTTCACCTCTCGTTTTCTGTTTATTGTTTTTTACTTTCAGGAGTGTTTACCTAAAATAAAATAGAACATATTGTGTTTAAAGTACGGGGAAAACCATGTGATAATAAAAACAATGAAGAAAACACTAAATGCTCAATTCAAGGAGACTTTTCCTTTATACAGACCATTTAATCTACTATTTAATCCACCCGCAGAACCCTCTGAACCAAAAGCAGCCACGTGGACATCAGACTAGATCAGAGTTTCTCAAACAGCACTATCGACATTTTGCGCTGGATCATTCTTTGTTGTAGGGGGCCAGCCTGTGTATTGTAGGATGTTGAGCAGCATCCCTGGCCTCCACCGACTAGGTGCCAGTAGCTCCCCTTCCCCAGTATGACAAATGAAAATGTCTCCAGATATTGCCAAACGTCCCCTGGGAGGCAAAATTGTCCCTGATTGAGATCCACTGCACTAGATGGTTTTGGGATATTCAGTGGAAGTACACATACAGGGAATGTATCTCATGTCTATTTCAGATTCCCCTGGTCATTCTTGTTCATTCACTTATTTGCTCAACATTTATTGAGGTATATTCTCTAAGAATTAAATGTTAGGTAGCTCCAATAGTTATAACATCACTCCGGGTTTCTTGAACATTACTCACTTGCTAGCAGAGATGCCAGCTCAGAATGAACCCAGCAGTTTATAATTACAATTCTGCATTTCTTTATTTTCAAATTCCTTTAAAAATAAATAGAAAGGTAGACCTCAACAGGATTCAAGGATGCATTAGCAACCACTTGTAGGTTTTAACTGACCTTAAAGGGGGCCACTTATGCCCTCCACAACTCAGGGCTAATGCAGTATCTTTGAAGTTAGGTTGGGTTTAGCGTATGAGGAGCTTCCAGCTATGTAAATTGAGTGGCTGCTTCAATTGATTAAATCATAACCTGAGTTAAGTGGATATGCTAAAAGCAAGATTGACCTGGATTAAACATTTAGGGAAAGGACATTTTAAAAAGTTGATGCACTCACTAATATGCATGCATAGATATTTTTTCTACTCACACACAAGAAAGATTTTCAATCTCTCTGTACATAGTAAGTGTAGGCTGCAGACTTCATCAAGCCCTTTGGATGTTCATTTTCTTAGCTTAGTCAATTCAAAGATTCTCCTCTAGCTGTGCATGATTTG
This sequence comes from Equus asinus, assembly GCF_041296235.1. Classification (NCBI taxonomy): domain Eukaryota; kingdom Metazoa; phylum Chordata; class Mammalia; order Perissodactyla; family Equidae; genus Equus; species Equus asinus. The sequence continues at coordinate 13,853,668 of NC_091820.1, read as the reverse complement.
CTCTTTCTCCGTCCTTGCTCGTATTTTTAAATTGTGCATTTACAAGGAATAAAAAGAAACTCCTAACTTGCAGTGTAATTGTGCACGAGGAGTGTATTTTGGTCTCTGATGCTATGTCAGAGCCTCAGAGCAAGGATGCTGTTGCCATGGAGACGGAGATGTTGAGCCGGCTTCATCACCTTTGCCCTGCTATTTAAAATCATACTCACAGCAAAGCTCTGGCAGACACAGGGCTTTCTCTGGTAGGTCAACCACCTCCTCCCTCTTTCTCTTTTAAAAACAACAACTTGGCAGATTAATGCTATTTTCATTTATGACTGTTATAAAACGTAATGTAAATATCCTCTTGCTCAGAATGAATGGGTAGTTCTTTGTATTGTCTGTTCCAGCATGAAACTGAAATTCTTTGAGAGTTTGCCAAAGTCAGTTCATTTAATGAGTTCTGCTTGGGGTTCTACCCTCTCTTGGCTTTCTGAGAGTACCAGAGCAGTGGGTAGAGAAGAGAGAGAAGCCGAGGACGTTATACAATGAGACAAAAACCAATAGAAAGGAAGTTAATCATAGCCTTTTAAAATGTTGTTTAAATAAACCCCAGTGTATCTGAGGAGTAGGCCACTCTCATATACTCCTGATGAATGAATGGGCCAGTACTGCCTTTCTGGAGGCAATTTAGTAATACATATCAAAAGCTTCAAAAATGCTCCTTGCCCCATCAATGACAATTCTAGCCAATTTTCCCAAGAGAACATATGTAAATGTAAACAAAGATTTGTCTACAGGATTATTCATCACTGTTTATTCATGACAGTGGAAAACTGGAAACAACCAGTTTCAGAAACGTGTCCATAACAGAGGATTGGTTAAATTCTAGTAGATGACGCAATGGAATACTAGGCAACTGTGTTAAATAATAATGTAGAAGCATATTTATTAACCTGAAAAGATGTTCAAGTGACATTATTTAATGAAAAAAAAGCAAGTTACAAATCACAAATACTGAGTGCATTAGTATTCCATTGAAAAAATGGTTGTAGAAACCTATCCATATACATATGGGAAAGCTGGATTATACATACCTATATATATATGCCAAGTTTTGGTTCTCTGAGTGTTATTTTAATTTCTTCTTTTTACTTCTCTATTTTAAGTTTTACGGTGACCCTCCATTACTTGTATAATTTTAAGTCGGTTAATAAAAAATCATATTCATATAAAATATTTTTTAATTTAAAAAGTCCTCCTAGTTTTCCTTAAGAAAGGGAATTTTCACTCAATGTCCCAAGAATCCCAAGACCAAGTCACTACCGTCCACTGTGAAACTGATTCTTTGAAAAATCTTTCGGGCAATTTATTCTTTTGGACCCCACAAAACACAGCCAGTGAAATCTGGTTCAAAGCATTGAACCTACTGAGTTTTTGAGCTACTCTCAACCAGTGTCCAGAATAGCCCCCAAGAAAGCAGAGCTCACATTATCTATCACCTCAGCCAGAATTCCCTGCTGCCCAAGTAACAACATCCTCTTGGGCCAGCTCTGCAGAGAGGAGGCGTCAGCTGCCCCTGAGAGCTGAGATGAGCTGCAGACGACGGCATTTAATAGTCCTGTCTCTGCCCTCTCAGAACCCTGCCAGTGGGGATGCTGGGATGGGAGTGGAGAATAAACCTTGAGCAAAGCATAAATAAACAGCAGCTAGGAGGTGACTACACCGCTCCATGTTCACACACACACACACACACATGAATTTGTTGTTACCAATGGCAGCTTCTTCCAATATGATGTGGGGCGTGAGGGAGTGAGTATTCTTTTGTCACCTGTATTTATTTCCTTTCCTAGTGGAGAAAGTTTTGTGAGTCCAAAATAATGTGCAGAAGCATTTGATGTGAACAACTGAGACACGACCTCAGTGCTCATTACCCTGCTGACTCTTCCCCCACTCCAATTTCCTCAACACCGTCACACCAACGGGAAAGAGAGTGGGGCACTATAAAGCATGTGACAGCCTGAACGATATTTCCATGGACCCACTGTAAAGCATGGACACCATATTAATGGTGGAGATCTTGAAACCGCCTGGTGGGAGGAGTAGCCCTTTCCATCACTCCTTTGCTGTGCGCCCCCAGGGGGCGTGGCCTTCATTATCTGACAGGCAAGGAAGCTGAGGTCCCCAAGCTTCTCCTGGCCTGCCTCAAAACTTCACCCTCACGTTTTCATGACTGACTGCCCTCCATGAGTCCGGAGGCAGCCCTGTCGCTGGGCAGGCAAGACCCAGCAAAGGCAAATGCCTCCTCAGGTTCTCTAAATGGGAGCATTTCAAATGGTAGCCCTTGATCACAAGAGCAACATCTGCATGCGCTTTGGATTTTGAAAAATAATGTTGGCCAAAAAGTACAAGATGGAAAAGTCTAGAATAAAGCACTAAAACACAGAGGAGAAAAAATATGTCCATACTAAATATAAGGCAGACCATTGCTTTTTAATTTCCCCAATATTGCTTTATGTATGGTACTTTTTTCAAAAAGGTCAGAATGTATCTGTATTTCAGATTAGTTCAACAAAACTTTACTTAACCTCCTGTACCTCACTATTCCCTTCTGTAAAATGGTAATAGAAATAGAAACTATTCCCCTAGGTCTGTTCTGAGAGTGAAATGAATTAGTTTGTGTAAACCCCCTAAAAGCGCCTGGCATATCCTGAATACTCAATAATTATTATTATCATTTTCATTGTCATTATGGGTACCTTTACTGAGCATCCCCTACTACCAGGCATTCTGCTGAGAGTTTTATTGTAATTTGTTGTTGGTGGTGGTGTCAAGTCAGTTCCGACTCCTAGCACCCTTGCATCCAGCAGAGCTGAACCCTGTCCAGTCTTTTTGCGCCATCCTCTCACCTTCCGGTGCTGTATCAGACAATGCACCACTGCTATTCACAGGGTTTTCATGGCCAATTTCTGGAAGTGGGGGGCCATGTCCTTTTTCCTAGTCTGTCTTAGTCTGGAAGCTCTGCTGAAACCTGTCCACTTTGGGTGACCCTGCTGGTATTTAAAATACTGGTGGCAGAGCTTTCAGCATCACAGCAACATGCAGCTGCCACAGTATGACAACCAATAGACCTACGGTGTGGTTCCCTGACCAGGAAAGAAACCCAGGCCACAGTGGTGAGAGTGCCTAATTTTAGCCATTAGACCACTAGAGCAATATGTGCAATAGCTGAATATTTGTTATTGCACTATAACATTCCATTGTATGAACGCTATTTATTTATCCATTCTCCTGTCAATGGACACATGAGTTCTTCATATTTTTTGGCTATTATGAATAAAGCTGCTATGAACCATTTTGTACTTGTCCTTTGCAGGACATATGTCCCCATTTCTTTTGGGTGCACACCTTGGAGAATAATTACTAGATCATGGTTCAGCTTCAGTACATACTGCCAATTAGTTTCCAAAGTATTGCCAATGCTTATTTATTAAGCATCTATTTTGTGTCAAGCACAAAACCAGCTGGGTTCTGGGCAGAGTCCCTACTCCGCGGAGTTAGAAGTGCTCACTGGATAGCACTTGAAACATCTTGACTTTTACTATCCCCTTTTATCTTCCAGTAGAGCAGTATGCGCACCACGTAACTGATAGAAGAATTGAGAAGCAGAAAATATAAGCAATGTGCTCCTAATCCCCAGGATCACAACGCAAGCGAGCAGCAGAACTAGAATTGGTGGAGGAACAGCAACAACAAATAAAAATTTTTTAAAAACTCAACAACATTCCACTGTTCCCTCTACACAACTGGGTCATAAACCTTCAAAGGGAAGCCATCCTCAGGTTTATGCAGTGGCGAGCAGTTCATGCTCCCGCCTGCCTTTCTTAAACCAACATGCAGTATATTAGCAGAGAGTTTCTGAGACCCCAGGGAGCTCCTGAAACCCTTCTCTGTGCACTTGGAAATCCCAGCATTGAGCTCCCTGAGCACATCCTCATTGGCTCTAGGAGAAGGCGAATAAGAGGAAGAGCAGTAGCTACCTTTCCCTTGGCAAAAGGAAACTGGATATCTTAACAAAAAAGAGAAATAAAATATTCTGGTAATCACAGTTAAATGTCCTATTTGCCACAGTTCTAAATCCTAAATTCAACACAGTCTAAATTCAACACGGGGCTCAACCGATATGAACAGTTGTGCATGAACAGAGCAGACCAGGGTTTCTCATCCTCGGCAGTGTTGACATTTTGGGCTGGATAACTCTCTATCGTAGGGGGCAGTCCTGTGCATTGTAGGATGTTCAGCAGTGTCCCTGGCCTCTACCTGTAGATGTCAGTAGCACCCTTCACCCCCCAGTTGTGACAGCCAAAAATGTCTCCAGACATTGCCAACTGTCCCTCTTGGGGGAATAATTGTCCCTGGCGGAACCACTGGGATATACTTATGTTAAGAATGTGGAACAGTTGAACTTTTTTTATTTTCCATCATTTTAAATCCTGAACATGGGTCCTATTGTAAAGTGAAAGGGCTGACATTTAATATCAAGGAAATGGGACATTCTCTAGACAAGTGACAGGAACACTTAGTCTTTTACTTCTTTAAGGGAATACCAATACAGTGTAATAAACAGAAAATTCCATTTCAATTTTTGAAAAATCTGAATTATTCAATTTTTCAATATAGTCTTATTTCAAATTCAGCAAAGTGAGTTCTTCATTCACCTCTTTGCTGAATAATGATTTGAAATTGCATATCAGTTGTATATTAATAGATATTTTCAAATGGCTTTAAGGTCTTTGAAAAAATTTCCTCTCTTAAATGCTTTGTTCTTGTTGATTTAATTGATACATGTGGTTTTCCCTATGTCTGGATAAATGTCTCTCCCTATCTTTGATAAACAGATGCTAAAATTTTGTTTGGACCTCGTCTAATTCTGTACAGCTGGGTCAGAGGGATTATTTTTTTCAAAGAAGGAACGTCTTTTTCATAATGATGAAGGTTTACCGTGTATCTCTCTTATTCATTCATTCAGTTAAAAAAGTAGTTATTGATCACCTACTAGATGCTCTGCCCTGGGGGTGTAATGACGCACACGACAGGCGCAGGGAGCATGCAAGGGCACTGTTGAGCAAACGATAGTGCCAAGTTCTTGGTTCTGGCTATTCCAATGACCAGCTCTGAGACCTTTGGAGGGTCACTCCATCTTTCTAAATCATCTATTAAATGAGATAGGCAGGTTAACTGAAAGGGCAAGCAGGTTTCACATCTAGTGCCAATTCACATCAACTACCATTGGCTGCTCAGAGCACTTGATGATGAGGCTCTATCTTCACTCAATGGCACAGAGGGCTATAATTGACTATTTATGTCTGGCATGGGCACACTATGGGAAACTGATGGCACCCTGCATGAATTTACCATCCCTGGATTTCTAAGGTTTCAGATTGTACGATTTGCAAGAAATCTCCCTCCCACTTCAGTATAGTTTGGCGTGGGAGAGCAGGGTTGTTTAAGTTTCTTACTTTGGAAATAGGCTATAGTCTCCCTTTTCCCTATCCTCCACTTCTAATTCTCTTGGTCCTGGAAAAGAATTGCAAATCATTCCACAATATCAGTCCCCCAAAGATTAGTTTGCAATATTTTCTGACATCCTGCTCCATCTTTGAAAAGATCAAATAAGGCAAAACTTGACCTCCCTTCATTCAGGGCCTTTTTAGGTAAATGATTTTCCAGTGCAGTGAGAGATGACTGTTTTCTTAATTTTGAATAGATGAAAATAGACACCAATCAACAAAACCTTTGGCTAAGGGGAAAAATCTCTTTAACTCACATTTTGCTTCAATTACATTGAGGACAAAGGAACACCCTGTGCATGAATAGATGCTTCATTATTCAAAACAAGCATCAAAGAGCATTCCATCCCCTATAGAAAATACGCAATCACTGTTTAATTCAATGGTAGGATGCAAATTTAAATTCCCAGAAGGGGAAGACTGTTAATGCCATTTAAATTGGTTGTAAATTACAGATAATACGCTTGAGACCCCCGAATACAGATTAGTGGAGTATTGCTTTAGGAATTCAATTCTACTTTGAACTTATTGTGTACTTATCTATGAAAAATAAAGCCATGAAGGCTTGTTTACAGCTACATTTTATTGCCTATCTTTTTATTTCTGGAGCAAATATTTCACTTTTAAATGCCACGGAGATGGTTCAGCATAATATAAGGAAATGCCACAATGTTAAAGACAGATTAGCACTCTCAGAGGCAGCTCCTCATTCAAAAACAAACAAACTAAACAAAACAAACCTAAGAGAGGGACACTACGAGGGAATTTAATCAAGCTATTTCACTAGCTGACTCTGCTATCTTTTCACCTCATTTCTATTGGTGTTCTTGCAGTGTAAAAACCCCGCAGTTATGAGACAACCATGAGTTTCAGAAATTAGAGGCTGTGATTATCTCTTGCTGCTAAAGTGTATCAGCCACTTAGAGGTCGTCTCTCATTTTCACAGATTAACTAATCATGAGTGGGTTGCCTGATGGGCGAGTCTTTGTTGGAAGAATTATTCCTTAAAAACAAGGGCTTTTCAGCAGGAGAAAGAGCTAGATAAAAGTGGACACTTTTCAGCAAAGGTTTCTGCTCTCTCAGTTTGAAGAGTAGTAATTTCCCACCCAGTTCGTGGAAGTAAAAATGGTTCCTCCCTTGATGTGGCTTGTGGTTTCATGTCTCAGGTAGGAAATACGTTACTCGGGGTGATAGAAATAAATCAGCTTCGAGGCTCGTGTTCTCTCCTTTGGCAGCCTGTGGGGTGTGTTTTTATTTTGTGTGTATGTGAAACCAAAAGGTATAAAAAAAACGTTGCCACTGATATATACACACAGAATGAAGCCAAGCTACGGAACAATGGAGGAATGCCTAATTCGTTATGCCAGAAAATGGATCGTTACCATCAATACCACACGGAGTTAATCATTTCTAAAGAACTATGATGCCAGTTATCCATAACACTGCACCTAAATGGAAAAATGTTTCATTTTTTCTTTGATCTGTCAAAGGTACCTCAAGCTTTGCCAGGACAGTAGCGACACTATCAACATTTCATTGTATAGTTCCTGTGAATTACGCAGGCCTTGTAATATCCCGGAGGTTAATCGAATTTTTAAAATTCCCAGTATTATCTTGTTCACTTGTCATTTGTTTGTGCTTTGTAAAATAACACAGAACCTAGCCCACCTTTTCTTTTTGTGGTTATTTGCATTTAAGTTAAATAGGAGTTTTTTTCTCTACACCTAAGGGTAAGGATGAAAAGAGCCAGTTGAAACCCAAGGCTTAAAGAAAAGGTGGATAAGATTTAAGTAATCTCTCTCAGGAGACTCTGACAAAACGTGTGTGTGGTTGGGGGAATCACGGTTTAGGATCTTTCTGCCTTTTCCCTGATAAGATTTGAGTCAGAATAATCCTGATGCGCATAAAAAGTGAATGAGGAGTCTCTGAATTTCTTTCTTAAATCCTCCGTGCTCTGGGCATCAGTACATCTTAAGCCCTATCAGGTAAGGCTGGAGGCTGGTCTCCTGCCAAAGCTGTGCCCACCTGTGCCAGCAGAGAATGATCAGTACAGCAAAGGCGGTCCCTCTTTTCTCAGTCTCTCCTGGGAGTGGGTTTGGGACAAGCACACTCTTTCTGAGAGAAGCCACAGAATAGCATTCCAATATGGTGGGTGAGTGTGCCAGGTCCCCATAACCTGGCCCCCAACCCTCCAATCTAACAAGAAGAACAGTGAAGCAGGGCAGAACAAGTGCCACACTAGGGGCCCTGAGAGCCGGGTTCTTGCCTGGCTTCTGTCATCTTTTCTATCAGATCTGTGGGCCTCGGTTGAAAGTGATGAGTTTCTTCCTCCTGAAAGTGAGGAGGGCCATTCATTTTAACTAACATTTGGTGAGCACTTAGCACATACTGGGCTCTGCCCTGGACCCCACACAAAAATAAAAATAAGACACGATTCCGTTTCTCAATGGGGTTCAAGGCATAGAACAAGGAGGGGTGTAGGCAAACTTGTAGACAGATAATGACAATAAAATGTGATAAGTTCTTAACCCTGGTAAAAACAGAATACTGTCAAAGCCTAGAGGGAGAATCAGCTAGAGTTAAGATCACTTCAGCAGAGCCATTAAGAGCATAGGCTTTGACGCCAGACCACTTGAGTTCAAGACCTGGCTTTATACCTTCATAGGCTGTGTGACCTTGAGCAAGTTACTTAAGCTCTCTCTGTCTCAGTTTCTCACCTTTCAAATGGAGGTGATAATAATAACTACCTTTTCAGATTATTCAATCATTTAGGACAGTGCCTGGCATGTAATGAGCCCTACATATATTCATATATTATGAAATGTTCTAGAATTCCCACAAGTCCATGGGGCTGTAAAATAACTTGTGAATGAAAGGGAATCTTTAATTAAAAAAAAAAACTAACTGCGTTTCGGGTAGAATGAAGATGAGCGTACACTCCATGCTTATTAGGCATCAGATGGTTCACTAACATCCCTGCACCTCTTGGATGGCCGTAAGTCAGGGCCCAGGCTGCCAAGCAGGAGCACTCGGCACGGTTAGGAGCGTTTGGCATGGTTAAGGATGTTCTCCATTAAGTCTGAGGAAGGACCATTCTTTGATCTGTAACCAGCCCCCTGAGAACCCACATGGAGAGACTAACCATTCCCTTGCTCACCTGGCTAGGTCAGATGGTGGAACAGAAGTCTGGAGCAGGAACATTTTCGGCCCTCACTGAGTCCCGCATCTGAAAGGGAAGACAGGAGGGTGGGTGGGTCTTTATGCTTAGAAGTTGGAAAAATGAGGGCAGACCTTGGCCTTGGCAGGAATGAGGGCCAGGGGGCTGGCTGGATGTCGGTGGACTCAGGCCAAGTGAGGGCAGCTGTGGACTGCTTGGGAACGTCCTTCTGGGAAGTGGAAGTCAAGGGGAGAGAAGGTGGAGAGATGCAGGAGACCGGGCCGGAGTCTTGATGAGGATTTAGAGAGGAAGAAGACCACATTAGGCCTTGGAGAGACAATATTGAGAAGGGCAGGAAAATAAGTCACATTTCGCACACGCCTGAGATGTGCATGGAGCAGGCTGGGTCAGACTCATGGGAACAGGGATGTGCTGATAAATATTTAACCACCTGCTCTTTTGCTGGGGGGCGGGAGGTGGCTCCTTTATAGAAATTTTGGGTTTCCCTAGTGTAAATACACCTACTCTGGCTGACTCCAAGCTGCCAGTGAGATGTCACTAAACGCAGAGTTGGGAATTGTTGCTCAATGGCATCCTGTCATACATTTTTTCCGACGTACAGATACAATAGCGAGTCAGATCAGGCGCCTGGATAAGAGTAAAACGTAGTAAAAGAATTAGGAAGTAATAGGTTTTGCATATTTATTACCTTTGTTTGAATATAATTTATTTATATTGATGTGAATTTCTATCATTTCATTTTAAATAATGACCGTCATTTACAACCGGCTTGCAAAATTCCTGAAAATTTAGCCATTGGCTCTTGGAAGCCAGTCCGAGCTGGCTCCAAGGCGGTGCCCATTTTCTCAATGATAAAATGGGAGCCTCCTTCTCCTCATAATGCCTAGATCACAGGCTTCTGGTGAGGATCAGAAAAGTACGTGAAGGCATTTCAAGAACTGTAAACAGCACGTCAATATTATATGCAAACAGAAACTATTCTCACGGGAACAGTATAGCCTAGTGGTCAAGAAGGCGGTGTCTGGAGCCAGGCTGCCTAAGTTTGAATCCTGCCTCTGCTCTTTTTTAGCTGTGTGACTTTGGGCAGATCCTTGCCCTCTCTGAGCCTCAGTTTCCTCATCTGTAGAGTTTCTGTGAGGCTTAAATGAGTTAACGCTGTAAAGCTTCCAGAACAGTGTCTAGCACATGGTAAGCAACATTTAAGTATTGACTAAAATTGTTTATCAACTTGAACAGCAGTAAGTCTGCAATTCTTCTAGAACCAGAAACCCTTTTAGCTGGGGAGCCCAAGATCCTGGCTGCAACTTGGTTTTAAAGGGACAGCTCCCCTCTATGGTAACAGATTTGCTACTGTGCTAACAGCCAGTGCTTTTTAGATAATGAACCCTATTGTGGAGATAAAGATGCTGCTGGAATCAGATTCCATGGCCACTTACCATAGTAGCAGGGAGGAAAGAGAGCTATCTTATTACATGCCTGGCTGGCTCAATTACTTCAGTCCTGGCCTGGGCAGACGCTGGAGCCAGCCCAGGGCAAAGCCCCAGAGTTAGAGGGGCCATTAGCTGCCCCACAGAACCTGGTCTCATTTACTATCTCAGGACAGGAAATGGAAGCAAAGCCTGCTCACCACAGGCCCCAGGGCTGGGCAGGGTAGAACATGGACAGACGGCATGAGAGAGATGGAAAAGGACGGCACAAGGCAGGGGACAGGAGCCGGGCTGCCATAGCAGCTACAGACTGCTTCGAGGAGTTTAGGATTCAAGGCAGAAGGTTCTTAGACAAAGAGTAAGGGACAGATTTGGAGATGGGGTGTGGAGAGAAAGATGGTTGGGAAGGTGGTCAGGGTCTCCTCACCAGGGATGAAGAAGTCAGGTGTCGTGACAGATGAGGATAGAAAGGCCTTAAGAAAGGTAGAAAAGGGCCAGGTCTTTCCAACTAAGGCGTTGTAACCATTACAGAGTCCTGAATCCCATGGAGTGGAGCAGAACCAGCATTTCCTCTTTCTTAACAAACTAGAATAGAATAGTGTGGCATAGGCTGTCTAGATGCTCATCAATCCCATTTCCTCCTTCTGGGTGCTCAGACTTTGTTTCCCTGTGGCCCTTACAGTTAGATTGGCTCTGTTTGACTAGGTTCTGGCCAATGGAGCATAGGTAAAAGTGATATTAAATCCCCTTAATCTCTCTTTCTGTCTCTCTCTTTCTCTCCCTCTATCCTTTCTGCCATAAGCCTGTGTTGAAGATGGTGGCATCAGCAGGGCCTGGATCCTTGGAGGGGCGTTAGGCAGAGCTTCCTGATCTGCACTGGGCTGGAACATGAACAAGCGATGCACTTTTATTTTGTCAAAGCCACTGAGATTTAGGGGCTTTTTGCTTCAGCGCCTAGCAAGCATTTCCCTGACTAACAAAAATCACAGAATAAAATGGAATGGAAAGGAAGGAATATAATGGAATAAGTGAAAATAGAATCAAATAGAATAGAATAGAGGAGAATGGAATACAACAGAGTAGAAAATATCAGAGTGCATTGCAGGTGGTAAAAAGTAAATTTGTTCAGTGAAACATTTGTTTCAATTCATGTGAATATTTTTTGCTAGAGGAAGGGGTGAAAGGTTTTGAAAATCACTTTCTTGGAGCTGGAAGGAGGTTTGCAGGCTGTGATGCAAGACAAAGCTTTATGTAAGAGGGGATTGCATATCTACCACCCTTTTAAGGAAAGTGCCAGAGACTTGCTAGACATCCCTACCTTGTGGCTGGCTGTAGTAGAAGTTTGTCATTTGTGCCTACCCAGTCCCCTTTCTCTTCCAATTGGGAATAGCATCCCAGTCTTAGTCCTATAGTTTGTCTGGGGCTGGCTCCACCTCTTGAAGTCAAGGTGGAGGACACATGTATGAAGCCTGACAATCAAAGTGTTCCATTCCTGGAGCCACAATAATTGGTTCAGGGATGAACACATGACCCAAGTTGGTCCAATCAGAGCTAAAACTTGGACTTTGGCTGGAGTGATCATAAAAATAAGTGCTTTGTTTCTCCTGGTTTTGGAGCTTTGGGGATATAAATCTGCCAGCCATCTTGCCATCATAGAGGAGAACTTGCCAGAGAATAGAACCATCATTAAAGAAGGCAGAGCTAGAGATCAAACAAGACCAACTGCCAGTGACAGCATTTGAACCCCTGGATCTAGCCATGCCTGAAGTCATCACTGTAGTTTTTAGTTGAATAAATTCAGCTCTGACTTCTTCCAGATTGGGTTGGGTTTTTGACAGTCGTAACTGAGAGTCCTGAGGCTATGGTCTTCCACATCTTTAAGATGTCACTTCCTTGGTAAAATGGGCTTCAGGCAGGGATTAAAGTGGAAAACAGCTGGTTCTCAGGTTCCTCCAGGCTCTGCCAAGGAAAAGTGGTTTCAATCACTGAAGAATCAGGCTTCGACATATGGAAAAACCATAAGATAAAATCAAGGAGAAACTCATTTTTTCTTCTTTTCTGTTTTGAGATGATGAAGAACAGATGAGTACCATTAGAACTACTAATATATTTCTCTTCATTTATTCAACAAATATTTACTGAACACCTTCAGTGTGCTAAGAACTATCTTAAACTCTGGAGATACAACATCGAGTAACAACAGAGCAAATTCTTAAGAAGAGCTTATCATGTGTCAGATACTGTTCTAAGAACCTTATGCTTATTAATCTTATTTGTCCTTCATATCTACCCTATCAGGCAGGTAATTATTATCTGCCTTATTATTATTATCCAGTCTTACAAATGGGGAAACTGAGGTACAGAGAGGTTAAGCTAGGAAGAAGCAGAGCTAGTGTTGACCCTTGGGAGACTGGCTCCAAATATGAGTCTTAAAAATCATTGGATCATGCTGCCAGGGTCCTTGCTCACTCTAAACTCATATTTGTTCCTACAAAGGACCATCTTCAAAGTCTTTTAGGATCTCTGCTCTGAATCTCTCCTATTAGAATTCAATTTAACAAACTCTGACTTTCACTTGAACTGTAACATCACTTGTTGAATTCCAGGCACTGCTCAATTTACCTTTCTGAAATTAGTCTAACTATTAATACGTGTAATCCTGGGTGTGGGGAAGATAAAAGGTCACTTAGAGACACAGTTTAGTCTAACAGTGAAGAGCACAGTTTTTGGACCCATCCTAGATACTAGGTTCAAATCTCTGCCATTTTCTGGCTGTGTGACCATGCAGAAGTTACTGACCTTCTCTGAGCTTCTGCCACTTAATCTTGGAAATGGAGTTAATGATTCTAGCTCATCTGGTTATTGCACAACTGGGATAAAGTAATAAAGTGCCTGGGACAGCATCAGCACCCAGTAAATGCTGGTTGTTATAGCTCTTCCTCTTTGGCTCTCAGCTCCCTGTTTGTTAAATGAGGAGCTGAACAAGATGCTCTCTGAGGTCTCTGCTGGCGTATGTTTGTGTGACTAGTATTTTCCAAATGCTAATTTAGGAATGGCAAATTCCCATTGTCATGGTTTTTCTTCTTAGAGAATTATTTTCTGTTGTGTCTGGGTAAGAGTGGGCTTTTTGCGCTAGTTTGCAGCCAAAGGAGCTTTAAGCCTTTCATGTGACATCATAAATTGGTGCCCATAAAAGTGATGAAATGCCATATACCAAACCAGCGAGGAAGAGAATTCCAGAGGCTGGTGGCGCTAATCCAAATCTCGGCATTCTCCTTCTGGTGAGGGTGGGTGGCTTGGCTTCCCCTGTCCTTCACTACTCTGACAATCCTGGAGACACTCCCAGCCCCAAGCTAGAGGTGGTGGCATTGGGGGAGGGGCAGAGGGTGAGAAAGAGCAGAGAAGGGGAAGTAGAGAAGAGAGGAGGGGAGCAGAAGGGGCAGGGGAGGGAGGGGGGGAGCAACTTGGAAGGGGGAGGCATAGAAGGAGAATCCAGGTGACTAGGGGCCAGGGGAGAGGAAAAAGGAGAGGAGACAGGAGGAGAGGAAAGGGAGGGAAAGGCTAGAAGTCAACCAGGAGAAGACAGTAGAGACAGAGAAGGATCGAGCAGGCAGATTGGGGAAGTCAGCTCCAACCTCACCGTGAACTATTCGTCCTGTTCTGGTGAACCTGATTTCTAAACCATCTTATTCGAAACCATGGAACAAATCCAAAACTAGGAGACCATGTTGGGTTGAGGAAGAATTAATGACCGTAGAATGGTCATTAAAAGCAAAACTATGATAGTGCCATTGACCTTTGTTCCACTCTGCAGGTCATTCACAAACTGATTTATTTTACTATTCAAATATAAAACTAAATGCAATGCAAACAAAAAATAGGTGAAAAAGACTAAATGTCTATACTCCTCAGAGAGACACTCTTCAGTGGGATGAATTTTCCTTCCTTCGTTCACTAATTTATTGCTTTATCTACCAATCATTCACCGGGCATCTACTCAGTCCATGCCCCATGGTAGATGGTACGGATCAGAGATAACCAAGACACAATTCCTGCCCTGTAGAAGAATGAAAATGCAGTTCCAGTTTTGATACTCCTCCCATCTAGAGATGGGGAGCTATATCCCTTCCCCTTGAATCTTATCTGGCCTTAATGACTCACTGGTAACCAACAGAATGAAGTGGAAGTAACGCATGACGTTAAGTCATAAAAGGTAATACAGCTTCTACCTTTCTTTCTGGAACATTCACACTTAGAGCCTTGAACTGCCACAAAAGAAGTCCGTCTGCCCTGAGGCTGTCATGGTGTATGGAAGCCCAAGCAGCTATATGAAGAAGCCGTGTGTACATGTTCTAATTAACAGACCCAGCTGATGTCTCAGCCAACAGCCAAGACCAACTGCTAGATGTGAGTGAAGATCCTCCCAGTGATTCCGGCCCCCAGCCATTCAGTCACCTCCAAACATTGAGTCCTCCTAACTTAGGTCCCAAACGACATGGCCCAGAGCCAAGCCATCCCCACTGTGACCTGCTTGAATGAGTGACTCACAGAATCCCTCCATGGACATAATAAAAGGATTGCTTTATGCCACTAAGTTTGGGATGATTTGTACACAGTTGTAGTAATTGGAACACTTTCTAGTGATGGTTAAAATCCCAAATAACCCTGAAAACACAGTTATTAACTTACCACCATGATCATCATCCCCAGAGGTGTTCTTCACTCTCCCATTCATGATACTCACTGGGACTTAAAGCAATTTAAAGAGTTACTATCCTCAGGAACTTGACAGCCTGAGATGGACAGACCCAACCCAAGGGGCTTAACCCTTGAGAACCAGAATGTGTCAAGGGGGCCAAAAATCTGGCCCTTCAAGAAGCTTTATCGATGCAATAGCCTAAAAATGATACGATCTTTTCTTAGAGTGCAGATACCCACCCATGATAGCCATAGATTGAAGAAAATATAATTCCACCATATACACATAGAATGCTAAATCTAAAGGAGGTTTACAGATCACCTGGTCCAACCCACACACTTGCCTATTGAGGAAATTATTGAAGTCCAGAAAATTGAGTGCCTTATTCAGGGCTACACAGCTAGTTGGTGGCCGAGTGCCAAGAACCAGGGTTCCTACCTCATTTTCATATAGCCTCTTCTCCCTGAACATCAGGGAAGGCATCGTACTCAAAGTGGCATCATGTGGAAGTTCCAAGTAGAGATCATGGAGTCCAATAGAACTGATAAGAATCCCAGTTCTGCTACTTACTGACTGTGTGAATGTGGCCATGTTATTTAACTTCACTGAGCCTCTGATTTCTCATCCGTAAAATGGGGGATAATTATAACACTTACAAATCAGGCTTCATTTTGGGAGTTCATTGAGATGGTGCACAGAAAGCACATAGCGTCTTGCCTGGTCCTGTCTGTAGTAAGCACTTATGAAGCCAGATCTCTCTAGAATGACACATTCTGGCCTGTACTTTGAAGAAGTGGACCTTGGGCTGAGTGAGGAAGTTTGGTTAATTTTTTCCTAGTTTGAGAGTGATGAAAGGTGGTCCAGGCTGGCACTGCTGTGAGCCCTCTGGGAGAAGTAGGTGGCTGCTGGCTTCACCTGAGCCCCTGTGGGGTTGCTGCATCCTTGCCTCTCTTCCGCGGATGTTGACAGATAACTCCTTGGCTTGTCCCTTCTGAGACATTCCCCTCCATCTATGAATGACATTTCACCTCCTCCAGGCATAATATACCTTGATCTGATTCCTTCCCCCTCCGGATTCTCCTTGTTGCCCTTCAGAGTTGAGGGCTCCCTGTGGATGTCTATAAGGGGCTGTGATGTGATCAGCTTCCTGCCTTCTCATACCAGCGGGGTCCCATGGGAGCAGCACAATGTACCCCTGGGGAAATAAAAATCCACCTGTTCAGCTCTGGCTCCCGGCACCTCAGAGCACCCTAATGACCTCAAATCCTAGAGCAATCTTCAGAGATCAGCTATAAAGCAGGAGAGAGAAGAGCTGGGGGCCCCAAACAGAAGGAAGTTGAGAGAACAGCTCAAGCTCACATTCCCACCCAGGAGTGTGGAACGGATCTTACGCCAGGAATGGTGCCCATTCCCAGAGAGAAAGAGCCAAGTCTCCTTTTGGCTTCCTGAGGCCCGTGCAGTCATTCACAAGCATTTCTTACAACTGCACAGTGTGCCAGGCATTATCTTAAGCCCACAAGTAGGGTATAAAGATAAACAAAATGGCAACGTCCCTAGTTTGTACAAGCTCCTAGTCTTCTGGGAGAAACCAGACTTAGAAACAATGACAACACAGTGTGATCAATATTGAATTTGCCATGTGGACGTTGATAGCAAGGGATATAGAGGATGTGGCTGTTGGTACCGTCGGAGGTAGAGGGAGGGAGTGAGGAAATCTTCACAGAAGAGGCAACATTCTAACTGGGTGCTAAACCATGAGTGGGAGTTGGCTAAAGTGAGATGCGAGATCCAGGCCTAGGTAACAGCACGTGCAAAAAGGACAGGGGTCTGAAAGAACACCGAGTGTTTGCGGGAGTACAAGCCGCCTGGTGGAAAGGGAAAGGGGTGGTGGAAAAGGAATTTAGAAGAATGATTTGAGGTCAAACTGAAGAGCCCTCGGCTGCATATATAATAGGGAGTTTGTACTTTATTCCACAGGCAAAGTGGAGCTACTGAAGGTTATTGAGCAGGTGAGTGACATGCAGTTTTGTATTTCAGAAGGATAACCCTCCTCCCAGGGTGGAGGGTGAAGCAGACAGGCTGAACTCAATGCAGGAAGACCATTCAGCAGGCTTGGGCTTCATCCAGGCACGAGGGGATAGGAACTTCCACGTGGCAAGGTCCCTCAGGACAGGGGCTGGCGGAATTCCATCTAGCAACAGCCTGACCAAACGTAACTTGCACACTCCTGTATTCCCCAGACCCCGACTAGTGGTAAGTGCTCCATAAACATTTGTTAAAGGAACGCACAAATGGAGAATGTGTTGCCTCCCAAGGACTCACCGTGATGTGAATCGGTGACTTTGTGAAATTCCAAATTTTGCTTGGATCTTGACCTCCTGATGTAGAACAGAGGCTTCAGTCTGAAACAGGGCAATCCAGGACTAGAGTTGCTCTGCCTTGGTCATTCTAGGGAGCAAAATGCTCATTATTTAGGAGGGGCAACGGAAACAGGTTATCAACTTTACTCAGCAGCCATAGATTTTGTATGGGGGTCAGAGACAAGGGAGCAGAAATCAGTCAGACGGTTTTGACCATCACGCCCAGATGCTACAGAGATGGGTGCTTGCTGCCTTCCACTCCTGTCTCTTACAGTACCAGGGGCTGTTCAGAGCTGTTAGCTTACCTTTGTGTCTGTTAAGTCCTGGAGAGAGTGGGCTGTCTTGGTTTGGGTGTTCCCAGAAGCAGATCCAGAGACAAAGACTCAAATGCAAATCTTGGAAGGTGGTCCCAGGAAACACTGATTGGAAAGTAGAAAAGTGAGAAGGGAGAGGAAAGAAGCCACAGCTGCATGGGATGATAAGCAAGTTACCACTGTGGGCTCCTGGAGATCAATCCCATTGGGGAACTCTGGGGCACATTGTGGAACATGTTCCACATTGATCCCACCAGTGGGACAAGAAAGCCGGGATATTTCTCTGCCCAATCCCCATCTGCCATTGTTTGAGGGCTGCTTCCTTGGCATTAGCTCTCCAGCACTTCCCTCTTGCCCTGAGCACCAGCTAAGTGTGTTCTTGTAGAGAGTTACAGACGCTGCAGTGAGCAGCCTCGGGTATGTAGAGGGAGAAGGATATGTGCAGGGGCCAATAGAGTCTGCTCCAACCACAGGGAGGGCATCAGGTCTGCCCTAGGGAGATTCTTCTGTCCCAAGTTCAGGGAGGAATGCGGGCATGATAAACACTGTGGTTTCATGGAAATCATTGCTGTTTTCATATGGGGTATTGAGGTGTATGTGTCAAGAGCCTACCTTTTAATTTCTTTTTATGCTTTTTTTTTTGGTGAGGAAGATGGACCCTGAGCTAAATCTGTTGTCAATCTTCCTCTTCTTGCTTGAGGAAGATCGGTGCTGAGCTAGCATCTGTGCCAACCTTCCTCTATTTCATATGTGGGATGCTGCCACAGTGTGGCTTGATGACCAGTGTGTAGGTCTGTGCCTGGGATCCAAACTTGTGAACCCCAGGCTGCCTAAGTGGAGCATGGGAAACCACTTCGGCACTGGGCTGGCCCAGGAGCCTGGATTTTTAAAAGTTGTCTTTGTGTCTCATTCAAAGCACAGATCACATGATTACGTGGGCTTCAGCACCTTTTCCAGCCTACAGTGGGGTAGACAGGAAGGTAATACCATTACAAGGCATGGCTGGGGGGGCAGGCTTTAGAATCCCCATAATTTCCATCAGCCTTCCTCTAAAGCCGCTATGAACACAGAGACCACAGAGAAGCCAGATGACTGCTGGCTGATGCAGCCAGACAAGCCACCGAGCCCACCTCAGCCCCATTAGAACAGAGTGCCATCCCAGAGCCTAAGACATCCCAGTGCTGGGTAAACCAGTGAGACTTAGAATCACCTGGGGCACGAGTTTAAAAGGCAGATTCCTGGGCTGCACTCCAGAGATGCTGATTCAGGAGGTCTGGAGCGGGACTTAGGAATCTACATTTTAGACCAGATGACTCAAAATAAATGTTGAGGAGTGCAGACTTAGAAGGTATTGGGCATAGACATGAAAAAGAGAGGTGGAAAGTGAAGAGTTAAGTAGATGGGGATAAGAGGAAGAAGAAGAGATGTGAGAAAACTTTGAATGGGGTGGGCGCTGCAAGTGTGGAACAGGCAGTGACTTCTGCATCAAATAATTGCTTTAAAGCCCTGAGCATTAAGAAGCAGCCTTCCCTCTAATAAACTCTGAAGGCAAACATGAGTATTTGAAGCTTCATGATCTAAGGGAGTAGATTTAAGTAAGAGAGCTTATCCAGGCAGGCGATCTTTTAGCTGGGGAGAAATCTCCTCTCTGCAGTGCTAGATCAGGATAAGCCGGGTCGTGTGTACCCAGCAGGACATCCCACACATTACAACGTAGAGGGAACAAACATCTCAGAAACACCTGGGGAGAAAGAAGACCCGGAAATACTCGACCGGACTGAATACATTTCATAGCATACAAAAGCATCAAGTTTTCAAAAGATAAATTACTTTCTGGCTTGTGGTTCTTAGGTGAGTTAACACAGCATTATCTTGATGACAGCAAAACAAACCAAAACTAAACCAAACCAACAAACCTGAAATGCCTTCGGAGCTGCTCACGCCACTTCAGTCTTGGAGGAAAATTAATGTGGACCTATTAAGAGACCACATGAGTGAAGGTTAGGCAATGAAGGACAGACTTCTGGTAGAGATTGGTCCAGGGGTTCTCTCACTTGAGTGAGCATCAGAATGGCTTGTTACAGGAGGACTTGTTACAACACATTGCGAGGCTCCATCTCCAGAGCGGCTGATTCAGTAGGTCTAGGGTGGAGCCTCAGGATTTGCTGATGCTGCTGGTCCGGGGATCATAACTTTGAGAACCACTGGGTTAGACCAAGGTTTAAGGTTTAGACGAAAGTCTAGAATGTCCAAGGAACAAAGGATATGAAGCTTTGTCTGAAGACTGGGCAACTGGAGAAGACATCCTGAAAGATTAACGCTCCTTGCCTTGGATGAATATTTCTACCTCCTACTTGCATGCTTGCTTCTTGGGGAAAAGGGACTTTATGTGGTGGCTCCATAGTCCTCCACACTCCTTCAAGATGAAGGTAATATATCCACATCTGCTCTGTTAAAAGATGCCAAGCAAAATGAGAAAGTTCTATGTCAATGCCTGGCTTAGAATTCAGGTCACTTCCAGCCTCTGAGACTAGACACCTTCGTATGAAAAATGAACTCTCTGGAGACCCTTAGCTCCACCCAGTAATTTTCAACGCTTTGGAGAGGCATGACCCACTGTCTCATATTTCCAGCTTCTTTGCAGAATCCTGCAGGTCAAAAATTGTTTTAACTGCCCTGGCATTAACACAGTTTTGCTGGACATAAACTTCTCAGGAAGTATGAGTTGAGCTGGAAAAGACTTACTTCTCAGAATATACAAAACCAGAATCTCCTTAGTCCTAGGCCATAAATTAGGCTGTTGCAAAGGAACATGGTAGCTCTTTGAGGTCACCAGGATATGCTTTGGGGCTGTATTTATGCAATAGGAGAAAGGCAGCTACTTAATAAATCCCAGAGGGGCCTTTCGTTCAGCTTCCTCAGTGCGCAATTCTAATCATACCATAGTGTGCCTTTACATATGTGTCCACAGTCCAACTTGAGCTCTTTACTTTTGCTTTCACTTTAATCTGCATCTATGGATTACCCATAGATATTCAGGTCTCTAAATCATAGGGTGAATTAAGGCCATGGAATAAATTAGGGTAAGACTTTGAAGGTGTATCTCTTAGAGCAGCTCTCCATGACAATTTGAGGGGCTCCAGGGCTCCTATGAGAAGCCCACAAAAGCAGTGGAGCCTCTTCCCAGAAAAATGAACCTATAGGCAACATTTTATGTACAATTATATATACCCTCAGGTTAAGAATCCACAGCTCATACCAAAGAAGAATAATCTCAATGAAACAAAAAAGGCTAAGGTGGGAGGAGGAAGGGGGCAGAGTAATGACGAAGAGCAGGTCTCAGAGGGAGCAGCCCCTGTGTTAGTTAAAGTGACATAACACTGGCTGCTGTAACAAACAACTCTCCAAATCTGAGTGTCTTGACACATAGCAGTCCCTTGTGGGTGTTCCTGGTCGGCAAGTAAATGATTTTCCCACTGCAAATGAGCCATTTAGGGACTCAGGCTTCTTCCACCTTGTAGCTCTACTGTCCCCCAGAGCCTCAAAGTCCTGTGCGTATAGCCAGCAGAAGGAGAAAAACCACAGCTAAGGTACATCTACTTCCAGATGTACCTAGAAATCCTAGCCCGGAAGTGCTGCATATCACTTCCTGTCATATTTCATTGATGAGAACTAGTAACAAGGCCACATCTGGAGGGAACTTGGGCTGGAGAATGTAGCCCCTGTCTGGTAAACCATTTCCTAGCAACAACTCTACACTATGGAAGGGGGAGCATGAACTTTTGGTGGTCAGCAAGCTATATCTCTTCCTAACCATTGCATGTAAGTGAAATCTGGCTAAAATAAATGGCAAGGACTGCCTTGAGAAGGGAAAGGAGCCACTAAAAGACATTATTAAGCCCCAGGCATGTGTAGAATAGGGCAACTATGGCCCCACTTTGTTAGTAGCAAGTATAATGAGATTGCAAACAAATTGTCTTCCAGCCTCAGAACTTTCTAGAACCAGATGATCGAGCCCCTCCTTCTCTCTAGCTCTATCCTTTCTTCCTCCTACTTCTAAACAAAAATGTCAGTCCCAGGACCAATTTCCCGTTTATAATGGATACTTTTATACCCATCCATCTGAACCAGAATTTGGTTGGTTAATTGAAAAAGAATTATGAAGGCAGAGAACCGTTAAAAAATGCTATACACAAACGGTAAACATTCTATTTAACTTAAAACATGTAAATATACATTCATTCACAAGCCTTTGTTGCACAGCCAAGTCATTTTCTTTGAATATAAATCTGCTGATGAGATTTACAGGCTTTCCTTCTGGCATGAACTATACCTAAAATGCACTGTCTGTGATTTCCAATTTTGGTGTCTTGAGTGGATCAAGAATTTAAGACACTTGTGAAGCAAGCCCAGCGAATAATACTCCCAATTTTTTAATGAGTTTTCAATCTTTTATAATTGTTTGGCACACATAATTCAACATTTTTAGCCACCTTCTGCTATTAAATATTTCCAAAATTTTCAACTTTGTTCCCATAAAAACAACTTTTAGCACTCATATTTCATCAATTCACATGTATAAATTTCCTAATTTTAATAACAAGTGTAACTGGAACAATTGTCATAAACAGGTTTGGAAGCAAACACAATCAACTCTTAGTAAGTATAGAACTCAACCGATGGGGGCACAAGTGTATATTGTATTAGGGTGTGGCTCTGGGCATTCAGTGGGCCGTGGACCTCAGGCAGCATGTTTTGCAGAGGGAATATCGAGCCTTGGCTTATTTGGTGTGGTCACCAGCCTCCCAGATGGCCCATAATGATCCTTGCCTTTTTGTATTCACACCCTTGTGTAGTCTCCTCCCACAATGAATTCACAGCTGCTCTGTATAAACAATAGAATATGGCAGAAGCGTCAGTTGTGTGACTTTTGAGGGGTAGGTCACAAAGGGTGTTGGGACTTCTGCCTTGGTGTCTTAGATCACTTGCTTTGGGAGAAGCAGTCATCATGCCATGAAGTCATTTGAGCAGTCCTGTGGAGAAACCCCCATGGAAAGGAACCGAGGTGTCCCAACAGGCAGCACCAATTTGCCACCTTGTAAGCGGGTTGGCCAGCCCCAGTCAAGCCTGTGGATAACTCCAGCCTCAGCCAACATTGGACTGTACTCTGAGAGATCCCAAGCCAGCACCATCTGGTAGAGCTGCTCTTGAATTCCTGAGCCACGGAAGTTTTGGAAGATAATGAGCGTTTATTGTTTTAAGCCACCAAATTTTAGGATGATTCGTTACGCAGCAAGGGACAATGAATACATTTGGCAAAATAGTTACGTGTCTGTCATTTAGAGAAATTTCTGCAATAACGGGCTGTCCATTATGCAGGAAACTGCCCTATCTGCATTTGCATTTTGGACAGGCGGACACAGACCATGTGTGAGGTGGCTGATCAGGGATACGGCTGTGATCAGGAAGGAGAATGGACCATGTGAGGATAAACCTAGAAATCTTGGCCTTCTTAGCACCAGACTCAACCAAGCTCACAAGTTTAGGCTTGATTTAGGGTATGGTCAGATAACCAAAGCTTCTTTATTCAAAGTGTAGTCCGTAGAACAGCAGCATCGACATCACTTTGGAGCTTGCTAGAAGTGTAGCATCTCATGCCCCACCTCAGGCATACTGAATCAGAATCTGCATTTTAACAGGATCCAAGGGATTCAAATGCACTTTAAAATCTGAGAAGCGCTTAACTAAAGGATTATTTGTGTAGCGACTTTGGAATACATTCTGGAGGGATTGCTTCTAGAAAGGGTTTCCTTTTATTGGAAGTAAGGTCCCTACCTGATAGGGACACTGTAGAATCAGTTCCCGAATTAGGGGAGATAGGATTTCATGTCCTCCAGGATTAACTTCAGTTTTCAACATTCTGTTCATCTACTCTGTGATCCTTGTCTCCAATTTCACCCTGTCTTAGATGTCTACAGTCCCTGTCCCACATTCTGAGTTCCACCTTCTTCTTTCTTCCTACCTCTTGCCTCGCTCTTGTTTGCTTTAATAAGTTAAATTTGTCAAAACCCAGTGATGTTTTCACGCTACTTGAGGGTGTAGATACGGCTCCAGGGAGAAAAACACACATTTTTCCGATTGTGGTATACCTGGGACACATGGCTTCCTGAGGGCGAGAAGGCAGACTGCTGCCTCCTGTTATTTACATCCTGTGACTCCATCAGGGTGTAAGACAAGCCACTGTGAGCTGGAAGGCAGGATTTTTAAGGAGCAGACAGGAGGCTGGAGAAGTCATTAATTATGTTATCACAAAAATTATTTGGTGCTTTTTCTTAACATTACAGCTACCCTTGCTGCTGGTAATGCCCTTTTATTTGTCCAGGGGGGCTTGCTCCCATTAGATTAGATTAAGTGTCTCATCGAAGGCACAATAACAGATTTGGCCCCGTGCTTTAGCTGCTGGCTGTGCTTGACTGATACCCAAGCTTTTGACTCCCTGCAGCGTATCTAAGCGGTACAAGCTGCAGTCAATGCATTTAATCTACATAAAAAGAACACAAATTGTACGTTAGCCTTTTTGAGTCCAGTAGTCAGGTTCCCCCCCAACACACATACCTCTCCCCCTGCCCCCACCCCTGCTCTACTGGTCAATTTGAGGCCCCCTCGGTGCTGCAAAAAATTTTTTTCCAAGTCAGGTAAAAAGAAGTCTTTTGCATTTTAATTGCACTTGATCTGCTCATTGAATGACCCCTGTAATTTATATATTGTTCATAGTTAGTGCTTTCTGCAGTCCTGCTGTGCAGCTGATAACATAATTCACAGGCACATGCACCTTGGGCTCTGTGGGGAGTGGCTTGGGCTTTCTGTTCTTTCTGAGTTTGCAAAATTCGCTCGCTCATCCTTCAGATTCAAGCTGCTGCAGCTGATGTCAGTCGCAATCTGCTTATGCAGGTGTAGCGAAAAGGCCACTCAAGGAGCCCCAGCCTGCTCCTTTGTTTACATTTAAAGATTGCCCTTTCCTTTCAAGCCGCCTACGCTATTTGCTGAGCCCTTGGCTGTGTGTGACGCAGCTTCCTCCACACCCTCCCTGGATCCTGCAATGAAGTGGCTTAAGCTAGAACTGTGAAAAGAAAGGCAAATACGGGTATCACGATTTCACAGGCTAACTATAGAGGCAGTGAGATCCAAGACAATCAATCACTAGGAAGGGCATAATAAATTGGGAATGGGGAGATGGCATTTTTTTCTTCGGTACATTAGATGGTTAGCTTTCTGGAACTAGAGCCGTGCTATTTTTGTGATTTGGAAAATATTCTAAGCATTTAAGACAAATCTATGGGAAATCAAAGTTCAATTTTTACAAAATGTTTAATCTTTTCACTTGCTTCATATTCACATTGAAGCTGTATTCTTCACATTCTCCAGAAAGATAAGTTATGAGGTTGAGTTGGGTTATTGTGGCCCATCTCAGATTTCGCTTTAGTAGTTTTGCTCTCAAAACCTTTTGGGAGTAAGAGATTAGATCCTTGCCTCACAAAGTATGGTTCATGGTGCACCAGCCTCGTCGCCTGCAAAGTTGTTTGATGTACAGAATCTCAGAATCTGCATTCTAATGAGATTCCCCAGGTGGCTTGTACAGCAGAGCTGGAGAAGCACTGAATTAGACAATTGGGTCTCATCCCTGGCTGCACATTCAAATCTCCCGAAAACCTTTAAAAAATACTAATGCCTGGACCCCATCTCCAGAGATTCTGATCGAAAATTGCTCTAGCATAGACCAGGCATTGAGAGTTTTTACAGCTTGCTCACATGATCTAACATGCAGCCAAGAGCGAGAATCACAGGGTTATACAAAATCTTAGAGAAGGATTCAAAACAAACAGTTCTAAGCCTAAATCAGTGCCCCACAAACATTTCCAAAATCCCCCCTCCAGGCTCCCTGGGAACCAGTAGGGTTTTCGGCACAATTTAACATGACAAGTATTTGCTCAGTGCCTCTTATGGGTCTATCTCGCCACATCCCACAGGTGCACTCGGACACGCCAGAAGGCAAACTCTCCTTGTGGGTGAGACAGAGTTTTCTGTAGAGCCCCCTGCACCATCATTCTGAGAGGTCACCCTTTGTGTCTGCTGATGGTTCCATGGGACTCTGAGAAGGTGGGTTCCCAGACGGCTCTGAAACACATCCCTTTGCAGAAGTTGTAGGATGCACCCGTCTGGTTTCCTAAGAACCTATTTCGGAGAATCCCAATTTCATGAGCATGCATGATTTAGTATTTTGACATCTTTTCTGGCATATGTTTAGCAAACTTTCCTATTTTTTTACTAGAAGATAGGCAGATGGCCCTTTGGAAAAGATTTTGGAAAAAAAAAGTCAGAAGACCCAGGTGCGAGTTCTTATTTCACCACTAAGCAGTTTGTTATAATGTCTGAAATTTACTTTACAATTCCTTACCAATTACAGAGCGATGTTACGTTTGTCAAATTTAGGTTAATCAATAACCCAAACACAAGTCAAGCATGCACGCTCCAGGGCTGGTCTGCGGGCGTTCTAAGCAGAGGGGCCATCCTCTAGAGGCTGCTGCTGTATCCATTTCTGCTCTCTAGATCACCTAGGTTTCGCTAATGAGGACAGCAAATATTAGAAAGAGGATTTATTGGTGAAATGAATGACTTGCTAGTTAGCATGATGAATGTTGAAACGAGCTCTCATTGATGAAATCACATGAATTCAAGATTTGTGGATCTGCTTAAATATTTTAGCAATACCAGTTACTCTTGCATGAACTGGGTATAAGAACTCAGTGACATCCATAGCTTGTACTGTTAGAGGTGGCAACCAAGAATTGAACCCTAAGTGGGCCCTTGCCCAACCATTGATTTAGGAGGATTTCTTCTTGCCCGATGTTGGCTGTAATGATAATATAATCCTCTCATGCTATGTTGTTGTCATGTCTACTTTCAAGTGAACCTCTCGTGCAAGGCGATAGAATACGTTTGAGAATTGCTTTCCTCGTGACCTTGTCCTGAGGCTGCAGTGGAGTAGCTAGCCCTCACTCACTCAAACCTTTTCAGCGGCTGTCATTAGCCAGCAAAAATATTCTAATAGTTAAGCATGAACAAATAGGCATGAGTCAGCTGCAACCAAGTTGTGTGACCTTGAGTCCCACATCTAGTTGCTATACCTCCCTGGGTCTCGGACATTTTATTTAAAAAACCAAGAGGATCATCTGAAAGAGTTTTTTCTGGCTTAAGATTCTAAATTTTTAAAAATTCTAACATAGGAAGAAAAGCCCAACAGACCGAGATACTCTAGGCTGCAGTAGATCTTGCTTTTGACTCTCTACATCCCCCTGCCTGGCCCCCTCAACCGCAGCCCATACTGTGTGACTCTTTTCAGTAACCCCAAGCCCCTGGGAAACTTAGCCCGTGCTTGTCATTCTCTCTGTATGGTCCCAATTAAGTCTGTGGACTGTAATATGGAATCCTGACAAGGCTCTGAATGTTGCTAAGTTAATAGAATATTTTGGCAAAAAGCAGAGTGGAGGAGATGATACTTTACTTAGCCTCACTTAGCAGGCTCCTTTTATTCTGAGAAACACTGGCAATGGGGTTGGTTTCAATTTTGCATTTTCCTTCAAGGGGATCTAGCGGTGGTACTCATCTCCCAGTGTGGCTTAAATGAAGCATCAAGTCCCGTGACCCC
Source organism: Equus asinus (assembly GCF_041296235.1). Lineage (NCBI taxonomy): Eukaryota > Metazoa > Chordata > Mammalia > Perissodactyla > Equidae > Equus > Equus asinus. Next base: position 13,826,435 of record NC_091820.1, on the reverse strand, counting down.
GCGGCAAGCGCCAGTAACTCCTGCTTGGTGCTTTGTGGGATCAATGAAGCTATTGCAAGAAGCAGATCCCAAATGGTGAGGCTCAGTCGAGTACTCGCTTGTTCTAGCAAAGGAGGAAGAGCATGTTTAATTGACCTCTTGGTAGATAGTTGTTCCCATTTCACCTTCCTAAACACCCTTGGTATCTTTCTATTATGGCTTCCCAAGGATTCCTGGCATGAGCCTTTTGTAGTTCCTAATGAAGCCTTTGTTATTTGCAGTCAAGATCTGTGGCATGAAACAAAGAAGGGACTTGACAGAGCTTTTCCAGTGCAGTTATTGAAAATAATCCCAACCTATTGGGGCCAAAAATAACTAAGATCAAGCTATTGTTGCAATCTTGTGCAACAGCAGCTCCAATGAAAAAATGCTGGGCAGCAAACCAACGGAGACAGTTCATCTCAAAGATTTTCCTTAGCAAAATTCTTCAGGACATCTGGCCCCCAGCTCTGAAGTTTTCCTGTTTTGTGTTATCTAAATGTTTGTTGGGTTTCAGCTTTGCTATGTATTTTTGGTTTTCTAAAATAACTTACCTTAGTCTTAAAAGACAGTATAAAGTGAATGATCCATTAAGGGCTTCGAGCAGGTTGTGATTGTATATTATTGTACCTGACTGTATTTTAAATAATGAGAATATTGAAAGTGTGATGATCAGAAGTCTTGGTTAAAATGTTGATGAAAGATAAAACAGCAGGGGTTGACAGGTATTTCTTTAAGGTGATTTGGATTTTTAAAGTCTAATAATTAGCTACTAAATAAGTTCATTGGTCTGCACTTATGTAAAACTAAAAAGAACACTTAGTCCACTTCTTTGAAGGTATTGGAATATAAAATCCCAATGATCCTAATGTTTTCCCAGAACCAAATGCAACGCTCCTTGAACTCAGGTCAAGATATTTTTCTTAGCTAAATGTTTAATAAATATCGACTATATGCCAATTACTGTGCTAGGAGATTAGGAGTATATCCTCAAAAATAATGTAAGGAGGGACAGATACACACTTGAGAATCACCAGCTATCACCCTAATTTTGAAATCCATGATCAAGCTTTGAGCCATGGGAAGTGCTAGTGATGGCCGTCCAACGCCAAGAGGCCAGTAAAATGAGAGGCAGCTGCAGTGCCCTCGAGCTTAGAAGGAGGAGAGGTTGGAAGGCTTAGGGGGTTCACCTTCTTAAGTCACCCCACTCTCATCTCCTCACCCTTTTTCTTCTATCTCTCAGGACATCAGTCTCTAGTCAGGAGTGAGTGAGTCGGTTGGTCATTGTCTTGAGTATCTCAGCCACAGCTGTCCTTCAGAATCATCTATAGAATTAAAAACAAATAAACAAACAGATTCGCCAACCTCTGCCCAGGTTTCAGAATCCGAATTACTGGGGTGGGGCTGGGGATTCAGTATTTTTAAAGCATTCCCTTTGCAATTCTGATGCACATCCAGGGTTAAGACTTACTGGACATAGAACCAATGTATTCAGAACACTTTGTGCTAAACGAAAAGGAGGCTATGAAAGAAATAGAAAGCCACAAACGATTTATTACAAGCAGAGGAGAACTTTAGGCAGAGAACGAGAAAATAATAGAGAATGTAAGAGGAAAACAGATAACCCAGAAGGAAGGCCATGGGACTGTTCTACATTTGCTGTTTCAGAGGCAGGAAGTAGTATTTAAGCCTTTGCACAAGCAGGCTCACCCTTAATATTTGTAAGACCTGGAACTAGAGCCCAAATGGAAGCCCATATCTGTGTCTAAATACTTAAAAGTTATGAACAAGTTAGTAAACTGTTAATCAAAACATGTCCATCCCCCTACCTTGACAAATATACCTCTGCAAGACCTGGAAGACCAGGTCTGAATTTAAAATTATTGGACTCCTTGGAGTTCCACACTGGACCATAATGGAATGGGAAGAGTAAGCTCAGGTCACCAGAGTGTAGCCCACCCGCCCATCTCTTCTCTCCTAGACTAGACTCCATCTCCCACTATAAGGAGCCTCATGGGCACGTGGACCAGTGGCCTGTAATGTCCACCTAAATTCTGTTCACACCTCCCTGCAAACAGCTACCCCTTGGCCTTTCGTCTAGCAATGGGTGTTCATACTGGCTACATAATCTGCCCTTGGGATGAAGGACCCAGGGAAGAGGCCCATGCAGGCACTGGAACCTGGCTTGGGCCATTTGGTCTGGGAATTCCAAGGTTCCTGTCACCTAAACCATGATCTAGAAGGTTCTGGTTTTGCTGACTCCTCATCCTGTAGGAAGGGACCCAGCTTGAGTGAGGTTCTCTAATGGTCAATGCCAAGGATAGAGCCCCTCTTGAGGAGATCAAAGAAAAGCACTGTGTGCAGGCAAGATGGTGGATGAGTCCTACAAACTACAGGCTTGGCCCATAGAAACATGAAACATGAAAATCAGTGTCTGGAGAATAGTCCTAAAGAAGAGTAACTTTATCTCATTTCCTATCCTTCTCATCTCAGATGTGAGTTCAAATTTAGACCTACCAGCCACACTTATCTTAGGGTTTTTAATCAGTTAGGATTAGGTTCAGCAGAAAAGTAGCAGTAGGATTAGGTTCAGCCAAAAAAGAAAAAAGAAAAACACAATGGCATAAACAAGATAGAAGTTTTTCTCTTTCACATAAATGTAAGCAATCAAGTCTACTACAGTGACTTTAGAATCCCCAGGGTCACAGATTTCTTCTATTTTGATGCTCTACCATCCTCAAGACTTGGTTTCTACTTCATGGTCCAAAATGGCTGCTTGAGCACCACTCATCAAATCCATATTCCAGCCAGCTGGAAGGAGGAAGAGAGAAAGGAGTATCCTATTTAAAGATACTCTCCAGAATTTGCACACCACACTTCCAACCTCTATTTGATTGATCAGTTTGGTTATGTAGCCACAACTAGCTAAAACTTGCACCCAGCTAAAAATGGAGGTTCTGTTCCTAAAGAAAAAAAAGGAATTGGGTGACAACTAGCAATGTCTGCCAAGGGACTTTCGATTTCAAATAATAGAAACTGCAGGAAAATTTAAACAAAAGTGGAATTTACTGGATGGCTATTGGGCGGTTTAAATATTTGACAGGCTGAGTAGAGGGTTAGGCTCTGAAAGTGGACGACTGATCTATCCAGAACACCACCATCAACCCAACTCTCAGAGCTGCCAATACTACCAGACTCTAAATACTCCCACTGATGCTGTGTATAATTTCTCAAATGTCCCTACAGCTTGGCACCATTCTCTCTAGAACTATGCTGTCCCATATAGTAGCCACTACGTGTGATTAGTGGTACCATATTGGACAGTGCAGACGTAGAACATTTCCATCATTGCAGAAAATTTTATTGGACAGTGCTGGTCTAGATTCAAAGTCCTGAACCAAGCTGTCCGATTTGACGAACTAGTTTATGTGCCTACCTCTTGGCCACTAGGAGCGCCCCCACCAAGATACGCTAAAATTTGCTCAAAATAGGAAGGAGGTTTAGGTACTGGGCAACTGAAAAAGCAGGAAATGTCTTCTACACACTTACCGATACTGTGATCTCGGGCTAACTACTTCTTTAGCCTCAATTTTTCCATTTGTACAGTGAAAATAATGATAACTACCTCTTAAGATTGTTATAAAGATAAAAAGATAAGATATGAAAATTACCAGGACCATCTAGGTTAAGAGAGTCTTAGATGCCCAAATGCAATGCATGGTCCTTGATTGGACCCTACTTTGAACAATCAGCTGAAAAAGACATTTGGGAGACAATTGTGGGAAATTTTAATATAGAAGGAGTGTTAGATAATATTAGAAAATTATTGTTAATTTTGTGAGTGTGATAATGGCGTTATGATTATATAGGACTTGATAAAGTTTTTAAGGGTAAGATATTATTATGTCTATAATTATAAATATAAAAAATAAATGAAACAAAATGATAAAATGTTAATGTTAAATCTACATGATACGTAAATGGGTATTATTCTCCTTAGTATCTGTTATTTTTGATATTTTTTCATAATTTATTCAAGAAAGAAAGAAAAGTACCAGGTCTATAACAAGAATTCAATAAATGTGAATTTCTCTTCTTCCTTTCAGTCTTAGGGACCTTATCATCTTCTCAAAACAGTTGAAGTGCTTCTTATACTTTCCTCATCCAATCTGCCTCACTTTTCCCAAGGCCACCTACTTAAAGGCTTCCTGCCCTTTCTGTGACAGCATACTCTCTGTATCTGTGGGGGCCTTTGACTACAAGGAGTAATTTCCCCAGTCATGGAAGGAACCTTGCAAAGAGGTACTTGTCCACAGCACTGATACTGTATGCAAAGTTTTTCCCCTGGCACCATAGCAGGGTTCAAAGAAAGAAAAACCAGTATACCAGTGCTCATTTTCCCATTTTGTCAGATCAGCCCTCTTTTCCTGATGCTTAATCCAGAAAGAAGTGGTATGGGGAAAGAGGAGGATATGGCACCCAGTTTTTCATTTTAGCTGATCCACTTATTCAGTAAATGTAGAGGAGGGAAGCATGAAAGTTTGGAAGATTTGAGTCATCTCACAAACATCAATAGTAGGACACATGGAAATGGATCTAGAGTGGACCACCTGATTTTCTCTCTGAGGGCTAGTGAGAAATGACTTACCAAAAAGGTGGGTTGTACATTTGGCAAATAAACAGCAAGCTACGAAGGCTAAATAATCTCTTCCTATAGTGTTGAAGTATCAACAGTTTCCACGTGTTTGTGAGATTAAGGCAAGTAGAATGCCAGCCTCCTGGCCAAGATCATCAGTGCCCACTTCTAGTGGCAAACGAACTTATGGTACAGGACCTATCTTTAGGTACCACGTGCCAAAATATCCGCTTTGCACACAAGATGCAAGCATCTTGAGGCCCATAGCCATTCTCAATATTAGGGCTGATAAAATAATGACTAAATAAGAAAGCTAGTTTTATATTTGGTACAATAAGTAAAACAATGAATAATGGCATTTTTAAAACCAGATTTTCCCCTAAAACAGTATGTTTCAAAGTCTAACAATGAACCTTCTGCTTCCAGCAATATGGTGGTGGGGGCAGTGGGGGTGGATGTATGTGTGTGTTTGTTAGGGGTAGAAGGAGTGCTCTGAGGGACCCTCCCACTGCATAGCAGCTGTGACCTGGATATAAAATACTCTTCAAGGCATTTCTAGTCTCGCAAGTGGTTGGAGAGATTTCCAAAGGCTGCCACAGCAGCTACCTGCCAAACAAAAAGTAATCCAAACCTGGACCAGAGCAGGAAGCCTTAAACTGCAAGCAATAGGTGTTGGGGGAAATGCCCTGAGAGTAGATACCAATAGCAACACTTATAGGAATAGCGAGATGTGGGCCAGCATTGAGGTGGGGATGCTGATCCTGGGACCCATTTACTAGCTAAGATCCTCACAGTGGCTGAAGTGGTCTTAGGTCAGAGGTGTCTCTTACTTTCTGCTGAAGTAAATCCTCTTTGGGAAAAGCTTCTCTTGTTTAGATCTAGAGGATTCCCACATGTTAAAATCAAGCAATAAGCTCGCAATATGTTAAGGCAAGCCACCAGGAATCAGAGGCAACATAAACAACATATAATAGATTCAGATCTCCACAATGATTAGACATACAGGAATTTTCAGATATGGAATACAGAGCAGCTACGTATGAAATGTTTAAAGACATAAAAGATGCAATCACACAGATGAGCAGGCAACAATAGGCTAGCAGAAATAACCAGGAAAAAAATTTTAATGGACGTTCTATAAATAAGAATACAATTATTGAAACAAAACCCCCAAATGGACTGGTTAAACAGTAGATTAAATCCAGCTGAAGAGAGGATTAGAAATTACCCAGAAGGCAACACAGAGAGGGAAGGAGATGGAAAATATGAAAGAGAGATTAAGTGATTGGAGGCTAGAATGAAAAAGTCAAACATAAATCTAATTGGAGTTTCAGAATAAGAGGAGAAAGAGAGACAGAGAGAGACAGAGAGACAGAAAGAGAGAAAGAGATTTGAAGAGATAATGGCACGAATCTTCTAAGACTGACAAATGACCCATATCCAGGAATCACAACATACACCAAGAAGGATATTTAAAAAAGAGGAAACTCACGCCTAAACATATCATAATTCAACTGCAGAGTATCAACTGCCAAGAGATCTTAAAAGGGGCCAGAGAGAAAAGATGGATCATACTCAAAGGAATGACAATTAGACTAACAGTTGCCTTCAACAACAATGGAAGTCAGAAGACAGTAGAATAATATTTTCCAATTGTTGAGAGAAAATAGCTTACAGCTTAGAATTGTGTACTCAGAAAATCATATTTCAGGAAGGGGGGGAGGATTAAGATATTTATAAATACAGAAAAACAGAGGGATTTACTACCAAAAGATCTTCATTAAAGGAACGTCTTCTAAAAGATATACTTCAGGTAGAATGGAAATGATGTCAGAAGGACGATCTGAGATGCAAAAAGGAATGGTGAGCAATAAAAACATGTAATATATGAGCAAATAATATTTGAGAGAAAAGGAACACTAATGCCAAATTTATAGAGTTAAGAAAAAAATAACAAAAACAAAAATCTTGGCAACAATCACATGCAAGTCAGAAGAGGGGAGATCAGAGTTAAAATCGGCTGAGATCCTTAAGAGTAATATTAGAGAACAGAGGTTGGCAAACTTATTCTGTAGAGGCAGACAGTAAATATTCTAAGTTTTGCACACCATTCAGTTTTTGTCACGACTATGAAACTCTGCAGTTGTAGCATGAAAGCTGCCATAGATGGTACAAAAATGAAAGAACAAGGCTGTGTTCCAATAAAACTTTATTTACCACGACAGGTGGTGAGCAGATTTGATCATTGGAGCATAGTTTGTCAATTCCTGTTCTAAAGGGATGTTAAAATATTGTTTAGTTTTTGACTTTGTAAGTTAAATATACATGATAAAATTTCAACAGTAGTCACTAAATGAATAAAAATAGAGTCTATAAAGTCCAAACAAGTAAAAAGGAACCATAAAATAAGGAAACAAACAAATGCACCCACAAACAGACAATAAACCGCAAATAATACAAAAAATAGCAAGAGATGGGAAAGAAAAAAAATCACAGAAAAAGCAGGACAAATAAAAAATAACGCAGCAAAATAAGCCCAAATATACTAATTACCATTACTTACCATATATGCGAGTGAATTAAACTAGCCAATTAAAAACCAGAAATTGTTAGATAGGATTTTTTTTAAATGTAGCTTATATGTCCATTACAAGAGTCACACTAAAGAGTCACACAGAAAGGCAGAAAGTAACAGGGTAAAAACGGCACACATCAGGCAATTACTAACTCAAAGAAAGCTACATTGAGGAATATAGACTTTAAGATAAAAAGCATTATCAAGGTTAGAAGGGGTCGCTAGATCATTATAAAGGATTCAATTCCTCAGAAAGATAAAACAATTCTAAACTTGGACGCACCTAATAAAATAGCCTAAAATGCATAAATATTGACAGAGGAAACAGCCCACTGGGAGACCCTGGGAGTGGGTGATGATTTCAGGAGCTTAATGAGATTGAGCACTTAAGCAACCAGGGTCATAAAATCATGTGCTCCCTATTCCCCAAAGTAGAGCCACACCCCAAAATAGAGTAGTGTTAAGACTGCCTCACATCATCAAAGGGAGTGTGTGTGCGAGTGTGTTTTAAACTTAATTAATTAGAGAGATTCCCAAGGGGGTGTGGGGGTGCTAGAAGATTCCTATTTATGTAATAGCCCAAAGGCTGACTGGAATCCACTATTAGGTTCCCTGCACACGTGCCCTGGAAAAACTAAGCAGAGGCAAGACCATATGGCCAGCACAAGGAGGAAGCTATTGTGGTTGGTTCACAAGGGTAATGCTTGTCCTGCACAAAAACGATTCACCCCAGCTTCATTCATTTCAGAAAGCAGTGCCTTGGCCAGGTAAGGTAGACGTTAGGAACACTGGGAAGAATCCTGTAGGGAAAAAAACTGCTCAAAACACAATTCTGAGGTCACTAATCATCATTCCCATCATCTTCATCAATCAGTCAGTTCAGGCTGCAGTGGGGTGTACATAATATTGAGAATACCTGCTCTTTGCCTTCAAAGGTCAGTTGTTCCCCCTGTAGAATAAGGGCAAGAAATCAGTGAAAAGACCGAAAAAAAGTCCATCTCTTTATACACAGGACTAACCTCTGAAAAGTTTGAGTCTAGGACTGGTGATAGCTCAAAGGCTCTGAGCGTGGCAAGGGCTGAGTCCGCTAATGGGAGGTGGGAGGGTCCGAGGGAAACTCGCTAAACATGGCTGTCCTGAGGATCAAGAAGGGAGAGGGTAAGGCTGAGGGTGTGGAGAGCAGGATACCTTAAGCTTTTTGAGTAGTAAGTGAGGTGTGCTAGTCCTCTTCCTTTGTCCACCCGCCTCCCAACTCGATTCCCCACCTCTCTCTGCCCTGCTCTGTGCCCCAGGATCTGAGCCCTGTGGGTGGCATCGCCTAGGTTCACTTGCTGGCTGGCTTCCTATAGAGACTGAACAGTGGGAGACCCTGTCAGGAAGGTGGGGGGTGGGAGAAGAAAGTAGCGGTGGAGGATCTTTCTTCCTTGCTCCCTCTCAGCTTTGGCAGTGCATCCCTTCGGGACTCTGTTGAACCTCCAAAGACCTTTTGGCTATAAAGAGCCCTGCTGCCATGATAATGGTAGCATTTATTGAGTGTTTGCTATGTTCCAGTGCTTACTATACCCCAGCACATTATAGAGATGAACTTGTTGAATCTCCCCAAGAACTCCGTGAGGTAGGTACTCTATTTACAGACGGATAACTATGACACAGAAAGGTTAACTAACTTGCTCAAGGTCAATCAGGTACTAGGTACAGGGCTGGGATTTCAGTGCAGGCTGTTTGGCTCAAGGGTCTGTATTCTTAACCTCCAATAGAAATATAATGCAAGCCACATATGTAATTTAAATTTTCTACTAGCCATATTAAAAAATGTGAAATGAAACAAGTGAAATTAATTTCAGTAATATATCCTATTGAACCCAATATATCCAAAATATCACTTCAACATATAATCAATGTTTTAGAAATTATGAAGATATATTACATTCATTTTTTTGTATAAAGTCTTCAAAATCTGATGTGTAATACTTGTAACACATCTCATTTCAGATGCTAAATTTTCATTGGAAATACTTGTTCTGTACTTAGATTTTATAAAATTTACAGTTGAAAAAGTATCATACTCAAGTTTTTCCAAAAAGCTTTCCAATAACTGAATCAAATAACAGTTTCTATTCTTAATAAGCTTTTTATTTAAGAATAATTTTACATTTAAAGAAAAGTTGCAAAGATGGTACAGAGGTTCCTGTATATAACTCACATGTTTCTCTATTGTTGACATCTTACATTACTATGGACGTTTGTCATAACTCAGAACATGACATGGTTACATAAACTCCAGCCTTCATTTGGATTTCACCAGTTTTACCAGTAATGTCCTTATTCTGTTCCAGAATCTGATCCAGGGTACTACATTGCATTTATTCATGGATTCTTAGTCTCTTCTGGTCTGTGGTAGCTTCTCAGGCTTTCCTTGTTTCTTTGTCAGTTTGGAGATTACTGGTTAGGTATTTTGAACAATGTCCCTCAATTGGAGTTTGGCTGATATTTTCCTCATGATTAGATTGAGGTTGCGGGATTTGTGGGGGAAACCACAGAGGCGAGGTGCCATCCTCATCACATCATATCAAGGGTACGTGCTATCAATTTGACTTATTACTGGTGATGTTGACCTTGATCACCTGGCTGAGGTAGTTTGCCTCATACTCTATTCCTTGAAAGCAAGGAATTCATACTCTATTCATACTCTATTCCTTGAAAGCAAATCACTAAGCACAGCCTATGCTTAAGGATGTTGGGGTGGGGGATTAAGCTCCAAGTATCAGTTTTAAATTTAAATTTATCAAAATTAAATAAAAAATTAGTTCCTCAGTTACACTAGCCATATTTCAAGTGGCTGGTGGCTACCATATTGGATAGTGCAGCACTGTACATTACCACATTTCAATATTTGAGGCAAGAAGCAGCTGGTGAGGCGTTGAGGTGCTGAAGAGGGAGCTGATGGGCCAGAGTTAACTGGAAGGAGGAGTGATGAGAGATGAAGGTATCTTAAGTAGAATTGTTGAAGGACAGGAGAAGGCCAAGGCCAAAAGATAAGTTAATGAGAAGCGTTAACACAATAGTGTGTATGTGTGTGTATAGAAAGGAGAGAGGATAGGAACAGAGAGATGTTCCAGAGAATATACACCTTGACTGTGTGCTCAAATTGAACCCTGGGTTTTGGTAAAAAAGTTTGAACTTACAAATCTGGGCTCTGGTTTCAGCTGTACCATTTCTTAGCTGTGTGATGATCTTGGGTGAGCTACAATTCTCCAAGGTTGTTTTCTCATCTGTAAAATGGGGTAGGTCATAGTACTTACCTCATGGGGACACTGTGAGGATCAAAGGATATGTGTTGCAAAGGGCTTCATAATGTGTACTATAATCTACAAATGGAAAGGTATTGTGAGATGGTGGTGGCGGGACGTGAAGATCAGCTTTCCTGCTGGAGAATTAAGGTGTGCTGGTTCCTCTTTTGCCCCTCTCAACCCCCAGCTTCAGTCTCTGGCCCTCTCTGCGCCTCAGGAACTTACACACTGCATCACCCAGCCTCCGTTGCCACCTGGCATGCAGCTGGAGTTGGCTAATGGGAGACACCAGCAGAAGCTCTGAGTGGCAGGAGAGAGAAGCCAGGGGATTTATTCCCTGCTCTTTCCCTGCTTTAGCATCCTGTCTCTGGTAGTGTCTGCACCTCTCCAGGATTACAGCTCCCACTGGGAGACCCCTCCTGTGTGGCTCCAACTCTCTCCAAGCTCAAGTAACAGTATTTCCTTCTCTTGCCCCTTCAGCCCTAGACATGGCAACAGCTCCCCACTCTCTCTGGTTCCTTAGTGCTTCACCATCTCAATTCGCTCCCTTAACCCTGCTTGCACCTCAGTGTGTCGTTCCTTCCTTGAGTTTTCTTCATTTAAGTCATCTAGTATGAATTCTCTGTCCTTCTTGGCCCCTGACTGTGGTGGAGAAGGTGGTAAGGAGATGAGAGCATGAGGTGATGACACCAAGGCAAGGACTGTAGTGATTGAATTGGGGATTAATCAGGCTCTGGACCAACATGCTATCAGTGAAATCAGAGGAGAAAAGACACTATGGAGTAAAGTTATGTAGAGATGCGTGAAAGATGTCAGTAACGTGAGTGAGCTACAGAAGAGAGAGAGAGAAGAGTTAAAGGCTAAATTGAGGTTTCTATGCCAAGTGCACCAAGAAGTCAGCCAGACCACAAGAGCCAAAGACACGTGGCCCCCAGCCAAGCAGGAGGTACTACCCACAATAACGAAGACATCAAGAGGCTATGCTTGGTTTTGAAAAAGAGTATGGATAGTGGATTCATACAAATGTGGTCCTGATTCCGCAACTGACTGGCTGTGTGTCCTTGGGAGATTTAATTGGCTTCTCTGTGCTTGTTTTCTTATATGGAAAATGGGGTAGAGTTGTGGAATTTAGATAAATAAAAGCCATTTGTTCATTCAAAGTCCACAAATATTTTTTGAGCCCCTATCGTGTGCCAGACACTATTCTAAGCTCAGCAGTAAATGAAACAGAGAGGGTCCCTGCTTTCATGGAACAGTCTAGTGAGGAGAATAGACCATGAACCAGTAAACTGTCTTCAGTTAGGTTCCCTGGAAACAAACTGCAGTGGAGATCTGCCAGCAGGAAGTTTATTATGGATGCTCTTAGGAACAACACTGGTAGGGGAGTGAGGGAAGAAAGACTGGGCAGAGAACGGCAGGGAGAAGTTGAGCTGTGGTGCAGGTGTAACAGAGGCTTCAGCCAGCCCCACAGAAGCTCTGAAACTGGGATAGCCCTTCAGAGTTGCCCCAAAGCAAGGCAAGCCTGTCGGCCTTTATACCCCCACCTCAGCCAGTCATTAAGTCCAGGCTGCATTAGGGAAGGGGTGTGACCAAAGGCTAAGTGGATTCTTACAAGGACAATTCTTGGAGGGATGCTCAGCTGAGAACACTCAGCAGCCATCACTCCCAACACGTGGAGGAAAGAGAACCATAGTCCTGAAAGGAGGATCTGGAGGGCACAACAGCACATCCGTTACATAAACAAATAACCGAACATGCTAATTTCAGGTAGCAATAGGTGCTATGGAGACAACAAAAGTGGGTAACGTGATAGTTGGAGGGGTGGGGGCACTTACTTTAGATTAGGTGGTTAGAGAAGGCTGTGGCACATCATAGCTGCCCAATAAGAATTGGTTTCATTGCCTTTCCTTTTATTTTGTAGAGACTGGTGGACATATGGACATCAATCCACCACGAGAAATATATGGTGCCACTTCTCTGGATGAGGCAGACTCCTAGATGCTAGGGGGGTTGCAGAAAAGTAGAAGACATTATCTCTGTCTCCAAGGAGCTTGCAATGTAGTTAAGAAAGATAAAGGATACAGAAAATTATCAAACAATACCAAGCGGTATCGCATCAGTGCCAACAAATGACAAAAATAAGGTTAGGAGTGTCCACATTCTTTAAGCCTGGGTGGAATTTCACAGGTGGAAAAGAGCCAGGAGGGTAGTTTTGGTCAAGAAGAATAACTGGAGCACAAACCAGTGACCTGGGAATGGGCATGGAGTGTTGGAGTGTTTGATTTGTGGGTTGGGATCAGCAGAGCCGGGCGGTTATTTCTTTGCATGGGCCAGTGATATTTTTCTAAAGCATTATTGGCTTTATCCAAAGTCAGAAGATCACTAAGACCCATTTCTTGGACACATGAGATTTTGCCGTGCTTTTGTGGGTGGTGGCTGTGTAGGTCAGGAAAGACAGACTAGGACCAGGCGGTTCCAGGCCCTTTTTAATAAGGAGTGAAAGAACCGTGAGAGTTTGCATCCAAGCAACTATGAGAATGATGGTCCTACCAATGGAGGTGGGACTTGCAGGCAAGTGGAATATGGGATCAGATTCCTTGAGAGAGGTTGGGAATGAGATGTTGTTTGGGGATAATATCTGTAGAGCTAATGTCTTGAAACCAGGAAAGAGAGCGAGAGCCCCACGAGAGAACTTGAGAGAAAAGAACGGAAGGTTGGAAGGCTCTGAGAGGCATATCTCCATCACTTGGAAAATAGATCCTGTATTACTACAAGAGGAACACGCTTGAGTCCTTGAAAACATGTCCTAAAGCGTTTTCAGAAGATAAGTATGATCAGCAAGACCCATAAGCATCAAGAAGAAAGAGAAATGGAAGCAGTTTCTGAGACTTGGCCCTGGAACATTTTCTGTTTCCTTGATTTGAAAAACTTTGTTGGCAGCAGGGGTCTGTGCATTCCAAGGGTTTGAACTTGAAGGGGATGTCATTTTTGTTAACCTTTAACCAAGAAGGCAGTCAGGGTGGAGATAAATTATCTGCTCTAGGAGGAATAATGGTTGCATTCAAAGAGAGAATAGGAGATTACTGAGGCGCTACTGTGAATGACCCCACGACCCTTCTCTTCATTGGAGGATTGATGGAAAAAAGGTTCCCCCCACTTCTTTTCCGGGCACTAAAGGTGAAGTCCCAGGAGTACTAAGGAAAGGGTGACAGGACAATTTGAAAAATTAGGAAGGATATGAATCAACTAAACAAGGAGGCATTTATCCAAGACTTCTAAAAGCAACTAAAGAAAATGTATTAACCTTCTAATGAAAATATTGTTATCCAATTCATCATTGGAAACAGTTATTTTGGTAACTGCTGCATTCACCATTTTAGGAAGTTGCTTAGCAGGATCCAAGATCGTGGAATTCTGTCTTCAAAGCCTACCCATTGTTGTTCAAGAGGCAATGACAGAAGGATTTAGATTAGAAGGAACAGAATTTTGTCCCACAGTTTTGAAGTGTGGTTAGGCCAATGGTTGAAGATGTTAAGTCAGAACTTGCTCTAATGTGGTAGACACTAAGAGTTAGTGATGCAAGTGGCTAGTTTAGACTCCTCAAATATCACTAGAGATGGGGAGAGTGGAGACCAGAAGACTGAGAAGAAATGTAATGGCAGATTGGCAAGTACATAAAAATCATAAAACTGAATGAGGCCAGTAGTCTAGTTAACAGGACTGTACCAATATCAACTTCCTGGCTTTGATATTCTACTACCATCGTATTAGATGTCATCATTGGGGGAAGCTGGGTGAAGGGTACACGGGACTCAAGGTACTATTGTTTCAACTTCCTGTGAGTCTATAATTATTTCAAATAAAGTGTTTAAAAGAAGTCTTGCCTGTGGGGGGAAAAGAGCAATCCTCGTGAACTATAATGAGTATTTGTGTGGCTCTTTACAGTTTTTAATGCTTTCACATATGTTGTCTCATTTGTACCTCCCAATACCACTTTTAGGTAGCAAAGATGTACTATTACCCTTATTTTATAGATAAAGAAACTGAGGCTCAGAGAGATAAAGTAACTCACCTACGGTCACAGAGAGCAAATTGCAAAGGCAAGGCTCAAATTCATATCTTTAAGTTCCAAATGCCATGATTCCTTCAGTCCAAATCCATCTGGCCCAAGTTGGGCCACACAGAAGCAGACCCTGAAACAAGAATTTAAAGGCAAGAAGCTTATTTGGGAGGTGATCTGAAGCTCTGATAGGGGAGCAGGGCAGCATGGCAGGAAAGAACGTATTATGAAACATATTGCCTCTGTGGGCAACTAGGGCTCACTCCCACTGGGATCTCTGGGAGTTGGGAGAGCATGCCTTGGAGTTATGCCCAACCAAGGGATGAGGAAGCTGGCCTATTTACCTTTCAGTCCATCCAGTATGGAGTGAGGGCTACTCTTGTGGGGTGCTTAGTCCATGGCCCTTTTAGGTTATTCAGTTCTCAGGCCAAGTCAGGCAGAGAGTCACAGACACTGCTTGAAGCAGGACATTGTCAGCATATAGTGGAAATGTTAATGCTCAGGGGATGTGGGCAGGGTCCCCACCAACAGTGACTGTCCCTTTATTCTAGCATTCACACCCTAAACCTGCTGCCAGTCAGACCATTTCCTCTCATCCTAGAATGTTCTCCAACTACGCACACACATACAGACAGGTGGAAACAAGGGGGGGAGGGGGCGCCCTTATCTTGCCTGGTGGGCCCAGGAGTCAGCATCTAAGAAAGAGCAGCAAAGATGTGTGCGCATGCGTGTGCATGGAGACTAGATGTGTACACATCTGTGTCTTTCTGCACATCTCCATGATCCACCAACTTATTCCAAAAGCAATTTGAGGCTGAGGAGAAGCTATCAATGTTGGTGTCCACTGGGTAAGAGGTTAAGTCAAAAGTCAGAGGTTAGTTGACATTTTCCATTATGCCAATATAAGCCTGGTCCCTCTATTGGGGCTCCTTTAAAAGGGGTCTAAACATGACCAAAAGGAGCAATTGGCTAAGGAATGAGTGGAAGATAGCACTTTATTTAGTCTGGTGTATACTATGGAGGAGAGTAATGGATTCTGGAGAAATGGGCTAGCTAAGTGACCATGTGATGGAGAGGGAGAAGCAGTCAGCGGAGGCCTTTCTCATGGTGATTGCCACCCACTCAAGAATTCATTGGCTCACTCCTTATTCTTATGGTATTTCTTCTCCAGGGTACACGCTGATATACTCTTCATCTCTGTGGGATAATTTAATCATCATGTACACACTCCAGAAATTAGTGCCCAAAATAGACATTTCAGACATTCTAACTCTCAGTCATTGTAATCCGGTCATTTGCCTAAGTATGTTCCCAATTAGAGTCATTTTGCTCTGTTTTTGATACCATGAAGTGGAACACATGTTCTGATCTTTTAAAAAATCTTTTAAATAGCAAAAGTACACTATGTTTCCCCTATTATAATCATTCAAAAGCAGCTGATGGAATCTTTCTCGACTGTTTGTTCAACCATAAAAATTTGATCCTTGAATTAGCATCAAATAAAAATATCCAGAAGATGTAATGCCTTGAAATGTAGAGCATTATTTTTGTTTCTAGAAAACTTATACAGCTTTAAGTAATTATATCCTCACAGGTTTTTTCATATTTAGAAGATGCCACAAGGTTGTGATACCAAGTCATGAATGATAAAATAGTGTTCAGTCTTGGTACACGGAACATCAGTTTATTTCCCAGTTTAGCATCCATTCCTTCTAAATCATAGCCATATTCTTGCATTAATACTATCAAATGTCCTAAGCCTACTTATAAACAAACATAAAACCAGTAGTTGAACCTAGAAAATGCCCTTGGATTTACCCGTATTTTGGGTCCATGCTTCTTTGCACTCTTCAAACTTCAGGTTTTGGTTTTGGTTTTTGTCCCTCCTGTGTTCTCATCATAAACTGGAAACCACATCTGCTGACAACTTGATGCTCTTACGTCAGGTCTGCCTCTCTTTGCAAGGGGCTGGCAGTGTAAGAGGACCTGTCTCCTGATGAAGATGACGCTGTGCCCACCAGGGGCTCATCACAGTTTCCCAGGTAGAGGACCCGAGGTCTGCCTCCCTTTACAAAATAAAATTTCTCTCATATCTGTGAACAGAGAGGAATTTGGTGTAAGCAATGCTTACCAGGCGTAAGCGCTGGGAGAGGTGTGCTGTTCTGCTGGTAGCATATCAACATAGAAACCTAGCTATCTATGGTGGTTTTTCAATGATTTGCTACCAAATGGGTGCAGCTGAATAACTGAACACAAAAGGAATAATTAAAGGATGCTCAAACACAATGTTAAATGGCAGAGGCTACAACATAATTACAAACAAATGTTAAGCAATACCAACAGAGCCTGCCATTTAACTTGATTTAATTTTTAAAAGTAATTTGTGATATAATATGACAATTTTGGCTTTGCCAAGAAGGGCAATTCAAAAGCAACCCGACCACCAACGATTGGAATCAATTCATCCAAGAAAGGCCATTTGAGCAGTCAAAAAGTGCCAGAGGTAAAACCTATATCAGTGCCCATAAATATAGCAATGCCCTTCTAGGAAAGGTGGGACCCAGATTCTTGGAGAAAAGGATGGAAGACCCACTGTCTTGGGGGAAAGTAGAGACTGCACCCCAACTCCCACCTTTCAGTTGAGGCTTCTTTACCTGGGAAGTTATAATGAATTCCTGGTGAACGCAGCATTTTGTCTTAATCCAGAGACAGGTCTTCTTAAATTGCCAGCACCTTGCAAAAGTCTCTTTATTTGGAATTTTTATGAATTCTTCTCTTTTTTGAGGTATAGCTTATAAGAGAGTGCACAATTATGGAGCGTGAAGTTCAGTGAATGTTTACCTTTGTCTACACCCGTGTGACCTCCACCAGATCAAGATATAGAACATTTTCAGAGCCCCAGAAGGCTCCCTCATGCCCCCCTCAGCCAGTACCCCAGGGTAAGCACTATTCTGACCTCTAGCGCCATAAAGTGGAATTGCTAGATCATAGGGTATATGCGCCTTTAGCTTTAGTAGGTGCTGCTAGACCTTTTGCAAAAATATTGAACCAATTTACAATCCTAACGAATCACTTTTTATTTGCCCAGACTTTCTGCTATTGGCACTGAAAATGCTTGACAGCTCTTCTCTTGATATTTGCTTGACCTAACCCATGACAAGTTTTCATTACCCCCCTGGGTTTTTAGTGGTGTACAAGCCAATATGGCTGTCATTTGTCATTTACTTGTGGTGGCAACCGCAGAACAAGCAATATGGTGACACACTATGATTTCACAGTTATTGTGGGCATTACTGTGGATTTCGTGGTAAGTCTCCACAAGACAAAACAAGGTCATCCCAGTAAATCGCAACAAATCATGACCTGTGTCATTACCTTATGAGACCCCAAGGCCTAAACTATTTCTTCTGCCTCCAAGGCAAGGAGATACACCATCCTCAAAGGTCCCCCAAGAGCTGTTTGGAAAACAGTGGATTTTAAAACCTAGAAGGAGTGTGAGAGGAACCCAGGGGCTTTGCCAATGATGTCATCATTCAGCCCCCATTTCAAATCTAAATCAGCTCGATGGTATCTCCACATTTTTTCTTTTTTTAAAAAATTATAA
Source organism: Equus asinus (assembly GCF_041296235.1). Taxonomy (NCBI): domain Eukaryota; kingdom Metazoa; phylum Chordata; class Mammalia; order Perissodactyla; family Equidae; genus Equus; species Equus asinus. The sequence continues at coordinate 13,808,252 of NC_091820.1, read as the reverse complement.
TTAGGCTTAAAATTTTTATTTTCAGCTTTCATTCAATTAGTCTTGGAAAAACGTGTACTTTAAAGATCTGGGCACAGCTGACAGAGTGTGTGATACAAATATTCTGTTTGGTATTTATGTCATAGACTATTAGTGTCATTTGTTTAGAATTTGGTTTTATTTTAAACATTGCTCAAAAAAAAAAGAAACAGCAAAATACCAAGTGGCGGTTTATCTGATCCACTAAAAATGTTGTATTTAATCTAATCCTTTTCCAGGGATTTAGAAACGAAATAAATCTATAAATGCCTACCGGAGAACACCTCTACATTTTCCTGCCTCCAACCAAGCTAAGAATGCATGCCCAATGACAGGAAATGCTGTCTGGGGATTGCTTTATAAACAGCCAGCGAAAGGGGAAGATGAAAAGGGGAAAGTAGATGAAGCGAGATTGGCTACACATAGATCATTGTCAAAGCTGAGTGATGGGTGCCAGGGATTCATCATGCCATTCTCTCTACATTTGTGGGTTTGAAATTTTTCATAATGAAAAAACTTGAAAACCTTATCAACAATAACAAAAACAATCAAGTTAATAGTAATTAAGGGGTATGGAACTGTAAAACAAACAGAATTTTTAAAATAATTTATGGAAGTAGGAACATGGACTGGCTATTTGCTCATATTAAGGAATTATGATCATGGTATTGTGGTTATGTTTTAAAAAAATAATTCTTATCTTTTAGAGATATATCCCAAAATATTTATGGATGAAATGGTACGATGTCTGGTTTTTACTTAGGAAATGGGCAAGATTGGCCATATGTAAATGGTTGTTGCTGAATGTCAGGGCCATGAGGGTTCATATACTGCTTGAGCTACCTTTGTGTACGTTCAGAAAGAAAGAAAAAGTAATTTATGCATCTACATTCAAAGAAAACAGATTAGTACTGTGCAAATGCAGATGTAGATTTCTCTTCATCCTTAGTTATGAAAAGCTTAAACTGAAATGTTTTTATGAAACCAGGCATTGTATAAAGCACTGCTGAAGTTATTCTTTCATTTGGGGAATGCATTAAAACCAATAAAAATTAAAAGTGCAAGTCCAAACAAAAAGGTAATTGTAGGGTTCAGATCAATGTCACCCAGTGGACTAACAAATTCCCATGGTTCCAAGGTTACAGTGCAAAGCTGCCTGGGAGGTAGGGCTTCTGGGCCTCTGTGGCCTGTCCATTGTGTCACCAGTCACTGGCTGTATAGGGCTGGGGTGGGACACAGCTGTCAGATGGTGCTTCCTCAACCCTGCCTCTTCTAGAAATTCACAGACCATTGTACAAGGACTAAGCTTTTCTGAACCAGTATCAGAATCTACGTCTGACAAGCACACTGGCCCATATGGAAACCATGGGACTAAACAAAGGGGCAGTACGTGCAGTGGTTAGGAACACCAGCTCAAAAACCAGGCTCTCTGAGTTTAAATCCAGAGCTGTGTGACCTTGGGTAAGGTATTTAACCTCTCTGTGCATCAGCTTCTTCGTCTTTAAAACAGGAGTGATCATAATAGTACTCCATCTCATGGGGTTATTGTGAGGCATAACAAGGTCAAGCCCTTAGAACAGTGCCTGTTGCGTAGTAAGTGCTTCACAAATGATAGTCATTGTTATTATTTGTAGGTGGGTCTGTTCTAAAATATCCTCGAAATGTGATCTCTTTACTCATAGAGCAGCAAGCAAATGCTCAAATAACTAACAGCCGTGCTTCCCATTCTTTTCCACCCAAAGACCCCGTAACCAGAGGGGAAGGAATGGTCAGTGCAGGGAAATCTGGGAGAACGGTGTGAAGGGGTACTCTTGCAAGTACAAATCTCTCTAAAGTTTAATATTTTAGTTTAAGAGCCCCACAGATTTTGCATCCTGCACCATAATACAGCTGCATTTGTTTTATTATAGAAATAATGTCATCCACCCCATAATTTTTTGCATTGAACTGAGGGTCAGGAGAGATGCTTTGTGTCCATCTCATGGCTTTCCTGATTCTCTAAATACACCTCTCAGTTTGAGAAGCTGAGACGTTTAGAGCCATTTGGTTTAGTGAACATCCCAGATCTTCCTCCCAGATAATCTGGTGTACTTTCTATCAGCTTCTCCTTAATACGATCTTCCATCCTCTGAGGGGCACCGCCTAGCTTTACCTCATGGCCTTTTATGGTCAGGGTATTGAGTCACACCTCCTGCTGCCCACATTTTCATTGGCTCCTCTGCAACTGTTGGCTCAGTCCTTTTTGAAAGCCACTGAGTTGGTTTCTGGGACATCACTGGCTTCAGGATCTCCTCCTACCGCTCTGGCCACTCTTTCTCTGTCTCTTTTGCAGGATCATCTTTCTCTATTCTACTGTTAAGTGTCGCGCTCCTCAGGATTTTTGACATCAGCTCTGGGTTCTTTTTATTCTATGCCTTCCCGGGGTGACCTCACTAATATCCAAGGCCTCGGTTTCCACCTATAGAGAACGTTGTGGTCTTTGCCTGCTCAACATCTCTTTCCCCATCTTCTAGTACCAGAATTTCTCTTTCCTGGAGGAACACACATGTGAGTTTTCATGGAACTGACTCTGTCTCACTCATTGCCACAGGTTTGGGTTCATGACCCAATCAGAATACTCCAACTTCAGGTTGTAGGGCTTGGTTCAGGAATGGACATGTAACCCCCAATGGACCATTCATAGTCTTCATTGAGACTTTTCCACTGAAGCTATCAGAAAAAACAAAAACAAATCTGAATCTATGAATGAATACATGTGAATTGGGCCCTTTGGTGTTCCCAAGGGCCATCTTCCCCGAGAGAGTCAAAGAGATTAAAAGAAAGACAGAAATCCAATGCTGTCATTTAAACCCCTGAATCCATCTATGCCTGAAGCTGAAGAAACAACCACTGGGCTTTTCGGTGTCCTCAGCCAATGAATTCGCTTATTGGGGTTTTTTTTGTCGCTTGCAACTAACCATATGCTGATGACTCCAAAATCCACATCTGTGGCCAAGGCTTCTCTCCTGAGCAACAGACTCATAGAAATAACTTGCAATTAAACAATCCCCACACAGATGTCCCACGAGGACATCTAAAATGCAACATATTATTTGCTAAATATGCAAACCCTAATCACACTATAAATTTATAATTACTTGTTAACGTTTTAAAGTTTTCCACCAGAATGTAAACTCTATGAGAGCAGGAACTTTGCTTGTTTATTCATTGTTGTATCTCTAGCACCTAGAGGAACATACATAGTAGATGTTCAATAGATATTTGTTGAATGAATGAACCAACAAATGAATGAAACAAGGACTTTTCCTTGACTCCTTTTATAATATCATCTACCATATTCAATCAGTTACTAAGGCCTATAGATTTTGACTCATAAGTATCTCAAATCTCCTCTCATTCTGTCACTGCACCCCACTGCTTACTTCAAGCCCAAATTGCTTCTTTCCTGGACCATCACAAAAGTCTTCTAAGTCATATTCCTGCCTCCAGCTACCCTCTACACAACTACCAGGCTGTTTCTAAATTAGAAATCAGAATCTATTGCACCTCTGCTTAAAATACATCAGTGATGCTACAGAGTTTTCTGGCTCAAGTCCTGGCTCCTGTGTCCCTCCCCAGGCTTGTCTCCTGGCTCTCTCTCCATGCAGCAATAGGAAGAGGAAATCACTTGGGATCTCCAAAATTCATCAGCATGTTTCCTGCCTCTGCATCTTTGCACGTGCTATGGTCACCTCCCATGCTCTCCTTTTCATCCTCCTGAGTATCCTGCAAAACTCATGTCCTGTCCTTCAGAAAGTCTTCAGTGGTCTCTCTCTCCCCATTCTGATTTAGGAGTCCTTCCTCTGTGTTCACAAAGCTCCCTGTATACTCCTTTGTCTACCAAAATACTTATGTGGCACAGACCATTTTAGCACTGACTAGTATCTATGTTCTTTCACCCTGGGAACACAAGTGGACTACATTTCCCAGCTTCCTTTGCAGTTAGGGGGCCATGTGACTGAGTCCTGACCAATAGGATAGGGCAGAAGTGATGTGTGCCACTTCCAGACCTGGCCCATTAAAACCTCTCACATATGGTCCTCCCTCTCTTTCCCCTCAGCTGAGTAGAGAGGACTGAAGTTTTATGAGAGGGAGGAGTCACGAGGTAGATGGAATCACTGTACAGTTCTGCAGCTTGAGCCACTGTGGGGTCAAAACTGCAAAATAAATGAGGAAAAACAAAACCCCAGGAAATTCACTGCCGCACTGACTTGTCAAGTTTTGACTTCCCTCCCCAACCTACCTGCTAATTATTTATTTTTCAGAGTCCTCAGTTAGTTGTTGTCATTGATGCTTATGTATCCTATCCAGGGTTTTTAGTTGTAATCAGTGGGGCAGATGGTTTGTAGAGGGCTTATCCATGGTGGCCAGTACCATGGCCATGTATGAATTCCTGTCTGAATACCTGGCTCATGGGGGGACCTTAATTATGGTTTGCTAGGTGGACTAATTAATTATCCAGATTCATAAAATCAACTATGGCAAACTTTTTACCAGAACAGCATTTCTTACTCTCAACTTTACAATTTGTATAAGTGTGAAAATGTTTGAAACAGTCCTCAGGAGAATGGCAGACATAATTAAGGATAGAAAGTAGATGCTCCAAAGAGAGGTTACACTGTGTAGTTTACTTAACTTACCTGGTGGGAAAAGAATGAGTGATGATAATTTTACATAGTGATCTTCAAATTAACAAGGGATGGAAATTTGTAGGTCACTCCTTTGTAAACTGAATGTGGCTTGTTTCTTGTACCTTATACGTGTATTTTAAGCCAAGGTAAGACATATTTATTCATATGTGTGCATTGAAAATTTAATTTGTAAATTTTTGATTCCTTAAACAATAACATTTACAACTCTTTATTGTTACTTATTATAAAAAAATATATCCCTCAGTTAACGCATATTTGTTAAGACCCCCTACATGCAATGTGCAATGAGGGTTACAAGAGGGACAAGAATTAGCTCCTGTTTAAAAGAACAGGGATAAAGTCCCAGTGATGGGAACTTGACATTTTATGAACCACTTTTACTCTTCTTACCTAATATTTTCCCCACAATGTCCCAAGGAGGTGGGTTTTAGTCCTATTTACAGAGTCTACAGAGGCTCAGAAAGTTTGAGAAATCTGTCCTTGATCACATGCTAATGGCAGAATTGAGTCATCCGCCCAGGTCTTGAGGGTCCAGTTTCTACTCCCTTGTCATTATACCTCAGTCTAGGTGGGAAAGGAAACATCCCATCCATAGACAATTATCCGATGGCTCAAGGCAGGCTATGACAAACGCCAACTGAATGGTCAAATGTAGCAGGGAGCACACTTCTTTACCTCCCATCCCTAACTCTTTTTAGGGAAGGCAGCATTCTACAAGGGCAAAATTCTAGAAAGGGCAGCGTTAACCTCATTGGCTCACTCTGGGTACTAAACTCGTAGTTGCAAATGTTCTTACCAATCCTGATGAGGTTATTTTATTTAGGATGCAATAAATAAAGAGCACAAAAAAGACTGAGAGACTACCTGGGCCTAAACTGTAAGAACTAGATATCTTTAAGTAAAATTTCGTATACAGCAAACTACAAATAATACACAAGGTCATTCCAATATTCACTTTCAATCATTCCTCACTAAAGAACTGTGAAAAACTTTAGCTAATCATTTCTTTCTAAATAATTAAATGTATTACATATTAATAGTGTATGAAGTGTATTTTTTAAATTTAGATGTCAAATTAAAGATGCACCAAAGCAAAACTAATCTAGGATGAGAACCAGGAGCTGGAGGATTGCCTGGAAAGGGCACGATGGACTATTTTGGGAGGAGAGAAATGTCCTATAGCTTGTTTTGGGTGGTGGGTACTCAAATGTCTACAACTCATAAGAAAGGAACCCTTAAGATCTGTGTATTTTATTTTGTGTTAATTACACCTCAATTTTTTAAATGTGAGAAAGAGTGTACACGTTCTCAAAATTCTTTTACAGGTATGTTAGCAAAAAAGCTTGATAACCATTGTTGTAGGCATACATGGAACAAATCTCTTGTTTTTCAAGATTGCTATTTTTCCTTTGGTTTCTCAGAACCACGCAGCTTGACTGTAAGGTAAAGTGATCAATAACATGTCACATTCTTTGTTTTTTCGTTGTTAGCTTTAGTGTTTTTCTCATAGCCACCTTGGATTTTTATGCCTAAGAACATTCTCCAACAGAATAGATGAGAAGGGTGGGGAGTAAAATTGATGGGGAAAGGTTAATCTTTAGATAATTTGGTGAATGAATGTATTTTCCTGTTTGTCTTTGTAATTGTTTCCTCCAAGAACTTCTTTTTTAGAGGAAGAATGTAGTGCTTAAAGTAACTTTTCATGTAAATGGAGTCCCCAAATTGATAATCTAATTTTAAAGAATTGCTCTCAAATTCCATATGAGTTTAGAAGGAAAAATGCCCCAGCACACAGACGTTTGCATGAATCAAAAGATGGATGCAGTGGGTCACACGGAGTGGACATGCTCAGTCCTGATGGTTTTATCCCTGACCTGGCCCTGCTTATCATTTCCCTGCAATTCGCTGATTCAGCTAGGCCATAAAAACCTTAATAAGCAACTGAATCTTCTTGCAAAGAGGGCATGAAGCCCCAGGCTTTAATCTTCTGGCGCAGTTGAAACAAGTGACAAGGTGGCCTGTTCTTCCATGAATAATATTCCCATCTCATGGTCTCTTCTCACATATGCTACGCAGCTTCAAGAGATTTCTGCCAGTCCTCCATATTTTCCGTATCTGGTCTCTGCTCTGAAAGGCCATCTGATTGTTCTCCCCCGCTTCAGATGGTCTCTGCCTTTTAGAACTGTGAGGCAAATCCAAGAATTCTGCTGAGCTGCATGGATCAAGAAATTTGGGGTTTTCTTTCTTTCTTTCCTTATAGATCTTTGGCTGTAACAACTGGAGCCAAAATGGCTCTTTGGCAATAAAGGACATCAATTCCTTCACTTTCCTTCTTTTCAGGTGTGACAGTGATAAGAGGAATGAAGAGATAATGGGTTAACCTAGAACAGTCTTGAATACTAGTTTTTCCTCAGGGCCCAGCAACAGAAACATCTCTTATTTGGAGAGTTTAATTTCTTGCACTCAGTAACACTACCACTCATCCTCAGGAGCGACTTCTGCATCAGTGCCATTCCTTAAGGATGTAGAGTCCACAAGATCATTTTTTTCCTCCTTGATCACCTTTTTGTCACTTCCATTCCCTAGTTCTTCACTTGTTTGATCAGTATTAGAGCTTCTGCTTTTATTCTGGCACCCAACTGCTCTAATACTGACTCACTCAAAACCCAGAGTCAGCCCGAGTGCCTGGAGCGATGGTGGCATCTATTTCCTCTCTAGGATTTCTGCATTTATGTGGTGAGGTAGGCAGCATGGGGATAGCGCCCTCTTCGGTTCTTTTCCTGGAGTTGGAACTTTCCTCTGCACGTTGCTTGAGTGGTCTGGGCTTGGGATATCCATGCTGTGGCCCTGGAGTGGTGGTGACAAGATTCCTTCTTAGCTTGTCATAAAGAGGGCATGGATATTTCACAGAGAAGCTCTGATGTCCAACTAGTTCTCCCAAAAGATCACAACAGAATACTGTAGGCTGCTTCACCGTTACGTGCCAGCCTAGATAATGCGTGACCACTTGAAGAGTGAACATTTCACCTTTGCACCTGCCACTGCAAAATCTTCAAAAGTGGCGGTTTTATTGTACCTTGGACACATAAAATCAATCTGATTGATTTGGCCTAGGGAGAACCTGCAAATACTATCAGATGTTGAACACTGGGCGGAATTGGAAAATGATGTCATTTTGGCACTGAAGATATTGCAGTCTGTTGACCAAAACTTACAGTTGTCCCGTGGGTTCTTCCTCAGATGAACATGGAGGGCATCAGTCACAGCAGCATTTTGAAAGAGTGAGTAGCTGAGCATTTGTAAGGGACACTTTCTGCCTGGAAACAATCTCTGTGTTCTGTACTGGGTTGAATAGTGTCCGGTCCCTCATCCCCACCTCAAATTCATGTCCACCTGGAACCTTGGAATGAGGCCTTATTTAGAAACAAGGTCTCTGCAGATGTAATTCCTTCAGATGAAGCCGTACCGGATTAGGGTGGGCCCTAATGCAACGACTGGTGTCCTTATAAGTAGAGGAGAGGACACAGAGACACACAGAGAAGACAGGTCATGTGATGACAGAGGCAGAGATTGGGGTGATGCATCTACAACCAGGGAACCCCAAGAATTACTGGCTACCCCCAGAAGCCAGGAAGAGGGAAAGAAGGATCCTTCACTAGAACCTTCAGAGGGAGCATGACTCTGCCAAGAACGTGAGCTTGAACTTGGGGCCTCCAGAGCTGTGAAAGAATACATTTCGATTGATTTAAGCCACCCAGTTTGCAATGCTTTGTTGCGGCAGCCACGGGAAACTAAGACATCTTCTCTCACTGTCTGCACCCTGCATTGTTTGCAAATTCTTCTATAAGTCCCACACCAGTGAGAAGAATCTTTGTATTGTGGTTCATTGTAGTGATTCTGAAGCCAGATTACTTGGGTTTGAATCTTGACACTGCCACTTACAAGCTGTGTGATCTTGAGCCACTTATCCCACTTCTCTGTGCCCTAGTTTTCCTGACCTGTACAATGGAGATCAAATGAATGAATAATATTAAGGGCTTAGAACAGTGCCTGACATACAGGGAATGCTATTATGTGTTTCTTATGTGAAAAAAAAGGCTGTTGGTTTGAGATGGCCACATGGATATGGGAATGGTTCCACAGAGGAGGAATTAGGACATGAGCTTGACCTTCAGAAATTGGGTAAGGCCCATCAAAGGCCATCCCGATGGGAGAAAGAGTGTGAGCAAAGGCTTGCTTGGGGTGTGAGGAAATGGTCAGCAAGACTCAGTTAGAGTAGGACTGCTCACCTTTTCGCCATGGCGGGCAGCCGTGAAACTTAGGATATTTGCATACACATGGGGTCAATGAGGCAGGCTGCTTGCAGCTGGACCCTACAGGTCATCATCCAAGTTCCTAAGAGCCAAGCAGAGGCCACACCTTGGCACATCTGAAACCCGTTCCTGGCACCTGTGGGGAGCTCAGGATTTGGGCAGAACGTCTCAAACTCAAATGTGCTTTAAAATGCAGATTCTGACTCCCTAGGTCTGAGGTGGAGCCCGAGGGTCTGCGTTTCTAACAAGCAGGAAATGCCAGAGGCTTCTGGTCTAAGGACCACACTTTAGCTCAAAATCCTTCCTACTCCAAGTGTGGTCCATGAACCAGCAGCATCAGCATCCCCTGGGAGCTGGTTAGCTGTTTGAGATGCATATTAGCATTTGAGAAGCACTGGATTAGAGGACTCAGGTAGCCCATCTTGCTGGAGGGGAGGGTCTAACCACCTCGGTTCTCAGACTCAGCTTACACATTAGATCCTTGTGGGCAGCTTTTAAAAATCCTAATGTCCTGGTCAAAGTGGCTCAGTTAAATCAAAATCTCTGCAAGTGGGGCCCTGGGGAATCTGTATTATTTGTTAAACTCCCCAGGTGATTTTAATGTGCACTCCGGGCTGAGAACCACTGGGCTGGGGCAAAACCCCTCAGCAGAGCCAGAAAGAGAGCCTGAGACCACGCAGCGTTCTTGATAGTGTTCAGGTCCTTTTCCCCCAGCATAGCAGAACAGTTAAAGGCATGGACACCGGAGCAATAAAGGCCTGCCTGGGTTCAAATTCTGCTTTGTGCCACTTACCATCTGTGTGATGGGTGAGGTATTTAACCTCTCTGTGCCTCCATTTCTTTACAATGGGGATGATAATAGTCGTAACTATGCCATAGGGTATTTATGAGGATTAAACGAGCTAAAATGTAAAGTGTTCATTACAGTGCTTGGCACATAGTCAGTGCAGTGTAAGTGTTTGTTCATTTAAATACATATTTTCCTCTTTCTGATGGCGGATTATGGAAGGTTGCTCACTTTCCTGTTGCCCCACCCCATCCTCGGTGCTAGGTTCCTGGGCAGCAATCATAGCTCTGATTAGGCGCTCAATAAACGTTTGAGGAATGCATGACTGAATGGTTACAATGCCCCCTTGTGTATTCAGTGGGAAGAAATAACAAAACATACAGTTGATTCTTGAGACTGGTATGGGTAGTGTGATCAACTGTCCTGGTTTGCCCAGGAAGGAGGGGTTTCCCTCGACACGGGACTTGCAGTGCCAAAGCTGGGGAAGTCCCAGGAAAACTGAGACAAGCTGGTCACTGTAAGTACGGGCACCACTCAAAGGTTCATGTCCTCAAAATACTGTTTCCAAATAAGCACAAGGAGAGACTCCCAAGGCTGACTTATTTATGCACACATCACAAAGGCAATGGCTATTCACTTCCTGGCCGTGGGGTATGTGTGTGTGTGTGTGTGTGTGTGTGTACACACGTGCACACCAATAATAACAGTGGCTGGAATGTAGTAACAATGTGGCACATGATACACACTGTGGTGAGCAGTTTGCATGCTTAGGAGGGGGCATCAGATGGCCTGGTTCAAATCCTGGTTATGCCACTTAATAACTTTGTGATGTTGGGCATGCTTCTTAGCCCCTCTGTGCCTCAGTGTCTCAATCTGCAAAATGGAGATAATAATAGTACTCACCTTTCAGAGCTGTTAGGAGAACAGATGAGTCCATCCATGTGAAGCATTTAGCAGAGTGCTGGACACAATAAATTTGATTGATGCTGGAGATTATTACTATTATTGCTATCATGATTAACACTACCAGGCAACCTACATTCCTCCTCTGCTCCTCTCCCTCTCTCACCTCCCAGCCTTTTCCCTTTGCTGTGAGCCCTCTGCACCCTGCCTTCTGTTTCCTCTCCCTTTTCTCTCCCTCCCCCACCAGAGGGGCCATCAGCTATTTTACCCTGCTGAGATGGACAGAGCCCACAGTCCACCCTCAGATATACATTTTGATCACATGCCTTATGTTGTATGCCACTGCAGCATTATGAATCTGTGTTAAACAGCATTTACGTGAATATAGAAAACGAATACACCTATTTTTCTCTTTTGATTGGTGGATCAGAGCCAAGAGGTAGATGGCAGTAGATGTGAACTTCAGCAAACATGTGGTAAGTTCTGTCCCTACAACCTTCGAGATGAAATGGAGAATCATAAGCTAGTCACTATTAAAATTAAGTTATTAATGTTTCAAGAGTGAGCAAGAGTGTTAAGTAACATAGGTTTCTGGTGGAGCAGTAAGGCATTTCTCAATCTTATCTCATTCACGATTTCTCATCCATAATATAGATGAAAGTATAGAAGTCACGTATCAGATATGCAGGAGATTAAAAAAATAACAAATACTTTTAATGGAGAGTAGGGATACAAAAATATCACGACCCTTAAAGCAATGGGTGAAATATAACCAGATGAAGTTAACATAGATAAAAGTAAATCTTGTACAAAGGTCCAAATAAAGCCCTTTGAACATATGCAAATCAATATATGTTATATATTATTACATTGTATATCATGTAATTAATACATTAATTTTTGTTGTATATTATATTAATATATTATAAATAATTATATAATGACATACTACTATATATATAGCTTACAATTTTGCATATGCTTTCATCTCAGAAATTCTACTTCTAGGAATTTATTCTAAAAGAAAAATTTTATGTGTGGGTAGCTAGAGGGAATGGTAAAGAGAGAGCCTTGAGATAAAGTCAGTGCAGAAGTAAAATACTATTACAAAATTGGATAGCAGCCTAAATATATGTCAGTGGGTATTGGTAACTAAATTATGGTAAACATAAGCAAAAGAAAATGAGGCAATCCTTAAAAATCGTGCTGTACTAAGAGTGTTTTTCAAACTGGGATCTGAAAACCTTATGCATTAGAATTTTCTAGGGTACTGGTTAAACATACAAGTTCCTAGACCCTCCCCAGAATACTGAATGAGCATCTCTGGGGAAGGGTCTAGAGAAATACATTTTTAATAAGCACCCTCAGATAAATCTGATATACACTTAAAATTTGAGAGTTACCATATAAAAGAAAATTTAATGGCATAGGAAAGTGTTTGTGATATAACAAGTGACAAAAAAGTTCCAAAACCAGGTGATCCTTTTTATGTAAAAATACATATTTGTGTAGAAGAAATTATGGAAGAATAAAGGCCAAAATGATAGCCACGGTTAATTTAATGTTATATGGCATTAATGGAAACACGGTTTGCAAATGAATCGTCCCACTTTATTATGTACTTATCATATAATACCTGGAATATTCTATTTGAGGAGGTAAAATCTATTGAGATTTAAACAGTATTGGATGTAAGGACAATGGAGTGGAGGAGTAAAAGATGGATCCAAAGTTTGGAAGAATGGTGATGCTTTAATGAAGCAAGGAAGTCACAAAGAGAAGCTAGTTTAGGGAAGAAAGATGAGTTGGTTTTGAACATGGGAAGTTTGAGGTACTGGTAGCACATTGAGTGGGAAACAACCAAAGACAGTTGGAATTTTCAGTCTAGAATTCAAGAAATTAAGTGATGCTAGAGACGTAGATTTAAAGACAATAAAAGTTGTAGGAGTAGATTAATCAAGGAGGAAGATCGAACAGAGATAGAAAAGAAGGTGGTTAAGATCAGTTCTCTAGAGAATGCCTTCAATTAGTATAAAGAAAAGGAAGAAAGGACAGTAAAGGAATAAAAGAGGGTGTGGTAAGAAAGGTGGAGGATAAACCAGTAAGATCCAGTGTGACCAACCATCCCAAAGAGGAAAGTTGCAGGGAGAAGAAGGTCAAAGAGAATGAAGAGAAAGAATCTGCCACTGGACTGGACAAATAGGTCGGTGGGGACCCTCCAAAAAGTCTTTTTGAAGAGTGGTGGCATCTGTAGCCAGGTGGCAAGGAGTTAAGGAACAATCAAGTGGTGAGGAAGACCAGAAAACTAGTGTAGTCATTGCTGCACTTTGAGGTCACTTAGTGCCCTCTCGCATTACAAAGAAATGACTTCATGGTTTTCATGCTTCTTTCAAGATGAAGTTGGGACAATTTCCCCCAGCATTCTTTCTCCCAGAAAAACTGAACTGGAAATTTGGGTTGTTCATCCTTTCATGGAACTTTAAATTACCCTGTGCAGTAAAAATTTTTTGAGAGGTAATTTATATTTTCCCTCCTTGCATTTTTCCCTTTCTTTCCCAACTCTGCTTTCTTGTCATGGTGGAGGTTTGGGGCTGGACAAAGAAGTTACCTACAAAACATTTCCCTTCCTGGATTTTGTTTCCAAAAGCCTCAATACCTCCAGGGAATTGTAATGGTGTCCTAGATTGTGAGGCAAGAGAGAGAATACTTTTGAGGAAAACAAAGATTTCTCTAAGACTAAAAAGAAATTCCTCTGGCTTAGGATGGAAGAAATAAGTCTGAGACTCTGAAGAGCCACAGGTCCCTACATTCTTCATCCTGACAGGACCAAGAGAGGAGGCAGATTTCAGACAACAGAGCTGAGGGAAGAAGAACCAAGGTCTAGGTTCCCAGCCAGCCAGCCAAGAACCAGCAGCCTAGGGAGCTGAAGGGATGCTATTGGTTGGGTCTGTGACATTACAATGATACCTCTAGATTTGCCTGAGGTCCAGAGGGTCACCCTGATGTCTTAGTTCTGCCTGAGACCCAGAACCTTGGCACACCCAGAATAGTGGAGGAGAGCACCCAAGAATGTCTGGGATTGAATTTCCCACCTGATAGGATGGGGCTGGTTGCTTTATAGATAAAGAGATGCAATTTTCCTTGCTCACCTGAGTTTGTGCATGGAGATTTATGTCTGCTACCCTAGAAGTCAGGTTCATATTCTCAAGCAAGATGACTGCTTCCTTCACCTGAGAAGAAAACTGAGGTGGTAGAATGAGGCTCTCCAGATGAGGGGGCAACTAGTGTATCGGTAGTAGTCAGTTTGGTACGATGTGTCAAGGAGGGTAAAAAACAGTGACCTCATTGTCAGAGAAAATGGATTCCAGTCCACCTCAGCTGCTTCAGCTTCCTGCAACTTTGACCAAGATATTTCATCTCCCTGGGCCTCAGTTTCCTCATAGGTAAAACGAAAGCGTTAGATTAACTGAACGCTCAGGCTCCTCCCACATTCTGAGACCCTTTGGCTTGGTTAGTTCTCTCCTTTCTCATGGTAAACTGAATTTCTTATCTCTAAGAAACGAGGTGGATTAAACAGCCCTATCAGGGCTGAGCCACAGTCAACTTAGCCTAGCACACAGAAGAAACCAGCAAGCTGGGACAGCTTGCATTACTGCGGAGGCGACAAGTGTGCATTTTAATTAGCACAGCTCCAGGATTTCAGATACGGTGCATGAGCCCATGCAGACTTAATTGAGGGGGGGCAGAGGGTGATGAAACTACCAAGTTTGCTCTTTAAGTCTGGGCCATCCAGTGAAGATGGGTTTGCATACTAGTCTCAGAGCGCTAATTTATCACCCTGGAGAGCAATTTCTTATTAATACAATGTCAATACTACCGGGGATTGGCTAGACCACCTTTGGAAGAGGTTAAATTACCTTTTAATCCGTGTATGGAAGAACAAAGCTTCTGTTTCATCATGGCATAGCAGCTTAGCTAATTTGACATCTTATAAAAGCGAAGGCAGTTCTAACTACACCTGTGTGATACGACCAGGATTATTTCCAGAGAGGCAGAAGACAGGAAAGGAGGGTTTCTGCAGCTGTTATCCAAACTGGCATAATTGATGTGGGTGCAGTGGGTTATAGCTAATGGTCTGTGTTTAATTATGGAGGCAGTGACACAAGGCCTCAAGGATGATAAGGCACTAACCAGATGATGTACCACTTTCTCAGTTATGAGCTCACTGCATAGGGTCAGTACAGTGCCAAGGTGGTCTAAATTCCATGTTCCTCCTGGGATTTGGGCTTGGTCCTCGAGAGGCACAGGGCTATAATTATAAGCTATGTCCAAATTCACACTGACAAGTTCTCCTGGGAGAACAGTCACACACAGGCCCCAGATGATAGTGCTTTGAAACCCCCTGCTCTAGGAATTCATTCTCCATTTAAACTGGGATAATTTACATTGATATATATCTAAAATTCATCAGGCACAGTGGAAAGATGGGACTTTTCACCTTGTCTCATCGCTCAGAGCAATAAAATGACAAACAACCTTTTATTCATTAGCTTGAAAAATAATGACAATAACTGGTGCATATGATCACACCATATCCATTCTCAACTTTTAGCAAGAGAACCTTCAGGCTTTGGTTGGACATATGGCTGCTCAGCTAGAGACTGTTTCTCAGCCTCCATGGCAGCAGTATGAGACCATGCAACTCAGTTTTAACCAATAAGAAAACAGAAGTGAAGTGTGTACCGTCTGGGTCATGCTCTTAAAGGAAACTGCTCATCTTCCACTTATTCTTTTCCCCTTGTGGGTAAGAATGAGGTTGTGGTGGGTGGTGGTTCAGTTTCAGTCTTGAAGATAAGGAAAACACATGTTAGGATGATGGAGCAATAAGAGAGAAGGGACCTGGGTCCTTAGATGACCTTGGGAAACAAAGTCACCCCACCTCCATCAACCGTCTACCACCTTGGACTTTTACCTGACAGAGAACTGGATCCTCTATCTTGTTTAAGCTGCTATTATTTTGGTCTCTGTTAAAACGAATACAGTGAATTACATCGGTAAAGCATCTTCCAGTTTGTAAAGAACTTTCTTTTATATGTTTTATCTCTTAGTTGCACAAGACAAGCAAGTGAAGTAGACAAGTAGGGGTGTGGTTGAGTATCTAGTTGACAGGGGAGGAAACTGACGTTCAGAGAGGCCATATCTTTAGTCCTTAGTCATATATCTACGCAGATACAGAGCCATATCTTGAACCCAGGTAAGCTGGCTCCTATTCCACTGCTCCTTTTACTGTAATATTGCCTTTACACCCTTGGAAACCTCCAGACACAGTCTATATGTGCATGAGAGGGAAATCCCCATTCATGGAAACTCTTGGCTCTTACTGTTTTGATGGCTTAAGCATCCCCGTCTAGCTCTTCTCTTCTCCTTTCCGCCTCCTACAGACCATCCCCAAAAACAACAAAAAAGGAAAACTCCATAAATCAAGGTTTTTAAAAAATGGTTGATGGCCTTGCTTAAAATCAGAACTTCTGAGGGTCTGGGGAGAGGGTCAGTTGCACTGGGAGGAGTATTTTATTAACGACATTGTTTAGAATTGCCGGAACATGGAGTAATAAAAAGCAGAACAACTTTAGTCAGTTTCATTATTGTTTTTAAATTTTCTACAGGCAATGAACCCCGTATTACCTGTACCCCCTTTTTCGCCTGTACCTTGGATGGACCACTTCCATCACCCCCTTAGGATGTCCCAATGTAATAGTAATGAAGGAAAGCAAAATCATAAAATGTAAAATCTGATTCACTCTTGCCTTGCTCTCTGATATGTATACACGTCCGGGAAATGGCTGGTACGTTTGTACCAATTGTCGCCTGTTACGTTTAGAAGAGCTTCTGTAAAGAAAAGTAAAGGTTGTCTGTTTCCTTGGGTTTTCCCTCCCTCTTATCTCCATAGCTACAAGAGTTGGTTCTGTGCATTTTTTTTAAAGCTGGCATCTTGCCCAACTCAAATTGATTATAAAGGTTGGGAGGGGTAGTTGAGATCTGCGGCTTGATTCCCGGGTAAGTTGGCTGTTTAGAAAGATAGCATTGACAGCCGAGACAGCCTGCAGATGGGAAGGCAAGCCTGGAGATTCCCTTGTTTATTACGGAGCCACTGAATGACTCACTAGGTTGGGCTCTTCCTTGGAGGAACACAGAAAAATAAGTGCCTAAGTGCCTGGGAGAAATCAGCAAAAATGTTCTTTCCTCAAAGGCTTTACAGTGGAGTTTCCAGATTAAATACAGCCCACCAGTTAAACGTGCATTTCAGATAAACAACAAATACTTTTTTAGTATCAGTATGTCCCAAAATATTGCATGGGATGTACTGATACTAAAAACATGGGATGCTCAGTTATATTTATCTTTCATGTAAACAGGAAATAATTCTTCAGTGTAAGTATGTCCCAACTACTAAATGTGATATACTTATACTAATAGATACAGGACACCCAGTTAAATGTGGATTTCAGATAAGCAAGGAATAATGTTTAAGTATAAGCATGTCCCATGTTTGGTATGTACTTAAATATTATTCCTTGTTTATCTGAAATGAAAATTTTAACAGAGCATCCTGTATTTTTATTTGCTAAATCCAGCAGCCCTACTTATAGAAATCTAGCAAGATTTTATGACATGGTCACTTTCAGTTCAGGAATAGCCAATGCTGTTTTTCTCGTAAAGGATTATCTAGGCTGTTTGGTTTTATTTATTGGCAGGGTGAGGACATCCAGGGGAGAAGATCAAGGGGAAAGAGGTTGGACCAGAAGACAGGGTACTGGGGTCTGAGTCCTGCTCTGCCAGCAACTGGCTGTGTGAAGTTGGACAAGGCACTTCACCTGTCTGAGTCTGAGCACCCTAAAAGGAGGGGATTGAATGGTTTCTCTAAGGATAAAATGATTCTATAGTCCTATGTCTTTCTTCATGCTACAAATATTATGAGGGAATTCATTTTCCCCAGAGATGATATAGGTTGGCGCTGTCCAATAGAAATAAAATGCAAGCCACACGTGTAATTTGAGATTTTCTGGTAGCCACATTGTAAAAGTAAAAAGAAACAGGTGAAATCAATTTTAATAATATAATTTAAGCAATCAATATAAAAATTACCAAAGAGATAGTTTACATTCTTTTTTGTACTAAATCTTCACAAATCTAGTGTGAACCTTTATTGCACGTCTCCATTTGGACTTTGTTATTAGTGCTGTTGAGTCAATTCTGACTCCTGGTGACCCTGTGTACAGCAGAGTGGAGCTCTGCGCAGTCTCTTTGTGCCGTCCTCGCCCATTCCAGCGCTATGTCAGAAACGCTCTGCTGCTATTCATAGAGTTTCCCTGGCCAAGTTTTTCAGAAGTGGGTGGCCAGGTCCTTCTTCCTAGTCTGCCTTAGTCTGGAAGCTCCACTGAAACCTGTCCACCGTGGGTGACCCTGCTGGTATTTGAAATACCAGTGGCATAGCTTTCAGTGTCACAGCAACATGAAGCCACCACTATATGACAACTGACAGACGGGTGGTGTGGCCCCTGACTGAGAAACAAACCGAGGCCTCAGCAGTGAAAGCATCGAATCTTAATCACTAGACCACTAGGGATGGCTAGACAGATAAATAAATCTTAGAGAGTTAGACACATTCAAAAATGAGAGATCTATGGCTGGTTATGGAGAGAACTTAGGCTATTGAGGAACATATTCATAGGTTTTTAAAAATTAATATACAGTTGATCTTTACTATTCACAGAGTCCATATTTGTGAATTCACCTACTTGCTAAAATTTATTTGTAATACCCAAATCAATACTTTTGTAGTCATTTTTATGGCGCTTTTGTGGTCATCCATGAACATGGCATGTGCATAGGGTGAAAACTTTGAGTTGTCTAAGTGCACGTTCTCAGCTGGGGATGAAGAAGGTCGTGCTCTGCCTTCTTGTTCCAACTCTCATATACTATAAACAGGTGTCCTTTTGGTGGTCTGTTTAGTGCCACATTTTTCACATTTTTGTGCCCTTGTTGGCGATTTTGCTGTTTAAAATGGCCCCCAAGCACAGTGCTGAAGCGCTGTCTAGTGTTCCTAAGTGCAAGAAGGCTGAGATGTGCCTTACGGAGAAAATACGTGTGTCAGATAAGCTTTGTTCAGGCATGAATTAGAGTGCTATTCGCCATGAATTCAATATTAATGAATCAGCAATATATATTAAGGTATCTATAAACAGAAACACACATAAAACAAGGTTATGTACTGATCCCAAAATGCTGTGACCAGAGGCTCACAGTTAGGGTTAATGGCTCAATATTCACCAATTCAGTGTTTGCAGAGACTTTATAGACATAACTACTACGAATAATGAGAATCATTTGTACTTTATTTTTTAGGATGGTTTTAGATTTACAGAAAAGTTGAGCAGATAATACAAAGATCTTCCATATACCTCCCTCCTGCACTCAGTTTCACCTATTATTGACACCTTATTTAGTGTGATACATTCATTACCATTAATGAACCAATATCAATACATTATTGTCAACTAAAGTCCATAGTTTATTTAGATTTCCTTAGCTTTTACTTAACGCCCTTTTTTCCAATATCAGGGTACCACATTACATTTAGTTGTCATGTCTCCTTGGGCTCCTCTAGTCGGTGACAGTTTCTCAGACTTTCTTTGTATTTGATGACCTTGGCAGTTTTGAGGAGTACTGGTCAGCTATTTTGTAGAGGGTTCTCCAGTTGGGATTTTTCTGATGATTTTCCTCATGATGAGACTGGGGTTATGGGTTTTGGGGAGGAAGACCACAGAGGCGAAGTGCCCTTCTCATCGCATGCTGTCAATGACACGTGCTGTCAACATGACTTCTCACTGTTGCTGTTGACCTTGGTCACCTGGCTGAGGTAGTGTTTGTCAGGTCTCTCCACTGCAAAGCCCCTCTTTTCCCCCTTTCCACACTGTCCTCTTTGGGAGGAAGTCTGTACGCACGGCCCACACCTGAGGACCGGAGTAATGCGCCCCCTCCTCAAGACTGAGCAGCTATATCATTTATTTGGAATTCTTCTGCATAAGAGATTTGTCTCTTCTCCTCCATTTATTAAGATATTCAATAATTTGTTTATATCAGTAGGGACTCAGGGACATTTCTTTTATACTTTGGGCTATAATCCAATACTACTTTATAGATTTTGTTGCTCACATTGTTCCAGCTTTGGCCATTGGGAGCTCGTTCAGTTGGCTCCTGTGACCACTTGATATGCTCCTATCAGTGTGTGTGTGTGTGTGTGTGTGTGTGTGTGTGTGTGTGTGTGTTTGAGCACTTCCCTGATTTCTGGCACTACAAGATACTCCAAGTTCATCTTGTATATATCCTGCCCCAAGCCTTGAATCGAACATTTCTCTAAGGATCCCTGCTACCTTAGATTGGAGAATGGCATCAAAACCCAGGACCTGGGCACTAGATTTGCTCACCATTCCTGGAGTGTAATTTCTTTTAAGCCCTCTCAGCTGACAGAGCAAAGAAATGTATGTGTGTATACTAACTCAGGTATACATACATATCTACAAATATTTCTATATATATATCCATCTGTATCTATATTAAGCTAAACGTGCGTTCATACTGATGTCTCCAACTAATCCATTACCACATGGATCATTCTAGCCTCCTGTCCTTGCTTATCTGTAAATTTCCACTCCAACAGTGAGAAACCTGGCTCCCACCATCTGCCATCCATTTACTTAATTGTTCAATTCCAGCGTACATGTATAGAGGTATTAGCTATACATGAACATCATAGGCTTTTCTAGAATAAATTTATTTTCGTTATAAAACTAATACATGATTAACAAAGAAAACTTGAAAACTAGATACAAATCAGGAAAGAGCATCAAAAGTAGGACCCATCACCCAAACACACATTTGCTGATATTTAGGGTTATTTCCTTTCTCTCTGCCTTCTCACTGGCCCTTTAAGCCAGCCAAACTCTCTCCACACTCCCTAAAGCTGCTAGTGGCCATCTCTCAGGACCCTTCCTGTCTCCTGATGGCCCCTAACTCCAGTCTCCACATCCAGGAGCTTACCTGGTCTACAGCCTTTGAACTTGATGCTTTACTTGGCCTCTCTGGATTTGGCTGTCAGCCATCCCAGGGACATTGGCATAGCCTTACTTTGCCTCTTGATATGAGAGACTGATTTGGCTCAGACACTACTCTCTATCCCCTAGGCCTCAAGACCAAACTCCAGCTTAGGTCCTGTTTCCAGTCTCTTTTCTAGTATAATTTTTTTTCTTAGTTTTTCAAATGTGAATTCAAATTAGTTAGTTATTTAAATGTGAATAGTTGTATTCACATTTTAGATATGATTTTGAATATGGCTTTTTCCCTCTTAATATTATGTCATAAGCATATTCCATGTTATTGGAGTTTTCCTAATCACTATTCTTCTGTATACGTTTCATCAACAGGATTTACCATGTTTTTTTAAAAACTATATCCTACTGGAAACTTGAGAAATCCCAATTTCCAGCTATTATAAGTCACTCTGAGATGACACCTTTGTACCTTATAGGCCTTTCTGTATTTAGAACAAATAAGATACATTAGAATGTATTTAGAGTCATTCCCAGAAATTGAGTTATTAAGTCAAAGAGTGTTTGAAATTCTCAATGTACATTAGTAAATTTCTTAAATATGTGTGGTGCTAATTTCAATTTAGGCTTAGCATCGAAAGAGAAACCCCTAGCCCTCCCACTGCCTAGCCCCATAGGGCTGCCTTTCGAGATTCTTGGGAGAAACAGAAAGGAGCCCCGATCTGACCCAGCAAGGCAATTCTTTGGTTTCCTTTTTCTATTATGACGTGAATCCAGATATACCACAGACAAATCGGGCCTCAAAGCACTGTAATAACAATAGCTGACATTTATTGAGAGTTTCCTAGGTGCCAGACACTCTTCCAAACAGCTTTATCTATATTAAATAACTTAATTCTCACAACACTAAGAGGTAGATATTTGGTGGTCTCCATTTTACAGATGGAGATACTGAGGCATAGAGAAATTAAGCAACTTGCCCAAGGTCACTTGGTTTCTACATGGTAGAAACAGGATCTGAAGTCAGGCAGTCTAATGCCAGAAGCCATTCTCTTGGTGCCCCTACTGTGGCTGAGTGAGATGAAAACTCTTAATAAAACAGTGGCCTCATTGCTGTTTATTATTTACTCTTTTCCGATACCGGCATTATAAAGGGCGCTCTCTTGTCATATTTTGTGTGCCTTTGTTTTTAAGTTTCCATTACAGAAAAACTTGCCTTATTTAAATAGATCAGAGAACACCATGAATAAAGGTCACTTTCTTTATTGAAAAGCTTTCCAAAAGAGAAATTTGCATTTCTGTGGATAAAAACTGTATCACAGAAACGGGTGATGGTCCAACGTTTCAGCAAATAAGGAAGCGTGGGGTGCCAAGCCAAGCTCAGCAGCTGAAATGAGGGCTTTCCTTGCTCTTCAAAGACCAGTCTTTCCTCACTGCCTCAGGGATCCTTAAAAGCAATCTTGAAAAAGGTGCATGACTCTAGAAAATGTTTTCTTATTTGTAAAAATGATCAGTTCCCTATCTTTCTGCATATAATGTCTAGGAATTGTCCTTCCTAGACAAAGGAGTTCTGGTTCCTGTGGCTTTCAATAACTAGAAAAAGCAAGAAATGATTTAAAAAATAGCCTTTGAAAGGGCTGTGATCCCCTCTGCCATCCTGCTATAACTGTATTAGTTACAGTAACACTAGAATCTCAGTAGATAAACCCACTAGCCGTTTATTTTCCACTAATGTCAAGTCCAATACCGGGGATCTTGCTCAGCAGGTGGCCTTCTGCAGCTTCCCTTGGGGGCCCCAGCTCCTCCATCTTCAGCTAGGCCCTCACAGTCACCAAATGGGGAAAGAGACCCTGCAGAAGGCATACTGGCTTCTTAACCACCTCAGCCCAGAAGTGAAAAGTGTATTTCCATTTACATTCCACTGGTAGCAAGCAGACGGCACCCCCCCCCCCCCGCCCCGAGGGTCTAGACATGCACTCTCCGGCAGGGCAGCTGCTTTCCAGCTACAGCTCTACATCATGGAAGGGAAGGTGAATCCTGGTGGCCAGATAGTCATCTCTATCATGAGAACGTTAGATGCAATGAGTTCCAACCTCTCAGAATGCTGATGGGGGTGGGAAAGGAGGCAGAGGACCCTCCATGGAAGGGTAGAGCACTGACCCCACGGTCTCTGCTGATGTGCATCACTCGTCCACAGCCATCACTGGCTCCGAAATGAGAGCAGAGCTATCTTTCTGTGCACTGGGCGCAGAGATCCTGGGAGAAATCATGGTCCAAGATGGTTTGACCATAAAGTGAGCACAAAATAAGAAAAGAAAAGTTAATGTGGCATGTAGAACAAATAAATAGGAGAAGTGGGAAGGTGGGATGGTTTACCCACAGGCACTGACTTAGTAAAGCTACATAAAAGCTTCCTGATGTTTCAGAACAAAACAAAACAAAACAGAAAACCAGATGCTCTCTAACTGCGTGGCCCTGTACATGACACCTGACCACTCTGGGGCTTCGTTTATGCAAAAAGATGATGTTGACCCAATTGTTTCAAAAGTGCCTTCTATGATCTTATGATCTATGAACTGTAGAATGGTAATGAGCACTTCCAGAGCCCTCAGAAAAGCCTCCTGTTATATATCTTTATCTGCCTGGTAGTTACACAGATGTGTTTACTTTGTAAAAATTCATTGAGCTGTACACTTATGATTTGTGCACTTGGCTTTATGTATGTTATCCTTCAATTTAAAAAGTTAACAAAGGAAAAAAAAAAGCTTGTCACCTTATCCACTCCTCTTCAAATATGGAGCCTAACATAGTTTTCAAAGTCCGAGCATCACAGAAATGGCAGAGCCCAGAGAAGGTGGCCGTGAAGCCATGAGCTGCCAATGAAGAGGCCCCACAACACCATTCCAGCTCCTGTGAAGCCACCTGTACTGCCATTTCTGCTTTTCCTTCTAGGTGTAAGCACAAGATCGAGATTACTGACACCTTTATTTAATCTCTCAGTTTCCTCATCCATAAAATGGGGTTAATACTAATGCCTACTTCTAAGCATTTTGTGAAGATTAAATGAGTCAATACATGTAAAACACTTAGAATAGTGCTTCCCACATATTAAGTGCTCAATAAACATTTGTCAGATTGATGGTAAGGAAGATAATGATTATCTTCACATGTGTTCTTAAGCCCACAAGACCCAAGGGAACCAAAGTGACTCTGTTACTTTCAGACAAGAGTCTAAATATTTTAACTGGTATTTTTAATTCCGAAGTGTGTGGATCAATATTAATTCCATTCTGGCCTTACCTCCACTTGTAAATTTCTTCCAAATATGGTCCAATTTCCTCCCTTGAGGCTATCCTCTAAAATGGTTGATTGGTTAGCGTCGTGGCTATTAGTGGCTTCACTATCATATGAAGGCAGCCTGTGGCTGTTTTAGGCACTAGAGAACTTGTGGCACACTAGAAGCATGGGAACCTTGCAGCAAGGCTGATCTGAGCAGTAAAGAAGGAAGATATGCCAGGTATATGGATGTGAACTTGGAATGCAAAAATAACCTTTTAAGACAAACAGTAAACTGGAAAATGTGTGTTCAGTTGACACAGTATTCTAATGTATGTCCTTCTCAACTGAAACCCTGACATCTTGAAGCCTGTCAAAATGCTAAGTTGCCAGGACCTCTGGGAGACGATAATTGTCTTAGCTTGGGTTCCTCAAATGGCTGACTCCAAAACAAGGACTCAAGTACACGTAACCAATTTGAGAGCTGGTCTGAGGAAATACTGTAGGGGAGCAGGAAAGTAAAACAAGGCAGGAAAGGCAGCCAATAAAGAGTGTGGTATCAAGCCAATTATCACTGTGGGCAACTGGCATTAATTCTCCAGCATTTCCGGTCTGCTGCATGGGCGGGCAATGCAGACTTCAGGGGCCAGAAAAGACAAAGAAATGCAGGTTCTGGCAAGTGGAAGTCAGGCTGGAATGCACTGAAGTGGTAAGGACAAGGGGATACAGGCAGAACCCTGACAGTATCTGCTACAATAGCCCCAGGCCTCCTTTGAAGTTGTGGCTACGTCTGCACTTCTGGGGGTCAGGTCCTTGTCTTACAAGCCATACTGACAAGCTACAATTCGTCATTTTGCAAATCATTTGGGTTGAGACAACTGTGATGGTTCTCCTAAAATGGCAATTGCATTTTCCTGGAAATCAACACAGGTTTGTTTAAACGCCACTTGTATGTTGCAGCACAGCACATGCAGATCTTGAACATCTTGAAAAAGCAGTACAGGGACTCAGCATAAGTCTGTTCATAGACCTGCCCAGAGGACACCAAATGGTATGTTATTTCCTCCTTTCAACTGCCTGTCACCAACAAAGGAACTCTACATGCTGGAAGTGGTGCTTTTTGGAGATCTCGCAGCAGGCTACAGACGTGAGATTTATGTCAGTGGAAGGTCTGGCATCCTTTCTGCAGTGTGTCAGTGGCACGGATGAATACTCAGGATGGGGAAGGTTGCTATTTTAATTTACATGCTATTGCTACCCGTTTTGGCTGGCTTACCCAGAATGCCCCAGATACCTATTTGAATGGGAAGTGTTCCATATTTGTAAGACAGACCATCTTGTGGAAATTGGTGTTTTGTCACTCTCCTGAACAGTGTGAAGTTAGGAAAATGGCTTGTGTGTCTTGTTTGTGTTATAGAATTCCAGCATTTTTTTCTCCCTGTCTTTCTTGCTTATCAGCAGTTTTCTAAAGGGAGCTAAGAAAAGGCAAAAGGATCCTTTTTACCGTTTTTTTCAGAACCATCCAATGTGAAAAATACAACCTTCTGTTACACCTTAATTATTTTTTGTAAAAACTGTGAGTAGTTTCATACCATGATTTCTATATACGACTAAAATTGCTTGGTAGAAATTTGAAAGCTATCAAAAAAATTTTTTTTGAGAATTTCTTCTTTCTATTTTTCTCTTGGAATATTGATATATTAAACAAAAATAGTCCTTTGTCTAAGGCCCAATATGATCGTCTGCTTTAGATATTTGCTCTTAGAAGCCACACAAATATTTTTGTATTCTAACTACTATTTTGCAGCATAGTTCTATGCATTATTGAATTATCACATTTTTAAATTTCATTTTTATGCAATGAATTTTGTTTATAGAACACTCAAATCACCGTATATAATATGCATGCATATTTAAAATGATAGAGAGAAGCATTCAAAGTTCCAACAAGAGTGTTGTATAATTGCAGTGATGTAATATAATATAACATAATGCAATAAAAATGCAATTTATCCTACGGACATATTTGGCAGAATGCAAAGGTCACTGTTTTCTGACCCTAATTTTCAAGCTGTTGTCTGACATTTATTGTACATCATTAAGAGCAAGCACAAGTAGATCATGTCTTTTGGGGACTAATTTTACGTAAATTATGTGTCTCTAGATTTGTTTGCATGATGGGGCATTAAGTCCATATTAGGAATGTCACAGATCATCCTCCTTCCGTCACAAGAACACTAGAAGTAAATCAGAGAAAAGAGAGATTGAGAGTTCTGAGACATTCTCAAAAGAATCAACAGCAGACTATTTCCAGCAATAAGACAGAATGAGCTCACGAGCAAGGCCTCACTCCTGTTACTAACACACAGAAATGCTGAAAAAACATATCCCCAGAATTTCAATACATAAATGAGCTCAGAAAAGAATACAAGAGGAATCCTCAAGTGCCAGACAGGAAGAAAGGAGTCAAAATGAGGGCAGTAAGGCCAAACGGGTACCACAGTGCATCACGAAGATTTTCCCCCGCTATGAGCCCCACAGGCTGGGGGCTGGGGCTCTAATACCTGTGTAAAACAGGAAAGGAGGCTCCAGACCTTGACGATGCAGGGGAGCCACATCTCAGACAGCTGTGCCATCCAGGTTCTGAAAAGGGGACAAATGGTTGCCAGGAAGCAAGCCCAGCCCAGGGAAATTATGAGGAGGTGGTGTCCCAGCCCTTGGGTGGAAAGAAGTCATTTGCGGGAAATGAAATACCTAGGACTGTGCCTGTCCAACGCAGGATTCGAATTCACACTACCTGTCTGGCACAGGAAACTTAAGCCAAACAGCTAACAGAAAAACTTACCAAGAACCTTTAAAACCTCCAGAATTCCCAATTGAAACAAATGCAAAGCCACTCCACAGGTCCATTTTAACAAATAGTGACTCATAGGGCTCTGGGAAAAAACAACCTACTAAAGAGAGATTCATAATAAAAGATTATGAATGTACAGAATAATACACCCATTGTGAGAGACAGTTAGAAAACTCAGCAAACAAGAGAATTAGCACCTCAAATTGGATATAATAGAATAATCTTAAAGACACTATAAAATAAGTATATTTGAAATAGTTGAAGACACAAAAGAGAGAAAAGAAAGCTAACTGAAAGCCCAAAATAATATGAAAAAAGACCAGAGAGATTTGAATGAGAACCTAACAGAATTTCTCTTTTCTTTCTCCCCAAAGCCCCTCAGGACATAGTTGTATATCCTAGTTGTACGTCCTTCTAGTTCTTCTATGTGGGACGCCACCTCGGCATGGCTTGATGAGCAGTGCTAGGCCCATGCCCAGGATCCGAACCAGTGAACCCGGGACCTCCAAAGCAGAGTGCACGAACCTAAGCAGTATGCAACCGGGCTGGCCCCTAACAGAATTTCTAGTGATGAAAAACAGAGCCGTGGAAATTAGTGGACAGGTTAATCAATGGTCTAGACAAAAGTGAAAAGAGCATTATTGAGCTAAATGGTATATGTGAGGAAATTACCCAAAATGTGGCACAGAGTAGGAGAGAGAAAGAGAGAGAAGTAAAGAGAAAAGAACTATGAAACTGATTTGAAGGAAGTTTCAACCTACATCTAATCAAAGTGAAGAATGAAAAATTAAAGGGACATAGGGGAGAAGCAATATTCCTAGAGACAATGGATGAAAATTTTCTAGGACTGAAAAAACATGTAAGTTTTTAGGCTAAAAAGAGCATACCATGTCCCAAGCAAGATAATTAAAATAAATCCACACCTAGAAAAATATGGTAAAACTACAGAGCACTCCAGTAAGGGAGAAAATCTCGAAAGAAACCAGAGAGGAAAACCAACTTCAAATAGCCTGCAAAGGAACCTTCAGTCACATGACCAAACCTAACTATAAAAGAAGCTGGGAGATGCAGTCAGGCTGCGTGTCCCAGAAGATGAGAACTTGGCTTTTGGAGACCGGATACCATCTCTCCCGCAGTATAGTTACTGCCTTCTGAGTGTTCAGCTCAGACCTATGGGAGAAGAAGGGAGGAAGAAGGATGCTCTTGGGAGACGAAGCCTTTCTAACTATCCTCAAATCACCCCACACAAAGCACTGGAACTTTCTTCTCTGATATTATTTTGGCTTTGCTGGTATAAAGGGTGGTGAAGGAATTCCTCCACCCAGATCGAATATAACATGCTCTAGAAATGAATCTTGTCCAACTTAAACTCACAAAGAAAGGTGAGAATTTGGGTTTGTTTCTCAAACATTGAGCTGGCTGCCCACAGAATAGTAAACTTAAGAAGAAGATCTCAGTGAATCACCCAGGTTAGCCCCAGGCCAATGCACCAAGAGTAATGAATACCTCATTTATATGTGGTACGTCACAGAAACTCAGAAAAACCTGTCAAATTCATTCATTGATTCTTACATTCAACAAACATTTATTGGATGGCTACACTGAGCCATTGTTCTAGATCTGCATAGTCCAATAGGAGAGCCATTAGTCACATGTGGCTATTTAAATTTAAATTAACTAAGATTAGAAATTCAATTCCTCAGTCATGCTAGCCACATTTCAAGTGCTCAAGAGAACACGTGGCTAGTGGCTACCACATTGGACAGCACAGATATAGAATATTTCCATCATCACAGAAAGTTCCATTGGATAGTGCTGTTCAAGATGCTGGAGATGCAGTATTTAACAGAATAGACACATTTCCTGTCTTCTTGAAGCCTAAATGCTATGTCAGATGGTGATAAGTTTATGCAGAAAAATTAAGGAAGAGTGGAAAATGGGGAGCGGAAGTGGAGTCATCAAGGAGAAACAGTTGCAATTTTAAATACAGTAATCTGGAAAGGTCTCACTGAGAAGACAACCATATTAGTTAAAGCAGCTGATATAACAAATAAACCCTCAAATCTCAGTTGCTAAACACAAGAGTTCATTTCTTGCTCCAATCACTGGGTTGTGGGGAGGGACTGTGAAATCATTAGGTGGAATTGTTCCATGTGGTCATTCAGGGCCACAGGCTAAGGAAGGCTCTGCCATCCACAAACACAGAGCTTCCAAGGTTTCCCTGGGGTTAACATCAAGTCAGCAGATGGGAGAAAAGAAAGAATGGAGGATTGTTTAAGAGGTTTCTATGGTCTGTGGGTCAGGCCTAGAAATGGTGTGATTATTTTCACCAGCATCCACTTGGCCAAAACCCAGCCATGTGTAGGGTGACCAATTGTACCAGTTTTCCAGTATTGAGGGGTTTCCCAAAATGTGGGACCTTCAGTGGCCAAACTAGGAAAATTCTAGGCATACCAGGATGAGTTGGTCACCTTAGATGCCATAGAAGATATGCCACTTTCTAGCAATAATTCTATGCTATGGAAGGGGAACATGAATTTTGGTGGGCAGCTAACTGTCTGCTATAGTACCATTTCCCTCAAAAAACTGAGGGAGCCAGAACGCAAATTTGGGAGGAGGTGAGAAGAGCGTTTCAGCTAGAGGGGACAGCAAATGCAAAGGCCCTGAGGCAGGAGTGTAGCTGGCACAGAAGAGGAAAGCAAGGGGACCATTGTGGCTGGAACGGAGTAGGTGAGGTAGAATATTCCAGAGCATCTTTTCAGGTTCCCATGGATCCACCAGCAACCCTCTTGAGACGTGGTTGTTCACTTCCATCCAACTGGCCATAATTTGTTTATAAAGAAATGATAGAGATCTTGGCAAACTGCTTTGCTGAAATCCAGATACACAGTCTATGGCCTTTCCCTGGTTTAACAATTTGATAGCCCTATCAAAAAGATATCTGGCATGAGTTGACAAAGCTAAGCTTCGAAGCCTCTCACATGCACAGATCCCTTCCAAGCCCCTAGAAGGGGCCGTAGCAACATGTTCACACGTCATGTGTTTTTGCACAATCTGCAGAAATAAGATGTTCTAACCACAATCAGTTAAGTCCTCTGTCTCAAGTTCTACTTTCCCTCTATCACACCTCCCTCCAAGTCTGGTGGTGCTGAAGTGGCCACAGACATTTTGAGATCAGGCTGAGGGGAAACAGAGTTAGGCGTACATTTCATTTACTCTTAGTGGGAGATATTCATGTGGTTCACAGTGATTTATGTATATAGTTAATTTCTTGCTAGCCATCCAAGTATAAGAGTGGCCCTGGAATCCTTCTGCTACCTATTGTGCCAACACATGCAGCATTGTGACACAAAGACTCGGGACACAATATGACTCCTAGCCATATTGAGACATCAGCTGGGCCTACGGCACCTAGTACCAGAAATATGTGGGTAGTAGAAGAGGAAGAAGGTTTGGAAAGTACATAGCTTGATGTTGTGGAAAATTCTTCCCACCAACAGACGCAAATGGATATACTTGATGTGCTGGGTTGAATAGTACCCCTCAAAATTCATGGCCACCTGGAACCTCAGCATACTGACCTTATTTGGAAAGAGGGTCCTTGCAGATGTAATTAAGTTAAGATGAGGTTATTCTGGTTTAAAGTGGGCCTTCAGTCCAACAGCTGATGTCCTTATAAGAAGAGAGGGCACACAGGCACACAGAGAAGAAGGCCACGTGAAGATGGAAGCAGAGGTTGGAGCGATTCTGCCACAGGCTGAAAAATGCCAGGAGCCACGAGGAGCTAGAAGATGCAAAGATTCCTTCCCACAACCTTTGGAGGGAGCACCAGCCAGCTGCTACTTCCATTCTGGACTTCCGGCCTCTAGAACTGGAGGAGAATAAATTTCTGTTTTGTTTTGTTTTTTTTTTAAAGATTTTATTATTTCCTTTTTCTCCCCAAAGCCCCCCCGGTACATAGTTGTATATTCTTCGTTGTGGGTCCTTCTAGTTGTGGTATGTGGGACGCTGCCTCAGCGTGGTTTGATGAGCAGTGCCATGTCCGCGCCCAGGATTCGAACCAACGAAACACTGGGCCGCCTGCAGCGGAGCGCGCGAACTTAACCACTCAGCCATGGGGCCAGCCCCTAAATTTCTGTTGTTTTTAAGCCACCCAGTTTGTGGTAATTTGTTCCGGCAACTCCAGGAAACTAAAGCACTTAATAAATACAGCATTTGCAATTATAAGCACACAATACATCTCTTCTTTTTTATTAATTGGAAGAAAGAGAATTTCTGTGCTTGCATGCAATACGATAAGCATTAAGAACGTGTGTGTCAAATTACACGTTATGTGCATCCCAGCTGTCAATAATAAAAAGATGAATTTCAATCAGTCATAATGGAGGTAAGGCCAAATTATTTCTATTATTTCTACAGCAAACGATATCATAAAATTATCATCACATGAAGATGTGATCAAAGAGTATCCAGCCACAAAAAAAAGAAAAATATTTTAGATATATTTCAGGAAACTAATTAATACAGAATATTATGTTATTTTTATTGATATTTGGGATATCTGTCATTTTTTTTAAATTTACAATTTGTAGCAAGTTTTGTTCTCATTCTAAGTAAATATTCACATTTGTACCTAATTTTGCATTTATTATTTTGTATGTTTATATTTTTAAAATATACAAGTTTTTAAAAATTCAAATACAAATCTTTTTTTAAAAAAAATAAAGCTCCCCCCACCAAATTCTACAAAGCTTCAGGCACCGCAAAACCTGGTCTGTCCTTGGGCATGAAAAACGGATTCAAAGAATTTTGCATCAGCATCTGTTCAAAGCATGATTTTCAGAAATCTATGAGCAAGTTAAGTCCTCTGGAAGCTTATATCGTAAGTGAACCCAGTAATCTCTAGATTTACAGCTATCCTCCACAAACAGGATTTTCATGAGGCAGTGTAAACAGCTCTAAAATTGCTTGTGCTTCTTGTGGTTTCGCAACAGCAGTCGGAATGGCATCTTGGGCAGGACAAAAGTTTGTTGTTCCAGACTGTCTGTACACTGCAGAACATTTGGCCTCCCCAGCCCCGCCCACTAGACACTAGCAACAGGTTCCACTTTTTGACAATCAGAATCATTTTCAACATCTCCAAATCTCCTCCAGGCTTGTTGTGGGGGGAGAAGTATTGCCCTCATGGCAAACCACTGCTACATTACGTGGCCCGGAGATGCTCTTTATAAATCCTATTTTATCAGATTAAAATCAAATTAGAATTTAATGCAATTGCCAGGCGCCTTGTTTTGTGCCTCACTTAAGGGGTGGGCCCTCCCCAGCTCTTCCAAATCAGCCCCTCTCCAGACAAGGGAGGCCTGGGAAATATATCTTAAAAAAGCTCCCCATGTGATTCTGACATCCACTGAAATTTGAGAACACTGGTTCTCAAATGAGGTGATTTTGCCCCCTACGGGACTCTTGGCAACGTCTGGAGACATTTTTGGTTGCTACAGTTAGGGGGGTAGGTGCTACTGGCATCTAGTGGGCAGAGGCCAGGGATGCTGTGGAACATCCTACAGTGCACAGGACAGCCCCCACAACAAAGAATGATCCAGCCCCAAATATCAGTAGTAACAAGGTTGAGAAACCCTAATCTAGACATCAGATGGGTTCCTGAAATAGTCTATGTAAGTCCCATTTTAATAAAACAAATTCTATTTTAACAGAGTTGAAAGACTTTGTGTCCACCAAGCCCTATGGCTTTCAAGCAGGCTGACTTGCCTGGAAACCATAAGCAGTTCCCCTGTGGACATTCCAGTCCTGAGTTGTTGAGAACCCTGTAGCTTTGCTCCGCATCCCCTTCCCACATCTGTCAGGCTGCTTCCAGCCCTTCTCAGATCCGACAGAGTTTGCCTGAGCCCCCAGGGAGTCCTGGTCTCACCTAGCCTCTCTAGGTAATTATGACACAGCCAGATTGTAAGTATTCATCAGACCATTTCTTCTTGGGTACACAGGAATCTTACACTTCCCAGCCTCCCTTGCAGTTAGCTTGGGGACTATATGACCAAGAGCTGACCCATGAAATGTGGGCAGAAGTGATGCATGCCATTTTCCTGGCTGGCTTGGCTCTGGGGCAGCAGGGAAGGTATCCAGAACGACCCTATAGAGGGAAGCCGGCAGTAGCCATGATGCTGGCTGGTGGGCCCACCAGAGGAGGCGCTGCAGGGAGGTGGAGTGACCCCAGGGCTCAGGACTGCAATGTGAACCCCGGGCCAAAGGCCCTAGGGAGACCCAGCTGGACTTCAAGGGGTTACACAGCACGTGTAAAAGCCAGGAGAGAGGACATAGGGCCCTGGCCAGCTGAGTCCCATAGTTCTGGGAGTTGCCAGCTGCATACTCCAGCAGCAGAGACAGCAGGGTAAACAAGGGCAAATGCACTGGGACATCAGTGCTATTGAGGCCTGCAAGGACACAAAGACTGTCATGAGGACATGGCAGGTCTCTGACTCCCTGCCCACACCCCTATCCCTTGAAGATGCTGGGTGGGAGCTCAGAAAGGGACTTTTCTCAGATATTCCTCTCAATTTTTATCTTTAAAATTATTAAACATTAAGAAAAGTTGAAAGAATAATACAATTATCACCTGTAAACTCTTCACCAAGAGTCACCTAACATTTCTCCTAACATTATTCCATTATTTTCTCTCTCTCTTTCCCTGTCTCTCTGTACACCTCTCTCTCCCTCTCTCTCTCTCTCTCCTTTTGCTGAAACATTTGAAAGTAAGTAGCATAATGTGTGTTATAATCTATTCCTGTCATTAGTCTTTGTGATGGTTAATTTTATGTGTCAACTTGACTGGGCTAGGGGATGCCCAAATGGCTGGTAAAACCTTATTTCTGAGTGTGTCTGTGAGGGAGTTTCAGCAAGAGATTAGCATTTGAATCCATAGACTGAGTAAAGCAGATCCACCCTCACCAACGCAGGCGGGCATCATCCAGTCCATTGAGGGCCTGAATAGAACACAGAGGCCGAAGAGCAAATTCGCTCTCTCTGCTTCAGCTGAGACATCCGTCTTCTTCTGCCCTCAGACATCGGTGCTCCTAGTTCTTGGGCTTTTGGACTCAGACCAGAATTTACACTATCGGGCCTCCCTGGTTCTTAGGCCTTCAGACTCGAACTGAATTACACTACTGGCTTTCTGGGTTCCAGCTTGCAGATGGCAGATCGTGGGGCTTCTCGGCCTCCATGACCATGTGAGCTAATTCCTATATAAATATCCTCTTATGTCTGTCTATCTGTCTATCTATCTGCCTGTCTATCTATCTATCTATCTATCTATCTATCTATCTATCTATCTATCCTATTGGTTCTGTTTCTCTGGACAACCCTATTTTGGTACCAAGAGTGGTTCTAGAGGAACAGAATTTTAAGGATGAGTTTTCTGAATTGATTCTGGAGTTTCTGGAATTGGCCGTCTAATTTGATTAGATTTAAAGATGCTAATGGCCCTATTTCCAGTAGTGAAGAGAGTGAAGGTAACTTTGTTACATATTGCCAAATCCCCCTCCACAGCGGCTGGACCATTTTTCACCTTCTCCAGCAAGGTGGGAGAGTGCCTGTTTTCCCACAGCCTTACCAGCAGAGCGTTTTGTCAAGCTTTCAGATTTTTGCCAAACGGATGGATGAGAAAGGTAGTCTCAGTGTAGTTGTAACTTATTGTGAGTGAAGTTGAGCATATTTTCTTATACTTAAGAATCCTTTCTTCATATTTTTCTCTGGACTGTCTATTCATATTTGTCCATTTTTTGATTTTGCTTTTGGTCTTTTTCTTCTGGATCTTTAAGAGCTCTTTATGTATGTGAGGGAGATTAGCCCTGGAAGAGGCTTTTTTAACCTGAAAAGGCAGTTTTAGACTGAGAGAGATGAAGTCACGATCAACTAAAAAGTTGAACTTGCTGTGTTACTAAGCAGGAGGGAACATGAGGATGATTAAATTCAAAACAGAAAAATAAAGAAGAGAGTTTTTGATTTCTTTATTTTCTCCACAAGCAAGTCTAGTGTGAACAGAGCTGTGATGCACTACATATGGCTGATGCTCCAGGAGAGTTTCAAATCAAATGGGCTTTTACCCCGGACTTCCTAAAAGTGAGACCAGCTGCTGATATATGTAGCAAATTTGCCATCCAGCTCCTTTCTTAAGAACAAGATGACGATGTGATCTCAAAAAGAAAACTCTTAAAGAAAAAGCCAGCTTTCTAGTTTTTAAATGCATTAACTGGTGGCCTGATTAGAGGATAGCTATTTAAGTATCCAAAAAGCCAGGTGTTTCATAACTAACAGTAACACTCTCTTGGCCCTAATTTGAATTTTGGGGGTATGTTTAAAGTAGAAACTAGCAATAGAAAAATGTGGAACTCAAATTATTGTCTCTAGATAAACATCTTGCAGCAACGATAACTTGAGAATGTTCTGAATTCAGAGAGTTTGAAGGCTCTCCTGCAGCATTTGCACAGGCATTCTCTTTGATGGGAAATCAAAAGGAGAGGAAAATAAGTCAACCACTCCGAGGGAAGGCAGCTTGATTCTTCCCTCGAAGCTTTGCGGTGGCTTAGGTGTTCTCTGAGAGGAGAGGCCTGCAGTGGGACAGGTCCTGGAGAGATTGTTTCAAGCTCCATTGTCAACCTCAGAGAGACACAGCAACACATCTGGAGGCAGCCACGTGAAACGGCCCTTCCAGGGACACTCAGGAGGCTGCTTGGCAGACTCGGTGAGTAAGAGGAAAAGATAAGCAGAGAATCCAGAGAGGGATGACAGTGGCAGTTTCAGTGGAGTGATGGACAAAACCTGACTGGAGTGGGATCAAAAGAGAGGAGAGCAAATGAAGAGGGCAAGTATAGACAACTCGGGGTGGGGATTTGGGTGAGAAAGGAAGTAGAACATTAGGGCAGTAAGTGGCATTGGATGTAGAGTTGAGGGAGGTACATGTGTTTTTAGAGTTTTGAAGCTTTTGCGGTGTGTCTGTAAGCTGGTACAGCTTTCTCTAGTACAGAGGAGGACATTGATGAGATAATTGCCGGGGTAAGTTCTTGAGGAGGCAAATGGGTGGAAGTGGCACCACGGGCCTGCGACCTGTACAGGCTCCTAGGGCCCCATGCCCAAAAGGCCCTGTGCTCAGTTTAAGGCTCTGTTGTCACCGTCTTGAAATTCTTGATCATTTTCCCTGTGCCAGGGGCTTGGAGCCTCGGCTCACACACAGTCCTGCCTCTTCGACCTCCCTGGGACAGGTTCTTAGACATCTGCTCCCTAGCCCTCCAGTATCCCAGGTCCCACCTGGCCTCCCCATAGCCCCTGTCCCACGAGCTCACCACCCTCTGGCGGCTGAGTTGCATCGTGGGGAGAGAGAAAGGAGAGGCTTAATTTCTGCTGTCACCCTCCACTCCCAGGGTTCCTGAGCACAGGGTGTTTGAGCTCAGGCGCACACCCTGGGGAGTTCAGGGCAGGCTGTGGTGGTGGCCGTCTTGCCCTAGAGTTGGCATTGCCACAGCATGTCCAGGCAGCTTAACAGAAGCTACATCTTGGTGCAAACAAGCCTCTCACTCATCCCTGATCCAGGTACCCAGTGTGCCCTGGAGCAGAGGTTTAAAGATCCTTACAGGTCATCCACGTGCTGTGGACTGGGGAGGCACAGCCGTGGGAAGCCAGGCTCGACTTTCTCAGAGCTCAGCCCCGGTCTCAGTGCAACCGGTCGGCCTGGTGGCTGGTGGGAGGAGGACCCTGGCAGCCATCAGGTCCAAGTGTGTGCAGGAAAATTTATGCTAATAATTTAAACCTTTTATTTTTTCCTTTACCTAGAACAACATTAAACAGCAAATAAAAGCCCCATGACAAGTCGAGAGACAGACTAAGGAAGAAAGGAAAAAGCTTTCTATTTGAGTACTTTTTCCTCTGCTTTTTAACCAAGGTGCCCTGCATTTACACTTTTTACCAGGTCTCACAAGTTCTGTACTGAATACCTGCTATATGCCAGGCACTGCACTCGATGTTTTTGCATAAATGAGCTCATCTGATTCTCCCGGTAATTCTGCCCTAATGATACTGTTCCTAGAGCTGAGGAAGAGCATCCTTGAGCAAGCATGATGATTAGGAGGAACAGGAACTCAGGTCTGTCCTTCCCCTGGGAAGCACCTTGAAATTCTCCAGCCCGCAGAAATGATGCAGAGTCTTGAGATAAGACTTTATCTTAATATCAGCTTTTATCAGTTTTAGTAGCCACCTACTTATCTCTAAAGAGCTCTATTTTTAAATCTGTCCTTAAAAAATGTATAAGCACTCAGATTTTTTGAGAAGCAAGAGGGCTTTGCAGGACGCGTGGTGCTGCAAGACACAGAATGTTAGATGTTTGTGGTCAGAAGAGAGGATGGGCAAGAAGGCCTTACCTGCCCTCCCTTCTCTCCAGTGGGATGCTGGTAAATGTTGACTGGCTCTTAGTAAAAATTAAAAGCCTGATTTGCAGCATTTTTTAATTCCTATGATGTAAACACTCCCACTATGGCTGATCTCAAGCTACCAATGTGATGAGGAGCTGGGAAGAGATGCGTGGCAGCACAGCATTATACAGTATTTCCATTATACAGATACAAGGCACAAAACACCCCTCAGGAGTGTAGATAATATAAAATATAATAAGATAATTAGTAAATGATGAGCTTTGAGTATTTAGTACCTTTGATTTTAACACAATTTATGTAATTGTGTTTATTTAATTTAATTTTTAATAACGGCTATATTTAAAACAACCAGCTCACACAATTCCTGAGAATTTAACCATCAGCTCCCATGAGCCAATGTGAGCTGGTATAAGCAGTGTGAGCTGGTATAAGCAGTGTGGGTTGATAGGAGGCGGTATGAACCAGCACAAGCCAGCTCCAGCACACCACTGCTTCTGAGGAGCTGAGCCTGGGAGTGGGGTGAAGTGTGTTTATTTGAGCTTCTGGGGATTGGGTGCCCAAGGAGGTAGGATGTGAGGATCCCCATTTCAGAGCTCTAGCCATGAGCCTGTCCCACTTACTCTGATTGCACCCACTTTCCTTTCCAGTTGGTCTGAAGAGCTTGCCAGATCTTTCTTGCTCCTTTGTCCAGCTTTTGCCCAGCTGCCTCCACCCCAGCTCAGGGGGAATCAATCCTGCCCTGCCCGTAGCTGGAGCCCCCCTCCAAGTAGAGCCCTGAGCCTGACCTTGAGGCTGAGGAAGGCTTCCTTTCCCTTGGGCCAGTTTTCTTTCTTGTTATTCTCACCTCAGCGCAGAAACAGAACCCCAGAGTGTGAAGGGCCCTGGGAAGCTGCTGGGTCCCTGCCCATTTTACAGATCTGGAAATGGAGCCCCAGGAAATACAAGGAACTTGCCCCGAGTGCACTGGATACCTGTGGACCTTGAGGATCTTGGACAAGCTGCTTGTCTTTTCCCCTATGCAGTCAATACAGTATTCGAGCGAGGATTCTGTACCAGGCACCATGCCAGGTACTGGAGACTCGCCAGGAACAAGCCTGCCACGGAGCTTGTGTAGGGGGCAAGGATCAGGAGTTCACTTTCGGGCGTGTTAAATAAGAGGCTGGATTCAAACAGACATAGGTCTGAATCTTGGCTCTGCCATTTGGCAGCTGCATGACAAGTCACTTCAGCTCTCTGAGGCTCAGTTTCTTCTTTTCTTATATGGAGATTATAGTACTTTTCTTTGGGGATGGTTGTAAGACTTTAATGGGGTGATGCAAATGCCTGGCCTAGGTAAGTGAGAATTTACTGGACGGTGAGAGAAGAGAGGTGCCCATGGGAACATTTAGCTATTGCTGCAGTTTGCCCAGTATCCTGGGCTCCCCTGGACAATGTGAGGTGAAGGTGCTAGAACCCACTAGCCCTGCTCTGCATACAGGGACTAGACAGCTCCTGCTCCCAGGCCCCCAGGGGCCCAAGGTGAGCGAGCCTCCTTCTGCCTAACCCTGGACCCCATCATCTTATCACCGGAGCTGGGCCTGACACCAGCCACGTTTCTGAAGTCCCTGCCCATTCTCCTCTACCACACAGCACCTCCTGGGAGTCTCCAGCCACACACTTCCCTGGCAACGGGCAGCCTGGATGGGGGCAGCAAGCCCTTTGTCCTTAGCCTCCCTGCCATGGCCTGGAGGGGCCAGCCCTGTCCAACTAGGGAAGCCAGTGGCCCCAGCGCTGAACGTGAACACCATGGGCACTCCGCCTGTCCTGTCACCAGGCCTGGGAAACTCAGGGAAGATGAGCAAGCCAGCAAGTACCATACTCACGCTGTGGCCAGGACTGCCTGAAGCCCAGCATTTTGGAGAAGCACATCCAGTCCTACATGCAAGAGGCCCTTCCTGTGTACCACCTGTGGCATTGCCTGTATGAGCCAGAGTGACTTATACAGTATAAGCACAGGCAGATTCAGACACACCTGAACAACTCCCACTGTCCTCTGAGTCTGATAGGGGTGGGACAGCCTCCTGGAGGAGGGATATGAGGCTGGAGAGACCCTCAGAACCAAGGGAAGGCTATGGGTATCAAAGGGACCTCCTTCTTCAGGCACCCAAGGTCCTGAGAAGTACCCAATGTCCACCACACATCTATCCCTTGCTGCCAAGAGCCTAAACATGAAATCAGAAGGTGTTCCCTGTCCAGGTCCACATTTAGGGACTGCCAACAGGGAAGGCTCTTTGGACTCTAAAACATGGCTTCCCCTGGGTTCCTCCTGGTATAGAAAGCTGGAGTAAAAGTCTCCAACTGCCAGCAAGCCCCAGATGGAAAGAGAAACACCACAGGGGAGGAGGCTGCTGGCCAGTGTGAATCAGCCAGTAAAAAATGCAGCCAGGGGGCCTGCCTGGTGGTGTAGTGGTTAAGTTTGCATGCTCCATTTTGGTGGCCCAGGGTTTGCAGGTTCATATCCTGGGAACAGACCTAGCACCACTCATCAAGCCATGCTGTGGTGGCATCCCACATAAAACAGAGGAAGATTGGCACAGATGTTAGCTCATGGCCAATCTTCCTCATACACACAAACAAAAGTTAAAAAAAAAATGCAGCCAGGAGGAGATGAAGATGTGTTTCCAGGAGAAACAGCAAGTGTATGGGGATGAGACACTCAAGAGCATCTACTAGGAAATGAAAAGCTGCCACTACAGAGGTAAGAAGGCAGGACAGGTGAGAGTGGGCAGTGGGATACAACTGGACCCACCACAACAGAAAGAGGCAGGGAGGGGCAGTGGGTGCAGCAGACCATTGCTGTTGGGATAAAGACAGGGCTTTAGGAAAGTCAGCCAGTCCAAGAAGTCTCCTTCGTGACTGAGTCTCCCAAGCAGAAGGAGAAACTGGCCAGAACAGGAAGTAGTAACCAGTCCAGGAGGAAGAGAGCCTATCATTCTCCCCCGTTCCCTAAGATGTAGAGACGACTCACCACCAACTTGGACAGTAAGAGTCCTCTGATTCCTCCAAATGGGAGCCAGAGTGTCAGCCGCTACCAGCTCCTGGTCTTCAAAGAAGGTGACTAAGAAGCCCTCAGGCTGGTTTTGCCAGATCTCAAACAGGAAGGAGACCTCCACAGTGATGGAGGAAAAGAGACCTATCAGTGGGCCCAAGACAACCCCTGATTGCCCAGGTGTAGTTCTAGCAAATTCTAGCCCATGGAGGACAAGCTCCCCTCGGAAAGGAAGAAGCTGAAGTGGAGGAACTGAGCAGCTAGGAGAAACTAGAGCCTCTGGGAGCAGGAGGCAAGGGAGAAGAAACCCCAGATGGCTCCACATAGGTGACGCCCCTACTGTCCCCAGACCAGGATAATGACTCCAGAGAGAAGTCTGAGAGCCACACTGGAGTGTTGACTATATTGAGTGTGAGTGAGATGAGCCAGCAGATGTGCCCTTAGAGTCCTTTGGTGTCTCCTTAGCTTCTTCTTGAGTTGTCCTGAGGCATGCAGGGCTGAGGGCAAAGAAACTCCCATTTCATTCTGCGGCTGTGGTCACCAACTAGTGTCTCAAGATCCTAGGTGGAAGTGGCTCCCTGCTGACCACCTAGCCTTGGCTTCCTGGTGTCCGCACTCGTCTGGAAGACAATGCCTGTTCCCCAAAGTACCTCCTCAGGTTACCTAGACCCACTCACCACTGCCAGGATTCTCTCTGTGGGAGAGGGTGGCCCAAGGAATAGGCATCCTTTCTTGGGTCAGGGCTAAGGGCCAGTTTCATGGACATGTGACCTGTGCAATCACACAGGACCCTGGCTTCAGAAGTGTACCATGCTTGGTTTAATGCTCTGCTGTTGGTGCCTTTGAATTCTTAGTAATTTTTGAATAAGGGATCTCACATTTTTATTCTGCACTGGGCCCCCTAAATTGTATAGCTGGTCTTGCAAATGGGGATGGGAACTAGTCCACAAGTGAGGGGTCGGCCTTAGGTAAGAACAGACAGTTCATCCATGCTGGAGGACGGGAAGGTATAGTTTCAGGTAGGTTGGTGGATGTGGTGGTGGCGACTTGAGGGACTTCTCTCTGACTGCTTCTGCCTTCCCAATGGAATAAGAAACAAAGTCATCGGGTGAGAGTGAGGAAGAGAGAGAAGTGTTTGGGGTTTAAAGAAACAAGATAAGGTGTGAAACAGTAGTCTATGAGGGTGGGCTGCCTGGGTTCTTCCCAACATCTGGGGTGATTCATGGGCCCCTCAGGGGGCAGTGTGTTTAGAGGGTCTGAGAGGGTCAACTGGCTAGGAAGGACTTCCATTCCACCCAAAATACAGGATACTGGAGCCATTTGACAATAGTTGGCCAGTTTGGGGGAAGAGCTTCAAAAATAGGCCCACTCAACTGAGACAGGAACTGATTGAACTGTCCCAACAGCTGCCACCAGTCCCTGAAAGGAACACGTGATAGTCTGAACTGCAGATAGCCAAAGATAAACCATTGAAACTGCTCTTATCAAGGATGTTAATGGCCTCCATGATGCCAAGTCCCATGGTCAGTTCTTATCCCTTATCCTACTTGACCCACCAGCAACAGTGACACAGTTGATCACCATCTCTTCCTTAAAGTCTTTATTTGGTCTCTGAGACAACACCCTCTCTTGGTTTGCTGGCTTCTCCTTCTCACTTTCCTTTTCTGTACTTCCTTATCTTCCCGACCTCTAAGCTTTGAAGACCCCAGATTTGGTCTTCATGTCTCTTCTTATTCCCTCTCACTCTCTAGGTTATTTTATCCAATCTCATGGCCTGAAACACTACGTGTATACTGATGCTTCCCAAATTCGTATCTCTAGCTC
The DNA here is from genome assembly GCF_041296235.1 of Equus asinus. Taxonomy (NCBI): domain Eukaryota; kingdom Metazoa; phylum Chordata; class Mammalia; order Perissodactyla; family Equidae; genus Equus; species Equus asinus. The sequence goes on along the minus strand of NC_091820.1, from coordinate 13,766,016 downwards.
AGACCTCCCGTCTAAATTCCATACTTGTATATCCACCTGCCTAATAGACATCTTCACTAGGAGGTCTAACACACATCTCAACTTAATGTGTCTAAAATGGAGCCACTGATATCTCTCATGAACCTTCTGCCCTGCAGACTTCTCCCTCTCAGTGAACACTAAAATCTTCGCCACAGCTGCCTCCCAGAAAGATGGATCCTTCTTCCACCACCCACTCCCCAAACCAACTTCCCATGGAGCCCACTCACTTCTAACTTAAATCCTGATTGGCAGAGCCTAGGCCCAGTGTCTGCTCCCCAGGTGCAAGGGATGCTGGGAGAATAAATTCTGACTTTTACCTTGAGAAGAGAAATTCTCCAAACCTACGAAGGGGTTTCAAAAAATGCTGAGTAGCCACAACTTACAATTTCCTCATATTTTGTGAGATAATCTGAGTACAGACTCTTTCTAGAGTTTTCTAATGTCCATCTAATATTTTACACTTGAATCTATTACATCCAAACCAATAGCCTTTTTTTTTTTACCCCCAGCAACTTGCCTTAATCAAGTCTAACCAATAACTCCCAGGCTTTTTATAGTCTTTTTTCATCAATTTAGGTCACATCTAATTAGATTACAGAATTCTAATGACAGCTACAAGAATAAGTAGGTTTGGGAAAAAATTCAGCTCACTCTTTCTAAATATACAACTCAACCAGTGGGGACAGAAGTACAGACGGTTCCCAACTTACGATGGTTCAACTTATGATTTTCCGACTTTACTACAGTGCAAAAGCAATATGCATTCAGTAGAAACCGTACTTCAAATTTTGAATTTGATCTTCTCTCAGGCTAGTGACGTGTGGTCTGATCCTCTCTGGGCAGTGGCAGCGAGCTGCAGCTCCCAGTCAGCCCCACGATCACAAGGGTAAACAATCAATACACTTATAACCATTCTACACGCATACAACCACACGTTTCTTCACTTTCAGTACAGTATTCAATCAATTACATGAGATATTCTACACTTTATTATAAAATAAGCTTTGCGTTAGATGATTTTGCCCAACTGTAGGCTAATGTAAGTGTTCTGAGCACGTTTAAGGTAGGCTGGGCTAACCTATGAGGTTCGGTAGGTTAGGTGTATTAAACACATTTTCGACACAGTATTTTCAACGTACAATGGGTTTATCAGGACATAACCCCATCGTAAGTCAAGGAAGATCTGTATTCTGGCGTATTCGAGAGTAGCACTCTAACCCTGAGCAGTTTCAGGCCCTGGGCATCAGCATTGTTTTGTGGAAAGCATTGTTTAATCAGGTGAATCAAGTAAGCAGAGAAGGGTTAAGAGAGCTTCTGCATGCTTTACTTATTACTATTATGAGGGTGATGACTTTACATTTAGAGTCTATCTGGATTCCCTTTGGCCTCCGAACACATTGGGCTCTTATGTGTCCCCTGCCCCCATACTCAGGGAAAGGCTGGTTCTGCTCTCTTTCAGGACCCTTTGCTGACATATCAGTCTGTTGCCTCCTGGAGAAATAATTTGTTCTTTCAGCCCAATTCGAAACAATCTGATTGCAGAGAGCAAACACATTTGGAGAAATATATATATATAAGCTCAACTAACCAGGACACTTGTGAGAATGAGTAAAGCAGGCACTATTAAAAATTAGGATGGGACAACAGGTGTAAAAACTGAGATGTCTGTCTTGGTAAAGCGGAACATCTGATAACCCTGATTCACAGATCCTCACGCAATGGCAATCTTCTCCAAAGCTCACAGAGAGACTTGTAGGGATTGTCAACATGGCGAGTTTTGCTTATTATGTCATGGGGGGATGCAGTGAGTTTAGGGATTGAGGTAAACAGTTTTGGCTGTGGTGCAACAGCCTTCCAGGACAGACTGCCTGGGATAGACACACAGGGATAACATAATCCTATTTGGTAAGATTCTGTTCCATATCTGGAAAACCAACATCTGGTTCTGGTTCCAAACCACTGAGTTCTGGTATGTACTTAGACTGTGCCAGCTTGGAGAGTTGGAGGGTGACCACTTTGTTTATGCTTGAAAATGCCATACCCTGCAATAGCATTGTGTATTGTATAACTCCAAGATTGATGAGGTGTACCTGGACCAATGATTTGAGTCTTCCCAGCCCAGGTGCCAGACTATGTGAATGAGTGTGTTTTCAGATGATTTCAACCTCAGACATTTGCATCGATCTGAGAGATCTTAGGCCAAAACCTGCCCAACCAAGCCAATCTCAAGTTCCTGACCCATAGAAACTGTGAGAGATAATAAATTATTGTTACTGTTTGAAGCCACTAAGTTTATGGGTGATTTGCTAGGCATTAATAAATAACTAGAACAGGTACCTATGTGCTGTCTCAACAGCGTGTCCAACAATCAATGGATTTTATGAGTTGGAACTTCAAGAGAGAGCTCAATGCTGAAAACAATAATTTGGGGAGAATCTGAGTATATATGGTGGTTAAAAGAGCTGAGGATGAAATCAGAGGCCAATGCATCCATGAAAAAGGTCAAGGAGGGACAGTCAGAGAGTTAAGCCTTGGTTTTTCCAAACCCCACTTTCTCATGACTCTCCTCTATCTCACTGGCCATTGCTTCTCAGTGTATTTGCTGCTTTCCCCTCATTTCTCTGGCCTCGAAACCTTGGAGTCCCAGGGCTCAGACCCAGGCTGCTTCTCTCCTATATATATTACCTAGGCAACCTTATCTAAACTCATGACTAACTACTATCCATGTACTGATGACTCCTCACTTTGATTCTTCAGATGTAACCTCTCTTCTTAACTCCAGACACATGTATTCAACTGCCCGCTCTACAGCTCCGATTGGAGGTTTACTAGGAATCTCAAACTCAACATATCCAAAACCAAACTCCTAACTCTCCCCAAAACATGCTCCCCTTTCAGTCTTCCCCATCTCAGTAAATAATGAATCCATCATTCAGACAGCTCAGGAAAACTCGGAGTCATGTTTGGATCCCTCCATTTATTTCATATGTTTGATCCATCAACAAATCCTTTTGGTTCTACCTTCAGAATACACCCAGAAACCACCCACTTCTCACCATTTCCACCATTTCCTCCCTAGTCCAAGGCACTGTTGACTCCCATCTGGTAGATGACAGTGACGAAGAGACATAGCGAGTGGTACAGCCAGAAGATAATGATTCAAAACAGGAAGTTTATCTTTTCATGTTTTTATTAAGTTAAACTTCTAATTTAAGATAATTGTAGATTCCCATGCAGTTAAGAAATAATACTGAGGTTCATTGTTTCCCCCAATGGTTATATCTTGCAAAACAATAGTACAGTGTCACAACAAGAATATAGACATGCATGAGGTCAAGACACAGAACATTTCCATCACCACAGGGGCCCTCTATTGCCCTTTTATAACCACGTCCACCTTTCTTCCACCCCTCCACCCATCCCTTACCACCAGTAACCATTACTCTGTTCTCCATTTCTAAAATTTGTGTCATTTCAAAAATGTTATATAGATGTTATCATACAGCTCGTAGTCTTGGGGATTGGCTTCTTTTGTTCACCCAGCATAATTCCTTGGAGCTTCACCCAAGTTGTTTTGTGTCTCAATAGTTCATTCCTTTTGTATTGCAGAATAGTACCACAGCTTTAACCATTCACTTGTGTTGGGACATCTGGGTTGTTTTCAGTTTGGGGCTACTAAGAATAAAGCAGCTATGGACATTCATGTACAGGTTTTTGTGTGAAAGTAAGTTTTCCTCTTTCTGGGATAAAAGCCCAGTAGTACAATTGCTGAATCACATGACAGTTGCATGTTTCATATTTTAAAATAATTGCTGAACTATTTTCCAGAGTAGCTGTGCCATTTTACATTCCCACCAATAGTTTATGAGTCATCCTGTTTCTCTGCATCGTTGCCAGCACTTGGTGTTTTTTGATATTTTTTATATTAGCCGTCCTGATAGGTGTAGTGATATCTCATTGTGGTTTTAATTTGCATTTTCCTAATGGTTCATGATGTTGAAGACTCTTTCTCGTGCTTATTTGCCATCTGTATATCCTCTTCAGTAAAATGTCTTTTCATGTCTTTTGCCCATTTTCTAATTGGATTGTTTGTATTTTACTGTTGAGTTTTGAGAGTTCTTTATATATTCTAGATACTAGTCCTTTGTTGGATATGGGGTCTGGAAATATTTTCTCCCAGCCTGTAGCTTGCCTCTGCATCCTCTTACAGGGTTTTCACAGAGCAAAAGTTCTTAATTTTGATAAAGTCCAATTTATCAATTTTTCTTTTTATGGATCATGCTTTTGGTGTCAAGTCTAAGAATTTCTTGCTTACCTCTAGCAAAGATCTTCTATTGTTTTTTAAAGTTTTATAGTTTTACATTTTGTATTTAAGTTTGTGATCCAGCACCATTTATTATAAAGGCTAGCCTTCTTCTTTTGAATTGTTTTTCACCTTTCTCAAAAATCATTTGGGCACATTTATGCGGGTCTGTTTCTGAGTTCTCTGTTCCTGTTCCATTGATCTATGTGTGTGTATCTCTCTGCCAACCACACTGTTCTGATTATGGTAATTATTCAGTAAACATTAATATTAGGTAGAGTTATTTCTCCCACTTTGTTCTTCTTTTCCAAAATTGTTTTATCTACTCTAGTTCCTTTACATTTCCATACATATTGTAGATAATCTTGTCTATATCTACAAAAAATCCTACTGGGATTTTGATAGGAATTGCATTAAGTCTGTATATCAATCTGGTGAGCACTGACATTTTTTTCTATGTTGAATCTTTCAGTTCATAGGCGTGGTATGTCTCTCCATTTATGTGTATCTTGTTTGATCTCTTTCATCAGTATTTGTGGTTTTCAGCATACAAATCCCACACATGTTTTGTTAGATTTACATATAAGTAATTTATTTTAGGGATTGTAAATGGTATTGTATTTTTAATTTCAGTGTTCTTATGTTCATTGCTAGTATACAGAAATGTGATTGACTTTTGTCTGTTCATCTTGTACCTTGCCATCTTGCTGAATTCACTTATTCATTCTAGGAGTATTTTGTAGATTTCTTAGAATTTTCTACACAGACAATCCTGTCATCTGCTATTAGGGACAGTTTCTATGCCTTTTATTTCTTTTTCTTTCCTTATTACATTGGCTAGAACTTCCAGTACTATGTTGAAGAAGAATGGTAAGAGCAAACATCCTTCGCTATATCTATATCTATACCTATATCTATATTTATGAGAGATATAGTTTTTTTTGATGCTGTCATTGTCTGGTTGGGTATCAGAATAATACTAGTCTAATAAAATGAATTGAGAAGTGTTCCTTACTTCTATTTTCTGGAAGAGATTGTATAGACTTGGTGTTAATTCTTCTTTAAACATTTGGTAGAATTCTCCAATGAAACCATCTTGGCAGGGAGATTTCTTTTTGAGGAGTTTTAAAATTATAGATTCAATTTTTTAAATAGTTATAGGGCTATTCAAATTATTTATTTCCTATTGGGTGAGTTGTACTAGTTTGCATTTTTGGAGGATTTGGTCCGTTTCATGTAAGTTGTCAAATTTATGTGTGTAGAGTTTTCATAGTATTTCTTTATTATCCTTTTGATGTCTGCAGAATTTGTTGTGATAACCCCTGTTTATTTCCTGACATTGGTAATTTGTGTCTTCACTCTTTTTTATTTGTCATTCTTGCTAGAGGTTTGGCAATTTTAGTGATTTTTTCCCCAAAAAAGCTTTTGTTTCACTGATTTTCTCTATTGTTTTTCTGTTGTCAATTTTATTGATTTTTGTTCTTATTATTTCCCTCCTTCTGCTTCCTTTGGGTTTATTTTGCTCTTCTTTTTCTAGGTTCTTGAGGTGGGTACTTATATTATTGATTTGAGACTTCTCTTCCTTTCTAATATAAACATTTTGTGCTATAAATTTCCCTCTCAGCTTTACCTGGGTCTCACATATTTCGATATGTTTATTTTCACTTTTATTCGGTTCAATGTATTTTTTTAATTTCCCTTGAGACTTCCTCTTTAACACATGGATTATTTAGAAGTGTTTTTAATTTCCAACTGTTTGGAGATTTTCCTCTTATATTACAGTTATTGATTTCTAATTTGAATTCATTATGGTTGGAGAACATACTCTGTGTTATTTCAATTCTTTTAAATAAGTTGAGGTTTGTTTTATAGCCAGAATATGGTCTATCTTGGTACAGTCAGCCTTCCATATCTGCAGGTTCCATATCTGCAGGTTCCACATCCACGGATTCAACTAACCTGCAGATTAGAAGGCCTACAATGGTTGCATCTGTACTGAACATGTACAGACTTTTTTTCTTGTCATTATTTCCTAAACAATAATAGTTTAACATTTACATAGCATTTACACAGTGTTAGGTATTATAAGTAATCTAGAGATGATTCAAGTATACATGGGGAAGTGCGTTGGTTATATGCAAATACTACACCATTTTATATAAGGGACTTGAGCCTCCGCCGAATTTGGTATCTGTATGGGTCCTGGAATCGATTCCCCACAGACACTGAGGGACGACTGTATATGATCTGTGAGCAGTTGAAAAGAATATGCATTCTTCTGTTATTGGGTGGGGTGTTGTACAAATAGCTGTTAGATTCTGTTGCTTGGTAGTGGTGTTGAGTTCTTCTATATCCTTCCTAATTTCCTGTCTAGATGCTCTATCAATTGTTGAGAGAGGTATTGTAGTTTCTAAATATGATTGCAGATTTGTCTATTTCTCCATTCAGTTATATTATTTTACTGCTTCACAGATTTGCAGCTCTGTCAATTGATGCATACACATTTAAGATTGCTATGTGTGCTTAGTGAGATGACTCCTTTATTGTTATGTAATGTCCTCCTCTGTCTCTGGTAATTTTCTTTGCTCTATAGTCTACTTTCTCTGATATTAATATAGCCACTTCTGCTTTCTTTTGAGTGTTTGCATGATATATCTTTTTCCATGTTTTACTTTCAACCTACCTAGATCATTATATTTAAAGTCAGTTTCTTATAGACACCATATAGTTGTGTCACGTTTTTTAATCCAATTTGCCAATTTCTGTCTTTTAATTGATGTGTTTAGATCAGTTACATTTAATGTAATTATTGGTATATAAAGGCTTAAGTCTGCCATTTTATAATTTTATTTTCTATTTGTTCTCTATGTTTATATCTGTTTTGTTTTTCCTGTCTTCCTGTGACTTACTTGAACATTTTTTAGAATTCAATTTTGAGTTATCTATAATGCGTTTTTGAGTGTATCCCTGTATAGTTTTTTCAGTAGTTGCTCTATGTATTACATTATATATATATAACTTATCACAATCTACTAGACATTTTACCAGTTGTAGTGAAGTACATAAACCTTACGTCACCTCATTTTACCCTCATTTGTTTGTAATATAATTGTCTGAAATATTTTCTCTGCATTCACTTAGAAACATATCAGACAGTGTTATAATTTTTGCTTCAATCATGAAACATAATTTAGAAGACTCAAGAGAAGGAAAATATACTTACCCAAATTTTTACTTTTTCTGTTGTTCTTCCTTCCTGATATTCTAAGACTCCTTCTTTTATAATTTCCTTTCTGTTTAAAGAATTTTCTTTAGCCATTCTTTTAAGGTAGGTCTACTGGTGACAAATTCTCTTAGTCTTTCTTCATCTGAGAATGTCTTAATTTCCTCTTTTCCTGATGGACACTTTCACTGGATATAGAATTCTGGATTGACAGTTCTTTTTTCTTTCAGCATATGGAAAATGTTGTGCCACTTTATTCTGGCCTCCATGGTTTCTGGTGAGAAATTCATTGTTATTTGAATTGCTTTCTCCCTATAGGTAATGTGTTGTTTCTCTCCCACTGCTTTCAAGATTTATCTTTGGCTTTAGTTTTCAGAAGTTTGACTACTATATGACTTGGTATGGATATCTTTGGGTTTATCCTGTTTGGGATTTGCTCAGTTTCTGGAATATGTAGGTAACGTGTTTTACCAAATTTGGAGAGTTTTAAGCCATTATTCTTTGAGCACTTTTTCAGCCCCATCTTCTTTCTCCTCTCCTTCTGGGACCCCAATGACTCAGATGTTAGATCTTTTGTTATAGTCCCACAGTTCCTTGAGGCTCTGTTCAGGTTTTCCAGTTTATTCTTTCTCTGTTGTTCAGATTGGGTAATTTTTATTGTACTTTCTTCAAGTTCACTGATTCTGTCCTCTCTCCTCTCCATTCTGCTATTGAGCCCATCCATTGACTTTTTTATTTTGGTTATTGTATTTTCAGTTCTACAATTTCCATAGGGTCTTCTTATATCTTCTCTTTCTTTGCTGAGACTTTCTACTTTTTCATTGTTTCAATCATGTTCAAATTGCATTGAAGCATTTTTCCAATGGCTGCTTTTAAGTCTTTGTCATATAATTCTAACATCTCTGCCATCTTGGTGTTGGCATCTGTTGATTGTCTTTTTCATTCAAATTGAGATTTTCCTGGTTCTTTGTATGATGAGTGACTTTTTATCGAGACCTGGACACTTATGCTATGATACTCTGACTCTTATTTAAACCTTCTGCTTTAGCTGGCTTCCTCTGACACTGCTCTGGCAGGAGAAGTAGGAGTGCCACTTTGTTCTCGATAGGTGAGTGTAGAAGTCCAGGTTTCCCACTCAGCCTCTGTTGTCATCCTGGGGTGGTTGTCTCATTAACACTGGGTGGTGATAAAAGTCTCTCCACTAGACCTCCTCTGATGTCACCCTGGTGGAGAGGAGCAGAGGGAGGGGTGCCTCATTATTAATAGGTAGAGATGGAGGTTCAGGCTTCCCACATGGTCTCCACCGACACTGTAAGGAAGTGTGTTTGTTACCACCCAGCAGGAATGAAAGACATTGCTCCCTACTCAGCCTCCTCTGATACCACCCTAGTGAGAGGGGAGCCTTGTTACAGCCATGCAATGGTAGAAATCTAGATTATAATTCTTTCTGTGGTGTTTGGCTGGAGTAAAGTGGCTTATTTTCTAAAGGTTCTGTCTTGATAGGCTGTCCCTTTCCTGGTACTTTGGCTGGAGAGAGCAGGCTTTTGTTTGGGCTTTTTTTGTCTGTACCTGTTTGTGTTCAAGATTGTCAGCTTCATGAGCTCCTATTCTGTGATATACGAGGCAAAAAGAAAACCAGGGAATTCAGCACCCTGTTTTTCCTCAGGTCCTGAGGTCCCTAGCCAGTCTGCCTTCTTCTCTCCACCTTTCAGAGTCTTCTTATGTGTGTTTATATATAATGTCTAGGGTTTTTAGTTGTACTTAATGGGACGAATATGGAAAAGTACATCTACTCCATCTTCCTGAAAATGGAAGCTCCCCAGAAGATTTTTTTTTTATTTATTTTTTATTTTTTTTTAAGATTTTTTTTTCCATTTTTCTCCCCAAAGCCCCCCAGTACATAGTTGTACATTCTTTGTTGTGGGTCCTTCTAGTTGTGCCATGTGGGACGCTGCCTCAGCGTGGTTTGATGAGCAGTGCCATGTCCGCGCCCAGGATTCGAACCAACGAAACACTGGGCCGCCTGCAGCGGAGCGCGCGGACTTAACCACTCGGCCACGGGGCCAGCCCCACCCCCAGAAGATTTTTATACAAAGGGAGAGGAACAACAGTTTGGAGGGAGGACAGGTGGACGATGATGATAATCTCCATGAAACACAGTAGAATAAACACCATCTGCTAAAAGAGCTTTAGGAAGTAGAGAGTCATGGGAGAGCCAGATTTCAATTAACACTAGATGACGGAGGAGTGACAGCACACAGGGTTGCTTGTTATGGAAGGGGCCATTGGAGTTCCAGTGGACACTGTGTAAAGGATTGAGAGGGAAAGGAAGAGCAAGAGAAGTTAAAAGCAGAGCAAAGAAATCCTTGCCTAAGAGTATGAGGGGGGAGAGATTACCTGTGGGGTTTATATTTGAGAGGTGACACAGGTGTGACAAGCAGGATTGACTGCCTTAGCAGTCACAGATAAATTTGGTGTCATATCAGAACCTGATCACAGTGTAGTCTTGGCCTCTTAGTGGCTGGGAAATGGCTCTTGCTGTAATGGGATGCAGGTAGATAGGAGCAGGAATGTCACCAGCAACATTTGGGTTCCATTTTTCCATAGGCATAGCCACCCCTGATACAAATAACCTAAAATATAGGGTCTAATTTCTAAAATGTTCCAGGAGAGTGGTGAACCACTCATTAACTCAATCCCCACCCCTTATTTTCTCATTCTAATATGGTTCTCAGGCAAACTAGAATGATTCCTTCACATCTACACATTGTCTGGTATAAATTTTTGGCAGATTTGAATATCTCAGTTGTTACTTTAAAATAAAATAAAATAAATTATTGTAACAATAATAATAATGAATTTATTAAGTGCTTATTAGATGTCATGTACTGTTCTAAGTGCTCAACATGCTTTAAGTCATTTAATCCCCACAACGACACTATAAGGTAGACGCTAATTATTGTATTAGCTCCATTTTATGTATTTTATGCATTAGAAAACTGGGGATGTGGCAAAGGAATTAGAAATATGCTCAAAACCTTCATTGAATTAAAAACTGGCATAGCGATCTTCTCTGTTACCACATTCATTACATGAGAATCACAAAGAATATTTTCCAGTGCTTTCCCAAATAATTGCTACAATCTAGCTCTCGTATTTATTTCAGTTGCTTGGGTAAAAAGTAATGGGTGCTAATCTCATTCATTTCATCCCTGGCAATCACTTAACCTATTATCCCTATTTTTCCTGCCTTTAAAATTGGGGCAGTCATACCAGGCCACCACCCCCTAACCACAGAGAACAAAAGCAATAAGATTTTATTGCAAAACATTTTGAAAAAAGTTGAACTTGTACTAAATTATTATTGAACCCATAGAGAGCTGGGTGGTGGCTACAGAAGAAGGAGTAAAGCAGGAAATAGGAGAAAAACCATAGAGGAGAAGAAGGGTTGCCTAGTGACATGGAACCCGAGAGAAGGAAGGTGCAAGGGCATTCTGAGATGCCAGAGGCTGGTTCTCAACCGCATCCGCTCCCATGTTGGCCCAAGGCTCCTTTGGGCAGGGCCTGTGAGCTTACCTTGGGGCCTCACAGATGGCCACATCAATGTTAAATAATGACTTGAGTCGTCGAAAGAGCTTCCTTGGACTGCTTCCCAAGTCTTCACCCTTGTCTCTCATCTCCTCTTTCATCTACCTTTCCCAAAGTTCCCAGCAGATGGTTTTCAAGTTCGCCCATATTGATTTCGCTTCATGCAGAAATGTGCCTGAGCAGCTCTCTCAGAGCAGAGCTCCTGGCCAATGCTCAATGGGAGGTGTGTGTTTGTGTCCTCAGAGCACAATTCTCTTGCCTGATGTAGACCTAGCGTATTTATCTTCACAGAAGAAAAAAAAAGAAAAAAATTTCAATGTGATCTTTTATAAACCATTTTCAAACACTGAAAATTCCCCCTTAGTGATGTACTTCCAGGGTGGGGCAAATTTGGATCTTTTCTGAGTCAAGACTATAAACAGAAAATTCCTCACTCCTGGGTTGAAGGCCACCATGGATCAGCTTACTGCTTGAAAATCTGCAGATTCTCCCATCAAATTGGCACAGATTCTGAGCAGACTTGAGGATTTCCATGCTGTCACTTTTTAGGAAAACTTGAATAATAGAAGACAAAAGCTTATATTCCATTTGCTTACTTCTGTCTTCTTTTCCGAGAGGAATGCCGGTCCAAGCTTCTCACCAAAATTTAACCCCCAAGAAGCATTTCTTTCCTCACCTCTGTTTGGAAAGAATGCTATATAAAATAGATTTTTAAACAACTTTAATAAATTCACAAGCTCTTACATGTCCTTTTTGTATCCATCTCTTCCCCTCCCCAGCTCCACACAATGGAATATACTGCCAATAGATTAAATAGTCCTAAAATAAGGTTTTCATCATGTCATGTCACCGTTCAAATGCATTCAATGATTCCAAGTTGCCTACAGGATAAATTCCAAAATCTTCAGACCGACCTTTACATTCTTGTCTCCCACTCTTCTGTTATACAATCCCTTTACTTCAGAATCTTCCTAAACACATCTTCCACTTTTCCCAATCTTATTCTTCGTAACACTTACTCATCTCAACTCTTGACAGCCCTCTCCCTTCTACATAACTAAAATCCTTCAGAGAAGTGGTTCTCAAAGTGTAATCTCCAGGCCAGCAGCAGCAGCATCACCTGGGAACTTGTTGGAAATGCAAATACTCAGGTCCCACCCCAGACCTACTGAATCTGGATCTCTTGGAGGTAAAGACCTGCAATCTGATTTAACAGTCCACTGGTTCCAGTATACATTCATGTTTGAGAATGCTTTTCAGCTCAGATCTCACCTCTTCCTGGATGCTTCCCTGATCACCACAGCTTTGAACTAACCCTTGGGATATTTCCATGTTTGTCCACTTCATTTGGCAATCACCATGTGCAGACCTCTCTAAGGTGAGCTACCTTTTGAGGAAGCCAAGGATGATTTTCATCCCTTCCTTCCTCTCTCTTTCCCTTCCTTTCTAATCTACCACAGGCTCTAGCACAGACACTCAGTCAGCAATTGTTGACTGACTGAGGTTAGATGGCTGAGCAGAGTCCATATGTTTTGGTAGTATCTTTCTAGCTTTGGAGTCTGCAATAAAGACATCCTTAAAAACTTGTCCTTTGGTTCCCCTGGCATAAACAGAATACTAGGATAGATGTCTCATGGCTCTAACTCTTCTAGCACTTCTAGGAGCTTAATATTCTGCAGACTCTATAAATGATTGTTATACACCATTGATGTGTCAACTACTAATGACTAAAGCAGGTTCCAGAAAACTCATGATTCAGCAAACTTTGTTGGCCTACATCTGGCTACTTAAGACAAAAGGTCCGTAAATGATGAATCAGAAAGATCAATCTGATCAACTGGGAAGAGTTTATGGTCTTCACCCACACCTACTCTACTCCCTAGGGAAGTGACCCTTCTCAACACGGAAGGCATCGTGGCCAAACATCATGAGAAGTAGCTTATCATCTCTCAGGATCCATTGGTAAAGTTAGGGCCCCATCCTTTCGATACCACCCCCTTTTATAGTTTTCTCCCCTTCCTGCCCACCGTGAACCCCACATTTTGACATTTTCATCTATAAGATAACCTGCTCTTAAATGTCATGATGCCCGAAGAGAAGTTAATCAACCAAGTTGCTGGGAGTCCTGTGAGAACAGAGGGAAAGAGTCCTTTGTAAGACATTTCTGGGCAAAAAAAGGATTTATGATTTTTGTTCTATGACTCTGGCCTGAAGTATTTCAACAAAATTTGTGGCTAGTACTTATAAGCCATTCTGAGAGTTCAACCCTGCTTAGAGGAGTGAGCTCCAAAACTTTTTTCATGCAGGCACCTGTATCAATAAAAATATTTTGTTCATGAACCACCATACAGATACATTTGCTTCTAAATTATATTTGTGTACTACTGCTCTAATGTATTACATACATGATAATAAACCACATACACAAAAATACACTTTGAAAGGATGGGAAAATAAAATGAATAATATTTTTAAAGTCGTTCCACTAGCTTCCTACTGTAATTTTCTAATAGCTCAAGAAATAATACTCAGTCACAGAAAGGTTCATTGCAGTGGCAAACACTGTCAGTGCCCAACCTGGATCCCCTTGGCCCATGCTAGTGGTCATCTGCAAAACTTTCCTGCACAAACAACAGCTTCCGGTGTCTCTCCTCATGAAAGCATTCTGACTATTAAAGTGTAGTCAGTATGTACGGGAGAGGCCAGAAGTGCTAGGGCCTAACACACCCCAAGAATGCGTCTTAACCAATGAGAGATGGGAGTCAGTGGATAAATACCCCAACCTCCTCACACCTCAGAAGGACAATTCTGTTCCACACAGCCCCTCACAGGGTCCCCAGCAGGACAGAGTCCTGGGTGCCCAAAGTAGTAATCCACTCACCAACGTACACTTCATCAGCTTTCCTGCCTCTGTATGCCACTTCCCCACTCCCTCACTGTGCTTCCTGAAATCGCCTCCCAAATAAAATACTTGCTTCTAAATCCTGGTCCTGGGGTCTGTTTTGGGGAGACTCCAAACAAAGATGATTGTCAATAACATATTTTAAATGGTCTCCTTGACAGTTTTGATTTTTACATAATCTAATTAGAATTCATTATTTTACGTAATATGGCTCAGGCCGAGCTACTCCTAAAGTGGAACAATTGTGAGCACTGCCATTTCTCCTCTACTTTTGTGAGCTTGTGCTAATGGTAGTATCTTGATCTATGGTTTCTTTGCAGGGACTTTTAAAGTTACTTGCCAATTTTGAGAGTTATTAATTAAAACTGGGTAACATCATTTGTAATGCCACCTAACCAGGAACATGTAAACTGTAATATTTTGCAATATGCTGAAAGGAATGATAACCTGAGGGCTCCATTGTCAACTATTCCCAGTGTGGAAGATTCATTCCTTCCCCAGGACACCTCAAAAAACACATGGGACATATGGCCCTCTCATACAGACCTAGGGTGGGCACTGGTGGCAGTCTATATATTAAATAGTAGCAAAACTGAATCTGTCTATTCATTCTAACATTCTCTCCCTATGCCCAAATGTATTGCTTCACCCACCCCTGAGGTGTGATCACCCTATTTTGGAGACCACTGCTCTAGAGAATCTAAGGCCATGTCTAATAGCCAAGCCAAGTGAAGGATTGAGGCCAGTGAAGAATACACTATCTCCGAGAGAATCATTTACCACTAGGAGCAGAGCAGGGTGTGGTAGAGTGGGCAGTATTTCTCTGAATTGATGTCTATGAGTCCTTGAGTTCTTGAGTTCTGTGTCTGAAGGAAGAAAGAGGAGTTAGATGCATGAAGTGTGCAGGAGGAGAAGGGTAGAGAAGTTGGAAATGAGGACAAGAGAGTAGAAGGCAAGATTTTTGTTCATGCCTAGCTTGACAGAATGTTTTTGAGCTTTGTTGGAGAAAAGTATTATTGAAATCCATCATGGAAGGAGCCATTTTATGAGGCACTCTAATGAGACTGATCACAAGTATTTTTGCTTTGGGGCTCAGGTGACAAAGAATACCACACAGTGGAGAAGAGAGACATTCTCTGCATTGCTGCCTCAAACAGAACATCTCTCTGCTACTGCACCACCGACCATTTAGAGAGCATCGCAAGAGAGTGCACTTGGTGGGGAAGTTGGAATTCTCACCACCACCAGCAGCACTGGGAAGAGACTCTCACTCCACTTTTGAGCAGATGATACTGATAAGGGGGAAACCATTGTAGAACAGGAGGAAAATTTGATCATAGTGGACGCATGGGTCCTGCAACTGCCATACTGGTGCATGAGCTTCCTGTGAAATCCCTTCAGGGACATCCAGGAATACTTGGTTGGGAGGGGGCTTTTCCAGAAAGCTGTCTGTTCAGGCTGCTATAAGAAAAATACCATGAACTGGGTGGCTTATAAACAACAGAAATCTATTCCTCACAGTTTTGGAGGCTGGGAAGTCCAAGATCAGGGTGCCAACATTGGGTTCTAGTGGAGGCCTACTTCTGGGTTGCAGACTGCCAACTTCTTGCTGTGTCCTCACATGGTGGAAGAGGTAAGGGAGCTCTGTGAGGTCTCTTTTATAAGGCACTAATCCCATCATGAAGTCTCTGCCCTCATGACCTAATCACCTCTCAAAGGTCCAACTTCCTAGTACCATCACCTTGGGGGTTAGGATTTCGACATATAAATTTTAGGGGAAACAAACATATTCAGACCATAGCGCTGGTAACTCTGAGTAAGCAGGTAGAGTTAAGAGCCAGGAGGTTTGGATTAATTTGACCTCATTCATATCCCCGGGGGAGACATTTCGGTCACAATAATAACTTGGGTTCTTTTACTAACAAACAAGCAAATGATCGTTTAACATCAAATTATCATTTCTCCGCTTTGCTTTGACACTGCAAAGCCAGCCCCACCGCAGATAAAATAACAATGACTTATTACCTGTTCACTTCACATGAGGGCAGTATTTGGTGCAGCGTAATATTCTGAAGCATCAGTTGATGATGCGATATTGAAGGACAAACAAGGAGGAAAACTAATAATATTAGCGCTTCTTCTAAACAGGTTTGCAGGGGCAGACTTGCTTCCTGCTGCCCTGAGTTGCAGAATTATAGATGTTAGAACCTGCCCTATAAATGAGTGCATCACCCCTCTTGATAAATCATTTGCACATCATATGAATGCTATTTTGTGGCTCTGACCCTTGGATTCTTCCAAACTGAGTAATAATTTATACTATCGGATGAATTCTTGCACCTGTAATTTATAAACCCGATCATTCCTACCCAAATCCTAGCCATCTCACCTCTTCACAGACTCATGATTTAATAGCTCAACTATGAGGTGAGGTCTCAAATTACCAAAGCATCATAACTTTTACCACAAATACTATAACACATGCAGGAGGAAGCTAACACTCCTGAAACCAGTTGCACCTCAGGCAGAAGTGTCAGCTAACTGCAAGAAGCACCTTTTGGAAGCTTGGTCCACTTTGTCAGGATGCTGGGAAACCATTTAATGTGCTGGAGGAAATTTTGGGGTGAGTGAGATGGCATCCCAACGTATTGAAAGTGTTAAGAGATTTTTCAAAGATATGTTGATCTATTTCCAGTGAGTAGTTTCCATGACTTAATATAACAAATAATCACAGCCCAACTGCACTTGCCAGAATACATAGACTTTTTGTATTGGGTAGTGAAGATCTAAATTTCATCCAGGATGCTATCTGCGGTTCCATTTCATTTGGAGGTAGTTTTCTTGGCGGATTTTTGAGAGAAGGAGGTCTCTTATCTTGAGTTTCTTTAAAAAAGAATTTCTCTTTGGAAAAAATCTAAATAATATATATATTTATACATAATATATAAATATAATATGATTTATATAATGTGTATATATGTGTGTATAAATCATATATAAATGTGTGAATCTTTCATTAGATTTCTAAAAATTGACCCTGAAAAAGACAGGGCTATAGATATCATTATATAGAGAGATCTAATGAAAGACTCAAACACATTTAATCAGGAACTGGTCAGTTTTTATCTGAAATCCTGTATACACTATTGGAAACAAAGGTTTAGCTTATATGGACCATGGCAAATGACCATGGGCAAATGAAATTATTAGAAAATGTGACATATTAGAAATTGTCATGGATAAATTCTAGAAGTAGGAAGCTCAAAGAAAGACATAGAAATTGTTTCACAAACTTATCCAAATGCCAATTATAATTTAATACTCTCCCTCTAAGAGTAAGCACTCCACTGGTAGTTATTATCCTAAAATGAATTCATGAACATTAATTATGCCCCCTCCAAGAAGGATGATTAAGAGACAATTAATAACAGACATTTAATACTAGTCAAATTTAGTAAACATTTGTTTCTATTGAAGTTTTTTGTTCATTTGCCAGATAGGCAAAAGGTACTTGACTTTTGCAGTATATCTTCTAGCAAATGCTGTTTGGAGTTTGAAAGCGGCGCCCTGGGAAGCAGTATGCTGTTACCATGGTCTTGGAATGTCATAATCCTGGATTCTGCAGCCATCCTGCAGCCAAATGCCAAAGCAATTTTCAAAAAGCAACCTAATGCTTCAGATCCTCTGGTTTCTAATCTCATAATAAAACAAATATAATAATAACCTCTCTCAGCTTCTTAACACTCTTTCCACCCTTGGCCTCCAAGCCCTTCATCACAATCTTTCTAATCTATCCTTTTACTTTGCTCACTCTCAGTGGCATAGCTCGTATATTTCACACCTGAAGCAGATCATTCTTCAAAATGCCCTTTATTTCTATGCCAAAATTATTTTTAATATCAATCATATAATAATCATAATGATCATTTCCTTCAATTATTCTTTAGTTTTAAAATAAACAATTAAAAACTAAAAAAAAAAAATTTGGTCTGGACAAGATGGCTTAGACCCATTCCTCCCTGCTCCCTGCTGCTAAGTACAACTTTAAACCCTGGGAAGAACTTGAGGGGCAACCAAAAGAGCACTCTGAAAGGTGAGAAGAGGAAGGCGAGCTGGTTTGGGATCCCAGGACTGGAGGAACAACACAGCAGCAGGATGTCTTACATCCCTCCCTGCCACCCAAAAGAAGAAGGCAACCCAGGCCTGGCATTTCAGATCCCCAACCTAGCAACACTAGGCAGCCCAGGTAGGCTCATTCCTCCACCAGATCAAACAGTAGGCCCTCTGACAACACCAGGTGAGCCTGACAGCACTGGCAGGATCAGGAGCCCTACTAAAAACAAGCAGCTAAAGGAAGCGCACGCCTCCCTTGCCAGACCTGAGACTCCCCTCCCTTGCTGAGAGACACTGAGTGGCAGGTTGGCACTGGCAAGAGAGACTCTGCCACACACAATACCCCTAGGGGCCAGAGACTTCCTTCCTCCACCCAGAGACATCAGGTGTCCCTGCCTGGGGAAACTCCTTTGGCCCTTCAGGCAGCATCACCAGGGACCAGTAGGAGCCCCAGCAGCACCAGATAAACCAAGCACACAAAAAATACTTCAAAGGCTCTGAAAATTAAGCTAGCATTCAAACCACACTCCACAAGAGAAGGTCAGGACCTGCATGCTAAACGTAAACCGGTGATTACCTGCTAAAATAAAAGATTTAAACAAGACCTAGAGTCTCACAACATAATAGTAAAATGTCCAGGATACAATAGAAAATCACCCATTATATCAAGATCCAGGAAAATCACAACTTGAATGAAAAAAGACAATCAACTGATGGCAACACGAAGATGAATCAGAGGTTGGAATTATCTGACAAGGAGTTTAAAGTAGCCATAACAAAAAAAATTTCAACAAGCAATAAAAAATTCTCTTGAAATAAATGAAAAAATAGAAGACCTCAGAAAAGAAATACAAATTATGAGAAAGAATGAAATGGAAATCTTCTAACTGAAAACTATGATACCAAAGATTTTAAAACTTGCTTGATAGACTCAATAGCAGAGTAAGTATGGCAGCAGATGGAATCAATGAACTTGAGAACAGATTATTAAAATGTACCCAATCTGAAAAAGACAGAAAATAGATTGGGAAAAACATGAACAGACTCCTGGGGACCTGTGAACAATAAGAAAAGATCCAACATTCATATTGTTGGAGTCCCAGAAAAAAAGAAGAGAGAGAGTGGAGCTGAAAGAATTTTAAAAGAAATAAGGACATAAACACCCCAAATTTGGCAAAAGAAACACACACATACGAGAATCTGAGCAAACCCTAAACAGGATATATTCAAAGAAATTCATATTGACATGCCATAATTAAACCTCTGAAAACCAAAGGCAAAAATAAAATCTTGAAAGCAGCTAGAGAGAAATGATGCGTTACTTATCATGGAACACCAGTCTGAAAGACAGTGGATTTCTCATCTGAAACCATGGAGGACAGAAGGAAGTGGTACAATATTTTCCAAGTTCTGAAAGGAAAGAACTGCCAGCCCAGAATCTCCTTTAGGTGTGAAGGGGAATCAAGACATTCCAAGACAGAGAAAAATTAAGAGAATTTGTTGCTACCAGACCTGCTCTCAAACATTGGCTAAAGGAAGTTCTTCAAGCAGAAAGGAAGTTATAAAAGGAGGAATCTTGGGACCGGCTTTGTGGCATAGTGGTTAAGCTCCACGCAGTCCACTTCAGTGGCGCAGGTTCGTGGGTTCGGATCCTGGGTGCAGACCTACACTGCTCATCAGCCATGCTGTAGTGGTGACCCATATACAAGATAGAGGAGGATTGGCACAGATGTTAACTTAGGGTTAATCTTCCTCCAGAAAAAAGAGGAAGATTGGCAACAGATGTTAGCTCAGGGAAAATCTTCCTAAGCAAAAAAAAAAAAAAAAAGAAAAAACAAGGAATCTTGAAGCATTGAGAAGGAAGAAAGTTAATTTCATATCCTGCAACTTTACTAAATTTGTTTATTAGTTCTAATAGTTTTTTGATGGAGTCTTTAGGATTTTCTATATATAGGATCATGTCATCTACAAACAGAGACAATTATACTTCTTCCTTTCAAATTTAGGGGCCTTTTATCTCTTTTTCTTGCCTAATTGCTCTGCCTGGAATTTCCAGTACTATGTTGAACTGAAGTGGTGAGAATGGGCACCCTTGTCTTATTCCTGATCTTACAGGAAAAACTGTTACCTTTTCACCCTTGAGTATGATGTTAGCTATGGGCTTGTCATATACGGCCTTTGTCATGTTGGGATACATTCCTTCTGTACTTAATTTGTTGAGAGATTTTATCATGAAAGGATGTCAAATTTTGTCAAATCCTTTTTCTTCATCTATTGAGATGATATGGTTTTTAGCCTTCATTCTGTCATTGTGGTGTATCATGCTTATTGATTTGTGTATGTTGAACCACTTTGCATCCCAGGAGTAAATTCCACTTGATCATGGTGTATGACCCTTTTAATGTGCTATTGAATTCAGTTACCAGTATTTTGTTGAGGATTTTTGCATCTATGTTCATCAAGGATATTGGCCTATGATTTTCTTTTCTTATAGTGTGCTTGTCTGGCTTTGGTATCAGGCTAATGCTGGCATAATAAAATGAGTTTGGGAGTGTTCCTTCCTCCTCACTTTTTTGGAAGAGTTTGAGAAGGATTGGCATTAATTCTTCTTTAAATGTTTGGTGGAATCCACCAGTGAAGCCATCTGCTTCTGGGTTTTTCTTTGTTGGGAGGTTTTTTATTACTGACTCAAACACCTTGATCATAATTGGTCTGTGCAGATTTTCTATTTCTTTATGATTCAGTCTGGGTAGGTTGTATGTTTCTAGGAATTTACCCATTTCTTCAAGGTTATCCAATTTGTTGGCACATAATTTTTCATAGTAGTTTCTTATGATCCTTTGTATTTCTGTGTTAGTAGTTGTAATGTCTCCCCTTTCATTTATAATTTTCTTTATTTGAGTCTTCTCTTTTTTTCTTAGTCTACCTAAAAGTTTGTCAAGTTTTTTATCTTTTCAAAAAAACAACTCTTAGTTTAGTTGATCTTTTTTATTGTTTTTCTAGTCTTTATTTCATTTATTTCTGCTCTAATCTTTATTGTTTACTTCCTTGAACAACAGAAAGAGCAGACATATGGGTGAATACAATAGACTACCCTTCTCCTCACAAATTTTATAAATTATATTTTATGATTGAAACAAAAGTTATAACACCATCTGATACTTTAGCCAATGATATTTGAAAGCAATGAGAGTAAAGGGACCTAAATGGAAGTAAGATTTCCATGCTTTACTTGAAGTGGGAAAATGTTGATGTGGTAAACTGTGATACATCACATATTTACGTTGTAATACCTAGAGCAAACACTAAGAAAGCTATACAAAGAAATACATTCAAAAACACTATAAACAATACAAGGTGGATTCCTAAAAAAATGTGCACGTAATGTATAGGAAGGCAAGAAAAGAGAAAAAGAGGAAACAATAAAAAAAAATAATAAAATGGCAGGCTTAAGCTCTAATATATCAATAATCACCTTAAATGTAAATGGTCTGAATGCACTAATAAAAAGGCAGAGATTGGTTGAATGAATTAAAAAACATGACCCAACTATATGCAGTTTACAAAAAAACTCACTTCAAATTTAATGTTATAGGTAGGTTGAAAGAAAAAGGATGGAAACAGATCTACTATACAAACATTAATTAAAACAATTGGGAGAGGCTATATTAACGTCAGATAAAGTAGACTACAGATAAAAGAAAATTAGCAGAGACAGAGAGGGATATTACATAATGATGAAAAGATCACCAATTATCTATAACAATTCTAACTGTGTATGCACCGAACAACAGAGCCTCAAAATGAATGAAGCAAAAACTAATAGAGCTGAAAGTTGAAACAGACCAGTTCACAATTATAGTCAGGGACTTCAACACCTCCCTCTCAGTGACTGAGGAATTATTGGGCAGAAAATCAGAGAGAATATAGAAGACCTGAACAACAAAATTAACCAGGAGTATCTAATTAACATATATAAGACACTCCACCCAACAACAGCCAGAATACACATTTTGTTTCAAGCATCCATGTAGAAATCACCAAGAAA
This sequence comes from Equus asinus, assembly GCF_041296235.1. Taxonomy (NCBI): domain Eukaryota; kingdom Metazoa; phylum Chordata; class Mammalia; order Perissodactyla; family Equidae; genus Equus; species Equus asinus. The sequence continues at coordinate 13,743,818 of NC_091820.1, read as the reverse complement.
CACAAAACCATAAAACAAATTTCAACAAATTTGAAAGAACTGAAATCATACACAGCATGTTTTCTAATCATAATGGTATCAAACTAGTAATCACTAACGGAAAAAAAGAACAAGAAAATCTCTAAACACCTGGAAATTAAGCAACACACTCCTAATGTGTCAGAGGATGTCTCCAATGAAATAAAAAAATACATGCAAACAAATGAAAATGAAAACACAACATAAGAAAATATGTGAGATGCAGCTAAAGCACTGCTGAGAGGGAGATTTATGGGGGAAAAGAGGAAGGTCTCAAATCAATAACCTAAGGTCCTGTCTCAAGCAACTAGGGAAAAAAGAGTAAAATAAGCCCAAAGCGAGCAGAAGGAAGGAAATAATATAAAGCAAAAATAAATAAAACTGAAGTAGAAAAATAATAGTACAAATTAATGAAATAAAATGCTAGTTCATAAAAAATAAAATATTATTGATAAAGTTCTAGTACAGCTGATAAAAATGAAAATAGAGAAGAAATGCCACCAATACCAGAAATGAAACAGAGGATACCACTACAGATCTTATTAGACATTAAAAAGATAAACTACAAACAATTTACACTAATAAATTTAACAACAGGTGGAGGGAGGAAGCATGTCGGGAATTGATATTCTGATCTGACTTTAAAGATGAGGGAAGGAAGTCCTCTAAACCAGCCCGTGGTGGAAGCGCGCGGTTGCGCTGCATCTGGACGACCCGCTGTGCGCGCGGTGGTTTGCATTCTAGCAGCCCCTTGGAGGCACGCTCCTGCCTCCGACAAAAGGCTGAGACTCCTGTGCCCAGTGTCAGGAGAGTCTCTTTCTATCTCCTGCTCACTCACTGCTCTGTCTGAGCGGCTTTGAACCCGCTCTGTTCTCTCTCTGGACTTGGATCCTTTGTACCAGCAGGAGCCGGCTTCCCCCTTATGTCTTGTCTTTCTGACTGGACTGTCAAGAGATCTAACAAAAACAGTATCCCCATGTCATGTCATCTGCAAACAGAGACAACTTAATGTCTTCCTTTTGGATTTGGACACCTTTTATTTCTTTTTCTTGCCCAATTGCTCTGGTTAGGACTTCCAGTGCTGGGTTGAATGGAAGTGGTGAGAGTGGGCACCCTTGTGTTGTTCCTAATCTTAGAGGAAAAGCTTTTAGCTTTTCATTGTTGGGTATGATACTAACTGTGGACTTATGTAGCCCTTATTATGTTGCAGTACATTCCTTCTGTACCTAATTTGTTGATTTTATCATAAAAAGATGTCGAATTTTGTTAAATGCTTTTTCCACACCTGTTGATATGATGATATGGTTTTTATCCTTCAATTTTTAATGTGGTATATCACATTTATTGATTTGTATATGCTGAACCATCCTTGCATCCCAGGGATAAATGGAACCACAAAAGACCCCAAATAGCCAAAGTAATCTTGAGCAAGAAGGACAAAGCTAGAGGCATCACACTTCCTGATTTCAAACTATATTTCAAAGCTACAGTAATCAAAACAGTATGGTACTGGCATAAAAACAGACACATAGATCAATGGAACATAATAGAGTCCAGAAATAAATCCACATATATGGTCAACTAATCTCTGACAAGGGCATCAAGAACATACAGTGGGGAAAGGATAGTTGCTTCAATAAATGGCGCTGGGCAAACTGGATATCCACGTGTAAAAGAATGAAAGTGGACCCTTATCTTACACCATACACAAAAATTAACTTAAAATAGATTAAAGACTTAAATGCATGACCTGAAACCATAAAACTCCTAGAAGAAAACACAGGAGAAAAGTTCCTGGACATTGGTCGTGGCAATGATTTTTTGGATATGACATCAAAAGTACAAGCAACAAAAGCAAAAATAAACAAGTGGGATTACATCAAACTAAGAAGCTTCTAGACAGCAAAGGAACCCATCAACAAAGTGAAAAGGCAACCTATGGATTGGGGGAATATATTTGCAAGCCATATATCTGAGGTATATAACAAGTTAACATCCAAAATATATTAAAAACCTTGTACAACTCAATAGAAAAAAACACAAATAACTCAATTTAAAAATGGGCAAAGAACCTGAACAGACAGTTTTCCAAAGAAGATATACAGATGGCCAACAGGTACATGAAAAGATGCTCAACATCACTAATCATCAGGGAAATGCAAAACTAAACCACAGTGAGATATCACGTCACACCTGTTAGGATGGCTATTATAAAAAAGACAAGACATAACAAATGCTGGTGAGGATGTGGAGAAAAGGGAACCTTTCTGCACTGTGGGAATGTAAATTGGTGCAGCCACTATGGGAAAAAATATGGAGGTTCCTCAAAAAATTAAAAATAGAACTACCATATGATCCTGCCATTCCACTTCTGGGATTTGCTTGTTGCTATTATGACATACATTTATTTTGTATTAAATAAGAGACACATACACACAAATAAGATGCAAAAGTATGAAATTTAATAAGTGAGTGAAAGCAACACATTGACAATTCCCTTAGGTATACAAGTAGAAAGCACACAAATAAAAATGGCCCACCTCCCTAGTAATCAGTGAAATATAGTTTATAACGAAATGAGATAAATATTTTGGCCTAGGCTGGTGAGTACTCATAAGGCAAGTAGTGTCAGAGCTCATATTTGGAGTTGTAAGTGGAACATCCTTTTTAAAATCACTTTGGCAACATGTAAATGTTTCTGTGTCCGCCCCAGAAATATTCCAGCTGTGTATTTAGTCTGAGAAATAATTATTAATGGGGAACATTGATATACACAAAGATATGAATTGCAGTGTTCTTTACAACTGCAGAATTTGGAAATAGCCTAAACTTCCAACTGTAGGGGAAAAGATAAGTATATGGTGATAAATCTACTTAATAAAATTGTTTATTAAACCATTGAAAATGTTTATTGTGATTATCTAATATCAGAATGCTATGGGAAACACTTATTCGTTGAAGATATTAAGAGACAAAAGCAGGACTAAAACCATATGTAATATTATTTCACTTGGGTAAATGCTATAAAAAGAAAAACTTGGGAATATACAGATCATTCGGAGTGATTTATGATTGAATGTTTATACTGAAGAAAGAAGAGCTTTTTACACTTATATCACTTATATTTAATTTTTAACGGATGTTATAATGAAAAACCTTTTTTTTTTTTTTTGGTGAGGAAGAGTCACTCTGAGCTAACATCTGTTGCCAACCTTCCTCTTTTTTTTGCTTGAGGAAGATTTGCCCTGAGCTAACACCTGTGCCAATCCTCCTCTATTTTGGTATGTGGGTCACCGCCACAGCATTGCTGATGAGTGGTGTGGAACTGTGCCTGGGATCCGAACCTGTAAACCCGGGCCACTGAAGGTGAGTGCACCAGATTTAACCACTATGCCATGGGGCCCGCCCCCCAAAAAATCATTTTTTAAAGAATAAATCATATGTAGTCTACAGTATTTCTACATTAACCACGAATATTTTCTAAAGCAATAATGTTGTATTTTTTAAAAGGTCACCTCTATTTGCAAGTAAAATGTCTGTTCTTAAAAAAAAAAGACAGCCACTAAAAATCTCTAACAAGGACCCATCTAATAGAAGGAGTGAAAGAGATAATCCAGGTCTGCAATTTATGCAACACTCCTGTCAAGTTTGGGGACAGATCCTTTAAGGCAGGACGTCAGTGAATGAGAAACCAACTCTATCCCATGCAGACAGCAATGTGGACATCAGAGATTGATGGGGGCAGTTTGGAGAGTGGAGTCAGGTGGTGGAGCTACCTTTCCAATGGAGGGTGTGAGAGCTGTGCAGAAAGACAGACCCAGAAGCCTAATGCTAGGGCTGGGGCCAATGTGGGAGGGGGTCCTAGGGAAGACCACTGGAGAACGTTGTGGCTCCATGGCTGAGTGATGCCTCAGAACATAAGGAGTTTAGATGTGAGAAATCAGCTTCATCTCAGACCCAACACACTGGTGGTCTGGCTCAGAAATTGGGCAGGGATAATCCCAGGGGTGAAGAGCATCAGAGATTCACCTGGGAGGGGCTGAGGTAAGCAGGGGCCGATGGTGAGCAATTGGGTGCTGACCTGGCACAGAGAGGCCTCAAATGCAGAGGACGGCAATAAAAGCCACTCGCCACCCTACAAGAGAGATTTTACTCCTGCTCTCTTTTCCTCTTCTATAAAATTCTTCTGTTCACAAAATTCTATAATTTGAGAAATTCTCCCTGCTGAAGAAAAATGAAATGAAGTTCATTCTGTATTATACATCGATGTCCTGTTCAAAAATGAATGACCTTGTCAACTCCTTTTACGCCTTGAACTTATAGCAACGGAAACCTTGTTAGTTACGTTGGAGAGACTCGCAGTGCGTGAATCGAAACAAATCTGATGGGCCATCCACACACTGAAGGTTGCAGGAGCGTGCAATGCATCTGTGGCATGGACCTTTTGTGGAATTGACAGCCACCTTCTCATCTGCTTACAAACTGTGTGCTAGCCAGGTCGGATAGGTCGTATCTATGGAGGAGGTAATCACTTCCAACAGCCGGTGGGTTTGGTGGCTGAGAAAGTTCTCAGTACCTCTTTTTCCCCAATTGCAGAGGTAGAATCTTGCCCTTGCCACAGGGCCAGGCACAGGGGACTGTGGTTTTCAGTGACTGGGGATATTTAGGGGCCACTGATTGTTGTTCCCTTTAAGATGAACACTCCTGCCTTGGAGTGTCTCAGCAGTTATTTTTTATGATTGTTTTGGATATATTTTAACTGTTAATGCTCCTTACTCCAGGGCAACTTTGCCGATTTTTCCTTTCTTACTGGGAGATCAATCTGACTCATTGTGAATGAATTTTTAAGAAAACAAAAAACGCAAGTCTGATCCCTGGAAAGAGAAGAGGACTTGGCAGGTGGAAAGGGGTGTGTGTGTGTGTGTGTGTCCAGTTCTTCTGCAACAACCTCTTCAAACATCATTTCCTCGTTGGAAGGCCAAGTCGTGTGGGGTCATCTCTGAGCTAGCTTATCCTCAGTCCTTTATGTGCCAGCATCTCAACCACACTCAGGCCAGAGCTGCTCTGTCATCCCACCCAGCAAGATAATTCACCTCTCCGAAAGCAAATCTGGGTCTATTTTCCACTTAACCCAGATCCACTGCCTTATTATGTCCTGCCCCTGACTCCAAATCTCTCTCCCAGCTGTAATTTTTGTTTCTGGTCCTTTCTTGGTGATGAATATGCACTCTCCTCTGTCTCGTGCAAGCTGGCTTCTCACTTGGCTTGTACAGGGCTCTCCACTGACTTGGACAAACCCTGATAGCCTCAGGTGACAGTCACACGGCTCCAACCCCAAACCCACTCTGTCCACATCCTCCGTCCACACGGAAAAGGCAAGTGCATTTGACGGTTGTGAGTCTTGTACAAGATAAAGGAGACTGACGCTCCTTAGGAATAAGAGACGAAAGCACAAACGTGAGGGGAGATAATCATGAATTTAACCATTACTTATTGAAGGCCTCTGATATAAGGAGAACTGAAGTCGATTCTGTGGGAGATGTGAGCCGTGGCTCCCCCCTTGATGTTGACAGTCGAGTCAGAAAGACGAGACATAAGGGGGAAGCCGGCTCCTGCTGGTACAAAGGATCCAAGTCCAGAGAGAGAACAGAGCGGGTTCAAAGCCGCTCAGACAGAGCAGTGAGTGAGCAGGAGATAGAAAGAGACTCTCCTGACACTGGGCACAGGAGTCTCAGCCTTTTGTCGGAGGCAGGAGCGTGCCTCCAAGGGGCTGCTAGAATGCAAACCACCGCGCGCACAGCGGGCCATCCAGATGCAGCGCAACCGCGCGCTTCCACCACGGGCTGGTTTAGAGGACTTCCTTCCCTCATCTTTAAAGTCAGATCAGAATATCAATTCCCGACATGCTTCCTCCCTCCACCTGCTTTTCTTAGATCTCTTGACTCCAGAACAGCCCTTACCGCATCTGGGACTAAAACCAAACCAAATAAAACCAAACCTGTAACTGCATGCATGTCTTAGGATGCTTTCAATTGCAGCTAATAGAGACTCAAAGAAGCTTAACCTATTAAGCAGTGTAATAATTTCTGTAACAGAAAGTGCAAGTTCTGGTGGCTCCAGAGGGGGTTGGTTGCTCTATCAGTTCAATAACATCACGCAGTTCTAGGCTCTTTCTCTATGTTTGTTGTGCTGCCTTGAGCATCAGCTCCCTCCTAGGCCTGGCTCCTAGCATCACAGTAACCATCCATCCTGGTTTTTGAGGAAGACTCAGTTTATGCCTTTTGCCCCGGCATAATTAGTAATAGCACCCCTTGCACCCTCAATACTGTCCCAGTTTAGACAATCAGTTATGTGGTTACCTCCACTGTGTTTTTGCTGCCAGGCACAAATCCAGTTACACTATCTTTGTGTCCATTGGGAGAAGGAGGGATGTTCTCCTGGAAGAGTAAGAACTTACCCAGAAAGCCTCCAGCAAGCCTCTCCTCTCATCTATTTGGCCCAAATTATAGCATGAGGGATGCAATTTGCCCCACATCAAACAGAGCCCATCCTAAAGCTAGGATCGAATTCTAAGGTACGTGGTTTCATAGGAGAGGGAAGGATGCCTAACATTAGGGATCTATTAGGAAAGAGGAATGGGGAATGCAGAGTGGAGAAGCCACAAACAAAGCCCTTTATAATGAGCCTGCTTCTTACTCTTGACAATTTCTCAAAATCCTCTGAAATCAAATGCTCTCCTGATTGTGAGACTAGACAGAGCTACACCTGGACTCTGAGAGACTTCGGTGCAGGGCAGGGACGGTACTTACTACTCTATGTGTTCTAGCCTGTAGCTCACTACTGTAAAGTAATGGTTGTTCGGGACACGCTTGTTGATTGCCTAACTGAAGGACCAACTCACATATCCTTTGATTCAGTCTGTTAAAATTAGAAAAGATTTCATATGAACTCTATTATGCCCTTTGGATAAAATCTTGGCATAATACAGTTCATATGAAATCTCCAAATAAAGAATACCGAAGCCACTATGCAGACCACATTAGAAGTTTCTTCTATTAAAATGGTCAAAACCTTTCCCTGTGGGCTCTGAATATTCCTCAGGTAAAAAGGTCGTTCTCGCTGGATTGTTTCTCTGAATGCTTCTCATCCTCTTTCTCCAAGCCTGGGGTTGATTTCAATCCTTTGTGCTTTAATTACCCCTTGCACTTTTTTCAGCATTTATCCCTTTGCATTGTGATTATGTTTTCAAATGCCTGCCTCACTCAATCACTCAAGCATCCAGTAAATATTATTGACCACTAAATTTTTTTAAAAGAGTTTCCATTTAAAATACATTATTCAACTTCAGTAAAAAATAGACTCCTTAAGAATTTCTGGAAAGCAATGGACCCTTTCCCCCAGACACATTCACACCCATGAGCACTAAACTGGCGTCTACAACTTCAGGGCTTCCAGGAACCCCTAGAGAACCCCTAGAGAAAACCACAACAGTGTTCATGCAGGTCAGATCAAATCATGCTGGCATGCCCCAGGGTGATGGGCTCAGCCACCAACTCAAGTCACATATGTCTTTTGCAAAGCTCATCAACACCCACTGGTTAACAACAGCCAGGACCCAACAACTCCCAAATCTAGGTCTCCAGCTTAGAGTTTGAACTCCAGACCAGCTCTTGCAGATGCCTACTGGACCTCTCTCTGTGGCTGCTAATAGGCACTTCCCAATCAAGGTGTCCTAACCAGAACTCCCTGGAGCAGACACTGATGGTGCCCCACGCAATCTCTGGGCTGCTACCATTTCAACGTGCTCCACAGACATCCAGCTGCCAGTTTCTTCTCTCTGTACCTGAGAACAACCCTTTGCCTATGCTGGGTGGCTGGCTGGCATTGCTGGAAAATTAGCACCCCCTACACAGCCCTCAACCAACTTACTTACCTCTTGAGTGGGACAATTCTGAAATGAGTGTTTTGCATCATGTCAAAGAGTTTGCCCGTAGGATTAATCTCCAGTTGCCCACAGTGGTAATTGGCCTTGATAACATGCCTCCTATTGGCTGCTGCCCCTTGGTCTCACTTCCCTACTTCCCTATCAGTGTTTCCTTTACCTTCCACATCAACTTTCTGTACTGGAATCCTTGTCTCAGGCTCTGTTTATGGGGAAACCTACAACATTCATCATCTTCAGCCCCAAATCTGCTTCTCTTCCTAGGGACCTCTATCTCAGTGACCACATCCCCGCCTACCCTGTCACCTGATTCAGAAAGCCAGGTATCAGGCACCCTACTACTGTTTCCTCCAACACTAAGTCCTGTTGATTCTACATCCTGAGTACCACTTGACTCAAGTTCCTACCCTTTATCTCTGCTGGCACTACCTTGACTCAAACTCTGATCCTAGCCACAGTGTCTTTCACCTGGTCTCCCTGCTGCAGTCTCACCCTGCTCCAATCAACCCTTCACACCCACCACCAGAGCGATCCATTCCTCGACCCAAATCTTTCCTGGCCACTTCCTTGCTTAAAGTCCTTCAATGGCTCCCCATTGACTACAAGAGAAAGCTCCTTTACAGGACAGACCAGGGACCTCAACTGACCCCTAGCATCCTCCGTCCTTCCCTACTATTCTTCACAGCCTCTACTCCAGCCTCACAAATCTTTGCAGCCTCCAGAATATGCTTTGCATCCGAGCTTTGGTGCCTGCTGTTGCCTTAACTTGTAACGCCTTTCCCTTACTTTGAAAAGCTCCCGTTCATCTCTCAACGCTCACCTCTTGTCAACATCTCTATGCAAACTTTTCTGACTGCCCTGCTCTATGCCATTCCCTACCCCTTCCCAGTACAGGGATAGGCCCACTCCTTCAGTGTTCACCTAGCCCATTTTATAACTCCTCACGTACCACAGAGTGTCACATTGTATTACTAACAGTTTATTTACTGGCCTGTGAGCTCCTTGGGATCAGCGACCATATGTTAACCTTCTCTCTAGTGGCAGTCCTTAGCTCAATGACTGGCATACAGCAGGTACTTAATAGATGTTCATTGGATAAATGAATGAATCATCTGTCTGGCAAGTATGTGAAAAGTACATTATGAGGAGATGTATTAGAAAAGCAGGACATAGATAAAATAATCAGATCTGAGAGGGGAAATTTCTTGAGTCCTTATTTAAAATCACCAATTATTAGAATTACAGATCTCAAAAATCACCCTGAGCAACCTTGGAAGATTATTTTGGTTCTTTCCTACTGTTGAGGCATGTCACTTCTTCCCTTCATTTTCTTAGGCATCCATTTAACCAGATGAATACAATTCTTCCATATCAATATCCTATTCCTGTCCTAAAGCATCTCCTCCCCTCAATCCAGACCCTCTTTTTGTGGATTCTTCTTTTTCCCTGCTCTCTGAAATGGCAGCCACAATGAAAATACAGAGGGGTGCCACTGTACATTTCTTTGGGAATGGGGGCCAGGATGCCTGTTTATTATGTATTAATCTGAATCAATATAGACTTTCCTGAAAACATAAGCACCTCAAAGGGCAGCAAATATGAATCACAACTGCCAAGGAGGATCAAACATTAACCCAGGGTGGTGATGAGGCCAACAAAAGAAATAGGCTAGTAATTGCCTTCCAGGATATCAGTTCCTACCTTATACACACATACCCCTCAACACACACAAAACCTTTATGGATCTTTCATCCATGAACTTGCCCAATTATAATTGCCCAGCTGTGTCTTTAGTTGTAGTCAGGCTAGGTCCTGGCAACCGAGACCTCACATACCTGACCCAAGGACTCAGAACAGTTATGAGATCTATCGAGGAAGGCTTTGGTTACTGAAGTGGTCGAAGACACGTGCACAGACAAATATTTCCACAGGTATCATTAATTACTTGGAGCTGACTTAAAACCCCAAGAGCCTGATTCAAACACGTAGAAACTGGTACTTTCTGATGATATTCGTTATTATCAATTCTTAAACTTGCACCGTGTGTCTTTCTGCCTCTATGTCGATTGGGTACTTCTAAATTTAACTCTTCTTTTTCAAAAGAGGAAATCCAGTCTCGAGGAATAGTACCACCAGGGCTGACTTCTCCATTGCAGGCAGTAGGCCCAGTGCCTGAGGCCCACAATACTTTTAGGAGCCCACGGAAATGTTTTAATTTCTTTTCAAATCAGAAAAAAAGTGATTTTTTATGTCGAAGAAAATGTTTTAATGTATAATAGTAATATATTGGTCTTTACACCAATGCAATTGTAACCTGTAATTTTTTTTTTACGAAGATTAGCCCTGAGGTAACATCTGCCGCCAATCCTCTTTTTGCTGAGAAAGACTGGCCCTGAGCTAACATCCGTGCCCATCTTCCTCTACTTTATATGTGGGACACCTACCACAGCATGGCTTGCCAAGGGGTGTCATGTCCACACCTGGGATCCGAACCGGCGAACCCCAGGCCGCCGAAGCAGAAAGTGCGAACTTAACGGCTGCACCATCAGGCAGGCCCTGTAAACTGTAATTTTTACTATTTTTTTATGGAGGAAGGAGTCCACAAGGGCCAAGTGCCCACGAAAGTCCTAATGTGGCCCTGGTTTTGACCACGTTGTGCTTGCAACACAAGGTTAGAACAGAAGTTTTCAAACACAAGTTCAGGTTCCCATACTAATTAGAAACTTTCCAGGCTGCTCTCTATGTATTTCAGACTCTGGCCTGGCCACCCCAAATTCTACAAGAGGGAAGTCATGGTTACTACTCAAAGTGTTGGGACTGGAGGTTAGAAGATGCAAAGGATGGCTAGATTTGGACTGCTTTCTCTGCTCTCATTAATTTCTGCTCTGCCATTCTCTCTCAAATATCTTCATCCTGTTTTGATTACCCCCCCAAAAAAATCTTTACATCTTTAGAGATTAATTAAACCAATGTAGTTGCTTCCTTTGCTGTCTTAAAACATTTATAGTATTCAGGTTTTCTATTTTATTTTTAAATGATCAATGGTACTACTGATACCTATTATTTATTTACTGGCTTGCAATCGTGTATTCATCATCTCTGTAACTCCAGTTCTTAGCCCAGTGTCTGGCAAACACACGGTGCTTAATAAATGTAAGTCAGATTAACAAATGAATCATCTGTCAGGCAGGTGTGTGGAAATGAGATGATATCCGTGGACTAATTTTACCTTTAATAATCTCACACCTTGTGAGAAGGATCTTCTACCTCTATCACAACTGGCATTTTGAGAGGTGATCCCTGGGCCCCTGCCACCTCTCCCGTCTCCATCAGCAAGCCACTTCCTCCCTCCTGGGCTCTGTTCTCTCTCCTCTTCATCCTGGGGTCTGGAATGGTCCCCAGCGCGCTGAGAGGCAGCAGGGTCCCCGCTCCACTGGTCCTCCCCGGCGGCCCCCTCCCCCCCGCGTCCCGGGCGCCCCTTCCTCCTGCCACCCCGCACCGCCCACAGCCACGCCCTCTCCGTGGGCGAGATCACCTGTCCCTCCTCAGCCGCCGCCTCCTTGGGTACCCTTTCGCCCCCCTCCTGCTCCCCCTCCTCCGCCACCTCCCCCAAGCCCTCCCCTTCCCCGCCTCCTCCCACCCCTTGGTGTATATAGTAAAGGCCGGGCGCCGCACGCAGACACACACTCGCCCGGACACAGGCGCACACACGCTCACGCACAACCGGCGGCGGCGACAGCGGCTAGGTGACAGCGGCGACGGCGGCTCCCACCGCTGCGCACCCCCTTCAGGCGGCGGGCGGCGAGGCCAGACCGGAGAGTTCCCGCACCCGCAACCACCCCGCGGCTTCCTGGAGGCGGCGGCCGCGATTGCGAGGTAGCGGCCGCGGCGCCCCCGTGCGGGCCAGGGTCCCCCCCACCCTCCCCGCGCGGACCTGCCACCGGGACACAGGGGGCGCGCCGGGCTGGGCGCTCCTGGCGGGGCCCGGCGCCCGGGGAGGGGCCTGCTCCCGGGGGCAGGACGGCGCCCGGAGGCCGGGGCCAGCGGGGAGGGCCGGGCGGGGGCGGGGACGCGGGCCGAGGCCGCCACCCGTGCGGCGTCCCCGGGCCCCGCTCCTGCTCCCGGCGCCGCGCTCTGGCTGGCGGGGCCGGGGACGGCCGGGGAGGCGGCGCCGGCCGGCGGGGCGGGGGCCCCGAAGTGGGTTTCGGGCCGCCACCGGCGCTGGCACTGGGCGCAGAGGGCGGCGCGCGGCGGACTCCGCGCCCGGGCACCGCACCGGGCCGCCTCTGGCTCCGCCGCTCTGCCCCGGCCCGGAAAACCCGGCGCCTTCCAGGCCCTTCGAAAGATGGATTCTGTTGACGTATCTGGCGGCCCTGGCGAGCCGGGTGGAAAGTTAGGTTTTGCCAGATCGCACTGGGCTCGTCTTTGTGACGCTCGGCCAGCCCCGCATCGTCCCGGAGCCGGGTGAGTGTGCGTCGGCGCCCCAGGAGACCGTGTGCCCCCCAGTGCCCAGCCCCGGGGTGGCCGCACCAGCTCGGGCTTTCTGCCATTGTAGGCACAGAGCAGCGTTCTCGCTGCATTTTTGCGTGCGTTTCAGCCGTGCCCTTTGCCGCGGAGGGAGTTCTTGCTTCTCTCCGCGTTGGCTTTTTCGGGGTTGGGGTTGTGCTCTGTGTGTTTGCTTGTTTGCTGTTTAAAGCCCGACTATTGTTCAGGATAAGCTCCGCCTGGGTGGGGAAATGGCATCCCACCACAGTTGCCGGCGAGGGGTAGAAATGTTGCCAAACAGCTGCTGCTTTGTGTTTCCCTATCCGAAGTCCCTGGAGTAGGTTTGGGGCACGACGAAGAGAGGGATGGGGCATGGAGGGAGAAGGTGGCTTTGGAGGAGCGAATTGTCACCCACCCCATGGCACGCAGTCAGCCTCCCTTTCTGCCTGCCAAACTTTTATGAATATTCCTTTTGTGGCAGGGCGAAGCTTAATGAATTCAGCCCAGTTTTCCAGGGAAAAGCAACCCGGCTTTAACAATGGTTTGAGAACTTAATCAATGAGAAAGGCAGGGGGAGGAGGAGGAGGCGCTGACACCATATCGGGGATGTGGCTGCTTCTTGCAGAGTCAGGTAGGGAAGACGTGGGCAGGGCAGGTCACAGCGCCCGGGTGGCCGCGTTCCCAGAACTGACTGTGGCTCTTACCTGTGCCCGCTGGAGCCACCCTCCGTCGTACCCCCACCTCACGGTCTGCCCAGAACTCAGCGATGGGGCTTGAGGGACGGCTTGCGGCAGTGCGCGGGCCAGCCCCCCTCATCTGGTGTTTTTAAGGATGTGTAAATATTTTGCTGAGGATAAGTGACATCAACAGAATGATATTCTGCAGAGCCCCAGTGTGCAGCGATGATAAATAGATACGACCAAACAAAGTTTTGATAACCGCGGATTCTCATGGCTCGCTCTGTTTCATTTGGGTCTTTGTTTTTGTTGGTTTAGCATTATCTCTCATCCTCTGGTGTGATCCTTTTATTTAGCTGGTTCTTGGAAGCTCCTCTTTAGAACAGAGAGAAAAGCAGCCAGCAGGGAGAAAACAATTCTTAGCCTTGCATGCAGCGGGCAAGGTTTTCTGTGCTTTTCCCAGCGAATCTTTCCCACTGTTTTCGAGATGTCTCTTTTCCTCCTTTTGAGTCATCAGAATCGTTTGTTGATTGACCAAGAGACTTCTGATAACTTTGAAAATGTGCTGTGATATGCCTTTGTTACAGTAGAGGGTGGCAGTGTAGGAGGAGGACAGTGGGGAGGCTAGTGGGTGGGAGGCACTTGCCAGAGCAGCACTATGCCCCCACCCACTGTTTTGTCCTTGGTGTTTCCTTCTCAAAGGGGAACATGGGGGGCTGTGCCGCTTTTAGAAGCCGAGGGTGGCTACAAGGCACAGAATCATAAGCCTGGTGGCATCCTAGTTTCTCTGCCCCTTAGAAGCCCAGAGAAACCACCCACCCACCCCCAAACCCACACCCGCCACCACACACACAATATCCTGCAAGTGGGCACTTGCATCTCATCCTGACAGATGCCCACTAGAGGCATCCGCAGGGCAGCCCAGCTCTGTGAGCTGAGTCAGACTGGAACTTGGGGTACTGGCTGCTTTGGCACCAGCCTCTGAGACCGTTCAGCCACCCAGGGGGGTCCTTTATTATGCAAAGAAACCCCAGACCTCTCTCAGTGAGGTTTGGCCCTGGAAAACCTGCCCATCTCAGGAACAAATGAAAAAACAGCTTTTCAGGTGATGCCAGTTGCCAGTGTGAGAACTTGGTTGGTGGGCAGTTGGGCAAGAACTGTGAAATAAAAAGTCTTGTAGCCAGAAAACGGAGCCACCAAGACAGGGCCTCTGAAAGGCAAGAAAGAAAAAGGCTGGGAGGTGTGTGACGAGGTGTTACCGGGACTGCTACAGCACCAGGAGACAGATATAGCTCTAGCTATAATGACCCAAAGACTAGATAGGACCAGCCTCTCCAAATCCATTTGACCCAGAATGGAGGTATTCTGTACGTGGAGATATCCACATAGCGTGCTCTGAATCTGCAATAGGAAAATAGCAAGTGTCTGTTCTCTGGCTCCTTCCCTAAGCTTAGATTTGGGGGAGGAGGGTGATGGGGGGATATAAATTGGGAAGGGGATTACCATTTGTTGTTGCCCTCTGTCTGCCAGACACTTCACATGTGGGAAACCATGATGTGATGGAGGCATTATTTTACAGATAAGGAGTCTGAGGCTCAGAGACATTTCCAGTCGCGCGTCTGATTCCAGACTGCTGGTTATGATTTAAAGGGGCAACATGTCCCTCTCCGCCTCCCCCAAGTCTCTTATTTATTTCTCCCAAAGGCCAGAGTCCTCAGCCCCTACCCATTCACAAAATATGGTACCAACTGCAGAGGAAAAGCCCGCCAGTGAGGCAGCGCAGCTACCCAGGGCACATGCTTATGTGCCAAGCAGATAGTCCCCAAATAGTCCCTAAGTATTTCAGGTGGAAAGACTGTGCCTTTTCATTTTGGAATCCCCAATATCTAACTGTTGCTTAATAAATGATAGTTGAGTGACTAAATGATGGAGTGAATTGTGGTGAGGAGGCGGCTGTAAGTCATTGTCAAGGGAGACCCAGCAGAGATAAATCTAGAGATGTGTATGCTTAGGTGGGGACTCAGAGCCCCCGGTGTCCTTCTCCAGGTCTAGCCCTGGGTAGTTCCAAGCCGACAAACCCATATGAGATGGGCAATAGCATTCCCATCTTATAGATGAGGCAACTGAGGCTGAGACAGATTAAGTAACTAGCCCAAGGTCCATGGCAGGACCAAATAAATTTGAGACCATCTCAAATAAATAAACTCTAAATAAAAATGAGGCTGGGTCTTGCTATGCAAATGCATCATCAAAGCAAGTCCCTTAGCCCCCTTCCAAACAGATGGTAGCCTTTAACCCCGTAGAAATTCTCGAGCCATCGAGAGAGCCAGGATTTGAATCCATATACGAGGTGTTTCTGACTCTGCTGCCTCCCTGATCAGAATATGAGGGGGACCTCAGAGAAGGAGGCGCTCAAGGAGGGGTGGGGAAGATGGCTAATTGCACTCTCCCCTACACAAAAACCTGTGTGGGATTCTGAATTAAGCTTGATTTGGGGATCAGGGTGACATCCTTGCTGTAGAGTTGGCAGCTCTTGTCTTTGGAGAATGCCTGTGATTACCACTTCTCCCTCCCACCTGATGGTCTGCCCGAGTGCCCATCATCTCATTCTTTCCAGACTCACGGCATCTCCTTTGTGGCTCACAATTTTTGATGAGCCTCTCGAGTCTGCCGCTCTCCTGTGTTCTGATGGCAGCTGGTGAGGAGGCGATTTTGGTGGCCACATCAGTACTTCCGGATTTTGCACATGACCCGCCTTCTCTCTCCAGGCAAGAACACACATGCATGCACAGGCACAGGCGCACGTAATTTGATCATGTTTCTGTATCTGCTTCACCAAATTAGATTGCAAACCCAGAATTGTTATTGAAAGAACGTACGTGACTTTGGTGATCTTCTGTCCCAGCCCCTGCCTTAAACAGATCAGAAGAGCTAAGATGGAGGTAGCTCAACCAGCAGACGCCTTGAGTAATGATTATACTCACTGGCCTTGCCACTGCTGTGGGGCAGCCCCCCACAATGCAGGCATGGGCCCCAGGCCTTTCAGAAAAGGCTGTGTTAATCTCCACTTGGAGGTAGGGCTGGGCTCCTAGAACATCCCAATCCTTGCACTTCCCATTTCTGCTGTAATTCTTAGCTCCAATAACTCTATAGCCTGTGCTGCTGTCACCTGTCACTCTTCTTCTCCCAGCTTTTTTGGTCTTTCAGCACAGCACTGTCTAATAGAAGTTTCCGTTGAAATGTTCTATATCTGCACCCTCCCATACAGTCGCCACTAGTCACATGTGGCTGTTGAGAAGTTGAAAGGTGGCTAGTAGGATGTGCTATAAGGATAATATATGTGCAGGACTTCTAAGACGGTACAAAAAAAGAATGCAAAATAGCTCATTAATAATTTTTATATTGATTATATGGTGAAATGATAATATTTTGATTATATTCGTTAAGCTGTAGTGTTACAATTAATATCACTTGTTTCTTTTAACCTTTTTAAAGTGCCTACTAGAAACTTCAAAATTACACATATATTTCTACTAGACAGCGCTGCTCTAGAGCAAACTAACCACCAGCCTTGTAGCACCCCCAGATGTTTGGGAGGCATAAACGCCCTCCATCTCCATGGCAGATGGGAGGTATGGGGCTGACTCAATAGCATCAGGTGACTTTGATTTTCAGTAGCTAAGGTGCCATTTTGGGGGTCCCCATCAAGCATGTTTGCTCAGTCAAGTTCCATGAGGAATGTGGGCTCCAGAAACTTAATGGAGACGAGAGAGCAAGGCCAGGGGATGGGAGTGGGTGGGGCTGGCTTGAACAAAATGGCCCCTTTTCTTTCCTTTCCTCCACCCCACCACACCCCACCCCAGGCGGGTGTCCTTGTCCATTGGAGAGCTGTATCCTGCCTGAGCAACTGATTTCCTTGACACCTGCTCTAATAATATTCTTCCCAGGGATTTCTTCTTGGAGGATAGTGTCCCAGTAGACACCCTAACGCTGAGAGTGGATTATTTGAGGCTGGGGCCAGTCTTAAAGAAGAGAAAGGAAAAAAGGAGATGTACATAGTCATCTCCTGACAGTTTTTGATGAATACAAGAGCAAGGAAATTAATACAGTTCCTGTGAGAGAGGGAGAATAAATGCAAGGAAGCCCAATTTCACACACTGTGGTGCCACAGATGAGGAAACCTGACCAAGGGACAGTTCCGGGGGGTGGGGGAAGGATCGCAGCTGGCACTATGGTCTTCTTGGGCCCTTCCCTGCGTGCTGGGCATGGCCCAAGGAGACAGAAAGGGCTGGAATAATGAACTTGGGGCTGCAGTGATTTATAGGTCAGGCGCCTGTGGCTCTGGCTCCTGAGGGGGCTGCCCCCACAGGGGACCCTTGGCTGACCTCCTTGAGCTCCTCGGAAGGAGCTGGTTTTGTTTCCCATGGCAGAAGCAGACTGTTTACTGGAGCACAGGAAGAATCCGACATTCTGGCGAAAAATAATTCATTAACAGCCAGGGTATTACCAGTTCCCTGGAAAAGCTCCTCCAGCTGCACTGTAGCAACTGTTCTTTTTCAGCAACAGAATCAGGCCTCGCTGGCAGCCAAAACTGGGTGTGTTTGGGCGTTTTTGTCATTGTTGTTATTTTTGCCTTTGTGTGTGTGTATGGCCACTTTTGCCTTATAATTCAGAGAAAGGGATGGTGGCCCGGAAGGGTCGAAATGGTATAGCTGTCAGCCATTCTTTCCTTCATGGTTTAAGTTTGAAAGCTCTAGGCCAACTCTAGGAGCATGTATTTTTCTTGATCAAAACCCATCCCCATGCTGGGGTCACTGCAGAGCCACACAGAATGTTCTAGAACTAAAGGAATTTTGGAGAATCTCAGCACCTGCTCTTAAAACCCTCTGGAAACAATTGACTAAAGGACTCCCACCCCCACCCACCCCCCAACACACACACACAGAGACACACACACACACACACACACACACCAGGCAGAAAGTCCTATCTTGGCTGCGTGGAATTCTTTGCTTACTATTAATTGGCACAGTGGGACCAAAGTATGTGATTCATCATCCCAGTTTTGAGGGCATTTGGAAAGCCAGGCAGGCATAACCAAGAGAATGGGCTGCATGTTTTGCTCACTAAGAATGATTGAATCTACAGTAAATAAAATGGAATGATTCAGGAAGCTTTTTATGCTCTGGAAAAATCTGTTTTAAAAAAAGGTTTTTGTCTGCTTGTTTGTTTTTTAATGCCTCATGCTCAGAAATGTGTACCCAACTAGCAAGAAATGAGAAAGAATGGCATTTCCTTGTTTTAGTTTTTTAAAAAGTCTGATTGCAGGTTAAGTAAGATACAATGTATTGATTTTGGTTTTGTGTGGAACATAACTAAGCAATCATTTTATTTTACGAGATATTAATTTCCATCCATTTAGACTGATGAAATATGCATTTAAAATGCACTCTACCTACCCCCACCATCATCACAGTATTTCTTTAATGCTCCTGGATTCGGATTGAGAACTTATTTCATTTATTTGGAAAGGAGTAAGTATGTCCTTAGTCAACATATATGTAAACCAACCTTAGATTTCAGAGAAAATGGGGCCTTCTCCCTTTGATTACTGCCAAAGATGAGAATATTAAAGGCCGAACAGAGTTGGCTTTATCTGGACCATAGTTTCTTCACCTTGGCTTTGCTGACATTGAGGCCAGATCATTCTTTGTTGTGGGGGGGCGTCCTGTGCGTTGTAACATATTCAGCTAGATGCCAGTAGCATCTCCCCCTACCCTAGTTGTGACAACCCAAAATGTCTCCAGACCTTGCCAAATGTCCCCTCTGGGACAAAATCGCCCCTGGTTGAGAACCACTGGTCTAGACCAAGATTTAATAGGGAATTTGTGGTTTTTGGAAAACTCAATTTGAAATAATAAAAGACACAATTTTACCCTCTGACTTTTATATATACAATTCATAGGAGTGATTAATTAACAGTTGCAAGCGGGTCATGTGCCTGATTTAATTCTAAGATTGGTGGGGAGTCTATAAGATTGTGTAAGCACAGTTTTTTTTTTATGGCAGGCAATCGAATGAGGCATAGGTAATTGGGGGCATATTGTAATAACTAACGGCTTCTCTGGTTTTTCATAAAGAGAACAGGTTGATCCCTCCCTAATTTCTTTTTCACATGCACCTGATTCCAGGCATGCCTTCAAAGCCACCAGGCATCTTCCTCCACCCCCGCCCCCTCCCCACTGTCATTTCTCCTGTAGCATCTTAAGCCTGAGCCAATTAATTTAGCCCTTTAGTGTACTTGGGAGAGCTCTGCTTGTAACACTGTAATAGACTCATTTCAGATCGTGGCAGTCCTTTACCCGCCACTAATTTCTATGTTTTCCAGTACCGTTGAGAGAGAAAGTCAATGGTGGGTAGATGGAGCATTTTTCAAAATTATTGGACATTCAAATTCAGGTGGTCTCCACCACCCCCCCTAATTGTTTTCCCTCTCACACACATTTGTTTCCTTGCAGCAGTTCTGCTTGGGAAAGAGAATGTCAGCAGGGCTCCTTCAGGCAGCTCGAACCTGATAATGCCTGCAGTCAGCAGCAGATGAAATGCCGCGGGACAAGCCCTCAGCCGTCTTCTTCCTGATGGTCCCTTGAAAGGCTAGACAGGAGCCTCGTGTATTCACAGGGAAGGTGTCATGGGGGTAAAACATGGAAATGGGATTGGTGCTTGGGAGACAGAGGGAAGACAGAGAGGTGGATCACTCACATAGGAAAGTGTCTGAGGTCAACCCTACCCTGCTGGTCTTCAGAGTGGGATGAGCATTTGAGGGTGCTTGAGGGCATGAGCAGGTGCTCAGTGCAGACATCAGTGGGGGCTGCTTCATTTTGCAGTCATCCAAGGTATGCTGACTTTTTCCAAAGCGTGTCTGAAGGAGTTCAGAGTGTCTTGTGTAAAAGGATTCCTTTGCAGGCTTAGCCGATGAGGAAAGACGGAAAGGTGAGCATGCAGGGGTTTACCAAGCCAGCAATAGACCTTCATTGGCGAGTTCTAGCCTTGCTTTAAGAGTAGTTTGACTCTTCCTTGTCATCGTAAAAGATGAGGCAGTGAGCTGGCAGACAGCCATAGCGAGCTGGGTCCAGGCAGATAAATAATTGATTTGCAGCACGTGACACTTGGTCATTCTAAGTTGCCAGCCCCTCGCAGGCCAGGATTTGGGTGATGGTTGCAACACTGGGAGAGGAAACGGGATCATAAATCTGTGCTTTGGAGGCCAGTTTCATGGTGCAGAGGCCACTGGGGCCACCGCTGTGTGCTGCAGAAGCAAACAGACAAGTCCGAGTGGTATGTTGTTCCTCAAAATAATGGCAATGGAAATGGCTGTGAAAAACATTTAGACCCTTGTCATAAAAATGCAAACAGTCTTCCTGCTATAGGGAAAAGCTAAATAAACTCTATTGCAGCTGTATTAAGTAGAAACAGATTTGAAAATCGGGTGTTTTTTTTCCTGAGACACTTATTTATAGCAGGTTGGGCAAAGGCTGCCACTATCTTTTGCGACTCCGGAAGAGTGTTTTCCAGATGGTCCTTGCTGTTTTTCTCTTTATTAAGCTTAGCTGAACACAGCCTCGCTTGGAAAGGTTCACAGAAACTGGTGTTATTTTTTTCAGATTACAATGGCCATTGATTGGCTAACAAATCAATGGATGGGAATGGATTGAGGCTGTGCCAATGAATTTCCTTTTGCATTTAAAAATAAGAAAAATGTTAAGAAAAGCTCAAAATAGGGTGCTCTTTCTTCGACTATATACATCAAAGCTTTGAAAACCATTCACAGCTATATTTTTTATTAATTTACATTTGCCTTTTTTTTCTAAAATAATGCCCTCCTCTTTGCTAAAACTCTGCAACGTTACTGTTTCCTTTCCAACATCTAAACAATGTCCAGATACATTTCAGATTGAGCAATTAGCTCTGGCTGCAGTTTCCTTTTGTGAAAAAAAAATCACTAACCCACTAGACTAAATATGAAATTATTGAATGTGAAAATATCAATATGAGACCATTTGTTCTAGGATCCTTTGTGGCTTATCACTTGCATTTTAAGAAGGCAAGAAAAGACTGCTTCTTGCCCTGTCTTTCCATGTTGGGCACACCCACGCCAGAAACCTCAAGCTTTGTTTTTGCTCTTAGGAGCTGGGCAGCTGGATTTTGGGTCATCAAGACTAATTCTTACAGCTCAAACCACACAGGGAACCATTTTGGAATGTCACACAAACCACGGTCCCCACAGAGCAGGCTTGTGGACCACTGCCTGCATGGGACAAAATTTCTACCTATTCACAGTGGAATGAAAGAAAAGTGAAAATGTAGTGAGTTCCTTTTTGAAAGCTAAACCTTTTCCATTTTACAGAACTCCCCTGTATTCTTAAATGGCCTTTCCCACTTTTCTTGGTGTTAAAGTCTCTTTTATGAATGATCAAGAGAGGGCATAGCATTTGTAGTTTAACATCTTTTGTTGACAAAGGCAGAAGTTGTCCGACTCATGTTGGACCCTCCATTTTTTTTAAGTGTTACTCATTCAGAACATTAGAAAGTCTAGGATTCACCAAGGATGCCTGAGTGGATCAGGAAGGGAAGCCTCTATTATGATTCCTGAGCCATGAGAACTGATCTGAGCAAGGGTCCATTACCCGACTTTTCTGACCCGACACCCGCAGAGAGCTGGCTTTGTCCAAAGCCCATGTGAAGAGTGGAACTGCTTCTCCAGGGGAGTTTGAAGGGAAAACTGGCCTTGTGGTCATAATGTCTGAGCATGCAGCCCCGATGCTGGAAGCCTGGGCCCTTTACCACTGGCTCCCGATGTCAACTCTGCTGCTAGTTCATGTCGGCTTGACTCACTTTCCCCTCTTCTCAGCCCTGCCCACCACTCCCATGAGTGCAGGCCTCAGCCTGGCTCACCAGGGTCTGGCCCCAGTCTCCTCTTTGCTCCGCCCTACTCCTGTCCTTGCTCCCCCAGCTGCTATTCCTCTTGCTAAAGCACCTCTCTAGCCTTGTAACCCTAGCTCAAGAACAGTCAGTGACTCCCTATTTCCTAATTCGTTAGAATAAAACTTCACATATGAAGCCCTCTTCCCATTTTCCCAGCCCATCTTCCCCCTCGCAACTGGCCTTCAGTGGGGAGAATGTCTCTGGGTTGTACAACTGCTCTGGGCTGGGTTTTGTTTGTTTTCTTATATGGGGGGAGGTTTACAAGAAGGTTACAAGCTCTCTTGGGCTTCTTTCTAGATGAACACCACTGAAGCCTTGAGTTTAATGTAATGGACTATCCCAACGATTGTGACATCAGTGGTTAAAAACAAAAAGCTCACCCCACACAAAGTGAGGCTCTCTGGCTTCAAGAATTATAGCTTTACTATGAGTCTCTTACATGCTACTTCTGGATTAGGATGGCACCTTTCTGGCCTGCCAGCAAATGGGTATTGCTTCGCGATGGCCCTGCTGGCTTGTCCTGCTGCAAATAGAGCCACTTACACAAGCTCTGAAATTTGCAATTGAAACGTAGTGGAGGGAGTCCATCCTAGCCAATGCAGACTGTCTGTTCCATTAGAAAACGTCTCCAGTGGCTGCTCATAAAATCATAATGGCAACAATATTACCTGTCATTTGTCAAGCTCCTGCTATAGGCTAGACAGTCGTACCAGGTGATTTACATTTATTATTTTATTTCCAGCTCCTTAACAACCATATGAGGCAGGGGAGTATTATAAGCTTTGTTTCATAAAGGAGGAATTGGGGGCTCAGAGAGGGCTAGTAACTTACACAAGGTCACACAGCTTATAGGAGGTGGAACTGGGATTCTATACAACCTGGTTCAATAGAACTTTCTGCAATGATAGAAATGTCCTATGTTGTCCAATATGATAGCCACTAGCTATAAGTCGCTATTGAACACTAGAAGTGTGACTAGTGTGGCTTAAGCCTGACTTTTTAATTTTACTTTAATTAATGTTATTTTTAATTTTTTTGCTAACCATTTTTAGGTGTACAGTTCGGTGGTATTAAGTGCATTGACATCGTTGTGCAGCCGTTACCACCATCCATCTCCAGAACTCTTTTCATCTTGCAAACTGAGTCTCTGTACCCATTGAACAATAACTCGCCAGGCCCCCTCCCCCAAGCCTCTGGTAACCACCATTCTCCTGTCTGTTACTATGAGTTTGGCTTTTTTTTCTTTATTCCACATTTAAGTGGGATCCTGCAATATTTGTCTTTATATTTTTAATTCTAAATGTAAATTGCCACATGTGGCTAGTGGCTACTGTATTGGACAGCACAGCTCTACAGCATGGTTGTTTCACTGTGCCATTCTGCCCCTCTGCTCCCAGCTTTATCTGCCCCTCTCCTATAACGCCTACCAGCTTTGTGTCTCTCTTCCTCCCTCCCAGCCCAATACAGTTCCTTCCTTTCTCAGAGGCCTGGAGCCCAGTGGTTCTCAAGCTTTAGTGTTCATTAGAATCACCTGGAGGGCTTGTTAAACTACAGATACCTGGGGCCCGCCCCCAGTGCTCTGGAGCCCGCCCCCAGTGCTCTGGAGCATGGGCCCAAGAATTTGCATTTCTAAGAAGTTTCCAGATGCTGCTGGTACTAAGACCTTTGGTTGAACATTATCTACCTGGGCTTAAGAACTAATTCCTGCATCTTAAAGTGGTGTGGCCTGGGCTTCAGTTGTTACAGCTGTTACCTCCTGGTACGCAGAGAGCGATGGGCACTGGCTCAGATCAGCTGGGAGACACTCCTTCCTGCCGCTATCCCAGGGACCTGCCTCTCTCCCCGTCCCAACTGGATTCGGGCCACAGTTAAGTTTGGTCACTCCCTTGGCGATTGTTCTGGAATGCGTTCATTTTGATTTGGGGCTCCTTGGGAGCGGATGGAGAGCAGGCCAGGGTGAAGGAAGAGGCACGATCTCTAGGAATTGCCGGACCACCCTGGTGATGTAGGGCAAGCCCGGATGGAGAGGCCCATTTGCTGTCCTATTTTCTGCTCTCTGCAATTAAACTGTGGCAGAAAAGTTAACTAGGAAAGAAAAATGAAGCAGGTGAGGCAGACAGAAAACAAAGCTGGTCCTCCACCCTTATTTCTTCACCATAAAATCTTTGTCCATTTTGGAGGGCAAAGGCCGGGTGCCCTGAGGCAGGATTGGAGGCGACGGTGTGAGTGGCAAGGCAGCCTGGAGAGGTCCCTGGAAAGGGGACTGTCGCGTTGGCCACCTTGGCTCTTGATCTAGCTTTCATCAGTGCTGAGAATGTTGTTCTTGTTTAAAAAAAAATGCAGGGGTAAAGGTAGCTGAGGCTACTCACAAAAGTAGCTGTTAGGCTGTTTTTCTTATGAATATTTGTAAAATAAAAGAGTAATGTGGAATCATTTTTTTCTAAGTGTGCACAAATCTTCTGTGTTTTCTCCCACAGAAACTATGCTTTTTTCTTTTCTCTCTCTGTTTCTCCCTCTTTGTTTTGTTTTGTTTTGTTTTCTGAGAGCAGAAATCACGTGTCTTTTTTTGTGGCTTGGTCTCAAACCAGCATTCATTCTCTTGAGCCAGGCAGCACTTCCTAAAGTGCATTTTAATCACCATCTCTAACAACTCGGCCCTCCTCAGCTCCTGGCAGTGTGCTCTATTGCACTTAGATGCTGATAATGTTTAATAAAAAAGTACAAACACACAAATTTCCCCCAGTTTGTCTGTTTCCAAAAACAAGTCTTCAAAGGCATGAACTCAAGGCCTCATTTCTGTTATTACAGGGGTTCTGTCCACATTAATCGCCGGGGAAATGTCAAATTCTTGTGCTTTGAGTACTTCCATCTTCCCATGTAGCTCTGTGCCCATCTACTCATGAGAGAGCTCAGCAAATCAGAGCACCCCAGAGGAGCCCCATCTCCTGTGCCTCTCGTCTCTATCACCATCACTCATCAGGGAGTGAGAGCCAGCTTCCTCTACTCAACTGGGCCCACTCTCTAATCTGTCTTAGATATTTGAAACACGAAGCTCTCCATCCTCCATCTGTATGGGATGCTTCTTCCTTTCCTTCCAATCTGTTGCTTGCCCCATCTCTCTGGAATCGCCAACATCAAATGCTCCATCCTTTTTTTTTTATCACTTCTATGGAGGAGGATGAAGATCTCTAGATACTCCAAATCCATGAGAGAGCTGAAGCACTTGGCCAGGAATTTAAGATACATGTTCTCACTTAAACCACACAGTAATTTTCAGAAACAGCTATTTTCATTTGCAGATGAGGAAACTCAGGTGGCAAAAGGGCAACTATGGATCCTGAGCAGAAAAGGCGGCCAGGGCCCAGATCATAATGGGTCTTGTAAGCCTTGATAAAGAACTTGGACTTTATCCTAGCAGTTTCACAGAGGCCAGTGACATTATCTACTTTATGTGTTTGTTTTTTTCCCTAGTGGAGAACAAACTGGGACAGGAGGGCAGGAAGACCAAAAGGCTCTGTTGCAATAATCCAGAGAGAGCAGTGACCTTGAACTGAAGCAGCACAGTGGCTGTGGACAGGGAGGCAAGTGGCTGGCTTCTAGAAGTGTTCAGGAGGCCGACTCTGTGGGACCTGGTAATGGCTGGTAGACAGAGTAAATTATGACAACACCCTGGTTTCTGTCATTTAGGCCCTTTGATGAGCCAGGGAACTCAGGAGCAGGGAGAGATTGGGTACCCGGGCCCCCCCCACCTTTGCAGCCAGGGGTGGGGCAGCCCAGACCTGGGAGAGTGGTCAGAAAATCTTGGCACTGGCCCACATATCCTCTGACCCCCAAATTCTGAATGGAGTGTGATGAAAACAATGAGTGGGCCCGAAAATGGGGAAAAAAAAGAAAATCTGACAGCCATAGTCCATAGCTAGGAACACCTTCAGTCGGTGGCTTTAAATATACTTTCCAAGTACATGTACTTTAAATAGGTCAGAATCTGTAAACAGTGGGGGACATAGAGTAATCCTACTGGTTCAGGCCTTGACTGGGCCTGGCTGAGAGAGAGGGGTTTGGACGGTGGCCTGCCACTAGGCTGACCAACTGTCCTGGTTTGCCCAGGATTGAGGGAGGTGTTCCTGGAACATGGGATGTTCAGCTTTAAAACCCAGGCAGTCCTGGGCAAACTGGGACGAGTTGGTCACTCCATCTGCCAGAGGTGGTACTGCAACATGGACATCTGGGCTGGTTGGGGCCAAAGCAGTGGAGACAGTTCAGCCGCAGGACTCCATATGGGAATTCCACCAGAGTGGAAAGGGAGCTTGGGAATGGAAAAGGCAAGAACATCTCCCAAGCTCTTTCAGATAGCTTCTCAGGGTCCCAGTGAAATGCTTCTCTTAAAATAGGAGCCTGAGAAGTGCATTCTGCTTTCCCGGAAACTAGCATGTGCCATGTCCTCCTTGCAGTCCCACCCATCCAAGGGATTCATCCGGACATTTTGGGTGAATTCCAGGTGAGTGAACAAATTCTTTGGTCCTGCAGCATCTGGACTTTGCAACCAGATGGGACATGGGAATATTTTAAACTGGGTCCTGGTGAGCAAAGCAGTTTCTTTACATAATATGTTCCTACATCCTTGAAATCATGGTTAGAAAAGACTTCTTATTTTTTTTAAGAGCAGCAACATGCAAAATAATTTGTAACAGTAGACCATTCAGATCTTAATTTGCAAAGCAACCGTAGCCTTCCATTATTAATAACTCTTTTGAAACCAAATGACAATTTTTTTGTCTTCAAAAGCGTTCCTTTTCTGCCCCCCCCCCAACTATTTCTGTTGCAAAATAAACCTCAGTAAATAAGCAGACAACATGTTGTAAATGGTAGGACAGAGGAGCACTTGGCATAGGAAACTAACGAAATAGATTTTTTCTGTGAAGGCCTGGCCTGGCGCAAGCCTTCAGCTACATTCAGAAATGCAGAGAGAATCCAAGAGTGAGGTGACACATTCATCTCACACCAGTGACAGAAAAAAGCATCAGAGTTCATTCTCATGGTGGACAGCAGCAGCAGGAATAAAGAAGAATTCAGTGTGAGGAAATAAAAGAGAAAGGGAAAAATAGAGGAAGATGTGAAAAAAGTAAGGATAAGATTCCTCTGGCCACATGGCTCAGGTAGGGAAGGAGCGAGAAAGGCTCAAATGGGACTTGGGTCTTTCGAAAGAGCCTCCAACAGTTCCCTGTCCTACAATGAGTCCAAGAGTGAAAATGAGCTTTGTCATTTCTCTGTGCCCTTCTGTATCATTTTATGAGGGGTGGATATTAGTTATAGCAAAATTGCCTACAGTGTGTTCTTTCCCAAGCATAAAGGACGCGGTGGGTAGAAGCTTAAATAATAGTATCAGCATTTTGAAAAGGTTTTCTATTTCACATACACTTTAAATAGGTCAGAATTTTTAAACAGTGGGGGGATATAGTTTATTCTTTTCTTGGTAATGTTTGATATTTAAACCAGCTATATGGATAGGAGAAATTCTAAAAGTTATCCATAATGAATTTTTATTTTCAGATTTTTGTCTACAGTCCTAACATACAGAAATGTGCTCGCATTATTAAGTGTACAGCTTGAAGAATTTTCACAAACAGCATACCCATGTCATCAGCACCCCGATGGAGACAGGGACCACACCAGCCCCCAGACACCTCTTGTGTGCTCTTTATTATCCCTCACTAATAGTAACCACTATCTTCCAACAGCATGGATTAATTGTGTCTCACATAAGAATTTTTCAATTGTAGCTTTGTGAATGAGTACCAAAAAAAAAAAAAAAAGAAGTCCTTGTAAATTTTTTTAGGAAGGAGGGCAGAAATTTTGTAATGGTTTCCTTTTTCTGGCTGCTCTGAGTTAGGCCTGTTAAAGAGGAAGTTTCCAAGCTAGGTCCCTGCTGGTACAGGGTTTAGGGCAGGCTGATCTCTGCTGCCCAGAATGATGCCCAGGCTGCGAGCCAGTGGCCTGCCCTTGGCGCCACCTCTGCCAAGGGCAGCCACCAAGCTTGCCTTATCTGCTTTATTAAAGCCTCTGTCGGATCTTGCAAAGACACGTCGTCTGTAAGCACTGAGGACAGGACAACAAAAAGTCTTAGAATCCCTTGAACGTATTGGCTTTCTGGAAAGGAAGGCCAGGCACAACCACTAAAACAGTATATCCAATGTGTTCATTTTTCTCCAACTTCCAAATGAGAGTGTGGTTGATTAATTTCGCGTCCTTGTAGGTTTCATCGTAGTTTTTGATGTGCTTTCTGCCCCCTTTTCTTGTTGCTGCAGGGGGCAAACAGTACAGAGGCAAACAGTACAAATGCGGGAATAAAGCTGTGGAACATACATTGTAATGTGTCTGGAGCAGCATCAGAAAAGGACTTATTTGTTCTCCTGGGCTGTGTAGTGCCGAGTGATTGAATGCTCGCCAAGCTGTCAGTTTTATGAAACAAATTCCCTAACCCCCTTGGCCCAGAGCTTTGCTCAGCCTGAGATGGAAAAGAAATAACTTTTAATAGAAAACTCATTGCTAAAATCTAAGATAAGATTGCAGAGTTACTTCTCTCCTAAGAATCAAATGAAATATCGAAGAAAGCGTTTGATGGGGAACACTCTTAAGGAACCTTATTTCTCAGTTCTCGGTTAACAAACTATGTTAATAAAAATATTTAGAGCTTCGGGATGCATAATGCATTTTTATTCCTAGTGAGCTGGCCTGTTTGTATACACAGATGTTTCCTGTGGTCCTTCTATCATTGCTTCTACTTTTTCTGAAACAATATTTCTAGCAGGAAACAGAATCTTATGTTAAGAACCTAAGCCCCTCGCAGATCCTGTTAGTTTGAGTGAGGGTATTTTCATTTCTAGATTTGATACTTGGTGGGGGAGGGGGTAGTGGGAATCTTCTTTTATTCAAAAACACAGAAAATAGTTTTAATAAAAAGATAATGCAATGAGTCCACTATATTGAGACATTATTAGACAGTTCTTTCTTGGCTTTTAAATTAGACCTGGCCAATTCCTCCAGGCATATTCACTACTGAAGGGCTGATGGCTTTTCAGTCTCCATTCTCACTGTCAAAGGCGCCATGAGTAACGCCTGCCCTTTCATACAAACCTTAGGTGTGTTCGACTGGTTTTTACAGATTTTCCAAAGCATTGTTCTCACAGAGCTACAGTTTCCTTTCCAGCACCAGGAATACTGTGGCAACACAGCTCACCAGCCCAGTTTCTCTGCCACTCTTAGGAGCACATGGAAATCAATTAAAAATAAAATACATAGGCCAGTGTGCTAAGGAAGGAAATGAGGTTTTACACATCAGCACTTTCCAAAAAAAAAGATGAACCTGTCTTAATTGAAAAATGGCACAATGCCCTAATGAAAAATTAAGCTTCAGGATTCAGTCCCTAATATCTCAGTGATGAGTGTATATTTCCTCCTGTGGCTACCCCTGTGAGCGAATTCTGAAATAATCAGGCAGTGTGTTGAAATAAGATATCATTCACGTAACTATAGGAGTGAGGCATTGCCCTGTCTGGCCGACAGGTCAGTTACTGCTTAAATGCCAGGAGAGGAAGATTTTGGTTCTTTGGAGTTTTATTTTCTTCCACATTTTAGTAAATTTTGTTTCTCAATGATTATTAAGTAATAAACTTATTTGAGAAAATTTACAATTATAGAAAAGCAACAAAAAGAGTAAGTATCACCTATAATTCTGCCACTCAGAGATCACCACTATCAATGTTTTTGGTTCATGTCCTTAAGAGGAGTTTTTGCCTATACATATATCCTTTATCTTCTCCAGGAGTTTAGAAGGCATATTTGTGCTTAAATTGATTTTTTTCCAAAACCTCTGTTAACATTGTCGTCGTTAGTGCCATCGAGTGGATTCCGACTCTTAGTGACACTGTGTTCAGCAGAGTGGAACCCTGCCCGGTCTTTTTGTGCCATCTTCTCCCCTTCCCGCACTGTATCAGACGATGCCCCGCTGTTATTCATAGGGTTCTCATGGCCAATTTTTTCTGAAGTGTGTAGCCAGGTCCTTCTTCCTGGTCTTTCTAGACTGGAAGCTCCACTGAATCCTGTTCATCATAAGTGACCCTGCTGGTATTTGAAATACTGGTGGCATAGCTTTCAGCATCACCACAACATGCAGCCACCACTGTATGACAACCAACAGATGGGTGGCATTCCCTGACCAGGAAACGAAGCCCGGCCCTGCTGGTGCGAGTGCTGAATCTTAACCACTAGACTATCGGGGCTGGCTTCTGTTAACATACATTTCTCTAATTATCAACATCAAGAATGAAAAGGTAGCTATTTTATTACCTCTCATGTGTGACAAAAATTTTTGGCATATTTACTCTCCCTTCTTCCACTGTCCCCCCACCCCCGGTCTTGTTCACTGCAGTATCCCTAGTACCTAAAACAGTACCTGGTACCTAGCCTTTACTTAAATACTGTTGAATCAATGAGTGAATGGTGAGAGTTTATCCCTCACATTACTTCCACAAAGTGAGCACTGACTCCTGAGGCCAACCTCTTTCCCCCTCCCTTTCTGCCTCTCCTGACAGTCCATTAAGCCATAGGTCCCAGGTCCCACTGCTGTCTGCTGGGTCTGCTTTCCCTCGTCTTCCGTTCACTGTGGGGTGGAAGTGAGTGGTGGCGGTGAAAAGGTCCCAGTCTTTGGAGTCAAACGGACCAAATTCCTAGGTCTGCAGATTACTACACAATGGGACAAATATCTTAATCTCTCTGGGCCTCAGGGATGCCATCTGTAAAATGGGCAGTGGTGATACTTGCCTGGCAAGATGAATGACAAGTATGCACGATGCCTGGTACATAGGAGGATTCCAAAATCTGTAGCTACTAGCATTGTTCCCACATCTCTTTCCAATGATAGCATAAATAAAGAGCCCACGGGGCCCCAGAACATTGCCCTTCTCTTCACAATTCCATTCATGTCGTCTAATGTGTATAGGAGACTTTCTGATGAGTTACTTTATGCTTCTGTGCCAAGTAAATCAGAAATGACAAAGAATCAAGTGGCCTTTCTAGTAATCTGTGCTTCCACTCCATCGAACTGTGCTTCCGCTGCATCATGTGTCTTCTTGCATTGTAATTGTGTGTCTTCATAGATGACTCCCTCATTAGACAGTGAATGGGCCTTCCATCTTGGTATCCTCAGCCTGGGACCCACAGTGCTGTAACTGAAGAGTCACTCAACATATATTTATTGAATGAGTGAGTGAATGAATTAATTAATTAATGAGTAGTATCATTTTGTACACATCTTGTCCTATCTCAACCACATCTGTGGGCTTTATGCAATCTTCTGGATGACAAAAGCAAACCAAACTGTAAAATTAAATCTCTAGCCCTCTGAATCTATAATGTAAGCTTCTGACAGACAGACACATAAGTATTGGTTCTGCAAAGTGTCAGCTTAAGGAGAAAAAATTGTATTTCCTCTTAGTTCCCATGATTAAGTCCGTGGATTCACTGGCTGGCGTATCAGGTTCTTCAGGAGAGGAGGAATGACAGTGTGTGCACAGTATAGCTCCTGTGTGCAGCTTTTAGTTTGAGTTATATGTGTGTTAGCATCTCTTTCACACAGAATCTGATGACTTGGCATTTATTTTTGACAGCATCTCAAATCTTGTGAAAGTCAGAGCTGGGGGCTGGTGGTGTTTTTTAGTAGTATCTCAGATGGTGGCAGGACAACCTTGATAATAAAAAAGATTTAAAAAGATGTCTTCTTAGACTTCTTCCAGAAAACTAAAAGTTCAGCAGAGAAGAGCTTTCAGAACTTCCCAGAGCAAAGGCTTCCTTGAGCATTGGCGTTTTGCAGACTGGACACAAACATACAAACACACAGTCACTGAGGTGTGCTTCCTACTCTAATTCACTGTAACAACAATAGCTGGTTAGTCCTTCAAACCTGTTTTGTTCATTTTCCCAGGCACCCAGCCAGACTACATTTCCCAGCTTCCCTTGCAGTTTTATGTGTGGCCATGTGACTTAGTTCTGACCAATAGGATGTGAGTAGAAATGATGCGTGCACCACTGGTCCAATCATAAAAGCTTTCTAGGTTTTCCTCCATGCTCTTTTCTCATCCACTGGCTTCTGGGCTGGAGCAAAGTCCCAGGGTAACCTTGGAAGGTGGCAGAGCCTCCTCTACCTGGGGAGGATCATTGCATGAAACAGAAGTGCCTGTTCTGGAGCCCCCACCCTAAACTGTTACATAAACAAGAAATAAGCTTCCATTAGTGAGCCATTACAGGTGCGGACTGATTTGTCAGGCAGCCTATCCTACCTTAACTAAGTCATACTCCTTGGATGTTTAAAAAAAAGTAGCTGACAGTTTTCAAAGGGCTTTTATGTGCCAGGAATTGTTTATGTTAATAATCCTTTCAGTAGCCCTGCAAAGTTACCTTCATTTTACAGCTATAGGTACAATTCAAGTGGGAAGGGGGTGAGTATTTTGTTCACCATGATGGCCCCCAGGGTTGGCAGAGAGGGTGTCATTGAGTAGGCTTTCAATGAGGCTTGTTGATGCTGGAGGAAAGGAAGGCTCAACAAGGCAAAGTCACATACCCGGGACCCGCAGCTGGAACCACTACTTCATCCCAGTCTGTCTGGCTTCAAGGTCCAGCTGCCTCTGAGTATCTGTAACCCCAGACTTTAAAAAGCGTTGGTGGGGAGCCAGTGATGAGTCCTTAGAAAAAAGGTTTTAGTCTCTCATATTTCTGACTGGAAAAAGTAACACATATTAAAAAATGAAAACCTTATAGACATCTAAAACAAAGAAAGGAACTCCCCTCTGTCATCATACCAGAGAAAACTGGTACAAACTTGGTTTTATTCCACAAGTTCTTAACCTATACACACATTCAACAAAAATTAGTTCACTTTGCGTGTAGAAAATCTACATTCTCTCCTACCACATGACTTTTCCACTTATTTTCTACTTAAATAATTTCCTTGGACATTATTTCCATGTCAGGACATACCAATCTGTGTCATCCTTTGCAATGACCAGTAATATTCTGTGTAACAATCTGCGGTGACTAATCAGTTCCCTCTTCATTGTCATTTAGGTTGTTTCCAGTCTTTATAACACAAAAGAACTGTGATGAACGTGCTTGTACATATCCCTTTGGGGTGAGATCCTAAGAGGGAAATTGTGAGTACACCAACAGGCGTGTTTCACTGTCTTCCACATGTGGAGACTTATTGCTGCAGAAGGTCCAGATGGTCAACAGATACTGAAATGGACTCTTTGGGTTTAGTTCTTCAAACAAAGAACAGTGGAAGAAAGGGTTTCTAGAATCTCAGAATGTTGTAGGTATGCTCCAAGCCCATGACAAAAATTAACAAGGACACCCTGGCATCCCAACTGGAGGAGGTGCCACCTTCTGGCTGTGGGCTGGTTTCTCTGACCAATGAGGTCAGAGTTGTCTGGAAGACCAGGGCTGATCTGGGCCCCAGGGAAGACACTTGTCCCTCACTAAGACGTGAAACAAGGCTTCCTTTTGGAGGAGGGTGCAATGGCCAGTAGGTCAGAGAGAAAGAGAGGAGGAGCATGGACAGATGTCGCCGCAAGTTTCCTACTGGGGCTGAAGCTGAAGGTTGCAGGACACACTCACTCCTCAGGACTAGGCATAAACCTGATGTGCCTGGACAGCTTTCAGGGTGAGCAGGCGGCTCCAGGCAGATGTCTTTGTCTGTGGGCACAGCTGTGTGTGCTCTGAGACATCCCTATCCATGAGGGATGTTCCTGGAACGATGGCAATGATGATAATGATGATGACAGTGGCCATGGTTGGTGTGGGAGGAAGGCGATGTTTACCCAGACAGTGCTGGAACACTAAGAGCTGAACCTGCGAGAAGGGCTGCCTCCCATCTGTGTGTGTGTGTGTGTGTGTGTGTGTGTGTATAAAATCCCATGTGGTATGAACGTCTGCTGTGTTTGTGGATGTGGATCTGTGCCGTGTGATGTGGCTGTGTATGTAAATGTGATGTGTGTGGTGTGTAGTGAATGTGTGATATGTGCACTCTGTGTGTGTGGGATCTGTGGTGTGTCCCACTGGTAGTGTGGGGTGTGAGTGTGTGTGCTGTGTTCTGTGTGAGTGTGTTGTGTGTGGATGTGTTTGAAGGGGTGCCCATTAAATCCCCAAGGCATTTATGTGACCTTCCAAAGGCTCCATGCTGCTCATTTTGAGTTTTTCCTCCTGTCTCTCGTTTCCTGTGGCCAAAATGCCAGCTTCACCCAAAGGAACCCTCTCCACCATTTTCTTACTTAGGGGCCAAACTCTAGGGAAGTGGTTCAGTTTCCTCTGATCACCGCATCACCTGTCTGAGAGAGGGAAGCAGTGTTCTCTAGAGCTGACTTATTTTATTTTATTATTCTTTCTTACTTATTATGCTTTTCTACCTTTTTACTGAGGTATGTATAACACATACAGTAAAGTGCATGGAGTGAACAAATCTTAAGTGCTGACGGATTTTTGCATGTGTATACACCCATGTAACCACGCCCTAGATCAAAATAGAATCCATTTCCAGCACCTCGTAAAGCTCCCTTGAGCCCTTTCCCAGTCAATATCCCCCAAAGGCAGCCACAATTCTAACTTCTGTCTCCATAGATTAGTTTTGTCTGTTCTATAAGTTCATATAAATGGAACCATGCAGTCTATAGTCTTTTGTGCCTGGCTGCTTTCTCTTAGCACAATGCTTTTAAGATCCATCCATGTTGCCACATATCTCAGCAGTTCGCGTCTTCTTATTGCTCTGTAGTATCTTATTGTATGGATGTATCACAGTTTGTTTATCCGTTCTCCTGCTGACGGACAGCTGGGTGGTTTCCAGTTTGGGGCTATTGCAAATAAAGCTGCTATGAACATTCTTGAACATGTCTTTTGGTGGCCATATGTAGAGCTGTCTTAATGTTGCCTGTGATAGCATTTGACAAAGATAGAGCTTGCAAAAATCAAACAACAACACAACCCCCAACTTATTCCAGCAGGTTTCCCAGGAAGAATGAGGCAGTTGACTTGCACACGGCTTGTCTTAAATTTGACTATTTCTCTGCCTTTGGGAGAAGAGAGCTGCGCGTATGGGAGAGTGCCAGGCTCTCTGGGACTCAGAGCTCTGCTGTGAAACAGACACCATCTCTGAGGATTGCTGTGTTAATGGAACCAGGTTTCCTAGTCTAAAACAACTCCTCCTTAGGTGTAAACTGGAGTCTTTGGAAGGGCCATTGGCTGCCGCACGCTCTGTGGACTGGGACCTGGGCTCCAACGCCAAGATTTTCCTGTTAGGATCCCCGTAAGGCTGGGTGCGGACAACTTTGAGAGACACTCTGTTTACTTTTAGAGAGCTCAGACCTTGGGAAAATTCGGCCTGTTGCCTGACCTGGGGACACCGGGAGGGATTTCAAGTAGTGAAGAAATAGGAGTGAACAGGCCTGCACCCGCACAGTGGTCATTTTCAGACTTTTTGGTGTCTCCTGCACCTAAATCCTTGACCCTCTCTTTACACAAGCTCTGGGGACCACCCCTTATGTCCCTGGCACTCATTCCACCCGCCTGTGTGTCACTGCCACCCTCCACAGCTCTCCACAACAAGACTTCTGTGCTGGCCCTGGGAGTGTGCTCAGCCCAGGCTTTGAGCCCAACCAACAGGTGCTGGAGTTTATGCCCCCAGAGGCAGCCCCCAACCAATACTGCAATGGAATTGGGAGACCAACACCCCAGCTTCCCCCACTCTGCAGGGGTAGTGCTGAGATTAAGTCCCAGAGGAACTGAGCCCTGCCTGCCCACAGCAAGTGCCTGCTCACTAAAGCACCTTGGAAAGGCTGCTTTCCCTTCCAGGCTCACTTCCCCACTGCCACACTGGAGCTACCTTGGACCCCCTCCCACATTGATTATCTGCACTTCAGTCTTTGTCTCAGGGTCTGCTTTTGGGAGAATCCCAAATGAAGACATGCTCGTCCCCAAGAAAAAAATGCTCCCTCGCACATACATTAATTTTGTCTGGGAATTTTGCAAATTCCATGGCACCTTTTCCATTGCCTACTCTGGGGTTCAGCTAAGCCACTGCCGGGTATCTTTGCTATGGAGAAGTTTGAATTAGTGGCTGACCCAAGGGAGGACAGTAATAAATGGTATTTAATTTTCAAGCTGCAATGAAAGCAGACAGCCTTTGTCCCATTGCTTCCTGTCAGTGTCGCTCCCAATACTGTGCATGATGGATGTGACAGTACAGAAAGGTGTGGGTAAGTGGAATCATTTAAGACACCCATTGGGGGCTGGGGGGAACATGGCGATGGGGGGAGTGGGAAGGGGGTGGGCTTTGCTATTTAAGGGGATTCCAAGCCACTCTGTAGCCCTGAGGAAAATGTCTTATCATAAAATACAGAGCAAAAAAAAAAGACACAAAAATTATATCTCTGTCATGATAGGTCATTTCCTTAAAAAATAAAACAATAAAATCAAGTAAATAGTTTTGCTTTGTTGGGAGCATAAGACTCCTAAATGAATTTTTCCTTTTGTTTTTGATTTTCCAATATGCGGTTGTAACGTAGGTGTGAACATTTTAGAAAGACTTCTAAGCTGAATCCTTTTGGGGAGAAAACTCATAATGCACAAGGCAGTTTGTCCAGTTTCTTCCTAATCCTTTCTTGGAGGGGTATTTTTCCACATCGCTTAAGAAAGGGAACAGAGGAGGAAGGTGGGGCTTGGGGCAGAGGGCTATAATCAGATAACATTCGATGATTTGAGTTTGAATTTGCGATTCAGGAAGGATAAACACGCGGACTTATCTCCGTGGGGCTGGGGCGATCCGGAGGCCTACAGTATTTAGGGAGGGGAGGATGTCAAACTGCAGATACGGATGGTGGTGCGTCTGTGTGGAGGGCACAGTTGGAGCAGCAACGGGGTGCCGGGGGGAGAGTTGAGGACACAGATAAACTTGCTCTACAGCGGTCAGGATGGTGGAACAGGGTGGGTGTGTTCTGGGTTCTGAAGGACTCCCTTTTGTCTGGTCCTGCTCACCAGCCCGGCATATTTAGAAGCATACAGGCTGTTTGAGTTACGTTCTATTAACCTTTCCCCGGGGCTGTATTTGCCTGGCTTGATCCAGTATACCACCGCACACATTTTCTAATTGTTTTGCTGTTTCACTGATTGCAGAATTAGAAGCGTGCCCTGTCTGGTAGAAGTGGGTCAGGGAAGTCCCTGACTTCAACTATGCTGCTAATAGATTTCTGAATGGCAACTTACGGGCGCCTGGATGTGACATTTGAGCAGAAGAACAATGGTGATCAGTCACTGACGATATTGAGCATGAGTCATTCTTTTCTCCAACAGGAGCACGTGCAGGCGAGGGCTCACAGATTACAGGTGCTGGTGAGACGTAAATGAGGTCCTGAAGTGTTCCTTTGAAAGCAAAGAAGTGCTTTTATCAAAGCCTTATCTCTCCAGGTCTCTTCTTGTGGTTCTCTGCCATTTCCCTGCCCTGTCACCACTCCCCTCCTTGAACTACCACGACAGAAGCCTCTTCTGTAATTCCTCACATGGAATAGCCTTACACACAGGATCCCATTCCATTGCCCCCCCCTCGCTCCTATAAGCTGCCTTGGCATGGCCACCTCGCCTCTCCTACCCAGCCTTCTCCCAAACTTCCTTCTTTCTCCTCTTCGTGTTTTATTCTCTTCCCATATTATTCCAGCTTTAGGAAACTGTCGGCCACACAGAACCCATAGAAAATGAAACTGCATAGCCTTATAATAAAATAGATAAGCCTTTAGGTTGCCCGAGGAAAAAGTAAATTGAATCAAATTATTAAGACCTAGACATTGTCAAATTCACCATATGGGCATTGCTACTGTCAAGTAATTATTTAGATAGGGCGTGCTGTGGGTGTCCCTCTTGCTTGCTCTCTCTCCTTTTTTAATTTTTAACATAAACAATCTTTGTTTAAACCACTTCTTTCTTCTGACTCCAGACAATGGCAATCATAATCATGTCCGACCAAAACATATTGCTAGTGTGTGTTCATGTTTAATTTAAAAAATGACAACAGTGATTTCTTTGAAGTCTCATACTCACCCAGAGCTACCCTGCCTTTGGTTGTTTTAGAATCCAGAATTTCTTAGAGGAGGAGAAAGAATAAATCAACATAAAATGATGTAATAAAATCCTCTTAAATAACAACCAGGTACTAAATTAACATATACACGACCTTTGAAATGATCATGTTCGGGGGAAGTCGAATCCAGCAAACAGCTGGCTGGGTGCCTGCCCTTGACTAATAGGCTGAGAGATACAGCTGCTGGAAAGATATTTGAGAGTGATGCAGAAAGCTGTCTTTTATTAAAAAAAAGAAAAAATCAGATCCTTCGTTTGACAAACCCTAATTTCATTGAGATTGACGGCATTGCCTTTGTCGAGCATACATTTAACAAATGAGATTGAACAACCACCCCACTCAGTTTCATCTAATTTAATTTGACAGCCAAAGCAGGTAGGTAGAATAAGGTACTTACAGAGGAGGTAAGAATGCTTTCCCGGGGTTAAATGACAGGGCTGGCTGCATCAGGCTTGAGCGAGCATCTCCTCCGTTGCTTTTGCATTTTTGTTGTTTTGTGTTGTTTTAGCTTTTTAATTGACATATAAATACATCAGCTGAGCTAATCTTAAATGTACGCCTTAGTAAATTTTTGCCAACGTGTACATTTGTATAGCCACCATCCAAATCAAGATACAGAACATTTCTATCCTGCAAAATGTTCACCTCCCAATCAATATAACCCCTCTCCTGCCCTCAAGATGACCACTACCGTGACTTTTAACAGTTTTTGAAAACATTCACCTGTTTTTGAACTTCATGTAAAGTGTATCGTACGGTATGTCCTTTTGTGTCTGTTTTCTTTCGCCCAATGTGAAATTCGTCCAGGTTGTTGTGTGTATCAGTAATTCATTCTCTGTGATATTCTATTATGTGAATATAGCACAGTTTATGTATTATTGATGGACATTTGAGTTGTTTCTGGTTTCCCCCTTGCCTTCAGTTTTAACTTATATTTCTAGATAGTCTATAGAAGGGCATCCTAGAAATATGCAAGGAGGATATACGCGGGTGAACTTGTTCCAAACTGGTGGCAAAATCCACTCACCATCGCATAAGCAAGTCTTCTGTATCCTGAATGACGGCACTGTCTTGGGTTATCTTTCCCCTAAGAATCAAGCCAGCTCCATGTTCTCTCTCATCCCATCCCCCACAGAACTATGGGGCCAGGAAGCTGCTTCTTGGTCTCGCCTCCTTTAACCCTGAGATGAAGGAAAGGGAGGTGGGCAGAGCCTGCAGCCAGTCATATCAAGATAGGTTAGCAAACAGATGGAAAAGTGGGCCTTGAGGTGAGTTTGAAGGCAGCTAGGAAGGGAGAGGAGCCGTTTCTCATCTGGAGTGCCCGAGTATCTGGCACAATGCCTACCTTTTGTCAGACTCAGGGATACAGCTTAAATTTGGGTATCCTTCCTGATCATTCTGACACCTTCCCATTTTCTGAATCTGGGAAATAAAGAAACCATTATTATCGCTCATAAAGAAGCTGACCAGGAAGTAGGCTAGGGTAGGCATTTGTCATTGGGCAGAAATGGAGCACAAAGGGTTGTCATCTTAGAAGGCCACCCCCTCCCTCCAGCTGATGGGTAAAGCGAGCAGCTGTACATACAGGTGCAGCAGGGCTGGGAACTTCTGGGAGGGGCGGATCTGCAAGCTGGATTTGGTGGTGTGGAAACGAAGGGAGAGGGTAAGCCACTTAACCATCCCAGTTTGCCTGGGACCTGCCTGGGACTGTTGCCAGTTGAGTACCACAAGTCCCAGGTCCTGGAAAGCCCCTCAGTCCAGGATGGTTGGTCCCCCTAAAAGAGGGAGACCTTTTCACTCACTTACCTGTGCATTCAGTTAACAAATATTATTGAACTTCTATTACACACTATGCACCTTGCAAGGTTGTGGGGATAGAGTGGTAATCAACAAGGCAGTAGTGATCACTGCCTCCCTTCCAGAGCACGTCCTCTAGAGAGAAAGGTGGGATTTAAAGAAGTGGTTACAGTCCTGCGCAACACTTGCTTTAATGGAGATAATAAGGCAATGAGTGCTCTAATTGGGAAAATACTGGCGGCTCTGGAAGCAGGTGGGGAAAATAATCCACTACTGGTTCTTTATCTCCTTGCTTCTTTATCTCCTTAGCTTATCCACAGAGTTCTAGAGCTGCTCAGAAAGGCAATTTACCCCAAACTCTGATGCATTCAAAATGGCTGTGGCAAAAAGAGTGTGGGGCTGGGGACGATAAGGAAGTAGACAGATTTAGGTCTACTGATGTAGTCCTTCGTGCTGCTCGGACCCCCAGGCGTGTCTCCCTGCTGCATTTCTTCTCCCACTCCTGGGACACTACTGGGTGGTGCAAAAGCAGCCAGTTGTGTGGTTAGCAGGAGATCTTGGACTTGTCCGTGCCCATGAACTCACATTGACAAGCGTGCCCTGGCAAACCTCCTGCATCTTTTCGGGTCATGTAGATGAAATGTGGCAGTGGGGTGCGGGGATGATGTACTGGGTTAATAATGCAGGATGTCTGTAAACAGGACCCTAGGAGCGAAAAGTCAGTGCCAGATTCTCTGTGTGTTGTGTTACAACAGAACAGCATGTACTTCTAAGCATCTAAAACTAATGGACATGTGCTCTTGCCTAAGAGGCCCAGTTCTTGTTGGTTAAAAAAATCTTTTTTAATATATTAGAAATATACGTCAGCTGTTAGAAGATCTGAAAGGCCAACCCAATGCAGGTTCGTTCATTTATTCATTGATTCATTCCACAGAGGTCTATTGATGTATATGCCCCTGAATACTTTACTTTCCAGAGTCGTCACATAGATTCAACAAAACAAAACAACACCCTCCATCCCACCCCCCGCCCCAAACTAAAGCCCTTATCTCCATGGGAAGGTCCCAACATTTAGTCCAGTGTCAAAGACACAGCCAAGCAGGACAGATCTTCGGTTTTAGAATCTTTCTTGTGTTCTTCAGCCAAGCAGGTGTCGGTGGTGGTTCTGTAAGGTATGTCCTTTTATTGATGTCTATAGAAAAGATAGGGATGGAGGATTTTTCTAGAGCAGAGTTTTCGTTGGTTTCATCGTGTTAGAAACAGCGCAGATACATTGGGTTAGGTTTGAGTTTTTCGTTTTGTTTTATATTTTGGTTTTTTGTGGGTTTTTTTGCTTCTTTTCCTACCTTTGCCATTGTGCAATTAAAACAAAGATTCCTCCAAATTATTCTTTTTCTATCACATGGGAAGCAACACACTGCCCACCTACTCTGAGTACTCACCCTTTGGAGGTTCCTGATTATCTTGTAGCACTTTCCAGTCCAGTTTGTGACAGGTTAAAGGAGGGACGATGGCACCCTCCCCTAGATGACCTCTGAGCTTCTCTACAGAAGGAAGCAATAATGGAGAGAGACTTAGCCATGAGGAACGAAGTGCCTCTTCCCTCTGCAGTTTGACCATGCCTTCCTTTGTAGCTTGTTCAGCACGCTTGTCCTGATTTATGATTTTTTGCCATCTGGTTTATTTCTCTTGTTGTTTTGTATTGTTTTAAATAAGCTTGAGGCCGTCTTTGAGTCTTTTCTTTAAAAAATACAAATTACAAAAGCAAATCATATGAGTGTCATTTGAAGGTTAGGGATGAAAGAGAAGTTTAAACAGGACTCGGATCTTCCCTGTGAAGTTCAGTAGCTAAAAATAAACTTCTTTTTACTTTGTTGATTACGTAAGAGAACACGTTCTCAGATGTGAACGCTGTGGAATGTCTCAGTTGTCTGGAGGAGTCTTGTTTGGGTTTTCTTAAATGGAAGTGCAAGAGTTCTATCAAATAACTGCATTCAATTAGTGACTGAGCGCCTACTGGGTGCAAGCCTCTTTGGTGGCCACTGTTGGGGATCACTTCGTGACGTTGACGAGTTTTAACCGGAGGCAAGACTTGCTTTTCAGTTTGTCTAACCTCAGTGTTCATTCTCTTAAGCCAGGTTACTCTTTCTAAAGAAAAACTTGTGAGAGAAGGGAGCTGGGAGGGTGGAGTTGGGTAGGGGCAGCCTTTGTTTTGAAAAGAGAGGGTACTCTGGGTGCTGTGTGCTGTCTGTGTTCTGGGAAGCCATGAAATATCAGTGACCTGGATAACTATGTTTAAACCATGTTCTTATTAAAACCAGCAGTCCTGGCTTTCCCAGACAAAGAAATTCTGAAACAATTTTGGAAATACGTTTGCAAGAGTGGAATTCATAAATGGAACTGTAGAGCCATCAGCTACACTGTTTAGACATAAAGTTGGATGAGCGAAGGGGGAATTTTACAAATGTGGATTCAAAGCTTTTAAATGAACTTGCCTAATTGGTAGTAGTGATGTAGAGCATCTTGCTGGAAGGAAAACAAATCTCGTATCTAAAAATGTTCCCTTAGATGTAAAAGTAAATGCAGCTTCAAACAATGCTTGGGAAACATCCTGGTTAAGGATTTTGGAAGCGATTTAAGGATCATGGGTTAGCGCCTGGCACTTGGTAAATTGCTCCATGCAATTTAGGAACCTCGGTTCCTAAATTCAATCCAGCTGACCTTAGAATCTCCTGGGGGCAGTTTGGGACCTGCACATTCCTGGACCCCATCAGATGTATTGGATCAGGCTTTGGGGGCTCAGAGAATCTCTGTGGTCAAAGAGGATTTTGATGATTGGCCCAGTTTGAGAACTGCTGGTCTGGTCATTTCTCTGGACAGGATCCTATCCATGCCATCCCAGACAATTTTTTTTTTGCCACACAGATGGCCATGAAATAGCATTTCAGCAAATGCCATTGACTCTGGATTGTACGTTTATTCATTAGCCAAAGCCCAATTTTAAAATCCAGTCAACTATATGATTCCTTCAAATGACTTCAAATCGAGTCACATACAGCGCTTCTCAAGGCTTGTTTTTGTTTGTTATTATTCTGCTGAGTGCTCAGGACATCTGACTGCCCCTGGATTGGTGGCCTAGAGACATAAATAGCTTTTGGATCCCTCGGGTGTCCGGATGGTTCAAAGGATAAATGGTGATAAGAGAATAGAAGGATGAAGGTTGGAGACTGATGGAACAAAAATTCAACAAGGCTCTACCCTCATCCACACACAGTGTTAAGCCTTTTTACACCATCCCCCACTGATCCTCACAGCCGCTTTACGGGGATGTTGCAAACCCATTTCACAGGTGGGCAAAGTAGGATGATGATCCCAGGTTGCAGAGCTCAGGGGCAGAGCCAGCATTCATGTCAGGCCTTCAGGATTTTCCACACCACTCAGTTCCCCTACCCTCTTCCACCCTAAGTCTGATCCTGAGTTTTCTTCTTTTTATCCTCTATAAAGAGCATTTCAAATTTGGGGGGCGGGGGGCTGTTCTGCCCTGGGGTCCAGCTTGGGCATCTGGTTCAGCCCCAGCTGGGCTCACCCAGGTCCACTCGCTTCTCCAGAGACCTCCATAACCATTTGGAGGAACAGCACCATTCTTTTCTAATTTGGCACGTTTGAGAGCAACCAAAGATAGGACCATTCATTTCTGAATTATACATAGGTTTCCCTTCATCTCTAGAACATAATTAAGAAAAGGGCTCGAGGAATACCAAATTCCAAGCCAAGAGTTTTATGAAGCTGCCAAAGGAAGTGGGTATTAACAGCCTCTGCTGTGTGCCATGCAGGCCGAGACTGCTGTTAGCCTCTCGGCAGGAGGGAGTGGCTGTGGTGCCAGGAGACAGGAGAGAGAGGCAGGCAAGGTAAGGCTCTTGCCTTCTGCCCTTCAGATTTTGTAGCGGTGAAGCAAGATCCAGGCTGACATTTCTCAGGGATTCTCAGATGGGCCTTCCCTTGCTGACCTTACCACCATTTTCCCCAATTTTCTGAAAGTGGTCTCTGGACCACCAGGGTTACTCACCCTTAGCACTACTGACATTTGGGACCAGATCATTCTTTGTCCTGAGGGCTGTCCTGTACATTGCAGCATGTTTAGCAGCATCCATGCCCTCCACCCAATAGATGCCAGTAGAAACCCCCTCTCCTGAATTGTGACAACAAAAAATGTCCCCAGACATTGCCAAACGTCCCCTTGGCAGTAAGGACAGAATCATGCCAGGTTGAGAACCACTGGCCTAGACCTATAGTAGAAACAGGAAAGGAAGAAGAAATCTGCCTCAGGAGGAGGGGCAGGGGGTTGAGAAAGCTGGCGGGACCTCCACAGTTCCCACCTCCCCACATGCCCTGGTTTCTAAAGTACATGAGACTTCACCGCCTAGGGCTCCCTTGAGGGCTAAGTACCCAACTTTCCCACTTAGCGTCTTTCCATGCTGCCCTCCCTCCCGCCTGTCTTTGGTACACAGCGCTGTGGCCCTCGTTCAAATCCAAGCTCTGCCACTGAGTAGCAAGCTCCCTATTTTTTTCCTGCTTCAGTTTCCTCATCTGGAAAGTAGTGATGATAATAATAGCCTCTCCCTTATACAATTGTTTGTGAGGACTGAGTGTTTGTAAACGTTTAGAAGAATACTGAAACATATTAAGCACTATACATGTTTTGTAAATAAGACATAAATAATCTGGATGAAGACCCTCTGTTAAATACAATCATTCAACAAATGTTTATTG
Organism: Equus asinus; assembly: GCF_041296235.1. NCBI lineage: Eukaryota > Metazoa > Chordata > Mammalia > Perissodactyla > Equidae > Equus > Equus asinus. The sequence goes on along the minus strand of NC_091820.1, from coordinate 13,698,973 downwards.
GGTGCTGAGCAAGGCCTTGCCCCTACCTTCCAGGTGCTCCGAGTTTGGCTGTGGGCCAAGAATAATTCAGGCCTGATTCTGAGCCCTGATTCTGTGGCCTGCAAGGGGGTCACAGGTTCACTCACTCCCTCTCAGCACCAGCAGCGCCGTGGGAGCGGAGCCTACTGCCCTGGCCGTGCTCTCCTATATAGTCCTGGAGGGAAGTCCTCAATATCCCAATGGACAGGCCGTGGGGCCTTAGTGCTCCACACGGTGCTTCTTACTCATCACAAGTTGAACACTGCTTTACCTTACATCAGTTCAACATTCCATTTGACAATGACTCAACTCTATTTAGCCTCAGCCGTTATTCAAAATTTAGGGGCACCTCTGTGAGGAATTTGAGATACACCAGTCTTTGGGTACACTAATTGGGAACACTGTCCTCCCTCCCTCCCTCTCTTCCTTCCTTCCTTGCTTTCTTCCTCCCTCCTTCCCTCACTCCTTCTCTCTTTCTCCCCCTCACTCTCTTCCTCCCTTCCACTCTCCCTCCCACCCTTCCCTCCTCCAAATAAATATTCATTGAGTTTGTCTATGGACCAAGTGTTATTCCAGGTGCTGGGGAACTGCGATGAACGTGGCAGATGAGGAGCTTACATTCCAGATGGGTTGGAAGAGACAGACTATAAACAGTAAACAAACAAAAAAAATCATTGTCGAATGTGATAAATGCTAAGGAAAGACACACAGAGACTGATACGAGAGAGAATAACTGAGATAAAAGGTGAGGGCTTGCAGATGGTCATAGAATTTTCTCTAAGGAGGCTGTTTTAATTTGAGACTTAAAGGCTGAGAAGGGACCAGCTGCAGGAAGGACATTCCAAGCTGAGGAAACAGCAAGTGCAAAAGCCCTGAGGCAGGAAAGAATGTGGTAGCTTCTAGGAAAAGAAATACTCTGATGGAGGAGGAAAGTGTTAGGAGATGAGGTTGGAAACGGTTGAAGTGGGGCCAGCTCAGATAGGGCTTTGTGGTGCTTGACTTTTAGTTTAAAGTACAATGAGAACCCATTGGGAATTTTATGCAAATGAGTAAAACAATCTGATTTATGTTTGAAAAGAAGAACAGAATGGCCAGCTGTGTGGAACACTGCTGAAATGAGTAAGATGAAGGCCGAGAGAGAATCTCTCAGTGGATCTGGCCACGTGGAGGTCAACATGACCTAAACGACAGCAATTGCAGTGGAAAAGTGGACGGCAGCTGAGCTCCCTGTCTTTTCGTTTTAGAGCATAGTCTCACCTGGGAATAGGTATTTGCATTTGAAGGGACCAATAATTCAATAACATTTCTTAGTAGTGCTTTGGTCAGTTTTCAAGGAATTACTTGGTTTTATTGTCCTTTCAGTAAGAGACTTACTACAATGATCACAATTATGCTGTTGCTGGTGATGTCATCCTTAGTATGCAAGACGTCACTCTGGGCCCACCATCAACCCCTTTGGTGATTTTCCAGTTGTGGGACAGTGCCGGCCCAACCACACACAGCCCCGGGTCTCCGTGCGATCCACGACCCATGTTCATTGCAGAATGGCCAGCTGAGGCTGGCAGCTGCCTGTGACAGAGGAGAACTACCCAGGCCCCTTCTAAGTGGGCTGTGCAGGGCTCAGAGGTGTGCCCTCAGCCTCCTGGTTGCCATGTTCTGATGGCTGTCCTCCCTGTGGCCTTTTACTTCCAAAGTCTACCCAACTCTTTAACCTTGCCTGAACTTTTAAGCCCAAGAATGGTAGGAAATCCCTCAGAATAAATCCTTAAAGAGGCGTTTGACAAAGCATATATAAACTTACACTTCGTGAAAAGGGACTGTAGAAAAAAGTATGTTTAGCACAAGCTTAAATATTAACGTGCTTTTTATGCGGTCTCCCGCAGCATTTTGGAACCCTGACATTTTTCCTGACTGATCATTCTCTTTGATTTTTTTTTCCTCCACTGCTTTGATTTTGTAACACAAGAATAATATTTTTTCTGGACTAAACTTCTTATAAGTGGTCTTACCCAGGGAATGTTTTTCGATTTAAAGATGATTCTATTTTCTAAGTACCAAGAAGTGCATACACGTACAAACACATTTAATAGCTTCAGACAGGATAGTTTGATTTTTTAAAGGCATATTTGCAAAATTTGTTCCTCTTGATTCTAGCCCCTAATTTCAAGTGCCATCGTTTGAATGCTGTTGCATACATAGTGGAGAAGTGACCTCCTCACCTGCACGGTAGAGATCCAATTCCAAGGGCCAGGCCTTGGTTCTTGACGAATGTATTCCCTCCAGGTACAGGGCCTTCAAGTTGGACTCAAAGGCCAATCCATCCCATTTTCAGAAAGAGAAGGTTTTTAACTCCCCTAAGTTAGATACCCATCTTAAGTGGTGTGGACGTCTTCAAAATGCTGACACCTTTATTCTTACCAGCTGACAGGATTGGGTCATGCCATTAACCACATGGGGGCACATTTTGTAGTTAACTCATGCTGGGGGGCACTGAGAGAAAGCTGCTCTGCTCAAAGTCAGACATCAGGCCCTGCCTTACTGTGGTTTTATTTATTTATTTATTTTTTGAGGAAGATTAGCCCTGAGCTAACTGCTGCCAATCCTCCTCTTTTTGCTGAGGAAGGCTGGCCCTGAGCTAACATCCATGCCCATCTTCCTCTACTCTATATGTGGGATGCCTACCACAGCATGGCGTGCCAAGCAGTACCATGTCCGCACCCGGGATCCGAACCTGGGAACCCCAGGCCGCTGAAGCGAAATGTGTGCACTTAACCGCTGCGCCACCAGGCCGGCCCCAGCCTTACTGTTTTTTTTTTTTTTTTTAATGGCTTAGGTGACTGGCTGGCAGGACCTTCCTATAATCTTTCTTCTGTCTAGAAGAGTCTCTTTTGAGCTTACGCTGCTAAACTCTGGAGTTTAAGCTGAGTTCTTATCTGAAAGTCTGTGCAAATCCCAATCCTTAACGAAAGAAAAAAAAATTATTGGCCTTGTCTGAGGGTGCCCTTCTCCCATCTTCCTACGGAAGTGGAATTGCAGGAGCACAGTCGCCCTGGAGTGTTCACTCTCCCACTTCTGTCGCCCCCGGATCTCTCTTTAATCAGAACTGCAGGCACTTGGGAGAAAATCCAGCCAGGGCCTGCATTGCCTTGGGGTGATTCCAAGAAGTAGATTTTCTGGGTCAGTGGGTATGAGTGCATTTAAATTGCCCTTCAGAAAGTTTTTAACCAATTTTACTTCCATATCAGCAGACATTCCCCATTGTGCTATATTCATTCATTCATTCATTCATCCATGTATCTATTCATTCACTTACTGACTCAGCACCAAGACTGTATCCCAGGCACTATGGATTCACACACAAATACTAATGAATTCCTGCCCTGGTTGGGGCTTGGTGGGTTTTCTGTGTCTCTGAAGAGAACTGAGGCTGTGCATTTGGGCCTCCGAGGACTAACCAAAGTAAGTGCTCATTTGTGTTGGGAGGAGGAGGATCCAGACCTGGGGGTGGGGGGATCGTCACCCCTGGCTGCACATTGGAATCACCTAAGGAGCTCTAACAAATCCTGATGCCCAGGCCAACCATGCAAAACTCTGACTTCATTGGTCTGGGTATCCGGATCTTTCAAAGATCTCCAGCTGAGTCTCATGTGCAGCCTGAGTTGACTATCCCTCCACACCCTTTATCCTGGGGAGTCTGGCCTACTGAAAACCTTCTATCAGGTCCCCACTGTCTCTGCTCTTGACCTTACGCTTGTCGCTTTAGACTTGATGGCGGTTACTGTTCCCCTTGCCCACCGTGGGCCGTGGGAAGCCAGCCCCATGCCAGGCTTAAAACTGCGGAGAAGAAAAATCACCTCCTTTTTATCTTACTTATTGCTTATTTGTAGTTTAAAATGAAATTCTCACCTTATTTATTTAGTGTTCCACAGTGAGGGTGCTTTGGCTCCCCATCTTTATGATAATAACAATCGCTAACCCCTGTTGAGATCCTGTGTGCCAGGATCTGTTCAAAGTGTTTTGCATGTTGACTCACTTACTCCCTTTGACCACCTGCAGCATATGTACTGTTATCACCCCCATTGTACAGATGAGGACACTGAGGCATAGAGAGGTTAAGGAGCTTGCTCCTGCCCCACAGCCAGTCCGTGGCTGAGCTGGGCATCTCCATCCTATTTCGTTAAGTAAGGCTCTTCTCTACAAGTCGGAAGGGTTTGTCTTGCATTTGTTATGCTTCTACTTGCATTTTCTTTCTCAAATTAGAACTATGATGAGTGAGGGTGCACCTGTGAGGTCAACCAGCATCCTGACGCTTTCACAATGGTGATGAGTGGCTTAGCGCAGAGAGGTTAGCAAGGGACTCTCAACAGCTTCTCAGCCAAGAGTTTGAGTCACTTTAGTTGCATGCGCTGGACCGAGCTGTCTTGGTCTTGTGGAGACACAGCTTAAGTAACTAAAAGCAGACGGTTGTTACCTGCGCCAAGAGAAGTCAGGCCCCTCTGCTATTAGCACTCTCGCATCTGCATACTTTCAGAATTGTCCTCACAAGAAAAATGAGAGGCGGAGAAAAGCCTGGGCGTGATTTAGAAACAGCCTGAATTTGTCTGTGAAAATACGGAGAACTTCTCATCTGCTTATTCTCCCTGGAGAAGTCAGGGGCTCTCGGAAGTCAGTAATTGTGATCTCTTGAGTCATAAAATCTGCAGTTGTATCAGAGCCCAGAGTGGGGACGCAAGATGGAAACAGCACACTGGTCTGTTGCCATAGACGAGTCGCAGAGAGGAGGGGCTGAAGTCTCCTCCTGGAAGGAAGGGATTAACTGGTCAAAGAGGAAAACAGATTTGAGAAATCCATTTACCCTGAAGGTTTAATAGGGAACGCAGGTCAGACTCACTCCGCTCTCTCGTCACGGCTCGCTCGCTCTCGGAGTTTCAAAAGAAGGGGGTAGGTGAGCCTTTAAACCCTGTCCTTAATATTTCCATCCACATTATTAGGGATAAGATTTCTCGTTATTCACTTAAGTGAAGGGATGGCATTAAAGTACGTGTAAACTTATTAATCTACTACTTGTATATTTCTCTATTTGTAGGTTATTAAGAAAAATTCTTGCTTCTGCTTATATGATCATAGCACCCAACTCAAATTTCAAAGAACATCACTAGCATATCCTCGATTTTTCTCCAGAATAAATATCACCTATGATAAGAAAATAACTTGGAAATACATGGATTTTAACATGGCCCTAAGACCATTAAAGAATGATGTCAGAATCCTAATTAGTCTTCAAATAATCTTTTTTGCGGTAAAGAACTTCTACTTGGAAGAACACTATTTTAATATACTGTTTGTCACCTCATTACCTGAAAGCTGCTCGGAGGCATTTTGTGGAATTCAAACCATTTGAGGGGCCAGAGGGGCAACGCATTGTCATGGAAGACACTCGGAGCTTGAACAGAGGACACTTGGAATTCTCGCCAGAATCTTGCCCCTAACTAGATGCATGGCCTGGGGCAAGTCACCTTTTCTGAGCCTTTGTTTCCTCATCTGTAAAATGGGTTGTACTAGATGGTCTTTGTAAACTGAAACTCAGAAGGCCAAGTGTGATCTAGTCCCCTGCCTTTCTTTCCTGCCACTCTGGAACTAGCTCACTGCCCCCCTTCTGTCTCTCTCATACACACACACACACACACACACACACGTGTCTTCTTGGAGCACGGGAATGCTGCCATGCCATGGTGTCTCTTCGTCTTACAGGTCTTTACTCCTCAGAGAGGCCCTCCCTGATCACCCTCCTTGAGTAGTCTCCCCCATCCCGTTTCCCAGGGTCACTTACTCTGACCTACTTTCTTCCGAGCACTTAGCACCATCAGAAAGTATAAGATGACACTGTGACGCTGGCGCAGGGGTAGACGAAAGAACTGGTGGGATAGGATAGAAAGTCCAGAAATGGACTCACATGTTGTCGAGTTGGGTGATGACTTCGTGAGCGTTTGTTTTATTTTAAATTTTATAATATTAAAAATAAAACAAACAGTTTTTAAAGTAAAACCCAAAAAAAAGTGAGCCATGCATGGAAGTGTTATGAACTGAAGATTATGATTATACAAGTTCTGTGCACGTGAGGTCCAAAAATTAAGAAATGAATGCTATTCGGCTGGATGGGAGCCCCTACTCCAGCTGAGAGATTGGCACAGACGACCAGGAAAGACCTTTGGAGCCCAGACATGATTCTCTGTTGAGCGTGTCCTCGGCATTAAGCAGCTTCTGCTTCACCAGCAGTAGGCGTTACTTCCTGCATTTCACAGGCAAGGAAACTGCAGCTCAGAGAGGCTAAGTCACTTTCCCAAGGCCACACAGTTCTGAAGTGGCAGAGCAGGGTCTGTGGCAGGCCTCGTTGGCAAGCTCACGCCTGTGCCAGTGCACGGTTAAGTCTCCCTGGGCTGTTTGAGGGCTGAACACGGTTACTTGGAGGGACTGCTGTGGCCTCTTACTAGGGAAATGGAAGATTCCTCTCCACAATGCAAAACAGGAGACCTTGGCCCTTAAGGAACTTCCAACTTCCCTTCAGCAAGGCTTTTCTGGGTGCCCCACCCCAGAGACCCACGGAGGAGGTCTCTGCAGCAGCACTTTGAAGCCTGTCCCACAGGGCCCCTCAGTTGGGCAACAATTGTTGTCCAAAGACCAACACATTTTGGCTCTTGCTTGCTTTAACACTCCCTCCCCTTTCCCAAACACAAAAATATTGGCATTTCCTGGAAAGTGGTTTTGGCTCAAAGCCTGATAGCTGTCCCCCACTCTCGGGCCAGCTTTCCTTGGGGCCTCTGTTCTTTTATTTCCTTGAGCCTTGGTTTGGGCCTAAGCATTTGTTCGCTGCCTGCTTTGTTTGTACCTGAGGGAAAGCGCCCCTGGCAGGTGCCCTGGGGGGTGCCTGGGCCTCCTGCCACGAGCAGCCTCTGTTCCATCTCCCCTCCCTCCATTACTCTCAGAATTGGTCAAAACTCACAATGCACACACACAGAACTACTTTGGGTGTTTATTCCTTTTTTGCAGTTTGATAGTATTTTCAATGTCTTTTTCTTAAATCAAGGGATAATTAACATAAAATCAAATGAGTCTTAAGTGATCAGTTTTGACAGTTTTGTGCACCTGTGTAACCACCGCCCGAAATAGTCTATAAAATGCTCCCATCACCCCAGGAAAGTCCTTCCCCCACCCTCTCCCCTGAGCAACTGCTTTCTGATTTCTATCATTGTACATTTTGGGGCCTGTTTTCAGATTTTGTGTCAATGAAATCTTATAGTATGTACACTTTTTATCCAGCTTCTTTCACTCAACACAGTTTTCAAGACTCATCTCTGTCGCTGTGTGTGGCAGGAGTTCACTGGTTTTATTGCTGAGCAGAAGTCCGCTGTGTGGGTGTTGCACAGTGTGTTTATCCATTCACCTGTTGACAGACATTTGGGTTGTTTCCAGTTTGTGGCTCTTATGACCAGGCTGCTGTGAACATCTGTGTGCAAGTCTTTTTGTGAATGTATGTTTTCATTTCTCCGGGGAGGACATCTAGGAGTGGAATTGCTGAGCCAGAGGGTGGGCAATTCTTCAACTTCATTGGAAACTGCCAGACAGGTCTTCAAAGTGGCTGTACCCTTTGGCAGTGGACGAGTATCCCAGTTGCTCCATAGCCCCATTGACTTTTGGTGGTACAGTCGTTTATTTTAGTCATTCTAATGGATGTGATATGATCCCTTAGTTTTTTTTATTTTAAAGGACATATTTAAGAATTTTCAAGCACGTCAGTCAATGCCGACTCAGACACTGAAAAGCTCCTGTGGGAGGGGAAGCCAAGTGTGACGTTTTTATGGACAGGTTTCTGCTCATCATCCCTGTCCCTGAAGCAGAGTCTTTCCAGCCCTGAGGGCTGTCTATGGGCTGCCGCAGGGCCAGCTCAAGGCCAGAGCCCCAGAGGGGCAAGACAGGGCAGGAGAAGGAGGCAGGCAGGAGAGTCAGAGTGGAGAGGGGAGGGGCTCCTGCACCGGAGCTCAGGATCACACTGTGACAGCCGCAGGAGCAATCTCAGGGCAAATCGTGCAGCACACACAGACAATGAGAATCTAACATGTAGGTGGCCAGCAGGCACAGACCAGTTCCCTGTGCTAGAGAGTCCCAGCCGGCTGTCCTTTCAGCTGCTGTGACCACACACAGTGTGAAAGCTCCACTCAACGCAGATACAACAACATTTCCAAGGCAGAATTTTGTTACCTTCTAGTTGGCATAGGCAACCGGAAATCCTCCAAAACCAGTTACCAGGCATGGGACCACATAGGTGGCAAGCATCAGAGCCATCCAGGGGGGTGCTAGCTGTGGGCTTTCCCAGATTCTCCAACCCTATGCACACAAGGGTAGGGAGCACCTCTAGAATATTTTGGCTAATCCATATATCTTGAATATCACTAATTTTACCCATTTCTTATAGTCATCAAGCCACTCATTTCACCACCAAAAGAACATTTCTTTCTTTTTTTTTGGTGGGGGGGGGGGCGGAGATCAGCCCTGAGCCAACCCTCCTCTTTTTGCTGAGGAAGACTAGCCCTGAGCTAACATATGTGCCCATCTTCCTCTACTTTATATGTGGGATGCCTGCCACAGCATGGCTTGATGAGCGGTGCCATGTCCGCACCCAGGATCCGAACCAGTAGACCCCAGGCCGCCAAAGCAGAACATGTGCACTTAACCGCTGTGCCACCAGGCCAGCCCAGAACATTTCTAATGTTCACTGTGCTCTGTAGCCATGACTTAAGTACTGATAGAGATGAACAGATAACTAGAACTCCAGTAGCAGCCTGGGGATGGGGCCTTCCTGATTAGAACTTCAGCTGACCACCCCGGGGTGTGTATGCTTGATGACATCACTGGCTGACTGGGTTAGGGCTTCACCTAAGTCACAGACAGGAGATGTCCCACTATAGGCAGGGGTGCCCCTACTGTGTAGAAAGTGTTCTCATCAGTTCGCTCCAATGTGGCAATGACCCAGAGTTTTTAGACCAGTATTTTGGAGAGGAACCCAGAAAGGGCACAGTAATGTTGAACACAAGGCAAGAGCTTGCTAGTGGTGAAACTTCAGCATTCGGTGGAGGGGAGGATACTTTTGAATGAGCAGTCTTTACCTAGAAAATCAGTTATGTAGGGCACTAAGGGAAAGCTGGCCCCAGACCCTTGAGCCATAGATGCTGAGCTCCTCGAAAGGAAAATCCACGGAGACCTTTCCTATAAAGAATCCCGTGTGCTGGGGAAAGGGCAGAGATCCCAGGCCTCTCTGCTCCGCAAACCAGCAAAACATCAAATGGTACAAAGAGAGAAGGGGTGTTGTGGTCCCAGCAGTTTCCTCTGGCCAGATGCCAGGCGCAACAGCTTCCAGGGTCTGTTTGCCCTGCTGCTTCTCCCTCCCATACCCCTACCCGCTCACACCCTGAGGGTGGCCTGTGGGTCTCTAGGGAGGAAGGCTGCTGAAGGGCCTGCCTCTTTCTGCTCTCTGAAGGCAGCTCCACTCACCCTGCCCCCTCCCAACCCTGCCAGCTCTATGAATGCCAATGAAATGGACTCTTTCAGTGGATATTTATGCAGTAACCAAGCAAAGAATGGTCCCAAACCCACGTTAATAAATCGATTCAAGTCAGGAAGAACAGCCAAGAGTGTCAGTGCTTTTGGTGCAGAAAAGTTAGCACATGGAAGCTCAGAATTGGGCTCTGGGCGCTTGAGCTGCTCCTGCAGTTCTGGTTTTCAGTGAGCGGGCTTCACTGTGCTCTGAGGCTGCAAGTCAGCCTGTCTCTAGCGCTCCCCGTGCACAGAGTGGGTCCCAGGAAGCACTGTGTCAGTTAAGGTAAGGGTAGCTGCTGTTACGGACAAATCGGAAGTGTGTCATGACTCAAACACAATAGAAGTTTATTTCGCATGCACAGAAAGCCCCAGATGGCTGTTCCTGATGGCAGGTGGCTCTCCTCTAAGCCATGATTCAAGCATACAGGCCCTTCCATCTTGTGGCTCCACTGTCTTCATCAGGTGGCTTCCAAGAGATCCCTGTGCATCAAGCTGAGGGAAGGAGAAAGAGATTGGAGCATCATGAGTGGAAGGCTTGTAGGAACCAGGCCTGGAAGTAGCATTCTTCACTTCCACCCACATTCTGTTGACTAGAAGTCAGGCACATAGCCACACCTAACTACAAAGGAGGCTGGGAAATGTAGTCCAGGCAGAAGAGGAAATGGATATGCTAAACAGCCGGCCAGTCAGCCACAGATGAAATATATTCCTGTGAAGGATGGGAATGAACACCTGCCTGGGATTCCATTGAGGAAGAAAGAGTTGTGCTTCAAAAAAGAAATAGGAATTCCTGTGTCCTTCAGGGGCCAGTACTGACTGACTGCAGTGGCAATGGTGGAGGGGGAGCTCAGGGCTAGTCAGAGGCAAGAAGACGCTTTCCATTTCTCTCTCCTTACTGACCTTCCCCACCCCTACCTGCCCCCACAAATGGTGCCAGAAACCTTTGCCCTCTCTTTTCCCCATCTCTCCCAGACGTGCCTTCCTTGCACTGAATGTTGTTCATGTTCTGGAAAGCTCTGTCCCTCCCTCCCATCAAAACAACCATTCTCTGGGGATTTACAGGCTCAGTTCCTGGAAAAAAAAATCAACAAACCAGTTCACACCAAGGTGATACCGATCTGCCGGGGTTTCTGAGAAAATGAATGTAAAATATCTAGCAGGGTGTCTGGCACATAATAAGTAAATTCTTAGTAAATAGTTTATTATTATCATGTTGTGAGTGTGTGAGAGAGAGAGAAAGAGAGAGAAGAGGGAGCTAGCAAAACCCTGAAAATTAGTCTACTTTTTCGTTTCCTCCCAACCAAACTACTGACTCATGGCCTCCTGTTCATCAGGGCTGTGAAGACACCGAAATTGTGTTGGTTGAGTTGGCAATCCTCTGGGACACAAGGTACATTGCTGAAGGGTAACTTTTAATACCCTTTGGAAGAGCCAGCCACCCCTTTTGAGGTTCACAGCACCCTGTCTCTCCCTCAACCCCTCACCAGCCCTGGGCTCCAGCCACCCAGCCTGCTGGCCTCACCCCACACCTTGCCTCTTGTGCCTTTCCTTCTGTGCTTCTGGAAATCACATCCCCTCCATTGCACCATCTCCTCTGCTGAAATCCTCCCCATGTGGCAAGGCCCAGTTCACATGTCACCTCCAAGAATAAAAGTTTGATGACTGAAACTCAGAGGTGGAACAGGTGAGGACAAAGTAGAATTGATATGAATTCTGCTTTGAGTGTTAGAGGGACAACAGGTGACCTCATTCCTACTCGCCCACCGTGGGGTGTGTGTAAACACACGCATTCCAGAAGAACTCTTCCCTGAAAGAAATTAGGAAATAACACCTATAATCTTCATTGTCAACTAGCCAGATATTACACAACAGATTCTTCCTTCCCCCATCCCAACCTTGCATTGTTTGTTTTATTAGCTGTAACCACGATTCTTGCTTTAAGATAAATATAGTGAATTTATAGGACTTCAAAAGACTCACCAGCCCTAAGATTCTGCAGAATGCGTTGTTCTGCTCCTGAGAGCTCACCACCAGGCAGAGGAGTGCTTCTGACAGAACAGAATTCCAGAAAGAAGGCTCCTTGTTTAAAAGATGAGCACTCCCAGCCCTCTTCTTCTTGCATTATCTGAGTACTTCTCAGGTTGAGGTTGTTATTATTATTATTATTATTATTATTAGGCAGTATGCAGCTGGTGAAGTGAAGTGGCATTTGTTTATTTATTGTTTTTTGGTCCCTGAGTTGGAACGCAAGATCACCAGAAGAGAAACTCCCTCTGTGACTCATCCAGGGACATCTTGTATTCCAGCCAGCACAAATATGATTAAAAGAATTTTCTCGAGGGCCCCAGTTATATTCTAGCAAAGGAACACGTTAGCCAAGCTGACCATCTCTGGACCATTTTGCTTTTGGAAAGAGCCATCTCTGGCTTCCTTGTGTGCCTGGCTCTTTACGAGTTCTCGAGGCACACCTCTCATGGGCTGGTCCCTCTGTGGCTCGGAGATTGTTATCATAACGGAGTGTCTTCTTCACAGGGGTCGTAGAAAGTGCCACCCATTGGGGAAACACCTAGTCGTGGTGGCCTGAATTGGTGACATTTGGGTCTTCACATAATAATCTCTGGAACTTTCCAGGGCATGGCTGGTGTAGCAGACATGGTTGGTGCCCTGCCCCCATGTGCCCTCAGACTGGGCACTATACCCCAAAGGCTTCTTACTGAAAATATCTGTGACTCTCCCTGAGGACTTTATTTTTGTTCACAGGAGCGCACTAGGCCTTCATGCTGTGATAGCTGGAAGAGCCTAGGAATTAACACATCGTCCAGAAGCAGCCCTAGACTTGTGATGGATGAGGGTTGACCTGTGATGGATGGGCGTCGGTGAATAAATGGCCCAACTCCAAGGCATGTGTTCTCCACTGTCTCCCAGCATCCCCCAGTGGAACTGAGGCTCAGTTGCCTGCAGTGGTAACTTACTTGATAAATTGGCTTCCTTCCTTTCCCTGTCTCACTGCTTCACTCCTCTACTGGTGTTTTCCGGCATCTTCTCACAAAGAAACTACTTTCACTCAAATCAGTCTGTTTGTGGGGGAACCCAAACTAAGACAACTAGCCAGCTGGGTTCACCAGAAACCAACAGCCTCCCCGCTCCACCCCTCTCATGAGGTCCACCATCATTGGTGATGGTCATTAAGTTTCCACTGTGGCTGTAGTACCGCAGTAGCATGTTGTGTGTCAGGGCACAGTCCTTTGAGAATCCCTAACTTCTGCATGGAAACCTGGTATGACAGAAACTAGAGTTTCAAGAAATAGCCAGTTCAGTAACAGGGCACTGTACCATGAATTAAGGACAGCTCCAGACACTGCTCAAATCTCTGGACCCGGGACGCACATACTCATGAGGCTCCTAGTGGGTGAACAATAAGTGTTTGTTGATTGAATCTATGAAAGAATGAAGAATTCACTTCCTCTCTTAGCTCTGAGTGCCCAAAGGTTGAGGCCATATCCTACCCCCTTTTTTAAACCTCAAGTGCCTTTTAATGGAGCCAGCAAACTTGGTCACAGTTGTAGGCTCTTGTCTCTATGGAGAGATTTCAAGATAGTTAGGAAGGTCCCTCCCCATGATTGGTATCTGAAATCCCTCAATTAGGGTTTCATTTCTTTGTCTATAGGTTTATCACTGACAAAATTATGTTTATTATGCCAGTAAAGGAAACAATTGTTGAACTTATCAGTCGTAGACCTCAGTGAGAGTGAGTTCATCAGCTTCTTTCTGGAAAACCCAATTTTGATGGAGGAAACTCAATTCTGACTGCCCAAGAAGGGGCAAGGGGTAGGCAAAAATGAATATCAGGCACCAAAAGAAGATAAATCTACATTTTTGGGGGGGGACTGACAGCACAGCCAAGGCACAAGTGAATGTACTTGATGGTTTTAAAAGCATGGGAGAAGCTTTCTCCAAATTTGGATCACCTTCCTTATGTACCTCTAGTCCTGGTGAACAATTTCTTATTTTCCCCATGTCTTCCTGCTACTGAGAAGCTCCTGGCCCACCTCTCCGTCCACCATACTGTGCAGCAACCAAGCTGTTATAGCTCCACAGCGTCCCCTTGTGGCCAGCTGAATAATGCTCATTCAATGCTTTTCTCACAGCTTTCCTCAGTTTCTCTGTTTTATTTCTTTCAGCTGAGAACCTCTCTCATTTGGACCTACACGTGCTTTTTAATTTTCTCCCCACTTCTTTCCTTCAACTTTTGCCCAGTTGTGTCAGAAAATCCCTCCGCGTTGACTCTCCCTCTTGTCCTTACCCTCTTCCTCTCCTCTTCCATCCTCTCTTGTTTTTGTTCCTCTTGTGAGTGAGAAAATGACTCTAATCCCTCTGATAAGCAGGAGAGGAGAGCTACTTAGGCCCTTGTATCAAGGAGAAGGAAAACTGTAGGATCTGAAGTGAAATTATGCATCAGAGCCAATCAGCGGGAACTTCGGAAACTTCCAGATGCTCATGAGTCCATATTCAAGATACTAAAGGCTCTGGCCACCTCTTCTTTCTCCCCCAGCCTTTCAGCCTTAAAGAGAAATAGATTTTTGTATTTATTTAATTGTTTTCCCAATGTCTTTCATTTCCAGTAGTGCAACAGTGTTGTTTTCTATTTTCACTGCAAATGTTCAATATTTCAGCTACGTTGGGGGTTAAGTGAGTTTTTGTGGAAACCTCACCATCAGGTGTAACATTAATTCTATGGTAAATGCCTTTCCAGTTCCTAGCACTGATTTTAAATTCACCTTTGAACAAACAGGGTTTTAACCTGGGAACTGAACGTAGAAAAACCATTGGGAGCATTTGTAATGGTACTTAAGATTCTCAGAGGAAATACGGGCAGTGGATCTGATAATGATAACAGTGATGCCAGTGATGAGATGACAACGATAATGATGACGATGGTGATATGATAATGATGGTTATGACAGAGAGAATGATATTGATGAAGATGGAGACAATGATAATGACAATGGTGGCAATGATGATGGTGATAGCCATGTTTTATTGGCACTTTCAATGTGCCAGGCACTGCACCAAGTACTTTACATAGATTATTTCCTTTAATTAGTACAACCACCTCGGGTCCTTTTTTCATCTCCATTTTGCACAGAGGGGAACTGAGGCCTAGAACTAACTTGCCCAAGGCCACACAGCTAGCAAAGTTAGGCAGAGCTGAAATTTGAACCTACGCCTGTCTGAGTCCAGAGCTTATACTTCTGACCACTCTCACCGGGGCCCAGTGCCCCGGGGTGAGGCTGGCACTATTTCCATGCCAGTGATTGGTGAGGGGCTCACATGCGTTAGGAGAAAGGGAAAATCTGAACTCCAGTCCTTTGTACTTTACAAATCTACACCCCTTCTTTCCAGTGACCCCTTAGATGGTCTATTTCTGGCACACTAGTCTCTGGAAAATGTCCTGCTAATGACACAGGATTATAAACAGTCCTTTTCCCAGAACAAAAATGTAACCTTTGTATCTCAATCTAATTAGAAGTATTTTCTCTTCCAGAGGCAGGTTCCCCCCCCCCTTTGTTCCATATTTAACAGGCTTCTTTATTGCCAGAAAAGTCTCCAAAAATCATAGCTTTTTAAGATGATAGGCCCTGGCCTGAGACCTTAAATGTGACCTGTGCTCCTGCGCAAGATGGCTGCTCTGACACCAGCGCCTGAGGGTGTTTGGGGTTCTGTGTGTCCAGCCGAAGGCTGTGGAGTCTCAGCCAAATGCAGGGACAGACACTCACTCTCACAGCCCACTGTCCAGGTGATGACCCCTGCCACCAATAACAGTTCTCCATGATTTTCTCCTACGATTCTGAGGTGTGCCTGTCACCTTCCACTGAGGTCCACCAAGACTTGAGGAGGGCACTTTGTCCTCTTCGTTTCAGGGCAGCCCTCTCTGGAAAATAAGCATTTCTTCTCTACCTGAGAGAGGCCATTGCACTAGCATCTCTTTCCATCGCTGTCTAGGGGCTGGCATTCTTCCTTTAAAGACTTACTCCTTTATCTCTGCAAGAAATGTGGGCCTTGAAGGAGCCCAGTTAGAAGCAGATAACCCGGAGACAATATCGATTGGTTAATACTTTGGGAATTGAGCTGAGAGAAGGCGATGAGCTTATGGAGAAAACAGCACCAGGATGGAGGAATAGGAGATGTGTGCCTGAACACAGTAGGTGCTCAGATAGTTTTTGAAAAAATAAATGAATGGACACGAACCTAGTTCCCTATTCCAGCCCCACACCCAGGCCTGCACGGCCCAAGGGCCACCGTACGTCCTTTATGGGCAGGCTAGAGGTAATCGGGAGCATGAAATGAGATCGTAAATGCAAAGACATCTGACACTCTTCCCCTGGGCGAGAAAGGAGGCAGGGCAACCCCATGATGCCCTCCCCAGCTGGCCTTCTGGATCCCTCTTGTGCTGTGGTAGAACCCAGCAAAGGCCACCCATGATAGAAAACCAGGCCTGTGAGCTGTTGGCTCTAGTTGTGAAGTTTTCCCTGTAGCCTTCGGATCTGTCCAGCTTTATTTTTATTTATTTATTTATTTTAAAGATTGGCACCTAAGCTAACAACTATTGCCAATCTTCCTTTTTTCTTCTTCTTCTTCTCCCCAAAGCTCCCCAGTACACAGTTGTATATTCCAGTGTGAGTGCTTCTAGTTGTGCCATGTGTGATGCCGCCTCAGCATGGCCTGATGAGTGGTGCCATGTCTGCACCCAAGATCCAAACTGCTGAAACCCTGGGCTGCCAAAGCGGAGTGCACAAACTTAACCACTCGGCCACGGGGCCAGCCCCTGTCCAGCTTTAATATTTCTCTTTTCCACCAGTTGGTTACTTGGCGAGACCCAGCCCTAACGTGAGACCCTGCAGAGACCACAGAGTAGGTATGTTTGGTATCTAGTGGGTTCTTTGCCAGTGCTCTGATGTCTTCCACCCAGTCATTGCCCTGCTATGGGAAGTCGAGTCCCAAGAGAGACAAAGCAGGCTCTGACAGATGCTGAAGTGGTATTCTTACCTTCTCCCTTTCTTTCAGCCTTCACTTTTCCCCTGGCCTGGTTTGAAGACAGACCAGAACTCCCAGAACCTACCTTGTTTCCCGAACTTCTCTCTCTTCACCATTTCTGGTCCCTCCCTCCAGGATGCTCCCCTCATCCCTCCTGTGGCCTTCGGAGTTGGGAGAATGAGAAGTGGAGTCTTCTCAGTGGTCATGGGAGTGGCCCAGAACCGCCCCACCTCCTACCCCTTTGTGCACTTTCCTTCTTCCCACCAATTCTCCGTGAATGCCCACACTTGGTCATCTTTCATGGCCCACAGAAATTCCTAGAAGGCCAGGTATAATTCTTCCCAGCAGGTACCACTCACTCATGGGAGGCCTGAGTTAACTTACCACCCCACTGTGGGAGTGGGGCAGTACCTCATGTTACAGAAGAGCAAACTGAGTCTCAGGGACATAAAATGACTTTCCTGCAGTCGTGAAAAGTTCAGGTGTGTATCTTGAATCTCATCTCTTCTATTTCAATCACTTGTCAATTAGGGATCACAGACTCAAGTGTTTATTTCATCTTTTTTATCAAGCTCTTCACCCATCAAACTCTATTTGACATTTTGGTGGGTGAATCAGACGATCCCGTATACTTTGGTGTTTGATGCTGCTTATGACAGATGTAGCAAGGGACCCTTTAGATTCAAGTCAAATTTGGAGTGAGGGATTGTGCTTTTGAAGGAGCCCAGGTCTGGGAGTCAGTCTACTCTACAATTTCTGAGCCTCACTCAACCTCTGAACCTCAGCTTCCTGCTGTGCAAAATGGGAGGGGTAAACTTGGCCAGTGATCCCAAGACTTGTTCAGGCACAGGGACCCTGGAAGTCTCACAGGGCCTTGAGAGCTTCATCTCTCCTGCTGAGTCGCAACTTTTTCATTCTTGCACTCCTGTCAGAAAAAAAAATTTGAACACCCCCTCAAGACACATACACACACACATGCACACATATATTATTAAATTATATATGTCTTCCTGTATTTATTTATTACATATGCTATAAAATAGAAAAATGGGAATTAAAAGGATGAGATGATAAAACGAACATAAATTCGTTTTATGGAACCCCAGGGAGGGCCCAACCCTGCTGCCTGGGAAGACCTTGCAGTACCCTGGTGTCAATGGCCAGTTTATGATGCTCAGGCCCACTACGTGCCCTGCCTGGCTCGCCCACCTCTTCCATTTTTCACCAATATCACATCAAAGCTAAGGTTTGCCCCGTGTCCTCTCTGGCAGAACTTCCCCACAGCCACTGCCCATCTTCACGAAGGGGAGACTCAGTTGTAAACTGCACGGCCGCCAATGTTGTAATAAAGTAAGTAACACGTTGGGGAGCTCATTTCCAAGGCTAACCTGGGAGGTCGTATTCCTCTTGGAGGGCTGTTTAGATCTCTGGATGTAAAAGGCAATTGGCCATAAGGTGGGCGACTATTTTGTGTATTCTCTGTATTTTAACCAATTTGGGAATACATTCATGTGGTAATTATGTTCACAGCTTCAATAGAAAGGCCCTGGGCTGATGTTTAAAGCTCAGAAAATTTAATCACTGGGACAAGTAATTGACAATTATTACACACTATGAGAAGAGCAAAACCATTGTTTACCCAGTTGGAATTACTTAGATATTTAGTGCATATCATGAAACCATATCCAAGTTGTGTTAAAAGACGAAAATTATGCTTTGCTCATTTAACTCATAGTAAGTGGCTGGTGATTTTTATACAGAATGAGGTCAGTCATTGAGGGTGTAGTTGAAGTACCAGGTGGAAAGCAGAAAATAGACTCAGAATAGGGTGCGACCGGAAGAGGGGCAGGATTCTCAGCGGAGGTCCCAGGGAAGTCAGCCTTTCAAGAGGAGGAGACGTCTCATGTTTTCCTGGGGGTAGGGGGGGCCTGGGGAGATACTGTGAGGGCCAGGGGGGAAGTTGAGGGAATTCAGGCTTGATGGCTTTAGTCTTCTCTGTGAAGCGAGAAGCAAGATCAGCCACCAAGAAGCTTGGCTGGCCAGCTGCCTTGTTCCCTGACCTTTTGCTTAAAGGTTCCCAACCTGACCACACATTAGAATCACCTAGGGAATTTTTTAAAAATCCCAACGTCCTGGCTGCACCACAGGCCAGTTAAATCAGAGCCTTGGCGGTGGGGCCCAGGCATTGGTATTTCTTAAAGCTCCCAAGTGATTCTAATGTACGGCAGTTTGAGAACCCCTGCTAAGCCAGGACTTGTCAAACTTGAACGTGCATACAAATCACTGAGGAGCTTGTCGAGATGCAGATTCTGGTACAAGAGGTCTGGGGTGGGGCCTGAGATTCTTCATTTTTAGCAAGTTCCCAGAAGCTGCTACTGCTGCTGCTTCAAGAACCCCACTTTGAGCGACAAGGACGTAGACGACCCAGTTTTGACCTGAAATAATTGATGACTGCCTACAGGCTCCATAAAAACCAAAACTGTCGATATTTTATAGTTGGAAAATGGGTATCTTGAGAAAATTATCAGGATTTGTTTTTAATGCGTGTTTTAGAAGAAGAATTTTCTCTTGATAGAAAAATCTAGAGCTTATTTCAGTGGAAGAGGAGAGAAAGTCATATCTGTAGGCTGTTGGTGCTGAAGGGGTTGTCCCCAGGAGCAGGGCCAGGGCCCCCGTCTTTCCAGAACTCCTGCATGGGGGGGAGGCCTGAGGAGGAGATTTTGAAGGCTGCACTGGAGCATCTGGGTCCTGGAGTTGGAATCTGCCCAATATAGCCCAGATCTCTAAGACGGCTTCCCCTGAGGCTGAGTTTGCCTTCCAGTGACCTCGCTTAGGTAGTCCCAGGGGCCTCACAGGGCCCCCAAGCTGGTAGTGGCCCCTGGCTTGAGTTGCTATGAGGTAACCCCTGCCCACTATACTCAGGTACCCAGTCCTAAAGCATTTGTTCAGGGGTGCTTGGCACTGCAGACTGGGGGCCTTGTGGTCGTCTTGATAGTTGGTTCTGTGGTGAAAATGCTTTCAATTCACAAGATAAAATCAAGCCCCTCTCCGGAAGGCAATCTAAGCCTCTGAGAGGGGCTCCCGGCATGCCCCAGGCTTTTGTTCAAATTCCCAGCTCAGAAACCAGGCTCTGCCTGAGGTGGTCTCGAGGACCCTGTTCTGGGTCAGTGTGGGGTTCACAGCCACATTCTGAACTTCCTTCAATTTTAGTTGGTGCAGGCTCTTCAGGGGGCCCCCTGGGATCGTTTAGGATATGGTTGTGGGCATCAGGGCTGAGGGTATTAGGTTACTTGTGTGTGTGTGACTTAGTGTTAAATGCTCAGAAGGAAATAGACTCTAGGATTTAGAGAATAGTCTAAATCAAGTGTTTTCGTTTTTTAAATTACGCCTTAAATGAATCCTCATTATAAAAACATCAGTCTGTACAGAGGTCCATAGGGTGAAATGAGTGCTTTCTGCAAAGCTCTGGAAGCAGGAGGCTTGAGAGGTGGGCATGGCTTGTGGGGGTACCTGGTGGGTGCAGATGTGGGGCGGGTCACTGACTGACTGCCAGGAGTTCGGCTCCAGGTTGGCTTCTTCACGAACATAAATCCTTATAAGGAAAGCAGCGTGCATGCTGCTTTGCTTTGGTTTTCTTTTTCTGGGTGTGTCAGAGAAACACAGGAACCCAGGATGAATTCATTCCCATGTCACCCCCATCAGACTCTTCACTGTCCACAAAGTGGTTTCGCAACTACTGTCTCAGCAGAGTCTCCCACTGGCTGGTGAAGGCGGGTGGCTGCCATGTTACCCTCTATGGCAGCTGTGGGGCCTGACCCTCTGCTCTTTCTGTAGTGACAGCATGGTGAGCTCTGTAATAAATGGCCTTGGGTGAGTTTTAGTCAGCCTTTCTGGGTCACAGTTTCCTCATCAGTAAACAGGGTCAGGAAGAGGATAGAGATGTAAGCTTAGATCTTTGTGACAGTTAGATGAGGGGTTCAGATAACAATTTTGTTACCCTCCCAGGTTTCTGAGCCTGACTTCTGCCCCACGCAAGCCCTCCCCACCTCCCCATCTTCCCCGGGCCCTGAGACTTTTCCCCAGAGTCTCCATCTAGCCTCCAGCCCTCCAGCCCCAGCAACTGGCCAACGCCCAAGAGAGTGAGGGTCTCCAGCGACCTGCAGATCCAGATTGCCCACTTCCCACCCAGCCACACTGCCTTCGCTTACCAACCCCCACCCATGCCCCCAGTGATAATGGGCAAAGATGGAATGGACGAGTGACCGCATTTAAACCTATTTGCAAATGATGTTTTGAAAAACCCAAACAAAACGTTCCCTGTCACCTCTGAAGAAATCACGCTCCCTCAACTTCAGCATTAGTTGGTGGCTCCTGTCACACTCCTTGACTTGAAGATGTCCCCAGGCCCTTGCTAATCAGTAGTTATCTGGCTTCTTGGCTCGTCCTCAAAGACAAAGACCTGCCCTTTGAACCCTCATCTCATGAGCTGGTTGTTATTCCCAGGGCATCAGAGCTGGGGCTTCCAGCACTGGCTCCTGCAGCAGCGATGCCCACGCTGCTCGCACTGGGCACCCTCAGGCGCCCTAGCTGCTGACCAAGAGTTGGGATGCCTGATGGCAGGGTGAATGACAAGGGGAGACTGGTCATGGTACCTGGTGGGGAGCTGGTACTCAGTCCGTGGTGGAGGAAATGCAAGCCTCATCTCAGCGGGCCAGTGGCTCCCTAGGGAAGGGGCTAGGGGTGCTCACGGGGCCTACTTTGGCTGAGTAATCAGGCAGGTCCAAAGCTGTCATGTGGCAGGAGGTGGAAGTGAGATTTTAGCCCAGGGCTTCCTTTCTTTCCCTTTTGCCCCAGTCCTGTTCCCAGAGACTTGAGGCCCGAGCAGGGGATCTGAGGGCCTCCCTGTAACTCATGGGTCCTCAGATGCCTTCCCACCCATGTGATATCTGTCTCAGGAAGGCTGAGGCTGAGAGGGTAGAGGCCTCCTAGCCCTTCCATAACAGAACCTTAGCTGCTTTGGGCTGCACTCCCCAAAGATAGGAACTCTTGCAACCCTTCGGCTCCTTCCCCAGTGAGAGGGACAGAGGAGGGCTCTGGTGGAGAAAAGAGAATGAGCCAACCGTTCCATGATTTTCTGGAAAGGATCTGGACACAACTTTGAAGAAATCTTACGCTCGAGTGCTCTCTCTTGCACAGCTCTTCAGGCATATGCACTCAGCCTTGAAGGGGACAGCTCTTGCCAAGAAACAAAATGCATGGACGAGTGTGGACGTCCCAGCTCCCACAGGGAGACAGAGCCTGGGATTGACCCTGACCTCTAATCCAAGCCTCATTGTACCTCGGGCTAGTTATCTAACCTTCCTAGGGAATCAGTGTTCTCATCAGTAAAATGGGCATAATTTTAGGACCTCTCTCGTAGGGTTGTTCTGAGGATTAAATGAGGCACTGGATAGAAAGTTCTTAGCATTCTCAGAAGAGGGCCTGGCCCACAGCAAATGCTCAATGAGTTTTAGCTCCAGCCATTTGTGAGAGGACCAGGGGCCTGTGAGAGGCACCCCACCCTGGTGAGGTCCCCTCCTCACACTCTGAGCAGGAAGGTTCTGGGGGAGTAGCAGGCCTAGAACCAGGGCCAGCAAGGGAGAGGAGTGAGGTTTCCAGGAAGACATGAGAGCTGGCACTTGAGCTGCAGGCATGTGCCAGGAGCAGGAGGGGAGACACTGAGAAGTTTGTCTTCTCTCCCTTGGTGGGAGTGGGGGGAGGTGGGAGGCAGAGAGGGAGTGAGGCTGTCACCTGGAAGTGTGGATAGTGCAGCCCGTTATAAGAAAGCAGTCTCACTGCTGGATGCTCCTAAACCCACAGGAAGCCCGAAGATGGCACAGATCCCGTCTTGACTTCTCGCAGTGAGTTCCCTCGCAGGCCATCAGAAGCCACTTCAGATGGGTGGCTGCAGGTGCCTTCTCTGACCATTGCTGTCCTTGTCCTCGCCAGTCCCACCTCAGCTTACCTTCAACCTTTTCTCACCCCTCCCTGAGAGTTCTGGCCACTGTGAGGGACAAGGCAGACCCTTCTGGAAGAGGCTTTAGGTTCCCAGGACCTTCACAGAGCTGCGAGCAAGTGGCCAACAAAGCTTTGTCCTGTTGATGTTGATGCCTCTCCTTGCAGGACTTTGATGCCTTCTCATGCTAGCAAATCTCTGTCTGATCAAAGACAAGTGCCCCAGACTAGGCTATAATCCCCATGAAAGCAGGAACTTTGTCTATGTGGCTCATGACAGCATCTCCAGACCCTAGCAAAGTGCTGGCATGCAGCAAATTAATTGATTGGGTGAATGAATGAATGCATGCATGCAAGAATGAATGAATGGTGTATTGAAGGCATGGTGTTTTCTGGGCTGAATCAGAAAGCGCTCCTCTCAGGAAAAACCAGGCCCTTCATCTGGGGCAAGCCCCCTGAGCTTCCCTGGGGGCAGGCTGCCTCTCTACTGTGCCCCAAGGTTATTATTGGCGAGCATGTTGGGTCACTTGGTGGTTTCCAGAGGGCACCCTAGCCCTAGGGAGCCAGGCTCTGGAGCCCTCCCTCAGGGACACCACAGTACACCCTACCAAGGGTGTCACCCACTAGTCCTTCCCCACAAAATTGTTTGCACAGCATCCTTCTCCTGCTTTGGAGAAACTCCTTGTTCTTTGCGTTTGACACGTTTTGATTGTCTGGAAATATCACAGAGTTCTTCATTTGTTAAAGCTGCCTTCCTGTAGTGAGCCCTCATTTATTTATTTCTACTCCCACCATGTGCGGGTGGCTTCCCTTACTTGTTTTGGAAGTTGTGTTGGTAATTTGAGGGCGAGGAGAGGAGGCCGAGATGACCACAGGACTAACGTCTAGACAGCTCAGACAGGTGAGGTCAAGAATTGGAGCTGCCTAAGGCCTGCCCAGTGAGACTGAGGATTATTGAATTATTATTGAGCCCAACCAGACTCCAGGGCTGCACAGATCCCTGAGTTAGACATGGTGCCTGCCTTCTCCATGGTAACAAGGCTAAATATGGACGTGTTTCCATGGAGAGCCATATCGCGGCTGCAGCCCTGCTTCCTCCAGGAAGCACCCAAGTTGGGTTCCTTTGGCCTCTCAGGAGGCAGCCAGAGGTGCCACAGACATCAAGAGAGCCTATCTCACCTTTGAGAATGCTTCTTTCCAACAAGTGTTCCATTTCCCCAGCCCTAGAGTAGTCAACATCCTCTCTTCCTGACAGCTAGAAGTTAGGAGAGGTCACGGGTCAGACAGATGAGCTGATTGGGGAAAGTGACACTGGACCTGGTGATCACTCATACAAGTTATCCCATCTTGGCCTTGCTCCGTGGAGGGGATTTTCCTATTATTGGGAAGAAAGGGGATGTCGCTGGTGGGAGGGAGACAGTGAGACAACTGTAATGACCCTTGTGTAAATGCAGTGCCATTCCTCTCATCAAGCCTCTTTGGAAGAATTACTGCCACAAAGAGTTTTTTAAATGCTTTCCATAATTGGGATGGCCCCCTTCCATTTTCACAGAATATTCTAATGTGACAGGGTTTTATTTTTTTCTTGAAGGAAAGGAAGTCTTTGCTGCCTATTTGAATTTGAACAAGTCAAAACTCTGCATATCTTAACTGTCTGATATAGCAATGTGGAATGAAACTTTGTTTTTGTTGAAGGCTAAACATATAAGCTGAGTATTAGGCTTAAAAATACTCTGTTTAACCTCACTTGGCTATTTAGTCATTACATCATCTGTGTTTATAGCTTAATCGTCTGTTAAATTGGGGCTCTCCACGCACAGCTGATCATATGGGTGTGTTTGTATATATTAGGAAATATCCATAACACGTATGTATACATAGAGAGAGGTGTGCCCCCTGGTGAACTAAGATATGGAAACTTATAAAAGATGTGGAGAGAGCTCTGAAGGCCATTATAAATAGTCTCGGACGGAAGTTTCACATTGTGTGTTCTGTGTTGCAGGCCGAGTGGCATCGGAGCCGAGTGATGGACGATCTGCAGTCTCAGAACCTCTCCATGGACATGACCGACTCCTCTCCTGCCTTGGCCAATAACAGACTAGAGAATGGCATGGCCCAGCTGATCACCACTGAGGCCTGGAACATCAACTCCACTGACCTGGTAAAGAAGGCCCTGGTGACCGTGCCGGCCCCATCCATTCTGAACCCCCCAGCCGAGTCCCAGAGTGGCATGGCTCTGAAGGTGGCGGCCACCGTGCTCCAGCCCCTGTGCCTCGGGGAGAGCCCGGTGGTGATGCCCATTCACATGCAAGTGGAGGGAAGCTCCGCACCAGAGCTCAACCCTAACAGCAATGCCACCTACGTCATGACCACGCAGGGCCCCGTGCAGCTGCCTGTGGTGCTGGAGCAGCACGTCTTCCAGCACCTCAACTCCCCTCTGGTCCTGCCACAGGAGGCTCCGTGCTCCTCCAGTGCCATCCACAACAACCTCTTTCAGGGAGCCGAGGACCCCGAGGCCCAGCCCCAGCTCCTGGACCTGCGGATCCCCAGCCAGCCACAGGAGCCCACGTTGCCATTTGAAGCTGTGCTCCAGAATTTGTTTCCCTCCCAGGGTGCTCTCGGCCCCCCACCCTGTCAGCCTCCCCCTGGATATGCCCCTGTGCCCCCCCAGCCTTTTAACTCCCCCTTGTCCCCTCTGGTCCCACCGGCCACCCTCTTGGTGCCCTACCCTGTGATCGTGCCCTTGCCTGTTCCAGTCCCCATTCCCATCCCCATCCCCGTGCCTCAGAGTTCTGAATCCAAGTTCAGCCCCAGCTTCCCCAAGGCGCCATCATCCTTTGGCCTGCACCCCTTTAAAGGCACCCAGACCCCTCTAGAGAAGGAGGAACTAAAGCCCTTTGACATCATCCAGCCGAGGGAGTACTTCCAGCTCAGCCGCCACACAGTCATCAAGATGGGGAGTGAGAACGAGGCCCTGGATCTCTCCATGAAGTCAGTGCCCTGGCTCAAGACTGGCGAAGTCAGTCCCCCGATCTGTCAGGAAGATGCAGCCCTAGACCTGTCACTGGCAGCCCACCGGAAATCTGAGCCTCTCCCTGAGACACTTTATGACAGCAGTGGGTCAGTGGACAGCCCAGGTCACACCCTGATGGAGAAACTTCCCGGCAGCATGGAAATGCCCTTTGGCCCTGCCACGCCCCGTGAGGCCTCGGCCATGATGGATAGCCACATGGGCAGCAGCGATGCTGCCGAACCACTCAGCCAGCCCTTCCAGCCCAGCAGCGAGGTCAAGGCTGAAAATAACATTGAGGTTGGGAGCGAGTCCCAGGTGGCCAAGGTGATTGTCTCGGTGGAAGACGCTGTACCTGCCGTCTTCTGTGGCAAGATCAAAGGCCTCTCGGGCGTGTCCACCAAAAACTTCTCCTTCAAAAGAGAAGACTCCGTGCTTCAGGGCTATGACATCAACAGCCAAGGAGAAGAGGCCATGGGGAACATGGAGTCCCTTAGGAAACCTGTCAAAAACCGGAGCATAAAGTTAAAGAAAGTGAACTCCCAGGAGATACACATGCTCCCAATCAAAAAACAACGGCTGGCCACCTTTTTTCCAAGAAAGTAAATAATGGCTTTTTAAAATTTTTATGATTATAATATGGGGAAAGGTGCATTGGTTTTATAAAAAGGCATTTAAAACAAATTATCTTTGTTAATTATTTGGGGGAGTAGTTGGGAAGTGGGAAGGTAAATTGGCTCTAGAGGCCCTGTAAGCTAGTATCATTTTCTTTTTTAATTTTTGACTTTTCACAAATGAATAAATAAGAGCAACCTATTTTTCAAGCAGATTGCACATTTTTTGCAGCTTTAATGGAATATTGGGTGAATCAGAGGGGTAAAAAAGCTATTTTCATTGCCACAAAGTGCTTTGATGATGTAATACCTAATAAAGGGTAGGATGAATATTTCACAATAAATGTTTGTTTGCACTAATTGGTTGCAGTCTTCTATCATTTAAAAAATTTGCATTCCTTAACTGGCAAAGTTTGGTCAAAATTGTTGCCTGTAAAGCACTACAAGTTGTTTGAGTTTAGAGACTAAGCTCTTCGGGCATATTGGGCAAAGAAGAACCATATTGGTCCGTGCCCCATAAAAAGAGGATTAGGAATATGTATGACCTTGAGCAAGTCACTTCCCCGGCTAGACCTTCGTTTCTTCATTTGTAAAAATGTGGCAAAGAGAGGGGGTGGGGAGGTGAGTTTCAAGGACCCGAGGCCCCCTTCCAGGTCACAGAGGCCCTGGGTGTGTAGAATGCTGTCCGAACTTTTCATGGACAAAAACAGACAAATGTCTCTAAAAGGAAAATTTACCGGCTTCCTCCCCGCCCCCTCCCAGAATTTAGCTGGAAAGGACCTTCTTTTCAAGGGCAGTAAGAGCATTGTTCTGAATGACTGAAAGTCTTGCAAGTCAAAACAGTGACCGAAGGCCACTCAGAAGGAGAGGAAAGTCCATTACGGGTGGATTAGGAGATGTCTCATAATTGTCCCCAGCCCTGGGTAGAGATATCTGGGAGTGGAGTGGGGAAGGGAAGAGAAAGTGATTCCTTGTTAGTTTGGCCCAATAATTCTTAACTGGGGGTGATCGTGCCCCCCAGGGAACATCTGGCAGTGCCTGGAGACACTTTTGGTTGTCACAGCTGGGGGAGGGGATGCTACTGGCATCTGGTGGATTGAGACCCGGGACATTGCTAAACATCCCACAATGCACAGGCCAGCCCCCACAACAGAAAGTGATCCAGCTCAAATGCTGAGAGTCCCTGTTGATGCCATTTCTTGATGGATGGAAGCGATGCAGCTGGCAGGAGAGACAGCGCGTTGCTCTTCTCTGACAGCATAAAGCCACCCACACAAATGAGGAACTGTGAGTGTACATTTAAAATAGACCTGCTAGGTGGAACATCACACTTGTGTCTGAAACTGCGCTGGTGAGAGACTGATTATGGCATGCCTGCTTTTAAACTTAAAGCTCTTTCTTTCACTTCTTGCAATTAGTATGTATCCAGCTGTTACTCTGAACACGAGCAGGAGGAAAAGCAGTTGGGAGACTGTTCTTTTATTACCAGGCTCTCCGTGTCTAGGGTTACAGTTTTAGCTGGTCCTGTACCATACACCTAGAATGGATTTTCTTTCTCCTGCTCTTTTCCCGTGTTGTTAAAATGTCTTTTTCAAAGTGTGACACGATAGTAAATAACCGAATAGCTGCTCCTCGTCAGGCTAACTCGTCCCATCCTCCGGCACCAGTCGGCCTCCATCCTTCCAGCTTCTACATGCTGCAGCCTTCTTCCATTTGTACTCCCATTGTGGCTTTCTGACCACGTTTCCTGAGCCTGGCGTGTGTATACTAGTTTCAGAAACAACCAACACAAATGTGCCTAGGGACTAGCATTTCGCATTCACCTGATGTCTTTGCTTACCACGTCTGTGGCTGTTTCTGCTGCTCCTGCAGCGCCAGGCAGCCTTTCTACACCAGCCGGCAGGGGCCCTGTCTTCACAGTGTACTGGGAAGAGCTGCTGCTTATCTGGCTTTGAGGGAATAGAATTCTCAGTTTGCCCTTTAGAACCAAGTGCTTACAGCTGAGTGACGTGTAGGTAGAAAGGAAGGCATTTGGAGCCTGTATTTACATTATAAACCTCAAGCACGAAGTCCTCTTTGTTGTATCTGGAAATGCCCTTTTCTCTTCAGATGTCAGCTCTGGTTGGGTGAGAAATGTTGGCTCCACAGCCAACCCTGGGTGTTGAGCCAGCCTCGTCTATCCCCCAGCCCTGGAATGGATTCCTGCAACAGGCCGCCCCACCCCGAGCCGTGTCCATTCGTGGGCCTTGCCGTCATCACTGGGGGATTTGAGGAGAGGCTCTCGTGGTGGGGACTAGCTGTAGCATTCAGAGATTTGCCCATTGAGGTCTGTGAAGGCTCTTGTATCAGGACCAGGGTTGTGCTACAGGGACAGTGACGTTCTCTGTCTGCCCCCTTGTCCAGCCTTTGATGGAAACTGGAATCACTTGGCCTCCAGTAGGCCAGGGAATCAGGAGAGGGCAAAGGGCTTGTTGCTGTGGCCAGAGTGAGCCTAGGGTTCCCTGGTAGTTCATTCCATGCTCCCTCTCCAGTCAGAAGTTTGCAGCCTTTCACACAAACCTTAAGTAAGAACCATCAGCCTGGAACCAAGGTTCCTCGTCTGAGCCATGTGATTGCCACAGGGCTCACCGAGTGGGCCACTGGCAAACTCTCAGGCCCCATCATTTTTCTGCTTGGTTCAGACAGTTGTGGTCACTCGTAGCTCCCCACCCCTCACAACTGTCTCCAGCTAACCCACTTTCAGGTTTCAGCCATGCCGGATTTCCGTCAGGTTTTTTTCTCATGACTTAATTTCCCATCTCTTCGCCCAAAACATGTTTGGGCCAACTAGCCTAAAGAACAGCCTTTCAGAGTCTTTTAGGAAATAGGATTAGTCCCCAGGAATGTTGATATTTGCTCAGATTTGTCAAGATGGCTTCAGCTGGCCTCAGTTCGGAAATGATAAAAAATTGGAACGAGTTACGAAGATCCATATTTGGATGTAGTGATCCTCCTGGTAAAGTAAAAACTAGTTGATCTAGAGGAAAAAAGAAATATTTAAAGAGGATATAGTTACCATCCTAACCAAGGAAGTCCCTGACAGTGAGCAGAAAATTCTAAAGTGAGCCCAAAGATTTGTTTAGATTCAAAGGCAAAACTCTCACACTTCAAGCACAAAAAAATATGTCTGCAATGGTGAAAATGCCAAACAAAAGGTAGGAGGGAAAGAAGGAGGGAAGGAGGGGAGGAAGAAGAAAGAAAGGAAGAGGGGAAAGAGGGAAAGGAGGAGGGGAGGAAGGAAGAAAAAAAGGGGGAGAGAGAAAGGTAGCCAGTTTCTGAGAGAGTATGTCAATATAGTCATCATCTTCATAAATAGCATAATTAATAAAACAGAGCAGGAAAGGATTTCGATTCCATTTTACAAGTGAGGAAATTGAGGCCCAGAAGAGTTTTCTGCTTTCAGTTTTTAAGCATCAACAACTCAAAAATATGTACTTTGCAATGATTCTTAAATATTGGGTTTGAAGCCCAATGAACCCACAGGCATTTGGATTCTTTGGGGGCAAAAACCAGTATGAATTAGCGAAGAGTCTGAACTACAGATTTTTTTTCAATTATTCTCAAGACCATTCCAGTTAACTGGAACGCCTGCAGCACTTGGCACAATGGTAAAGGGGAGATTTCAAGCTGAAGGGTGGGGATGCCAAGCCTCTAAAAGCCACACTGAAAAGCTGCTAAGCTGAAAACTTTAACAGCAGGGAAAAAAGCGTTAGAGGTCATTCTGGCCGACTTTACTCCTCATTAAATAAAAAAGGCAATTTTCCAGAACAGCTCACTACCACCAGGTCAAATAACTGACCTCCCACATCAGCGAAACAAAATAGGGTGTATTTGAGGTCCTTAGGGTACCATTTTAATAAATTGATATTCTATTTTAATTAACATATTGGTTGATTTTATAGTAAGTGGTATGTATGAGTGCTTGAAAGAGCTAGTTCCTAGACAGTGCAAATAATCCATCTGCAACTGTTATTAGACCAGGAGAGTTCTAAGCAAAATGAGGTTTTAGTTCTGCCCTGCTGAAATTATGAACAACTTCGAGTTAAATGAGATGGATGTTGAGGTTTACTGTATTAACCCAGCTTGTAGGTTATTTCCCATCCAACTGTATTCTATATATACACTCAAATAAAAGCGCAGCCTCACTCTGCTGATAAAGATGATAAAGGTCACCTGGAAACTGCCCTCCCTCTGCTAAATAATTTTTTAAATCTAAGGTTTGATAACTGAGTCAATTAGTAAGAATGTAATGAACTCCTTTACATTGATAGCGTCACACTGTCAGTCATGAATGGTACTGAAGATTCTGTTTTATTTATAATCACTTTAAATAAGAAACGTGGAGTTGTTTTCAATGCAGAATTTTCATTATGACACATTTCAAGCCGTATTAAGAAGTGTCACAATGAACAGACCAAGTTCTTTGAGGGCAGGGACTGAATCTTATTCCTTTATTGCAAAGTTTCTCCACCTCGGCACTACTGACATTTGGGACTGGATGATGATTCTTTTGTAGGGCACTGTCCTGTGCATTGCAGGGTGTTTAGCAGCATCCCTGGTCTCTACTCATGAAATGCAAGTAGCACCCTTCTCCCCGCCCCAATTGTGACAACAAAAATGTCTCCAGATATTGCCAAGAGTCCCCTGCGGTGCAAAGTCACCCCTCGTTGAGAGCCATTACTTTATCTCTAGGGTCTGTCATATACCTGGCCCACTGCAGGAGCTCAAAAATTCTTTGAAGAATGAATTTAATCAAGAAACAATCAGGAAGGAAGATCTGTGGCTGGGGTCTCTGGTACCCGACTCATATTTTTCTGGTTTACTACCACAAGGCTGATCTGACCAGGAAACTATCCAAAGGGCCATCACTCATCCAGCATGTAACAGCACCCTCTAGAAACATCTCCCTATTAAATGGGGTTCAGCAGGACTATTCCACCTCACAGAAAGGGCAGGCACTCACCTAGTTCCAAAGGCTTGCCTCGTCATTTTACCAACACCAGGGAAGTGGAAGGACCCATTATTCAAAACCCACCCCAAGATGAATGCTCATCAGTCTTATTTCCAAGGGCAGCATAACCCAGGAATTTACAAACATTGCCAGGAAATTGGGTGTGTTTTTCCCCCTCATGTTTTACCTAAATCCTTCTTGCTGTAATCGAGCCCAGTTTTTTGTTTGTCTTTAATGGAAACAAAGGCCAAATCTCCTCCTTTCAGTGGTCCCCTATTTATACAGCGGATCTTTTTGCAGCCTCCCTCCCTTGGACTCGAGAGTCCTGTCCCCGCTTGCGCTCTGAGCTCCTGCTTTATCATCCTTTTGTCATTTGGTTGCCCTTTCCCCAGTTTCTCCATCTACTTTGTAGAGTCAAGAACCCCAGGTAGGTGATGAAAATGTTCTAAACTTGATTGCAGTGAAGATTGTACAACTCTGTGAATATACTTTAAAAAACTGAATTGTACACTTTAAATGGGTGAATTGTATGGTATGTGAATTAAATCTCAATAAAGCTTTTATCTTTTGAAAAATAATGAAAGAACCCCAGATAGAAATTGGGAACTGACTGTAGGTTTCAGCAAAGCCTCCTAGAGCTGAATAGCCACTTCTCATCCTTGATCAGTTATGTCCCTGATAATGTAGCCCCACTTCCCATTGGGCCCTGCCATCTTTGACTGGTTATATGCCTGTTCGTATGTCCTCACTTCTCTTTGGACCCCACCTGTCTGACTTTCCCAGGTTTCTCTTTACGGTCAGAACTTTGCTTGGAACATCATCCCCCATGTCTCATTTCTTGGAATCTGGCATCTCTTCCTCCAAGTGCCCTTCCCAGACCTTCAGCTTGGTCCTCACCATCTCCCTACCAGGGTTCAAACCATATTTGGGCCACAGGCTTCTTAATTCAAACAAAATCACATGAAGAAGAGCACTGTATTAAAAACATCACAGAACAGCAGCTGCTCTGGTCTGGAGTCCCACCTGACCTCCCCCTCCCCCTGCAGGGCCTGCACGCATGGTTAAGAAAATCTACCACACAATGGTGGCACTGTATATGCCCTGGCACTGCTGCTTTTGTCATCCCCCTCAGCACCTGCTCCATCAGGACTTTGCATACCAGGGCAGTGTGCCGTCTACTATTTTATCTTACATCTTGTCAAGGAGTAGGGGGACATTGGGGGCACATATGGTCTAATGACCTCCGAGCTCAGAATTAGGGGCCAGGATCCCAACCATCGTTCCGTCTTCGGGAAGAGGGCCTGGGTTCCGGGCAGGCAGAGAAACAGTCAAGGATCCAAGCAATATTCTCACAAAACAAAGACTCAGCCCCTGAATACAGGATGTCAGCAGGTGTCAGTCCCCAAGATGACCACACTGGCAATGGAGACAATTGAAGTGCCCTGGGAAT
Source organism: Equus asinus (assembly GCF_041296235.1). Lineage (NCBI taxonomy): Eukaryota > Metazoa > Chordata > Mammalia > Perissodactyla > Equidae > Equus > Equus asinus. Next base: position 13,666,271 of record NC_091820.1, on the reverse strand, counting down.
TCAGTCTTCCTGGAGGCAAGGCCAGCAGACAGAGTTAACAGTTTTTTGTTAATAAGTGATGTTTTCTTAATGCGGCTTTATGATTTCAAGTACCTTACTAATGGAAACCAGCTAACAAGGTCTTGCCTGGAGGAAGTCCTTGGGGGAATCACGTTAACACTGGGATAACATTGTTTGTTAAGAGGGTATCAACTATTTGCAAGTGAATGGGTGCTCCTAAGGTACTTGAGAGTGGATGAGAACAGTCTGTTTTCTTTGTGCGGCCAGGGAATGTGACTAGGCAGGCAGTGGGAGAGCCAGATAATGGAGAGCTAATTCTTTAAGCTACTGCTTTCAATGGGAATCTTTTCAAAATGCATTAAACATCTTGAAAAGGAAAGCTTTCCTTGACTCGGTTGTTACGGCGTTGGTGACCGGCCTGACCTAGAATGACATGACACCCTCCCAGCCATCCGGGGAAGGGGTGCTGCTTGTCTCTAGTCGGTTTGGGCTCTCCTGTCCCCACTGTCCACTCACTAGTGTCTCTCTTTCTTTTCATTTTTTTTTTAAATCTCTTCCAATCACGTCCCTTCTTGGCTTCCATGACAACAGCACATGTCTGGACAGCTATCGCTGGCCAACTGGCTCTCGTCCATAACCTGACCCATAGCATGAAATGGTCCCCACTCCCTTGGCAAGTGCCTCCTCACTGCCCTGTGAAGCCTAGCCCCAGTGCCACCTCTGGGAAGATATTCCCCAGCTCCCTTCCTCTGCACACTTGTTTGAGACCCACTGCAGAGGAGTGAGCCAGCTGGGGAAGGGCTCTTCCATTACTGAGCAAGTCTCTGGCCCTTAGGTGGTAAGCTCCCTGAGTCAGGCCCACGTCTTAGAAGTGCCTGCTGCGTCCTCAGCTTTTCTCCCACAGGGCAGAGTAGCTGGGAAAGCCCCAACCATTGCTTATTGAATCGAAACGCACACTGCCTTCTTGACTTTGTTATTTATCACTTCTTTGCTGTACCAGCCCCAGCCCCAGGCTTGACCATTGTCAGGCTCTTCTGCTTTGAGCCTGTTCTGGATCCTGGTCAAAGGTAACCAGTGCGTGCACCAGATGAACAGGACACTGGGTTTTAGACATTTCACTTACAGCCCACCTGTCCTATTTATTTACTCTTTAGACCCTTCCCTTGTTGCCACCATAAAAGTTAAAATCCAGCAGAGTGCATCTGAGTCATTGCAAATTTCCAAATTATTGAGGTTTTAATCAATGTGACTGAAGCTTCTTTCTTTCTTTCTTTCTCTCTTTCCTTCTTTCTCTCTTTCTCTTTCTTTCTTTCCTTTTACTTTGTTTTTTGTTTAAACTCCCAGAAGTGCTGCTTTTATTTAATTCTCCAAGTGACAATAATTACCCAGGGAGCCATGGCCGCCTCTCAGGCCTCATCTTCCTGACCTCTCGGAGGTGTGGGATGCTTTTACCCCCCCTCCCTCCATAGCATTCCCGGCACGGCTCTCTCCACCTGCTCCTGTCTCTCTGATGGCTCCTTTCTTTTGCCCTCCTCCGATAATGCTGCCGATGCTCCGCCTCTTTCTCTTTCTCCGTTGCAGATTCTGTCCTAGGCCCAAGATTCTTCTCATTCCATGTGCTCTCCTACAGTAACCTCAGCCGCTCTCCTAGTTGTTTCCAGCATCTTTACTGTGTTTGTTCCTCTCTGTCTCCAGCTCTGACTCCCTCCCACCCCACTTCACCTCAGACTTAAATACCCAAGGTCCAACCTGTCGTCTTCACAGGGTGGTTCTATAGGTTCTTCCGAGTCATCATCCCTAAAACTTAACTCAGCATCTGCCTTCCTCACCTCTGCCCCAGATCCAACTATGCTGCACATTCTCTACTGCTGCCCTCTTCTCGGTTGCCCAAGAGAGAAACGTGGAGCTGTGTTCTGTGACTTCTCCCTCACTTTCACCTCCTCCATCCTATCTTGCTGACTTTGCCTCCTTGATATTCCTCAAATGCATCACTCCTTTCCTCTACACTTACTGTTCTTGACCCAACCCGCATCATCCTTTGCCCAGACTTTTAAAATACTCTCAGAACTGGGTGGGCACCATGCCTCCATTTTTAGCCCCCCCACATCTCTCTTCTATACTTCCACCAGCATAGTTTTGGTAAAAGCCAAGTCTTGCCATGTTGTTCCACTGCATAAAATCTTTTGGTGTTAGGTATCTCCCCAGACCCTGCAGAAGCCTCCCATATCAGGCCTTCTGAGATCAGGCCCCAGACCACCTCTGTGGCTGGAGCTCCTTGCTTCCCCCCTATGTGTAAGCTCCAGGAATACAGAAGGTGAACACTCTCCAGCACAAGCCTCTGTGGTTCCACCCTTGAGTGTCCTGACACTCTCTCCTCACCTTCTTACTCTTGTGATCCTTCAAGACTTACCTTTAAACAACACCTCCTCCAGAAAGCTTTCCATGGTTGCTCCAGCATAAGCTAAGAGCCATCTCCCACCCTCCCGTAGTGACACGTGCATACTTCTATCATCTCGTCCACCTTATTCAACTGAAAGTATGTCTCTGTCTACCCTACCATAAACTCCCCTCGGGCCAAGATCCAGGCCATTGTATCTCACACGCCTAGCACAGTCCTTGGCATTTATGGGGCTCTCAATTAATGTGTGTGGACTCAACTGAACCCATGGGGAAGGTACAAATATGCCCCTCTTAGCCAGACCAGTACAGCACGTGGAAATCCAGACATACAAAATAGAAATATCTGGAATCTATAATTCACTTTGCAAAAAAAGATGTACTGATTGACTCTTTTAAGTCATATGGTTCACTATGCTTCAAAACAAGATGGCTTCTTCAAATGTATTTTCTACACTCTTAGAGAAACACACTTAGAACATAAAGCAAGGAATAGTCAAAATCTCATCAGTGGTATACAAAGAAAATGTTTCAGCATGAGCCTTCTCAGAGTTTGTGGATTTACTTATAACTTACATGCATGGACTATAAATGCACAGATTATAAAATATGGCAAAACTCAAAATTTGGAAAGAATGAAACAAATATAAAGAAGTTCAACATTTTCTTTCTGCATCCCAATTCACCATCTTATGTACCCCACTGGGTTATAGTGAAATGAGAATATTCTAAATCTTTCAACTGACTGGATGAGCATTTAAATCCTCCTGTGCATCCAGGCATCCCTCTGTCTTGAAATGTGGAAAATACCCAAGCACAAGATATTTCCATGTCAGAACTAGAAACAGTTTGTGTCACTACACCTAAGTGAGGGGGTGGCTAGGGACCCTGGGTGGAAGTGAGGAATTCTGACTTTAGAGCTACAGAGTCCAGATTCACTTCCCACCTCTTCTCCTTTCTAGTTGTGTGACTTTGGGCCAATCACTTAACCTCTCTGCCCCCATTTCTTCATGTATAAAGTGAGAGTAATGAAGTATCTGTGAGTGCATGAACTAGCACATTTGGGGCACCAAGGACAGAGGGCTCAATAAATAAATTCACGTTATACTTTGTTTACAGATAGTAATAGAGAGCAAGGCCAATGAAGGCCTTGGAAATCCCTGATTTTACAAAGCCTTTCATTGCAGCCGGCATATTTTTAGATTCCACTTTGTTCCACAAAGTTGGGTTTCTAGCCAGGCACTTTTCACGCCTTCCTCCAGACTACTGCCTAATAGTTGAAGCAACATAAAATGTCATCTCATTTTCCTTCCTTTTGGCCTGAGGGAGAGGTTGAACACTTGGCTATCAGCAGGAAAATAGACTAGTTAGAAAAGGAGAAAAAGAAACACTGGTTGGGAGAAAAATAAACCTCAAAGGCGAGATTGGCCACGGAATCAAAGTGGCTCATGTTCTTAAACCTCACTTCGCTTTGCATTCCTCATCTGTGAATCCATGACTCTGCTGCCTTTCTCTGAGAATGATGACATAACGCATAGCCCAGGGCCTGCAAGTAGGAGGCTCACATGGGCCACCATTCCCTTCCTCTCCCACAGCAGATAGGCCCCCAGGTGGGGCATGGGGCTCTCAGGGGGCCCCCAGAGACAGACCCTGTCCACACACCACTGCCCAGCCCCAGGGTCCATCGAAAGCCAAGCCCCAGGGGCAGCTCTGTTGTAGCCCGTGGGGCTGTGCAACCTGGTGAGCAGGGCCGATGGAGCCTTCCTCCAAGGTAAACAGATAGAGCTTTATTCTCTTTTATCAAACCCTTATTATAAATGTCTGATGTCTTGGAGCAGATAAACCTTTATTTGAATTAGAAATATAAATTTGCTTTACAAGAGATAACAGCAGTTTCTTTTTGCAATGAGAGAGCTTTCTTGAGTACCCTTTAAACACTATCTGGCATGTGAGTGACCTCTCAGGACCACAGCTACCAGGTAGATAGGGGCCAACTGTATTTGAAATAACTACAGAAAAGGGTTTGTGGGGTGAGTGTAGAAAAGGAATCCCCTGCTCATCCTGTGTAGGAGCTGCTGACCTCTCTGTGATGGGAAGAGGAGCCTTTGTAGCAAAGGAATTTTCAAAAAAATCAGAACAGCCACTGCTTCTCCACTGGCCTGCTAGAGAGAAACCACCCTGGACCCACTCCATCCGAGCTGGGGCGACAGTGCCCTCTGCTGCCAGCCGCGGTGGCAACCACAGGGCACTCCTGCACATAGTGGTCCTGACCATAGGCAGCTTGCTGGTGACCTTGGTCCTCTGAAGGAAGCTAGTCTGTGAGCATCTTAGGACACCCGAGGGAAGGATCCAGATCGGAAATCCTCGAGGGCCTAAGTTTTCAGGAAGGAGCCTTCTCACCCTAGGAACGGAAAACTGTTCCAGCAAAGCCAGGGAGAGAGGCTCGCAGGCCCATGCCTTTCCAGCTTCCCTCACAGGCTGCAATACAAGCTGCAGCGAGTATGGACCTGAAGCAACCACCTCCACGTCTGTGGGGACCAGAAAACTGGAGCAGGGCAAGGTTGGTGGGGTTCTTGGATGCAACAGAGGGAAGTACGGAAGGTGTGGTCCCCAAGGGAGCTGGAAGAGGAGGGCAGGCGAGCTGGGGAGGCCCAGGCCTAGACTCCAGCCACTGCCCTCGAGGGAGAGCAGGCAAGGGGCCCACCCGCGTCACAACTGGCATTGGTCGTGCTTCTAGGCGCCTGTTCCCGACCCTGGCTGCACCCGGAATCACCAGCGGAACCGTAAAAACTCCTGCTGGCCAGGCCTGAGCCCCAGAGGTCCCCATGTCACTGGTCAGGGGTGGCCGGATGCTGGGATTGAAAAGTTCCAGAGCATTCTCACGGGCATCAGGCTGAGGTGCGCTGCTCTGTACTCCAGGCAGGTTCATGCCATCAACCTGGTTTATGTGCAGATGGACGCAAGCAGGTTGCGCCCATGGTGCAGGCAAGAAGAGGGTGTGAAGTGACTTTCAATGCAGATGACAGCACTGCCACCCCCTGCCCACAAGGCCCAGGACAGATTCAACATTCTCACAGAACAGCATCGACCCTTCCTGTATGCAGCACATGCTGATGGTTTCTCTTCGACTCCATTAAAACGACTGCCACCTGGGGAGTGGACGTCACCAGGCACTGTGAGTGGTCATGGCTCCAAGGCATTAAGAACCCTTCTCAGTGCGGGGTGGGCAGGGGAGCGGGCAAGAACGCAGGAGCAAGTTGGAGGGACCTATGTTTTCTTTGTAAAGACAGGGAAAGGCCCAAAAGAGGCACAGAGCACCAGGCTGCATCCTTGTGCTCGTAAAGCTGGATCTCATTGGCTCATTAAAACAGGCATGTGCGCGTATGTGTGACAGACAAGGAGAGACAGAGAGAATGTGTGAGACAGAGGTGATGGGGGCAGAGAACAAAAAAGGAACTCGGAAGGAGACGGTGCAAATAAAAGCTAACACCTTCCCATTGTGTGACCTGTGAGGAGGTGGCTTTGGGCAAGATAAGTCTGACCCACAGCTAGTCTGTCTCCCAGGCTGACTCTTGGCCCGAGACCCCCAGGGGGTGGGGGCAGCAGGGCAGCCCAGCTCCGGGAAGCAGTGTGGCCAGGGGTGACACCTTGTCCCGCCCCGTTGGCCGCATGGCTGCCAGGTGCAGAACTCAGGACCTCTCCTCACTTGCCTTCTCTCTGGCGGTGACGCAAGTGCCCCATCGTTTCCTGGGCATGGTGCGTGGCTGCTCAGCACCTGGGTTGGGTGGGGAGACCCATCCGTCCATCCACAGCGCATCACTGGTTCGGCTGCTGCACACGAGGTCCTCCCCACCGGGCCCAGAACTTTCTGCTCCTCACCATGATGCACAGGGAGTCTGCAGACTGTAATTCAGATCGCAAGCAGTCAAAGCTTCTGGTTGCCTTCCTGTATTCTTTTTGTAAAACTATTGAGGTCACATTGGTTTATAACATTGTGTAAATTTCAGGCGCACGTCATTATATTTTGGCTTCTGTATGGACTGTATCGTGTTCACCACCAAAAGTCTAGTTTCCATCCATTACCATACATATTGTGCCTTTTGCCCTCCCCCACCCCTTCCCCTCTGGTAACCACCAATCTGTTTTCTGTATCTATGTGTGCGTTTATTTGTGTATTTTCCACATAGGAGTGAAATCATATGGTATTTTTCTTTCTCTGTCTGACTGACTTTGCTTAGCATAATACCCTCAAGGTCAATCCATGTTGTCACAAATGGCACAACTTTGTCTTTTATATGGCTGAATAGTATTCCATTGTGTGTGTGTGTGTGTGTGTGTGTGTGTGTATATATACCACATCTTCTTCATCCAATCATCAGCTGATGGGCACTTGAGTTGCTTCCACATCTTGGCTATTGTGAATAATGCTGCGATGATCCTAGGGGTGCATATATCTTTTCAAATTAGTGTCTTCATGTTCTTTGGATACATATCCAGAAGTAGAATAGCTGGGTCATATGGTAGTTCTATTTTTAATTTTTTGAGAAATCTCCATACTGTTTTCTATAGTGGCTGCACCAGTTTGCTCTCCCACAAGCAGTGTACGAGGGTTCCCTTCTCTCCACATCCTCTCCAACACTCATTGTTTCCCGTCTTGTTAATTATAGCCTTAATTATATCCATTCTGACCAGAGTGAGGTGATATCTCATTGTAGCTTTGATTTGCATTTCCCTGATAGTTAATGATGTTGAACATCCTTTCATGTGCCTGTTGGCCATCTGTGTATCTTCTTTGGAAAAATGTTTCTTCAGATCCTCTGCCCATTTTTTGACTCAGTTGTTCTTTTTTTGTTGTTGAGATGTATGAGTTTTTCATATATTTTGGAAATTAACCCCTTGTCAGATATATGATTTGCAAATATTTTCTCCCAGTTGGTGAGTTGTCTTTTCACTTTGTTGATGTTTTATTTTGCCGTGAAGACGCTTTTTAGTCTGATGTAGTCCCGTTTGTTTATTTTTTCTTTTGTTTCCCTTGCCTGAGGAGACATGGTATTCAAAAAGAATATAAAACTATGTACCGGGGGGCTTTGGGGAGAAAAAGGAAAAAAAATAAAATCTTTTAAAAAAAGATACTGCCAAGACTGATGTCAAAGAGTGTACTGCCTATGTTTTTCCTAGAACTTTTATGGTTTCAGGTCTTACATTCAAATGTTTAATATATTTTGAGTTAATTTTTGTGTATGGTGTAAGATGGTTGTCTACTTTCATTCTTTTACGTGTGGCTGTCTGATTTTCCCAACACCATTTATTGAAGAGATGTTCCTTTCTCTGTTGTTATGTTCTTGGCTCCTTTGTCGAAGATTAGCTGTCCATAGATGTGTGGGCTTATTTCTGGGCTCTCGATTCTGTTCCATTGATCTGTGTGTCTGTTTCTGTGCCAGTACCACGCTGTTTTGATTACCATAGCTTTGTAGTATATTTTGAAGTCAGGGATTGTGATGCCTCCAGCTTTGTTCTTTTCTCTCAGGATTACTTTAGGTATTCGAGGTCTTTTCTTGTTCCCTATAAATTTTAGGATTCTTTGCTCTATTTCTGTCAAAAATGTCATTGGGATTCTGATTGGGATTGCAGTGAATCTGTAGATTGCTTTAGGTAAATATGGACATTCTAATTATATTTATTCTTCCAATTCACGAGCACAGAATATCTTTCCATTTTTTTATGTCTTCTTCAGTTTCTTTCAATAATGTCTCAATTTTCAGTGTATAGGTCTTTCACCTCCTGGTTAAATTTATCCCCGTGTATTTTATTCTTTTTGTTGTGATTGTAAATGGGATTGTGTTCTCGAGTTCTCTTTCTGCTAGTTTGTTGTTAGTGTATAGAAACTGATTTTTGTATGTTGATTTTGTACCTTGCAACTTTATTATATTCATTAATTATTTCTAATAGTTTTTTGGTGGCTTCTTTAGGGTTTTCTATATATTGAATCATGCCTTCTTGTATTCTTAACCTGACATTTTAATGCTGAAAAAGCAAATGGGAGAGACAGTCATTAAAAACCCCTGCGGGAGAGTTCATCGAAGACCCCTGCAAAAAGCTGGGCTTCCAAGACGTCGGGAAGTCTTTAAAGTACATAACTACTTCTACCATTTTAAAGAGGAAGGTGGTTAAGCTCGACTGCTGCCTATAATTAACCCAACAACTCAGGCCACCCTCAGAGGGACACCTAGTCTTCTGAGAACAACCCAGAAAAAGGTTTTATGAAATCGCTGGAGTTGCCCTGAGGAAAATACCTGGATGGGACTACATCGAGGCTACTGCGCATAGTGGACCATCGGTTCTGCCTGCTGGGAGCTCTCCTCCCCACCCCCAATAGCCGCCAGAATGTTCTGTCCAGAATTCGGGTCTGGTTCTGGTTGAGTGACCACCCCCCCACCATTGCCATTTATAATCCTTTAAGTGCTTCCCACAGCCCTTGGGATCCCATCCAAAGCTGACTCAAGGGCCTTCCTGTTCCAGCTCTCCAAGTTCATAATGATTCCCTAGTACCCATTCCATGTTTCAGTCTCTCTCAACATTTTGTGGTTTCCCAAATGCCTCAAGATTACACAGCCTGGCAATGTCCTGGAATGCAGGGAATCTGTTTTCCTTTAAGTGTGGCCCCAAGTGCTCCAGCAGTCAGCTGAGCAAGGGGTAGCACAAGGAAGGATTTGAACCTGAACCAAGGTGGACTGAGGAAATGCTCACAGGCAGGGCCAAGATTCTTCTTAGAAATTTGGGGTTAGCTCTACCTCACAGATAAATGAAGGGCCCTTCAAGATCCCAGTTCCTAGGCCAGAGCTACGATCTTACATTGACAGCACATAGGTCAGATTAGGCCTGCAAGCATGTTTTGTTTGGTTTGTGTTTTCATATACTTAAGCCTACATTTTAAAATTTGGAGATTTCACATTAAAATCTACATTGCTACTTACTTTTGAAGAATTGGAAGATCTGTAACATAACACTCAAAATCTTGCATGGCGATAACTGCAAGGATTACTACCTCCCTTAGGAGCAACAGGTGGGCTTCAGCCAGCCCCAGTCCCCTCAAGTCACCTGTGCACACCTGTGCACTACACCCAGCCAGCTTCTCACAGTTAGGCCACCAACCTGGCCCAGCCCAAAAGCATGTCTGCAATCATTTTAGCCTGAAAAAATGTTTAAAGCCTTGTGGTAGAAACAATGCTATGTGTTCACCAAATCGTCCATTTTCTTCTTCCTCTTCTTGGGAAAACCACTCTACCCAGCTCTCTTGCACTTAAGCAGGGCCACGTGACTAGTTCTACCAGTGGGCTCTGAATGGAAGTGCCACTTGTCACCTCCGGACCAAGGCAACAAAAAAGATTCTTGGAGTCCATGTGTTACGTGAGCAGAGCCGTAATAAAGAAGCAGGAGCTATGGAGAATCAGACTTTGCCTGGGAGAAAAAGCAAAGCCACTCGGATTTCAGGGTTTGTTTGTTACTGTGGCATAGCATAGTTTATCCTGATCAATATAAGCATAGTGACCAAATCACATCTCAGTCAGGCAGTTTACTTATTATCACATAATAATAAAGCTTAAAATCCTTTGCACTATTGTCGAGAGTGTATCTATTTAGCAGGTAATACAAACATCTGGCATTGTCTGGAGTGGAACTCAGTGCTGATTGTCACCATTCCCCAGCCTGGCCAGTGCCTCTCCACAGTCCCCTGATGGAGAGAGGCTCATCCATATGTCACTGACTAACTCGGGCATTTCAAGAAGGAATTGCATCAGGGCACTCTTTTCTGACCAGAGTCTTTCCCGTGTACCTGCGCTTTTTCTAACAGAAGCATTACTATTGATTTCACCAGAATCCATGCTAATTGCTAGAACATATTGATACATAAATTAACAAAGCAAGATACAGCATTAGAAACCAGTAATCCTCACTCAATGAATATTTCTAAATGGTGACACTCATGTGCTGATTATTCCGTATAGAAATGAGATATATACTCATGCATAGGAAAAGCAAACAGCAAAATATTTTTAAAAGAATAAAAGGGAAAAACTTAAAAGAAGAAGCAATAAATCTCCATGTACATACATAACTTCCCCATAAAGCATATGCAGGAACCCCTTATTCTTCCTGGGAGTTGACCTCATTCAGTCATACACAAACATTGAAAGACAAGTGAAAACAAGACCCAGGCACTCCGTCAGAGAGAAGATCTAAAAATAACTACAAGAGCAGGTTGCACATATCAAATATTTCATGTGCCAAGAAGAAACTTTGCATATTTTCCTTTTCGGGGAAGAGCATTCACTCCTTCAAAATCTCACTGGGACTTTGGGCAAAGATTTTTCACAGTTCAGATTTAAGAGATCAGGACTTTAAACAGAAACCAGCTAATAAGAATTTTTGATACACTATAGGCAACAGACAGCTTTCCACCAGGTTTTGTGGTCGTTATCAGTGGAGAAGGAGGGAAGCAGGGGGAGAATGGCTTGGGAGTGAGATTTGTGGAAAATAGAACTTTCAAACAAAACTTTTGCCTTTGAAAACAGGGCAGAAAAGGTAGAAACCATTGTTTTAGATATAGATTACTGTGTAACAACAGACATCTGTTAGCTCATGTTTTCTGTGGGTCAGGAATTTAGGAGTGACTTAGCTGGTTGCCTCTATCTCAAGGTCTCTCATGAAGTTGCAGTCAAGCTGTCAGTTGGGGCTGTGATCTCATCTGAAGGCTCGATGGGGGTGAAGTGGGAATCCAATTCCCAGCTCACTCACAAAGTTGTTGGCAGTCCTTGGCCCTCACACACGAAACTCTTCAAGGGCTGCCTCATGATGTGGCAGCTGGCTTCCCCTGGAGAGAGCAATTTGAAACGTTGCCTAAGACAGAAGCCATAGTCTTTTCAATCTGATCTAAGAATTGACATCTCATCACTTCTCCTGCATTCTGTTTATTAGAAGGAAGGAAGTCCAGCCACATTCAGTGGGAGGGGATTACACAAGGGTGTGGGTACCAGGGAACAGGGATCATGGGCACATCTTCACTAGTGAGGAGAAAAGAGCTGCTTTAAGTATTTCTAACGGGATTTATGAATTTAATGGGGCAGGAGAAAGACCTGAGTATAGAAAATGAAAGCAGTGTGAAGATAACTTGGCTGGTATGAAATGTGTGGGCTAGGACATAGCAAGAAATGAGATTAGCCAGGTAAGAGAGAATTGTATTAGAGTTCTGAAGGCCACAATTTTGAATATGTATTTAGTTGACATAAAAATTTATTTTAGATTCATGGTGCATAACGTCCTGGAGAAGACAGGAATTACTGACCATGAACAAAGGTAACTAGTGTCTCTAAAATGATGCAGCAAGAGATGATGCCAAAAGGGGCGGACAGAATCAGCTGTGTACTGGAGAAGGAAGCAACAGAACCTGATAACTGACTGGGTGTGTGAGAGACAGAGGGAGAGAGAGATTAGATACCTACGAATGCTGCATATTGAGATTTCCAAGGGTACTCCAGTAAATATCACCCCTCTTTTCCCTGCTCCCAGGTTCTGAAAAGTTGAGAAATAAAAGAGTAAAGATGGAGGCTAAATAACATCTTTCTCCTACTAGAGCTAAGTCGGAGGACACAGCTTGCTTTGAGCACCCAGGGAGCATGCGGGTCGAATCCAACATTAGTTGGACTCATCCACACAGAAATCCCACCCTGCCAGCAGTCTTTCTCCCAAGGGGAAGAAGACAGCACTGATAGAACACAGCCAGTTATTCTTCCCCAAATCACTGATCAGAAAAATCCCCCACTTGCCCCGGGATGAAGTGAACAGAATGGGGACAGAGGCCAATAATTACGCTGCCTTCACTGTCAGGAAAAAGTGATCGTCCTACCCCAGGATGCTGTGTGAAGCCAGTCTATACTGATGGATGTAATCCTTCATAGAAAGGGAAACAGAGACCAAGACTGCACAGCTTATGCATTGCTAGTGACTCCAGAACCTAGTCTGAGGTTTATGTGAAGAACAAATTTAAAGTCTTCTTTAATCTGAAAGCCACACAGCTGCTTGCCGGGGCTCCAGTACAATCGGGGGGAGCTGTGAACAGGATATGGCAAAGAGAGCAGCAGGGACTGAGGGGAGGGGCAGTGCAGGAATAAGGGAAGGGGCAGTTTCAGCACTTATTGTGTCAAGCTGCTTCTCATCCTCCATCTCCCCGAATTCTCACAGCCCTATGGGGAAGGGGGGCTCCTCGTCTCTGAGAGCTGAAGCAATGTAACCAAAGTCACACAGAGAGAAATGGAGAGGCGGGTGTGGCCCCGAGTCCCTTGGGTAGGTCTTTCTCAGACTTCTGGAACACAACCTGGAAAGACTCCAGTGCACTCGGGCCAAGGAGATGCTCCAAGAGGAGAGACAGGAAAAACGCCCAGGAACCGTTGTGGACAGGGTAAAGCAGGGTGGGGCCTGCCCTGAGGACGTTGGGCCCCAGCACACCCAGCGGCCTGCACAGACCTCCACACCAGGACTCCCCGCAATGGAACACTCGAGAGTCCACTGGGGCTCAGGAAGAGTGAGGAAGGTCTCTTTCCGTTTAATGCAGTCCTCTCCTGTTAACTTTTGGATTTGGGAGTGGTTTTGTAACATGAGCACATTAGCACTGGAGTCTACGTAGTGACCCTTCCCCAAGGTGCGCCCCCATCCTGACTCTCAACTCCACAGCTTCCGAGAACTGAGCCCCCACTGGTGGCTGCCTTGTTACCCTGCGTGTTCCGAGGATTGCTCCAGAAGCCTCTGAGCCATCCCTTCAAGCTCCATAACTTATCCCACTGCAAAGACAGGCCGATGACAACTGGACCCTCCCCTGTCTGGCCCAGCGGCTCTTTCTAACGGTCTCCATCTCTACTGCTCTCTTGAATCCCACTGCTCCACTGGGAACCAATCAAGCTCCCCCCGCTCACCGAGCCTGAGGCCGTCACAAGTGAGTTCCACCCCAGCCAGTCCTCCTGCCTCTAACTCTCCCTCTGGGCAAGTCCTTCTCCAAACTTCAGTCCGCCAGGCTCCTCTGCCTTCTTGTGGGTAGAACAGAAGGGCTCCTTGTGCCTGAGGTCAAGCGCTCTGCCTACACACCAGGAACCCCAGGCCCTTTCCCCCGACTGGACAAGGTAACATGTGTGTGTGGATCATAGAAAGAAAGAGGGGAACAGGGGCAAGTTTGTGTGCGAGTTTCAATTTATAACAAGGCAGAAGGAGATGTTCGGGCCCACATTATGTATGGATATGGGCCAGAATAGGACAGAAAGAGATGGGCAGGCATCAAATCATGTGGGGTTATGGGTCATAATAAGACAGAAAGAGACGGGCAGAGACCAGATCCTGTGTCATATGGCTATCAAGAAGACAAAGAGATGGGCAGGCCAGATAACATGTGTATATGGGTCACAGCAAGACACAAAGAAATGAGCAGGACCAGATAATGTATGTGTAGGGATCACAAACAAAGAAAAAAATGTGCAGCAGCAGATCGTGTGTGCACATGTATCACTGGAACAAAGAAAGAGGTGGACAGGGACAAGATCACGTGTGGGTGTGGATCACAGGAAGAGATGGGCAGGGCCAGGTCATTTATGAGTCTGGACCATATCAGGACAGAAATAAATGGGCAGAGCCAGATCTTTGACGGCTCAGGATCATAACAGAACAGGAAGAGATGGTCAGGGGCCATATCATGTCTGGATATGGATCACAGACAAAAGAGGACCAGATCATGACTGGGACCATGTTTGGGTTCACGGGCAGGACCTGAGGAGGTTAGGTGTGGGTAACAGGAAGATAGAGATGACCAGGGACATATCTTGCATAGGTACAGATCATAGTAGACATAAAGTGATGGTCAGGGGCCATATCATGTGTGGTTTGGGATCATAGAAGACAGAAAGAGATGGGCAAGAACAGACCACGTGTGGGTATGGCTCATAAGACAGGAAGAGATGTGCCAGATCATGTGTGAGTATGGATTATAACAGGAGAGGAAGAAGTGGGCAGGAACAGACCATGTGTGGGTATGGATCCTAAGAAGACAGCAAGAAATAGACAGTGGCCAGATCATGCGTGGGTATGGATCACAGTAAGACAGAGAGAGATACAAAGGATCAGATCGGGTGCTATAGATAGATCACAGTAAGAAGAAAGTTGTGGGCAGGGTCAGATCATGCAGAGTCTTGTAGGCCATGGGGAGGGATCTGGAACTTTATTCTAAGCACAAAACGAAGCCACTGGAAGACAGAGTTTTGAGATGATATTTTATATATATATTTAAATATCACTTGGGCTGCTGTATGGAGATTGGACTGCAATGTTTAAGAACGAACGGAGACCATTGAGGGGTGCTGCTGTGGTCCAGGGCTCGGGCAGCAGGGGAATGGGAGAAGGAAGACGTGACTGTGATTCTGAGGCATCTCTCATCCCTTCTGTACTCCACTCATACCACTGCCAGAGGCACTCCTGGAGTATCAAAATTCCCCCAAGATTTGCTCCCTTTCACTCTGCTCCTCTCATTTCAATTTTAACCCCAAATTATGTCCAGTCTTAGCCTGGTGAGGCTTTCAAATAAACAGGTCAGTAACCAAAAATAGTTGAAAACAAATTCTAATATTCACTTGTTTTTACGTTATCATCGAAGGAGCCACCAATCATCAAGTGTACCTCCTCTAAAATTCCCTTGTTCTTTCCAGCTCTCACTGCCCCACATCTGCCCACAGCCTGCTATGCCACAGACTCAGTCATAGACTTTGTTCCTGTCACATTTGCTATCTTACTGACACATAAAATTTGACTTTCATCTCTATGTGAATGATGATCAAATATATGTATAAGACAGAGAATGCTAGTTGTTTAAAAAATCAGTTCTCCTGTTCTTAGATTAAGAGCCTTATGGCTGGGCATGTGGCCACCTATTAAAAGATTCCCCAGAGTGGCTGAATGTGAAGGCAGGAGCTAGAGCAGCCACATCAGGTGACGAGGTGGAAGGCACATGCTGAGGAAAGCAGAACAAGATGGAAGGAGTATGGATGTCTGATATATATGGAGCACCTTCAATCTTCCAACATGAGAGTGAATGAGAACTAAATTTCTATCTTTCTGAAGCTCCTGGGCTTTGAGGTCTTTCTGTTAAAGTACCCGAGCCCGTATCCTGACCCACTACAATAACAACTGAAGGAGAGGAGGAAGGCATTTCACCACTCCTTGCTTTCCTCTGCACGCCACCCTATCCCCTCCAGGCTGTTTGCCTGTTGATTTGTTTAGCGTCCTGGGCCACTGAGAAAGTGGGAGGGTTAACACGGGCAGCTTGGGGCTCAGGTGAGTGTGTCCTGATGGATTGTGGGTGTGCCACAGGCGGCAGTGGATGGAAAATCCACTCTCCTGCCAAGACTTCTCCCACTCGGGGACCTGGCTTCCATGCAGCTCTCTGGAAGGGCCACACGCCTGTTCTGCAGCCTCTGGGCCGACCAGCTCCTCCTCCTGGTCCTCCAGGCCCCCTCCCCGTCCCTCCTCCAAGCCCATGCCACTCTCTGGGCTCCCGGACAAGGGGCTGGGGAGGATGGATCTTTCCGCACCCGCGCCACTTCCTATGTGGCTCCTGTTTCCTTTCTCGTTCACATTCATTTTTGTGATGATTACAAAGCCTTCTCCCATCCCCACTAGGCCAAAGCCTACTTCCTCCGTAAAAAAGCATCCTCTCTGCCTCTCTATTCCATGTGGCCCTTCTTCTAGAAGATGGAGACATGTCCTTTCATCTCTAGTAACTCATTGGTTGCTTCAGACCGGCATTTAAATCGTTTGTCTTCTAACACCCAGTGATGGTTTTCAAACTTCAGAGTGCACCAGAACCACCTGGAGAGCTTGTTAAAACACAGATTGTGGGGCCCCACTCCCACTCCCACTCCCACTCCCACTTTCTGATTCAGCAGGTCTGGGGTGGGCCTGAGAATTTGCATTTCTAACAAGTTCCCAGGTGAGGCTGATGCTGCTGGTCAGGGGACCCACTTGGAGACCCACCTTTGATCTGTCGGACTGGGCCTTTCAATACTGCAGCCACACATGGCTGTTGAGCACTTGGATGAGGCCAGGCTGAAACGAGATGTGCTCTAGGTGCAAAATACACATTGGACTTTAAAGACATCACACAAAAAGAATGTAAACTCTCTCTCTACTAATTTCATATGAATTACATGGTGAAATGATAATAGTTTGGATATATTAGGTTAAATATTATTATTGAAATTGATATCACCTGTTCATTTCTACTTTTTAATGTGGCTACTGGGAAATTTAAAATTACATGTATGGCTTGAATTATATTTCTACTGGACAGCTCTGTAACAGATAATTAAAAGAAGATAAACTGTAAAAAAGAAGTTTAATACTTGAGACGATTAGAAATTTGAATGCTGCATGAATGTATATGATATTAAGGAATTGTTATGTTTTAATAAATTTTTAATTTTAGAATAGTTTTAGATTTACAGAAAAGTTGCTAAGATAGTAGAGAGATTATTCCCTCTACTGTTGTTAGTATCTTATATTATGGTACATTTGCCGCAGCTAATGGATCAATGCTGACACATTATTATTAACTAAAGCCCATACCGTATTCAGATTTCCTTACTTTTTACCTTTTTCTGCTCCAGGATCCCCTATTATGTTCAGTCATCACGTCTCCTTGGGCTTCTCTAGTCGGTGACAGTTTCTCAGACTTTCCTTGTATTTGATGACCTTGGCAGTTTTGAGGAGTACTGGTCAGTATTTTGTAGACTGTTCCACAATTGGGATTTTTCTGATCATTTTCCTCATGATGAGACTGGGGTTATGGGTTTTAGGGAGGAAGACCACAGAGGCGAAGTGCCCTTCTCATCGCATGCTGTCAATGACACGTGCTGTCAACATGACTTCTCACTGTTGCTGTTGACCTTGGTCACCTGGCTGAGGTAGTGTTTGTCAGGTCTCTCCACTGCAAAGCCCCTTTTCCCCCTTTCCACACTGTCCTCTTTGGGAGGAAGTCTGTATGCACGGCCCACACCTGAGGACCGGAGTAATGCGCCCCCTCCTCGAGGGTGAGTAGCTACATCATTTGGGATTCTTCTGCACAGATTTGTCCATTCTCCCCATTTGTTCACTTAATCATTTGTTGACAGCAGTATGGACTCAAGGATATCTATTTTATGCTTTGGGTTATAATCCAGTCCTACTTTATTTTGTTGCTCAAAATCATTCCAGATTTGGTCATTGGGAGCTGTTTCAGTTGGCTCCTACGTCCCTTTGACACAGCTCATCATTGTGCTTTTCTGAAGATACCCTTCTGACACTACAAGATACTCCATACTCATGTTTCTTCCCTGTCCCAGTCCTAGAATCAGTCATTTCTCCAAGGAGCTCTGGTTCCTTTTATTAGAGAATGCTGTTAGAAACGAACTATTAATTTTCAAAGTGTGATAATGTATGGTTACTTTTTTCAAAGATTCTTTTATCTTTTAGATATACGAAAGGATCTATTTATAGATTAAGTGATATATCAGATTTGCTTCAAAACAACAAGGAAATGGGAGATGAGATGTGGGTGCGAGTGTGGATGAAACAAGACAGGTCGTGAGCTGATAATTATTGAAGTTGGGTGACGGGGCTTCCTTTGCTATTCTGTTTTTGCAGGTGCTTGAAACGTGCTATAACAAAGCTCTTTAAAAAGAAGGGAGTGTTTGATAGAGCCAGTGTTTGCTGATGGAAACAGGTGTTTTATAGGAGAACAAACACCAAGCACAACTCGACCTTCTATATTTTTATTTTTAAATTCCAATACCAAAGCATGAAAAAGGTGGCCCCAGAGTCAGAAAGAAAAATACTAGCTTGCTCAATAAAAATGGAATCATGCAACAATTGGTTTGGAGACATAAGATATAAATTGTCTGTAGGACATAGGACAGCTTTGTTAAAACTGGTCTTAAGTGTTTACAGCTCATAGTTACATCTTCAAATCCTAGTCCCACACACAGAAACACACATGCACACACACACACACACACACACACACACACACGACTACTTATGTCAAAGGCTGAAAGGTACAATAAAGTCTTTTTTTCTACTGCATTTCTATTAAACTATTCATATAGTCTATCTGGTTTTGCTTCTACTTTGTGATTCTGTGTAATTGATCATACGCTAGTGCACACTCTGTCTTCCCTGTACTTGTCCCTCTTACCAATGTGACGACTCCTGATGCACTGACTGCTTCTTGCCTGTGATTGTACCTTGCAAGGATCAGTATTATCACCGTGGCCTACTTTTTATTTGCAGAGCAATTCCTGTCCAGTACTTTAGTTTTAATGTTTAAAGGTAGGTAAAAGCATATGATTGTTTTTCAAATAAATCCTTGAATCTGTTCGATATATTTACACATAGTTATCAAGTTAACTTGGTCTTCTGACGTATGTTATGCACTTTTTATGTTTTTGCTGTTTCTACCACCCACTAAATGGCAATGTGTGTTTTCCTTTTATCTTGAGCAGTGATTTGAACATGATATGGCCTGTGTTTTTGTAATTAAACAATTATTATAAAAGCAATACATGGCAGAAAAATAAGTAAAGATAAGCAAAATGAAGTGAAACATATCCAGAAGCCCACCCATCCAGAGATGCCCACTGTAAACGTTTGTATATTATCTTCCAAACCAGCTCCTAGACATGTAAATGCATACACAAATGCACAAACACAATAGAATCCTCTAGAGAAGTCATTCTAGACATCTGCTTCTGTAACTGACTTTGAGAAACATATCATGAATGTCTTTCCATGTAAATAAATCTCCTCCACTTAATTTTGAAAGTTCCCTTCTTGTGGACCTGTTCAGGGCTTAGATATGTTCTCAAACTGCCCTCTGGACAGGTTGTAGCAAATTTACTTCTCATCACCATGAATACTTACTATTGTTTTTGACCTTTGCTAATTTGATAAAAGGTGAAGGATAACATGCATCCTGTTTTGATTTGTACTTGTTTAATTACCAGTCAAGTTGAACATTTTCATGTTTTCTTAACGTTTATCTTTAAGGATGTAACATGATAAATGTGATTTTTTTTTCTTTTTTTTTACTATTTGAGGAAAGATGGATTGTTCAGTAAATGACGTGGGAACAACTGATTTAACATGAAGGAAAAAAGATTAAGGTTTTCAGTAAAATGATGGCCAGATATATTTATGACGTCTTAAAAAGAAACCCACAAATCTTCTAGAAGAGCCACTGGCATGTATTCATAGATGCTCACCCCCGCTCAGTGTCCTCGGCCTTAAACTACGCACACCTCCCTTCATCCCTGGCCTGCATCACCCTTCTGGTCTTGGCTGAAACGACACTTCCTCAGGCAAGTTGCTCGTGATCCTCTCCACCAGGTAAAGGTCATCTGGTGTACCTCTATGGCTACTTGACATTTGCCACATTCCCAGATAGACAGTAAGTTGACTAAGATCAGGGATCTCGCCTATCTGGTTTACTCATATATACTCAGTTGCCTGCCAATTATTTTGTACTTTTCTGGGGCACTTTCTCCTACCTCCACTTTTTAAAATACATTAAAAAACAAATACTATTCCCAGCATGTGCTCCTACAGGGCCCTTCTTGTTTCAGCTCCCACCTATAGTGCTGGGCCTGTGGGATCCAGGTGCAAGATGCACAAACCCACCTCCAAGAACAGCATCTGTCTCCTCTGCCCCCTTCCTTACGGTTTGCTGTGTGATTTGGAATTGACGTAGGCTGGATGAAAAAGCAAGAGGTGGGGCACGGCCAAGCCCAGCGTGACCGTACTGCACAGAATCTGAAGACGCCCTGGACTGTAAACCCCCCCAGAAAGCAGATATGTTCATGCATGGGGAAAAAGTACATCTTAAAATTGACGGCATGGGTATTTCTCACTCCAACTTCAGGGACCTTAGAGTTAGGAGGAATATTTCCCAAACCTCTAGCAAAAGCTAGCCTGCCCATCTTAGTTTTCTGAGGTACCAGGCACTTTCATCATTTTCATTTTTTTTACAGGTAAATAGTGAGAAGCCAAGAATGAGCGATTCAATGGCTACCAGCAAGATGTCATGTTAAAACAGATGACAGGTTGGGAATTTTACAGTTTTTAATTCTCATCAGAGCCACACTGTTCTCTAATAATTCACTCTTTCTTTCTCTAGTTTCAATGCTTGGGGTGTGTATGTAAAACCAACCGGAAAATAATCTAAAGGCCAAATGGCAATTTATGGCATTAACTCTCATACTTGTGGAAAGGCTCAGGATGAATTTGACACACAAAAAAATGAAGCTAAATTTGATTCCCAGGAGTATGATTCAGTCCACAAATATTTGAGCCCTACTCTGTGCTGGGTGCCCATCTAGACACTGAGGATAGTAGGAAAGAAGCTAGTGAGACTCACTGCCCTTATGAAGGGTTCATTCCAGTGGGGAAGCATCCAACATGCAAATAAACAATGTCAGGAAGTGCATACGCTACGCTGTGCCATATTTTTGAGCTGTGGTCCTAAGTCCCCAAAACCCAGTCCTTTACAACCACACACATCGAGTTCCTCCTCACGTACACTGTAGGAAGAGGTGAGATGGCTTGGCCCAGCCTCACAGGCCTTCTCGCTCCAGAACCCAGTCTGAAGGAGCAGCCCCTATGTGGCACACTCCGTGCTCATAGCAGAGGGGAACAAATGAGAGAGAGATGCTCAAGAAGCCACTGTAAAGCTTCTGCTGGGATGTGATGTGTTCCAGGTCCTCTTACGTCCTGTTGGCCCAAGCAGGGTTCAGGGCCAAAAAGGGGTGGGGAGTAGATTTTGCCTTCAAGGAGGAACTGCAAGTCCCTTGGCAATGGAGGGGAAGCAAGATGCTTTGACACGGAAGGGAAGAGAAGAGTCAAGGATTGGGAACAATAATACAACCAACCCCAAGTTTAAGTGCTGTGGAGAAATAAAGCAGGGAGGGAGGATTAGAGCAGCCACGTGTGTTGAATGTAATGGGGGGATGGAGAATAAAAGGGAAATCGACATTTCAAGGAGGTATTAACGTGCTATGTTTTGCTATTAGGATCACCATGTATGATCAAGACTGCTGTTTCCCAAAGATCCATTTTCTTGTCTTCCTGGACCCACAGACTACTTTTCTGGCCACCGTTACAGTCTGGTGTGGCCACGTGACTGAGCCTCAGTCAATGGAATGGGAACAGAAGTGATGTGTGCCATTTCCCCTGCCACCTGGAATCAGAGGATCCCAAGGCCCTAGAGGAAGGTGGAGGGACAAGATGGAAGGAGCCTGGGTCCCCAGATCACCCCAGGGAAGTGGGACATCTGCTTTGGATTGTGAGCAAGAAATACCCTTCTACTGTATTTGAGACACAATATATTTTGGGTCTATTAGTGCCAACAGCCTAGGGTGTCCTAAGACATCATGGAGCCTCCCCAAACACCCTGACCTTGCAGATACTTTATCTGCAGCACTTCAACAAGAGGAAAACTTGGGAGAGGGTGTTGCACAAAAGTTCCAGTTCCAAAACCCAGTCTAGCTTTCCATGTAACAGTGATGTCAACTGCTAATGCCATGTCAAGCACTAATTAGGGCAACTAAAGCACAGGCTGTGCTCTTACAAAGTGTGCAAACTATCAAGGTTAAAACAGGAAATTTATGATATATGGAAACCCACCTGGTAGTGCCATCGTTCACAGTAATATTCATTTAAGTGGACTCTCCCTGGAGGGAGAGACCTGTAAACATGGGGAACAGAGTATATTGGCAAAATGAATCATGAGGGGCTTTTCAGGTGTATGTAAGAGGATTACATGTGGGGAAAAAGAACGGAAAAGGAAGTAAGTCCCTGTGTCTGAAAAGCAAATATATTTAGAGAAATAATCACTGGAATAATGAAATTAAGAGAGAGTGCTAACAACTTTGAAACAACCAGGCCTGGTACTTGGAGCAATTTACCAGGAGGCTCAAGAGGTAAAGAGGCAGCTTTTGAGGAGGGGTGTTAGTGATGTGATGAGGGTCTTTCCTTTCTGACAATTGCTTCTTCCAGAAAAGCCCCCTGAGATTACGTCATAAACTGACGTTTGAAAAATATCTATATTTTCATTCAACAGAATGGCAGAGCTGCCACATTGTGCAATTTATCTTATTTGTTTCTTCAGTTCTTCACAGTGTCTTCTACATGCCTTCTAATAGTATCTGCTGACCAAGGAATGTGTTTTCACTTTAAACCATATTATTTTATATACGTTAACTTCACTCTTGTCTCCTTCTTTAACCACATCAGGAAGAACAGGTGTTTCTCAGTGGTAAGCAGCTAATATTAAGAAATCTTGAGGAAGATGTCTAAATATTTATCATTAACTCACTGAAATTCCATATAGACTGAATGCTGCTTAAATTTAGACATCTCTGAAAAAAAACAGAGAGATTTGTCTTCACGTTCTGGACACTTACTTTTCTTTTTAAGATTGGCACCTGAGCTAACATCTGTTGCCAATCTTCTTTTTTTCTTCTTCTTCTTCTTCTTCTCCCCAAAGCCCCCCAGTATATAGTTGTATGTTCTAGCTGTAGGTCCTTCTGGTTGTACTATGTGGGGCGCCACCTCAGCATGGCTTGGTGAGCGGTGCCAAGTCCGTGCCCTGGATCCGAACCAGCGAAACCCTGGGCTACCGAAGTGGAGCGTGCAAACTTAACCACTCAGCCATGGGGCCCACCCCTGGACACTTACTTTTCTTAAATGTTTTATTATGGGAATTTTCAGACATCCATAAGAGTACAGAGATTTGTATAAAGAACTTCCATGTCCTCATTACCCAACAACAAATAACACAGGACTAATCCTATTTCATCTATACCCCGCTTCCCAACTGGATTATTTCAAAACAGTCCCAGATATCACCTCATTTCATCTGTAAAACTTCAGTATGTATCCCTAAGAGATAAGGGCATTCCCCTTTCAAAACATAATTATAATACCATTAGCACCATTGTCATAAATGAATACCTCTTTAATATCTTTAATAACATCTAATATCCACTGGATGGTCACCTCTCCTGGATTGTCTCATAAATGCCTTTCTACTGTTGGCTTCTTTTAGTCAGTATCCAAACAAGGTCTATGTGTGGCATTTGGATGACACGTTTTTAAGACTGTATTAATCTATTATCGTTCCAATTTCCTCTTTTTTTTCCTTGCTAGATGCAAGGAAATTGTTAAATGTCTTGCTAAATGTGATGGCTTCATCCTAGCATTAGCTGCTACCTAAAGGTAAAACATACATTCATGACAAGGCTTTTTCCTTATGATAGTGGATATACTTTCACATTTCAAAGTCTTGATAATTGTGAATTTTTGGCAGACCTGATCAGATTGCTTTTGTTTTAATTTGCAGTGTGGTTGCTGCAAAGCTCAGACTAGCTCTGCTGCTTTCTTGCTGTTCGCTTCGTTCACATCATTAGTCTTTAGTTCTCTTTCTTTGCATTAACATTTTACAGGTACCTGTTCAGCTTTTGAGAGTTAACATTTTATGTCTTAAGCCACCCATTTTTTTCATATCCTAACATCTATGAAATTGGTTGCATACTATAACTGATGGTGAGGCATAGTTTAATAGGGGATGCTTCTTTCCTATCTGACTCATAAAACAATGGCGAATCTTACAATCAAAGGAGTTTTACATTTGATTAAATGTACTAGTTTATTTAAACTAGAGGATATAAAGGCCCCTCCCTGTGGAATATCTACTCTTTCATCTGAACAGTGGGTAGCCTCTACAGGACAACATACCGAGGGTGGTCAACCAGTCAGAGTTTGAGTGGGACATACAAGCCATTCTCAATCTTCAGAATGGAAGTGGTTTCATACAGAATCAGAAGCTTATATAGCTGCTGGAAGGCAGGGGGCCAAGGTGAGGGAGGAAGTTTCCAGAGATCCAGGAGTTCAAGGGTTGCAGGGAAGCTCCCTCAACAGTTTCAGCTTCCTGCAGGACTGAAGTAGGTGAATTGCAAGATGACATGCAGAGGTCGCTGGCAAAATGTACATCTGCCTTCTGCTGAGGCCCATAGGCCTGTCCTTAGCAGCCAAAGGAGGAAAATTCCTTCTCATCTTCCTCCTTCTCAATCATAGAAGAATCTACCCCAGGCTTCTGGTAAGGGAGTGTGGAAAATGCTGCTTCCAGGTTTTATGGCTCTAAGCACAGGGGAGAATTTAGAAGGGCTGGGGTGGTAGCAAGTGTCAACACCCAGCCCTTGGAACACTTCACACTAGTCAATCCATACATTAACTATAAAAGAGCTTAGTTTCTCTCATAGAAATATAAAAGGAACATGTAATATATTCATCCTGCTCCCAGTGGATTGACTTCTGTGCCTCATGGAGTATGTACACCCCACTCCTGACATCACTGGACTTGGGCAGCCCAGGCCAGCCAAAGGCAGGCAGAGCAGTGAGGCCAAAGGTGGGCTGGGGCTTGCAAGGGTCATAAGTCTGCCCCGGCTGCCCCCCTGCCCCTGAGGGATTATTTCCTCAAATGAATGAGCTTACTTAAGTGCTTTGGTTCTTCTTCGGCTGAAGAGCAGGACACAGAATTACTGAAGTATTATGACACTTGTCACTTGGAGCTGACTCACATGCTGTACCACAAGCATTGTGAGGCTCTCCTTTCCATGAACGTTGGGTCACCCCAATTATGTTCTAGGCAGCTTGAGGGGAGGAGCTAGGTCCCTTATTTCTTAAGGATCTCCCCTCAGGGCTAATAGTTCCCCTAAAGCCAGAGGTGTTCCCCTAACACCAGAGTTACCTCTAGGGTGACTCTCGCAGGGAGAGTGGGCAAGCTCTATCTGAGTATGCGCTCACTGTGGAGAGTCACTTTCAAGGTTCAGCTTCATCAAGCTGCTGGGGAAATGTCAGGAGGTAGAGGAAGGGAAAGCTGCGTTCCGAAGGTGGGCCCTTGTTTGCACATCTTGCTCACCCAGAGCCCTCCCTCACTCCCTGGATCAGCCTCAGCAGACTAATACAAGCAAGTCTCAGCATCACACTCTAGAAACAGAAAGGCAAACATGCTTCACTTACACAGCCAACTGTATGATCCCTTATGTAGCTTGAGAAAGCAGTGCTTTTCCTCACAGTTACATTGTTCCTAGGCATGATGTTTAAGTCTGAATTTCTAATATTACAGAAGGGCATGGCTATTTCAAGCTTACAGAGGGGGCTTAGGTTTAAAAGTCTGGGAAGTCCTCCTCTGGAACTTGCACAAGAATTAGACATTCCAGGGGTCAGCCTGTGCCCAAGTGGTTAAGTTCACGCGCTCCGCTTCAGCAGCCCAGGGTTTCACCGGTTCAGATCCAGGGCGTGGACCTACACACTGCTCATCAAGCCATGCTGAGGCAGGGTCCCACAGAGCACAGCCAGAAGGACCTACAACTACAATATACAACTATGTACTGGGGGACTTTGAGGAGATTAAGGGAAAAAAAAAAAGACTGGCAATAGATGTTCGCTCAGGTGCCAATCTTTAAAAAAAACAAAACACTTAGACATTCCAACAATTAGAAATCACATGGATGAAAGACAAAAGCAAATGCTCAATGTGCTGAGAGGGCTTTAGAGCTCAAGTTGCAGAATTCTGCTGGCTACAGTGGGTCCAAGGATGGACTGAGAAGGAAAGATCATTTTAAAAGCCTGGAAAGTTCACAGGAAGACATGGCATGATATTCTCTGGGCTAAAAATTTACAAACCAGACAGTGAACAACAAGTAGTGCTGAATCACCCAAAGTCCCAGACAGCAAACTGACACCTCCATTCCAGGCAGTTGAGCATCATCCCTGGAGCCTCCATTAGGGCTCTATCGTCTCCAATGAACTACAGCGCACGCTGCTGAGAAGAACCAGCACTAAGAGTTTCTGGGTTCCGAGGCATCGAGCAGCAGCTACTGGGGCGGGGTGGGCTGAGGGGTCGGATACTGAAGGCAACTCAACCACAACCTGGAGCCTCTAAGGCTTTCCCACCATGTAAGCCACAAGAGCTGAAGGCATAGGCAAGTATGGCTTCTGGTCCCCAGTGGTAAAAAAGCAGCCAGAATTGCCAGGCAGACGTATGAACTTTGGTGGAACGAGATAACTGGGGGCACTGGCATTTTCCAGTATGCTTGCATCATCAACAACCGTAAGCAACAAATGTTTTGAGCACAGATAAGCTCATTGGTTTAACTTCTTACTGCTCCCCTGGGGTCTCATTTAAGGCCCCTACAAGAGATCAGCCCTCTGCTCCTGGGAATCTGTTTACCCACAGAATGAGGTCAAGGATTACAACTCGAGTATTTGGACATAGAAAACCACAGACTCACTAGAGTGCTTCTTTTTCAATATAACCAATTCAAGCATTAACGTAATACAGTGAAAGTGAGTAAAATGAAATCTGAGGCTTTGACATTAATTGTTGCATTCAACTTTATTATATTTTAAAATCTGAGAACTATAAAACTGTAGTAGTCACACAAACACCTGAGGATTGTTCAACTGGGCAGAGCATCTTCACACAAACAATTTGAGAGAAGACAAAGTTTCAATTAGAATCTTGCCATACAACACAAAAGGAATAACATAAATGAAACTACTCTTTAAATCATATATGCCCAGTAAATAGTTGCATTTGTTTATAAAGTACACTTGGTTCTCCAAAAAAAAAAAAGAGTACATTCTTGCCCCCAGCGAATACTTTATCAGCATTTATAACAAATGGCTAATACAGTTAGCACCAATTCTCATAGCTTATAAACATTACACCAAATGCGATACAGTATAATGATGTAATAAACAACAGTGAACATGTTTCACTTGTAAGTTCTAATTTTTAAAATAAAGTCCAAAATGACAAATCAGAACTAACATAGCTTCCAAAGTTTAGTAGGATAAATGGCTCAGAAAGCAAATTAACTAGAACAATTGCACAAGACAGAGAACTTCCCTGTATGGAAACCCTGAAGAGTGACCTGAGAGGTACCAGTGATGGCAAATGATGTGCATGTTTTTTACAGAATAAAAACATCTCACTATACACAGAGTTAATCTTTACCTCTGTGGAAGTGCAAAGTGCCATTTTAAACTCAAAAAGAACAGATTTACTTGTGTGTATACTTCAGACATAGAATAAAATGCAAATATGAAACAGGATCCAAATGAGGAATAAACACAGACAATAAAATATATATCTTTTAAAAATTTGGACACAGGCATCTTCGAAGAGAGATGTGAGCAATGAATGCCTAGTTAAATGTCCCAGCTTCAGCAAAATATGGACGTTTTAATACTATGGAAGTTTTAAACTTTAAAAAAGTTAGTTATTTCGTTGAAAAGAGCATAGTCAGACTCCATCAAAACCACACTGAAATACAATATCTCCTGCATAAAATGACCATGCTATCTATCTTCTAATGATCAAAAAACTGGTAAGAACACTTCATGAAAGTTTACAAGGTTGTTTTTCTCTAAAAGGGAACAAGCACAACACACAGAGAAATAATGACAGACAGGAAAAGAATTCATATGGCTATTCCCTTTTGGGAAACTGGTAAAACATGAACATTGCAGTAACAGACATAAAATATTTGAGAAAGAGATGATATCTATAGTTGCATCTTTAAATTCTCTTCTAAGGAAAACTTTTCATGGATTTCATTAGAGAACTTGTCAATCCCTGATATTTTCTCATTGGGATTTAGCTGTTTTAACGGAAATCAAAGCTGTTTCTGTTTCCTGAATTAAATATATTTGTACACAATACAATGAAAATAAGAGAAAGTTATAAAGAACAAACTGACAATTTCAATATGCTACTACTAACACGTTAAATGGTTTCTACAGAAGTAGACCGGACTGTAATGCAGCTCTGCAATTCTAGATATAACCTATTTTTAGAGGAACCTTCTAAACAACACAAACTTCTAAGGGTAGAAAAATGATTTTACACTAAGATGGCATTGCTCTCCCGAGAATTAAGTCCAACCTAAACCGGCACAAACGATTTGTCAGTTGTTAAAGCAATCTTCTCTTTAAGCCTTTCGATGTAGTGGCACAACTTCACAGTTGTCCCCAGCTTCAGCCCCATGTACTTTATCATCATGTCACTCTGGAGAAGTAGCAGAGCTTTCCCATCAATGTCCTACAGAAAGAAGAAAATCACAATAATTAATGCTTTCATATTTTTACCAGAATGGTTATTTCTTTATACATAAGAACATATAACACCAACTAGAGACTAGCTCATTCTAGATATATATTCTCTGAATATGCATTTGATGAAAACTTTTAAAAATATAATTTATACAGTGAAGCACCATTTGTAAATTTGCTTCGAATTTTAAGAAAAAGAAAATTTAATCTAAATCTTAAAAATATTAAGTTAAATATTAAAATAAATTAACTCATTTTAATATTTAAAGATTTAAGATTTTAAAAATGTTAAATCTTTAATAAATCTAAGATTTATTAAAAAATAAATTTTAAAAAATATTCGTCAGAAGGGTCAAACTATCTAATTTTAAATACTGTGTGCTGAATAAAATACTGTACAGCTATGACAAAAAGAATAAAAACTATGAATGGTAGAAATGAATTTCAGACGGTCATTAACTTTCTTAGAAAGACTGGGAATATGAGCAAGTCAGCATCAGTGCAAGCTGCAAATGTGCTACACAGTGTGGTCTTGATGTTGAAAGCTCATCAGTTCAGGTGTCCGAAGCTAATTAGATGCTAAAAACTACTGATTTTCTTACCAGATTGAAAAGGATACATCAGATATGTGGCCACTAATTTTATGGATTAAGAAACACTATAAAAATATTACTTGATAGTCACAAGGCATCCTCCTAAAATTATTTATTACATTAATTGACCAACTGATGTCACTGAAGCCTGTTATTTGGTTTTCATGAGTTCTGGTTTAAGAATAAAACTGTACTAAATCATCTATCACTGTCTAAAAAGACCTGAAATCCGTTAAAGTACTGCCTTTGTCAGACACCTTCTATGCCTTTTCTACTAAGCAAACCTAGAAATTAAAGAAATTAGAACTTATAAAACTTAGCCCATGACGTTACTTTGTCAATGCCATGAGGGTATCAGCATCCCAAAATGTAAATAAACATATAACAGAACTGAGACAATGGAATCAGCTGCTGGATTCACTGAGCATGATAATACGGAGGACAGGACACCCTGTCACAGCTTGTGGTCACCCCCTCCTACTCACGGTCCTGGGGCCGAGCAGGGAGCAGACGGGGAGGAGGATCCTTGTCCCTGTCCTTACAAAGGAGAAGACACCTGAGACTGGCCATGCTGAATCATCTTCTCTTGAGAACTTGAAGACTTGTAGTATTCTAGGTACCTGGGTACCCATTTAAAGCACAGATCCAGTCTCTACCATCTAAGGATCTAATTTTGGGCAAAGTAACCTTTCTCACATAGGGAAAAATCAGTTGATAGGGTTCCCCCACCATCCACCCTATTCAGTATCCATCTGAAGGGCCTGCACAGAGGTCATTCAAAGGCATTACGGCAGGAAAACCGGATCAAAAGATACATTACATGCTGCCTGAAGAGGTCGGCGAGGTGGTCTGATATCTGAGGATCCATATATTTCAGAAACAGGATCACTTCCTCCGCGGACCAAGTTGAAGGGTCATCAGCGAAGCTTTGTCTTAGCATACCCGGGTCAGTTCTAACTGATGAACCTGGAGCTTCAATGGGGGAAAAAAGACAAAATCATACTTGCCCTCACAATCATTATCCTGAAAGAAGAGATGTTAGGTAGGGAGTAATGGTCTCATTCCTGGAACCTTCCGTTAAGTACCCCAGCAAGGACCCAGGACTCCAAGTGTAAAATCCAGTGAAAGCCTAGATGAAGATGACTTGAGGATGGCTACCCAAGAGCATCCCATCTGACCTCCCCCGAACAACAAAAGCAGCTTCAGAAGTCACCATAAAGCTTCAAAGATCACACAACAGACTGGGCAATTGGAGGCCACTTTGGCCACAGGCAAATGTGGAAAAAGATCCATTACCTGGGTTATATTAAATTAATCTATGCTAACCTATTACTCTCTTACTTTGAGTATTTCAATGAATTTCTCTCAATCTCTCTACTCTTGGTCTGTCCAAATTAGTTTTACTTTACTAGCTAATTACAATGAAAATTCTCCAAACTACAGTTTTATAATTGCTTAAATTTATTTGCTTTAACCAATGAATTTCAATAACCCCATCATCTTAGAGAACCAAATTAGTTCTTCTCCTGAATCTCTCTCCTACATTCAATATGGATATTTTTAGCATCACTTTATTCTTTAAATTTCTGTGTCTCCAGTTTAGATGCTTATCTGCATTTTGAAGAAAACAAGATTATTTTCTGCTTAGCTAGGTTAAAAGTAACTTTAATATTATGCTGAATACCTCTTTCAAGTTTTAGTGCATAGCAATAGATATTTTGGTTGAAGGTTTATAAGTTTAAAAAAGAAATAACCAAGACGTGAAACAATTTAAGTGCTTAGACCTCAAAAAGCTTTATCTGTGCTGTTCACTAAGTTGTGCTGAAGTTTCTTTGTGTCCAGACAAGCATTCATTTATTCAACCAGAGCGCTCGACTCTCTGAAGTTAGTGTGTGATAACAGAAGTGAGTTTCATGATTTGCTAGGAAGATGTTTCTTTAACCAAGGACCGTCAACACAAATTGGATCTTTCTTGTGTGTGAATTAGCTGAAGGTGTACCTTTTCTTTCCTATCAACTGGGCTCTGGCCATTTCAGGAGCATTTTCAGTATTTACCCAGGGAAAGGGCAAAGAACAACAGAAGATAAAAGAACTCACAATGGGGTTATTATGAGTGTTAGTGGAGAAGAGGCATGTTGGTTGATTAGCATAGTGCCTGGCACATAGCAGACACTCCCAAAATGTTAGTCACCATTATGAATCTCACCCAAAACCAGCCCTCAAAATAGGAAACAAACAGCTTCCACTAGTTTGCATCAAAGATGTTGAGGAATATACGTTAAATAGTGCTACTTATATGTGTCATTTCACACTCACCCATGCCAGGCGGCATGCAGAGAGATGAGGCAGTAAGGCCAAAGCTGTTATTTTCCAGTAAACTTGGGTAAGCCATCATCTCAGGGTCATGTGCTGGACTGGGTTCGTCTTGGCCCAGCAGGGCTGCAGATCCTGGTGAGGAAGCTTGGGCAGATGAGATGATACTCCTGGTGCTGTGTGCTTCTGGGCTGGCAAAGCAGGGCATGGAGGGGGTGTCCTGCATTGGCTCAGTGGGCGCAAAACATGACGGATATGAATGTGAAGAGAAGATGGAGGCAGGCGACAGATTTCGGCTGAGGCTCTGCTCCAGGTCCTCGGGGAATGACTCCAACACCTGTCCCGGGGACTCCTGTGACTGGTAAGGTGATCCTATAGGGTTGCTATCATAATCAATTTGCGGCCTTTTTACTGGTATAGTCGGGCTATAACTTTCAGGGTAAGAGAACGGAGAAGGAGCCTCCTTCTTCTTCATTTTCTTCAATCTGATCTTTCTACAAAGCAGGTAATTACAAATTTTGTATGAATAGCCAAATTTCTGAAATGACACAAACCATCATAAACCAACTGTGAGTAAAAAAAGGAAATAAAGTAGTAAACACATTAATATTTATTTTCCATGCAACATTCTTTATATAATTAAATATTAATGCTCTATTTTGATTATATTTTTATTCCTCTTCAACCCTACATTGTGATTGCATTTTATAAATTATGGTTACAAACACAATACCCATTGTCATACATTTCTTAAACCTAAACTTCAGCATTTTTCCAACAGTTTTAGTATTCCTTCCGCTGCTACAGCACGCATAGATCAGCCTTGCAATCTCAGAGTTATTAGTTCTCTCTCACTTCTAACTGATTGGCATCTTTAGACACCAGAGGCTTATTATAGTTGTGAAAATATTTTTATAACACTTACGCGACTTTGCCATAATGGTTTCACACGAAAACGCCGGATTTTTGAAACCTTTCCATTAATGACATCAAACTTCTTATCCAGGTTTTGAACAGCATCATAGATCGCCTATTATAATACAAGCTATTAGAAGTTTCTATTTCAAAAGAAAAGTAACATATAAAAAGATAAATAAGCCAAAATTTAACTGGTGGAAACAAAGTTCTCAAGCCATCAGAAATGTCTTCTTTCCCACTTGATGCCTGGTTTTAGGCGACGTGGAGCTGAGCCGGCTGAGGTAAGGAGCCCCATCTCCTCCTCAGCTACTCTACGTCATGCCAGCATTTTCAGCTTTGCTACTGGAGAGTCAGCGTACCACAATTCCTGGAAGCCGTCACATTTATGATGGAGGCATTTTACATCAAGGAAGGTGCTATTTTAGGAAAGAAACTTTCAAATCTGCTACAAGGCCAAAGAGCCTCTTTCCATATAATGATGGTATTGAACTAGGCAGTGAGCGTTCCACTCAGGAAAGAACAATGAGCCAAATAGAACAGATGTGACTTTTGGCTTCAAAGTATTTTAAAATCGTGCAATCAACAATGAACCTCAGAAAACCTTTGCGTATACGTCCCTGCATGCCAATCAGGTGTGTGACTGATAAAACCTGAGAATTCTTGAAATACGCAGAAATTTCATTCGGGCAGAAGAGGCCAGAACCACTTCCTCACTCACGCATTCACATGAACATTTACTGAGGGCCCACCACCTGTCAGGGCTACTTTGCTAGATGCTGGGAACACAGACGTTAAAAACAAGGAAAAAGCCAGCTCCTGCCCTAGGAACTCCCACTGTAGCTGGAAAGAAAGACAAGTAAAGAGACAATTTCAACAGAGAAAGTGATCAGCAGCCTGGAGCAGCGGGTCTCAAAGTGTGGTCCGTGGACCAGCAGCATCAATATCACCTACTGACTCGGGAACTCTGAGAGTGGGGCGCCGAGATCTGTGTTTTCACAAGCCCTCCAGGTGATTCTGATGCACAATCAAGTGTGAGACCCACCGGCCTAGAGCACTAAGGTAAACAGCACAGGCTCTAGAGGATGAGGTTGGGTTCAAACACTAGCATTCTGCCCCTTATTAGCTCTGTGACCTTGGGCAAGTTCCTTAACTTCTCTGTGTTTCAATTTCCTCATGTATAGAATCGGGATGAAAATCTCTCTCAGAGTTCTCTGGAGGACAAAGCAAAGTGCTAGAGTATAGTCCCTCCTACATCCTACCCTCTGTACATCCCTCCCCCCAAAAATTGATATGTCCCTTTAAGCATTTCACTTCTGTTCTCTACAGTAATAATGATAAAACTCATATACACATTTTTTACTTTTCTAAGTATGTTAGCTTATTTTATTCAAGAAACTTTATATGTTAAGAAACACTTTTTAAAAATAAACTTTCCTTAGCTCTAGGGTATGCAGCTCATAAAATACTTGATAATTACATACTTCCATCAATCTCTACCAACATGCTAATTTTTGCAAAATCCCCTCAAAGCTATGTAAGATAGACTCTTTAAAGAACAGTGGTGGGCTGCCATTTTGTTTCAATGGAGATATCCTGATATGCATTTAGGGACATCCTAAATTTCATCCAAATCAGCCAATTTCCTTTAGAGATTTTATAGGGGAAATTAATTTAATACTGAGCAACCTAGATGAAAGAGACATAACTACATTTGATCAGTTTAGGGCTTTTAAAAAAAGCTATAAAATCTACATATTGCTATTTCAAAATTCTCACCTGGAGATGCTATTCTAACTAGAAACTGTTAAAAATCATCACAATGGGATGATAATCATAAATAATTTGATACAGCAAACTTTTAGCTACTTGTATACTTTCTCTTTATATGACATAAAGAGAATTTTAGCTTAATATTTTAGAAAACTACATTTTAGAGACAGAACTTTTGTACCTGGCAATGGTTAAAGACATCCAGAAGTGTTTTTTCTTGCTCTTCGTTGTAGGATGTGTCAGATAGAACACTTTCCTGCTAATATTTTAAAAGTTAAGTAGTTAATGCTTTACTTCTATAAGAGTCAAACTGAACACTAGGAGAAAAAAACACTTTATATTTATTGAAATTGTTTTCATTTTCCACCAACTTTCCCAAGGGTTTCAGAAGTCTTAATCTAAAGCAGAGACAAAATAAAATAGAAACTCACATTAATATGAGAATGAAAATGATAACTGCGAATTAAGAGAGGGAGTTAGGAAAGAACCGTATCAGGAGGACCTTTAGAGTTTTGTACTAAAAATGAGTAAAAACTACTCCGATTTTCCTACTATATAAGGAAAAGAGGGAAGTAAATGGTTAAGCAAACAAATTCAGGAGAGACTAATATGTTGTTGAGTATGAGTTTAGAGGAACTCCATCGCATTTGAAGAATTTAAATCTTTTTCTTTAAAATGGCTAAGTGTCAATATATTTGGCAAATGGCAATTAACATTACTTACACTCTTGACATATGCAGGGTTTGGTTCAAATGCATAAAGAACAGTGTCATCATCACGGTCATGAAGAGGTATTCGTGTTTTTATCTAAGGAAGATTTATTAACAAATTAAAAGGAAAGATGGAAGGTAGAAGTGAAAGAAAAACTGAGGACTTCAATTACACTTTCAAGAAGCTCCAAAAGCCTGTTTGTGTTATCAAAGGACCTTTGTCCATTGTAAATATGACTACAAGACAAGATGTACCTGCAGAACTGTTTTCTCATTAATCTAACTACACTTAAGACATAATTTTCCATCAAGCTTAACCTCTTGTGTACCTCAGGGTACAAAAACTAGTCTTCTAGTAATCTGGCACCAGAAGGGCTGTAAAAGCAAATGTTTCTAACCACAAACAAAGAACCATGTTACGTGGCTTTTGATTTTTAAATAATTCAACAGTGCCACTCTGTGGACAAAACAGGAAACACTTACGCACCTGTATTTCCTGATAAATTCATCTCTAAATCATCTTAGAACACTTTTTGGAATAAGACAGGGTATAAACAAATTTAGACAGTAAATAACTATTACATCTCATTTAATAACTTTAAGAATGAATCATTAACTATAGAAATAACTTTAAAATAAACATATTTAGAAGCTATGTATGTCTTTGTTTCAAACCACATAACCAAAATAATATGGAATTGGGCTATAGATTAGTACTTATAAAAATATACCATCTTACCCTTGTATAGTGCCTTATGCTTTTCAAAGTGCTTTCCACATAATTATGTCAGAAAACAATGGCTTAGTAGGCAGTTAACATTATCTC
Source organism: Equus asinus (assembly GCF_041296235.1). NCBI lineage: Eukaryota > Metazoa > Chordata > Mammalia > Perissodactyla > Equidae > Equus > Equus asinus. The sequence continues at coordinate 13,630,506 of NC_091820.1, read as the reverse complement.
CAAAGATGAAGAATACTGGGACTGATAGAAGTTAAGAGAACTGCCTATACCACTTAGGTGGCATTAATATCCACATCCTCATGTAAGTAAAGAAATGTGTCTTCTGTTAAGCCAAATTACATATAGTTTAATAATCTCTGTTTTTGTTCACCTTCAGGAGTCAAGAAACAACAGAATGTGACAGAAATGTACAACAGCACAACCACTTTGAAAAACTGCTTGGCAGATTCTCATAAAGTTAAAGTTACATCAACCCTATGACCTAGCAATTCAACTCCTGAGTATTTACCCAAAAGAAATGTTAGTATCTGTTCACAAAAACAGTTTACATGAATATTCATAGCAGCTTTATATATCACTGTCAAGACTCATGAACTGTACACTATCTCTGCATTTCACTGAAATTAAATTCAATTTAGAAAAGAAATACAGCACAATGAAAAGAACAAAGACAGATTTTCAATTTGAAATACAAACCACATCGGCTTCACTGGAGCCACTAGACATCTTTTTTGTGCAACAGGAGTAAGTCCACTTCCTCTGAGTTAGGCCTAATTATTTTTTAACTTGTTGGAGAGTTTATTTGTAAAACTGCTTCGTCAGCTAGGATTGGTAAACCTTCTACTTCTGAAAAGCAATGCATAAAGAAGTTAACTTCACACACTACTACCTTAATAAACTTAATATGGATATGTTCTCAGAATGCCAACTTGAATTGAATCGGAGTCCTGGTTGAATGTTAGAGAGTGACAGAACAAGACATTTTCCATTAGTGATTTCGAATAAATCTTTAATAATTGAAAGGCTATATTGCCCACGTCTAGGAGTAAGAATCAAGACCAAACACAGTTCCAAACTGTGAAGTGGATGCTTCCCAACATGAAGGCTGCAGAGTAAATGGTGGAAACAGATGAACAAGAGGACACGGTTCCTAACTGCTTTTGTCAAGGAGCTCAAAAAGGCTTTTTACTTAGGGAGGCAGCAGGCCTCCAAATGTGAGTCAGCAGTCTATTCTTGGGCCCCCACCACGGTGTGGACTGGGCAGACCACTAAAGACGCCGCCTCCTCACCTGCCAGGTGAAAACTGGTTGAGACTGTCTCTAAGGTCATTTCAGCTCTAACATTAGGATTGCTTCTGTAGCTGCATTTTATATTCAACCTAAATAAATGTATGTGAAATAGAAGCCAAAAAATCTTCTAGAATTATGTAGGCTCAGTTATGGTTCTGAGTCATTTAACTCTGCAACCAGAAAAAGACACTGAGTGCAATGTTATCACATTATATCTTGCAGTAGAGACTGGAAGGCTGGCATCATGGTCCTGGGAGGGGCGCATTAACGTGGGAGCTGATTCCCTTTAGCCATCCTGAGCCAGGGCAGTAATGAGAGGCAGGATGAAGGAAGAATTAACTCCCTAGTTAGATAAATGCAGGCTAATACTGTGGGAAAGAATCAAGTTACAAAATACCTCCAATTTGAGCTGTAACTTCAACCAAATTTTACTTTTTAGACGTTTAGTTTTTCTGATTATAAGACTAAAACAAGCTATGAACAATTAAATTGTGGTGATTTCATACAAAGGAAGACGACACAGCAATCAGAATAAACCAACTATTGCTACACACAACGAAGACAAATCTCACAACCGTAACATTGAGTAAAAGCCAGACACAAAAGAGTGTATATGAATCAAGTGATCTAAAGCTCAAAAAGAGGCCAAAGTAATCAACTGCGGGAGAAGTCTTTCCAAACCAATACCTTTAGATATACTGCAGTCATTTTAACAGCTTCTTAGTTTCCTATCTTGCAAAATTTAACTAGTTCCCAATCCATGAACATTCAAGTCACTTCTAAAGTTTTGCTCTTGCAAAGAAAACTGCAGAGCAGTCTTGCACCTCTACTTGAACTCTCACAGAATGAGAAGAGTGAGTCCAAGTTTCCCAACTGTAACAGTATTTCTTATACTCTCACTGTATTTGTAACATTTTTGTTATATATAGCGAGAGAGATAGATGCATATGTATAATTGTTCATTAAATATGGTTTCACTATAGAAAATCTGGAATATACCACAAGGCACAGACAATAATATCTAACAGATTTCACTGCTTACTCTGTGCCAGGCAATGTTCTAAGCAGTTCATGTGCAGTGCCATGTCCACACCCGGGATCCGAACCTGCGAACCCTGGGCCGCTGAAGCAGAACATGCAAACTGGCCCCCATTGTAAACAAATTTTAAGTACCAGGACATAGTGCAAAGGACTGGGAGTTAAGAAATACTTGAATCCAAATCCGAATTGCAAAATTTGCTATTTGCTTTAGGCAGGCATTTAACCTCTCTGTGTCTCAATTTCTCAACCTGTAAAGTTGCGACCTGGTACTTCACAGGGTTGTGTAAGACCAAACGACACAGTTAAGCACTTAGCATCATGTCTGGTTTATAGCAGGCACAGCATAAATTTTAGTTCCCTTTCACTTCTTCCCACAAAGTAGATAATTAAAGTTTCTGGAACATTTTCTTAGAGCCCAGCCATGATCAGATTATGCAAAATTAATATAATTCATTTAAATTCAAAATCCTGCAAAGTGAGCTTAAAATGAAGCTCATCTATACCTTACAATAGAAAATCTAAACTCTTGATAACACAAGAACAAGAAGTCATTTGGTGATTTTTTTTGTGAGGAAGATTGTCACTGAGCTAATATCCGTGCCAATCTTGCTCTATTTTGTATGTAGGACGCGGCACAGCATGGCTGCTGACAGACAGCGGTATAGCTCGGGGCCTGGAACCGAACCCCGGCCTGCCTCAGTGGAGGGTGGAACTTAACCACTAGGCCATGAGGCCAACCCCAACCATCTGGTTTTTTAAAAGACATTTTTTAGACATTAAAGATATTGCAAGGACAGTTTTCAAAAGCCATTTAAAGATTTTTGCGCCGAAGGTACAAGGCATTCACTTGCCATAAACTCATCACGAGGGTGAGGGATGAAAACGGTGTTTCACCCGAAAACCACTGCAAGGAACACACAGAAAAACAGGGCAGATTACAACAGCCAGACTGCTCCAAATTTTTTGTTAAACAACTGTGTGTCAATATACTAAACAGTTTCTAAAAATTCTGTCAGGACTCTCAAAAGGAGCCCTTCTACGGTCCATGACAAACTTTTGAGACTGCAAAGTCGACCAGACGGGGGATAATGCCGCCCAACTGTAGCCCACCGCCCATTCGAGCCCATGTCTTGCTTCATAAAACACCACGCAGAAAAGTTGCTTCTAAAATCACGATTTGTAAACATTAAACCAGTTTAAAACCCGAGAGCAGTCCGAATTCGGGGAGAGCCAGGCAGAGGAGGGAGGGAAGCGATCCCAACAGACGAAGTTATCAAATGACCGTGCTCAACTTACATCTTTATGCTCTTTCTCCTGGCTTACGTATTTACAGTAAAACAGCGAGGCTGCACTATCTTTGAACAAACGCGGTTACCATCAAAGCCTCGAAATCAACCTCTCAATCTCAAACGATGTTATACGAATCAACTCGCTAGTTTGTCAATTCATTAAACTCAAATTCTATATAAAGTTTGAGAGACTTGGTCGTTCCTCGCCCCGCCCCCGGCCCCCCGCCTCCACCAGGGAAGAGAAAGGATGAAAAAGGATCAACTCGTCCCAGAAAATCAGCACCAAGGACTCAATAAGCAGCCAAATCTCAACAGCTCACAAGCGCTGGCCTCCCTGAAGGGCCAGTGGGAATCACTTCGAACCACCCCTAACCACCTCACCACAGCGCCGCTGAAATGTCAGGGTAGACTCGCCCTTCCCGAAAAGCAAATCCTCTCCCCTCACCCCTCACGCCCCAGAACTCTTCAGCCCTTAAGCCAAATCGCTCCTCAACTGCTCCTCGCGCACACCCGAGGCAAGAAAGTTCACGAAGAGGAAAAAGTGCCGCTGGACAGACCTTTTCTGGCGCCAGAGCCTGCCACACCAGCCTCCGGAGCGTGCGGAAACCAGTCAGCCGTGCCTGCCTTCCCGAGTGGCAGCGGCGAAGACCGTTAACACCTTTCAACCTTCTACAACGGCCCTCGCACCGGAAGTCAGGTCCGACCAAGTGACGCGCCCGCCAAAGTCCCAGGGAAGCTCCCGATCCACCAGTGCACCAGGGACCACCCACGGCGCACAGGTTTCCCACGCAGGTGGCCGGCCGCTGACCAATCAGCGGCCGCTGCCAGACACACCTCGGCCATTAACTGACCAATCCCGCGGGCGCCTGCGCAGCCCTCGGGGGGGCGGGATGTTGCTAGGGAGACAGCCGAGGGGAGGGGCTTTGCTTTTCACTGCGCGGCTGCAGTGTCCGCCTCCGGGCGCTCGCGTCGGAGCTCAGGTTTCCATTCGCGGAGTCTGGTGGGATTGGAGCCCACCCGTAGACCACGGACGCGAACCTCCAATACTGAGAGGGGTTTCTGGGGCTGCGCAGCAGTGCGGGCGTGCGCGCGACTCTTCTGGCGGGAGTGAGGTACTTAGGCGTGTTGCCTCCCTGCCGTCGTTGGTTAGTTCATTGAAGCTTTTTTTTTTCAATGTAATTCCTTCCCTGCTCCCCCGCCCCCCGCCCGCCACTGACGTCGACGTTGACGCCATCCTAAGTGTGCACGTCAGTGCTGGAATTTGAAAGGAGAGAGGAGCAGGGCCTTAGCAATGGAACTTAGCAGTCGTGTTTTGGTACTAACAGGGGAAAACTTATTTTAAAAAGTTGTTACCTCTCCACACAGACCTTGGAGCCAGATTTGCTGGGTTTGAAGCCCAGCCCCAACACTTAGTCGCTCTATGGCTTTAGGCAAGTCAAGCGATGGCTGTGTGCTTAACTTTTCCCATCTGTAAAATGGGCACAATGTGGGGAGTACATGAATTAGAGTAAGCAAAGCACTTAGAACAGTATCTGGGACATAAATTTGTTATGTAGTAGAGGGTGCAGGACACTATTTAGTGGCATACTGTCTTATGTATATCGAGGCTGCCCATCTTGGAAAGGAGACACAATCTGAGTAATTATCAGAAGCAAAGCAGGTGAGTATTCCAGAGTAAAGCCATAAATCTTTTCCTGGCCCACAGAGGAGCTGCAAGGAAGGTATACAGGACATTGGAACTGTATTCTTTCTCCTCTCAAATACAAAACTAGATTAGAGCCCATTATAGAGACAATATTTATTATTTTGCCCCTACTTTTGCTATAGCACTGCCTCTCCTTTATGTCCAGTTCCCTGTGAAACACTTGCTGTCCGTGAAACCCCAAGAATGCAATTACATAACAATGAAGAGAGAAACCAGTTGTTTAATTGCAGTCACGTTTATTTGCAGTTTCTATACACACTTTCTAGGTAATCAAACTTTTCTGGTACATTTTTTTGAGAGGGGTTCACAACGAAACTGTCACCATTTTTACTAAAAATAAATACAAGACTTAAAGTGTTGCACAGCTCTAAAATATACAAAGGCTTGAATTGAATGTAAACGTTGAAAACATCTTACAAAAGAAACCATTTTTGCAACGATTTAAAAAGTTCATATTTACAAATATTACAAAAATACAAAATGGATGCAAGTCCATAAACCATTGTCTTTTCGGCCAGCATGAACTGGTTCTAGTACCGAAATAGTTACACTGTAACCTTCTTCATAGTTTTAAATCTTTGTCATGATCTAGTTCTCTAAGTCTGCCACCACTGCAGCAAATGTACTCACTCACTGACCTTTGGCAAGAGCAAACGGTGTGTTTTGTTTGCTACAACTAGTCCATGTCCTCTACTTAGCCAAAAAAAATCAAAAAGTAAGGGAAAAAATTTTCCCCACACAACATAGACGTGTTGTATAAACAAAAGAACTAAAAATCAGCATCAGTGCAAACAGAAGAAAAGTTTGGATTGATGTTTTCACAATACCTAACGTGTGTGCCCTGCTTCAAGACGGTAGTGACGTTGAAGACAGCCCTCTAAATCTTGGTTTTATATGCTATGTAATAAAGTCATGTAAACTCTTCCAGATTACTAAGGGATTTCTTGCTTTTTTACTCAGTTTGTTACTCACTACTCTTTTCCACAGTGAATTTAAAATCCATCTTTATTTGGGTTTTTTTAAATCTATGAAATATAAAATAGAGAAACTCTGCTATAGATTTTTAGAGTAAACAAAATAAGTAAAACTATGTTATAAGGGTTAGTTCTGTGATCATTACATATAGAAGGTATCTTATTGCCTCACAATTCAAGTCAATATGTATTTTTAAATATATATGGTACCATTACTTAAATTAATGTCAATAATAAAAAGGTGACATATTTATTAAACCAATTCATGTGTTTTCTATTCAAGATTTAGAATCATTTTTAAAGCCCATATACCTTTCTTTACGCTTAAAAAACTCCTAACTACACAAAAGCCATACTGCAAACGAACTGCTTTTATGAAAGTTACAAAAGATCACCTATTGTGACTGGAAATGACTGTTTCTTATCACATTTGTCTAAAAACTTTACTTTTAAAATTTTGCCAAATGTACTTTTCAAAGCATGAGAAAAGTTCTTCATGTTCCCATGTGGTGGTAAACCATGCTGGTTTTCTTAACTAATGGGTTCCAATGAGAAATGATGGTCTATGTTTTCAAACCCCCAAACATTTTTCATTTGATAAAAAGTATAACACTTTGTAAATGTTCGAATGTACCCTTTACCAAGTAGCTTATCTATCCTAGCACAAGCACTCACACACACACTCTCCCTCCTCTACCCCACCACCCCCAGCACCCATTTTACATATAAGGATGACTAGAAATTAAGAAACACAATTTGATCATGAAAACAAATAGTAGAAGAAGCCAGACTTTTTTCTTTCCAAACAAACCAACAGCAATCAGATTCTCTAATTCTTATCTGTAACATCTTAGAAAGTGTTTCTATTAAAAGACAGCATCTTCTTAGACCAGGCTTTCTCCTTCATATTGCATGAATTAAACCAAAACCACAAACCCCCTTCCACACATCCTACTTTCCCAAATACCACTTGCATAAGCTTAAAGCCAGCCGCTTATCAATTCCTTAGTAACTCTGGTATGTTCTATCATTCTAATCACATTCTATTCTTGTATAGGCCACATCCCTTCTTGGTTCTTTCTACTTTCTACCTTCTCCCATTCAAAACATATTCTAAGTACATAGCTGCTTATATTTCTGACATATCATTTCAAACATTAGTATCAGTTCATGTTAAAATCAGAGGTGTAAAAACCATTTGCAGATTTCAACTTGTAACTACATTTTTTTCAGTTTTAAGACAAGAAAATTCAAGTAATTTCAAGTAATTCAGCTTGTTTCCCTGCCTTCATTTTATCAGAGCACTTGCCCTGATATTTCCTCTCCCACCCGCCACCCCTCCCCTTTTGCCATCAAGCAGATATAGTAAAATCAAAAACTCAGTTGCATGTAGCATTGTGAACCAGAGCTGTTCCCCATTCCCAGTTTAACAGCGAATATAAATAATGCATATACACATACCTATTTCCCAACTACGTTGTTCACAGTGTCATTTCTGTTCATTTGTAGGTAGCATGAATCTCATAAGCACAGAGAGCTTCACTGAAAACTCACTGCAGGTACTGACTGATAAATCAACAGCTCTGTGGCATGCTTATGTTTTACTTTTGTTAGTTAAAAAACCTGGAGCTCATTGCTAAACTGTTTAAGGAGTTTAAAGATTATAGTCATTAGATTATGACTGTTTATGTCCCCAGTAGCCTAATATAAAACATAACCTAAAATTAGCTATTGTTGTCCCTACTCATTCTCTTTAAAGCAATCCGCTGAAAAATTAAAGTCTAAAGGACACTGTCAAATGCTGTTGTTCAGGGCTTTGTGTTGAGAACGATGATTTCTCTCATTGATTTAAAAGAAAAATCAAAAGCATGCTTTTCATTCAGTCCGAATCACCACGTGGCCAATCACAGCCACATGTTACTATTAGCTTGTTGGGTGCTGCAATTTGTCACAAAAATGGTTAGGTCTGAATTCATTATTTTAAATTAATCACACTCCATATATGACCTCAGGATTTCCTTTATTTCACCACTTTAAGATTCATATTGAGGTTTATCACTCAGAAATCATATTGGTGGACATTTAAATATGGTATTTGATATGAAAATGGTATTCACAGAATACAATTATTACACTTTATTTGTTGTGTTCTATAAACAGTTGGTGTGTGGTAGATAATTGGCCACATGTCCACTCATCATTGATAAATCTATTTACACATTTTTATCAAAAATATGGTATTTACATGTGTGTAGTTCTTTCTTCTAAATTTTGCTTTAGTTCATTTTAATGTAAAAAAATACCAAACCTCCAGAGTAATTTCATCTTAAGAATTATGACATTGAGGGCTTTGTTTTCTGAATAGGCAGCTCTGGGAAAACTTTTTCTAAGTTCCACGAAAAGCAGACATTTTCGAATTCTATATTATCAAAAGGAATGAGATTGGATAAATCAAACTAAGCTAAAGAAAAATATGAAAGACAGTGCAGCTACTTAAAAACATGGAAAATAATCAAGAAAGATCAAACCACCTTCCGCTTCCCCAGCAAATATTTAGGAATTCATTGGTAAGCAGTGATGGTACCCCATGGTGTCCTGACTTCTCCCAAGTCCTCTGTGCTATTCCTCCGTCCTCATATAGCTAAGGGTTTTGGCCTTTGACAGCCAGCCTGGCACAGGCCACTTATGTTGAACTCTGGGAGGATCGGTCGTCGTGCGGGCTTCCGTCAGAATTTTCCGTCTCGCCCTCAGAGATGGCCTGCATGGGTGCGTTGTACAGCCTGCAGCGGACACTGTAGCGGCTGCTGCTGGCTGCAGGGGGTGCCCGGGAACGTCCAACCCTTGCCGATGCTGAGGTGGCAAAATTCTTTGAGGAAAACCCTTCTGCATTAACTCGCGGGGTGCATGGAGAGAGTGGGGACAGTGCCTCGGCCCCAGGCGCCCCCTGATGGGCCTCATGGGTGCTTTGGGGGGACTCGGCTATGAGCTCCCCAGGAGGTTTGGGCAGGATGGGACTCTTCAGGATCTCGGTAGCAGACATACGGTAACTGGAATCCGAGCGACTGCCTTTCTTGAGGAGTAACAGCTTAAACTCTTCGTTCGATGTGTTGGACTTTTTGGCATTTCGGTAGATGAGGCCAGGAGACCTCTGGCTGTTTGGGGTGGTCACATTGCTGTTAGGTGAAGTGACGGAGCCAGTGCTGCTGCTGCTGCTGCTGCTGCTGCTGCTGCTGCCAAGGGAAGCTCTTGATTTGCTTCGAACAGACATGTCCCCAGAATCTTTTCTTCCAAGTACTTTCCTCTTGGACCTTTTAAGAAAAGGAAATATCTCAAACCACATGCACTTTTATGAAACTACAAGTGTTGAGTCACATTCACGCATCTCCTTAAAGAGTATCTTGGTGCACTCTATCCGATAAAAATACTAAGCATTTGGCTGTGGGGAAGAGGAGTCAGATATGTCCCTCGCCCTTATAGCACTCACAGCCTGTGGGAAATTCTCCGATAACCAGTGGACATAAATTAGGTTCTGGAAACGACCATTTCAAATAATGACTAATGTGAAGGCTAGAGGTTCTAGAGGAGGACTTATTGGGATGTTTTATAAGAGTATAAGAAAATACTGCTATCTCACTTCTGGTTAGAGTGTAGGTAGTGAGGGACTGTAGCTTTCTCTTATTAAATCTGTCTCTGCAACACAGATAAAATGCTCTGATGTCTGGGGTTGGCTTCCAATGAAAACCAGAAGACCAAAGTGGATGGAGGTATGGATGGAACAAGATTTGCCATAGGTTGATGGTTGATAGGCTTGGGTGATAGATATGTGTGTGGGGGTTGGGGGTGGGTGGTGCATTACACTATTCTGTCTACTTTATAAGTTCCTCTATATAAAAAAATTTCTTACACGACTTTTTAATTGTCAATCCATTTTTGGCTGCAAATACCATTTTTCATTGCTGCCTAGGAACATCAACAGTGTATTAATCAGTAAGCCAGTTTTCTGTGAGGAGCTAAAAATCTGGACCACCTCTGGAGCTCTTGAAGCTCTGTATACTGTAAGCTCTCAAGAAAACAAAATCATTCCTGTCACTGCGCTGCACATAAATAAATAAATCCTACACAAATGCAAATCTAAGATTACGAAACTCAGTGTCTACCAAACCTAGGCACTCATCATCATATTATTTCTTTTGATAAGTAAACAGGCGTAAATTGAATCTTCATTGTGACTCAGTTCATTGATAACTATTGGCAACAAGCTCTCTCACCAACCTCAAAATCCACAGAGTAGAGAAAACGTCAGCTTTCCAATTGGAGACCAGCCTGATTTTGGTTCACTGAAACCCTTGTGGCTGTTGTCTTGCATATGCCAGTGTTTGGCACTCCAATAGGGTAGAAGTTTCCAACTAACATTGACTTTTAGCACCTACCATTATTCTGAACACTAAAATGTTATTTTATCATCAGAACTGAATATGTGAGCTTTAGGTATCCCCATTTACATTAAGGGGATAGGTACAGAGGTTTTAACTGACTCAAGACTGGATAGGAAGTGGCAGTGTTGAGATTCAATTCCAGGTCTTTCTGACTCCACTACTTATGTTCTACCCACTATTACAGACACTAGCATTTGGTTCTGTGGGGCAAGAACTTGGTTCTTTAACTTATATAGCATTTTAGTAACTCGTCCTAAGGTTGAGGATAAATTGTAGGGGCAAGGGGATTATAATTGGAGCTTAGACTACACACAGGGGCAAATAAAACTAAACTAATGATTCTTTACTGTCTGAGAGGAGAAGTGTGCCTGCTAAGGTATACACACAAGGCATTGCTGATTGGCTCCTTTAAAAAGGTGTTGAAGAGTAGTGCTCCTTCTTTACAAGAGAACCACATCAACAGAAAACACAAGTTCCCTTAACAGGTAGAATCCCAGGAAAAATGATGGCAAGCTGCCTGCAAAGAGCTTGCTTCAAAAAGTTTAACTTTATGAGGTAGCAAAGACAGTCCCCACGTTTTGTCTCTTGGGAGTCCCATCTAGGTCACCAAGCTCTAGTGGAAGAGGGCAGTCACGGTTGTGAAAGGAGCAGGCACATCAGGATTGGATAGTTGAGTTGGATTGGGTTTAGTTTCCAAGAGCTAGTTCTTGCTCTGTTCTTCAGACACAGGCTGTGAGGAGCGTTCTTGCAAATATGGGACTTGATCACAAGGGTGCAGAGGGCAGATGAGAGAATGTGAACGGGCAGTATGGACCCTACACTGTCCTGGAAAAGCAGCACAGAGGACATCCCCTGTCAGTGGGATATGGAGCCTATGTTATGTTAGAAGGCCTGTGTTATTAAAGAAATTTAAGTTTTAGGAAAAGAGGGAAAAAAGGGAGCAGTGATTAGTTGTTCTGAGCTATGAAAAGGGCAGGCTTATACACTGTTTTGTCTCAACCTTGGAGCTCTGACGGTTTCGTGAATCAACTGACATTTATCTCTGCTAGTGTAGGATTACAGCTATGAGCATGGTTTTTAGGTTCAGGAAATTATTTAAAAGTCAGAGATTACACTAGAGTTTGAGCTTTCACTCTAAGTTGCTTAACCACAAATTGTTTTCAAATAAAAATCTGATTCAGAATGTATTTTCTAGGAAAAAAAATCTTCTCTCAACAATTCTTATGAAAGTCTCTCAATTGAGGTCTATCTATATATGAAGATTCATATTTCCCAACTTGAATATGTCTATCAGTTTGATCTGGAAAAATAACTTTTCTTTGCTTGCTTTTGTTTTTTGCTGAATGTATTACAAATACACAAGGCTTTCCCATATTTGCATTTGACAGAAGCATTTGTTTCTTAAGGAGCAAAACCTTTGGTATCGTTACCTCACCTGTGAATGACTGCAAATAAATCCTCCGTTGTTCGAGGTTTGTTTGGAGACACGAACACACCTTCTGCTTCAGCCTGAGAGTCTTCACTAAGTGGTGAAATCAGAGAGTCATCACTCGGTGACGATTCTTAAATTAAGAACAAAAACCATCTTTAGGCAAGTTACCCGGCACACTGCTGCGCTTCACTGATTCAGGGAAAAAATAAACAACAGTTACCTCACTGCCATTTTTTAAATGAGAGAGATATCTGTCACAGCTTAGTCCCTCAATAGCAAAAGGTTTTATCTCAATTGGTTTTTTTGTTGTTGTTTTTAAAGATTTTATTTTTCCTTTTTCTCCCCAAAGCCCCCTGGTACACAGTTGTGTATTTTTAGTTGTGGGTCCTTCTGGTTGTGGCATGCGGGATGCCGCCTCAGCGTGGCCTGATGAGCGGTACCATGTCTGCGCCCGGGATCTGAACCTGTGAAACCCTGGGCTGCCGAAGCGGAGCGCGCGAACTTAATCGCTTGGCCACAGGGCCGGCCCCTCAATTGTTTTAATAAGTGAAGAGAAATAGTGGAGAGAAACCAATACTCAGGGCTGTAATGTGTTATGGGGAATGTAAGGAAGAAAAACTTCAGAAAGTACCATGAGACACCTTTCCATTGTGACAAAGTTATCAACCACTGACCTTTCAATGAAGTGTCATCCACACCTCCGTGGGTCTCCTCTGCTCCGCTGTTATCAGAGGCACTTTTGGCTGAAATACCTGAAGCAGTATTTTCCTGCTCGGAACATTTTTCAGGGCATGAATTTGCAGTTGATATCTCTGCTTTGTAGCTGATATTCCCAGGCACTTTGTCATGGTGGCGGCTCATCCCCAGTTGATGTTTAAGTTGATTGCTTATGTCTGTGGCTCTAGTTGGGGAGTTTGACTGAGATGTGAGCACATCCACAGACTCAGGGTGTGCAACTTCCTCCCGATCTACAGAGGATGCCTTCTGGACCTGTGCCAGGGCTCCATCTGGACCAGCTTCATATTGGAGTATTTTGCCATCCAAGTCATTTGGGCGGGCAGCAGAGACCCTCTGAAATCCTTCTGTGGGAAAGTCACCATTTTTGCTTGGTGTGTTTTCTGGAATAGGCTCACTCTCCATGTGTATTTGGTCTTTTGTGACACTTGAATCTAGAAGATTGCTGCCAGCTGAGGTTACTGTTTCTGGATCACAATGATTCTTCACATCAAAAGTACAGTTTTTTTCTAACTGTAGTTTATCTGGTCCCATTTCCACTGCAGAGGAGTCTAAAAAGGACAGTATGGTGTCTTCAGTGGAGTACTGACGTGATAGTGATTTCTTAGCCATATGTGGCCTAATCTTACCTGGAGACAGGGCAGCCATTGTGAGAGTGCTTTCCTCTAAGTAGGGGAGATCTGTATTGTTGCCTTCTTTTTGCTTAACTTCTTCAGACTTACTGATGGACCTAAGGTTAACAGATTTCAGGACTGTCGGTGTAATTGCAAGGGACGGTGGAGGATTTGACCTCAGTGTGTCTCCTACTGTGTTCTGCTTATTATGACTAAAAACATGCAATGGGTGACGGTGGTGGAATGGTTTATTCAAGACGTTATGAAGAGCACTTAGGTCAAGATGGGTAGGAGGTATAATTGGAAGTTCAAGATCTTTACTCAGTGATAGAGCTCCATCTTTTAAAGAGGGTTGCTGTAGTGAGGATTTCCTTTCTGGGACTTTCGGTTTTCTTTTGCTACCTCCAGGAGACAATGGACCAGAAAAGAAAGCTGTAGGGAAAGAGGATGTTGGCGTTTCAGACTGGCTTGAGTAGCCACTTGATGGAGATGCCAAGCCAGCCAGCTTTTCTGGTGAAGCCAGTTTAAACTCATTGTCAACAGAAGGAAGGGATGGGGTGGTGGCTCTTGATTCTGACTGGGATGTTTGGGATTCAGAGCTCTCTGGAGATTTGATGCATTCGATAACTGTGGTACCCGTAGCAGTGCTTGAATTAGATAAAGATCTGTAAGGATCATTTGTTTTCAAGTCATTTAGAAGCCAGAGGTCTGCATAGTGAGTTGATTCAGCACCTTCATCTTTGAATGGTGGAATATCTGAAGTGTCTAACTGAGGTTCCTTAATACCATGTTCACTCTGGTTCATCCAAGAAGGTTCCTGCTTGGTGGGAAGACTGGCATTTTCCATCCGAGAAGGCGTGTTGGAGAAATCAAGAGGCAGCTTCATTTCCCTGGAACTATGAGGCGGGAGCTGGCCACTGCTTATCTTTGGTTCTTTCTTCTCAGAAATGTCTGCATTTCCATCGGACTTCCTCAGCGATGAGCTACGTTTTGGTGGGGTCGGCTTTGCCTTTGGTTTCCTGAAAGAGATGCTTGGTCTCCCTTGCTTCCTGTGGTCTAAGTAGTCCTGCCAGGCACAGTCCAGAAGAGTAGGAGGGATCCCAATGCCCTGGCCATTCTCTGGGCCCAGGGCTGCATAGTGACAGACATAACTCTTACTACCTTTGAGACCACAGTCAAAGTGCATGGAGGTGTAGTATCCTTCTGTGTCCACCGAAAAGTGAGAGCTAGTGTCTGCTTTGTCTGATGGAGACTTTTCCAGAAAGCTGTCGTAAGTGGCCATGCTCGTGAAGCTAGGGCAGCCCAGGCTGTCTGCCTTGGGGCGCTCAGGACTAAAATCCTGGCGACAGGAGGCATCATGATGGTGATGTAGATAATTCCACTCACTGTCACTTGTGTTGCTATTGTTGGGGTCATCCAGCAGATCTGCCACAGTGGAGGTAAAGGAGTTTGCCTGGTGGCCTCTCACTTTATCCAGATGGTCATTGTACTGTTCTGTCACAAAGACACTGGTGTCCTCATTAGCATGAGGAGCTGTGTTTAGTGACAACTCTGAGTCACAGTGCGAAGAGCCAGTGAGGGGAGGAGAAGCTGCAGGAGGGATTGTCTCTGAGGTCTGTGAGGGGCATGTGGAGCTGCTCCCACTCCAGTTGCCACTGGATGACTGGTGCTCGTCCTTCTGGTCCATGTGGCTGCTGAGGAGGACACCAGCTGTGGAGATGCAGTGGATGGGGCTCCCAAAGGTGTCTGAGTTGGAGGAGATGTCACAGCTGCCAGAGTCGGCAGCCATTCGGGACAGACGTGACCTCCCTCTCTCACTTAGCTTGTGCTGGGGGCTGTGAAGATGTTGCGAACAGGACAGGCCCAAAGCAGGCTGGTGTTCCTGTGCACTTGGACTGCTGGGAGCCTCGCTGCAATCATTAGAGGTTCTTTCTCGGTCGCCCACAAAAGGCTCCCCCTCTTCATATGCTGAGGGTTTAGCACCAACTTTAGGCTCAGCATCCCCACCTCTATTGCCCTCCCGGGGAAGGCTCCGAGATCTTGTGCGGCTGCTCACTGCAGTAGTAAACATGGTGTCGCCTTTGTCTGCCAATGCAGAAATGTTGCCAGCGGAATGAGAAAGGGAAGCTGCAATGCTTTGACCCCTCTGAGCTCTGATTCTCCTTCTGGATGGAGCAGCAATCAGAATATCCTCAGTTTGGCACTCTGAGTCTCTGGTTCCAGACCTCCTATTGGCAGGGTTGGAAGGGTCTGGATTTGTGTGCACAATCACATTCCTTTCCCTGGCCACGGGCGATTCATCAGAATCTAGGGCACATGGAAAGCACAGATATTTTTTACATCAGCAGACTAACAGACATTCTGAGAGATGCTCACAAATCTGAGTGCTGGCCTGTTGGAGTTTTTTCTCACAGAAAAAAATTAGCATAGAAAGTTAAGAGAAAGTTACAATGCTTTGGAGAATCTCTCTCCCTCTGCCTTTCTGTCTCTGTCTCTTTCTCTCTATACACACACACAAAACACACACACACACACACACTATATATGTATGCATGTGTGTATGTAGACTAAGAGAAGATATGCTTTTCGATCTTTTGTGAATTCTCTCTCTCTTCACTATCAAATTACTGTGCCCCAATAAGAGACTACGATATTTTTTAACTAAAGTACATTTTATCTTCTTGGCCACTATTCATTTTTATTTTGTAATATAAACATAACAAAATAAGAATCATAGAATTAATTATAAGAAATAAAAATCTTATTTACAAGAGATGCTACAATAATAATAATAATAAACCATAGGAAGAGATATCCTAATGACATGGAACAGAAAAAACAGGAAAAAAATGTCACCAAGGGTATCATATTATCCATATTCAATATTTAATTGAGTATGCTTGAAATTTACCTTTTAAAATAGTGCTATAAAAGTATACCTTTATTTGAATAAGGTATACTTTTCTAAAAGATTCTTTTATTGACTCTTCTTAGTTTTTATTCATAATTTCAACCTTAATAATTTTTTTTAAAATAGCAAAATATTACATTTTAGCTATAAGACCTGAACATATATGCCTAAATCCATAAGATCAAACCTTCACAGTCAAGAATAGAGATTTAAAAAGTAATACCACCTGGCTTGCTGAACATAAAACAAGTACACCCCATTTCAAAACCTCTACAAGTTACAACATTGACTATTTCTAAGGAAGCTGGTTGAAGGCCGGCTTCTATTTCATCTCCTTATAGTTAGCACCCGACAGAATGTTAACCGTTAACAGTTTTATACCACACCTATTTCTTGTTGGACTCTTCTGGGGATACCCGAGATGGTTTTCCTCCTCCTCAGTTTTCGTCTCCGCTGTAGTACGGATTGTGAATGAACAAGAGAGCAGCGTATACTAGCCTCTCTGTCAAAACCAACTCCTGCAACCCACAAATAGGTCTCATTAGCCTTTAGAAATGGCAAACAAATTTTCATTTGCTTGGAACACAGTGATATTTATTGATTGGAAGTAAAGGAAGAGTTTGGATTAAGCCTGTGAACAAATATAAGGGAGCCCTTATTCAGCTCTTATTTAAATTATGCTGCAGTACATTAAGCTTTACTTCTAAATGCAGCTCTCCACAGCAGCTTACACTGCCAAAAGTAACAAGCAAAGAAGGAAAATCAAAAGAAAGAGGAGAGAAAAATAACATCAAAGAATCCCTGTCACACAGAAATGGCTCCTTAAGGACTTCCAACCTTTAGTTACTACTATTTACCGGTCTACTTCTGGGCTCTCTGAAGCTGATATCTTTGCATAGTAGATCCGTAGCCAAGATGTTAATCTGAATTAGTTCAGCTAACATATCTTTACCCATTTCTTCATTAAAAGCATCTTTGTGAGTTTTTTTCCCCCTCTACCCACTATGCCCAAACCCTCCACACACACACACACACACACACACACACGCTTGCTGTGAGGAAAAAGCCTAGAGATTTGTTTTTTAAATCATCATGTAACTCTGTCTACTTTCTAAATTGGACATTTTTTGGTTTAGCGCCAGTGTCTTATCAATATAAAATAAAAATACAAGATAGTTTCCAGCTCTGCACTTCAGTGGATCTACCTTCTGTATCACCTCTAAATAAAGCTGGAATCCCCAGTCTTTATGTGTGTCTGTTTGCTTTTGTACATACAGGGGGCAAACCATGATGCTTGTTAGTTTCTCCCCATAATTACGTTATTGACCCACTACACGCAGCCCGATCAAAACTAGAACATTGCGGGAGGAGGTGAGGAACTCAAATTCCTTTCTGGCACAGGCACGCACCATGGATTTTTCAGAGCGAGCTTTGCCTCAGAAAGCCATGATTAAAAAAGAGCTTTGGAAGCTGGTTGCCTCATCATTTATCCTGATTGGTAAGCATGGGGCAGGATGGCATGTTAAACCTTGGTTCAGCTATATAATGAAGCAGTTTGAGTTCTGCTTAGCATCACAGTGACAACAGTTGCTAGAACTCACTTTGAAAAATCTATGAGATACTACATGATGAATGATTACAAAATTATCGGAGAATTTGTACTAATGGAATTTTCCTTTCTTAGTTCCAACCAAAAATTAAAATCCTTCACTCTAATCGTAATAATCATGGCATACAGACACTATGTGTTATATGGACATAATTAACAACTTTCTCATTAAAGCTCTTGAAATCAACGTATAATCTAGGCTTTAATCTGAGTCCCTGAAATAAAGCAGAAGGAAAGATCTTCCCTTTTCCTGAATCACAAGACCCATAATCAAAGAACTAAATTTGAAAACAAGATTTTACTTACAGTGCCATGAAGAAAGCAGGTGCTGCTAATAATCAGATGTTCCAAGAACTGAAAGTTAGTTTAAGGGATGCCAAAATGATCCATTTTGACAGCTGAACTCCCCTAATTCATCCCATTTAGATTACGTAGATCAGATAAAGTGCACATCCTTAGAACAATTTATCCTACAAGTTGAATAGGTCATCAGGAAAATTAACTCCCTGCTCACAATCAGCAGATCAACCAGCACTCCTTTTCTTCAGGAAGGAAATAATATCTATCCCAGATACCTCATCATCATTTGCTGCCACTTTATGTGAGAAAAATTTGAGTGTGGTTAATAATAGCTGTGTCCAAAATGCATCTCAAGCAACATGCAATCTTTGGTCACATGGTCCCAGGATGAAAATCAGTCATGATATGGCCATTTTGAAATTTCCAATATATAAATAAGTTAAAATATAACTATTAGAGATGTTTAAAGAAAGCCCAATGGATAGATCATTTAATTTGTATCTTTGAAAGTTAGAATATTTTATAACATTGTTTTACTTACAACTAAGATTACCAGATCCAATTCTGGAATTTACAATTGCTCCCAATAAAGTTTTCAAGAAAAGTCTGGAAAGGCTTGCATTCAATCTAGACTAATATTCAAACTCTCAGTACATAGGAGGAGGAAAACAGAGAGTGAACGGAAGACAGGCTTGCTGGGTTGAGAGTAGAATTCAGACTTTATCTATGAATCCATATATTTTTAGGTCAAAAATTCCTAAAATCAATGTGGAAGTCTAAGCAATCTTTTAAACAAGCCTACCTTCATCCAAGGAAGCATGAAAACAGATTTTATAGTTGGTCTACAGGATCATTACTTGCGGTTTTAGAAACCTGGGGTTTGCTGTTTCCTTTCTTGCAGTGCCTCGCATCATTATCATATGATTAATCACTGCCGCTTTCTCCATTATTTCAGTCAGCTATGGCCAAAGAGCTATTTGGTGACTTTTTTTTCAAAAAGAAAATGTCCATCATTTACATAACAAGTGGCCCAGCAGAACATATGCAAATTGATGTTCAAAACCTGACAAAAGCATATTGAGCATCATCTGGTTGTATTCCGATGAAAAAAGTATTACTTGCTTACAAATTGGTGTTCTTAACTGGTATGCCCAGCAGCACAGGTTTTAAACATATTTAATAGACAGAATACTCTGACCCAACTGCCCCTAAGAAAAGAACAGAACAATACCGGTGACATTGATGGGAATAATGCAAGAAGAAATCACTTGAGCATCTTGTTTCATCTTCTCCTCTGGCGTCGGGAGAGGTAGTGCTTTGCTCCAGTTGGTCTGCTTGTCCAGTGTGGAGGGGATATTGTGTACTGGGTTTTTCGGCCTCTGCCCTAACATGACATCTGTATCTTCATCCTCTGGGGGATGGGACTGCAAATGAAGTACATTCAGACTCAGCCATCATGGTTACACATAAGCACAGATATGAGGAATTTTATAGTTTAGTTAAGAAAAATGAAGTCAGAAATAAGCTTTTAGGTCAAAGGAAGAATTCCTAGAAATAGTTAGTAGGCACAACTCATTGAAAGTTATAATTTCAATAGTCAAGCGACAGAAAAGGGAAAAAAAATGGGCTAAGTAAACATGCTTTTAAGGTCAAGTGGAATTAAGAGGAGAGACAAGGTAGCCAGAAATCCTCAAACTTAAAACTGAAGAAAAATGTGAGTCTCCAACCCAATGAAAGGTAGATCCACTTTCTGGATCTCCGTCTCGCCATAAATTCCTACTGAAAGTCTTGAGAGCTCTAGATGACTAGGAACAAAGGGAGAAGATGATTTAGATGCCTATGAAAAGGTTCGGCAAACATGCCAGAAAATCTGGAGTCAGGAGAGATTCCAGAACATATCACCTCAAGGACACGCCAACCTAATCTGAGAGGCCAGATTAAAACACAGGAGTCAATTTTACTGCAGGATTACGGTGTTTGTGAATAACGCTTTAAAAATGCAGTTTCGTCAACACTGTATGCACATGGAAAAGCAAAAGTGAAGAATCTGCCCCCACCAACTCTAGTGAAAAATACAAATGCTGTTACTGGGGAGAAAGATTCAAGTGGGCTTCTTTTTCAAATTCAGAAGAGTAAAACAGTCCTGGTTTATTTTCTTTCAGCTTTGCAGTATGAAGCTTTTCTTCCAGCTATGGAGAGGTCTTGACTTCTATATGACCTTTGAAAATTCTCCATCCAAACCTTTGATAGATATTAATATTTTCTAATTTTCATTTCAGAGCTGGGATCCTGGCCCAGATTATTAAAAAGTCTCCATCCCAATTTTGATTTCACGGTTGGGTTTCTAAACCAGATTACTAAAAGACCCAGTTTTTACCACTGAATCTACTTTTATTTCGTTCCATAGTTTGGAGGAAGGTAGGTGTTTGTATATAATAAATATTTTTTCCTCTTATTTCAGTTAAGTTTTAATAATAATTCTATCCTAAAATCAGGATCATTTAAAAAATTTTCTCATCCTCACATTTGGAAGCATCATGCCCTGTTGACTCAGAGGATTTCACATATTGTCAAATGAACTGTTCTCAAGTCCCCTTAAAGAGAAGATTCCAGAACCACTTGTTTAAACTAACCCCCAGCATTTTCTTACCTTGTCAGAGGTATCTGCAAAGCCCCCCAAACACCCAACAGGATATGATTCCCCCCCTTGAGAAAAATGTGTTCGCTATGAACGTTTTAGTAAAACATTGCAAACTTCTTTCTCTCTTCAGCTTTTGTGCAGATTCCCAGCGAAGTGAATAGCTCAAATAAAGTTGGAGCACAAAAGACTTTGTTTCCTAGGTAACTTCCAAAAAGAAAAAAAAGTTTGGTGCATGCAAAAAGAGAGACAGAAAGCGAGGGAGAGAGAGAGAGCAAGAGCCAGAGAGAAACCCCCACCACCAGAGCCACATTTTGTAGGCGATTCCTTCCTTGAATAACAATGGACTGGAAACAAAGAAAGAATAGTGACCTGACTACAGGCTCTGACCAGGAGCCAAAGGCACTTTTTATTTAATGGTGACAGGGACAATTGGCTGCCAGAGAATCCTTTTGTCCTGTTCCCTTTTTGTTTTTTGATTTGAGAAGCTGAACCTTTACAGTTCTGATAAATATAGGGCAAGTTGGAATTTCTTTCCTCCTAACTACAAAATCCAGGAGCGGCATTAGGTGATGCCCATCTTGAAGAGAGCTTTAAATGCAATTGGGGGGGGGGGGAAGTAAGTGGGGAAAAAAGCCAACGGCATGGATGTCTACATTATATTTTATTTAATTCAAGTTAGGAAAATACCATTCTTTAAGTTGATTTAAAAGGAAACAGTTAGTTAGAAACAACAGAGTTTGCCATAAAGTTAAAAGAGAGAAGAAAGTGAAAGTGTCTGGGGAGATGGGATAGGGCTGTGACGGAATGTTCTCGGAACCAGTACCTTTCTACTCCATGGGGTCATGTGGCAACACTCAGTGGGGGAGGGCGAACGGGTGCTGTTAAACTATGAATATAAAATGCAAAAAAAGAAAAAATTAAAAACATGCACACAACACACAGTATACCCTGGTTAAGCCACATCTGTGATATTAATGAATGAATATACTGGGATAACTCCTTCCTTCCTTCTTTCCTTCCAAATGCGTCTTTATTTTATGAGAAGTAGCATAAATACAGTCGTGCCGCATAGTAATGTTTCAGTCAATGACGGACCGCATATACAAGAGTGGTCCCATAAGATTAGTACCATACAGCCTAGGTGTGTAGTATCCCCATTGTTAAGCAGCACATGACTGTAGTGGTTAAGAGGACAGACTCTGGAGCTAGGCTGTCTGGGTTCAAATCCTGGTTCTACCACTTATTTGCTGTGTGACCAGGGGCAATTATTCAAGCTCTCTAAGTTCAGTTTCCTTATCTCTAAAATAGGGAGAAAATGGTATATACCCTGCAGGGCTGTTTTGAGGATTAAATGAGTAAATATACGTAATAGACTCAGAAGAATCCTGGCACTTAATATGCTCTACATGTTGGTGTCAACTACTACTACTACTACTACTGCTATTATTATTATCCTTACCTTGTAGCTGGGAAATACCTGTGAAATTGTCTTTCCAATTTGTAACTTTCTATCTTTTAGATCCCAATCCCATTTGCTAATTTGGGAAAGATTGAATTATTTTCTTTCCTTAGAGTGAGTTTATTTCCCAGTGAACTACTTGGAAGAAAATTTCCTGTGTATAATTTCCTCCTTTGGACTGCTCAAAATTTGCCTCTTCTTTATATTCAGACTATATTTGAAGACAGGGCCGGTTTCACAGACGTGTGACCTGTGCAGTCATAGAGGTCCCCGCATTTAGAAGGACTCCACACTTGGTTTAGTGCTGTCACTGTCTTGACATTCTTAGTTTTTCAGTAAGGGGCCCTGCATTTTCATTTGGCACTGGGCCCCACAAATTATGTAGCCAGTCCTGTTTGGAGAATAATCTGGTAACTAGAATCTCCTTTTCAGGATCTACTGAGAAGGATATTGAAACTCTTTTAAACTCTAAACCGTGTCAGCCTGGGATCCAATTAGGCCTCTATTACAGCTTTCCATGTAGCATTGCTTTAATGTAACATGAATTATGGCTGGATGTCTCTTTTTCACCTATTAGATTATGAATTTCTAGAGGTCAGGAGCCATATTTAACTTTCCTTTCAGTGTTCCATGGTGCCAGCAAAATGCCTCCTCACTGTAAGAGCTCAGCAAATTGTTTGTGCACTTGAATGATACCAGCTCTGTGTGCATTAACAGTGACAGGAAACCCAAATAAAGCAAGGGTCGTGCTCAAGATCTCAGGAGGAAGCAGACACCACAGAATCCCAGGGTATTTACCATCTTAGTGCCAATAGGTGAAAACATATAGAGGAAACCACAAGCAACACTTGGAGGCTCAGTACTGATGTATGCTGATTCTAGTTATTCTTCAGCCAATGACAGACAGGCATTTAGGGGGGAGCACTCAAGGTCTAATTCTATCCTAAGTTTCTAAATTTTGGCTAACAAGGTTGCTCATTAATTTTTAAGCAAAGCAAATGCCATCTCCTCAGACTCAGTTAACTTTGATCTAGATCTTATTTAAGACAAATGATTTTGTAGTGTCTTTGGCTCCCTCGCTGAAATTGATCATTTTAATAGATGTGGTGTATGTGGCCTGAGTTCACACACTAACCTGGCTGTCTCGTAAGAATCAGTCACAGATAGTGATGTGCAGGTCTCAAGTATGACACGGGGCTGTGCAAAATAGAAAACTCAGGGAAGCGGGAGGCAAAACCTACGTGGAAAAGGAACCTGTTTCCAAGAAACCAGACTTTGGTGTCTCATGAAAGGATTTCAAAAAATTACACAGCAGGAAGCTGCAGGGCAGAAAACCTATTAATGATATTAATATTAATATATTAATTTTGGTAGTTTGTCTTAAATCTCCTAAGTTATCTCTCCTATTGAATACTTTTTCCAGGAGTGAGGGATGAGTGGTTTTTCTTTTCATCTGTTTGATAACCACCCCTGTCCCATTAAACAAGCATGAGTTAACACCTGGAAATAACTAAGGATGGCAAATCCAGAGAGGGAGCTCAGACCATTCAGTTCTGGTCACCATAATTAAGTCAAAGTCTCCATGGGCTACACTCCACAGAAGAGTCCTTCTCAGCTAATCGGCATCTCCACTATTTTGATAGTAGCTCCTACCTCCAACTTATGAGGGCTGGAACTAGGTACTCTTGAGCTTGTATGTAGAAGGGTTGTGTTCTTTGGTTCTACCACCTAGACACAAGCACACAAGTCCCTGCAGATGATCTATTGATTTAGAGTATTTAAGTTCATAATGTTGTTCAAATGGGCTATGGTTTTATTTCTGCCATGAATTAGTAACTGCCTTAGTGTAGTGTTTTAAAGCATCCTCTTTCCTGAGTGTTTGGTCCAAGGAACTAAAATCATTTTGACTATTTCTGATTAGATTTTTATATGATGAATGTAATAATCAGTTCATAGAATTTTTTTTTCTAAATTATCTAAGAAATAAAACTTCGAGAGAACTCCTCCCTCAGAGCATCTCTGCATGACCCAGCATGCCACTCCTTAACAGGTATAGATAGATAAGGTTAGGAAAAGCTACATGCTGGTGAAGCTTGTATGAACTAAATTATTCTTTAAAGGCTCTATTTAAATGAATCCTATTGCTTATTCAGAGTACAGCTTATAAGGACAGGAGCCATTTTTTGTTCATAACTCTATTCCTACTGCCTCAGTAATACTTGATAAATATTTGCTGTACTGCTAGCATCCCCCCATAGGCCTGGCATAAGCAAACAAAAATCCTCTCTAAAGAAATAATATCAAATTATTTTCACATATAATTTTTCAGTACAACATCCAGCACAAAGTCAAAGCTAACAAGGCAAGGAAGATACAAGACAGCATGAGAAAGAAGCATCCAAAACAACAGACGATAGAAGCAGACCCATAGGGACTCTTGCTTTTGGAATTATCGCTCCATGCAGGAGTACAGTGAACAACCTTGACTTCCCCAGAATAAGTGTGTGGCAAGACTGTGAGACCACTCGTTCATTCATTCAAGGGCATTTCTTTGATGAGGTCAAAATCAGCCCCAGTGGAAACAAATTGTCAGATTAAAAATAATATCTCCCCCATGAGTTCACTATATAATTCTTTTGACTTTTCTATACTTTTGAAATTTTTCATAATAAAGTGTTGGAGAAAAATGCGAAAAAAATTTTCTCCTTCCTTTTCTAGTCTCCCATTCTGGCCCTCCTACCACTGATTTTGAAAGGCTTCAGACTCCAAGTCATACCATTTTAAAATCAGCTACCACCAGTCATGCCCATCTTGTCCCTGACAAAAGATGCTTCTTGGATGCTTTCACTCTATTTCTGTCCCTGCTGGCCCCATCACTTATACCCCCAAATCCTTTCCCTAGTTTCCCATGAAACTGCTTCAATAAAAGCTAGAGTTATACTTATGACTAGTGTTCAGAACAAGAAATAACAGACATTATACTCAAAAGCAGTCAAAGAAATTTCTTTGGTGAATAATGAAGGAATATTTTCTAAACCCTAATCTTTCTTGTGGGGTGTGTGTGAGAAAAGTTCATTTCTTCACTTTTGTGGCTATGAACAAGCATTTCTCTAAAGATCTCAAGATTTTCCCCAACCTTTCTCTTACTGCCAAAATAAAAAAAATAATCCCTCCATTCCATATTTTACTTTCTTTCTGATTTTATTTTATATGCTGATGGGGGCTTATTTTGCTTCAAAACTTTCCAAAAGACATCTGTTAAAATGTTGTGGGTATTCCAGCAGGAAATGTTTTGAAAAATTGGCTTTGGTTTGTGATCTAACTGATACCACATGGCATTTATAGAAGTCGACTTTCAGAGCTGATTTATTACTATCATGCTGTCTTAAACATGAGAAATATTTACTAGAGAATGGATGTGGTGGTACATCTGAATACAGGAATAAAACCTTAGAGTGAAGACGTCATGTCCATTGCAAGCCACACTGGCTTCCTAGTGAGGTGATCTGGGCTCTTATTCTCATTCTGCCCTGGGGCTTGTTTGTCCTTTGATCAAGTCCCTGCATTTCTGAACATATTATGGCCTATCTGTGAGATGGAGGGTACCTTGTCTGCCTCAAATTTTTTCTTCACTGGAGTGTGTGTAAGTGTGGTCCATAAATATGAAGTGCTTTGACCTTTCTGGAAGGCTTAAAGGAGTCCAGCAATACCTTCTTCACATACCACTCTTGCTGCTACAATTACAGAGTGCTTTTATTATGTTGAGATGGTCCTGAAGTCTCCTACTGGCTGGCACTATGCTCTTATCTTCCAAACATGTTTAATAACATCATTTTTAACTCATACCATGCTGCTCCCTTTCTTCTCTCCTCAACTCCAACTTTCACCAAAGTAAACAACCATGGGAAAACAGAATGATGAGGTACGTATGAGTTTAGGACACATCTTATGCTTTCTCTGTCCCAAGCCTTTCTTCCCTTTCCTGGTTTATCCTTTGTCACCACTCTCTCCCAGGCAGCCAGGGCCTCCATGCTCCCCCAGAGCCTGAATGCAGCATCCCCGAGTGCCCAAACCCTTCACACTGCTCTCTCAGCCAGCTGTACAGCTAGCAGGAAGCCTGCAGCACTCACATGAATGTGCTGAGAACTCCTAGTGATAAATCCAAAGGAATAAATCTCTGTAGCAGAATTCTAGACCATGGTTGGTAGGCCAGGAGGGATTTGGTGACAGGTACCTACTGGGTTCTTCTCCTTCTTTGAACCACTTTATGTATTAATATCTATTTAAAACAACAAAGTACATAAATATTCAGACTGGGAAAAATAGCCTTATCATTGATAAGTCTGATTTTCCAAATCATACCCATATTTCTCTTCCCTGACAGATATTGCCACCACCACTTCCTCAGTTCTCCCGAGCACTTTGCAAAAGAAAATCTACAAAAGGCCAATAAGCACGTGCAGAGGTGCTCAACATCATTTCTCCTCAGGAAAATTCAAATGAAAAACATAGTGATATACTACTATATACTAGAGGGGCTGAAATTCAAAAGTTGAATAATACCAAGTGTTGACAAAGATGTGGTGCAACTAGAACTCTTATAAATTGCTGGTGGGAGTGTAAAATGGTTTAGCCACTTTAGATATTGACAGGATCTAATAAACTTAAACATATGTCTACCCTTTAATTCCTTCTTAGGTGTATGGAGGTAAGAAAAATGAGTACGTCCACAAAAAACCTTGCACAGAAATATTTATAAATATTTTTATATATAGCAGCTTTATTCATAAAAGCTCCCCGAAAAATCCCACAAATAGAAACAACTCAAATAGCTACCAACAGCAGAATGGATGAAGAAATCATGGACAACTGTATTCATACAATGGAATACTACACAGTAATAAAAAAAGAACACACTATTGATACATGCAACATCTACCCTAACACAGTATGTGGAGCAAAAGAAGCCAGACGCAAAAGTGTAAGTGCTTGTCCCCTTTTGAATCCCATCTTGTTGATAGATTGATAGACGTTTTGGGTATAAGATCAGCCCCTAGTGAGCAGAGCTTGAATGGCAATGGCAATGGCAATGGTGCAGTTTTACCCAAAAAGAGGCTTTCTGATAGACAGCGTGGAACTGCAAAGAATCGCCTTCCTTTTGATCTCAGCTGGGACTGAACGAAAATTCTTAGGGTGATGGAATGCACAATGATTTTATGTATTTTAAAGTTCAGGAACACTTTGTTTAATGGTGTTCTGTTAATGAAGCGATTTAAATGTGCAGAGCATAACAAAATTATATTTTGAGGCATGTGTGGAAATTAGTTGCCACGCGAATGGAAAAGAGGGCTCCAGGGAGGCCAGGGTGGCGGGGGGAGAACACTTCCTGCTTCTGCTCAGTTGTTTATTCACAGGAATTGCTCTGGACTGTCAAGAAAAACACAAAACACGGCCCACTGGACCATGATCACTGTGATGTTGATGCCAGCGAGTATCTTATTCATCCCCTGTGGCCAGCTTTGCCAATTAGTGGGGTCACTGCCAAAGGCCATTCAGCTCATCAATCCTCAAAGGTTGCTAGTACCAAATAAAAGACATGAGTGGGGAAAAGGCAGGCCAGGCTTTGAAGTGCAGGGAAGAAGGAGGCTTTGAACTCCTTCTTGCGCAAACAGCATAAATACCCTCACCCCATTCAGAGGAGCTGGCAGTGTGAGTCCCAGGATAGCCCAGAGGTGTGGGGAGAATTCCTCCCTCACCCTCCGCGCCTTGACCTCAGCTGGGGGTTCAGAGGCTTGCAGTAACTGAAGAGATGCTGCACGTTCGGTCTCACTCCAAGTGACGCTCTTCCCTCGTAACTCAGGTCAGATGCGGCAAAGGCTCAGTAGCGTCATGCTTGACCTTACCACAGCAAAGTTTTTAAAAATTTAAAAAGATAAGACCTTCTCACACATAAGCCATGCACATTCTGCCTTTATTTTTTTTTTCTGTTTTTTCCTTTTTTTTTTAGATTTTTTAAAAATTTTTTCCTTCTTCTCCCCAAAGCCCCCCGGTACATAGTTGTATATTCTTCATTGTGGGTCCTTCTAGTTGTGGCATGTGGGACGCTGCCTCAGCGTGGTTTGATGAGCAGTGCCATGTCCGCGCCCAGGATTCGAACCAATGAAACACTGGACTGCCTGCAGCAGAGTGCGCAAACTTAACCACTTGGCCACGGGGCCAGCCCCTGTTTTTTCCTTTTTTTAATTGACTCTTTTTTTTGAGTATAGCTCTATGAATGTTATCACATACATAGACTCATGTAACCCTACCACAGTCAGGACTCAGAACATTTCCATTTCCCCCCAAAGTCCCCCATGCTATCCCTTTATAGTTAAAGTCTCCCCCAACTCCTAGCCCCTGGAAACTACTAATCTGTTCTCCATGACTATAGTTTTGTCTTTTTGAAAGTGTCATATAAATGGAATCATACCTTTTGAGACTGGCTTCTTTCACTCAGCATAATGCCTTGAGATCCATCCAAGTTGTTGTATGTATCAGTAATTCGTTCCTTTTGATTGTGAGTAGTATTCCATTGTCTGCTTATACTTTGAACAATGAAATGTCTCAGACATGCAAGAGAATGTCAACCTGAGAATATTCTGTAATGATGTGTACAGACAAGTAATTTTATTGGCTGCTCCACAGCCAGGCTAATGTTTTAAAAAGAAAGAATTCCAAGGGGCTGGCCCCGTGGCCGAGTGGTTGGGTTCGCGCGCTCCGCTGCAGGCGGCCCAGTGTTTCGTTGGTTCGAGTCCTGGGCGCGGACATGGCACTGCTCATCGAACCGCGCTGGGGCAGCGTCCCACATGCCACAACTAGAAGGACCCACAACGAAGAATATACAACTATGTACCGGGGGGCTTTGGGGAGAAAAAGGAAAAAATAAAATCTTTAAAAAAAAAAAAAAAAAAAAAAAAGAAAGAATTCCAAAACTAAAATCTCCAACAAGGACTTTTCTCTATTTCTCACAGTATTTAATATAAACCAGACTCACTGGCTAATGCTTTCATTAGCTATTGTGCTGGCTATTACGCTATTGTCTGTCAGCTCCAAATCTATTCTTCCATACTCTGCTCTGTGATATTGGGACTCTGCAAACAACATTTCTTCCTCGCCAGCTGCTCCCTGTTAGGTTCTGCCCTAGGAATATCAGCTGCTTTCTGCAGTCACTATCTCTGTGTCACCTCAGTTTCCCATTTTCCATGTCAGTCTCAAAAGACTGTCCCTACATTGAATTCTCTCTGTTAAAATAACTGGTGTGGTTTCTGTTTTCATGATTGGACCCTCACTGATAAAGTATGTGGTACCAGACTTTCACCCCTACCTTGATTGTGTCTGAGGCATCTACTTCCGGTTCCTCAGTCCAATCAGGAAAATATGAACCAGTGTGATATTCCATGCATGTGTCAAGATGATAATGATCTCTGCAGCTTATGGCAGAGAACAGGAGAGCTGACACAGTCTCAAAAGCAAACTGCTTCTGGTGACCCTTGAAAATGGGTATAATGGGAAAAAGTATCTGCTGAGGTCAATACCTGTATCATTCCACATGCTAGGTGCTGTGCTGATTTGCTCCAAGAAAAATACCATATTGGAACAGCCCCTACAATTAAAGCCACAAGCTACTTAGAGCCAGTCTCCAAGATCTGTCTACCTTCTGCAAAGACCAAACAGATGAATTAAATGGGGAGTGTGATAGATATCGCCACTACTCCTGTGATCCCACATTTGAAACTAATGTCAGGCTCTTCTCTCCCTACTGTCCCAAGAGGGAACCTCTAGAACTTAAGGAAATCAATCCTATACATGCACAGTCTGCTATCTTCATAAAGCGCTACGTTTTCTGATCATGTTATTTCTGTGCTCAAAACCCTTCAAGAATTCCCTGTGCCTATGGAATAAATGCAAACTTTTTAGTCTGACATTCAAGATCCTTCAAGATCTGGTCTTTTGAAGCATTGCAGTCAAACCAAAATATTTGAATTCGTGTATACGTACTCCATCTTCTCCCGCCCCTGTGTGCTTGCTCTCGTGGTTTCTTCAGCCTGTAATCCTTTTCCTCCCAGCATTCATACCAAAATTCTTCAAGGCCTTCTCAGATGCTACCTTTACCATGAAGTTTAATCCTAACACCTGATACCATTCTAACATCACATACCAGTTAGGTATTAACACCTTATATTCAATACCATATAATTTCCTCTACTATCCACGTACTCAGGATAGCAGAGATTATGTCTCACTTATTTTTGGATCCCTCTAGTACTTATTAATAGTACATGCTCAGTTATTTTTTTTCCAAATAAAGGAATAAAAGAGAGGCCACGATGGGAGAGAGGGCATTCCAAGTGGAGACACTGTTTTGTGAATGCAGGATATTTTCTAGAGAAGCACGTGTAGTTTGGTTTGGCTGAGGTCTAGGGTCTGTGCAAAGGATTTGTGGGAGATCCATCTGAAAAGGTAAGTTACAATGAGATTGTACAGAGGCTGGAGAGTTGGGCTAAGGATTTAAATTTATTTCTTTAGGCAGAATGGAGGAATTAAAGGTTTAGGATTAGGGAAGAATTTATAAGATTCTCATGCCAAGGTTAGAATTTTTCTTAACTGGTTTAAAGGAGCAAACTAGATGAAATAAAGGAACCTATGGTGAAGCAAGAGAGACTTAATTTGGATGGACAGAACCATTTTGAGACAGATCATAAAACAACAGAATACTTCTGAGAAAGCTTGCGAACTATGAAGATATTTTATAAAAGCAAAACAAGACCTGTCTGGACACTCTGGTATACGTAATTCTTTTATAGCAAAGGAAAGGCTTGGTCAGCGTTTCTCTGTCCCAACTCTTATAAACCAATAGCATATTGAAAGTCTCTAATGCAGACCCATGGGGACAGGGAAGGAGGGGAGAGGCTGGATAAAAGAAGACAGAGCTGGGGATGGGAGAGAGAGTGAGGCAGTGAGAAGGTCCACCCAGGGCAGGTTAATACTGTTGAAATACCCCTCCTGCCAGCTCTACTCTTTAATCCTATCTCCTGGTGTAGAACTCTATTCTCAGTCTTCTAATTCTCCTGTAAGCAGTTTAGTTTTTCTCAAAAGTTGCTTCCTCATAAGACCTATTTTTATCTTCTTGATTGAAAATGAAAGAGTAAACATGCTCATTGTTTATAGCTCTGCACTATGACCAAGAGAGTCTGGGTCCTAGTTTGAGTGATTTTCCTCCGTTTACTTCCCAATAAGGCTGTTGGAGTGTCCCCTGCCCTTCAGATGCACCTCCTTGGTAAGAGGAAAAGTATGATTTGACAGTCTTTTGTCTTAAAATCTGTGGATGCCACAGTGTGATAAGTTAGAAAATCACTATCAGGCTATTAAGTGACAAAGAATCCCTGATATTCTTTCCTGGCTAATTTTATCAAGTCTGACACAGAATATAACTGTGAGCACAATATGTTGGAATGAGTTAACCGTCAATTCTGATGATAAGGATTCAGGCCTCAGTGTTCCTATGGACCAGATCAACTTTTGCCACAGGGCTCCACCTCATGTCAAGCATCTTCAGCCAATACCATAGAGACCATTAGACATTCTACCCCTAGATCACTGATGAAGCTTGGTGAGGGACACTTGGTAATAATGCTGGAGTCTCTCACCACATTTGAGGAAGGATGACTTCTGTGCCTGTCTGTCTAGACAGCAGAATCTAAGCAAGCACTTAGATGTCAAGGGTCCCCATGGACCTGACTGCAAGCTGAACCCAGAAATGGGAGATGTTTCAGCTCAAGTGCCAACTCTGATCGGTAGTGGCTGTGTG
Source organism: Equus asinus (assembly GCF_041296235.1). Lineage (NCBI taxonomy): Eukaryota > Metazoa > Chordata > Mammalia > Perissodactyla > Equidae > Equus > Equus asinus. The sequence continues at coordinate 13,598,443 of NC_091820.1, read as the reverse complement.
GACTATGTCAGAAAGAGTGCTGTAATCTATTGGAAATGCCTGCCTTAGGTGTGCACAGGGGAAGAGCAGGTAAATGTCCCAAGTATTTGCAGATCTGAGCCTGGATCAAGGGACCCGACTGATGAGAACAGATGAGCTGGACATTCCATTCAGCAGATGGTGAACTACTGTGACAAACTGACTCCACACTCTGAAGTGGGAATCTGTGACACTAGGGGCCAAAGTGCCATATACTATGGCAACTTCTAATCGGATTAGATTCTCTGTGGTCTTCTAAATTTCCCTATTTAAGTAAAGAAATTCTGAACTAAGCATTTCCTGGTTGAACTTACCTTCTCCTGAAGCCATATATCTATTATAGCACCTGGGTATAAGTCCACACCCAGGAACTGTGAAATATCCATGGCTAAATGTGTATATATTTTTTAACTTTCTATTTTGAAATAACTTTTTAGTTACAGAGAAGTTGCAAAGATAGTAGAGAGAGTTCCCATATACTCTTTATTCAGCTTTTCCTAACGTTAACATCTTACATAACCCTAGTACATTTACTGAAACCAGGAAATTAACATTGATTAACACTATTAACTAATCTATTAACCTTACTTGGATTTTGCCAGTTTTCCCACTAATGTCCTTTTTCTCATCCAGGATCCAATCTAGGATCCCACGTGATCTTGACACTTTTGAAGAGTGTCAACTGGCCACTTATTTTCTAGAATTTCCCTCAAGTTTGGGGCTGTCTGATATTTTCTTTTGATTAGACTGAGGTTACACATTTTTGGTAAGAATCCACAGAAGGGTCATCTCAATGCATCATGTGGGAGGTTCATCTATAGGTGTGCCCTGTTACTGGTGATGTTAACTTTGATCACTTGGTTAAGATGGTGTTTGTCAAGTTTCTGCAGCTAAAGTTATCATTTTCTCTTTGTAATCAACAAGTATTTTGTGGGGGGAAACTTTGACACTATGCAAACATCCTATTTCTCAACATAATTTCACCCAATTAATTTTAGCATCCTTTGATGATTATTGCCTGCAAAAATTATTACTGTTGTATTTAGCTAACAGTGATTTTTAAAATTTCCATCAATACTTCTACAATTACTAATTAGAATTCTTCTGTAAGGAAGAGCTACCCCACCCCCATGAATTTATTTACCTATCCCAATTTACTTATATCAGTATTGACTCATGGATATTTATTTTATTCTCTGTGTTATAATCCATGACTATCATTATTTATTTTATTGGTCAAAGTGTCTCAGATTTGGCCATTGGGAGCTCCTTCAAACTGGCTCCTGTGCCCTTTTGCTCTAATGCTCCCTATTATTTTTTGAGCAACAAGACCTGGTCACTAGATGTGCTCAATGTTACCAGAGTGTCATTGCTTCTAAGGCCCTCTCAGATGACAGAGCCAGGAAATGTATGTTCGTATACTCATACATGCACATATATACATATTTATTCTATGCCTATCCATCTGCATATACATGTATATATGTGTGTGTGTGTGTGAGAGAATATATGTATGAATTTGTATTGATTCTTTAAATTCTAATCCAACACCACAGGATTCATTCTAGACTTTCCTTATTTCTCCATTTCCTTATGTCCTTATAACTCTTTTCTCCAACAGTGACAAACTGTCATTATCCACAGCGTATTTATTTATTTGCTCAGTCCTATTATACACATAGTTTCAGAATTTCTAACCCATTCTTTTGTGAGGAACAAATTTACTAACTAGAGTACAATATTTGTGTACAGTTCCTTTTGTCTTTAGCTTTATACTGTTGCCTCAGGTGTGATTGCTCCTGAAGGAGCTCCTGCTTGGGGATGGGGTCTCAGGCCTCGACGTTACTGCAGAAGGAAGAGCTCGAGGAAATCCAGTAGAAGACCCGCTTTTCCCACCACCAGATCAACCAGCTTTACAGCCGGTTCACCAGCCTGGACAAAGGGGAGAACAGGGCCTTCAGCTAGGAAGATTTCCAGTGAATTCCAGAACTTGTCATCAATCCACTGGGGGACCAGCTCATCAGTGCCACCTTTCCAGAGGGAGAAGACCAAGTAAACTTCCATGGAATCATAAAAACTTTGGCTCATTTCCAACCCACTGAAGATAATGCAAAGAGCAAAGATAAGACTGGACCAGAACCACTCAACAGCCAAAGCAACAAACTGTACGTTGTTTTTCAACTATGTGATTTGGATAAAGATGACAAGATCTCTTGCTGTGAGTGTTCCAGGTGCTATGCAAGATGGTTGGAGTGAATATCTCAGATGAGCAACTGAGCAGCATCACAGACAGGACCATCCAGGTGGCTGATCAGGAAGCGGATGATGCCCTATCTTTCGCAGAATTTGTTAAGGTTTTGGAGAAGGTGGACGTAGAACAGAAAATGAGCATCTGATTTCTTGACTAAAAGGCTGAGACCAAACTGTTCCTTGCTCTCTTGTACATCTCCTTTCTCCAAAGATACTGATGCTGTTGGATGACAACCCCATGTGTGCTCCGTCAACACAAACCTGCCTTTGGTGTAAACAGGGCATTATAGAACGGCACACCCAGTCTATTTCTCTCCAGAATCCATTCGCTGGTTCTCCATTTATACATATCTCCCCCAGTTATGCTGCTGAATGCCACACATCCATCCAGTCTGAGAAAATGAGAGAACGACTCATGCTAACAACCAGCCAAGCAAGCTCTTCTACTGGGTATAGACTATAGCCATGCTGCCTTCCCTCCAGTTAGGCTTCAGCATGCTTCTTCAACTTTTTCCATACGTTCTTTGCTTCCTGCTTCTCTGTCACCCAACCTACCAGTCACTTGATCTTTCAGTGTTCCTGCTTTTTTTTTTTTTTTGAGGAAGATTAGCCCTCAGCTAACATCTGCTGCCAATCTTCCTCTTTTTGCTGAGGAAGACTGGCCCTGAGCTAACATCCGTGCCCATCTTCCTCTACTTTATATGTAGGACGCCTATCACAGCATGGCTTGCCAAGCAGTGCCATGTCTGCACCCGGGATCCGAACTGGCGAACCCCGGGCCACCAAAACGGAACCTGCGAACTTAACCCCTGTGCCACCGGGCCGGCCCCTTCCTGCTTTTTATTATGCCTCAAAATCCCCTCCATTCTGCCTGGCACCCCAAGCTGTGCCTGTTAAATATATGTCTAACTTGACAAGATGATTCTGTGGTCTGGCAGTTTTTATTTACCTTCGCTCGTAAATGGCCTCTGGGATGTTGTCTCCTCAGGAACTTTTCAGGAGCCAGCACTTCTCTCAGAAGAATGTGACAATCTCTTGGTCCCCTGCACTCTGCTTTGTCATCAAAGGGCTGCTGGATGAAGATGTTCTTCTTGAAAGGTGAAAGGTGTCAAGCCAAGTCTTCTAGGTGGCTTGCCCAGGTCACTTGACCTCTGGCCTCCGATTCTCCACGTGTACAGTACCTATATGGCTACTCTTGTTAGTACAGTGTTCGTTCTTCAGAAAATAGCCAAATGCTTGCAGGTTTGCTCAGCTTTAGGGCATTGTCACCACCAGAATGGTTACTCTGACAACATGCTTGGGGACTTTCTCATGGCTTGTTGAACAAGGAGCCTGGACACCTTAGAAGCCTTCTGTATTCCCACCTCTGCAGCAATGGTTTATGCCTCAGTGTTGCATGCCCTGGGATGTTTTTCACTTCATAGTTCCAAGTAGAAAGATGAGAGGTATGGAGGTGCCTAACTTATCCTGTCCAAGAGATTTAAAGCTTGTCCTCACTATCCAGCAGGTTTTTGCATTTGGCAAATGATTAGGCTAGAAGCCACAGTCAAGTCCCAGTAGAGGTCCAAAGCATTGACTGCACTGTCACCTTACCTGTTTGGTTACACTGGCTTCCTACCTCCTCATGTAGACCACTGCTAATCTCTTAGAAACAGGGACTCTGGCAGTGGTGGCACAACATGAGGTGGCATTAATTGCAGACCTTTTAGCAAGGTAGAGCAGCTTCTTTGCCAAAGTCAGCTTAGTTTAGACCTCATTGAATCAGGCTGTTGCCATCCTAACATCTAAGACTATTCAGTTACATAGCCGACTGTGGCTGATTTTCTCTGACTCATTGCTTGCTCGCTTGCTTGCTTCCTTTCTTAGGAAGGAAGATGTGTACACAATTCTTTACAAAGGGAATGGCTAAAGAACACCACTGCAAAGGGAAGGGAAAGGAGAGGGGAACAGAGGAGTGGCCAGGTGGGATGGCTCAAGTATAAATGAATGAGGAATTCTGTACGAAGTATCATTCTGGCTTTATGATCAAATGATGTAATATAGGAACTGTATAAAAGGGAAGAATTGTCTGATACTTATCTATTCGCTACCTCAGAGGCTCTTTGACTTGCATATTTAAAGTCCCTAAGTTTATGGCTTTTCCCTCTTTTGGCAGTATAGCAACTGTTTCAATCCATGGTTGTGCCTTATTGTTCTATTTAAAATTATATTCATCAATCCATCACTAAATATTTGTGGTTGAAACAAAAATACTTCTTTCCAGAGTGACTTAGGTTAGCTATGTTTTTTCCCTACCTCCTTCAATGTGGTTATGATATTCACTTGTAATATAGTTAGGTTTACTTGTTATTGTTTGTTTTCCATTTGGGGGTTCTCCTCACATTCTAGTTGATGTTAATTATTTATTTATTGGGGGAGGGAGGGAGGTATGTGAAACATTACCTGGGTTCTAAGAGTTAGAGCTAACAAAAAAATATACTCAGAGAAGTGTCACTCTCCCTCGACCCTACTACCTCCTTCCTATCCCCCATTCTTTCTATCCCATTCCCACCCACCCCCTGTTGGTAAGCCAATCTCATTAGTTTCTGGTTTATCCTTCCTGTACAGTCAGTTTTGCTATAATGCTGGTTTTGAAAAAGCAAATTTGTCCCAGCGTGATTGATATCTTAGAGAAGAATTTGAATTTCCTGTTTGCTTATGCACGATTTCATGCATGAGAAACTCTAGGTTTCTGTGAGCTATGTAAGAATACACAAAATGCACACACCTCAAATATCTCCGAGCTCCCTCAGTTCACCCCGTGTTAGGAGCCACACCATCCACACCTGGGGTTACAACCTTCCCTCTGGTTTCAGGTACCCCTTCTTCCACCTCTTCATAGTAACTCACAAGCTGCAGCTCTCTGATGCTCACTCCACAAGCAAACTTTAGGGCTTTTTCTAGGTAAAGTGACACATTTAGTGTATTATGTATTTCTTAATAATTTAATGTGTAAAACTGTGCTACTGTTTTTTGATTAGGTTCCTATCTTTTGTGTGTGTGTGTGTCATGGAAGGGGTTTTTTGAGTGTTGTGCCCTGTTATCCCCATACACCCTCTAGTTTTTATTGTGCAACTTTGCACAGTGTGGAGATTTTTAGGGATGCATATTTGTGTTATAGCAGAATTGACTATTTCTTTTACACAGACAAGTGGATACTTGCATATTTTCTTATACATCCTTCTTTCTAACATGAATGGTAGCATACTGTCAAGACTATTTGGGGCTTTGCCTTTTCCACTTAAGGGTATGTCCTGGAAATCACTCCTATTAGTTTATGAAGAGCTTCCTCAATGCTTTTACAGCTGCACAGTATTCCATTGTGTGGATGTCCTGTAGTTTATTCCATCACTACATGTACATAAACCACAGAAAAAGGGCTAATATCACTAATTGATAAATAGCTCTTAAAAACATCCATCTATGTGTAGGCACCTTTGTTGTTTCCAATATCTTGTAATTGTAAACAACACTGCAATGAATAACCTTTCTGTATTATTGGAGGTGTATGTTTAGTGGATTGTTAGGGTAAAAAGTACATATGTAGTTTTGTTAGATATCACCAAATTCCCCTCCATGTGGTTGTACCAAGTTTGCATTTCCATCAGCAATGTATGCGAGTGCCTGTTTCCCCCTAGTTTAACCAATAGAATATGTTGTGATATTGTTTAATTTTTGCCAGTCTAATAGGTGGCAAATGATATCCCAGTGTTGTTCGCATTTCTCTAATTATGAGTGAGTTTGAATAATTTTTCTGTTTAAAAAAGTTTAATAAACATTTTTATGTTTTTTCCGAATTGTCTCTTCAAGGTTTTTTTCCGCAATTTTCTACGAGGTTTTTGTTCCTTTCTTTGTCCCTCAACTTTTAAGAGGTATTTATCTATTAATGACATGAGTCCTTTTTCTGTGGTATATGTTGCACGTATTTTGGGTTGTCTTTTTACTTAGTTTATGGTGTTTGAGCGTGCGAAAATATTTGCTGTTCAAGTTTATCAACTTTTCTTTATTGCCTCTCTATTTTGAGTCAGAGTTAGAAAGCCTTTTCCTAGGCTGAGGTCAAAGAATAACTCATCCCTATTTTCTTCTAGTCCTTTTATGGTTTCATTTTTTATGTTTAGGTCCCTGATCCATTTGGAGTTTAACCTTGTGTATGATGTCAGGTATGGATCTAATTAAATGACTCTCAACCAAGGACAATTTTGTCCCCCTAGTGGACATTTGGCAGTGCTGGAGACATTTTTGGTTGTCAAAGCTAGGAGGAAGGGTGCTCCTGGCATTTAGTTGGTAGAGGCCAAGGATGCTGCTAAACATTGCACAGTGTGCAGGACAGCCCCCACAGCAGAGAATTATCTGACCCCAAATGTTAATAGTGCTGAGGCTGAGAAACTGACAAAATTTTTTCCTTTACTAAGTGGCTACCCAGTTGTTCCAGCTTCATTAAATGAAATTCTATCTTTTGCCTCAGTGTTTTGAGATACACTTTTATCATCTATTATGTTTTCATATATACTCGGGTCAATTTCTGGATTTTGTCTTCTATTCTACTGGTATATTTCTCTGTTCACGTGCTAGTACCGTGCTGTTGTAACTATAAAGGTTTTAAAGATATTTTAATGTCTGATAGGGCTAGTAACCCCTTGTAGGTTTCCTTTTTCAGTGTTTTCCTGGCTGTTCTTGGATGTTCTCCCTAAGAACTTTAGTATCAATAGGTCTAACTCCATTTTTATAAAAGTTTATTAGCATTTTTATTGGGATTGTGTTAAACTTATAAATCAACTTAGAGAGAACTGTCTTGTTTATAATGCTGAATTATTCTATCCAAGAACAGGGGATGTCCTTCCATTTGAGAAAGTCTAATTTTGTGTCTTTTATGAGTGCTTTTAAGTTTTTCTCATATAGGTTTTGCATATTTCTGGTAATTAATTCCTAAGTATTTAATCTTCTTTGTTATTACTGTAGAGTTTTCTCTGCCACTAGGTCTTCTAATTGGCTATCATTTGTGCCAATGAAGGGTATTGATTTTTATGTGTTTATATCTTGCTACCTTACTGAATTCTTTTATTGTTGGAGTTAGTTTTATCATTGATTCTCCAGGATTTTCATATCATCTGCAACTAGATATAGGTTTACTTCTTTACCAGTTCTTATGTCTATAATGGAATTATTTTGTCTAATTGCATTTATTAATCTCTCTGGTATGCTAATTAGTAGCAGAGATAGTGAGCATCCTTACCTTGTTCCTGATTTTAGCAGAAATGCCTCTAGTGTTTCCCTATTAAGTAAGATATTGGCTTTAGGACTAAGGTATATATATTTTATTATGTTAAGGAAGTACCACTTAGTTCTTATTTTCTCAAGCCTTTTTTTTTTTATAAAGACTAGGTATTGAATTTTATTTAAAGACTTTACAGCATCTATGGAGATAATCATATGGGTTTTTTTTCCCTTGGATCTATTAATATGGTATATGATACTAATAGATTTCCTACTATTGAACTAACCTTCCATTCTTGAAATAAATCCCATTTAGTCGTGACATATTAATTTCTTAATATGGTATTGTATTCTGTTTTCTAACATTTAATTTAGTATTTTTGCATCGATAATCATAAGTGATATTGGTCTGTAGTTCCCTACTTCTCTCCCTTCCTTCCTTTCTTCTTTTTTGTTTTTGTCATGTTTATTTATCAAACCTTCATAAAAAGTTTATAAAGGAAATAGGGAAGTTCTACTTCATTTTCAGTGCTTTGAAACAATTTATAGAGCAGAGGGATTATCTAGACCTTGAAGGTTTAGTAGAATTCCTCTGGGAAACCATCTGGGCCTGAAATCATCTCCTTTGCCACCCTGATAAATTTTGATGAAAGAGGACTCCCAGATGGGCTTTAATTAGGAGATGCTCCTTGAATTTGCAGCTGATAGAGATTTTTAAGCTAAATTGGCTGGTGAGTTTCCTGTGAGTTCCCCTTAGAGAAATTTTGATATAAATCAAATGTCAAGAAACCAAGCATCCCCTCTTTCTACTTGTAGGAGCTGTGAGGCTACTGTGGAGCCATCACCAGATGACACCAGACAAATGACACTGTGCCCCTTGAAAATTTAAAATATCCCAATTCACTCTTAGGATTTCACTACAGTGCCCTGGGGTACCTCATCACACAATTTGGGAACCACAGGTATATAGCCTTCCAGCCTCTTTTCCTACACATGTGTGTATATATACTCACATATACACGCACAGATATTTTTTGAGATCATACTATACATAATTTTATATACTGTTTAAAAATCACTGATGATAAAATATACATTTTCCATATCATTAAATATTCTTCTATGACATTTTTGATACTGGATTCTATCCTTTGATTATATCAGAATTCACTAAACTAAATCCCCATTGTTGGACATTTAGGACATTTGTAATTATTTTTCCTATTGTAAACAGTGTTTTGATGAATATCCTGGTGAATAAGTCTTTGCATACACTCTCATTACTGCCTTGGGATAAATTCCTAGATATAGAATTGCTGGGGCTTGAATATCTTACAGTTTTGATAAATATTGGCAAGTTGCCCTCTAGAAAGGGTGCAACAACTTATACTTCCTCCAGTCTTATATGTGAGTATGCGTTAGATGATTTTCATTTGAGGGTAAGAATTTTACTATAAGTGGTTATGAATATAGATTTAGATGTTCATGTATTTTAGTCACTATGCTAGACACTTTTTCATATACACACACACAATTGAATCGTATTTACACAACATTGTTTTAAGTCTTCCTGTCAACCTTGTAAAATTGAAGTTATTACCCCCATTTTACAGATAAAGAAACTGGGACTCAAAAATATATAACTTTTTTCAAATCGCACAATCAAAAAGTTGTAGAGCTGGGACTTAAACCTAGTTAGACCCATGATCTTATCTCTATATCACTGATACCTCAGGGACTTGATTGGCTAATAATAATGATGATGATAGTGATGTCTAATACATATTGAGTGCTTATTATGCCTCAGGTACTGTTTACAAGTATTAACACATTCAGTCCTTGTTTCAAAGTTATGAGGTACCCTCTACTATTATCCCTGAGACAATGAAATGGTTAACCTGTCCATGGTCACACAGCTAGTAAATGGTAGAGCTGGTATTCAAATCCAGGCAGTTTGGCTTCACAGTCCATGCCATTAATGACCAAAGTACAGTATAACCGTTTGCAGAGTTGTGGAAGATTGTATATCAGAGTCTCGCTATGAATGCTTTTTTAAAGGAAGAAAAAAATGGCTTAACTAAAGTCTCGTACATGAAAGAAGGAGAGTTGCTGTCTAAGAAAATGTCCATCCAGCAATTTAGCTGCAAATTTCCTATCGCTATCCTTGCAGCCTTTTCTCTTACAGCAACATACAGCCCTTGTAAGCTTAATGCATAGAACTGTGTTCTATTCTGAGTCAACTCCAGGTCTGAGGGTATAACTTGAAGGGAAAATCTTCCAATGAACTTGGTGACCCAAACTCAATCGAACAAATCAAACAGTTAAAATTTCCCCAAATTACTTAGAAATACTAAGTACTACCATTTGAGATGGGTAAATTTTCTGGTTTACATAAGTATGATCTAGACTCCTCTCTTACTGACGTTTGTTGGGTAAATGAAGCACCCTCATTGCTATTTATTATTTTAAGCCTTTTCCTATAGTCTTACTTTGGTATTTAGACGTTATTAAAAATTATGCAGATTATGACAAAGGGTAATATTTTTATGCCATTTCTGTAAATGCTCAACATTCTTCTCTCCTACCTCCCCCCACCAAGAAAACAAACTTAATGAACCACAAAACATGTTATAATGAATGGGAAAAATATTTTTAGCATTTTTATGCAGAAAATGCCTCATTAAAAGCAAATGCTTTAGCAAGCAGAATTGAGCTTAATAAGAACTTTTGTTGAGCAGGGGCTTTTATGACAAATCACTAGCATGTGTAACTGCTCTATATAAAGACCTAGAAAAGCCCTAAGAGGCTCTTACCTTCCTTTCTTATGCCTGGGCTGCACTCCAACAATGTAGTGAGTGCAACATGGCACTTAGTAGGCACTCGATGAGTCTGAAGGACATGAAGCCTACTGTCCAGCCACAAGTAGAAAAAATGTCTATGTCAATATCACTCACTGTTTTATCTGGCTGTTATATCAGACAGATTCATTTAGATGAAGTCTGTTCTCAGCTGGATGTTTGGCATCATGTGACCCAAATATCTTGCATCTATTTTGCATATTGTAAAAGCCATTAGGATGCAGGGTTTGTAATCATACATACAAACTTAATTTCAAATAAAAACCTCAATTTGTACCCACACTATTGTAACTTCTTTAGACTTTGGGCCTCAAACCAGAATGACAAGGGTACAGGGGTCCAGCCATTTGGGCAGGCCATATGGGCTGATCTGATCACAGAAACCAAAGCCCCTCACTCCAGTGGTGCCCTACTTAGAGGCGCAAAGTGCTCACTTGTCCCCGCTGAGGCCTTAGAAAGCACACTTGGGGTGATGGTGTTTGCAAGAGTTCTGAGCTGGGCTCAGCTTCATCATCTGTGATCGTACTTGGGGGCTTGGGATGAGTTACAGCCACACCCACCCAGGCAAGGCTGAAATCACCAGCAGTGATGACATCACTCTGGTAATTGGTTACCCTGAAGAACAAGCCTCCCTTATAGGATGGGGAAACATGAAATGATGAGATGATTCATCTACAAATGGTAATTTTTCATACCACTTAAGTTCTTTCTCAGCTTACCCTACTGAGTCAGCCATGCTGTCACCTGACTAGTAAGAGTAGTTGAGGTCTTACTCTGTGCCAGGCACTGTGCTAAGCTCTTTCCATGTCTTATCTCATCTTATCCTGAAACTCTGTAAGCTAGGTACTATTAATAGCCCCACAGTACTAACGAGGGAACTGAGAGCAAAGAAGGTAAGTAACTGCCCTGAATCTTTCAGCTTGTATGCGGAAGAACTGGGATTGGAAGCAAAGTTTTCTTTCTGATTTAGAGTCCTTAACTATGATTGCTTTACCGTATTGTGCAACCAGTTAACTAAAAGAATACATCCGTATCCCCACTCTATTCCAGAAAAGAGGCCATCCTTTCAGGAATAAGAGGGGAAATAATTCAGTCGTTCTCAAACGCCCATGGTTTTCTCTCTCTGGCGGCCCAGCCTCCTTCACTAGGAGGAGGGAAACTGACTCCCAAGTCCCACGCGTGTTTCCCGATGAGCAAGGACAGGGCTGCCGGCTGGCCACCAAGCTCACCGTTAAGAAGTGCCGGTCCTTAACTTCGCGCCTCCTCTGGCTGTGAGCTGGCGGGTAGGCCGGCAGTGGAGGAGCTGCTACAGAAAGGGGGACAGTGGCTCTCTGCTCCCGGCGATCACTCCGGCTCCGGTGTTCTGGGGGCAGAAAAAACAATAATACAGAAGCATACTTGGCATTTTCAATTTCTCTTGCCCCCTCGGGAGGATGAACAAAAGGCTGGAAAAAAAGTGAGTTTTTGTGAATCTAGCTCATTTGTATACTAAATAAGAATTTCAGAATGTTTCTGAACTTTCACTTCATATTAAAATGAAGTTGGATACCTACATTTCAGTGGGTCCATCTCATAATCTTTGTACAAAATGGCTCACTCTGAGTTTGGAAAGAGCAGTATATTTCTCAATGTTTCTCATTTCAAAACAACATGAGCAAAAAAAAAATCTGGAACAATGGAGGAAGATTTGCTGACATCAGTGCTGGAGTGGACAGTAGGCACAGACACACCAGAGCCTCCTGGGGAATGCCAGGGACAAATGCTCACAGCCATCCAGCTCACACTGGCTCAGAGGTGCTGACGGCAAGCCAGTTTTTAAACTGTTGGTAGCCTGAAAAAGGCTATGGTGGGAGTATTTACATCACAGAGATTGATGAATGCTACACATCAAGGCTGTTATGTATATATTGTATTTTATTACATTTTTTTAAAGAGCCTGTGACCAGCACACCATTGCAGCCATCTAAGCCCTGTCACCCAAAACATTCAAGAGGGCTTTGAAATCCTGGGCTCCTAGAGACAGTAAAGGAATCCCAGTGACAACAGTTATCTGATTTAGGACTAAAGCTACCTCTGGGAAAAGCCAAGAAATATCTCTATGTGGGATGAAGTGAACCCAACTTCATAACAAGAATCACTGAGACACCAAGTACACAATTTAGCTTTCTGGGTGTCTCAGTGAGACCCCAAGCACACACTGGCCAACATACCGGCCACACCAAAGGCTGCCCCAGCTGCCCAAATCCAGCCCACACTCATGCCTAGGGCCTGAAGTCTCGTGACCCCCTCATGACCAAGGTACAAATTTGTGCAGCAGATTTCTTACTCTGCCCTCCTGTTATTTAAACTTGCCACTACTCAACACACGTACAACAATAATCATGAGCAATATTTACTGAGCAATTGCCACGTGCCAAAGATGCTTTGCTAAAGCTCTTTATATGCATCATCTCGACAACTGCACAAAGTAGGCACTGATACCGTCTCTGTTTTGCAGATGTCTAAATGGGCTCAGGGAGGCTATGTCACCGCTGACCTGTCAGTGGTACATGCTTGGCCCCAGGGCCCACTCTTGACCACTACTTGACCTATAGGCTCTATAAGGTCCTAACATACCTTCTCACTCATTAGAGCAAGACTGCTTGAGTTTGATAGTATTTGATTATAATTATATTTTATCACATTCTAATTATTAAAACATTGATAATATAGAATATGGAGATTTGGCTGCTCATAAGACACAACTTACTTTTTTACCTGTGTTAGGAAACAGAACTAACTACACTGACTTCAGGTGACATCAGAAGCCCTTTCTCCAAAGGCCCTATAGTGCCCAGTGCCCATTTCATTTCCATCATCGGATTGATAAAAATCAGAATCTCTCTATATGTCTGCCTCTTTCACTAGAAGGAGGACAGAGACTATATTTTATTCAGCTTTCAATCCCAGTGCCCTGCCATGCCTGTGACATAGTGGGGTCTCAATAAATGTTTGCTGAGTGACTTAAAGGAAGAAGGAATTAATGCTTTCATTAAAATCTTTTAACACTAGAATGCACTCTATACCCCTATCTTTCTCATGGGCTGTATTGTCAGTGCCCTCACTGTTAGGTCCTTCTCTAGGTCCTGTTGCCTGTTTCCACTGGCCTCCCTAATGCTGGTCCCTTTCCTCTTTGCTGTATTCAGTGTGCTGCAGTCTAAAATAATACCCAAGCACTCTCAAGCTTTCTGATTTCTATCCATGTCCAATTGACCTGTCTGCGTGGGCCCCCCTGTATCAACTGCCAACTTCTGTCTGTGTCAGGAAAATGTGGCAATATTCCTCATCTTCCTTTGCTTGGGATTCTTTAGACAAATGCTGACTCCCATTCACAACCAGAGAAGAGTCTTCATCACCATGTAGGTAGTCTTTGCTAAACTGCCTACGAAGCCAATGTTTATCAGGAAGACTCTTCTTTCTTTAAAGTGCCTGCTTCCAAGGCCACCATCATTTTTCTGTGCAAGCAAACAGTGGGCTTTTCTAAATGGGCAGCACAAGGAAAAGCTTTTATATTCTTAAATTCATAATGAAGAGCAGAATACAGGTGTCACTGGTTAGGAGAAGGTGGAAGGAGGGGAGGAGTCCGGAGAGAGACATCAACTCAATTTCCCATTCAATTGCTCCCCTCCCATATTTCCTTAAATATCTCTCTTTCATTTGCCCTAGGCCAGCAGCAGCCAGGCGAGATTAATGGCTCCCCAACAATACTTTTTTCTGGTTGTGAAGTGAGGAGAACATTCATCTACTAGAGCCTGAAACTGCAGTAGACTCTTGGTCCTCACTCCCTTAGACTGATGGAACTTAGACCCCAGCCCTGAAACTTGATAGGAAAGTAAATCTAAAATATATTTATATTTATCTCTTTATAGCCACTTAGTAATCTTTCCCTCCTTGTTTTACAAACATAAATGACGGCATAGCTTAAAGCTATTGTTGGCTCTGAGCATTAAAGAATTGCTAAGAAAAAAGGGGAAAAAAGAGGAATTGGATTCGAGATAACTTTAAATCCATTATGGTGCTGCTTCCTCTGGGAAGCCTTCCCTGAAGCTCCATAGCATAATTAGTGCCTTTCTTCTGAGCCCCTATATCACTGTGCTGAAATTACCTGGTTACCTCTCCATCTCCCTCACTAGATCAGGAATTCCTTGTGGGGATGGACCATACTTTATTGCTCTCTGAATCCTAGCGTTAGCACAATGCCTGGCCCTCAGTTGACTTTGTTGAGGGGGTTGCTATTGAGCAGATCTTGAAGGCAACCAATTTCTAGGTTCTGATCTCAGTCCTCCAGCTCCATCCTTATGGCCTCGTCTCCAAAAGGAGCATAGTGCTGCTGCCACCGAGCCTCACTTGTGTGTGTTTCATTATCCACTCCCGCCTGGTGGAAGCCAGGATATTCCAGCTGTCTAAATAGAGAACCTACAGGGAAGCTCACTGCGGCATTTGCTGAGCAAGGCGGTTGTCTGATAGGTCAGTATTAATCCTGGCCACCAGATGGCAGAAGTGGTATTCTGATGAATGCACTGCTAAGCTACCGTGTTTCTCGGACAAGGTTAAAAAAAACCTCACTTTCTAATTTTAATTCTACTCTGCATGTTTTTAATTCTATGATGCCTATAATTCCTGTTTATGGCTCTCTGCAGTGCTATTAAAACTACTACACCCAAGATTTGCTATTGAGACAACCACAAAGCAAGCCAGTCTATGGAGGGCAAGATACAACTCCACAGTCTTCCTTCCAAACCCCTGGAGGCCCCATAGCCCTCTCTCAGCCCCCAGGAGGAAGTTCTGAGAAAATTGATATTGGCACTTGCTGTTCCTCAGTTCTGCCATTAAGTCCAAACCTGACAACGTAGTGAAATGTGATAGCTTATGAGCAGCTTAATGTTATCTGGTTGAATCTGGAAAAATCTAAACACGGATGACTTATGAATAATAATAAAGGGATAAAAATAATTATGTCTAAAGGGCTAATATTACTCAAGCTCTCTAATGATGACATCAGAGAAAGTATTTAGTGAGAATGATCAGATTACTTTGTCATCATTCTGTGCCCTCAATGCTCAACCAGTTTTCTGCAGGATTTGATTCAGTTACCCAAACATTTATTGAGGACCTACTCTATGTCAGGCTCATGCTAAGTGCTTTGAATAAAAAAAATTAATAAGCTATCATCCTCGCCCTTGAGTTGTTCGTGGATTAATGGTGGAAGACAGGCCCATAAGTGGTTAGTTATGATATAAGCTTATAAGTGGCATGATGGGAGGATGCACAGGATATCATGGGAAGGGTGCCTAATCCAGGCTGCAAAGGAATGGCGAGAGTGTTAAGAAAGATTTCCAGAAGGTGGGTTGCACTAAAAATTTGATAAAGAAGAACTTTTTAGCCAACTATAAAATCAAAGTGAATAGTAAGAATGCCAGAGGTATGTCTAGGGGATACTGATCATCACCCTTCATTGTAAGTGTCAACAGTATCTGCTGCTAATAACCAAGGGGAACTTTTAGAAACAATTGCATTAGGGATATTAGTAGGTTAGCTCTTTCATTAAAAGGGAAAAAGACTAGGGATGGGGAAAAAGGAGAAGTCATACATATGTGGAAGAAAATAAGCTGAAAACAACATATGTCATTTTATATCTCCATCTTGATAGTGACATTAAAATATTTTATTTGAATTTTAATACTTTTGCAAAATACCATTCCTTGAAGGAGCATAAGGAATTTGGAACAAAGACATTGAAAGTACAGACACCATCTGTCTCTATAACAAAAATCTAAAGGCCAAATAAGCTGGCATGCCAACTTCTGATACCCAATTTAGGGGACTCTAAAAGGATGATGCCAGTTTTTAATCTCCTTGTCCTCATTAGAATGGTTTTAAGGCACTGAAAAGTTACCAGTGTAAGAAAAGGTTGTATCTTCTACCTTGACTGCTCTCTGCCTATCTCTGACTTTCTCGGGACTATGAGAGAAATAGAAATAGAAATATTTATTTACTTCCCAAGGACACAGTGTGTGGTGAGGAGAAAAACAGCTCTGGCTGGGGATCTGCAGGCCAGGGTCTGGGTCCTGGCAGTCTACCTAACCTGCTGTGTGTGACCCTGAGCAAGTTTCCTGACCTCTCTAGGCTTCCATGTGCTCTGCTGTAGAATGGACCAGATCACCCATGTTCAGCAGGTGCAGAAGAGCCCCCTGGGGGAGGTTCTAATTGTTAGAGGACTGGGCGGGAGCCAACGATGACAGCCATCCTACAATGCACAGGACGGTCCTGAACCATGAAATAGTGCCCCAGGTCCCACAAATATCCCACCAGAATTGCTTTTAAGGAAAAGCCTAGAATCTATTTGAATCAAACCTGATTCCCTTTTAATTGTAATATAAAGTTGTTGTTTTTTTTTTTTGCTCATGTTTAATATACGCTGAATGCACCAGTTTTCACGGTCTGTCCTCCTGCCCCTCAACTCCTTTGTTTCCCTATACATTTTGTTCAGAATGGCTTCTGGTTGTCTTTACTTAATCCAAACCTACTGTTTGTTTGTTTGTTTGTTTGTTTGTTTTTGAGGAAGATTAGCCCAGAGGTAACACATGCCGCCAGTTCTCCTCTTTTTGCTGAGGAGGACTGGCGCTGAGCTAACATCCGTGCCCATCTTCCTCCCCTTTATATGTGGGACACCTGCCACAGCATGGCTTAACAAGCAGCGTGTAGGTCTGCACCCGGGATCTGACCTGGCAAACCCTGGGCCACCAAAGTGGAACGTGCGAACTTAACTGCTGCGCCACTGGGCTGGCCCAATCCAAACCTACTTTTGATAGGTGCATTAATTATATCTTCTAGTGCAATCATACCCAGGCATTTGCATATTGCAAATATTATTAGTATTATAAACAATTTTCCTTTTAAATTCTCCTTATTACCATATTTAGACCATAATGCTATTTTTAATCATGTGTATAGGCAGGTTATATTACCCATGAATTTCATTTCAGGGTAGAAAAGGGATTGTTTCAAAGTACTTGCTATAACAAAGGGAGGTGTTGGGACTGATGGGACAGAGAACAACCCCTGGATGGGACAAGCTCTGAGTTCTCTCTTGGAAAAGCCCCCCAAGCTCAGGAGCAGTCACCTCTGCGCAGGGCTTGCAGACTCTGCCGGGCATGGCGGTGCAGCTCCTCCACGCAGGGCGGCCTTGTGGCTGGGAGGAAGATGTTTCTCTGCTGGTGCCACGGGGCACGGTAGTACACACTCAGTTTACTCTCAATGTCCAGGTTGGAGACAGCTGCAAGACAGAGAGAAATGGGGCATTATACATCAGTAGCTTTAAATTGCGCACTTGGCAGACCCTGGGGTTGGGGGGGGACAGGGTGGAGTCTGGATGGAGTGGAAGTCCGGACTGTTGCATTCACATTAGGAGCTCACTCAAGGCTGGAGAAAGGTTTAAAGTTTACTATACAGATATGGACAACCTTTGCCCTCAAGCCAAGGGATGGGAGACCCCAGGACACTGGCCATCTGCCTGTGACCACTAACTTCCTCCCCACCTTCACTTCACACTCTCTGACATAGTTGCTCATTGACCTGGACAAGCCCCTGGCCAGCCATGCTTGAGGGTGGGGTGGGGCTCTTGCCTTCTAAGAAAGCAGAGAAAAGCTTCAGGGATGAGTTGGAAAAGTCACCTCAGCTCTAGTCTTCTGGCCACCGGGCCTCAAAACTATGGTTCTGCACACCTGCTCCTGATGCCCACCTGTGCTTTGCCCTCCCTTACCTTGCTTTCTGTCCTGTGACCCCTGGCCCCTGATCCTCACTATTTAACCTTATTCTGCCTTCCACTTGCCAAGTCTGTTGCCTGCCATGTTTCAAAGCATTGCTCAACTTCCCTAGTCTCACCCAGGGGAGAGCATAAGCATTAAAGAAATCATTACAGGGATGATGGATGTTAAGGGAGGGAAACCACAGACAGTGCTGGTGAGGAGAAGGGCACAATCCTTGCAACTCCTCTAAGACATCAGGGAAAGACGTCTCCTTCCCCCCGATGCAGCATTTAACCCATTATATCTTCTTCATGTACACACTGAGCCTAGGATGGAGATCACCCAGGAGGGGAAGATAAATTCTAGTGGAAGGTGCTCTTCCTAAGCAGGAGGATTCTGATTAGGAAATTACTGCACAGAGGAATTCCTGGGCAGCCTACTAGCCTCAGGAATGGCAAGAACTAGCCCAGGCTGCTTTACCCTCCAGACCTACTATCCAGACCAGACCCCCGTCCTGGGCCCACCCTGCTCCTCCCAGTCTCATCACCTCCTTCCGCTTCTTTTCCTCTTTTTCTCAGCGTGTGATTTGGGGGCATTCTGCCCAACTATTTGTTCCTGTGCCCCAAATAGGCTTTTAGTTCCTCTCTGATCCTTTTCTTTTCAAAGTCTAGTCTACCATTTCACTTTGTCTGAGAAGCCTTACATAGAATAAGATACACTACAGATAAAGCAGAAAGGCAAATGAAAAAGGGAGGGTACTTTTGTAGAAGGAGAATAGAAGAAAAACTGGGAAAAATGAAACCTTTTGATAATTAATCCCCCCCACACACCAAATATGCATTTATGGCAGTTATTTTTGGTTTTGGTTTTCAGTGCAGTCTTCAGTAGTGCTTTTCTCTAGAATAATGCATCATAAGCACAAGAACCACCAAGAGAAACAAAGACCTATTTCCAAAGATGCTGAAGAAACATCACATATACAGGGTCAAGGGGACATCGCCATGCCTTTAAAACAGTGCTGTCCAGTAGAACTTCCTGTGATGACGAAAATAGTTGTGCCATTCAATGTGGTAGCCACTAGCCACACTGGCTACTAAACACTTTCTAATTTTTAATTTTATTTAATTTTAATTAATTTTAACTTGAATAGCCATAAGTGGCGATCATACTGGATAACTGTAACCATAAAGTCTATTATATTCTCTCACTTTCAGCTACAGAGCAGATTACTCTTTTTGACCTAGATTTATTCTTCCTTGCTGTTTAATCTCCAAGAAGAATTCAAACGCAAGGGTTAGAGATCCCAGGATTATCTTCCTGGATAGGGGAGGGTATTTTTAGCAGAAAGTTCTATGGGGCCAAGAATAAAGGCAGCAACTTTTCTTCCTTGAGTTGCTCTATAACCTCAACCCTTTCCTTAGAAACCATAAGTGCTTGGTGAACCAGTCAGGGGTCATTGAGTCCTGGGGACAAGAAGACCTAGGATGAATCACGGAGGGAGGAACCAGCCTCTTCAGGCTTTAGATGAGGTGTGGGAGGTCTTGGGGTAGAAAGGGCAAGCCATATCTGGATCAGAGCTTCCTTCTCTCATGTGTAAGGTAGTGGGGAGTGCTGAAGAAAGAGGCTTTATTTAGCCACTGTAGGAAGAATGCTCTGGTTCAGTGACCAGGACTGACTAAAAAGTTCGCCTCTCCCTGGATGCAGGGGTTGGCTCTCCCCGAGTAGGGCAGAGGTCATTATCAAACCCAACAGAGGTGGCTGTGAATTCATGTGCTAGTGACAATTGGGAGAAGGGACAGAACAGAACACCTGCCTGGTGGAAAGACGAGGCAAGAAGTTCAGTGGGCAGTCCCAGAAGTAGAGGGGCTTTGGAGTACCTCCTCTCCCAGGTCCATTTCTTCAGGAAGGCAGGAACTAGGATTCAGGGCTGGGCTAGATGACTTGGGGGTAGACCAGAAGACTCTCACAGCCCTGCATTCCCTCAGCACCACTGACCAGAAGCTCAGGGTATTAACTTTCGATTGCCCCTCAGAAACCAGGTCAGGTGGTCATGGCTCCTCAATCTTTATGTGGGGAAGAGCCGAGCTCCTGCTATTTATCTCAGTGTTGATCTGAAGAAAAGACTTATTAGAAGTCCTCATCAAAAACACAGATTCCTGAGCTCTAACTTAGACTTCCTGAACCAGAATTTCCAAAAGAGAGGCCTACTTATCTGTATATCTGAAAAGTGCCCCCAGATTATTTTTTTTATCATCAGGCAAGTTTGACAAATACAAAATATTATCTGATGATGCCTTGGGATCTTAAGGGAGATGGACAATATGCAGGAAGGGAAGAGACTGCTGAAAATGGAAATATCCATTCACCCATGGAACATTTTCTAAATAGGTATTATGTCCCCCACACAGTGCTAGGTACTCAGACACAGCACAGAACAAAACACACAAGAATCTCTGCCTTCGTGGAGCATACACTCTCTGGTTCTCTGCGAAAGGGTTCAGGTGTGATGCTGCCTGGAAGCAATAGGTTGGGAGACGTGACCTCTGGCAGACTCCTCCTGTTTTGGATTCCCTGGGGATGTTTTTTTTTTTTAAAGATTTTATTTTTTCCTTTTTCTCCCCAAAGCCCCCCGGTACATGGTTGTACATTCTTCGTTGTGGGTCCTTCTAGTTGTGGCATGTGGGACGCTGCCTCAGCGTGGTTTGATGAGCAGTGCCGTGTCCGCGCCCAGGATTCGAACCAATGAAACACTGTGCCACCTGCAGCGGAGCGCGCGGACTTAACCACTCAGCCACGGGGCCAGCCCCCCTGGGGATGTTTTAAGACTTCTAGACTCTAAAGGCCCTAAACACTGAAAAGATTGTAGTCCCTACTCCTCCACCTCCACCTTTCTGCAGTAGGTAATCCCAAATTAAAGAATAAATGGGCATATCATAAAATAAATATAAAGAAGCTCAGTAAAATTCTCTTTCTTTATTACATATTAAATATCAAGTTATTGAAAAAAACATTTTTTGGTGTTCCTGCTTCATGATGCTCTAAACACATTCTTACTGTGCCGACTGGGCAAGCCAGTGCTTCCAAGCTGCTGAATTCTGCCTGCTGCTCAGGACTGTAGATTCTCAGATGAGAAGACTAATGCATGAGTTCCAGCATGGGCAGCCAAGTCATGGTTCCTGGGAAGAACCAGCTCTCACAATGACAGCCTTCAAGGCTAGGAATCCTCACCTCTCCCTGTCCGAAGCCTATTTCTTTATCTGCTGAGAAGCTATGATGGATTTCTGCCATGCATTAGCAGGTGAACATTTCATTCATTGGTTGCCACAAAAGTTGTTTATCTCTTAGACAGGGAAGGGAAGGAAAACTCTTTACTGCCTTTGCTTTCACTTTTGTCCTTTGGTTATAGAGCATTAACTAGTATTATGTGTCCACCGGAGGCAGACAGACAGGCACTAATGGAGCTCTTCCAGAGAAAACTATCCCATTTTCCTTCTTTAAAAAATCTATTCCTTTTCCCAAGTAACAGTTTAGCAAAAGTTGAATGTTACTCATTCATAAGCTCGCTGCATCACTGCCATTGCAAGGCTATTCCACATCTTCAGGTTCACCCTGCCCACTTTTCTTCCCTGTTTAACAATTTCACCATGGCTGAGCCGTGCAAAATAGCAGGCTTAGCATTCCCAGTAATGTTCACTCATAAAAATGATACGAAGAGAAGCAAGAAGGTTTCTCCTCTGCTTATTTGGATACATCCAGGGGCCCCTCTGTGGTAGGCAGAATTCTAAGATAGCCCCCAATATTCCTGCCCTCTCCTATACATACCCTGTATTGTCCCCTACCCTTGAGTGTAGGTGGAACTGTAGTGTAGCAGTGTAGGTGAATTATGTTACATTACATGGCAAAAGGGATTTTTAAGATCTCTGCTCAGTTGACTTTGAGTTAATCAGGAGATAATTTTCCTGGGTGGATCTGGCCTACTCAAGTGAGCCCTTAAAAAAAGACAAGAAGCAGCAGAGACACTCTCCCTTTGGCCCTGAAGAACAAATTGCCACATTGTAGAGAAGGCCACATGGCAAGTAATGTTGGGCGGCTTCTAGGATCTGAGGGCCTCAGTCCTACAACCTCAAGGAACTGAATTCTGACAACAAGCAAGGAGCTTGGCAGAGGCCTCTGAGCCTCAGATGAGAACTCAGCCTCAGCCAAAACCTTGATTGCAGCCCTGTGGGACCCTGAGCAGAAGACCTAGGTAACCTGTGCCCAGACGCCTGACCCATGGAAATTGCGAGATCATAAAATGGGTGTTATTTTACACTGCTACATTTGTGGTAATTTGTTATGCAATAGTAGAAAACTAATACACCCTCCCACTATTTTATCTACTTCCCTAGAGCCAGCCGCTTGCCTTGCCTGGTACTTGTCCTCTCCTCCCTTTGTTACTCCTCCCCAAGGAAGAGACAGGTAATAGCACAGGTTACAGTGGGAAATAAGGCTATGTGTCTCATTTTTATCCCTTACAGGAAGAAAAAGGTTATGTGGATGTATCATTTCTCTTATCCAAAACTGTAGGCTTTTGCAGAGAGCTCTAGCCATATGCCAAGCTCCAAGCCAGGTGCATTATATTCATGGTGTCTTCACACAACCCAAAGATTAAAGTATTGCTCCCATTTTACAGATAAGGAAACAGAAGCTCAGAGAAAGTAGTAAATTTCCAAAGTCATACACCTTGCAAGTAGAAGATCTGGGATTAAAATCTCTGGCTTCCAAGCTGTTGCTCTTTCCCAAACCAATATTGATGAGTTTGCCTAAACTAAGGCTGATTGGGGGAGGGAGTGGGGAGTGGCTGTCTGCCACATAAAAAGTATCTAGTGCTTCTCAAAATAAAAATAAAGGATTTAGAACTGCTACTCTCTGTATCATCCATAGTATTAAGTATAACCAAGAACTGAGTGAATCTTTCAGAAGGTGCCCAGCAGATGTATCATATTTCAGAAATACAAATAGCACCACAAACAGATACCACAAAACCAAACTGCTCAAAGAAAATGCCATGGTAGGAAATGTCCACAGGGCAGTGAAAAAGTCTTTATAGACTGAACTTAGTTCATTTCCCTGTTGACTCTGGAGATAATGGAATTTTCTAGACCTTGATTCATAGTGATGTATTGAAAGCATGGATATGGTCACTGGGTTTATTGGAAATGAGCTGACTTAGAAGTCAAGGAAAACTAGTGGCTGCCACTTGGAAAGACCAGGCCCATTTCTAAGGGCAGGAGGAGGCACGGGTTTAGGAACTGCTGGGAAGGGGTAAAAATCAGGGGCAAATATAATCTTGCCCCAAGCCTCCCCAGCCCTCGGTCTCCCCCTGTGCTGCTAGGGTTGGTACTTGTTCAATATTGCCTTTCCTGGCCTCATGAGCTTCTGACTCCCTTAATGCTTCATTATCCCTCGAAGGAGGGCAAAATGCTTATTCTTGGCCTCTCTTCCTAGAAAGCCTCTCAACCTCAAGCCTCCACCCCTGCCACTGGCTCTCTCCCCATGCTGCTCCTTCTTCTTTCTCCCAGGCTCTCAAGAATGTAAAACGGGGAAGGTAACAGCTGAAATCAAAGTTTGAATGCTACGTGTGGTAAAAATTTCAGAAAAATGTGCAAGTGACTCAGAAATGGAATTTCTACCCTTTCAGGGAAGGGAAGGGATTTTTGAAAATGTTCTGGGGCTGCCCATAGCCTAGTGGTTGAGTTTGCATGCTCTGCTTCCGTGGCCCAGAGTTTCACCGATTTGGATTCTGGGCACGGACCTCCGAGCACCACTCATCAGGCCATGCTGAGGTGGCATCCCACATGGCAGACCTAGAAGGACCTGCAACTAGAATATACAACTAGGTACTGGGGAGCTTTTGGGAGAAGAAGAAGAAAAAGAAAAAGAAAACGTTCTTAGAGTACCTACAGGACTGACTACCTACATACACCTCGCTATCCTTCCTTCCTGCCTTTCCACACATCTCACCCACCCCCATCATAACACCTTTCTGCTGGGAACACATCTCTCTGCAAACCATCCATTCTGATGCCCTGTGACAGAAAGAAGCAAGGAGTGTGTTAGCACATTAATATATTAATGAGTATCTGAAATAGTCAGTGTCACAGATATGTCACCAGTTTGCTCCCCAGGTCCCTGCTACACTGAAGCTAATCCTCAGCAGCCATCAGCTTGGTAAGCAAAATGGAAATCACTCAGGGTCTCTGTTACTGCTGCCCGAGTTCTCAGATCTGCTGGGAGGCTTGGGAGGGGATTTCAAGAAGTGAAACCATTCATTTTCTCCTCCCCTTCCTTCCTTGGCAACCAGCACCTTGCTTAATCTGCTTGGCAGTATGGAGGAGGGAGCACCAAAGCTCCTGCCACCTGTGGAGCAGCCAATGCCAGAGCCAGGTTCCCACGGTCTGTCCCTGCTGGGCTTCCTTTTCTGTAAAACCACAATAATTCAGACTTGTTCCCCACTATAGACAAGGCATCAATGTGGATCCCTCAGCATCAGAAAAATCTAGGCTTCCTAACAAGTTCCAGTGCCCTGAAACATTCCAACACCCAAAGAATAGGAAAACGTCTGTGTATTTACTTATACACTAAAATGACCTAGAACAATTTTTCCCTAAAACTATTTCCCCCAACTTCTAAAACAAAATGACGCTTCATACCAGGACTGTTTAATTATTATGGTTGCTATTGTTGTTGTTTTAATGTCCAACATCCTGTGGAAAGACCACTAGAAGCCTGGGTTCTACTCACAGTTCTGTGCCCTTGTGCAAGTCACTGAACCTTGAACCAGGACTTAAGTTCCCATCTTTACAAATGAGTTTGGACTTTCTGCTCTCTGAGTCCTGTCCTGCTCCGTTTATGTCTCTGCTTTCTACCAGTCACCAAAATTAAGTGAGGTTGCATCCTCTACCCAGAAACACTCTGTATTCAAGCTATGGCAGGATGGGTTGGGAGAAAGACCCTGGGTTCTGGGTTGGAAAGATGGGGATTCCTCATGGCAGCAGGGGATCCAGAATAAATTATTGAGAACAACTCTTTGGGCCTCTGTAAAGTGGGAATCCTAGAGCCTTCATGAGAGTGGTTCTGAGGATCCAGTGAAACGATAAGTCCTTGCTGTGATACTGCATACTAAATATTAGTTCCCTTTCCTGGACTGGGAACAAAAGAAGACCAAGAGGCCAGGATTGGGGTCCAGGTTCAAAAGAAAAAAGTCTGGAGTTTTCCAAGTTTCTTATTTTTTCTTTATTTTCCTGTCTTCTTAGTGAGTGAAGTAAACAAAGATGAGGCCACTAGACATCATCCTTTGGAGGGCTCTTACAATCTGGAAACTGGAAAGAAGGCTGCCCACAACCAGGGAGCCTGTGACCTCTCTGGCAGATCGTATGTCCCCAGTCTCTGATATTGGTTGACTTGGGCAGCGTTTCGTCTAATGACTTGGAGATCCTAATTCTCTGAGTCATTGTCAGAGTCGCAGCACTGTACATTCTCCTCAGAAGCGGTTTGTAATTTACTTGTTTATCTTCGGGTCCTTCTGCTGCCATCTTCTACACCATGCACTTCCTCCAGAATGTAAGCATGTAGCCATCTGTCACAGCTCAGCTATTGTTTCAAGAAAATTCCTTTAGGCATCTAGCAGAGTCATTGGATTCTACAGCTGGAGGGGAACTTGGAAATTATGGAGTTCTGTGTTTTTTCAAACCATAGGGCATGAACCATTAGTGGATTGTGAAATCCATTCAGCAGGTCAAGACTAGCATTTTTAAAACAATAAAATAGAAGAGAGTAGAATAGAAAATAGCAAAATGCACTTCATGTACTAAGTATTGTTTTGTGAAGCTATTGTTTCTGTCATGTGTGTGTGCATGTGTTTGTGTATGTGTGTATGCCGGGTTTTGATGTGAAAATCTTTTCCTCGCTCTGGGTAGCAGTTGACACACTGAAAAGTACTGCTTAGGTCACTCATCCCATGTACTGATGAGGAAATTGAGGTTCAAAGATTTGACCCAAGATCATAGAGCTGATTTTTGGCAGAGGCAAAAACAAAGCTCAGGTCTTCTGACCCTGGGTCCACGCACTTCCCTTGGTAACCTCTTCCTCCTATGCCAGCATTCAGCCTGTCTGCTGTGCCCTTCATCTCTCTCAGTAGTTATTTGCTACCTATCATATCTATCAGGTTGTTCTTCCAAAATACACACTCACACACACATCACACCTCTTCTCTAAGAAACCAGCCATTATTATTTTAGAATTCCAGAAGCGCTTTAGCCCAGGGAGCAAAGAACAACTTTCCCAGGGATGCTGATGCTGCCAGTCAGCAGACACATATTGAGCAGCAATAGTTTAAAGAATGAGGGACCAAGGCAACACGGTAGGTATTAGATTGAACAATATTAAATTAGTGATATTCAACTGTTTTGCTCTACAAAAACTATCTCAATAACTCAATCTAATCAACCTCAAGGTTAGCGTTACCGTAGGGGCCAGCATGCTTTTAGATAGTGGTAAAGTGCTTGCTTTCTAGCAACCTGGTCTGAAAATGACCAGCCCATCACTAAGTCATGAGACATTTGTGCAAGTTTTCAAGGCTTGCATGCCTGAGCTAAAATCAGAGCGGGAGGAATGGGAGCTTGATTCAACTCTTGCTTCATCAGCCCCACACCCCTTAAAGAGACACTGGCAGTTTTACAAGTTTGCAAACAGGTTAAAGTATAGAAAAGATAATACTGATCAGAAATAAGGAATTGGATCTTTCATGAGAGCCAAATGGATAGTTAAGAAATACTTCCAAGATTCAGAAAACAGTGAATGTCACAAATCTGTTTTCATTATTTGCAAAGAACCAGGTGAGATTGGTTACAGGGAAGCCCATGAGTGTCATCCTTTGGTACTCTGGGCCCTTGAAAGCAGGAAAATGGAGAGGAAAGAAGGCGCTCTGCCCACAAAGATGAATATGATGTTTTAAAGTCCCTTCACTCCTGCTCAAACTATAGATGTGATTCATGAACACGGGCACCTTTGACGTTCCAGGGAAGAAAGTGGAGCTGGAGTGGGAGAGGCAGGTCAGGAAAAGCATGTGAAAATCAGCTTTCTATTCAAGAGACCATGCATACAACCACTGGATGTAAGAGGAACGGGTTCTGTTTCCAGCATCGTGCACAGAGCCACTCTGGTCCTCTTGGACAAATGCCCTTGGCTTGGTTAAATTATGAAGCAGTAAGATAATTAGCACGTGATACCCAATTATATATGCTGATAAATCTCTTCTCCTCGGTGGAGGTTAGTCTCTTAAAATTTACTTAGAGATCACTGGCAACAATGGAAAATTTAAAAATACTCATGAAAGGCCTTACATACCACCTCCACTGCACTTACTTAGAATTATTACTTGCTAATTAGTATCTTCACAGGTAGAGGAGAAGTGATGCCCTTTATTGGGCCAACAAAGAAGCTATAAATACATGAGCCTGCAAGCCAAAAGGAATTCTTTTCCAAGGACCTTTCAATCCCAAAAGCCTAGACATTTATAATGAGTTTTATGCTCTCTATAAAAGACATGGCATGAGCTATATGAGTGGGGAATACTTAATACAAAATATATTGAATCTGGAGTCAGGAAAGATGTGTTCTCTTGTGACTCAATTAGCCTGCTTCTAGCTGAGTCTGCAGCAATATCAACGGAGACCCATTCTCCATGGACAATGGCTTTTTTACTCTCTATCTGCCCATGGAAGACAGGTTCAGAAAATGAAAAGAAGAGTTTGAGTTTCCTCAGGACAGCCATTGAGACAAAGGTTCAGGTAAAAGTAATTTATTTAAGAGGTAATTCTAGGAAGCTACCAGTAGGGGGCAAGGAGAAGTGAGAAAGGGAAGAGAAGTGAAAGAAGCCAATAAAGGGCACACTCAAGAGCATGTTATCACTGTAAGTAACTGAGGCTGGATCCCTTTGGGCGCCAGTACTAAACACACACCTTAGCAGCAAGGGAGTTGGGATATTTATCTACCACTTCCTGTCAGTCATTGGTTGAAGGCTACCTAGTTGCCAGAGCAATATTTCCCTGGTACTTCTAGAAAAGCAGGCTCCCTGGCCAGAGAAAGCCCTCAGGCAAAGAATGCAGGTCCTGGGAGATGTAAGTCAATCTGCTGTGCACTGAAGTGACAAGGGTGAGGGAATATGGGCAGGGCACCAATAGTCTTGGGGGTTTTAGAAATGTAACCCTCACAGCACACAAGCACGTGCATTTCAAATTTGGGATGTCTTGATTGTGCAGCTGGCTATTTTTAAAAGTTCTCCAGTGCCAGAGTGGCTTAAAATGGATTTATTGTCACAATCCCCCAAGTGTGGCAGTGAAGAACTCTGGTCATACAGCTCTGGATCCCAGTTGAAACATTAGCTGGGAGAGCCGTGGCCTGGAGGCCCGGCTGAGGGAAGGCTGCCTTCTGCAGGGGCATGGACCCGGCACTCTGGCTATTCCCAGAGTCTTGCCTCCTGTGTGGCATCGTGCAGGTCACTGGACCTCTCAAGGTTTATTTCCTCCTCTGTCTGAGTTTCAGGCATGATAATGTGTCCCAGGTTCATCTTGCACATTTGCTGCACAGACCTGGAATCAGCCCTTTCTCCAAGAAGCCCTGGCTCTTCTCAGAGGGAACAGGCTTTAGAGACCACATTCTGCATGCCAGGGGTACTCATTGTTGGTGCGTTGTCATTGACTCTAGGCTTCTTCAATAGACAGAGCTAGAAAATATGAAAGTTTCAGAAGGTGAAGATAAATCATGAGTTCAAACTGCTATTTCCAATTCAAATCTAAGATTGCAGGTTTTAATTTAACTTCCTTGACTTTATAATTCTTTTCTCTTATGCTGAAAATCTTGATTCTTAATGACAGTGGCATAATTTCTTATTTGAATAGTCTCAAAATTACTACAATAAGGCAATTGAATTCAGTTTTAGATTTCCTTTTGCTTTTCTTTTGTCTTTAAGATATTTTCTACTAGAAATGGACAGTAAAGAGTACTTTGTTTAAAAGTCACATAAAATGATTGAAGGTGTTGAATACAATGATTGTTAAAGTCCTGTATATTCCTTTGTGTACATAAAATGAGAAAACTATGAGAGGTTCCTGGCGGCCCTATTCAGGTAGATCTAGTTCATAAATAACTAAAATCCATCTAAAGTTCCTGCATTTTTTTAAATAATCCTTTTTTTTTTAAAGATTCACCTTGAGCTAACATCTGTTGCCAATATTCCTCTTTTTTTTCTTCCCAAAGCCCCAGTGCATGGTTGTATATCCTAGGTGTAAGTCCTTCTAGACCTATGTGAGCCGCCACCACAGCATGGCTACTGACAGATGGTGGTGTGGTTCCATGACCAGGAACTGAACCTGGGCCACTGAAGCAGAGTGCGCCAAACTTTAACCACTAGGCCATCAGAGCTGGCTAGTCTGCATTTTTAATTTACAGTTTATTTGAGAAAAACATACAAGCCTTTTTGCCCTTCACACTCATCTGCCCCATGTGTTGCAATATGTAGAAAACTAAGAGTTCTTTTGCTTCCATCTTTGTCTCTTGGGAACTTTGCCACTGTTCCTCAGAGGAGCTGGGCTGGCTTTGTTGAGTAACAGCAAAGGAAAGCCCATGTGGTGATGAGGAGAAACTTTGATCTCCAGAAGACTTGAAAACTCAAGCCTGGAGGTCTTGGCATTTATCCCAGAGATCAAACACATATGTTGGCACCTGCAGGGAAAAGGGAAATGAACTAGCCATTTTTGAATCCAGAGACTATGATGGAAACTCCAGAAGCAATGGCAGAATTTACCAAAGGCCACAGGCCCATCAGAAGCTATGAATAGTAGCCTGTCTGGGGATCTCTACCAAGGATTTGGCTGAGTGGACTATGCACAGGAATCAGACCACTTCACCTATGAACAGTTGTGAATGAGCCCAAATACCAAGACACTAGGTTGAACCATATGAAATTGACATTTTTCTAGGTCAGAATAGTTGGATGTCGTCAATTTCATATGGTCCAACTTTATAGCTCTTAAATAAACAAATGAGGATCCCAAAACTCAATAACCTTTCAAAATAGATAAATGGCACCCTATTTCCCCCTCCCAGGTTCAAGGCATTTCTGTTATGTTTCTCTTTTCAGGTTGATTTGCTTAGGAGTCAGGCAGAGGTGAGAGGAGAGGGGAGAAAGAAGTTACAGCAGGCAAGTGATTCTAGAAGGTGGCATTAGAGAACAAGGGCCTTGGGCCCCAGTGCTGGCTGGCATAGTACAGGGGCTCACCAGCAGATCTTGACCGCAGTCCCTCCAAGTGTTTGAAGTCCCTGTCTAATCAGACTTGGGTCTGGGAGATAGAATGTGTCATCTCTTCTTAAGTGCAAGGTACTGTTTGACATACTTTAAGGAGAAAGAGATGCTGTAAGTGCCCTCAGGAGTTTATAATCTGGTAGCCATATTAGACAGATTAGATGATAATCCCAGGTGGAATCAAGTGTGCACCCTGAGAGAGGCACAGATTGCCACACAGGTTCAAGAGAAATGCCCTCTGCTTTGGGAAGGGGCGCAGGGAAGAGATAACCTTGAAGTAGGAGCAGGGTTGAGGGATATGATTAGCAAGGAGGTTGGAAAACACTGGAAGAGAACCATATGAAATTTCCATTTTGAGGTAAGAAAGATTTGAATATTGGCAATTTCTTATGAGGCAACCCAATATAAAGGTTGGAAAGAGTCTGTCAATGTGAATCCCAGGAGGAGTTCACTGCAGCTGGACCAGGAGTTGTGTGAAGCAGAGGGGGGCAGGTTAGAGGCCTCTGAGGAGGAAGACAACACCACTTAGTGAGCATGTACACGAGCCAGGCACTGGGTTGGGCTCTTGATAGAGGTAATCTCATTTGGTTCCCACAATAAACCCAGGAAGCACATTTGATTATTCCCCATTTATTGAATAGGCGCAGATTGGTTAAGAAACTTACCCAAAGATTATAAATGCTAGAGCCAGGCCTAAAAAAAGTACATCTGATTCCAAAGCCCCATACCACTTTCTACCTTGCTACTCCACTTTCTGACCCACACCACTGCCACACACAGAGCAGATATCTGTGTGGGAAGGCCATGATCATCCCAGAAAGGAAGACAGAAGTCATTCAGTGGAGAGCCCTGGTGGCTGGGATGAGGAACCTGCTACATAATGGAAAGTATCTTTGTTTCCCCCAAAGCAGAGCTCAAGACAAGCTGGTTGAGGATAGAGATGGGCTTTCCTGTGTATTTTTTGCATCTTCCAGCTAAACAACAATCTAGAACACTAACCTATATGTTATAGGAGTTCAAGTATGTGGGTTGAATGGATGTGGCTCAACTCCATAAATGGTTCAATCTATACATCTTGTGGCCCTTTCTGTCTCCTATTAATCTACCTCCTTCCTTTTTCTGATCTCTTTCCTCTCAGATAAATTCTATTCAATACCCAGCTCAAGTTGTACCTCCTCCATGAAGCCATTCAAGACCCCCAGGGCCCAGTTAGTTCATTCATTCATTGAGCAATGAGTGATTAAGGACCTCCCGTGTGGCAGGCACTGTGCTAGGCAATGGGATACAGTGGTGGACATGACAGACACAATCCCTGCCCTCATGGAGCTTACATCCAGGCAGGAAGAAAGCCAGGAAGTAAATCAATTGATAAGGAAGGGTGTAATCAGGTAGGAAGAAAAATGTGTGTGTGAGAGAGAGAGAGAGCAAGGCTAGTGAGAAGCATGGCATGGAGGAAATGACAGTGGAAACCTAATGAGCAGGAAGGCCTGAGATTCTCAACTAGGCATCAGAGATACCAAGGTAAGGGAGAGAGAGCGCCCCTGTCCATATAGAGCTGACTTCTAGTGGAATGACCTCTTTCTCTAGCTCAGTGTGGCAGACTGGCCTAGCTGGCTACCAAAGTCATTTCCTCTTCTTCCTTGGCACACAGATGGACTACATTTCCCAACCTCACTTGCAGTTGGGTGTGGCCATGTGTTGAGGTCTAGCAGTAGAATGTGAGCACAAGTGATTCGCATGACTTCCAGCACAGTGCATAAAAACCTCCCACACATTCTCCTTCATGTTCTTTAGAAGCCATATACTGAAGATAGATTTATAAGATAGAAGGAACCTGGATCCTTGAACTCCTCCTAGGAGAGGAGCTACCTACCAATGAACAAACCCACATTTTGGACATTATGCAAGTGAGGAATAAACCTGAATTTTATTAAGCCACTGAGATATTGGGGGTTATTTTTTATAGCAGCTCACATTACACTAATTCACTGAAGTCACATTGTATCATTGCCATGGCTACTCATTTGGCCCCTTCTCAGCTTAGGACCTGGTTCCTATTGTATTACCATTTACCTTTGTAGTTGTAGTTCACTTTTCCTTCCTGTAGGTCCCGTCCCTTCAACTCCGATGGCAACAGTGCAGTCAGAGGCTTGCTCTCCTTAGGCAAGTGCTTTGATATCTTATCTGCTCTTTAAAGTGGGATTCTGCTTTCACTGCTAGATCTTGTCAATGGA
The DNA here is from genome assembly GCF_041296235.1 of Equus asinus. Classification (NCBI taxonomy): domain Eukaryota; kingdom Metazoa; phylum Chordata; class Mammalia; order Perissodactyla; family Equidae; genus Equus; species Equus asinus. The sequence continues at coordinate 13,565,700 of NC_091820.1, read as the reverse complement.
TGCTTTTATGGCCCTTTAAGTCATTTGTACTTTTAGGCAGGGGAATGATCAATGCTTTCATCTTTCCTCTTTTAGTTTGCTTAGAAGACCTGTTTTCAAGACTACCACGAATACAATCCTCATCTCAATCCTTTCCCAAATTATGATCATCTCTGAATTGGTGGGGCCCGGTTCAGCATGACAGCACTCCCCATACACTGTTGTAGTCGCTTATGTCCCTGTCAGACTGTATGCTTTTTCAGAACTAAGAGTACTTCTCTATATCTCAGCACCAAGCACAGTATCGGGCACATAGTAGGTGCTCAATAAATGCTTGCTGAGTGAACAAGTAAGGTTATTTCATGTTGTTAAATGTGCTGGTATGCTATGGAAATAATCTGAAAAAGTTTTTGTTCTTCAGAAAACATCTCTAAAGCCACCCCCTCAATTTACAGTCAGCGTTAACAAAAGCTTTTCCTTGAAACCCAGATGCATAGAAGTCAGGCTAAATTATGAGTCATTTCAGGGAGTCTACAGAAATGAGGATTGTGCAGGAGGGCACATTAAATAGGACTCTGCTTTCCTGCTGCTCTGCTAAGCGCTGGCTTTTTTCCCCCTCCTTTGCTCTTTCTTCCCAAATTCTACCTCTAAATTATCTCTAGGAGTCTATAGGCAGAGTCACTCTTTGTCCTGACACACACTTCCCTAAGTCATCTACCCAGTGAAAGCTGCAAGCACCCAGTTAGCCAAACGCTGTGCTCAATTTCTCTTCGGGGCCAATACTTAGGCAATGCATGGGCACCCAAGAGCACCTGCAGCTAGCTCATGCTGAGATGCCTTCTTAGTGCCCTCAGAGCAAGTCGCCCAACCCCACATGGACTCTCACCTTCACAATGCCCTCCTGCTCCAGATATCAACTTTCTTTGAGAGTCACAATGCAGAGCTTCACTGGTCAGAGACACGAAGGCCAGACCAATTTGGCAAAAGAGCAAGATCAGGAAAGGAATGGGCTATACCATAACCTTGAAGGGTAAAGAAATTCTTTTATTGTTGTTTTTCTTTTACAGCCTCAGACCCATGCAGCAAGAGGAATTGAAGTTGAAACACAAAGGCTACCAATCTGCAAACCAAATGGCATGAGTTAATGACATCAGCCCCGAGACCTGTTTTGAGCCTAAGCAATGGTCCAAATCACACGTAGGGCCACCTTGCTTGTTCTAATAACAGATCAACCTCAGGAAGAGGCTTTCTTTTGAAAAAACTTTTTATTAAGATTATGATAGTTTACAACCTTGTGAAATTTCCGTTGTACATTATTGTTAGTCCTGTTGTAGGTGCACCACTTCACCCTTTGTCCCCTCCCCCAACCCCCCTTTCCCCTGGTAACCACCGATCAGTTCTCCATGTCTATATGTTAACTTCCACCTATGAGTGGAGTCTTACAGAGTTCGTCTTTCTCTATCTGGCTTATTTCACTTAACATAATTCCCTCAAGGTCCATCCATGTTGTTGTGAATGGGATGATTTTATTCTTTTTTATGGCTGAGTAATATTCCATTGTGTGTATATATATATATATATATATATATATATATATATATATATATACCATATCTTCTTTATCCAATCATCAGTTGATGGGCACTTAGGTTGCTTCCACGTCTTGGCTATCGTAAATAATGCTGCAATGAACATAGGGGTGCATAGGACTTTTGGAATTGCTGATTTCAAGCTCTTTGGATAGATATCCAGTAGTGGGATGGCTGGGTCATATGGTATTTCTATTTTTAATTTTTTGAGAAATCTCCATAATGTTTTCCATAGTGGCTGCACCAGTTTGCATTCCCACCAACAGTGTATGAGGGTTCCTTTTTTTCCACAACCTCTCCAACATTTGTCACTTTTTGTTTTGGTTATTTTTGCCATTCTAACAGGTGTAAGGTGATATCATAGTGTAGTTTTGATTTGTATTTCCCTGATGATTAATGATGATGAGCATCTTTTCATGTGTCTATTGGCCATCTGTATATCTTCTTTGGAGAAATGTCTGTTCATGTCCCCTGCCCACTTTTTTGACCGGGTTGTTTGATTCTTTGTTGTTGAGCCGTGTGAGTTCTTTATATATTATGGAGCTTAACCCTTTGTTGGATATATAACTTGTAAATATTTTTTCCCAACTAGTGGGTTGTTTTTTTGTTTCAATCCTGTTTTCCCTTGCTTTAAAGAAGCTAGGAAGAGGCATTTTTGACAGGATTTCAGCTACTGCAAAAACAGCTGGCTAATCTGGTCTTTCCAATAATGAATGAGAAGGATCATTTCATTACACTCACACAACCCATAAACCACCTTCTAAACTGGCTGTTTCCCAAAATTTTCCAGTGAATTCAATCAAATGTATAGATTCAGTCCTCTGTGGACATGGGGTAGACCCTTTTTAGTGGGCTATTATGGGGCCCCTTCTGTCATTTCTGCCGGGAATTAAATATCAGGGCAAGGATGTTTACATGAGGAGGTGAAGATATTGGAGAGAAAGCAACTAGTACCTAAACACAACTTGGGAATCTCATTTTATTTAAGAATTAGTTTCAGCCAATGTTCTGACTCCTTTTTTTAAAAACTTTCTTTTAAAGGCTGTCAAACCAATAGCTGTAATGAGCACAACATTTATTTGCCTTTTATCCACCCAGGTAAAGGTTTGTGTTTTCCAGAACAAAAGCCACCTGGGACAAGTGATATGCAGAGGTGTCCAGATTCCCATCTCTCTCACCATTGTGTCAGCTTATCACGGTTCCCTCCCAGGTCTTTTTTAGATATTGGCTACTGGCTGGAGCCCATTCCAGAAATACCAGTGTCCTCTGTGGTAGGGTTTTCTGCAAACCTACAGAGGGCAGGATCCACTGGGGCTGTCCAAGCAAGCTGCCTTTTCAGGGGTAACAAACTTCAGAAGTTCCCTCCTCTTGGGGAGAATTCAAGCCAGTGGCCTGGAGCAGACAGTTAAGGGTCTGAACTATGGGACAGTCAGGGCCTTTTTAGTAACAAGTATGGATTTGGAGCTTTGGATTGAGTTGTATTTATTTGGATAGACCCCAAAAGGCTGGTCTCAAAAAAAGAATTGAGTGTTCAGTTGTTAGTGAGGATTCAAAGATTGTTAGGCCCTTCCTCTGCCTCCTGCTTGCCTGGGCTACACTTTCTCCACCACCCTCTTACTTCCTTTCTTTGTCCTCTTCACACTCCTTTCCCTGTCATCCTTGGTGAGGGCTTAAGACTAGCCTGCCTTTTGGGGATATATTACATCTTCTAGCCCATAAAGAAAGTCCTGTTGTTGGTGGTTTTTTCCATTTGATATATGAAGCAAAAGTAACGCTATCATGGCCGTGACAAGAATGAAATCCCTGAGTACCCAGAAAAATCAGACCAAGAAACTGGGATGACTAGTTCTTCTCTCGTCTTCACTCTATCCATTAAAAAACGAAAAACAATGATGTTGCTCTTTCAACAAATATTAATCAGGGACCCGCCGTGCCCCTCCACTGTGTAATGTTCACCTTTGCTCCTGCAACTTATTTCTGCCCTGCTTCTTCCACGCTTTCACGTGCTGAGGATAATTGTGATGTCAACAAAAGTTTCCATCTTTCCCTGAATACAGTAGTCCTCCCTCATTTGCGGTTTCACTCTCCGTGATTTCAGTTACCTGCACATGGTAAACTATGGTCAGAGAATATTACATGGAAAATTCCAAAAATAAGCAATTCATAAGCTTTAAATCGCATGCCATTCTGAGTAGCGTGATGAAATCTTGTGCTGTCCCGCCCCCATCCCGCCTGGCACATGAATCATCCCTTTGTCCAGAGGATCCACACTGTATATGCTGCCTGCCCGTTAGTCACTTAGTAGCCATCTGGGTTATCAGATCAACTGTCATGGTATCACAGTGCGTGTGTTCAAGTAACCCTTATTTTACTTAAAAATGGCCCCAAAACACAAAAGTTTAGTGATGCTGGCAATTTGGATACACCAAAGAGAAGCCGTAAAGTGCTTCCTTTAAGTGAAAAGGTGAAAGCTCTCGACTTAATAAAGAGAAAAAATCATATGCTGAGGTTGCTAAGATCTACAGTAACTTTTATTACAGTATATTGTTATTACTGTTCTATCTTATTATTAGTTATTGTTGTTAATCTCTTACTGTGCCTAATTTATAAATTAAACTTCATCATAGGTATGTACGTATAGGAAAAAATATAGTATATATAGGGTTCGGTACTATCCGTGGTTTCAGGCATCCACTGGGGGTCTTGGAATGCATCTCGCATGGATAAGGGGGGACTACCGTATTCATTCATTCAACAAATAATTACTGAGCATCCACTGAGTGCTATCCTTGCCTGAGGCACTGAGAGCCATACAAAGTCTCTGTCCTCCAAGAGCCTGCCTCTAGTGGAAGAGACAGATGACAACCACATAGATACAATGTCAGGTGGTCTAAGTTCTGTGAGGAAGTAAGAAAGTGGGGTAAGGGGACAAAGATGGATGGGTCGCTGCTTTGGAGAGAGTGGTGTAGCAGATAAGCTCAGTGCCTTACCAGCATCCCCTAGCATTCACCTAGACACTCTGAAGGCCACTTCCCATGACCCCCTGAGACTCTCTGCCTGGGGTGATTTTTTTTCTGGCAATAGAATGCATAGCCCACAAGCAGGGAAAGCAAGAAGTATTAGAGAAGTCATGCTCCTGAGAGTAGCCCTCAACAATGACAGATGCCCTGCGCAGAGGTTAAGCTAACTCAGAAGTGTAGACTTCGCCTCTCCCCAAGTTCCTCAGCAGGACTGAGCTCCAGTTGACCATGTGGTGACTGCTTGACAGCACATGTTTATTAGATCCATTCCCTCCTCTGTCTCTTCCCCACACCCCTAGAGGTGTTACCTGGATTCTCTGCTCAAGTAAACCACTTGCACTCCAATCCTTGTCTCAAGGTCTACTTCTGGGGGAACTCAAACTAAGATAGGTAGTCAGGGAAGACTTCTCTGCCAATGTGACATCTGAGCAGATACCTGATCCAGGGAAGGGTGGAGCTAAGTGAAAATGTGGGGTAAGAGAATTCCAAGCAGAGAGAATAGCAAAAGCAAAGGCCTCTACGTGGGATTATGTTTGAGTGTTTGAGGAACAGCAAAGCCAGAGTGCAGGAACAGAATGAATGAGGGAAAAGGCATTAGAATATGTCTTTCTTGCTTTCCTCATTTTATACTTACAATATCTCTTTTAATCCTCTCTTTCACTATTTCCTCCAATTGGTTCCCTTCTCATGTGTCCGATGGTTCATTTTCTGAGAGTTCTGTTATTTTATTTCCATTTTTTATTTCACTCTATTCAAATGCGTCTACCACTGATTGGTGCAGGGGAGCTGGGAGACTGTCCACAGCCCTGCTCAGAGAGGCAGCCTCCAGGGGAAAAGCAGCAAGCTCTCTGCAGTGGCGCACCCCCCAAGAAAATGGTTCTTAAAGATGAGAGACATCATTTTCTCCTGCTTCATTACCATCAACATCATCAACAACACCTTCTCCTGAGAACACGTTATGTGCCAAACTTGGTGCCATTTGCTCAGCCTTCATCATTTCTGACCCTCACACCAGCTTTGAAAACCAAACAGTAACTATAGCCTTGCCCAGGGAGGCAAACTTCTTCTCCCTATTTCACCGTTCTGTGGTAGACGAGGCATTCTCTTCACACCTCGAGCTGCACATGACACGCCAGCAGCAATTCCCTTGGCTGCTGTGCCCTCGCCATGCATTCCGGGCCCTGCCAAGGCAGCTACTTTGATCCTGCACAGGAGACTCCAGATCACAGAGGATGTGGAGTTCTCTTTAGGCAGCTGGCATGAGCTTAGCACAGATGCCTCCCGGAGCAGGACTGCTTTGCTGCCTCCTGGGAGTTTCATCATCAAAACCTCCTGCCCTGACCCACATCATGCCTCTTTCCATTTGTGCTTCTGGCTGAAGCTACCAGGTAACTGACGGCAGAGTCTATTAGTGCTTCGTTCTACTCGCAGTTCCTTCTGGAGGAGTTGGCATCTAAAAATTAGTTAGCAATAAGTGAGCCCTGAGGTGATAACTATTAAGGCCTAAAAGGCAGGCCAGGGAGGCTGAGCTCTCCTAGCACAACTGGTCTGTGGTCTGTGTGGCTGTCTGCAGTAAGTCCCTTAACATCTCTAGGGCTTAGGTTTCTCCCCGGCTGGAAGCAATAACAAATAGTTTTTAGGACTCCCTTTTACTCCTTTCTAATTCTCCTTCTTAGTGCTTACCAAACGTCCATGTGCACATCTACATTTTTCTGCTTCCTATGCAGTTAGATGGGGGCCAAATGACAGAGTGTCGGCTACTAGCCAGTGGGATGTGGGCAGAAGTAATGTACACCTCTTCGAGGCTTGGTCCTTTCAAAACTTCCCAAGAGCCTTGCTTCTCTCTTTTCCCCCACTGCTTGGGGACTGTATGTTCTTGGCTTACATTAGACTTTTGTGTGCGGAAGAAATGGAACTTTCATTGTGTTCAATCACTGAGCTTTGTTAGTTAATCTGTTATTATAGCTTAGCATAGCCTATCCTGACTAACACAGTTTTCCTTTATTCTGCCTGTTCATTCGTTCATTCAGTCACTCATACTTTCAGATGTCATTCATTCGCTTGGCATTAAGTAAGTGTCTACTACATGGCTAGGCACTAGTACTTTCACATGAATAAACCTTGGTTTCTTCCCTTGGAGGAGCTGGATGTCTGCTTGAGGAGGGGGATATGGGAGCAGAAATAATAATAGAGTGTGATAAGTGTGTACTAGGTGCTTGACATTGTGTTGTGTGCAGAGAAATAAATATGCAAAGGCCTTTGCCTTTAGAAAACTTCAATATACTCTTCCTAGTTTCATTTTTTATCAGACTCCTTTCATCTAGGCAGCGCTCACCCCTGCATACCATACCAGTTCTAAAAGAATTGCATTTAACACTACTCTCTCCTTTCTACTAGCCCATCATTCCAAATCAATCTTCCTAAAGTACCATTTCTACAGGTCATGCCCCCATTTGAAAATCATCCAGGGGGTTTTCATTGCCTACATCAGGTCCAAACTCCTCAATTTGGCACTGGTCCAGTTCTGAGCTATCTTTTTGACATTATTTTCCACTTCTCCTTTACCCAAAGCTTCTCCTTGAACCACAGTGGCCTAATCCATGTCCAACAACCCACACCATTGGAGATCCCACTCCCATGTCTTTTCTCACACCATTCTTTCCTCAGGACTCCCTTCCTTGTCTGCCTAAGTCCTTTCTCTTCAAAGTCCCACTTCAAGTGATATCTTTGGTCTTTCTGCCTACTCCAGTCTACACTATTAATACATTCAACAACTTAGATGAGATGGACAATTCCTTGAAAAAAAAACCAACAAGGGACACAGGAGAAATAGAAAATATAAATAGTCCTATATCTCCTAAAGAAATTGAATTCTTTAATCAAAAGTCTTCCCACAAAGAAAATTCCATGCCCAGATGGCTTCACCAGTGAGCTCCGTAAAACATTTTAAGAAGAAATAATACTGATTTACATGAATTCTTTCAGAAAATATAGGAAGAGGAACATTTCTCAACTCATTGTATGAAACTTGTATAACCTTGATACCAAAACCTGATGAAAGACATCTCTGAAAAATCTATAGCTAACATCATATTTAATGATGAATCATTGACTGCTTTCCCCTAAAACTGGGAAGAAATCAAAACATCCACTCTCACCGTGTAATAAGATATAAGGATGAGAAAGTAAGTAGTAAATACTGTCATTATCAGACAACGTGATTGGATAGGTTAAAAATTCTATGAAATCTATAAAAACTGCTAGAACTAAAGAGTGAATTTAGAAAAGTCACTGGATATAAGGTCAATATATAAAAATAAATTATATATATATAATTGTATATATATATACTAGTAATGAAAAATTGAAGAATTAAATAAAAAGTAAAACCATTTACAATAGCATCAAAAATATCAAATACATAGGGATAAATCTAAAAAAATGTGCAAATCCTCTACACTAAAAACTGCAAAACATTGCTAAGAGAAATTAAAGAAGATCTATATGATCAAAAGCTATACTATCTTCAGGGATTGGAAGATACAACATTGTTAAAGATGTCCATTCTCGCCAAATTCATCTATAGATTCAAATTAATGGCCAATCAAAATCCCAGCATTTTTTTTGAAGAAATTGACAAGCTGATTCTAAAATGTTTATGAAAATGCATAGGTTCTAGAATAGCTAAAACAATCTTGAAAGAGAACAACAAATTTGGAGGATTTACACTACCTGATTTCAAGACTTACTATAAATTTACAGAGGTCAAGATAGTGTGATTTTGGCAAGAGAGTAGACATATAGATCAATGGAGTAGAACAGAGAGTCCAGAAATAGACCCATACACATATGGTTGATTGACTTTTTGAAAAAAGGCATTAAATCAATTCAACGGGGGAAAAGAAAGTTTGTTGTTTTTCTTTTACAAATGGTTCTGGAACTACTCAATATACACATGGGAAAAAAATGAGTTTCAACCCCTACCTCACTCCATACACAAGAAGTAATTACAGAAAGATCACAGACCTAAACATAAAAGCTGGAACTGTAAAACCTCTGGAAGGAAATGCATGTGAAAATCTTCGTGAACTTGATGGAAGCAGATTTCTCTGACAGGGCTCAAAATGGACTAGCCATATACGAAAATACTGAGGAATTAGACCTTGTCAAAATTTAAAAATTTCTGCTCATCAAAAGAACACCATTAAAAAATAAATGGGCAAGGCACAGACTGGAAATAAATATTTACAATCTATATATTTGACAAACAACTTTCATTCAGAGTATATGAAGAGCTACAAATCAATAATAAAAAAACAAAGAACCCAATTAAAAGTGAGGAAAAGGCTTAACTAGACATTTCACAAGAGAAGATATACGAATATCTCATAAGCACATGAAAAGGTATTCAACATTATTTGTCATCAGAAAAATTCAAATTAAAACCACAATGAGATACCACTTCATATCCACTGGAATGACTACTGACATACCAAGTGTTGGCAAGGATGCAGAGCAACTAAAACTCTGATACATGGCTGGTGGGAGTGTAAAATGGTACAACCATTTTGAAAGAATCTCTGCCAGTATCTTACAAAACTAAACATACACTTACCCTATGACTAAGCAGTTTCACTCCTAGATATTTACCCAAGAGAAATGAAAACATAAATCCACAAAAAGACTTGTACAAAAATATTCTTAGCAGGTTTATTCATAATAGCCCCAGACTTGAAACAGCCCAACTAAATGTATAAACAAACTGTGGTGTATTCTTACAATGGATCACTGCTCAGCAATGAGAAGGAATAACTATTGATGTATACAACAACATGGGTAAATTTCAAAAATATTATGCTGAATGAAAGAGGCCAGACATTTTTAAAAGATCATCCTGTGTGATTCAATTTATATGAAGCTCTTGATTAGGCAAATATAATCTATGTGATAGAAATCAAAATAATGGTTACCAAAGGGGGTGGAAGATTGACTGGAAATGGGTACTAAAAAATTTAGGGGGTGATGGAAATGTACTATATATTATTTCAGGAGGTAGTTACACAAATGTGTGTCAGAGCTCATTGAACTCAACACTTAAGACCTGAATACAACTTAATTGTATGTAAGTTTTACCTCAATTTAAAAAAACATTACCCCCACCCCTCCCAAAAAACCATGTTGGGTACTACTGTACTGTATTGTTATTTATTATTTTCATATGTGATTATGCATTTTAAACCTTCTTAGATGCCTCAGCAGGACCTGCACAGTACTTAAGACTCCATATTTGTTGAATGAGTGAATGACTAATAATCAGACAATGTAAAAGGGAAAGGAAAGGTAAAGAAAAATTAGAATATGACACCATACACATTTCCACTGTTTCTATTTCCCTGCGAGTCAACACCATTGCAAATGCAGGTCCCTATCTCCCAACACAAAACAATAACTCAATATCTAAGACATCTTGCTTTTATTTACAATAAAAGAGGAGGCAAGGAAATAAGAAAAGGTTTTTGTCTCCAATATTTTGAGGTAACACCACATAATTATTACTCTATTTCTTAACTCGAAGGAGCTAGACCAAACGACATCTGATGAATCACCTTTTCATTCATAAAACCCTGCTTATATCTTTCATCGCTTTTATCCTCCTAGAATAATAGCAGAGAAACAGTACTTGATGGGCCTGCATTATCAGACGCTGTTGGAAAGGTCTAGATAAGAGTGCTGAACCACGTATTAGTATTCTGCATGCAAACCCTTCTCTATAACCCAGAGTCAGCCGTATCCTGGCAACCCTCAAAATTTCATTCTCATTGAATTGCTAGATCTTTATCAAAATATAATTATAGCCTTAATTTGAAAGATAAATTTTGATTGCCAGTGCCATGCCCAAAGGATGAAATAATCAGGTGGGAGAGTGCTTAGGCGCAATTGTTAACCATATAATCAATGTCATGAATCACCTATCCCCTAAAAAAAATAACTTTGGGGGAAGTTGTGAGAGGTAGAGTAAGGAGGGGAAAAATCATGGAGGCATCAGACTTACTTATGACTCTATTACATTCTGTTTGCTTTTTCTCATATTGTTGCTTAACTACTTGTCATCTCTTCCCAACTGGAAGAGTTTGGGGAAGGCCCGTGCTATGTGTCCTGCTTCTATGTGTGCTCACAGTAGCTCAACCTGTAGCAGGAAGTAACCCAGTCTACAAGTCCTCTATCTTGGGTCAGGTTCCCTGGACGTAGACTTTGAGATAAACACTGGTGTGTGGGAAGCTTAGTAGGAAATGCTCTTTGGGTCAACACTGATGGAAGAATTAAGTAGGACTGGGCAGAGAGAGAAGTTGGGTTGTGATACAATCACAGTAAAGGCTCAGCCAGTCCCGTGGGGGAGCTCTGGAGCTGGGATAGCCCTGCAAATTGTCCTGAATTGAGGCAAAGTCATTGGATGTGCGCCTACCTGGGAAGGGGTGTGACCTTGGGCAAGGTGGCTCTCTTCAGCCAAAGTCAGTTCCCAAAGAGGGATTTGGCTGTAAGCTGTCAGCCACTAGTGCCCAGCTCTGATGAATGAGTGCTTGGGGAATGAGTGCTTGAGTCCTGATAAGGAACAGGGATGTGGGTGGTGCATAACAGTAGCTACTGCACCCCCACTGGCTATAGTGACTCAAGGGCCTGGGGAAGATGATCTGAAATGGAACCCTAATGGATTGAACCCATTAGCTCATTTCTGCAGAAGAGCAGCTCTGCCTCCTGAGGCAGCCAGGGGCTTGTTGTGCATGCCAAGTCACCTCAGAATGTGTGACTTGCTAGAGAAGAGTAGAAGGAGATCAGAAATAGTCTTGTCTCCTGATCCAATTGGTATGCTCCTGACTTTTCAGAACTATCCTTAGTTTATGTCTGAGGGTGGGCACTGATACCTTTCTAAAAATGGATACCTTTGAGACAGTATGGGAGGGGCAAGAGAGCAGAAGTCACACACTTCAGTTCCTTTTCCTTTTGGGCAGTCACATCTACAGCCTCGGTGCTTTTCATGGGCATAAATGGTTTGAAAGTTTGGGAATGGAGAAAGAAACAAGCATATGTAACAGTCTTTCTCCACCGGAGTAAAAGGAATGGATTTTATTTAACCTACATTTTGATGTACAGTCAACTTCTCTTGAGACCTTTGGGAACCCTCAGTTTTGTAGATACAGAAGCTTCAGACTTCACCACTATGGTAGTCTGCTTCCACGCCTCCCGATATTCATGCTCTTGGTTAATTTCCTGCCCTGGAATCTGGGCTGGGCCTGTGACTTGCCTTATTCTGTTGGTAAAACAAGTCACAAGCACAGCCTTAAAAAAGCCTGGAAGCTTCTGCCTTTGCCTTGTTGGGGCCCCTAAGGCACTAGATAACAAGTCCAGATATCCTGTTGGAGAGACCATGTGGAGAGGCTGCTTGGAGAAGGAGAAGCCCTGGGACTAACAGAAAGAGACAGAAGCACAGCTAGCCCAGCATCCCAGCTGAGCCCAGCGCCCAGGTTACAGCCCAACTGACTGACACCAGCAAGACTAGCAGAACTGCCCGGTGAGCTCCTCCCAGACTGCAGAATCTTGAACCAATAGACTGGCTGTTGTTTCTTAAGCCAGTAAGTTTTGGGGTGGCTTCTTATGCAACAATAGATAGACAAAACAACCCCAACTAGCAATTACCTCGAGTCAAGTGATTATGTTTGCCTTGCCCTACCCCCACCACATCGACTGCCTTTTAATGTTGCACCGAAGAGTCCTTCGTCATTCGATGGCCACTTTCCACAAGGAAACAAACATTTTTATTACTTCACATTAGTTACTGCCTACCTAGTGATGAGTAAACCATAAATTTTAAAAGGAAAAATTAAAGCCTCACTGGGCTGTTGGAGCTGGAGGTGGGGGCTTGGGCTCCCTCATGAGCTAAGTAGCTCAATCCTGTGTATCAATTTCATATGCTTGGGGCTCAAATTCATGCCTCAGCAAATTTACAAATGACTCCCTGTCATGGACCTTCAAGGTCACTCACTAAGAGAGGAAACTCAGAATATTAAATCCTGAGGGTTTGTGGTGATTGGCCACACCAGAGAGGGCTGGGCACGGAGGCCACCAGTTCAGAGATGTAGTGTAGTAAAATAATCCAGGGCTGGATTCTGAAGCCAGATCACCAGGGATCAACTGTCACTTGTTAGCCGTAAAACGTTGGGCAAGTTACTTAACCTCTCTGTGCCTCAGCATCCTCATCCATAAAGTGGGGATAATAACAGTGCCTACATCCCAGGGTCTTGTGAGCATTAAATGAGTTAATAACATATGTGCAGGGCATAGACCAGTGCCTGGCTAGTCTGAGCCTGAGTATAAGTGGTTTGACAGTAAAAACTGGAAAAATAACTCACAGGGATTTTAAATAATATGAATAGCTGGTTTTAGTGATTATACAAGATGAAGGCTGTCCAGGGACTGTATATCAGCTTTCTGAAACTATATCCTATGTAACTGTTTTCATAAGAGAGCAGCGGGAACAGAGTATGGCGGAAGGATCACTGAGCTGAGAGAATGAGATCTAGGTTCTGATTCCAGCCTTGCCATACACTGGCTGTCACATTGGGCAAGTGATCTATAACACGGGGATAATGACAATGACCTTGCCTAAAGAGGCTAGACCAGATGGTCCTCCTAGGAGACTTCTATGTCTCAATACCTTTCCAATCCCTGTGAGAGAGGAAAGTGCAGGTGGAATCACCACCATTTTTAAAATAGAAATCTGTATTTGACCGTGTGACTTGTCCAAAGCCAAAGCCAAATTCCAAAGGAGAACTAAAAAAGGGCATCTTCCGTGCCAGAGCTTATTTTCATGGCACAGACTACATTTCCCAGCCTTTCTTGCAGTTAGATATGGCCATGTGATTGAGTTCTGGCCAGTGGAATGTAGGTGACAACAAAGTGTGCTACTTCCAATCCTCCATGCTCTCTTGTTCCCCTTCTGCTGGTTATATGCAGAGGAACCCAGGAAGGACTCTGAGGCCTAAGGACACTGAGCCTTAAGAGGGCATGAGACTAGGTTCCTTGTCATCACAAGCCAAAAGTTGATTAGACTTTATGTGATAAGAAATAAACTGTGTTGTGTTAAACTCCTGAGATTTGGGGCTTATTTGTTACAGTATTTAGCTTTCCCTGACCAGTACACTCACTGTGAGTCTCTAGTTAAGAGCAAGGGATCATTGACATGTTATTTGCTACAGGCAGAGCAAAGTCAATGACTTCTTTATGAAATCTGAACCCCAACTCACAGTCTTCCCATCTACCCTTCTAAGCGGGCCAAAGAGTTAGCTACTGTTGCACTGGGCCTTTTGGCTACATTGAATCATCAGTAATCTTGCATCTTCTTGCTCTCTGGGTCCCAAGAACTCAAGGGAACACAAATATTGGGGACATGTGAAAATAAAACAGCAACTATTTTGGGGCTGGCCCCGTGGCCGAGTGGTTAAGTTCGCACGCTCCACTGCAGGTGGCCCAGTGTTTCGTTGGTTCGAATCCTGGGCGCAGACATGACACTGCTCATCAAACCACGCTGAGGCAGCGTCCCACATGCCACAACTAGAAGGACCCACAGCGAAGAATATACAACTACGTACCAGGGGGCTTTGGGGAGAAAAAGGAAAAAAATAAAATCTTTAAAAAAAATAAAAAATAAAAATAAATTTAAAAAACCCAAAAAAACAGCAACTATTTTCAAGTCTCTGCAAGAAGACTAGAGGAATGATGCATTTCTCACAGGTGCTTTCTGTTTCCTGGTCTCTTCTCTCCCCGAAATCAAGCCCTCTTTCTGTCTTTCTTTCTTTTTTTTTTTTTTTGGAAGATTAGCCCTGAGCTAACATCTGCTGTGAATCCTCCTCTTTTTTTTTTGCTGAGGAAGATTGGCCCTGAGCTAACATCCATGCCCATCTTCTTCTACTTTATATGTGGGACTCCTACCACAGCATGGCTTGCCAAGTGGTGCCATGTCCGCACCCGGGATCCAAACCGGTGAACCCAGGGCCGCCAAAGGGGAACATGCGCACTTAACCGCAGTGCCACCGGGCAGCCCCCCAAGCCCTCTTTCTTAATATTTGCTCAGTGATTATATTTATGACCTACAGAAAATAAAGGCAAAATTTTAAAATTAAAATTCACTTTGAAAGGGAGGAGAAAATCACCTGGTAGGTTCTATCTTGAATAGAGAACTGCTAGTGGGGATTCACACCTTCCCACCTAAAGTCCCATGCTCTTTAGTTTGTTTCTTTCACTGTAGAGAAATTAGGCATTTATATTTTTTTTCAGCAGTTACTGATGCATTTTTGCAAAAAGAAAAATAATCCCATCATTCAACCAAATCAAGAACAGAGAGGACCTCTACTCTTCAAGCTGGACTTTGCCACCTTTGCCACAAAAGAAGAGGCGAACGTGGGGGAAATGAAGGCTTTTGAAAATAATGAGAGAGGCCTAATAGACTCTCAGGATCCAGGACCCACAGGAAACCTGGGCTTCCTGCCACCCACTGTGATCACTGAAAAGTCTCCCTTCCATGTGGTACCTTCCCCATCAGCTGGAGGTGGTCCCCTTCAGACAGACTGGGTACCTCTTGCTTACAAGGAAGAGGTTCCTCACTCAACTCTCTAGGGTTTTCTATCTGGAAAGGAAAGAGCACCACCCTAGCTACTATCTGCACCGAGGAAGCTGGCATGACTTAAGCACCACCCTGGCCCCTTTGGTCCCCCTGTATTCTGGGCCAAACTCCTTTGGAGGGAGTAGCCTGCTGGCCCCTGAAACAGAGGAGGATGCCCCATATATATGGCTGGGTAGAACTCAGAGGGACTGTCAAGCTGCAGATGCCCATGGCTGGGGGTGGGGGAAGGGACCCTGTCCAGGCTCCCATCCCCCAATCTTGCAGCCCAATTGCTTTGGGCCTCATATACCAGTGGATGAAGGGCTGCCCATCTCACACAGACCAGCACCCCAGCGTCCCCGCCCTGCTCTGAGACTGGAGGCTGAACTGCTCTGAAGGATGTGTGGACCTGGTCTCAGGCTGTCTGGAGGCCCAAGTTTGGCTCACCCTCAAGCAGCTGGGAGGGGAGACCCCATCCTTGTAATAGTGGGGTCAAGCTAAGCTGCATCTCCAGCCGCAGGCTATTTTTAGATGCTATTATCTTTGCCTTGCTCACAAGCAGCTGTGAAAAACAAACTGGTGACCAAGAAGCACAAAACTGCAAAATAAAAACCTCATAAAACAAGAGCTCCCAAACTCAAGAGCAGACCACACTATGGCTAAAACACTGTGCACCATTATGGCGGGGCCTGCTTAACCTTCCCCTGAGGGGTGCCAGGAGGGGCTTTGCTCTTTTACTGCCCACACATTCCTGGCCTGGCATGCCCTAGGCAAGTCCAGCTTTGGCCCATCAGCTCTGGCAGGGCTAGTCAGCCAGGCAGCCCCACTCATGGCCACAGATGGTGACCCAGGTGGACAGGTGTTCCAAGGGAGCAGGCTGGATGGGGTTAACATTGCCACAAAAGGAAGAGCTCCAGCTCTCTCGCCTCTCTTCCAGCTCATCCTAACAGTCCATTTGCCTTACAGCATCACAGCCAGCTCCATGACAGTGAAACCCCTGCACAGGCAAAATGTCACCCAACATCAAGTGGTAGGGCAGCAAAACAGGATGGGGCACCAAGCGGGATCCTCGACTTCTCCCCAACCCCTGGAACTCCCAAAAGGCGAGCCTCAGGGCGCCCTCCCTCTCGCAGCGCCCTCGAGTCCCTGTGTCCCCTGCAGGAAGCCCACCACTAGACACAGCAACCCCTGCAGCCCCCTCCACCCAGCTGGTGAGGGCCTGGGCAGCCGCGTGGAAAAGTGCCGCCCCGCCCCAGAACCCGGGATGGGGGCGGAGGGGAGGCGGCAAACTTCAAAGCTGCAGCTGCAGTATGCTTAAAACAAATCAAAGCCCCCTGAAAGCCAGAGCTGCGCCCCTCGCCCCTCGGAGCTATGCGCGGTCCACCGTGACTGCCCGCTCAGCTCGGCCAAGGGGACCCTGCTCTCAGACCTCGGCCGGGAGGATTTCCTCTCAGGCTAGCGCGCAGCGGGGCTGCGGCTCTAGCCTCCTCCGTCCCCCAAGTTCACCCACCACCCAGAGGTGTGAAAAATTAGTTAAAAATGATGTCACCTGCCCATACCCCCTCCCCCCAAGCTGTTCCCATCTCACACACACCCGCGTGGCCTGGGCTGCGAGTCGTGGAGCATCCCGGGGGGTTGCGGTGGGGCGCCACGCTGAGGCTAGCCTCCCCGGGCGCCCGCTCAGGCTCGGGTTCGGCCCTGGGAAGCCCGCCCGCGCCTCGTTCCCCCGGTGCAGAAATCCTACCGCCCGTGCGCCCTGGGCGCGCCGCCGGGCCCCGCGCCGGCTCCCCGGGAAGGCGGCCGTCAGGTGAGGTAGGCATGCGTGCCGGCTCCGCAGCGAACTAGCAGCTGGCTGGGGCGCTGGGCTCGGGATCTGCCTCTTCTCCCTCTCCCCGCAAAGAAGAGGCCTCTGGGGGCTTTCCAGCGCCTTGTTGCGTTAGGACCGCATTCCCCCTTCCTTTTCCCTTTTATCTTAGTTTCTCCTTCAGATGCAAAAAGGGAGATCGCAGGAGTCCATGCCCAGCTTCAGCCTAACTCGGTCCACAGGCAGAGAGAGAATTATGAATGGATGCTGCCTTCTGATGAGGAAGTCGACTGGGGAGGTCTCTGCGCACGGCGCGCTCCATCAAAGCCGGGGCATTGGCCCCTCCACTGCTTCAATGCTGCAGGCTGAGACACCTAATTGACCACTGGGAAATCAGGTGCTGGGAGACCTGGGCGGGACGTAGCCCCAGGCCACGCTGGGATCGGAGCGCCTTGCCGGTGTAGACAGCTTCGATTTACAGCCCAGTGAATGGAGGGGACTGCGGCAGCCAAACCTCCCGGGCAGCAGGCACGGTTGCACCAATGCTCTGCAGACAGTCGCCCGGCTCCGCGAACATCTCCCGGCTCCAGTGGGCTAAAGGGAACCTGCTAAAAATAATTCGTCCCCTGCCGCCAGCCGCAGTGAGCCGCAGGACTCAGCCCCCAGCCCCAAACTCGGCGGCGCGCCGAAGCCGGCCACAAAGCGGGCCCTGTGCGCTTAGACAAGCCTGGGGTTGCGGAGGATCCCGGATCCGGGTTTCTGGTACCTGTGCGTTTCCTTCGGTAGCTCGACCGCTGGTGCTGCGCGTTACCCATGCCCGGAGTGGCGGTGGGTTCGGCACATCACCAACAGGCTGGACTGACCACGGCTGCTCAGCACCGCACCCCTGTGGCTCCCTTCTCACCTCCGTTGTCCCCAGTCTCTGACCAACAGCAGAGGAATCAGAGACGCTGACCGTTCCAACTCCTCCAGCCCGGGCAAGAGGGGGGACAGAGATTGGCATGGAACATGTGCCCGCGTGTAACAGGAATAGAACAGCCTGAAAATTGTAGCATTGTGTCCCCTCCCCCTATTCATCTCCGGACGCTGAAACCTCGCATCCTAGACACAACTCACCCTGCCCAGGCTCAGAAACACTGCAAAGACAATGCCTTCGCAGCCATGTACTAATCTCCTGGGAAGGGTGATTTACTAAACCAGCGCTGAGGTTGAACCAGGGTTAAAAACCTGTGCCCGTGCCTTAGGCTGCCGGGTTCTATATAGAACCACCACATGCAGAAGACAGAAAGCCATTTAGGGCCACTTAAAACACAACACTTATGGGATATATCCTAATGTATAAAAAGGGAAAAACCAGTGAATGAAATTATCCAAAGATGCCTTGTGGGGCACAGTTTTTGGTAATTTGTCTTGATATCTTGGATACCCATTCAGGGAAAACTTGACCATTTTCTAACCAGGCCACCTATTTTCAAAGAGGGATGTTTATGCCCTGGGCAGATTTGCATGCATGGGCAGTACTGTGTCCACAAGGCTGGTGACTCCTCCATAATTCACAAATTGTGGTGAAACACTCGGCTTGCCAAGGTCACAAGAAATCACAGGGTTTGCACAAGCACTGGTCGAGAGTATTTCCTAATTGGCATTACTATGAATTATGACTGTGGTCACCTGAAGTATCACATTGAACCCAAGTTAGACTGGGTTGGCTGCTCTCCTCCTACCCAACTCACGCCAACCTCCTCAGAGGGCTGCCAGCCGCCAGCAAGGACGGAGAATCTAGCTGGAGCTCCCCTGGAAAACAGAGTGTGTCTAGGACAGGAAGGGTGAGGTGTGAGGAGGTGGTGTGGTAACTCCCCCAGTGAGGGTAGGAAGTGAGCCATGAACCTCCAAGTTTAAGGGAGGGCGTAGGCAAAGGAAAAGAGGCCACCAGAGGGAAAGAGAGAGATGGATCAGAGAAGCAGGAGACCAGGAGGGAGGGAGGAAAGGATTTCAAGAAGGCAGCATGATCAAGAATGCCCAAAGTCACCAAGAGGTCAGTGGGAACAGTTCTGCCTGCCAAGGGCAGACCTGGGCCCCTTAGACTTTAGGAAGTCTTGATGGAGTGGATACTGATAGGAAGTGTGGGGTGGGTGGGAAGGCCAGTCAGAGCTTCTAAAAAGAAAAGGGAAGTCTTTCCCTTAGCCTTGCTCATCAAAGGACCAGTGGCACCAGCAGTACCTGGGAGCTTGTTAGAAGTGCACGTTCTCAGGCCCACCCTAGCCAGACTGAATCAGACTTGGGGTGAGGCCTGGCCATCTGTGTGTTAACGAGCTCCCGGACCAGCTCCACTTGGAGCACTGGAAGTCCCACCATGAATGGACTCAAACAGCTCAGGCCTTGAAAGAATTTATCTTCGGGTGAGCAAAATGGCTGCCCTCTACAGCAATCCCTGGCAAGATCACGGGGAGCTGGTGGCCAAGTCACTAATCACACATCCCAAGGAGATGAACTGTGTTACTCTGGGTTTTCAGGGCTGCTCTATCAAGGGAGAGCCTTGGCAATGAGACCTGTAGAACTCCATAAAGCAATGAAAATGGCCATGTCTTCCCCCTTGCATTGATCTTTACAATAATGAGGTTATTGTTAACAGTGGTAATGAAAATAATGATATAACTAGATTGTTTACATTTGAATAAGGTTTTAGCAGGCCCCATGGTGTAGAGGAAAAAAATCTGGGCTTTGGTCCCAGAAAGACTTGTGTTTGAATCCTAGCTCTTCCATTTCTTAGCAGTGTGGCCTTGGGAAAATGATTTGACTTCTCTGAACCTTGGTTTCCTTATGTGTAAAATGCAAACATGAATACCTAATTTATAGGGTTTTTAGGAAGAATAAATAAAATAATAGCTATAAAGCACCATGATGGTGCCTGGTACATAATAAAAGCCCAACGAAGGCAGTTCCTTCCTAACTATGTTTGAGGTCTTCACACATAGGCTCATACTGTAGTTTTTCTGGAGTCCCTATCCCCTATATGATAGTTAGGGTACCTGATGCTTCCTATGGCTTGATGGTTCAAACAGAAGCATCTATTGAGCATCTCTTGGATGCCAGGTACTGTGCTGGGTGCTGGCAGGGATAAGGAGAGTCTGGGCCCAGTTGGAGCTGATATTGCAAGGGCAGAGTTTGCATCTGAGTCCATGCGGGCATCCCACTTGTTTTTCCTGGAAGCCAAGGGTACCAGGTCTCAGGAGGAAAACAACTGCAAATGTGTCCTCCCTTAGGACACTGATGATCTAAAGCAGGGGTCAGCAAACTTGTTCTGTAAGGGGCCAAGTAGTAAATATTTTAGGCTTTGTGGGCCATTCAGTCTCTGTTGCAACTACTCTACTCTGTTGTAGCTCAAAAGCAGCCATAGGTAGGGACCAGCCCCGTGCCTGAGTGGTTAAGTTCGTGCGCTCCGCTTCGGGGGCCCAGGGTTTCGCCGGTTCAGATCCAGGGCACGGACCCAGCACCACTCATCAAGCCATGCTGAGGTGGTGTCCCACATAGCATAACTAGAAGGACACCTAACTAGAATATACAACTAGGTACTGGGGGCACTTTGGGGGTTAGAAGAAAAAAAGAAAGATTGGCAACAGATGTTAGCTCAGGTGCCAATCTTTAGAGAAAAAAAAGCAGCTATAGGTAAGGCATAAATGAATGGATGTGGCCATGTTCCAATAAAACTTTATTTATGAAAACAGGCAGTGGGTGGAATTTGGCCCATGGGCCATAGGTTGCCAGCCTTTGATCCACAGTGTGGCTCAGGACATAACTATTCCCTTTAACTGGTGTTGTGAGGAAATGTAGACATCTACAGAGATGATTTTCCGTATAACTAAAGTTCATCCAACCAAGAGCAGTTTTCCGAAGCCCCTCATTGTTTTAAAGCATATTTTATACTGTCCCTCAAGAAACTGGCTAGTTAGTTGTTCACCAAACTGTCTCCATCTGTCTCCTACAGCCAGACTTCCTTGCAGTTAGGTGCAGCCATGTAACTGAGTGCTAGCCAATGGAATATGGGCAAAAGGATGTGTGCCTCCAGGCCTGGCCCAATAAAACTCCTACCCGTTCCCCCACACACTCCCTTCTCTGCGCTGCTGGCTGAACACAGAGGCTCTATGGGGTGGTGGAACCCAAAGATGGAAGGAGCCTGGGTACCCAAATGACGGTATGTTGACCTGCTTTAGACTGCAATGTAAGTGAGAAATAAACCACTGAAATGTCGGGGACTTTATTACCAGAATTAGCCTACCTTGAACAATTCACTTTCCTATCTCTTTAATCAGATGATACAAAACACAATTTAATTCTTTGCTGATTACTTAGGGTCTTTATTAAGAAGGCTTATTATTGGTCTCTATGGTAACACATTTCAAAGACTCCTTTTTGGATTTCCAAGCTCTTTCCTTGATATTTAGTTCTCTACTGTCATTCCTCTCTCATCCTCCTTCTAGCTCCTTCCCCATGTTTGAATCCACAGTGGGCTGAGAAAAACAGACGCCATGGCTAAGTAACATCCATCCATTAAAAAAGAGTTACTAATGGTGTGAGCAAGGAGCTAAGCAATAAAGTGCATGGGCTTGCTGACAACTCTCTGCAGCCTCGGGAAGTTCCTTTCACTCACTTGCGGTCTTAGTGCTGTGTTTCAGAGAGCTGAGGTTATTGGAAGCTCAGCATTTCTGAAAAGAATGGGGCATTTCAGTACTATCTAGCCTACAAATTTTCAAAGCTTTAATTCTTCTCCTAGTCATCTTGGGGAAATCCGTAATAAAGGTTCTAGGTCTGTCCCTTAATATTCATGGGCTATTCAACTTTCAAAATACTGTCACTTCCTGATTTTCTACACATATATAGATTACACCTGTTATATGCCCCAAATCCGTTTTAAACTCACCTTTTCTGCTTAATTATTTTGTTGACACCAACAGATCTTAGTTAACTCCTACCTTATAAAAGCTAGAAGAACTGACTTGAAAAAGCTAAATACTTTTATTCCCATTCCAGAGGTGGTATATTACTATTATATCTTGGAGCAGTTTACCAAGAAAACCCAGCAGTGTTTTAGACCTGATCTTTGGGTTGCTCTGACAGGTGGTCATTTCCCAGCATGAGGTGGGAAGCAGGAGAGGAATTTGTGGGGCAGATCAAGGGGAGGAAGATTGGAGGAAGCAGACAGAGTCCAAATACCTTGACAGTCTGATTTTACTTTTTTGTTGAAAGAACCAAGACAACCATACTTAAATGATCCTCTTGGTCTGTTTCTTCATCTGTAAAACAAGGAGGGTGGAGATGATCTGTAAGTTTTCTTTAGGTCTCTCTTTCTGGAATTCTATCGTTCTATGAAACCTGGAACCAAAGATACCTTCTGAAATGATTTCTGATCATCAGTGCTTACTTCTTCTTCCCATTTCTGCTGATCATCCAGAACTGACCACTCTACGCATAAACTTCAGCGTCTGCAAGGGCAATAATATGTTCTGTGATCTGCCTAGGCTGGGTAACCTTTTCGCCCCAAGCTGACCTTGTTGGTGACCTTGGGGATCCCAATTTCAGCTCCACTCTTCCCCATACACACCCCTTCCTTATGTTTACCTAGGGTGGCTTCCCTGCTTTATTCTCTTAGGCTCCAAGGATGGAAACCCAGTTTTGCCTCCGAAGTTTACTTCTCTGGAAGAAGTTGGATATCTCCTCCATAGCTATGGATGTGGCTGAGCCTTACTTCTCATCTATCCTAGCAACAGCACATTACCACTGCTGCTGCCCCACCACTCCTCACAAGAGACCCCAGGTCTTCCAGAAGAAATCACTGCTATAAAATGGCTCACTTGTTTATAAGGAACTATGTGTTTATTCATATATATATTTTATATCACAACAAATGTAAATTAATTTCAGGGCACAACTACCCAAGCTAGTATCTGTACGGCTGCCTGTATAAAATTTCTCTCTCAAAATTCTCCAAACCATCTGGCATAAACTACTGTATTGTGACCTGTTAAAACAAGTAACAGCTGTGATAATCCCTCTCGATTTATAGCAAGCTATAAAGCTTTGCATATACTGGCAATGCATATAAAATAATAAATAAAACCATTATCATTCTGTGCTTTCTTGGTTGAAATTATGATGATTTAGCCAAAATGGAGCCCTATGGAATGCATCAGAGGAGAAGCAGAGGTTTTGCCTAATCTGGCCCCCTCTAGGCACCAAAGACGAACCTCACTACTTAGAGCTCCTGGATATGTTTGAAAACCTTATCCAATGCAAATGGATCCTTTCTGGGAGGACATCATTCCCATACGTTGCTGCCCAACTTCTATTATTTCAAAGCCTTCTTTTCTGATGATGGATTTCCAGAATTCCACAGTATATTCTGACCATAAAGAAAAACCAAGCTATGCACAACTCAAAAATGTGAAATAATTTGTAGCACCAAAACTAAGAATTGTCTTGGAATTGTTCACTGTAAGCTTATGTTTACAAAGACTGCTTACTTTCATGGACCACTCATTGTCATGGCCATGGGCAATTCTCACCCCTTTCTCTCCCACTTATAAAGTCTATTTGAATGCAAGTGGGAGTGACCTTATGAGTGGAAGAACTTCAAATCCACTTTAATTTATATCTTAAAAATTTGCAAATAAGGGTGCTTGGTTATTGTGGTAGATTTCAAAAATAGCCACAGCACTTTTCAGCTTTTCCCATCAAGAGGTGGCATCTTTCTCCAGCTTGAATCTGAGCAGGCTTCATAACTTGATTTGGCCAATAGAATGTGGTAGAAGTGACACTGTATGTGCTCTGAGCCTGGACCCCAAGAAGCCTTGCAGCTTCTATTTTTGCTGATCTTGGTACCTACCCATGCTTACTGCCACTCTACAAAGAAGGCTGGGGTGATGAGACACATACGGCCCAGTCACCCCCCTCATCCTGGCCCATAGCATGCTAATAACAAGACACGTGAATGAGGCCACCCTATGTCTTCCAGCCCCAGCGGACTGACTACAGACACTTAAGCAAGCCCTGCAGAGCTCAACTGAGCCAGCCCAGACCAGAAGAACCACCCATTAAATTTTAAGCCACTAAGTATTGGGGTGATTTGTTACAGAGAAAAGGCTAGCTGATGCAGTTCTTTAAAATAAATTTCTAGCCACATGTCAAAACAGATACGAACGGTTGAGAATTGCTAGTTTGAGCGCAACAATCATAAACTAAAGCCTTCTTAAAAACGAAGTAAATCCTTTCTGATGGCTCCAAATATTGTCATAGCTCAAGGTCTGCATATCATTTCAATTATATCCCAGGAAAGGGCCAGTTCAGAGAGGCTTCCTATGGCTAGCCTGCAGTCCCAGAAACCCACCTTCCCTCCTCCCATCCTGGCCTTGTCAGGCTGATGTTGTGTCATGTGGTTTGGGAAAGAGAATCACCAAGGTGAGGCCCAGAGCCACCCTCAAGAAACAATCAGTGGATGTAAGGAAGAGAAAGAGAGATGACGTGTTTAAAGACTAAGAATGCCAATGCGTAACCCCAGAAACTCCTCCGGGAAATGGAGGAGTAACGCCGTGGAACAAGAAGAACTACAGTTTGTTAGAATGGGGTGTCAGTTTTGTAATATTCAACAATGGTCATGGCTGTCTTCTTAAGAAGGTGAGGCATCCAAAGACACAGGTGGGAGAGGGGAAAAGAGATGTCCACCCTTCCCTTCCCACACACTTGGGAAACTTACAGATGGAGGCCCTCAAAAGGAAGGAAGGAATAATTACAAACTAAATTAGGACCAAATTGAACTATCTGTGAGAGGAAGAAATAATGGTTACAACTGAATACCTAGAGCATTAGTTTCTGACCTTGGCTGTACATTGGAATTTCAACATAGGAAATCAACTCCTGCACTCTTAATCACTACATTAATTACTAACGTTATTTAATAGGAAAAAATGTTCAGCATTTGGAGTTCTCACCAGTTTCAACAAAAGCCGTTTCTGTTGAAGAAAATGCTGGTAAGTAACATATTAGTTGATTATTTGGCTATCTTAGCATGTGGATGCTTGGGCTTTTTTTTCTTATTTTCTTAGTAAATCTGGGAACATTTGAACTTTGAGTACTTTCCTTCTTTTTGTTTTTCTCAGTGCCGTCTAGTTATACAAACACAAAAAATAATTATAGAGGCAGTATTTACATCTATATGTCTATGGTTTTTTCACCTGGTATTTACAGTGCTGAGTGAATGAATTAATTTAGTTCATTTTACTTCTTGGGGAAAAAAATGTATGTAATGAAAGGGGATCCCTTTTAGTTGATTCTGGCAAGGTTTTATAAGGAGCATACAAAGGAGAAGGAGAGACAGAAATCTTCTTTGTAGTCCTGAGAAAATATTTTGGTCTGTACGCTAAACAATTTTCGTACATTTGTGGTTAAACAGGTACTAATTATGTTCCAGAAAAGGGGATTTTTACTGAGAAACTTTATGAATTAAAAAGAAAACCTTCTCTATACCAGTATTTGCAGTTTCTCCCAGTTCAGGCTCTGAACTTACTTCCCAGCAGCGTTTCCTAGTCTAAGAACATGGCTGGGACACTGGATTCAGACTCTAGTTTGGGACCTCCATTACTTGCCTTCCAGTTGGAATCAGATCACTTCCATATCACTACTGTTTTCTTCTAATAGACATAAAAATAGTATTATGTGCCCAACTGAGAGGGAAGTTCTCTTCATTTAAGGATGGGGTCAAGTTGAACAACAGAAAGGGAAATGACCAGGTGGGGAGAATCAATGGTCCCTATGATGTACAAGAAGCTACACTAGAGAAGCCAGATAGAGAAGTTTACCCTTCTTTTCAGAAGCCCTTTATCCATGTTTCACTACCTGGACTGTGACACGGAGAATTGAGGACTGGTTTGCCCTGTTCTTGAACAGTTTCGGTTTAGAGTAATTCATTCCTTTTTTTTTTTTAAAGATTGGCACCTGAGCTAAAACCTGTTGCCAATCTTTTTTTTTTCTTCTTCTTCTTCTTCTTCTCCCCAAAGTCCCCGAGTACCTAGTTGTATATTCTAGTTGTAGGTCCTTCTGGTTGTGCTATGTGGGATGCCACCTCAGCATGGCCTGATGAGCGGTGCTAGGCCTGTGCCCAGGATCTGAACCAGTGAAATCCTGGGCCACTGAAGTGGAGCATGCTAACTTAACCACTCGGCCATGGGGCCAGCCCTGAGGGTAATTCATTTCTAAAAGAAGGAAGGGGAAGCTGTGGGAAGTTTCTGAAGAATAATTTCATAACAAATGGATCATGTGTTAGAAAGCTGCTTTGCACATAGCAGCACCTTTGCTCATTAATATTTCTTAGTAAATAACATTTTTTTAAATTGGTTTTTTTGTGTGTTTGTTTTGAGGAAGATTAGCCCTGAGCTAACATCTGCTGCCAATCCTCCTCTTTTTGCTGAGGAAGACCGGCCCTGAGCTAACATCCATGCCCATCTTCCTCTACTTTATATGTGGGATGCCTACCAGAACATGGCGTGCCAAGCGGTGCCATGTCTGCACCTGGGATCCGAACCGGCGAACCCCGGGCTGCTGAAGAGGAACATGCGCCCTTAACTGCTGCGCCACTGGGCCAGCCCCTTAATTGGTTTTTTTTTAAAGGAGAGAGAACAGATGATTCAGGTGTTCATTTGTCTAAGAGAGAGAACAGTTTTAGGAGCATAGACATGTAAATGTCAGTAGGATTTCCGAGAATGAATTTTTCTGACTTCCTGGGAAGGTTATTACACATCCAAGGTAGTCTGATGATGACACTGGTAGAATGCTGAGAGACCATCTGAGGTCATCCCTGCCCACTCCAGTGATTCTGGGATGTCACTTTGTGTCTCTGGCTTTAGGCTTCCTTCTCCATTCCCTCAAGCTGTGGGTAGTAAGCCATATAAACTGACGCTACAGGATGTGGGGGTTTGATGCCTGAATATCCAGCCTCAGAGTGTTCCAAAGTTCATCTGTAAGTTTTTCTTCTTAATTCAGGTCACATTTTCCCGTGGAAAAGTAGTGACAAATGACATTTAGAGTTCCAGGTTTGCCCATCAAGGCTTATTTCCTCCACAATATTGCTGGGGAAATATGCATTTGCAGTGAACAAGAGTGGAAAACAATACTGGTATCATGGTAGTGAATAAACATTAACATAACTCAAGAAGATGGTTTTAAAAATTAATCTTAAATGCCAGTCTCCGATGAAATGCAAGAATAACTAGAGAAAGAATAGTGGGCTGATGGAGACCTTGGGGTCTACAACTGGAATATCTGTCTCTTCGAGGATTAATGACAGTAGTTCTTTATTATGCCCAATATCACTAGAAAGAGTCACTCATTGCAAAAAAATAATATTTGAGTATCTAAAATCCACCAGGCAATATTATAGCAGAGATGAAAGACCTAGTCCCTACTTTGAAGGAGTCCACAGAATGACCAACTAGAATAAGACACTGTATTATACATGGTTTTCAGAGGAACTTACACGTATTCCCGAGATACAATATGTTGTGCATGGGGGTTCAGGAAGCAAAAGGATAGTTGTGACGGGATCTTCTTGGACCACTCGTTTTATTCAATAATTGTTTTGGGGAAGATTATTTTATGTTAAATAGAGAATAGTGCTAATTCTATAGGAATGTTTAGGATCATGCATATGATTACAAAGAAATCTTAAGATCTTACAGAAGGCTGTTTTGCGCCATACCCAACTCTACCCATCTCCATCTCCACCCTATGGCCCAGTTCCCCTTAGGGGTACTAGTTCATCCTCTGCCCTTGGAAGCACCACTAAAATACAGACACGCATAGCATGTGGGCTATGGAAATGGAGATGTCTAAATCACCGGGATGATTTCAGGAAAAGCTTCCCAAGGAAGGCAATGTTTACGCCAAGGCTTCCAAACTGACTAGGAGTTGGCTGGGTGAAACCGGTCACAAAAGCATTCTAGCGAGGGAAAAGTGTACACAGGCCTGGAGATGTGTGAGAGAGCATGGTATGATGAGAAAATGCAAGCCATTTTGCATGACTGAAACACTGAGCTGGTGTAGGGAATTTCAGGCACACATGCATTATCATCCCAAAGTACAAGAAAGGAGGTGGCTGGAAAAGGATGTTGAATCCAAGAAATCTCTGTTCCAGCCAACAGGTGGTGCTGTTGGCTCAGGGCAGTTTGGTGGCTATCCAGAGCAATGGCCTTGGGAAATGTGGGAAAGCAGATGATGGTATGAAGATGGCTAAGCATGGAAGGCAGACATTTAAAAATAGGTTTTTGTGGGCCGGCCCCGTGGCCGAGTGGTTAAGTTTGCATGCTCCGCTTTGGCAGCCCGGGGTTTCGCCAGTTCAGATCCTGGGCTCGGACATGGCACTGCTCATCAGCGTCCCACATGCCACAACTAGAAGGACCCATAACTAGAATATACAACTATGTACCAGGGGGCTTTGGGGAGAAAAAGGAAAAATAGAATCTTTAAAAAAAAATAGATTTTTGTAACTACAGGAAGAGCTATAATCATTTCTGCTACTTGTTACATTGCTCAGAAACTTTGACCTAGATAAAGTATAATCCCTGCAAGCGCCTTCAGTAGGATGCTTAAGTTAAGAAATTAGAGCACAAACTCCCCTCCTCACCACTGAAAAACACCATCTCTTCGTGCTGAACTGCCAACACATCCAAGCAACGCTATGGGAAATTCTGCATCGTAACTTCTTGACCTGCCACAACCTCCAGCACTTGTTAATCCATCACCTTTTATGATCCCAGAAGACATTTACAACCTTATCCTAGGAAATGAATATTTGAACAATATGTCATCGATAAACAATCTGGGTAATAAATATATCAGTTACAGGCAGTCAAGTTAATTAGCAAAAAGTTCTAGAGTCATTATAGGAACTGAAAGAGAAAGTAAAAGGCCTTACCCACCCCCTCCGTTTTCTCAAGACATAGCACAGTATTGGTCTGTCCCTTGTCTGACACCTCTTCTCAGCTCAGAAACAGTCTCATATTTTGGTGGGGGCCGTCTCTGCTGAGAGGTATTTACTCTTTCACATCAAAACTAAGTTTTCTTAAGCAGAGATTATAGCATGGGCCAAATCACATCTTTTAACTCTTAACCTGTATGATAACCTTAAACCCCACCCTCACATTTACTTTGGGGGTCATTATTTTCAAAACCCTGCAGGCAGTATAACCTGGTTGTAAAAAGCATGGGTTTTGGAGTCAGACAGACCTGGGTCCAAGTCCTGGCTCTGTAACATCCAAGCTATAATCTTGGGCAAGTTATGTAAATACTCTAAACCTCATTTTCCTCATCTGTGGAACAAGCATAATAATTGTGCCTGCATCAGAGGGTTGTGATGAGAATCAACTATGACAGAGCAATTAGCATAGTCCTGCTGAAGCACATAATAAGGGGTCATTAAATGACATTTAATATTAACATCCTGGTTTTCCCCAATCCCCCAAAATCTTCTCAGCCCCCAATATCAATGGACAAGCCCCCCTTAAACACATTATATCGATCATTTATGATGTAAAATTACTTAGCCTTCTATCTTAACTACCAAACTTTAGAAGAAATAAGTTTCATTGCTTCTTTCTAGAAATACCTTTCCTTTATGACCTGAATGAAACCACAGATTAGAAGAAAAACATACCCTGAGTGAATTTTTTTTCTTTTTTCTTTTTTTTTTGAGGAAGATTGGCCCTGAGCCAACATCCGTGCCCATCTTCTTCTACTTTATATGTGGGATGCCTGCCGCAGCATGGGTTGGTAAGCGGTGCATAGGTCTGCACCCAGGATCCAAACCGGTGAACCCCGGGCTGCTGAAGTGGAACGTGCAAACTTAACCACTGCACCACTGGGCTGGCCCTGAGTGGCTATTTTTTGAAGTTGCTAAAATAAGCTGTTGAAAACAAAAGGCCAAGAGAAATGCTAGCATAAGCTATTGGTTTTATATTTACACCTTCACTCAAATATCCATCCACTATTGAAGTTATAAACCAGTGTATAAGATGTTATATTAGGAAATGGAGTCAAATTAAAAACATCTTTTGATCTTGGTTGAATTTGCTTTCATTTTGCCAGAGATGAACTGACATTAACCAAAGTATGCCATGATATGAAAGATGAGAGTCAGCCTCAGAAAAAATGGGGTAAGATTAGAGGGAAAAGAGTTTTAATTACCTGTAACTGATAGCATCATTTCCCTGTGAAAGACCCTGAAGGTTTTGCTCACATGCTTCCAACACTGTCTCCTAATAATAATAGTAATAACAACAACAACAAACATTTATTCAGTCCTTATCATGTGCCAAGCAGTTTGCTACATGCTTTATTTTCAGTACATCATTCAATCTTCACAAGCCTATGAGATTTTGCAGAAGAAAGTAAAGCCTAGAGAGGTATAACCCCAGAATGTTTCTCCTGGATAAAGAATTCCTACCAATCCATCAAAGCCTAGCTCAAATCTCGGTTCCCTTAGGAAGCTTCCTTCCTTTTCTCTCTTCACCTCTTCCATCCCCCATTCACTTTTTCTTTGATCATCTCTGAGGCCTGTTTTTTTTTTTAATAGATACACTAACATATGTAATCACACACCAGTTTGGTTTGGCTGTTCTTTCACTGATGGGTTGGGTCTCTGGATGTGGCTGCAATACTTTAAAGGTAGGGTGAGTCCTCAGTTTTGCCCCAAATGTAAGGTAGGATGTAGGGAGATTCTGTACCTACAGAATCTGATCCAGGCCTAGATGTCTATTAAAGTGCAATGAATTGGATTTTTGCCATTTACCAAGTTTCAGATTTCATAGTTATTTTCTGCTTGATACTTTGGACCAAGGGCAGAGAAATGTTACTGTCCTACAGAGAGCTCCAGCCACAAGAATGTTGTGGAACAGGAAAGGAAGTCATTTTTTTATCTTTGAACTCAAAAGCTTCCCTTCTTATATGAATCAAGGGTGTATCTTATCTCCCAGTTATTTATTTTGAGTCCATCAGTGGCCGGGCCTGCCACCCTCCTATAAAAGGAAAGTAGACAAAGAGAAGCAGAATGCGATTTGGCGACAAAGAACATTTTTCCCCAGCAGAAAATGGAGTGACTTTTAGCTTCTCTGCTGTCACCTTGTTAATGTGATCATTGTTCTTCAGAATAAAATCTCCTCTTCTTACCCATGATGTCTTTTGTGTAAAAAAAATAAAAAAATGAAGTAAGTAAATGCCTAGAGGAGAGGGGCAGAAGGGGGAAAATAAAAACCTAATCAAGAGAATGTACAAATCAGCTTCTTCCCAAGGAAAAGCACTCAATACACAATTATCTTAATTCTCCCAGGCAGCCATTTTGCTTGCTTTCCAAGGTAGGTGTGGAAAGTACTAGAAACCCGTGGCCCCTGTCATCACGCCTGGCTTTCAGAGCAGGAGCTACAGGCCTGTATTAGTTGGGATGCGTAATTTATCTTCCGTTTAAGCCAAGGGCTCTGTGGTTGTTGATGTGTGCCCCTGGCCTGTTCTCAAGCACATCCTTATTTCAAAATTAATCATCCAGCTCTAACTTGCTGGTGAAGGTTTCCAGGGATAAAAACTGAGATGGAAGAGGAATCCTAGTTGTTAATGGCCAAATGCCATCCATGGCAAGCATAACACAAAGACAAGGTGGTGAGAGAAGAGTGATTTACTCTATCTTAAAGAATAAATCAAAACTTCCTCTGTGCTCTGTTGTAGGGTGGGGGCAAGAAAGGAGCAAAGATAACATTCCTGGGAGGCCTCAGTTCTTCAAAGCTGAGGAAACATTTGCCTCTTTCCCCTTGTTAGAGTTAGACATTTGGCCTCTGAATGCTGAAGAACCACTCCTGTGTTTCAGTTGTGAGAAGATATGGCTGAGATTAATTTCTTTCTCCATCTCCTTTCTGCCATTTTGGGAGCTAGTGGTTGTCACCACACTCAAGGTCAAAGAGTTATAGCCACATGCAAGGCATCCCTCCGGAGGGTAGAGTTTCTCAGTATTCCTGCTGACCCAAAAAGAGGCACGCAGGAGGGAGGGAGCCGTGCCACCCAACAGAGTGTTCAGAAGCACAGATGGGCTTCAGAGGAGACTAGAAGATGCTGCCTTGAACACAGACAGGTAACTTCCACCTCAGTGTACATACAGCAGGGCTATGCAGGAGAGAGAGAGTATGGACAGCAGATTACAGTTGCTTATATCTTCCTGCAGCCTTATCCCTTCCTAATCTTACCATCTCTTCCACCTCCCAACTCCTCCCCCCAGACTTAGAGAAGGCAAGAATCAACCCAAAGCAAATAGGCTTTAATTTTCTGCAAAATATTTGCTCTATAAAAGATGTTTCCCTTGGTTTTAGAGACCAGGTACTTTTTTTTTTTTTCAGTTTTGAAGGTCATCAGGCTGAGCTCATTCTGTCGTCTTCTAAGTAATGAAACAAAATAAGACAAAACCAAAAACAAACACACAAACAAAAATCCACCCAAAAACTTGATACACCTTAACCTATTTACCCTAAAAGAATCAGTTCAAAAGTCCCCTCCTCCATTGACCTCCCTTGGTTTCCCATGCCACCCTACAAGAGAGAGTTGGTCCCTCCCTCCTGTGGATGGGCCCTAGGGTACTATTCCCAGCCTTTCGGGGGCTCATGGTGCTCCTGACTTGGAAGTCCTCAGGGGCAGAACTGTGTCTTAGCCATGTGTGATGCCCAGAGCCAAGCCCAGTGCCTAGCAAAGAGATGCTGCTCCATAAAGTTTAGCTCCCCAAATGCTAGCTTCCTTTGTGGCCCTGGCCATGATGAGCAGTCAAGGCCCTACAGAGTGGGAAGTGACCCAGTTGGGTAGCTGGGAAAGAGGCCAGGTCTAGGACAGAGCAGCTCAAATATTCTATCGAGGAACATTCCACAAGAGACAGAGACTAAGAAACTTCAGAGGAATTTCTCAATGGTGAGTTTTTATGTTGTGCTGAGTTTTTTCCTGGCTCACCTCGGCATGCTCAACCCAGTGTAACATTTGGCTTCATGCCCTCCTCTAGGTACACTGTTGGTATTTTCATGTCCCATCTGCCAGTGCCTCTGGAGGACATTAGGATAAGTGGGTTGATCCAGAAAGGACATCCACTGTCCTGGCCCTCTACCTAAGACATGAAAATGGAGAGCAGCTTCCCAGCCACAAAGCTTTTGCCTGTGCCAAAGGCGTATTATTTTAAACATGATTATTATCCATAGCTACTATAGATTGAACAGGTACTAGGCGCACTATGCTAAGTCCTTTGCTTGCATTCTTTCATTTCATTCTCATTTAAAGAATACACAAGGCAGATATTATCATCTCCATTTTAGAAATAAGAAGTTACAATCTTGTAACTTGCCCAAAGTCACACAACTGATAAATGGCAGAGTAAGGATTCAAACCCAGATCTGGCAGACACCAAAGCCCATTTTCCCCACACCATGGTGCCTCTCCAAAACTTAACCATCTAGAGGATGAAACCCATAACAATAAGGCCACCTAGTGAAAGCAATTGAAATTACCAAAGCTGTACTCTGAGGTAAATTTATAGCTCTCAATTCTCATATTTATTTTTTAAACTAAGCATTCAATTTAAGAAATAGAAAAAAAAGTTTAAAATCTCAAGTAAATGAATATAAAATAAGATCAATTAATTACAAATGGAAAACAGGGGGCCAGCCCAGGGCACAGCGGTTAAGTCCGCACATTCCACTTCTTGGTGGCCCGGGGTTCGCCAGGTCAGATCCCAGGTGTGGACGTGGAACTGCTTGGGAAGCACCGTGCTGTGGCAGGCATCCCACATATAAAAAAAAGGAGAGGAAGATGGGCACGGATGTTAGCTCAGGATCAGTCTTCCTCAGCAAAAAAGAGGAGGATTGGCAGTGGTTAGCTCAGGGCTAATCTTCCTCAAAAAAAAAAGGAAAACATCAATAAAATGGACAAAACAGACTTTGCCATAAGATGGTGGCAGCCTACACCTTGCTCCCTCTGTGGAGTTCCCAGGAATGAACTAGTGACCTGAGCTGACATTCATACTGATACGAAAGCTTTGCTTCTGAGAAATATAAATGCCCAGAGATCTGGGCATAAGTAATGACAGAAGCTGTTGGGCCCCTGGTTGGTGTAAGGGTCTGGGCCCTGAGGACTTGCCTGATCTGCTTAAGTGGTTGTCACACCTGCCCAAGACACCCTTGCAGGCTGGATGCAACAGGAGCCTGCAGCTTGAGTCCCATGCCCCACTTTTCCTGAAGACCACACTATCCCCTTTAAGTCTACCCAGATATAGTCTATCAGCTGCAAGATCTAACATTGTCAGCATGTGGCTGTGCCTGCCTCCAGATTGGGGAGATTCGGCAGGAGCTGAGGAGGAAAGAAAGCACAGAGTTTTATTTTTCCCTGAATTATTCCTATGCTTATAAGGCAATCTTATGAAACAATTGTTCCATGGCTTTAAATCTAGTAAATAAACTCCCTTTGAGACTCCGGTTTGAAAGATGGTGAAGATCAGAGTAACTACATTGTTTATGTAATAAACACACACCCAAAACTATAACATTTTTATAATGAAACCTGGTGTAATAAAATTTGTGTTGAGGCAAAAAGCAGTCATTTTTCCCCCAGCTTTTATTGTGCTGAATGCAATATCTGCCAAGCCCTACTTGGAGGCATCTTTGATTAAGTGCTTGGTCTCCCCACTTGGGAGCTGTCCAGAGTTGGCGGGGGTGCCATGACCTTGCTGACACTAATGCCAGAAGACGCCAAACTCATAAAGTACCAGCAGCTCCGAGAAGTTTGAGCCCTCTGCCATGCAGCCCTGCAAACTTCCCCATCCCTCCCTGGCCAGCCAGCCACCCCCAGCCTTGGATCTCCAACTCTCCAAGGTAAACTGGGTCAAGCTGTTCTAAAGGCCTTCTCCCCATTGTTCTCCTTGAGCTTAGGCTGGAAACTTCTGGCAGGCACCTGTAAGGGCCTTTTTTTGGTACTCTCTTCCATTACTTAGTCCTTCAGGCCTGATGAATACTACCTGGCAGTTGGACACTCTTCCCTGAATCCACTGATCCTTATGAAAATATGTGAACTTAGGTCCTTAGTTGTCTCACTCAGTTCCCTGAGAGAAATTGGGGGTTAGAGAGGGAGTGGAGTCCTTACTTCTTACCTAAGTCAGTGATTCTTAACCCTGGCTACACATTGGAATCTACCCAGGGAGCTTTTAAAATAATGCACTGATGTCTGAGTCCATCCCCAGAGATTCTAATTTAATTGGTCTGAAGTGTGGCCTGCACATCAAATAATGGTTATTCATCACAAAAGCATATATGATATTAGGGATTTGGATTTGAACAACTTCTCCACCCCCAAATTCAGAGACTGCAATACCCTGAAGAAACTAACAGAAGTTCAGTGGCACCCACCAGAAGCTTCCTGGTTCACAGGCATGTTCCCTTCCCCTCCTAAGGGATCTTATGTAACAAAGCAGGCACAAACCAGTGCCTTCCCATCACCAAACCTGGAAAAGCAACTCAGAGGAGGGAGTGTTTGTTCTCAGATGGCAGGGCCGAACAACGCTTGAATCCAAGAGGGCTGCATACAGCCGCATTGGTAATGGCTAGGCCAATGCGTGGCCCTTGGAGCATGGCCACGCTATACATCAGTTCCCACAGAGAAAGTGGAGGCAAATGCGCGATAAGGTGGTTTAGCTGAGGCAAGGAGAGCGGAGGCTTCAACAATCACACTGCCTACCCTCTGCTTGCTCAGCATGACTGGGGGAGAGGCGTAGAGTCTATAGGAGAAATATAAGAAAGGCACTGTCCCTGACGTCAGGAGCCCGAGTTAAAACGGAAGGACTAACCCTAATACAGGACGAATATTGCAAATAGTTCAACACTTTTCAAACAGGGCTCAGTCGTGTGGCTAACTTTCCCTGATAAAGAAATATTGTGAAGGAGGGTTTAGAGGACTAAAGAAGTCATGACAGGCCCCCTGAAATCTTAAATGGCCTTAAACAGAAACTAGAAATTGGAAACTTGGATCTGGGGACTCCCAGTTCAGGGCTGTTTTGAGGCCATAGGGAGATACATAAATCTTTCTGTATAATCTCTGGATGAGGGTGGGATACTGAGGAATTCCAGGAAGACAGGAGGGGGCGGGGTGCCAAAGGAGAAGAAAGGGACAAGCAGGCCCAGTGCCAGCCAGTGCAGGATGCAGGCCTGAGCCTACAGTGGCCTCTCTCCAGTATCCCCAGACTAGAGCCCGAGACTCCTGCCCTGAAACCCCCACCTGGACTACCCTCTGGGCCCTCTTGGAAGACATGCAAATATCAGAGCAGAGGAGGAGGGAGAAAGGCTTGCCTTCTCTGTCTCAAGTGGTCCAGCACCTCAGAAGGAGCACAAAGTTGCAAACTTTTCCAGCCAAAATGGAAAAGTCAAAGTCCTCAAAGCTTAGAAGCCGCTGCCCACAAATATCAAGGTCAGCCCTGAGGGTCAGACACGGCCTCTCTTCCTCATGTCTGTTCCTGTGAAAGGGCTCACGTTCTTCAGAAAATATACTTCTCATTTGTCCCAGAATAGGAAGCGGCTGCAGTGCAAGCCCCTCTCCATTAGGCCTGGCCTCCCCCAACCCACCTCCTTCTTTGTCCTGCCAGGAAATGCTGCAACCCCCAAATACCTGCATTCTTGGGCATGCAGCAGGCGAGAGGCATGCTTGGATTCCAGCTCTGCTTCTTAAGGACGGGCCTTTTCTTTTATCCAAAGCCCTCTCGGAGTCCCAGAGAGCCGAAAGCTGATCTGCTTAAGTCGGCAGGCAGAGCAGGGGGGTGGGAGGGCGAGAGAGGGCAACCTTCGGCAAGGACGGTGGCAGATTTTCACACAACATCTGCGCTGCCTCCAGGACTCCCCCCTGGAGGGGGAGATGGTCTCACCCAAGTGCTGGGCCAGCTGCTAATCCCTCCAGGGTTCACTTGAATGGCAAATCAGGACTCCAGGGCAGCCTCTGACACACCCTGTCTCCAGAGGAGGGGCTTAGCACTTTCTTTTTCCAGCCCTGGAGGACTTTAGAATGCAGTGGTACTTTTTACAGCCTCACTGCTCCAAGTGCAATAGGCCAGGTGGTCAGTAGCATGGCATCACCTGGGAGCTTGTTAGAAATGCAGACTCTCAGGTCGCATCAGTTTGAGAAGCTCTGCCAAGTGCCACGTGGCTATGGAAACCCTTAGCACACTGCCAGAGACAGGAAGCTGGACAAATACTAAAACCTAGGGAGCCACAGCAGCCCAGCCCCTATGCCAACTGTGACAAGGAATACGTCCCATTCCATCACCCCACGTTGCCACCCATTCTTGTCACCAGGCTGCGGCTGGTTTACTTGGCTGTGAAATTTTAGGCTAGTGTGAGGGTAAGCTGTTCAACAGGTCTGCAAATATTTGCAAACACACTGAAAGGATGGGGGCGGGATACAATTAGAGTTGGCTCTTTGCAGGTTGCAAATCAATTTCTGATCCCCTCCCACCAGCAACCACACACCACCTGTATCAACATGTTAGACTCCTGCAATGCCAATAACAACAGTAATAGTACATGGCAAGGATCCTCAAGCCCCTTCATAAACATCAACCATCCTGGAGCCTGTTCAAGTCATCCTCTTGGCAAGAAAGGGAGATTGTAGGGACTTCCATAGCTTGAGCGTTAATAGCCTTTATGTCATCATGGCACACGCTTCACCTCCCACATGAACCCAACGATTGAATCCAAGTGCAAAAGCTGGAAGGATGGAGAGAAGGAAAGAAGAGAAACTAATGGAAAGTCAGAGAACAGATTTTGTTTTGCAGTCCCGAGAGAACACTGAAATAACTAATAGTGAGGTAGGTGGACTTGCTTTCTCCTCAGATAGTTGCCAGGTTTCTGCTGACGGTGTCAGCTCTCTGCATTGGATGCATCTGTTCCTTAATCGTGTGGAGCAAGAGCCAGAATGGGTGACTTCATTTCTGAAGAGGAACGGAATGGTTCCGAGATTCTGGGAGGCATTAAGACAGCCCAAATCAACAGAACGTTTGGCTGGGACCTCAGAGAAGTGACCCACACAGAATCTTCAACCTTCCAGGCATCTGTTAGTGGGATCAGCGGATGGCACAGCCATTGCTTAAAATACTGCGAATTGCAGTGCTTCTGCCTGCATTTCCCTCTCATTAGCAGAGTGTCAGGGCCTTACTGGAGGGAAGAAACCAAAGGGCTAGAGAGAAGGTGGAGGGAAAGTCAACCAGGGATGAAGACAGAGGAGAGAGAAAGCAAAGAGGATGGCTCTGGGCTTCCTTGGGATCTGTGTGGGCTCTTAAAAGCAATCATGGTGGGCTTTTGAGTAGAAAACCAAGCTAAAACAGTATTTAAAAATCTTCAGATACCCATTCTTGCCTCAAGCAACAATCACTCAGAAAAAGACTCTCACGAATGGAAGGAAATGATGCCATTGTTTTATTTTCTATGGGAAGTCATAATAGTTTTTAAAAGGTTAATCTCCTTCTCAGCCCTGTTTTTTCCCTTCCAGTGACCCCAAGCTGAAAAGGAAAAATATTTGCACTTGGTGTTTAAAAACCACAGTGAATTAGCTTTTGTTGTTCATGGCAAAGCCACTATTTAGCTGCCCAGAATCAAACCAGATGTCAGGGAAGAAAGAAGGTCTCGCATCCTGTGAACTTGCCTTTCACCTTTG
Organism: Equus asinus; assembly: GCF_041296235.1. NCBI lineage: Eukaryota > Metazoa > Chordata > Mammalia > Perissodactyla > Equidae > Equus > Equus asinus. Next base: position 13,526,910 of record NC_091820.1, on the reverse strand, counting down.
CAGAAGGGCCAAGGGGAAGGCTGTGCTGAGAAGACAAAATGGAGAGAGTTCGGTGGTCAGAAAACCTGACACGCAGTTTTGATGCAACCACGGGTTAGATCTTTGTGGGATGCTGTCTCTGGGACTAGAATGCAACAGCTCTGGACCCCAGATGCACAATGCCTCTTGACTTCCAGAAGTTTCTTCTGTGGATACTAGGCCAGCAACACTATTCTCATAGAGGGCAGAGACTAAGGCGAAGAATAGAGAAGTATGGAGAAGAGAATTAGGAGACAGTAAAAACACAAAAAAGAGGTCAGCGGGACTTACTGGCACACTCAGTCTATCAGAGAAGGTGAAAACAAGAAACCCTAAAAGGAAAAGAATATATTTTCTTTCTGCAGCCTTCCAGGAGAGTATGAGGAGTAGATTATTATTCAGTCTTGTTTTTCTTTAGCACACCACCCACCACAACTCACAGCTTAAATTAGGCAAAAAAAAGTTCCTGTGGGGCTTAGTCTCTTTCTCACTGTTTCCTAAATCTAGCAGCGAAAGAAAGCAGGAAGTCCTCTCTACGCTGAGACCCTTTTTATCCACTCACCAAACATTTACTAAGCCCCCACTTTGGTTAGATGTTTGGGTGATACCAGAATGCCTTGGGTACTATTCCTGCCCATGAGAAATTTATAGCCTATTGGAGAAGATAGACAAGTTCATAACAACAACAACAACAACAACAATGTAATAATAATGATAGGTACCAATTTTCAAAATTTAATGATGCGCCAGTGACTGCACTTGCTATATAGTATCTGATTTAGTCCTTATAATAACCCTGTGCAGTAAGTTTTATTATTCCTATTTTACAGATGAGGAAATTGAGGCTCAGAAAGCTTAAGGAACATGACCAAGATCACATACCTATTAAGCTAGCAGGAGTCTTTGTTTTTATCACTGATGAAGCCCAAGTGCCTAGAACAGTGCCTGGCACATCATAGGTGCTCAATAAACATTTGCTGGATGAAGAAAGCAGCTGGGCTGCAGGGAAGGGCTTTCTCGGACATCAGAGCTGAGCTTTGAAGCATGGCTGGGATTTACGCAAAGAAGAGGGTAAAAGGCACACCAGGAAGAAAACAGGAAATGAACAAATGCATCTCTAAGGAAACATAACTGTTGTACAACATAGCAAAAATGGGCAGGAGGGAATAGTAATCAAGAGAGGGAAGCTCAGGTCAGAGAGACCTGGGTCCTACCGTGGCTCTGCCACCTGTAGGTTGTGTGAACATGGCTAAGTCACTCAGTCTCTCAGTGCCTCATTTTTCTTATCTGCAAAATGGTGATAAGAATATTACCTACTATGGTTGTTAATTTCCAACCAAACCTTCCATGTTTGCCTTCTCCTTCAAATTGACAAAATCTCAATTTTTTAAACAGGGTCCATTGCCATACAACCAAGAGGCTACCTGTTCAGGCCCCCCTTGTAGCTAGGGGCTGCTATCTGGCCAATGGGATAAAAGCAATTGTGGTGGATTTCTAGAAAGTCTCTTTAGGAGACAAGCATCATGCTCCTTCTTTTATCCTCCTGCTTGGGCCAATGATGTGATGAGTAGAGCTCCAGTAGTTATCTTGGACCACGAAGATGTGGGCCACAATCTAATAATGGTGGAATCTGGAGCTGGAAGGAAGCTTGGTCCCTCATTACTGCTGAGTATCCATACCAACCCTGGACTACTTTTACATAAGAAAGAAAGAAAATGTCATCTTTTGGAAGCCTTTGCTAATCCCCAACGGATATATTTACCTCAAAGAGTTGTTGGGAGGATTCAATAAGATAATGCAGACCAAGTAATTAGTGCCGAGCCTTAAACATAGTAAGCACTCAAAAGATCTGAGCAATCATGTTTTGTTGCTATTCTTATCACTGTTATCATCATTATCATTACAAAATCTAGAATACTCCCTTATTCTGCATTACGCTGAACCATCTTCATTCAGTTATTTAATCAATTTGCTTTAAATTTCTTAGGATCACGTCTTTCATGAGAACCTATTCATAAGTCTTCCTATCACAGGGTCCCTGATAATAGAGCAAAATATTTCTCTTCGAATTTCATCACCAAAACATCCACACAACCAATAATATTGAAAATCGAGGCCTGTTAGTAAAAGGGGGGTTAAGTAGGTTAACACTTCTGAGCATGGAGACTGGGAAGCATTAATTAAATCCTAAGTTTGGTCAAATATCCCTTTTTTGGAAAGCTCCGTGGCAATTCAGTGCCTCAAAAGAGTCTCCCTTTTCCCAACCAGACAGACCTTTACATTTCAGGACACAGACAAAAAAATGTAAAGATACAATTTGCTTAAACAGTTTGGAGAGTCAGCATGGTATGCTGGACTTCAAGAGATTTGCCAAGACCACTGGATGCTTTTATTTAAATCTCTGTTTCTTAGTGTCTTTGACAGATTGTGTGGTTTGTTCCTGAACTTGATCAATAAATGTTTCCTAAAAGACCTAAGGAAGGAAGGAAAGACAATGAATTAGAATGAGTGGTTCCCATTGGTCAAAGGATTGGCTGAGTTAAAATTCCCAAGGATCCACTAAGGAAAACTGCAGAATCTCAGGCCCCACCCTAGACCCACTGAATCAAAATCTCTGGATGTAGGGCCTGGGAATCTGTATTTTTAGAGCTGCCTCTAGTGCTTTCACTAGAAGGGGCATGAAGGAAGCAGGATGCAGGAAGGGAAGGGAGTAAGCAAGGATGTGGCCTCAGCTGGAGATTTGCTTCAGCATGATCCCGCAGGAAGCTCTGGAGTACAAATTGCACCACAGAGCTGGTCTCACCTTGAGGCAAGAGGGTTGGAGACAGCAATTCTCTGGGGAGGGCGCAGCTGTAGCCTTTAGCAGCCCACACTCACAGTAGCTGGAGGAGGAGTGCACCAGCTGGTAAAGGAGATATAGGCAGGGCACCAACTGCATCCACTACCAACTCTGACCTGCTAGGCTGTAGTGGAGCTGGCCTCAGTATTTTTGTGGTTTTGCTCTCCACTGAAGCCCTAATGTCTATACTCCCTTTGCTGACCTGGCCTGAGTTTACCTTTTACAGAAGGGTCTTGGAGAATCATTTAACCTGTGGGAAGGCTTTCAGAATCTGATATGGTCCTTTCAGTGACCAGGGCCACTGAGCTGGCACACCAGATTATCAACATATCTGCTGGGGTTAACATTAGAATGCTAAGTTGTGCCAGGAGTTGCCCCAAAGTCAATGTCCCAGAACCCTTCTCATGAATTCCAGCCATATTCATTCATATGCTCCATAACAAGTGACTCAGGGAACCCGGCTGTCTGGCGGTCCTTACCCTCGCTCTTCTCCCTTGACAAATCAAGATGCAGGCCACTGAACTTCCTTTGGCTTATTCTCAATGACTCCTAAATAGGTCAAATCACTTTGGAGACTGGCCAAAAGCTAATTTCGTATTCACTGCTGACCTGTTTTATTCCTCTGGCATTTCAGGAAAAAGTTGGGTGAACGCCTTTTCTCCTTGTTGAAGTTCCCATCCCCTAGAGCGAAATTTGCAACCCAGGCCACTGAGATTTATTCAGAGATACTGCTCCTTGTCAGTGGATTGCTACCCAAGCTTGCTTGCTGCCCATCTGCTGGATTCCTGTACATATGTGAACATGTGTGGAAAGATTAAAGGCCCAGCAGGCCCTGGCTGGAGCTGCCTTGCCCCACAGCTGTCCCAGCCCCAGCAGGCTTAATGCCAGGGTCTTTTGAAGCAGTCCTTACCACATGGTCAAGAAATGGGGAGCATCAATGATAAAGCATACTCCAGTTCTCCATGTCAGTTGCTTTTCATCATGAGATCAGCCAAGTAGAGTTTATGTAGCACTCCATCCTCCTATAAAGCCCCACAGCTACTCACTCTCTGCTCTCATCAAGGAAGTGCCATCATTTTGATTTCTTATATTGGAGCAGAGACTCAGGAAAGGAAGTAAAGAAGGGAGCAAGGAGTGAGGAGTGCTGAAAAAAGGGAACAATATGTTTTCCTTTTGTGGTTCATTCAAATCTGAAAGGAAGCTCAATACTTCCAACCAGTCAAAGCATGGAGCTAGAAAAATTAAAAATCCAGGCCTGGCTCAACTTTTTCCAGAAGCTGCTCTGTGGCAATGCCTTTATTTAATTGTAAGATGTCAATCCCCCTCTCCGCCTCACCCCAGATTTCACCATTTGTTCTGTTTTGAGACATTTAGTTGTTGTTTTTCCTTTTTCTTCATACACTGAGAAATATCTGCAGATGTGTCTGCGTGGCAATCTGGCCCTACCATAAGAACAGAAGTTGTGATTCTTAATAAGATTCTCCTCACTCTTCCCACTAAATATGAAGCCACCATGTAATGGAAGTTTCCTCATGGTAATAATATAATAAATAATGATAAAATTAATTTTCTATTCATTCAGCAGGTCTTTATTAAGCACCTACTATATGTCACGCATTGTTTTAAATGCTTTGTATGTACCTTTTCAATTAATTCTCCCAACAATTCTATAAGGTAGATACTAGTGTTAGTTCCATTTTATGGATCAGAAAACTGAGGTGAAGAGAAGATAAATAACTTGCCCAGGGCATTGGAAATGCTAACTGGTATAGCCTGGGCTCCTAACCACTGTGCTGAGTTACCCCAGTGATAGAGGTTAGGGAACTCATTATCCTGCCTCAGAAAGCACAGACTCACCATCTTCCATTACTCACATCCCAATCACAAGTCAACAGTGAGTCAAGATGAGGATTGAAATCCCAGCTACCCACAGGAAACACCCGTCACTTGCTTTGCTGAGTGTTTCAGGAGGAACCTTCATGTGCAGATGGAAATGCATGTGTGTGTGTGAGTGTAAGTCCATGGGTGTGTGCATGCATGTGCATGCATGGATGGCTACATATGCCCTCTTATGCAATGCTCTCCCTTGATCCTGGATAAGAGGTTCCTATTCATAGTAAAACTGAAAACAAGACCTTAACCTTTCCACCCTAGGTGGCTCCCCACTGCTATTTCTACAAACTGGGATGGGAAAGGCACTAACATACCCCTCTAGCAAGGCTGAGAACCCTCACCCTAGGCCTGAACTGCCCCTCAGTACCAGAACTTTCCACTTGGCAAGGGCTCCGGTTTTGGCAAGAACAATTGCCACTTACCTGAATCATCACAGGGAGTCCAAAGATGAATTCATACAAATGCAGATGTTTTGGAAGAAGGAGCCAGAATCTGTTGAGCCAGAAGTAGGGCCCCCAAGTTCCCATTTGGGGGCTTTTCGCCCTCCAGGCTGGCACTCCCTCTTCCCCTCTCCAACACCCTCGCCTTCCTGATATAAAAGGAACCACACCTTACTTTGACCCTTCCTAGCACCAAAGTGAAAACACCTGATAATGGTTTAAGTGTCAGCCTTTCCTACCGTATTTGCATTTTAATAGCAATTACAGGTCTAATGCTAAAAGGATAAACCTAGAATGATGGAACTAGAGGGATCAGTCAGCAGGTGGAAGAGAATTTGGGCATGGAAGGGGAGAAGAAACTATTGGGTTTTCTATAGTTCTAGAACTAGCTAACACTTCACTTAAGATTTCTTGAGGATTCTAGTAAAGTAAAACTACATTTTACCCAGAAAGAGGAAAGATCATTAAAATGGTCTTAAGAGCAAGACCATTCAAGGACAGAGAGACAACATTAGATATTCTTTAAGGTTCCTAATATTTCTAACACTCTGATTTAACCTTTTTATTCCCATCTTTTGATGACTCTGTCTCCTTTAGGGTGAGTGCTGAAGAAAAGGCTTGGCTTCCCCAAATTCGAAAGTATTCAAGATGGTGGCACAATTACTGTCTTAGTTACGTAATTCCTGACTCTAAGAGTTCAGTGTATTAATTGAAAGGCATTTTGTGCTAGCCAGCATTGTGTGGTCATGGCTTCTCTGACACTCTGCACTTTGGACCTGGAGACAGAAAAGTTAGGGTATCCAATTCAATAAGGAGCCCAGGAAAACCTCAGTCTTTGCATGTCATTTAGCATGAAATCATTTCCACCAGAATGGTGCTAGCGTTCACTGAGGTTCTGATGGATGTGAATTAAGTTTATTTAGTTTGGCTACCTCAGATAAGCAAATTCCAGAAGCTTTCCAGTTCCTTTTAGATTTATTTGAAATGACATTATGCACTCAGATGCAGGATTCTTAAATGAGTCCAACATTAGGAGAATGGATATGATAGAATGATAGGACTGGCGAAAAGCTTAAACCGTCAACTTGAGGGAGGGAGAACATTTGAAGGAGATAAAACCCATTTTCTCATTTGCCCACTCAATGACAAGAATCAAACACTTGATCAGCTACAAAACTTGCAGTAATGGGACCAAATGGTTAGATTTGGAATTGTAGTCTTTTTTTTTTTGGGGAATTCAAGTAAGAGATCCTTCAATGTGTAAAAATGGGGTAGCTTTCATTCTCCTGAATTCGAAATGGTTTGAGGATGATGCAATTCACAAACAGAACAAAGTTTTTAATGCTGTACAGACTTTGTCTGGCCCTCTCCTTTGAAACTTGCTAAATTACTTTTGCTGCCTTTGAGTTATAAGATGCTAACCTCAGTGCTATATCTTTACCCTGAGTGTTTTTGGCCTGGAGTTTCATTCTGTTGCTGCCCTTTACCTTTTGGAAAGCATATCAATGAACAAAGACTGGAAGGCAAAAGGCAAGAAAACCTGCCTTATCTTTCTGACACTGACGAGGAGTTCACTAAGAATTTAGCAAACTTTCCAGTGTTTGGTCCCAATAAGCACAGTAGCCTGGTCTAAGTCCTTCATGGTGTCATCCCATTTAAGTTCCTGCCATGTCCAATCAGAGAGAGGTCCATTCCAGGGCTGGCTGGGAGCAGCAGTATATTTAATAGCTGTATCAGTAACAATGTGAGATTATTCTATGCACCTGAAAACACTAAATGATAAAGTCCTGGAAGCTGAGCCAAAAGGGTACCTGCCATTTCTGACTGGCTGCAGAGTGATTCTCCCACTCCCAGCTCTCTGTCAAACATCCTAACCAGCCTGTGAAAAAACCCACTGCGGTGCCAGTTTTCTAGAAAAAGAATGAGGATGATTAACTTGCCCTAATCAGCTTTCAAAGCACTGAAGGACTCAGGGATAGGATGGATAAGGAAAGCAGAGGATAAAGTTTAGATTTGCTGGGTCCAACGCAGCAGCCACTAGCCATTTGTGGCTATTGAGCACTTGAAATGTGTGAATGAGGAACTGAATTTTTCATTTCATTTAACTTTAATTAATTTGAATACTGATGCTCCATTCAGTTATTGGAAGAACTTGAATAGGCGAATCTACTTTTTCTAATTTTGTGGAATTTTATGAATTCTAAATACAGATCAAGTACTTCTGATGAAAATTTAGCATCTGAATTGAGATGTGCTATAAATGAAAATACACACTGAATTTTGAAGACAACATGAAAAAAGAATGTAAAATAAGTCATTAATATCTTATATTGACTTTATATGATTTTATTTTCATATGATTATATTTTTGCTGATTTCATATGCCAAGATGATATTTTCTAAATATTGGGTTAAATAAAATGCATTATTAAAATTAATTTCACCTGCTGCTTTTTAATTTTTTAAGCGGCTACTAAAAATTTTAAATTACATAAATGCCCCACATTATATTTCTAATGGGCATTGCTGGCTTCAAATGAACAAAATCAAAACATTTCAAATTGATGTTTTACAAGTAAGGATTATAAAGTGTTGAGAAGAAAATATGAGGGTTTTTTTTCCTTTTTCTCCCCAAAGCCCCCTGGTACATAGTTGTATATTTTTAGTTGTGGGTCCTTCTAGCTGTGGCACGTGGGATGCCTCCTCAACATGGCTCGATGAGTGGTGCCATGTCCGTGCCCAGGATCTGAACCGGTGAAACCCTGGGCCGCTGAAGCAGAGCATGCGAACCTAACCACTCGGCCATGGGGCCAGCCCCGAAAATATGAGTTTTTAATCAGCTAAGAAATGAATTAACTCATGGTGTTTTGGAGTAAGTTAGCAAGCCCCCCACTGAGTGGGCCAACTTGGGGGTGCCTGTTCATTGGAGGTTTCCATGCTAAAGCTGGTTGGGGTGTTCTAGAACAGTGGTTCTCCGGTTTGGGTCAGGGGAGCCCTGGGGGTCCCTGAGATCCTTTCAGGGAATCTGCAAAGTCAAAACTATTATCATAATGATACTAAGACATTCCTTGCCTTTTTCGCTCTCATTCTCTCCTGAGTGACATGTGATACCATATCAGCTGGAATGCAGAGGCAGATATGAGAATCCAGCAGATTCTCTTAAGCCAGACTGCTATTAAAGAGATTTACAAAAAAAAAAAAGTAAAAGAATGCCACTCTTCTCACTAACATTTTTTGTCTTGGAAAATATAGTTGTTTTCCCTCAAAATATTTTATTTATAAACATGTAACGTGTATAATGTAGAGTATGTACTTACTATTGTTAATCTTGAAATAAATTACCAAGTAACTATTTTCTACTTGTTAGTTTTAATTCCTAATATGATAAACATTGACATAACTGATATGAACTAAAGATCTTTGGGGTCCTCAATAATTTTTAAGAGTGTAAAGGGGTCCTGAGATCCAAACCTTTGAGAGCTGCGGTTCTAGAAGGGCTTGGTAGCAGATGCTGTTGATAGTCCATCCCACAGCTCCTCAGCCCACCTCTGCGGTCTCCTGTAGCTGCTGCGGACAGTTTCTCCCCTCAAACACCTGGGACTCTCTGTTGTTCTGCCTGAGGGCTGTCTCTCGTGCTGCAGGGCTGTTAGTGAGAGTCCAAAATTAGAAACAACCAAATGCCAATAATCAGTAGATTGGATTGATACGTTCTAGTGCTTTCACACCGTGGAATACTACACGGCAACGAGAACAAACAAGCCACTGCTCCATGCAAGGACGTGGGTGAATCTTATAGATATTATATTGAGTAAAAGGAGCCAGACGCAAGAGAGTACATGTTGTATGATTTCATTTTTATAAAGTTAAAAATCAGGCAAATCTAATCTATGGCATTAGAAATCAAGGTAGTGATTTGCCTTTGGGGAGGAAAAAGAGACTGTGGGAGATTCTGGGAGCTGATAATGTTCTAGGTCTTGACCTGGCTGGTGGGTATAGGAGTGTGTTCATTTTTTAATAATTCAGTGATCTGTATGACTTGGGCACTTTTCAGTATGTATGTAGGACATCGCTCAAAAGGTTAAAAAATCAAATATTAATTATTACTTTTATACCATGTTCTGCTCGGCACAGGAGAGGATAAATGGAATTTTCAGACATGGTTTCTGGTTTCTGCCTTTACACCAGTCCTCCTGAGAGATAAATAACAGTAGAAGATATAATTCGGGAGTGGACAATTTGGGGTGGGTTGTTGGCTTGGACAGCACGATGACTTATTTTTTAATTTACTTTGAATGCCTTTTATTTACTTAGAATGCACACAGCATCTCAGGCACCACGACTCCTTATGATGCTACACAGGCTCTGTCCCACATGTAAGCTGCCTGCCTGACCCTGAAGGCACTAGAGTTTGAGGCCTATAACGTAGACAATGATTCCAGAGGTGACTGGAGCTCTTATGCAATGGAGACCCAGCTCACTGCACTGACAGTGATGGCCAAGGGTGTGGTTGGAGAGGGGCAGGGAGGGAGTGTTGGCATGAGGAGGAAGAACTTGGAAGGTGGGAGTGAGCCAGTGTGTGTGCTGTGTTCTCAAGGGGCCCTGTGGGGGAGATGGTGAGGAGACAGACTGACAGGCCAGGATTTGTGACGAGGGCACCGCTGTCTAGGGGATATGAATGTGATGTTATTAGCAGGCCCCTGGGACAATTCTCCAGTCAAGAAATCACTTTTTACCATCATTCTCACTTCTAATACCTGAGTTACCCATCAGTCAGGACTGCATCCAGTCATTCACACGGGTCTCTGGGGGATATTGTGAAGACCTTTCAGGAGACCCAGCACCCTAGCCCCCACCTTAATCAGGAGTAAGCTACACCACCTAGCCTCACCTCAGTTACACCCTGCCACATACACACACAGAGAGACACACGTACATGAAAGGTGGGGAAAGAGCCTGGGCTTCACCGTCAGGTCTGGCTTCACTAACCACAAGGACGGGTGGGAAATGTAGTCTGATTGTGTGCCCAGGAAGAAGAGGAGAACATAGACATTGGTGAGCAGTGGGTGCCTCTGCCTCATGCTAATCCCCTTCTTCCTGCCTGGAGTGCCGACAACACTTGGCGAGGGGCATAAAAGAGGCTACTGAGAAGCCTCTCGCTGCCCTGGCACCGGAACTCATATGGAGCTCTCCCATGCATCTTGCCTCTAGCTCCAATGTTCCAGACTCCTAGGCCTCTCAGACCTTCACTGAATCTGGAGCCCTAAATGCATATCCAGCTGGACTATAATACCCATCATATCCTACATCTGCCAGGATCCTTGTTCTGGGCCCTGCTGCCTGGGCCACCACTGCTGCTGAGTGGAATCACAACCCATCTCTGGTTACAGCTTGTTCACCCTGTGTACCCCAACAGCCTGGAGACTATGAACTTAGGCTTGCCCCTGGGCAGGGACGGATGCCTACCCAGGCCTGTGCACATGTCCCATCCTAAAGTGAGATGATAGCTTCCTGAGGTTCCAGAACATGATTTTGTTTGGAGGCCCTGACTCCTGTCTTTGCTGGAGGAGGTAACATTGCTTCAGGACTACCACAGACAGTTAGTAGACTGTCTTCATAACAGACAGATCCATTTTATTTCTTAAGCCACTCAGAAATGTGTGCCCAAATACCAAGGCCCATAAGCACATGTTGGCATTTAGGGAGCCCTTGAGTGGGGATGGATAATTGTGTACTGGACCCCACCTGCCAATGATTTCAAAGCCAAGGTACATTCTCTCCTCATATCTCCAAGACTTTGAAATCTCTCCTGCTCTCAATAAATGAAATTTGGGAAGCAAAAGGAGGGATAAGTTAGGCCTGTGGAATAGTACCTCTCACATCTACATTGGAGTCTTAGGAATTCAGATGTGCTCAGTGAGATGGTCCAGGTTTGAAATTGAAACAAAGTGCAAGGTTTCTGTGTGATTTTCATCCAAGCTGAACAACTGCAGCCCACCCAGCTCCACAGAGCCTTGCACAAAAGAACAAAAGCCATTCTCTCCTAGGTGTTGATGACTATTATACCGGCTCCTACCGCCAATTCTGGAAGAGGCCACTCACTTCACCCTGGGGGCTGAGACAACTTAGAATCAGAAAATTTTAAAGCTCAAAGTACCCTTCAGTACAATCCCCTCATTTTATGGATGAGGAAACGGAGAGCTGGACCAGACAGCCAGAGATTGACGAGCTCAGATATAAACCCAGGCTTGTACGCGGACTCCAGCAGCACCCTCCTCATCAGTAATGCTCAGGGCATGAACCATCATTTGGGGGCTCATTCCTTAATGCTGCAGAGAAGGAATAAAGTAAGTAGTAAGACCAAATGACAGGAAGGGGAAGATCTCTGAGGATAAAACCTAATGGGCAGAAGCAGAATGGAGACCAGGAGAAGCCAAGATTGGGACAGACCAGCTTGGAGAGGCAGAAATGACTATTCAGCATCTTGAAAAGGAGATGGGCAAGGAAACCAAAAAACCAAAAGATGTCACATAAAATCAAGTGGTTAGGGTTCAGAAACTGACTTCAACCTGCCTTTCCTTCTGTCCTTCCTCTGTGTTAACACCTGATTGCTTACTCAGAATGCCCTCCTCTTTTCTCTTGGCCTAGCCACGTATCCAACTGTCTCCTGCACATTCCCTGTTGGCAATGCTATGGGTACCTCAGATTCCCCATATCTGGAACTCTTCAACCTCCTGTACACACCTGCTCCTCACCAGAGTCTCCCATCTCAGAGGAAGACATCCCCTCCTCTACCTCCACTGCCCAAGCCAGAAACCTGGGAATGCCCTGGATTACAACCCTCTGCCTCAATCCCCACATCCAGTCTATTTCCAAGTGCCCTAAGTTCTACCTCCCAAGAAGCTCCGAAACTGGCTGCTTCCTTTCACACCTTCAGACCATTCCTCTAATCAGGGCTCCATATGGGGCTTGGGTTGGGCACTTTCTCCACAGAGCAACTAGTATTCTTTGCAAAACACACATCAGCTCCTGTCTCTCCTCTGCTTATGATCTTTCTCATGGCTCCCCACTGCTCGCAGGCTAAAATGCAGACTCTGGAAACAGAGCAAACAAGGCTCTCCATAAACGACCCTCTGCCTCATTCTCTTGCCATCACACCCCCACCCCCCCCACACCCAATACACTCTCTGCTCCCACCACTCAAGACATTTTCCTATTCCTTGACAGACTACTCTCTCACCTCAGGGCCAGATAAAACCTTAACATGTCTTTTTGCCTGGAGTGTTCTCTTCTCAGATTTCTATATCACTGGTTCCTTTGTGTCATTCAGGCTTCAGCTTACACCTCATGGAATATCCATTCCACAGAAGCCTTCCTCACCACCGATGGAATGTTCCCGACTGGGCATTTTCAATCACATTGACCTGTTTGAATTTTTTTCACAGAACATTATCTCCAGCTGACATTTTCTTGTTTGTTTATGTTGGTCTGTCCCCGACTTGACTAGAACCTCCTTGAGAGCTGGGCCATTTTTTGCCTTGTGCACCCACCGTGTCCCAGCACCTAGAACCAGGCTCTGCCCTGGAAGAAGCTCAATAAATGTTTGGCAAATGAATGCATAAAACAGTAATACATCAAGATCTGTCCTGGGCCATAAACAAGTGATTTGGTTCTAACTGCTACTTGTCTTTTGTTCTTGAATGTTCTCATTAAGGGACTCAGGCCATCAATTAATCAAGCTCCAGCTCTTAAAAACTCACAGCACCTAATAAAACAAAACCTGAAAATGGATCCTGCTCTTGTTTCTAATACTGATTTGTGTTTTGATGGTTGATAAAGCTAAAGTCAGTTTACCTCCTTAAGTTTCCTGTTTTTAAACAGGAAAAAAACACACTCCAGCCTGCCTCAGTTCAGTGGTCCGAGGACCAGCTCATGAGTGATCCTAAGGCTGTTGCTCATGCCTCATAACCAAAATCACATTGTCAGTCATTCCCTTAATCATTCGGTCAACAACACGTATGTGCCAGGCACTGGGTTGAATGTTGGGGATATAACAGTGAGCCCAAGTTGAAATGGCCCCCGCCATCTAAGACATATGGTCTACAGAGGAAGAGAGTCAAGATGAAGAGCTAGACATTACTAGCCAGTGAAGTAAGAAGTCTGACGAAGTCACCACCACATGGGCGGTGACCAGACCACAGGGTAGGATGCATGAGAAGGGAGCAACTTAGACATGGCTAGGGGTTAGGAAAGTCTATTCAGAGAAAAAAAAATTGAAGCTGAAGCCTGAAGTCCTTGGTAACTCATATGGATTTCTGCACCCTCCCCCCACTGAAGCTGCTTACTGAAATGATCAGTTTTCACGACATGAAACTGTCCATGGTTGCATCTGCCCCAGATAAAAGGCTGACTCAAACCAGAAAATCGTAGTAACCATGTGGCTTAATTGGACATGGTGATCAAAGAGCAGCAAGCCTCATTGGTTACGTATTTTCACAACCTACTATTCAACACCAGCAATGTGCTCTGCGTGTTCCACGTTCCCTTGAAATTTGTAGAATGTGTCTAAGGAGAATATTGATTCTCTGCTACGTCTATAAGAATATTAGTTAGGGTAGACTAATTTGTGTAACAAGCGACCCCCAAATCTCACTGGCTTTATACAACAAAGTTCAATTTCTTGCTTATGTCACACCCAAGGCAGTTCAGCTGAGATGCTCTGCTCCATGCAGTCATTCAGGGAACTGGACTCCTGCTATCTTACGGTCCCCATCCCCCAGTGGCCTAGGGTCCTCCACTGGAGTCTCTGCACCTAACTAACAGGCAAAGGAAGAGAGAGAGTGTGGAGGACTAAATGGGAAGATTTTAAGGCCAGGGTTGAAAGAGGATTCCATTACTTCTGCTCACATCCCGTCAGTCATAACTCACAGAGTTCCATCTAACTACAAGGAATGCTGGGAAATGTAGTCTGTGTGTCTGGGAAGAAAAGAAAATGGGGTTGAGTGGACACCTAGCATTGTCTCTGCCACAAGGATACTTAACAGTGAGATAAAGTACAGAATGGGTCAATGTAGTGAACATAGATTGGTGGTATAGTTTAAACCAAACCACCAATCACCCGACCACAGACAATTAAACCATGAGCTAACTCTTAAATAAGTGACTGTATTTTTCGAATTGGTGAGTTAATCTTGCTGATTTAGTTAAAGCATTTTTCTCTTCCAGGTGACAATTAGAAAGAGTTATTAATTGATGAAAATAATTTCTCCTGCTAATGGACAGGATGTAACTCTGAAAATGTTCAAGTATATAAAATTAGTAGAAGAAACTAATGTTGGCTATATTCGCAAGAGCATACCTGACTCTGTATCTAATCACTTACTCAAGGGATATTTATTAAATATGTCAAGCCAAATTTAAGTCTGCATATTACATGTCTATATTCCAAAGTGAACACGTAGAGAGCCATCATTTTTCTTGCCTATTGAAAAAAACCAACATGAATAAACATGCTTAAATATGCATGATTCTCTGAAGATATTTATTTGTACTTAGAGAAGTAAAAGTTTGCAGAGGGCCTTGCAATTTTCTGATGAAAGTTGCTCTCTAAGCACAAAGCATTATTTGATTTGTCTGAACAAAATGATGGAGCAAGGTGAAAGACTGGAGACATTGGGAAGAAGCCAAGAATTAATGATGTGGATTTGGCTGTAACTGTGCCCAAGAATTTTTCATATTGGCGGCACCGTGTTAACTTCAAAAATAATAATGATTAAATGTACTGAGTACTTATATATCATCAACTCCTAAACAAAGCCAAAAAACAGATAGTTCCAAGGGCAAGAAATGTGTCAGCACCACACTGTCACAGATCACAAATCCAGACCACCCTCAAGATGGTTATTTGGATATGTAATGAAATAATTGACAAAAGCCATTCCGAGGGCCATGACTCAAATGTGTCAGCAGATCTGAATGTCTAAAGTTCACGTAGCTTGGTAGCACAGAGGCCTGCACACATTTTTCACATTAGGGAACAGATGGAAGCTGTAATTCCCGCCATAGCTGAAGGATGCCTTGCACCCAACAGCAGCAGATAATAAGCTCATTTGGGGAGAAATTTGCCATTTTCATCCAAGAGCTCAGTGAACTGCTGCTGAACCACTCATCCAACTGTGGACAGCATGCTTCCTGGAGGGAAAGAGGAGCGACTGCACCTGTTTCAAAACCCTTAAGGGTCTAGAGTCATTTCAGTTTCCCCTTAGGCTTCAAATCTCACATCAGAGCCAGCCACGGGAACATGCCTTGCCCTCACAGAATTCTGGGGAAATCAGTTCCTAACCCCAGTTTCCTATTATAAATAAGTAAGCCTGAATGCTTTCACGGTTTTGCATGAGACATGGGCAGCTAGATACTGGGTTAGGTGACACACCTCATTTTCATTTGTTCCAGAACATTTTTGCTCTAAACTTTGCAAGCTTTAAATTGGTCTCTGGGGTGCCATTCAATGGGAAACTTGAAGGAAGGGGAAAAATATATTCAACTATTTTGGATCTGGAAAATATGCTGTTTGGCTGAGAAAGACGTTTTCCACATATTTGATCACTCAAAAGCAGTTAAGCACTGAAAATTCAAATATGTTCTAATGTGATAAAAGCTGTGAGCATCTAAAACTGTGTCATCCCAGTGCTGCTGAGGAGAAAACATGCAATTGACACAGGTGCTCTCAGACACTGGTGTAGACCTCAACTACAGAAGGAAGCACATATCAGTGTGGTTGTGTGGGGGCAGCTGCTGTGTAGACACAGACCCCAATCCATAATTCTGCCTGGCCAAAAAGCCCAGGAATTACACGGGGCATTTCATCCCTGGATTCTCAGGTGCTTTGTCAACAGAATCCTATTACTTTTCATGGCAGGCCCAGGAAGCCAGCAGCAGGCCCCAGGTTCATGAAGAAATTGGTGGCAAGGCTGGCTAATTGGAGTTCTCTAATAACTCTCCCTATTATATGTTTTTCTTTTTTAAAAATTAAGTTATAGGAGCAAAGGAATGAGCTCAATAATACTTAGAAATATTTGTACCCTAAGGCTGCAAGTCCTGAAAGGTGTACCACTAGCCACACGTGGCTAGTGAGCATTTGAAATGAGACTAGTGTTACTTAGGAATGGAATTTTAAAATTTTATTTAATTTTAATTAGTTTAAATTTAAATTTAAAAGCTGCTGTTAAATTCAGTTATTGGAAAAATTTTAAACATGCTTGGAAGAACTTGGATATGTGAATCTACTTTTTTAACTGTAAATTTTATGAAATCTACACACAGATCAAGTATTTCTGATGAAAATTTAGCATTTGCATTAAAATGTGCTGTAAGTGTACAATACGTACCAGATTTTGAAGACTTAGTAAAAAAAAGAAAAAGAATGTGAAACATCTCATTAATAATTTTTTAGTACTGGTTGCATTCTGAAATGGTAATCGTTTGGCTATATCAGGCTAAATAAAATATATTATTAAAATTAATATCACTTCTTTTTACTTTTTAAATTTGAATGCTAGAAAATTTTAAATTACATCTGTGGCTCACACTGTATTTCCACAGGACAGTCATTACTCCAGAGTTAGAGCCTCACACAGACAGATATCTACTTGCCTCCCCAAGTTCTTGCCACAGACACACATACATACAGCTCCCCCACCCAACATATAAAATATCAAATGGCAACTGAACATCTAGTACCAAGATCTCAGAAGAGGTGGAATCACCCAGCCACTGAGGATTGTGACAGAAGTGACAGGGTCCCCAACTTGACTTGTCCTTTGAAGGACTTTGGACAAATGAATCCCTTTATCTATTCTTACAGCAGTTGATGCTAACCTCTTTTTACCTCCAACACAGGGATATTATTCACTCCCTCAGTTCATTTACTGAGCTCTCCTTAGGGCCAGGCCACTTGCTAGGCACTATAGCAGGGTCCAGAGACAAATGAGACATCATCCCTGGGCTCAAATGGCTTGCAATTTAGTTGTTTCCAAGTACATAATTAACTAACTAGATTGCTTTCTAGGTAGTTAATTATTTCACATTGAAATAAATGCTGAAATTGAGCTCACAACAAAGGGCTCCAGAAGTACAGGATGAAGAGTGATTAATTCTGCCTATAGAGATCAGGGTGGGCTTTCCATGAGGTAGCATTGAAGATGAACCATGACAGACAAGGAGGATTTTATCAGTGGGGAAGGAGCAGGAGGCATTGCAGATGATGGACATAGCTTGAGCCAAGGAAAGGATGTGGGTAAGTGCATGGGGTGTTCAGGGAACGGTGAGGAGGTAAAGGGAGAGAAGTCCTGACAGATGAGGTTAGAAAAGTCCAGAGACCAAATGATGAAGAACTAGGAACGCCAAATGAATCAGCTGGGACCAGTGTGGTTTCAGAAGACAGGAGTGACAGGCTCATGGAGACCATGGCAATATTCCAAGCAAGAAATGGTGAGAGCCTGCCCTGGGGCAGGGGAAGAAAAAATGGCAAAGAGGGGGCATATGCAAAAGGCACAGTAGAGGAATATTAGGCTACCAGGGCAGTAAGGGAAGAGAAGATGGAGCTAATGGTGTTGTCATTGAGCAAGATTAGGGAACACAGGAGGAAGTACAGATCTGACATGATGTGATGCGTAAAAGAAAATAGCACTGCAAACTCTTTGGAAGAAAGCCTGGATTAACACAAGACACTGATAATACACCCAGAGGCCCATAAACCCACTGTTTGCCTAGTGCCGTACTTGGCTGTTACCAAAAACCCTTACCACACAATGAAGATGGGAAATTGCCAAGGGGGAAAATCTTCATTTTGGGATTTCCTGAGTTAATTTTCAAACATGAGGTAGCATGAGTGTAGATTGTTGACACTTAATACATGAAACATTGGAAATGAAACAAACACATATTAAGTGTGGGCGCTAGAGTCCTAACAATACACCTATAATCAGTTGAAAGTCAAGGCTGTTCCCTTGGAAAACGTAACCCGCTGTGATGAAAGGATTATGTAATTTTTGTAGGGTCAAAATTATCAGAGGGTTTGCTTGTACAAGTGGAATAGACACCAATACCCCCAACCGCCCACCTCCACAGCAACATGAGCTCAGGTTTCAAAAGCAAGCTTTTTGCCTAGCCCTCAGGCTGAGGTTCTGTGGTTTCAGATTGGTTTTGGCTTCAAGCAAAGGCAAGTCCTTCCTTCTGCTCTCTGAACTAATTCCAGCATTTACGGCTGAGCCTTGTGGCCCTTTGTCTGCTGACCATGTGGGGAGCTTCAAAGTCTTTTAGATGTGATTATTTGTTCTGTCAACAGCTCCGTGCCTCTGAAAAGTGAGGGCCACTGCTTATAGCTATCACTCATCCTCTCTGTCTTTCTGTATCACTTCTCAACAATGCAGACCTTCTTCTGGAGAACGCTCAGCATTTTAATACCACCTCCCCACCCCAATCGATACTAAGTGATACCAGGCGTCTTTTAATCTCACAAGAACAAACCAAACACTATGTTCCTGTTCCCACCCCCAAAAGAAAGTGCATATTGAGCAAAACAGAAGGTTTACTAGCAGATTAACCACAAACCCATTAATTAATTCCATTTCACGGGAGCTGATGGATCTGAAGCTCCTTTATATTTTATCCACTATTTTTAGTTGTCTTCAATAGACCCATTGGTCAGAATGGTCTAGTCGACTGTTATCCAAAGTGCAAGTCTCTAGAGCTTAACTAAGCTCTTCAGTATGTATCTCACTGCCACAATCTGAAATATTCTATGAAAGTCCATCTTGAGAGGAACCGAATGAAGCAACTGTACTGTGGAGGGGAAGTGTCATTCTCTTGTGGGAAATTATGAAAACAGAAGTGGGGTGTGCTCGAAACACAGAACTGGGTTGAAGTCAGACGCCAGCGATCGTTTTTTCCCCATTGCTGCCATTAGATACGCCTTCAGAAATTCAGTTTCTCAAGCTCTAAAAAGGGGGCCCAAAAATGCTGCTTTCATCACAGGCAAATCAGAAGGAAAGAGCTCTTGTTCAAAACATTATGACAATCACAACAAGTAGAAGGTCTAAAGGAAATGAAGCCAGGGCCTCAAGTAAACCAAATCTGGGGGAGTTATTACATTTAGTAAAAAACGTCCATTCAGATCCTGAACCTGGAACTGAGAAGCACTGAAACACTACAGTGAAGATGGATGGTGAGACCCGCCTTCACCTCCCCCTTAGCACCAGTACTTTTTTGTTCAGTGTCATTACTGCATCATTCTATGAGATGTGTGGAAGAGTGATGACAACAGTGGTTACTTTTGAAAAATAATCAATATATCCATACAGCATGCCTATTATACACAGGCAGCTGAGGGGATACAATCTAATTTTGGAGATAAAACATGCACATTGGGGGGGAAAAATGACTTGCAAGGCTGTGTTTGAGGGTAACCAAGGGAGTGGTACAAGCGGTTAGAGCTATAATTGAAGGAGAGATCACTTCCAGCTGTGGAAGCCAGGGCTGGCCTGGAGAAACGAGCAGAATTTGAATGGGTGGAAAGAAGAGGAAGGCATATAAAGCATGAGAAACAATGGTCCCAGAATTGGAAGATTCAAGGCATTTCTAGGCTGTAGTGGAAAACAGCACAGCAATCTGGGCATAAAGTAATATGGATCTATTGTCCCATCTGTGAAATGGGGATGATAATTACCTTTCTCATTGGATTGCTGTGAGGATTAAATGTGATAATGTGTAGAAAGTGCTTTGCATGGGGTCTGGCACAAAAAAAACATTCAATAATGTGGGGGCAGTAGGGCAGTGGCAACCAAAAGGAGCAGAGAAGGCTGGGAGAGATGTTTCCAAGGGAGACTCATCAGGACCTGGCTGGACATGGAGAAGCACAGGACAGGGAACACCAAGAGTGGGGTCTGGGAAGTGGGAGCATGGAGGGATGATTGATAGAATGAGGGGGAGGGGCCAGGAGAGGACATGTTTTAAACACGTGGTGCTCCACGTGCCAGAAGGCGATGCTTTTCTATTTCAACAGGATGAACAACCACATTTTCACAATAATAAAAAGCACCTAAAAGTTCATGGGGAAACACACCAAGTAAATTTGGTGTCTGAATCCATCTGATTCAAATTCCTGCTATTTGTTCCAGTTAGGTGACGCTGGGTACTTTGGAAAAACTGTGCTGTCGATTTGAAAGTTTTCATCATAAAATGCCAGAGGAAAACAATCCCAGAAGAAACTGTTGTTGAATCTCACTGACCAACTATGCATTTATGCTTTCCCGAAAGTTAAATTCTAGTTTATTTCAAATGCACAGGATCCGAACAGCAACTGAGATTTATATCATTTTTCCTGACAGTTCTCAAACTGGCTGTGTTTATGCTCCCTGAGAACACACAAATCTCGCAAGGTCCTCTGCTTGATGGCTGGATAGTCTGGATTTGAAGACCCTTGCCTTTCACTCCCAAAGAGACAAACTCTTTACACATTCAGACAGCAACAAAGAGAAGCGCTCTCTGCTGGTAAAACATTAGTTCTGAACTTAACCACCTGAGAAAGACTCTTCTCTTCTTCTAACTACGTGGGTATGGGTAATTCAGCTCTTGTTTGTTTGCTGAAAATACTGGAAGCTTGAGAATTTTGCCTCACAATCTTCCCTAAATTCCCATGGATGATCATTGAAATGAAACTAATATTGCTAAGCCAACTTTATTATGAAAAAGCCCGACAAGTTTCTATTAGGTAAAAAGAAAAACAAAAATGTTTCTTTCCGTTTGATAATTCTTTCCCTCAACTTTTGTTTTTTATCCAGGGAACCACATGTTGTGTTTCAGTAGTGGGAGGGCACTGGCTGTCTAAGAGCACGGTTTGCCCACTGATCTAGGTCTGAAAGTACCTCTCTGCAGGCACAGCCTTGGGCCTGAATGCAGAAGAGGTGTCTCTAGAGCAGGGAAGAGGCAAACGGAGGGTGGAAGGAATCCAACGAATTGTGTTGGTTTCCCCTTCCCCTCTATTGTGTTCGTTGCCTTCCCTCATATAAATGAAAGTCTGGAATTAGTTCTTAAATCTGACAATGTGCCTAATGACAGGATATGGTTTGAGATCAAATAACCAACCAAAACAAGGGGTCTGTTTCACCTCAGCCACTCAGCATTTTGCTTTTATCTCCCCTATTTGTTTCATGATAACTTTCAAAGGAGTTGGCTGATTCTGATCAAATGTGGGGCATGGCTAAAGGGTTTCAAGATACGTCTTAAGCTCAATTTGTGGTTCCGCCAGCCATCCTGAAACAAAACAGTAGCCGGTAAAAGTTTCTAAATGGGCATATCTGCTGTAATCTTTAGCAGACTTCACCGAAGTTCATACATGAGTAGTGGTTACAGATCTATGTGATTACATGGAGTGAAGTTTGCAGATCACAGACCCAGAAGGTATCTAAATTCACTGCATACAATGACTTCTCACAGCCTTTCCAGAGGCCAGTGTTATCTCTGCCCAGACAAGGGGGAATAAAAGCCTTAATAAAGGGGGACAAAGTTACATTACTTTGGCTATATCCTGTGAATGATTCATGAGAGAAATAGTTCAATAGATGTAGAATCCAACCGAGTAGAAACAAGCAAAGCTCCAGTAGCTAAATCTCTGTAGGTGAAACAGAATCTTTAAGAAGCAATGCAGCCACAAGTTGATAAATCTGGATGTCAGAGGAGAAACTGTTCAGCCTGACATATTGGAATGAAGTCTTTATCATAGTGGCACCAAAGGATGGTTTGGAAGGGTATTAATCCCTGCAAATCCCCATCAGACTCCCACCAAAAACCACACAAAATGAGCAAATAATAATTCTGCCTCTATAACCCATTTAAGTATCCTTTTAAATGAGAATAAAGTGTGTAGCTACACATTTTTATTAATCATGTTGGTTTTGTTTCATTTGTGTTGATGAGACCTGGGCAGCTTATGACATTACTCATGTAGGAAGTAAAGAATTGTTTTGGTAATATTCCTATAATGATTTATTTTATTTTATATTTGTTCTTTTTCCTTGCCTTATTTTTATAGACGCGTAATATGCAATTCAGTTAAAAAGCAATGCTTCTTATGCAATACAGCTTCCAGAGAAGCCCCCTTCCAGCCAAGCAGCCATTTTAAGTCCTTCTTAGGGAGAAATTCTGCACTCACCATGGGACCTTGATTATTCAATTGTGTAATGAAACCTTCATGCCTAACTGTAGGGCTGGAATAACACGCTAATGGATTTCCAACTACCTTCTGGAGCAAGCACCTCAAAAGTCTCCTGTCCAGAGCTGAACATCCCATTTCCACCCAAGGCTGCCACATATTAGTTACGAATGTCCACTTCCACCAGGTCCACTGAGCTGGAATCCTCAAAACCGTCCCCATCTCCTCCCTGTCTTCCAAATCAAATAACCAACTGTTGTTGATCCTACCTCGTAATGGCTCTCAACTCCATCCATTCCTTTCTTTCCATTGCCTCAGCTACTTCCATAGGCCAGTGTTCCCCTTAACTCTCATGTTAACTGATGCCCCTCACTGGTTTCCCTGACACTGCTCCATTTTTCCCCTCTGGCCATTATGCCACATGGCTGTAAATGTCATCTTCCTCCAAATCAAACTCCACCATCACTTACATGCTAGAATAAACTTTATTGGCTCCCTGTTGCTTACAGAATTAAGTCTTTTTCTGGCCTGGCATTCAAAGCACTTCAGAATATGACAGCAACGTAGATCTCCCACTTCATCTCCTATTGGACTTCCCACCCTGACGACCACCACCCAAACTCTATGCTCCAAACATACGGCACTTGTAATTTCTCTCTTTTGTATTTCATACCTCGTGGCTTTCCACTTACTGCCTAGAATGCCCTGTGTCCTGATGAACTTCTACTCATCCTTCAGGACCCAGATCAAATATCACTTTCTTCTTCAAACTTCCCTAATACTCCCATGTCAAAGTAATGACTCCTTCCTCTGGCCTCCCGCAGCTTTTTACAAATGCTTCCATTTTAGCATTGGCTCAGATTTGTCCATAAGGTAATTATGTGTTTGCCTATCTGTCTCCCTCACTGTCTGACTCAATTTGGTGTTAAATCAATGATGGAATGGCTCAGTGCCTTCTCACTAAAATAATTTCATTTGCTAGAGGCTTGGCTCAGCCACGATATTTGGAGGTGATATTCAAAATATTTAACAACTAACTGTACAGCATGGGCACTGACCAATCAAATGGATTCCTGGCTGGGCTGGTGCATCCCAAGTGAAGATCAACCTTGGCCACAGCTCAGTGGTCAGGGTTTCAGTGAAGAGTGTTCCATATCTGATTCAGTTTTTTAAAACTGCTCAAGTTTCAAGCTGATTAGGTCAGCTAGGGCCTGAGGCTTTGGATACTGTTTGTTAAATCATTCAGGATCCAAGAAATCGCCCTAAGTTAGACAGCAGGCTAAGAAAACGTTACTATCATAATTATTTTTAGAAAGACTGGAGCCAAGAAGGTGAATAGTAAATGGTGAGATTGCTTTGTAGTGACAAGGGCTTCAACACACACACACAAATTTATATCCCCAGAAAAGGTCTTTTCATTGTCTCTGCAGTCA
The DNA here is from genome assembly GCF_041296235.1 of Equus asinus. Lineage (NCBI taxonomy): Eukaryota > Metazoa > Chordata > Mammalia > Perissodactyla > Equidae > Equus > Equus asinus. Next base: position 13,503,081 of record NC_091820.1, on the reverse strand, counting down.
CTGTATAGCGACACAAAGCAAGCTTTCATTTATGTCTCCCTCTCTCTGGGAAGCCAGGCTGGAGAGTAAAAGATATCTTAATGTTCTCTTTCAAGGCTGCTGAGATTTAGAAACAAAGATTGGTAGGATGCTACAATATCGGCCTTTCTTTTACTCCCCTCCTGCCCTTTCTCTTACCTTCTACTTACCTTTTTTAAAAACAATTTTTAAGCAGCTCTTGTTTTACTTAGCTACCTAGAAATGTGTTCAAAGTAAGTCACAGTGGGAAGAAACTCAACTGCGACGAGAAAGACTGAATTTTGGGTTTTGCGGCCTATGTTCATGGATTTAAGTTTTAATCCAACAGTACACATTTTAAAGCTGCAGCTCTGGCCACCTATGCAAACTTTTCCTAATGAAATTAAGGAAGTTAGAATAACCTGGACCAGGTTGGGAAGAGGGGGCTTGATGCCATGTTCAGGGTGGGAAAGTTCTAGGGCTCTGCAGTCCACTAGGAAGCCACTAGTCACATGTGACTATTTATATTTAAATTCTAATTAATTAAAATTAAATACAATTTAAAATTCAGTTCCTTAGCCACATTTCAAGTGCTCAGTAGCTACAGGCTACCCACATATAGCTGCAGGCTACCCTATTGAACAGGATATAGAACATTTCCATCATCACAGAAAATTCTATGTGTAGTGTTTCAGTGATTTGACTTTGCTTGGCCAAGGGGGTGGGGGTGGGGCAAGTCATGCTGGGAAACAGAAAACTCCTTATCAGGGGGAGTGACAGAAAGTCCTGGAACATTTCTCCTTCCTCCTCTTTCCCTGCTTTTCTACTTGTTTTCCTATCCCTTGACTTTGTGGATAGAAGAATCTGATCAGGACATACACCAAAATGGAATCCCCTCGAGGGCAGGGAGTTGGGGTCCTTTGGCTCACTGTTGTATTCTTTGCAGCCACTACAGTGCTTAAGAGCAGGTGCTTAGTAAGTGCTTGTTGCTTGAATGATCCCAATGGGGTAGGGTATCTACATTTTCCTCTATAAGGCAGGAAACTAAAACATCTTCCGCCTCTTGCTTAGTCGGTGGGAAGCTACTGTCTGGATCCACCAAGGACACCAGGGACCATCAGGGACACTCTCAAACAGCCTCAACCCTCAACTCCTGGAGGCTGGACAAAATCCTGCCTTCATTATGAGACTCAGACAGGCAACTTGCCATAGGGGTTGAACACTGGACTCCCTGGGTATGAACACTGGCTCTGCCACTTATGAGCTCTGTGGCCCTGGGGGAAGTCATTTAACCTGCTCTGTGCCTAAGTTGCCTCATCTTTACAGTGAGGATAACAGATAGCAGTTCCTACCTCATAGGGTTGTTGTTTATATGTTAATGCACGTAAAGGACTTGGAGCAGCTCTGGGCTCATAAAAAGTGCTCACTAAATGTTAGCTACTGAACCCCTCCCACCAAGCCCATCCTGCTAATTGACGGCTCTCAGTATGAATTGTTGCCAGCGAGCCCACAAATGGCAGCAGGGCTCACTACACCGAATAAAATGAAACACTGGAAATCTGCTCCAGCCATCTGAAACACGTATGTTAGGGGGCTTCTGGGAGTGCGGGGTATTTGAGAGATTTAAAAGCAGAATGAACCACCCCATAAATAGAAAACATAAAACTTTTAGAAAAACTGAGAGTGGAAATCCTTTTAGGCCCCTCCAACTGGTCACTTTTGTTCAAGGAAGATTAATCAACAGGGTTGTTTTTAATGGACACGGGCTGTGAATATCTTCCAATGACAGAGAAATGACTCCACTCACTAGAAACTGAGATTTAAAGGGCCAGACCAGCATGTGTTCTGAAACTTGACAATTAGACAACATGTCACGTCAGCCCCAGCAAACGGTGAGAGCACACCCACCCTCTCATGACTCTTATGTCTACCAGCGGCTCCATCAGTTCAACAAAATATTCTAACTCCCAAGACTATCACAGGCCACCACTGGTGTGAGTCTACTCAGAAGGGAACTGGCTAGGAACCACCACTGGCCAGCAGGGCAGCTTCAGGCATCCCTCCTCTGCGGGGGTCCTTACAGGAGCCCACATGCTGTCCAGGGGCTTGTCTCTGGCTGCCCAAGTGACAACTCAGGTGCAAACAGGCAAGATGCACATCACAGAGTACAGGGTCCATCTTGGCTGAGAAGCCCCTGCCCCACAGGAGCTAATATCTCTTGGAAGCAACCATAGTTTCCAGGAGTCTCAAAAGGGACATGCCAATACCAAGAGTCTCACACTCAGGGAAGCCCAAAGCTATGGCTTCCTGCCAGGTATTTAGATTCATTTACAATCCTGCTGCACCAAAAGCAATTTAACAATTGGGTCATTTTTACTATAAGCAATATCGCCTGGTAACACAGCAGACATTCCACCTTTACCAGGTTTCCAGGGCAACAGAGCCAGAAAGTTAACACAAGGACAGATTTCCACAGAGAAGGGGAAAGGGTTATGTTAACCCTTTACCCACAGCGAGAAATTCTTCCATAGAAGGAGGACTGCCAGTCCCTGTTAATTGGATAGAGGGACGGGATGGAACGCAGAGAAGCTGGACGGCAACCCAGGCCTGAGGGAAAGGGCCATCGGAAATCCTAAGAGGAATGAGGCTTCCTAGGCAATGAATGCTTAGGATTGGGGTTAGGGCCAGTCCTGTGGGGGAAAGACCATGGGCAAGAGGTCTTTAGGACTTCCATACTACAGGCACTGAAATGGCTGACCCATGGTGAGAAAGCATCATGATTTGCACCTCAGGGAAAACATTACGAACCCCAAAGAAAGAGAAAGAAATTTAAGTTAACTGAGCTACTCACTGACGTGACGTGAAGGGTCTTAGTATGGGCCGTTTACCTAGTTTCCTGGCTTAGCATTTACTTGGAGGATGCACATCCCTAACCTTTGGTACTGCACCCTCATCATTTTTGTTCCAATAAGATACATATAACTGATGGTGCACGCATGTACAGTTCCCAGTAAGCAAGTCGTTCTCTCTATCACTCAAGAAAGCATATCAAAATGGGATGAGAGTGAAGTTAGCTATAGCCTTAAATCCACCCTAATTTATATTTAAAAGTAAATCATTCCCCAATGTCTGTCATTAATAACAAAGTACTTGAGGCTTACAACTTGAGCTGAAAACTGACACACTGATGCGTCAGGACCTGCGTCTGAGAACCAATGCCCTGTTATATCAGCAAAGGAGCAGGGAGACTATCCCCTGCACTGCCCCCAAAGCCCACCTCAAAATGCAACCAGACATGCTTTCGTCTTTCTCAAGTCAAACTGGGAGGCATCGGGCACCTCCTACCCCAGTCTGTATTGCTCTTGAGTATTTTATTGGGATCAGGCTACAGTTCTGGGACACCCAAAGTGAAGCAGTTCTGGTATTTCTTCACCTGATTTGGTCATTTTCCTAGTGTAAGAAACCCCAAATCCTCAGGATGCATTCTATATTCTCATATGACCCTGGGTCAAAGAAAATCAGGATCAGCTAGTGCTTGGCTTAACTGAAGTTTGGAGAAAGAATTCATTCATCCATTCATTCATTCACCCAACAATCAAGTATCAAATGCCTATGCTAGATGCTGGTGTGGGGGACCTCAAGGAGTTCTCATGAAGTTTCTGGCCTCAAGGAGTTCAAGACCTTGCTTATTCAGATACTTGATCATCCTTTCTCCCCAACTCCTACCCCCCTTCCTCCCACTGAGAAGTCCCAGAAATTCTTTATTGCTAGGGGCATGGCATGACCTACCTGCTGGAAAAGATCACTCTTGCAGAAAGCTGCTTTCTAAAACAACATCTCTTGAAATGTGTTTCATGGAACCCAAGACCCAAATGCGTTAATAGAGCTCTATGGTCAAATGAATTTGAGAAATATTTCATGCTTGATCCACTTTTAGAGAGTTACAATGTACTTCACGATGTTAAAGGCTCTGAGAGGTTTTGTAATAAAGAAACCTTTTTCTTAACTCATGTAGTTTTCTCAAACTTCTTTCACCACAGAAATGGTGTGTGTGACCTACTAATATTCTGAGGAACCCACGTAGTTTGGGAGACGTTTTACTAAAGCAATGCACCCTTCACTTATCTCCCACTTGATATAAATATCTCATAACTGGAGATGTATTTATTAACATATATTTGTACATACATAAAATATCTTGCATTTGTACAAGATTATTAACTTGACCAATATCATTTAACTCTATTATTAAAAATAATATTAACAATATTTCATTATCGGGACACAAATATTGTCTAAGCGACATTCTTAAGGTACCAGAGTAGGATGTTGTGGGGTGGAAATAAGAGGTCGAAAAAGAGGCAAATTCATGGCCCTCAAAGAGTCTACAGTCTTCTCTGAGGGGTCATTGAAACCAAGCCAATTTCTTTTCCTATTGGGCCATGGGTCCCAGGGGCTTGAACAAAGAAAGTTCTAGTAGCTTATTAAAATATGTGCCCCTCTCTTAGTGCCACTTTAGCTTTGGGTGCCAATCAGAGTTAGGCTTCAAGAAGTTTAATGACTTGGCCATGGAAGCAGTAACATTAGGATGGTGCTGAGCCATGGTGTGAAGTCACAGAAACATCGTTTAGTTATAACTATATTTTATTATGTTCTTTGTTTAAACCATTAATAATGGGAATGTGAATGACTGAATAAATGTCTAACTATATAGTAGGTTTGGCAGGTATCCGTGGGAAGCTGTGGACTCTGGAAAGAGAAAAAAAGAATGCAAATTCCTTCTATTCTATTTTCCGAGCTCTGAAACATCTTGGAGAGAAGTTTGAAATGGTTACAAGTATCAATTCAGTGTCCCCAAATGAAGCCAGCATGTTTTGTCTGAGACTGTTCTGGCAGTTGGCCGACATATTTCTTGAATCCTGCTCTTTAGAAAGAAGGAAAGTAGTTTATCTTGAGTTAAACCCCCAAGCCTGAAATCACTGTTGCTAAATTCCTCAGAAAAGAAATGCAAGTGTGTGTGTGTAAATGTATATAAGAATGGAAATTAAAGTTTAATAAGTTTATCATGTTAACAGTAGCTGGGTTGTTGCCAAGTAGCCTTATGTTCTAAGGGACCCCACACACAGAAAAGAAACCCCACTTAAAGAAGTGTAAAGAATTTTCTTCTTTGAACTTTTTTCTTTCCTTAAACACTGTTCTCAGAGAGAGAAAGTAAAAGTTGACTTGCTTAGCAAGCAGCAGGGAACTTTCAGCATCCATGCTATGCCACTCCATACTGTTTTCCATGCAAGCCCACAGATATCTCACCAGGATATCTCCTCTCCAATCGATAGCAAATACATTACCTTTCTCTAGTGGTATCTCACTGGCGCCTTCCAGAGCCTATTTTCTTAGAGTGTATTGGGCCATCTTCAGTTGAGCAATCTTCCCTTTTCTTCCTCAGAAGCCTATCTGATCCAGTCTCTGAAGAATGACAGGAGGCATCTTTAGTTACTACCAAAGACCAGAGGCCCATATGGAAGGAAGCTGTGACTCTGCATCCCTCCTCTGCCTTACTAATTCTAAGTATTCAGGATGCTTTCCTGGGAAGACACTAAAATGATTTCTCAGATTATCCTTTAGTGCACCAAGGAATGCCTTGAGAATCACATACAGTTATTTAGGAGGAGGAATTGTGTTTGCTGTCCTAGCCAATAGCTCTAAAACTCCCTAGGAGGACTTTGGTTCTGGTCCTGTTTCCTTCCTGGAATGCAAGGACACCTCACATTTACACGCCAAAGTCCAATTTAGAAGAGAACTGATGGAAAGAGACTCTCAAGGTTAAATAACAGCAGTTGGAAACTTGATTTGGGTTTTTAAATAAGCTTTGTCACTTAGCCAGTGACTTAACGCCTCTGAGTTTAAATCTCCTTTTATGTAAAAAAGGCTGATCTCTCTCACGGTGCTAAAAAGAGCTTTCAGCTTGTTGCTCTTTTCCCAGAATACGAGGGTGAGGTCAGTTGAAGTACTAGTTAACAGCAAACCCTTAAAAAACAAGTAGTTGTGTTAGCCTCCAGGCTGAAATGTTTCTCTAAGTTATCATCCGGGGACTTTAAGCCACTGAAAAATCTACGTGAGACCGCTAGTGTCCAGGCCAATCTGAATGAGTTTTTCAAGCAAGATTTTCTAAGACACCATAGAAACATCCTTTAGAGCTCTAGACATGATGTTCTCCTTTCTCATCCAATAATTATGTAATTTTTAGGACAACTGCTCTTTTCCATCATCAAATCCATTCATCTTGACGTAAGATGTATAAGCTGCCCATTGTAAAGAATTCTGCCATACTCGGGGTCTTTTAGTATTTTCCTTCCATGTTTACTCTTTACTTTGATAGGAGAAACTAATGTTCATTTTCTGCCTGTAATTGGCAAGATTGTGCTTTATCTCCTCCCCCTGCCCCAATGAAAGACAAACGCTCTGCAGGGTCGTCTCTCCACTTGACAACCTTCCTGCTCCTCCATGATTTTTCAAAACATAATTGGCAGGAGACAGGGTGCCCACTTCTCTACTTCACCAGGCTATTCATCCATGAGATCTACTGAGTCTACAAGTTTGGGTTTTCCAAGCAGCTTTAAAAGATTAATTCCATACCCTTCCTCTCTTCCACGACCTGCCACCCCCATCCTCTCCAATGCCACCACCTCCCATGGTTTCACCAGTTCTTAATTAGGTACAACGCTAGCATCCACAATGGTTTCCCAGGTGTTACCAGAATTTGTCATTGATCTACTTTCTCTTTCGTTTCTTTAGACTCCCCTGTACCCCAAAACCAGTCTGACAAATAGCTTGTTTTAGAGTCCCTTTATATTTGTTCCTGGAGGTTTGATCTTGGTATTTATTATTATATGAATGGCACTATGCCAGATAATATACCAGAGGGAAAAAGCTTCTAAGCTCCCACTCACATTCTCGTTCTTTCTCTCTTCTTTCTCTCTCTTGCCCTTTTTTATCCCCTACCTCCTTTCCTCCCTCTCTCCTCCCCTCCCCATTCACTCAATTTACTCTCTCTAAATTCCACCTCTCCACGAATAGAGTCTGACAATACCAGACAGCTGAGATCTACTGGAAAATACTAAAAATAATTGCCTTTTGTTATTAAAGTCAAGATCAGGGCTGCTGTTCCCTCCCAGGAATTTGTAGACTTTCCTGCAGGGATTCAGAGGTCTGTACCCCAGTGCTTTTTTTAGAACAAGAAGGGCTATTTCAATAAACATGCCACTAAATTGACAACGTCGTCTTAATGTGTATTGTCTCTTGTCTCATTTAGCTCTGACTGCTGCTTCTCTGGAATCTGCCATTGGAATATTTTACACACTGATCTCTTCCTGCTGTGCTCCACACCCTCTTTGACATTAAAGTTCCTCTTGAGATTCCAAGGGGGCCAAGAGCCCTAACTCTCTGTCTTAGCTTCCGTATCCCCTGGGGACCAGCTGCATCATTTATGGTTTCCAGTGCAATCTTTTTTAGTCAAGGTCTTGGGAAACCTAACCCAAGAGTCATCCTCCTTAGGACTCTGGTATTAACAGGCTGCCTTTTCTGCCCAGAAGCCTTTATTTTATTAAAATAAGTACCATGTGAACTCAACAAGTGTCTAAGTACTAGATGCCTAGCCCAGAAAGGGATATGCTCCCTGGATTTAAAATATTATAGGTACTGGGCCTGGCCCAGTGGCATAGTGGTTAAGTTCGCAGGCTCCACTTCGGCAGCCCCCAGGTTCGCAGGTTTGGATCCTGGGTGCGGACCCAGCACAGTTCATCAAGCCACACTGTGGTGGCATCCCACATAAAATAGAGGAAGATTGGCACAGATGTTAGTTAGCTCAGTGACAGTCTTCCTCAAGCAAAAACAGGAAGTTTGGCAACAGATGTTACCTCGGGGCCAATCTTCCTCACACATACACACAAATATTATAGGTACTATTTACGGGGCTAGCTTTTCTCTGCCTAGAGCACAGGCTATTATGATTTAGAGTGCATTAGGACCACCTGAAGTTTCTTGTTCAAAAGGCACATTCCTGGCCTCCATCCCCAGAAGTTTTGAGTCTTAGTGTGAGATGGGGCCCAAGAACTGGCATTTTAACAGCAGCCCCATGTGCTTTTTTGGGCCACATTTGGAGAATCTCTGATTCAGAATGATGATCATAAAGGTTTACACCAAGTAACAACTTCTAGCATCATCTGGTGGGTTTGACTTTTTTAAGCAAAGAACTGTACTAGAGTCAGCAACCCACCCACGGTCCTTTCGAATAATCTAACTGTGAAACTGTTACTTAGCAGTCCTCAATTTCACAAAAGGAGAAGACATTAACACGGTTATTAATTTCTCAGGTGTGTTTGCTGTTTAACAAGCATTACATGAATGATAAGGTATCAATATTGGTTCATTAATGGTAACAAATGTACCATACTAATGTAAGGTGTTAATAATAGGGGAAACTGGGTGCAGGGTATATGGGAGCTGTCTGTACTATCTTCTCAATTTTCCTGTAAGTCTAAAACTCTTCTAAAATAGGCTATTTTTCAAAAAAAGTGATACATGCCACTTGCCAGAATGGCTAAAAATAAAAAGACAGAAAATTCCAAGTGTTGACAAGAGTATGGAGCAACTAGAACTCTTACACACTACTGCTAGTATCGTAAATTGGTATGTCCACTTTGGAAAACTGTTTGGCAGTATCTACAAAAGCTGAATATACTTGTAGTCCCTATGATTTTGCACTTCTAGGTATATACCCAACAGAAATATGTCCATGAGTTCACCAAAAGTCGTGTACATAGCACTATTCATACCATCCCAAACTAGATATTAGGAAAATGTCAACATCATCAATGATAAAATGGATAAATCAATTGTGATATGTTCAAAAACTGAAATATTATAGAGCAATGAAAACAAATAAATTTGAACTATATCTTAACAACAAAGGTGATGCAGAGGGAAAGAAATCAGACACAAAAGAGAGTATACTGTATGATTCTACTTGTATAAAATTCAAAAAATAGTTCAAACTAATCCATGCTGATAAAAGTCAGGATAAGGGCTATCCTTGGGGTTGGGGTAAAGGTGAGGGGGTCCTCTGGGACTGCTAATGTTCTGTTTGTGGGGAGGGGGCATCAGGTACTTGGGTGTGTTCACTTTGTGAAAATTCATTGAGCTATATACTTAGGATTTCTGCCTTTTTCTGTATGTATGTTATACCATTTTACAAAAGCAGCCCACATTTTCTTTGCAGAAAGAACATATAAAGAGTCAGCCTTAGTGGAGATATGAACACAGACTCTGAAACTAGACAACCTCGGTTCAAATTCCAGGTTTACCACCTGTAAGCTACATGACCCTGGGGAAGCCGTTAAGCCTTTCTGACCTCTACCTCCTCATCTGTAGAGTGGAGACAATAAGAGTACCTCTGTCATGGGGTTGTTGTAAGGATCGAATGAATCACAACACTTACAGTAGTGTAAGGCCCAGAGAAACTACCATGCAAGTGTTTGTTAAATAAATCAAACAGTTTTCTTAGGAGGGTGCACTTAAAAAAGTGTCTTTTAATGATAACCATTCTAAAGGAGATTGAAGAAGAGTTAAGAAAACAAGAAAGGAGTTGAACTTATTTCCTAGGCAGAGTTCTTGATTATGAGGGAAAATATTATCTTGGAGCTTGGCCAATTAATTCTGTTCTTCTTGACTGGGAGTCTGGACTTCCAACAGGCTCCTGGGCACCGGTCCAGAGGCTTGACAACGAGCCACATTTGGAACTGCCAGAAACTGCCACAAAAGAGGCTGCCCCAGAGGGCCTGTGGGAATTGCTGGGGAGGGAGAGCACGATCCAGTCAGGAGCCACACCAGGCCCTGCGCCAGGCTGGAGGCCCCTGATGCTACCTGCTGGTTAGGGCAGGTCCTAAGCCCTTACCCTGTTTCCAGCTCTCTGCCAGAACCTTCCCTTCCATCACAGGTCTCCTCCAAAAATAGCTGACTGAGACAGGGCTGCATTCACAGACAGGAAAAGAAAAGAAATAAAGAGAGAGAATTGAGCAGGAGTGTCCTCCCCTGCCAGAAATGAGGCTCTGCACATTCTGGCACCCTCTCTCAGTCGAGTTGTTCTTCCCTGAACATCCCTAGTGAATGAGGAGCCTGAGGAGCCTCTCCTTTTACAGCCCACCCCCAGAGTCCGCCACAATCAGGTGCCCGCGGTGGGGCTCGACCCGCTCTTCCTCTCCCGGGTACTTTCTGACACAGCCAGGTCCTCAATCAAAGCACGTTTCCCTCTCATCTAATCCTTTGCTTTAGTAAGTTGAACTCACCCTCTAAAGCCTGTGCCTGAACAAAATAAACCCAAATGAGAACAATTTTTATCTCCCATTACGAGTGTAAGTGAATCTGCTCTCACTTGGCAACTCTCCTGGAGTATCCCACTAACTTTTAACTAGTTTCTTGCCTGCCCTCTTTCTTTGCTCTTTCTCCAGCTTTCTTCCAAATGCTTGCTGAAGAAGGCATGGGTGGCAGACTGGCTAGTTTTACACAAAACCATTTCCCTTTACATCTTGGGCACACAGATTCCCCAGCCCCTCCTGCATGTTTGTGGGTTATGTGACAGTTCTGGCCAGAATATGAGTGGGCCGACAAAACTTCCCATGCTATCTTCCATGCTCTTTTTGCCTCATCTGCTGGCTGGATACAGTAGCTCAGGAGATACAGGACTAGAAGGTCCCAAGGGATAGTGAAGCCACAAAACGGAAGGAGTTTGGGTCTCTGAATGCCTGCAGAAACACAGCTCTCTTCCCCTTGGAACGTGACAAGAACAAGAAATAAACCTTGATTTGTATGAATCCCTGAGACTTGGAGCATTTGGTATAGCAGTTAGCATACCCTGACTAATACACCAAGTTCCAGACTCTTGAACTTCTTTCTACAAGCCTGGACACTGCAGGCCTCTCTCTCAGTGGTTCCCTGTGCAGGCGTCTCTGTGTGGTAGGCCACACACCTAGAATATTAGCATCAAAGTCCCATGTCCTGACCTTCAGCCTCTAACCTTGGCTCATGTTCCAACTTTTAAATTGGTTTCCTGCCTGTTGATTAAAATGTACTTGTTGGAAGTGAATTGAAAGTCTCAGAAATGGTGCCCATTATTCCCTTAACTGAGTCTTCAGGCCATATGCTCTGCGCGTCCATGTGGGCATGTTTGGAATTTTTGAATTAGTACCATTGGCTACAGTGTAGACAAACAAGCAAAGAGATTGGAAGCTGCCAACTCCTTCCAAGCTGGACAAGTTCTCCCAGGCCATCTTTCGCATTCTAAGGCAGAAGAATTACAAGCACATTACAAAGAATAAGCCGTTCGGCATCTTGGCTTTGCCTGTGCCCTGACTTGCATCCATAATGACAAGAAACAGGCAACTTTGTGGTAAACAGAGACTGACACAGACCTACAGACTGAGAAATTGAGTTGATTTATTATATTTGACTTTGTGAGATTTAGGGCTGCCAGATTTCAATGAATAGCGGTGAGTACAACAAATCTTCAGGGTTTTTTTTGGAGTGGGGCAGTAGGTGAGTAAATTATCTGTAATTTAAGCCCAGCTCAGGACTCTGAACATCTTTCAGTCAGTTCCTACTTGGTGGGAAATTGGAGCTCTTAGAGCTAAATAAAATTCACTTTTCTATTATTAAAGAACCAACACAAGTAACTGTTTGACTCAAGTTAACATTCACTCCTTGGAATAGATGATGAGTAAATATTTACCCACTGGCATAGCTGTTGAGTAATTGCCCATTAAGAAAGTTAAATGTTAATCACTTATTTCTGGATCGAATAATTCCAACACAATCCTATGACTAATCCTTAAGGTTTAAAGGCAAGAAAAAAGTCTACATCCGTTGGTTTCTCTCCATCTTGACCGTAAAGGAAAGGCACATGCTTAGGACTGTCTCAAATTAGACACACAACCAGTTTTCACTTCTTTAGCACTCAAAGCCAGCTTCATTGCTTTTTCATTGTTCTCCACCCAAAGAAGCTTTGTCCCCAGGTTAAGTATTAACAGGATTGGAAAAGGAAGTGTTGGACAGGAGTTTAGCAGGAATATGGGGAACATCTGAACTAAGAGGAGAAATAAAACTTGGGGATAGAAGACAGAAGATATAATCTAGACGTCAAGATGTTGGCTGTCCTACATCAAAGGGAACTGTGCATGATAAATGCCATTAAAGTAAAAACCCTAGGCTAGACTTCACCAAGAACATTAAGTTTTGACTGAGTCAGAGGGGGACCCCAGCAGCAGATGGCCAGCAAAGAGTGAGTTGGGAAAGTCTCTAGACTGGCAGGCTCATGGGAAGGATCCTTGCTCCGTACTCCCTCTCCTCCAGATCAAAGAATGAACTTCCAGGTGGACTATCTCCAACCAACAACTCAGTCTGCATTTGGATGAGAAGGGCAGTGGCCAGAAATTGTGCATACACTCCACGCCAGTGGGAACATATACAGGAGCTTGGTGAGTGAAGTGGATGCTATTGCTGCTCCACCCAGCTCCCGTTAACTAGGCCGGAATCCCCTTCCCCAGCTGCTACGGATGTTGGCTGCTAACGGCACTTCACAGCTGATCCCTTCTCTGGAGAACTGCCCTTGGTCAATGGGACTTACCTAGCCCAGAAGGTTATGCCTCCTTCCTCAGGGGCAGCCCATAGCTAATGACTGACTGATACGGTGATACAAAAGGTCAGCACTTGCTTCAAGGTGGGATCAACTCTCTTGTGCAATTCCTGCTCCTGTGAGATGAGGCTGAAGCTAGTCTCTAGCTAAGACCACAAACGTGCTTAGATCTTCTCCCCTTGCCCCATCCTGTTTTCCTTACTCCTCTTCTCCTCAGAGCACTCTCTCAATGAAGCCTGTGCACAAAAATCAATGTCTCAGTTTCTGCTCCTGTTCTGCTTCTTTTTCCGAACCTGAAAAAAAACAGTAGGACAGGCAAGACATTTGGTCTCCCTTCACTGCTTTCAGATTGCTTGAGAATTTGTTGGCAGAGGTTGCCTCTGTGGACAGGTGGGGTAGCTTGATCCCAGGGGTAGCCCAGGCAGAATGGAGATAGAGTAACCCACCTCACTCCTTCTAACTTGTGACTGAGTTCCACTTAAAGGAGAAACCTGAGAGCATAAGACTGCCTGGTATCTCTTTCCTCCCTGCATTGATCTATGCCCTCCCCTCACTTGCCACCCACCCTCCAATGTATATCCAAGCGAAGACTCCCTTTCGTCCGCTGGATTTTCTTCTGACTGGTGACCCCCTTCCTCTTAGAAATGTATTGGAGTTAGTGACTCTCTTCCTCACTTCTGTATGGGCATAGATGTTTTTTATTATAGGTATGTCTGCATTGCATGACATACAGGAAAGAGCATGGACTTACATGGTATGTGAACTTGGGCAAGTTCTTCAACTTTTCTGAGCATGGATTTCTTCATCCATAAAATAGTATAAATAAGGCCTACCTCATAGAGTGTTGTGAGGATTAAATGATATAAAAACTACGTGTTCACTGATACCCTTACTTAGTACACAATAGGTGCTTACTGGTAGACTATCTTGTATAAAGTAGGTTCTCCTTAGTGGAAATTTCTTAAAAAGACAAACAAGATATAAAAAAGAAGCTTAAAAACAAAACTGTACCTTTAGCACACATAGGCATCCTGCCTCAGGTCAGTTTCCACCTATCCATCCATCCACCACCCACCCACCAACTTACTCATCCACCTATCCAACCCTCCACTCATCCATCCATCCATCCATCCATCCATCCATCTCTCTCTCCCTCCCTCCCTCCCTCATTCCTTCCATTCCTCCCCACCCCCCATCCATCCAAAAACCCCTTAGTTCTTTTTTTGGGCCACTTATTGAGGGTACAGAAGTAAATTAGATACAGGTTGCATGTAAAAAGCTCACAGGTCGTTACTGATGAAAGCTGTATGCCTCTTCCCCTGGGAATCCAGGGACATCTGGATAGAGGAGAAAGCAGGAGATTTGGGGTTCAGTTCCATACTGAGAAGTCGTTTAATTTAGAAGTCCTTCCTGTATGGATTCTTACACTCCTATCCAATGAAACAACTAGGTATCCCTTGGGATTTGATGGGATATTCTCCCCATTAAGTTGTTGCTGCAGCCTGGAAGAGGCTCCCAAATCAAGTTTCAAGAAATTGGGACTGCTAGGCTAGTCCTCCCTGTGTGACCTGAGAGCTCCTCTTTTCTTGAAGACCAAAGGAATGGCTGCTCCCAAACGTGCTCCCAGTGGGTCCACTGGAATCCATTGGGATTCTTAATCCACTTAATAATAATAAAAGCAGGAACCACTTTGAGGGAATGCCTACTAAGGCCAGGTAGAATTCTAGGTGCTTGACATATATTAACTTCTCATGGTCCCAACAACTCTGGAAGGTGGGTGTTGTATCCTCATTTTATAGCTGAGGAAACTGAAGATCAGTGACTTGCCTAGGATTACAAATGGAGTAAGCGACATGATTTGAACCCAAGTCCTACTTCAAAGTCTGTGCTCACTATAACCTTTGTGCTATGGTGTTTTAATAAGTATAGTCTTGTATTGAGTATGTTGTTTTTCTCTGCCACTTACTTGTTGAATGACCTTGGCCAAGTTTCTTTCCTTATTATTATTATTTGGAGGAAGGAGTTTAGGGTCTTACAGAGAATTCCTAACTTATCCCCAGAGTAGATAGAACTTTACAATGAAACTCCACATACTCATCACACATATGCAATAACTATCTAGGGTCCGTCTGTCCCTTTTCACACCCCCATCTGCTTTCTCCCTCCTAGCTTGGCAATGCCAAAAACCAAACTCCATAGGTCTGGCTCCAAAACCTCTTGCTGCGCTGGTCCCTGCTTTTTTCCCGGCACTGGGCACTATTACAGCACTTCCTAAGGCTCACTTTACCATTTCTTATATATATTTCTCTCTTTTTAAAAAAATTCATCATCAAAATGAATAAATTTGATGAATAAATTTGAAATATTCCAATTGACTGTAGAGAGCATTTCAAGGCTTATCCTTAGACTTCCAATTGCCCCGCAAAATTCTAAGCTGCCCTCACTAAGCTGCTTTAGCAATTGTTGAGACAATGTTAGAGTAGAATGGAATTCAAAGAACTTTTTTCTCCAGCAAAAATAAATATATAACCAGATAACTGGCTTGTCAATTGGGGAGTGCAAGTTGTTCCTTTTCCTCTCCTTAATTACCTCTTAATGGAACATTCTAGAATACCCAGGGGGTAAGTTTCCACTAATCTTCAGGCCTCTCTAAAAGCCAGTGCCGATATAAAAGTTCAATATAGAACAATATCCTACAAAGTCCTGAGTCTTAGGACTCAAATGATTCTGACGTTATTCTCATTCATGGCTTACAAAGAAAGTAGTGTGAATTGTGTCAATAGTCCCAACACCTCTAGAGAGTATTATATTGTAATACAAAAGACATGGAAGATCACCTTCAAGGAATTTATAATATGGTTGAGTGTATGGAGTATGCCCAAATGCAATGATAGAGATACACAGAAATACAGATACACAGAAATATAGAGACAGTTGCATACATAGACTTATGACCACAGTGTCTCACACACACACACACACACACACACATGCATTGGCTGACCACCCCATCTCAGATGCGGAGTCACAATGTGATGCAGAGAAACACAAGACTAACCAGGGACAATGAGAGTCTGGAGCCTTAGTTTTGGTTTCAAGTTGACCACCCTAGATAAAGGCAGCCTGAGGGAAATGGGGGAGGCTGCTAGACAAAATTCTTAAGATTGGAATATGTTCCATTCCTGGATCAGCCAGTATTGAGTCATTTCTTTAAGCCACTTGACTTCACTGGAGTTCAGTCTCTTTGTTTCTAAGGCTCCTTCCAGCTCTAACATTCTATAATGCTATGAAGACCCACCTGAAAAACAACATACAAGGGCAATTTTACACAATATGGACTTGTGGAACAAGCAATGTGATCAGGGCTCACACATTAGTTGGTGCACCTCACTCAATTTAATCAATAGTTATCACAAAACCAAGCAGTGTCTAGTGACTTTGACATGGGCATGAAGGCAGAGAGAGCACCTACTCTATCTGGCAGATATGGAAGATTCCTTCTTCATAGGAAATACTATGGGAATAGTGGAGACAGATGTTTTCCCACCCATTATGAGGGCTTGAAATTTAATCTGAAAGAATACAGCAGTTTCTGAACATTCTGGTTTGGCTCGTAAATCTTGGGTTTGGTTCTGGAAGTGTAAAAATTGCTGCTTTGACGCCTCTTGGCCACCAGAGAGCTCCATGCATCCAGCCAGAGGCACCTATTGGATCAGCAAGAGCAAGTGTAAAAAAAGCAGGCTGCCCTTCAGTCTCTGCAGCCTGGAACACAGGTTCTATTGAAATTTCTTATACCAGCAAAATTCACTCATCTGCCCAGTCAATAGGAACGCTGGCCTTGTCCCTCTGCCTTTTAGAATGTGGGACTTGGTGTATTCAGGAGGTAGAGGATAAACCTGGGTACCAGGTCCCTACACTGTCAAATGACTTCCCAGCTGTTGGGCAGGAAAAGCCTGCATCTTCAGACTGACTTGTTTTGCTGGTGGCTACCAGCATTGATGGCTACGTGTAATACAGTACTCAAGAAAACTTCCTTTTTTAGGTTTTATTTGGTTGTAATCTTCTTTTTCTGCTCATAAAAATAAGAGATGCCTAGCATTGAAACGTTGGAAAATACAAACTAGTATAAGGGAAAAAAATGGCAATAATCCATCATTCCACCATCCAGAGAAAGTCATTGATAAGTTTTGGACGTATTTCCTTCCAGTCTTCTTTTCCTTTTGGGATGTGGGGATATTCTTGCACAGTTGGAGTCAACGTATTCTGATTATTTTGGTAATTTTTCTAACTTGATATTTTCTCTTAATTTTATAGGCGTCTTTCCATGTCATTACATGTGCAATGCAAGACAATTTGGAGAATTCAGAGCAGCATAGAAGAAAATAACCCCTTGTTTTTCCAGTACTCACAGATAATCATTTTCACATTTTGGTGTTTTACCTTCCAATTACTTTCCTAAGCTTGATATTTATTTACTTTTACAAAACTGGGACCATGTTGTATACACTGTTTTATAGACTGCCTTTTTTACATAAATATTATGTCATGACCATTTCACCACATTATTAAATATCTTCCAAAATATGATTATTAATATCTGGGTAATATTAAAATATATGAATGAAGTTTAATTCATTTAATGAATTGTCTATTGTTGGCCATTTGTGTTGATTCCGATACTTTTTATTCCAAATAACACCTGGATGAACAACTTTATATTAATTATACCCTAAGTTCACATCATTGATTATCCACCTAGCATAAATTCTTAGATTTTGAACTGCTGGGACAAAGGGTTTGAACATTTTTCAAAGACAGATTCTAATGGCCGCACTGTCTCCCAGAAATGTCATTGTCAGTTCACGTTCTCAGGAGCAGTACCTAGGAGTCCCTGTCCCATCATGCCCTCACCACACTAGGGATTACCAGTTTTTAAGATTTTTTAAGATTAAAGAACTCCTCTACTATCCCTATAAGAAATGTGAGACAGCCAGTTAACGTCTACTTAAACCTCAGAAGGTAGAGAAGGAATGAATGAGAGGACCTTGGAGATCTTTTTGCAATTATAGAGTCCAACTGCTTCATTTTTATAGATGAGGACTCTGAGATCCTAAAGAGTTAAATGACTTGCTACATATGGAAGTTTGACCAAAAGATAGGGGAAAGAGGGCAAGAAAATACAAACAGCACAAGAATCCAACAAGCTCTTTCATGCCTCTATATCTTTGCACATTGGGTTTCCTGTTTGGATTTCTCTCCTCCATCCACCTGGTGACTCAGCTAAAAATGTTAGCCCTTCTACAAAACCTTCCATCATTTTTCAAGGCAAAACTAACTGTCTCCATACTCTGTATGCATCTGTACTTATTGTATTACAAGCACTTATTGTATTAAGTGGCAGAGATGTCTAATTGAACAACAAATTTTTTAATCCCTTCCATAGGGATCATAGGGACTGAGTTGATGATGGAAAGTGGCTGCCCAGCCAAAGTGGATTTTCAGGCACCTCCCTTGCATCGAGGTGTGGCCATGTGACTTGTTTTGGTGAATAACATGTGAGTAGATGTGATCTTCTACTGCACCTGCCTTGCTTGCTGTTTGTGAACTCTGTCAGTTGAGCATATGACACTTGGAGCAAGACAATCATATTGCAACCATGAGACAACAAGCCTCAGGATAAAAAGGCAACATGATGAAGATGGCAAAGCAAAAGAATGGGAAGAGCCTGGGGTGAGCCATATTGTTGAGCTGCTGAACTAACCTCTAGAACCATCTACTTTCAGACATTATATTTTGTAAGGTAATTAAATATCTTCATCATTTAAGCCACCATTCATTGGGTATTCTGTCCTTGCAGTCAAAAGCATCCTACTGCTGTCTCTGATTTCTTGCCTCTGTCTTTCACTAGATTATTCACTTTCAAGGGCATCCTTCATAGCTAATTCATCTTTGTATCCCTGTTCCTCAGGTGTATCACAGAGCCCTTCAGGAGCTCAACAAATGTTACCTGAATCAAATCTACCAATGATGTTCAATTTCGGTAAAAGATAGCACTACAACAAGTACTTCTTGATTTTCCTATAAGAACCTATTTACTTAAAACCAAACTCTTCCAACTGTGGCTCCATGAAGCTCTCTGCCATTCACACAGCCCGGTACAGAATTTGCTGGGCAAGGGTTCATTTACTGCTTGTTAATTAGTCAAGTGCTGAGTGCACCACATGACTCATTTTTACATTATTCACACAACGCGCAATTAGCATTTTAAAAGGTTTTCTAGGAGGCTGGCCCAAGTAAGTTTATCTTGAAAAATGTCACAAAAGGAAGAGAATAATTAACAAATCAGTTCCCAAGTAGATTTAGTGGACCGGTGGCTCCAGCCGGAAAGGCACGGAAGACTTGCTTTTAGTACATGACCAAGGAACTGATTTTTGCTGGACTTCAGCCTCAAGGATCCTAGCTCCTACCCCCAATGCAGCAGACCTGGTGAGAAGGGGAAGGCACACATTGTGCTCAGCAGTGTTACATGGTTTTATACTGCTGAGTTCAACAATTAACTCAGGCACCTGTTCGATTGACTTCAACTTTTTTGGAAGAAGCTAAAGAAGCATGTGAGAGGCATCTCATCTTTATTATTAAGTGGAAAAAAAAGTGCATTCTTTAATCTAGATTTG
Organism: Equus asinus; assembly: GCF_041296235.1. Taxonomy (NCBI): domain Eukaryota; kingdom Metazoa; phylum Chordata; class Mammalia; order Perissodactyla; family Equidae; genus Equus; species Equus asinus. The sequence goes on along the minus strand of NC_091820.1, from coordinate 13,483,728 downwards.
GAGTTGCTGCATGAATTAATCCATAACCTAATAAATGTCAGTATATTTCCCTAGAAACTCCAACTTACTAAATGAGTACTGTCTTGGCTATCTGGAAATACAATTTTTAGGCCCCTTCCCCCCTACCATCCCCCACAATTCACTAATAAACAAGGTGACTCTAGGCAAGTCACTTAAAGAGTTAAGAGAAAAATCTTGCTGTCATTCCCTGTCCTGTCAACCTCAGAGGGTTCAGAAAAGAGACATAATAAGCCTGTGTAAATCCTACAGCACAGCGAAGAGATTTATTTCAGGGCTCCTCTGCCACCTTGGCCATAGAGCAGTGGTGGCCGTGCTTCTCACTGGGGTTGCAATCCTTTGTTTATGGCATCTCAGCCCAGCTTCCCAAGTCCTGGTGGACAGGCAGGATTGATTAGAGGGCTGGGCTAAGGAAGTCATGGATTCTAGTCGTATCAGGGGTCAAGTGACATTAGTGGCACTCTCAGACCTCAAGTAAATGGCTATGTCTGCTCACAGAAGGTGGCCAGGGTGTGTGCGGCTAAAATGGGGAACCTGATCTCTTTACTGAAAAAGCAACTGACAAGGTATCCTGTCACTCTGTCAACTCTGAGTGGGCTTCCAGCCACTTTCCCTCTCGGGCATCTCTCTTATTATGAAATGCTCTTGTGGTGATTCTAATTTTATCCTTTTCCTTAGTAAGTGTTCAGGCAGCTTCTACACGTGTGCTTTGGGTTCTCTTTGGTTCTAAGTCCTTCGAGGGCAGTAGCTTTTCTCCTGATTCTCCTGTAGTGGTTCTCAGTTCAAGCACCCAGAGCTCTACACACTGAGAAGAAAGCCTACAGTATAGACTGGACAGACATGCCTACACTCACCCAACAATGTGACGACGTGACCCATTGTCACATCTCTCATTCCCCCAAAATAGCTCTGTAGGGCAGGAACTTCTAGCCTCATTTTCTTAAATAGATGAGATACCCAGGGCACAGAGAGGTTAAGGAGCTTGTACTAGGCCACACATGGCAGAACCAGGACAAGGAGACAGGTTCTCTGACTCCTTCGCTGGGCTATTTAAATTAAGTTATCTGATAATGAATGCTCTTGGTTTTGAACAGAGACAAAAAAAGCATCTCCAGTCTGGTCTTGCCTTTTGTCAGATGGCTTGGAGGTTCTTCTCATTTCTTCTGCTTTCTGTGTACAAACAACCACACAGATATACTCTTATCATGGTTTTCATAGTGAAATTGGCAAAATAAACAAAATAGTTCTTTTTTTCCACTTCATTGAAAAGAAGAAAACAAAACTAAAACCACAATTAATTTTCCATCGGCTCATCTAGTATGAGATCTTGGTTCCCTCTTCTTTCCATCTAAGTCAATCTGAGCTATTCTTTTGGCTCTAAATCCCCCCATCATATTCCCAGAAAGTGGTGCTTCCCCTGGGTGATGGTAACTATATTGAGGCCCCAGGGGTTTACAAGGGAAGGAATAACCTTATCTGTCAGGCCCCTCCAGAGCAAAAGGCCCATTCCAATTCCTTTCCTCTCCTACTCAAGAAAGCTGAGTGTTTCTTAGAAGCCATGAAGAAAATCAAACCACGCTGGATCCTGCTAGAGAAAACCAAATAGAGGGCAGGCTTCTTCACTTACATGGGCCCCATCCTGAGTGAAAATGCTGTTGGCAAAATACTGCTCATTGAGGTTTGGCCACACCCTTAAAGATCTGAAGCTAGGAAAGATACAAAGTCAACACTGATGTCTAGAAAAAGCACATAATGCTGACAACCACAGCTCATATCGGTTAAGCAGAATATATGTCAGACATTGTACTAAATCCTCACAACAACCCTATGAGAAAAGTACTAATATATTCCCCCTTTACAGATGAAGAAACTGAGGCACAGAGAAGTTAGGTTTCCTGCCCAAGGACATACAGCTAGAGCAATAAACCATGGTTCACTATGGAGAATGGTTTGAAGAGGCGCTTTCTACTTTTTAAAAATTGTATACATTACTGTTTTATCTTTATTCTTTTTTGCCACAAGCAAATAACTATATTACTTTTCTAATTAAAAAGATGTAGCAAAACTTTAAAATATGCCTAATTCTGACTAAATGAAAAAATGGTAAGTTCTTACATTAGTGATAAGCATGAAATATAAAATATTATAGAAGAAAGTATAGTTTTTCATCAAGTGTTGAAGCCAGATCAACTAAGTGCCATGCAGGCAGCTTTCCTAGGGCAACTGTTTGTGAAGAGGTATTTGAAAGTAGGGACCCTTAAGTGACTGGGGATGCTTAAAATGCTTTATCTTTGGAAGCATTTTAAGCATTCTCTCAGCACTCCCACCGTTACTCATTTTCTGGTTCTTGGTGAATCAGCATCCCAAATTCCATACTAGTGGCCTCCAGTCTAATAAGGTTTGTTCATATTACAAGGACAGAGCAGCTGAATACAATTCACGAAATATTGCCAAACCCAACATTTGCCTTTGGTGCCACCTCCTTTTCCAAAACAGAACTTTGCGGCAGCCACCTCATAGACCCCAATGTGCACAAAGACCAGTGAGAGGCCCACAAAGGCGTCGATCAAGAGGAAAAAGAGAAACAAGACACCCAGCTCTTCTGCCCAGGAAGCGGCGAAGAGGCCACACGGAGAAGCCTGTGGGCTGGGCTGGGTGCCCCACACTGCACACGTACTTCCTCCCTCCCCAGAGGAGGGGCAGACTCTCCTTTGTCCTCCCTCCTCAGAGACTGGCTGGGGTGAAAGTCGAAACCCAGAGGAAGTTCAACAGTGTCAGGATGCAATTGTTCAGGAAGGACAGACTTCCTTTGAGTCTCTGATTTTCAAATCAGAGAATCTAGAAAACTCAGCAGCCCCACCTCTCCTCACTGCCCATCATCCCCTCAAAAGGAAATCTTCTTGTCTTCTTACACAGACACAGAACAGCCTGTCTCAGCGACTGACTTATCCGTCTTGATCAGGGCCTTCTCTGCGCCAACTTCTAACTCTCTTAGGAAACAAAGAGAGGGAGGAAGAAGAATCAAGGACATCTGCTGGTTGCCACATCCATCTGCATAATTGGATCAATAATCTCCATTTTGGAAATGGCCTAAATATACTTTTACATGAATATTGTTCTGAAAACTCAATAAGAGTCAACTTACAACTCACCGAATAGCAGAGAATCCTCACTAGAGATATGATATCCCCAGTGAAACCCAACAAAGGAAACTGTACAGGGAAATCCTACAATAATTTGTGGACACCTCTGGCCTGAATGTGAATTGGGGCAGGTTGGGGCAGTGTGAAGACCAACTTTCCCTCCTTTCCTTTCGGAGGCCCATATGTGCCCCAAATTCCTCCCCCAACTGCCAGTTCAGCTTTAGGCCCACAAAATGCACTTGTGTAAATCCTTTGCCAGAAATAATTTGTCTGGGTAGCCATGCCTGGCTACATTGCCATGCTGAATGAGTTTGGCTCAAAAATAACTGCCCCAGATCACTCCACTGAACACAAGATGCCTCATTTAGGGAGGAAGGGGAGAGGAATGATTTGTGCAAACACTTGGAGGTCAGGCAGCTCTTTATATCCTCAACTCTTCCATCAATACCTGCTGAATAAATGAATGAATGTACTTGGAGATATTAATTGTTGAGAGATGGATTTGTGACATCTTTTCCATAGCACTCAGCACCACCTGACATAGTTTCTTGTCTGCCTCTCTTCCCTAGAATATAAGCTCTGTGAGGTCAGGGACCTTATCTGATTTGCAGCCTACTGTATCTCCAGCACCTAGAATTATGAAGTTAAGTACCCCCAAAATATTTGTTGTATACTACTCATGACAAAATTAGCTATGGGGTATCATTGGAAAGTGGCACTCAAAAAGGCATGAAGGAAGAACCTGGTGGAATATTCTACTCCAAAGGCCACAAAACAAATGTTCAGATGCTTCCCAGAGCAATTAACCCCTGATCCATGATAGGAAGCCAGTGACTCAATCAGTACGTTGGCCTGTGGTCCCAGTGGGAGTCACGTGCATATATCATCCTGACCAAGCTAGCTCAGACTCATGGCTACAGCCCCTCCTAACGTGGTAGCTGTCACTAATGTGCATACATGTACAGGTGTGCATGTCTGCCTGTGGGCACGCACTTTTATGACCTGGGTTTATTATCTTTATTTTACAGAAGAGGAAACTGAGACAAGAAGAGACGAAGTGACTTGACCTAGGTTATGGAGCAGGAAAGCTGCAGAGGCAGGATTCACCCCTGAGCACTTAGCTACCTCTGTATTAATTTAGCTGCACCCATCTAGACAGCAGGGAAACAGAAAGTGCACCCAGGAGGCCTCTTTGTGCAGTCGGGTTGTGCCCTGGCAGGCCCAGGGAGCGTGCCATCCTCTTTAATGTCTGAGTCACCCTAGCACATCCAGGAAAAGCTCAAAGGTCTTTCTCTTCTTCTCAAAGCCACCAGAAGAGCAGTTCTTGTCAACTACCCCCCAATCCCCCTCCTTTTTTTTAATCCCCTATGGTGTTTCAGCCTTTCTTGGAAAAGAAATACATCAATTCTTAGTCATTCTTCCTAAGTAACAGGGCACAAAGAAAGCCACAGAATTTTCTAAAATCTCCCTTTGGCAACCATTTCTACTACATTTTATACCAAATCTTCTTGCCAGAAACACTCCAAGCAGCAAAATAAATGGCGGACTTGAGTCTTATTTCTTCATCTCATTTCCCCCATGGTGGGTCTGAAAAGTGGGAAAATTGTCCAAAAAGCAGGTAATGGAAGAGAAAAGAGGAGGCAAGTAGGGGAACTGAATGAAAGCAAGACCGAAATTCCAGCCCCCGAAAACCCAACCAAATTATTGACATATGCTGGCCTGACAGGTCCAGCACAGTAGCCCCCTGAAGAAAGGGAGTGGGGGAGGCAGAGCCCTTGGCCACTTTCAGCAGAGCGAAACAATACAACCTCCTCTCTCCGCAATTCTGCAACCCTTTTTTTCCCTCTTTTTTGGAAGAGAGATTAACATCGCTAAATAATAGAAGACCTACATTCTTGAAAATTTAATGACTGTCCTACATCAAGCAGCTGTCAAATTTATTTGCTTGTTTCCCTGACAAAGTGTTTCATCCCAAACGTTCACAGGGGATCTTGCCTTCATCAGTCTCAAGTCACTAAAAGGGGGAAGGTGAGAGGCAACCAGAGAAATCAGGAAATCCCAGTTTCCTAATTAACCCATTAATTCCGAAGACCAGATCAGTCTGCCTTTCCCCCAAGTAATTCCACAGAAATCACAGAGTAGAGGATAAACCAGACACAGACAATCTCACTTTACTTTGTTGGAGTTATTAGCCAATTCAAAAAGGATTCTAATGTGTGTCTTTGACTTGTCTCCCTTCCTTCAGTTGGCTTCATGGTTGGTGGCCCCAATGCCCAGAACACCCTCCGAGGTAGCTTCTTTGGCTCCCCCTCACCTGGTCTCTCTTCCCATCTCTGGGGGCCTCTCTATTGTCAACACTTTGGTGCAAACACCTATTCCTTCTTCAACACCAGCTCTCCACTTTCCTCCCCAACTGTTGATTTTGCCTAGTTCTCTTTCCACACTTTCACTCCTCTCTGGGAACAATACCAGGAACAGGCGCTGTCATAAGTAACCTGAGCTTTGTCCTTAACCACTGATACCACTGTGTGAGGAGGGATATTAAAATTGCCCCCTGCTCCCTGTTTCTCTGATAAACCCATCCAAAGTTGCACCCTTGAGACCAGCCCTTTGTTCCAGTATTGTGTCTGCATGGTCCCAAGAGGCAAGGGAAGGCGAAACTCAAATTTCTCCACTATGCATGAGAGCCACTCCGTGCCCTTGAAACTAATGATTAAGCTTCAGTTTTAATTACAGGGGAAATTGAACTAGGCATGCCCTCCAATTTCCTCCCTGCCTTTCCTGCCCCAGTGGTCCTGGCTATGGCAAGGTTAACCATTAAAGTTCAACTGGACTTCAAACAGAGAGGTAGTTCCTGACATGCATGCGTCATTCATTGAACATTTACTTCTTGGTGTCTACTGTTAGCGAACTTTCAGATATGAGTAAAGAAGTCAATGTGAGCAAAGAATTTCATCTGAAAAAAAGATAGACATGTGTTTCCTGTCCTTAGTGACTATTAATAGCTTTAGCTTCTCCTTGGAGACTGACTTGGAAAATGAGGAGGGAGAAAGGGGTTATCTGGTTGGGGCAGACCCCAGCGTCAAGCTCCAAGTCTTCCCTCTGCAGGAGACAGAAAACCGACTGACAACCAGCCCCCCACATCTCCCCCTGCTGATGTCCCTTGCTTAGCTTGATTTCTTTAGTCTGTAGCAGTTACCACTTTCTAGCATACAATATACTTTTTATATCCATTACATTTATTGTTTATAGGCTGTCTCCTCCCACTAGACTGCCATGGCCATGAGGGAGGGCAGGGATTCTGTCTGCTTTGCTCACTGATATAATGCCAACACCCAGAATAGTATGTGGTACATAGTAGGTGCTCAATAAATATGTGTTGCATGAATTAATGAAAACTAGCAACCGAAGAAACCTTAGCTTCAAAAACCTAAGCTGAATCGTACATCCCAAATTGAAGTATGGCATAAAAAACTCTCCAACAAAAGGGATCCTATTATATCTATCTATCTATATATATAGATATATATATGTTGAGTGTTTTCCCATCTTTTATTCTGGTATTCAGAGAGAGTGGGGACGGGGAAGGATAAGGAATATAATTGGGCAAATATTTTTAGGTTCTTGTCCTATTTTGGGTTTCCCCAAAAAGCAGCCCCTGAAGGGATGATTTGGGTGCAAGAGGTGATTCTAGAAAGTCCAGCAAGAGGTGGGGTGGGGGCAGGGAAATGAGACAGGGGAAGGAAGGAAGACAACGCAAGTCACTGTGGGTGATGGGGCTCAACCCTGCTGAGGAGCCTCTGAGAGAATAGGGACCACATCTCAGGATTGTCCCACAAAGGGAGGAGGGGGAGGAATCTAGGGTATTCTTCCACCAAATCTCCCCCTCCTTGGCAGAGGGTTACTCTGTGTGTTGGGGGGAGGAGGTGAGGGGTGTTGAGCACACTCCTGCAGCCCAGAGAAAGCCCTTGGACAGAGACGCTGCACTGCTTGCACTGAAAAGCTGAAGGTGTGTAGCCAATTGTCCGCTGAGCTACAGGCTGACCTCTGCAGGGACTCAGGGGTTAGAGTCTGCTCCAGTTCCCCACTGTTTCCTTCTGAACCCAGCATACGGATGTGAAGAGGGGTAATTGGTTTTGTTCTTTGTTAGTTGTCACGTCAGCCTATCTCTCATTAGCCTGGTTGCCTGATATTTAGATTTTTCCTCTCCTCATCAATAAAAGCAACTGAAGTGCTTCCTTCGGGGAAAAAAGAGAGAGAGCAAGAGAATGGAATCCTGTGATGCTTGAAAAAGACAGGAGAAAGGAGGCTGCTTCCAAATCAAAATAACATCAAGACAAAAAATAGGAAAACATGCCTGCAGAAAGTTCCTCTTTTTCTCATTCATTGTTAACACTCTAAAATAAAGCACTCTATAAATATGAAGCACTGGGATGTTTGGAGAACATCAACCTACTCAAGTATAAAACATGACACACATTTCTGAGAAGCTAACTGTAAATTGTGTCATGTACTGAGAATTATTTTTTCACTTTTTACTTGCTTTTAAAATGCAAGATTTCCTGGCCAAAACAATCTGATCAGAGGAAACGTTTCTTGCCTAGAAATGGCAATAAATGTTTAAAAGGAATTTGAATTGCACCAGGCTTACAGATCTGAATTTGATTTCCTGCAACTGAACTTTTGGCTGAGATAATTTACTGAGTGAGTTATTTGATTTGCCACTAGCACACACTCACACCCACATACACATACACACACAGAGTGGGAGCATTATCTCTGGGCTCCAATGAAGCTCTAAAAAGCCCCTCTCCAACATTGCAGGAAACGGAAGCCGTAGAGCGAGATAATAGCTAACACCTATCAAACCCTCGCTATATGCCAGGCACAGTTGTAAGCAGTTTTTTCTTTTTTGGCAGAGATACAATTTACTCATAAAATATCTTGGACAGACAGATCTAAGAACTGGCTATAATACCAGTTTTTATGATTTCATAACGCCAATTGATTTTCTGCTGTATGTCAGAAAACATTATAGCCTTACCTCTAGTTGCTAATGGCTGTTATTAAATATGATACTATTTATGCTCTGAGCATCTTGACATGTAGGAACTCACTTAATCCACGCACCCTATGCAACCAGTTACCAGTTACTCAGTCTTATTTCACAGAGGAGGAAACTAAGACACAGAGAAGTTAAATAACTTGCCCAAGGTCATTCAACCTGTAAGTGGCAGAGCCAGAATTTGAACCCAGGCAGTTGGGCTCCAAGCCTACTTTCTTAACTATCAATTAACCCAATGCTGCAATGCGAAAGGGCCGGATCCTAGTCCAGGCTCTACCTCTACCCATGTGTAACCTTGATGAGGTATGTAACCTCTCTGGGCCTCTGTGTCCAAGAACATTCTTCTTAGTTATTGGGTGTACACATTTCTCTGATCATTTCCAACAGTTGGAAAATGCTAAAAGTCTTTAATACGAGATATTGAATGTTGGCAAAATTAAAGAGCATCATTAATCATAGCATCATTCAGTAGAGCTGTTATAACTTCACTTTGTAGTACCCTTCAACAGTATTTATGAAGTGCTTACTGCATATTTAACGGACATATTTTATATCATTTCTAGGATCAAAACAGTATCTCATTCATCTTTTTATCTTTCATAACTAGCACAATAGCACCTGACTGGCACTCAAACAAGTTTGTTAAATGAATGAATAGCTCAAAGTTATATCAGGGCATATATATATTCCATTACATTGCAGAACTGTAGTACTGCAGAGTCCTTAGAAATACTCTAATTTAACTCTCCACTCCCATCCCTTTTTAGAGATGAGGAAATGGAAGGAGTTTAATGAAGTAGAGAAGGTGAAGGAAGGGAGAGAAGACAGAAAGAGGAAAATCTAGACAGCTTTCTAACTCCACCTGAGTCAGTTCCTGCTTTTCTGCATTATGGTATTTGAAGCCAACTTTCAGCATGTCAGCTAATAAACCAGGAACAATTTCCAAGGTCAAACGTGAATGATTTCTGAAGTGTTGGCAATTTTTTTGGCCACTTTCTATTAGTCTGAAAAATTGAGATTGGAATTATATTTAATTTACTTTAGACCAAATTTTGAAATTTAGGTGACTAAGGGCATATAGATGTTTGAACCTAAGCCTGCTTTAAGATATTCATCATATCCCATTCTCTGATGTAGGTACATAACATAAGAGGTGTCTGACTTAATCAAAATGAAGAAGATTCAACTTAAAATTTAAATGGTAAACAATCAGTAACTCTAGGAATATGAAGCGTGGAGGTTCCAGATTGCTGGCATCCCCAGAGGTTGTTTTCATTTCCTTGTGTATCTGAACCTTTTCTCAAATTAGGTCCATGAGGATTGCAATGGATCCATCATAATTCCCTAGGCTCCTAGTTATCTTTCATGAATTATGATTATGATTCATAAAAATTTACAAAGCTACTTATTGAGACATTGGGGAAGTTGCTGGACCCTGGAAGTTTTGGGTTTAGGGCTAAAGGAAGAAACACTGGCTACACTCAACAATTGTAAGGGATATTCATGTCAGTTGCATTTGCTCTTCCCACCAGCAGGGCAATTAGGAAAAGGAGGAAAACCAGAGAAAGATGTCGGGTCCAAAACCCTAATCTTAGGCAACTGAGGTCCACCAGATAACCTTTTCTTTCTTTCCTTGTTTGTCTGCCTGTCTGTGACAGGGAGGAGAATGAATATACTATTTGTTTTCTTTGAAGATTTCCTTCTAATGAGAGATTCCGGGAATACATCAAGGCTGAATAAGTGCCCATCCCTCAACCTTAAGATGATGTAAATTGAACAGACCTGGATGGGGTCCATCAAGTTGCCTCTCCCCATCACTGCTCCTTGTGAAAGGGAAAACAATCGTGTGTTTATCCTCACCACTGACAGTGTGCAGATGTGTTTTCTTAATGGCACTTGCGACACGTTTATTTATCCTCTTTGGTGCTTGGAGCCTGTGCTTTTCACATCTTTTCCAGCTGTACAGGGCAAGTCTGTTGGTAACCTCCTATTTTTTCAAGCTGATTCTCTTACCCTGGATTGTTTGTTTTGTTTTTTTAAATAATTTAAACCGCACAAGTAGCCCTCGGGAGAAGGGTTATTTCATCAAGAGAAAGTTGTTTTAGAACATCACCCCTGAGCTCTAGGAATCCTATAGTTCACCCTTGGCTAGGACCAAGGTGGGGGGATAAGAAAAAATGAGGTTTGCCTTCTACCAATTTTTCTGAGAAAAACTCAAGGAACGTCTGGAAGGTGGAAAGAGACCAAAATTTGTCCACCTCTTTACTTTATCAGAGAATGTCGCTAGTAAAATAAAGGAGAAATTAACTTCCAATGGTACAAAGCTAAGTTCTTAAATGCACACCTAATTAGCTTATTGGCTCACATTCTGCAATATTAAATTATTTGAGAGTGAATATATAAATGATTGACTATGCTGTGGGTCTTAGATTAAACTATTTCAGGTGGCTGAGGATAGCGAGGGAGTAGCACATTAGGTATCCCATAAGTGCTATTTAGGAATAGCATTGCCTGGATACTCTGGACAATAAGAGAACTATTGAACATCTAATATCGCTCTACCTTCCAATCTGCATACTGCCACAAGGCAAAGAACCGTTTGCAGCAGACACCATCTTTTCTGGCTGTGCAATGGATCTCTGGCCTCTTTGCATTGAAATTCCAACGAGGGCACAACTCTCTGGAGTGAGAAAGGCCCACCTTCAGGTCTGGAGCACAAGACGGCAGGCAAGAGTGTACCAATAAGACTTTCGGCAGCCAGGGAGGTGAGGAAAGGTTGTCGCCAGTCATAGCCTGTCATGTCTCCAAATGCACATCCCAGACATTCCAGATACACTAGCCATTTGTGCATCAACAAATATTCATTGCACACCTACCATGACCAAGGCCCTGTGCTAAGTGCTGAGGATACAGCAGCAAACAATATAGGCATGATACTGCTCTTACAGAGCTTATCGTTTAGCGGGGGAAGTAGAGAGAAAGCAAGGACGTAATCAAACAAATGAAAATGCTTCTCAATTGTGAGAAGATCAATGAAGGATAAAAAGAGGGTGTTGAGATACAGAAAAATGGAGATGAAGGGGATACTGAAGTATGAGCAGGGTTCTGAAGGATGAAGTGATAGGGAGGAGAGCAAAGGGAACAGCCTGTATGAATGCTCTGAGGTAAGAAAGAGCTTGTGTGTATTCAAAAACTGGTGATAGGCCAGCATGGTAGGGGAGTGCTGGGCCAGGGGCAGCATGGCACGGCATGAAGCTGAAGAGGTGGGCAGAGCTTGCCAGGTCATGCAGGGCCTTACAGGCCATGGCAAAGAGCTTGGATTTCATTCTAAGTGCAACAGGAAGGGAACAAAGAGTTTGTAGAGAGGCACGCCATTTTGTGGACTAAGAGTTAAAGGATCACTTTGATGGTTGTGTGCATAATGGACTGTAGCAAGCAATAGTGGACCTAGGGAGGCCTGAGAGGAAGCAACTGCTGTGGTCCAGGCAAGAGGAGGCAGTAACTTGGTCTTGAGTGGTGGTGCTAGAGATGGAGAAAAGGAGGTGGATGTTAGTGAATTCTCTCCTGCCCTCATCACTGTCTCTTCTCAAAATGGATGGATGCCATGTTAAAACAGATCCTCATGTCTAGGTCCTGGGAACTGGGGCCATTCTGTGCCTCAGTTCCCCATCTGTTAAAAGAGGATGAAACAGCACCTACCTCATAGAGTCGTTTTAAGATTTGCTTAGAATAGTGCTTGGCACATAGTCCTAAAAAATAAAATTGTTGGCTATTATTATTATGACATCACACAATAGTATCTAATATTTCCTCATCATTTACTATGTGCCATATGCTTGATATAGATTATCTCACTTAGTTTTTATCCCAAATAGTGTCAATACATATGGCAAACCATATGGGTTCTCCATCGCAGTAGAAAATTCTATCCAGCTTGCATGGAGGGTGAAGGCCCTCTCTGGGACTGCTTTCTAAATGAGACAGCTCACCCAGATGACACTCCGGGATTGGAAGAGTTGAGACATGGACAGTTCTTCCTGGAGTGCCCGGCAACAAGTCGGTGGTTTTCATGTGAGCTGACCATGATGCTAGGAAGGTGGGATCCAGTGTCCTTGACCTTTGTAGCCAGGTGGCAGTGCAGCAGAGCGGCAGATCCCATGGAAATCCTAACTTCTCTACTGCTTCTGAGGAGAAATTACTGAGGCTTGTGCTAGCGCTTCTTCAATATATTTTAGAGTTAGATAGGAGGACTGGGGAGAGGTGTACTTACAACTGTATCTATAGGGACAAGGAGGGGAAATTAGGGATTTTGGAAAAGATACTTTTAATAGCTTTATCCACACTTTGAAATCACTATTTGAATCACTCCTCTGCCTTTTTTAAAGCTGGTCCCTTTCACTCTCTTGTCTCCTTTCATCTCCCGGCTCCCTTTTTTTCCTCCCTCCCTGTCCCTACCCCCTTCTCTTTTACCCTCTTTTTTTCTCCTTCTCTCCTTCCTTTGTCCTTTTCTCTCCCTCTCTCCTTTCCCAGCTCTCCCTCTCTGTCTCTATCTCTCTCTCACACACACATGCACACACAACTAGAAACAGCTTCTTTTCTTCACAGGCTGTTCTCTCCCAGGGGCTCAGGGGCATGGTGACAGTGAGGGGAGGTGGAAGCTAGGGAACCCATCCATTTCCTCCTAGACAAAGGGCAGGGGTGGACTTCGCTTGTTTATTTATTTTTTCCTTCGAAGCTATAGCTCATTCTTGAGTAGATGAGACAGCACACAACCCCAGCGCAGTCTGCCAGGGACACAGCCTGTTTGTCTGCGTGGGGGACTGAGCTGAGGGGAAGGAAACCGACTGTCTTTCTCATTTAGGTCATCACTGAAAATGAAGTGAGCGGTTGGCAGGGGGATGGGCATAGCTACTCCTAACTAGAGTGACTGCAGAGTAAGTCCATCCTAGCTTCACCTTCTGCCCAAGCCTTCTGCCAGAGTTGCCACATTCTCATTTTTTCAAGCACCCAGCACACAACTGGTTACTGAGAAACACTGAGAATCAGACCACTCTTGGCCCGCATTGGGACAATTCTTTTATGGCTTCTGTAATTATTTTTAAAGTAAATGAATTAACTATAAGCCTCACCCTAGAGGCCAAATCTTCAGTTCAGTGTTAAGTAGAATCAAGATGAGAACTATTATTAGCTTCGTATCAGAAAAGGCCATTTTGCTTTCACATTCTGGAGCACAGAAAAGGGCTTGGCTTGACAGGCAGATGAACAGTAAAAATAATGTAACTCTGAGAGGTACATCTGGTGCCCGCTTAGTGCCCGGGTGGGCCTGGCAGCCTTTCAATGAGTCACGGGGCCAAGCGGGGTGGGCAGAAGCCTGCTCTCAATGGCACAGGGCCAGCCCAAAGTCAGGGTGTTCACGGTGTATCCCATTGAGCCCAAGAAGGAATCCTCGATGTTTCCTCGCCCATAATCACAAGCTGTGACAGATCAGTTAATCAGGTGTGTCAAGTGGCTTTTTAAAGGAATGAAGTCCTGGAATAAAAAAACAAATGCTAATCCTCTCTGAAGCTCAGTGTCCTCACTCATCAAACAGAGCAGGAGACAGAAGGCCATGAATTCCAAGCTCTCCTCTAGCTCTCAGCTTCTATAATTCACTCTTTTCCTCATTCATTCATTCTTCCATCAACAATTTTACTGAGGAACAACCAGGAACCAAACCCTGTGCTGTGTACTGGGGATGCCATGAGCAAAGAGAAAGACAGGATTTCTCTGCTTCTGTAGGTGAAGTCCAGTGGACGCTGGTATGTGCAACAGTAAAGAAATAATTCACAAAGAATTACAGTTTTCCTTAGCTAATAAAGAAAAGGCTTCCTAAGGCATCTGCTATAGATCAAAAGACATATTCAATGGAAGCATTAAGATAGAAAGTCTGTTAATGCCGACCATTTGTGAGGAAATTCTTGGTTTGAAATACCCCCTTCTAAACTATGACGGTAGGAAATAGAGGCTTAAGATATTTTCAGTCATGTAACCATGCCTAGGGATGTGTCATGGTTAAACCGGGTGCAAATGTGTGACATTTGTATGTGGTATATATACACGTGAGACATTCACTACATATGGATGCCATGTAGGTAATCATTCTGTAGAGCAGACGCTTGGCCTTATAGCTTTTACTCATAAGTTTTTGACCCTTTCTCATGGCTTCCAAATATAGAAATGAGCAATTTGTCTGAAGCATGTGACTAGATGGTGCCCACTGGGAGGCTGGTGTGTGGGTCTGAGACACTCAGCTAGTGAGTGATGCCAGTGAACGAGCCAGCAGTCTGGGGGAACATGGCTTTGCTGCTCTCTATTTGAAGTCATTCTGTAATAGATTGTTAAAACCATCAAACCGCCAATAGGTGTGTATCAGTTATCTATAGCTGCATAACAAACCATTCCAAAACTTAAAACATCAACAATTTATTATTTCTCATGATTATGTGGGTCCACTGGGTAGTTACTCTGCTGGTTTCACCTGGCCTCACTCATTTGATTGGATTTAGCTGGAGGATCAGCAGACTACAAGGTCCAAGATGGCCCAACTTACATATCTGGTTGGTGGTATTGGCCATTAGTGAGGTGCCGTGTGCCTTGGCTCTCCACTACACAGGCACTCATCTTCCAGTAAGCTATGCTAGCTTCCTTACAGGGCAGTTTCAGGACAGTGGCCAAGAGTGCCAAGGCAGAAGATGCAAGGCCTTTTAAAGGACTAGGCAATGGAACTTGAACAACACTACCTCCACCACATTCTGTCGCTCCAAGAAAGTCATGAGATCAGCCCAGATTCAACAGGGTGGAGAATATACTCCGCCTCTTAATAGGAGTCACTGCAAAGAATTTGTGGCCATATTTAATTTACCACAGGAGAGAGAAGTATTGAAGGGAATTTTGCAGTTTGGTTAGCTTGTGGTATGAGACTCTGCATAGAAAACGTTGGACTCTCCTTAGAAATGTGACTAAGAAGAGTCACAAGCCTCAACAAACATTTCCGCATTCCAGAATTAGGGAATTTCAAAAAGTGTTCAGGACATATCTATTAAAATCTGTGTGTTTAGGTTGAACATTATGAAAACTGCTGATATTTGACCATTTGGGCCACAAAAAAAAATGGCAGTTTCAGGTGCTCTGACCCACACACACTGAATAAAACACATCTGATTTAGAGCTGTTAGAGAATGGCGTGCCCTGGTAAAACAAATATCCTGGTTAGTTGTTTGAACATTGCCAGTTCTCTCATGCACACCACACAGGGAATCATTACATTTAAATGCCTGTATGGAATTCTGAAGCCATGTAAGAGCTATCACTCGAAACCCCCAAATCACACAGAGCAGTACAGCAAGTGTTGGATTCTAGGACCGAGTAGGCCCCTGTCTAGGCCAGTGGTTCTCAATCAGAAGCAATTTTATCCCTCAGGGGACTAGCCATGTCTGGAAATACTTTTGAATGTAACAACTGGGGGAAAGTGATACTGGAATCTAGTGGTTAGAGGCCAGGGATGCCGCTAAACATCCATTCCCAAGGCAGTCCACCATAGCAAAGAATTACCTGGCCCTAAATATCACTAGTGCCAAAGTTAAGAAACCCTGGTCTAGGTGGATGAGAGGTCAGTTCCCACGTTCAAGCCTCCATTTCCTCATCTTTAACAGGAAATAGGACAATTGCTTTCTAAGGTTCTGTCTACTTCTAAAGTTCTCCTCATTACATGTCTGCAATATCATTGTACTTCTTTGAGTTTTCTGATTATTTAAATTTTGCATGAATAAGATGCTTAGGCATGTGTGTGTATCTAAGTGGCCAGGTAGTATTGGTTAACACACCTAGATTTTAAGTTAGCTTTCGGAAGAAACACAGTAAGAAGATGCTGAGTCTGGAAGAACACAACGTGTTGGAAAAATACACATCTATGCCAGACTTCGTATAATAAGCGCACCACTGCCCTGCAAATGTGACTCACACTACACACCACCCTCACCCTCCATCCCTCCTTGCACATCTTTCCTCTTCTGCCCCCTCCCCCATCATACACACTTGCCACCCACAGAAACCATACACGGCCCTTCCTTCTTGGCTTTCCATTCAACCTCTTTATCACCCACCAATCCCAGAGAATGACAAAAATTTTCTTGCGTGACTGATTGACCCTGCGAGGCTTTTGTGGTTAAGATATAAAGTTCCTGAAAAAACCTTTCCGAATCTGAACAGGACTGCAGTGACATCAAAGCTTTTCCTGTTCAATGCCTTTCATCTTTTTCAGCCTCTGGCGCTCTACCCACCAGCGTCAAGTCAACTAATTGAAAAGTCATTAGAAAGGCCCTCCGCTGTGAAGGCCCACCTGGTCAGTTCCAGATCTGGGTCCTTTGAGAAAGAACAGAAAGGCCCATGTCCTCCACATTATTGGTGCTTCTCTCACCTCCACCCCTTTCTGTTCTCAGCTGCGGCTGGTCCCAGGAGATATCAGTGAGCTGGAGGGAATCTGCTCAGCCCATCAAACATTTATTGAGTGCCCACTATGCTCCAGGCATTGAAATCGAACCTGGCCTAGTGCCCATCCTAAAACATCATCTCATCCTCATTTCCCTATCCAGCTGTGGCAGGCAGACTCAGATAGTTTGACCAAAGAGGTTAATTCATAAGATCAGACTCTTTCTCTATCAATTTCTTCTGCATTGCAGATGTTTGACCTGTGGCCTCAGATATGGAATCCTTAGCCATTTCTCTTACAGAATGCATGCCACACTCACAAAGAGAACCTATTGAGGGCCACAGGGGCACAAACCACGGCACAGAAGTAGCCGAAGGAGCCTGCTTTGTGGTTTGGGAGTCCCTACCCAAAGAACAATGCCAGCACCCCAATTCAACAATCCCTGGCAGAAATTCTAGACAATGGGTTCAACTGTTGGTCCACAGCCCAGGCAGAATTTTAAGGATTCAGGCAAATATACCTCAAATACTCAGGAACTTAGGATTCTACTGAAAGGTATTAAAATCTGGAATTTCATACCTGCTTCTTTTTAAATTTAGGTATAATTTATATACAGTAAAATGCACAGATTTGAAATGTATAGTATGATTAATTTTGACAAATGTATATACCATGGAACCCACACCACTATCCTCTGGTTTTTGAAAAGCTCTCTTTCTGTAAAAATTTTTTGTTTATTATTCCAAGTCTTCTATTATATTTTATTTAAGGGTAGAAATATTTATAGAGACCATACCTATAAGAAAATCCTCCTCCCCAACAATCTATATACACACTCCTATGTGATTGTAGCAGCCACCGTCAGTGCCCTCTGGATAGCCCTTGGACCTCTCACTTCAGTGCACTGCAGCTGACTTCCAAAGGCTTCTGTCTGCATCTCTGTGCCTGCCTTTTTTCCCCATAACTGAGAAAGGCCACTCTGTTCATAGCCTTGGCCAGAAATGCTGGGAAATTAGCAACTCCCAGGAGCATCTCTTAACAAATGACTCTTGGGAGTTGGAGTATAAATACCCCAGTTCCCTCACCCCTCAGGTGGGGGCACTCTGAGTGTCCTCTACTGTCTCCCAGAGTCCCCCTTGGTATTCAGCTCCAGTTGCTCACAGTGGTAATTCAATTATTGACTCTTTCATGGCTTCATTCCCTGCCCCAACTTCCTTCCCCACTCTGCTACCAGTGTTTCCTTCACCTCTCAAATAAACTATGTGCACATCAGCCTTTGTCTCAGGGTTTGCTTCTGGGAAACCCAAACTAAGATGGTCATCCACAATCCCTTTATAGAATCTACCATTTTGAGCAGTAGCATAGGGTTTTTCTACATTATGCACACATACACACATACTAAGGAAAAGGTTGAGAACAAATCTCAGGAAAGATGAAAACCAGAAACTTAAGACCCTGGGTCATCTGGACTAGGATTCTGTTCCAGATCAAGATACACATTTAGATCCCTCCTATCACCCTCCAAGATAAGACAAATGCACCCCCAACTCCCTAATCTTTCTTCTCACAACCCTTTAAGACCTTTTCAATTTTTTCTTGCACTATTTTGGGAGATTAACATCATGTTTTCTGTTCCCAGGGAAAGGGTCTCTTCCCTGACTGCTTCAGTGCCTTTTATTTCTCATTAAAACTTTGCCATGAGCCTGGGTTGTTTCTTTATTTTCTAAAAGTTGGCACCACATAATGGGCAGCCCTCCAAGCTCTAATGCAACCCTGCCAAGCCAAGCCATGCTTTGGGAAAGGCATGATATGTATGTGTGTGTGTGTGTGAGTTCTTGTATGTGTGCAGACCTCACAGTGACTCTACACACTGGGCTTGAGAAGTCCAGAGCTGGGAATGTAGGAAAGAGGGCTCCTCTTTGCTCTCCCACCTCCAAGGCCCTACGATGGAGGACTTTTCATTTTAATGCCCTCTTGATACTTGTGTGAATCCTCTTCCCCTTCCCCCATAATGGAATGGAGATAGCACCTCTGCACCCCTCCCCAGTTGCTGATCTGGCAAAAGTAAGAGGAGAGACCCATGGGGTTTGAGATTGAGGAAACAGCAAGAGAAGTATTTGTATTTCTGCCTGCTCCATAACCGTAGATCCTGTTTCTCACTCTACACTGCCCATGACATCTATTCAGCCAAGGAATATGGAGTCAATGGGAAATTCGAGGGAATTTAGAGGGAGACAAGGCTCGTGGACCTTATGCCCTGGATGGTCAACCTGGCAGAACAGAGGGATGCCCAAGACTTTCCCTACAAACCAGACCTCATTGGACATCCCTTGGCTTCAGCTTCATTGCTGAGACAATGAGCTATTTGTAAAGACATGAGTGTTGCTCTTGAGCAGGACTGGTGGGCAGGTGTGGGGGTGCGTGACATTCTCCTCAGATGAGCACTCCAGGAGACCGTTCTCAGGATGTTGAAGGCCACCATCATTTAGAGGCCACTGGGAGGCCCTGGGGAAAACGGCCTTTGGGTGGGACTGTTAGTTTGTGCCGCCGGCTAAGCCAGCAGAGTGGGCCTTTAGAGTTGAATTTGGTGGTTAAGGAGCAACTTAAATTTGAAAGGCTAAAAAATGTGATCACCTAAAAGACAATAGGAGGCTTTGCTGCAGTCAGAGAGAAAATAAGGGAGTATTCAGCCCTCCCAAATCTGTATGCTGAGGCCAGTGGAGTCTGTTATCAAGCCAAAGGCTGTTTAAAGTGTGTTTATATGTCTACACAGTGCTGAACCGTAGGTAAAGCTGTCAAGTGAGACTATTCATGCTACCCTGATATCATGAGGTTGCCCATCATGTAACAGCAGGATGATTCAAGATGTACATGTTGCGTGGTCTTCCCTGTATGGAGAGCTGAACTGAGAGAACCCATGGGTTTTCCAAGGGCAGCAAAGTATTTCTGTGGAGGTGTTGTGTGATTCCGAACTTGGAGATTCTTTTTAGTTCATTGGAAGTCCAAAGCAGGGAAATTACTCTTTCAAATACAGGAGAGTCTAGCAAACCCAAATCTGAAGATCTCCTTCCAGTCAGCTAGACTGTGACCCACAAACTACCACCACAAATCAACACGAAAGCCCACCAAGCCAAGCTTAATAAGTCAAATGGGTCCTGGAAGCAGGTGCCCAGGCAGAGGCAGCTCTGACATCAACCTCATGACACCAAATCAGAACACTGAAAGGGGAGCTTCCAGGTTCTTTAAACCAGCAGCCTTCAAAATGCAGAGTGCACACATCAGGGGTGAGGAAAAACAGTAGGCCATGGGTATATGAATGCGTACGTATCCCCTTGTTTTAAATTTTCTATTTTTATATGTCTTTTAAAACACAAATGTTTTAAAATATAAGTTGGGTTTCTCTAGCAGACTCAAAGACAAGGATTCAAGGGTAAAGAATTTCTTTGGGAGGTGTGGGGAACCCAGGTACAGGTGTGAGGAAGTAAAACAGAGAAGGGAAGGAAGCCAGTAAAAAGAGTGTTGGCGAGTAACTGGAGCTCAGTCCCACTGGGAGACTCTGCGAAGGTGGCAGGGAACAGACACCTCCAAGTATTTTTCCTAGGGGTAAGAGAGCTGGGATATTTACACACCAGCCCCCATCATTAATTGGATGAGGACTCTTCAGGGGTATTTGAATTCTCTTGCACTTCTGGCCTGCCCAGGGAGCCAGCAGAGGGGTCTTTTGCATCTTTAGAGAAAGCCCATAGGCAAAAAGATGGAGAATCTGGCAGCTGGCTACCAGAAGGCTTGCCCAAAGTGTTAAGGTGCAGGGACTGCTACAGAAAGCAATATATTATTACAGCAACCCATGCATACAATTCCTAAATAATTAAGATGCACTGTATTTTTTTTTTTACAGTGATTGGGGTGCATAGAGGCCACTGCCTTGAACCCTTGCTCTAGCTAAGAGCACCCCTCCTCACCTTAGCTGAGAGGCCAGAATCAAGCCTCTGCCTAAAGGTCTCTGGAGTCAAATATTACAACCTCCTTCTGAGGCAAAGGCCAATCGCTAACAGTTGGTGAACCAAGGGGGATGGTGTCCTGGAGGCAGGCAGGGCTCCACAGAGAATACATCTAGAAGGACTTCCATCCCACGGTGCTGCATTTCCTTCAGGCCATTAGCTCCTTTCCTCTGCTAAGCAAAAATCCCAAAGGCCAGCGCTCATTGGAGCATCTTCACTTGATGGAACAACCCTACCCAGGCAGCTGGAAAAGAGGCAGATTTGAGCCACCTCTGATGCTTTGGCTACCCTGGACATGAGTAACTGCTCACAAATAACTCAGATTCCCTTTCCCACCCCTGGGAAATCAAAAGGCATTAGAGTTCTAAAACAGATCAGTCTTCACTTTCTTTAAGAAATACTCTTTGTTGAATGAATGCATATAGGAATGAACAAAGGAATCAATGAATGAATGAAACAAACTTCGTCTACAGTAGGAAATTTAACTTGGGATCAAACGTGAAATTATGATGAACACTTGTTCTTTTTATGGCATCTCAACCCTGTCACCTTCCTAAGCACAGTGTGGCCAGCCCACTCATGAATTGGCAGACAGCATTTGGGTGGTAAGAGATCTGGAGGAAATTTTCCTCACCTTGTCAAGTCCTTACTGTGTGCTGGGCACTGCCCTTCCCCTGACACATGTTTTCTCATGTATTTAATCCTCCAGGAATCCTTGAGATGGGTATTGTTCCTCTCATTTATCAGATGGGAAGACTAATGTTTAGAGAGTGTAAGTAACTTTCCCAAAGTCACGTAGCTGATAAGAGGTGGAGCAGGGGCCAGGACTCAACTCTCGCTGCAAAGCTCATGCACACCCCACAGCTCTGGCCAATGGGGAATCTTGGAGAATAGGCTTCTAAAATGTACTGTTACCACCAACTTAGCAAAGGTGTAGTTGAAGAAATGGAAAAACACATTTTTTTTTAACTGCTTACGTATCTTTTTTTTTTTTTAAAAAGAATGGCACCTGAGCTAAGAACTGTTGGAACCTTCGTTTTTTTTTTTTTTCCTGCTTTTTCTCCCCAAATCCCCACAGTACACAGTTGCATATTTTTTAGTTGTGGGTCCTTCTAACTATGGCATGTGGGACACCGCCTCAGCATGGCCTGACGAGCGGTGCCATGTCCACGCCCAGGATCCGAACCAGTGAAACCCTGGGCCACTGAAGCAGGGCACGCGAACTTAACCACTTGGCCATGGGACAGGCCCCAAAAAACACTTTTGATATGACACTGGCATCTGTCTAAATCCAGTTATGAGAAAAACATCCTTAGTTGATCTTGTTGTTGATTATGGTGTACTTTGGGGAGAATGAGATGGGGGTAGGGGCGTGGGCAAGATTTAGCAGCAGCCAAATATGTGGCTACCACTGAGGATTAGAGAGTTAACAATGCTAGCAATGTTATATTTTACCTGTAAATATATTTTTTCATTTAAAAATTTATTATAAAATATTTCAGATATATCGTACCATGCAAACCTCTAAGATGTTGCCGATGTTCCTCACCTCCTGGTATTCAGGCCCTTGCATAATCCCCTCCGCTTGAGTGTGGGCTACACCTAGTGACTGGCTTCTAATGAATAGAATATAGCAAAAATGATGAGATATCACTTCCATAAGTAGGTTATAAAAGACTGTCACTGTCCTCTCTCTCTCTCTCAAAACCCTAACTCTGAGAAATCTTGCTGCCATATTGTAAGCTGCTCTATGGAGTGGGCCACATACCAAGGAACTGAGGGTGGCCTTTGGGCAACAGCCAGTGAGGAACCGAGGCCCTCAGTCCAACAGCCCATGAGAATCCAAATTTTGCTAACAGCCACATGAGTGAGCTTGGAAGCAAATCCACTCCCAGTTAAGCCTTGAGATGACTGCAGCCCCAGCTGACACCTCGATGCTACCTGTAAGAGGCCCTGAGCTAGAGGACCCAGCTAAGCTGTGGCCAGATTCCTGACCCACAGAGACTGTGTGATCATAAATGTTGTTGTTTTAAGCCACTAAGTTCTGGGGTGATTCGTTATTCAGCAATAGATAACTAATACAAAGAGGTATAAAGAATAATATAGTGACTATTTATACTTCCCACTCAGCTTAAGAAAAAAAATTACAAACACACTTAAATCCTCTTTAGTATTTCTACCCTGATCATATTCCCTTGCTGGCTCCATAGATATAACCACTCTCTGGAAACAACTTTGGAATGCAAGATATATATCCTTTAACAAAATATAGTTTTGTATATATTCACCAATATATAAATTGTATCATATTCCATATATCCTTCTGCAACTAGATATTTCGCTCAACAGTATGCTTTTGATATATACATCCGTGTAGCTTTAAGGCATTCACTTTCCATTCTTATATAGCAGTCCATCATTTGATTACATCGCAATTTGTTTATCCCTTCTCCAGTCAATGAGCTTATATATATTTGGTTAAAACATATGAAATTGCCAATATTCAGCCATTTTTTTACCTACAAAAATAGTTCTTTCATGTTATACAACCTAATAAATTTTCATCAACATTAACTATAGCCCTTTATTTACAATGATAATGCTACTGATGGTAATCACTATCAAAACTTATTCCTGGCCTGGGCATTTAAGTCAGACAGCTGTGTGGCTTTCGAAAAATTACTTCTCTTCATTTCCTTCACCTATAAAATGGAGATAATGATAGTACCTACTTTATGGAGCTAAGCGAGGATTTAATATGATGATGTGCATACAGCCAGATATATGGTGAGGAACAATAAACATTAGCTGTTCCTGTGGTTGTTTCTTTAATCATCTTCGTGATGGGTTTGAACCCAACATTGACCCTTTTCCACACTGAGGGACTACAGAGGAAGCCTTTGGGGTGTGGCCATTTGCACAGCCTGTGGGGCCTTCACTCTGTGTGGGGCCCCTTAATGCAGCCTCCTCTCATTGCCTTCCCCAGGATTGATCCTCAGCCTTTGGCCAGAAATCCCAAGAGAATATCCTCTCTCTTTTCAGATGAGACTTCTAAATCAGCCTGCTACAGAGCAGAACGAAAAAGCTCAAAATTCTAGGAACAACCTTTCCTGCAGTCCAGATGTTTCTGTCACTCCCAGTCCCAACCTAGGAAGTATTTAAAAAAAATGAAAATAAAATCCAGACTTGATTCTCCTCCATAGTCTAACTCAAAACCCCTTTAAATGCAGTCTGGGACTGAAGGCCAGGTTCAACAGAATGTGTATTTTATCCAAACCCGTCTGCTCTTCTCTCTTGCCAGCAACACATTTTTTAAAATCTAATCTCTGTTTTCTTTACATGAATCTAGACCAAATGTGATTTCTCCCCTGCATGTGAAAATAAATTATTTCAAATGTAATTTTCTCCTCCAGTTTGTTCCTGCTCCTCCGGAGACCTTTGAAGGGTGTAACTCCAGATGCAAACTGCCTGCTACCGCAGCGCCAGCAGGAACTCCCAAGTCCCCAAGGTCCCCTGGGGGGAGTGGATGGAAGAGGGAGTATGGGGGGCAGCCAGGCTGACCCCTTAGCACCTAGTATTCCTGCTTTATAGTCTAAGATGGTATCGTAACTCCTCCCATAAATGAGGATTGGGGAGTAGAAATTAAGAGCTAGGCTCAAAAAGAAAGGTAGGGATCACACTGAGTTCTTCTTATCCTGACATATTCAGTCTGTGCTAAGGGGGAGCTATTGAGGGTTATAGCCACTCTTTTGCACCACTGCTACTCAAAGTGTTGTCCCTGCAGCAGCAGCAGCATCACCTGAGAGCTTGTCAGAAATGTCAATTCTCGAGCCCCACCCCAGACCCACTGAATCTGAGTCTCTGAGGGTGGGGCCCAGCAGTCTGGCACTGCCAAGCTTTCCGAGTAATTCTACGCATGCTCCAATGTGAGAAGCCCTGCTTTAGGTAGTCAGCGACACACCAACACCACGGAGACCCATCGCCTTGGAGCTCAAATCTGTCAGTGAAGTCTAGTGAGGGGACAAATGAACTACTGAATGTGAAACAAATCCAAACCAAGGTTTGAAAGACGATAATCCACGCCAGCCCCATCCCACTTACTGAACAGCCCTCACACAGCTCCCCACAGCATCAAAACAATGAACACCCTGAGAGACAGGGTCTTCTGACAAGAAGAGGATTAACCGTCACTACAGTTGTAAACATGGCCACTGACCCTTTAAGAAGAGCTATTCCTTACAGTAGCGCAAATAGAAACATGGGTCTTCCAGTTGGGCTTCAAACTGTTAGAGACAAATACAATGAAGAATCAAACAGCCCTTCATCTTACCATATCCCAGTCAGCGAGTAATGGCTCCTACCGGGATGGTCCTGTTGGGCTGACCATGCCATAGTTCCTAATTCTGCACAACAGAGAGCTTCTCCAGCCCAGGGGCGAGACTGAGCAGGCTCTGCCCTTGTTTGCCTGTTGTTGGTAAATGGAGCCTAACATGTCATCTTCCATAAACCTTATCATCCCTGCCTATCGTCAGGACCTATGTCCCTCTGCAGCTCTGGCCTGTGTCTGGGAACACGAAACATTTCAAAGGTCTCTGTGCAGTGTTCTGAGAAAAGACATTGGAAAAACTCAGTAACAGAAGCTTGGACTGAGGAACTACACCCTGATACCCCACAGCTGTCCTTCTAGACAGCAGAAGGGTCTGAAGCAGCCCAACAAATTCTACAGCAAGGCTCCTGGGTCTACCATTTCTCTGAATCCAAAACATCTCTCATTCAATAGCAAAGTGGTTAAGAAGGAGATAAACACAGACACACTGGACTGCACCTGGAGAAAGCAGTATGTCTCCTTAGCTATGTGGGAGAGGCCAACAAAGCTCCCACCGGCCACTGGGTTCACAATCAGAATGGCCAAACTAAAGGACCAAATCAAGGTTCTCAAAGAAGTCGTCCCAGCTGCTCTCAGATTTCTTGTCCCTTCTTATAGGTAGCATAGAGAGGTTCTAGTGCATTGCACTGTGTTACTTGTCAGGTGACTCCCAGACACCAGGCTTCAGTAGTGGGCGGTGTCTTCTCTTTCCCAACTGCAGTAAGCCCATGGCACCTATTTGTTAATGGAGCGTGAGGCCCGAAAAATCAGTCATCCCCTCCCCCAGGCCCCTCAAACAGGGATTTCCGGGCAGCACATGGGCTGCCCAGGGCATGAAGGAGGAGGCTGGAAGGCAGAAGGCGGAGGACTCGGAGGAGGTTCGAGGTCAGGCAAAGTTGTTTTTTTTCCGACTAATAAATCAGATCACTCCAGCTCATTCCTGTTGCTCTTGGCTGGCAGGACTGAAAAATAACTCTGAGTCACCAGTGCTCCTCATGACAAGTGCTTCCTGTGTGGGATTCGGGCATTTCTCTTCTGTTTTCTTGGCAGAAGGAAGAAAGCAATGTGAAGGGATAGGAGAAAGGAGTGAGGAAAGAGTTAATCTGCTCTGTTACCAGGTTCTTAATCCAAAGCCCATTCACACTGGCTGTTGATGTATTATTAAGTCTGGTAATGCTACCTCCAAACCACCTGGATAAAAATCCCACGGGGTTCTTAACCATCTCCTTGCCAGCTCTCCACATCTCCCACCAGGAGGGCAGTGCCGTGCCGTGTTCCTATGCTGATGAGCCCTGGCTCAGGCTTTGTTCAATCCCATAGCCAAAAGGAAATACCTTCTATCTGTCTTTTCTGACCTCTCCAAGAAAACTTTCTAGGCTTCCTGCCTTTGAGTCATAGGCTCTACCTTAGTAGAGGCAGACAGAGAGCAGGACCCCACAGACAAGAGCTGACAGGGTGGTTTCCCCAGGACTGGGGAGTCTCCCAGGATGGGACTGTCAGCACTAAAATGGGGCAGTCGCGGACAAACCAGGGTGAGTTGGTCATCCTAGAGCTGAAAGCTGTAAGAGCTTTGGTGGAGGTCAGGGAGAAAGTCCTGCGCTCTTGGTCTATGTCCTAGAAATAGTGCTTCTCAAACACTAATGTGCACACGGATCACCTGGGATTGTGCTAAAATGCAGATTCTGATCCAGTAGGTCTGGGCTGGAGCCTGAGATTCTGCATCTCTAACAGGCTCCCAGATGATAATGATGTCATCATCAGGGATGGAGAACAACTCCCTATTTCAGGGAGGTCACAAACCATATCAGAGCATCTCTGCCTTCTGATTCCTCTTCCACACTTCAGCCCAGGAGGATAAATAAGTCCTATTGGCTTGGCATGTCCAATAAAGAATGGGACACTGCTGGCCACAGGGTCTGCTAAGAATGCTCCCAGCCAGCAAGTCAAAAATATTGGTGTGACAGGCACTGTTGGCCCAGAGTTCCCTCTCCAACCCCTCTCTCTTGTCACCTTCTCTTTCAAAGCCTTGACATTTAAAATACTTTCTTTCCTGTCTACAGCTAGGGATAGCCCTGTGACGCAGCTCTGGTTCATGCATCATGAGCAGAAGTCTTCTGAGAGGGGGAGATGGAAGCCTGGGAAAGTTTAGCTTTCATGAGAAAAAGGGAAGAGATGTGACTGATGCTCCCCTCTCCACCTTCTTCCTAGAACACAGATGTGATGCTTCGAGCTGTAGCAACCATCTTGTAACCTGAGGAAAAGGCCAAGAGAATTTCTGAGACACTACGCTGTTCAGCACTGTTGAGCCACTGAACCAATCTCTGTAGCCACCTACCTCCAGACCTTTGGCTATGTGAGGAAACTAAAACCTCATTTTCTTTAATCCCCCCTGAGAGTTCAGCTTTTCTGTTCCTTACAGTGCAATGCATTCCTAACTGATACAACTGGTCTCCCTAAACCAAATACTATTCCCAACAGAGAGGGTGACTGTGTACAGCCATGTAGACTGTGTACTCCAGGGGGCGTCATTCACAATGCCTTTGGAGTTGTGCACTGCACAACCTGCGCTACCCTATAAGGTAGCCAAGAAGGTAGCATGATACACGGCATTTGGAGCCAGACCTTGGTAAAAACCCAGTTCCACTACTAATTTCCTAATTGGCCCTGGACCAGTTATTTAACCTCTCTGAGCCTCAGTTTTCTCTCTTTTCAGAGAAAAAATAACGCCTCCTTGGGAGGGTTCTTGTAAAGATTAAAGATATGTGTAAAACACCTGGCACATAGCAGATACTCTATAAATAGCTGATACTATTACAGAAAACGTCATGTGATCTGTGCTGGCGTCTGTTTGGAGGGCCCTGCGTTGAACGGCTGCAGTGATTATAAGGGTCTCCTCCTCCCACAGCTGCAGCGTGTTAGGCCCAGGCTACTGCCAGGGACATCTGTGGAGGGGTGCAGGCAGGGCAGAGGATAGGGGGGTGCAGGGAAGGTGGGGGGGGGCGCAGGGAAGAGAGGGATGTCTGCACATCAAGGAGGCACGCTGAGAGGCTGCCCTACTCCATTTGGATCGCCTGCACTTGTGCGGCTGCTGTGTGCTGCCATTTAGGGGAAGAGCAGTGTCATCAGTGGAGCCCTCCCCACCACTGGGGAGCTGTGAATTCAGGCAATGTCCTGGGGAAACTGCCTCGTCACCAGACCAAGGAGTTCTCAGAGATGCCATGGAAACAGACCATCCTCTCTGTTCCAAGAGGTGTGTCCATGGGAGGAAGAGCAGACCAGATGGCTTTGGCCATTCCTGGGTACAACAGTCAACATCAAGACCACTGGGGGAAGGGACAGTCTCCCAGAGACACGCCATCCAGCTCACTCTAGTCATCAAGGCTGAGAAGGAGTTTGGCTTCTGTAGCTCAGCGGAAGCATCAGGATTTTAGTGACAATTCGACTGTCATCCTGGAAAGCATTCTCTGGTGTGGGTCCACTCATTCTTCCTAGGAATAGTTACTGACCTCCTACTGTGGGCCAAGCACTGTTACAGGCCTTGCAGGTACAGTACTGAATAAGACAAACAAAAGTCTTTGCTCTCACAGAGCCAGCATTGTAGTGGGGGAGGCAGATAATAAACAAAACAGACGTAAAATATAGTTTGTTAGATGGTGATAAATGATACGGAGAAAAATTAAGCGAGGAAGGAGGATTCAGGGAGCCTAAAGGGTGGTCAGGAAAGGCCTCACTGTGAAGGTGAATTTTGAACGAGATGAGAGAGGGAGCCATTCAGGTATCTGGTGAAACAGTGTTCCATGCAGAGGAACTGCAAAAGCGGAAGCCCTGAGATGGAAGTGCTTGGTGCTTCTGGGAGCAGCCAGGAGGCCAGTTTAACTGGAGCAGAGACAGAGTGAGGGGAGGGTGGGGAGAGAGATGCTGGGGCCAGATCACACAGGGCCTTGTGGGCCCCCAAAGTCAGGGCTTTGGCTTTTACCCTGAGCAAGATGGGTGACCTTTGGATGGCTTTGAGCAGAGGAGGGACATGATTTGACCTCTTTTAAAAGGACTCTTTTAGCAGTTGTGTGCAGAATGGACTAGAGGCAGGCAAAGGCAGAGGCAGGGAGACCATTGGGAGGCTGCTGCACTAATCCACGGGACCAGATGATGGTGGCTTGGGTGACCTCTCCCTGCTAAGCTCCAGATCTTCAGGGTATTGGGTTGGGGCTGGGGCAAACAGGGGAGCCCCATGGGCATCCAACCAGACCACCTCTGTCCTCCAGGCTGGACCTGCCTAGCTCAGCCCTGGGCCAGCAGATAAGCTCCAGATATGAATGCCCAATGCCCACCGCCCCCGAGCCATGGCTAAATGACAGCAAAAGCCAGGTTCCCTGGGCCACATCCTGCCTTTGACTGCTCATTGCTCCAACACCATGGGGCCACCACAGGCCAACCCAAGCATCTGCCAGCCTGACCTTTAACCAGAATCTTAACAAGCACCCAAACAATAAAATATTGGTTTCTCCAGGATGTGAACCTGAGAAGTGTTACCACATCCAAAGAAGGCTTAAAATGTTTAAGAAGGAAAGGTCAAGTGTGTGGTCAGGAACAAGCTCAGCGTGTCCTGTGAGGTGAATTCCCTTCTGCCTCACAGAGCCAGCTAGCTAGTTGGGGTGTGTGTGTGGGGTGGGGGGGGGGGTGTACGCATGCACATGCAAGATGGTGAGAGAGCTAGAGAAAATAGTTGTGTCTCTGGTTGCTTGGGGTTTCAAGAAATCACCTCCTTACCTGTTTCTTTACATTTACTTTTACCTTCTTAAGAAAAATCATAGCCCTATGGTTAGCAGCCAAAATGTCCTGCATTTGAACTTGAGTTCCCCATTACTAATAATGAATTGAATATTTCTTCCAAATCCTCATGGTCTCTAACAGACACCCCTTCCTGACTCAAGGGGCCTTGTTCAGGTCTCCCCCTTCAGACTGAAGATGTGGCCCCATTCATATACATTTATTCCTTTGCCAAGGTTTAAGGACTTTGCCAATTCTTTCTCTCCCCCTCCCTCCTCCCGCCCCCACCCCCCAAATCTCCCAGCTGTTTTCCTTAAGTGCTGACATCAGCTGTCCTTCCACCTCTGAGAAAATCATGCCAAGCTTCCTCTTGGAGAATAAGCGGTGCCCATTTCTGTCAGGGACTGTGGCAGCAGCTGCCACCCTTCCCCCTATGGCTTCTGCCAAACAGGAAAGAGCTTTTCTGCTTTGCACGTTCTCACACTCGCCGCTGCGAAGAGCCAGAGCCGACTTTAATGCCATTGAGTGTTCGGATGGAAGCTGACACTCTCGTCAGCTGAAAACCTCTAAACATAAACAAGAGGAAAGCCCTGAACTGATCGGGAGGGGCGGCCGACAGCCTTTCTTTTCCATTCAGTGGGATGAGCCCCACATTTTTGCTGACGACGAGACCTGGGAACAATGGGCCGTCGGGACTATGGAGGACTTAAAGGAACAGCTCAGCTCCTAGGGCAGCAGGGACAGTGCTCATTCTGCCACATTTTCCAAAAGCGCCTGTTATTCACAGCCACCAACCTAACTGGCCCTGGCCACCAGCAGGCCCTAATGGAAAGCCAGCACTGATGTGGGTTGATTTTCTGATGCTAACGTACAGCCTGGCTTTTTTTTTAAATGAGGGGGCTACTTATCTTGAAACCTTTTTAAACAGGTCTGCTCTCACCTCCTACCCCCCGACCCTCATTTCTTCCCGCCTGGCCACCAGATTCTCTGTTATTAGCATGAAGACTTGTTTCCCTCAAATGTGTCCACAGAGATGGGAAAATTAAACAGACACGTGTCAACCCTGTTCTTAAAAAAAGGGGATAAGTTTGATGTGCAAAAATATACTTCAAAAATCATTATGTAGAGCAGAGCATGGTAGTATCTTGAGTCAACAGTCACCTGCCTTAAACAGGGGAGGAGAAGCTTCCCCCAGCGCCTGGTGTTGGTCCTCTCCCGTCTCCTCTCTCCACAGCCTGGTTTTTATTTGGTAATTCTGGGACCTCCTAGGACGGGCTTCTGTAAGCCATCTGAGATTGTCTGAAAGAACATGCATGTGCACACACATTGCGCATGTGTGTGGTGTGTGTACACATGTGTGGTGTGTGCGAACATATAGACATGTGGCCATGGGTACATGTGTGGGTGAGTGTGAGCATGCCTGTGTGGGAACCCACGCATGCATGTGTATGTGAGTGTGTGTATGCATGTGGTACATGTGTACATATGTGTGTCTTTAGCCTTTAGCAAGTCTCGAATCTCTCCTTCATCTTTTCTCCCATTATTTCCATATTAAGAAGTCACACATTTCTACCACATTACTGCTCCCACCCCAGTCTCTGTCCTAGGGGATCTGCAGATCTGGCAAATAGATGGAGCTCAGGGAATATTTGTTGAATGACTTTGAGTAGTCTGTTAGATGGTAGTGGGGTGAGACCCATCAGCACCCCAACCTGCATAGAAACAAAATCTCATTCATCAAATCTGGTCCTCCTTCAGATTTTCTGGTTCTCAATGGCCCCACCATACTTTTCATCCAGCTTCTCCTCCTTGACACCATCAGGGCCCACCTCCCTCTCACTGGCCCCCACATGTAAACAAGCTGCCAAAATGCCTCTGGCATCTATTACCTCCTGTGGAAACTGTGTGCAAAATGGCCCTTGGGTCATCCCCACCCATGCTGACTCTGGCTTGGCCTTGCAACTTGCTTTGGTCCAAGAGACAATAGGAAACCTGACTCAAGCAGGGACATGCAGAAGCACCTGGGCTTCCAGGCTTGCCCTCTCTTGCTGCTGGGGGCCCTTCCAACACCAGGTGGACAAGCCCAGGCTAGCCTCCTGGAAGATGAGAGACACGTGGAGACGGGACCCAGCCAATGGAGCTGTCCAGACTGAGACCATAGAACTGGGAGTAAGGCCATCCTAGACCTTCCAGCCCTGGCCAGGCCAGCCCAGACCAGATCTGCCCAATTGACACACAGGATCATGGGAAAGAATAAGTATGTGTGGCTGTAATTACTAAGTTACAGCACAAGCTAACAGATACACCTCCGTTATATCCTCACAGCCACCACCTCTAACACTTGACCTCATTGTTTTCTGACTCAGATAAAAAGTCTACAGAAAACATTAAATCACATTCAGTTATATATTTAGAAGTTGCCTTTATTGAGAGGAATAAAATTATATGAATCAGGATCATCTCGAAATGCTAAGTTAAATGGGTCATCATAACGACAACCTAGGAATAACACAGTGCTTGGCACAGAGTGAACCCTCAGCAAATATTGGCTGGATCCTGAGCTGATCTAATCTGACTCCTCAATTTAAAGATGAGAAAACAGAGGTCCAAGGAGGTTATGTGGCTTCCCTCAGTCCTGTGACTAACGGAAGGCCTACCCTGAAACATGACACTCATTATATGAAAAAGGGAGTGTCCGGAGGGCCTGTAACTTTCCTAGATCAGAGGGAAGGGGGTGAGCCTAACAGTATACACCATCCACTGATTCACAGCCATAGCATCTGTCTTGTTCTTTGTCACTGGCATACAGTAGGTGCTCAATGAATGTCAAATGAGGACATGGATGTGGAAAACTCACCACACTAAAGGAAAATCTGCAGTTCCTACCTCCAGGGCCCTTTCTTTCCCCTCACACAGAATCACAGAAAATATTACTGCCTTCCCAGTGTGTTAGGAAAAGTTTCGCCCTGAGTGCTCTGTAGCAATTGCCTAAAAGATACAAATAAAAGGAGCAGACTCCTCCACACACCCCAAGGAGGAAAGCAGAGGCCTCCAAGAGGCCATCGTGCATTGACTGCCCTCATTTCTTTTATACTTGCCTCATTCCGTTCAGTCAGGGTCAACCTCCACTTGATTTGCCCCCTTATCAGGAAGGCTGCTTGCTGGGACAGCATAGCCAGGCAGCAGAACAATCGATGATCTCCACGCCAGGCCAAGGACATGCTAAATGCCACTTTCTCCTCTGTTTTCTCCAACAAGAAGAGCTCAACTCCCTGCCACACAATCCTCCAGCAGAGGCAGCCAAGAAGAACAAAGCTCTCTGCTCACAAGCCCAGATATCTTTCAGTGCTTCTCTATTCCTTTTCTCATTTATACCATGTGTGTGAATACCTGCATATGTGTATACACGTGCATGTGCGTGCTGTGTGTGCACATGTGTGATGTGACCTCCTTGTGAGCAAGAACTGCCTCATTCATAGCTCTGTTTCCAATACCCAGCACATGCCTGGCATTCAGTAATATGTGTTCAGTGAACCAATGAATGAATGGATTGTACTCAGAGGTCTCTCTGAGTGACCCTTTGAGATTCCACTGTGGTTGCACCATGTAACCAAAACATAAATTGTGCGAGCTTGAGACAAAAGCCCCTGCACCAGTCATTAAGTTATTATCTCTCAGTTCCAAATTCACCCTTTCTATACGCTGCTCTGTGACGCCGGGGCTAGGAATCCGCACACCTCCTTTCTGCTTTGCTAGTCACTCCCTGTTGGGCTCTGCCAGTAGGGGGAGCTAGAGGGAGACTGGCAGGATGGAGGAAGAAAGGATTTGTGCCTCTTTGCTCCCTGTTCCCATGAGCATCCCCTTAGTAACAGCCCTTCACTAGGGCAGTGGCCACTAGTTCCAGAATCTAGCTGGGGTTTGGGGGGTTTTTTTGTTTTGTTTTGGCAGTCCCAGAACCAGCCTCAGTGGGCCCCCTCTGAGACACCAGCACTAGCCAGGTATCATTTCCTCCTCAGGGGTCTGGGTCCCAGCTCTGCATGGTATCACCGCCAAACTTCTACATTTTGATAACCTCAACCTCTTCCCTTTGTTCCCCAAGTCCCGGGGGTGGCCACTGCTTCTTGCAGTTCCCATCTCTGTTTCACATTTTGCCTTTTCAGTCTTCTAATGCCTGTTTAAGCAATGGCCTCTATTAAAATAACTGGCACGGTTGTTCTTCTCTAGTTGAATCCTGATTGATATGCAGACCAGGGTGTTTCTAGAGGCAACAGTGCCTTGTGCACTCCCCTAAAAGATTAGAAGTCAGGCACAGTGACCTCTACTTAGTCTAGAGTTAAAACTCTCCAAATTTGGCTCTGACCAAAAAGGCAAAAGACAAAACTACCCCATGCCTACTGCAAACAGGACACAAACAGCATCTATGGGCAAGACACAGCAGACACTCCAAAAACATTCACTGAACAAATGAATGTGCCTATGGCCGACACTGCTATGTGCTCTCCAGGACCTGTTACCTCTTCCTTCTCAAAACAGAGCTGGACTACATTTCCCAGCCTCCCTCACAGTTAGGGTGGCCACGTGACTGACTGCTGACCAATGGAACGTGCAGATGTGATGTGCGCCCGCTTCCAGGCCTGGCCCGTAGACATCTCCCATGGGTGAGAATCCCCTGTCGACCAGTCAGATTTAGAAGATCCAACAGAAGACTGTGAGACAGAACCACAAGGTAGAGGGGCCTGGTCTCAGAATGACCAGGTGGAGGATCTCCTGCCAAATATTATTGGAAATAGAAAATGATGAAACGGAACTGTTAGCTGAGCGCATAATAAATGCCTATTGTATTAAGCTGCTGAGATTTGAGGGCTGCTTGTTGCAGCAATTAGCGTACCCTAACCAATAAAGAGGCCAAGGGCACGAGTTTGATCTCTAGCCCTCGCCATCCAACTCTCCACGGCAGGCTTTGGGGCATGGAGGTGGCTAAAGAGGAATTTGGATGATCAGCAGAAGCTCATTTCAACAACCGGAGAAACAACTCAGAGGGCATAGCCTCCTGACAGCAGGTCCCTGCTCAGCAGGAGAGCACATGATTACAAGGAGTCCTTCCATCCAGATAATGGAGTCAGCCACTTTTGGGGCCTCATGTAGGTAAATCTACAGAATGATTAACCAAATTGACTGGCTCCTGCAGAGTTTGCGTCCCTGGGCCTCTTCACAGAACAACAGAAGATCATCTGCCTGGGATGACTTTAGACATTGAACTAGGAGGAAAGAGACTGAGCTAAGGGATTTTTCTTTCAATTAATGAGTAAAGTATATTTTATTGTAAAAGTAATATATGGTCATCGGGAGAAGAATTAGAAAATCAGAACAGAAGAAAAAAAGTGCATAGTGGTACCAATGTATCATCCAGACAAATGCTTGTCAAAAGGTTGATATATTTCCTTGTAGAATTTTTGCCTGGCTTATATTTTTTACATGGTTGTGATTATACACAAATAAAGCATCATGGTTAAAAACCGAGCTCAAAATGTCAGATTTGCATCTATCTCTGCCACTTCCTAGCCCTACAACCTTGAACAAGTTACTTCACCTTTTTGTGTCTCCATTTCTCCATCTGTAAAATGGGAAAATGATTTCAACCCCATTCAACTTGCGGCAAGAATTAAATAATGTTATGCCTGAAAGCACTTAGCACAGTGTCTGCCTGGCTGAGACAAAGCACTTATGAAGCGTTAGCCTACAGCTCCATTACTCTTGCATTTTGTCCTCAGGGAGACCCAAATTCAGGGACTCCCAGAATCCAGACACTTTTGAGTGAAGGAGCCTCTGCTGTCAAAAGAAAAAAGAGAGGACATGGAGAAAGGAGCAAAATCCCAAACTCTGAATGACGGCACCGGCATACGAAGATGTGAGGGAAAATTGACAGGACACCGAGGGCAATCTAGCCCCTTATTTTGATAGCAATGGTATTTGATTTTTGTGTCTCATAACTACAAATGAAAAAGAATCAAGAACTGCCTGGAGAGCATTTCCTTAGCACCTTTATTTTCCTCTCTGCGTGAGCTCTGTGCAAGAGAAGCCGACAATGAGCACGCGTCCCTCCATCAGCTCCAGCAGCCTCCCCGGGGAAGGGGAACCCACTTCCCTGTGACGGGAATATGCTCTGACTTCTATGTAGCGTTCAGGTTCAGCAGTGGGATCAGCCTTCAAGCCCTAAGCATTTCCTAGTTATGTCAGTTTTTCTAGGCATTAGCTTCTGCCTTCCTGTCTTATCAATGCTTAGGACAATGTTAAGTATTAATTCTGCAGCCAAATGGAATAGGAGTTACAGTCAGGTAAAAGTCACATGATTCTATGTGGAGCTTATGGCATGAGCTAAGATGAAGTGCATTGCTTCCACCCCTTAAGTGCTTCAGAATACCTGTTGCAGATAAGGATAACGCTGCCCTGTGGTTTATACCAATGCTATTCAAAGTGTGGTCCATGGACCAGCAACAGCAGCATCACCAGGGACCTTGTTAGAAATGCAGACCTGTGGAACCAGAATCTCTGAGGATGGGGCTCAGAAATCTGCATTTTTGCCACCTCTCCTGATGATTTTTATGCACACTGAAGTTTCAGAAGCACTGGTTTATACCACCTTCCCTAGAGGGTCAAGCACCCGTGAGAATATTAATAGTAATATATAAGAAATAATAGCACCTAGCATTAGTCGAATACTTACCTTGTGCTAGAAACTGTGTTATTACTTATTATCTCCTTTACTCTTCATAACAATGCCACAAGCTAGATACAATTATTATACAATTTATATAATTTATACAATTATACAAAATATATATACAATTATATACTTTCATAGATAAGAACGCTGAGGATTAGAATGATCATGTAACTTGCCCAAGATCATCCAGCCTGGAAGTGATGGATCCTGAGCTTGAATCCAGGGCTAACTGATGCAAAAGCACTGCACATCTCAACATTTCTCTCTGTCTCAATCTTTCTCTGGATTCAGGACTTCCTCAAGGAGAAGTCCCCTGGGGTGTCACCTTGTTGTGGCAGCTTTACTTTCTCTGGATTCAGGCATCTGAACAATAGATGCCTGTGAAGCTGACCCAGGAAGCCACAACTGCTTAGAGACAGGACGCTGTAAGGAAATGGCCAGCCCCATCTAGGGTCTTCAGCATTAGTTTTAACGACAACTGAGCAGGTTCAAGCATCTTCAGGCTGCTGCTGCAGTGGAACTGCTTGGCACAGCCACGGTAGCATGCTTGGCACTGTCCCTGTTCCTGCTAGCATCGGCCAATGCCAGGAAGGAACGGGCACCAGTGCCAGGCAGTGATGCCAAGCCTCCCCGGCAGGCTGCTTTGCCACAGCAGGTCAGGCAAGTGGCAGAAATGTAAAAACTGCTTCTCACAACTGGGGAGCGGGCGTGCAAGTACACAGAACCCTGGCAGTCTCTCTGCAGGCCGCTTCCAAAGGCTCTGGCCGCCTTGCACGATGATGTTGGCAGGGAGCCGGAGTGGAGATCAATTCACAGCAGGCTCAGGTCCGTAACAGACGTCAGGCAGCTAGTGGGTGATGACTGACCAAGCCAAGAAGATTAAGCCCTCCTCACCGCACCTCTTTCAAAGGTTTAGATGCCCCTACAGCATTGTTTTTCCTCTTCTCGCCCTTTCCCAATGAAATCAGGATTATAAACTACTGGACAGAGTTTTTCGACCCTTGGTATTTCACTCTCTTAGCTAATGTTCTATGGAATGCAGACCCTGAAAGAGGATTCGTGCGCACGTGAGGCTGTGAATAATGCCATCATCACAATTGTAAGAGCTCCCACTGACTGAATGTTAGCCGTGTGCCAGCTCCTTGGCTTCAGTAGATCACTTGAGTGAACTCATGTTACCCTCCCCAGAACACTATGAGGTGGGCACTGCTATTATCCCCATTTCACAGATGAAGACTTGAGGCACAGTGAGGTTAAGCAACCTGTCTGGAGTTAAGTGGCAGAGTTGGGATTCAAACCCAGACAGCCTGGCTTCAGAGCGAGGTGTGAAGGTGACAATGGTTCTGCAATACATCAGGTGACTGCATAAGGCTTTTCTACGAGATGTATAAAATGCTTCAGTGACACATCTCTCAGTCTTTCCCCCAGAAGGGGGGTTAATGGGTATTTGTCTCCCTTCTTTCTCATCGGGTCATTGTGAAGAGGAACAGCTCAGTCACTTGGTAGGGGGAGGGGCAGGGGCACGGCCTCTTAGGAAATATCTGATGTTTTGCCCTATCCAGGGTTCAGAGAAGTGAAATTAATTTTCCAAAGCTCTTCAGAGGGTTACCTGTTTATCAAGAGCTAAGCCCAGATTTCCTCATTTCTGTTTCCTTCCATCCATCCTCTCTCCACCACCCAAATCAGATGCTTGTTAGTCTTGGTCTGATCAGTTTCTCTCTGCCTCAGCCTGACACTCCACCTTCTCAAATACCAAAGTAACCTGCCACATAGACCCAGAGCTCACATTTAACTGCTCCAACCCAGACTGCTTAAGCTCTTATCATTCACAATCGGTTCTGCCCTTCCCTGGTGGCAAATCTCTTCATTCTAAAGAGTCCAAATTCACCAAGAAGCCTCCTGATAGCCCCATGTCATGGAATTTGTTTCCTTTTCTGACTCCAAAGGCAGCATGTTATATCTTCCTGGCTGAGATACTGCATCTGTTGGAGAGACTGGGTCCTCAGCAACTCCTCCCTAGGGCTACTGTGGAAGTCACAAGTTAAAGCAAGCATACACAAACACACACACACATGCTGGCCCTATGGTACAGAGATTGTTTACTTTATGAATAAGAAAATAGGGGTTCAGAGTGAAGTGACTTACCTACAGCAACACCACTAGTACTTGATTATGTTAGTTAGAATAGGCTAGATTATGCTGCAGTAATAAATAACCCCCAAATTAAAGGTTTTCTGTCCATGTCATATGTACAAAGCAGGACAGTGGGGAGCTCTGCTCCATATCGTTACTCAGGGACCCAGGTGGAAAAGCTCCACCATCTCCACAAGTGACTTCAAGGTTTGCTGAGTCAGGTGACAAGAGCACATGGAGACCTCACACCTGCTCTTCTATACCTCAGCCAGGAAGTGACACATCATTTCCACTGAAAGCACATTAGCCAGAACTAGCCATGTGGCCCTGCCCCATTGAAGAGGGCTGAGGAGTGTAACCTTCCATGTGCCCGGAAGAGAGGAGAGCTGGATATGGTGAGCTAGTAATGTCTAGGACATTGACGGACTGGGCTCTGAATCCAGGGACTCCAGCAAAGGTCTGCTGGGCTCCACAGCCTCTGTTCTGTTGACTGCCTGAGGCAAAACCTCCCTCGGGTTGTTTAAATTTTAGGGCAAAGAGGTCCTGTTAGCCTTCCAGGCACTGTGCTAGTTGCTAGAGAAAGGGGAAAAGAAGGAAACATGTCTAATCTCCATAGTACCATTCAATCATTCAACAATTTTGTTCCACATCTACAACGTGCCAGGCTCAGTTCTAAGCATTGGGGATGCAGCAGTGAACCAAACAGACACAGGTCCCTGCCTTCATGAAGCTTACATTCTAGAGAGGCCAAGCGGACAAGTAGACACGTGATATGATTAAACAAACAAATTGTATGGGGTGCCACAGAGTGTTAGGGACTATGGAGAACAATAAAGCAGGCAAGGAGGACGAAGATAAGTGGTTGTGTCACATTTTAAAGGAAGTGGTCGGGAAGGGCCTCATGGATAAGGCAAGATATGAATGGAGACCTAAAGAGGAGTCAGAGCCATGTGAAAAGCAGGGGGAAAGCGCTCCAGGCAGAGGGCACCGCAAGGGCAAAGGCCTTGAGGCAGGACCTTGTGTATTTGGTATGTTCCAGGGATAAAGAGGAGGCAGTGCAGTTGGGGTGGGACGAGAAAGAAGACAAATAGGAGCATGATCAGAGGTGTGTGCAGGTAGAGGGCACCAATCAGGTAGGCTTCTGTAAAGCTTGGCTAAAAGGGAGGCAGGGAGACAAAGGCAATGGCTAGAAGGAGAGTCACTGTATGCACAACCTGAACATCTACTGTACTCCCAGGAAAAAGAGAAGCATGCACCCCTAAGAGCACAGAAAAGCATTCTTGATCTGTGTGATGTTGAGTACCCAGAGAAATGCTTGCCTGGACTCAGAAAGGTCAGCCTCCCCACTAGCTAAGGGGACTGGCAAGAGCTTCACCAGAAACCCCTCTGATGAAGTCCCTCCCCATTCTCTACGTGCCCATGGCTGCCTGCTGCGTGCACCTGCCACATTCTGTCTGAAGGCTTTCTCTGGCCACAGGAGCTCAAAAGTACCGGGGACTCGATGCCTCTGGGAGCAGCAGGAATTGCGGATTCCTCACCCCCTGGGTGGGACGCTCTGAAGTGTGTTGACTCAGTCTCCCAGAGGTCCCAAGCAGTACTGAGGCCACTGGGAGCTGCTCATTAACGTGCCTTCCCTCTCTTTCCTGTCTCACGTCCCCAGTCCCTGACCACCACTTCCTGGGATCATCTCCTAAACACACAGCTCGCACTCCATTCCTTGCCTCATGCCTGCTTTCAGAGGAAGCCAACCAAAGACACTGACAGAGTCTAGGAAAGGCACTTCACTTTTCTAGGTCTCATTTCCTTAAATGCACCTTAAAATGAGAGGGTCAGACTGGA
Source organism: Equus asinus (assembly GCF_041296235.1). Taxonomy (NCBI): domain Eukaryota; kingdom Metazoa; phylum Chordata; class Mammalia; order Perissodactyla; family Equidae; genus Equus; species Equus asinus. The sequence continues at coordinate 13,443,205 of NC_091820.1, read as the reverse complement.
TTAACTGTGAGGCCACTTTCTGCTCTACCATTCTATGAGTCCAGGAGCCTCACCAGCCTGCAAATGAGGAAATGGCACAAACCTCCTGAAATTCCAGCTGCAGGAGAAGTTCATGGACCTGACCCTTCCCACACCTGCCTTTCTCTCCTCTCCGTGAAATGGGCAAAGCCTCACAAGCCCTGGGGATGCTTTGTCTTGCACAAGGTGGGGGCACAATGGCCTCCCCAGGCAGGCAGCCCTTCTGCTGGCGGCTGGCTCTGCAGTCCTCCCTTCCCGTGGATGTGCTGGGAACAGCTTCCCCATTGTTGCCCCTCTGCTCCCCATCTGCTCAGCAACTGCCCAAATTCAATGCAGGCGTCGCGTGCCTCCAGCCTCCAGTCGCGCATTGTCTCTTAGGAATCACTCCAATCCCCCCAAACAAAGGCTCTCAAATCTGAATAAACCCTCTGACATCAGCCTGGCGGGTCAGGACGCTGAGCAGGACAGTCCCCATGCCTGCCTCTTTGAAACCCTTTGGCTTTGCTGACCTCTGTCTAACCCCCTCATTGCAACGTACTCCCCTGTCACCGCCAGGCCAGACGCCACATTTCCTGGTGGACTTAGCCACTGTGCTGAGCCAACAGGACACCTCCATTTTTTTGTGACCTGAAGCCCTCTTTTTCTGAAGTTCAGCTTTGTCCTGTTACAGAAATTAACCTCCGTAGGGTCTGATTTGTGAAAAGTTGACCTCATCAGCAGGATAGCACCAGGCAGGACCCCGTGGTTACCTCTGCCTGGGATGGACTAGGAAGCATACTTTCCCAGAAATTCTTCAGCTACATAATTTAATTCTAACTCACTTTACTTTCTCCTCCTTATGCAAAGAGATTCTGTCTTCTTTTAGAGGTAGATTTGCCCCAGTTTAAACCTATAAGCACAGATATTTCATCATTTATTATGCCTGGAATCCAATTTAAAGATCAAGCTCCCATCTCCCTGTGGTGCTTTTGACAGAGCTCAGCTGTTGAGTTTTGCTGATACCAAAGCCTAAGAGAACAGGCAAAATGTCTACCAGAAACTCCACTTTAAGGTTGGCACCATGTGCCTGCCTGAAAGATGGGAGCAAATGCCCCATTTTTCCTTCCTTTATTTGGATTGGTCCTTGTCTTGCTTGGACATGACGAGAGTTGTTGCTTTGCTTTCCATCTGGCAAGTCTTTGCTGCTATTGCAATAGGTTTTATGACATATTTCAATATACCTCCACAATTTAATCACTTTATGGGAAATCAAGATAAGAATTCCCCTAAACTTTCCTTCCTGGAAAAATTAAGCTCACCACACACCAAAGAGGCATGGTAGCATGGTCTTCCAATGCCTTCTTGGAATGGAAAAAAATCCGTGGAAAGAAAAGTTCTCAAAGGTTTCACGCAGTGAACAAGAACAACTTGTTGTTTCGTGAGTTCGGTACATATTTATGGACAGTTTCCTGCATGGCAGACAGTGGCTAGGTGTGTGGCATAATGAGACCAATCTTTCCCACACAGGAACATATTTTTAGATTTTCTTCAAGAAAACAAAGCAATTTATTGGCATCCTCAAACTCTTTTGTAAAAGGAAAAGGAAAATTGTGGTGGCCTCAAATCACTCCAGTGGTAGAATAATAAATGGCTCAGGAATAAATCAGAAATCTGCCTCCATCTAAGACAGAGCAAACCTTCCAAAACTTTTCTCCTTCTCTCTTCTTCTATACTCTATGTGTGAGTCTCTGACAAGGTAGAGATAACCAGAGACATTGTTACCCAGGGATGAGCCTGCTGTAAGAAAGAGCCAATGCTTCCAGAGCATGTATGTATCTACAGGCAAGCTTTTAAAGTTCCTCACTGACCACAAAAGCAGGGAAACCCTGTCAAGTGAATGAAGGGAGAAATGGGTCAACGAGTATAAGAAGCCGAGGCAGAGTTAAATGTTCCCTTCTTCAATGTTTCGAGAAGAAGGCAAGTCAGTGGTTATTTCTGACATCATGGAATCTACGCAAGAGTCATCATTGAACAGCCCTCCCAAACTGAAATGTGCCATGGTGGGTGTCACTCCGCGTCTGAGGTTCTTAATTGATAAAGTAATTGTAGAATGTCAAAACCAGAAAGGACTTCAGAAATGGTCTGGTAGCAGTTCTCGACTGGGGATAGTGCTGCCTCCTACAGATATTTGGTAGTGTGTGGGGTGTTTGTTGTTTCACCATGACTAGAGGAGGGACCCCCTTACTGATTTTAGTAGGCATGGTGCTAGATGACTTGGAATGCCCAGTTCATCCCACACGACAAATCACTGTCCCACCCAAACTGTCTATTGCACCCCAGTTGAAGCAGCCCGTGACCCTCTTCTTGTAGAACGGGCAAGATCTCAAGAAATGAAGTTAATTGCCCAAGGTCAGAGACAATGAGCGGGCTGGTGTTGATAACTCAGGTTTCATATTGTATTTCAGTAAATGAGATCACTACGTTTTTTTTAGGGACACTCTGAAATGTTGCCTTAGGATAGATTCTCCCCAAAGCTGACCTTGAGACAAAGATTCGACTGTAAGTAGTGTATTTGGGAAGCACGGTAGCAGAGTGAGGAAGTGAGACAGGGAAGGGAAGGCAGCCATAAACGGTAGGTTATCAAATAGGTTTCCACCATGGGCAATGGAGATCTGACCTCGCTCAGAGAAAGTGTATATTAATGGGAAGAGAAGGGAAACCAACAATTTATTGGACACACTGTCAGACACCTTTGTATCTATGTAATTTAATCTTCAAAACAGCCCTCAGAATGTTGTTGAGGGACTCTGGGGAATACTATAAAACACATCTCAGAGTTGTCCCACTTGAGGGGTGAGGAACTTCATCTTTCGTTGACTGAAGGCTGCTCCCAGGAGCATTAATTCCCAGGCACTTCTGGCCTGCCCTGCTCACAGGCTGAGAACTGTAGCTACTTAGGACACTGTCCAAGTATGCACCGGAACAGTGAATGTCAAGAGCATTCACTGGTGGGCATCAGTAGCATCTCTTAGAGATGCAAAAACCTAAATTGAACAGTGAGTCCTGTCACTTATCCAGTTCATGAATCAAACAAGTTGGGCTTGTAGAAATTGCTGGAAATTGTTTTTTAAACACTTGCCTTTATGTTTGGAACAGTTTATACCATTAAGTTTTGGACCCCCAAAGTAGATGTGGCCAAGGGTCCCTTGTGAAGCCACAGGCCCTGGGGAGTTTCCACTTACGGGGCCACTAGAGCCATAACTGCACTTTCTATTTCTCTCTTTGAAGTGGTTGCTGCTTTCCCAGCCCCAGTCCCTAACCTTAAAAACAGGAGAGCTGCAGCAACGCGAAACTCATCAAAGGCCACCAAGGTCTCCAAACACACTGGTTTCTGAGGGTGAGCAAACGTAGCCATGGGCCTGGGGCAAGAAAAACATGGCATCACTTCCCAGAAGCCAATGGCCCAGGCACCACTAGCCACAATGGCCTCCTTGTGACCTTCTTCTACAGTAGGCATTCTCTAATGTTCTGCCATCAAAATATACAATTTTCTGCTCATGAAATCAAGTCATGGTCCCAATCCTATGACTCCCTTCCAAAGACCCATCTACTGCCAAGGAATCATGAATGTGTCCTGGGAAAAGTGTGTGAATGTGGGGGTAGACATACACATGCACACACACAATGACCTTTCAGACTACAGACTCTGAAGAAGCCTTTTCTTTCTCACAGTAGGTGACAGAAACCATCATCAAAAGGAGAAAATAGTAAAATACCACACTCATAGACTCCCTTAATTTGGCTTTGTAATTAATTCTGTTAAGTGCTGACAAAACTTTTGCTCAGAGAATGTACATATTAATGGGAAGAGAAGGGAAACCAACAATTTATTGGACACACTGTCAGACACTTTTGTATCTATGTCATTTAATCTTCAAAACAGCCCTCAGAATAGGTATTGCTATTAACCCCATTGTACAGGCCACAAAATGAGACTTAGAGAGGCCATGGGGCCTGCCCAGGGTCCCAGAACCCAAGGGGCTATGTCAGGATGCAAACTCAGTTCTGTAAGACCCAAGGCCACGCCCGTGACCTCGGGCCTGCCCATGTTCTTAGCGGGAGTCAGCACTTTGTGCCCAGAACTTGGAAGTGATGACTCTCCGATTACTTTAAACATACTTTTTTAAACCCATAATTTTAAAACACAACAAGCAGCCTTACAAAAAAAGGTTGTTGAAAATTTGTATGTAAAATATGACTTAGAGTAATAAACTGTCTAACTACACGGACTCACACACTTGAGAAGATTCCATATAACGCTACTGTCAGTGACCTTCACTGTTCCAAGAACTTTGACCGGTCAGCATTTCTTTGACGCCCTACTGCTCCTGTGTGGTGAACAGGTCAGATACCTGCTGGCAACTTAATAGGCTGTTTTGGTGATAGCTGTTGTTCATTATAGAAAATGCCACATAGGTGTTTGGTAGGCACTGCTCTGCAGGCCTGATACTCATCATAACAACAGATTCCGCATCTCTACATCACAGGTACTGTGCTAAGTGTGCTGTGTACCTTGTTTTGTTTATTCCTTGCCGTGGTTCTATAGGTAGATATTGTGATTCTCATTTCACAGATGAGGAAACTGAGGCTCACACAAGTTCAGAACAATGCCCAAGTTGCTGACCAGTGGGTGCCAGGGTCAGGATTTGGTCCCAGGTAGGCAGTTAGCTCACCCTAGCCCCCAACCCCAGCCCCAGCCCCTTCCTTGGTCTGGGCTCTTTCCAACAACACTGACATTTTCACTGAAGTACCAAAATCTTCCTGGAGACCTTCTGTAGATGTCTCACGGTGATGTCTCAAGCTCTCTGAAATGTGAGGTGAGGGGAGTGCTGAGGTTGATGCTAAGCTCAAAGCACACTTCTGGTGCCATCGTCCATACTGTTACTGAATTCTTCCCTGCTATTAAACTCTCCGGGGGACTGCCATCTGCCTCCCATCCCCTCAGGGGCAGAAAGTGCATCATTCATCTCCTAGGGCTCCAGCCCAAGGCCCAACATATAATCAGAGCTGAAGTGTGCTGTCAATGGATTGATTAATTTACATAGAAATGGCTTCCACTTTGTCCTAATTAAAGCCAGAGCAAAGAAGCCTTTCCGACCTCAAGGGCTGATTCATGCCACCAATTATGGAGACATTCAGAGCCAAATTCTTATATATTACAGACAATTTTAAAAAGGCAATTGTTAAAGGTTTGGAGAGGAGTCTGGTTTTTGTTTCCCAGTATCATATTTTTAGAGACCCACACTCCCTCACACCTCCTAAGTGAGGTGGACAGTCCACCCAAGGTGTGCATGATGTGCGTGTCACTGCGTGGAATTGCAAAGGATCCCACTGGTTTCATCAGCAAATATTTATTGAGTGCATTCTAGATGCCAGCTCCTGAGGACACAGGGATCAACACAAATGAATCAGGTCCCTGCTCCATGGAACTTACAGTCCAGGAGGAGAGACACACCTTGATTCAATTATCACACTTTGAAGGTACAATTGTAAAGGGCAAAAAGCACTATGAGGATGAGAAAGTGGATCTGTAACAAAGGAATCTCACCAGTTGGAGAGGGATCAGACAGGCCTCCCTGGGGAAGCTTGAGGAGCAATGTGAAGGATGCTGAGGCACTAATCAGGTGAGGTGGGGGTAGGGAGAACACCTCAGCTCATGCAGAGGCCCTGTAGGGACCTGACAGTAAGGCCAATGTGGCTGGAGCAGAGCACAGAACAGGGTGAAGGAGGCAGAGAGGTAGATGGAGGAGCAGGCAGGGCCCACCCACAGTGACTCCTGGGCCACGCTCAGGATTGTAGGCTAAGATTAATGGCTAAGGTCCCCATTTAACAGATGAGGAAATCGAGGCACAGAGAGGTCAAGTGACTTACCTGGAGTTAAGTGGAAGAGTTGGGTTTCAAACCCAGACAGTCTGGCTGCAGATCGAGGTGTGAAGGTGACAATGGTTCTGTAATATGTCAGGTGACTGCATAAGGCTTTTCCATGAGATGCGTAAAATGCTTTATAGACAAATCTCTCTGTTTTTCCCTCTAGAGGAAGGCTTAATTGGTATTAACCAATTATTAGCCACTGACAGGGCTGAAGTGGTGTCAGGGGAAGGGAGGGAGTGATGGTGGGGAAGACTTTGAAAAGGTCGCTCAGACTTGAGGGGGAAAAGAGATGACGACGGCAAGAGGGGCTACAAGGAGAGCACTTTGAGGACACCTGCCCAAGAAGATGGGACTCGGACCACAGTGGCGGTGTCAGGGTAGAGGGGAGACATGTGGGAGGTGAAACAAATGATCCTGGTGATAGAGTGGACGTCGGGGTGAGGGAGTGGGAGGCTCCCAGGGAGCTTGCAATCTGACGGGGAAGCTAGTGGAGGAGGAGGAGCAAGCTCAGAGGGGCTGTGAAAGGTGAGCGTGGGCTTGAATTCACAGGCAGGAAGTAGGGAGGTTCTTAAGGAGGAGCAACTGCTTCCCCAAAGGGAGGAAGAGGAAGGGAATCAAGGGGGCGGGGAAGGGGAGCCACACTGGTGAGGAGGATTTACATAGAGGCAGGAAATAAAGGCCGTTTGAGGGACCAGGGATCTCAAACTATGGTCCTAGCCTCTAGCTCTGCAGCCTCACTAGAGAACCCATTAGGATGCACATTCTCGAACACTATATTGTATAGTGGAAATTTGCTAAGAGAGTAGAACTTAATGTTCTCACCAAAAAAACCCAAATATGTAAGGTGATGGATGTGTTACTTAACTCGATGGTGGGAATCCTTTCACAATGTATACATATATCAAATCATCACGGTGTACACTTAAAATATCTTACAATTTTATTTGTCAGTTATACCTCAATAAAGCTGAAAAAAAAATAAATGAATGAATGAATAAATGTGGATTCTCGGGCTTCCCCCCAGACCTGGCGGATCTGAGAGTAGGGCCCAGCACTCTGTGTTCTAGCACGATTGCTGAAACAGGTGATTCTGATGCACACTCAAGTTTGAGAACCACTGCGCCGGCCCAGGGATTCTCAAACATTAATGTGGATATGAATCCCCTGTGGATCATGTTCACAGCAAATTCTGACTCCACTGCTCAGGGGTGGAGCCTCAGATTCCACATTTCTAACCAGTTCCCAGTGAGACGATCCTACTGGTGCCAGGCCCATGTTTTGAGTAGCAAGGGTCCAAGAGGTTAAGGGACCATCCATCTACTCACTGGCGACAAATGAGCAGTCAGTATAAAGCCAGAACATCATCTCTCCAGAAACCTGAGAAATGTCAGGCTCCTTAACTGAATTTCTTCCAGGGAAAGCCCTGGAAGTACATGCTCCTCCCTCAGCAGGGCTGGAAACCTAGTGAGCAGATAAAAATAAACAATCTCCAGACAACAGCCTCGCTGAGGAGGAGAGGGGAGATTTGAATCCAGAGACCACTGGGCGTGTTAGCTGAAATTCACTGTCAAGTTCTCCTCGAGCCATTTTTAAATGGTTAGCTCCTTTAAGAGGGGAGTTTTATTAGCTCGAGCTTGGAGTCATTGCAGGGAAAGCATCTTGGTTCTTTCCTCTGTGTGGCCCAGAAATATAGGGGATGAAGGCCCCTCGGCTGCCACCAAACAGCCAAAAGCCACAAAGCAGCATGCACATCCAGAGAGCCCTGAAGCAAAGTGAGAGGCGCAGGTCAACAGGGGACACCAAAGGGGGAAACAAACACAAACAAACAGCAAAAATAAACAGGATGCAGTTGGCTTTCAGCTGACTTCCTGTCCTATGGACTCCACACTGTCATCTCCCGAACATGAAATTTCCTCCTGAAAACGAAACCTAAAAGCTCTCTCTTGGGACAAATCGGATCCTAATGAGAATGCCCCCTTCATGCTTTTTAAGAGCTACTGTGAAATGATTTTTTTAAAGAGGAAATGTGCAAAGTGGCAAGATTTGAATGAGTAATTCAGAGACTTTGAGTTGGAGTCTGTATGGACTCTGGGCGGTTGGGTCTCATTTCTGTTTTATGCTGCTTGTCTGCACTGGGAATGTGAAGGGAGCAGATTTTTTCCCCTAGAAAAACAGCATGTCAGCTCTCTTTGCCGGCTCAGTGGCACTAAAGGCATTGCAGTGTTAGCCAAACTGGAGCCAACTGAAGCTTGCACACTCCTGAGCAGGAATCAAGTCATCCGCCGCAGCGGACACTTCCTTGTCCCCCAGCCCCTGCACATTTCTCTTTTGATCGCTCTTCCTATGTGTGCTTATGTTGTCCTGTTTCATATACATACACACATCGACATCTCACTAGCAATTTTTAGCTCTCTGACACATAATAAAGGCATCCGTTTCCAGCTAAATCAGGCCTTCTGTTCAAAGTGTTTTCCCTAGAAAATACAGCGTCTTCTAATTAAATAACTCACCAAGCAGCAGGAAGGGATAATGTGGAAATTAGAGCAGCATTTCAGCTTACATAGCACCCTTCTTGACAAGCAGCCCACAATAGTTGACAGGCTTCAGAAAGTCAAGCTGTGTTACCTTCCTGCTGATGTAGTAAGATAGAAAGGGGTAGATGAGGGAGGGAGGAAGGGAGGGAGGGAAAAAAGGAGGGAAGGAGGGAAGGGGGGAAAATCCCTGCTAGTCAGTGTGGTTTCAGAGACAATGTTTGGTAGGAGGTGAGGTGAGATGGTGTGCCGGGCAGCAGTCTTCATTCTGGAAGTGGAGGTGAGAGGAGCAGTGGGGAGAGGGTTGAGGGAAAGAAAGGGAGACTCACAGGAAAAGGTAAAGAGGCAGAGAGAGAAGAGAAAATGGAGGGAGATAGAAGAGGCCTTTGGGAGATCTCATTCAGCCCTGGCCCCTCCCTGGGAAGGTGCAGACAGAGCCAAGGCCCTTGTTCTCCTGGCTCTAGCATACAGGTCCTCCTCAGCATCCTGGGGTGGCTGTCAAGATTTCAGCGTGCCCCGGGAAGACACCTGGACGATGGACAGAACTGAAGACCACTGTACAGACTGCAAAGGGGGACTCTACCTCCCATAATTCCTTTACGTGGAGGGACTGGACACCAAAGGACCACACTGGGCATGCAGAGAGCCTGCAAGCTTGAGAGGGTAGGCAAGCCCAAGCTGATACGGCCTCTCTCTTGAGTTACTGCAATGATCTCCCAACTGCTCCCTGTGTGGGCCCTGGTCTCCCAATGTCTACTCTCCACATGGTGCCAGAGCAGCCCTGTTAGGATGCATGGCAGGCATGTCAGTCCCTGTCCCAAAGCCACCAGTGGCCCCCCTCACAGTCAGAGTCAACACCCAAGCTCCTGACTCGGGCCTCTGTGGGCCTATGATGTGATCTGCCCCCATAGCCTCTCACCTCTCCTCCGTCTCCTGCATCTCACCCCTTCTTCACTCCCCTCCAGCCCCACCAGCCTCCTCGCTGCTCCTGGAACCCACAAGGCACTGTCCCACCTCAGGGCCTTTGCCCTTGCCCTTCTCTCTCCTGGAATGCTCTTCTCCAGAGAGCCACACAGGTCTGGCTCCTCTGCTTCATTCAAGCATCTGCTCAAATGTCCTCCTCTGGGAGGTCTCCTTTACCCACCCACTCTCTATCCCCTTACCCAGCTTCATTTGTCTTTATAGCACTTATCACTACCTGGCATCTTCTCCCCTGTCATTTTATCTATTCTGTATTGTCTGTCTCCCCCACTAGAATGTCAGCTACAGTGGGGCAGAGGCTCTAATGGCTGTGTTCACCACCATCTCGCCAATGCCTAGAACAGTGCCTGGCACACAGTAGGCACTCAACAGATGTTGCTCCATGTTTAATGAAATGATCCTAGGAGAGAGGAAGAGGAGGAAAGAGCCAGAAGGAGCTATCCTGGGAATGGCCATTTTACAGACAATATTCCTGCAGGGCTGGTGTCATGAAAGGTGTGGCTTATGAAAGAGCTACAGTCAGTTCAAGGTCTCAGGTCTGACACCTCCCAGGTATACACAGGTCAACTCATCATCATTCCCTGGGCATCACTCAGCTGTCAATCAGTGTTGGTTACAGTGTACTGTGCTTTTGAAGAAGGATGGTGACCCAGGGCTGTCTAATTTTCCCAAATGACAAATCTGGAACATTCCAAGGAGACCATATATTTATAAATATTTGAGAAATGGGGCATTTCCAGTGTAACATATATTCATAGGGGTTGCCTTGAAGTGCGAGTGTTTTAATTTTTCTTTCTTCCTTTTTTCGTTTTTTTTTTAAGCCAGCAATCCTACCCTAAAGCCACACAAGCAGTCTTTGAAGGAGTGAGTTAGTCAGCACTCCCAGAGAGAATTGGTTCCTCAGAGAAGAGTCAAAGATTAGCTGCCATGAAGCTCCCCTGTGGGCAAACTCAGCACAGCTGCCACCCAAAGCAACCCAGAACCAGGAATTCTGTTACAAATTCTGAGTGCTGACATGACCCAGTTATTCATAAGTACTCAAGGATTCAAGGGTCAGTAGCATCCTTAAGGAAATATCCTCTCCTTCTGTGGGTCTTGGTTATTTAAAGCAAAGATGATGTAACCAATATTAGACAGGAGAACAGTCTTCTCCAGGAAGGAGGGAGGGAGGAGCCATACCGGAAGTGAGGGCAGAATCATGCCCCAGGTGAGAACCATGACCCTAGACAAAAGCCACACAAAACAAGAGGAAACAGTAGAACAAGTCACTAGGCACCAATTAACTTGGGGGTGGGTGGGGAAAGCAAAGAGAAGAAAGGAAGAAATATAGAGCCATAAGAGCAGAGGCTCAGGGAGGAGGAACATGTCACAGGCTTCAGCCAAGAAGGATTCAAATTGAAATTCAACTTGCAGACAAGACCGTGAGCAGAGTCTTCCAACGCAAGAATTCACCATGCTTATGGGTCCCTTTGAAGGTAGCAGTGAGTTTATAAGTCAAAGGGGCAGTAAAGCCTATTAAAAAGGGAGTGTCTTATGGCTCAGCAGATAGCTTATCAAACTTACCTTAAGAATTCAAAGCAGTATGCCACCCCTGAATGCTCCTTTCTTTAAACTTGAAGACTAACAAAACTTTCTGTCAACACATAGGAGCCTGAAGTGATTAAAGCAAAAGAGAGCACTCCCTCTATTGTGTCTGCTTTTAATCCTCAGAGAATTTTTCTTCTAGACACACATACAAACAGCTTGGGATTTGTTTATGCTAACTGCAGAGGGGTTTGCGCAGAGAGTGGAGGGGGAGCTGCTGAGACCAGGAAGTAAAGTGAACGGGGAAATAGAGGCAAAGAGAGAGAGGGGCAGAGAAAGTTTCCTTCCCCAGCTTGGAGTCAAGAGCTGGCAGAATTCAAGGGCATTTTGCACAGTCAGTGGACTGCTCCCCCAGGTTCCTGGAAGGGCAGACCCAGGGAAGCTGGCAGGGCCCTCTCTCTCTTCGTCATTCAGGAGCCAGATCAGTCACTGGAAAGTTAAGTGCTGCCTTTATCATACAACAAAGGACGCTGCAGAGTGCCTCCAAGGCTCCAATGCACTTAATAAAAGATAACTCAAACAAAAAATCTTGAGAAAATAAAAATCTTCACACCTGGCTACCCTCTTTATTACAGACTTCAGTTTAGCAGTAACCCGTCAAGCTCTGACCTTACCTCAGAAACAAGCCAAACAGGGCAAACTGGTCAGAGAGGGCAAAACTGGACATATCTTTCAGCCTTCAGCCCCTGAGAGGAAAATGTCTGCTCTGTACTCAGATTGTTTTGCAATTTACTCGGTTATCCATTTTGTGAATGTATCTGAAGCTTGGTTCACTTTACTGTCAAGTTAATCCTCAGCTTCGTTTTGAAGTAAGGTCGGGGACCTTAGGTGACACACCCATTCATGATAACAACATCAACACTTACAGAGCACGCACTACATGCTACTTCAAAGTGCTTTACGTGGATTAACTCATTAAACCCAAACCGAAGCTCTTCCATAACTTCTGCAATTATAAATTATCTGTATCTAATTTTTCTCCTCTCCTATAAATTCTCCCAAACCCAGAAATCTGGATAAAAATAACAGCCAGTCACATATTTAGTTGGTCCCCACACTAGATTGTGAAAATGGCCACAACCATCCCCCTCCTGGTATCTCTATCCCTTTGCAATGAGATCTTACAGACCCTCCCATCACGAAATGGAGTCTACTTCTGGCATCCTTGAATCTAGGCTTGGTTATGGACATGTTTTGGCCAATACACTGCAGCAGAAGTGGCACTATATGAATTCTAACCCTGGGTCTCAAGAGGCCTTACATAATTCTGCTCACATGGTTGGAATCCGGTGACCACCATGTGAACAAGCCCAGGCTAGCCTGCTGGAGTATGGGCCAACACCTCCAGGAGAAACAACAGATGAGGCCCATCTAGACCAGCCAGTCCCCAGCCAACCCGCCAGTTGACTGTGGACACACAATATAGCCCAGCCAAGATAGGCTAAGCCAGGCCCAGACAGGAACTACCCAGCTCAATCACACACTAGACACACGTTTGTTGTCTTTAGCCCCTAAGTTTTCAGGTGGTTTGTCCCCCTGGCAAAGGTGTCGCATTCAGACCACTGACTACGCTCTTTTACCTCGTGATTCGCCAAGAGGGAGAGATGATTTGCAGTATTTTTGAAACTTACTCAACCACAAACTTACTCTCTCTTCCCCTTCCTCTCTTCTCCGTGTATGCACACATGCACATTCCAAGGAGCACGTGCACTTAGGGAAAGACTGCCCCATATCACACATCACAGGAGTAACTAGCATTTGTTCATTTATAGGTTTTATGGAAAACAGCTGCTTTTCCTTCGTGTCCACTTACAGCTTTCACTGCTGTTCTGAAAACAGTTACCTTAATGGGAACTGTAACAACCAGTGTTATAACAACATATATGAGCTGAGAAACCTCCCCAACAGTCCCCACTATTCCTTTGTTCCTACCATGGGCTATAGAGAACCATTTGAAAAGACAAAAATCAAGACCAAGAACTTAATGTTCCAGCCCCAGTAAAACAACAATCAAAAGTTCCCCAATAGAAACTCCTTCCACAAATAGCAGTAAATGGCTGTAAAAACTAGACCAAAACAAACTGGCTAGAAACAGGTTAAGGATTCATTTTGAATCAAATCAATAAAAAACTGAAATTCCTTGGGGCCGGTCCGGTGGCGCAGAGGTTAAGTGTGCATGTTCCGCTTCTCGGCAGCCCGGGGTTCACCGGTTCGGATCCCGGGTGCAGACATGGCACCGCTTGGCACACCACGCTGTGGTAGGCGTCCCACATATAAAGTAGAGGAGGATGGGCGCGGATGTTAGCTCAGGGCCAGTCTTCCTCAGCAAAAAGAGGAGGATTGGCAGCAGATGTTAGCTCAGGGCTAATCTTCCTCAAAAATAAAAACAAAAACACAAAACTAAAATTCCAAGTAATGCCATTCACTGCTTCAACCCCCCACAAAGAGCTCCCACACAAGTATTTTGAAACATTCCTGGAAATTCATGTCTTACTTAATTCACCTGCTCCAATAGCCCGTTTCCTTTTTCAGTCTAACCATCCTTCCCAGAGTTCAATCTCTCTAATTTGCCTCCTTTCTCTGGAACAGGGTTCAGATGGTGAGAAGATATTATTACCACTCTCAAAATGATCAACTTTCTGTTGATCAACACTGTGTAAAAGATATAGGTGCAATTTTTCCAGCAGATGCCACAAAAATAAATTATAACATGTGACCAAAACTCTACCTTTTTTTGTAGAGCATTTAAAAGGTTATTCCAACTTATACAGTGATGTATGTCAATTAGTTTTCAATAAAACTGGGGAAAAAAGGTTATTCAAAAGTCATCTAGTATACAATAAGTATTTCCAGAATGATTTACGACACACGTCAAAACATGCACCCAACAGACCAGGACTGTTTTACAAGAGCTGAGAGTCAGCATCCAAGGAGTACATCAAGGCCCTTCCTCCCTGTGAGCTCGGCTACCAAGCTCAGCATGCTGGATGTGCCTTCCTACTCAATCACAAATATAGAAGGGACAATGGATGCAACCATCGGAGTAAATCATTATTCAGGCAAGAGTTATTCAATGAGTGCTAAAACTAGGTGGCGAGAGTTTGAGGAGAAATGGGATATTTACATAATGTCAAAGTATCTTCCCACAAAGTGTACTTGTTCATTACAAGAGGAAAAAGAGTGACTGTTACACAGAGACCACCCTAACCAACTGAGCAAATCTGACATCGCCAATAAGGAGCAAACGGACATCTGTGCCTCCCGATATGGCCCCCAGCGAAGGACAAATCACTTACATTACTTATATAGTATTCCAGCCAAAGATGCATATATCTGACCAAAACAGGAGGACACATCAGAGACACCTAAATTAAGGGACATTCTATAAAATAACTGGTCAGCATTCTTCAAAAATGCCAAGGTCATAAAAGACAAAGGAGCACTTAAAACTATTCTGAAATAAAAGAAACCAAAGCGACAGGACAATTCAATGCAATGTGGAATCCGGGAACTAGCTTGTTAGCCATGAGAAAATTGTTAGAAAGGGCATCATTGGGACAAAAATTGGAATACGGACTATGGATTAGATAAATACATTAAATCAACATCGCATTTCCTGAATCTGATAGCTCTGTGTAGTTACATAAGGGAATATTCTTGCACTTAGGAAATACAAGGGGTAAAGGGAGTTTGACGCCAACAGCTTAATTGCAAATGGTTCAGAAAAAAATTTACATATATACACCAATATGTGTGTGCACATACGTGTGTGTGGAGAGAGAAAAAGAGAGAAGAGATAAAACAAATGTGGCAGTGAATCCAGGTAGAGGTATACAGGAGTTCTTTGTGCTATTCATACAACTTTCCTATAAGATTGGATTATTTCAAAATAAAAAGTAAAACAAACATCACCAACGCAGAGGTCTGCTAGTGGCAGGGCATGGCAATGCTGGACCCATAGAGCAGTCGATGAGGGAGCAGTGTCCCTTCCCAGCCACCTTCCACAGCACTGTCCAGAGCCTTCCCCACAAAGGACCCCCTCTTAGCTCCTTCTGGGATGGAGCTTTTGTGACCACAAGCCCCTGGCACTCTGGGACACTGTGTGTCTTGAAAGTCAGGAAACTGAAACCACTCCAGGCCACAGTTCAATTCTTCTTGAACATTTTCTTCCTGTGGGTTTTCCATTGTGGTGGTTGGAGGCTATATAGTTCCTTTGCTGGCATCGGCGTGAGAGAAAGACATGACTGGGCTTTTAGTGAGACGCGAGGGGGCCTGGGGAGCCAACAGAGAGACAGGCGGGAAATCAGTCTCCAAGATGATCCCTTGGGGTGTTGGCTACCACCCCATCTTGACTGTCTTCTACCTTTGGTGGAAAGATCTGCTGAGGTTAGCTTATCTCCAGCAACTGTCCCCATTACTGGCTCTGCCTGTGGACTGTCAGGGGCCTCAGGATGGGTCTCCTCGCTGCCCTGAACCTCAGTTTCCTGTTTTGCTCAGTGGAAATAAGTAATCCTGCTGTGTGGGCCCTGCCATCTCTGGTGAGGTGGGCCCTGGAAGGGCATCCCTAGCAGGAGAACCAGGTCTCTGTCTCTCAAGTACCACTCGTTGCTGAATCTCCTACTTGCTGCTGTGTCTGCCCAGTCACATGACTGGGGTGCTACCTCAGTTCCCTTTCCAGCACTCCTGCATTCTGCCAGGGCTGCAGTTCTGCCTAAGACAGCCTGAGGGTGCTCCAGCTTTTGCCTGGCTCCCGGCAGAGCCACCAGGCATGTTGTGCTCCCTGCTGTCACCCCTACTCACCAGATTCCACCTCTGTGAGTATACTTGCCAGACTCATGATGCTCAGACAGTGATAGAATCATCTTGCTGAGTGTGAAGGACAACTCCTCAAAGGACGGTCACCAGTGTGAGACGTTTTCCCAGCTAAAGAGCCTTCCCTATCCATTCTTTTCCTAACAAGCCTTGGATAAAGTAACCCCAGAGAGGACCTCTGACCTCTAGAGCCATACCCCAGAACAAACCTGACTTCTAGATGAACTGGGCAGGCACCAGGAAAAAAAATCCATCATAATGGCAGGAGGGAGCCACATCACTTCCCCAACCACAGTTACTGGGGATTGAGTTGCTGGGTTCTCGTGTAAATTTGACAGGAATTACTTTAAGAAAAGGAAGGAAAGATTTAGGGACAGTGCCACAAGATGGTTCCTCATAGGCCAGTAGCCAAAGTTGGAAGTTAACAGAACCAAGACTTCACAAAGAAGGGCTCCCTGCCGCAGGTAAGCCCGCATTTGCTCTGAGCCAGGCCTGATGAAAAGTCCAGTCCAGGTTTTCCAGATGGCAGCACCGGGAACTTCAGAAGAGCTGCCACACCCCTGGCGGCTGCTGCTGCTTAGACCTGGACCACAGAGGGTTCCGGGCTGCTTCTCAGAGGCTTCCAGCTACTATTTGAGCAAATGTGTCTGAGGCACCACAGGGGGAAACTGTTGGCCTAGCACAGAGCCCCACTCCCACCCCCCAAATAGGTTCCTTTCAAAGGCGATGGCACTCACCAGGCCGAACCATCCTGAAACAGCCAAAGCCAAAACATTTCCAAGTCAGCTCCCGGCACAGCCCACACATCCAACATGACAGTCTGGTGGCTGGAGGAGCCACTGCATTTCTCCGAGGCCAGAATCCACAAGCTAATGTGAGAGCTTGTTCCAGGCGACTTGTGGCTAGACAAAACGGAGATTCAGGAAGAATGACCTTAAAATGCCACAGAGAACAGTGGACTCCATCTCCCGAGTGGCCCAGGAGCTGCAGGTGGCTGTGGCCCAGGGCCCATCTGTTCCTGTCTCTGTCCTCCAAGCCTAGGCCTCACGTCACAGCCCCCAGGGGAGCAGAGGCCAAGGTGTCCTGCCTTTGATGAAACCCAGTTATGGGCTGAGCATGCAGGCAGCTGCCTCTGCCAAACCAAAAGGGAGCAACGAGGCAATTATCCAGAGAATTGGAGCCAAACCCTGATTTGCCAAGGTCATTCAGTGAAATGGAGGCCGTTCCTTAATTTTCCACATCGCTTCAGCTATGGCGACCCGGCCTTAGCCAGCTTAGTATTTTAAATGAAGCACTATCAAATAAAAATATATTTGGTTTTGCTAAATGAATGAATGAATGAAGAAAATTAAACCAGCAAAAGTACCATCCCTCCCAAAGAAGCACTTTTGGAAATATATAATGCATCAGACATCATGAATATTTGCTGGGCAAAGGTGGGGGGATACTGAGCAGGGCACTAAGGTAGAACTTACTGGAGATTTCCTGGGTGGCAAAAACATAGAGAAATGGGAGAACCCGGTTTAATTCTGCAAGGTCTCATGGGTCATATGTGACAAGGAGAGAAGTCTCAAACTGATCCCCTGCCACCCTGCCCCTGCCAGCCTTCCAACAAGACTTTCTGGAGCAGAGCATTCCTATTTCCACCATGCATATGACACTACAGGACACTCAGCCAGCCCCTTGCTCCGTGCTCCGTGGGGAGGGCCAAATCAAACCCCTGCATGTGTCATGACTGTGTTAGAGAGAGTCAACCCAGCAAGAGAACTGTCTGTGGCTCTTTAAAAATCCCAAGAGTAACACTTCCTAGACTACGCTGTGCACAAAAACCACCCACCCCAGGCCCTTGTTAAAATGCAGATTCTGGGGCCGGCCCAGTGGCTCAGCGGTTAAGTGCACACGATCCGCTTCGGTGGCCCGGGGTTCGCCGGTTCAGATCCCGGGTGCGAACATGGCAAGCCATGCTGTGGTAGGCGTCCCACATAGAAAGTAGAGGAAGACGGGCACAG
The DNA here is from genome assembly GCF_041296235.1 of Equus asinus. Lineage (NCBI taxonomy): Eukaryota > Metazoa > Chordata > Mammalia > Perissodactyla > Equidae > Equus > Equus asinus. Next base: position 13,425,360 of record NC_091820.1, on the reverse strand, counting down.
ATGTTAGCTCAGGGCCAGGCTTCCTCAGCAAAGAGAGGAGGATTGGCAGATGTTAGCTCAGGGCTAATCTTCCTCAAAAACAAAATGCAGATTCTGATTCAGTGCATCTGGGGCGGAGGTAAGAGTCACCATTTCTCAGGATCCCAGGTGATGCTAATGCTGATGCTGCTGGTCTGGCTGACCCCACTTTGAGAAAACAGGTTTTACAATAGACTCACAAATGAAGGGGACGAGGACTGGGGCTGCATCCCAGTTCAAGTAAACTAAAGCACTCCCTACTTCCAGTCTCTTCCCCATCTTGAAATCAAACTTTCAATTACAAAAGAGGAGTCATGCTTGCAAAATCCCATCCCGTTAATGAGGGCATTATTTAGGATGGATGGAAATGTGTTTCTGCTTTCCAGTCACTCTTAGGAAAATTCCATTTACAGATTACTAATTTCCTGCCATCTACCCTCTCTCTCTCTTCCCCTACAACTCCTCTCAACTTGACCTTAAACATGATGCCCTGCAGCCAGCCCAGCTGGAGGACCACAACCCTAGAAGCAATTCCTAAAAGGGGTAAAACGTTTTGGGTCCAGCAATTCTCCTTTCTGTCTAAATAGAATGTGAGCAATCCGTGCTATCCTCCGAGCCAGCCCCAAATCCCTACAGAGCTTGCTTTCTTGGCAGACAGCAAGACTATCACTGTCTGTGCTTTCATTATCCACTCTTAGATCTTAATCATTCAGAGACATTCCTATTTCCATGTTTGTGGGAAAGAAAAAAACAAAAATGAAAAAATACCTCCCTCATCAAAACCCTACAGAGATCAGAATTTACAGAAATGGCATTTTATTGGTCATCTAGCCTAATTCTTCAGGGACCCTTGCAAAATTGTTCCCTAGGGTGGATTCAATGGGTGCAGCCAAGTTTTAAATGTCTACAAAGATGAGATTTCCCATAAATTTACAAATGTCAAAGGGAACTAACTCTCTGATGTGTATGTCATATGCAAAGAATTAGGAATGATCAGGATAGAGTTCCTGGAAACAGAAATATAAGTCTTGACATTTGCTCATTAAATTATTAAAAAACCCATAACCAAAAGCAGGGGGGAAAAGTCTTATCTCAGGAATTGAGAGACTAAGAGGCAAGAAACTTGCCAAATAAGCATTAGAAAGCTGAGCAGCCCCGCATGCTTATTTTAAAAGGAACAGGGATGATGGGAGGTATCACGGTGACAACCTGCCCCCCTCCCTAAGGGAAGTCCCCCAGGATGGTGGTCCTAGTGGGTGACCATTAACCACAAAGAAACATGACTAATAGCAGAAGCAAGTGGTTGGAGCTCTTTTAAGCTGCTTGCCACCCAGCCCCTTCCCGGCACTTCTCCGTGCTTCGTGTTTAATTTCAAAGTAAAACCCAAACACACGCAGGGACATCTGGGGGGATGGTGTGCATGTGTGAGCACTCCTCTGGTCTTAGCCCAGCTGGCCCGAGTCTCCTGGTTGTGTAAGGCCCTGGAAGGAAGGCCAAACACTGCCCTCCCTCCTTCTAAACAGCCTGCTCATTCATGTGGGAAAGTAAAATGAGCAGCGAAGCAATGAAAAGACATTTCGAAATTTTTGCTTTTCATTCTTTTCTTGTTTCACCATAAAAGCTTCCTCCAAATAAGCCCTCCATACTGCAAACCAGAGAATGAGTGGTGAGGGCCCAAGGAGGCCCCGAGGTGTTTTCTTCTCTGAGGCCCTGAGAAGTCAGGGAAAGCCAAGAGCTGCCTTCATTCCCATAACCGAGACCATCGTGAAATGCAATCATGTTTTATAGCACAGCGTGGCTTTTACAACACACCATTTCTTTACCAGCCAACCTATTCGAACAGCTGATTTTCCCAGGAGGCATTGGTGCAGCACAGGAAGCACACTGCAGCATGATAACAATAGTCACAACAATAGCAAAAACCATTGTACTTATTGAGCACTTACTAGGACCTCAATAGAATGCTTACTGCTTTATCCACCTCTAATATAACCATCATAACAAGAGTCTACCAAAACCAAGCAGCAGAGAAATAAAGAAACTTGGGCAAAAGCAATACAGTTGAGAAATGGAGAAGTCAAGTTCTGAACCCAGGTCTCAGCTGGCTCAGAAGCAGGTGCTTTGAACCAGGGGCCCTCAGAGTTTGCACTAGAATCATCCCAGCCCAGGCTGTCACCAAGACCAACTCAACCAGGCTCCCTGGGGGTAGGACCCAGACATCAGTATTTCTGAAAGCTTTCCAGGTGACTCTTGGGTGCAGCCAAATTTGAGAATCAATGTTGCCAACCACCACTCTTCAGTGCCTCTTCAGAAAATAAAGAACAGCTGGATGGGCTGCGCCCAGCCTAGCTCTTTCTTTAATTCATCAGAAAACCCACGTGGAGAGCAAACAGGCATCTTTCATCAGATGGAAGGATTTTGTAAAGGCCAAAGGTCAGCAGAAGCTAGCCTGAGAGGAGTTACTGCTATAATATGCCTCAAGGGCTGTTGTTTGGTGTGTTAAGAGTGAGAGTGCACTCCAATAGACCACCAGGTGGAAAAGTGAGGTGGGCCATGCCAGCTATGAGCCAAGGTCGGATTGTGGCCACTCAGGCACTCCTTAGGTAGATGGGAGTTTGTGACGCTCTTTACTGTGGCATCTTTCACCTCTGTGGTGGGTTGTTTTTGTTCTCATCCTTATCCCTGCAGAGGGCTGACATATCCCTATCTCTGCTCTGTTGAACTCAGCTGGCTTGGTCACATGACTTGCTTTGGCCAATTAAGTGTAAGCAGAAATGTTGTGTTACTTCTGAGCATAAGCATTAAAAGCAAGTACATGATTCACCATTTTCTCTTCCCCCATCTACCACTCGGACCAGCAGGTTCTAGGCAGAGACTGATCCTATGAGCCTCAGTCTTGGAGTGAAGGTGATATAGGACAGGGCTGCAGCTGACTCATGACAGACATTTTTCATGAGCAGGAAATAAACTTCTGCTGTTGTAAGCTAATGAGATTTGGGGGCATTTGTTTCTAGGCCTATTCTGACTGATACAATAACCACCCTCAGAATACTCTGATTTCATCTATGCTCTAGAGCAGAGGAGACACACCAGAGCATTCCCTTCTCTATGAATCAACTCTTCTCAAGGGAGGGATGGAGACATCCAATATTAGTTCCCCTCCCCTGACACCTTAAATCTTTTCTGAGACAGGAAAGGGCATAACTAACAAATTAAAATAAACAGATTTTCTCTCTCTCTTACAAGTGCATCATGAACAAACAGTATTTGAAATCAGACACCGACATGCCCCACATCTCTCTCTCTCATCCTCTAATTTTCCACCAAAAAAGGGAAGGCTTATTTATAACACAAACAGCCCCAATCCCAGAGATTCTGATTTAATTGGTCTAGAATTGGGCCTGGGCATCAGCATTTTTAAAAATACTCTCCAGTGATTCTAACGTGCATCCTGGATTGAAATCTAATCCCATTTCCTCTCTTACCCCAAAGGCACAGAGGGATGGAGGTCAGATAGCTAGATAATGGCAGAGGTCAAGACTAAAACGTTTCATCCATGATCTTCTAACTACAATATGTTGTTTCTCAATGATGAATGTTTTTCCAGGAGAGCCACTTGCCCCCATGAATTTAATTAACAGAAAGATGGCAATACTAATGGCTAGTGTTCTGTTGGCCTGTGTGAGTATTCAAGGGCACCTCTGTGCATTTTATCCAGCAATCAGGACTGCTATCTTCTACTAGAAGGATACACAAAACACGCTTGCTCTTTAAGACTTTAAAACAACGCTCTACTCTTCTGAGTCGAGCTGATGTCCTTCATGAAGCTTAGTGCCATTATTAGACAAGCATGGGAGCTCTACGAGAGTTTTGAGCTAGCCACACAGCAAGATTATTTGCTCTTAAGGCTTTAGATCCATACACTCCTACTTCTTGGTTAAAATATATATATATTTTTATATAGTATATTATATAAATATATATTCCATTTAAATCATATTGGGGCCAAGATGGCAGTTACGTGAATGTTGAAGCGTCAGCCAGACAAAAGAAGGTATCACACAGGCACAAATAAAACATCTCTCCCTTCCTGTATTGAATTCTCAATCCAATGAAATGAGTACATCGATAACAAAGATGGTCTGTGTGTGTGTGTGTGTGTGTGTGTGTTTGTAAGTTAAATGCCCTTTCAAGAATATTTGTTGAAGTTAGATATAAATATTTTTGGGTGTGTAAAGAAGGGTATAAATGCTCGGGTCCATTTGTTGAAGCCTGCCCCTGGACAGAAGTAACCACAGAACTCTGTCAAAATATGGAGAAACATTTAAGGTCTCTCTCTGACTTGAGCTAAGCAGGATTGGAAAACCATCTTTATGCCTTTCAGAAATCACTCCGACTCAGTTCTCAAAGCCTAAAGGTTCTCACCAAGCTAAGGCTGCACTGTCCAATATGGGCCACCAGACACATGTGGTTTTTGAACACTTGAAACACAGCTCATCTGAATTGAGGTGTGCTGGAAGTATAAAATATACCCTGGATTTCAACGGGTTAGTACAAAAGAAAAATGTAAAATGTCTCATTAATAATATTTTATAGCAATTGCATGTTGAAATTATAATATTTTGGATATGTTGGGTTAAAATAAATTTCACCTGTTTCTTTTTACATCTCTAAAAATTTGGTTCCTAGAAAATTTAAAATTACATATGTGACTTGTGTTCTATTTCTCCTGGACAGAGCTGGACCAAGTCACTCATTTTAATGTTTATTCCATTTGGTTCAAGTCAGAGATGACAAAGTGTTGACTACACTTGAGGAAGTTGAGACAGAATAATACTCTTGTCAAGAACCCATACTGCCTGGGTTCCAGTTGTAGTTTGGCCACCTGGACATCTGTGTGTCTCTGGTATTTAATATCATCTGTGAAATGGTAATAATCATACTTCCACCCCATAGAGTTGTGAAGATTAAACGAGCAAAATAAATGTACAATGCTTAGAACAGCACCTGGCAGGCGTGAGTGCTCAATAGATGTTAGGTATTATCATTATCCAAAGCATGTTGATATTTCAATAATTTTAAAAGATTCCAAAGGGTTTTCCAGACTTTAATAGGCTACAGATGAAAGAGGTTCCACATTTAAGATAGAGCATACACAAAACATCTTAGTAATATACATGAACTTGTAAAATATCACTAATTAGCACTCAAAACATCCTTCTTTGTACATTATCTGACAAACCTTATCATTGAATAATAGGCTTATAATGTACATACGTATTCCTTGGGATATAATACAGACTCTTAGAATTTCAGAATTGGAAGGTGAATTACCATTTACGCTATACATGAATTACCAGTTTTCAAAAACTCATGGTACAATGGAATACTCCCAGTGTTGAAATGATACTGAGCACTCTAACCCTTCATTGATGATTTAGAGGGTACTTTCAGATCTTCCAGTAAGCAAGGGTCAATAAAAAACGAAGCATGGGAGTACCAGTCCAGGCACTGCCCTAGGTGATGAATAGGGCTAGGTTTCACTGTATCGTGTATGTACCAGTTAGGTAATAAAAACTGAGTATGATTGACACAAAAATCTACACACACTGACAGAGTAGCCCATTTCTGCATCTCCAAATTTGTGTTATTTGCTCTAACTCTGCAAGGACCCTTAATCTGTAGGGTGACTTGAGCTGACCTGATTTACAGTTCAATCATGGATGCCAGAGAAGGCATCTTTAAGAGAGTCAGCTCTCACCCCCACCACCCTGATTCCACCTATGTGAAGCTGCCAGGCTGCCCAACATGCACATTTCTGCTTATCCAGAGCACTTTGTCACTTCTAAACCACCCAGATGTGAAGAAAGCAAGGAAAATAATGACAAACAAAACAGTCCTAGAAGTGCGGCAGACTCGGGAGCAATCCCTCAGGGGCCAAACCAGGGTTTCTCAGTCTCAGCACTATTGACGTTTGGAGTCAGATCATTCTTTGTTGTGGGGCTGTGCTGATTATAGGATGTGAAGCAGCATCCCTGGCCTCTACCTACTAGATGGCAGTAGCACTCTCCTCTGAGTCAGGGCAACCAAAAATGTCTCCAGGCATTGCTAAATGTCCCCTGGAGGGACCAATGGCCCCAGTTGAGACCCACTGGTCTAAACCTTTGAGTTTAAAGTCTTAGCGCACATAAGCATCATCTGGTAACTTGTCCCAAGATATTTTGATTCAGGAGGTCTAGGGTGGAGCCCAAGAAGCTGTGCTTGTAACAAGCTCCCTAGGGATTCTGATGTGGGTGGTCTGAAGTCCACACTCTGAAAAACATTGATCTTGCAGCCTGGGTGCACACCCAGGTCGAGAATCAAGGCTACAAAAAGTGTGAACTTGAAACCGAAGCAGAGCCAGTTAATCAAATGAGCCATGTGGAATATAAATTGCTTGATTGTGCAGAGCTACACATGGGAGAAATCGGGTATTGAGATTAAAGAAGTTGTAGAATAGAAAAGTGCCCATTTGTAATCTACCATGGGAAATTAAGAATGGGCTGAGCTCAAGCCGTAATTTTACCTCCTGGGAAGCACTGAATGCAGGTGAATAATATATTGACTAAGGTTCTATGTTAATTTTTTCCCCCCCAGTAAAGGAAGGAGCTGAGCATTTGCAGAATTCTGTTCCAGCTCATAATAATCTGACATTTGATTTCAGGTTTAAATCAGTTCTAAGAAACTGCAAAAGCAACCAAGATTTTCAGGACTTATAAAACATGGTCACAGTACCCTAGTGAGTTACAAAATAACCAGTGGGCGAGACCGTGTGGCTTAGGGTGCAGAGCCTCCTGTGGGAGACTTTTTTTTTTTTTTTTGAGGAAGATTAGCCCTGAGCTAACATCTGCCGCCAATCCTCCTCTATTTGCTGAGGAAGACTGGCCCTGAGCTAATATCCGTGCCCATCTTCCTCTACTTTCTATGTGGGACACCTACCACAGCATGGCTTGACAAGCAGTGCTGTGTCTGCACCCAGAATCTGAACCAGCGAACCCCAGGCCACTGAAGCGGAACGTGCACACTTAACCGCTGCGCCACGGGGCCGCCCCGTGGGGGACATTTTTGCTTGGAGATGCCACTTCTTACATCCAGCCGCCGTCTCTGTTGAACTCGTCTGGGTGTGAAGGGGCTTGTGTTTTACATATCAGCTTTGTTCAATACAAGATAGATCCAATAAAAAATAAAACCACCATAAAGCTGCTATTAATAGGTATCTTACTTTAGGTTTACAAACAAGCCCTGCAGCAAGGAAGCCTGTGCAAGTGCAGTCAGTTCTGCTCTAACACTTGTCTTGAAAATGCAAATCCCAACGTGATTGATATATTAGCGATTTGAGCATCATGTGAATTTCGCATTTACTTATGCACAATTTTGTCTGCAAGAAACAGTAGGTGAATGCAGAAAAGTGCACCCAGCTGAATGGAGCCATATTTACAAAATGCACACACATGGACACACCTCAAACATCTACTAGGTACCTCAGTTCACCTTAGGCCTTGCTAAATGTCCCCTGGGGACAATGTCCCCTGGGGTTTAGGAGCCCAAACCATCCACATCTGGTGTTACAACTGTCCGTCTTGTTTCTCATAACCCCCCTATCACCCCTTCACAATAACCCACAAGTTATAACTCTTCTGATGCTCACTTCTGCAAACCACCTTCAAGGTTTTTTCTAGGTAGTGTGCCATAGCTATTGTTGTATTTAAGCGTTTCTTAACCTTATAACACGTAAAACTATGCTACCATTTTATTAGGTTCCCATCTTATTTTTTATGTGGTCTAAGTTTTTAAGTGTTGTGCCCCTAATCTCATTTATCCCATAAGCCCTGTGGCTTTTATTGCATCATTTTGCATAGCACAGTGATACTCTAGGAACTTATGTCATATTACAGCAGAACTGACCGTAGTTTACTTGAGAGGCAACAGAACACTGGTAAGGAAACAAGGTAGTGAGACAGGAAGGACAGGCAGCCTATAAGGAGTGCACTGTCATGCATGTAACTACTGTAGGTAACCGGAGTTCAACACCACTGGGAAATTCTGGGAAATAGTGCAAGACATGGCTCAGATTTATCCCACCTGAGAGGCGAGGGAGCTGGGGTATTTATACACCAACTCCTCTCTGGCTCCGATTGAGGGCTGCTCCTGGGGGTGTTAATTCCAGCCTGCTGAGCCCTCAGGAAGGCAAGAAGGTGCAGTTATTGACAGATGGAAATCCCCCTGGAGCACAATGAAATAGAAAGACATAAGGGATATGAGTCATCTCCCTGTGAGCATCTGCCATGAAGGCAAAAAAAAAAGGAAAAACATTGCAGAAGAAAGGAAGACAAGAGTGTGGGATTGCACATTTCAGAGCCTTTTACTATAAACCAGCATTTTCCAAGGATGCCCGGTACTAGGAATCATCTGAGACTTGTTAAAATACAGGTTTCTGGGACCCACCCCACAGCAATGGAATCAAATTCTCCAGAAGAAGAGCCTGGGAAGCTTCTTTATGGTGAACAACACCCCCTCCCCCTCACTGCCACCCTCCAAAGGTGACTGTCTCATCCGGCAGGCCTGAGAAACTGCCAAACAAACAATCCACTAGTTCTGCCAGATTCTGACTAGCCACAGGAGAAGTTCCCATACTGTGCCCCAGGGGCAGGAGAGTGACCAGAAATCACTGTGGCAGAGGCCTAAGGTGGTACTCAGCCCCTCTACTCCACAACTGCACCCACTCGCAGAAGACAAAGAGGTGGCAGGCCAGCTATGGTCATTTGTCTCTTCCTTTAATCTTTAATGGCAGTAAGTGGCTTATGGAGAGCGAGGGGCCAGGCATTCGGGCCTCCCATCCAAGGTCACATCCTGCCCACCCACAAGCAAGGTCACTTAAGGCCCCAGAATAGCTTCTCTTATCCTAGAGATAACTCGGCTTCAGGAAATTGCTGTACATTTAATCTCCTAGAGCTTAAGGCCAAGGCAATCCCACCTCACTACTTGCGGTCAAGCACAGAACTAGAATTCTGCAGACAACCGGCCCATCTAAGAACCAGGGTCAATCTCTTGTGAACCAGCTTCAATTCCTTATTTTTTCTTAACTCAAAACATGGCTCATTCTGAACCTGATCAACCAAACAAACCCTTCATCTATGAAACAGAATGAAATAACTTGATGGAGAATGTTGCTCTAGAATTGATAAGTAAATAAACCTATGTCATCGCTTGAATTGGCCATCAAAGCCTTATGGCTGCATCAAAAAAGTCCAGAAATAAAATGTCAGAGTAATGAGGCTGGAGTTTATTTTTACATGCAACAATGTATGAATCAGAAGGACAGAATTGTCCCTGGTGGCTAAGGGGAGATGGAGAGACCAGCCACTCAGGCTCCTTTGGGAAAATCTAAACAGCTTCACCACTCAATTTATAATCTCGCTACTTAAGTACCACCTCAGCCGCTGCTATAGAAACAGTGATAACCTTGGATATGTGTTTGTATCAGGCGTCTTGGAAAGCAATGCTTTCCTCATTGCTCATTAATGGCAGTTCATCACACTGAACCTATCTCCATGTGACATCTTCTGAACAAATATGCCAACAGGAAAGGAGGAGGTGGGTATCTACACACCAGTAACCCCCGACGAGGAATGAGACAGACCAGGAGGCCGTGTAAAAGCCCATGTCCAGTATTCAGAGTGAAATGTGGTGGGATTGGCCCTCAAGGGAAGGCAAAGCAGTTTGGGAAGTTCTAGAAAGGCACTCAGAATTCTGAATCCAGCTCTTACTTCCCACCTGATGTCTGTCATTTCCAGGTCCTCATCTGAAAAAGGGAGATGGCTCATATGACCCAAGAAAATGGGAAGATAGGGAGAGGTATTTAAAAAGAGAAAAAATATCAGTACCTACTTGTTGTCAAGGGTAATGTCACCAAGGGTGGACAGCTGCCAGAAACAAACTTTGAGGTAGATCTCTGGGCTATGGGGGTGCATCTTTCAGATTTGAGAGCTTTTATGATGTTTATTCCAGATACTAAGGTGCCGATTAACAAATAACTTTTCTAACTACTTCTGATTGCTGACTGGAAAGGCAGCATGGCACAGCGGACAGCTCATACAAGAAGACCCAGCATAAGCCCAGGATCACCTAGGTTTAAGCTGTGTGACTCTGAGCAAGTCCCTTACCCTCACTGAGCCCCAGTTTCTTCATTAGTAAAATGGAGATGCAAGTTATAAAGCTGGGCCTTCCTACATCAGACGGTTGCTATAAGGACCAAATGAAAACTGTACATAAGAATATTTTGTAAAATTAATATGCCATATAGATTTAAATTAGTTATAACTTTTACCTCAAGTTCTAGAACAGAGAAAGAGGGGCCGGCCCGGTGGTGCAGCGTTTAAGTGTGCACGCTCCGCTTCAGTGGCCCAGGGTTGACCAGTTTGGATCCTGGGTGCGGACATGGTGCCGCTTGGCACACCATGCTGTGGTAGGCTTCCCACATATAAAGTAGAGGAAGACGGGCACGGATGTTAGCTCAGGGCCAGTCTTCCTCAGCAAAAAAGAGGAAGATTGGCAGCAGTTAGCTCAGGGCTAATCTTCCTCAAAAAAAAAAAAAAAAAAAGAATAGAGAAAGATGCCTCCCGACAATCCTATTTGCTAGAGAGCAGCAGGTGCTTTGAAGGGATTCCACCTGAACTCCATCCATGGCCGCTGGACTTTCACTGTCAGTGCTAAAGAGACTTTGCTGGAAGTTAGCTCCCTAGGAAGGGTTCTAGGGATGGCACTGGAGTGCAAGTACAGAAAGCAGCATGACATGGTGGTTCCATGAAGGCTCTGGGCTTAAATCCTATCTCCAGCCCTCATTAGCATACTTAACCTCTCTGCATATAAGTTTCCACGTAAAATACTGATAAAAATAATAGCAACCTCATATATACTCAAAAGAAATGAAAACTGGTATTCAAACAAATACATGTACACGCATGTTCGCACAGTACTATTCATAGTGGCCAAAAGGCAGAAAGAGCTCAAAGGTACATCAGTGAGTGAACAGATAAATACAATATGGTCTATGCACACAATGGAATATTATTCTGCCATAAAAACGAATGAAGTCCTGATACATGCTATAATGTGGATGAACCCTAAAAACACTATGCTAAGTGAAAGAAGCCAGACACAAAAGGACAAATATTGGCTGACTCCAATTGTATGAAATGTCCAGAATAGGCAAATCCCTACAAACAGAAAGCAGACTGGTGGTTGCCAGGGCTGGGAGAGGGGGTAGTGGGGAGTAACTGCGTAATAGGTATGGGGTTTCCTTTTGGGGTGATGAAAATGTTTTGGAACTAGATAGAGGCACTGGTTGCACAACATTGTGAATGTACTAAATGCCACTGAATCGTTTACTTTAAAATGGTTAGTTTTATGTTATGTAAATTTCACCTCAATTAAAAAAATAGAATTCCAAAAAATAATGATAAAACCAACCTCGGGCTTACTATGAGGATTAAATGTATGTGTAAAACACCTCTGCCTGGCACAGAGTACACATTCGATAAATGCTGACTTTTACCACTCTTGCCCCCATCTTTCAGAGAAAGAGTGAAATACTTAGCAAAGCCGCACTGTGAGAGATGAACTAGATTCTGAGTGAATGTTGACCTTGGCTCCTAATAAAAAAGGCTAATGTCACTTGTGCTCTAAAAACAGATGAACACACCCCTTTCCCTCACATAATGAACCCACAAGCTCTCTAGCAGTTTTGTCTGTTTTGGGCAAGTGCCAATAGGAAGAGTGACCAGACACCCCACGTAAACCACAGTGAGAGCAGACCAGATCTTTACGAAAACTCCCCATTTACCACGGAAGAAGCAGCAACTGTGTTTTACATTCTGAAAGGGAAAACCCTTTCTGGCAAGAAGCACAGAGGATCCCTAGAGGCAAAATTTTCTGGAGATTTAAAGACACACCTGGGATGTCTTGCCATTCTTCATTTTTCACTTTGATCTTCATTACAGTATGGTGAGGTATGGTCTTAGGTATTTGTGTTTTTCCAGCTCAAAGCAAAAATCCAGCACAAGTGAAGGCCGGGAAAGGTGTGACAGAGAGGTTCACAGGAGTGTACAAGTCACAATAGAAAAGATGTCATCACATAAATACCCCAGATGTCAAAACAGCAATAAAAACATCTCTTCACTCATTTCATGATTGTTCATGACCCAGGAGTTAAGTATCCATTTATGAAGCACATGAAATATAGCATCTGAAGATGTCACCTTTTACAAATGTTAGGGTAGAGGTTTTTGTCCCGTTTTTTTTGTTGGTTATTTTGTGATTGTTTGTTTTAGCAAAAATCCTAATAAGACTGGCCATTGGGATTGTAAAAACCCAGATACACACTGAAAAAACCCCACTATAAAAGATAATAAGGAATCTTAAAAACAGGCACTTCAAAATACACTCCATCACATAAGATTGGTCATCTAATACAACTGGTGTTTTTCCCCAGCCTTACATGTGTCCAGGAAAAGACATATCACAGATTTATTCCCCAGAAACCAGTGTACCTGAAAAAACCCCCAGCAGATTCAAAGAGGCACAGCTACATCTACTTGACAAAATCTACTTTCCAACAAGGACCTAGCTGCAAGGGAGCCTATGAAATGTAGTTTCTAGCTTTCCAGCCTCCCTAGCACAGTATAGGAAGGTCTGCTAGAAGGAGTCAATCCACCATCTTATCGAGAATTAGCAAGACAGAATTTCTTGCAGCTCCCCTCACTCTCAAGGAATTACCAACAGTCTCAAGGAGAGGACAGTAGAGATTAAAAGGTCCCCGAAGTTTCTCCAGTGCTATCAGCCCAAGGGCACTTGACTTTAATACTCAGTGTGTGTAATATTCCAATCTTTCTGGTGAATATGTTTGTGAGAATAAGAGATGGGAGAGGCAACCTGTTTATGCTGCTTCTAGGCCTGGGTGCTTTGAAGATGTGAGGTGACAAAGTTCTTACATGGTTCTAACTTAAATTTCATAGATGGCCTCTTAATTCCATATTCTCTGGCTCTATTTCAGTGGGATCCTCAAAGTGATGATTTGGCTGCGAGTCAGATGAGGAATAATAAGACTGGGTGGGAGAATTAAATCCGATAACGCAGAGGGAAGCACCTGAGGCTCAAATGTGAATTTTTCAGGGTATCAAAGGGGAATAGTTGGGAGAAAAAGAAGAGAAAGATCCTATATTCAGTCATCTTCCCTCCTCAGTTCTCGGCACCATATTATGCACACACATCCACGCAATATTTCCACCCTCCTCTCTGCTGGAGAGGCAATGTAATTTGGGGAAAACCAATTAAATCTTGAGTTAGGAAACCTGATTTTGATTCTCTGTTCCCTCACTGCTTGGCTGGCATACGTCACTTTCCCTCTCCGAGCTTCAGCTTCCTCATATGGAAAATAACACTAATCCCAACATCAGTATTCATTATGCAAATTAAATGAGAGAATGTAATCTAAGGTGTTCTATAAAGGGAATCACAATGAAAATGATAGTTATTTTCAATCAGTAAATATACCCTGTATTGCCTATTTCAGATGAGCAAAGGTTAAAGGCTTGGTAACACCCAGAGGTGTTGCAGTCTGGAAGAAAGAAGGCTCTCTCATACACAGGGGAGGAAGCGTGAATAGTGCAATCTAATCAGAGGCAATTTGGCAGTCTCCCTCCAGCTAGAAGACAAACTACCCCTTGAACTGGCAATTCGCAGATATACATGCAAAAGTAAGCCAAGTTATAAGTGAAAGACTATTAAATGCAACAATGTTGATAGCAGAAAATGGAAAATCCTATGTCTCAGTGGGTGCTGGTTCAATAAATTGTAGAGTTTTAAATACCATGCATCTGACGAAAAGAACAAGTAGCTCATTTGGAACTAGAAAGATTTCTAATGTTTGCTATTAAGTTCACTAAAAAGCAAGAGAACGAATATTGTGTGTAGTATGAGATAGACTGATAGAGAGATATTCATCCAAACACACACACAGGTAATTGAACAAAACCTTCCGGAATGATACACATGAACGATGTTTATCTTTGGAGAGAAGAACTAGATCTCAGGGGAGGGAAAGGCTTTCACGCTACATTTTATTTCATTCCCTTTTTTACAGCTGGAAGTTTTATTTTTAATCCTGTGCATATATTTTATTTTTTAATTTCAAATTACACAGTATAAAAAAAAAACAAGCAAATGGAGTAAAGAAGCCCTTTTTGCAAGTGGGCATTGTAAAAATAATACAGAAATCAGAAAATGGAAACACTGTGATGCTGTGTGAGGGGGCCCAGGCTCAGTGTTTAGGAGACATTGCTCTGCCGGCTGTCAGTCCTCTCTCTCCCTGGACATCCTTGTCTTCAGGAATCATGAAAGGTAGATGAGACAGAGAAAAATAGGAGTGGAAAGCCAAGGAAAATAAATATGGAAAGAGCCCAAGAATAAGTGAGGAGAAGATATGATGTAAGAAGAAGGTGAGGAGAAGCCAACACATAACCATGTCCTTAAGCTGGCATGGGGCGGTGAAGGGAGAGTCGCCACGAGGGTCAATTTCACATCTTTACACGTACAGTTTGTATTTGAGTGAATATTTTCACGTAAGGATTGCTGAGGGTGAAGCATACATGTCTTATTAGCTGAGAATCCAAGAGGTAGCAGATATGTAATCTTTTTACAAAAGACTTCTGTTGTTCTTAATATTTATCCAGCTATATATACACGGATGGTACCAGCACAAAAGAGTTAAACTTTCAAATCCTTGCAAATTCAAAGCTGTAGACACCACTTACAAAGAACGCGTAAGCCAATGTGTCCTTAGTGTCTGCCAGAAGCCCGGCTCTAGGGAGGCTACCCCAAGAGTGGAGCTACAGTAAAACAAGGATGGTAAACACTTGAATAATCAAAGCTGAATAGGTTTCTCAACCGTAGAACATCCAGGTTCCTTTAACAAATTCATGTGCACTGTGAATTCCAAGAGGGTGGGGCATGGGATGCAGTGCTCCCCCAAATTCCTGCCTGGGAACCTTCTCTTTTAAGCATGATGCTGGATTGGTGCGCCTCAGAATGGGCTTTGGGAAGCCAATTCACTCAAGGCTTGTTTCTCCTCCTCAACGTTGAGATCAGAGGATGGGTATGAGAAGTAGAAACTCCGCCACAGAATACTGTACTCAAAAGAACTATTTCAGCATATGGATTAGGGCAAAAATTATAAAAGGCAGGTGTATAAAGAAGCCCCTGAAGCTATCACTATCCTCCATCATATTAGTTCTAGAATAGAATTTAGAAATAATGCAGTTCATCCCCTTCACTGTATAAATAAGGAAGCGGAGCCCTGGATAATCCTAAACAGAGAGGGAATGGAGCTAGCGGTTCAGAGCTGGGACTCTGGAGGTAGAATGCCTGGTTCGAACCCCAGCATTCTGCAGGAACGCAGGCAAGTTACACCACCTCTCTGAGCCTCCATTTCCTCATCTGAAACATGAAGATGATGGTAGCCTCTACCACATGGGACTGTGATAAGGATTAAATGGGCTGGTATTTGTAAAGCACACAGGCCAGTACCTGGTACATATTAAGTACTAGATAAGTGTTTCTTTAAGCAAAATAAAGTTACCGGGGCCTCGGGTCCTAAACTGAGGGATTCTCACTCCAACATTACCATTCTTACACAACACTTCTACTCTAATAAAATAATAATTTTAAAAAGTGAAACCAAAAGGATAACGGTTTGCCCATCTTCAAAAAGTCAACGTTAATGAGAAGTTAATAGGCCCACTGTTGCTAGAGCAAATCTCAAGAATTCAAATAACTCTTCTCCCTCTGGAAACACAGAGTGTGTAATTTAAAAAATATATGGGCAAAGAAGGCAAGGGATACATTGAATTTTTTTCTTGCCAGCCTTAAGGTTCTAGAAAGATTAGGTCATTTTTTAAGATGTTCACAGTCAGCATTGGGGGCTAGCTGGGTGGGGACTATAGACTCAGAATGCACGAGGGACAAGAGAGGTAAGAGTCGAAAGTGGGATATATTGGAACTCAAAGGAAAATGGTGTTTCTGGCAGCAAAGTGGATAAAGGGATATAAAAGTGCAATGAGGTCCCTCCCTCTTCTTTAATTTGTTTTCAAGCAGGTGTGTTGCAAAGAGTAGAAAGCTCTGCCTCTTGAAATGCAGGCTGTTCTTAAATCAAATGGCACTAGCTGCCTTGTGCTGGCACTTGCATTTCAGCCTGAACGCTGAAATGCGGATTTGCTAACTGGAGCATGGAGAAGGCTCCAGACAGAGAAGGGACAGAAAGGAGAGGAAGCAAGAGAGAGTGTCCACCTGTCCAGCCCTCTGCTCTCCCTCCCCAATCACAGAGAGTAAAGCTGTGCAGGGATGACAAACTGCCCATGAGACCTTGTTCACCTGACCCTCCTTGGGAAACTGGCCCCTCCTGAGCTTTGGAAAGACATTTCCAAATATTTGGTGAAGAGAATGGGAGGTTAACCAGTGCAGATAGAAAAAGATGGAAGGAACCAGAGGAGACAAATGGGTTCTGTCTTTTTCCAAGCTGACATGGCCATCAACTTAAAGTGGTATTTAAAAGGTTGGCCTATGATGTCAAACATTGAGGTAGATTTTTAAAAAGAGAATTAACTGAGTTAAACGAACCCTCCACAAAACTGTTTAAAGTAGAGTTATAAACACCAAAAGTAATCCCACGAGGAAACTGCTTTCTTTGAAGGTGCTCCAAAGACTCCTAATATTCCCAAGCAGGTCGGCCTAGATTCAGCTGCATTTTCCCACAAGAACAGTGATTGTATTTTATGAACCCCAAATCTGTATACTTGGTTGCCCACCAAGATGGATGATGTGAAATTGTAACTCTTCTGGAATATTTGAGACATACGGTCACCCTGCCCATGCATCTTAATGGATGCCTACGACCTTCCTTTTTCCCACCTTGCCTGGGGTCTCAGGAGAGTAAGTCCCTCAAAATATCCTAATACCTTTCTTGGTCTCCCCAAGAAGAGCTATTAGCTCTGGTCTATGTCTACACTCCCATAAACCAGGAATGCAGCCGAACTTTCTTAGGAAGGCAGAATAGCTGCTACTTATTGAGTCTTTACAACACGACAGGCAATTTATACAACACGATCTCATTTAATCCTCCAAACCACCCTTTAAGACAGGGATTATTTTCCCCACTTTCAGGCGGAACAACAGAGTCTTGGAGCAGTTAAGGGCCTCGGCTAAGGAAGCTCCCACAGCTGACAAGTGGTAGAACCAAGACTCAACCCCAGTCCCCACACACTTGTCCCTATTCCATACTGCTTCAAATCCTTGTCATTCTCTCCTGAAGGAGGAGCTGAAGATATCTGCAGAGACATAAATTCCTCATTGAGTCGCATGTAAAGCTCACAGACTCCTTTCCTCAGCCTCCCATAGAAAGGGAACTGCAGTCTTAGCTAGTTGTTTCTAGTGCTGCTTCTTCAGAGTGGAAGTTCTAATCAGACACCCAGGAGGAAACGTGGCTAGACATTACAACAGGCAACAATGGGATCACAGCCGGGGCATTTCTATGAATCCTTTCCTCCCCCTGCACAACCTCCAGATGACAAACAAGCGATAAGACACAATCAGAATCAAGGAAGGCTCTCAGCAAAATAAAACCTGACCTCAGCCTAGCAAACATTCACTTCAGTCATCTGGGTTCCCCAGGTTTATGGCTTAAGGAAGCAATTGTATCCAAGGCTCCTGGGTCTGCTGTTTGCTTTCCATGCCTCAAAGCCCCAGCTTGTGAATCATCTCTGGGAGCCCAGACTGGGAAAGGCACTGGCCTTCCTTTCCCATCTACTTGGGGATTAATTTCATCATGCCACTTATCCTGGTTATCAGTTCACACATGTGCCTTAGAACGCTTCTCAACATACAGTCAAAATGGCTTCCAGGCACACTGAAAGTCTCAGACTCAATTCCAGGATTAAGATTAAAACAGCAAAGATATACTCAGACCTGCAGCCAAAACAAAGATGCATTATTAAACATAGTTCTTTCATAGCTCTCTATATCCATGAAAATTGTGCTCATTATTTGCCTACCTACATGAAGCCCATTCCCTTTCAGAGCCCCACATGGCGGCATGTGAGAGCTGGGAGTGTTATTGTCTGTTGCCAGTGCACTGGGTATCCCAGAGGGTACCCAGAGGGACAGTGGTGCCCCACCTAGATCCCCTTTACTGGGCCTGTGCACCCATCCTCTAGCTGCTATGAGTGGTGGCTGCTAGTGGCTCACAATTGCCCCCTTCTCAGGAGAGTTGCCCTTGGCTGATGAGAGCCACTTTGCCCGGGAGATTAGGCCCACTCCCTTCCCACAGGCAGCTCCCAGCAATTGACTGACTGATATAGCACAAAAAGCCCTCACTGTAGATCAGAGCAAAGCTAGGCTCTGAGGCCCCATTGTAGCTCAGCCACATCCCCTTTCCCATCCTGCTTCCTTCACACCCTTACAAGTTTCTCCTGAGAGTGCTCTCCCAAGGAATCCCATGCACTAGAATCCCTGTCTCAGGCTCTGCCTCTAGGGATCCCAACCCAAGACACAAAGTTGGAAGCAAAGATAAACAGTAGAGTAAAACCCTGCGATAAGGCACCCCATGATAAAAAAGATTCTGGATGTAATGCAACTGGTGAGTTGTGCTTCAAATAGGGCAAAGATGAAGTCCTCATTTGGGGGAAGGGGGATGGAAGGAATGTGGAGGGGAAGGTGAGGCTAGACTGGGAAATGGCAGGCAACCATGTCTCAGCAAGTGACACAAGGAAGAGGATGAGAGCTAGTCCTCTGAGTTCCCAGTATTCTTCTGGCCAAGTCTCCCCAGATAGGCCAATGAAAGAGGGGCCAACTCACCATGAAATTCCTGAAATATCCTAGCCAGCCATGGGACCCAGAATTGTCTCTATTGATATTTAAGCCAGAGAGGGCCACTGCTATAGAGAATGCCACCAGAGACTGCTAGGACAGATTTGGACCACACAGCCAGGCTCCTGGAACTCCTGGTCAGGTAGCTATGTAGACTTGCCCAATTTTTCATTGGAATAGCACTGTACATGTTTGAATTATTTTGGGGTCTTCATTTGCATTCTAGAAGACAGGTTTACTGTATGTATTAGGGTTAAAGTTGCTAAGTTCAAAGTGGAAAACAATTATAGCCTCACCAATTTTCACCTGTTAAATTTTCTAAATCTACACAAACACAGGGAGAGGAAGTTTAATTTGAGCTTTCAGTGTGGGAGCAGGTTAGAAAGCCTCACTTAACTGTCCAGAATGTCCAAAGAGAGAGAACACTAGGGCTAAAAGATATTTCTACACTGCTGTGGTTTGAGTAAGGTCAAGCCTAGGATCTCTTTGATGTTCCTCCACAATTACTCTGAACTAACCACCATGGAAGTCTGGGCTTGGCTGAACATCTTGTTTCTCCAGCTGCTCAGGGGACTATCACATTGGATCTGTGGCTAAGCAACACTATAGCAATATGGCCTGTGTCTTTGTCATTTGGTACCCCCAAAATTAGACATCACAGATGAGCACCAAACCATGCCATGAAAAGACTGTTAGACTTTTAGACCAAGTAGAATGGATGGCAGGAACCTCTTGACTGTAACACCTTAAATTGCAAAATAATGTGGTATTAGGTGCCCCAAGCTTTGAGTTATACTTTGTGAGAACAGTTCCTACTCTGCAACCTTAGGGTGAGGCAAGATTTTATCAGGGGATGAATCAGGTGGAAGCAGGCGTGGGAGGCCATCAAAGGGATAGCTCTTTGCCTCCTTTGAGATCCCCGCTGGGACAAGATCAATAAAGTTTAGGGGAGGAGATGATACCACGGGAACAAGAGATCTTATACTCTGCTAGTGGCGTTTCCACTGGAACAGCCACTTGGGAGAATAATTTCCCAATATCTAAAAAGCTGAAGAGGAAAAAACCCTTGGACCTGGAAATTCCATTTCTAGCTCTATATCCTAAAGCAATGGTTGTCAATGCTGGCTGCACATTGGACTTATCTTGGGGAGCTTTAAAAAATATATAGATGCCTAGTTCCCACCTCCCCCCGCACCCCCCCCCCCCCCCGCCCCAGTGACTCGGATTTAACTGGGCTGGGTGCAGCCTGGTGCTGGGACTTTTAAAATCTTGCTAGTTAATTCTGATGTGTAGAAAAGGTTGAGATCCACTGCCCAGAGACCTTTTCCACCATGTGCCGTAGGGACATTTGACATAATTGTTTGTGGCAGTATTGTTTGCAGGAGCAAGAAATTGGAAGTAACCTAAATACCCATCAATAGGAGAGTGCATAAATAAATTGCACTTACTCCTTTAATAGCATTCCTCAGCACAGTGAAAGATGAATACAGTAGAGCGGTGTGAATCAATATGTTTAGGTCTTTATAAAGCAAGTTACAGACTGACACATACAATATTATATGATTTATGCAACGTTTAAAACATGTGAATACTGTTTTTGAATATATACATTTGTAGTAATAATATTAAAATACATCCAGGCAAGGACTGATAAACACAATAATGAGGATAATAGTTATCATTGGGGAGGGAGGAGGTAATCAGATTAGACAGGGAACATAGGGGCTTTCGATTATAATTGTAACATTTTTTTTCTTTAAACAAATATAAAGCAAGCATGGGAGAGATGTTAGCTTTGATAGAATTGGATGGTGGGTACATGGCTATTATGTTATTCTCCATTTGAAAGTCTGCATAAGAAATATTTAAAGCTACAGAACATAAAAGTGATCAAGCTGATGAGTCAACATGTGCATAAGCCCCAAATTCATCATAAACTTAACAGTACAGAGAGCAGAGGTAGTGACTCCTTAAAAGAACTGAAACCAAACAAAACCTTGAAGATATTTTATTATTTAGGCCTTATTAAGTCCTCAGAAAAACTCCAAGACATTAGTTGCCTGCTATCCAATGCTGCTATGTGTACTTAAAACAAAAAGACACCTGTCAAAGGAAATGAACAGAGTACTGTATCTTTTCTATGTTCCCATCCATTCAGCGAGCATTTCTTTTTTGAGAACCTATTGTGTGCCAGGCCCTGAATGAGGTGTAGGGTTTCCCTTTTATCTCTTCCCAATCACGATCCCAAATGACCAGGAGTCTCCCTTTTCATTGGTAAGAGTTCCCAAAACTGTGCTATGAACCACAGAAATGATTTTTCTTATGCCAGGGTTTTCCCATTTTGGTTTAAGGGCGTCAGATGTCTCCAATTATCTACACGGAAGGTTATGGAACGAAAGGAAAAAAGTTCTGCAAACAAACTTCCCTTTAAGAGAGAAATATATATGGAAAACAGAACCCTGGGAGTGGAGGGAGGGCGGTGAACACAGGGAGACAGCAATCCGGCAAAATCCAGCCAATCGGGAGAGGGTTTCGCAAAACTACAAAGGTTGAAATGAGTATTTTAATCAGGCTGATTAAGTAGTATCCAGAAGAATGGGTGATGTATGCCAGTCCTTTGGGTCTATCAGTTTGTTGCCAAACCAGTTTTCCTGGCGGGGCACTTGGCAGCGTTCTTTTTGACATTTGCTTGCCAAGATAGTCATTGATGCAGTCCTTTGTTGGGTCACTGGAGCTTTGGTCTCTGTGTCCCAAAAGCAACAGAAGTTTCTGTCTGGGCCTCAAATGCATAACTAGACCAATCTAAATCACTTTCTCTCACCTTTGCAAACCCCTGAGCAACTCCTTTTTTGTGTTCTGAAAAGTGGTCAAAAAGAGATTGCTGCCAAACCTGTTGGAGAGGGAGGGAGGCAAGTGGGAGGGGAGTGTTATTAAGGAACCAGGGAGAATGAGGGATCTTTGGAGGAGGAAGACTTGAGGGCACGAACCGAGTTCTGGGAGCATACCCACTCTGGACCTGTGCCTGTTGCCCCCAGATTCATTCCTCAACTCCCCCTGCTCTGCATCTCAGGGAGGGCTCACCCTCAAAGGCTGCATCTTCCAGGTCCACTGGCTTCCAGCTAGGCTCAGCCAATGGGAGGCAATGAGAGGAGATTGGAGGGCTAGCAGAGGGAAGAATTAGGATATTTCCCTTCGCTCTTAGCCCATGGCCATGTCTCCTCTGGGGTTCCAACTCCCACGATGCTGGCTCACCATTGTTCCAGCCTCTGGAAGGGGCCTCCAGCCCTTGGGTTCTAGCAGTGTTGCTCCTTCCCTCCATCCCTTCAGCTTAAGAATGGTAGCTGCTTCCTGCCATTGCTAAACTCTGGCTTACCTCGCCATTCTCTGTTTGGCTTCTCAGCTCTTCCAGGGCCAGTGTGACCAACTCCCTGTATTAAATTCTCTGTGTGTGAAATACCTAGAGTGCTTCCATTTTCCTGGTTAAATGCTGAATGGTACAGGCACTGTGAGGCAGCTGTGTACCACTGGGTTTATAACTGGCTTATATGTCACTCTTGGCTGATAAGCCAACAGGCATTTGGTGTTGAGTCAGAAGACCCAGGCTAACACTGCCTAGAGGAATAACACTGGGCATTTATATAAGCTTTCTAAGCCTCAGTTTTCTTGTTTTTAAAATGGAACTAACAGTGTCTACTTTACTGGATTGCTGAGAAGCTTAGATGAAATAATGTACACAAAGGGCCTATATATCTATGAAATGTTAAACAAACCTAAGCAAGTATTATTGTACTATCAGCAATATCATTATTATTAAGTTTTCAGTCTATGGGTAACGTTTTTATAAAATGATTCATTTTATAAATATGAAATGTTTGTTCTTTCCTATCCACTCATCTCTAAAGGGCAATTTTTATAAGATATTTTAAAGTGAATATTTCCCTTTCTTTTATAGAAATGTTTACCATGTAAATACACAGCCAAGCCGAGATAGAAGGAGGATTGCTGAGCTATGTTGGAACAAGCCCCAGGTAAACACAGCGTATCATGTAATGGATGTGTGAGACAAGGCTGGGGAGTGTTGTGGGGGGACAGGCAGTGAGGAACATTCACCTTGGCTGTCCCTATTCCCTGTAATCATTAAAAAGCTTGAGTTCTGCCTCCCTGCATGGTCCACTTGTTTAGAATCCCTCAAGATTTTAGAATAGAGAAAAGTGAATTTAAAAGTAAGAATTGCCTTGAACTCTCCAACTACCCCTAAGCTGAACTGACATAAGTTTGTCCGTCCATGGTTCCAACTAAAAGAAGTGGACATGACCATCAGGACTCATAACAACCAGGGCCAAAGCAGACACTTGTCCATGTAACACAATTTCAGAGGCACACACACAAATGCAAAGGTATCTTTTAAAAGATTTCCCCCACCAGTCTTCTGATACCTACATTAGGGGAAAAAAACTTTTATTCCACAATTGAGGACTCAAAATTCTTGAGTCCTGGGAATGGAATGCTTTGTGATTGCTGATATTGGATATTTTTCCTGGGAGCAAGCTCTTAGGAGACAGGGTGTGTGATGCCCCAGAAGAAGAAGGATGTCACAGAAAAGGGGGAAAGATGCAAAAGTGGCTAGGGGCACCAAAGCCAAGCCATACATTTTACAAGTTTTCTAAGCAGTCTCCATGATTATGGTCAAACAAGAGGGGAAAAGATTTCCAAAACAAGTCAGAATTATCAGAGCTTTTGAAAAATGAACAGATGTTATTCCTTCATTTTTTTGGAAAGACAGCCATGTGGAATTAGCCCAGGAGTTATCCAGAACCTGCTCTGCACTCCATACCAGAATCATCACCTCATTTAATCTTTCCATGATGCTAGAAGATATACCTCATTCACCCCACTTTTCAGATGGGAAAATAGAGGCCCACAAATAAATGGGCAAACCAGAGTTCATACCTAGGATGACTGACTCACAGGTGAGTGCCCTTCCCTGCCCTCCTGGTTGATGAGGCCTTTGAAATCACAAAGGGAAGCTCTTTCTGGTTGGCATTCTCACTCTCCCAGGTCAAGAGAGCAAATCTGTTGGGTGCCTACAGAATCACCTGGGAATCTTGCTAAAATGCAGATTCTGATGCAGTAGGTGTGGGGTGGGGTCTGAGATTCTGGATTTCCTGCAAGCTTCCAGAAGACATCCATGCTGTGGTCCAGGGACCCTACTTTGAGCAGCAACATCATACATCCCCATAGCCTACCTTTCTTCTTTCAGCCATTCACTCATTCAAAATGTATTGCATTTACTACGCACTTACTATATGCCAGGCACTGCGCTGGGAGCTGGGGATGCAGCCATGGACAGGGAAACAAAGCCTTTTCTCTCATGAGGTTTACATTGTGATGGAAAGAGACAAAAAAGATATGTGGAAGTGAACAAATAAATAATACAGCACCAGACATGTGCTAGGAAGCACGGGATAGACAGTGACTGGGAACAGGGTTCTCTGACCCAGGTTCACACTCCTGGGACACTGATCCATGAGTGGAACTAAGTGTTGCTAATGGCACTTCTGAATCAAGCCTCTGGCAATCCATAAAGATTTAGTGGCCCATCTGCTACATATAAATCAAAGTATGGGATGACGTGATACACCATCTGGGATTTGCTTCAAAATAATACGGGAAGGGAAGTGGGTA
The DNA here is from genome assembly GCF_041296235.1 of Equus asinus. Taxonomy (NCBI): domain Eukaryota; kingdom Metazoa; phylum Chordata; class Mammalia; order Perissodactyla; family Equidae; genus Equus; species Equus asinus. The sequence goes on along the minus strand of NC_091820.1, from coordinate 13,400,703 downwards.
AGGATACAGGTGAAACAAAATTGGCTGAGTCAATAATAGTTGAAGGTGGGTGATGGGTACCTGGAAGAAATTCATCAATTTGTTCTGCTTACTTTCTTATATGGTCAACATTTTCCAGAATTTAAAAAAAAAATAGAATTAAAGTATTAAGTGGTTTGAACATAATACCTCAAAGAACTCACAGACTGTTGTGCATCCTGATTCTACATCAGGAGTTCTTAAGCTAGAATTCAGGGGCTCTGGGAACTTGGAGGGGAATTTCGCATTTTACTTCACTCATCTACAACTGAAATGTGGCATTTCCTTCAGTTATGAATGCAGGCAACAAACCACAGTGGTATTAGCAGGACCTGTTCCTCTGTCATCAATAGAAAGCACAGGTTTCTTCATATCATAGTAACTGTTGTTACAGGTATCTCAAAATATCACTCCTTTAACCTTTCAACTAGATCTTGATAATTAGTGAGTTAATAAGAAGCTCATATTTTACTATGTCACAAATTCATATTTTAATAACTGTATTTCTTTAGTAACTCTACTTAAAAACTGTTGGTCATTTGTAATTCTCTATATTTGATACATTTTCAAATTTTAGTCTGAGAAGGGTCCGGGTTTCACCAGTCCACCCCTGGGGTCCATGGCATAGAAAAGGTTAAGAATCCCGGCTCTAGGTCAGGGTTCCAGGACACAGAGTGACCGCATACCTCCACCACCTGCCCAGGCATCGCCACCACACCCCTTGCACACCCACAGGAGGCCTCTCCTGCCTGTAGCGGCAATAAATCTCCCACCCCCCCCCACCAAAAAAATGTAGGTCCTCCAGCCCTCAAGCCCAAATGTCATCCTGACTGGAGCACTCAGAACTGGGGAAAGGGGGCTAGAAGCATTTGGAAGTTTCCACTGTCTTGGAGACAAGCCCTGACTCTAGTATGAAAGAGAATTCAGGCAATGGGTTAAGAAACATTGGGCAGTGGGCCAAATAAAAGTAACATTCTTCTCTGCTGGTCCTTTCTGGATCATTGGTGCCTTATCTGTGGGAATCTCTGCCTGTAGCGGACTCCTGAATGACAGGGGTGGAGCGGTCAGATTTGACAGGAGCAAGGTTGAGAGGTGGAAGGGAAGGGGCAGGTGCGATGCCAGCAGGGCACAGGTGAGGAGAAATACATTAACTGGACTTTTTCTGGCTTGGAGACATTTCCAACTGGTTGCAAGGACAAGAGTAAATATTGGCACAACTCCCCCAGCTGATGAGCAGCCAGCACAAGGTGATGTTCAGAGCTGTTGATTTGCACTTTATTTAGGAGTTGGGAACTTCCCCACCACCCCCCCCCCCAACTGGTGGCTTTGGATCTTCTCAGGGCTTTGGGGTGAAAATGTTGCTCACGCCCAGCCACTTTATTAAACTGTTGACTTCCAGCTGAGGCTCTAGTGTCTGCACACAATCCAGACATCCTCAGGACTGTGCTATCTCCCAGGTTTCAGGAGATGAGCCTTATGGCTTGGGTACATCTGTTAACACAGCCTAAAGAGCCCCCTTCACTTCCCCTTGCCTTTCATCCACGACTAAAATTACAGCCGCTGAGCTGGCCTCGCCCTTGGAAGCCTGTAACCAGACACCACAGGCTGGGCCGGGCCAGCCCCGGCTGCCACAGCACTCTATGGAGGAAGAAAGCAAGCGCAGGCTGCACGGGGGAGGGAAGGGGACACTTGGGGACATGCTATGTCATGAGAAACTAAGGATTCGGAGACCGTGAGAACTAACGTGCAGCTCTCTTGCCATGGCATCAGTCCCATGCCAAGGAACCAGGGCGCAAATGCCCTGGCCACAAAATAAATAAATAAAGTAAAAGGATGCCCTGTAGGGTAGGAGCCCTAAATTAGAAGCCTCCCAAGGACTGAAGGCAGAATTGTAAAGAAAAACACACTTGATAACTGCCGAGTCACTCCTCATTCACAGAGGAGGAATTCCCGCTAGGAGCAAGGCCCAGGCCTCCATGTTGGCTCAGCCACTTCCCAGCCTGGTGATTTAGGCAAGTCCCTTAACCTCTCGGAGCCTCAGTGTCCTCACTCGTGGTAAATGGAGAGAGAGCAAGACCTCCCCTACCTGGGCTCCCACAAAAGTTAAATGAGCCACTATCTGTGCTAGCATGTTGGAAATTTTAAGGTGCTCCAAAGTGGTTAAATGTGCCTCTGGCTATCTGGAGTGAGAGACCAGAGTGGTTAAGAGAGTAGCTGTTGGGACTGCACTGGTGTGATGTGAGTCTTGGTTCAGCTGCCTCCTAGATATGTGTCCTCCAGCAAATTCATCAGTAATTCTGTGCCTCAGCTTTCTTATCTGTAAAATGGAGCTTAAACATAACAACCCTCTCCCCCTACAGTCATCTTGATGGTTAGATGAGCTTATTCGTGTCAAATACTGGCAGTAGTGCCTGGCACAGAGTAACATCCAATAAACGGTAGTTATTATGAGAGTCAGGATTATTGTTCAGTAATTATTCCTTTCCTTCATGGTCCCACTGAGGGCAGAGTATACTTCACCACCTATGGCTTTTGGGCTTTGCCATACGACTTGCTTGGCCAAGAGGAAGTTGGAAAATCTAATGTGAACTAAACCTTAAAACGTGCTTGTGCTGTGGGGCTTGCCCTCTTGTGCCTCTGCCATTGCCATGAAAAGAATACACTCTGATTAGTCTGCTGGCCCCAGGAGGACGAAAGCCGTGTGGAGCTGACCAGACCAAACCCAAAGGCTAGAGCCGAGCCCAGAACAGATTAGCCAACACACAGACCTGCAGCTTGAAGCAGAGTCACCACAGATAATGTGCAAAACTGAAAGCCTGAGACTAGATACTAACTGTTGTATGCTATTGAATTTAGGGGTTATTTGTTATGCAGCCATGGCTGACTGATAATTATTATTATTTTTACAATCCAGCTACAGCTTGGACACTTTCGGAGTTCTAATGCTAAATCTTAAAACATGCTGCATTCCATTTTGGACAATCTCATTATTAAAAAGAACCAACAGGAAGGATCCCTGTCTTTCCACCATAGGATATATAAAACAAGCATTTGTTCATTCACTCAATGACTGTTTACTGAGCACCTACTACAAGCAGACACCACACTAGGTGCTGGGGAAACATATGCTTCAGAGCCATCTGCATTTAATTCCTGCAGCTAAATTGTCTTCTGCTGCCTAATATGCTGATTCTTAGAAAGCCAACTTGTGCCCTGTGATGCATTAGTCCTGGCCAGGGGAGGAAGGCTTGCATGCCATGATCACCACTGGAATCCACCAAAGTCTTTAGCCAGCCATGTGTCTTCTCAGTAGGAAGGCTGTCAGTGTCCAGGATCCTCCCAGCCTTGCAGAAAATTCTACAGCCTCCAAATTGCCACTGATGTTTAGAATCCAAAGCACTGCCATCTTTTTCCTGGATAAAACCCAGCTCACACCTAGCATCGGAAAGGCAGGAAGTTATATCTCTCTCCCTCAGGCTAAAGCAGTCCTGGTCTTTAACAGCCAAATGCTTTTCTGAGGCTCGGAGGAATTGAAAAGCAATCCATCTGGAAACTCGTCCAATAGCTGATGCTGTTTAGAAACTGGCAGGAGCAGGGATCAAGGGCCGGGCCGCTATTTTATCATCCCTTTGATGTAGGCCACCTAAAAGTCTATTATCCAACCTGGGCTAACCGGCACAACTCCAGGTCAGCACATTTCAGAGTCAGAGGGCACCTCAGAAGCCATTTCACCCATGCTGCCCTCACTGGCCTCTGCCTCAGCCCTGTGGATAAAGAAAGGATTTAGTCTGCAGATTATTCCATTTGGACTCCACTGCAAGCCATGAAATAATGGACCCCGTGTGTAGAATGTTTACAACTCTCTAGAAGGCATATTTCTTTTCTTAAGTGCAACATAGAACGTGGTAGCATAAAAAGAACTGGTGAGTCTTTATTTCTTCTAAATGCTCACTTGCTTTCTAGAAATGTAAAATGTAGTGTCCCCTGAAGTTTGAACTAACGCACAGAGGGCTGAGACTGGTGCTATGTAGGTGACCTGGGGACCTCTGTAGACCTATTGTAGCATAGTTACTTCAAGCTTTAAATTGGCCGTAAACCTCAGCTTTTACTTTCCATCATGCTTCTTATGAGAACAGCTGTAGCTGCCAATATGTGCAATGTGAGACATTCTCAGCATCACAGCTAAAGGCGGCGGGGGGCATCTCACACCACTTATTTGGAAACCACTCCAATCTAACGCTCCTGCCTCCCGCTTCCAGAACAGTGTTGGCTTCTGCGTCAATCACGTCCTTTTATTCCGTATTTTTGATGCTTTGACGTCTTGGCACCTCGATGGCCCTAGAGGGACTGCCTCTCTCAGAACCAGCTAATTCCTAGAGATAGCCAAAAACTCACCTGGGAGCACGTCTTTCATATGCAAACCAGCCAATACATAGGCGTGACTCCCAACCACCTCCTTTAGGGAGCTCTTGCACTCCAGGCCACTATCCATCTGCCCTAATCACCCCAGGGTCAGGTCCAAGACAACTAGGGACAGCTCCTATACTCCAGAGCCCACTAAAATTATTCAAACCAGCCAATCCTAAACCTACTTACCCTGTCTCACCCACTCCTTCCCTGAGAAAACACAATAAAAGCTCTTGTTCACAGTTCCGCCCTCTCCCTCTGCCTCCTGACCCACCCTGAGGCTTCCCCATGTACCCCCTACCATGGTTCGGTGTGCCCCCTCCTCTTGGGATCTGTTACAAACTATCTTTTTAATGATAATCACCTCCTGATCTGTTGGGCTCATTATATCTGCATAATAATAAAACCTACATTTTAAAATTGCTTCAGTGCCCAGGAAGGGGTTGGGGGGACAACAAGCAAGTAAGCCAAGGCCTTGTATCCCCAAGGCAAACTAGCTCCTCCCGCTGTGAGGTGTTTGTTTAAATCCTTTCCTTTGGAGGGATGAGGACTGGGAACACAGGAGGGACAAAGGAGCATGTTCAAGGGCAAATATTTAACAACTAGTTTTTAAAATAAAAATGCCCTGATTAGTAGTGTTTTGGGATTCCATCATGTAACTAAGTCCTACCATGGCCAATTTCAAGCTCCCAACATGAGAAGAGACGCACACAATCAGCTCTTGTCAGCTTTATGTCTTAGCTCTGGCACACCAGTGGAGAGGAGCTCCTACCATTTTCTGGGACGCTCTGGGGAACCCCCAAAACGTGGCCCTGGAGACCCAAGAGTAAAAACAGCTCCTCGATACTCCCGCAGGATGAGCTTTCAGAAGAGATAGAAGCCTCTCTTCTTCTCAGAAAACTATGGAAAATCCAAGAAAGAATGCACCTGCCAAAGTCTTTTAAAAGCCCTTGGGCATCCCTCATGCCAGCGTCCCTTAGGGGAAACTGCAGCTCAGGGCATGCAGGGTGTGGGTGAGGGAATCTGAGCCCTGGAGTCACAAAGGCCTGCTGTGTGACCTTGGGTGAGATAGTCCGACTCTCAACCTCAGTTTTCTTATCTGGTAAATGGGAATCACAATAGCAATTCTAACATTGCTGGGTTGTGATAAAGGCTAGAAATAAGGCTTGTTCAGGGCTTAGCACAATGCCTGGCACAGAGAGTTTCTTAACTTGGTCAAGGGAACCATGGATAGATTTTTTCATCAATTTGTAACTGAAATTTAGGATTAACTTCAATTACGAATGAAGACAAGAAACCACAGGGGTATTAGCAGCACTTGTGAGTTTGTCGCCAACAGAAATTACAGATATTTTCATAGCACATTACAGTTGATATCTTGAAATATCATTTACATCACCACTGCTTCAAATTATGATAGTTGTTGGATTCATCACTAATTCTTATTTGATGTATTAATAAAGAAGTCTATTTGTTGTTGTTAGTGCTGTCGAGTTGATTCTGACTCCTGGTGCCCCTGTGCACAGCAGAGCAGAACCTTGTCCTGTCTTTTTGCGCCATCCCCTCCCCTTCCAGCATTCTGTCAGACAATGCTCCGCTGCTATTTACAGGGTTTTTGTGGCCAATTTTTTTGGAAGTGGGTGGCCAGGTTCTTCTTCTAGTCTGTCTTATTCTGGAAGCTCCGCTGAAACCTGCCCACCATGGGTGACCCTGCTGGTATTTGAAATACAAGTGGTATAGCTTTCAGTGTCACAGCAACACACAGCCACCACAGTATGACAATCTACAGACAGGTGGTGTGGTTCCCTGACCTGGAAATGAGCCCGGGTTGCAGTGGTGAGAGCACCGAATCTTAACCACTAGACCACCAGGGCCAGCTGGATATCTATTACAATATCACAATTTAAAAAATATTTTGATAACTGTATTTCAATATACTTGGCTTCCATTGTAATCCTATGTACTATATTTTATGCATTGAGAAACATTATTCTGAGAAGTGATCCATAGATTTTACCAGATTGCCAAAAGGGTCCATGGTTCAAATAAATGTTAAGAATTCCTAGATTGATACTATAAATTGTAGCTAGATGATGATGATGACGATGATGATTCTCAAAGCCTCTGGAGCAGTAAGAGCCTTGCTTGGGTGATGCCCAGTGGAGCAGCTGCCCCCTGGAGGACATCCTGGCTCCATATGCCCACGAGCTGGTGGAACATCAAGAAAGCCATTGAATAGGAGGGCCACACTGGCTACCTGGTGTTCTCTCTCACCCCCTGGAAGTCCCAGCCATTGTTCACCTGGCCCCAGACAAGGCTGTCTAATCCAGAATGGCACCAGGTGCAAATCCCAGCTCCATGCCCACTGACTGGGTGTTTCCCAAGTTATTTTCATGCTCTGACTCCTGCAGGAGCCTGACACAGCCACTCCTGGAGCCTGGGAAACATGGCTCCTGGATGTCCTCGACAAGTACCAATTGCTAATACTCTGCCATGATCTGTGGTTCAGAAAACCTAGACATGGCACCTTCAGCCCTAGAAGATGTCATGAGAGGCAAACCAAATGCCCTTGAGGCCAGACTGTCTGTATCTGTGAGCTGTTCTGGAGCTTGGAAAAATGTTTGGAAAGTAAGTAATTTTATTGGTTGAGTTCACACATTGTGGAGGAAATGGAGCTTAATTTGCAGAGAAGGACTGTGGATAAATTGCTACTTGGGCAGTTAATACTGTGTCATCTAGCTAAGGCATTTTAGGAGCTCCCTAGAAAATCACTGAGTTGTTTCTTATCCTTCCAACTGGGAAAAACTGGGCACCCAAAAGCTGGCAGTAGAAATTCCACTTCAGGAGCTCCCCTAGGCACTCAAAAATACATTCGTTGAATGAAGCAGCTCTTTCATTCCTCTCCACAAACCTTTGAATTAAATGCTATTATTACTCATACTTTAGAGATAGGGAAACTAAAGTAAACCTATTTGCCCAAGGTTGCACAGGTAGTAGGTGGTAGAAGCAGGATTTGGACCCAGTTCAGTGTAGCTCCAAAGTCTATATTCTTAGCCACTATTCTAACCAGATGTATCCTCGAAGAACTACAAAGACTGAACAGCTCGCTGGATGATTAGGTACATTTAAAGCAGCATTTGGGGTAGTGGTGACTTTTGATGCTGAATAAGTCTCTGGCTGTAGTCAACACATCAGCCTTGAGTATTGAACTTGAAGAGATGAAAGTGCTGGTTGATTTGACAATTGGGAGCCAAAGGATGCGTTGTCAGCTGAATTACTATGACGAGAGCATCAGCTGCATGGAGACAACCCTTTCTGGTCCCTTGTCATCCTGTCTTTCTCTTAGAGGGATGTGTCAGGAAGGATCATTTCAGCTGAACTCTATGCTGCCCTGCGGTGAATGCTCCAGATTCCTGTCCCTGGGTGATATCAGGCTTTCTTTTTGTTTCTAGCTTCAGCAGAAAACTCCAACCTCTTTTCTCTCATATGATTTTCAAACAAACCAGGAACATTCATCACAATGTTCAACCACTGAGTTTCCCAGTCTAAAATTCTGATCGATTCATTGATGTTCCCAGATCAGATATAAGCATTAGCCAGAATTCTGCAGTTTTACACAGTGCTTTTGAGTCTGCAGAATGCCTTATAATTATTTCCCTAAGCTTTTCCGAACAGTGGCATCTATTTTACGTGATATAACCATGCACTCAGTACCAGCAATATGTTATTAAACGTTTAACGACTGACTTTTTCCATAGAAAAAACAAAAGCCCTGACTTGTAGTGTTTGCTGATTTCTGTGGTGTAAATACTCACACCTTGGCTGATTCCAAGCTACCAACTTGATATCACTGAACACGAAATTGGTAAGAGAGGCACACAATTGGCTCTGGCAAACTGGTACAAGCTGGCCCAGCACAATACAGCCCAGGACCCAGCACGCAAACATGTTATGAAAAAGCTCATTTTTTAATAGTTCTTGGAATACCAAAAACTCACTAGGAGTCCACGGTGAATAACAAGTGATTAAGGGTATTTGAGACCCAGCTGAGCAGCAAGATCTTGGGAGCTGATAGCATTGTGCCTCTTCTGTTCAAAGCCAACTGCTAGGGCAGCAAATGCAGGGATCAGGAAAAAAAGCCTGGGCATCCACCACAGTCATTAAAGCTGTACACAGAGTAGACAAAGCTCATTCCACCACATCTCTCTCAAGCACTTCATACCTAGACAAGCATTATCCCATGGTTCTTAAGCTTTATTCCTCAAAATAAGTGTGAGGCCGGTGAGTTACATACCTCTAGCTTCCCCAATGCCTCTGAGGTGAACATCAGCTTGGCTATGTATTTGGGGGCCTCAGCTTTGTTTTATTTCTCTTTGATCATATCTATTAGTTTTTTATTTCATCCTATATATTTTCTGCCAACTCTTTCAAAAATGTCCACGGGTATCAATAAATAAATGTATATAAATTAAATGAGTGAATGAATGAAATCTAAATACTTTGTAAATTGCAGAATAGTTGTTGTTATAACTAACAATGGCCCACCCATCACAAGTCCCTGCTCTCAGAGTCAACCTCAGAGGCATTCACCTCCACTCCAATTCTCAGGAGGGTCCTAGATAAGCAAAGAGCTAATAGTCTTCATCATGATGGTAATGAAAATAGCAACTACCAATTGTCTACTACATGACAGATATTTGACATATGTTATAGGGGGAAACACTAATGATGTAAGAAAAATCACAGCCTCTTTCCCTCAGATTTATTTGAGTGAGAGGAAAGGAATAGCAGTGAAAAGAAATGGGAAGAGGTATGAACGATAAGGACCCACATAGGTGGGATATTCGAGACAGTCTGGGAGAGTTTGGGAGAACCAAGAAGAACTGAGGGCAAGGAGAGAAAGAACCTTCTAAGATGCTTAGGTGTGTTTCACAGATGAAGAGAGGCAGGTATAACTGTTTTTTGTGGGATTTTTTTGAGAACTATTGCTACAGGTTATGAATTGTATCCCCTTTAACATTTTGAGAAACACTTTGAGAGACAAGAATTATATTTAATCACTTCTGGTTGCTAGATATTTCTTATTGTGACAATATACTAAGGCTGGACCATGTGGAGCTCCAGTTATATGAATGTAAAATATATTATCTCGGTCACTTAAAACAGTTCTTCAAAGTAGGCATTTTTATTCTCATTTTATGGATGATGAAACAGAGGCTCAGAGAGAATAAGCAACTATTCCAAGACTACACAAATTGATAAGTGACTGAGCCAAGATGCAGTCTCCTACTAAGAAAATAACGTTGACTATAATAAGAGTAGCAATATGCTGTTTACAGAATATTAAAAACAAACAAAAACCACCTATTGGGGAGACATCTGTGTATAAGTGATGAGTTAACAACATTCATGCTTAGTAAGAGTTTAGGTGGGATGACTGGTGTAATTGCTCCGAGTCAAGAAAGTTCTCAGAGGTTCTCCCGGCCTAGGGTGTAACAGAGTTCAACACTGACACCTGCACATTCATTGCCCCAAACGGGGGAGTGTGCCAATCCCAAGAAGTAAGTTGTGGCAGAGACCTTGTGTAATATCCCAATATCTATCCCTCTTTTCCTCCACATTTATAGGGGCACAAGGCTTCTCAAAATAAAGATGCCCCATGGCCCTTTAGGGGAAGGGGGCTGTGAATCAAGTTCTGGTGCATGCAGGCCCCGCAGAAGTGGTGTGCCCAAATCTTAGGAGGTTTGTCTTCGCAGGGAAGGGGCATGCTGTCAACTTCCCTCTGTGTCCTCCTACCATTGTCCAGAATGTGGACATGGTGGTCAGTCATCTTGGGCCACCAGAATGAGGCCTCACCCTGGGAATGGCAGAGCCAAACCACTGTTAGACTGGGTCTTTGTCAGAGCAGCCAAACCTTGCTTTTAACCTGATAACCCAGCAACTCCACTCCTTGCTGTATACCAAAAAAAGGAGTGCAAAAGTCTATCAAAAGACAAGCACAAGAATACTCACAGCAGCTTTTTCATAATAGCCAAAGGCTAGAACCAACCCAAACATCCATCAGTGGGAAAATAGATAAACTAATAGTAGTATATTCATATCATGGAATACTGTACAGCAGTTAAAAATGAGGTGCTGATCCATTCAACAACATGGATGAATTTCATGGACATAATGTTAAAAAATACATTTTGTGTGATTCCATTTATACAAAGTTCAAGAACAGGCAAAACTAATCTATGGTGACAGAAGTCAGAACAGTTACCTTTGGGTGGGATAAATTGACTGGTAGAGGACATGAGAGAACTGCCTGGGGGTGCTGATGGTGTTCTATATCTTGATTTGGGTGGTAGTTATACAGATATTTATATAGTTATGGTTATAGTTGTAGTTATATATGTATCTGTGTAATATTTTTTTAATCTGGCCTTTTTTTTTTTTTTTTTTTTGCTGAGGAAGATTGGCCCTGAGCTAACATCTGTTGCTAATCTTCCTCTTTTTGCTTGAGGAAGATTGTTGCTGAGCTAACATCTGTGCCAATCTTCCTCTATTTTGTATGTGGGTCACTGCCACTGCCACAGCATGGCTTGATGAGTGCTGTAGGTCCATGCCTGGGAACCCAATCTGGGCCACCAAAGCAGAGTGTGCCAAACTTAATGACTAGGCCATGGGGCTAGCCTCTAATCTGGCTTTTTTTTTTTTTTAAAGATTGGCACCTGGGATAACATCTGTTGCCACTCTTTTTTTTTTTCTTCTTCTTCTTCTTCTTCTCCCCAAAGCCCCCCAGTACATAGTTGTGGGTCCTTCTGGCTGTGGTATGTGGGATGCTGCCTCAGCATGGCCTGATGAGTGGTACCACTCATTACCCACTGATAAGTGGGTGTCCACGCCCAGGATCTAAACCAGCAAAATCCTGGGCTGCCAAAGCGGAGTGCGCGAACTTAACCACTTGGCCACGGGGCCAGCCCCTTATCTGGCTTTTTAAATCCTCTTTCTTCCATGAATTTTTCTTCTAAACAAGATAGAACAAATTCCATGTTGAGGAAAATCACCTGCACACATAGACACACACATGTGCACACCCCTCAGAACAAGACAGAAAGCTCAAATACTGTGGAAAACATACTCTACTCACTACAAATAATTGCACCATCAGAGACACAAAGGAGAAATTAATTTGTGCTTACATGTTAGAAAAAATAGATTACTTCCAAAACCCAGAGAATACAATATCTCTCTCAGGACACGAAGTTTCCATGGATGCAAGGGCCAGAGTCAAGAGAAGGAGAAAAAAGTCATGTTAGAAGCAGCAAAGTTTGTCTTTTCCTCCTCAAATGTCATTGCACACTGATCACTAAATCACTCTCATGGCTTATTAAAGTAAATGTCACTGAAAGTTACGGACACCACCTTATTCATTAAATGCACTTGAAGAGCTTTCTGGGGGAGAATTTTCTTTTCAATCGAATAGGAGGTTTGCATTGCAGTGAGGGGGCTATAACCCACACCTGCCAAGAGGTCACTCCTAACAGTGAATGGGTGTTGGATGAGATGTTTTCATTCTCAGGCTGCACCAAAAATAGGAAGAATGTAAAGTTTAAACATTAAGCCTACTTACTCACAATGCATTCGTCTATCTCCACCTGACATTCATAAACCCACAGGAGCACATGACAGCCATGTGCTAAAGAAGTCATGAGTACACCTTCCTAGACTATCCATTTGCTCCCTGGTAGAGTATATATATTATAAAGAGCAAAATCACATATATTGTAAATGCAAAATCATCATGCATTTTTTTTTGAGGAAGATTAGCCCTGAGCTAACATCTGCCAATCCTCCTCTTTTTGCTGAGGAAGACTGGCCCTGAGCTAACATCCATGCCCATCTTCCTCATCTTCCTCTACTTCATATGTGGGACGCCTGCCACAGCATGGCTTTTGCCAAGCAATGCTATGTCCGCACCCGGGATCTGAACCGGTGAACCCTGGGCCTCCGAGAAGCAGAACGTGTGAACTTAACCGCTGCGCCACTGGGCCGGCCCTCATCATGCATTTTTAAGCTAAGACTTCAAAGTAATTTTGTACTCTGAATTGAACCCCAAACCATCAAGGTATTCATTCTCTTTTCTCTACCATCAGGAGCACTTCAATGGAAAAAATTGAGAAAAATTGTACTATCTAGAGTTGCACAGTCTAATATGGTATTTAAGTTTAAATTTAAATTAATTAAAATTTTAAGTAAAATCAAGGCAAATTAAAGATCCAGTTCCTCAGTTGTGCTAACCACATGCTAAGTGCTCAACAGCCATTAGTGGCTAATGGCTACCATATTGGACAATGCAGGTATGGAACATCTCCATCATCACATAAAGTGCTATTGGACAGAGCTAGTCTAGATTATAAAAATCTGTTTAATTTATAGAGATGCTTCAAGATCCTTCCACCCTAGCTTGAGAAGAAGAGGGGAAGGTCTGAAGTATCAGATAGGCTGTTGCAGAAACTGACCTTAATTCCATGGTCACGTTAATTGAGAGTCTTCCAGGTACTAAGTGTTGGGAAAACCAAAGAATCAAAGAAACAGGCATAGACTTTGGCCTCAAGAAATGTGCCCATCAATTACTCTAATACAAGAACATAGTACCAGACCTTTTATCAACACCACATTCAGAATACCACTCTCCACTCAACCCACAGAACCTAAAATAGCTTCAATTCCCAAATTGAGCCCATCCATTAGTAAAGCAGGCAGAAAATGAATATTAACAACTGGCACGGAACTCATCTTGGGGGTTAGGGGTTACAGTTGGGGGTCCTGATTTTGGTTGGGAAAATCCCTTTGAAGCTACTGGAAGTGAACTGTGAGATTCAGTGCAAAGTGGTTAAAAGTAAGGCTACTGATGATCTGACAAAGTGCTCTTCATGACACAATGGATTGGGTGTTCGTTCTCAAGAAAGAAGGACATGGGGGGCTAGAAGAGGCAGTAATGAGAAGGGAAAAAGGAAGCTGACAAAAGGACATGGTACTAGGGTTAAAAGGAGCGAAGCAGTCAAGTGTAAGTGCTTTTCCAATTTATTCCCCCATCTCTAGTTGGCACATGCATACCCACTGGCATACATGGCCACCATGGTCTAAGATGGACATGGCGCATCTTCCTGGACCTTTCATTTTACTCCATAATATAAGGTGGGCTGGCCCAAGGATATTTTAAAAACAGGGATATTGGAAGTTCAATCTGAGGTTGTTTGCCATGGTAGATTGCAAAAATGGCTACAATAATTTCCCTTTCTGTATCCACACTCCTTTGCAAAGTGACTTTGTCACTCCTCCCATCAAGAGGTGAGTCTGTTTCTCCTTCTCTTGAATCTAGGCTTGTTTCATGACTGGTTTTAGCCAACAGAATGCAGCAGAAACTGCATCGTGCCAGTTCCACATGTAGGCCTCAAGAGGCCTGTTCCCACTCTCATTTTTTATTCATTTATTATGGAGTAAAATGGAAGGTCCTGGGAGACATGCTTCCTAGTGGGTCTCCCAGCTTCCACTCACTTCTGCCCTGCCTCACTATATTCTCAGCACAGCAACATAAGCCAGAACATGTCCTTTCTTTGCTCAAAGCCCTCCAAGAGCTCCCCACCTCACTCAGCGTAAAAGGAAAAGGCCTCACAATCACCCACAAGGTCCTGCATGATCTGCAGTGTAACCCTACCTCCTGACTTCTCTGAGTTCATCCCCCACCACTTCATGCCTCCCCCTATCTGCTTCAACCACAAAAAGCAAGGCCTCCTTGCTATTCCGTGAACATGCCAGGCACACGTTCCTGCCTCAGGACCTTTGTACTTAGTATTTCCTCAGCTTGGAATTTTCTTCCTCCAGATATCCACGATTCATTCCCACCAGGGTTTTACATGTCAACTTCTCAATGAGCCTTTCCCTAACTGCTCAATTTAATATGGTACCCTCAGCAATCCTCATCCTCCAGCTTTATTTTTTTCATTGCATTATCACCACCTAACAAGCTATACAATTTATGTATTTTGTTTATGTTGGTCTCCTCATAGTCTAGTCTCCTTCCTAGACTGTAAGTTCTCTGAGGGCAGAGATTTGTATGTGTTTTGTTTACTGATGTATCCTCAACACTTGGCACAGTGCCAGGAACATAGGAGCGGCTCAATAAATAGCTGTTGAGTGAGTGAATGAATGAATGAAACTTCACTACTATAGCAGACCATCAGTGCTCCAAGCATATCTCCCAGACCTTTCTGGTAAGCTCAAGTAGATTTCCAACTGTCAGTGCCTGCATCTCTGAGCCTGAGGGCCAATTTTCCTGAACCAGTACTGCGGAAGGCCACTCTGCCCACGTACAAGGTGGGCTGGTGATGCTCGGGGACTAATGCCCCCAGAAGCAGCCCCCAAACCAATGACGCTTGGGAGGTTGGAATATAAATACTGCAGCTCCCTTGCCCCTTGGGTGGGATGGTTGTCCTGCAGGATTAAGCTTGATAATGCCCCTTTATTGGCTTCCCTCTTTTCCTGCTTGATAGCCTCATGACCTACTAGTGTTCCTGAATCCCTCAAATGACCTGCACTTCGCTCATTGTCTCAGGGTCTGTTTCTTGGGGAACCAAACCCAAGACAGCTGAGAGACCTGGCCAATTATACATTGAATGGACATTTTCTGAGCCTCCACTATGTGCCAAACCCACGTGTTGAGCCTAATCCAAGATGTTTAACTCCTGCCCTCAGCCTAATGAATGAGGCAGAGGTAGACTTAGGAAGGCTGGTAAATTATAAACTATATGACCATCCTCACCATTTACCACCATCCAGGAGGAAAAGAGAGGGAAGGACTAAAAAGGCCATCACAGCTTTCCTCAACAGCTGTCCCCAAGCCCCAGTGACACGTCCCCAGCCCATCTCTAAAATTAAATATCCAAAGGTTGCTCTACTTCTTCTTTAGGCTTCGGATAGAATGTACCATGTCCGTCATGTGGCTTAACCCAACTAATCCAAGCATTGTGAAGCTATCGCAGATCTAGAAACTGCAGCCCTTCCCTGCCAGCACCCCCCTCTTTACTCTTTCTTGGTCCCCACTCTCCCCCACCCCCATCCCCCCTAGAGTCATTCCCTCTGGCGGATAAATCAGAGCTCTGAATTCTCTTGTGATGTTGTTACAAGCTGGCAACGGGCATGACATGTAGCAGGGGAGGGCATATGAGCCCCTAAATCAGAAATAATGAGATTCCTCTCTCAGAGGCAGCATGAAATGAGAGGTAAAGAGCGAGGCGGCTGGAGATAGGAAAGGGATGAGGGCGGGCAGGAAGGGAAATGAGGTAGCTTGGGGCAGCTTTAACCCAGCTTGTGCTAACATGCTTTTAGAGGTGTGTGTGAGTTAAAGAGTGTGTGCCTCCCTGTGTGAGCACAGACACGGGCAGCACACATAGCTGGTAAATTACAGATAACTGACAGGAGAAGCAGAAGAGGCTTATGGGAAAATGCTCCTGTCCAATGATCACAGGCTGTTGGGCATCTCTGATTAAACAGCACTTACATATATGCAGGAGAGATTCTTGGGAAGTAGTTCCAAGATGTAAACTTGGCCTAAAAGACAAAACAGAAAACAGGAAACAGAACACCAGATGGATGGACAGACAGGCACACTGAGCAATCAGAGTCAAGCTCTCAGGAACCAAGTGGCTACCAAGCTCTTATTTCCTCTGCAGCAAGTGCAGGTCACTCTCAGGAGGAACTGGGGGCTGGAACCTGCTCTCTTTCTTGGCTTGTTATCTGAGTGACATTCATTCTCCGTGTGGCTGGAAGCCAGTGGAATACTAGTCTACACTGAGAGTCTTGACTTCTTTCTGATCTGGGCAGGGTGTCTGCTCTGGGACCAGCTTCCTTCTTGCCCCTCCTGCCCCACATTTCTGAATGGCTGTTGGGCTGTGGCTACAGCCCAATTCAGAAGTTAGAGGGAAATAAAATGGCTCTCTGCAGATCTATACCACCAGGGGATTTATGAGTAGTTGAGTCACACTGATTCCATCCTTCTAGTCTCCTTCTCCATTCTTCTCTACCCTTCTCCCAATCCCTTAATCTTCCTATGTTCTAGAAATTATGGCTCATTCATTCTAGGGCAGGAAGGAGAGGAATGCAAGAAGATACATACCCTACTCCACATTCTCAGGCACAGGTAGGGTTTTTAGTTCCCCGGTCTAGGATGATGCTTTTGAAAGGCTTTGAAAGTCTGAGTCTGGCTTGGGGCTAATGGTTAGAGCAAGACTGAGATGTTATAGTGGATGCTGTGGTGTACTGCCCAGACCCCCATTCTAAATTGAGTTACTTCTTCCCCCAGCTTCTGGGAGTGTTGGCTGCTGAGGTCTCACAGCTGTTTCCTGCTCAGGGAATTGCCTTCTGCGGAAGGGAAGTGCCTCACCCAAGGTTCAGTCCCCTACCTAGGGGCAACCTGCACCAAAAGACTGGTCGATTGGAGGATACAAAGGCCCAACCTCCTTGCCTCAATTGGGACAACTCTAAAGGACCCACTCACCTCCAAAGCTGAGGCCTTTGGTGTGCTGCATGGCAGTTCAACTCCTCCCCCTGCCCATTCTCCACCTTCCCTCACTCTTGTGTTGATCCCACAGGCACCCCTAGCAAGCTTCCTGTATGCAAATCTCTGTCTCAGAATCTGTCCAGGGAACCCAACCTAAGACAGCTGTTAGGAGGAAGCACATTGTCCTGAAACCAATTACCAACTAGATTCTTCATTGAGCTCAAGGCTTAAACAGAACACATCAAAATTCAATAAAACCTAGCTTTCTCAGCACACAGAGATTTGCATTAGATAAATCATCTAGTGGTGGATTTCAGGGAACAGAAGGAAAGAGCAGGGAAAACTTTCAGTTCTACATGAAGCTAGAGGGTCCACCATTTTCCTTAGGTCCCAAGTCATTTCAATCTTCAGTGGCAAAGCCTTAACCGCGAAATATGGTGCCTAAGGTACTGTCCAATTGAACTATAAGGCAAGGATGCAAGCCCCTTGTGTAACTTTACTTTTTCCAGTAGTGACATTAAAAAAAGTTAAAAAGAATCAGGTGAAATTAAGTTTCATCATATATTTTATTTAACCCAATATGTCTAAAATATCATTTCAACGTATGATCAACGTAAAAAATTACTAATGAGATACTTTACATTCTCTTTTTCGTATTAAGTCTTTGAAAGCCTATGTGTTTTTTACACCTAAAGCTCATCTTAATTTGGGTGGTAAATTTTCATCAGAAACATGTGATCTCTATTTAGATTTCATGAAATAGTTGGAAAAGTAGATTCAAATACCAAAATTGTTCCAAAGGTACTAAAACTTTTCCAATAACTGAATCAAGTATCAATTTTTTAATTTAAATGAATTAAAATTAAATACAATTTAAAATTCAGCTCCTCAATCACACTAGCCACATTTCAAGTGTTTTATAGCCTCCAGCGGCTAGTGGCTGCCATATTGGACAGCATAGCCCTAGAGTTCTTGACAACTGAATAGTCTGGGTCAATAATAAACTGGTGATTTAGTTGATTAAAAAAACCAACCAGGTTACTCCTCCTATGGGAAGAAGTATCCTCCCTCTCAGGGACCTGGCTTGTTCCTATATGTCAAAGAAAAAGCTTCCAGTACAAGCGGACCACTGTTGGAGAACACTACACTTTTTTCTATATGGGCTCTTTAAAAAGAATTCCATCTACCACCACTTCTTCTTTCCCACTACTTAGTAAGTTGGGTTCTCATTTTTCTTCTGATCTCCATCAAGATTTTATTGGCACACGCATGTTTCCTGGCCTGGCTTGATAGTCTTGATATTCTGTGGTAAATAAATCATGTGTGTTTACCTTCGAACTTTTCACTGTCTGCATATTATTGGAAAACTTGAATCTTCCTTACTCAAATTTGTACTTAATACATGGTCCCTGTTCCTTTGACACCCTTGAAAAAGCAGAATATAACGTTTTCTTCCGGCTACAGCTGCTGTCTGGAACTTGAATTCCATTTGCTAAAAGAAAACATGCCTTTGGTATCACACATTGAAGGATTCACCAGTGAAAAGTGCTCTGCATATAGCGGCTACATCATTCTACTGGATCAGTGTCCTTAGGCCCAAGAACTCCAGACTGTCTCCCACTGGACTCTACAAAGTGCCCTATGCTGGTCTGGGATGGCCTAGACACTAGACCCAGTTGCCTCTGGTTACAGGATTTGCAGGGAACGCTTCCTGTGCTCACAAGTGGACAGCACTAGGGCATAACCACTGACCTTTGACCTCTCAAGGTATGTTGAAAGCTGTCTTGCCTTGCAGAGAATGTCTTTCATGTATTTAGAATCAAAGGGGGTTCCAGCTGGAAGGAACATTAGAAATCAATTCGTCTCTCACTGTGGACCTCAATGGTGGAAGCCTGAATAATTGGATTGGGTGAAATTTTCATCTTTAAGAGGGCAAGAAGATCTGCTTTTTCATTATCCTAAACAGCCCAAATGTGTCTGTCACTGTCACTCCCATTCTTCCTGTTCGTCTCTCTCTCTCTCCCTTTCACTTTCTCTTTACTTCTTGCCCCTGATCTCCCTTAAAGTCAGAGACGATCCCTTCAAGATGCAGAATCCTTGGTGCATTCCCTGATCACATTTCACGTACCAACTAAATGCCTTGATCTTAACACAAGTGGACATGGCGTCGGGAGACTCCCTGGAAAAATCAAGCCTATCGGATTGCAACCCAAAGCCAGAATGAGACACAAGAATCCTCGAACAAATTTATGACCACTTCTCCACCACTTTATAAGGCAGAGTTCATCAGATGACATTTTGCTGTGAAACCATTCAGTGTTCTCTGCACTAAGATTTCACCCCAGAGGTTAAGTGCCTTAACTAGGTATTAAGCTCCCATCAATCCCTTCCCTGTCCCGCAAGCACACATCCCCATCCCTGAAGGTCCATGCACAGGGATTCTCCTTGTTCACATAGGCTTCATTTCCTACTGGCTTATATATGCACTGGGAGAAGCATCTCTTAGCAACGTACCTTCTTACGGTTTGATTTCGACTTTGCTAATTTCCTAACTATAAAGATAGACTTTCTGTCTTGTCTTTCTAACATAGTTAGATTTCACTTAGACCCAGAGAAAAGAGCCCCAAAATGTGGCTTGAACTTTTTCATTCTAGCGTAACCTTCATCTCCCCGTGGTTTTAATTACAGCAGTAAAACAACATAAGTAACACTGCAAACAATAAAGACATTTGTTAGAAGGGAATTAACAAATGATACTACAACAACGATCATATTCAGAGGTTAGAAACCAATCCATATCAATTGAAATGTTGTTTTAAAATAGCTTGATTTAAACGATAATTGGATAATCTGTGATTTTTAAAAAATCTAAGTGTTGCTCTTTTCTACCCCAGTGGCTCGTGCAAAACTGAGAAGGCAGGAGAAGGAGAGGTCTAAACCATAGCCTCCCAGCCATGGAGGTCTGAAGGTCTAACCTAGTCAGCAGGCCTCCTCATGGCTGTGGTTGGCTATGGTCTCAGTACTCCACCATCTCTAATGTGCAGAGATAAAACAGACATATACAAACCAAAGTAAAGAAATACACAGCTGAATAAGAAGAAAGGTATGGAATAAAAGACTCAACCAAACCAAAAGCTGGTTCTTTGAGAAGCCTAATGAAGAGATAAACCTCTGGCAAGAATAATCAAAAAACAAAGAGAAAATGCAAAAATAAATAATATTGGAAATGTAAAAGGATACAGCACCTAAAACTTTCCCCCATTAAATATAGGTTCCAGCTATCCTCCTTGGGTATCAATTTTCAGAATTTTAAAGCCAGTTTCATTCATTCATTCATTCAATATGTATTGCTGTGCCAGGGATACACAATGATCAAAAACTCCCATCTGAAGCCCACCTTGTCTGTCAACTGATATAAAACAAAGAAAGAAAATCAATATGTCACATGCCAGGTAGCAGAAGTACCTTGAAGAAAAGTAAAGCAGGTCAGGAAGTGGAAAATGATGAAGAGGTTATTTTATACAGGGAGGTCAGAAAACGTCTCTTTTAATTGGGTGACTTTGAGCAAAGCCCTGAAAGAAATGAGAAAGCAAGCCATGAGAATATGTGGGAAAGAGAATTCCAGCCAGAGGGAACAGCAAGTGCAAAGGGCCTGAGGCATATTAAGGAGACCAGTGTGGCTGGAAAGCAGTGAGGGAGTTGGGGGATTTGAGAAGAGAGAACGGCAAAATAAGGGCTGATATTCTTATCATGCTTATCTCACAGGTCCAGCAGCAATCACAGAAGTTTGAGCATGTAGAAGGGCAAATATGAAGGACTAAGTTCTGCTCTGAAATGGACTTAGAAAGGGGAAAAAAGAGGCAAGGGGGAGCATTTTTATTTGGGTCTGTCTCTATGACACCTTGGCTTCTTGCGCAATAGATTTACCAGAGAAACAAAAACTCAGACCACTGTCACCATAACATATCACACAGGCCCTTGACAGTCTGTGAGAGATTGTGAAATGGGCAGTGCATGGGAACAGAATATTCTGGTCTGGATAATTAAGGGGGAAAGCCCTGGAGTCAGACTGCCTGGGTTCAGCTCTGTCTCTTTTAGTTGTGTGTCCTTAGGAATGTCACCTAACTGCTTTACCCCTCACTTTCCCCAGCTGTAAAACAGGGATAAGAACATGGCTGCCTCATGGGGCTGATGCAGGCTGGAGCGAAGTAAGGCCCATAAAGTGGCAGCCCTGTGTGGGTACGTCAGTCCTCCTGAGGTGTGCTCTCTCAAGTGAGGACAATGAACCAAAACCTTCTGTTTGCAAACTTTTTTTTTTTTTTAACTACAGAACTCATTCTTAAAACAAAATATTGTATGGAATTTCAACAGTGTCTAGGAGCCACATAAAAGAGTTGCTCTGGTTGAAGGCAGAGAGCCCCAGGGCCCCACTCAAGCTCCTTCCTCCCCTCAACGAAGACCCTTGAGCTCCCCGAGCCAGATGGGGCCGAATCCAAAAAACACTGGACAGGTGAATGTTTTGTGAGGCCTCTTCCAGTCCTAAAATCCCATAACTACCTTCACTTACAGAAGATGAGGGGAAAAAACGAAACAAGATTTCTGGTGAAATAGTCCCTCTTGAATGATCCAGAATTTCCTCTCTTGGATATATATCCAATAGAAATACAAACACACATTCTCCAAAAGTCACATGCAAGAATGTTCATACAAGTGCTATTAGTAATAGCCCTAAACTAGAAAATACCCAGATGCCCATGGACAATAGACTGGATAATACCTGCACTGTGGCCCGCGTACACGATGGAATGCAGTGTAGCGATGTGGATGAATGAGCCACTGCCATACACCACGGCAGGGCTAATCTCACAAACATACGCTGAGATACAAAAAGGCGCATATTTGTATAAAGTATGAAAACAAGCAAAATTAATCTATGCTGTTAGAAGTCAGCATAGTGGTTACCCTGGGCGTGGTCGAGGGGTGGATACAGACAAGAAGGGCTTCTGGGGTGCTGGTAATGTCTATTTCTCATTCTGTCTTGAGGTGAACAAGTCATAAATTTTTATCAAGCTGCACTGTTAATTTTGGTACACTTTTCTACATTTATGCTATACTTCAATTTAAAAATGTATTGGAAAGGAATTCTTGGTGAGGCCGAACTCTGATGGTAACTAGCCCTTCGTGTGGTCATCGGTTTTGGTGCCACAACCAGGATGTCACTCTCTCCCAGTTCCTTCAAACGGCAATGATGGGAGTGCACAGAAGCAGCAAGCCCCGCACTGAGGGACGCTTCTTCTGTTCGGGCTACCCTGTATATAGCTGAACCTGCCAAAAGCTCACATCTCAAGCTGCAAGAGAAATGTTTTAACATAGTTTACAAACTGTGATGGATGCTGAGGGAGTTTTTATTTTGGATGCCAGGGTGAGCTTATTCCTCATCTTTTTTTAACACTGGCAAATACCACTACAGAAAAAACTAGCAGGGGATGTAGCAGGTGAGAAGTGTACAACAATTCCATGTCATGTCCAGAAATCACACGGCTTTGTTTCCTTTGTCTATTACAGTGGATTAATGAGTCCACTTTGGATGTTCATAATATAAGCAGCAACAGCCCATTCCCAAAGGCCCAGGGTACAAGTGGGGTTTAGTGAGAGATAAAAATCAGTATGATGATTTATATTAATGTATTCAAATCCACAAATTTGTTCTTTCCCATGAAGAGTTTGTAAGTATATTTCACATGCTTTTAATTGACTAAATTTTTTTAAAAGCCAATTAATTAAGTTGAAACCTTGGCTCCTATCAATCACATGATATATCTTTTTTCAGATTTTTTTTTATCCCAGTTTCACCTATATACCATAGATCTGATCGTCTGACCATTTCAGAAACATTTCTGGTTAAGAAATACCCTTGTGTGAATTTTGTTTGTTTTTGTTTTCTTTTTTGCTTTTTCTTTAAAATCTAGGCTGTCCAATTATTGGGTTAAGAGCCAATTAAGTAATTAATTAGTGAAATGGTAGTTAATTTAATTTTTAAAAAACTACATCTAGGGGAATAACTTTAAGTGAGAAAATTTAGGTTCTAAAAACATGTTCAGTTATAATTGGCAAAATTATAACTTGGAAGAATGGTAAACTCCAAATCCAATTTTAATTACTATGAAAGTTAATGTCACCCCCTCCATGACCCCCACCCCCAAGAAAAAGTGGTAAAGTAGTAGGAACCCAGTATGCCCAACTCTTATAACAGTGCAACCTTATCAAGCTCCTTTGTTTAGTCTGAAATGAAACCAAGAGATGAAATGCTGTGTTTGACACTGAAAGTATAGAGCAAGAGTTGGGGAAACTAGATACACCCCCGTGGTAAGTGAAGGTACATTTCTGTGTCTCCTTTTGAAATTTAAAGGAAAGAGAGTCAACTTCGATAGGACCCTCCTCGTTCATTCGGAGCATTAAGGTAACGTAGGGGACAAGACAAATTAGGAAACAAATGGTAGAGCAGAAAGAGCAGTGGATTAGGAGTGCAGCTGGACACCCAGGACTGTCCCTTTCATCTCACCATGTCTAAGGACCAGGGATCTGAAGCCCTCCCAGGCCTTCTAAGCTCTCATGCTCTGGGATGAGATGTTGAGCATGGAAGCCCATCAAAAGGAAGCCTTCACTTCATGTGAAGCCACTGGCCATTGTGCATTAACAGCTGGTTCACGGGGACATCCAGGGCTTACACATGACTGTTTGTAAATCTGATTTTCTTCAATAGAAGCCCATGAAAGGAACCTGTGAAGAGCGTGTCCAGCTTCTCACATGATGGGATCAACCACATCAAATGGGCTTTCATCACCTCTAAAGGTACAGTCAATAGCATTAAAGTGGGATGAGTGCATTGCTCAGGGCAGCAAGGTCTACGTTTTTGGACTGCATCAAAAACGCCCTCAGAGATGATAATAAAAAGTGAGATGTTAGGGGTCTGATGCTGGCTAACAGATCTCCTGGCAACAGATTCTTCCCCAGAGATGCAAAGGAACTTTCTGTTCCTCCTTTACATTTTATTGTTGACAAGATTACAATAAGATTATTTTCAGACTCTCTTCTTTCCACTAAGAGGTGCTTGACTACCCCAACTCTGGCCAACTCTTTCCACTCAAACCATGCCTAATACACAGACCTAGCCTTTCCATTGATTGATCAGCCATGAATTCACTATCATTATTCAAAGTTTAGTTATAGACTGATCCTACCTGGGAAGTTGCTTTGTATCATCTAATTCTAACCTGTCTCGAGCACTGAAATCCTTCCTAACGCCCTAATATCAAGACATTCCTTAAAATAACCTGAGGACAACAAATTGGATTTTTCCAGACTTCCCCCATCTGTTTTCCAACCACTTCCATATGGCATCTCTATCTCCCCCTCCCCAGCCTCGCCTGCCTGCCTGCCTGCCCCACTGAGGCTCTCTCGCGGTCAGTGAGATAAATATGATGCCTGCCAGGGCAGGAAGGCAAACCTTTATTTGACTACCCCCACAATAAGCACATCTGTGCTGTTTGCATTTTCAGGAAGGCACATGCACGTGGATGCATGTCATTTTGTAGCACATGCTTACACACCCAGTGTCACAGCTAATCACCATATGCTAGACATTCAAATTCCATTATATACCAAAGGCAGGCCATACACGAAAGAACGGACAGGCAGAAGGCTGCTTCCCCTGGGGCCAAGAAGGTACCGCTGGGTAAACACCTAGCCAGATTTAAACTCCACCAGGAAATCTATATAAAACGGCTTTGGCGTATTGGACGTTACCCATGATGAAGTAGCACCACACACTGAAGAACTTGATGCTTTAAAAAGAGCCAAGGCGAACACACAAATGGAAATTGTTGCACATACAAGTAGGAAAAGGTGAAAAACAAAAACAAACTCAAAAATGATGTGTTCCCAGAAAAAGAAAACACTCTGCTAGATCCTAGCTTCCATTGTGTAAGGAGTCCATTTTTTTCCCTGGAAGAACAGATTCTTCTGAGGTGCATGCAACCCTGTTCTTGCCCCTTCATCTACTACTCCAGCAAGCTGAGAAATTAGCCAAGAGGAATTTCATTTTTCCTTCCCTTCCACAAATACCACTACAAGTATTAACGATGAACAACCTCACCCCCTCTGAGCACCACACTGAAAGGGCACAAAGAGCCCTTTCCTTTTACGCTGCCTGTTGCTGTCTTAACCACATATGACACACAGAAAAGACATTTCAATGGAAGCCTCCAAAGCGCTACTTTAATTCCTTCCATATTTTTTTGCTTTGGGGTATTTATGAAGACTTTTATGAACTGAGCAGCCAATTGCATCATTAATTCACCCTGCGGTATCATCACCTTCTCACCAAACCCATCCAAAAGCTCCTGAGTCCTGGTCAAACTCTGCACCCCAGACACCTACAATCCACATTTGCAATCGCTCGAACCACCTTACCTTGAAACATGGGTCGCCTTTCTCAGGTGACCCTCAACAGCTCTCCTGGCCCCAATGAAACTGCATCTGTGCGTCAATGACTCACTAGCCACAAAGAATGCCCTCACAATCTGGTGGCAAGTTCCTATCTTCTGTTCTACATCTTTCTTCCCAGGAATTTAAGGCATTTTGTAAACACACAGCAGTGTCCAAATATTGCCAGCTAGAGCATCAGAGACCATGCCTGCTTGGCTCAGCAGGCTGGCCTTTCCATGGGGCTGGCTCCCCCCTCTTTACACACTCTCCTGCTCTTCTGTCTCCACAGATTCACTGCTGCCATGACATGGCTGCCTCTGGTCTAAAAGCAGACCCTGCTATATATGAGAACTTGAGACATTTTGCTCTGGTATTTTTCTGACATTTCTCTTGAAGTATGGGAGGACAATGGTGGGACAAAGGGAGGACGAAGGTTTTAGCTGAGTACAATGGTGGGACATTTTCCAGTGGCACACTCAACTGGGATCTTCCAAGTTGTTCCTTGCACCTGGCTGCTGGCACCAACCCTAGAAAATCAGAGGAATCACCTCTCCCATCATCTTCATTTTCCTTCTATTACCTGAACTCAAGAGTACTTCAGAAATGGGAGTCGTTTTCCATCATTATGGGGGGGAGGGGTGTGAAGGCGGGACTCACTTCAGGGTACCGGTCAGTCCAGGACAGACTTGCTAGTTGCAATGTCCCATTGTCATGCACTGCCTCTTCTCCCAAACCACCCTGAAGGCCAGGAGCAAACCCTCCCAGTGGAGAACCAGCCACCTCTTGAGTCCACAAGCTGCTCTTTCGTGAGTCTTAAATGGTCACTGGGCCACCTCCTGGTCCCTGAAGAGAGAGCCTTCACTCTTCTTCATTTAGAATTACATCAGGCCTGGAGAAACCCAAGAGGCAAGTCAGAGACCCCAAGAGGCCACTGCCACCCTGGAATGTCAGTTTCAATAACGTCTCATTTATCTGGCATCTCAGGGTATGAGGTGCTCCATCCAAGAAATATTAATACCATCATCACCATTATCTGTAGCACTCTTTCCAAATTACATTATTTAATTCCCTCCCCTGATCAACAAAGCATATGAACATAATCTAACCTTTTTTCCTCTCTAAAAACTAACTACATACATAACTACTGTACCAAGTAGTAAGACAGTGACCTCTCCCCCAACCCCAGGAGCTATGGAGCTTTTCATGGGTTATTTGTCCTTACACCAACAGCCCTAAAACCTCATACTTTGAGTTCTTGTCTTTTTGGTAAAGTAGTTTTTCTGAGTCTTCCTTTCATTGTCCAATTGTAGTGACCATATAAGCTGTTGTCAGACTTTTTAACCTAATCCTGTTTTATTTGCTTTGCTAATCTATACAAGGTGGAAACCCAGATGAGTGAGCTTGTGACCACTGCAAAGGCACCACACTGCACACTCCAGTGTGCCACTGCATCGTAGCCCATCTGAATGGTGCCCCTGGAGTGGGGATGGTGCACAGTTGGCTCAGCCAGGTACAGTGGACAACACACTAATAAATTCCCCTGGCAAATGCATGGGTTTTGTGACAACAACTCTAGCTGCTCCTTTAGATGCCTTTTTTTCCTTTTTCTTTATTATCATCTATGTTCTGGAAAGTTCCCAGATACCTACCTCTTCCACCACTGTAAATTGAGACTGTGAAATAAAGTCTGGATACATGAAATGATGCTGTGAATTAGATAAGAGTGTTGACTCTTTGGACCTGGATTCAAATCTTCACTTGCCTGTGTACAAGCTGTGCAACCTTAGACATATAACTTACTTCTTGGAGCTTTGGTTTCCTCATCTGTAAAATGCGGATAAAAGCAGTTCTCGATGGATCAGATTGCTGTGGGAATGAAATGCTACCATGTACGTAAAGTGCTTGGAACAGAGCCAAGCACATCCTAAGTCTTCAATACATGTTAGTATCTATTAGACTTATTCTTATAGTTCAGTGGCACATCACTAAATTTCACTAAGCTGGAAATGGGCAAGACGGCACAATGGTTAACAGCCCACAAGATCTGGAGCCAGATTGCCTGGATGAGAATCCCAGGGCCACCTCTTACTAGTTGTGTGACTCTGGACAAGTTATCTAACCTCTCAGAGACTCAAGTCGTTCCTCTGAAAAATGAGGGAAACAGTAACACCTAGCTCTCAGGGGCTGTTGTGTGGTTTAAATGACTTAAAATACATGTATAAAGTACTTCTAACAGTACCTGCACCTTATAAGCATTTACTAGATGTTGGCTAACCTTGTTGCTATTATATGCTCTGACTTTGTGATCAGTTATGAAAATAGCCACAGATCCATCCTCTCCCTGTATTCAAAGCCTTACAATATGACATTGCAGATCTCCCATCAAGTGGTGGAGTCTATTTTCCCACTCCTGAATCACAGCTGGCCATGTGACTTGATTTGGCCAATGGACCATTAGCAAATAATGCAGCAAAAGCTTGAAAAAGTGCTTGAGAATTGGGGCTTGCCCTCTGTTGCTGCTCTTGGGAGCCCTGTGTCTACCTTGTGAACAAGCCCAAGCTAGCCTGCTGGAGGATAAGAGGCCACATGGAAGAGAACTAAGGCACTGTGGCCAATAGCCATATCCTGACTAACAGCCTGCCAACAGCCAGACTTGTGGCCCAGCCACGAGCCAACCTGCCTACTGACCACAGATGCATACAGGAGCCCAACAGAGGTTAGCTGAACCAGTCCAGAGGAGAAGTGCCTAGGCAACCCACAGAATTATGAGCCAAATAAACAGTTGTTGTTTTAAGCTATTAAGTCTTGGGGTGGTTTGTTATACAGCACAAGCTACCTAAACCAGGCCTTCTAGAGTCTAAAATGCAATTCCATGTACCATTCATACCCCTGAATCCTTGTCTGCCAGGCTTCTGTGGCCAGCCCAAGAACTGGATGTTGTAAGGCAGTCTAAAATAAACACACACACACACCGTGCCTTGGCTAACCAGTTTGTCTAAGGCGAACAAAACCCCCTCAAGACATTTCTATTAAAAACAGCTTAAGAGGAAAAGCTTCTTGGTATAATTATAGACACACAGATGGGATCTAAAAGTTGGAACATAACAAGCAGAAAACTTTGTGGGTGGAAGGGACATTAAGACATAGGGTGGGCTCTAAACAATTACAAGCTTCCACTCATGCAACTTGGGACTGATTAGGCCAAGGGGATAGAACTGGCTCAAGGCCATCTCCTCTGCAGTTTTCCTCAGCTCTTTCACTGACATCAGCCTCTTCCTGCTGACTCCCTATACCTGAGTGTGCATTTAGGCTTTAGATCATATACGACCCCATGTAACCCTAGAGGATCTACATTATCACGTGCATCTGCATCTCATCTACCAAACAAGACACTAAATTCTGTGAGAATAGGAACTTGTCTCAATCTCTCCTTGAACCTAGCAAAGTCCTAGCACAAATAAGGCATTCAAGAAAATCTTATCAGATTGCACAAAACTAAGCCACGCATTTTTAGGAATTCAGTGGTCATTATGTAAAAGAAGCTCTCCAAGTTAGAAGTGAATCCATATTTTGTACCCATGGAGAGGCAGCATAGCAAGAGGGTTCAAGAGCACAGACTCTAATGCCTGCCTGGGTTTGAAACGCTACCCTCTAAATTACTAACTGTACCTAGTTTCCTCATCTGTGAATGGCGAAAATAAAAGCAGCTAACTCATGGGGTCATTACGAGGTGAATCGAGGTCATAAATGTAAAGCATTATATCTATACCACAGAATACTATTTGGTAATAAAAAGGAACAAACTTCAAGAACACTACACTCAGTGAAAGAAGCCAGTCACAAAAGATCACATAGTATATGATTTCATTTATGTGACCTTTCCAGAAAAGGCAAATTCATAGAGACAGAAAGTACATTAGTGGTTACTGGGGCTGGGGGTGGGGGTGGGACTGGAGATTGACTGTAAACGGGCACAAGAGGTGAGAGAAATGTTCTGTAATCAGATTGGGACGATGGTAGCATGATTCTACAAACTTACTAAAAAAACCATTGAATGGTACACTCAAAACAGGTTAATTTTTTGCTATGTAAATTACACCTTAATAAAGCTGTTTTTAAAAATGTAAAGTGTTCAGAGAACAGTGCCTGACCCAGAATAAGCACTATATAAGTATTTATCGAATAACAGAAAAAAGCATTGCTCCTGGCAAAACCTAGCCCTAGCAGCATACCCAAGGATGCTGAACCACCCTAGTCTTTCTAACCCATTGTTCCCCCCACCTCCTCATCCCAGGGATCTAAACCTGGGGATCCTCTTCCCATGAGCCCAGGATGCCGCTAAGCCAGCCATATGTGTCTCCTTGGCTGCTACTGTCCCTCCCACTGCCAAAATGCTACACAGCTTATTAAATGCCTCTTGTTTATGTAGCTCATGATGCCAAGCTGTGTTTTATTATATTGAGCCAACTGCTCTTGTGCAAGCCTTTCGGTGGGGGAGGTGTTGGGAGGAGGCAACGATCACACTATTGAGGGAGGGAGATTCCTTAAAACCATGACTCCAAAAACAGCTGCTGATTACTCACAGAAGCCCACACATCCCTGCCCTTGACAAATGTCATGCCACAGGGTTGCTTTAACCCTGATCAACGTCTGGACAACAATACCCTCCTGGGCAGAAAGAATGAAGGAGCTAGGCAGGGAAGGGAGAGTCCGAGAAAGCAAAGAGGGAAATGCGATGGGAGAGAAAACCCAGTCTGAAATAGATTCACAGCCAGGCTCTGCCACATACGCAGTAACAGGGAGGGTTTAATTTGTAATAAGTTCCTGGAACATACAAGAGTCCCAAGCATACAATTCTTGTCAACTGTGGCTTTAGCATCTTGCCCCAAACCATCTGCATGGAGTTCTCACTCCGCCCTGTTTTATCTCCTGGCCTTCATTATGAACTGGTGCATTCACTCGGTTCCCATCAGGTCACATGCTCACTTGCTCACCATTTCCCACATCAATGATGTTGCAGTCTATCTTCCCAGCCATTTAAGTGCATCCGTCCAAATTTTTTGAGAGGGAAAGAAATACAACTCCATCTCCCCACAGTCTCCTCAGACTTGGCAAAACGGATACCTGGAGTCATGTCCAGACCTACTAAGACCAACCCACTCCCCCCACTCACTGTCAATATGCACACAATCATGCAAAGATTATTTATTGAGCATCCACACATGACAGGACCTGGGGTCCACACCCTAGTAGTGCTTCTCAAACTTGAGCATGCATCGGGATCACCTGGAGAAACGTTAAAACACAAATTCCTTGGCCCTACCCCAGAGCTACTACTTCAGTAGGTCTGAGGGTGGGGCCCAGGTTCAGCATTTCTAACAAACTCCCCGGTGATGCTAATGCTGCTGGTCCTTAGCCCACACTTGGAGTACCACTGTTCTAGAGGCTACAAAGGTGAATAACAGGTGGAGCTTGCTTCAAGGAGCTGATAATCCATTACTGGACATAAGACGTGCGTGCACACAAACATGCACAAAACAAAACCATAACACCATGTAAGACATAGTTAGTCTTAGCCTTAGGAAAGACCCAGATGGCAAGTGAGGAAAACTGAGAGAAGCGGTTGGACTGAAGTGATATCAGTGTATACACATGTGTATACATATTGATGTTTGTATGCATATATCTCCATACATAAGTTCTTCATAGGCAAAGACCTCATCTTTTCTACTTCTAATATCTAGTACAATGCGTAGTACATGGTAGATATGCAATGGAATGTTTATGGAATGAATGAATGAATGAATATGAATGCAAGCATTTGTCCATTAAATTGTATGTAACAAAGTTTCATGTCTTGGTAGCACATTTTTCTGCCTCATTAAAAATCAACGAGTCAACAGGCATTGAAAGAGCACAAGGACTGTGCCTGGAATGTTCTGTGCTGGATCCCACGGTGAGCATGACATATGTGATTCCTGCCCTCCTAAAGCTGAGAGCCTGAGGTCATCTGCAGACGATGCTCTCCATACTTGAGTCCAAAGCCCAGTGGGGCCTTTCCTAAGATTTATCTCTAGTTGGAATGCTATGGTCCCTGGCTCTAAATCCTGGTTTGTTGGCTATGGGTCTTAGGCTAAGTTACTTAACCACTCTGTGCTTCTTTTTCTTCATCCCTAAAATGGGGATAATAGTAGAACCCCCATCAAAGGACTAGAGTGAAGACTGAATTCATTTATGTCATGCACTTAGAACACTGCCTGGCACACAGAAAGTGGTTGTTAAATGCACACTTATTTTTATTACCATCATTATTACCATCATTATTGCTATCTTCATCATCATTATTATCATCAAAAGCTGACATCCTGAGGAGTGCAAGATGCTATCAGCTTATAAAGTGTTAAGCTGAGAGGTGAGGAGAAAGAAAATGCCTTCTGAGCCTCAAAAAGCCCAGCCCAGTCTTACAGCTGTCTTCCTCCACCCCTATTTTTCCCATTCTCCCCCAGTCCACTTTCATAACAGCTTCTTGAAACATCCAACCCATTTACAAATCAGGGCCATTGCTGGGATGGCTCGAGTCCAGGCGCAAGCTGGCAGGATCAAGGAAAGACGGGCCCCTCTCATTCAGCCACACACAGTCTACTTGTCACCCTTTTGGAAACCAGTGACTCAGATGTAACTCCCCGGCAAGGTGGCAGCTGGTGGGCTTTGGCAAAGCACACAAAGAGAGCACATTCTCTTCCCCAGCGACCCAGGGCACCAAGGAGAAGGTCTTAACGCAGCTCTCATTCATGCTTTAGCCTAATTAAAATGGCATTACCAGTTTCAATGGTGAGTTTCTTCTGCCAGCTGCAACTGGTTCTCGTCTCTAGAGTTTTTTCTTCTTGTTTTCACAGTTTATTGATCCCCAACATGGAACTGAGGATGGTTGGATTAAAAGATAGCAGCTCAGCTCTCTTTCTTCTCTTCCTTGCTCTGTCTGAGATCCCAGGTCTGCAGACAATTATTGCTGCCTCTGTTATCTAAACTGTCTCAGAGGCCTCACAATGGGAACAGTTTTTATCAACAAAGAGCCCAAACTCTTCTAGGTTAACAAATAGACTTTATAACTATTTTACAATTTAGAATAAGATCCCCCAGGGACCAGGAGCCCACATTTTATACAACCCAAGACACCTCTTGACTTGCCCATCTCAAAAAGGCACAGTGTCCATTCTGGTATCCAGCAGCCTGAGATGACAGGTAACCAAATGGACCTCGTATCCCCTCTGCAAATTCTAAATTCTTTCCCCTCAGGAGGGGACTACTTGCCTGCAAATATCTCCAGGAAATTCTGTAAAGAACTCAATTTTGCCTGTCTTGGCTACAAACCAAGTGCCACCGTGCAGTTCATGGTTCAAGAGACCTTTAGAAGCAACATGGTGGCATTTAGAGAGGAATTCAATTGCCACATCAAGCAAAAGCAGCTGAAGTCTGAGTTGAGATTTACAGGAACAGAACAACAGAGTTTATACTATTTAACATAGGAAGTAAAGACACAATAAAAGAATAAATAACACCCCAGTAAATCCACTACCATGACCCCAGTCCTTTTTTTACCCTGTGGTATTTATTCTTTTATCCATTTGCTCACGTGTTCATGACACGTTTATCATTTACCAAAGAAACTGTATATGGCATGCTGGATGAGGGCATAGGCTTTGGGTTCAAGCAGATCAGCTCAATTTCCAGCTCTACCATTTGACCAGCTGTGTCCTTGGACAAGTCATTTGGCTTCTCTAAGCCTCAGCTGCCTAAGTGCAACCTAGTATGGTTGTGGGAGTTAAATGAGACTATGTATGTAAAGCACCTGGCTCAGTGCCCCACACAGGGATGAGCTGGGGACTATGTGATGAGCATGATGGTGACGTGATGATGATGAGAATGAGAAGGAGGAGGAGGAGGATTAGGAGAAGAAGGAGGACCTCCCTTGGGTATTGGGAGGTAGCCAGTGGTAGCTATTGATCTGGCTATTAGTCGTATCCAGCTTTCCAATTCAAGATTCCCAGCCTTTTTTGGATGAGAAACTACATTTGATCCTTCCAAAGTCCTGGGATCCCAGCTCACATTTTCTGGGGAAGCCAGCCCCTGATAAAGGTAGTAGGTAGGGAAATCAAAGAGGGGGTTCCATTTTGCTCTTCACTGTTATCCATGACCCCTCTCTTCTGGGACCCTCTGTGATGGCAAAACCAGACCCTTGAGTAGAAGGAAATCTACTCATTCTCCAATCCTTCAGGCTTGGAGCTCAACCTGCTAAGGGGTAGAAACCAAAAAGGACCCTGTTCTAACTGAACATAAAATTAAGCCCTTTCATTGCAATTTGTCAGATGACCACTAGAGGTATTCCAGGCATAAAACAAACCTCAGCCCTTCAGGCTCTTCTCTTCAATGAACATTCAGTGGAAACATAAGATGAAATCGCCATGAGGCTCTTGTGATGGAGCCCATAGGTTCCTAATCAGATTCCTTTGTGTTCTCACAAAGTTTTGTTCTTCTCCACATTTTCATACCCTTTGATGCTCATAAGAATTCTAAGCAGGAACTTACTGAACTCATTTAACGTATGATGAAACTGAAGCGGGCAGAGGTAATATGGCACCCCCAAGAGCACACAGCTGTCTCCAGAACAGTAAAAGTTAGAACCTTGGTCCCCTTACACCAAACTTGTGCTCTTTCCACCTAGCAGCCTTCTAGCCAACATTCAGCAGCTGAACTGAGCTGATAAACTCCTCACCAGCAGAATGAGGGGATAGATTGCTTGTGACTGAGATAGGGGAAGAGTCAGTAGCCCTGAGTGCAGGTATCAGGGAAGCCTCAGAGCTAACCTATATGAATGTCCATCCAGGGTTGGCAGTGGCTAGGGATGCTGATAAGATGGTGTCCAGGAAGAGTTCTCAACTTACCTCCAGTCCATGTTTCCTGTGGCCCCTTCTGCCCTGAGTTTACTCCTTCATCCCATCCACCCAGGAGCTTCCTTTACTTGGCTCTCCAATGGGGAAGGCATGGACAACCCAGTCTAAATGAGCCTTAATGACATCAAATGGCCTATAAATCAACAGGGCTCCAAAGACTCTGACTTGGGCTCCCGCGCAAAATGTGCCCACTATACTTCCTTTTAAACCGGGACAGGGAGGCAACAACTTAAAAGTCTCGTATCATTCCATAATACAAAACACGTGAGGCTGATTAATGCCAGACAAGAAGACGTGCACTCCATGGAGCATGTTCATACACATACCATGGGGTGGGTGCGTCAGGGTGGCTTTAATTAAAGGCCTCCTGCCACCGTCCTCTGTAAGTTACTGGTGTACTCCTTGCATAGCCTTGTCCCTTGACTACAAACTACCTGAATCACTCTCCCCAGGATCACTGCAGGATTTCAGCTTCAGGATTTCCCTCCTCTAGACTAACACATACCAGTACAGCTTCAATGAATTAAAGACCCGAGAGTGAGCAGCAGCCTCCACAATGAGTATGTGCATTGAGAACTACTTCCTTAAGCAGGGGTTCCTAATCTTTGCATTGCCATGGCCCCTTTGGCAGGGTGGTGAAGCCTATGGGCCCCTTCTCAGAATTCATAATGCATAAAATACATAGGATTATAAAGCAAATCAACTGTATCAAAATGCAGTTATCCAAATACTAAACAGAAAATGGGCCATAGAATACTATGTGTACTTGTTTATCAACACATGAAATAATAAGATCTAGTGGTGAGTCTCAGACCACCATGATTTTAAAGTAATGAGCATATTTTGATATCTCTCTAGGAATTGTAATATGATACAGAAATGCCCATGATTTCTATTAGTGTCCAAGTCACAGGTACAGCTAACACTACCGTGGTTTGTGTCTTTATTCGGTATTGAAGGAAATGCCAAATTTCAATTTAAGGTTAGTGAAACTAAAGATGCCATTTTTTTTCTGGACTTCACGAATTCTATCCACAGACCACTTTGGTGGGGAGGGATGTCATGGATTCCAGGTTAGGATCAACCCTTGTCCCAGAGAGGGGCTACCTGCATAGATTGCTGAAGAAGAAATGGATGAGCCGTCTATACCAATGAGGGGGAAGGTCAACAACCAGCTGTCGTTGGGGACGGTGGAGGGACAATTCCTAAATATTGAAATGACACTCCAAGCCACTAACAATGAAGAAAAGATGACGTTATGGAGCATGGCATTACAAGCATGGTGAAGCCACAGCTAAAATAATCCCAATGCCAGGGATCCACAGACCTGCCCTGGTACTATTAAATAGACAGGCTCACCAATTTTTCCAACTCACTCACTTGTTAGCCATTATATTGCTTCTCTAGGTATTAAAAGAACTTTCTAGGGGCTGGCCCCGTGGCCGAGTGGTTAAGTTCGCGCGCTCCGCTGCAGGTGGCCCAGTGTTTCGTTGGTTCGAATCCTGGGCGCGGACATGGCACTGCTCATCAGACCACGCTGAGGCAGCGTCCCACATGCCACAACTAGAAGAACCCACAACGAAGAATACACAACTATGTACCGGGGGGCTTTGGGGAGAAAAAGGAAAAAATAAAATCTTTAAAAAAAAAAAAAAAAAGAACTTTCTAGATCAGTGCAGGCCTGCCATGCCACATCCTTGGATAAACTGTCTAACATACCATGGCCCAGAAAAGGTATATAGGTGTAGGAGGGTGACTTTGGTGGCCATTTTTTGTATCATATGTCCCTGCTCCTCCTCATGCCATAGTTGATTGGACCTAGGGTGAGCACTAGATTCAAGAACAGCTTAACTATTGTCTGCTCAGCAGCCAATGGTATGGCTCGATTTAAAAAAAAAAAAATGATCTGGGTCAAATAGCCTCTCTCTTTCTCAGGCTATCCTTGAGAATATGAACTGAGCCACACTGCAAGGAGGAGGCAATTATTGGTGGAAGTCAAAGCTGAAAGAAAACACAGAAGAAAGGCAGACTTTGACTCCAGGTCATAAAAGGGAAGAACCCAGAGAGAAGCTGAGCCCAGCTAATGGTGGGGCGCCGTACTGGAGACCATGAGCCCCGATGATGGGTCTCTAGGGTGGCCTCAGATTTGGACTGCCTTCTACTTCCTGTCTCCACAGTAAAATATCACGAAAAAAATCACATTTTATTTTCACTAACCTGGAACTGAAACTTAGCGTTTCCTTCTCCTTCCTCTGGGAAGCCTCCTATAACCTCTAAGATTGGGGGAGGTGCCTCAACAAAGTGCTCCCAAGCCCCTTTCACTTATTCTTATCAACGTAGGGACAATGTTCATTGTAATACCCACGTACATATCTCTGTCTCAGTTTAGACCATAAGTTCCTTGAAGGCAGGAACTCAGTTGGCTTCCTTTGGATTCCCAGGGCTTGGCACAGTAACTGTACTGTAGTATTTACTTAGTAAATTTTATTGAATCAATCAAGGAATGAAATTTCTACAGGAAGTCATGGGGACATAAAGATAATTTAATGATACAAGCTTAGTGACCTAGCCACAGCTCCTAAGAGGAAAATAATGGAGCAGATACCAAACTTTGTAGGAGAATCTTAGAATTCAGGCCTCTCATGAAATGGTTGTTAGGCAATTCAGTTCACTGAACATTTACCGTGGCCTACTGTGGGTCACACTCCCTTCTCATAAGTATTTAACTAACACGAGAGAATAAGGTATGCAGAAATGTCTCAAACACAATGCAGAATAAGATACATACTATACAAGATAGATCAGTTGGGGGAAAACTGCCATGAGAACTGCAGTCAGATGACCTATACCCAAATCCTGGCCCCACCACTTACTAGTAATAGAAACTTAGAGGAGTTGCTAGACAGCCTCAATTTCCCTGTCTGTAAAATGGAGCTAATGAGACTTATCTCATAGAAGAGGTATGAAGATTAAATGCAACCATTATGTGAAAGGACCTGGTGCCACAACTGGCAAATAACAGACATTCATTAAAGGTTTCGATCTTTCCCTCACATATAAACAAGTTTTAATTGCACACAGTCAGCAAGGTGGTGGTAGTAGAAGATAGGAATTTGATCTATTGCATGTTACTCCTAAATCCATTTTTCCCATGACAGCACTAGAACAAAATCTTACTGTATTTAGAGCAGGCTGGAAAGAAGGTTTAGCTCAGTGCTAGAAACTAAACAGAAATACAACGTGAACCACATGTGAAATGTTAAATTTTCTAGTAGCCACATTTTTAAAAAAAGTAAAAAGAAACAGGTAAAATTAATAGTATATTTTATTGAACTCAGTATATCTGAAGTATTATCATTTCAATATATAATCAATATAAAAACATATTAATGATATATTTTACATATTTTTCCTCATATAAGTCTTAGAAACCGGGTGTGTATTTTATACTTAGAACACATCACATCTCAAGTGACCATCTAGATACGTTCCACGTGCTCAGTAGCCACTTGCAGCTAGTGCCTGCTGTACTGGACAGCACAGGTCTAGCTAGCATGATGGTGGCTATAGGGATCACCCCATTAGAAATCGATTCGATTTAGACAGTGGAGAAGAGCTCAGACCCTGGAACCAGACTGGGTTCACCTACCATCTCTGTCACTTACCAGCTGTGTGAACTTGGGAAGTGACTTCATCTCCCTGTGTCTAACTTCTTCATCTATAACAGAGCAATAGCAATAACAGCTTCCAGAGTTGGTGAGGATTAAATGAATTAACGCATGTAGAATTCTTAGAACTGCATCAGGCACATAGTAAGCTGTCAATAAGCGTTAACTAGTATTATTATTACAACTCCAGAGGGGGGCAGAAAGGGAGTAGAAGAGAAGGATAAAACCTATAGAAGATTAGAGGTTTTTCTACTTTCTTTCAGTGTCATCCAAACTGATCAGACACCTCTGCTGTCCTCCCTTACAGGCCAATGAAAGTGAGACTCCTGGTACACGGCGTCCCAGCATGAAATGGTCCTGGGAGGGTGGCGGCCCTCGACTTTGCAATCTAAAGGCAATCTGAGGAGCTATGGTTCCAATTAGGAAGGCAGAGCTGGCCCAAATACCATTCCCCACAGCTTGGCAGGAAAAGCCATTTGCAACAAACCAGACCATGTCTCCCATTTTCTGTCTTTGTTTCTCTGTTCAAACATTTGTAAGTCATTCCAAATTTGGGAAAGGCGGCAGCAGCAACCGTTTTAAAAGGCAGAGCTGGGATCAAATGAAGGCAGGCTAAATACACAAGCGGTCAGGGGTATCAGAAGCCAAAATACAAATCATAAAAATAAAGAAGAAATTAAGAGTAATAAAATTAATGTCTGCTGAATACAAGCAATTACATCTTCCTGCAAATAACCTCTGATTCTTACAGATTAAGAGCTGTCTACATCTCTAACCCCTGGACTGATTTTTCTTTTAAATCTCACTTAGATATGCCTGTTTCTCTTCCCTGGCACTCTTGGCACAGCTTCTACAGTATTGGCACAGGTCACTCTACATGACTCCACTTTTATT
Source organism: Equus asinus (assembly GCF_041296235.1). NCBI lineage: Eukaryota > Metazoa > Chordata > Mammalia > Perissodactyla > Equidae > Equus > Equus asinus. The sequence continues at coordinate 13,361,731 of NC_091820.1, read as the reverse complement.
TACTTTTTTATTGAGGTATCACTTACATTCAGTAAAGTGTATAAATCTTAAGCATACAGCTCAAAAAATTTTTACATAGATCTATAGCCAGTTAACACCATTCAGGCCAAAATATGGAATATTTCCAGTGCTCCAGCAGACTCCCTTGGGCCCCTCCCAAGATAACCACTCTTCTCACCTCTATCTCCATAGATTAGCTTTGCCAAGTTTTGAACTTCATATAAATGATATGTCTTCCTTCTCTTTCCTGAGTCCTCGAGCACATGTTTAAGCTGATTATAGCAGAGATGCAGAGGAAAAGGGAGCAAGAGGAAGTGACCAAGGACATGAGATCTGTCTCATTTATACAACCTAATAGGAAAAAAGGCACCAGAAAAGCGGCCCCAGAGAGGCTGACGGGTCCCTGAACATACCACCGTGCTATACTCACGTCCTTGGACTCTAACGCACGAACGCTGCCCCAGGTTCCCAGGTGTCCAAACTTACTTCCGGTACCACTCTGCACTGCAGAGTACTGTGCTGTATCCTAACAAGATTCAGCTTTATCTGGAGGAAGTTGAGGAGGTCTTGCTTCCCCTAGGGACATCCTTTCCAGTTTAGCATGCAAGTGAAGAGCTGGAGACAGCCAGCCTGGGTTTGAAGCCTAGCTTTGCCACTTCCTAGCTGTGTGATCTCAGGTAAGTTTCTTCACTTCTCTGTGTCTCAGTTTCCTCATCTGAAAATTGGGGATAGCAACAGTATTTACTTCATTAGGTGTTATAAGGATTAATCGCCTAGAATAGTGCTTGAAACATGATACTCCATAAAGATTAGCTATTATTACTACTATTATACTAGACAATATCCTTAGGCATCTGAAGGGTTCAATATGGACCAACAAATGTGCGGTGTGCCCATACAAACACATGCTCACAGGTGCACACAAACACACACATAGGGACACATGGGTGAATGCATGTGCACACAGACACATATGCACCAACTCCCCTCTTCTCAACATATAGATGACAAAAATTCTCTTAACCTTCCTAGAAAACTCCTGCTCATTAAAACCCAGAGGGAAAAGATCAAAGGAAAGGAAATGTAAAACAGAGAGAGGAACCTCATTCACAAGGAACATATTTGCCATAAGCAGGTCGGGGCGACGCGAATGTCTCACTCCTTGAATGTACACTTGGTTCACTCATTCTGAGATGACATTGTGTGAGCTGGAATTCACAAAATGGCCATAAAAGACTGGTGGCAGGGGCCGGCCCCGTGGCCAAGTGGTTAAGTTCACGCGCTCTGCTTCAGCGGCCCAGGGCTTCACCGGTTCAGATCCTGGGCATGGACCTAGCAGTGCTCATCAAGCCATGCTGAGGCGGCGTCCCACATAGCAGAACTAGAAGGACGTACAACTAGAATATACAACTACGTACTGGGGGGGCTCTGGGGAGAAGAAAAAAAGAGGAAGATTGGCAACACATGTTAGCTCAGGGCCAATCTTTAAAAAAAAAAAAGACTGGTGGGAGACAAGACTCAGGGCCCCGAAGCACAGTGGGTATTCATGAGAGGAGAAGGGGAGTTGGGTTATTCTCATTCTCACAAAAGCAAATACTAGATATAAAATCAAGTCATCCCACAATATCATCTTAGAAATTCTGTCCACCTGTAGAATTTCATAGCACCTATGAAGTGTCCCAAAGCCCCAGGGCTGAAGAGAGATAGGTAGGTGGCATTAGGCAGTATCAAGGTGTTCTTGCCTCTAAAAGGAATGCCTAACAACTCAAGATTTTTTTTCTAGATTGCAGTGAAAATTTTCGGAGATGCCGCGATCATAGTAAGAAAATTCCTACTAAAACCTTTTCTAGTATAAGTACAAATATTCTGTAATGTATTTCTCTCCAGCATCTCATTCAGGACGTTCTGCCATACTTACTGCACAAGAGGGTCAGAAGGAAGCAACTCCAAACCCAATATTAAAGATCAGTTCAACAAGGTGTGGGGCGGGGGGGGAGGGCAGTGATGGAGTTAAAAGACCTCTGAAATCCCAGGAAGGCCAGTAACTTATTGTACGAAACAAAGACCTTTCTAAGCAGAAATAGTTATACCTCTTTAGGGCATATGTAAGGAAGGACCTCAAATGATTTCAGATCTAAAAATTTCTTCTTGTTGTTTTATGCTTAAAGAAGAAAGGACTAGAAAATTTTCTCTCTCTCTTTCTGTCTGTCTCTCTCAATCTCAGTCTCTCCCCTGACCCCCATGTGTGTGTGTGTGTGGCCAAAGTCCAAATTTTATTGTTGACTCAAAATCTTGCTAATACTGTATCTATTTGTTCTCAAAGTGCTAGCCAGCAAATGTTGATATGAGCCAAAATTACTTGGACTTCAGCCATAGCATGTGTATAAAAACAATGAAATTTTATTTCCTTTTCCTCATCATTAACGAGCTTATTGGCTTGAAGTGCTTTAAAGTTCTCCAAAGTAGTTCTGTGGTTTATAAACACTCTAATAGCATCCTCAATAAAAACGACAATGTCCACCTGTCTCTCTGGCCCTCAGAAACTTGCATAAGAATTAGGGCTCTGATTACCATTTAATCCCTTTTGGTAAAAAAGAAAAAAGTCAACCAATGCCCACAGGTGCTAATTAACAGAATTGAATTATTTCATAAAATTAAAAAGGTATGCTTTCAAAATTAGTCTTGTGACCCTAATGCCTAGCAGACACAGGGTGGCTTTTTGGCGGGCAGGAAAGAGAAAATTCATAATCCCAACCTAAAGATGAATTAATGAAAAGTCACCCCTTAGCTCTTGACTTTCTGAAAATAACCAGAGATCAGGACGTTAGAACTTAGTACTGGCCTTCATTTCAGAAACACATGGAGATCCTCCCATCTTGACTACTATGCCCACCCAGCTTCTCGTCACCCAGCAGACACCAACTGGCACCCACAAGTTTGGGGCAGGCACCACTAAGACAAAAATTAAAGCTGTTTTCCTTCAAAAGAGTTGGCAGTGTTACTTACTGATTGCAATTTTATGACAATAAAAGCTGTTAAAGGCAGCTCATAAATCTCATGCAAAGAAAAGTCAAAAATATATTAAGCCTAATTTTGCTATACAAAGAAAAACTATGTAACCATTAAAGAGGATGTTGCAGAAGAATATTTAGTGACACAGAAAGATATTCTGGTTCTAATAAGTGGGAAAAAAATCGGTTTATAAAGCAATATGCAGACTATAAGCCCATTTGATTAAAATATGTACAAAAAAACCCTGGAGGATATACACTAAAAATTAAGAGTGATTCTCTTTGGGTGATAGATTTAAAGATTATTTTTATCTTCTTGATCTTTATTTTTTAAATTTGGTTCATTTTACATGTCTTATGCTTCTATACTAAGAAAAAAATTAAAAACTGCTACTACATTTAGTTTTACTCAAGTCCTAACCCTGCCAAGAGGCCAAGATCAATATTTGGTCAAAATCTTTCCCTCAACAATCTACAACTACACACAACAACATGGGTGGATCTCACAAACACAAGACTGGGAGGAAGAAGCCGGACAAAAAGAGTATGAACTGAATGATCCGTTTATCTAAAGCACAAAAAGTGGCAAAACAACACTCTGAGGTCAGAAGTCAGGGTGGTAGTTACCCTTGGGCTCACTGAGGACTGCACTCCTAACGTTATTTAGTCTCCTGCATTATTTCCAGGGGTTCTCATTGTGCTTAGTGGGGAGGAGCTGGGAGAAGCGGTCTCTGCCAACTTGTGTGGGCTGCCCAGGCTACGAGATGTGTTTAAAAACACCTTGCCTACCCCCTTATAAAAGACAATCTGCTGGCCAAATGAAATGCCTGCTGTGACCTGGGGGTTCTGACCTACACCGGGACAAGCCAACAACACCCACACCTGAAATTTCATAGACACAATATGAATCTGGATTCCAAACCAGGTACCAGGAAGGAAGCATTTCCAAACTCATTCTTCCCCACACTGCAGCTCTCGCTGGCTGGCAGTTCAAAAATAAATAAATAAATGAATGAACCAGGGATGGAAAAAAAACCCCCAGGAACAAATGAAGTTCTTGCTGCAATGTTGCAAAAACACAAGGACAACCAACAAGACAGTTCTGGGTGAAAATGCTGCCTATGGGCTCCAGAACCCTCCTCAGCACCAGTTCCCAATGTTATCATACTTGGGACCGAAAGAAACTTCTCTTTTCAGGAAGTAGGAAAATGGTAAGGTGAGAAGGGCAGAGGGCAATGTGGTGAAGGTAGGAAGGAAGAGGACCGCTGGGTGCCCATGGTCTGCTGGCTGGCTGGTCCTATTGTTGCCTCCCCAAATTCTCCCAGCCACTTGTAAACCAGGCAATGTAATCTCCCCTAAAAACTGGGGGGAGACCCAGGCACAGCCAGTCAGAGTAGTGCTTCCCGATCTTGGCTGCACATTAGAATCACTTGGGTAGCTTTTAAAAATCCTGACGCCCAGGCACACTCCAGACCAGCTGCCTTTGAATCTCTGGCGGGTAGGATGCAGGAACTAGCATTTTTAAAAACCCTTCAGATGAATCCAATGTGCAGCTAAGGTTGAGAACACTGGTTTAGACCAGCACCTGTTAAATGTCAATGCACAGCCATTGCACATGAAAAGTCAGATTCTGACTCCATGGATCTGGGGTGTGGCCCGAGAATGTGATGCTGGTGCTCTTGGCCCCTGATCCCCACTTGGACTAGTGAGGGTATAGGCCACAGCCTGCCTGAGACTGCAAGGAACTTAATGAGTGTGCATTTCAAAAAGGGGTAGGAACGTTCTAAAACAGATTTTTTTTTTTCTAGCCCCTTATGCCCACTCACACAAAATGGGATTCCAAATCTGTGTCCCTCTATACTAAAGCAGATGTGTGGGCCCTCTTTCTGCCCTCCTCTGCTTTAAAGAGAGGCCAATGGAAGTGCAAGACACCAAGTTTCTGGAACATCAAGTCAGAGAAAGGCGGCCAGTTCCCCAGGCCCACCCCATTAATCACTAGAGGCTGCTCAAGAAGTAATGGCTCCCTGCAGTTCGGCAGTTTGCGAGGGCCTTCTATACGTTCCCCTATTTGACAAGATATTAGGCACAAGCCATACCAGAGTGTGCATTAATGAGACCCACATGTAACTGCTTAACAGTAAACACTCACTTAATCCTATGTAGCTGAACGGTCTAACAAACGAATTAGCTGGTGGCATCCACTTAGGATATATGATCCAATTTATATTATGATTTCTTTCTAAGGGCTGAACCGATTTTGACACATATAAAAATGTGGTTTCAATCACCCACAATTGCACTATTTGAACAAGGGGGAGAGAAAGGCTTTTAAAGGGCCCAGACCTGAGGGGAGCAAATAACCAGGTGGAATGAAGGAGATTTGCACTAGTGCTGGGAATGCGAGGCGGGGGGCACCTTCGGGGCATTAGTACTGCCATCAAGGAGCCCAGGAGACTTTCATCTCCGCTGCTGGGGCCACTCAGCTGTGGGCCACTAATCAAACATGTAGGCGCAGCCTGGAGAAAGAGTTTGGAGAATTTCTCACCGCCTCCTCCCTCAGACTGCGTCCACGTCCATCGACAGTTCAGGGGCCAAGAATCACTGAAAGACACTTGAGCTATGGGGAGAGGACAGGGCTCTGTCAGGCCTAGGGCAGCCCTCCTAAGACCAAACAAAGGCTTACAGGTTCATACACTCAAAGAACCTCCACACCGGCCTCAGCTAATGACACCAAGAGGGAGAAAAGGCAGAATACCACGGAGGGCTAGGAAATTCATGAATCTTTTTCCAATACTTTCTCTTATCTTAGCTTCTTCTCATCCCATTGTCACAACCACCATATGAGGTAGGTAATATGATTAGCTCCTTTTCACACATGAGAAAACTAAGGCACAAAGACCAAAGTCACCCAGATGGGTGATGGTGTTGATTCCAGGCAGTGCAGCTCCAGAAACCAAGTATTTACTGACTCTTGCTGTGGTCTCGGCCTAGGCTGCTCCCTCGGGCCTGTGAGCCGGCCTCATTCCCTGTGGGATGTCTGAGGCATAATGTTGCTGCCTTTGGAACAGCCACCCAACTGCTGACATGGAGCTGTGCCTGTGTCCTTTCAGAGCTGAGTCCCACAACTGTCCACATGAAGGGGACTCCCGATGCCACAACGGCTTGGCTACGTCTGTCTGTCTGAGTGCAGAAAACACAGAAATAACTACTCTCTGTTGTTCTGTGCTTGGTACTGGGCTAGCAATTTTCATATATCGTATCCCAATTTTTATAGAGAAAAAATAGGTACTGAGAAGTTATGTAACTTTACAAAGTCAGCTATCCAGGTTTTCAATGAAGCGCGTCTGGACCTAAATCTAGTAATTATTTTTCCCACTCTACAGCCACACTATAATGATGCTCGATAATGACCTGAACCGTCTGCAGCAAATTTCCTTGGAAGAGCACGAAACATTCACTTATTCTCTCAACACAAATGTTCCTTTCCAGTCAAACCAAGTTCCTTGTGGATCCTCAAACAGGCTGTGGCAAACACTGCTATATATTCATTCTCTGTTCCCTTCTCTACCCAGGCACTTGGCTGGGATGCATTTCCCAGACTCCCTTGCAGTTAAGCGGAACTGTGTAACTCAGTTCTGGCCAGTGGCACATGGGCAGAAATGACGTGTTTCTCCTTTAGGCCTGGCACACAAAAGCCTTCTGCACAATCCTCCATTCTCTCTTCCCTCAACTGCCAGCTAGATTCAGATGCTCGAATGGAGGACTTGAAAACCCCAGAGAGTGGCAAATCCACAGACAGAAGGAACTGGGCCCCTGAATGCCTGCAAGGAGCAGAGCATTCCCCCATCAACCCACACTGGACTGTAAGATAAATAAGAAATAAAACTTTACTGTGTTACGCCACAAAGACCTTAGGGCTTGTTTGTTATGACACTTAACCTACTCTGACTAATACACAGATCATGCTCATTTCCTTTCTCTTGCACTTAAAACAAATCTTACGTATTGTTTAAGTCAGTGGTTTCCCAAGTGTGGTCCCTAAAGAGCAGCAGGAGCTTGTTAGTAATGAGAATTCTCAGGCCTCACTCCTGTCCTACTCAATCAGAAATTTTTGTTGGGGGGATGGGGTTGGATTCCAGCCATCTGTGTTTTAACAAGTCCTCCAGATGATTCTGATGCATGCTCAAGTTTGATAGCCACTGGTTTAAGTGAACTGAACTCTACTGAAGAAATCTACAAGGCTATCTCCAAGCCTCATCCAGCCCCTCCTTCTCTGATCTCTGTGCAGTCCACTCATCTCAGCTCTTAACTATGCACGGTCACTGTCATTGTAATCACAGCGCTTCCCTTGTGCTGCACATGCTTGTCCCAAGTTCCCATGGGCAGAGACCATCTCCCTTACCTATTGGCAAATGCTGGAAGGAAGAGAGGGAGGAAGGGGCATACCCATGATACAGAACACAGTAGGACAGCCAAGTCACTGATCACTCCCATTAAACAGATGGAAAATGCCAAGTGCCAAAAGACCAGGTGACTTGTTACACGATAATTCAGTAAACATCCTCGCTGTGAGCGGTTTGATGTCATCACTGGTAGGTTGCAGAGAGAGGACATTAAAACAAGTTAAGTACTTGAGTAATAAAGCCAGACTTTCTGGGCTCAAATCTGGACTTTTGCACTCACTGGCTGTGCAATTTCAGGCCAATTATTTAACTTCTCAGTGTCTCAGTTTCCTCATCTGTAAAGTTGGGATAATAACGGTACCCACTCTCACTGGGATGCGATGAGGATTTAAAGAGAAAATCGTGTAAGGTGCCAAGAACAATGCCTGGTGTATCAAAAGTGTTCCATAACATTAGGAATTATATCCTATTGGATGAGTAACCTGGAGAAGTCACCTAAACTCTGAGTCTTAGTTTCCTCATCTATGGAAAGAGGTGTTGCAATGATGAATGGTAGGTGCTGAGCACAAAAGACTAGTACGAAGGAGGGGCCAGGTGAGGACTTGAGGGTTCCCTTCCCTCCAAAGCCTGCCTTCTGTACATCCTGATGTCTTGCTTGTGCAGTGTAGAGTGAGAGAGAACACGCAGACATGCATTTCCAGGAAAAGAGGGCACAAGTCAGACAGTAAGCAGTTCACAGAGGGGTGGGCCTTTCCGGTGAAGAGGGGTTCAGGATTAGAGCAGAAACTGACCAGGCCCCCAAGAGAGATGAACTATGGGAGGACAGCTCCTCGGGCTCCTCAAATCCCTGCTTCATTTCTAAACAAGCAACAATGATGGCACCATTGACTTTAATCCAAAGAAATCTTTGTCCAACTTTGAAAAACTGCCCACAGCAGCTAGAGAGCAAAGGTTAGACATAGCTCTCCTTAGACTTGTGATTAACGGATTCCAAAAAGGAAGGGGTTGCTTACTTATTACCTCCTTCCAGCTTGCCCCTTCCTGAACTGAGGCAAGAGAGACAGGAAGATGAGGAATTTCCTTCTAAACTTTTTCCTTTTTTAAGATTAAAAGCAAATTTACAAGGTCAAGAAAACTCACAATGTTTATTTAGGGTTAAGAGGCATGCAAGAGGAGTGAGGAAGGTGGAAATTTTAAGCTTTACTTTTTTCTTACTCATGTTTTAGCTCCTGTCTATCCTTGGGGTCCATTTTTTCTTCAGCTTTTTGACTTAAAAACTCATAGAAGTGTGAATTGGTATACTTGGGAGAGGAATTTGCAAGCTCTCGCAAAATCAAAGATACACACAGCCTTCCGCCCACCAAGTCCATCCCTAGGTTGACCATGACCCACACAGTAAGTTTAATTTCATTAAACTTGTTTCAGTTACAAGGTAACTGGGTGTCAATGTAAACTGTGTCACCTTGTAATTGAAACAAGTTTAATGAAACAGTAACTCTTACTATGGGGAACATATTCCGATATTTTCTAATGTATTCTATTCTACTTTATCTTTCTCAATGCCAGTTGCAACCCATTGGTTTGAGTTCATGACCCATGAATGAGTCATAATACAGTTTGTGAAAAACACTGCCCTGAAAAACTCACCCATATACGCACAAAAGGGACATAGGTTCATCGTAGCATTGCTTAGGAGAGGAAAAACTAGAAACAACTGACTTGTCTATCAATGGGAGAATAGATAAATAAATGGAAGTACTTTCATATAATGAACTACATACAGCAATTTAAAATGAATCAGGTAGAGCTGCAAGTAATAGTATGAATAAATCTCCATATATAATGTTGAGCAAAAACAGCAAGTTGCAGAAAGATGCAAACAGTACAAAACAATGTACACAAATTTAAAATCAGGCATGCTGCTTAGGAATGCATAAATAGATATTAAAATGTAAAAACATGCCTGGGAGTTAACACCAAATTTCAGGGCAAGGGTGAAGAAGGTGATGCTATGGAGAAGGAGTCTACACTATAATTTTACTTGCAATAGTTCATTTCTTAATCTGGATGGTGTTTCTTATATTATTCTCTATCTTTTTCATATATCTGAAATTTTTATAATTAAACAAATTCCTCAATGGAATAAAATCTTGGGACAATTTTTCTTCTTCCTCTTGTTTTCAATGGAATAAAAGTTCTCTACTTTTAGCACCAATTTCCATCAGAGAGCAGAAGGTGAGCCCAGAATGTAGACCTGTGGGAACACGCCCCTACCTTTCGTTCCACCCCAGCCAATGCACACTAACTTCGAAGTAAAATGCAGGAGCTGGTGCTAGGTCCCGGAAAGATGGGGAGACCATGCTGCTAAGGGCCTGAGAGAGGTGTCGCTGGTGGCAGAAATCATTACTCCAGGGAATGTAGTCTAGGAGAGCCCCAGAATCTAAGCCATGAAGTCTATTGTTCATCAGCAACATCCCTAACAATACATATGGCAGCCAGTGCTTCATTTCCAACTCTATCCTCATTTCCAACTCTATGGGGATTCTTGACACTCTCTCATCCTACTAGAATTCAGGCAACTGGTGGTTCGGAATAAATTTTACTGGTTTGACCTTCTCTGTACATCACCAAGGAAAACGTTAGAGAACTGGAAGAGGATATTTCTTGATGAAGACATCCCTATCATGTAAATGGAGTGATTTGTTTCTGAAATTTCTGTCACCAGGGCTAGAATTAGAACTTACCAGATAAACAGAATCTTCTAGCTGGAAGGAGTCTTAGACCAGTGCTTCTCAAATGTTAACACACAAGTAAATCCCCTGGGGAACTTGTTAAAATGCAGCTTCGGGAGCAGGAGGTCTGAGGCACCCCAATGATGCTGGAGTGAAGACCACTCTGGGAATAGCAAGTACTCACAGTACCCTAAGCTGCCATCTCTTCTAAAGGTGGGAAAGCCACCAAGGTTTAGGGAGGGAAGTGACTTGCTCTCCATCTCTCGGCACTTGGCTGGGACTAGAACCTGGCTTTTCAGAGTTGTCCTTCAGTATTTTTCCATTCATCTACACCAGGTCTCAGCTGCTAGATACACCAATCTAGCTAACTTTCCATGGGCCCGTGAAGTTTCTGGTTGTTCATACTTACAGGGCAGCATTGGTCCACTGTCACCTAAACTCTTGCTTGTCAAAGTGGGGTCCACAGACCAGCAGCATCACCATCACCTGGAAGTTTGTGAGAAATGCAGAGTCCCAGATCCTCAGTCCAGATCTACTGAATCAGAGTCTGCATTTTAAATAAGATCCCAAGATGGTCCATACACACATTAAAGTTTCAGATGCACCAGCCCAAACAATACACAATCTCATGTACTAGATGACAATTCTCCACAGTGTCACAGCTTTTATCATCGGCACACATAGCCAGCTTGCTCACTTGCTTTCCTTCTCCCTCGCTAGCTCTCTCTCTGTCTTTGAAATGCTCAAACACACAGCCACACACAAAATTAATGTACGCAACTGATGCTCCTTCAAGGGCTCTGTATTTGTGACTTAAAAATAACAGGGAACAGTTACTGGACACTTGTCGAGCACTTTCTATGCTCTATTTAATCCTCACGACATTCCATGATATGGGAACTATCACTAGTGCCATTTTACACATGGGGAAACTGAGGCTTGGTACAGTTGGGCAACTCACCCAAGCATTCCAGGAAGTGCAATTGACTAATGAGGAAAAAACTGAATGTCAGTTGCCCCCAAAAATGTGATCCAAACGGAAGCCAGGGAGCTGATGACTCTGACATCGAAAACTGGAACCTTCCTGGGAGAGACCCAAAGGATCTCATTCTTGTGCTAGAGGTGGGGCCCATTTCCCGGGAAGGGACTGGCAAGCACTCCTGACCCTTAGCCGAGGAGTCTGCCTCCCAGGGAAATGGGCCGTGGGAGGGAGGGCAGTGGGTAAGAAGAGAGGGAAGTTCTAACTTCAAATCGTCAAGGTGAAAAATGCATCAAAGAGTCTGAGTGTGAAGCACCTAATTCCTCTAGACAACGAAAGGTTTTCCTAGTACTCTTGGACCGTAATTGAGTGTGTGTGTGTGTGTGTGTATGTGTGTGTGCATGTGCATGTGGCTTGGACCAGAACCATCTACCACCAGACAGGAGGAAAAATGGAGGGTAACTTGTATCTGGATGACGGGTGACTGCATTGTTTTAATCTTACTTTCCACTCCCTGAAAAGTATGTTAGAGCCACTGAGTGGAACATTCTAGGGTTAGGAGTTCTGATGAGCCTCATTCAGAAGCACCAAGAGAAAGTGGTGCAGCAGGCTGAGAATGCTCTCTTGTCCTCCTCCAGGGCTTCCCTGTAGGGGTGGCAAACATGGCTGTCAGGTCATCCAAAAGGAGTCTGGACTTATACTAGCAGAGGAGTGGGGCAACAGAAGCTCTAGACCCTACTTTAGAAATCGAAGTACAGCATGGTATAACAGCTGGAGACACACAAAAAGTGCAGCAAATCCTCTCGCCTGTACCCCAGGTAGACCAAGCTAATGACTTACAGCACTTCTTCTGAGCGAGTAAATATCAAGTTTCAGAATCCTTCTCAACACAGTGATTCCACAGCCACTATCAAATGATGAAGACCAGTATACAACCAAAAAGCTGCATGATATCTCTGTTCAGGTAATGAGGCTTTCCTAAGCTTCAGGAGACCAGGTTTCTAGTCCTGGCTTTGCCACTGTACAGTTGTGTGACCTTGGAGCAGGCTTTTGACTTCTCGGGTCTTCCATTTTCTCAGCTGTCAAATGGGAGAACTAAGAAGTAAGAGCCCTTGAGTTGGAGAAGGGGGTTGTTTCTGGCAGAGAACTCAAGTTGACGCTGCTGGACATCTTGGATTCCAGCAGGTTTTCCTGTCCTCCATAGCTCATGTTTCCTGCCTCGCAATGGACATTACATTCAAATATCTGAGAAAATACAAGTCAGGCCCTGTACCGTCCTGGTGGCTAATCACTCACAGTGGAAACTGATGGGGAATGGGGACGGCTTGATTTTTTTTTTAGCCTAAATATTTACCTGAAATCTCCTGGCAAAATGGCTGCAGTATACATAATCATAGAGATAATCACTACAATTTTATTTTTAAGGCAATTTCTAGATATTCATGTATATCCATAAGGTCAGTATCCAGATATAAATCATTTCCAAACCTTTGGATGCCACATCCGGCATCCAGGATGCCTAGAAAAATGAGTGCCCAAGAAAGCACCATGAGAGGACAGAGCTAGAGTACAGAAAACAGAGGGGTTTTTTTTCCCTTTATATCTGAGGAAAACCCAATAACCATAGTTTTTCTGTGAGGAAAATATTAAAAGTGGGTCTAAAATTTTCCTTCAGTTTTATTCTTAAACAAGCTATCCTCTATATTTAGGGTGATTCCCCCTAAACCTCACAGCCTTCTGAGAGACACAGCCCTGACTTTCATTCAACACTCAGCCCCAACATTTTTACACCTCCAACTCTGTAGTTTGAATGATAAAATCATAAGGTTAAGGCTTTATGCTTTCCAAACAGGAACAGAGTGCTTGCTTTTCATGTTAAGGTAACTCCTCACAGGTGAGCAGGTGCATATTTGCTACCAAAGATGATCCAGGGGCTTCCAAACACACGGTGTGGCCTAGGGAACGTACGAGGCCTACAAAAACCAAGGCTGTTTAGCATTCAGGCCTAGGGCCCTGAGTTCTCTGCATTCTCCTTATGAGGGAACAGACTGACAGCCCAAGAGGAAGCCAGAAACAACAGCCTGTGGACTCCTCCATTATGTGCAGGACCCCATGCTGACCAGCTAAATCCCCATGGGTTATTTCTAAAGGAGCCATTGCATGACCGCTCACCAGCTTGCTGAATGGTGAGCTGACAATTCTGAGGTTACACCTGCACCTGCCTGGCCTGGTCCTGGGGAAACACGGACTCCAGCCAGTCAGGAGTAGAGCCTGCACTTTGGCCCTCCTCTGCTTAAGAAATCAGAGAGAGGCAAGTTTTTATCTACTCCATCCTTGCTCTTGTCCTCCCTTCCCCCAAACCAGCAAAGGTGATGAGATAATTAGACCCTGTGGGAGGAGTTTCGGTGTTGGTGGAGCTGGCCAGGCTGAGAGCTCTGGGGAGAAGTTATTCCTCCCCACACCCAGAAGAAATAGCTTCTGGGAAGTGGCTTCTCCTCAACTAAGCATTTTCCCTCCTCTGCCCTGCTCCCTACCGAGCCCGAGCCTCAGTGGAAGCAACTTCATTCTGAAAAGCTTTCAGTCCCTCACACACCTGGCCTCCTTGGAAGCTGCTATTCTAATGATTCTTGACTTTGGCTCTGTATCGGAATCACCTGGGAAGCGTCTTTAAAACAAAACAAAACCAATGCCTGCACCCACCCCCTCACCAAGATTCTGAGTTAATTGGCCAAATCTACCCCAAGTGGCTCCAAGGTGCAGTCAAGGCTGAGAGCCACTGAGCCATTCCTTCTGTCTGGCACACACCTACCCACACCACTGCCCTGCCTTGCATTCCTCTAGCTGGCTAAGTCTTAGTACCCCTCCTTAAGGTCTCAGTGTAAATGTTATTCTTTTCTGGAAACTTCTCTGGCTCTTCCAGACTGGCCTAGGTCTCTAGCTATGCGCTCACGTAGCACCCTATTTTCCCCCACATAGTTCTCATCTTGTATGGAATTTGCACATTCAATTGCCTGTCTTCTGAGAGATGCCAGCTCCAAGAAGACAGAAACTGCTCCTTTTTTTTTTTTTAAGATTGGCCCTGAGCTAATGTGTTGGCAATCTTTTTTTTTCCTTCCTCTTCTCCCCAAAGCCCCCAAGTACATAGTTGTATATTCTAGTTGTAGGTCCTTCTAATTGTGCTATGTGGGATGCTGCCTCAGCATGGCTTGATGAGCAGAGCTAGGTCCATGCCCAGGATCTGAACCAGCAAAACCCTGGGCCGCCGAAGCAAAGTATGAGCCACTCAGCCATGGGGCAGGCCCCAGGAACTGCTTCTGATATTGCTCACCATCACGGCCTCTGTGCCCAACATAATGCCTGATCCAGGGTAGATGCTTAATAGAAAACTGTTTGAACAAATGATTGCCCTTGGCTTATTCGGTGCTGGCCCCTTCCCTAGGACACACTGTTAGCAATTTTTAAATCAAGCGTTTTCTAAACCACAGTAAAATACCCTGTCCCTCCTTATGGCAACTGAGAGAGGGAGTTTCCAGTTTGGTTTTTGTGGCAGAGATTGACTAGTCTCTCACCAAACCATTTGCCTTCCCTCTGGGCACACTGCTAGACCACATTTCCCAGGCACCACATGGCTAGGTATGGCCATGAACTGAGACTGGCCATTGGAATATGAGTGGAAGTGATAAACACCATTTCCAGGCCCAGCCCATAAAAACTGCCTTCACAGTCCCCCGTACTTGCTCTCTCTCTCTCTCATCCCTTGACTGCTGGCTGGATTTGGGGATCCAGTGGAAGACTCCGAGGCCCTAAGTGAGGGTGGAGCCACAAGATGGAAGGAGCCCGGGTCCTTGAATGGCCGTATGTAGCACAGCACCCTCCTCCACCCCCTGCCAACCCACATTAGGTTGTGGCATGAGTGAGAAATAAACATTTATTGGAATAAGTCACTGACGTTTGAGGGTGTTACAGCAGTTAGCTTATCACAGATAATATACTTTTTAAAAATTTTCACCAGTTTACCAAAACTTCAGGGTACATGTAATCCATAAATTCAAAGGTCAAAGTGAAGAAAAATTGCCTTGACCCACTCCATATTTCTGTTTTGGTGCACGTGGCTTCTTTCTGCAGAATATGTGGGAACGGATTCAGTGTAATTCACTTCTCTACTTCCCAGCTTGGCCAAGTGTTACCTTATCCTAAATAAAATGGGAGATCTCTTCAGGTACCAGTTGGCATCCACCTCCCTTCGACCTGTCACCTGTTTTCTGGGCATCCAGGAAGGAGCCTGGCCTGCGTGTGGACCAACCCTGCTCTATTCTGGACCATTGGTCAAGTGATTTCTTGTTCTCTCAAACCAGCCATGCTGAAGAAGAGATAGGCCTCAGCTCCCCACTAAAACACGACAGCATTCCCAACCATGAACCCAAGAACCCCAATAACAGTGATTAGCTTCAAAATCCAGAACCCAAAGCAAATAATCCATTATTGTTCAGACAGAACGAAAGGGGTTTTGTGTGCTTTCATTAATAAAACACAACATTTGAAGGAGTTCAAAGCAGAATGAAACCTATATATTTTCTAAAATTGTTAAACTCCAATAAAACTTTAATATCAACCCGTTCTTTGAACTGAACTCACATTTTTATTTATTATGAGTCTCTGGCTCCCATGGTCACCCACCTCTTTAACTTTTACCTTTATCACTTCCTTTAGGAAAAAAGAAAGCCACATGCCACGAAATTGCTAGAGGGATACCTTCTCTGTATGCATATGTCTTTGTGTTTGTGTCCAGTAAAAACACCCAATTTAATGGTTTAAGACCATCGTTTCCAAAAGGTATTAATTATTTACCAGATATTTATTGCCCTCCCTACAAGGCCTCACAGGAAATACCAAAACAATTGACCCAGGCTCTACTCTCCAAGGCCTGACCATCTGGATAAGGGAGTTACATTTAAAGCACAAGTAACTCCAATAAAGGTTAAACATGGAAACTCCATAAAAGGAGGTAGAGATATAGTGCTATCAAAGCCTCAAGGAACAGTGGATGGCTCCCAGACGGGAAAACGCATTCATTCATTCCCTTATTCATTCAGTCAACAAATATTTATTGAGCATCTATTATATGCCAGGCACTATGCTTGGTACTGTGCACACAGCAGTGAGCAAGACAGACACTCACGCAGGTGCAGCTTCGTAGAGGAGGTGGTGTCTGATCTGGGTCAACAGCCGTAAGTGGATGGAACATAGGAAAACAATAATAGCAAGAAATACAGCCAAGCACTTACTAAGCACCTTCTGTGTATTACATCTGCCAAGCAATTTAATCTGCCCAACAAGTATATGAGGTAGGTACTATTCTTATTCCCATTTTACAGATGAGGAAACTGGTCTCCAAGAAGTTAAGTTCCTTGCTCAGGGTCACCCAGAGCCAGGATTATCCCCAGGCGGTCTACCTCCATGGCCTTCATTCTTATCCACTACACCCTAAATCATGGATGGCCTTGAATTCCTGGGCAAAGAATTTCAAGCCCAGCCTTTGCCATGATCTAAGCCACTGCTATGCACAAGATGAAGACACATAAATAAAACTTGGAGCCATACCTGCTGGTGGTGTAAAACAGGGAAGACATTTCACTTCAAATTGAAGTTAGTTCAACAAAGCAGAAGAAAATTGTTCTGTATGCATGCCCCATAACACAAGTGATGAAGGTCTCACTTGACACTGCCAGTGTTATGGAAATCCATGCCAGGGGGCCATTTATCAGTGAAATTGCACTACAAGACCCTTTTATCATTTTAGTAATTAAAGCCCCTGGGAAGGCGGTCCTGTCTGGAAAGTTGAGGTTTTTCCAGCCCGATGTGACTTTGTTTTAAAGGTGATTTCTCCTCTGTGTGCCATGCCCCTCCTCACCACTACACACACACACTCCTCCCATTCTTCGTGGAACAGATGAATCATTGGATTCCATCAAACATCTTACTAAACTGTTGAGTTTAAGAAAAAGCATGGTCATAGTCCTCCAGTCAAGGCCCAGACACCACACAAATAACAGACTATGAAATGAAGGGCCCAATTAAATAGGGCTGCCAACTGTAAGGCTATAACTTGGGCCATTGTTTGGGGGAAAAAAACCTATGAAAGTCAGTTCCAGATGAGACAGGAGCTAACAGTGCTCAACAGCTGGTTTGTGTTCCTTGCAGATACGGGGCTGACAGTCCATCAAGCACTCTGGGGGGTCATGTTTCACAGGCGTCCCTCGAGAGAGGTTAAAAATCAAAAATCCCTAGTTCTGGCCAGTGTCACAGACCAAGGAGGGTTGTTAGTCTCTGGAAAACAAGGCCACGAGGGCTAGAAATGAGCTTGTTGCGCCCATCAAAATGGCACTGCCAGGCTGTGCACTGCTGAGAGCCACCAATGTCTACCCTGTAACAGTTTATCCCCCCTTTCCGACCTTCAAGCCTCACAGGACAATAACAGGTCAAAACTGCATAACCTGTTCCTCCAAAAGTGATATGGAGTTGCTGTATGACCCAGCAATTCCACTCATAGTTATACACCAAAAAGAAATGAAAATATATGTTCACGCAAAAACTTGCACACAAATGGTTATAGCAGCATTATTCCTAATAGCCAAAAGGTGAGAACAACACAACAGATGAATGGATAAACCAAATGTGGTCTATCCATACAATGGAATATTATTCAGCTACACAAAGGAATGAAGTCCTGATACATGATACAACAAGGATGAACCTTGAAAATATGATGCTAAGTGAAAGAAGCCAGGCAGAAAAGGTCACATATTGTGTGATTCCATTTATGTGAAATGTCCAGAATAGGCAAACCTATAGGAACAGAAAGATTAATGGTTGCCAGGGACTGAGGGGAGGGCTGCTAACGGGTACAGGGTTTCTTTGCGGGGTGATGAAAATTGTCTAAATGATTGTAGTAATGGTTGTACAGCTCTGTGAATATATTTAAAACCACTGAACTGTACACTCTAAATGAGTGAATTGTATTTCAATAAAGCTATTTAAAACATGTTTTAAAAACTAAGCTCTTTACTCAATAAATGTTTAGCACCCAGTAAGTAGAAAAACAGAGTAAGAAAGAAAAGAAAATGTGTATAACCTGAATCTAGTCAATGCAAAAACATCAGGCAAACTCAAGATAAGGAAATTCTACGAAGAAACTGGCCTGATGTCTTAAAAAACGTCAGTTATGAAAGGCAGTATCAGAGTCATGAAAGGGCTCTTTGTATTATTCTTGCAACTTTTCTGTAAGTTTGAAATAATATGAAAATTTAAAATTACCAAATTGAAGACAAAGAAAAAGAAAGACGGAGAGAGACCTGGCAGTGACCACTACTGGTCTCTGGGTACTCAAAGATGTCCAAACCTCCACCCTCTTAGAGCACTGAGCCTCTTTCACGAGTTCCCCAGCCTTCAGTCAAGTTAACCAAAGAGGAGTGAGGAGAGAAGGCAGCAAGTGCTGCAAGCCGGGCTGCAGTGGCAGGCATGGAGGGAAGGGGACTGGGGCAAGGAAGCCCCAGTTGGTAATGGTGAGAAGTTCTTTGATGCCACCCAGAGAATACTGTCACCACAAACACCCAAAATGCTCTGACCTCAGGTAGAAAAATGAGAGGGCCATTTTACAGTTATTAGTGCTAACAGCAACTCAGCAATAACCTGACCCCAGGACCAGAGTCAACAAGTTACCATGGGCCACAGCTCCAGGAAGGCACTACAGTCTCTCTGCACCATTTCTTTTCTGACACATGGATCTTGGGTTTGTCTGATTGCCCCGGTGCAAGAACAGCCACAGGGCCCTACTGGCTCTGCTTTCTCCCTAATCAAGCATTTGCTTATTTTTCTCATCTTAAATCTTGTGATTGGCAGGACACATGCCTAATGGGTGATAAAAGACTCTGCGCATATGTGTCTCAGACAGAAAACAGAATGAAATTATACGACTGGCCTAAAAACCAATAAAGTTCCCCTTCTCCGATTTCTCTAAAGTTCTCACTGGATTTTGATTCCCAGCAAGTCTCCTCAGATGCCTTGGGATTGCTCTCAGAAACACTTGATGTTACCGTGGATCAAATCAAAGGGAATTGAACATTAAAGCACTTGGATAAAACTGCAGGTCTGCGATGGTTTGAGCTATAAGGCACACCTGTGTGTGTGTGCGCATGCGTGCAGGCACACACTCAGAAGCAGACGCATTTTTTCTTTAAAGACTTCATTATCCCTTCTTTAGGAACTCCCTACCTAATAAAGAGGTTGAGCTGCTAAGTTAACACTGGAAGTTTCTTGACATCCCTTCTTTTGAAATCCTTCAAAAATCTCTATATGATTCCCTCAAGGGTTAGCATATTGGTTATCAATGGTGACAGTTTCCCCGTGTCTCCATTGGTCACCTCTGTACCCCCAATGCATGTGCCTGATGCATAGTAGGTGTTAAATAAATATTTGACATATTCTATTGAAGTTGGATCTCAAGAGTAGATGGGGAAATGGGCAGAAGCTTTGGTTGTGGTGAACTGGGGCTAAATTTCTTTTGTTTAACATACTTGCACGTGCACATGCACACATGAACTCAAGGGCAAAAGGGAGATTAAAAGGCTTGACTCCAGGAAGTTCCAAAAGGGTATTGATTCATTCTCCAACTCAATGTTCCTAAACTGAGGTTCACCTACCACTGGGCTCCCCAAAGACTTTCTGGCAGTATGTGGGCATATGGATAGCTTTAAGAGATTCAGTTTCCAGATCTTCAGCCTCCATAAATTTGCCTCCCTAAAGCTAATCTGCCAGATCTATGCTCTCCTGCTTCAACTTACTCCTCTTTCACAGCTCCCTCCTCATTACTACAGAAAGGTAGATTACCCACCTGTCTTCAGTCTTACCAGAGTGCATTATCCCAAAGAGTAAAAATCTCCTGGCACCCAAACAAAGGGACAATTTAAGACAGCATCTGTTTAGAGGGAGAATCTCAAGAGTAAAGCAAAGAAAGCTTCAATAAAAAGTACTGAAGGCTACAGTGCCATATTTCATTCAGGAAACAAATTCATAGCACAGCTTTGTGTCTTCCATATTTATCTAGCCACGCAGCTATCCATCCATCCTAGAATCAGAACTCAGAAGGGAGAAGATTGGCCAAACACACATATTAACACATTCACTTGAATCAACAAAGAAAGTCAATTCTTTTTACTGACTAAAAACAGTCAGGTTTGGCTGACTGGTTTGATAATAAGAAATAGCTTCTCCAATGAGGGCATCTAACAGAACTTTTTTCATAAATTGAAAGGTTTTGATGAAGATATACTTAAAGCATGTATATGATATACACCAGTTCTTCTCAGACTTTAATATGCATGTAATTTACCTGGGAATCTTATTAAAATGCTGATTCTGATTTGGCGGGGCTCGGGGAGGACTCAAGAGTCTGCATTTCTAACAAGCTCCCAGGGGATGCTGATGTTGCTGGCCCATGAATCACACTTTGAGGAGTGAGAATATACAATGTGCTGGAAAATACATTCTTTGCAATGAGTTAAACTTATAAAAAATTCAGATATCAAATATAAAGTATACAAGGGGTGCTTAATTTTTAAAAATATATTTAGGAAGTATTCCAACAAGAAAAGTTTGAAGACCTCTGATCTGGGCCACTATTGGCAGTTTGAAGCTAGGAGGTTTGCATCCAGCCTCTGTTGTATGTACAGGAGAGAACTCTAGTTTTCCTCTGAAGTTGAATCCCAGAGGAATTTACTTCTTTTCCAGCCCTTCACATAGCTTATGCTTTTGGTGGCAGACTCAGTGTCCCAAACCTTCAGGTGTGAGCATCATGGCTGCAGCCACTGAATGCAAACAGCCCAGCTGGGATGGCAGAGTAGGTAACCGACCCTACAAACAGTTTGAAAAGCACCCAAGATTCCTGGTTCAAGAGTAAATGGCCTCATAGACACAATCACAATAACAACTGGCATTAGTTGGCACATGTCAATGTGCACATTTGGGCAGAGAAGTTTCATCCCATTGACGTGTATTTCTGCAGGTGAAATATGGGCCTACATGTCTTGACAAGATTCTGAGCAAAATGACAAAGTGGCCCAAGTCTATGGTCAGTCCCAACTCCCTATCAGCACCCCTTCTTCCTCCAGGCACCCTATAAAGGCGGACTTGATCTTTCCTACATTCTATCACATCTCCCCTCAGTCCACAGTACAAACCCACACCACTCTTCTTTTAAGGAATTTTGAGGAGAAAATGTATTCTTCATTTAAACGTGTATTCCAAAATCTTCTGGACTAGCAAAAATCTATTCAGGTGTATTTCTACTTCAGAGAAATGGAAAATATACAGAGCTCTGTCAGCAGATCAGCCACGCCAAGCATGCCAAGTAATCTTGGGTTATATACAGCAGATTAATCTCAAAACTGGAGCTTCTTTAAGACCAGGAATTAGCCTCATTTCTGATGAAGAGAAGATAAGTCAATAATTCCAGACCCTCTGTTCACCACTGTGATATACCCCTTGTAACACAGGCACACCGAGGCAGCCTTCCTTGGAGAATGACCGTGAAGGGTACTGACTGCTGCCTTGAAAGTTCTTTGACACCTCCAGATAAAAGGAACTAATTAATGAAGATTCTCACCTGGAAGGGCCCCATTCATTCATGCTGGAGGTAGAAGTCTAGATAGAAATGAAATTATTGGGAGCCCAAGATCCAGAGAGAAAATTAGAGAGCTTTGAAGAGTGTCCAGCCTTTAAAAGACATGACCTTTCCCAGCACCTAAGCACTCATTGAATCACGGAATGTCAGAGCTAGAAGGAAACTTAGCAATCACCTAATGATCCAAATTACTTTTATTATAGTGAAGAGGAAGCTATGGACTAGAGAGGTAAAATGACCTGTCATATAGCTTATTAGTGAAAGGAGCAGAATCATCACCCTGATGATCTTCTGCCACACAAACCACCCCACAATGTGCTCTCTCTCAGGCTGAGTACAGGAGATGAGAGAACAAGGGGCAGTCTGCTAATACACTACAGGTAAACACAATGAAACCACAGCAAAGAGAGCCCCTTCTCTTTAAGCTAAACAGCCCCATAAGTGAGGCTGAGGGGATGTTAGGGGTGATGAAAACTTCCTGTGTGTGCTGGTAGACGTTTAACAACCAGCTTGGGTGCTGGCGAGCCCTGATTTGCAGCTTTTGTCAATTTCTGTGGTGTAACCCACCATGGCAGATTTCAAGCTACCAACATGATGTCACTGAATGCAAGTTTGGGAGAGATGTCCACAATCAGCTCTCAGAGGCTGGTACAAGCTGACTCCAGCACGTCACTGGAATTTCTGAGAAGTTCAAACCACTGAATCACCTGGGTTGGAGGATGGAATGACTTTTTGCCTCACGAGGAGAAAACATCCAGGTTTGTGAGAAAAATCCTAGCAGCACACCCCCTCAGTAATTGAACCCTAAAGTTTCCAGTTTCAATGTCCATGGGACCCAGAGAGAATCCAAATTTTGAGAAGTCAGTGGTTCATCCTGCCTGCATCTCTGAAGACTCCAGGCAGGAGCACTGAGTGGTGGAATTAACCTTCCCTATCTTAATGCTCTGGGCAACCAAGCGTTCCTTTCTCAGCAGCAATGAGATCCAGTTTCCAAGGTGATGCATGAGCTCAGACCTACATCTTTGCCAATGTCAAAAGAGGTGCTTGGATTCAGCTTTGGGCAGCCCTCCACAGGTCTCACAAGCAGGAAGGAAAACATGAAAAACCAAATTCCTCCTCAATTTCCTTTTGCTGAGAAGAGCTCCAAGGCTGGGCACAGCAACTCATCAGAGAAAGTTCTTAGCCTGTGCTTTCTCTTTGCCAAACATTGATTGGCTAATGGAGAAAAAGCTGATGTATAAACAAAGGTGGCTGATGACATCTGAGGATCTGGAGCAATTCCTCTACATTGTTCTGACAGCTAACAAATGGAAATAGCTCTTAGGGAGCATGTTTAAGCAACAGCTGGAATATGTAACCGACATTTTTCTGCAAGTTTGACAGGTTGAGCTCCATCATGGTTGAGCTACACTCACTGGACACCGATCAGAATGAACTCTGCCATTCCTCGGAAGGTTGCCAAGAGGCCTTTGAAGAGAAGGGAATCCAGGGCCTCAGTTTCAGAAATGGAGAAGAATAAATACCAGACAGATGATAAGCAGACTTGATTTAAAGAGAAAGACCTATAAATGCCAGTCTCTCAGCTTTCTCCCTGGTTTCTTGACCGTATTATCTGCCCCACCAAAAAGATGTAAGCACAACCCTTTCCAGAGGGTCACTTGGGGAGATATCCTGCCATATATTGCCTATTGATCTTTAGTCTCATCCCCCTACACAGACTTGATAAAGTCAACAGCTGTAAGTTCCTGAAAGGCATAGAATATACAAGATAATTTGCCTTATACAAGGATTCACTCTAAGCATCATTTAAATGACAATTTAATAATTTAAAGAGCCCCTAAAATAACCTAATTTACCAAAATCTAGTTTGCCCCTAGCATTTCAGGAGCATACCCATTCTCTAAAGCAAGATAGTTTTCAAAATCAATGACAAGAAAAACTTCTCAAAAGAATCAGGTAGAATTTTTAAGATTACATGATTCAAATCGACAAACAACTGAGTACTCCTGGTACTATTATTTTTCTTCTGTCCTTTATTTGTCCCTCTGTCAAAGGACTTATTACAAACCATAATATGCCTAGAAGACATGCCGAGAAGGTTGCATGATCTAAAGAAGCTACCAGTGCAAGAGTAGTAGACAGACTACTCTCCACAGCCCCACATCCAGCCCCCTCACTGCCAGCTCCATCCTAATACACAAACCTTAGGGCAGCAAAGGATGAATTGATTAGCTGCAATCGGCATGCCCAGTCAATCCATTCTCACAGTATGGGGATCCTCACAGAATCCCTCTTCTAAGTCGAGGCTTGGAAGGAGAAATTCTTCTCATGAAAGACATAACTGAAGTCATGACAGCCTCGAGGAGCAAGCTACTACTAAGACAGTGGAAATCCTATTCCTGTTTGTAAAAGTGAGAACACAGAGCATTTTCCTCTCAGCTTCTCTCTCCCTTGCAGTCTTCTTAGCTTTCATAACTTCAAAAATCACCTCCATTGTGAGAAATCCTTCCACCTCAAGGCCATCTGGCTTGACCTCTTCTAACTCCAATTCCTCTCTCCACTCCAAAGTAGATTGTTCACCTTAGATAACCACCAGAACTTGATGATTAAAACATTCTGAGCTAAAGATCTTCAGATGTCATGCCAACTGATAAGCCAAATTAGTATAAAGGCATAAAATAAAGCAGCACTGTCTTTGTTCTATACTGATCAGCACATCATCCTGCCCACCGGGCCAGCACTTTGCTCCATGAAAAACACTTAAAAGTCAAGAGAAACACTACTGCTGAAAAGACAAGGAGGGAAATAAGGGTACTTCCAGCAAGCGCTCACTGCTTTTTCTTAGTACTCCTTAGCACTTCCACAAGCCTTTCATCATCAAAGCACTTGAGGAACATTAGCTAATTAATCTTCCCAATAGCCTTGCAAGGTGAGGAAGGATTATCTCCATTTCACAGATGGATAAATGGAATATTTTGAACACAGGCATAAAACTCAGACAGAATTGCCAGAAGCTGGGCTGGGTTGCTTCCCCGTGTCTTTGATGCCCACCCAAGCCTGCCAAGGTATCTCATCTTCAACCTGAGCACTGCCAAAGGCAGGAGGTAGCTGAGCAGACAGAGGCCCAGAGGCAAGACAGACAAGGCTCTCATACTAACCCTTCCAAGTCTATAATTAATTCATGATTTCACCAGACTGTCTGGTTAGGGGAGGTCCTTTTTGAAGGTTAAATGAAGGAGAAGCCTTCTCAAGTCATCTTTTGGGCGATGATTCTCATGTTCCTCTCTCTCTTTGTCTCCACTCTGGTTGACATTTTAAGCCAATGTTGAAGACAGCACATGCAATGATAGGCAACCACCTTAAATCCTTCCTGGAACCAAAGCAGGTTCTAAACAAATAAATGAAAAGCCATTGGCATGGTGCTTTTATTATTCAAGTTTTCTCATATTTTAGGATAAAACATTCTCTGATCAAACCCCAACTGCAAATGCCAGTTGGAATCGTGGTCAAAACCTCATAATTAAATGCAGTATAGGAACTTTGTGTCTACCTCAGGCCTATGACTCAAGGCATAATTCCAAACTGTGGTGGTTTTGGAAGTTCCTGAATTTTCAAAAGCTCTAAAAATCACTTAGAGTTTCAGACTGCGAGCACATTCTTCAGTATTGCCACTCTTAAGTTTGACCATTTGCCCTATCAACAGCTACCATCAAAGCTCAGTAATTTCCACCTTCGTGCTTCCTTTCATACTATTCATACCCCTAGCAGTGAAATCTGTGTGCTTTGTGCATCCAGGTACATAACAAATAGAGAACTTGGAGACCACTTTCCCCATTCCTCCAAAGTGTCTTGTAGGTTCTTCCTATTAGAAGCACATAGTAAGGATCCAAAAAAGTGTATGAACTAAAATGTAGGAAGCAGCAGCAGTATGTTTAGGACAATGGTTTTCAACTGAGGGTGATCCTGCCCCCCAGGGGTCAGCTGGTAATGTCTGGAGACACTTTTGGTTGTCACGGCTGGTGGGGTAGGGGTGCGTGTGGATGCTATTGGCATCAAGTGGGTAGAAGCCAGGGACATTGCTAAGCATCCTACAGTGCACAGGACAGCCCCTACCACAAAGAATTATCCAGTCCCAAATTTCAGAAGTGCTGAGGGTGAGAAACTGGATTAGAAGAGAATCATCTAGATGAAGCACATGCTGAGCACATACTAAGTGGGTTTTCAATAAAAACTGACAAATTGATGGACTGAATCATCAACTGCCTCTATCACCAGGACCCTGTTGCCAAAACAAAAGAAGTCAGACAAACCCAACTATAAGCAACTCAGGTGGGAATTCCACTTTCTTAGAACCTAGCAGAACCTTGATCATTTTGTCTGTGAATAAAAGCATACAGTTTATTTAGTTTAAATGAACTGTGAGATATTTGAAGGCAAGGATCAGGTCTTATACTTCTATTATCCCCAGTGATGCTGGGAACATAGAAGGTGTAAAAAAAATTGTTAATTGTTGGCCATGGACCTCAATTATATCATAAGGGAGGGGACAAACAACCAAATATAATTGGAAAAGAAATAGAACATTTTAGCTCAATCCTATTATGGTTTTAAGATAACACACCCAGGGAAGCAGTCAAATATCAGTTATTACATAAAAATATAACACAGCAATCCAAAAAAAAAAACTCTTCAATACACAACATAGATGAATATCCTAGGTATAATACTAATCAAAAGAAACTCCAACACAAAAGTTACATACTGTATGATTCCATTTGTATGAAGTTCAAAAATAAGTAAAATGAATCTATGATAGAGGACAGAATAGTAGTTACTGTTGCAGGAGGTGGGGTATGACTATTGACTGAGAAGGGGCACAAGGGAACTTTCTGGAACACTGGAAATGTTCTATATTTGGATCTAGTTGGTGGTCAGATGTGTGGGTACACACATATATATTTACCAAGCTGTACATTTAAGATTTGTTCACATTACTGTATGTCAGTTATATCTTATTTTTAAAAGGGAAAATATTAATTAAAAATACAAAGTACAAAAATGAAAAAATAAGCCACAGTATAAAAGTTTAAAACTACGGCTTTAAACAGGTAGGCTTATGTTAACAAGGCTCTTTCCAATGGTAAATATTCACAACTTTCATCTAAATTTCAGCTCCAAGAGTTGTCTTCTTTCTTAATTAAAATGCAAATACAGACTTGATGGCTAAAAAACAAGGCTGGAAAAATGACTCTCTCAGCCAGAAAGAACACACTAACTTATTTCCCATTCAAACAACGAAATTAAATCCAAGTCTGACAGACCAGGTCTGTCTCCACAATCTAGGCCAGCAACACACACACACCCACACACACACACACACACACACCCCTGCCTCTGATGTGGCTGCCTACAGCAGCTCATAACAGGAATACTACTACTTAAAAACCTAAATAATTGCATTTCATAACTAAGAAACCACCTCTGCCTTGTCCCTTCCAAGAAACAAAAAATCATTAGTTTCCTGCTACTGAAAAAAAGATGGTGAGTCTTTTTAAAACCAGTAAATTCTCAGCTATGTCCCCCTACTGGATTCCCATATTCCAGGAGCCCCTGAACTCCATGTAACACCTACCTCTGCATTTCTTATTTCCATTTTAAAAGCATACCTTTATAGATCATTACAAAAATGCTGTACCTGTAAATAAGAAATCAGGAGAGTACAGGAAGAGAATATTCAGTTGCCAAAGTAGAACTTGGCACTGTCTTCTAAAACAACAACTATTTTTTTTTAAAGATTAGCACCTGAGCTAACAACTATTACCAATCTCCTTTTTCTTTTCTTTTTTTTTTATTATTTTCCCCCAAAGTGCCCCGGTACATAGTTGTAGATTCTAGCTGCGAGTGCCTCTGTCTGTGCTGTGTGGGACACCGCCTCAGCATGGTCTGGCAAGCAGCGCCATGTCTGCGCCCAGCATCTGAAGTGGCGAAATGCTGGGCCGCCGAAGCAGAGTGCGTGAACTTAACCACTCGACCACGGGCCGGCCTCTAAAACAATAACTATTAAAGAATGCCCAATACACATTTACTGTGATTAAGCCACCGTGCAGCTGAAGAATGCTTTTCTACCAGGAAGTTCAAAATCTTTATAAAGGATTTTTTTATTTAGCCTTTCTCTCCACTTGGATTTTGAGATTTTAGAGGATGGGGACTATTTTGTCAACTTGATATTTAAAATACTACGACATGTACAAGACCATCATAATCCTTCGGCATCCGTCTGGTGAATGATCATTGGATGGGTGGATGAACAGATGGAGGGAGGGAAGGATGAAAGGATGGGGGGATGGGTGGATGGATGGGTGGATGAATAGATGGAGGGAGGGAGGGATGAAAGGATGGGGGATGGGTGGATGGGAGGATGGATGGGTGGGTGGATGAAAGCATGAGCAGATGGAAGAGCAGATAGAGGGATGAGAAGGTGAAAGTCAGGTTAATGGGCAAATGGATGAATGAACAAAATACTAGCAAATGGGTTACATGCTTTGGCAAATTATTTTTAGATTCTCAAATTGTTTTCATTAGACATCTACTTACAACCCATCTCTCAGAGTCAGGATCATAGTAGGTTTTCAGTTAATACTTATCCACTTTAGAAAATTAAAATATAACCTCATTTTAGAAAGGGGAAGGAATGAGCAGGTTGCATACTGAGATAGAATGCTACGGCATAGAGAAGTTAAAGAAATAGTCTACAGCCACCATTCAGTTACCAGATTTGTTGAAGAAAGCCAAGGTTAATACAAGGGAAATCCGTAAATCCATGGAGAATATGGATAAGGTGGACATGTATTTGCTCCAAACATCTAGAAATATTAGGAAAGATTTACAGAATTAATTATTCCAAAAGTACGTTTAAGCAGGACACTTTAATAATTCAAAACTATAAGTATCTAGGAAAGAAGCTATTATAGACTTCACCTTTAAAAGTGACATCAGGGAAGACTTTAGCTTTTCATGATACATACCCTACAGCCAGTTGGTGGCAGAAGCTTGGGCTGGGTGGGTCATGGTCACAACCAATGGTTTCTCACCTTCTAGACCTTCTAATGCATTATTCTTTAGACACTAAATCTGCAGATAGTCTTTCTCTCTATCATGCATGTGCACACATGAATATACATATGGTTCTTAAAGCATCAAACCAAGTTTATACAACATTACATAATATTAACCAGCCCAGAACAAATACCGCCCAGGTTTCCCACAGACTCTAAAGACAATAGTTATTTTGTTTTCATGTCTTCATCCTGTGCATTTTGTCTATATTTTTGCTCACACTTCAAGCCAGAAATGACAGTCATCCAAAAGCTTTCTGTAAGTGTTATTATTCTGAGAAACACACTAGATTGTGAAAGTTTATGTCCAAGTTCAGAATGTCCACTTGAAAAAGAAGAAAGTTTCAATAGAGAATTTTAATACAAACCAAAGATAATAGTTCAGAACCCAATTTTAAAATGCTCCTGGTGCTGAAGGCAAGCCGTTGAAGATTTTCAACAAAAGATCTGCCCATAAGAAGGACCATGCCCTTTAGGTTTCCAGACTTCACACTAAAAAGTAAAAATTCTGCTTATAAAAGTCTCCAGCAACGCTTGCTGCTTTTAAGATCCATTGATCAAAAGAAAGGATCTATGTTGAATCATAAAGACACTAAGATAAAACTGCAAGGAAAATATTTACAGTGGAATAATCTCATTTATTTGTGGTCCTCTCCACAAATACATATACACAGACAGGAAGGAGAGGTGTCTGCTCCGAGAACCTTAGCTGTAAAACTTACACTTAGTCACCAGCTTGAATGTCAATGTTCTCTTCTATTTGCTCTTTGCTGTTAGAGTTGCTTCTTCTTTGCCTCCTCCTCCTCCTCCCCCTCCTAGCATTCCTTATTCATTCTCTGACTCTCTCAATCTCTTTTCATCTCTTCAATATCACATGGGCTGGATGATCATCATCTCAAAGGTAAGCCTTGGGAAAACATGCTGGGAAGGACCTTTGGCCCAGCCCTTCATAGAAATTTATCAGAGGCTGCAATGCCACGTGGAGATTTGAGGACTAACACATCCTCAGAGGGGGAGATTTTTCTCTTCTACAAAGTCGGTCTGAACATGGAGGAAGTTGGAATTTCCAAGCCTCCTTGGCCCTGGATTGAGAGCAATCGAGCATGAGGAGAAAGAAACTATGGTGTCCTGACAGATTGGATTTGAGGCCTCTGAGGATAGGCTCCTGGTAGGCCCAGCTGAAGAAACTGTGGTGCTCCCAGGAGTAAAGGAGGACACAGAGCAGCGCAGGCCAGGCAGGGGGAGGGCCCTGGGCAGAGAGAGCACCTCCTGGGGAGGCTAGAACACTTTGGAAGGGAGAGGTGGGGCAGGGCCAGCCCCTGGCAGGATGAAGAGGTCATCTCTACACTCCCAACCTTTTTTTAAAATGAGCAATAATGAAAAGACTCTTTCATTCATTCTCTGAATGCACCATCTTGGTTTCTCTTAATATTAAGGCATTGACACATATATTTGCAATTCAACTCATCGTTGTTTATCTTTTCTTTTTGCATTGATATCTTGCTGCTTAGTTTTGTCAGAAAGAGCCCTTGATTTGCAAGAAAGGGATACAACCTTCCAAATATTCTGCAGTGAAATCAACAGCCTCCATGCTTAAGTGGAGACTTGAGCAGCCCCACAATAAATAAAAACAATGAAGCCCACGCTTTGGTAGAACTTGGCAATTTTCGAAGTTCTTTTCTGTACGTGTTCTCAGGTGGTGTGCGTGATCCGGACCTGAGTTGCTTAAAATGAGGCATTTGCGAATATGGCTACAAAGAGAGGCCAGCACTGACAAAACCAAAAATTGCAAAATCAACCAAAGACACGACATTGATGCACAAAATTCATGGTCTCTTATTCCTTATCCAAATTCAAATCACTACAGTGGTTCACAGAATAATCTGCAGCCCTATTACAAAATATTCAAATATCTTGACCACGCTGTAACTTCTACAAACATATTTTTAATGCCCAATTCTGATTGGTCTGATCAACACAATGCCAAAAGGAACAGTAATCTTCTCTGGAAAAATCTGTCTTTCTCAGATAAGCCAATGTTTAATCATTGTAAATAAGAAAATGAACCAGGGAGACCACAAGCAAGCAAAATTATTGCTAAAAACTTGGACTTTTGTATTGCGTTTTATTTTACTTGTGGCAGCTTGAATAGTTTCATCATAAATATTTGTGGTTGACATGAAAATAAATTGATTCCAAACGCAATCACCCATTCTCAGTGCATTTGCTCCTGCTATATCTCCCTTCGCATGGTATATATAATTCCAAATGTTGCAGTAAAAAATAATTTTAATATAACATCATTGCCGAATATTTATTATTCAAAAGTGAGACTTTGTATGTTACTTTTTAAAATCTTTTATTTTAAAAAATTATGTTTTGTAAATTATGTATTGTCTGTGGCTTCTTTGTCTCTACAAGACACACCTGAGTAGTTGTAACAGAGACTAAATGTCTCACAAAGCTTAAAATATTTACTATCTGGCCCTTTGCAGAAAAAGTTTGCTGCCCCCTGGTATGTAACAACTCAATGAAAAATATGTTAATTTGTGTGTTTTTAAAACTGAGTGTGTGTGTGTGTGTGTGTGTGTCTTCTGAAATTCACATAGACTTACAAATCTCAGGAAAATAGAGCAGCATTGTGTCATCTCATAACAATATTGGGTGTTTGTCCAGAAAGCCAATAAAGAGGGTAGATATAATTATCTTGCTATTTCTTAAAGGAAACATCCCTTCTTTCAACGCTCAGTTCAAGAAAACTGACTCTTTTGTAACTAGGTAACAATTAACATCAATTGCAGTAACTGTGTGCTCTCTCTCTCACACACACACACATACACACACAGAAACTATTGCACGCTTTCCTCATGGGCCCCATCCATTCATTCAGTAAATTTTTATTGAACACCCACTGGATGCCAGGCACTATGCTGGATTCCGAGAATCCAAAGCAGAATAAGACGTGGCCCCCACCCTCACTGGGTTGGCAGTGGACTGCAATAGGCATGTTACAAATGATTATGGTTCCATGTGGTAAGTAGTATTCAGAGGAATATCTGTAAAATATGAAAATACTTTAGCAGCAAAATGGATGGAGCGAGCAGATGAAGTTACGAGGGACTTCATAGAGAAAGTGATATTTGGCCTGGGGTTTGAAGTCTGAGTAGGAGTTGCTTCCAGTGAAGAAGAGAAGACAGGGTATATTAAGCAGCAGGAACAGCACATGCAGTGAAGTGAAGCAAACATGTCAGGTCCAGGGACCTACACATTGCGCGTGCCCACGGAGTCCAGGGGAAGCGGGGGAGCATAAAGGGATGATCTGGAAAAGTGGGCTAGGGTCAGACCTACACCTTGCTAAAGAGTCTGGGCTTTATCTTTAAAGGTGAGGGCTATAGGCATTTCTTAAGCAGAGAAACAACATGCTCAGATTTCTGTTTTAAGTCTGATAACGTTGGAGGGGGGATGGAGGGAGGATGAGGGGGGCAGAGACTGAAAGCAACATCTTCCCAGATTTGTCAGTGTGTGTCCACCCATGAGTCCCCAACCCCACCCCCGCACACCAAGTGAACAGGGCCTCCATAAATGGAAAATATCCTAGTGCCTGAGTGAACCAAAAAAAAAGTTCACGCAATCCGTTTGTTGCAAAATACAGAACAGTCATAGCAGGCCAATTTTACTTCATAAGAGACAAAAACCCTTCTCCTCTCTATTGTTGCTTGTGTGTCTTAAAATCCCAAGTATCCAGAGCAGAGCCCTGCAAGTGGCAACAAAAGTATACAGAAATGCTACAGTTACCAGCTTTCGCACTGGTGGTCAAAAAAGAATGAAGATTCTGTTTCCAAGCCCAGAAACATCGATTATTACAATCTCCCAATCGCAGCTCAGACATCTCCAACTTGTGGAATGTTTGCTCCATACTCTCCTCTCAGAAATGCCTCCTCATTATAGAATTCTTGCAAAAGTGAAATAATTCCAGCTACTGTTTTTCCCATAAAAGGGACCACTGTGCTTCTGCTACTTTCCCCCAGCATGTTTCTGTAGGTGGTCATTTCAACAATAAAGGAAGTTCAAGGGTTCAAACAGATTTCCACTGTTACAGCCCAAAAATTTGAGGTTTTTTCAAGGAAGTCCCCCCTACTGAGCAATTATGCTTGAATTCAAGGCTGGCTCTTTCTTACCAAAGCTGTGGGGAGAGCAGGGCAGAGCAGAAAGGGGTAGGATCTGGGGGAGGGAAGAGGAGAAGATAAGAGACTAAAGAAATCAGAGCGCTCAACCAGGAGTAAATGGTTGCAACCAGCCATCTGATACCAGGGACACTTGGGAACGGGGAGGGAAGAGGAGCCTGGGGGATTGTTTCATCCCCCACTCTTATTCTTGGTGAGTTTTCACTCTGATGAATTGATATACTTCGGGAAAAAAAGACCTACAGGGGCCTTATGGGGACTCTAGCATGCCTCAGGAACATGTTCAGAAGGTGCTGGAAGGAACCAGGTAGAACTGCAGTGTCCAGCAGGGAACATTTGCTTGTTTACGGTGCAGTCTTGTGATCAATGTCCTGCTCAGCCCTTCCCAGAGAGGTCTCTACCCCTATGTGATGTCCCATGACCTCCTCAGGGCAGGGCAGGCCCACTCCCAAGATGCCAGTCTCTCCACCCCTCCCCCCATGCAGTGTTGCCAAGGGCAGCAGAGAGCTGCTGCTTCACCACTTTCTCTCCTGCCTTTCTGTCCCCCATGGAAGGTCTAAGAGTGAAGCTGACTCCAAAGACCCATGAGTAAGGGCCTTACTTCTCCACTCTGAATCTCTCATCTCTTTCCTCTGCCTCAGTGTGTGTGTGTGTCTGTCTGGCCATCCATTTTTCTCTTTGTGTTGCCCATCTCAAAGCAGAATTCATCATCCTTATCATTTTCACAGAGTGAATGCATGAAAACTTCAGAGGCTAGAAAAGTCCTTACTTCCCTTTTCCCCTTCTGCTAAAACTGCTGAGGCCCCAGCCACCCGGTTGCCCATCTCTCAGGTCCCAGTGGAGACCTTTCACAAAAGCTGCTAGGGTGCCACTGCTAATGAGCATACCACAAGTAAGCTCTTCGAGAAAGCAGGCCCAGCTAAGAAGAGGCATTCTTTAAAAGTATTACCCAATTATTTCACCGAGGGGGGAAAACATTATGAAATAAAAACCTTGAAAGCCCACATATTTTTAAGAGCAAATTGCACATGAAAGTACATCACTGTCAGTGGTTAAAATGAGTGAAACATCACGCGAACATTCATGAATGCACGTGCTGATGGGATTTATGAATGCACAACTGCACCTCAAGCCACATGAATTCATTTCTGTCCTTCTCCCCTCAGGTGACTTTTACGTCTTTGCTAGCTGCTGCCTTCTGCTAAGGATTCGCTCATTTTACAAAGAAGCAGACTAAGGTTAAAAGAATGTGGGTGGTTTTGCAGAAATGCTGCAACCAATTGCACAAAAGGCAATGAGGGAAAAAATTTTCATCTGGACACTGTCTGGGCCAGTTCCTCCTAATAAAACCTGATGGATTAGAAGTCCAGAAAAAGTAGCCCGGACCTCAAATGGTGCTAATATTTAAAAAGGATGGGCCAGTGTCATTTGGTGTGCCTTTCCAGGCCTGCAGTGTAGACATGGGGTGCATCAAAAGGAAATGAATAGATCATTAAAAAAATTAGAATGTTTCCTCAGGCTTCCCCAGGTTAAGAAGTGTCTAACTGCATTTATTTGTTTGGATTTTGCTAAGATGAGCTCCCTCTCATAATGAAGGGGTTATTCTGTTTTCTATACGGTTTTTGAGGTTTTGGAGGATGGATGCCTCAAAAGGGTCTATATTGACTTTTTGTGGACAAATTGGGTGTGTTTTGTGCTGTCTTAGATAGCTAAGATGGTTTCCATTATGGCTGAGGAGGGAGAAGGGACAGAATACCATTTCTTGTAGGTAGGAGATCTCAAGAAAAGTCTTTGGGAAAATCTATATATAAATATAATGGAAATGATATCTGCATTTTTAAATTTCATCGAGGTCATATTGGTTTATAACATTGTGTAATTTCAGGTGTACATTATGGTATTTCAGTTTCTGTGTAGACTGCATCGTGCTCACCACCAACAGTCTAGTTTTTATCCATCACCATACTGCATTTTTTATTTGAATTTCTAAACTTATACACCCTACTGTCATTTAGCTAAGTGAAAATCATTATTTTAACTTACATTATTCCTATTTAGGAGAGATCAGTTGTTTCTTTGAAAGAAAAACAGAAAGGAAAGGTATGTTTAGCCTCAGAGCTAGAAAGTAAGACCTGCAGCCTGAATCTCTATAAGACAGAGCTTCTCAAATACAAGGCAGGATCCAGTTACAAAAGGCCACAGCTCTCGTCTGACTGCCTGCCTCTCACAAGGAAATGCTCCTGGATGCTGATCTAACATGTACCCAAAGTAGAAGAGTCATTTTTTTCTATGCTTATCAGCTTTTTTTGGTCCGACTTTTGAAACTGTCTATCATTTCAACCTTTCCAGTGTAAAAGGATTACTAAAGAGTGATAGTTCCCCCGAGGACAAACAGGTGAGCAAACAGTACAAGCCAGATTTATCATCCCAATAAATCCACTTCTCAAAGCAAATGGCCTTATCATTTGTACAAGCATTATTCTCTCCCATTTCTGGACAAATGACTGCAGTTTTTTTGTGGTAAGAAAGAAAAGTATTTTGAATAGAATCTGAAAAGATTGATCAATCTGACCAAACGTGTGGCTTCATTTCAAATAATGCCTAATTTACAAATGTATAATGACATCAATAGAGAATGACTCATAACAAATATGACTTGCATAGCCCACATTTTAAAAAAAAGTCCATTTGAATAGCATCGTCATCACTAAAGAGTATTAATTAAGCAGCCCATATGATTATGACGCAATGAACTTGAGAGTAGAAATGACGACACTGCATACATTTTAGATGGATAAGGTAGCCACAATCCCAGAGAGAATCAGAATATTTATTTAGAAAATGAAGCACATTTATTTACTGTAAGACACAATTACATATACAGGAACTCTTCTAGACTGATCTTAAAAAGGCATATAAACACTCCATCTCATTCTTATGTGTGTGCATGCTCACATGCATGTGCTAAATACACAGGTATTCACATATTCGACTGGGTGCCATATATAAATTGTTTCTAATTAAGCTATAGTCAAAAAGCTTCATAGTTAAGATCAGAGATTGAGAAACTTCAGCCCACAAGCCAGACTGCCATTATCGTTTGTTTTTATAAATAAAGTTTTATTGGAACACAGCCACACTTGCTCATTTGTGTATTGTCAATGACTGCTTTCACATTACAATGACAAAATTGAGGAGTTGCAACAGAAACTGTATAGTCTGCAAAGCTTAAAATATTTACTATCTGAATCTTTATAGAAAAAGTTTGCCAATCCCTAAGACAATGAACACCTTTTAACTCACACATAAGTCAGCCTGCACACATTGTTCAGATTTGATTCAACGAGCTCTAGATTTTTTTTTCAAATTATTGGAAAGTGTTACTAAATATCATGACACACTAAGAATTCAGATAAAAGGAACTTTTGAGACTTAGTATAATTACTACCTTTGTTTGGAAACTTAATTTCTTTGGAAACATTTTTGAGCTATGCTGTTGATATGGCACAATACACATACATATTTTTTATTATAATATGTGTTATAAATACATTATTTAAGTATATAAATATCATTGACATGGAGCTACATAAATGTTACTCATCCATGTTTCAGGAGCTTCACACATGCACAGGATTGTTCTATTTCATATGAACAGATGCATATAACTCCATAATTACATTTACTATCATTCATTATCATTTCATTACATTTCATCAAAAAATTCATAGAGATATATAACAATCGGGCAGCTGAACAGCTATCTGAAATCCCCTGTTACCAAAAGTATGAAGCTACATGTAATTCTAACACCATTGTGAAATACATTTCCCACATACATCTTTCCTGTGTATAACCACTTACCCCTTACAAGACGAGATGATCCTATTTCAAAAAAATGACTTGTTCTTGTTTCTCATTTCCTTTTTCTTATGCACTGTGTTTAAAAGTGCATTTGGGGCAAATATTATCATGGGGTAAGCAGCCAGGGAGAGGAAAATATTACAGAATATCGTCACGGGTTATTCTATACTATGTGAATATATTTCAAAGAACATTCCATTTTTTCCTCTATTTCTAAGTTCAATAATTCTGAATTCATTTCTCACATGGAATCTATTAAATTACCCCTAGGTGATATGAAATTATCTTATTTAAAAAAATCTAAATGTAAGGCTTTTACTGTTTGAGGCTAAGGATTGAGCATAACACACAACGTTACTGTCATCCTCTGCCAAACCCATGCCCTGAAGATGACAGAGACAATGATGAAGTCTAGTAGAGGAAAAGGATTGGGTTTTTCTGTATGCAGATGCAGACTGTCACATTCCTGATTTGGATCAAGGGTACATGACCTCATTCCATAGCTAGTCAACCTACAGCAAATGTAATTTATTGGAGCCAGGAGGCCTCATTACGATCTGGCATTCAACACAGCCCATTCCTCTTATTGAAGTAACTCCCCTTACAAAGAAAAATGATAGCCACGTGAGAAATCCATATTACTAGTCTTCATTTTATTGACAAGATTTCCAAGGTAGTAGAAAGAAAATATATTACCCAGGTTTTGCCAACCCATTATGGAACATACTTGGCATATTAAAACGATTATGCAAAATGAATAAGGGAAAATCATTCACTTGAAATATCTTTGGAAACTTTGGCTTTAGGGTAACACTTTTATGACACTGAGCCAAAATCGCCATCTCCTGGGAAAAGTTTAACCTGCCATTGCTTAACTTAGGATTCCAAAATATCCTTAATGTCTTAAAAGCCACTTGTTAACTATCATTTCTCTTTATAGGTAGAAGTACCTCCATCCACACCACACTGCTTTCTAAGTTTCACACAAAGACAACACGGCATGCTTTCTAAATGATTCGTAATGGGCTCTTTTAAGGAAAACTGGAAGACATCGCCCAAGAGGCACAAGTTTCCTTTGACTAAGTGATGGCATTTTTGCCTTTTGATGTAAAGGCAAAATTTAGGAGCAAGGAAGAGGTGTGATATAGTGTGTAAAATGGAGTAGATGTAAGCTAATAACATCTGTTCATGGGCTTATTTGAGATTTTTCCAGGAAAGTTCCATTATAAGAATTTAAAGAAAGGCAGTCACTCCAAAACTAATGGAAGTGAAGGCCTGTGTTTTAGGAAGGCCAGGGAAGGGGAAGGAAGGAGGAACATGGATTTCCTTACTCACTGGGGTTCTAAGGTCTGTTTAAAAACAAAAACAGGGCAGAGACTTGCTGTCAGAAAGGTCAGTCTAGTCTCCTTTCCATGCTGTTGCTGAAAGCCTGCACGACCTTTATCTGGGCAGATAATGAACTAGTTATTATCTCAACGGAAGGTCCTGACTCTTTCTACGCTCCCCATCATCAACTCGCCAAGCTTAATTCAATCTGTGTTTATGCAGCTCAAACGTAATCCCACCAGATTCAGCCATCCCCTTCCAGACTGTTGCTAACATCAGGCTGGCATCACTTTCAGGAAGGATGGGGAGAAAGCTTTATCATTACAAGGAGACCACCCTCAAACACAGCCATTTTTTAAAATGTTTTGGCATGTTTGGGGGTTTTCATTTCTCAGTGGATCTGAGATAAGCCACCTGGAGAGCTTTTAATTGTTTCTTTGAGGCTATTGTTATTTATACTCTATGGACACTTGAAAGGCAACTCTCATGATCTCAATGGAAAATAGTTTCATTCTCTGAATCTCATTCTAGGCACAGAAATAGTCAGCTAGGCAAGAAATCCTGGATGTTAGAGTTGTTTTGCAAACATTTTTTTTTAAAAAAAGCATTAAGTAAACAGAACTTATCATTGGTGCCACAAATTTTGCTCAAGATCCATTCGCATTTACCTAAGCCTCATTATTACCCCCATTATAGTAATAATCAGAGTTGTTTGCCAAATACTTTAGCTTTACTCTTTCTTAGTAAGATTGTTTCATCAACCTCTTTGAGGTTGGGTATGGCCATGTGACTTGCTTTAGCCAGTGAAGGATGAGCAGAAAGTGCTATGTGGCACTTCTAGGGGAAAACTTTAAGAGCCAGTGTGCAATTTACTACATTCCCCTTTGTGACATGTGTGTCAAAATGAAGCCTCCATCAGCCTGGATCCCAGAACAATTCCAACTAGCAGAGTGCCCCCATTGACACGCCTGAGACATGTAGTGTAAGGGAGAAATAAACATGTGCTATATTGAACTGTGGGGATTTGGAGGATGTTTATCATCACAGCATAATCCAGCTCATACTGACTTTCCTATTCCACCTCCTTTTACTATGCTGCCCCGTCTCCAAAACATGAATACCCTTCTGCAACAGACATGTGCAGGAGAATTCCTAGGGATTCCAGAAAAAATCATAATGGAAAGAAAAGGCAAGGGCATGGTAAATTAGGTTCAGTCGACCACAGATTTTTTTTTTTTTTTAAGATTTTATTTTTTCCTTTTTCTCCCCAAAGCCCCCCCGGTACATAGTTGTGTATTCTTCGTTGTTCTTCATTGTGGGTTCTTCTAGTTGTGGCATGTGGGACGCTGCCTCAGCGTGGTCTGATGAGCAGTGCCATGTCCGCGCCCAGGATTCGAACTAACGAAACACTGGGCCGCCTGCAGCGGAGCGCGCGAACTTAACCACTCGGCCACGGGGCCAGCCCCTCGACCACAGATTTTTTAAGTGCTCCGACCTGACTTCTTTTAGGCTCTTCACACATGGCACTATGCTTATTTACATGAATAATCTAGAACTGCGCTTATTTTTCATCACCTTCTTCTTGATCAGGAAACTCCAGATGTTACAATAGGCAACAAGTACATTGCGTTATGAACTGAATGTTTGTGTCCCCCCCAAATTCATATGCTGAATCCCAACCCCCTAGTGTGACTGTATTTGGAGATGGGGTCTCTAAGGAAGTAACTAAGGTTAAATAAGGTCATAAGGATGTGGCACTGATCTGACAGGATCAGTGTCCTTGTGAGAAGAGACATCAGAGAGCTCACTCACTCTCTCTCTCCACCATGTGAAGACACAGTGAGAAGGGGGCCACCTGCAAGTCAGGAAGGGAGTTCTCACCAGAAACCGAATCATCCAGGACCTTGATCTTGGACTTCCAGCCTCCAGAACTATAAGAAATAAATTTCTGCTTTTTAAGCCCCTCAGTCTGTGGTATTTTGTTATGGCAGCCCGAGCTGACTAATACACACTGGGACTGGTCATACGGGCATACGATGACATGAGTTGGTGATTATGTGAGAGAAATTTCTCTCAGGACTAAGACACTAGGATCAAAAAAAAGAGCTCATCCTATGGAAGAAGGGATTTGAACAATCTTTGAGAGATGGACAGGTGTTCTGTGGGAACACAATAAATCTGCGTTATGTGCGAGGCACTGGGCATGGAGCAGGGGATACAGAGGCAAATGACACACGGGCCCTGACTCCAAAGAACTCACAATCTAACGGAAAACACACTGAGTAAACATATTACTTCAATAGCACAAACATTTGCTGAACACCTACCATGTGCTATTAAACACCATGCTGGGAGGTGAACCAGGCAATACATAGTTATGAATCCTCTCATGATTCTTCACAGAAGTACATATACTGATCAATTAGGAGCAGAATCAATAATGGGAGGGGGGTTTGGGGGGCCAAACACTTAATGGCCTCCTCACCACATGGCAGCACTATTGTCTTCAGAATGTTGCCATCTTCTCCCTGAGCTGGTCTCGGTCTGGCTGACTTACCCTGGGAGATCTCCAGAGGAGTCTGACCAGCGTGGTGTCTTGTAAACAGCAGGCACTTGTGAAAGATGAACCAGTAACAGCTGCATCCTCACCTCCACTAGGCAAACGCTTGGCTCACAGAAAAGGTTATATGATAACACATCATAAGGTACAATACAAAGCAAGTGGTCGTTGAATAGCATAGTATCAATTAAACACACCATTAGGCTGTCATGAACAGTAATAGAGGCAGGTTTAAATTCTTACCTGAATACTGGCAAAATAATCCCCCCAAAAAGTAATATCAGTACTCCTTGGAAAGAGCCTGCTTTTCAGAGCCTTTCCTAAAATCTTATGGACCAAGCATCATTTCTTCATGTCAACCTCACTCAAGAGACCTTAGGCCAGATCATAAAAGACCCGAAACTTCTCTGTTGGAGAAAAACTGGGTTATCTTTCCTAAGAGAGGAAGCACAGATGCCATTCAAATTGTTTGGGCTTTTTATTACTATTAAGAAAAGTGAAAAACTGGAGAAGGGCTTCAAAATATGGTTTATAGGAATGTGAGGGGAGAGCAAAAAAGGAAAGCAGAAAATAGTGGTAATAAACAATACTCTGAAGGCAGAAGAGGAAACACCACAATCTCCCCCTAACTCTGGATTTACTACATTAATCTTTTAATACGGAGAAGGATTTGCCGAGACAGATATCAACATAGATACTATTAGATGTCGGTCATGCTCTGCTTCTGAAAAAACAATGCATGGGAGATGATGCCAGAGGATGTGGGTTTCCCAGGTATACCTGAGCCAGTAGGAGGGAGGGAGGAAGGTTTAGGAACTAACATTAGCCAGTCTTTCCTCTACAAGGATACTTTCTTTGTGCTGCTGGGATTTTGATGCTAGAAATTCTGTTTTTGGTACTGTGGGGTAAGAAACTCATCCTGACCCCCTATGCCCCTTCCTACATCCTCCCACATCACAGCCAACCATTAGCTTTTCCCTCCTCCTGTGTGCTGGCAAGCCCCATAAACCAGACTATGATAGACTGGGGAAACTATAGCCTTTGCCTTTAATTAGGTAGGATGGCAAGGTAATGTCAGTTTTCTGTCTGAGTGAGGTTGGGAGAGAGTGTTAAGGATTCCTGGGAATGCAACAGTAGTGTTCGGCAGCAAGTGTGCACATGGACATTTACTGAAACATCCTAGCCCTGGGCTTGTTTTGTTTTGTTTTGTTTTAATAAAAAAGAGTCCCTTGGCACAACCTCACATAGACCCTGTTGTAATTAACTGGGATGTGGGGCACGGCAACTTGGAAAACATTTTAGCTGTCTTTGGTTTGCTCCGCCAACACTCGGAGGGAGGACACATCCACAGTGCACAAAGATATAAACATAGGGGAGGATTTTGTGGTAGCTTCTTACAGACCCGCTTGTTTAGACAGGAAAATAAATGGCCAGCGTTGAGAGGTAAGGTCAGTCATCAGACATATTTTCCAGTCTCACTAATTGCAAGCTAAGAGGGAATCTACTGGAAAATAGTTTGCAGATTCAAGCAATGGAGCTTGGGGTGGAAATGGCAAGTGTGGAAGAGGGGCCACATGGTCTTGGGAAAGTCATTCAAGCTACTTTGAGCCTTGGTTTGCTCATCTGTAAAGCAGACATAATAACCCTTGGCTGTCTTACCTCACCATGCTGTTATGAGGATGAAATGAGATAAGGTGTGGGAAAGGCTTTGGAAAATTCTAGAGCCACCCACAGGCAAGGAGTTATTATATCCCAGCCCATCCAGAAGTTGAGTGTTTGGAAGCTAAATTGTTGGTCACTGGTAGCTATCACCATGTGGTTCTCTTGCTTCTTCCTATCCATGTGAGGAATGAGGTTTTGCCATCCGTAGGGGGCCGGGTTGTGGGAGAAGCCTAGCTGGACACATCAGTCAGAGGGAGCATGGCCTCAGGGATGCTCTGACTGTGGAATAGAGAATGGACATGTCACATGGGCTACACACACCTTCTCCCTCCCAGGCAGGAGAGTGACAGGCAGCTGGGCAGGCACATGCACAGGCATGCCACATGCTTCTTCCATAAACCTAGCAGCAATGTGTGAAAAAAACTGATATCATTACATTCTATAAAATACAAGATGCAGTCTTTACTCCCCCTTTCTGTTACCTCCTCCTTTGTTTCCACTTAGAAAAGAGATTTTAGTATTAATAAAAATCTGTTCTCCTGGAGAACTTGAAAGGGAGCACCTAGCTGTCTGGGTGCCAGAGTCCCAGACTACACTCTTCCCTCTGCCACTGTCTGTAACACTTCCAAGGTACCTAGGACCCTGGAATCCACTGGGCTCATTCTGTGATCTCTTATCACATGTCCCTCTTGATGATTAAATTGAATCAC
This sequence comes from Equus asinus, assembly GCF_041296235.1. Lineage (NCBI taxonomy): Eukaryota > Metazoa > Chordata > Mammalia > Perissodactyla > Equidae > Equus > Equus asinus. The sequence goes on along the minus strand of NC_091820.1, from coordinate 13,318,507 downwards.
CTAAGAATCATGATGGAGCCTAGAATACAACATTCATTCATTCAACAAACTCAGCAAATATTTATTTGGTTCCTAACACGTGCTAGGCAAGCACTAGTGTGGCAGAGACCGGTTACTTGCTCACCAAGCCTGCTCACAATTGGATGACATTTCCTGGCATCCCCTGCAATTATATGTGGTCATATGACTGAGTTTTGGCCAATGGAATATGAGAAGAAGCTAAGTACACAACTTACAGGCATGGCCCATAAAAACCCTCCTATACGACCTCCATTCTCTCTTCTCCCATTTGCCTGTCAGACGCAGACTTGAAAATATAGAATAGCCCTAGGGGATGAGAGACCTACAAAACGAAAGGTGCCTAGATTTCAGAATAACCGTGTGGAAGGCCATCTACAGAACACCCACACTGACTTGTCATGTGGGCAAGAAATAAAATTTCTGTTGTTTTCAGCCACTTAGACGTTTGGGGTTCTTTGTTACAGAAATGAGCCTACCCTGACTAATACAATTGGGAGTATAATGGGGAATAAGAGAGGGAATGGTCCCTGATCCTATGAAGTTTTCAGTTTAGTAGAGGAGCACAAAAACAAACAGATGATTACAATAGATTTAGATGATTGCCATGGAGAGAGAGAGACAGAGTACAGTGGCAACTTGCTCAATGAGGCTAATGGGGTTATGTAGGGAGGCTACCAGGAGATAAGGCCATCAAGGTCAGGACCAGAGGAAGCCGTAGGAGCTAGAGAGCATGGTGTATAAGAGAAAGAGGAAGAATCTTAGAACTGGGGCCAGAGCAATAAGTCTAGGGAAGCAGACCAAGAGATAAGGCTGGAGAGAGGCTGGGACCAGATTCAGAAGGTCTTGAAAATCAATTCATTTAGATGTTCAAAGAGTAATAAAAAGTCATAGAAGAACGTGAACTAGGGAGTGATGTGATTGGATTTGTGCCTTGCAAGATTCACTCCGCAGGAATGTAGAGAATGGATTAGGGGGGAACAAGACAGGCAAAAATGACGACCAACTGGAAACCTCTTTATAGCAGCCAAATAGGGCAGCAGACCCTTGGGCACTGATACCAGCCCAGGTCCCACTCACCAATACCCCACACCTTGGCCATTGTTATTTGGACTGTTGGCCATCTTCTCTGAGGGCCCATTCTCAACAGAATCACTTCTCCCTGACTCTGGAGCTCCCCCTTCCTGGTTTACACACCTCTTCCTGCCAGCCTGTCCCCAAGGTCCCAGCATACCTTTCAGCAAAGCTCACAGGGGCTCATGCCACAAAGGAAGAGGCTGTATTATTCCATCTACACTCTCCGTAAACAATGCTCATTAAACATCCAGCATTATACCAAGAGACAAGTGCCTCTGAAAACAGAGACAGGCCAGTGAGGTGATTTTCACTACAGCATTAGCAGCCAGACACAACCAGTCTGTCAGAAAGACAGGCGGCAGTTGTCTAGAAGGGCGGGTACGATCACTACAGATATGTCACTAAAATAGCCAGATCGGTCAAGGGAGCCCTGAAAACTTATGAAAAAGGTACTTGGGGGAGGGAGCTTCAATCAGGGATCCACTCGGGTGAGCTGGTTCCCTAGCAGAACTCAGGCCCCTCGGCCACAAAGGAGCAGATGTGGCTGGGAGTGAAGGACATGGAGAGAGAAGGAGTTACAAAGAAAAAGATCAAGAAGGGCCTGGGGCAGATTTCTATTTAAAGCACAATCTTAAAAGGGGACAGATTCTTATTTTTATTCATCCCGAGTCCAAGTGCAAAGAAACAGCAATTGATTTCCCACATTCGTCTCTTGCTCACCTTTTAATGACAATGTGGATGGCATGGCTACATTTGTCATTCCATAGGAGAGATGCTAAAGTGTTCAAGGTTGCCCTGGTCTTTATTTCCCTCCCCAAGCATTCCTAATGAAGACTGGGCTACATTCACCTGCAGGAAAGTGCCCCGTTATAGTACTTTCCACCTGGGAATGTTCCACCTAGAACAGTGAGAGAAAACGACCCAGCCCCATTCTCGGTGGTGACAACAAATACATGCCACCTCAAGCTGGGCTCTGGGCCTGCAATCCTTCTCCTTGTCCTTGGTCAGCCCTTGTAGCAGAGGCTGGCTAGCTGTTCAGCAAACCTGTTTCCCTTTTCTTTTTGGACACATAAGTAGACTGTATGTGTCAATCTCCCTTGCAGGGAGGTGTGGCCGTGTGACTGAGCTCTGGCCAACAGAATGGGAGTGGAAGTGAAGCAAGTCACTTCCAGGCCTACACCATAAAACTCTCCTGTACTTGATCCTCCACAATCCATCCCCAACCAGCAGCTGGATGGAGACGATAGCAAAGATCTAAAAGAGGTCAGAGACAAAAGATGGAAAGAACCTGGGTCCCTGAGTCACCATTTGGAGGAGAGCCACTGTAGATAGTCACCTGGCCAGGATCAAACAACTGTGTGAGAGAATGAAATTTTACTGTGCTCAGCCACTGAAAGCTGGGGCCTGGTGGCTGTGGCAGCTAGTCTAACATAACAAACACAGCCCTCTCCCCCATTCTTTTGTGTGAGGATTCCAAATTGTTAACATTTTTCTCAAGTCCCATAACATCCCTACTCCTGGCAGAGGACTTCAACCTTATTTTTTATCAGCTTTATTGATATATAATACACACACAACAAAATTCACCCTTTAAAATGTACAATTCAATCTTTTTTAGCATATTCACAGAGTTGCACAACCATCACCACTATCTAATTTTAAAACATTTTCATCACCCTTAAAAGAAACTCCATACTCATTAGCAGGCTCTTTCCATTCCCTCCTCCCCCTGGCACTAGGCAACCACTAATCTACCTTATATGTCTCAATAAATTTGCCTGTTCTAGACATTTCAAATCATTGAGATCATACAATATGTGCTCTTGTATGACTGGTTTCTTTCACTTAGCATGATGTTTTCAAGGTTTACCCATGTTGTAGCATGTATCAATAATTTGTATTGCCTTTTATCACCTTTTTATTGTCAAATAATATTCCATTGCATGGATAGGCCGCATCTTCTTTATCCATTTATCAGTTGATGGACATTTGGGCATTGATCTTTCGACCATTATGAAAACTGCTGCAAAGATCATTCATGTACATGTTTTTGTTGGAACATATGTTTTCAATTCTCATGGGTATATACTTAGTAGAATGGCTGGGTCATATGGTCACTCTATGTTTAACATCTTGAGGAACTGCTAAACTGTCCTCCAAAGCTACTGTACCATGTTACCTTCCCACTAGCAACGTATAAGGGTTCCAATTTCTCCACATCCTCACCAACATTTGTCTTGTCATCATGTCTTTTTTATTTTACCCATCCTAATGGGTACGAAGTGATATTTCCTTCTGATTTGCATTTTCCTGATGACTAATGACATTGAGTATCTTTTTGTGTGCATATGCCACTTTCATGTCGTATGCCACTTTTATGTCTTTTTCAGAGAAATGTCTATTCAAATCCTTTGCCCACTTTAAAAATTAGCTTATCTGCCTCTTTATTGTTGAGTTATAAGAGTTTTTTATAATTCTAGATACAAGTCTGTTGTGGGTTGAATTGTGCTCCCTGCAAAAATATGTTGAAATCCTAACTCCCAGTAGCTATGAAGGTGACTTTTTTTGGAAATAGGTTCTTTGCAGATGGAATCGAGTGAAGATGAGGTCATAATGGATTAGGGTGAGCCCAAACTCCAATGACTGGTATCCTTATAAAAAGGCCATGTGAAGACACAGGGACACTGAGACAGAGAGAGGAGAGTGCCACGTGAGCATGGAGACAGAACGGAATCATGCGTCTACAAGCCAAGGAACACCAAGTATTGGCAACCACCAGAAGCCAGGAGAGAGGCAAGGAAGCATTCTTCCTTAGAGCCTTCAGAGGGAATATGGCTCTGCTGACACCATGATTTTACATTTTAGCCTCCTGAAGTGTGAGAGGATAAATTTCTGTTGTCTTAAGCCACTCAGTTTGTGGTAGTTAGTTACGGCAACCCTAGGAAACTAACACAAAGTCCTTTCTCAGGTATATGACTTGCAAATGTTTTCTTGTATTTTGTGGGTGGACTTTCCACTTTCTGATGGTGTCCTTTGAAGGACAAAAGCTTTTAATTTTAATGATGTCCTATTTACTATTTTTTTCCTTTGTTACTTGTGCTTTTCGTTTCATATCTAAGAAATCACTGCCTAACCCAAGGTCATAAGGATTTACTCCTATGTTTTCTTCTAAGAGTTTTATAGTTTTAACTCTTAAATTTAAATCTATGATCCATTTTGAGTTAATTTTCGTTGTGATGATGTAGGGAAGGAGCTCAACTTCATTCTTTTGCACATGTAGATTCAGTTGTTCCAGCACCATTTGTTGAAAGGATGATAGTTTTGCCTACTGAATTGTCTTAGCATCCTTGTCAAAAATCAATTGACCATGAATGTAAGGATTTATTTCTGGACTCTCAATTCTATTCCATTGGTCTATAAGTCTATCCTTATGCCACTACCACACTGTCTTGATTATTGTAGTTTTGTAATAAGTTTTGAAACTAAGAAGTGTGAGTCCTCCAACTTTGTTCTTTTTCAAGACTGTTTTGGCTATTTTGGGTCCCTTGCATTTCCATATGTATTCTAGAATCAGCTTGTCAATTTCTGAAAAAAAGTCAGCTGGGCCTTTGATATGGATTGAATCTATCAATTTGGGGAATATTGGCATCTCAACATTAAGTCTTCTGATCCATGAACACAGAATGTCTTTTCATTTATTTAGGTCTTCTTTATTTTCTTTCCATGATGTTTCATATTTTTCAGTGTACAAGTCTTGCACTTTTGTAAAATTTATTCCTAGGTATCTTATTCCTTTTGATGCTATCATAAAAGGAACTGTTCTCTTAATTTTTATCGTTCCTTGCTAGTATATAGAATACAATTGATTTTTGTATATTGATCTTGTATCCTCAAAGCTTGCTAAGCTCATTTATTAATTCTAATAGATTTTTGGAGATTCCTTAGCAATTTCTATATACAAGATCATGTCATTTGTGAATAGACCCTTATACTTCTCCCTTTCCAATCTGGATATCTTTTTTTTTTCTTCCCTAATTGCTCTGGCTAGAATCTCCAGTGTAATATTAAATAGAAATGGCAGGAATGGACAGCCTTGTCTTGTTATCTCATCTTAAGGGGAAAGCATTCATTTTTCCACTACTAAGTGTGATGTCAGCTGTGAGTTTTTCATAGATGTCCTTTACCAGGTTGAAGAAGTTCCCTTCTATTCCTAGTTTGTTAAGTGTTTTTGTCATGAAAGGGAGCTGAATTTTGTTGAATGCTTTTTATGCATCTATTTATATGATCATGTGGCTGTGCTTTCTAATTACAAAGACAACAAATGACCACTGAAAAGAAATTCAATTTCCAGCCCTCTTTCCCTTCACATTTCACTGTAATAATCTGTTTACCTTTCTTCCTTCTCTTCCAGACTGTGAGTTCCCTGAAGTTAGGGGCCCATCTTAGACATATTTGTATCCTCAGTATCTAGTTAAGTGTCTGAAACACAGGAGTCACTCAATGAATGTTTGTGGAAATGATGAGGATGAATTCATTCCTCAGAGGCATCTAAAAGAATCAGCGTGACCAAGAGCTGAAGGGTCCCTTCCACGGAAAGGGCGTTGATGGAAAGACTGTGACTGGGAATAAAGTAGGGATGTTCTTAAGGTACAATGTCCCTTACTACAAGCAGTAAACACCATCTGTATCAAACATAAAGAATTTGGTAGCTCAAGTAGGCAAGAGGTCTCATGGTATATAGAACGAGTCATGGCTATGGTCTTCTTGTAAAGATGGCTTTGGAATTAGATAGCAGTTTCAAACATATTTTTCCAATGCCCAAATTAAGAAGAGAAGATATGGTAATAACTCAGTATTCTTTTGGTAGATAGTAAAAAGGGCAACAATTCTTCCCTTCCTGTATCCACACCCCCTTGCAATTCTCCAATCAAGATGTAGAATCTCTTTCCCCATCTCCTGAGTCTGAGCTGGTCTTGCTTTGCTTTGCTGATTTGCTTTGGCCAGCCCCAAGCCTAGGCCTCAAGAGGCTATGTACACTTCCCTGGTCTGCTGCAATCCTGCTGATGATGAAAGATTCTAGACTCAGTTACCTGATTACCCTACCCAACACCCAGCCATCCCTCAGATGTAAGACCATCTTATACCAGTCAGTTCTCAGGCGACTTGCCAGCTGATCAGCAACTCATTACTGACATGAGTGAGCCTGGCTGAGACCAGAAGAACCACCCAGCTGAGTCTAGCCCAAATTACCAACTCATAGACTTATGGGCTAAATAAATAGCAGTTGTTTTAAGCCAATGAGTTTTGGGGTTATTTGTTGCACAGCAAAAGCTAACTGATACAGAGGTAATGTCCACATAAATTAGAAGACCAGGTCTTACTCCTGGATTGTTAGTGAACCAAATTTACTACCTTGGGCAAATCACTTCACCTTTTGGGGCCTCAATTTTTAAACCAGAGAAACAAGGAAAGATGGTGGACTGGTCCAGTGCTTTGTAAGTATCATTAAGCAGACAAGGCCTTTCCTCAAATGATACTCTACAAGGAACCTCGATATATGAAAGAGAGGAAAAGGGACCTGCTCTGGTTCTCGAGGAAACTAAACCCCATCTGTTCAGCTTTCTTCTCACTCCTCCGTCTTACTCCCACCTCCTCTCCCTGGAATGGCACCCCAGCAATCTTTAGAGAAAGTCTGGAAAGTATTGTGCCATTCAGTTTTTCTAAGGCTTCTTTCAGCCTAACATTCTACGATTCTAGGCCTGAAGGGGAGACTTAGTTTTGCATGAATCAAGCCAGGTTGGCCCCTCTAGCAGCACTGCCCACACTGTGTGGTAATTAGTTATTTATTTGTCTGTCTGCTCCACCAGACTGTGAGCAACTCAACTATACAGACTCCTCTTCCTCCTTTTAGAGCTCCTTTCCCTACCCTAGTGATTGCCACATGCCGCTCAACATAAAGCATCTAGTCAAGAAATACCATGTAAGTATGTAAGTACCATGTAAGGATGGATGGATGGAAGAATGAATGAATGAATGACCAAATAATCCCATAAATGGATAATTATCAGATAATAAATGAATAAATTAATGAGTACATGAATAATTTTGACATGTTATTCACAATGTTTCAAAGATAGAATGAATTTAGCCTTCACCCTGAGTGGAAGGCCAGGGTTCCAAATAACTTTTTAAACATTGCCAGATTATTTGCAGCAAAAAGTCTGAAACAACAGTAACTAAATTACTACATCTTGGAAAGCAACTCGTTATTTTCTCAGATTTCCTATCACTAATTCCTTGCAAGGGCAGGAAGCATCTCTCTCCATGCCCCTACCCTGAAAATGCCAGTCAGCCTCTCCCCAACCCCAACTGTGTGGGTCGCCCTCCCTCTCTTGGCAGTTGGCAAAGATTTACTTGGGCTCTATGTAAACAGAACCTTCTGCAGAAATCTCTGCTCCATTTGTCCATTAATCGTCTTCCCAGAGAAGAGTCAGGAAAAGCTCACTTCATATGCCACCTGCTTTGGTTGTGTGGCCATGATAGGGGTGGGGCACCTGTGGCCTGTCTGCAGATTTCCAGCTGTGTGTTAAGAGCAGGAAGCCCATGGGGAAGTGCACTGGCTCAGGCCAGGGATTCTTCCTGTCCTACTTTAAAGCTTCTGCTTCCTGCTCTAAGTTCTTAATGACTACCTTCCATTTAAAATCATCTTTAGCTTTAAAGGAGGCTAACTTCAACAGTACTGTAAGCCAAGATAATCTGGCCAGAAAGTAGTCTGATTAATATCCTTTTTTTAAGGTGGAGAATGAGCATGAAAAAATGCAATCTGGAAAAGAAATAGAAATAAATCTCAGTGAATTGATGCAACATCATTGGGGTAAAGCAATAAGTGCGGATGCTTAGGGATCTTTTGAGTTTAAAGAGGTAAGGTCATGTTTCTATTATTTATTTAAACTATGTATCTCAATGAACATATTTTTCCTGCCATAATGTTCTTTAAGGTTCTCAGAACACTCTGAGTGCCCAATAATTATGGAGCAGAGTAGGCATCTTATTTCATATAACCAGTACGTTCCTAAAAAGTCGCAGGGTATCAATTTGTTTTTAAATGGAATCATTGTGTCATTTTAAAATTTTCATTAGCCTTTGTATTACATAAATAACATGGAGAAGCAAAGAGGAACTCCCTTCTTAAAAAAAAGTTATCTATAATTCCACCTGTCAGAGACAACCACTGATAACATTCTAGAGCAGTGTTTTTCAAACTGTGGCTTGTGGCCCATTAGGAGATCATGAAAGCAACTTAGTGGGTCATGTGCAGCATCTTAAAAAATGAAACAGAAGAAAGGAGAAGAGGAATAGAATCAGAATAGAGTAGGGAAGGAGAGAACAAGATAATATAGTAAAGAAAAGGAAAAAGGAACAAACGTAATCAGAATGCATCATATAGAGAAAAGTGAGTATTGTTAATAACACTATTGTTTCAGCTACATGTGTCTACTGGGTCACAAGTGTAAAATGTACTTCGCACTGTGAATCATGATCAAAATATGTTTTAAAAATACTGATTTTGTATATATCCTTCCAGACATATTTCCCCTATGTTCCTTCATCTTAATAAATATGCAATAACCTGCATACTATTTGGTAAGCAAGTCTTTTTAACTTTGGAAAGTATCATAAACATATTTCTGGTTTAATAAATATCCATTGCATCATTTTACTGGCAGCAGAGTATTTCACTGTTCCAATATGCAGCAATGTTGTTAGGTATACCAATGCATAGTAATGTTGGATCAACCAATTTTCTATTGTTAATCATTTAGGGTATTTCCAATACTTCTTAATTATAAGTAACACTGAGGCCTCGATACATTCTTTTATTTTACTTTTCCAATTTTTTTAGGTTAAATTCTTTTTTTATTTTTCTCCATAATTTTATTTTTTAATAGCTGCATAATTGACATATTACATTATATTAGTTTTAGGTGCACAGCATAATGATTCAACATTTGTATTTATTGCAAAATGATCAGCACAAGTCTAATTAACATCCATCACCACACATATTTACAAAATTTTTTTTTCTTGTGATGAGTTAGGTTAAATTCTGAAGTGAAATGTCTCGCATACAGTTTTTTGTGTATTAATTTCATAAAGGCCGACTACCTACCAGAAAATTTATACCAATTCACACTTCCATCAACAGTGTCTGAAAGTATCCTTGTGCCCACCCCACCGTCACTCCCACCTCAAACCTGACCAATATCATTTTGTCATTTTGGTCTATTTGAATAAATGGAAAAAATGGCAATGTATTTTCATTTGGATTGATTCATTATCTGAACTGAGGTCACCCACAGTTCATTTACACCAGCCTTCAAGCAACAGTATAGAATATAGAAGGGCAACCACTGAGCTAGAAAAGAAACCTGTGTATCCATGAGGTGAATCTTTTGGGTTTAGAAGTAAAGGCCTTGATATATAAAATGACTCCTGCAACAGCAAATGACTTATTTCATACAATCAGTATGTTCCCAAAAACTATTAAGTTACAACTGAATAACTAATTAGTTACAGACAGACATGCAGCCACCGCCTTGCCCAATTACACGTTAATATCCAACATAGGCGTATGCCTGTGCTGAGTGCACAGTAGGTATTTCTTGATTCATGGGCCCTTTTGTCCAGAAGTCCAAACCCCAGCCTTTCTGAGCATCCAAAGACCGACACGGACATCATCCTCATGTCTTTTTTTTCTGCCCCTGCTTCCCCATCATAAACTGGGAGGCAGAAGGCTATGGCAGTGGTGATAAGGTGGTAGTGGTGGGAGGAAGAGTGTGCTGCACAGAGAGGAGCTGGGTAGAAGAGATGGAACACCAAAACTGAAGACAGAGAGCTATGTGAATCCTGGACTGGGCCCTTTCAAACAGCGTGCTCTTACAGCCACTAGCAGAGCCTCCGTTTTCTCATCTACCAAAAGAATATCACATTTCCACTGCAGAATTTTGAGGGGCTCATGAAATAACATGAGATAGTACTAGCAGAAAGTCACACAACAAATGTCGAGGGTGGGTGTGGTGCATGTGCATGAGTGTGTGTGTGTGTGCGTGCGTGTGTGTGCGCGTGTGTGTGTGTGTGCATGCGCACCTGAGAATTTGCTTGGTATCTGCCTGAACATGTTTAGTAGAATCCCCTTGATAATACTCAATCATCTAAGACAAAAATTCAGCCATCTTCCAAAAACTGGGAGCAGGGCTGGCGACAGGAAAAAGTCAAAGGAGTAAGAAGAACGAACTGTCGGCCATGTTCTCAGCTGTGCACTATGGAAGAGAAAGACAACTTGGGACAAGCAGTGGATTTAAGCAAGAGCTACTCAGAGTAAGTCTGGATCTTTAAAGGCCTCTTACTCTGCATAAAGCTCTTTTGCATTTCATACCTGGTGAGTAAAGAAAAGCATATCCCACCCCGCAGCCCCACCTGCAACTCTGGACTTCACAGAGCTGTCTCACTAGGCCTCCAGTTTTTAAAAGCCAAAAGTCAATTACACAGTCACCTCTACAGTTCAAGAAAATCTGGGTTAATGGTCCAAAGCAGTTCCCTCATGGAAAAATCAGCTCACCTATCCTCTAGTTAGGTAAAGGAATGAAGCAAAGTATAGTAAAGTTTAAAACCATGTTCAAATCTATCATAAAACTTCACTTTCAAAGGCCCAGCTGTGTCTCACTCAGCAGCAGGGTCCCCTGGGGGCTTCCCACAACCATTTTTCAGACTTAACTGTAAAGGCTTCACACCCCTTCACATCCAAAGTGAACCAAACATTCCATCAAAATAGGCAGCCGGGGCGCTACTTGAGCCTCAAAGATGTTTCAGATATTTCTGGGATGCTTGAAGGGGAAGGCTCGGACTAAAACATTCACCCCTCAGTTCTCCAATCACGATCATTTCAAACTAAACAGTGAAGAAGCCTGTGGGGCTGGCGGGTGGCAAGGGGGCAGTGGAGTTACACCACTCATTGAGTCCAGGACTTCAAACCTCCTCAAAGGAGTCTGGGAAGCTGAGCCTGTGTGAAGGTTTGAAAGAAAGTCCTGTGGGCAGTTTCAGAATTTGCCTGAGGCCTTTTCAACCCCCAGAATCCACAAAGTTCCGTCTAGTCGCGGTTGCTACTTAGTGGATCAGATACCCAAGGCCCTGAAAGCACAGCCACAAGAATCAACTCTCTCAGGGAGACGGAAAGGCCTCTCCCTCTTCTTGGTCTCTTGGCCTTCTGAAGAAATGTTCTGCTTTGCCTAGATTTTGCATAAAACCTTGATGGTAGGGGCAATTAGAGAAGGCAACTCCCAATAGCTCTGAGGCTAATCCAGCCAAGTGATTAGAGAACTCATCACTCCTCCTCCTGCACTCCCTCCCCAAGGAAAGGAAGCAATTTGAAAATCCAAAAGGAGTCTCCTTCTCACAGAGGAAGAGCTGAAGCAGCGCCAATAAAGATTCCAATGTCAAACTCCGATTACACGGAGTTTGCAAGTGATTTGAAACATGGCTTTGTGAGGAGCTCTTGTCTGAGAATCAAAAGGCCCGTAAATATGATTTAATTTAAAAAGGAGGGGAAAGCAGTCCTTTTAAGTAAATCATGTTTCCTCCATTTTAGACACCAAAACTGTGTCATTGAGGATCAGTAATAATCTTTAGATTACAGAAAAATAGAACAAAACTTTGGCTTGGTCTAGAAGTCAAGGGACAGCAGAGAATAAGGACAGTCACTGGCACAACCTTGAAGTGTTTTACTGAAGGAAAGTTTTGTACAACTACAAGTCAGGGAGTTTTTACCCAATAGAAATGTGTAGGTACATTCACCAAAAGACAGGAACTAGAATGTTCACAGCAGCATTATTCAAAATAGCCCAAACTGAAACTTATCCAAACTCCCATCAATAGTAGAACGGACAAATAAATCATGGTATATTCACTCGAAGGACTACTATACAACAAGCAAAATAAATGAACGACAACTACATGCAACAACATGAATGGGTCACATGCATATAATTTTAAGCAAAAAAAAAAGAATCCGGATATAAAAAAAGCACATACTGTATGATTCTCCAACAGAGCAAAGTAATCTATGCTGTTAGAAGTCAGGATAATGGCTACCCTTGGAGAGGTATGACCCGACGGAAACTTCGGCAGGATTTCTAGAAGGCTGCAAATGTTTTCTCTTGTTCCAGGTGCTGGTTACAGAGCTGTGTTCAATTTGTAAAAATTCATTGAGCTGTACACTTATGATTTGTGCACATTTCTCTATTTGTGTTATAATTAGATCTTAAAGGTTTTACAAATATCTGTAATTGCAGAAACTCCTTGGATGTCTCTCAGAAAAAGAAGACCCTACAGTTCAGTGCCTCTTTTATTCAGAGGAAGAACACCAAATACTTCAGAGTACTTTCATCATCTGTTCACTTTCAGGAAAACCAGTCCTTTTTTCTCCCTGCACTGTAGCTTTGTGCTAGTCAGAGCCAGCTAACTGCTGTAACAAACATCTCCTTAATCTCATAATAAAAGTTTTCTTCTCCCTCACGTGAAATCCAATCAGGTATTGGCAGACAGCCTTTCATGTGGTGATTCATGGACCCAAGCTTCTTCCATCTGGTGGCTCTCCCATCCCTTAGGACCTCAGAGCCCTCTGCTGAACCCTCTGCACACAGCCAGCAGAGCGGAAAAGAAAGAAACTGCAAAGGATTGTGTAGGAGCGTTTATATGCCCATCCTAGAGTGAAGCAACTATCCCTCCTACATTCCACTGGACAGAACTCAGTCACATGGTCCTACCTAAGTGCAAGGGAGGCTGGGAAATGTAGTCTAGCTATGTGCCTAGTTGGAAAAAGCAAAGAGTTAGTGAACACCTTAGGCATTCTCAGCCATGGTCTGCCCAGATCTATCATCTCCTCTCTTCTGCTAGCTGTTCCATGCTTGATGTCTGACTACAATAAGCAGAAGACAAAGCTCTGGACATGTCATTATGGGAGAAGATACAGACAGTCCCAGAAAGTGAGGAGATGGGTGTCTGCACTCAGCATCACTTCCACGATGGCACACATCCTCAGCCAGGCCTCCCCTGCCATCAGTAGAAGTCCACTCCTGCCCCCAAAAGCATGAGGGCATAATGGCAGCCAGAGGCTAAATTGTTCTTGCAGTGCTCCATGACATGAGTTAGGCCAGCCAAGCCAGAAAGCAGGGTGGCATTCTTTTCACCACACATCCAGTTGACTGGAATATTTACATTGGTTGAGGAGCCACAGGGGCTGGATTTTATCCATCTTTACACCTATTTCCTTTACCCAAGCCCCCTGATAATAATAATGATAAAAAAACAACAAAATTAGTAGCATCAATGGCACACATGTATTAGCCCTTACTATGTATTCTGTGCACATGCTACACACTGCTGGCACTACCCACGGATTGATTCACTTAATCTTCACAACAATCCTATGTGGTGAGTAATAGTAGCATCCTATTTCGCAGATAAGGAAACTAAGGAACAGAGACTAAGAATTTGTCCATGGTCGCACAACTGGTAAGTGGCAGAATTGAGAGAATCAAAGGCCAACATAAACTTTTACTACAAGGGCGACAGGGATTATGAATGCAGCCTGTGATCTGACAAAGTCCCAGTCTCTCAGGGAGCAAACCTTGAACCTAAGCTTCCAAAGTGCAGGGCTTGATCCAACCAAGCTGACCAGCCACAGAAAAGCATCCAGAGCGACATGGAAAGAAAACAAGCACAAGGTGAGAAGTAAAGGAGGGTGTCTCTTTGGTTTTTTGTTTTGTGAATTTTCCTTCTCACTCAACAGCCATTAAAACCTTTGAATTGACAAATCAGTCAAGAAAACCCAAAAAGGCTTCAAATTTACAATGACAAGCTAATACTCTTAATAGCCTGCCCTACTCATTGTCTTTACTCAAATATATCTGTAAGTGAATCCCGTTTCTCACTATCACTTCCCATCCTATCACCAGCCTGAGATTCGCTGGTCTTAGGATATGGGGCAAAGGGTTAAAATAAAGCCACACAAGCAGCAACCTTATGCAATATATTTTTCTGCATGCAATTGGATTAGTTTTAATTAACAAAGGCTAAAACTTTGCCAGATAAGCACTAGTGACATCTGATACCTGAGCAGAGTTCCAACATCTCTTCTCTCACACCGAAGGCATTTAACCCAAGTGAGACTCTTAGTAAACCTTCCAGTGCATCCTTTCCTGTGTCTCTTTTTGGCTTGTCCACTTAACCCAACATTGCCCCAAACTTTGAAGCATCCATCTCTCCTGTTTATGAAGCAGAAAGCCCCATGACTTCTCACATGGAAAAGGATTTCTGTGGTATTCAATCACACTGCGCTTTGCCCCCCTCAAAGTTAACCTCTAGACTCAAACCCTCAACGAACATGCGCCATCTTGCGATTGAAGTACTTCATGGGTGAGGAGAGGGCTGACTGAGGCAGCAGAACTCTGACACAAAATTAAAAAGGAAAATACAGCTTTACTCACATTATTAAAATATAAATACAGGCTCGAGGAACAGAGTCCAGATGCACGCTGGAGAGAAACATAAATATTGATATTATAGTCGAATGAACATTATGTCTCACTGGCTGTCATCTTTCCTCATAGCTACTAGCTCTTCCCTTCCCTAGATGTCTAGTATTAGAAATCAAGAGTAGCTGAACTCTAGAATAGGGCTTCTTAATTCACAAATCTAAATGCACTTAGATAGAATAATCAGAAATCAAATTTTAAAGAACTTTCTTCGTCCTCCATCCAGGCTTCAAGCATCAGCATAATCTAAAAACACAGTTACAAATCAGTATTCCCTGCTACTCAGAAATTTGCCTAAGAGCAACAAATTCATTTCGTGTGTGTGTCTTTTTTTAACGTTATTCTATCTTTATCTTAGAAAAACTCCTACTTCTAAATTACTCCTGGGACCTCTAAGGCCAGATTCTTATACTTGTCCCCGACTGGGTCCTCTAAAGCTCAGCACCAAGATGTCATAAACAGCCCAGCACCATCGGACCAACAGTGAGGAAACTCCACCACTCCAATTTGTCTTGGAAATCTTAACATGGAATCACTAGTTCTTAGTCAGATGCTACTGGAGAACCCAGAAGTTCCTGTGGAATCATTTTCTTTCTTCCATGCCCATATTCACACAACATCCCGGTAGGGCACCAGAGTTTAAATGGTCTCTTTCTTAACAAGGGGTGTGGGTTACACAAGTGAATATAGTTGTTACAACTCATCAAACTACACACCTGAGATCTATACATTTCACTGTATAGAAATTATACCTTTATTTTTAAAAGAATATCATTTAGAACACCTTTTAAATTTTTCCAAGACAGCAAAATCAGATTAATCAACAAGACTCTAGGAAGAGTGCCTACTTCCTCAACATTCAGAAGTGGCTTTACAAAACACATTAGACGTATGTGAGAATTTGCTTTTGCTCCTCCTAGAAAGAGCACAATACACTGTAGCATGGTTTACTTTGGAGCAAGTCTGGTAGAGTAAGAGGGGAGGAGGACTTTCCTTCCCTTCTCAATTTTACGCCCTTCTGTATGGGTTGAATTGTCTAGCCTTAAACATGAAACAAAAAATGTCAACAGCTCTTAAGTTGGATCCCATCACCTCTCATTACTTCCACCAAACCACCGCTGTCTCTCACCAGGATAATTGCAATAGCCTCCTGCTTGGTCTCCCTGCTTCTACGCCTGCCTCTCCCAGTCTCTTCTTGACACAATAGCCCTTTTAAACTCTAAGTCAACCATGTTACTCCTGGGCTTAAAACCTTCCAGTGAGTTCCCACTCCACTCAGAGTAAAAGGCAAAGTCCTCACAATGACCTACTAGACCCTACATGAACTGCCCTCCACTCCACCTACCTGGCCTCCTCTCCTCCCACTCTCCTCCTTGCTCACTCCACATCTACCACACTGGCCTCCTTGCCATCCCTCTATCACACCAGGCATTCTCTCACCATAGGGCCTTTGCACTAGCTCTGGTTCCCTCTGCTGGAACACTCTTCCTCCACTTATCTATATCATTAACCTCCCCACCTCTTTCCAATCTTCACTCAAATGGCAACCCTACTCCAATCCCCTGGATGCCCTTATCCTGCTCTAGTTTATTTTTGCCCTTAACTTACCACCTCCTAACATGTTCTGTAATCTCCTTAAATGCATTATGTTTGTTGTTTATGGTCTGTCTCTCTCCACTGTAAGCTCTTTGTAACTTTTTGTTCACTGATGAAACTCAAGTGCCTAGAAGAGTACCTGGCATATAATAAATGAATGAATCTGTATGATAAGATCATTGGTCAATTTTTTTTATTTCTATGCTTCTCTGCATAACAAAAAGAGGCCACAAGGAACATGGAAGTCTTAATAGTCATTTGATCACGCAGAGGGACGTAGCATTGCTTGGTCAGCTGTCTCTTTCCCTCGACCAAGAATTTCACAGATTCAGGCACAGGTTTTCACCTACTTGAGAAAAATTAATACATGCCTCCCACTCTGCATGATCCAATTATGGTACCAATAAAACAACAGCCAATAATTACCAGTGGCTCACCATGTGCCAGGCACAGTTCTCAGTGCCTGTACACCTTGACTCCTTCAGTCCTGTCAACAACCTGATGCAGTAGATACTGTTTTTATCTCATCAATCCCATAATAGATGAACAAAAAGAAATATTAATAAATTGTACAAAGTCACACAGCTTTGAAGGGGTGGAGCCAGGATTTGAACATATGTGGTCTGACTTCAGAGTCCACACTCTTAAACACATATTCCCTTGCTTCTCAACTAGATAACCCAGACCCTTGCCAACCTTACTCAAACTGAGCCTAAGCAAACTCTGATGGTCATGTATTCCAAACCTTTCCTTAAAGAAGAGAGAACAAGGACATAAGTTTCTTACCAGGTATCCTAAAAGAAAGGAAGAAACAAGTACTCTGATTCTCCACCTTTTACAAACCAGGCACTTTGGAGTCAGAGAAATGGACTCTAGGACCCAGAGAGTCCCCTTGCAGTCCAACGTTACAGTCTTTCTATGGTGAAAACACCAAAGCTGACTCTCCAAAATAAACTCTTTATCCATTACATACAAGAAAATTCAAATGGCCCCTCTGATGGCTGTAAGTGAGTCCAGTTTGAGCCAGACTAACCTCATTTCCCTTTTGAGTAGGGTTATTAGACTGGGAGATCAAAGGAATGCTGCAGACATATGGTATCTTGATTTCAGCAAACCATTTGACGATTGCTCATGATGACAGATCTTGTGGACAAGGTGGAGAAATGTGGTTTGAATGGGAAGGTGGGGGGAGAATTCGTGGCTGCTGCAACAATGGTACCCAAGGAATGCTGATGAATAGACATCAACTTGGAGGGACATGGCTAGTACTGCCTGCCAATGGTCTCTGGCCTTGAGTCCGTGTGAACAATAATTTTATCAAAGATGTGAGTGATGGGCTAGAATCATGTTTATGATGTCTGCAGAGAGCAAAATGCTGTGGGCAGTAGCTGACACACTGAGTCAAGATTTTAAAACATCACCACTGATTGGAAATGAAAGAGCAAAGCAAGCAAGATTCAATTTAACTGAGACAATGAGGGAGTCCTGTGAAATTTAAGTTCAAAATACCAACTGCACAAAATGGAACAGTGGAAACTTCATGTAAAAGAACTGCCACTATAAAGGAAAGGAGTTTGTTGGGCCATAAGAGCAACAATGCACCAACAGTGTCATGCAATGGTTAAAACAAGGGCCACCATAGTCCTAGTGGGGGCATTCATATGAAGAAAGAAATGGATCCATTTGTGCTCTGCACTTGTGGCAGGGGGCTACCAGCATGGGAGAGGATAGGAAGCTTGGCATTAAGAGGGCTGGTTGAAGGAACTAAAGTTGTTTTACCTGGGAGGAAGAAAGCTTAAAAGAGACCATAACAGTAACCTCTGGACACTTAAACGATGTTCTGGATAAGAGATTATAAGCAGTTTCCACTTGGCTCCAGGCACTAGAATTAGGACTAAAAGGCTGGCATTACAAAAATACAGATTTAGTCTCAGCATAGATAAGGATTGTTTCAGAATGGGAACTATCTAGCAATAAAGTTGGGGTTGGGCCGGCCACTTCCCACTCCCAGGAGTCCCAAAGGGTATGGAAACCAAATGAGCTGCCATTTGGGACATCTTTTTTTTAAAAAAGTCCCATCCTGGGTGGGAAGTTGGATTCGATGGGCACTAAGATCTTTTCCAACTCTAAGATCACAAGATTCTCTAATTCTTGTTAAATTCATCTTATTCTTGGTTAATTTCACTTGGAAGGACTTAGATACTTCATCATTAAGTAATTTTTCAGCATATGGATGCCCAGGTCCTCAGATTTCTGTTTCAGTACACCCAAACTTTCTCATGTTTATTAGTGGGTTGAGAGATGGACACTAACGTCAGAAACAAAAACTGATCGTGCCTGTCTTAGTCATTCACAAAGAAAAGCTAGACAGGATCTCTGCCCTTTGTGGACTTGCAATCTGGTAGGAGGGCTCTCTAAAACCTTGCTTCAACAAATTTAGACCTTAGAATGAGAGCCTTACATTCAGAAACCATTTCCACCTCATTAGCTTTTATTTTCATTTATTATCAAGATATGATTCATGATGAATTCTTAATGCAAAAAGAACTTTCAGGAATTTTTATGATTGATGTTTTGTTCCAGGAATACTCTTCCCACGATTTTTTAATAGCGTGTCCCACAAAATCTTGTGTTTCACGATTTTTAACAGAGTAAATAGAAATTAAACTGAATAGTCAAAATAAAATTCCAACTATGTTTAAATTGTCTTTGTCCCTAAAATGTCAAAGCATGATAATGAAGTCAATGAATCCTTAAGACTTTGGGGCTAACATGGTACAACAGGAGAGATTTCATAAGTCATTGCAATTTAAAGGTATTGCCCACTAAAGGTAGTCTAGAAGCTCTAAGACTGAAGATGTTTCTGAGAGCTTATGTGGAATTTACACCTTCCTGACTGCATTGTGTGGAAAAGGCCTCCACAGACAGGAAGAAAGAAATCTTTATTGTTACCATCTTAGCAATAACAGTCCAACAGAATCTCAAGGATTTCCTAGGTAAAGTTGTTCAGTAGTTTTGATTTAAAAGCCCAGTACAGTAGAACAAGAAAAGTCTAGAAAGTAATGTGTTGCTCATACCGCTTATGAGGAAATTACAACCATGAATTATTAACCTTTGGAAGATTGCTTTCTTCTCAGTTGTTCTGTGATAGGTTTAAAAGCAGCTTTCAATGGAGCTGTTAGAATCTCATAATGCCACAGAGAAACTTGCTGAGAAGAGACAGGAGGAAAAGAAACCTAACCATAGTTTCAAAAAATCCCAAAAAACATATTAACCAGACTGCAAAGGGTGTTTATGAGTGGTAGAATGAACAGAATGAGGAGAAAAAGGATCAGCCTTCCAAAGGCAGAATGAACCCTTGATTAGCGTTACCATACCAACCCAAAATGATCAATTCACCCAATGTGTTACTTCCTAGCTTCTTTCTAGGTTTAGCAGTTTCTGTGTCTGCTCTGGCTGAAATCATGCTTCTCAAATAGGGAGTTTGGATCTCCTGGGACCGTCTCTGATCCCATTCCACAGGACGATAAACAGTATTCTTGAAGGCTGGCCGATGGAACATTGAGGAATGTTGAGTTCCTTGAGTTCTTTCCGTGCCCTTTCTCACCCCTGAAGCACTGAAGATCTCCTCTAAAGGGTAGGAAGTTATTTCCAGACCCGCCACAGAGTGTCTGGGAGGGGCCAGGCATGTGGCTAATATAATAATCCTGGGGAAAATAGTTTAAGGAAAAAGGGTGAGAAACATCACCTCTACCATACTCCTAGCCCTATGTCTTTGCCCTCACCATTCAAATATTAAACAATTTTTTGGTCTGGGTCCCCCCAGGCCCTATGAGTATGAGTACAAGTTCAAGAGCAAGTAGTTTATGTGGGAGGTGTCCTCAGGAACCACCCATAGGTGAGTGAGAAAGTGAGACAGGGAAAGGAAGGCAGAGAATACACAGTGTGTTATCAAATAAGCCACCACGGTGGGCAACTGGAGCTCAATCCTACTGGAGAACCCTGGGGAGGGATGGCGTAGAACATGTGCCAGAGTTCTCTCATCCAAGGAGCAAGGAAGCTGGGGAATTCATCCACCAGCACCATGTCCATCATTGGTTGAGTGCTGCCTCAGGGGCATTCACTCACTGGCACTTCTGGCTTTCCCTATGTGCAAGACCAAGCATGGTCCCTTAGCCAGGAAAAAAGCCCTAGGCAGAGTCACAAGAATTTGCAAAAGGCACCCTTCAGCATGAGACCCAACACTGTTTGCTGTTCAGAATGAGAAAAGCTAAGATAAAGGTTAGCACAGAGTTCTAGAAAACTTGTAGATGGGGAGTGATGGGCAAGGAATCAGGTTGTACTTCACAGAGGAGACGATGTGTCAGCTGAGTATCAACGAATAAGTAGGAATTAGCCAGTGAAATGCTCCAGAAGGAAACAGTAGTTTACACATAGGCATGAAGAATGAGAAAGCCTGGCAAGTTGGGAAACTCCAAGTAGTTCAGTATGACTGGATTGGGGTGGAAGGTGGAAAAGGCAGGGAGGGACAATGGGTAGAAGAGCGAGAGATAAAGCTTGTAGAGTGGACAGAAGGATATAGAGAAGGGCTTTGGTTTTAATATAGTAACGCCCCTGGATTTGTGCGGCAATGTACAGAAGAAAAGTCTAGTGCTTAGGAACATAGCTTGTGGACTCGGATTCGGATCCTAATTCTAGGCCCCAGCATTCTCTAGCTGTTGCTACCTGGAGCAAGTTGCTAACTCTCAGTAAAGTGGGAAAATAATAGTATCTCTCTCATAGAGTTACTGTGAAAATTAAATAAGGTAATTCACATAAAGATCTTAGCACAGGGCCTGACATATAACTCAATAAATGCTAAAATCAATCCACTCGGTAGATGACAAGGGTGTCACTGCAGTGTAATGGGGAAATGATGGTCTCTTCAGTAAGTGGCAATGGATCAACTGTGCATCCATATGGAAAAAAATTAATATTGACCCCTACCTCACATCATTGGCAAAAATTGAAAAAAAAAATCAATTCCATACAAATCATACATCTAAATGAAAAAAGAAAAACAAAAATTTCTAGGACATAGGAGAATATCTTTATGACCTTGGAATCAGTGAAGAATTTGTTTAAGAGCAAATAGAACAGAACACAAAAAAACACTAACCATAAAGAAAATAATTGATAGGGCCAACCAGGTGGCACAGTGGTTAAGTTCACACGTTCTGCTTCTCAGCGGCCCAGGGTTCACTGGTTCGGATCCCGGGTGCAGACATGGCACCACTTGGTGAGCCATGCTGTGGTAGGCATCCCACATATAAAATAGAGGAAGATGGGCATGAATGTTAGCTCAGGGCCAGTCTTCCTCAGCAAAAAGAGGAGAATTGGCAGTAAAGCTTAGGGCTAATCTTCCTCAAAAAAAAATAATAATAATTGATAAACCGGACTACATAAAAATAAGAACTTCTGCTAATTAAAAGATAACACTAAGGGAGTGAAAAGGCAAGCTACAGAGTGAGAGAAGGTATTTGCAATACCTATAGCTCACATCCACAATATATAAAGAACTCCTACAAGACAATAAAAAAAGGTACAAAGAACCTTATTGAAAAATGCGCAAAGGCCTTGAAAATTACCTTTAAGTGAATATCCAAATGGTGAAAAATATATATAAAAAGGTGCACAGTCTCACAAGCCATCAGAAGAATGCAAATTAAAACCACAATGAGATTTTTACTACCCACCCACCAGAGTAACTACAATTTAAAAGACAATACCAGTGTTGGTGAGGATATGGAGCAACCAGAACTTTCATACACCTCTGGGAGTATAAATTGGTACAACCAGTTTAGAAAACTATTACACAGTAGCTACTAAGCCAAACATATCCATCCCCTTTGATCCAGCAATTCCACTTTTAGATATATACCAAGCAGCTGTGTATACATAAGCTCATCAAAAGGCATGTAGAAAAATGTTTGTAGTAATTGCCCTGAACTGGAAACAACCCAAATGTCCATCATCAGACACATGAATCAACAAATTGTGGTATATGCACACAATGGAATTTTATTCAGCAACAAGAACAATCTACTGTATGTGCAACAACATGGAAGAATCTTATGAACATAATATTGGGTGAACAATGCTAGACACTAAAAAGTATATACTATATGACTCCACTTATATAAACTTCAAAAACAGGAAAATCTCATTGATGGAGGTGGAAGTCAGAATAGTGGTGATCTTTAGGGATCTGGACAGTGACTGGTAAAGGGCCTGAAGGGGATGTTTCAAGATACAGTAATGTTTTATTTCTTGATCTGGGTGATGGTTACATGAGTTGCCCACTTTGTGAAAAATAACCAAGCTGTACATCTATGGTCTGTGCACTTTTCTGTAAGATTGTTAAACTTTAATATAAAACTTACTGTAAAACTCAGTAACTAAATATAATCAACAGCAACCAAAAAGCCAACAGCATTAAAACGTCTAAGGATGAACAGCTTGGGGTCCAGGCCCATGAAGTAATTCCAAAGTCTCAGGTTTTAGTGACTGAAAAGCTGGTCTTACTTCAAGTTTATGACCATAAATCTCAGAAGGCTCTCAACACAGCCAGGTAATCCCCCTACACTTCCTTACTGCATCCATGTTCCCTCCCTGAGACAACATTAACACCTTGCCTTCTCTCCTCATATTACCAACACCCTCTCAGCTGATGACCTCACTGTGTACTTCACAGAGAAAATAGATGTAACCGTATAAGAACACCCCACCCCACCACCATCAGTTCACCTGCCCACCTGCCCCTGCCCATATCCTCCATCTTCTCTCCAGTTCCCAAGGACGAAAGGGTGCTCTGATCCCCTCCCCTCTCAGCTTCTCAAGGACTTCCATAATTATCCAATTCTTTGTCTAGCATCATCAATTCCCCCCTCTCCGGAGAATCTAAATGTGCCTAAATACCAACGCATTTTAAGGAAATCTCCCTTGACCCTGTATTCCATTCCAGCCATGGCTCCATTTCTCCACTCCCCTTCAGAGCAAAACTCCTTACAGGAGTCGTCTGTGGTTGCTATCTCCTCTTCCACTCCTCCTGTGCTCTCTTCATCCCCTCTTATTTGGCCTTCATCTCCACCCCTCCACTTAAATGGCGCCTATCAGGGCCACTACTTGCTTACAAGTTACAAACTCAATGGTCTCATCTCAGTGTTCATCTTACTCTCAGAAGCATTTGACCACACTGACTTCTCCATTCTTGAAACATCAGGAGAAGATGTTCCTTTCAACTTTCAAAGTTGGACTGCCCTAGGCTAAGTCCTGGCTCCCTTTTCTTTACTATCTACATTGTCCCTAACTCCAAAGCTTCACCTACCATCTCTACCCTTATGTCTCACATTTACATCTCCAGCCTGCACCTCTCTCTTGAGTTCTGATCTCACACATCTAATTGTCTAAGACACAGAAGGCATCTCAAGTTAACGTGGCACAAATAGAAAACTATTGATTTCATCTCTCTACAATACAATAAAATATCCACTCTTCCACTAGCCTTACCCATTCCTGGAAATGGTATCACCTTCTATGGGTTGTTTAAGCCAAAAAACCTAGGAGTTTTCCATAACTTTTTCCTCTCATACCCTGTACCCAATCCAATTAGTAAGTCCCGTCAATTCTATTTCCAAAATGAATTCAGAATCTGACCATTTTTCACTGTCTCCATAGCTACCTCCCTAATCCTAGCCACCATCACCAGTCACACTGTCTAACTGGTCTACCAGCCTCCAGACTTGCCTCCAGAGTGACTTCACTAAAGTGTATGTCAGATCATGTCACTGCTGCAAAAACCACCCCAGCCTGTCTCAGGGCAACAGGAAGCAGCTGTCCAAGGATGAAACAGCATGCAGACCATATGGGGAATGATTATCTGGGCGGGAAGGCTATACGGGGGATATGGAGGCACCCAGACACCTTCAAAGGGAAGAAAAGGGAATGTGGGTCACTTTTAGGCTTACTTTCCCTTTGAAACTCCCCTTGGCCTTGAGCAATGCTAAAGGGAGATGCATAATGTAGTAGATGCCCCTGGTGCTCCATCCATAGCCCCTCTGCCTTCCCCAGAGGACCCCTGCAGACATTCCTGTACACACCACAGCCTCTTTGCGTCTCTCCACCTGGCCCCAGGAGCATGCTGAGCCCACACTTGGGGAAAGCCCCAGGAGCCAGGGAGTTCATGCTCCAGGTGCTACTTTCCATCAGGGAAGGGTGGAAGTTAGTGGATAAATACTCCAGCTTCCTGACCCCTCAGTAGAACACTTCCGAGGTGTGTGCTGGATCGAATCAGTTGCCCACGGTGGTAACCAGCTCACAACACGCATGAGCTTTCCCCCCTTCCCTGTGCCACTTCTCCACTCCCTCCCTGTGCTTCCCAGGATCCCCTGTCCAATAAACTACCTGCACGGAAATCCTTGTCTCTGCCTTCCCATGTTGGGAAACCAAAATTAAAACACATAATACTGTGCTTTTTCTCCCAAAGGTAATGCCTTTCATGACATCGAATGAGAAGAATGCCATGCTCAATTTACATGGACAACAGAAGAGAGAGGTCTGGACATGAAGTGTGGCGATAATGTCTTAGAAAATTTTTAAATAATAGGAAATTTAAAGTCCATCCCTAGGTATTATATTAGCCCCATTTTTATTTACTTATTTATTCATGTATAAATACGCATAGAGTATAGATTCATCAACTTGTATGTACACACTAAAAATCCTCTTTTTTTCTCCATTAACCATTTATTTGTACTCCAAACAGTTAAAAGGACTTGAAAGGACTGCGTTAAATTCCGGGTACATAACTGTCCACTGCTGCTTCTAAAGAAAGAGGGGAGAAGGGGATACATTCTACTGCAGAACTGGTTTCACTTGTATGAAATCTAATTTAAGGAGCAGTGTGTCACACACACACACACACACACACACACACACACACACACACGGGAAATGCATGCACCACTCAACAGTCTGCAAAACTTCCCTCCAGTTCTTTTGAAGTGAAATCACCACTCACCCCAACCGCACTCCCCAGATATCAGCGCTGTTGAAAGTGAAGGGCCTGTCCCCGCTGTGTGGTTTGGGGTAAAAAGGAGGCAGGATTAAAGCGCTCATTTCAAGTCCCAAAAGTAAAATACGACTTGGCCTACGGCAGTCCTAATTCTTTCCAGAACTCATCCCCGGAATTGCCCTTTTAAACAACTAGTCATTAACCCATCTCTGGGTCTTTTATAGCTGCGAAAACCGATCGCGCACATCATTTATTCATTACGCTTATTATTATTGTTATTGCAGAAAAGCAGCGAATTCCCGGGGCGGTGTTCAAAGGGTTTGTGTGTGTGTGTGTGGGGGGGGGGGGGGCCTGTGGAAAATGTGCGAGCGGGGAGGGTTGGGGAGGAGGCTGGGCTGGGTTGCAGGGCAGAGGTGCCCGGAAATCCCCGGGGAAGGATGCCGCGAGAGCGCCCCCGCCCCGCGCGCTCCGCGGCCACCGCACACCGGCGCAGCTGCTGCAGCAACCAGGGAAGCTTCTTATGTAAGTCAGGGCCGCTGACATCACCTTCGCCTCGAGCGTCGCAGCCGGACTAGGCGCCAAAGGATCGGCGCGCCAGCCTGGTACCCCCGCCCACCGTCAGGTCGTTCCTAAAAGATTCCGCCACCACCAGATTTGGCGGACCGTGCGCCAGGGGACACTCCTGAGCGCCTTTCAGAGGGCAGATGACACAGAATGACATTTATTGGGAGCCCTAGGGTGTCGCAAGAGTGAAGTTAACGGTCAGCAAAGATGCCTGGGGTCGTCCACACGCGGGTGGATCTGTGTGACAGTACACGGTAGAGGGGAGGCCCTCGGGATTCTCGGAGGGCAGATGACACAGACAGCCATTTAGTAGGAACCCCGTGCTGTTCAGGGCAGAAAAGATGCCCCGGGTCTCATCCATCTCCCCAGGGCCCGGGACACTCCTCCCTCCACACCGCCCCTCTGGGCCACAATGTTGGAGCAGAGCGCTTCAGTTCACTCCAGGAGGCGAGCGGCACCGCACTACGTCGCACACGAGTGCAAGGCACAAGTTCGGGGCTGGATGCAGCACCTGAGGTCACAGTAAAAGTGACAAAACCACCACAGCGTTGCAGAAGCCCCCAAAGGACACTCACTACTCCTTGAGACTCCCAAATATGCATGGAGGGACTATAGGGCTCGGGACTAGGCTGCTGGAAACCACCGAAGTTGCACCACCACCACCACCCCCCGCCCCGCCCGCCGGGAAGGAACAAGGAAGGCGAACTCCGAAGGCGAATGACAGAACCCTCTGCCTCCTGTGTCCCCATAAACGCTCCCTCTCAGCCTGCAGCTGCCTGCGAGTTCCAAGGCCGCCCCTTTAACTTTCTCCCGTCCGCGTCTGCAACCCTACATCGCAGTCCAGCCGGAACTCTTAACTCTTAGCACCTGGAGGGCTGGGTTGGGTCCCAGGAGAGGGAGGGATTGGGAGGCAAGAATAAGGTGCAAGCTGCAGCGGGCGCGGCGCCGCGGGGCTGGGATTGCGGCGACCGGGGAGGGCGCGAGGGTGCGGCGTAGGAGCGGAGCGCCAGGCGGGTGGACGGCGCGGGTACTCACGCACTGCCTCCTGCTTGGGGTCCAGCGTGCCGAGGACGCGCTGCACGCCGCCAAGCTTGCCCTGCAGCGCCCAGACGCGGCGGTGGGTGAGCTGGATGTCGCTCTCGAGCTCCTGGAAGAGGCTGCACGCGTGCCGGGCCACGTCCGAGAGCTGCCGGAGGACGCGGGCCAGCGCGGCGTTGCTGACTGCGCACAGGTCCAGCATGAGCAGCACGGCCGCGGCCGCCGCCGAGGACGCCTCGCCAGCCGTGGACGCCGCCTCCGGGACCCCCGCCGGGCTCTCCTCGCCTGCCGCGGGCGCCTCTCCGTGCGGCGGCTGCGCCTGGTCTGCAGCCGTGGGCAGCGGCGGCGGCGGCCCGGGAGGCGCGGGGGGCGCGCGAGGAGGATCCTCCGGCCCCGGCGCCACGGCCTCGTCCCGTCGGCCGGGCGGCTGCAGGGGCGGCGGCGGCTCATTGGTGCCTCCGTTCGCGTCCTCCACCGGGCCGGGCGCCGGGCGCCGCTGACGGCACAGCCACTGCGGCTCCACGATCCGCTTGGCGAAAGGCATCCCGCGCAGCCGGGCCGCGACTTTCTGGTCTCCTCAAAGCGCCCCTTGCGAGTGGTGAAGCGGGCGCGCCCACCTGGGCGGAGAAGGGGCAGGAGCCGGGCAAAGGCGCGATCGGGCAGTCCGGATACGCAGGGGGCTCCTCCGCTCACCTGGCCTCCTCCTTTTCCACGCCCTCTCCCTAGCAAATCAGTCCAGCCG
Organism: Equus asinus; assembly: GCF_041296235.1. Lineage (NCBI taxonomy): Eukaryota > Metazoa > Chordata > Mammalia > Perissodactyla > Equidae > Equus > Equus asinus. Next base: position 13,290,828 of record NC_091820.1, on the reverse strand, counting down.
GTCCTCCTCCCGGTGCACCGTTCCCTGGGGAGGATGACAAGCGCGGGGCACAGAAATCTCGGGGTGCGCCTGGGCTCTCCTCACTTGCTTCCAACCCGGGTCGGCTGGCTCAGCTCCATCATTCCTGCGCTCGCCGCCGCCGCCGCCCTGGCCGCTGCCGCCGCCACCGCCTCTATAAATGGGCGTGTGTGTGTGTGTGTGTGTGTGTGTCTGGGTGGGTGGGTGTGAGTGTGTGCGCGCGCCTCAGTTTGAAAGTACCCCGGCGCAGGCCTCTCCCCGCGCGCCCCTCGGCCGCTCCGGGGAGCGATTGCGCCCGGGATCTCTCTCCCTCTCTGGGCGGGGAGGAGGTTTCGGAAAGGCGCTTTGAAAACCCGGAGAGAGGAATCCGCCTCCAGCCCGGGCTCAGGAGGCGGCGCGGGGGCGGCGGAGCGGACGCAGGGCGGGGGGAGGCCTGGGCGAGGGGGCGCAGCGCCCTGTGCGGCCGCTGGGAGTCACTGGTGGCCTCGCCACTCAGGGCGCATTCCGACGCAAAGACACTTCCTCGCATCCAAGGAGTTAGGATTGAGACTGTCAGCGTGGTGGAGGCGGGGAGTCCTCAAGTTGAGGTTGGAGCTGTGGGTAGCGAACGCAGAGGCAGGAGGGTGGAGTATTGGGGATCCAGCAGATTTGGCGTGTCGGAGCAAGTTGCCTAGCCGAATTCCAGCTCTGAGCAAGTCCTTCGGGAAGGGAAAACTGGGTTGCCCTTCGAAGTGCCCGGGGCTGTGAGCGCAGTAAACTGGGCAGGGTGACGCGGCATGGGCGCATCCGCGTGCGGCCAGAGTGGCCAGGGTGCTGTTTCTACCCTTCCCGGGCATCACTCCAGCCGCCTGCGCTGGGCTGGGTCTCTATAGAATATCATGAATGAGACCCAAACCACCAATGAGCAAAACCCCCAGAAAACTGCTTGCAAACCTCCTTGACACGTTAGGTGAGATAAGCCAGATTACCTGCCTGTCACTCTTCTCTACAGATCATACACAGGGATTTTAAAGTTCTCCATCAGAGAGACGATGATTCACAGAAGAAAGGAAAGTTTTCCCCTTCAGTTAACTGAAAGGTATAATTTCTAAAAAGGCATGTATTTCGATTGCAGCAATCTGCAGGCTGGATGCTGTCAGCCTAAAACCTAAAGAAGAGTTTGGGAAATGTTAATAAAATACATGCTTTCATCCCTCCAAAAAGAATACTGTAAAAATATTTCTGATTTTAAAGCCACAAGCCAGATCTTGGGAATGCAGCCTTCATTTCATGTGTCTAAAGAGAACATGGAAAAAATATGTTTTATGGCAACTATAAAGTCCTCCAGACCTGCGGTGGGGTCTCCTCTCCTCTCTCCCCCCTTTTAGCAGGAGCCTGCACGGGGCCCCACAGTCAACCCTTTGGATTGGCCCACACTCTGGTTATAAAGGCTTCAACAGACCCTTCTCTTATTCTACCTAAAAAAATAACACTTTTGGCGAAGGAATGCCCTTGTTCATAAAAGATCCAGGCTGGGGACTTGGGGGTAAAGGGTCATGATGTCTGCAAGGTACATATAAATGGTTCAGTAACAACAAGAAGAATGATAGTAATAATGTATATGTACAAAGATAAAAAAGAAAATATGGCAAAATGTGCAAAATAGTGAGTCCAGGTAAAGAGTGTATTGGGATTCGTTGTAAATTTCTTGAAACTTTAAATTTGGTTTTGTTTCCAAATAAAAAGTGAAGAAAAGAACACTTTGGAAAGGGGTCTTTTAGGAGTTGTTCTTTAGCTCACAAATCTAAAAAGCTTAGAGCGGGCTGTTTTCAAATTTAGCTTGACTTTTTAATGTGTTCAAAATTCTGAACATGAGTTCTGCTAGATAGCCAAGCCACACACTCCTCCCTAAACATATTGAGACATAAAGAACAAGGAGGGGTATTAAAGGCATCCAGCTAGCAAGCCTTGGGGGGGTGAGTCTGCCCTGCCTCTCACTGGCCTCACCAAGCATTATCCTATTAATAGCATTCAAGGGGCCAGTAGAGTGGGCCCGGCTGAACACTGACATGGACAATGAATGGTGTTGGGCTCTAACTCCTAAGGGGATCTTCAGATTATTGGCGAGTTCCTTCCGGGGGCCCGAGTGTCCCTATCCACCCAGAGAGGTGATTGAAGGGTAGGGCAGAAAAGTCCGATGGGAGGAGGAGTCCTCCTCCAGGCCCAGGAAGGGGAGGATTCCAGGGGGTCATTGAGTTCAAGAACAGGCTAGCTACCTTTGGGGTCTGCCCCAAAGTGGTCAGCAGAGACTCAAGTCAAGATTTCAAAATGATTCAAAGCACAGTTCAACTACACAAAAACAAATACACTTTTTGTCATCTCCTGGGCTCCTAATCATGTGCTAATAAAGCCATTTGGCTCAAAATAAAAAGCTTTGGTTTTGGCTTTTGATCTCTGTGTTCTCACTGCCCCCCCCATCCCCCACTTTTGGTATTTGAAGGAGGCTCTCCTTCAAATGAAACTAATACAAATAAAAATATTCATTGATATGGTTGTTGATGTTTGCTTGGTCCACTGTACAGTATGAATAAAGGCACCTTTAGAAAAGTGATTGTTAGACATCCGTAACACCATCTAAATAAAACCGTGTGCTAGCTATGCAAGGGCAGCTTCAAGACAACCTCCTGGACTCGCTGTACCCCTTCCAGCTTCAAGCTCCTCCTATGTGGCTTATCCTACACACACCCCCCCCCATACCCCTGCACACATAGTTCTTGGTTTGGCTCCAACTTTATAGAACTGAAATACTGAAATCAATAAAAGTGTAATAACCATATGTAATCATGATGGGATGTATGAATATTCTTAATGCCGACGAGTTTTCAACACATCCAGGAGCTGTGCCTTTCTTATTCAAATCCCCAATTATACCATTTTCCCATTTTCCCACAAAAAGCTCTGATGAAATCAAGGTTGATATCTGAAGCCAGATTCTTACACCTACTTATGTGTGTGTTGATCTCTCCTGATCACGTACTCCCCCTAACCCATGTACACATATTTATTACCATGAGCTTGTCGCCAGAAAGGAAAGGCAGCATTTAAAAATGGCCCCATTGCCTAATCCCTAGCAGTTATTCATGCAGCTCAAGGGCCAGCACAAGTTCCCCCTAAACCCTAATGTTCAATCAGTATAAACCTTATGCCATTGTGAAATGAATGAAATATCCTGTCTGTGTCACCACGCCCCACAGTTACACTCCTGTCTGCTGCAGCCCAGTAGGAACAAGGTCTTTGTCCAAGGAAAGAACCGGCGTTGGGAGCCGTAAGGCACCTCCACCCTCAGCCTGGCTAGCCTCCTGCTTCCACAGAACTGTAGTCACTTTTCCTGTAGAAACTTACAAGCAACAAAGCAGAGATCCCTGAAAGATTCTTCACCAAAAATGTTCCATTTGAAATATTCCAGCATTGATGCTACACCATCACTATTTATACTTGAAAAATATTTATTTTCTCTAAGAAATTCCAGGAGATACATGGGCTTGTTAGCATAATCATGTAATTATAGTGACTGAAGTCTCCCTTCGTCCACCCAATTGCACCCATTCCTCAACCACTTTAATTCCCTCCTAAAGGCCCTACCACTAAGTAAAAAGCTGGTAAATAAAAAATACTTTCATTTAATTTTATTAGGAAGAATTATGAGCATTCCATCCCAATCCAAGTTACCCAAACCATTTCCAGAAAAATATGTCAAGTTTACCTAAGTAAAAAGCAACAATTTGAAAGTAAATTAATATGGTTTGTCCATAAAATGTACTGGAGGTGCATTATACATGCCAAAGGAGGAAGAGCAGATTTGAGAGTGGATAGTGATGGCTGGAGAAGGAGGGAGAAGCTGTCATATTGGAGAGTCATATGGTTCACATTCAAGCAGAAAACTTTTTGGAGCTCGTGGTTATCCTATACTCAAACTGCACCCACAAATAAAGTTATAGCACAGAATAACACCTTTAGGCAAAATAAAGACTAAAGATGAAAGAGCCTTGAAACAGATGGGAAGAAGGCATACACACAGCCAGCAGGAGGATTACAGAAGATGTTACTCGCCCCATTCTCCCCCACATCAGGAGGCCACCACCTTCACGCTCCCCAATAGCTTCTCTCAACTTTTATGTTAGTTGCTGAGCTCTGAGATTCACCAACTCCTTCTCTCCTTTAGCTTTGCTGGTTCATGGGAGGAAGCCAGCAGCCCACAGTTGCATGTCATCGTGTCAGAAGGAGCATGCACTCCCAGATCCACGGTTCACAGCATAAACATTATGTCCAAAGCCTTCATGGCTTAGTTTTTGAAACTCAAAAGTCCAAGTTTTTCCAGTTCAAGAACCTTAAATTTGGCTTTGTCTACCTGTGTTCCCAGGAAACACCAGAAGAAAAAAAATTTATTAATATAACAAAATACGAAGCAGCCACCATACACGTAAGTACAGGTACATGCATATCAACAACTATCATGTGTATAGTTTTAAGGGGAAAAAAAACTATATACCACTACTGAAGGTTTTCCTTTGTTTTAGTTTGTGCTTTTCTTCCTCAAAAATCCCTTTTTAGTCTATCAAGTATGAAGGACAGGAGTTTCTCTGTGCATTTTACTGACAGGGAAACATGAGCAGAAAAGAAAAAAAATAATACTATTACACGGTTTTCCCCAAATGCCAAACGCCGTGAATCTAAAGACTGTTCCAACCAGCCTTTTTATCTTCCCTGCAAAGCACTGTTGATTACTCACATTGTTTCCAATGGGAGAAGTTTTGACTTCTTTCTTATCTTCAAACATCCTAGCCTCACATTTTACAACTGAATATAATTTTAAACACGCCAAATCTGGATCTAGTCAGAACTGCAAATACATCAAAATAACTGACAGAGTTAAAGCAGATGGTGATAGCAAACGAGGGAGTTTCATTCAGGTCTTCGATCCTCTGGTTATGCAACAAACATTCACCTGAAGCTTTATTTACTGAGTGCAAACATTTATTGGGTGCTCAGGCCTCTGTTAGCTGCCAGGGATATAAAAGGGAAGAAGACATAAGCATTGTTCTCAAAGGGTGGAGTCTAGTAGGGTAGATAGAGATGTAAACAAATAATGGTAGTACACCACCAGCAAGCTACAACAGAGATAAGAATTAAGCGCTACTCAGAATCCCAGAGCCATTAACATTGTCTGGGGGGAATACAGACTGGAGCCGGGAGTCTAAAAGCAACACAGCCTTCAGGGTTGTTTCTTGCAGCTTAGAAACAGAAAGGCTAAAGCTGAGAGGAAGCATCGCCACATGCTCAAAAGCAAAACAGAGTGGCGAAAATCGAGACACCCTCCAACCAGCTGCAAGAGAAGATATGCTTTTGACTAGAATCATTAAATGGCATTCCCAACAAGTCTTTAAAAACTCCTGAAAACCAACTGGTAGAAGAAAGAATGTGGAAATTATGTTGCCTTTTTTTTTTTAAGCTGACTCGTAATTTACACTCTTTGGCAAGGCTCAGTTTATAAAGAGGAAGTGGATTTTTAATATATTTCCTATAAAGAAAAGTCTTCAATTGGGTAAGATGCACCGTAGTCTCTAGAGCCCGTGGTGCTAATAAAGCAGAACAGCCATTCCCCAAGGGTTCATGGGCTCCCTCCTGCCCCTCCTTGTTTCAACTGTTCAGAATTTGCTCTCCAAGCGCCCTTCTGTGATGAAAACACCCAGCGCTGGCCTTGACCTAGAGGAAGTGCCTTTGACTGTGGTGGTTCTGAAATAAATCAGCTCTTTTTGAGAGGAACTTGAGGGAGTAAAATCTACAAGTCACATTATCAGTCTGGGATTGAGTCCTTGTGAACAGCAGAGGCAGCAAACTTCAAACTTTATCAAGATTGTAGTGCTCATTAAGGAAGTGAAATTGAGCCAGATTTGAAGGAAAGCGCTGTAGTAATTACAGAGTTATGAAAATTTAAAAGCTATGCGCCTGGGCACGCAGAGAGCAACGTGTTTCCTTTGGGTTCAGAGACACTGCAATTACAGGGCTTAAGGGGAGCAAAGCACCGAATTAGAACTCCCCATTAGTTTGATTAATCACTGATGTAAGTGCAGGCCCTGGAAATGGCTATGGCTCAGCCTGATTTGTGTCTCTTCCTAATCTCCCCCTCCCCTTTTCTCCCTCTATTTCCTTTACAAGATCAGGGGGCCAGGGAAGAGAACAAACCTTGTATTAACGATAAGAAATTGGGTGCAAGAAAGTTAAAACTTCCTGAAGCTTAATGATTTCCCTACATTAGTGTTGGCTTTGCCAAGAATTGTATAATAGCGTGTTCTTTCTTCTTCCCAGGCTGTTAAATCATAATGGTACAACAAAGACATGTTACTAAATCTAATAAGAAAACCAGAGAATACAGTATTTTATGTGGGTGTAGAACAAGTCAACATCCCCATAGGAAGCTCACTGAGATAATAATATACAATATTGCATTAGATGGGCTTTAACAAACAAAAAAACCCAATATGTAGCCAATTAGCAATAACAGGCAAGAGTCTGGTTCTTTGGAAAGAACTTTGCACCCTTCTGATCAACTTGACTAACAAATCTCCTTGCAGAAATGGTGTCTTGCCCTGGAAAATGATGCTGCTGGTATGAGGTAAGTATTTTGGGGTCGGGATATTTGACTCGGTGCCTCCACGTCAATACAACCAAAAAGTACAGCCAATTTTTTATGAATGGGGAACACAAAGGGACAAAAAGGTCAATGCACTAATTCAACCCCAGCGTGACCACTCAGAGAAAGAACTCTGTAAATGAAAATCCAGAACTCTTGGCACAAAGGCACTTTACTGGACGGGCCAGCCTTTAAATTGTGCGCGAGATGACCCTTGATGGGAACGGTGATTTTGTCAGCGGGAGATTTTTAAATAAAAAATGTCACTGAAATTTACTTACACGACCCTTTTCATATTTGTGCATGAACTATAGGGCTCTTGGGATCAAACGTGAGACAACCGACCAGCCATGCCTCTTAAATTATTTTTCCGGAGGTGTTTTCTTTCTCCACCTCAATTGTAAAGATCCAGGAATAACAGCCCAGTGCACAAAGTAGACAGTTTTATTTCTCATCCTGTCTCAATGGTCTCATAATGGGTTCAATAAGAGTCTGGAAATAATGAAAGCTTCTCCGTGGAGAAACACAAGACTCACCAAAAGGCACAATAGCACCTAGGAGTCTCCTATAGTAACGGCAACACTAGCAGAAACATTGCAGGAGCCTGAATTTCCTACTTAAGAGAAAAAGAAAAATTTAAAAGGTGACTGCCCTATACACTCACTAGGGTGCAGATGGAATGTCAGGCCACTAAGATGAAAATCAGCAGTTGTCCAAGAACTCTGTTGAACAAAAAGTGGTAAGCAAGTGCCTGGATTACAGGCTTATTTTGATCTGTTTTGAAATATGTTTAATTTCCTACTGACTTTGGGGAGAACTTCACCCCTGGTTGCTAGGAAAGTCATAATAAAAGGATAGGGAAAGTGAAAAAGAGGGGGAAAAAAGGATTTGAGTTTTTAAAATTATTTTCCATTTTTAAGTTCATTTTGCCTTTATCCGCCCTTGGGAGAGAGGGGATTCGTTTTTAACCACACATAGGCCTCGTGTAGTTCAGCTACAGTGGCAGACACTGTCATTTGCTTACCCACTATCTCTTTCTTCTTTTCTAGCAGGATCTCGGTTTTGTTCCAGGTGGCAATGGGTGCCAGCCAACGTGCTCACCACCCTAGACTTCCCCGCATTCAGGGCCGGCCAGATGATGCAGTTCTGGACAAAGACGTCTACGTGGACATCAGCTAGAGATTTCTAGGGATGCTTTTGCTTTCCTGATACAGGTGCTGCTCCTTCCTGTTTCTGTCTTCTTCTTTGGCCCTGGAGAATGGACTTGAGGCTGAGAGGGAAGGGCTGTCCTGTGATAGTGACATACATGAGGATGAAAGCCTTGTGCAAACGGATAAGGCTTCTGGAATATAAATGACAGGGCAGAGCGCTGCCCTAGACCAGAACTCCCCTCCCATCTCCAGATTTCTTGTATGGTGAGAAAACTAACCCCCTATTTGGGTCAGCTCCTATACATGCAGTTCTGACTGATAGGAGTACAATTCTTTACGAAGCAGTGCTCCAAAATTCAGAAGACCAGGGTTCTGGATCTTCCTCATTCATTCATTCCATAGATGTTATTCAACAAATACCTACTATGTGTCTGTGATTGTTCTAGGAACTAAGGAATCATCTGTGAGTTAAACAGAAAACCTGCCCTCATGGTGCTTACCTTCCAGTTAAACAATATGAAATAATCATCATTCAATAACAGTTTATGTACTCAAAAGGTGGTTTTAGTGGGTTCATATACTTAAAATAATAAAAAGAAACAATGTCTGTAGCAGATGATGTTGCTTTCCTTCCAGAATTCCTTCACCTGACTGGAGCACTCATCCCCGCACTACAGTGGATGTTGGCTGCTCACAGCTGCAACCTGCTCCCGAGGCATTCCTGTATCTCACTGGAGCCACCCAGGAGGTTGCATCCCCTGAGAAGGGCAGCCCATGCCCAATGACACAATGGTGTAGTGTGGAACACACTCTGTGCTGTTATTCACACTGCAGAGCTCTCTGTGGGCTCATGCTGAAGCTGCCTTCTCCTGAATCCACATCTTGCTTAGCGCCTTCCCCTGCCAACTCTGCTTCCCGCATACCTCACAGGTTCCTCCCGAGAGCTCTGCCTCACTACACTATCTGCACCAATCATTCCCCACTTCAGGTTCTGCTGATGGGAACCTGACCTAAGACCACGTCTGTCTCCATTTTTCTTTAATTAATGAAAAATATTTTTTCACTTCCCCTCTTTGTACAAAACATCTGAAAACTCCCTCATTTGAATTAAGGTTCGTAGAAATTAGAGGGGCTTAGTTATAACTCACACAGTTTATCATCATTCAACCAACTACCACTAGCCACCAGGTTGTTTGTGACTGGTATATCATCCTAATGGTTGGGTTTGTTTTTTGGTTTTTGCTTTTTGCTTTTGCTGGGGAACATTTGCCCTGAGCTAACATCCATGCCAATCTTCCTCTATTTTTTAGTATGTGGGCCGCCAGCACAGCATGGCTGCTGACAGAGTGCTGTAGATCTGTGCCCGGGAACTGAACCCAGGCTGCCGAAGTGGAGTGCACTGAACTTAACCAGTAGGCCACCAGGGCTGGCCCCTAATTGTTTTAACTAATAATAATAAATCATTTAATTTTCACCCTCAATTGACCACCGGATAAGAAAAGATGCATAAGGATTCTAAATATTGAAATACAAGTTCATGAGAAGCATAAAAACAAGAAAAATTATGATAATCTCCTCTAAATCAGTATTGAACTGATTCAAATCTTATACACATATCAGGATGCTGCTGGTATCTCAAAAACTAATGTTAAAGTGAGAATATCATGATGATTATATCCATTTTGTATTTGTATTTGCATTTATTGTGAATAAAGATTATCCACATGGTAATTTGTTATGCTCATAATTAATAGCACCAAAACTTTCCTCTCACATTATGTCTTAGCTCAGGCTGCCATAGCAAAATACTATAAACTGAGTGCCTTAAACAACAGACATTTATTTCTCACAGTTCTGGAGGCTGGAAGTCTGAGATTAGGGTGCCAGCACGGTGCTGGCTCTCTTCCTGGTTTGTAGATGGCTGCCTTCTCACTGTGTCCTCACAAGGCAGAGAGAGAAAAGACTCTGGTCTCTTCCTCTTCTTATATGAGGGCACTAATCCCATCATGGGGGCTCTACTCTCATGACCTCATCTAAACCTAATTACCTCCCAAAGGCCCCACTTCCAAATATCATCACATATTATTTTCTTAAAACCCAAAAATACATCATATATAAAAAGTATGAAATGAAAGAATTGTTAACATTGTCTCATGAAAATACTTTTTGTCTATTTTGGTGCCTGAACATAGATTTCCGTTTCCATTGGACTTTAATATACATTCAGTCTAAACTACAAACAAAATAACATGTCAATTTAAAATCAGTTTGTTGATACATTCTACTTTTTCTCAAATAAGCAATTTAAGGTAAATAAAATATGCCACTTGATAAGTAGAAAAATATTCAAAATTTGTCTTTATGGCTTGTGAATAGCAGTACAATTGAATTGAAATTAATTTCCTGGTAAAACTTTTAATTACTTGTTAATCCAAAATTAAACAGTATTTGCTTAAAATCAAGGGTTTTTTAATCATTCACTATACAAAAAAGGTAAAATGATTTTTTCGCATTCTGAGGAACTTAAAAGATTGACATGCCACTTTCAAAGGGATTCAATGTCCATAAAATAGAAATGCTGAGGTAGTTGACCTCTGGAATTGCATATGATCTGAATAACTATGATTCTCCTGTCATAAGCTAAACTGGAAGCTGTAGCATGCCTGGGGACCTTTATTTATCTTTTACTATCTTGGTAGGTAGTTGGATAACAGGCCTTAAGTACTTAAAAGCAAAGCATTGCCCTACTCTGCCCCACGCTATCATTGCCCAGCTCTAAGGTGACTCCCTCATTGGTGTCCCACAGCCCATACAGCCTTCCTTTGCCATAGAATTTGTCTTGTTACACTGTATTTTTTTCTAAATAAGAAGCATTGGGCTTAATCAAGGAAAAAAGCGTGCTGGATGTGAAATGAACCAAACAATACAAGTCTCTTGACTGTAGAAACCCTGAACTGAGTTTATGGATTCTCCAGTCCTACAGATCTTTTAGGATGTCTCCAAACTCAACGTCTTGGGGTTTAAATATTCAAACACCTAGAAGGAAGGAACTGAACTAAATGACCCTTTCAATTCTAAGATTTCATGTTTCTAACCACTGGTGTTCAATAATAATCCAAGCTGGGCTCTTGCACGCTGCTTTATTGTTTTCAGTTTTAAAATGCATGAAATGCACATGGTAGACCATGTCTACACCAGCAGTCCAAGGTAGTATGTACAATGAAGATAACCAAAGAGAACTGTGGGATCTGGAAGATGAGAAACGATACTCAAAATGAGTTTCCATTTGGACTAACTCATCAGCTTTACAATAACTGGTTTGGGTTTTCCCACCAAAAACAGAGGATTCCATCTTATTAAAGCCCTAGAATCTGTATGGCCTTTCTTCCTCCTTAGTCTTGTTCTCCCATATATGCCAATTGAGTGGCTAAAACCTAGAACTAACTGACAGGTCTGCCCATACGACTTCTTAGCTCTGCAAAATCTCCTTGGGCAATTCTGTGTAAAGAGAAGTATTGACCATGTAAAGATAATATTGTAATTAAACATCATATTGAGTTACAATACCTAACTAAAGTACTTTATATGAACTCTTTATATATTAATGTCAGCATCTGTTTATTATATATGTTGCACACTGACAAAAGCAAATCCAATTCTATGCTATCGAATGGTGGTTTACTTTGCTGTTTCCTCATATTTTAAGAAATCCTGTAATGGATTTAAGAAGTTGTCATTGTAAGGGGTTTGAATTGTACAAAGTTAGCCTTCTGTGGTTAGGGTAGCGTCCAAAAGGTGGATCCTGGGATTTAGAGTTGAGATCCCTGAGCACAGTACACTCTCTCAGTGATTTCAATGACTTACAGCATTCCCTGGGCAAGACACCCATTCTTTCTTTTCTCGCTTCTCTTTCAAGTCATAATTCCCAGCTTCACATATGGCAGTTCTGAAAACAAGCCTCAACCAAAGGGCTTAGCAATTCTGAGATGAAATGAACCACCAAGGACTGCTACATCCAGCATGACGTTTTTCTAGGGGAAAATGACTCCTAGGGCCTTTTCTCCATCACTGTCTAAAATGGTTTCCTTGGTAAACACAGCTGGGGGTTTGTCCATTTTAAATGACGCAAACAAAGAATCCTGCCCAAATCCCTAGAGTTACTTTTCTGTGGTTTAAGAGGATCATTAGGCAACAGCTTCCCAGTAACCAGTCTCAAATACATCCCCATTACTTATTTTCTTCCAGTGCCTCCACCCACCTTGCAAAACCATTTCTCTGCCTTCAGAGTTCACTTTTGGAGATTAATGTGTGCTGGTTCTTACCATGGTGCAGTCCTAACCCAACACAATGACGCGCTCCCCTTCTCCCACAAGCTACCACACTATTTCTGGACGTGTGAATTGAATGCTCAATTAACTCAGTAAGGCTTTTGATTTTTTCTGAAATTTTTTCTATTAGATGCAGTATGAGAAGTATGGGGTTACCTTGGTCCTACTTCATGATTTAATACGGTTCCCAACCTTGGCTGCACGTTGGAATCAGCTGGAAAGTTTTAAAAAATAATGATACTCTGGCACCCACCACCAACCCCACCGAGAAGTTCTGGTTTAATTGGTCTAGGATGCAGCCTGGGCATCAGGATTTTTAAACTCTCCAGGTGTTTCTAATGTGTAGCCAAGGTTAAGAATCAACTGGAGTAAGGAGACTTGATTCAAATACAGCCACTAATTAGCTATGTGGCCTCGAGCAAAAGAAATATTCATTTATCCAACAAGTATTCCTTGATGGCTTGCTATATGCAAGACAGTGCTAGGGGTCTTCTCTCTCCAGCCTCCAAGATAAGTGAATTGGACTCAACAATTTGCTCATTCATTTGGCAAATAACTATCGAGTGCCTACTACCTGCCAGGCACTGTGCTAGGCACAAGGAGTACAGCAATGAATTGGATGGACAAAACCCCTTCCCTCGGAACTTACAGTTTAGTTGGGGGAGGCACGACCATATACAAGTAGTGAAAACTTAAATAGCAATGTCAGATAAAGGATGGAAAGGATGACAGGAGGGACTGGCAGCCAACATGGAAGCAGTGGTGGGGTGGTAAGAGGGGGAACAGAGAGAGGTGGACAGGTTCTAGAAAAAGTCAAGGAGATAACATCTCCAGGACTTGGTGATGGATGTGATATATGAGTGAGAGAGAAAAAGGGAAGAAGGCCAATTGTTAGATCCCAAGATTGATGGGTCATTCACTGGGGCAAAGAATGTAAGAAAAGAATCTCAGCCACCCAGGGGTTTGTGAGGGTCTAGAGCTAAGGTGTAAGAAAACAGGGCAATGAAACCAATCTCCATCCCAGACAGAGATCAGGGCAGAGGAAGGACCTTAGCTAAGAAATTCAAGGGGTCTCACGAGTGGTCATTTCAACATCTGGGCTGGGTTTTGTATAGCTAAAGGGGAGGCCACTAACAGCCTGTTCCCACAGGCCCAAAGCTGACCAACTTGAAAGAGAACAATGCACAGAAGAACCGACTGTGATTGTATAATGATGTGAGGTACCAAGTCCACTGTGGAAAAGGGGGCCTCGCAAACCATGGAGGCACTTGGGGAAAGAGTTCTCTTCTTCCTTCTGGGTGTAGACTATGTTGTCTCTGAGAATTCATATTTGTTCTTGGGAGATCTCTGCAGGTGTGTAAGATTGTGTGTGTGTGTGTGAGAGAGAGAGAGAGGGAGAGAGACCCACAGCTACTGTTGGACAATCCAAAGACGAAAGACATGCATTTGTCCCCCCCCTCAGCCAGCAGCTCTTGAGGGAGAGTGGACAGAAGATGGCCCACAGGAGACTGCAGGGGTACTTGTTGACTAACGCAAACTGGGGGAAAGGTCCTGCTGGGGGAAGGGGGATGCAGCCTGGGGTGAGAACAGCCCCTGAGGATGAACATTTCTAAAAGGGAGAGGCAGAGGTAGAAGAGGGAGAGGATTCCACAGAGAAGAGCAGACTCGAGGGCGGGGGAGCAAGGACAGGAACTGAGGTGTGCCTCTAAGAGTCCCCCTGTGAAAGCTTAAACTCCTTGAAGGTTCTCCAGGGTTCTTGAGGCTTCACAGTCTTTCCTTCACATGTGGTTTTTCCCCTTTGATGCTCCCTAAACCATGAGCACAGACTGATAGACCTGCCTAACTATCTGGCTCTCTTAGGAAGGAAAGTGAGAATTGGGACTCCCAATTACCCTCTAAAGCTCCCAGAGAACCTTGCAGAGGGGACAGCAACTTACGGAGGGGAAGGCCCTCCAGGAGTTCCAGACCTCTACCCACAGTGAGGTTTGTAGTGCCCCCTGGTGGAGTCGGGTATAACACACGACTCAGAGAAGAGGAGTGACGCAGATGACAACTTGAGAATGGACTAGGATTCATTCCATCCCTTTCCCAAATACCTTGGGGGAAACAACCCTTAAGAATGAGATGGAAACTTCCATTTGATTTACAGAAGCAAAACACCAGGCACAGTGCCTGGTTCCAAGTTGGCACTCAGTAATTGGCAGCCATTATGATGATTGTGGTGATTATGATTATTGAGATATAGTTACTATAGATATCCTGTGGCCTTAAATGATCTGAGAATGGTTCACAGAGTAAGAAGTCCTGCAGGCTCAGAACACATAGACTGTAATGTGGAGGGTTTGAGGGCATAGTCAATAATCCAGCTCCCAATCAATCTTTAGCCTTTCTTCCCAGCAAGTATATGTTGGCCAACTGATGCTCATGTGCATCACACTTAGACCAGAAGTCTTCAGACCTCTGGGGGACTGTGCCTCTTGCTCCAGAAAAGCTCATTCCTTTCACTGTAGCCCATTTGGTGCTGTTTCCCAAAGGGTCAGCAGTTGTTTTGGAAGGCCCACAATGCTTCATGCTAGAGGCCTAAGGAGGCCAGAAGATGCTGCAGGAGGTGAGAAAAAAATTAGAACAAAGTAGCGTCAAGGGGTGGGGTGGGAGTGGAGAAGAGAAGAAGATGGGGCCAGTCAAGGTCTCAACAGGAAACAAATGGCACATTCAAATGAGAATGATTAGAAGAGGGTTCTTTTACAAAGGGACTAATTACACAATGGCAACAGGTGGGAAAATGCTGGACCTCAGGGCAAGTGACAACAGAGCTGTTACCACCCCCAGGCCTAAAGAGATGAGAGGAGAGCAAGTTTACCAGAAGGAGAGAGTCATGTTGGCTTCCTTGAAAGAAGCAGTGACCTTAGGTCAATGGACAAAGTAGGCCCAAAGAGGAAACTGAGCAGAATAAATATCTGGACCTCACTGTCCTCCCACCCTCTGATCTACTTCCAGAACTCTTCACAGTTCAAACCCAACTGGAAACCTGTGGACAAGGGAATCCTGTTGACATAATCCATGTAGATCAAGCACCCTGGCCACAGAGCAGGCTGGAGAAGGGTGGAGAAGGGCAGATAGAAGATGTCTGGCACAGTAAAGGAGGGACATCTAAGGATTAGTATTGGTGTTTTTTGTTTTATGTGGTTTTTTGTCAAGAAGCTAAGACCACAGGCCCATCAGCAGCAGGATAGGCTGAGTATAATTATCCCAGAAATGATGATGGGTTTATTTTCACCATCCAAACTCTCTCTTTGCTCTTGGAGTGAAAGACAAACCTCAGTTTGGAAACAGCCATGTCCAGGAATAGGATTAGGAACAGAAAACCCTAGCAAAGGAATGGCGTTTTCCTTGTGGCTGCTAACAGAACCATAGGGAACTAGAAAAGGTATTGTGAGGGGCACGCAAAGGTGCTGGGGGCGGGGAGCAGGGTGGAGAGCAGAAGTACTTATAAAGGAAAGCAAACATCTGGCAGTCAGAGAACAGCATGGAGTAGAAAGTGACTATACAAGTGTAGTCAGGAGTTCTTACTATAGGGCCTCAGCCTGGAAATCAAGGGTGAGGTGGGGGGCAGGGAATGGGGTCCAGTTGAGATATCACACTTTTCATAGTCCAAGATTCCACTTCCTTCTCTTTTCACCCAACGTCCTCCTGGAAGTCGTACAGACCTTTCCCTAACATCTCAGCGTGCGTGCGTGCGTGCGTGTGTGTGTTTTCACTTGTCACTAAATGATCAGCATTCAATGAAAGGCTTCTATTTTGGGGGCATTATCATCTCTAAAACAAGACACAGAAAAGCAGAGGGAGGCAGCGAGGGGCTGCATTTAATCTTCTCTAATATCGCAGTGCGCAGGAAACTGGGGAATGAAAACATAGTCATTTAGAAAATGGTTGATGAGTCACTGATTGGCACTGAGTGGAGAAAAAGAGAAGTCATTATTCATTCAGAGTATGCCTGGTCTTTAAAAATAGGCTCCTCACTCTGCTGGAGAGGGCGTCTGGGCTTTAGAGACTGAGAGGGTGGCAGAGGGCAGGGGCCAGGACAGACACCGCCCAAGGCAGACAGAGCCCTCCTCCTCCAGTTAGATGTATCGCAGCCCTTGAAAACCCTCCAGCCTCAACAAGCAGAGAGACAGCTTAATGCCGCCTTGTTCCTCCTGCACCTCTTTCTTGAGGCCTTAATAATACTTTTGGGGAAACTTCAGCTTCAGGGGAACTGGGCCAAGCAGAAGAGACGGCACTTTTTGTGACCACAATTTTGCCAATAGACCCAACACTCCCTTACTTACAGAGCTCCTTTTCTAGTTCCTGAACTACCCAGGTCTCTCTTCGTCTCCCTCCTTTTGTCCTCTTTGTCGTTTATGAGTTGTTCTATAATTGAGTTTGTGGGGTTGGGGATTAGAGTCTGTCAAATTAGAATATGGTGAAATGCTGCTGAAGGAGGAAAATTAAAATCCCGGGTAAGCACAGAATCGAGGATTGCCTAAGAATTTTGTTTCTGCATGTGTTATAGGAAAACAAAACAAAATGAAATAAGAATCTTGCCTGCTAAGGGTTTCGCCTTTGTCTGACAGCTCTTGGGCCTTAACGTGCAAACCTGGGCAACGGGTGAGGCAGTGAACCAAAAAGAGATTGATTGCTTTACAATGAGAAGGGCAGAGAAAAGAATGGATCTAGAAGGTGAGAGATGGCAAAACCCAGGTCAAGCTGAGTTGGAGAGAAAGCCTAAGGGCTTTCTGAGAGATGGTGGGAAAAAAGAGGGGCACCTATTGGCTTGTGATGAAATGGGGCTTTGGGGAGAAGGATGAGTGAGAGATACTTGGCAGTGTGCTGTAAATGGGATTCCTTCTTTACATTTTGTTGGTAGTACAGGAAAAATTTAAATAGTTTTTCAATTATTTTGGGTTATTGGAATGGTGTTTCTTCTGAATGCAGCACTGAACTGAGGTGAACAATAGGTTGGCCAGTATGCAGATTACAAGCGTGGAGTGCGTCCCACCCATGTGTATGGGCGTGCCCCTCCACACAATCTTTACAACATACACACAACTTTCTTATATCACATTTTGGCTGTCACTTACTTAATTGTCCTTGCTCATAACTGGGATAAATTTACCTACCCTAAGTAGAGACAAAAGGAAAAAGCCTGATGCTGGATCTAGTTTCAGAAAAGTAGGCAGATCTGCAAGGCCCAAATTAATCTCAGCTTGGAATTCTATCCTGAATAGTCAACTTTGAATATCCAGAATCTTCCAATTTTCACTCCCTATATTCTTCAAGAAACTGCTAGGGTGCTGGGAGGTAAAAGAGAGACTCAGTAGCCTGCAGACTATTGAGGAACATTCCCATTTTGTTGGGAGCCTGCAACTACAGTTACTTCTCATAAACGTTGAACATTTTAAACATTACTATATATACAACATACAGTTTCACTCTTACATATTTATTCTTTATTAGAATAAATAATTTGCACCTTAATTTTATGTACTCTTTTTAGTTCCTCAAAATCCTGAAAATGACTTTCAGGTACATACGCTCTCTTTTTGTTGAACAAGATATAACTCTTCTAGAAAAAAATAGCGAAGCAATGTACTAAAAGAATTAGACATCATAATACAGCAGGATTAATTCCAGGATTGCAAGGTCTCAGTAGACGTCTAAGAAGCATTTGATAAGATACAATGCCCATTCCTGATAATAATTCTTAGTCAACTAAGAATATAAGGACACCTCCTTAACAAAATAAAGAATCTCTCTCATAAACCAACAGTCAACATCATGTTTAATGTTACCAAACAAACTACCAAAGAGCTAGAAGCATTTCCATTAAAGTAAGGAAGAAACAAAGAATTCCTGATACCACCATTGTTGTTCCATTGTTCAACATTGCCCTGTAGGTTCTAGCCACTATGATAAGATGTTAAATAGCAAGAAGTGGAAAAACTTATCAACATTCGTAGATGATTTAGTTGTTTGCCTGGAGAAATCAAAAGAATCTAATGAAAAGCCAATGGGCCAAATAATCAAATTCATTAAGCTGGGTCAGTTATAAAACAAATACACAAAACTCATTGATATCATCTTTTCTATAAATTAGCAATCTGCAGTTAGAAATATATTGGAAAAAGATTGTGTTTCTAATAGTAACATATGGTTTTAAAAGTTGGTTTCAATATGCATAAGGTGTTCCACTGCACGTTCATCTGTGACTTCCAGCAACAGAGGTGATCACTTCATTGGCTATTTATTTTGTTCCAAGTGCTGAACTGAGGCCAAGCTTCCCAAAGTGTATATTACAGAGAAATAACTAGCACATCTAAACCGTGATCTCATGGATATCACTGCTTAGGATGAGACATAAGAAGTCTCTTTTTTAAAGTAAACATATTTCAGTTAATAAAAGGGGGCTTGTTTTAAGGGGGGAAAAAAGGCAAACGTTGAAAGAGGCGGTGTGCTAGACTGGTTCCATTAGCCCCTCCCTACCCACCCATTCTTCCTGCTCCTCCTCCCCGGGGGCTGGTCTTCATGGACCACATCATAGGCTCCCTTGCTTCTGGCTGGGCTCAGCTAGTGGGTAGCCCCAGCAGGATATGGGGTAGCGGAAGGAGAGTGAGGGTCCAGGACTTGTTCAGTCTCCTGCTTCCTCTCCAGCAGAGTCGCTGTAGGTTGACTGGGTCACAGGGTTGCAGGCTTCTCTAAACAGCTCCCAGTTCTGTCCATGCTTTCTCTCCTTGCCCCCTCCAGGCCTGGCATGATAACTTTCTGCAATTGCTAGCCTTGGATCCCTTAACTGGTTTCCTTGAACCCTGCCCACACTTTTGTAACATATCCTTTCACTGAACTTTCCTCAAAATTACCCTGACTGATACAGTGATATGTGAATGACTCAAGTTTGGGAAGCCAAACTGTGCGATTAAGTCATCATAACAACCTTCTAAGATGAGCGTGATTATCCCCATTTAACACAGGAGGAAAGTGCAGCTTAGACAGTCTAGGTAGCTGAGCTAATGTCACCAAACTATTAAACGGCAGTAGTGGACAGGATGGGCTGTCTGGGGTCAGTCTGCTGCTTTAGCACTTCACCACACAGCCTCTCAGGTAAGTCCAAAGCTGTGTCTGACCTTGTTGCTAATCCATCACCTCTCTGTAGTTTGTCCAAGTGAAATACAATAGTCACTCGGGCCAACTGTGATCTAACAACTCAGGTTTCTTTAGGCCAAATCCTTCATAAGGCCCTGTTCTGAGGAGTGGTTGGTTACGTATCCTTGAATTTACAATCTCTTCAACTAGCTAGTGGTTTAGGGGTTCAGGGAGGAAAAGGAGCCCTATCCTAATCTTTAGCCTCCTACAGAATTGACAATGCTGAAGTTGGCTATGTCCCATTTGAGGTGATAAAAAGAAAGCATAATAAGCCAATAGCTACCCAAGAAAGGCAGACTCCTGAGGTGATTCCAGCCCTTCTGAACCCACATGAGGTCTCAGAAAATTTAAGCCAACTAGTAATGGCTCATGTTGTTCTCTATCCTTCCATGAATTTTAAAGGCTTCATTAACAACACAACACTTTATAAAATCATTTGTGTGTGTGTGTGGGGGGGGGGCGAGGACTTATACTTTACTCTTTAGATGGAGGAAATAAAAATTTTAAATAATTTGATGAAGTTCACTCAACTTTTTACTGAGGAAAATCTGAGTGATCTCAACCTTTTATTTAGTGTTTCCTTTTTGCTTTCTTTTTAGAAGGACAACTATTCTTATAGATTCCAATATTTTGTTATTTTTTAAATAAAAATTATCTTTTCAGTATTTAATAAAAGTAAAATAAATTCAAATCCTCAGATGGTCCTTAGAAGGAAGTGTAGCCTCGTGGGTAAGAGCTTGAACTTTGGCATCAGCAGCCCTGAGACCAACTCCCCAGCTGTGTTATCTTAGGTAAGTTTCTTAACCTCTCTATGTCTTAGGTTCCTCATGTATCAATGAAACTAATGATGCTGTTTACTTCATAGGGTTATTGGAAGAAGTAAATAAGCCAATTCATGTAAAACTTTAAACATGGTGTTTAACATATAGTAAACACTCAATAATTGCTATTTATTATTATTACTATGTTGAAGCTTTACGATAGGCACTGAGGAGGGTCAAAGATGAAAGAATCTCTGCATGCAAGTGGATTATAATTCTATAAAGAAAAATGAGCATAAACAACTATAATACAAGGCGGAACTAATAGATGGTCTGATAGAAATACAGGGTGTTGTAGAAATACAGAGGATGGAGAAACCATTTCCAGCTTTGTATTCTAGGGAAGGATGCGTGATGAAGTGCCATTTGGATTGACCCTGAAGATGGCTGGGATTTTGAAAGTTAGATAAGGAGGGAAGGAAGTCTCAGGCAGAGGAAATAATGGGGACAAAGGTCCAGGGGGAAGGTGATCAATGTCTTGCTCAAGGGAGAGTAAATGTTGAAGCTTAGCTGGAGCATAATATTCATTAGGGATGAGGGGAGATCAAGGGACTGGAAGAGTAGACAGGGACTGGAAGGATGGACAGGAGGAGACAAAGCAGAAGATAGGCTTCAGGTGGGTGGACACATGGGCATGTAAGAAACTAAAGCCGAGAATGAAAGGAGAATTGGCATGGAGTCAGAACTCTGGGTGTCCTACTCCTGACTTTCTATTCGTTGAGCCATGAGACCTCTGGATTCATCAGTTTCTTCACTTAGGAATGGCGGGCATTGGACCAGATGATTGCCAAGATCCTTTCCATATATATCACTGTGAGCCTAAGAAGCCAAGGTGGTTAGTGAGCCATCTGCAGCCTGAGTCAAAATCCAGTAATGAAGTGGCAGAGCCACAGCAGTGCTGACAATGCTTGGAGTTGAGTGACCATGTCAGCTGTTCTTCACGAATCCTCAAACTCAGGCCAGGGCACTTTTCCTCCTACCCAGTTTGAAAGGGGCACATCCCCCATGGGATCAGGGCTGTACATCTTTCTTAAGAGAGCTGAAATTTCCCCCCATGAAATGGGATAAGGACACTTTAAAGAAAGAGGACCTCCTCATCAGCTATCTTGGGGCAAAAGCAAAGACTGCATGATTTGGCCTTAGTGATGATACAATGGATCAATGGAGACTTGTTTGTGTAACATAATATAGCATTTGAGGGGCTTCCAATTTTGGTAAGGGGAAAACAGTAATTCAGACCAACATTCCCACAGAAGACAGATAAAAACGCTGAATGAAATATTAATCAAGGTCTAGCCAAGAGACCAAAGTCACACCAGTTAGTTTAACAAAGAGAATTTAATATAAAGAATTGTTAACTTGGTATAAAGTTGTTAATTGCGTAACTGAAAAAGCAAAAAGAGAACACTAAGGTTATCCCCAAGGTAGCACCTGCTGCAGGCAGCTACCACTCCTGGGGAGGGGGACAAAGGAAAGAGGTTGGAATTATCAAAATGTAGGCATCCCCAGTCCCATGGGGCTGGGTCCCAGACCTCTGAGGAGGTGACATCAGCCAGTGATGCTGGTGTCTCTTGTGTGTATGGGAGGAGCAGGGGTGGCAATGGAGTTGATCTGGAGTGTTAGAAAGGTACAAACTGGATTTAACTTCTACAGGAAGGAACTGCTACTGCCAAGGAGCTGTGCTTCTGGTGTGATGCTCACAGGAACAGAAAGCAAACAGAAAGGAGAAAATCCTTCTTCCCTTCTACAGCCTTCTAATCTACTCTAGTGCCCCCTGTTGGCAGAGCCTAGTAGGTAGCCTGCTTGAAAAGCAGAACTGGGTTTGCAGAGAAAGTGTTAAGTACATTTATATTGATGTGAACCAGATCTCCTGAACTTTTTCATCTTGCAGAACTGAAACCTTATACCCATTAAACAACAACTCCCCTTTGCTCTGCCTCCCCTAGGCCCTGGGAATCACTATTCTGCTTTCTATATCTATGAATTTGACTACTTTAGATACCTCATATAAGTGGAATCATACAGTATTTATTCTTTTGTGACTGGCTTATTATACTTCTAATATTCTCAAGGTTCATCCATGTTGTAGCACGTGATGGGATTTCATTCCTCTTTAAGGCTGCCTACTGTTTCATTGTATGTATATACCATATTTTGTTTATCCATTCATTCATCAATGGACATTTGGGTTGCCTCCACCTCTTGGCTATTATGAATAATGCTGCTATGAACATGACTATGCAAATATCTCTTTGAGACCCTGCTTTCAATTCTTTTAGAGATATATCCAGAGTTGCAATTCCTAGATCATATGGTAGTTCTATTTTTAATTTTTTGAGGAGCCTCCATACTGTTTCCATAGTGGTTGCACCATTTTCAAATCCTACCAACAGTGCACAAGGGTTCCAACTTGTCCACATCCCCACCAATACTTGTATTTTCTGTTTTGGGGATAGTAGCTATCCTAATGGGTATGAGGTGATATCTCATTGTGGTTTAGATTTGTATTTCTCTGATGGTTAGTGATGTTGAGCATCTTTTCGTATGCTTGTTGGCCATTTGTATATCATCTTTGGAGAAATGTCTATTCAAGTTCTTTGCCCATTTTTTAACTGGGTTATTTGACTTTTTGTTATTGAGTTGTAGGATCCTCTATATATTCTGGATATTAACCCCTTATCAAATATATGGTTTGCAATATTTTCTCCCATTCTGTGGGTTGCCTTCTCACTTTATTTATTGTGTCCTTTAATGAATAAAAGTTTCTAACTTTTATGTAGTCTATTTTTGCTTTTGGTGTCATGGCCGAGAAATCATTGCCAAATCCAACGTTATGAAGCTTTTCCTCTTTGTTTTCTTCTAGGAGTTTTATCATTTTGTATGTCACCAGCCCATAAACCCAGCAGTTGTGAGGGCCTTGGAATGCACTGAGAAGCCCAAGGGCACCAGGGGCAGCTACAGCAGGAACACTTTGGGTCCAGACACCAGAAGTAAGAGCAGTGGCAGTAAAGAAGGTGGTGGATGACACCTCAGGACACAAGCACCAGCTCCAACACCCGGGCCCCGAGGCTGCCATGGCTGCCATGGCTGCCATTGTTCTCACGTTCCTCCGAGATTAAGTTTTATGCATAAAAGAGTGACATAATGAAACTCCAGGAGGCTTCCTAGCTCTAAGCATCCTCTCATGCATTAATTCAACCTATACTAACCACGGATCATCTATGTAGGAGACATGGTTCTCAGCACCTTGCGTGTGCTAACTTTTTTCATTCTCAGGATGCACTAACTAAGCATCTACTATGTGCCCAGCAAAACTGTAGGCACTGGGGATTAAAGATGACTGAGATACACCCCTTATGCTCAAAGCATTCACGGCCTAGCTAAAGTCACAAGGGTTTGTTTTCACTTTCATATTTCTCCTTCTCCCTCTCTTTCTCATACTCTGGCTCTTTCTCATACTCTTTCTGGCTCTCTTTCTGAGCTCTTTCTGGCTCTCTTTCTTATACTCTATAGCCCTTTCTCTCTGACTGATCTTCCATATAGCTCAACATATGTCAGGCTGTCAACATATGGCATATTTTGCAAACAGATAAACAGTGGCACATATGCAACCATATATTCCTGGCACACAGATGTCCCAGCTTGGCTTTGTCAGCCTCAGCAGAAAGCATTTGGTAAGTCTGTCTCAGAAATTCCAGAATGCACAAGCCGCCCATGTATCTTCTGACAAGTGGTTAAAATAAGTTGTTCCATGTCTTCCTTAGTGTGAAAGCCAGAACACTGTCTCCCCGCCCTTTCAGTTCAGAGGCATTTAATACCAAAGGCTCTGCCCTCACTCTCAACTATTTGGGATGTTCTGACCAGAGGTCAAAGTGCCCGCTAAAGATTCTTTTGTTTTTCCATTTGGCAGTGATTCATTTTCTCCTCGACATCAGTGGATCAGCTCTCCTAGGACATGGATGGGCTGTACTCTAAGAGTCTCAGGTCTATTTTATCTGCTTAAAAATAAAAATAAGTCTATGTAGCAGACTCTGTAAATGCCCCAACCCATATCCTTCAACACTCGCCATTTCCCTGTATGCCGGCCTGAATGCCTGAATCTGTATTTCTTTGTCTGAGGGCTTTCTCTGCTCACATACACAGTAGGTCCAAGGTGCTCCTGTACCTCGTCTCCCCCAGCGTCCATCAACCAATGACAGATGAGAAGTGATAGATAAATGCCCCAGCTCTCTCACCTTCAGTGAGATATTTCAAAGGCAGTACATCCTGGAGTTCCCACTGGGAAACTTGCTTGATAGTATATACTAATTGGCTTCCTTCCTTTTCCTCTCTCTTTCCCACCACCCACTGCCAGTGTTTCCTGGAATTACCCCACAAACAAAGTGCTTGCGCTTGAATGCTCGTGTCAGGATCTTCTTCTGGAGGCACCCAAATTAAGACAATCTGTAATTCTACTTTGGAAAAAAGGTGATCAATGATAACACAGGATCTCCTTAACCTTAGACTTTTGACTGGTGGCCTAGGAGGCAATCTGTACTTTTAAAATGCTCCTGGATATCAACAAAAGCAGCAGCATATCCCAAGTTGTTGGAAATACTATACCCAAATTTTAGTTGGTCATTTGATCTGATGAGAAATTGTCCCAGCAGCTAAGCAGAATTGTCCGGCCCTGGCCACGTGGAAATGGGAGTGGAAGACAGTGAGAAAGTTAGATTCTGCCACTTTTTTCTACTCCTCTGTGGCTTCTTGCCTCCTCCCTCTTAAGATCACACTTTGTTCTTTTTCCTTGTAAAGATTAAAAGTACACAAACAATAAAGTAAAGGAAAACAGCAATTGAAGAAGAAAGTGAACATGACTGGTTGGTTGTTCCAATAGTTCAATGTGTACTAAACGTGAGTTAACATTTAACCACTAAAAACTCAGGTTAGACCCAAGGAGTCAAAAGTCACTTAACAAAGGTAACTCCAAACAGAAAGTTTAAAAAGTATCTTTATACTCTCACCCTTTAACTAGCTACTCCAAATTTTTCAGGGAAATCTCAGTGGCAAAATTTGATTTGTTATAAGCTGAGTATGAGGAGGAAGAAAACAAGAGTTTGAGATGAGAGTGAGGCCCATTATATCTCAACTCTTGATCCATTCAGTAAACTCTAGGACAGCGCCATCCAATAGAATTTTCTGTGAGGATGGAATATGCTAGAGCTACACTGTCCAATACAGTAAGTGCTAGGCACACATGACTATTGAGTACTTGAAATGTGGGTAGTGCGTTCAATATGTATTATAGTTATTTAAATAATTCATATAATGCATTATTATATATGTTGTACAGTATAGCTTTATAACTGTATTATAATTATAATCATGGTTATTCCAGTTCCAGCTTTTTTCCTCCCATCCCCTTCTCCTTCCTCTCTCCAGTGAAGCTCTGGCTTGACCTCATTTTTATGTCTTTGACCCAAGGACCCCCTTCAGGATTGATTTCCTCTTCTTGCTCTCCAGACCTGCTCACTGTCCACCACCTCCCAGCCTTGGGGATCTATTGGTGGGGTTGCCCTCCAGATGGAAGTATCCCAAAGCTGTCCATCTCAAAACCAAATTCCTCTATAACCTCTTTTCTATTGACGAGGTGGGGACACCAAAAAAATATGGTGAATTGCCTCAAACATTACATCGCCTACATGGTACCTCCTTCCCTCATACCTAGGCTTACTCTGAATTTGTGGAGAGACCCCTGACAAATTATCCTTTGTGGAATAGTGAGGCAGGTTCTGTCAGATGTCTGCACTTATCCCCTTAGAGCCCTTCAGCATCTTCATGCACATCTGTCACTACCCCCACCATGTCCCCAAGCCCCCAGCTGGCATCTACATCTCTTGGTGGAGGACAATCCTCGGGCTGCTGGAACACACTTTGTCCATGCAAGGAGATGCAGAAGTGCCTGGGAACCTGTGCTGCACTGAGTCCTGATCCATTGATTATCATACTATAAATACTCCAGCTCCCTTGTCCGCTGATGGGGACCTACACTATCCCCAGAGCAGGACTGAGCCCAAGTTACCTTCCTAGGGACTTTGCTTGATACATCACCCCTCTTTGGAGTTCTTCTCTTTCCAGTTCCCTTTCCTTACTGGTTTTTGTGAACCCTCATCTCAGAGTCTACTACTGGGGAAACCAACTGAAAACAAGTACTTTTTTTAAATAAAAAAATCAAACCCTAAAATCCACTAAAGGTTTTTTTTGGTAATTTCTCTCTCTCCCTTTTTTTTTTTTTTTTTTTTAAAGATTTTATTTTTTCCTTTTTCTCCCCAAAGCCCCCCCGGTACATAGTTGTATATTCTTCGTCGTGGGTCCTTCTAGTTGTGGTATGTGGGATGCCGCCTCAGCGTGGTTTGATGAGCAGTGTCATGTCCGCGCCCAGGATTCGAACCAACGAAACACTGGGCCGCCTGCAGCGGAGTGCGCGAACTTAACCACTCGGCCACGGGGCCGGCCCCTCTTTTTTTTTTTTTTTTTTAAAGTTTGTTTTTAAAGGGTCCAGTGGGTAAAAATATTTTCCAAATAAACATTTGAAAAATATTTTGGGCCTACCAGAGGAGATCAGTGTTACCTCAAACTCTTGAAAAGTTATCTGTCCAACAGGTATGTTCGTAAAGGTCCTCAGTCCAAACATTTCAACCAGTAGCTCAATGTCAGAGCTTCAAAATATAAAAGGAAAGAGAGAGATGCTTGTAGATTCAGCAAATATTTGTTGCGGGTGCACAATGTTTGAGGCATTTGTGCCAGATGAAGAGAGGAAAGTAATAGGGTACCCCAAGTTGCTCTCAATTTCACACAGTTCCAGAGAAGGAGTCTGCTAATCACATTGCTGCTTTGCCAAATATACTCGGCGACAGGGACTTATTAAAAATGGAATTGGGCTCTTCAAACTCGTTTTTAAAAATTCACCAAAGGGCTATTTCATGACCTAGTTTCTTTGTTAAGTAATAACGTATGGAACGTCTTGTTTTCAGTCCTCAGCAGCTGCCAAGACCTGAATGTATCAAATCCAACAGATCACAGCCATCCGGGAGATCTATTAATAGCAAGATAATTTTCAAGTCCACTGTACCGAGTAGCGTTTTGTTTTTTGGTTAGGCATATAATGCATTCCATATCACGTCTGGTGAGTTGTGTTTTGAGGTTGCATTTTTAAAAATAAAGCAGGCTTGTTTTAAATTAGGGCAACAATAAATCCATCATTGTTTGGTATTTTGGCTTGGGATATTGTGGTAACACAGCTAATATCTAGGTTGGTGGAGCCTAAATTAAAACACACTTGTCTCTTTTATCTTCTTGTACTGTGTTTCTTGGTGTTCGTCAGGAATCACAGAAGTGTAAGAAAGAAAATAGCTCTCTGGCAAGGAAGCAAGTTGTGATAATCCCACAAAGCGTATTATCCAATATGAATTCTCGTCTACTTGGGGGCATCTCAAATGAGGGGGAAGAACTGCACAGGGTAAGAAAACACGACATTTGCCTCTGTTCAGACCATTTATCAAGTCTTTGTGCGTGTGTGTGTGTGTGTCTTGTTTAAAACTCCTTCTCTATCACAGGATCATAAAGCTATTGTGATGGTTAATTTTCTGTGTCAACTTGGCTAGGCTATGGTGCCCGGCTGTTTGATCAAACACCTGTCTAGATGCTGCTGTGAAGGTGTTTTATGGATGTGATCAACATTTACATCAGTAGACTTTGATAAAGCAGATTACTATCCAGAGTGTGTGTGGGCCTCATCCAATCAGTTGAAGGCCTTAAGAGAAAAGACTGAAATTCTTCAAGGAAGAAGGAATTTGGTCTCCACACTGCCTTCAGACTCAAGACTGCAACATCAACTCTTGCCGGAATTTCCAGTCTGCTGGCCTGCCCTGGGGATTTTAGCCTTTCTAGTTCCACCCCTACAATCGTGTCAGTCAATTCCTTAAAATAAATCTCTCTCTCCGTCTCTTTCTCTCTCTATACACACGTCCTATTGATTCTGTTTCTCTAGGGAACTCTGACTAATACAGATATTGTCCTATGTGTTCTTCTAAAAGTTAAGCTTGGGATTTCACAACTAAGTTTTTAACCCATCTGGAATTGATTTTGTAGATATATTTTTAATTTATTATTTCTTCAGTCAATTTCATGTACTTTGGGGAGTAAGAAGAGATAAATCTATGTATTTACCGGGCCTCTTGGACTGTAAGTCTATGTATCTTTTTAAAAGAATAAACATCTAGTCCTCATTGTAGAAATTCTAATTCAATAGGCCTGAGGTGGGACCTAAGCACATATATTTTGTTAATATGGGCAATTCTGACATTCACTGTCTTAGAAGAAAATATAGATGAATATGTTTATATCTTTCAGACAGGGAACATCTGAGAATGATATTAAAGACAAAATCCATTCAGAAAAAGCTTGAGCTATTTGACCATATTAAATATTTTTAAACTTATGAAAACTATGAGTTACAAGACAAATAAGGTCTAGGGATCTAATGTCTAACATGGTGACTATAGTTGATAATACAGGATTGTATAACTGAAATTTTTCTAAGAAAGTAGGACTTAGGTGTTCTCACCAAAAAAAGAAGGTAAATATGTGAGGTGATGAATGTGTTAACTAACTCAGTTGTGGGAATTCTTTCACATTGTATATGAATATCAAATCACCACTTTGTATACCTTAAATATATTACAATTTTCTATGTCAATTAAACCTCAATCAAGGTAAAAAAATAAAAATAAAAATTCATATAGAAAAGTGCATCTGTAAGATTTTTAAACTCCAGTACAGCAAGCAACACCATAAAGTTAAAAGTAGAAGGCCAAACTAGGAAAAATGTACAACATGTATTTTAAAAATGAATATCCATATGTAAAAAGCTCTTATAATTAAATACTACAGGAATAATAGAATAGATCAAAATGATCAAGAACCTGAGTTATGAGATCTGACTGCCGGGATTGGAATCCTGGCCCCAGCACTTACAAACAAGATGCTGGTGGGCAAATACTGAACCTCTGCCTCTGTTTTCATATCTCTAAAATGAGAATAATAGTAACTTTTAGAGTCATAGCAAATATTAAAATAGGTAATCCCTATTAAGGGCTTAGAATAGTGACACATTGTAAGGCATCAACAAATATTAGTTTTGCAATTAAAAGAGTAATATCCCAAAGAAAAATGGGTAGAGGACATAAATGGGCAATTCCTTAAAAGCAACAATAACAACTCAATACAAATGGTGATGAAACATAAAAAAGTGCCCTCACTTCTGATTAGAAAAATACAGAATAAAAGATGGTATTATTTTCATTATTATCGTGGATCAGATTGGCAAAGATGAAAAAGACAGACAACATCTACAGTTGGAGAGGGTGAAGGGAAACAAATGTTCCCACACACTTCTCTGTGGCTGCTATTTAGTACGGTTGTAAAGGTAAATGACAGTTATCCTACCACTAGCACCTTTGAGTGTCACCCACTAGCCCAGCTGCTTGGCCTTCTCCCCTGGGACCTGCACCTCCCGATCCAGCCATTAAGGGTTATCTTCAGGACTCTGGCCCATCCCAAGGTCAGTATCCATTCTGTTGTTGAGTATTTTGGATATCATCTCTGGATATAACCTTTCTGTAGAGTGTTCTTGCAATGTGTCAGAGGTTGAAATATGTACACCAAGGAACTAACGAGAAAAATGTATAAAAGTCAGAAGTTTATTGCAAAATTGGAAACAACCTAAAAATCCTACAAGAGACTTTGGTTAAATTTGTCATGGTAAATCCATACAATGCAATGTTATGCACATCTTAAAATGAGGACACTAAGATGTCCCCAGTATGTAATTAATGGGGAAAGAACAAGTTACAAAGCATCATGTTTAATATGATTGCTTTTATTTGGGTGTGTATGTTTTCATGTATTTGTACGTGTAAAAAATATATATGTACATGATATCTACACAAATACATATACATATATACATATTTTATACATGTGTATAATGTTTAACAGTATTTATCTGTGGTGAATTGCAAAAACTAGCCACAAATTATTCCTATCTCTGTATGCCTGTACCTTTGGAATGTCTCTTGACCCCTTAAATCTGTGCTGAGTCATGTAACTTGTCTGGCCAATGGGACGTGTGCAGTCATGCTTGGGCTTTGGTGCTTTGCCTCTTGTTGCTGCGCTTTGGAACCCTGAGGCCCCCATGTGCGAAAGTAAAGAGCCTGTTGGGGAGGCCATGTGGAGAAAAATTGAGGTGAGCTGCCTTCACTAACAGCCTGCCAACTGCCAGCTAGGAATGAGGCCAGGCTTGACCAGCCAAGCCCAGCCAAGCCTCCAGAAGATGGCAGAGATACACTGAGCCCAACCTGCCAACACACAGACTTATGACGTAATCATTGATTAGTGTTTCAAGTCACTAAGTTCTGGATGGTTTGATATATTATCTCAGGATAGGAGAGTTTGGATACTTAAAAGCTTAGAAGCAATTTTTTATAAGGCTGCATTTTCTAAACTTTTACAAAGAATATGCATTACTTTTAAAATCAGAAAAAAATCGCCTTTTCTATTAAAAAAATTTTTAATTTTTTTTTAAAGATTGGCACCTGAGCTAACATGTGTTGCCAATCTTCTTCTTTTTTCTTCTTGTTCCCTAAGCCCCCCAGTACATAGTTGTATATTCTAGTTGTGAGTGCCTCTGGTTGTGGCATGTGGGATGCCGCCTCAGCATCGCCTGACGAGCGGTGCCATGTCCGCACCCGGGATCCAAATCAGCGAAACCCTGGGCCGCTGAAGCGGAGCATGTGAACTTAACCACTTGGCCATGGGGCCAGCACCTAAATTTTTTAAATTAAGAAAATGAAAACCTCTACCTGATTTAAGCTGTTCAACAGAATAATAATATTAATAGCTAAGATTTAAATAGTACTTACCATGTGCCAGGCACTAATGTGTTGTACATAGATTATCTTAATCTCCACAATAATTCAATTGCCAAGAATACTATTATCATTTCCTTTTTCCAGCTGAGGAAATTGAGGCCCAGAGAGGTTTAATAACTTGCCAAGGTCACACAGCTAGTAGAATGGCAGATCTGTGGTTGATCCCAAGCAATCTGTTTCCTGAGTCTGAGCCTTTAACGGGTATAGGACAGAGACAAAACTATATGTAAATGTGAAAGGCCATTTCTCAATGCTTCAGTGTCCCAAAGTTGCAGCTGTGAGATATCCAGGATGCTCCCTGCTCTCTCTTGGGTTTCCTAACTTCATACACTTTCATCAAGCAATAAATGTTGGGGTGGATGTGGTGGAGGAGATGTACTAGGACTCGAACTGTTCCGTCTTGCTGCTTGTTATCGACTCCCTTACAGGGAATTGTTGAGGGAGGTGGAGGGTGGCAAACCTCTAACTAAAAGCAGGTTTGTCAATTGACAAGGTTCTTATAATTTATGCTTTCCCTCTCCACCAAGACCGCCAACTAGAGCGAGCTATTTATGCGGCTGTTTATCCCACGTTCTATTGTGCAAGAGGCATTTTTTAATACCACACTTCCAGCACAGTTCTGCACACACTACAGTGAATGCTCAACAAAAGTGTAGATGATGATGATCAGACACACCCAGAAAGTTCTCAAAAGGGGGTGGTGTGGCTGAGTAGTTAAGAGTGGAACTTTAGAGTCAGATTAGACCTGCGTTCAAATCCTGGTGTCACCATTTACAAGTCATGTGTCCTTGGGCAAGTTAGCTAATCTCTTGGTGCCTCTGGTTTTTCCTGTGTCAAATAGAGATAAGAGCATGTTGTGAAACTTATATATGATTCTTGTCAAGAACATGGCAAGAGCTGCTACTCTCCATCATCATCATCTCAACTTATCAAGTTTAGAAACTGTGATTCATCAAATTCTAAATTATCTATAGACTTTAATGTTATCCAAAGCAAAGAAATAGGAGATTTTTCCCAGGGATGACAGAACTGAGAGTCTAAAATTCTTGGTGACAATCCTTTCTTATCATCTTGATAGTGTAAAATCAGCACAAGATGGTGGCCTTAGGTGGTCAAACAGAATCAAGATTGGCAATCCCATCTGGCACATCTGATGATCCTCGCCATTTCCTGAGAGAAATTACCTCCAAATACTGTTGTGACCTAGAGATGTGATCCCTTTCCAACTCAGCATGGCCACAGACATAGGCTGTCAATGCCTAAAGAACACAGAAAGCAGGCCTGGGCCTGTTCTGCCTTTTCATTAGTGCCTCCTGCAGCCGTAATTACCCGACATGACAGGCTTCTCCTCTTCCAACAGGGAGGGTTAATATGTCCAGTCTTAGATAATAATTTGAAGTCTGCAACAGTTAAACTGTAAACAAGACAGAGTCATGTTGGAAAAAAACAAGGAACAGATTTTGTTAAATAAAAATAAATGAAACTAAACGAAAGGTCATAGTTTTTGTATTTCTATAACAATGCAAACTATCAATAATCCGTATCTGCTAGAATCCCTCTGTTTTTTAGATTATAATCAAATTTCTCCTTGAAGAATCATCTTGCATACTTTCCTTAGGAGAAACTCTTTACATTTCGTCATATCTTTGAAAATGTAATAGATCTCTATTTTAATCAGCCTTTCCCCTATTTGGATCATTACTTTAAAAGACTGATGAACAGGTTTGTTTTTAAAAATACAACTCAGCAGTGAATCTGACTAGTATCAGAGGTACCATACTTCAGAGCAGTTTTAGAGAGAGTTCTGATAATGAATGGCTTTGGTGTCAGAAGTACCTTTGGCAGATTGATGCAGTGATGGCTCCCAAATTGTTCAAGTCTCTCTGTATCCATACCCTTGGGTAGTTTCCTTCCACACTGACTCTAGATTTGGCCATGTGATTTGTTTGACCGATAGGATAATAACAAATGTGATGCAAGCAAAAATTTGAACACTGGGGCTATTTCTCTCTTGCTATTCTTAGGATTCTTGTTACAGCTACCATGTGAACAAGCCCATCCAGGGCTGCCTGCTAGATGATGAGAGAAATCCATGGCTGGAACTCAAATGGCTGCCTCAGCTAATAGCCAGTCAATATCCTAGCTGACCGAGCAGCTGCCCACAGACACATGAGTGACACTCACTTAAGACCAGCAGTCCAGTCCAAATTCCCAGAGCACAGAATTGTGGTTGCTGTTTTAAGCCACTAGGTTTTGGGGTGGTTTATTAGACAGTGAAAGCTAATCAACTGTGTCCCAGTGAGAGCAGAGTTGTAGTACCAGCATTGGGGCAGACGTTTGATCCCATCAGAGTGATTTTGCTTATAAACAACTGTGATTGACATCAACATAAAACAAGAAGTGAGCAGATATGGAGTGGTCCATCCATCCACAGACATACAGTTATCAACATGGCGACTATGAAAACTGAAACAAACAGCCAGAGAATATGGGTACAGGTACAGGCTGACCTATTCAGTGTTTGGGATCAATTGAGTAGACACTTGAAATTATGAGGATTTTAAGAATAGTGAGGGCCTCCCGTTCAGCACCACCTGAAACTTTGTTTGTTTGCTACTTTGCATAAAACTCCTGAAAGCCTTTGATTGGACTAGATCAACTAGTTCACGAAACTGAGGCTTGCTTTATGATGTTTTTTTCCACCTACTTTTCCTAAGTATATGTTCTGTAAGACATCCCTTAGGAAAAGGGTTCTGTGGTCACATAAATCATTGCATGCTCTTGATCCCTCTTGAAATTTCACAATGTACCTTGGCATGTTAAAGACCCGTTTGTCTCCATTTATTCCAGTGCTGAAATGTATTTGACCATGGAACCCTTTCTGTGAGTAACATATATTAAAATCTCATTAAGCAATGTTTCTCAGAGCACACTTTGTGAAAGTTTCTAACTTTCTTATAATGAAATACAGCACACACATAGAAAAATACATGAAGCACAAACATGCAGCATAGCGAATTGTTGTTGACCAAACACGCTTGTAACTACCACTCAGGTCAAGAAATAGAACATTGCCAACCCCCCCCCCCCACTAGACTCCTGTGGACTCCTGGGCCACTATAAATTCCTCCCTCCTCCCTAGAGGTAACCATTTCCCTGACTTTACGGTAAGAACTTCCTTGCAGTGCTTTATTGCTTTGCCATCCAAGCATGCATACCTAAATTATAGACCTGTTTTGTTTTTGAAAGCTATATAAATGGAATCATACAGTACGTATTGGAGGGGTATAGGGTCTAAGCATCTTCAATTTCAACAGATAATGTCAAACTCCCAAATCGAGGGTACTGATTCACACTCCTACCAACAGTGTATGAGAGTTCTAGTTGCTCCACATCCAAGGTTATCCTTGGTAATGTCAGATGTTTTCATTTTTGCCAATCTATTTGATGTGCAGTGGAGATTTGCATTTCTCTGTTTAGTAATGAGGTTGAGCACATTCTATTATGTTTCTTGGTCATTTGGATATCCTCTTTTGTGCAGTTCATGTTCAAGCCTTTTGCTCATTTCTCTACTGAGTTTCTATTTCTTTCTTAATTTATACAAGTTCTTATTTATTCCAGATAAAAGTCCTTTGGTGGGTATAGGAGTTGCAAACGTCTTCTCTTACTCTATGGCTTGCTTTTTCTTTGTTTTAAATAAATTTGACAGTTTTCAAAGATTTTATTTTTTTCCTTTTTTCTCCCAAAAGCCCCCCGGTACATAGTTGTATATTCTTCATTGTGGGTCCTTCTAGTTGTGGCATGTGGGACGCGGCCTCAGCGTGGTTTGATGAGCAGTGCCATGTCCGCGCCCAGGATTCGAACCAACGAAACACTGGGCCGCCTGCAGCAGAGCGCGCAAACTTAACCACTCGGCCACAGGACTAGCCCCAGTTTGCTTTTTCTCTTTCTTTCTTTCTTTCTTTCTTTCTTTCTTTTTTTTTCTGAGGAAAATTAGCCCTGAGCTAACATCTGCTGCCAATCCTCCTCTTTTTTGCTGAGGAAGACTGGCCCTGAGCTAACATCCATGCCCATCTTCCTCCACTTTATATGTGGAATGCCTACCATAGTATGGCTTCCAAGCGGTGCCATGTCTGCACCCAGGATCCAAACCCACGAACCCCGGGCTGCCTAAGCAGAACATGGGAACTTAACCACTGTGCCACTGGGCCAGCCCACTTTTTCCCTTTCTTAATGAGGTGTTTTGTTGAACAAAAGCTCTGCATTTAAATGTAATCAAATGTATCAATTGTTTTCCTTTTATACTTAGTGCTTTGTGTGTCTCCTTTAATTACAACTGTCTCCATGTCCAGTGGCTTTCTGGGGAGGTGGACTTTGAAGGGTCAAGTCTTTGGTCACTGGTAGTGGTGAAAGCCAAAAAGTGAAGGTTCTGGGAGGAAAGGAGAGTGGGTGGGAAGGGGAAGGGCAGAAGGCAAGAGAAGGAACAACAGGAATTGGTAGAAAGGTGACAGGGGCCCTGCAGGCAGATGGAGGGTATGACTGAAGATGGATTAAATGTCACTTTCACCACCCAGCTCCTTATGCATGGAAAGCAAGTCAGCAGTATCATCAGAAAGAAAGGAGAATCAGTTAAGAAGACGTGTGGGGAGAGTGGTGCACATATCAACATCTCAGAAGGGAATTGTGCTGAGAGAATTACCACTTTGGCTGCACACACTAATGTCATCTTTAAAGCCTTTGCTATGATCATTGACAAACTGGAAGAGGACATCAGCACAAAAGCACAGCTGCCAGTAGACCCTGGTCACCTTGAGCCTGATGGTCCTTGCTAGTCAGTGTAGTTCCCCCATTGGGAAAGGTAGTTGCAAGATCAAGGAAATGTGATGAGAGAGTACTGGGGCTCAGGTCCAGGTGGCAGGAATATGCTCGCCAACTCAACTGAGCATGCCATTACAACTGCTGGCATTCAGCAATCTATCATTGAGTGTGTCAAACAGACCTGGTCTGGTCATGTTGGAGTCACCCAACTCTGAAGGCCATCCAGCTCTCTGGTCTTCTTTGAAGGTGGTCAGGACAGGTACAGCACAGGCAGCAATGTGTGAGCTTTTCCCACACCACCCCATCCATGTGCCTCAACACTGACCTGGAGAGACTCCTTCTAGAGGGGTGTACCATTCAAGGACAGTAGGCCATTCCACAGCCACATGTGACCAAGCTGCCCCTGTTAGCAATGCAACAGTCTTGTTTTCCGATGATGCATGGTAACGTTGGATTCAATGACATTGAATCCACTCTCCAGAGGTGAAAGGCTACTGGAAAGGTTTGGATGCATCTACTATGACTGTTCATAAACTCACCATTCCAAGCATTTTAATTGGCTGTATAATGGGGCATTAGGGTGCCAAATCAATAAGATCTACCAGATGTTTGGGGCACAGATCAAAATTACAAACTCAGTGGAAGGATCTAGTGATAGACAGGTTACCATCACTGGATCTGCTGCCAGCATTAGGCTGGTTCAACACCTAACTGTCAGGCTTTCCTCAGAGATGGGTGGCATGGGAAGCAGCTAAAACAATACAGATTCAGCTATACTCCTTTTTGGCTGTTCACCACTCTTAATCCATCTGCGTAGTTTCTGAACAATCAGCAACTCCAAGTTTTAAATAGTCTGTAAAATTTCAGTTTCTTTACACTTTATCATCCACTGCTGATTTTTAAATTCTTTTAATTCCTTTCTCTATTCAGCTGTTAGAGTTGAGTACCATATTTAGTTTTATAAGCTTCTCCATGTTTTGTTTTATTTTGGGGCTTTTTGCTCATGAATTTTTTTGTTTGTCATAGAACTATAAGATTTTGGGCCAGCCCCAGTGGCCAGTGGTTAAGTTCAGTGTGCTCCACTTCGGTGGTCTGGGCCCGATTCCTGGGTGTTGATCGACATCACTGTCTGTCAGTGGCCATGCTGTGGTGGTGGCTCACATAAAAAAAGAGAAAGATTGGCGGCAGATGTTAGCTCAGGGCAAATCTCTCTCAGCCAAAACAAACAAACAAACAAAAAAGAGTGGGATATTAATACAATTCAATTTAGTTCTATCATGCCAGAAATTTTTCAAAAAATAAAGATGGACTGGAAAAAAATTTAGCCAGATAAGGTTTTCCTGATAGTTATGTTTACTACTGTTTTGCAATCACATGAAGCTTGGAATCTTGATATATTCTTGCTCTGGGTATCTGTTTGCTTTATTCTTACATGACAAAAGCTATAAGGACAAGAACATTACATTCTATTGGCAGTGACTATGGAGCAACCTATTGGAGGTCAAAGAACTGACAATTATTGTTGTGCTACTATATGCCAAGGATTGTACTGAGCTGTTGATGTACATTGCATAGTTCATTCTCTTAACAATTCTGGAGGGAGGTATTGTTTTCCCTCTTTTATAAGTGGAGAAACTGAGGTTCACTGAGACAAAATAACTTGAGCAAGTTTACACAAGTCAACAGCCAGTCAATGGAAGGCAGGATTTGAATGCAAGATTGAATCTAACCTCAAAGTTCACAGCTTTCCCACTGCAGCATGCTGCCATCCAGTAGGAGCAGGGGACTTGGTAAAGCTGGTCTGTGAAAGGGAATTATAAAGTGTTGCCTTGGCTACATGATACATGAGGAAAGATCTTTATATTCACTTTGTCTTGGTGTGAGTTATCCTAGAAGCAGCACCTAAGGGAAGGATTTGAGTGCAAGTTGTTTCTTTGGGTGGTGACTCTAAGAAACACCAGTAGGCAAGGTGAGACAGGAAGGGAATGCAGCCAATAAAGGGAACATTATCAAACACTGGGGGTCACTGGAGCTCAGTCCTGCCAGGGAACTCCCAGAGCCCCAGACCCCAGAGTTACCCCACCTCATAGCTGCTCCAATGGAGGGCTGAGACAGCTGGGTATTTATCCACCAGCTCCCATCCATCATTAGATGAGGGCAGCTGTGGAGGGATTAGTCCTCAGCACTTTGGGCTGGCCCTGAGGGCGGGCCCAGATGCTCCTAGGGCTGGAAAAGGTCCTGTTGGTGGAGCATTGCAGGTGTTTGCAGTAAAGAGCCTTTGGCCTATAGAAGGATACCGAGGGAGTGTGGCAGAAAACCAATACTGCCTGCTACACCCTCTACTAAGAAAAGCCAATGCAAAACAGAAATAAACATGAGCTCTGGTAATGGAGAGAAGGCTATAGAAAAGTTTAAAATCCCTCCAAAGGGCTGTGCAACGTAATATTCCTGAGACCTTCACACTGGCACCTTCAAATCTGACTTGCCACACTAAGGAAGTGACACCCACCACACTACAGTTTAATAATTTAGCTATTATTCGACAGCGATCCTATTAACAGTCCATTCATTTTCTCCATGGCAGTTCAGTCACTGAAATTCACCCACTGTGTCTTGTGACTATGAGCGATACTCTGGGAAGTATTATTTCTGAGCATGTACAAAAAAAGATTTGACAAAGATTTCACATGCAACCTGATACTAAAGACATGATTTCCAAATCTGACTGGGGAATGGGCTGGGCTGGGTTTAGTCTCAGACATTCTCTTACAGTTGGAATTTTTTATCTCACTTTCCCATTCACAAAATGGGGGGAGGGATGGAGAGTGGAGCTGGTATTTAGAGATTTTAAATACCGACTAAATAAAGGGGCTTTTTAATGCTAATTAACCCACTTAATCCCTTTCAGAGACTAGCACTTTCAACAGCTTTAAAATAGAAGAAAAATGTAAGAAATGGGGAGGAGTTGACTATCTAAGAAAGCCACAACTGAAGTTAACTTGCACTGAGTGTAGAGGGTTGTGATGCTGGATAGACTCAGAAAGAGCAAATATTCAAAAGAAGAACACGACAAAATTGAAGTAATTTTCAGTTTCTGGTTCAATTCCTTGTTCAATGATGGACAACTAGTACCCTGCCTTGTACAAAGGTGCTGCAATTTAATTCAGTCGCTCTTGTAACAGTAGATTTACACCAAGGAATAAAAGCAAAGTTAGGCAAAGTAGATATCAAAGCAGTCACTCTTTTCTTAACCCCCCCAAAAACACATGGGCATACCCACACGTCCCCACACCCAGAGCTTTTTAAAGACAACATTTTCTTTCTTAAAGATGAAATGATTTCTATGGTGTTCCGACGCTTGGTCTGTATCCTAGCCTGAGGACTTTTTTGTTATTAGGGTCAGTTAAACTGCACGCTGATCAGAGCACTAATGATCTAGTCAGACTGACCTGGGTTAGAGTTCAGGTTCTGCCACTTACTAGTCTTAGTTTTTTTACCTACAAAATGGGGCTAATAATGGTATATTCCTCATCAGCTGTAGGAAAACTTATGCTTCAGTGGAAAACTGTGCACTGTCTGGAGCAGGGAAGTCAAGAAACCTTTTCTGTAAGGGGCCAGTTGGTAAAGATTTCAGGTTTTGTGGGCTACGTTGCCACTGCTGCAACTACTCAATTCTGCCATTGTAGCCTGAAAGCAAACACAGAAAATACACAAATGAATGGGTGTGGCTGTGTCCCAATAAAACTTTATTTACAAAAACAGGCAGTGGGCTGCATCTGGCCCACAGGCAGTAGTCTAACACATACCTTTTTCGGTTATATGATTCTAGCCTTTCATTGCCATTGAGCCATTTTACAACTCTGTATTTGCAAGCTAATTCTTGTCTATAAACATGCAAATTCTGTCCAATAGAGGTTCAATTGACTCCTCCCCCACTGTGGAAGGGATCAATTTTGCCTTCGTTTGCATATTCATTTCAATATTCCTGATCTATAAATGTGTCTATTCTTTGGATTCTCCCTTGAACTGGTTGTAACATCTTACCAGTTCCCTCATTAGTGGGTTAAATTAAATATTCAACATTGTTAAAGAAAAAATTATTCTGACACTTGTTAAAATGGTAAGGAAGACTATTCAGGACTATTGCAATAGGTGTCAAGACTATTACAATGGGGGTGAGAGATCGGGCTCAACTCTGAATGTGGCAAAGACAGCTGGGTATTTATAGCCAATGAGCAGCGTGAAGGGGTCAATGGATAGAAAATTACTAAGAGGAAACATCAGGGATGAAGAGGATCCTGGCTAAACTGACTTAAGAGGATTTTTGCAGGCCAGGGTGATCAGATATCAAGGGTGGGAGATGAGAGATTTGATCCAATATCCAGGGAAGTGGGATACTGAGGGTGGGGGATTCTGGCTAAACTGACTCAGTGGGATTCTTGAATAAGCAGGCCAAGGACAAAGCCCAAAGATAGGGCTTTGAGGGCTTAGAGGAACCTGACTAGAGTTAGGTCAAGGAGAGAGTCTGTCAGTCAACATGTGTTCGCTTTATACCTTTAAGAAAGTCACAATTGCACCTTTTTAAAAAATTAACCTTTAATCCAGCCGACATTTTTGAAGGAATTAACATAGC
Source organism: Equus asinus (assembly GCF_041296235.1). Lineage (NCBI taxonomy): Eukaryota > Metazoa > Chordata > Mammalia > Perissodactyla > Equidae > Equus > Equus asinus. The sequence continues at coordinate 13,250,240 of NC_091820.1, read as the reverse complement.
AACTGGCACATGGTAAGCACTCAATAAAGTTGCTGTTACTGTTGCTTTTGCTGTTATGTTTATATGAATGAGAATTCCGATAAGAAACAGAACTCAGTCCAGAGGTTCAAATGAAGAGACTCCAGCGAAGGGACTACTTGGTAGGCAGGTTAAGGGAACTGACAAGGGATCTTAAAGCACCCTGAGACTTTAAGAAGCCATTACCACTCCTGTGCTGAAAGGGACAAGGGGAGGAAATAGTATCACTGGATTGCAGTAAAAGCTGGGGCCATGGACAAGGGGCCACCTATCAGGATCTGTGGTCATGGAGGGACCCAGCTCTTGCCAGAGATGGAGTGCTGAAACAGGGAGGGGCCAGGGAAGAAATAATCTCAATCTCTCTCTCCTCCTACCTTCTAATCTCTTGCTGGGCCCTCCCATTGGCTGAACCCAATCAGAAGTCAGCTGACAGGGGAACCCGGGTGATGTAGTCTGCTTCTTGGGGCACAGAGCAAAGAGGGGCAGAGAATGCATCTTGGGGGAGAGGAGGAGGGTGAAGAATAACCAGTACACTTATTACTATTATATTTTTATAATGCTTAAAACCCACAGAATGTACAACACCAAGAGTGAACTCTAGTGTAAACTATGGACTTTGGGTGATGATGATGTGTCAATGTAGGTTCATCAATCGTAAGAAATGTACCACTCTGGTGGGGGGGGGGGTGTTGATAGTGGGGGAAGGCTTGTGTGTGTTGGTGGGGCAAGGGGTATATGGGAACTCTCTCTACTTCCTACTCAGTTTTGCTGTGAGCCTAAAACTGCTCTAAAAAATAAAGTCTATTAAATCTTTTAGAAATATTTTACAATGGCTTGTATTTTCTAAAACCTTTGCATAAAAGTTATTGTGAAGGGATAGGACAAATATAGTATCCTCATAGTACAGACAAGGAAAGTAAAGCTTCAAGGACTTCAAGTTCAACTAATAAGTAGGAGAGCCTTTTGATTCTAACTTTAGTGTGTATAGAACAGAAGCCAGTCTTTTGAGGGATGAAAGGGACGCTGTGGAAGAAAGCAAAGATAAATTTTCCTGTTTTGTATATTTTATTCCCCATAGAAACAGGAGTGTATCCTACTTACTTCTGGTCAAAAAATTGTATCCAAGTATGAGCAGGTGTGTGTGCGTGTGTGTGTGTGTGTGTGTGTGTGTAGGGGAGTCAGCCTCATGTGATCACTCTCTGTAACTCTTCTCCCAGAACTCTTGTGTGTTGAGGTGATTGTATCTTGAGAGACTCTCCTTATATTTTAACCTCCCCCCTTGCACACACCTGCCTCTGCTGGTGTCCAAGGGCAGAGTGGTCCACAAGAGTGCATGTGTCCAAAGCTCAAGGGTGGAAGAGAGGGCTATCAGTGTGCCAGCTTCAGAACCTCTCTGGCAATTTGTTCCTCTGCCTGAAAAATCTCCTCTCTCACCTCTACTCCTGACTGACTAATCTTCCTTTCTAGGGCCTCAATTTAAAGTTTACTTCCCTCAGAGATGCCTCCTCTGACTCTCAGTATCAATTAGGTTTCTCCCATTATTCTTTTCCCTACGCTTTGTTTTTTCTTCAGAGAGCTCATCAGAATGTATGATTGTGTAGATATTTGCCAATCTGTTTATTGCTAGAGTTCCTCTCTATAGACTATAAGGTTTGTGAGAACTGAAACATCATTTACCACTAACAACTCAGTGTTCGGCCCAGGCCCTGACGTGGAGGTGATAATCAATAAATGTGTGTTGAATAAGTGAATGCATGAATAACTGAATTAAACAAATTAAATTAAATGAATGAAAATACTCACCACTTCTAACCTCATGTAACAGCCTTCTCTACATCCAACCAGACTATGGATATCATGATACCTGAGGGATAGTAAAGGATTTGGGAATCAAGACAGTCTTTACAGACGGTTATAAGGACTTGGGCTTGGATTCTAAGTGACACAAGAAGCCACTGGAGGGTTTGAGACATTTTTTGTTCCATCCTCTACTTCACCTAGCACTCCCTCCCATCCCTAGTGACTCATAAGAGGCACTCAATAAATTTGTTGAATAAATGCATGAATGAATGAATAAAAACATGATCTCTAAATCCCTGGAGAACTTACAAATGTTGTGATAATATACCATTCATATTCATGGAATTATTAGAGAATTCCAGGAATGGGAGGGGGTGCAAAACACATGCCAGACTTCACCGAAATATTTGGTGAAAGAAACTTGATAATCATATTTAGATATTTGAAATTGTTTCATTGTCTGCCTTGTCTCCACTGTTTCAAACATAAACAGCTTCAGAGCAGAGCCCAAGTCTATGACTGATTCAGATCCCTGGGGGCCTAGCACAGAGCCAATGTCATGAGGTGTGCCAAAAATACTCTTCCGGTTCTCATGCTGCTTCAGCAGGTTGGATTAATTTTAATGTAGTGCATTTCACATGCCAACCCTCTAGCTAGACCCTGGGTAACCCCTCCTGGGGAGCTACCAAATGTGGTTCCTGTCATCTTGCACAGCTAAGAGATGGCTCTGAGGACTCTAATCTTTCCCTCAGTTGTCCTGACCCTTTAGTCCTCCCTGGTGATGGGGGTGGGAATAATGGTTATTGGTCTGGAATCATTGGCTCTTCTGTACAAAGACTAGGGGTGATGCTCCAGCATTGTGGAAAAAGCCTTGAACTTGTTTTTAGATTCAGCTCCCTGTCTGTGTGTCTATAGACTCATCATTTCATCTCTCTGGGCCTCAGTGTTTCTCACTCATAAAATTAGAGGGTGGAGGGTGGATAAGAGAATTCCCAAGATCCCTTCCTGTTCTTCTAGGATTCTAATTCCTGATGTGACATGAGAAAATGATTCCTTAAATGGCCACAATCCATCTTCTAGCTTCCAGAACACTCCTCAGCCATATATTTACTATATCTCTGGACTATTTCCAGAGATTTCAGATTTTGCTCATCCTAGAGGCTCTCTTATTTCTGAAACGCCAGACTCTGATCAGTTTAGTAACTGGAGCTTATTTTTATTTTTTGGTGTTGGATTTCTGACATCTGGAACAACTTCCTGTCAGATCCCAGAAGGTTCCCTCCATGAGTGTCTTCAACAGCAGCAAACAATTTACACCCACCCAGGACCCATTATGCCTAAGATGTCTTGGAGCATCTTATTGCAATTAGGAGAAAATGAAACCAGGACCTCAGTCTGATGAAAACTGAGGTTGGAAACTAGTATTAAAATAGAAATCATTAATGCAGGCAAAATGTAGCTGAAAGTGCCAATTCGTGTGAGGTAGCATGTTTGGGAGGGCAAGGAGAGAGTGCCAAGTAGTTATGTCTGCAGTTCTGTGGGATGGGACAAACTCAAGAACAACATTAAGCATCCACTTGTTGGTTAATGTGCCAGAGATTCTGATGAGCTGATAAAACAGGAGAAGCCACTGAAAGGGCTCCTGGGACAGTGCCCTTAAACATCATTACCTTATAGGGCTAGTAATTGACTATTTTAAGTTGCATTCACCCAGATGCAGACTCTAAGAAAAGGATGGGAGCGTAGTAGTTTACTTAGGAAGTGATCCCAAAAGCACTTGCAGGGGGATGGAGAAGTGAGATAGGGAAGGGAAAGAGGCCAACAGGGTACCACTGTGGGTGCTGAGGCTCAATCCTTCTGGGGAATTCCGGGAAACTGTAGAACATGCCTTAAAGCATACCACCTGAGGGGCATGAAAACTGGGGTATTTATCCTTCAACTCCCATCCACTATTGGCCGAGGGCCGCTTCTGGAGGCACTGTTGGCCTCCTCCCCTGCAGGTTGAGAGAGGACCCTAAGAGCAAGAGCTATAGGTGCCTAAAGTAGGATGCCTTCAGCACGTACTAGAACGGTAAGTGCTTAGGGGATGTGAGTGGGGCACTGATAGCACCAGCTACATTAACCTTGACCACAGTTCACACTGTTGGGTACTTAATTCACGATGAGTCAGGCATGGGGGGAAATCACAGCATCTTTGAGATGAGTGCATCTTACCAATCTCTGGCCTATCCCTCTCATTTTCCAGATAAGAAAAACCAAGGTGTAGAATATCACTGTCCAATAAAAATATAATATAAGCCACATATGTAAATTTTTTTAAAGATTGGCACCTGAGCTAACATCTGTTGCCAATCTTCTTTCCTCCTCCTCCCCACCCCTCCTTGCCCCTAAGCCCCCCAGTACATAGTTATATATTCTAGCTGTAGGTCCTTCTACTTGTGGCATGTGGGCCACCACCTCAGCGTGGCCTGATGAGCAGTGCTAGGTCTGCACCCGGGATCTGAACGAGTGAAACCCTGGGCCACCAAAGCAGGGCACGTGAACTTAACCACTCGGCCACGGAACCAGCCCCCTACATATGTAGATTTAAAAATTTTAGTAGAACACTTAAAAAATAAAATGAAACAGGTAAAATTGATTTTAGTAGCATATTTTATTTAACCCAATATGCTCAATTATATTTTTAACATGTAATCAACATAAAAATGATTAATAAGATATTTTGTAATTTTTGTACTATGGCTTTGAAATTTTCCACTTACAGCACATCTCAATTCTGACTGGCCACATTTCAAATGCTCAATAGCCACCTGCGGCTAGTGCCTACCATATTGGACAGCACAAATTTAGAACATTTCTATCATTGCAGAAAGCTCTATTGGACAGTGCTGCTCTAGTTAGTTTGTGTTGTTTGCCCCAAGTTAGAGAGCTTGTGGGTGGTGGAGGTAGTTGACAAGAAGCGCAATTTAAGAAGAGAAGCCTAGGATCTCTGATTAGGCTGGAACCCTGAGCTTTAAATCTTGCCCAAAATAGGAGGAGGGACAGGGTTCTTATGGGGTCTCAGGCTACTGAGTGCCAAGATTAACTTGGCTGGTTGCACAACCTCCTAGATATAAGAAAACCTAGAGGTTAAGCTCAGGTAGACCTCTGGAGGAAAAGGGCCAGGTCTCTCTTGTTCATTACTATGTCCCCAGCCCAGGACCTGGCCCATAGGAGGCCCTCAAGAGATCTCTGTTGAATGTTGATTAGAAGCATCCTTTGGGTGGCTGTCAGAGTCATCAGTAGGTGAGGGCTGTGGAACAGCTGTGAGGTAGTCATGAGCATCATCACCATTTGGAGGTCACCTTGGTGAAGAATTCAGGAGGAAACTGGTAAAGGGACAGTTGGACCAAGGAACCCAAAAGAGAATGAAGTATCTTCCCACTCATCAATCCTTTCTTAATAGACCATTTAACATGCCATCCTACAAAGAGAGAAACAGAGGCACAGAGCAGCTAAGAGAATTTTCCAGCAAGACCATTGTGTTTGCCTGGAGTGAACTGCTTCGACACTGGGTCCAACACACACATTTAACAAGAGGCAATTTGCCCAGGGTTTTATTCCCACAATAAATCTTATCATTTTCTGCTCCTCAGACTGCCTGTCTTCTCTTCTCTGCATTACACTAACAGCTCCCTTTCCCAGCAGCAGTGGTAATAAATGGTGTGCTTGCAATGTAGAAGTTAAGGTTTCAAGGTGAAGCCTTTGGAAGCGATTCCTTTGTAATTTCATTTATGGCCATGCCATATTTCATGGTGCAACTCACTAACTCTGTGGGTGGCTTTGTGTGTGTTCCAGAGAAAGGGAGAGTGAGATGCATCCCCACCCTTCAATCCTCACACACCCCTCCCAGTGGAATTTGGAAGTTAAAGCCCCTCCAGGGTTTTGAAAGGGAGATTTTAACCTCTCCTGATGTTCATGTGGAGCTGCTTGCTATCCGGCCAGCCATGACAAGAAATGCTGGAGATGTGGCTGCTCCAGGAAGCCTCTTCTAACCCCTTCAGCCCACCAGGAGGCCCCTTCCCTACAATTCCTACAACGCTGACTGTCAAGCCAGGCCTCTGTCTTCTGGCCACAATTAGCCATTTCTCTTGAGAGCAGCAACTAGGGAGGGATGTTACCTTCCTGCCCCCTTCCCTGCTCCACACACACACAGCCCAAACCCACCAGAGCTCTGGTAATTGGTTGACTGACTTAGTGAATGGTTGGCAGCCTCCATTTTTGGTGTACTAAAATCATCTGATTAGTATGGCCTCTCTAGGGGGCAAACAATGCAACATGATTGGTTTACATCCTCCAAGAAGGGCCCAAGAGTCCTAAAACCAAAGAGGGAAGAAACTCAATACAGTAGTCCCTGCTTATCTGCGGGGTATACGTTCCAAGACCCCCGTGGATGCCTGAAACCAGGGATAGTACTGAACCCTATATACACTATGTTTTTCCTACATGTACAGATCTATGACAAAGTTCAACTTATAAATTAGGCATGGTAAGAGATTTAAAACAATAACAAATAATAAAATAGAAGAATTATAACAGTATACTGTAATAGAAGTTACCATAGATCATAGGAACCTCAGCATCTGATTTTTTCTTTCCCTATTAAGTCAAGAACTTTCACCTTTTCACTCGAAGGAAGCACTTTACGGCTTCTCTTTGGCATGTCTGAAGTGCTAGCATCACTACTCTTGCACTTTGGGGCCATTATTAAGTAAAATAAGAGTTCCTTGAATATAAGCACTGTGATAGCACCACAGTCATTCTGATAACTAAAATGGCTACTAAGTGACTAACAGGCAGATGTACAGTGTGGATCCTCTGGACAAAGAGATGATTCACGTCCTGGGTGGGATGGAGTGGGACAGCACAAGATTTCATCATGCTGCTCAGAACAGCACACAATTTAAAACTTATGAATTGTTTATTTTTGGAATTTTCCATTTAATATTTTTGGTCTGTGGCTGACTGTGGGTAACGGAAACCACGGAAAGTGAAACTGTGGAAGGTGAAACTATGGACAAGGGGGGACTACTATATATATGTTTGCGGTCTAGATCAGTTTTAAGTTCTGTCTGAAGCCAAAGCATAACCTGATTTTGTACACAGACTTCCCCAACACACACACACACACACACACACACACACACACACACCATGAGAAATCCTTTAGGACTCCTTGAGGACATTCTTTATCTGGTACATAGTGGATGCTCAATAAATATTTGTTAAATAAAATCAGTGAAAGTGACCACCATGACCTTGATTATCCTGCGAGGCTGCATGATGAAGTAAGAAAAGCATGGGCAACAGACTTGAGTTCAAATCCTGCCTCTACCTCAAGCTGTGTGAATGGGCTTGGGCAAATGCCTTAACCTCTCAGAGTCTCAATTTCTTCATCTGTAAAATGAGAATGATAATATCTACCTCCTAGAGTTCTTGTGATGATTACATGATATGTTCTAAACAAAACTCCTAGGTACCTAATAGGCACATGGGAAACATCTGTTACTTTCCCCTCTGTCTGGAATGTTTTGCTCACCTGGCAGACTCCCAGGCACCCTCTAAGGCTTGTCTTGAATATAACAGGCCAGGAAGAAGGGACTACTCCTTCTGCCCTGTTTTCCTTGTATCTCTTCAGGTAGCTCTTATTGTACTTCTCATTTGGGTCATTGATATCTATCCTTGAGTTCTGGACCAAGCTTCCACCATTTTGCATCCTCAGTGCTTAGCATACTGCCTAGGATGTAGTAGGCACTCAATAAAAACTTCCTTTTCCATGTAAGAAAAAAGAAAATAAGGACACATACCAAAAGGTAACAGTGGTTATCTATGATAGGTGGGATTATGGGTGATTTTCTTCTTTTTGGGGGCTCAACTATATTTTAAAAGATGAAAGACTTATGGGATCTGAATAGAAACCAGAGTATTCACCGATATATATATATATATATATATATATATTTTTTTTTTTAAGATTTTATTTTTCCTGTTTCTCCCAAAGCCTCCCAGTACATAGTTGTGTATTTTTAGTTGTGGGTCCTTCTAGTTGTGGCATGTGGGATGCCGCCTCAGCATGGCCCAATGAGCGGTGCAGTGTCCACGCCCAGGATTCGAACCAGTGAAACTCTGGGCTGCCACAGCGGAGCGCGCAAATTTAACCACTCAGCCACGGGGCCAGCCCCTCACCTACATTTTAAAAAACGTTTTGCCTTACAATGGCCATGTTTTATTTGACAAAATGATTCTGTAAAAATAAACAAATGTATGCTCAACGAGAATATGGATGGATAAATGGATGGACAGATAGAAGGACGACGTATTCAATAAATTTAAGCCTTTTAATTCCTCCAGATTCTCAGTATCTGGGTCTGAGGCTGAGTTTGCTGCAGGGTGAGAAGAGATATGTCCACTCCTCCAGAGCCTGCTCCCTATTTCCTGCCACTTGGCTTAGAAGCTCCATTCCTTCTGTTCAAACTCAAATTTTCTGAATACTCATTCCAGGAAGGAAAAATCACCCCCATTTTCACCATGGTCTATGCCAGGCCTCAGCCAACTTTTTCTATAAAGGTCCAGATAGTAAACATTTTAGTCTTTAACTGCCATACAGTCTCTCTTCACAGTTTCTCAACTCTACTGTTGAAGCATGAAAGCAGCCATAGACAGCACATACATGAACGAGCATGGCTGTGTGTGCCAACTAAATATTATTTACAAAAATGTGGCAGGCCAGATTTGGCCCAAGGGCCATAGTTTGCCAGTCCCTGGTCTCTCACTTTGCCCATGTTGTTCCCCTCCCTGGAAGGCCCTCTCTCCTGTCTGCCTACTTACATTCTATCCATCCTCTATCTTTCAAATATAACATTACTACTTATCATCTACTGCCTTAGCCTGCTGTCACTGCACTGCAATTCCATGTATTCCAGTAGGTGCTAGAGAAATATTGAATAGTTTGCTGAAAATTTTCCACTTTTGTGAGGATTTTTTTTAAGGGGTATGTTTTACAATTAGGCTTGGAAAGGACTGGAATGGGAGAATGTAAATGATAAATATTCATAATAATAGTGTACAAGGCATTAGCCTCATAATGATGTGATCAGCGTAGTGATTCCCATCTTAGAGGAAATAGACACACCAAAAAAAAAGTTTAGCAACTCTGACCTAAGGGCAGAGTGACAAAGAGAAGCCAGGTATTATGACTCAATATCTCATTCCTTAAGAAGTGTCCTCACTCTATTTCTAGAATCTAAAAGAAAAATAACAGAAACTTCTGTTGGGGAATTTAAGACCCAAGTGCAAAGGAGTTTTTAGTGTCTTTGGACAAGATGAGGATGATAAATCAAACTCCACCGCCGGGGAAGTTGAAGTTTCCCTTCTAAATTAGCCACCATAGAGCAGTCTGTCGCAGAACTCTGGCCTCAGCTTTTGGTTTTCGTTTTTCTGCTCTCTCAAATGCTGAGCCTGTGCTCTTGGCTCCGTGAGATGGGCTAAGGCTTGTGCTTAGGATCACGTGGCAGCCCCAGCAGCTCTCAGCAAATGTGGCTGAGTAGTCCATAAATGGTCCTTGTTTGGTGGCAAAATGCTTGGCTCCCTCTCCCTAAAAAGGAAATAATAAAGAAAATGTACCTTACAGTCGCCATGCCACCCCTAACACAATTTCCTGGCTTTCAGACCACTTGCTGACAGAGCAGACCCTTGGAGAGCAGAGATGCAAAGCCTGTTGATTCACACTTGGGGATTTTCTGAACATTTGATAACCCGGTACTTTCAGCAGCAGCAGCAGCTCTGTTTGTGAGCACACACCATCTGGCCCCAGAGCCGCTGGAACCAAATGAAGGGAATACATTTGAATAGAGCCTTGACCTGGGGTTTTAAAACATGCCTCCTATGGCTTCCTTTGGAATTACAGACTTAATGACTTCCCCCTATCTTCCCCTCAAGTCATCCCAACCATACCACACGTTTTTCAACAGAGCTAGTGTATTCATTCATTGACTCAGTCACTCATTCACTCATTCAGTAAGTCAGCATATATCGAGCACTTGAAAAATGCCAATACTTCAGATACGGCAGTGTAAAACGCAGACGTGGTCCCTATCCTCCCAATCACAGTTGAGTAAGCAAGATAGACATTAAACATTGACAATTAAGTGTAAGGAAGGCTGTGTAGGGGACAGTAGTGTGCTATGGGTAAAACGGCCATGCAATTTGCCACCCAAGCCTGGATGCTCTTGAGAGTGAAAGGAGGTGCTATTAATAACTATTCCAGAGCAGCAGGTTACGCTAGGACTGTCCTGGGCCAGCAGGTCATATGGTTCCTCTAGCTTTGGCCATGCAGCAAGGGACCTCAGTTTATAGGTCCACTTCCCCTCCTCCTCCTTTGTTACTCTGTTCCTGCCTTTCCCCATTCTCCTCCTGCTGTTGCTCCTTTATGGGGTAGCAGAATTAGGTGGCATGAGTGATGGAGCCCATGGATGTCAGTGCTTTAAATCCAGCACTTGGCAGTGTTGTTAGGCATTGATCTGTCATCATTTCTTCCTACTCCAGGTTACCTTGAGAAGAACCTTCAGCACATGGAGGCTCTAAATCTTAACTCCTGCCTTTGATTCCAGCTCCCTCCCCATATTTCAAGAATGTGGCTGGGCCTCTGCCCAGGGCTAGCCTGTGATTTTATACTCTTTAGCAATACAAGGAGGAGGCTGGCTTTGATGTTCTGGAGGCTCCTTCTTCAGGGATGATGGGTTTCCAACAGCCCAAAGCTCAGTGATACAGCAGTAACCTAGAGGGCATCCCAAAGGTATAAATACCTCACCAACAACCTATCATTTTGTTCTGCCTGTAAGCCCGAGCTGTCAAAGATTTCTCTTTTCATTATCAAGGGTGGACATGCAAAACTGTACCATTAATGACAGCCTTTGGGCTGTGGCAGATGTTAGTGAGGCTCCATCCCATAGCCCCTAGGCCCACCCCTTGAGTGGATGTTTCTCAGCAGGCTGGTAGCTTCTCACCGCAAACACCTACCAACCCTTTGCCTGAGGCTTTACCAGCCCCTCCTCAAGTTTGCTCAAATTATACAAAGCAACTCTCAACCAAAGAGGGACAGGAGACAATGGAAGTGGTAGCCAGGCTCCAAGACGGCCCCAGTGATCCTTGCCTCCTGGTATTCATGCCCTCATGTAATCCTCTCCCCACAATGAATATAGTGACCTTTGTAACCAACATAATATATAGTGGAAATGATGGTGTGTGACTCTTCAGGCTAGATCATAAAAGGCATTGCTGCTTCCATCTTGCTCTCTCTTGGATCACCTGCTCTGGGGGAAGCCAGCTGCCATGTTGTGAGGACACTCAAGTAGCCCATGGAGGGGGCCATGCGGTGAGGAACTGAGGCCTCCTACAAACAGCCAGCACTGAGTTGTCAGCCAGGTGAGGGAGCCATCTCGAAAGTAGATCCTCCAGCCCCAGTTAAGCCTTCAGATGACTGCAGCCCAGCCAACATGTTTACTGCAAACTTATGAGAGACCCCAAGCCAGACCATCTGGCAAAGCCAACCTCAAATTCCTGACTCTTAAAACTGTTAGAGATAATAAACATTAATTGTTGCTTTAAACTGCTAAGTTGAGGGTAATTTGTTACACAGCATTAGATGCTAATATGGTAGATAAATACCCCAGCTTCCCCAGAAGCACCTTCCACATAGTTCCCCTGGTAGTCCTCAGTGGGATTGAGCCCCGGATGCCCACAGGGGTAATCTTCTCACTGCATGCTTTTTATTTTATTATCTATTTTCCCCTCTGTGTCTCAGTCTCCCCACTCCCTCAGTTCTGCTTCCTGCGATCATCTCCCAAATAAACTACTTGTCCCCAAGTCCTTGCCTTGGCATCTGATTTGAGGGAACCCAAACTAAGACAGAGAATCTTGTTCATATTCATGCTTCAACTTTTCAAAGGAAGACTAGCTTTTATAAACATTTTTACGTCTTTAGCAAACTCATATCCTAAGTCTTTATCAAAAATAGCTGTAATGGATGGTGTGTTATTCCATTTATATGAAATGTCCAGAACAGGCAAATCTATAGAGACAGAAATTAGCTTAGTGGTTGCCTTGGATTGAGGGTGGGAATAGGGGCTGACTACACATGGGTATGAGGGATCTTTCGGGGGTGACAGAAATATCCTAAAACAGGATCATAGTGATGACTGTACAACTCTATATATTTACCAAACATCATTGAATTATTCACTTTAAACAGGTGACTTTTATAGTATATTACTTATGACCCAATAAAGCTTTTGTTTTAAACTGACTTTCATAGCCGAAATGTATAGAAATGGGAGAAAAAGGAAGTAGCAGGACAGAGGAAAATGTGAAGGAAAGGATTCCTATTGCCAGCCACTTTAGATCCATAAGAACTAGATTTACTACAGTCTCTTCTGAAATAAACCAATATATTTGATACAGTACAGGAAATAATTAGGTCAACTATGCCTACTCAAATATGGAAAACTAATATTAAGGACAGAATCTCATGCGGGCTTTGTCTAACCAAAGAAGACTCCCCCAGAAATGCCACTTTTGTGTTTTTAGAAACCAATATCCATGTCTGATATATAAGAACACTCCTAGGCAACTTGTCTTAGGACAGCCATCAGCAACGACCAACCTTTGTGGGGTACGAGGTGTGGAAGGGGAGGTTGTGAGATTCTGGCATCTAAACCCCATGACAAGAAGGAGGAAAGCACCAATGGTGCTCATCCATTGCCTTACAATCAGAAGAACTTAGGTGCACACACATATGTTCCTTCATCCCTCTTGCTGGGGCTGCCAGAGAGAAGCAGTGTCCCCAGGGAAATGAGTAGTGTGGCCCAGTCTAGGTACCTCCTTCCTTCAGAGTGGCCAGGTCTCTGCCTGGACAGAATCCAAGTTCAAGAGCCTGGGGCAGGCAAGGGATGAGAGAGGGAAGAGGAGGCTGACCACTTACTCCTTTTCTACATGTTTATTTATGGAGCACGAAGTTCCTACAGAGTATCTGAGTAAAGGCCTTACCTGAACTGCACTGATTTCAGAGTATGCTGGGAACATCTGTTATGGATATGAGGGAAGATGTAAGAGAGCCACACACAGACACACACGGGCACAAACACACACACATATACATACACTCACATATATGTCCCAGCTACTTGGTTAGTTAGTTTTTGCTACAAAACAAACCACCTCAAAACTTAGCATCTTAAAAAAACTACCATTTATTTAGACCATGATTCTGAGGTTTGTTCAGGTACTTCTTTTCGTCTGGGTTGAGATTTCTCATTTGCCTGCAGTCAGCTAGTGAGTTATCTAGAAGCTGGCTGATCTAGGATGGCCACACTCATGCACCTAGAATTGCCAAGCTATTGGCTGGGGCAACAGGGACAACTACATGTCTCTCATGATCCCGCAGGCAATCTTGTGTCTCAGGGTCCCAGGAGCCACAAGAGAGCAAGCCCCGATGCACAAGCATGTTTTAAGCCTCTGCTTGCTTCATGTTTGCCAATGTCCCATTGGCCAAAGCAGGTCACATGGCCAGACGAGGCTCAAGGGGTGAAGAAACAGAAGCCACCTCTTCATGGGAAGATCTGCAATGCCACAGGCAGGGGAAGTATTTGGGGCTATCATTCATATAATCTACCACATCTGTTTGTTTTCGTGTTTTAAAATTCACTTCTCATTTAAGATCTGCAGGTTGTCATTCTTCTTCTCACTTGCTGGAGAATGTATTTCGTTCAACAGCTGTTCTAGCAGCTAGAGAATATAATTTATTTTGAGATGAACCATTTTGCCTTGAGATTAATTAAACTCTAGCTCTTTCTCTTGAAAAGAAAATTCTCTGTTGCCCTAATCAGCTATTGACTGCCATACAGACACCCCCAGAGTCTGGTTACAAGCCAAATATAGGACACCATTCCAGGGAACCTGTCGACAGCGTGGATTTGGCTCATAGGTCATGGTGGGCCTCAAGTAAAGAAAAATGGCAGTGTCAAAGTTATCAAAGAAGAGAGGGGGAGAGGGAGTAAGAAAGTGAGAGGAGAGGAAGTGCTCAGTTAATAGAACTGGCATTGGTGTCACCATGGAGGAACACCCAAGCACATACCACTCAACACCTCAGGAGGAATTTGTAGCCTGGAGACCTTAGCTGCATCTTTTTAAGGGTGATTCAACTGCATATGGGGTAAAGTTTGACTAATCACAGTGGAGGGAAAATGCTCTGTGTTCAATTATATACTGTCATAGCCAGTCAACACTGTTGGGGTCTGTGAGGGAGGAGGGGAGAGAAAAGATTGTTGGGTAATGGAGGTAGGTGGGGAAGGGCACATCTGGGTTGGGAGGATTTTCCAGGAAAAGAGAGAGATTTGAGACTTCAGTTTCAACTTCCCACTGTGAGACAAACATGTGGGGAAAGGAACAGGGCCCTTCAGCTCACTTCCCTTCTGCTTTACTCAGCTCCTGAAACACATTCAGCTCTGGCTTAACTTGGTACCAGGCAAGGGCCCAAGAACTAGTAAATGACCTTCTTGCCCAAAACCCATCAGACCATCGTGCAAGCACACACACACACACAGGGCAGATGCAGGAGAGGCCAGAATAGAAAAAACCCTCATTGAGGCCCGAAGAATATTGTTCTTCCCTCAAAGCATGGATGGAACAGTCCCTCAAGCAGCCTCTTGGGGAATTTGAGGGCTTGCTCTTTGGGGTGAAGGCTGCTAGTTGTCCATTACAGTCTACTTTCCCTTTCTTACTGGGTACACAGCTTGACTACATTTCCCAGTCTCACTTGTAATGAGGCTTGGTCATGTGATTGAATTCTGGCCAGTAGGACATGAGAGAAAGTAATGTATGCCACTTCCAGAACTAGGATTAAGACAGTAGACATGTCTTCTCCATATTATCTTTCTCCTTCCTATCACCTGGAACTCACTGTAATCTAGCTTTACCCACACAGATAACAAGACCCTAGGGGATGGCAGAGCCACACAAAAGAAGGAACTTGGGTTTCTGATTGACTGTGGGACAAAGCTGCTTCACCAATCTGAACCATGCATCTCTAAACTGTTACTTTAAAGACGATAAACCTTTCGGTTCTGTAGGCTACTGTGGTGTTAAGTCTTTGTTACAGCACCTTAGCCTTTTACTCTAACTAATGCTTTTATTCATTCAACCTAAATGTCGTAGGGCCTCTTTGGGAGATTCTCTTCTGGTCTTGAGGTCACCATGAGGCTAATCTTAAACAGTAATGAATAAAAAAATCAAAATATATATCCAACTCTGAAAAGATGTAGAATGATAGATGCTTTCCCTGAAATTTTCTTGGGGAGGAGAGCAGAGGAGGTGTTGACATTTCACATGACTCAGCAAAACTGCTTCAGAATATCTTTTTTCTCTCCAAAGTTTACTCCTATGGCAACTGTCATCCTCTGTATGTGTGTTGTTTCTCATTCGTTCTCTTGCTCTTATGCTCTACACACACTCACACACACTCATAACTCCTCCTTTTGGGCCTCTCTCCCCTTTCTGCTCTTTGCTCTACTTCTGCAGTCTCTTCCTTCTTCTAATCTTGTCTCTCTTGGCTTCCCCTATTTGTATCCTTATTGTACATCCAGGTCACAAAATACAAAAGCTCATCCTTAGCATTCATCCTTATTAGGAGGCAGGAAAATCAGTGAAATAGTAACTATTTTCTTGTCTTTGAAGTCAGGAAGAATATAAATAATTTAATATCTTTCTCTGTTCTGAGTAGGGAAACAAATTCTAATTGAGCATCTACTATGAACTCATGAGACAGACACAGAACCATCTGGAAGGAATCTTGAAGAGCAACCAACGAGAAAACCAAAGTTCAGAAAATGACTTGCCTGAAAATTATTAATGGAAGAACCAAGACTAAACCTTGGTCTCCTAAGCACGCATGCTCAGCTTCTAGGCCCACGCTCTTTCCTGACCCCACCTCCACTCCCTGCTCTGAAATGTGGAGGGAAATGCCTGATGCCCCTCCACAGAATGCTTTCTGGGACTTAATACTTTAAACCCAGCAGAGGAGGAGGAAGGCAGGCCAAACAGAGGGCTGAGCTGCCATGTGAACTTCTTTTTGGATAAATAAAGTCTTGGAACTCTAAGCTGCCATGTGAACAAACTTAAGTTAGCCGCCTTCTGGAGGATAAGAGATACATGGCCCTGTTACTGGCATCACCCCAAGTGACAGTCAGCCAACCACCAGACGTGTGAATGAGGCCATCTGGGACCAACCAACCTACCGAATTCAGGCCCATGAGTGAACTCAGGTGAGTCTAGTAGAATCACGAGTTAAATGAATGGTTGTGTTAAGCTGCTAAATTTTGAGATGGTTTGTTATATGGCAAAAGTAACCAATATGTGTGATAAAGAAATGAAGTTAGGTGATCAGGTAAAGCCTCACTGAGGAGGGGACATTTAAGCTGAGATTTAAAAGATGTCAGGGAAACGTTGTTGCCAAAAAGGCGGTAGGGCACTCAAGGCATAGAGGACAGCAGGTGCAAAGGTTGTGACATAGGAAAGGGCTTGACGTTTTGAGGGAATTGAAAGAAGAAATGCAGCCAGGACTGAGGACCAGAGAGAGAGAGAGAACTGAGGGGCATATGGAAAATCTATTCATACTCTGATTCATAAGAGGAAAGGAGTCATAAGAATATGTTCTTTATTAGTATCCTTCATTAATAGAGTCTTTTTCAAGAAAATATTCTGAATATGTAGCATTTTTATTATATATATTACTAATAGAGAATATGCTAATGAAAATTATTCATATTCTTTTTACAGCCTTCTCATCCTCTCTACTCTCGCCTTTCTCTTCTTCCCAGGCTCAGCTACAGGAGGAGGGAGCTTGGGCAGAGGCAAACTGAATATTCCTTAAAATGAAGACAAAATGAAAACCCATCAACTAAACAAAAGAGTTCACAAAAACAAGACAGTGGCGTGAGTCGGTCATTCAGCAAATTGGCCATTTGGCAAAGCGAATTCTGGAAAATTGGCTTCCAGCTTTGCAACCCTGAAAACTTCCAGCTCTTCCCTCTCTGTGCTTTAGTCTTCTCAGAAAATAGGCTGGATGAAGCCAGAGTCCCTTCTAGCTCTAGTGTAATGAGGTTTTATGGGACCCATGAGTTTCACGGGGCTGTGTGTATGAGTGTGCATATGAGTAAGTAGAAGTTAATTAATCTCAGCTGCCTGAAAAGTATTAGAATAGAAAGGGAGTGAGGGGCCTTGGAGGTGGAAGAAGGAGAGAAAAAAAGGGGAAGGCATTCACTGGATCGTCTTGAATTGCACCAGATTTTAGTTCAACAATAAGCTAGTCCTCTAATTTCAAAGTCTAATGCTTGGGCACGAATGTGTTATAACAGGAGAATGGATGTGGAAATAGACCAGAATTGAAACTCTTGTCTCAACAATCAATTAAATTCACCAGGCAAATCCCCAAATAAACTTTGTTTAGTTTTGTTTTCTTAAATGAAGGAAGGAAACTACCATCTGGCATGGAAGCAGACTTCAGAAAAAAATAGGAGCAAATGTGGAAAGAAAATTGAAAAATACATCATGCCTAAGGCACTAATCAGGAGACCAAGGATCTAGACCTGCTCCTGCTATTAACTAACTGTGTAACGTGAAAAGATCATGTCATCTTTCTGTGCTGCAATTTCCTCTTAGGAAGACATGACTGAATCACAAATGCTTAGCATGCATGATACCACCCTCTCTGTCCAGGCCAGTGAGAGATACCAATACTCAGTCACAGCCATCTTTCCAGTAGCATCTAGAGATGTCCTCAGAATCCATCTCAACACAGCGCTTCCAGTAACCACTACCAAATTAACGTAATTGGCTCTCAAAATTAAACCTATCTACTTTTCTCAACTAGACCTCTGGTTCCCAATGTATGGGCTGCAGACTCCTGGGACACTGTGCAGTTAACTGAAAAATGTCTGCTAAGTCATATGCTTGCCAAATTTTGTCTCTAGGATCAATATAGTGCTATCTTATCAGTGTCTTCATTCCCAGAAGAGATTGGGACTATCTGGCCAAGGGCATTTCAAACTCTTCCTCTGCTCTGGTATTTTCTATTCTGAGGCTAAATTTCTATCTTCCACCTGCTTCCCTTCTACCTCCTTCCCCTTACTCAAGATCTCTAACACTAATATGGACTTTTCAGTCAGGAAGGAATTTCCCAACTCTCTGTGATAAGGGAAGGAACCAGGCACCACATAACAGCGAGTGAGTCACAATAATCATCATTGCTTTGTCCTTGAGATGAGCTGTGGGCAACTTAAGGGTCATCTGCCAAAACTGACTCTGGACCTCACCCTCACATTTCAGGTTAAAAAGCAGGGTCTTTCTTTTCATATCATTTCCCAGGTTTTCCTAAATGTTTAACATCATCCCAGATTCAAGTTTAGTTTCTCCATCATTGTAGGGTGGAAGGCTAAGAAAGGCAGGATGGAGAACAATCTTGGGCACCATTGCTTACTAGTTGAATGACTGTCAACAGTTTTCTTCATCTCTTTGAGCCTCAGTTCCCTCATCTGTAAAGTGGGATAGTTGTGGTGATTAAATAAGATAACGTATGTAAATTACATAGGACAGAGCCTGTCACTTAGCAAGTGTTCAATAAATGATAATAATCATAATGAGAGATAAGTTTATTTGACACATTATGATGTCAGGTACTCTGTTAAGCATCTTACAGGCAATCTGTTCAACGAAGTATATTTCTTTTTTGTGATAGGTTGCAAAAATGACCACAATTCTTTGCAGCTTCTATATCTCCACTCCTTGATTCTGAGTATTAGCCAATATAATGTGACAGAAACCACACTGTGTGGGCCTCGGTCTCAACAGACTTTGCAGACTTCTGCTCTTGCTCTTGGGACTCTGCCCAGTGAGCCCAGTCAGCTGATCAGGTAAGCCTGATTTAGATTAGCATAACTGCCGAGCTAATCCCAGGCCAAATTGCCACCTCACGGAATTGTGAACTAAATAAAAGATTGTTGTTTTGAACCACTAAAGTTTTGTGATGGCTTGTAATACAGCAATAAATTATATACTTTTCTTCTTGAGTACACAGCTAGACTTATATTTCCCATACTCCCTTGCTCCTAGATTGGCCATGTGAGTAGTTCTCCCCAGTGAAATGTGAGTAGAAAGTGACATATGTCATTTTCATGCCAAAGTGTTTTAGGAGCTGGTATGCCTTCTCACTTTTTCTTCCTGTCTGTTGACTGGATGCAGAGGTTCTAGCAGAAGGCTCTAAGGCCTTAGAGGATGCGGAGCTACAATATAAAAAGAATCTGGATCCCTGAGTCACCACATGGAGGAGAGCCACGCATCAAACAAGAACATTCATTTAGGCTTTACATGATCAAATAATAAACTTTAATTGTGCTAAGCCACTGAAGTATGAGGATGTCTCTGTTATGAAAGTTAGCACTATCTTAACTAGCACACAAGGAGTATATAATTAAATTATCTCCATTTACCAATGAAGAAACTAAGGTAAAGAGAAATTAAGCTGGGGCCGGCTCCGTGGCCGAGTGGTTAAGTTCGCACGCTCCGCTGCGGCAGCCCGGGGTTTGGATCCTGGGCATGGACGTGGCACCGCTCGTCAGGCCACGTTAAGGTGGCGTCCCACATCCCACAACTAGAAGGACCTGCAACTAAGATATACAACTATGTAGGGGGGGGGGTGGGGAGATAAAGCAGAAAAAAAAAAAAGATTGGCAACAGTTGTTAGCCCAGGTGCCAATCTTTTTTTTTTTTTAAAAAAGAGAAATTAAGCTAGTAAGAGTTGGAATATGAACCTAGACTGTCTGATTCACAGCAACTCTACATACTATCTTCTCAAGGTAGTTGTAATCATCATTATTATTAATATTCCTTGAGGCTTTAATTTATTTGAATGATGAGTTACTGTGTAGAGACACAACAATGCAAGCCTTTGCCATTCCTTGCCCTCCCCTCATTCCCCAAACTCCATAGGCTTTGAGGCTGGTGTGGAAGGAGAAATTCATATTGGTGTCCCTGTCTCTTCAGGCTCCAGCTGCCCAGTCTGTCACAATCACAGAGACTGGCCTGAAGACTTTGCACCCACATAACTTCTCACTAATGAGGGAGCTGCCTTCATCCACAGCTTTCTGTCGTGCTCTTGGTCCACCACAGGCTGCATGCTCCTATGCTTTTCAGTGTTCTTCTTTGATTCCCATGCCTCTCACTTCATTTACACCATAGCCTCTCCCCAGTGTTACAAGGATCAGTGCAGTGGAAGGGACAAAGAAATGTTCATTCTTTGCGCTTTCCTTCAACAGCTACTTACTGAGCACCTACTATATGCCATACACTGTGCTGGAGACTGGGAATGAAGTGGAAAAAATCCCTGCCCTCACCAAGCTTATATCTGAGGGAGAAAGGAAAAGGAGTAGACAGGACATTGATAGAGGTGTGAATCTGCTTAGACTCAAATGAATATCCAGAACAGATGAGTGATGGTGTATACAGTGATTATTTGGCTGAAATCTAGGACAGTAGTTCTTCTCTTTAGCTTATATGAGATCAGGCAGAGAGGGTTTAGTTTCAAAAGCACACTAAAGGGCCTCATCCTCAGAGATTTTGTTTGATCTGAAAGATCAGGAGGATGGGTTCAGGAATCTGCGTTTTTAACAAACTCACTGGGAGATTCTAATTCAGATGGTCCTTTGAGAAACTCTAGCCTGTGGTAGGGTGTGGCATTTCCATGGAACTTTGTAGATGTGGCGCCAGAACTCACAGGCAGACCTAGACCAGGTCTCTGAAGTCAAAGGCCGGGGACACTGGGCAGCAACATGACAGTGCAGAGAACTACTAGCAAGTCAGCACCACAGAATGCCCAAAAGGACAGAGAACAAAGAATCCAGTTAAATCCACTGAGTCCCCGTGAAAAGATGGAGAGAAAGGGCAACCGTCATCACTGAAGTGACAAATAATATGCTGAATGTGAGTACTTTGTTTGAATTAAGTTAGCAGAAGGCTTTCAGGGAAGCAGCTTGTGTGAACACATTAAAATAGCACAACAGACTGAAATACTCTATGGGAAACTCAGATTTTTCTTACCTTAAATCAAATATTCATTGAAAGGAAGAATTCATACTCAAAACAAGCAGGGCTGAATTGTTTCAAGAAGAGGCACTAGTTATAGCTGCGTTCCTGGCCAAGGCCCAGCTCAGGGAGCAGATCCCTGCCCTCTAATAAGAGATTTCATTCCTGAGGGCACAACAAGGACAAGTGGGTAGAAATTACAGGAAGGCAGAGTTCAGCTTGCTGTGAGGAAGAACTTTCGAATAATGTAAAAATAAAACAGTTTGCCTTTTAGAGCAGCAAACTGTTTGTTATTTGAAGAATTCAATCCAAGCCTAGATGCACTGCTGTGTATTTACCAAGCTTACTTTGTATCTAGAGATACAAAGCCCTTAGCCTCAATGGACTCATATTCTAGTGGGGGAGACAGACAAATAAACCCACAATTACAATATGATGCAATGAGACCATAACTATAGTATATCTGGGTACTGCAAGAGCCCAAGAGAGGAGGTTCTGGCTCAGATGGAAAGGTTGGGGAAGGCTTCCTAGATGAAGTGACACAGATTTGAATGCTAAGCTACTCAGAGAAGGAGAAGGAATGGCATTCTGGGCAGACAGAACAACATATATGAGGGCCTGGGGGCATGAAATAGAATTATGGGGAGAAGAAAAGGCAGAAAGTTCAGTAGGATGCAGTGTAGGGCACTGGAAGAAGGAGGTAGGACAAAAAGCTAGGGAAGCAGGCACAGATCAGATCATGAGGAATTTCTTGGGCTAAGGTGAGGAATTTCTTGAAAATGGTGAGGAGCTATTTAAGGTTGACCTAGATGACTTCTGAAGCCCTTTTCAATCAAAAATTCTTTGAGTCTAGAAAACTATTTGCTTCTTTCAAAATTATGTTATAAATTGGTGATATTTATATAAAATCAATGCAATTTTAGTCATAACCAAGCATTTATAGGATCATGGTATGTGAATGAGGTGGTATTACCAACCAGCAGAGAAAGAAGACACTATTAATAAATAATATTGGGACAATTGGTTAGCCACAAAGAAAAAGATCAAATTAGATTCCTGCCTCACACCATCCACAAGCATAAACTCCAAATGGGTCAGAGATCTAAATGTAAAAAAAAAAAAAGAAACATACAAGTGCTAGAAGAAAACATAAGTAAATTCCTCTACAATCTGGGCGTAGGGAAAGATTTTTTAACTATGCCTCTAAATCTAGAGGCAATAAAAGAAAAGGTTGACAAATCTGATTACTTAAAAATAAATTTTTGCTTGGCCAAAAACACTATAAACAAGGTTAAAAGACAACTGACAAATGGAGAAGAAAATTCTGAAATATACCATAAAAGCATTAATATTCCTAATATATAAATAACTTTTAAAAATGAAAAGATAAGGAGCTGAGGGACGGGTGGAATGGAGAGTGATTGCTTAATGGTTATAGAGTTTCTGTTTGAGGTGATGGAAAAGTTCTGGAAATAGATAGTGGTGATGGTTGTACAACATTGTGAATGTACTTAATGCCACTGAATTGTACACTTAAAAATGGATAAAATGGCAAGTGTTGTGTTATATATATATATATATTTTTTTTTTACCACCATAAGCATTTTTTTAAATCTTTGAAAAAAAATTGAAAGACAAAAACACCTGATGGAAAAATTGGAAAAAGACATGAACAGATAATTCACAAAGAAGTTATAAAAATGGCCCTTAAACATAAGAAAAATGTTCAAACTCATTCATAATTAGAGAAACACAAAATAAAGTAACACTAAGATACCATCTCTCACCTACCACGTTGGTAAAATCTCAAAAATATGACAACAAATTATGTTGGCAAGGCTGTGAGGAAACAGGCACCCTCATATAAAATGCAAACTCGTACAACCCTTCTGGAGGGAAGTTTAGCAATATGTACAGAATTATATATGCAGGTTATCTTTTGACCCAGCAGTATCTCTTCTGGGAAATATATCCAACAATACAAAAATACATATGCACAAGATTATTTATTGTGGCATCATTTGTAATTGAAAAATATAGGACATAATCTAAATGGTGATACATGAGAGAGTGGTTGAATAAATAAATGGAGCATCTACACAATGGAATACTGTATGAAGATGTAAAAAAAGGAATAAGGAACATATCTATGAACTGATATGGAGTGAATTCCAAGACACAATTGTAAGTGAAAAAAAGGACAGTGCAAAAGAGCACCCATAATATGTTCCCCTTCATGTGAGAAAGGTGGTATAAGAAAAGATACATGTATCTGCTCAATTGTGCAAAAGAAATATAGAAAGGATAAACTAGAAACTGAGGATATTGGGTAACATAGGGGATGAGTGAGAATGGAGTGGGAAAAATGGGGGAATGGGAACATAGTAGAGAGGAGAGGGAAATGACATTCTTATGAGCATACATTTTTGTTTAGTTCTGGCTTTTAGAACTGTGTTAATGCTTTGATTATGCTAAAAATAATAATAATGATCAAAACCAAGTTGTAAAGAGAGCTCGAGATGGTACACGATCAGGAACAAATGAGCCTAACTGTATTACAAGTGAACAATATAAACATACTGAAGGGAAAATAACTAACCTAAGTAAATTTGTTAAACAGTAGTTTGTATACTATAAGGTTAAAGACATAAAGAACTGTACATTATTCTCTAGTTAGTAAATTGTTTTTCACAGGGGTTTAGTTTAGCAATTCTGAAACAACTTTATGCATCTACTAGGACTGAGCAAATATATAAATTTATCATGGATAATGAGAACCAGGTTTCTCACTGATTGGAAAAGGAATTATAAATAAAGGAAAGAGGAAGGCTAGAATAAACCCAGTAGTGTTGGACTGAAGGAAGTATCAGTATAAACTCTTGATTTTTAACATATGTACATACAGAGAAAGAGAGAAATAAACATAGGGGTGTGTTATATATGTGTGAGCATACATGCATATATTCCCTAGCTCTGTTTACTGAGAGCATGAGGAAGTAATGACACCCCAGGAACAACGAGCACACCTAGCACCCACATCTTGGTTTCTAAATACCATTCTCCAATAAAAGGAACTAGGGCTCCTTAGAGAAATGGTGATTTCAGGGTTGGGGCAGGGAAAATATAAGATAAGCCTGGCACATCTTGTGGTGCCAGAAAGTAAGGAAATGCTCCCAAAATGATGAGGCGTGTTGAAAGGACACAGAACCAAATCAAAGGAGCTCCAAGTGGTCAAATCTGGGGCAATTTGAACAATAAAATAATGATAGTAATGGATTATAACCCATAGGAAAATATATCTGTACTGATATAAATAAATAAGTAGGTTAAAGAGTAGATATTCCTTACAGTAGAATTCCAATTAAATATAGAAGAAGGGTCAGCCCCATGGCATAGCGGTTAAGTTAGGCATGATCCACTTCAGTTGCCTGATTTTGTGGGTTCAGATCCCAGGCACAAACCTACACCACTCATCAGTCATGCTGTGGCGGTGACCCACCTATAAAGTGGAGGAGGATTGGTACAGATGTTAGCTCAGGGCTGATCTTCCTCAAGTGAAAGAAAAAATAAAAGAGGAAGATTGGCAACAGATGTTAGCCCAGGACTAATCTTTCTCGGCAAAACAAACGAACAAACAAATGTAGAAGAAATGAGGGAAATTGAAAAACATCATATGGCAAAGAGCACAGTAATAGTTTTTGCAGGCAAGAATCATTGATAGATGATGTTATGGACTGAACTGTGTCTGCCTAAAATTAATATGTTTAAGCCCTAACCCCATTGTGACTGTATTTGAAGAGAAAGCCCTTAAGGAGTTAAGGGTAAATGAAGTCATAAGGCTGGGGCTCTAATCCCATAGGACTGGTGTCCTTACGAAAGAAGAAGAGACACCAGGGATGCTCATGCATAGAGGAAAGGCCATGTGAGGACACAGTGAGAAGGTGGCCATCTGCAAGCCAAGGAGAGAGGCCTCAGGATAAACCAACCCTTCTGGCACCTTGATCTCAAACTTCCAGCCTCTAGGACTATAAGAAAATAAATTTCTGTTGTTTAAGCCAGTTTGTGGTATTTTGTTATGGCAGTCCTAGCAGGCTAATACGGATGATAAAATTAGTGAGCAAAAGTATTATGAGAAACAAGATATTTATATCATCTTATCTATCCTCACAAGAGTCTTTTTAAAGTACAGGGGTTAAAATCGTAACTTTACAGTGGAGAAACTCTGCAGACATCACCTTAACCAAGTGATCAAGGTTAACATCACTAGTAACAAGACATAGTGACATCATGAACCCCTGATATGATGTCCTAAGATGGACACAACATCATTTCTGTGAAATTTTTGCCCAAAATGCACAATCTCAATTTAAAAAAATGAGAAAACGTTAGACAAATCTAAATGGAAGGACATTCTACAAAATAACTGACCAGTACTCTTCAAAAGTGCAAAGGTCATGAAAGGCAAAGAAAAACTAAGGAACTGCCACAGATTGGAGGAGACTAAGGAGACACGACAACTAAATGTAATGTAGGATCTTGGATCAGAAAAAGACATCAATGGGAAAACTGGAAAAATACAAATAAGGCCTATAGATTAATTAACAGTATTTTATCAATTTTAATTTCCTGATTTCAATATTGTACTATGGTTATACAAGATGTTAACAATAGGGGAAGCTGGGTTCAGGGTATATGGGAAATTCACACCATTTTGAAACTTCTCTTTAAGTCTAAAATTATGTCAATATATTTTTTTTTTAAAAAAAACAATGTCAAGTTAAAAAGCCAGGTGTAAAATGTTACACTGTGACTTCATTTACATATTCTTCTAAAATATACACATACACACATACAAGCAACAAAATTCATTGTTCATAGATAGATACACATGTACTAAAAATATATAAACATGAGCTAGACAGTAGTTTGGCTCTCAGTCTTGGCTGCACAGTGGAATCACCTGGGGAACTTTAAAAACCACTGATGCAGGCTACGTTAAAAGAGGGTAAGTTACAGTCCTCCCCTTTGTCACCTAGCACTCCCCAGTTTCAAGAAGGAAAATTAAGACCTATCCATATCTACATTAAATAGGAGGTTCAAAATATGCATAAAAACATGCTTAAGAATCTGGAAAATCATACTGAAGTAGCAAATATTGAAAAAAATAACTAATTGATGCTTGAAGTCCCCCTTCCTACCCTTTTCCTCTTCCTGATTTTATTTGTCTGGCATGAAGCCCAGGCAGTAGGGGCTTCTAATAGATTCCCAGGTGATCTTTATGTGCAGCCAGGGCCGAGAACCACTGAGCCTGAAGGAGACATAGGAAATCTGTATTTGTTGCCTCTCAGGATGGATAGAGAAGCATGGAATTAGCAAGAGGAAACTTCAACTTTACTTCAAATCTGAAGCAAAAAAAAAAAAAAAAAAAAAAGACTAAACCTTAGGATTTGTAATTCTGGAAGGTGAGACCACAGGCATTGATTACATTATTCTCAATTTTTCTCTATTTCTTTATTCAAGATTAAAAATAAGCTTATTTTTTAACACATAGGTGTGTCATTTGACAAATGTAAAATATAATCAAGGAACATTGTTTTGTTTTATAGAGACAAAAGAACAAGGAAATAAAGGAAAAAAGGCTTCAGATTTGCAGCTGTTGAAGGCTCATTGGAAGTCCCATCAATAATTTTAACATCTTCTCCAGACCTCTCACCCACAGCTGAAACATGTTAATCCTTGTTCTAGGAGTTCACCCTTGATTAATTTCTGGCCAATGTTATAACTTAGTGGTTCGATAAAGTAGAAAAATAAGTGATTCAATGATAAAAACAACAATAGAAATGTTGTTTACAAACAGAAATTATTTTTTAAAAGATAATCACTTGCAATTTTTCAGTAATCCTGAGCAGGTTAGTATTCAGCCTGTTTGCACAGCTTTGGCTCTACTGGTTGTTTTCAGCCTGATTGGCTGGTTGCCATGCTGCACCAGCCAATAGATATTTTGAATATTCACCTTAGTCTTGTTAATCTGTTTGCACTGATCTATCGTCACTCTCTCATCTTGCTTTCCAATGGGACCAGTAGCACACCTCAGCAAGAATGCCACTAAGAGTGCAGTCTGCAGCCAGAGAATGGAGCAAGGTTGATGGTTTCCCAGAGGGGATCAGGTCCACGGTCAGGAGGCTTCATCTAACCAAGCATAGAGAGGGTACTCCAGCAAAGAGAATATCAATTAATGTAAGGAAGGCTGCTGTGGGGAAAATTATATCCAGTGATTAAAACAGGAAAACAAAGAACTCTGAACAAAGGATAGAAAATGTGAGTCCTAGTCCCACCTCCACTAAAGTGGCTATGACATGTTTTGTTTTTATTCCTCCTCTTATTGTCATCCATCTCCCTTGCTCTCTCCTCTTTTTTAGATTTCAGTCAACATTTACTTATCCAAAAGGAAGTCCAAATGATTTTGGAAATAATTTGGCTTGTCTGACAACATCAACAATTGCATTGCCACTCAACAGGAGAAAGCCTCTCCTCCACAATAAATAGGAAAAGGGAAACTTCACGAAATGGTTGTTTTTCTAAATTATAATGTGTTTATTTTGTGATGTATGGTCAGTAAGCTAATACTGCACAAAACTTGGAATATTACACATGAATTAAGCTGATAGCCCCCTCTGCACCACATTCTTTTTTCTTCTTCTTCTTCTTTTTTTATTAAGGTTATGAAAGTTAACATCCTTGTGAAATTACAGTTGTACATCATTATTAGTCATGTTGTAGGTACACCACTTCACCCCTAGTGCCCTCCCCCCACCCCCCTTTCCCCTGGCAACCACTGATCAGTTCTCTTTGTCCATATGTTAACTACCACCTGTGAGTGGAGTCACACAGAGTTCGTCTTTCTCTGTCTGGCTTATTTCACTCAACATAATACCCTCAAGGTCTATCCATGTTGTTGTGAAGGGGATGACTTTGTCCTTTTTTATGGCTGAGTAGTATTCCATTGTATATATATACCACATCTTCTTTATCCAGTCATCAGTTGCTGGGCACTTAGGTTGGTTCCATGACTTGGCTATTGTGAATAATGCTGCGATGAACATAGGGGCCTCTGCACCACATTCTACCTCTTCAGTGCCTCTATGGTCATGTTGAGTGCTGGTTAATTTCTGATACATCTGTCTTTCCACCAGACCATGGGTCCCTCAAGGCAGGAATCTTGTCTTGTTTATCTCTGTATCCCCAGAGCCTGGACCACAGTAAACAATCAAATATTTTTTGAATTGGCTAGAATTAACACTAAAAAAGAGTATATTAGTATGTCATCTCTTGCTGGCTGCCTTCTAGAGAAAATTCTTTAGCTTTGTTTCCAGTTCAATATAGTGGATGCCATGTTGTGCCTCTCCAGTCCTCCCTTCAAGATTGAAATACTCATTCCCCCAGCTGACTGGAGTGTTGGCAGCCGAGCATTCTCCTCTTGATGGAAGAGAGCTGCCTCAGCAATGGTGTGCCCCTTTACTGGTTGCCCCTTTACCCACATCTAATAACTGGTCAATGCAGAGATATGAAGACCTGGGCCCTCACCCTAGACAATTCTGCAAGGTTATCCCAGCTCCAGAGCTCCCCACAGGATCAACAGAAGCCTTTGTTGCGACTGCACTGTAGCTCAAATTATCTCCTGCCTAGTCCTGCTACTTTCTCTTCTTTCACAGGTGTTGATCTTAAGAGCACCCCTAATAAATGCTCTGCAAATGAATCTCTCCATCAGTTTTCTTTCTGAGGAACATAGCATGCAACCCTCTCTAGCCTCTGTTTAAGATGTGCCCTTCTCAGGCCTGATCCATACAACACTGAATACCTATTGGAGCCCAGATCTACTTTGAGCTCAGTTTTCACTAAAGAGGCCTGAAGGATAAGGAGACAGGGCCACCATCTCACTCACAAGACACTACTCTCTTCCCCTGTCCCCCTCCTTCCCACTCCCTTACAAACATCTACACATCCCTACTCAGAGATCCTGTTACGATCCAAACAGACAAAAATTCCCTCTTTGGATCCAAAGTAACTGTAATACCATTTAGTTGAAACTGAATCCCTTTACAGGAAGTGCCTGCTTCCAATATCTTTTAACTGAGCACATCTCAAGTTCAAATCCCAGCCTCCCTGCTGAGAGGCTGGCCTGCCTCACACAGCAAAATCCTCAGCTCAGCAGAGGCACCCTTGGCACAGACCAGCTGATCTCCCATTTTCATTTGCAGAGTTGCTGCAGCTTGGGTTTTCCATCACCTGGAACTCCTTTCAGCTGGGGATGGCTTTTGGCTTCCAGAGGAGGAGATGGCTCCCACTGCCCCTCAGCGGGGCTCAGCCTGGACTTTTCCCAGGCTAGTCCAGCTCCAAAGCAACCAGAGATGAGAATCATTTACAGAAATAAGAAATAATGGGAACAATCAACCACAGATTTGACCTGACTGGTTTTGAGTTGACAGATAGGGCAACTGAGTCCCTTCACTTCCGCCCTGGAGCTATCCACCATCTTGTTGCATAAGATGAACACCACAGGTGCTGGACCTCAGTCACACAATTGTGTGGGCATCACTGTGCAAATGTTTCTTTTCTTGCAATATAGGCCTTTTCATCTATTTTTCTCTCTGCTGTGGAACATTCTCTCATGCCCACAAAAAAGAAAGTCTTCTCAGGAGACTCTAACATTCCTCTTTCAATCATCCCCCTCCCCAGCAATACAGTTTTTTCTTTGTATTTGATAGAATCAAAATCAGATGCGTTGCCATCAGGATATGATAAACTGTACTTTTGGTGTTTCATCATAATAGCAGGTTTGGGACTAAAGCCAAACAGTGGTAATTTCTTCCCTTAAAAAAAACTGCTTTTAAGAATTAAATTCCCCTTCTTCACATCATCCCCAACAGACTCTTCCCCAACCTATGGCATGATATTTTATGAGGAAGATCTTTTGGTAGGATATCTTGAGAATTTTCATATTTCAAATCAATACATTTGATGCCTTCAGCAAAAATAGATAAATAAAGTAGCTTTAGCAAATCATTTCAGAGTCACAGGCCAGATAAAATTAAGGTGAAATCTGGCCTTGAAGAGGACTGCTTGGAAAAACAAGTAGAGGCGGAGGAAAGACTATACTGCCTTGCTCTGTAAGCAGAGAGAATTGATCTAAGTGGAGATTTGATAGACTTTAATCTTACCCCTGGTATTTGGGGACCTTCCAGCACCCACACATTTTTTGTCAGGCAGTGTTTACAAAGAACTAGAGAAGCAGCAGCAATTCAGAAAAAGATTTTGTTTCGGGATGGAAAAGATTAATCAAGAAGTCACGGGGTCTACTATTATGCAACAAGAAGTAGTGGACATGTAAGTAAGTGGTGAAAGAAATGACTTAGTAAACAACCTTTTTTCTCTCCAAAAGGATAAGTGGAAGAACAGCTAGAGACAATTTCAGTGCTACTTTGGAGGTGAAATTAGGTTTGATAATTTCTGTAGACCTCCAAAAGAGCGGATAGTATTTCTGAAGCTATAGTAAATATTGATTGTATCATTGCTATAGATTTACTCTGGGGCTCTCAAGAGAAATAATTTTCTCAGACTGAGGGTTTTTTTCATTGTAACTAGCCTTCTGGGACAAAATGATCATTCCTTCTGCTTCCTGTACTGCAATTCATTTGTTGAGAGCTGTGTGCAATCAGTATTACTGTCAATCATCATCATCTAATGAAGATAATGGTGATAGTGATGGTGATGATGGAGATGAGAGTGATGAGGGTGATGGTGGTCGACATGGGATGGTAATGGATGTGGTGATGGTGATATGGTGATGGTGGTGATGGTGTTGGTAGTGGTATGTGGTAGTTAAAAGTGGGGATGGTGATGGTAGTGATAACAGTGATTCAGTAGAGGTGATGATGGTGATGGTCCTGCTACTTTCTCTTCTTTCACAGGTGTTGATCTTAAGAGCACCCCTAATAAACTCCTTGCAAATGAATCTCTCCATCAGTTTGCTTCCTGGGGAACATGGCATGCAACTCTCTTTTAGCTTTTTAACTTAAGAGTGATGGTGACAGTGATGATGTGGTAGAAATGGTGTGGTAGAGACAGTGGTGATGCTGATGGTGATATGGTAGGGATGGTGATAGTAATGGTAGTACTGATGATGGTGATGATGGTAGTGGTGACAATGCTGGTGGTGGTGGTGGAGGTGATGTTGATGGAGATTATGATGGTAATGGTGATGTTGATGGTAATGGTCACAGTGATGATGATCATGGGAGTGATGGTAGCAGTGTTGATGATGGTAGTAGTGGTAGTGATGTGGTGGATATAGTGATAAGACCAGACTTTTACAGAGATGTCCCTATTCAGAAGGCTACAAGATCCTAGAATTCATTTCTGAACTTCCTTTAATGACTCTTCACAGTAATAGGTAGATTTATTTATTCTGTCACTCAAAAAGTATTTATTCAGCACCCACTATGTTCCAGGCACTGTTTAAGGTACTGAAGATACAGCAGTAAACAAAACAAAACAAACAAAACTCCATGCTCTCAAAGAGCCTTCATTTTAGCCAGTGAGACAGACAATAAACAAAATAGATAAGTAAGATACGTCATATGTAAGGTGATGATAAGACCTAAGAGATAAGGAGTACAAGCAGGAGTGGGGTGTGTGTGTGTGTATGTGTGTGTGTGTGTGTGTGTGATAGTGTGGATGATTGTTCAGCAAATATTCTCTCTTCCCCCTCCCAATCTGGGCAAAGTATACTTCCCTAATTCATTAATGCTGGGCTTGGTCATGTGATTTCCTTTGCCCAACAGAATGTTTGTGGAATATGATGCAATCAGAGATCTTAAATTGATTATATTGTTTGGCTTGGTTCTTGTACTCTGATGATATACCATAAGAAGAGCACGCCCCGGGTAGCCACCGCCTCTTCATTTTGGGCTTCAACACAAGCACACATAGAACGCAACCTGCAGCCTAAAGCAAAGTGAACAAGTTAAGCCCATCCCAGAGCAATCAGGTTTCAGTTGAGCCCATGAATGTGGAAATAAATGCTTGTTGTAAGCCACTGACATTGGGAGTGGTTTATTATGCAGTCTAATTATGGCAATAGCTGACCAACACAGAGTAGTCGCCATTTTAAACAAGGTGATCAGGGAAGGCCTCATTGGGAAGATGCTATCTGAGAAAAGATCTGAAGGAGGTGATGCAACAAGATCTGAAGGACGTTCCAGGCAGAGGGAACAGCAAGTACAGAAGCTCCGAGGTGTGAATAGAAGTGACATGTTCAAGCAAGGAAGCCAATATGTCTGGAATGAAGTAAGAGAGGGGAAGAGTAATAGGAGATGAGGTTAGAGAAGTAAGGGGAGTGGGCAGATTGTGTAGGGCCTTGTAGGTCATAGTAAGAATATTGGGAAACCATCAGAAGGTTTTGAGCAGGAGAGTGACACAATTTAACTTGTGTTTTGAGAGGATCACTCTGGCTTCAGTGTGGGTGAACAATAAGCTCCAGGGAAGTAGGAGTGGAAGCAAGCAGACCAACTGGAAGGCAACTGATAAAACCCCAGTGAGAGATGATGGTGGCTTGGATGGGGCAGGGAGAGGGTGAGTTGCAGTAGTGACTTATTATCTTGGACCATCTCCATGGGATGGCCCAGACTCTATCATTCTACCCTAGTAGCTGAGGAAGTGGAGGCCGTTAGGGTTGAGTTCAGTGGCAGTTATTAGTAACAGAGCCAAGATGAAAGTTCCCACACCCGCGTCTCCAATCTGTTGCTTAGCATAGGGAGCGTCACCACTCCATCCCTCTATTGTCTGGGGTGGGGGGTCTTAGTGATTCAGGAAAGAAGGATCTTTTCAAAACAGCTCAGGCAGACACGAATACAGTCTGACAGCCCAGCCACAGTCTCTTGTATGCGTGGATCCTTCCCGCTTTGTCTCAGTTGGCAACATGCCTTTTATTCCAAGCCTCAGACCAAGAGCTTGCCTGCATCCTGGGAGCCCTGGATGCTCTTAATGTTTCACGGTGGCACCTAAAGAGCTGGGATTCCTTCATTCTAAACCTCCTTCTTTTTGAGGGCTCCAGTTGAAATGAATCTGCCTGTTCCAGGCACTCCAATAACCTTCCACCTCCCCATGGTACTACATTGTCCTTAACCAACTGCCCTTCTACTTGGCCTTGGACCACTGTGGAGTAATCAAAAAGGCAGACTTTGTCCAGCATTTTCCAAACTCTGTTGGGACATTACTCTTTTCTTCACGTTTCATCTAATTATATGGGAAGGTAGCTAAGGGTGTGTGCATGTAGTTGTGTGTATGTAGGTGTGTTAGGAGGGGATATCGCTCAGCATATTTATTAGAGTGTTATCAAATAATATTTGATTATTATTATCTGAATATTATTAGTTATTTAAGCTTGTGTTCCCTGCCTTTTTTGTCTCGGCTCAAGTTCAAGCACTCACAGAATATGTTTTAGAAGAGAAGATAATTTTTTTCCAAGTCTAAAGATGGTCTAAGACAAATGTATCTATCTGTAAGAATGTTAAAAAAGACTAGCAAATTGGACAAAATTGGCCCCAGTCCTCTCTTATTTTGTCAAGTGACCTCTAAGAAAAAAGGGGAAAATTTGTGAAGTTATCAGAGGCTAAATATTTTGTTTCCTATTAGTGAATCATCAGGTTTGGAGAAATACTTTGTGCTGACCTTCTGTAGCCACGTATGTGAGTCCATTTGGCTGGATTTAGTGCTGACATAAGAGCCTTTGGCTGCAGGTTACCATGACAACAAGCTCCACCCCAGTGGAGGGAGAGGGCAGTTTGCAACAAGAGAAAAACTCCAGGCAAAAGTATTTTTGCTTTTGGGGAGAAAAGCTAACTCCATCCAGAATCTAAGCAGACATTCAGGGTAGAGGTCACAAGATCACCTTCCAGCATTAGAGCAGGCTGGGACTGGAAAGGGGACTCTGGGAGTATCAGTTGAGCCACCCCATTTTACAGATGAGGAAACTGAGGCCCAGTGTTGGAGGTCACCAAGTCTGGTCCCCAGTACAGTCCTTGGGAAGTAGAGGAGGTGTTTCTAATGCAGTTCAGTTGCACATACAAATGGCTGATCAGAGATGTGGAAGAATGTTCACTGGGAAACTGAGTAATGTAAAAGGTTGCTGTGGGGTGTCGGATTTGTTTTGTGTTCACGATGTGTGAGGATTGGACAAAATGTGGAAGCAGGGCCACTGGTCTGTTTGGATTATCTTCAAGGACTGTATTTGAGGGCAAACCAAAAGTATAAGGCTGGCTGAAAAAGAAAAAGTAATCGAGTGGTCCCCATCAGCTGATGGCAGTCTGCATGCACTAAGGACTAGGCCCTCTCTGACTCGTAGCTCTCATAGCTCGACTTCCCAGGGGAGGTTGTGGATTTCCTACCTTCATACTTTCCTGCCTTCCCTCCAACTGTATTCTCTAGCCATGTGGCCTTTAACTAACTGCTATTATTGTAACTGACCCTGAGATTTTCATGTATTCTCTCATTCTAATCATTTAACAAAACAAGTCACAGGGAGAGACAAGTTCAATGATTTGGCCAAGGTCACATATCTTGTAAGTAACAGAAGCAGGTCTCTGAGACAAGGAATCCAGTGCTTTCTCCACCAGCTATGCCCTTCCCCCACCAGAAAAATGTTACAGATTTCTAACTAGATGGCACAAGTGAACTCTAGAAATGGTTAACAAGTAGAAATGCCACAAAACTGTATAGGTAAGGACAATCTGCTGGCAAGGCAAATGAGGACAATAATTGCTGAAAGCTAGGCGAGAGACCAAACCATCAACAAAGGAAAAAATAAATAACTGCTTGATTATCTGGACAGGCAGTCAATGAAAGGAGGAAATTGAGTGGTGCCAACCTCAGCTGCTATTAGATCATGAATCTAAGATAGTAAAGCAGAGTCAAATGCCAAGATAAATAGGGAATTTTGTAAGGGAAAGAATTACTTATAAAGAGCAAAATAAAATGCATGAGTTTGATATGGGCCTCTTCTATGAAGAAAATTAAAACCTGCCACCATATGATTGCAAGCAAGAGAAAAAACTCTGATTATCTTAAGCAAATGGGGGAATTAATTGCAGGCTATCAAGGGCCAGTGGAAACAATAAGAAGCTAGAAGAGAAGTTTTGGGACAACCACCAGGACCCATGGGTACTACTGAGGTAGTAGAAACCATAGCCAAAGCCCAGCTGCTACAGGCACAGCATTTTCCTCAAGTTTCCACTACCACTGCTGTAAATCTAATTCTGAACTTTCCCTACATCTTTGTGCCCCTTGTTTAAGATTCAGTATCCCAAGAGCAAGTGTCTAATTGGGTATGTAAACGTTGGCTGTACCAGGAGGCAGATAGAAGGGGGAACTGGATCCCTTTGATTGCTATAATGGGAGCATCAGCAGGAGGCTGAGATGGCTACTGCCCTCTTACTAAGACCATCCCCAATGGGGATGTATTAGGGCAATACAAACTGCTCTAACAAACAAACCCCAAGGTTTAATGGCTTAACACAACAGAAGTGTATTCCTCAGGCATGTAAATGTCCAACACAGATATTCCTGGTTGGCAGTCAACCTTCCACAGGATTATCCATGACCCAGGCTCCTTCCATATTGTGGCTCCACCCTCCTCTTGGGCCCTGGAGTCCTTTGCATTCAGTTAGAGGATGGATAAAGACAACGAAGGTACACCCACTGCTTAAGCTTCTTGACCCAGACATGACGTACATCACTACTGCTCCCATTCCATTGGTGATAACCAGGTTTGTGGCCTCAATTACATGTAAGAAGGCATGGGAAATATACTTCCTGATAGGCAGATGCTTCCAATGATTCTACACTCTGCAAGATGGAGTCCAAATCTTCTATGGACAAAAAGTTGTCTCTGTTATGGGAGACCTCCCACAGAGAGAGATGGGGACCAACAGGAAGGGGGTGGGTAAGATGTGTGACAGCCAAAAGCCAGCATAATATATTTCCAGACACTTGTAAGGAAGCCTATATTTTAATTTAAATGAAGTTGGCTGTACCTCCTCACCAGAGTTTATAACTCTCAGGAACAGATAGTACCCTGAGAGGTCTACCTGATGCCTAGGCTAGAATTTCCCTCTGGCATCCCTGATGACAAAGTGATATTCAACCTATATTTGCAAACCTCCTCAGGAGCAGTGTATCAACTACAATATTTTAAGCTAGACATAATAGAAAACCACAAACCAAAGTGAAATCCAGAGGTAGAGGAGCCTTCAGGTGTAGGATGATCAGCAGCTTAATGAACAGGTTCTTTCCATTTCTCTGCTCTGCCATCCTCAGTGCTGGCTTCATCTTAAAACTGGTTTCCCTCATGGCCACAAGATGGCTGCCAGTGAGAGTCAAGTCTAATGAATCCTGATGCAAACCCAGCATGAGAGAGGGAAAATCTCTCCCCCAACCAGGAAAGACAAGAGCTTCCTTTAAGTCTGATGGGGCCAGCTTAGGGTATGTACCAACCTCTGAACCAGTAAGAGCTACTAAGAGAATGCCATGTGCTGAATGGCTTGGACTAATCAGGGTCCATCCCTGGAGCTGGGAATGGGGTCCCTCTCCCATAGTCACGTGAAGATGATACTTCAACAAAATTGGGGTTCTGTCGTCAAGAAGAGGGGGAAATGGATACTGAGTGGTCAATCAACAGCATCCGCTAAAGATGGAGAAGGCTTTACCTGGCAAGAAAGGCCATTCCACTTTGGGGCAGTGCTAATGACTAGAGAGTTCATCTTTATATTGAACCCAAAACTTGCTCCTAGCTCTGCTCTCTGGGACTCCACGGCAGAAGTCTAAACCTTTCTTGTGACATACTTTCAAAACTTTAAAGACAGATATTGTATATTCTTACTCCACACCAAAGTTTTCTCTTCTTTAGGCTGCACCCTCTTGCTTTTATTCTCTGCAATATATAATTTCCCACCTCCTCATCACTCCTATCTTGCATTTATGTACATGTTGCAGTTTGACAAAATCCCTCTTACAGGGTAATGTTCAGGAAAGAACAGTAAAACTGCACCCTCCTTTGTTATTCTTACAATCCCTCTATTAATATAACCAAAGACTATGTATTTAATTAATTTAATTAATGAAAGCTACTGTAATAGATAAACCCCAATATCTCAATGCCTTTACACAGTAAAGGTTTATTTCTCACTCACATAACGTCCTGATTGACAGGTAGCTCTCCAAGCAGTGGTGACCCATGCCTCTTCCATCTTGTGGCTCTGCTATATTCAACACGTAGCTTCCGAAGTCACTCTTTTTATCTGTGTCAAGCTAGAAGGGAAAAGAACATGAAGGATCATGTGTAGGCAGTATTTATAGGCCAGACCTGGAAACAGAGAACCTCACATTCTCTTGGGTAGAACTCAGTCATATGGCCACGCCTAACTGCAAGGGAGGTTGGAAGTGTAGTCCAACTACTTCTGCCACAGATATTTAGCCACTGGGCACCTGCATCCCACTGATGGTTTTTCTTGAGCTTGCTATTGCCCAAACTCTACTAGATTTTATCTTAATGAGCTGCTGCTAAGGTGGCCTCCCCGTCCTATAATTATAGAATTCATCTTTTGAACCTCGGGGCAGGGCTTCTCACCGCTCCCACTCATTGCTCATTTGGGCCTCTCATTTTGCCCGCTGTTTCCACTACTTTCCTCCCTTTTAGGAAGGTCT
Source organism: Equus asinus (assembly GCF_041296235.1). Lineage (NCBI taxonomy): Eukaryota > Metazoa > Chordata > Mammalia > Perissodactyla > Equidae > Equus > Equus asinus. The sequence goes on along the minus strand of NC_091820.1, from coordinate 13,212,497 downwards.
CTTTGTGCTTTGTGTAACTAAGACCTACCTGGAGAAGAGCAATTTTTAACCGAGTGCAATCAAGTTTGTATAAATCAAGCAATGGTGCTGACCTATTTCAAGGACATCAAGGGCCCGAGTTACTAGTTAATACCTCCTGTGAAAATCACATGTTAACATTGTTACTTTCTATATCCTTTTTGCCACTGTGGGGTTGTTTTGTTCTGAATTTGCAAGTAGATTTCCAGATCCTCTGTTGGTTCATTCTTCTGTGTCTTAAAGTGCCACGTGAAAAAGAGGAAAAATTGTATGGCTGGCTCTGCTCTGCAATGCTGGGAATCTTGAAAATGAACTTGAAGTCTACGTTGCTTTCATCGCTTTTTGAGGCTTTGTGGGCCAGAGCATTTGCTCTGCGTATCTATTTCCAACCCATATGCAAGACATGTAATTAGTGGTGGCTCCGCCCCTCCCTGGCAAGCTCAATCAGGCAGAGCCCATCCAAATGCACTCCACAGACTCCTCTTCCACAGCAAACCAGGGCAGATGTTTCTTACTCCAAAGCACCATTTAAAAATGATTCTCTAGCCAAAGAATCATCACTGGGATCTCACTAAACGGTATTTGCTCTGTAGCAGATCACATTAATTAATAGGTAATCAGATACTGGACATGGGGTTGTATGTGGCTAGAATTCTGTTACAACAAAACTCTAAAGGAGTTAGTATCATATAGGTCAAAAAATATCTTTAAAAATTCTTTCCAGAAAGTCAATGTTTGGCTCAATCTCATTGTGTCACAATTTTTTTAGACCTGGAAGGAATCCATAGATTCATTCATACATTCAAGGATTTATTAAGCATCTACTGTGTGCCAGGCACTAGAGTGGGTGATAGAGATAGAGATGAATCCCTGGCTAGAGAAGCTTCCAGGCTAGTATGGAAGACAGACATAAATCAGCAATTTGAAATAATAGATTTATATAAAATTCAGTGGAAAGATATTAGACCTGGATGAAATCTCACAGATCATCAAGTCCAGTCTTTCTCAACATTTTAGAACCAATACCCCCCTTTATATAAAAATGAAAATCTCTAGGGGCTGGCCCCGTGGCCGAGTGGTTAAGTTCGCGTGCTCCGCTGCAGGCGGCCCAGTGTTTCGTTGGTTCGAATCCTGGGCGCGGACATGGCACTGCTCCTCAGACCACGCTGAGGCAGCGTCCCACATGCCACAACTAGAAGGACCCACAACAAAGAATATACAACTATGTACCGGGGGGCTTTGGGGAGAAAAATGGAAAAAATAAAATCTTTAAAAAAAAAAAATGAAAATCTCTAGGCCACCCTTCAGGAAACTACAATATTTTTCCCCACTCCCAGGAGATGTGAATCTTTTAGGAATATGGAGTTTTCATCTGTGGTTCTTGGCCAGCCCAGAAGATTTGTTCCTACTTTGCTTTTTTGTAGTTTTATTTTTTAAAGAACCAAAATGTTTTCTAAATATTGAAATACTATTTTAAAAACTCCTCCCTTCACTCCTTGCCCCGTCGACCAGCCCAGTTAGCTTATCTAGTCCAAGCCCCCCATTTTGAATGTGAAGACATTGAGGTCCAGAGAGGGAAAGACCAAAGCTCAGGGACTCTGGTGACTCCAATGTTGTTTGGGGTTAATAATGATGTGGGATGATGAAAGAAATAGCAGGACTGGTTTAAAGAATAGTGTATGCTTTTCTTCTCAAAATGTGATCTGTGGACCAGCAGCGTCAACATCATCTAGGAGCCTGTTAAAAATTTAGAATCTCAGGCACCACCCAAGACCTACAGAATCAGAATCAGCACTTTAACAAGATCCCCAGGGGATCTTCTGTACACTAGAGTCTAGAAGCACTGCTGCAGCAGTCATTGTTGATGCCCCCGTGCCATAACTCTTTTGCCCACCTGAGCACCTCAGCAGATACAGCAGACAGTTTCTATCATGCCAATAGCTTCCTACTTCAAATGCCTGCATCTTAACTCCTTACAAGTATGGTGGAGTTAATGCCCCAGGGTAAGCCCTCCACCAATGAGGGATTGAAGCCCGAGGATAAATGCCCCATTCTTCCCATCCTTTAACCAGAGAATTGATTAATACTCAGCTGGTATGGTTTGTCCAATGATGCAAACATCTTACCAAAAGGAATACCAAACAATCCTGACAGATTTTGTCCCAAAGCTGACCAGAGGATCATGCTGACTCTTATCAGGATCTACTTTGTTCAGGTGATTGTTTGGTTTTTCCTTGGCTCCTTGCCATTCCTCCGCCTCCTAGTCATCTCCCATGACTTAGGATTACCCCAGGCATGGGAAAGTAGCACCCAGTAATTTCTTGCAAACAGACTCCACCTGCTTCTCTCATACAGGTTCCCCATGTTGCTTTGGGAATTCATCCAAGTCTCTACCTTTCAAAGCCTTGAATCAGACACCGATCTGACTGAGGCTGGAATTTCAGGGCACTGCTTTCTTTATTTGGATTGGGTTTTAATCATAGGCTTGCCCTTCTCATGTCACACTGACCATAGTCCCTCCGGGTCTCTCATTTACTTATTTTACGTACTCTTTCTAAGAGGCATGCCTTCCATGGACGATGAATGTTGATATTCTGCCACCTAGTGGAGGAACCGGAACTGCAGGGATGGAGCCTAAAAGCTGAAAAGAAGGGATCAATAATTTAACCACCACCATGTTCCTACTGAATAAATAAATAGCAGCTCGTTTAATCCTCATAACAACCCTATGATGAAGATGTGATCCTAATATCACAGGCTTAAGAAAATTAAGCGACTTGACGATAGTGAGACAGGGAAAGGACAAAAACCAATAAATGAGCTCATTAATGAATGGGTCACAGCTTTGGGCAACTGAGGCTCAGCTCTGCTGGGAATCCTTTGATAAACCATATGGAACATCCCTCAGAATCATCCAACTACAGGATGGAGAGGCTGAAGCATTTATGCTGACTCCTATTTCTCATTGGTTGAGGGTTCCCTCAGGGATACTAACTCACCCACAATTCCGGGTTGTACCTACTTGTGGCTGAACAGTCTTCAGTGGCATCGGAGAATGCTCACAGGAAAGAAACAGAGATTCAGCCTCCTGAGGTGGGAAGCTGCTAGCATGCTGGAAACTTAGAAAGTGGTAGAGTAAGATTCTGGTCCAGGCATGTCTGACTCCAAAATCCATCTTCTAACCTGTCCATCATATTGTCCCAATAATAATAATAGCTCAGCCATGTATGAAGTATATCACTCATCAAGTTCTTCCATGTAGACAGAGCTCTAGACAAGGGTCAGTCAGACCTTGAGTTCTCATGTCAGTTCTGGTTCAGATTGTAATTTGAAGCCAAAGTCCATGTTTTTTATGGCTCCCATGATTCACTGTGGATAATTATCATCTTTGATCTGCTTCATCTCACCATGCTCTCACAAGCAGGTATGTTGCATCAACTTCTTGAGCTTTAGCCCAGAAAGGCCTGATAGGTGGAAATCCTAAAGCAACCAGCTGTCACCTAACGCAGGTTGTAGACATGTGGTGCAGCAGCCCCACAGTTCTTGGCTTTATGTGGGCCCTCCAGTCTTTGATTTGGGGTCTTGTTCAATATCATCAAAATACAAATTGTTATTAGGGAAAGAGCAGAGGCTTTCACCAGACAGACCCAGATTTCAATCTGAGTGCTGCCATTTACCAGCTGAATGAACTTGTGAAGATCGCTTGACCTGCCTGAGCCTGTTACCTCATCTATCAGTCAGATCTGATAATACCTACTACCTGAGGGTTATTGTAGTGATTGGACAAAACAATATGTATAAATCAGACCATGACACGAGGCTTCAGGTGCAACTAGTTTATTGGGAGGTGCAGACAAGACAGGTAGGGAAGCAGGAGAAGTGAAGCAGGGAAGGGAGGACAGCCAACAGCGGGTGCATTGTTAAGCTGGCTACCACGGTGGGCAACTGGAACCTCATCCTGTGGGAAAACTCTGGGAAACAGTGTAAAGCCCTCAGCTCAGAATTATCCCAAACAAGGGTTAAGAGAACTGGGATATTTATATGCCAATTCCTGAGCATCATTAGGTGAGGGCTACTCTAGGAGGGTATTAATTCTTCCATCTTTCCCCAGTCATGGGGATGGGAGGGGGCTGGAATTTGCCCTCAGGCAAGTAGATGCAGACACTGGCAGTTGGAAGTGGACCAGAGCACCCTGAAGGACCATGGACGATAAGCAGGGCATCATAGCAACTGCTCTAAGTAGCCGGCCTGTGCTAGGCACAGAGGAGCTGCTATGTTGGCCCCACTCTCTTGCCCCTTCACCATCCCACTCCCCTTTAAAGTCTCTCTTCCACCATTTTGCTGAATACAATGTGTGAGGCCACTGTCCTCCTCGCCATTCTCCTCCTCTGTAATTATATTCTTATTTAATCCTCATGCTTCACGCCTAATCTCTTTTCCACACTACGTTCAACTTTCCCTCCAACCTATATTACTACCCTCTTCTACACACTGTCTTGGCTCAAGTCCCTCATGTTTGAGCCATTATTCTTTGTTTTCCCATCTCTGGCGACCATTAACTTCTTTCCCAACTGTTTAGAAGTCAGCCTTTGTGATATTTCAGAAGTCTCTTCTCCCATGACTTCTGTTAGCAAAAGCATTTCCTTCTCTCTTGCTCCACGAAAGGTCAGGCTACCCACTCAAAATGAGTATTAAGGAAAAGAGCACTGTGGATTGCTCAGCCAATGGCCATTTGATCCCCTTCTTCTTACCAAGAACACACTGATTTTTTTTACCCTTCAAAAAGAAGCCTTGTCCTTCAGAGGAGGCCAAGACCAAAGGAGAAATACTTTGTGGTCTAAGCCAATCAGGGTGCTAGCCTCTCCTTTGCAAGTGACTGGTTTAGACATTGTCAGGTTAGGTAATTCTGGCCAATGAGACCTAGGAAATGCCCAGTGCAGGTCTCTGGGAAGGTTTGCCTTGTTCGTGAAAAGGAATCTTCTTTTCTTCTGCTTCTGAGCATTGTCACCTGCATGTAACACCCAGACTTGCCACAATCCTCTTGGAACCATGAGGGAAATACAAGAGAACATTTAAAAAGTGGAACTAGAGCCACTATGTTGTTGAACCACCAACTCTACCAGCCCTAGAGCCAACCTGATTGTTTAAGCCCATTTTCGTTGTCATGTCACTTGCAACCAAAAGCACCATGAAATATGATAAAGTCCTTAGACTTTAGAACTTAGTCTTTAAAAAAATACTTATGAGAGAAAGATTTTAATGCATAGACAATCTGCTCACAAATGTTCTTAATGGCCCATATATTTTCACTGGGCTTGGCCACATTCTTTAGCACAGTGTCATTATGCATGTAATGTCTGTAAGAGTCAGCCTGAACAGACACAGGAGCACATCTAAATAAGCCCATCTGGCCTTTAATTAATGCAACTCCTGAAAAATTGGGTGGAAACTGAATTTTTCCTACATTGAAGAGCAAGCTAACTAAATTAAATAATGTTTTTGGAAGTGTTCCGGATAAACCTGAGGTAGTGGTAGCTTATGAATCACTTTAAACAATAAGATTTCCTTTAAATAAGCAAGTGCATGGCAAATCCTTTTGGGTTCATAGGAATTCTTTATAAAAGTATATATTCTGCCTGCGATGAAAAGTTCCTTAAATTGGGGTTTGGCTTCAGGAAATCTGTGAATCCCATGAAATTATAAGCACCATTCTGTGTCTATGTGTAAATGTGAATTTCTCTCAGGAGAAGGTACTAAGCTTTCATCAGACTCTGAAAGGAGTTTGTAATTGCCCTACCACCTCCAAAAAAAGGAGTTAAGAGCCACTGCTACTGTAGGTGTTTTCAAACACCTTTTCTTAAAGAAGCATACACTTATATTTAAAGGCAATCTGACACAGGACTAATATTTTGAGGAACCAATGTTCATATCTAATTTGTGAATTCTCAGATGTCACACCAGATGTCCTTATATTCATGAGGGCCCTTAAGCCCTATGGGAAAAAATATGCAAAGGAGATTTTGGAACTAGTTGCCATGCCCCACATTCTCAGGAGAGGTGGTAAATTGTTACAGTAATGGCCTCCAATTTTTTCCACATGTCTGTGTATCCAGCCCTTGGACAGTCACCTCCCCATACTGACTCTGAGCTTGGCCATGTGACTTGCTTTGGCCAAAGGAACAGTAGCAATTTTGACAGAAGCAGAGACTTGAAAAATACTCAAATATTGGAGATTTCCCTCTTTTATTGTTACTAGAGTCCCTGCCATCACCTCCATAGGAAGAAGCCTTGGCTGGCCTGATAGATGACAAGAAACATATGATCCAGTCACCCACACCATCCCAGCCTACAGCCAGTCAATCCTCAGAAGTAGAATGATGTATCTGGGTAGCAGCTGACAGCAGGCACATGAGTGAGTCCTGATGAGGCAGCAATAGAACAACTCAGCTGAGCCCAGCCCAAACTACCAACCTTGTAAACTAAGTAAATAGCTTGTTGTTTTAAGCCACTAAGTTTGGGGATGGTTTGTTAAGTAGCAAAAGCTAACTGATACAGGAGGGAAGAGAATGGCTGTTCCTCCCAAGCACCAGCAGCAGTTGTGGCCATGCATGGTGGAGATGGCAGGGAAGGGGACCAGAACTGCTATAACGGCTCCAGACCAGAGGGAGGCTCAGTGGCAGCCCTTGAAGCCATGGTCAGCAAGCCAGGCTGAGCAGGATGGGGGGCCAGGATCCCCACACTGGGGCCTCACTAACCCTGGGCTAGCTGGAATTATCTGGACCCCAGAAAGAGGAGACCTACTGGGTTCCTCCCTTCAGCCATTCCATCTCCCACCAAAGGAGGGCCTGGAAGGTGGAGGCTAGAAAAAGGTTTTTAAGGGTTACTCAGGCCCTTGCTTTTTCCCAAGCTTGGTGTGATTTGGCAAAACGAGAGTTAGAAGAGATTAAGTAGGAGAAAAGAACATCGGGAATTGAGTGTCAGAGAAGGAGAATGGGAATCAAACAATGAAGGAAAGAGAAACATGAGAGAAAGAATAAAAGAGAAAGAAGAGATGTCAAATATCACTCAGACTTGATCATCAAGAGCAAGAAGGAAAACACATAATTATTTTCAGGTGCTTGCATAGCCATTAGGCCATTTAACCTTCTTAACTGTCCTGGGGAAACTGAGGTTCACATAGGTTACGTAAGTTGCCCTAAGATGATACTGCCCCAAAGTGGCAGAACCAGGACTTGAGGCAGTACTCGTCCCACTAAGAAAAGAGGCCTTGATGTGGATAATAATAGTAGACAACACTTTTGGGGTGCTTCCTATGTGCCACACACTATTCTAAGTGCTTTACATGGTTAACTCGTTTAGTACTCAGAACAGCTAGGCACCACGATTATCATCATCCCCATTCCACAGATGAGGAAACAAAGACACAGAGAGGCCAAACAACTTGCCCAAGATTCCTTAGCTAGTAAAAGGTGGAGCAAGGACGTGAACCCACGTTGCCTGGCTTCAGAGTCTGCACTTTCAGCAGCTGCATTGTAATGCCTGTCAGAATGCTACCAGATTCCAACCCCACTGCTGCTGCTGCCACTCTCGGGACTCCCAAGTGGCCCAGGGATAGGCTCATGATACCCAGACAGGCCTCAAATGAGGACTGATCACAGTGTAAAGATCTGTGAAGGGAGAAAAATCCACAAGGAGATCAAGTGAAACTTCCTGCATTTTCGATAGAAGCAGTAAGTCCAGTGTCAAGGCCGGCTGCCTTATGCTCTTCCCAGAGCCAAGCATACCTCTGGGGTATAAATGCATGGAGCATGGGATCTGAAGACCAGCTGAGTGCACTGAACCTCATGGGAAAGAGCCAGAAATGGCTTCTTTTCATTTTGATATCTGGGCCTTTGGAAGCTGGAAAGAGGCTTTCCTGGGAGCTATTTCAAGAAAGACTGAGGGGTTGCATGGGGGAAGATAAGGGCAGAGAGACAATACTGGAAAGACAGGTAGATAGGAGGGGAGCTATAAAAGAGGAGGTGCGCCCCCAGGGGTATTTTTGTATTACTGACTGCATAGCTTGTAAATTTATTTTAAGTCCATTGGGATCCACAGGTGTATCCCAGGTGTACCCAACATGAGTCTGGTTCAGAACTTGATTCCCTAGAAGTCTCTCGCTGTTTAGATCTTAGATAACAATCCTGGAAGAAGAAAGAGTGGAAGATTTTAGAAAGTAAAATTTAATTCAGAAATCTGTTTCGTTTTTGAAGTTCCTCTAAAAGAAAATCAATTGCCTTTGTCTCCCAATCTCCACTAGCCTCAGTCTTTTCTGATTTTCTTCTCAGTCGCTAACAAATTTAAGGCACTTCAAGGCAAGACACATCAGCAATAAGTTTAGCATGAAGCGTCATTAAAAAAAGAAGAAATAAAAAGAAGAAAGGAAAGGCTTTGATGATGGTGGCAATGCTCACTTTTGTGATATGAATCCAATTGGAATAAGAAGACCGTGGCTGTGCCAACTTAGGGAGTCGTGGTTTTTTTGCTGGAAATCTCTGGGCTTTGGGGGTTGCAGCATCAAATCATCTGCCCCATTGCACGTATAATAGAAGAAAAGAAATGTAAAGTCCTTGATTTCTCTCCTCCGCTGTTTGAAGTGTTTCTAGGGAGAGTGTTAACACTCTCAAGAACCCTAAGGTGTGCATTTAAATTTCTGAGATGGAAGTCAAAGGTAAGGAAAGAACACAAGGTTTCCAAAGGGAGAATTCCAGAAGAAGTAACCATGGAAACTGTTCCAAGGTCTTCAGAGCAGTGTCACATTGAGTGGAGAGACAGCAAGCCCCAGCAGTGGGAAATGAAACCCTAAAGCAGAGAAGCTGAGCAAAGGAGGGAAATGAATTGAAAATGAATGAGGCAATTTTTAATAACCAGGTGAATCAGACTCAGTGAGCAGTAAAAATCAAGAGAGGAAAAATCATCTGCTTCTGTAAATGAAAGATGCAAACGTAGGTACACTTTTCGTAGGCCTTCTTCCTGTGGGCTGTATTCCAATCATGCATAACCCTAGGCTTTTCAAGCGCACCAGCAACGGATTTCAAGACTTTACTCATTCTCTTACATTTATGCATCAGTTCACTCTTTCATTCAACAGCTATTGTAAGGTATCTGATGCCACATTTATTCACCCATTCATTCAACATTTATTGAGAACCTACTATGTGCCAGATACTCTATGTACTAGAGATAGCACAGTAAACAAGACAGATATATTACCTGTCTTTACAGAACTTGCCATCTAGCTTACACTGTACTCAACAATATGAAGTATTCAGAGAAGCAAAAAACTGTGTTGCTAACCTCAAGGAACCCACAATTTCCTTAGGACAAAAAAATACAGGTGTAGTAAGAATTAAATACTTACACAAGAGCTAGATCAAAATTCCAGACAAGAATACAAGCAATGTCACAGACAGTATATTTCCACTTTCCCATTTTATCACTGCCCAAGCCCATTCCCAACCTTGTCTCCAGTTATTCAATACACTGTGAGGGTCTTTCGTGAGAAGAATCCTTAATGAGATGACTGTCTTGAAGTAAATCCACCCAACGCCTGTCTACAACATTTCATTCATTCTTTAACCTATATCTCCAAAGATAAATGTGGTTGTGGGTGAATTTACAAATTCACCTGATGGAGCGGTGGGATGAGAAGAAATATATTTTGAGTCTAGCTACTTTGAGGGCACCATAAATGGCTGGTCCTGTTTGAAACATGTCCCTGAGCCAGCTCCCAGCCTTGAGGAATTACCAAAGGTATCTTTACTCTCTCCTTTGGAGTTGGGTCAGTACTAGAAAACTGTGAAGAATTCAGATAAAACCTTAGGTTCCTGCCTTCTAGAAGACCAGGACAATGTGTGGGTCTTAGGAGAAGAGAAAAAGTAGAATATGAGCATCAACCTTAACCATCGATCTTGCACTGATGACCATGTGAAATAGTGCAGTCTAGCCAGGTGGAAGGCAGCCCCACCTTCTTCTTCCCACCTGGCACCTGACATGGCTCTCTCCCTTTTTTGAATGGCACGAGATGACTAATTCATCACTTGGGAAGACCACTGTCCTTACTCCAAGAAAGTGACCACTGAGTTGTACAAGTGAGATTTTTTTAATCTTTGATTATATAATTCTCAAGATGGGCTGGTGGAAGAAGTTATGTGATAAGTGAGGCGAGGATTATTATTTGGGGAGAGAATATTCCCATGGAGTATTTTTCCTATTTTGTCTCAAGTTTACTTATCACCGACAGAGAAATGAAACAGTGAACAAAACCATGATCCTGGGCTATCATGGATCCAAGGCTGGCTAAACATGAAGAAAGTGGAGTTGCTGGGCGAGTCCCAAGAGTCTATGGCAAGGCCGATTGATGGACCATTCTCAGGCAAAACAGTGGCAGTCTTGATAAAGAAAGAACGTAGACTCAGGTTCATTTCAATTTCCTTGAATTTCTTGATGAATCAAAATCATTTTCACTTCAGTGAGTTTTGATGGTAATCAGGTGACGAGCTACTCATTTGTCAGAATATTTTAATTAGCACAGAAAGATAAAGAGTCTTCAACATTGCTTTTCTTGTTTGCCTTGCAGTAAGGCAGAGGTCATAAATTTATGCAGTTGGCTACATCCATCATGGTTTTTTGTTTTTGTTTTTAATTTTACTTGGTAGAGGGAGGGCAGGGAATGGGGTCTTCAGTTCTGACCCAGGCTCACAGCTTTATTCCTGGCCTAATTCTTACCACTCAAAAACTTAGCTTAAAACAACAATCACTTATTAGCTTATGATTCTGTAGGTCAGCAATTTGGCCTGGCATCAGCTGGACAGTTCTTCTGGTGGTCTCACCTGGACTTACACAGCTGTAGCCAGCTAGAGGATTAACTAAAGTCTGATTGGTCTAGGGTGGCCTCACTCACATGTCTGGTGGTTGGTGCTGGCTGTCAGATGGGAGAACGTGGGTTATTGGGCCACCCACTTTCAGCAGACCAGCCCAAGCTTATTCACGTGATAGGGTTCTCAGGGGTCCCAGGAGCATCAAGTCAGGACAAGCCCAATGCAGCACTTCTCAAGTCTCTGCTTTCATTATGTTTTTCTAATACCCACTAGTTAAAGCAAGTCACATGGTCAAGCCCAGATTCAAGGGGTAGAGAAATAGATTCCACATCTTGATGGGAATCGTTGCAAAGTCACATTGCAAAAGGGAGTGCATGCAGAGAGGACAGGAGTTACTGGGGCCTCTTGCAAATAATCTACCATGCCCCTGTTGCCCTTTGAGATAGCAGCCCATTCAAGGACTCTCTTTTGCATCTGGCTGGCAGTGTTATAGACTTGGTTGAACTCCATGTTTCATGTTTTTCCTGTGGTAAAATGAAATGGTTTGGGGGAAACAAAGGAAAAGATGTGAAATGTTTAAAGTTGCCAGAGGGTATTGTTTCAATTATATTTCCATATCTCTACAAGAACAAAATCACACACATATGTATATACACGCAAATTATGTATATACGCATACATACTGCGTTTCTTTTGGTAACTATGCATGCTAGTACAGAGTCTGGGCACTTCTTTTTTTGTCATAGCAATACAATATTGATCATGTCTGGTCAAATAAATAAACAGCCCCAATTCTGACTTATTCATTTGATAGAAATAGGAAGTTTTCACATCAATTTGTAAACTGATCCATGTAATCCTCGATAAAATACATACATAAATACACACAGTCATTGTATTTTCAAGCTAAACAATAAGTATTTATAAGCGATAAGATTTTCTCTTCACTTTCTTGCTTTTACAACATCTGTTGATCCACTTCTGTCATTTTGTGTAAGGAGCATATGCTGGAGATTACAGAAACACTGGTGATGTGGGTGGGAGAGGTATTGTATAATTTATCCAGGTAGGACTAATGTACAAAATATATATACTGAAAATATATTTAACCTAGAGGGACATAATAAGATAATGGTTAAACATGTATTTCAACTATTTAATCAATTTTACCTGGAAAGCAAACAAAGGGATTATAGAGACCTCTGTCAGTCAGGGGTTGGTCAGGAAATCAGAAACCACTCTAGGTATTCCAAGAAGAAAAAGATTTCATTCAGAAAATTAAATGCTTACAAAACCACTGGAAAACATTGGGAAATGAAGGTCAGGAAAAGCTGCCCCTAGCTTTTAAGGAATCAGGAAGTTGCAAGAATTGTAGAAAGGTGCCATTGATGGTCGCAGCCACGTGCTGCACTGAAATGGGTGATTTACAAAAGATGCTGACAAACCTCACATCTATTGTCTGGCAAAGCCCACCCATCTACCTGTTGCTGTTATATATCCTCTTCTGTTTTCCAAATCTTGCAAAGCGGCCTCTCGTCAGAGGACTCTATCCTGGAAGCTGGCTGGTAAGGGTTTCTAGGAAATGTAGCTCCCTGGCTTCTAGCCCCTCAGGAGAGGGGAGATCGTATAAGGAACTAGGGATGAATACCTGTCAAAATAAAACCATACAGCACAGACCCACAATTCTTCTTAACCTTATAACATCTACTATTCTTAAGACAGTCACCCCATATCGTACAGATAGATTTTAACAAAATACAATCAATCTATACATACTAGTATTGGGCTCTTTTTTCCCAACCTAAATTTATTGATGTATCCACATAACTATCAAACCTATAAATTGATACTTTTCATGGTAATAATATATTCCTTTTACTTAATATATTTAAGCACCCTTGAGCTCTTATGCAAATGGATTTCTAATGTTTTAAAATAGTTGCTTTACATAGCTACTTTTTCCCTTTTTGAGTTAATTTCCTAAGTGTTATTCCTCAAATGAAATAATAGGTCAAAATGCATAGTCAGTTCCTTAAAAGATACTGTCTTTTAAAGCTAATATTGAATAGTAAATTGTACTAATAAACATTATGCAGTGTGATCTTATACCATACGGCATTAATCAATCTGTTACTAGCTTTTGTTTTCTTCTGGGTATATAAGAGATTAAAAAGTACAGCTTCACACTAAGACATCTGGCTTTACAACAATTTAAGTCACAAAGAGATATATACTTTTTGCTTTCTCACCATTCTTCCCTGAGTCTTACAATCCCACTCAGAATTTTTGGCTAATCCCTCCAAAACAGTCCACCTGCCAAACTTTTGATTACTCCTATCCTTCCACAATTTATCCAGTGTAACCCCATGTTGAACTCTCTATCATGGAATGGGAAAAGTCCCTGGACAACATAGGCCACATCTTTGGGGTCCTGAAAGGCCTTGGGAGTCAGCCTACGCTTGAGAACTGCTGTTTGCCTGAAAATGGGCCAGTGCTCCCTGCTCCTGAACTGCTGGGGAATGTGATCAGCTCACCACCATATCTCAACTTCTAGATGGAACTCTCTCCCTCAACTCTTGACATCTTCAACCACTCCCCTTGACTGCCCTCTCCCAGACCCTTAGAAGGTCAAGACTGTGGCCGTGATTCAAAGCTATGCTCCAAGGCTACCTCCTCAAAGAGGCCTCTCCTATTTCCCAAATAGAAGAGATCTCACTGCAGAACTGCCATGATATTTCATCTGTATTAGTTTTTACACAACTTTAATTTTTTTCTCATTTGTGAAGGGATCCATGCTCATTGTAGAAAAGTGAGAAATATGGAAAAGTTTATAGAAAAAATCACTCAATCCCACAAAACACAGAGATAATCATTGTTAACATTTTCCTGTGTTATTCCTTTAGCCTTTTCAATGATTTTTAAAAAACATAATTGAGAGCATACCATGGATAGTTTTTTTATTTAACATTTTATCAGAAGCTTATTTTAATGTCATTAATTTTTTTTTTTTAAGATTTTATTTTTTCCTTTTTCTCCCCAAAGCCCCCCCAGTACATAGTTGTGTATTCTTCGTTGTTCTTCATTGTGGGTTCTTCTAGTTGTGGCATGTGGGACACTGCCTCAGCGTGGTCTGATGAGCAGTGCAACGTCCACACCCAGGATTCGAACTAACGAAACACTGGGCCGCCTGCAGCGGAGCGCGCGAACTTAACCACTCGGCCACGGGGCCAGCCCCAATGTCATTAATTTTTTGATGTCTCATTTCAACGAGAACATAAATTCCATTGTGCAGATGTACCACAATTATCTAATTCTCACTTGTTCAATATTTGGGTTGCTTCCAATTTTATACTATTATACATAATGCTGTGATAAACATCCTTAATAATAAATCTTTGTCTACATGTCTATTTCTTTACGATAGGTTTCTAAAAGTGGGAGTATTGTAGTGAATTAAACAATGCATTTATTTAAGAATTAGACAAAATTAAGGTTCCTCTCCCAAGAATAATACAATTAAACATATAGCAACACTTTTTCATACACTTTAAGTAAATTTACCTGAAGCTTTCATGTGGATTTCCTAGGGGTCCAAGGATACCTGGGTTAAATACATTTGAATTACTAGGTCAAGAGATATGAAAAAATTAGGATATTGATAAGCATTCCTAATTTTTTTTCAGAAATATCTATGTGTTCCATTTTTATGGTACAGATACTACTTTATAGCTTTTACCATTCTTATTTATATCTTATCTCCTCTGCCAGATGGTAAGCTCTTTGAGGGGACAGTCATGTCTGATTTGTCTCTGAATTTTCCACAGGACCGAGAAAAGTGCCTAACCCACAACAGATGCTCAGTAAAGGGTCATTGAATCAGTAACTCAATTGCAAAGTCAGCAAGTCCAAGAAAAAGAAAGTTCCAAGTTTGATTATCTGGAAAGTGATTTGGGGTATACTTCATACCAATGATGAATGGCATCAAGAGATGGCCACTGGAGCCTTCACCAAACCTAGTAGCAGAATGGGCATGACACTTTAGACAGCTAAAGGGACAATGCTGCACATAGATCTTCAGATTTCGATGCAAGTGCCAAATGCTCCATTTTCTGCAGTGTGGAAGGTGGCTATTGCCTGTCTCTGAGATAGTGAGGACTCCTTGCACCAACAATTGCCCATCAATTACTTGCCAGTGAAGTATTTCTAAGAACCACAATGACCTATTTACTCTGTGATTAAAATTATATGTAAGTTGTATTACCAACCTCAGTTAACTCCTTGCATAAAGTACATTTTCCAAGCAATGTGGAAGGGAACAGATATCTTGTGGCAGACACGCTTAGTGACCTAGCTAACGGCCAGGCCAGCCCCCTCCTCTGTGAGAAGATACTCACTCTAATTTGGTTTGGCTTGGCAATGTGCCCAGGCTTAAGGGGTGACTATGATAAATGAGAAACCAGTTGAGACAATTCCATTCCCCCCTTCCAGGTACAGACTTACCTTACATAATGATTGTTCAGTTAGCAACTTTTTGTCATAATGACTCTTGAACAGTTGTACCACTTTTAGAACAATGACTCCTTTTTTTTTGCCAATATATTGACTTCTTCACCCCCAAAACACACTAAACAAATACGCTATAAGAAGCGACATGACATCATTTCAGTTTCAAGGTAAGTCACGCTCACCAATTTTACTCGACATACATTTACTAGTCAGAGCATATCATATGGAACAAATTTGAATTGAGCATCATGTTTGAATGAGCCCAAAACGTTCTGCTTTGCATACGGATACCAAGCGAGAGGGAAGGAGAGGTATCATCTACATCTCTTTAGTCTTCGTGCATGTGCAATTTCACATGTTTCAAAGCACTCTTATGTTTCTCTTTTATTTTGTCCTAATGGTAATTTCTAGGTGTCAACTTTATATTTAAGTGCAGTTAGAGTACAAAATAACCATGAACCCCCTCTCCAAAGTTGGAAAGCTGGTGAAACAAGTGGTGTAGACAAAAGAATTCACCTTCCAAAGAATGACTCCCTCGCCCTCTCCTCCGCCATCCCTATAATCTACTTTTTCTATATTACACTTTGTGTACAAACTGTATTTATTGACTTTCAAACTGTTCTCGATTTCTTACAGAAACTTATTTTCATTGTTCACTTGATGTATTTTCTTATCTGTGAAAATTATTTGAGTATCTTGGATTGGGACAAAACATATTGCAATTTTTCCCATTAAAATTAATGGAATTTTAAAAATTAACAGCTTTCCACTTAGTGGCAGGGCTTTCAAGAACGAATTAAAGTTGTTAAGTGAGAGATTGGGGTACTTACTTCTCAGCCCACCTTGCAGCTAGGGATGGAAATGAGAGTCAGTTCTGGCCAAAGCAAGGTAAAGTCTCTTGCAAGGCTCCCTAGAAAGATTCTTCTCCTCATTACAAGGAGAACACTTTTCTCCCTTCCCGGTCTTCCTATCCTGAATTTTAAGGCATTTTCAAGACTGGTTTGCACAGAGATATGGCAGCCTTCATGTGACCCTGAGGTAGAGAATAACAAGAGAATCATACAATGCCAGCCCAGTGCCCTGACCTGATAGAGTTGAAGAAACAATCCTAGAGCCATTCACCGAAGACATTTGTACGTGAAGCCGACTTTACTTGAGGTTTGAGTTTATACCACAACAAGGCCCAACAACTTAAAGTTCTCTGTCAGATGTGTTTATCTTTATAAAATATTTAGGCCACCCCTTCATGTTGTTTAGCCATGCTGCTTGCCTTCTAAAACTCCTTGTTTACCCACTTTGGGGATTGTCATCTCAGGGTCTCCCTGAAAGTCCCATTCCCTCACACTGCTAGGCAAAGTCTTTTAGCTCTGTACACCTCCATGTAGGCGGGCAGCCACTTCTGCATATCATTATTCTATATTTTGTTACAAAATGGGCCAAATACTCCACTGGCAGAGGTTTTGAACCAACCATCCTTGCCTTCTCCCTCACTCCACAGTCCCTCTGAGGAAAGAGAGCAGAGATTTAGCTCTTCACTGCTATGAATTATGCCACCACTTTAGAAGTCAGAGGTGGACATAGTCAGTTTGGGTTTTAAATAATAATTTTTTCTCAGTTTCAAAATATTAGGGTTGAGAAGGACATTGTGATAGTGTGTATGAAAGAGCATAGAACTGGAACTTGGAAGACCTGCATCTCAATCCAACTGAGCTTGACTATTTACAAGCATCTCAGGATCCCAATGTCCTCATATGTGAAAACAGGGGGGAGGGCTACACTAAAGAACAGCTGGGGTCCCATCCAGCTCTAGCAGTTTCCAGATGAGGAATCTGGGGCCTGAGAAGCAGGAGACATAATATTTAACTTACCACGTGTGATCAGTCTCCTTTCTATTTTCACCTTTGAGGTTTGAGTTATCAACGTTAATTGTACACTTGATATTTTGTTCAGATGCTCCATTTCCTTCCCTCACCTCCAAAATTATAGTGACCTTAGTACTGACGCTGCAGGCAAAAGGAAGAGATGAAACATTGTGAAATAAAACTGAGTGAATGGATACACTTAGACGTGGGGAAAAAATGTGTGTACAGAGCTGCTCATCATGACTTTATTTGTAATAGCAACAGAGTGCAATCTAAATGTCCATCACTAAAAGACTGGCTTACCAAATTATGCCATAATCCTAATATGGAATAGTAAGCAACCATCAAAAAGAATGAGGCAGATCTTCATGTACTGATATGAAAGGTGCTCCAAAATAGATAGATAGACAGACATCTATGTATACGTGTGTGTGTGTATATATGTATATATACACAGAGAGAGCAAGAGGGAAAGAGTTATGGTGCCCCATAATGTGTATACTATGCTGCCATCAATGGAAAAAATACATATATTTGCTTGACTATATTTACAGTCTCTCTGGAAGGAAGTACAGAAAAAATGGTAACAGTAGTTGCCTTCTGGGATGGGAAATAAGCATCTGGGGGATAAATATAGAAGGAAAACTTATCCTTTATTGTTTGGGTTTTTTTGCATCTTTTAAAGTTGTACTGTGTGCATGCATTGTCTGTTAAAATATACATTAAATTTTTTTTAAGATTACAAAACCTTTTAAAGAGAACTCTAGAGTTAAATGAGGTTTGGGCATTACTGGTGGGTTTCAATTGCCCACACTCTTCCTTTCCTAAACTGATTATAGTCCTCCATGTCCTACCTAGGCCTAGAGAAGATTTTGTGACCTAAGGTTGTGATGATGAGCACTGTCCTGCTTTGTAACTCTGCCTGAGCCTCGCCTCCTCACAGTCACTCATCAGACCTTGGGTGCTGAGTTTTGAGCTCATTAGAGAAGAGCCTGTGTTCCCTCCTTGGGACCAGTAGCCATCATTAGGTGCCTGCTGCTGGACATCTTGACTTTTCCTGGCCTAAGTGGGAGGCAGCCCTGGATTCATGGTGGGAGGGGCATGGGTATTGGAGTCAGGCAGACCTAGATTGGATCACCAGATCCACCTCTCTTTTTTTTTAAGATTTTATTTTTACTTCTTCTCCCCAAAGCTCCCCGGTACATAGTTGTATATTTTTAGTTGTGGGTCCTTCTAGTTGTAGCAAGTGGGACGCCACCTCAGCATGGCTTGATGAGCAGTGCTAGGTCCATGCCCACGATCCAAACCAGTGAAACCCTTGGCCACCAAAGCAGAACACGCAAATTTAACCAATGGGCCACGGGGCTGGCCCCCAGATCCACCCCTTAATAGTCACCAATTACTTATGTTCCCTAATCCTCTAACTCCTCATCTATGTGAAGAAGAGATGGCAACTCCTTCACAAGGTTGTTGTGAGACTTTAATGACATTATCAATGCACACAGTTGAGGCTGAATAACTCTTCATCCCTCCTCCTCCTATCTCTTCACTTGCTTCACTGTCACCATTCATCACCACTGTCCTCAGTGTTCATAGTAGTATCTGAGCCGATGGTCCCTCAACAGTTTTTCTGGTGTGGTGGTTTTCAACCAGAAGCAATTGTACCCCCAAGGAACATTTAGCAGTGTCTGAAGATATTTTGTTGTCACAACTGGAGAAGGAGGTGCTACTGGTATTCAGTGAGTAGAGACCAGAGATCCTGCTCAACACTCTTCAATGCACAAAACAACAAAGCAATTATCCAGTCCAAAGTGCCAGTAGTACTAAGCTTGAGAAACCCTATTTTAAAGGTTTTTATAAAGCTCCAGGTGGTTGTTTGTACAAATTGGCAGGATACTTCATTTAAGAAAATATTCAATTTTACAGCAGCCTATAATTAAATTCACTAAGGAAAATTTGAGCAGTTTCCACCATTGCTCTGTTTTCAAGAACATGAGTCTATCTTTAAGCAAAGGAGAATGGAAAATTGGGGGGGCAATAGTTGCTACATCTTTTATTCCAGGAACTTGAGAAACATTATGCCTTTGAAGACTATGAACTGAGGTAGCTTTATATAACTTATCTATTGCTGAATAGCAAACCACTCAAAATGTAATCACCTATAACAACAACCATTATTTAGTTTACATTCTTCTGGACAGTTCTCTGATATGGGCTAGACTCAGCTGATCTAGGTTAGCTCAGATCAGTGAAACCACCCAGGTGGGCCTAGTCCAAACTGCTGACCCGCAGAATCATGGGTTGTTGTTTTAACTGCTAAGTTTTGGAGTTGTTTGTTATGCAGCAGAAGCTAACGGATACAATGAGCATTTGGAGCTCTTTATTTCAGTTTGGGTCTCTTGGCAATAGTGCTGCTATGAACATTCTTATACACAACTTGCCCACATGTGCATGCAGTGCTGTTGAGTATAGGAGTGAAAATGCTGGTAGAGCTGCTTCATTCTGAAAGTTCAAAATTGTTCACACACACAAACACAAAGTTTCATTTTCTTTTCATTACTTCCCTTTGTTGCCTTCAGTTGCAGCAACTGCCATGAGCCAAAGGAAAAAGCAATTGGCAGGAAGCAACTTCATGATGACATTTCATAGCCACGCCAGGAGCTCAAACTTCTGGTGCCCTGTGTACCATCTCTCCCACAATGAAAACATCTTCTTCCATTTTCAAAAAAAATATTTTTCATTTTGTCTACACAAAGAACTGTTCCCAAATATTTTTGTACATAAGAAGGAAATGACCAAGAACACACAATAGGAAAATAATCTCTCAGGCATGTGAGAACACAAGAGCTATTGTGGTTTCTAAAAAGCACACTTCGATGAATGAGACAGAAGTTTTGTTTGATTATGAATCAGGACTTTGAGGCAGTACGTGGGTAAGAACTGCCAATTCCTGTGGGTAAGATGAATATATGTCAGAAAGAAATGTATGGGTTGTTTGTGTAATCACTCCACAAATACGTGTTGAGTGCCAATTGTGTACAGAGTGCTGCACTTGTAACTCCTTTGGACCTTGAGGAAGAAGAGAGGAGGGCCATGAGCTCAGCCTGGGGTCACAAGTACCAGGAGATTGAACCCCAAATAAGAAACTGGTCCCACCCAGTTCAGGTTCCTGTGATTTAGCCTTGGTTATTTTTCTTCTAGTGTGACCCGGTTTATTCATTGCAAAAACTGAAAAAAAATATATGGGCTTAGGCAGTCCTATACTTTGGAGGAATTTACTGGATAATGTCATTAAATCCGATAGACATTTTTTTGTTCTCCTCTGACTTCATATCATAAAATCTTTAGCCACCGTGGACCACTCACTACTTTCTAAAATCTTCACTGCTCTTGGCTTCAATGAAACAACACCCTTCTGGTTTTCTTTCTGCTTTTCTGGGCTCTGTCTCCTGGGTGGGTTTGTCCTCCTCTACTAAGCTATTAGATTTTGGAATTCCTCAATCCTTGGCCCTTGACCATCTCCCCTTCCCACTCTCCCTCAAAAATCTCATCCACACCCATACCTCAGACATGTACATGATGATGGCTCACAAATTTCTTTTTCACCCTAGACCTCTACTCTGAACTCCAGACCTCACCAATGGCCTACTTGACACCTCCTCATGGATGGCTCCAGGGCACCCCAAACCAAGCAATTCCAAACCAAACTCATAAGTATCCAGAACAAACCTAGTCCTTGTCCTTGTTCACGATCTATTCCCTGTCTTGATGAGTTTCACCATCATTCATCCAGGGGATGCAGGGCCTAAGCCAGTTAGTTATTCCTGGCATCCTTCACTCCTCCCTCTCGCTGAAGCCTCATGACCAAGCATCACCAAGTCCTGTTGAGTTTCCTCCTATCTCTCTTTCCCATCCTCCCACTTCTCTCCATTTGCAGCTAGTACAAGCTATCGTCATTGCTCACCTCAATTGCTAGCTCCTCCAGTCCATTCTCCACACCCTGCAGCAGAATTATCTTTTCAAAGTATAAATATGAGCATGCCAACTTCTCTGCTTAAAGCCTATCAATGTTTTCCCATGGCTCTGGGGATCAAGGCAAAATTATTTGACATGGCCTAGAAGGTCCTATATAGTCTAGTTCCTGCCTATCTCTCCAGCCTCTTCATGTCCCTCCCTCTCTCTAGCTTCTGGGCTCCAGCTGACTAACTTGATTTTAGTCCCTTCTATTTGAGATGCTTAGTCCAATTCCAGGGCTTTTGCACAATCTGTTCCTTCCACCTAGAATGATTTTATGGTAGACAGACTATCAGCCACCCAAAGATGTTCCAGAATCCTAATACCAGAATCCATGAATATGTTACCTTACATGGCAAAAGGGACGTTGTAGATGTGATTAAGGTAAGTATCTTGAGATGGGGAGACTATCCTGGATTATCTGAGTGGGCCCACTGTAATCACAAGTGTCCTTATAAGGGAAAGAAGGAGGTAAGAGAGCCAGGGCCAGAGAAGGAAATGTGATGATGAAAGCAGAGGTCATGGAGGAGAGAGATCTGAAGATGCTATGCTGCTAGCTTTGAAGCTGAAGGAAGGGGCCAAGAGCCAAGAAATGTAGGTAACCTCTAGAAGCTGGAAAAGGCAAGGAAATGGATCTCCCTTTGAGCCTCCAGAAGGAATGCAGCCCAGCCAAAATCTTGATTTTAGGACTTCCGACCACCAGAACCATAAGATAATAAATTTTTGTTGTTTTAAGCCACTACGTTTGTGGTAATTGGTTACAGCAGCAACAGGAAACTGATATACCTCTCCTCTTCATCTAATTGATTCCTATTTTCCTTCATATCTTAGCTCCTCAGGGAAGCCTTCTCAGCATTCTGGCTAGGTCAGATCTACCTAGTGCAGGCTTTCCTAGATGGAGTACATCTTCTTTCCAGCTTTTGTCACAGTTGTGTGATTGGTGATTACTCCAGCTAAAAGCTCCATGAAGGTAGGCACTACGTCTATTTTTGCCCATCTAGTTTATCCCCAGCACCTAGCACAGTGTCTGGCATATAATAACCCTTAATAAATGTTTGTTGAAAAAAATAATATAATAAAGCTCTAAAAACAGTTCTTTGTCACAAACTGAGCTTCCCCAAAATAAACAGAAGTGATAGTGTTGACATTAGGAGCAAATATTAAAATGCATCAGAACTGAACAGTCTCCAACAACCAACTCTCCCTGGGAAAACTTTCAAACATACCTTTATTTCTTCTGAAAATGGGGGTATTCTTGTTGAAACTCTGGCTGTCACACCATCTTTCAGACCAAATTCTGGCACAAGTTTACATAAAGAAATCACACTGTAAGGTCCTTTATAGTTTACAAATGAATATCCCATATATATTTTATCTACTCCTCAAAACAATCCTATGAAGTAGACTCAGATGTATGCCTTGTAGTAGTTCTACATGAGGAAACTGATGATCATAGGAATTACGCGAATTGCCCAATGAACCCCAATGCCCAAGAAACAAAGCTAGATCTCAAACCCAGGCCCTTTTGCCTCTAAATGCAGCATGATTCCCATTGCATTGTCCTCCACATTATGTTATGTCCCAGCGGATTTAGCAGGTTTCTTCATTCCAGTGTTGTGCATGCTATTGATGGGTATTGCTCATCTCTGTTAAGAAGCTCTTAAATAAACTGGCTAAAGCCATCCTGCATTAAGGGTATTGTGAGTAATTTTGTAATGCTCCAGCTCTACTTTTTATAGAATGAAAACAACTGCTTGGACTTGATGCCTTGGAAGAACAGAGATTACAAAGGAGACAAAGGAATTGGAAATAATTCCAGGGTATGACTATAAGAGTGTGTGGCTGAGGAGTGGAGAAACAAAATCACTGGAAGAAGGAAAGTCAAAGACAGAGAGGCAGAATATTCGTTATTGACATTGTATGGAAACACCCAAGAATCAGGACAGGAGCAGTATTAGAGAGAGTGATAGTGAGGGGGATCTAAAATCTTAGAGGAAAGAGGGAGAATGACAGAGTTGGCAGATGATTATAACCAGGAGGAGTGATGGGTGGTATAGTTCCATGACCTGACATGCAAAGATGGAGACGGGGTGATATTAGTGAGGAAGAAGAGGTCTGTGAAACTAGAGATAAATAGCAAAGAAAGGTACCCATACCACCTTCCAGTCCAGGGATATGAGGAACATGAGAGAGAAAAGAGCTACTACCTGAGAAGGTGGCAGGAAAACCTGTGGCCTCAAGAGAAAATCAAGTTTCATACAGAGCAAGAGGATAAAGGAAACATTCAGAGAAGAGATTTAGGATACCAGGAATTTTGTTGATGACTGAACAACAATTCCAGAGGGCACAGCAGAAAAGTTTGAGGAGTTGGGGAAAGGTAGACAAAAAGGCCAGGAAAGCTAGTCTCCAAGGACTCCCCAAAAACTCCTGCCTTCCGTGTTTGCTCATCAGGAGGTGGAGAGCCTATTTCCCCTCCCCTTGAATCGGTGCTGTCCCTTGAC
Organism: Equus asinus; assembly: GCF_041296235.1. Classification (NCBI taxonomy): domain Eukaryota; kingdom Metazoa; phylum Chordata; class Mammalia; order Perissodactyla; family Equidae; genus Equus; species Equus asinus. The sequence continues at coordinate 13,188,737 of NC_091820.1, read as the reverse complement.
CAATAGAGTACTTCTTTCCTTGGACTACGCCCTTTTGGGACTCAGCTACCACGCTCTGAGAAGTTCAAGCCTTATGGAGAGGTTACATGGCAGGGAACCAAGGAATTCTGGTCAACCACCCACTGGAGCCTTCTGCCAAAAGCTTCCGTCAACTGCCAGCCATGTGAACAAGCCATGTTGGATATTCTAGTCCAATCAAGCCCCCAGATGACTACTTCCCCAGCTGACATATGAGCAGAAGAACCATCCAGCTTAGCCTATTCAACCCATTGAATCATGTTAAATAATAAAATGTTTGGTGTTTTAAGCCAATAAGTTTTTGAGTGGTTTGGGTACAGTAGATGACTGAAACAGGGATGCACAAAGTCATCTGGGGACTAGGGTAAGTAAGTGAGGGATGACCAAGGAAGCTTGAGTTTCTTTTGTGATTAACATCATCAGGGATAAAGGCTTAATGAGTTAAACTTTTTTTTCCTTGAACAATTGGAAGAATGGCATTATCTTGGGAAGTGTGCCTTCTTCCTATGGTCTCTGCACTGAGTCACATTACAACAATGACTTCTTTTACTGCTTCAGGACATTTGTCTGCCACTGAGACATGCACATATACAAGATACAGAGCTCCAACCCCAGATCTGAGGAGGAGGTCTCCAGATGAAGCATGGTTTCAGGCTGAATCTTAAAAATTTTTTCTACTTTGGAGGCGCCTTCATCTAAAACCATCACACAGACCCCTGAGAATTAGGACTCTGCCTCACCCTTTATGTATCATTCCCTTCCCTCTTGAAGGAGATCTCCTGAGAGTTTTTCAGGTTAATATGAAAGAAGCTTGAAAATGCAAATAAACTGAGTAACCATGACAACAAAGAAGGGAAGAAAACAAAACAAACCAATTATGCTTATGCAAATTCCTTCCTGAACCATCAAGGTGAGCAAGAACAGAGCTGTCAGCAATAATGCCTAATGGCCAATGACAAACGCAGAATGAGTTAGAGCTAATGGTACCTGTGGGGGCAGCTGTGGTAGGGGAGGAAGCTAGGCTTTCACAAGTCACTGCTACGTGCCCACGTTCACAATGGCAGAACGTTTGTGAGTAGTGTGTATGTGTGTGTGTGTGTATGTGTGTTTTAGTGTTTATTGAGAACCTACATACCGATGACTTTCAGATAAGGTACATTATATTTTACCTAATTATCTTCAGTTCAGGCCTTTCTGGACTTTTGCTCTAATAGCATCTTAGACACAGTGCCACTGAAGCCCTTAACTCATCAAACTCCAATTGGCTTAGCGTAGAGCAGTCTTTCTCCAACTGTAATGTGCATATGAATAACCTGGGCATCTCATTAAAATGCAGATTCTGATTCAGTAGGTCTGGGGTGGGTCCAAGAGTCTGCATTTCTAACCAGCTCCTCCAAGAACCACACCTTGAGAAGTGAAGGTGGAAGTTTAAGAGTGTGGCTTCTGCATCCAGACCAGCTGGGTTCAAATCCTGGCCCTGTACATTAGTTATGTGACCTTTAACAAGCTACCAGGCCTTTCAACACTTCTTTGTAAAATGGGGATGATAAAAATAGCAAAGAATAGTGTCCACCTCTAAGGGTTCTTGGGTGACCTAAATGAGTTTATGCATTTAAAATGTTTACACAGTGGCTGGCGTGTAGTAAACACTCAATAAATATGAACTATTGTAATCTTCTTATGCCTTACCCAATAATTGAACATTTTTTCCTCACTGGGAACAACATACTGTGTGCTTTATTGTGATCATAGATATTAATTCTCACAACTCTGTGAGGTAATTGGTCTTACTTTACAAAGAAAACCAGGTTTAATGAGGTCACCGAACTAGTTGGAAGTAGAATTTGAAGGCAAGCTATCTGATTTCAGAACCCACAACATCTATGCTGTGAGTGTCATGAGAGAATCCATGACTGTATCCTCAGGAAGCTAGCACAAAACCAGTATGTACTTACTAGGTGCTCAAAAAGCATTTGTTGAGTGAATTACCTAATAGGTATTTTTGCCCTGAATTTAGAGATAAGTCAACGAAAGTTCAAAAGAATTTCAAAACGTGCCCAATTACACCACAAATGGGAGGATTGGGATTGAAACCCAGATCCCCTATGTATAAAGACAGCTGACAATTCTCATCACAGAAATAATCTTGACTTTACCCGCTAGGAGAGATGAAAGTGGGTCAAGAAGACTGACTGGTGAGCAAGCACTTGAAAACTCAACGAGGGCTACTTGACTTGTTTTGAGGATAATTGACCAATGGAAAGCTAAAATTAATGCACTTGCTCATATGAAACTTCTTTGCCAAAGTTCCCCCCCGCTCTGTTGGAGCTTCTAAGGGTATCAGAATCACTAACCCATGCTTCCTTACACTTTCAGCTAATGGGTTAATGGAAGCTGCTTTAACAGTCTTATATAACTTTTAGAGGATATCTTAGTTTGGGTTCCCCCAAGAATTCAATGCAAGTAGTCTATTTGGGAGGTTTGGGAAACACAAATAGGAGAATGTAAAAGTGATTCAGACAAGGGAAGGCATCCAATAAGGAGTATATTATCAAGCATCTACTCACAATAGATAATTGGAAATTAGTCCCATGGGGAAGTTCTGGGAAATGGTGTAAAACACAGGTCTCGAATTTACCACACATGAGGGGAAAGGGAGCTGAGGTACGTATACTCCAATAGCCAAGAGTCATTGGTTGAAGGCTGCTCTCAGGGGTGTTAATTCCTTGGCACTTCAAGCCTGCCACACATAGGAGCATAGTGGCCCCCACTGTTCCAGAAAAAGCCATCTGGCACAGAAATGTAGATGCTGCCATTTGGAAGTCAGTGAGACCCAGTACTCTGAAATGGTAGAGTTCAAGGGATATGGACAGGAAACCAAAAGAGCCTGCTAAAAAAGAGCTTCCCACTACAGCAGCTCACCAGGAGGGGAGTTATATGGGGAAAAAATTACCTACTTGTCCAACTGGGGTTGTTGGGGAAAGGCTAGGTGTTGCACAGTCATTTCCAGAAAGAGGGATGCAGGAGACAATGGACCACATCTACCAGGTAGATTGTTGGTGAGTGGCCCATGTCTGTACCTCTTAACCCTGAATTCAATTAAATGGATTCTTGAATTTGGTTGTGGGAAAGGGGATAAGAGGATCTGTACTTGGGGGATGGGGGCTGGTAAGAGAAGGCTCAGAGGAGGCATCCTGTATGTGTTATTAGATTTGTTCTTAATCCCAGAAGGAAAGAATACATATATTTTCTGAAACATCAGTGTTTTCCAGAATCAGTGAGGTCATGGAAACCGTAATCTTTGCCATGTGCTCTCACAGCCACAGTTATGCTAATTAAACCAGGAGGCTCTGGTGAACATGGTGAAATCAGACTTGAGTCTGGGGGCTGGAGGGGAGTGGGAAAGCATTTGGAGGCTTCAGCAGTTGTTTCTGCATTCAAGGCTTAGGTATGAGGCCAATTGGCCCCTGATCTTCCTTTTATTTTCCTGACGCCTGGGCCTTGGAATCTGCCCATACTCCAGAGTGCGGAGTAGCAGACAGCAAGATACACCGTTGCTGTTAATCTGATCCATCATCACCAATGACAGGAGGGAAATCATTCTAGGATGGTTTTAAAACTGGATTTGGGGTCTAGAGGACTTCAGATGTTATTTTTACTCAGTTTCTTAAACAAATGGGCTCTGATGCTTTTGTGGAATTACAGTAATGTGGACCTCAAGAGGCCACGAAAACCATTCATTAGCATTTGGAGCTCTGCTTCTGAAGGCAGAGTTAAAATATTGAGTATACTTTCAAACCGTCATAGAACATTTATTCCAAAGACATCTAAGAACCTAGGGAAGGTAGATTTATTCTGTGTGTCTATGCAATCCTGTCTCTTTCTTTCTGTTTCCTTCTCCTTCCTGCCATCCCTGGTTCTCCACATAGAAAATGTCTTTAAAGCATAGAGTGGGTCTGTGTATATTTGCATAACAGCAGTACTCTATATAAAAATAAATCCTGAATAGATTGCTCTATTGTATACATGTGTGGGTATACATGTCACATACACGGATTTATTTTTCCAAGAACAAATGTCTTAATGTTTCTTTTCCTTGAGAAAAATTACCAACCGCCAGATTCTCAAATTCCATGTGGAACTTTGCAATAACAGAGATAATATATGTTAAAAGCCACAAAGAAATGAAACATAGCGAGGACTCAGATTTTTGTTTCAAATAGCCCTGAATTTCCAAAGAAATTTTCCTTCTACTTTACAAGTCAAGAAGAAAGCTATTCTCGGCATGACTTTGTCCTCTACAGTAGGTAAACAATCTTTGGGACACTGGACAGTGATAAAGTAACCAAGGCTCATTCTTTCCCTGAAGCAAAGAGAGGCTCTGGCAACAGGATTGCTGCCAGACTGTGGAAAAACACAGCTTTGGAAACAGACTGTACTGAGTTCAAATCCAAACCCTGCCACTTACTTGAGCAAGTTTCTAAACCTCTTAGAATCTGTTTCATCATCTAGAAAATGGGGCTATTCACGCCTACATCACAGGGTTATTATGAAGATTAGCTAGACTGTATGTGAAAGCACCTGGCACAATGCAGGTGTCAAGAACTGCAAAGGGTCTCAGATTTTACCCTGCTTGCAAACTAACAAGCTAGCCTGCCACAGTTTCATGGGTGTTGGCAGAAGATACAAGACTCCTGGGGCAGAGATAAAGGACAGTTTCTTAGAGCAATAATAGTAGCCAGATTGTTAGCATTTTTTGCATCAGTTTCCCAAACCCCAGTTCCCACAGGGGATGTGAAGAGGGTCAGGTGATACTTGCATATACAAGTGGGTTTTATCACAGGAGAGGAACTGGGGCAGGTTGGGGTGGGGAGTGGTGGATCAAGGGGATGTATGGGGGAGTAGGCCCTGGAGAGACAGAGGAATGCTCTTTTTGGAAGAGGATGGAAAGTGGAAGAATATGGAATAAGACCCCAGTAAAATGAGGAGGTGGAGAGGAATTAGGTTGAAGGATGTCTAATGGCTTCTAGTCTTGTACTGAGAAAGGGAATAGACCTGTGACCTAGATGATATTTTCCAAAAATGGCCTTAACAATATTTCTAGTTCCACACGTTTTTACAGAACCTTGCTACTCCCCCATCAAGTAGTGGAGTCTATTTTTCCTCCCCATGAACCTAGGTGGGCTTTTGTAACTGCCTCAACAAACAGAATGAGCAGAAGTGATGTGTGACTTCTAAGACTAGATTAGAAAAGGCAATGTATCTTCCACTTGGTTCTCTCTATCTGGAGATGCTCATCCTTGAAACTGAGCCACCATATTGTGAGGAAGCTCAAGCTACACAGAGAGGTCACGTGTATGTGTTCTGGCCAACAACCCCAGCTAAGGTCCCAGACATGTTAGCAAAGGAGCCTGCAGATGATTCTAGGCCCCCAGCTGTCAAGTCAACATCAGCTTCTGAGGCCCCACAGTGTAACAGAGATAAACCATTTCTGCTGTGCCCTGTCCAAACTCCTGACTCACAGAATCCGTGAGTATAGTAAGTGGTTGTTTTATGTCACTGAGTTTTGGGGTAATTTGTTATGCAGCAATAGATGACCACAACCACCAGGCTAGGGAGTGGCAAGGCTTCTTAAATAGAGCTGTGGTGAGACTGTGTCTTTTAGGAAGAAATGAAAAGTTTTCAGTGGAGTGGAGCCTACCTGAGGAATGTGAAGAACAGATTTGTACAGGCAATAGGCTCAGTATGTCAACATTCTTGAGCCAAGCTCAGACCCCAGAAACAGTGGATGGTCAGATCAGGCAGGCAGAGTGAAAGAAAGCCCCTGCCTTCTCAGCGTCTCCAACTCATTATCCCAGCAGCATCTCTAACCATGATCCCCGACTAATTGCCACACCTTCTCCTTCTGCCAATCTGCATTCTTCTTCCTTATCTCCTGTCTTGGGAAAGTCAGCAGCACTAACCAGCCACCCAAGCAGGAGACTGAGGCATGTCCCTCTGAAACTGAACCCTTCTTCTTTACCCCCAGGCATGTGCCACAACTCCCTGGCCCATTCTTCTTTGAATAAATTACTATTTTAAAAAAGTGTAACAGCATCAACATTTAAAACTTACAAACTGCACTGTACAGAAATATAACTTTCTTTATTTCTTACTCTTGAGCTCCTAGCTCCATTGATGGTGCCAATTACAGACATCTCAGTTTCTTCTTGCTTTAATTGCTTCTTTCAGGTAGTTAGCTAGTTTTTCAGTTTTGCCTCTCTATCAAGGATTCTTCCTCCTCTTTCTTCCCCAATATAGTAGCTAGGTGCATTTTTATAGTTGGGGGAAGATGGCCTGGTCCTCCGGCTGTTCTCTGGGGGTGGCTTGCCCACCTGATCACTTGGCATCCTGCCCTGGTCTCCACTGAGGTGTGGCTGGTCTTTCAGTCATTGTGCTGGCACCCCCTGCTGTTGATCATGGCCCTTGCCATTGCCTCCATTCCAGGGTCCCCAAATTCTGCAGGGTCCCCTCAGGCCTTCTCAAGTACATCTGCCCTCTCAATGCTTCCATGCCCAAGTCGGGGACCTAGGTACTCTCTCCTGCCTGCTGAAGTATGCAAGCCTATGTGACTGCTATTGCTTCACTTCTCTCTCCTCAGGGAGGATGAAACACTGCTATCGCAGGGTTCTCTGAGATGCTTGTATTAATTCAAGATGGATCTGGTAGGATGGTCACTTACCCTGATGCTTTCAGATTCTCCCAACGCTATATAGATGTCTCCACCACCCCTTACTTCTGCCCCCTATGCCCTATTTAGAGTGTGGAAAGGGTTGGCAGGCAGGGGGACATTTGCTTCTTCCTTTCTCTGTGGCCACCTTCACCTCCACAACTGGATATTCTCTCTCCTGTGTGCAGGAGCTTACCTTACTTACGTTGTGTCCTCATCCTTCCTACTCTATGGCTTTTCCACGGTCAACCCTCTAAACTTTGGTTTCTGTTTTATAGGAGCCCAACTTTGGGAATCCGGAGAAAACTCTTTTCTTCCCCTTGTTAGTCTGGCTTTCAAGACTAATGTTCCAGTAAAGGCTTTTAAAAATCTAGTTGAGTTTCACCAGTTCGGATCCTGGGCGTGGACATGGCACCGCTCATTAGGCCGTGCTGAGGTGGCGTCCCACATGCCACAACTGGAAGGACCCACAACTAAAATATACAACTATGTACCAGGGGGCATTTGGGGAGAAAAAGCAGGGAAAAAAATCTAATCGAAATTGAAAGCTAAGCAATGATTAATTTGTCCTATGCTGTATCTACCTCCTCCCAGGGCAGTAAGCCTCCATCTCATGGCATAAGCTTAACAAGTGAAGCACAGCAAGTGATTTTCTTTTCTTTCTTTAACAAAAACTACCTACCAAAAAGGGAAAACACATTTGGATAATATTTTAGAACATTATCCTAATATCTAAGCTAAGTTGAAGAATAAAGTCATGGGAAGTTGTGGCGTATTGGCTTCTATTTTTAATTTTATCTACTCTAAGAAAACGAAAATTGGTTTGTCAATAATTAAAATATTGAGTTATTTTTATTGCATTTTGCATAAATCTGAATTCAAGTTATCATTATCCGGAGGCGAATTCTCAAGCAAGAGGGAGAAGTTTTTAAATATTGCCTCGACTATACCATGTACAACATTTTTAAAGTGTTTTCCCAGGATAGAAGAAGGAAGATCATGAATTTAGAAGACAAAATGCTCACCGTCAATCATCATCTGATGGACTTAGAACACTCACCAGAAGTCACAGCTGTGTTAATGACAATTTGATTTCCCAGTGTGTACATGACCTTACAATTTTAGGCTGCATTTCTTAAAACTTGGAAAACATGTGGGAAAAGAGGAGCTTTGTGTGTGGATGAGATTAGAGTGGGCAGGCGGTTCTGTTGGGCTATTGGAACAGAGCCATAAAGGGTCTCTATCCCTAATTACCTTCCCCAACCAGGTGCCAAGGTGCTAAACATTTCACCATTAGAGAGTTATTCCTCTAACTTAGGAATTACCCTAACCAGCAATCCTCTTTTAAAATCCTCTCATTAGCTTCAACAAATATTTAATAATTACTACATACAAATCACCACACTAGGGCACAAAGATGAGTTGGGGATGGGGGTGGGATGGGCAGAGATGAGGAAGAAGCAACAAATTAATTTATCAAGTCAGCAACACCTTGGTATGACAGTTTTTCAAGAGGTTTTTCCTTCCTTTGGAAATTAGGCTTAATGAGAACCTTGGGTGTCTGAAGAGAGAGCAGGAAAAAGGAGGAGAAATAGAAGATGGGAGTTGGGTGGAGGGTGGAGAAGCTGCTAGAAACTATCATGTTTCCTTGATTTAAGTTGTAATTTCTCCCTCCCTCACATCCACACATATTTTAATATTTCTCAAGTCAGGATTTATCCTACAATCTATAAATAGATTTAATGAAGAAGTACATTTCTTCTTTTTCTTAAGTTATAAAATTGAGCTTGTTATTAAATAACGCTTCTTATAACCCATGGCATGTAATACTTAGAATTTAGTAGTATTTTCCATTGAAATCTTTATTGAGATAATTGTAGATTTACATGAATTCCTAAGATATAAGACAGAGATAGCCTGGGGACTCTTTATCCAGTTTCCCCCAATGGTAACATGCTACAAAACTATAATACAATATCACAACCAGAACATTAACATTAATACAATCCACAGATGTTAATTGGATTTCCCCAGTTTTACTAGTACTTGGGTATGTGTGTATGTGTATTTAGTTCTGTGTAGTTTTAACACGTGTAGGTTTGTGTATCCATCACCACAGTCAGGATACTAAACACTTTCATTATCACAGAATTCCTTCATGGGGCCCTTTTATAAACACACCCACATCTCTCTCACCCCTTCACCCCATCCCTAACCCCTGTCAACCACTAATCAGTTCTCCATTTCTAAAATTTTGTCATTTCAAAAATGTTATATAAGTAGAATCATACATTATGTAACATTTTAGGATTTTTTTTTCTCTTGGCATAACACTCTAAAGATTCATCCAAGTTTTGTATCAGTAGTCTCTTCCTTTCTATTGCTGAATAGTTTTCCATGGGATGCACGTACCACGGTTTGTTTAAATATTCACTCTTGAAGGACATCTGAGCTGTTTCCAGTTTTGGGCTATTAGATCAGTAATATTTATTGAGCACCTGCTACGTATGTTAGGCACTTTTGTATCTGTTATCCCAACTAATCTTTACCCCCCAAAATCCTTGTGAGATAAACAGTATCTGCACTTTATATATTAAGAAATTGAGGTTTTAATGCCAATTAACATGACAAAGTCACACAATTGGTAAGTGGCACAATCAGAATTCATACTCAGATCTTCAATCCCCAAGCCCATGAGCTATTTGCTAGTTGATTTGATGGTTTTCCCCTTGGGCTAGCATGAGCATCAGGGCTGGTGCTGGCCTAAATGAGCCCAGAGTGAGAGCACTCAGGGCTATTTATACATCCCCAGGTTTCTCCATTATTTTCCCACCATAAATCAGGACAAGCCTGAGGAACTGGGCAGTGAAATGTCTGGTAGCTCACCTGCCTGATGGACTTCTGTTTTAGAGGTGCCTGTGCTTAAAAGGTCATCAAGAAACCAAATAACAAGGTGAAGGTGAGATTTGGTTTCCCCCATTCTGATAAACATTCAATTGTTTCTTGTGCTCTTTTCCGACTTTCTCTTCCAGCTGACAAAAGTAGCAGGGGAGTGGTAGTTAAACTGACACATTGTCATTCTGAAAACAAATGACTGGAAATGCCATGCCAGCTCACATAGTTCCAGAAAAAGCTTCAGAGCGGCCTATCTGCCCAGGGGAGGGACACATTCTGCCTGTCATAACTCAAGCACAGTCTCCTGGAGGAATGAGTATGCCTGTCAATAATGAACCAGCTCTCTGAGGGGACAGCCTTCAGGAAAAGAGGCACATAGATGCTATCTACTTTTGGACTTCAATGCTAGGACAATTCCTAAGCCCTCTCTCCTAATGAGAGTGCCTCTCCCACCAGCCTATCACCTACAACTGCCTCTTCCACTTCACACCCCTGAAACCAATCAGAAATTCTGGAATTGTGGCAACAGTTTCCATCAGAAATTGTGGCAATAGCAAGGGGGCATATGTAAATCTCAAGGGGGAAGTTAAAACTGCAATGAGATATCACCAGACATCCACCACAACGGCTAAAACTAAAAACACTGACAACACCAAGTGCTGACAATGTGCAAAGCAATAGGAGCTCTCACATATTGCTGATAGGAACAAAAAATAATATGATCACTTTGGAAAACTGTTTGGCAATGTCTACTAAAGCTAAACATACGCATCTCTTATAGCCCAGCAGTCGACTCCTAGGCATGAACTCAAGAGAAATGAATGTTTATGCCCACCAAAAGACATGTACAAAAACGTTCATAGCAGATTTATTCATAATAGCTCCAAACTGTGAAAACTCAAATGTTCATCAATGGGACAATGGATAGATAATTGTTGGATATTCATACAATAGAATACTAAACAGAAAAAATAATTACTGATATATACAGGAGCTGAACTCAAGAGTACATTCTGTGTGATACCACTTATATGAAGCTAGATAAGAGGCAAAATTAATATATGGTGATATAAGTTAGAGTAGCCGTTACCTCTGGAGGAATGGGAGATGGTTACTGACTGAAAGGGGGCATAAGGAAGTAAGTAGGGCGCTGGAAATGTTTCTATATCTTGATCTGGGTGGTGGTTACTTGAGTATATATATAGGTAAAAATTCATCAAGCAAAACACTTAATATTTGTATACTTTATACACTTTACTATATAAATATTATGCCAAAATTGTAAAAGTTTAAAAAAATGCAAAGGAGAGTTGCTCCTCCATTCTCCTCAGGGGACACTGGCTCAGGCCAGCCTTCTTTCCTGTCATCCTCCTCGTCTAGGGATCTGTAGACACCGGAACATGTGGCAGAGCCAGTTGACTGCTCCACCCAACGGATATTTGGGGAAGCCAAATTGATACAATAGTAGGCATAATTAGGGGGAAACCAGATGAGAGATTGGCACTGCAGCCTGAGGCAGGATAAGCACTTCATGCTAAAATGCCTCCAGAGACTTTTCCTGTCTCCTGTTAACAAAAGGGTGACTCATGCTGAGGCGGAGATGGAGGAATTATTTGAGCATGGATGATTTCCGCTCCCTTGGAAACGTGAGTTCCGAAGACAGACAGAAAAACACACACACGCTCGCTCACACACACACACCCCAGGGATCTACGTCTGATAGGCGCTGATTCCAGAGGGATTTAGGTACTCAAAATGAGAGATAGAGATTAAAAAAACATCAGCAGGGTGTGCCAAACTCACATAACATATGCGTTTCTTGTTTTTATTTATCTATTTCTAATTTGCACACAGGAAAATTCACTCTTTGTGGTATACGGTTGTATAATCTTGAACAAATGCATACAGCTGCGTAACCACCACTACTATTAAGACACAGAACAGTTTTATCACACCAAAAAATTCCCTCGAGGTGTCCCTTTGTAATCAACCCCTTGTCCCTCCCAACCCTGGCAGCTGCTGACATGTTCCCCGTCCCTATAGTTTTACCTTTTCCACAATGTCACATAAATGGAATCATTCAGTATGCAGCCTTTTGGGTCTGACTTCTTTCCATTAGCATAAGGCCTTTGAGAATCATCCAGGTTGTTGTCTATATCAATAGTTCATTCCATCTTATTGCTGAGTAGTGTTCCATGGTATGGATGTAGCACAGCTGGTTTAACCATCCACCAGCTGAAGGACATTTGGGTTATTCCTAGTTATTGGCAATTGTGAATAAAACTGCTACAAATATTCATGTATAGGTTTTTGTGTGAACATATGTTTTCATTTCTCAGGTAAAAACCCATAAGAGGGATTGCTGGTGAGTGTAGGTTTAACTTTATGACACCAACAAACTGTTTTCCAAAGTGCTTGTACCATTTTGCTTTCCCATTAGGAATGTATGGGAGTTCCAATTGTTCCACATCCTCACCAACATTTGGTATTTTCGCTTTTAAAAATTTTTAGACATTGTAATAAGTGTGAAGTAGTATCTCATTGTGGTTTTAACTTGCACTTCCCTAATGAAGGTGAGCATTTTTTCATGTGCTTATTTGCCATCCGCATATCTTCTTTGGTGATGTGTCTGTTCAAATCCTTTGCCCATTTTTTAAATGGGATGTTTGTTTTCTTATTGCTGAATTTAGAGAGTCCTTATTCTGGTTACCAGTATTTTGTCAGAAGTGTGAGCTGCAAATATTTTCTCCCAGTCTATAGCTTGTCTTTTCATCCTCTTAAGAGTACCTTGTTTTTCCCCCCTAAAGATTGGCGCCTGAGCTAAGAACTGTTGCCAATCTTTTTGTTTTTTCGCTTTTTTCTCCCCAACCCCCCCACCAGTACATAGTTGTGCATTCTAGTTGTGGCATGTGGGACCCCACCTCAGCGTGGCCCGATGAGCAGTGCCATGTCTGCGCCCAGGATCTGAACCAGCGAAACCCTGGGCCACTGAAGTGGAGTGCACAAACTTAACCACTCGGCCACAGGGCCAGCCCCCAAGAGTATCTTTTAAAAAGCAGAAGTTTTTGATTTTGATAAAGTCTAATTTATTGATTTTTTTTCTTTTATGGGTCATGTTTTTCATGTCATATCTAAGAACTCCTTGGGTCACAAAGATTTCCTTCTATGTTTTCCTAGAAGCTTTATAGCTTTATTTTTATGTTTTATATTTATATATATGATCCATTTTGAGTTAATTTTTGTATAAGTTGTGAAGTTGGGTCAAGGTTCATCTTTTTGCATGTGGATGTCCAATTGTTCCAGTACCATTTATTGAAAAGACTATCTTTTCTCCCTTGAATTGCCTTTGCAACTTTGATTTAAGTCAATTGACTATATTTGAGTGGGTTAATTTCTGGACTCCATTTTATTCCATTGATCTATGTTTCTATCCTTTTGACAATACCACACTGTCTTGATTAATGTGGCTTTACAGTAAGTCTTGAAATCATAGTGTGAGTCCACTGACTTTTTTCTTTTTCAAAATTGTTTTGGCACTTCCAGTCCATTTGCTTTCCCATGTAAATTTTAGAATCAGCTTATCAATACCTACCCAAAAAAATCATGCGGGGATTTTGATTGGGATTACATTGAATCTATATATCAATTTGTGGAGAATTGACATCTATAGAGTTTTCCGATCCATGAACATGATATATCTTCCCATTTATTTAGATCTTCTTTGATTTATTTCTTCAGTGTGTGGTAGCTTTCAGCATACAGATCCTGCAGATACTTTGTCAGACTTACACTTAAATGTTTCACTTTTTCTTGATGCTGTTGTAAATAGTCCTGTTTTTAAATTTTGAATTCCAATTGTGTATTATTAATATATAGAAATAGACTGAATTATTGTATATTTGCCTTGTATCCTGTGACCTTAATAACTCACTTATTAGCTCTAGGAGCTTTTTTTGTAGATTCTTTGGGACTTTCTACATAGGCAATGATGTCGTCTGTAAGTAGAAACAAGTTTAATTCTTCCTTTCAAATCTGGAAGATTTTTACATATGCATTTTAAGGACAACCCCATCCCTGGGGAAAATTTTCTGTTCCAAAAGCCAAACTTTCTAGTTCTTAAGATATTGCCCATCTCTCATATTGCACACTAATAACTAAAACTGGAGACCAACTAAACTACATCAGTCAGGATAGGTTAGGTTTTGCTGTAGTAAAAAACAGCCCCGATATCTCAACAACAATCTCTTACAATAAAAAAGATGTAAAATCTTGCTCATAGTATAAACCCATTATTGGTTGACAGGAGGACTCTGCCCTTCATGGCCTCTCAGGGACTCAGGCAGATAAATCAGCCGCTGTCTTAGATGTTGCCTGTGACTATGCCAGAGCGAAGGAGAAGTCCAGAGAATTTTTCACAGAAGATTCATTGGTCAACCCAGAAGTGACTCACATACATTCTGCTCACAAATCATTGACCAGAACAAGTCGCATGACCCCACTCCACCACAAAGGGGTTAGGAAATGCAATTCTACCATAAGCTTAGAGGTGGAGAGCCAGAAATATTTGGTGAAGAGCACTAATGACTATCAAGGCACACACACACACGCACATACACATACAGGAAGATAAGACATAAAAGTCATTCTAATGCAAGCTAGAAAGTGGTATGTGCCTTTCAAGAGGTATAGAGAAAGTACAATTGGAGTTAAGAGAAGGTTTCTCTTGTACGAGCTCAGGGGAGGCCCCAGGCAGCAAGAACCTTTAAAACTAGACCTTGAAAGATGTTAGAAATTAGATGTTCAGTACGTTTATATTCCATAACATAGTATAGTAGTTAAGAGCAGGAGTTCTGAGGCCAAATTGTCTGGCTTCAAATCCCAGATGTGCTCAATACTAGCTGTGTGACCTTGGGCAAGCCACTTAATTTCTCTGTGCCTGTTTCCTCATCTATAAAATGAGGCTACTAAAAGTACCTGCTTCAGGATTAAATGAGTTAATATTTGTAAAACTCTGGACTAGCACCCAGCACTAAATGCTATAAATGGTAAGCATACACGCCAACACACACACATCCCTGTCTTCAACCAATTTTAAATCCTCGAGATTTTTAAATACAGAGACTAGATAAGAAAAAAAATTAGAAAATTAGTTATCTCTGGTGAAATTTACCCCTGGTTCCAGAGCAAGGGCTACAAACTAACAAAGCCATCCATTCACTATCTCCTTGACCCTGAAGCACTGAGCAGGGCTCTTCCTTTCACTTTACAACCAAAAGTTCAAATCAGATTTCTTAGCTGGAGGTCGGCATTTTCCCTTCCCTGTCCAGAGCAATATCAGCTGAGCCTTTCCTAGGAGATTTTCCTTTCTGACTTTGGAGACAAACTCTGTTTAGGAAAGTCTTTTCACCAAGCTGTGTGAAAATAAACCTTCACTCATCACCTGCCTGGGGATGTCTTTGAGTACCGAGGAGTAGAGACCCCGCAGGACATATAAGCATGCCACAATAAGGAATTTTATCAGAGACACTCTATCAGGAAAAGGATGGAACCAGCAGTAGGAGATCTCCACATCTCTTTGAAGATGATCAACTAAAGAAATATTTCTACTGTAAATGGGAAAATCATAAATCTCAAAAGTAGAGTAATAATGAAAACTTCCATTGGTTTAGCTTGTTTGAATGAATAAAGCTCTTTCAAGTATACTCCTGTGTTTGAGTCTCATAACAACTCTCTAAGGAATGCAGAGTTGGAGCTTAGTATTCACTCTCATTTCACAGATGAGAAAACTGAGACTCAGAAAGGGGAAGTGACTTGCCCGTGACACTGTAGCTGGTAAGTCATAGAGGAGAAACTTGAACTCAGAGCTCTTTCTCATCATTATTTCTAAGGTCCTGTTTCTAAAAAGGTGGAAGGCATACTGCCAGGGTGGTGCAAAATAACTTAATTTTATATTTGATATATTTATTAGCAAAATGTAAAATGAGAACAAACTAGCAATTTGAAGGTTGCCTTTTCAATAAATTTGATTTGTTTAAAACATTAGTCAATTTAAAGGAAATCTTAAGCAATGGCACATAGATATGGCAAAAATTGTGAAGATAGTCCCCAAAGGACTGAAGGCTGGAAAACCTGCTGCAAGGTGGTCAGAAAGGACAGTGATTTGGGTATGGGTGCTCTAGGCTTGGCTCTGTCACTAAAGGGCTTTGTGACCTTGTACTAGTCATGACCTCTCTGAGCTTCAGTCCTATCCTATGTAGAACGAGAAGGTTAATTGCAGTTACTTCTGGAGCCTCTCCAGCTGGACTCTTTTAAGATAAAAGCTGGGTGTTATGTCCAAGAAGTGTGAAGGGCTGCGTTTCTTTGGCCCCCTTCTTCTGCAGTCAGCTTTCATTTGCCTGAAATAAAGCCGACAGGAGGCTGCTGGATCCAGGGCACATTCTTCTGTGTCAGCTGCTCAAGATCTTTCCTCAGGAGCTTCTAAGGAGGGCCCCTTCAGCAGCCTGGATTCTAAAATCTCTTTCCCTCTCCTTGGCGGTGTGCCCTGGGCCCGGCAGCCTGCTTAGGAGGGGAGAGCATGAGGGACAAAGAGGGAGGGAAGGGGTATCCACAGAGCCATCCTCCAATAAGAATGGAGCAAAAGGGAAGACTTGTAAGGATTCCAGCAGGGAGGAGATTTAGGGCAGCAGGAGGAAGGGAATTCATGACAGGCCCACTCCGAATGGGATCAGGGTCAGTGGGAAGGTTTTTTGGAAAGGAGCCAGGATTCCCATTTGAATGTGTTTTGAAGGTACTCGTGGGTGGGTAGATGGGTGGTGGCTCTCCTACCACTGAACCAGATCAGCACTCAGAACAAGGAGATACAGGAGGGTCACCATCAGCTCATGAAATTATGAGGAAACCCAGGACCACCCTGACCCTTTAGAACGTAATCTCTCTGTGCCTCAGTTTCCCTATCTGTGAAATGGACTTAATAACAGTAAATATCTCCTAAAGTTACGGTAGGAATTAAGTCAAATAATACATGTAAAGCCTGGCACATTGTAAGAACAAATGTTAGTTTATGTTTATTATTGATAATCTTAGACTGGGCAGCCAGGATAGTGTTCTAGCTTGGGGTTAGACAACCATGGGTTGAACTCCCAGCTTGGCCACTTCTTAGTCCTGTAACTTTGGGTTTCAGGTTCCATTGATAAAACAGTGATAGTAATAGTACCTCAAGAGAGAGTTGTTGTAAAGATTCCATTGCACGATAGCATAAAGCACTTAGCAGAATGCCTGCACATTGGAGTTGCTCCATGAATTAGAATGGTGACAGCATGGAGCTGCTCGCCCCAAGTCCTCCCTCGAGGAAAGCATCTTTGCTCCAGCTGTGGGGAGTGCTGCCAGCACACAGGACCACTGTCAGTGCCTTCAGGGCCTGTGTGGCCCTAGTAAGTTCTCTGAAGGCAGAACCTCCCACTTCTTTGGTGTCCCCAAGATATTCAGCACAGTGCTGCAAACAGAGTAGGTCAGTTCTAAACACTTATTGATGGGTGGACTAATTTAATGACTTACTTCCGAAATACAGAATATATTTCAATGGAGTCAACTTCGAAACATTTCAGACAAGAGGAAGGGAAAACTCCATGTAGCCTAATTCCAAGTCCACAGCAGGGATGAGGTTGCCCTTGCCAGCATCTCTCCCCAACTTAAGAGGGTTTTTTTGTGTTTCTTGTTTGTTTGTTTTTAAGATAGGATACAGAGCACCAGCTTTTTGGGGTCAATTTAGTTCTAGTCACAATCCCTCCACTCTCACCCTGGGCCTGGCTGGGAGGGAGGACACTAGCTTCGTGCTGACCTTGTTTCCAGTCAAGACTGCCTGTGAAAATGCAGTCTTGGCAGATGTGCCCTTTCAAGAAGATTTTTATCTTACAGAACTTGACAGATTTTCGGCCTCACTCTTTAATTTGAAGTTTCTCATGTTACCCCCTCCCCTCCTGCCATTCCAGCTTGGGTAATTTTTCTCTAAAGCGACAGTTTCTCAGTTGGTGGTTGCATTCCAGAGTGGGTTAATGTGAAAGGCAGAATTGCCACATCTTGAATAACTTAAATCAAAGTGAGGACTGAATATGGGATTGACCAGAATGTAGCATAGTCCTGGGCTTTTGAGCAGTAGTTTCCAAACCCCAGTCCATGGCGCAGGGCCAAGGTCCCACTCCCATGGAGCTACAATCCAATGGGGGTGTGGTAAAATCCAATAATGGCCACCATACTTTGCAGCTCCTCTCATCAAGAGGTGGCGTCTATTTCCACACCCCTTGAATCCGGGCTAGCCTTGTGACTTGTTTGACCAATGGAATGCAACAGAATTGATGCTGTGTCAATTTCTATCTTAGACCTCAAGAAGCCTTGACACTTCCACTCTTAAGCTCTTGGGATACCATGTGAACAAGCCTGGGCTAACCTGCTAGAGGATGAGAGAGCATGTGGAGAAAGCCCCTGTGCTCCAGCCTTCCCAATGAAGGCCATTATAAGCCAGCCAGTCCCAGCTGACCCATCAGCTGACAGCAGACACAAGAGCAGGCCCAGCCAAAATCAGCCAGGCCTGGCCCAAGCAGAGCTACCCAGCTGAGCTTAGGCCATATTGTCATCCTACAAAATTGTGAGTAATTAAGTAAGTGATGATTTATGTCACTGAGTTTTGGGGTAGTTTGTTTCATAATAAAACAGTTAAAGGGGGAGACTAACATAGGGGGAGACAGAAAGTAAAGGAGAACAAATAAAAGACCAAGATAATACAAATCACGACGTGTACAATAAAGGAAACAAACAGGGTGAGGTGATGGAGGACTCTGGGTGACAAATTTGGAAAAGATAGTCAAGAGAAGACCTCTCTAAAGAGGTGATATTTTTGCTGATACCCAAATGAGAGGAAGGAGCCAGTTAGGTAAAGACCCAAGGGCAGAGGAAATTGCAAGTCAAAGCCTGAAGATGTGTTTTCAAGAGAGAGAATAAAAGCCAGTGTGGCTGGAGCCCAGTGAGAGAGGGAGAATGCGGCCAGAGGTAAAGTCAGAGAGGTGGGCAAAGTGCAACAACAAACCACTGGAGGATTTTAAGCAGAAGAGTGACACCATCTGATTTCCATCTTTTAAAGGTCACTCTGGCTGCATGGAGGACGGATTGTAGGATGCCAAGAGTGGGAGCAGGAAGCTGGTTAGGAGGCTACTGCAAAATCCAGGTGAGAGAAGATGCTGGCTTAGACTAGGGAGGTATCAGTGGTGGTCATGAGAAGGGGTTAGATTCTGGAACTATTTTGGAGGGAAAGCTTCCTTACAGCACATATGCTGGCTTGAAACCAAAGTTTATTTGATCCATACGTCTAATAAAGTTCAGGTCACTGGTATTGCTTTACTATTCATATGCTTATTCCAAAAATTTTATTGAGGAGTTTTTAATAAGTGTATAATTTACTCATATTTTATACTAGTTTTATTGTTAATTATTAATAGGTACATAAGGTTTTCCTCATATATTAAAAAAGTGGATAAAACATAAATCCAGCATCTGGTTGTACACAGAATAGAATATTTGATTCATAATTCTTATATGCAAAATTTTGTGAATAGGATTAAAATTTTTTTCTATTCAGAAATTATTTTCAACATTTTTACTCAGAATCCCCATTATAGTTTCCCAAGATGTCAATATTTGCTTATAAACCATTTATTTAAAATGTTCTTTTTCTTAGAAGTTAATTTGGAAACACTTGTTTGTTTAATAGTTATTGAGGGGCCAGCCCCTTTGCCGAGAGGTAAGTTCATGCTCCGCTTCGGTAGCCCAGGGTTTCGCTGGTTCGGATCCTGGGCGTGAACCTATACAGTGCTGAGGTGGTGTCCCACATAGCACAGCCAGAAGGACCTACAACTAGAATATACAACTATGTATTGGGGGGCTTGGGGAGAGGAAGGGAAAAAAAGATTGGCAACAGATGTTAGAGCCAATCTTAAAAAATAATTCTTACTATTAGTGAAAAATAGCATAGTTTAGGGGCTGGCCCCGTGGCCGAGCGGTTAAGTTCGCGCGCTCCGCTGCAGGCGGCCCAGTGTTTCATTGGTTCGAATCCTGGGTGCCGACATGGCACTGCTCATCAAACCACGCTGAGGCAGCGTCCCACATGCCACAACTAGAAGGACCGACAACGAAGAATATACAACTATGTACCGGGGGGCTTTGGGGAGAAAAAGGAAAAAATAAAATCTTTAAAAAAGAAAAGAAAAGAAAAAAAGAAATAGCATAGTTTGGTGATTAAAATCATGGACTCTGGAGCCTGTCTGCCAGGTTCAAATTCCAATTCTACCATTTATCACTTGTGTGATCTTTGGTATGTTTTTACAAATGAAGTAAGAATAGTACTTCCTGTATGATGGTGTTGTGATTATTAAATTATTTAATACATGGAACACTCTTAGAATAGCCCCTGGTACACAGTAAGCACTCAGTGTTAGCTATTATTATTTAACATTGAATGCCTTGAGGATGCCAATCACTGTGCTACATCTTTGTTAGTGACACTATTTCAAAGGTACATTTAAAAATTAACAAAATAATCATATTTCAGATTTTCACTAATCCAGCATTCCCTTCCTAATTTTCTGTCTCTGTTCTGACTATATGTTGTCCAATAATGACTGACTGGTCCTCATGCTCACTGTACCCTTGGCCAGCACTAGCCTTGAGTTCTCAACTGTGGATTGCGTATGTAAGAAAAAAAGTGTCAACAGCACACTACATGGTGACTACGCCAGACACTCATGGAAAAGTTGCCTGTTGCTCCAAAAGAGGTGATTATAAGAGTTGTTCATGAGGTTACACTTCGAGACTAGGACTGAGGTTATCTTGCAGGCTTATTCAGTCAGATGTCTAGTGCCTGGGCTAGGAAGACTCAAATAGCACCTTTCTATCTCTATGTGGTCTCTCCCTGTGGCTTTTCCAACATGGCAGCCACAGAGTAGCCAGACTCCTTATATGGTGGCTCAGGATTCCAACAGTACCTGGGGAGGGAGGGAGGGAAGAGGAAAGGAGGAGGAGAAAGAAACCACACATGAGCCAGGCAGAAGCTGTATTGCCTCTTATGACCTAGCCTTGGAAGTCACATATCAGTCACAACTAATATTGTCACAAAGGCCCACCTCATGTTCAAGGGGAGGCAACATAGACTTCACCTCCTGATAGGGGGTAGGGTGGCAAGGTTCTGGGAGAGCATGTGGGACTGGAAAATTATGACCATTTGTGGAAAATATGCTCTGCCACAGACGCAAAGAGCCAGTCAATCAAAGCATGACCTGTGCTGGCCAAGGAGATGATACCCGCCATGAACAAAAAGCCATAGGTCCACTTGAGCTGGTTTAACTTGTAGCTTTACCTGCCTTTATCAGGTTAAGAGAGAGAATGATTATGGGAACGAGGGGAAGAAAGAAACCCATATTTATTGAGTAGCTATTATGCCCTGATTGCTTCACACAAAGCTGACTGTAGATCAACAACTATTCAGTTCATGAATCTTCAAGGTGGCAATTTGAATATCATTCAGCTGGCCAGTTTTTGTGATCTATGCCAGCCTCAGCTGATTGCTGGGCTTGCTCCTGCATCATCAGCCAGCTGCCAGATCAGCAGAAGACCGGCCAACAGTCAGCTCAGGCACCTTGGTTCTCCCCTACATGGTCTCTGATCATATCATGGAAGGCGCCTGGACCAGCAAGCCCCATTAAGCAGGCACTTTTGAAGTCTCTCTCTTTTTTTTCTATTGAGGTAACATTGGTTTATAACATTATATAAATTTCAGTTGTACATCATTATATTTCAATTCCTGTGTAGATTACATGATGTACACCACCCAAAGACTAATTACAATCCATCACCATACACATGTGCCCAATCACTCCTTCCCCCAGCCCCCTTCCCCTCTGGTAACCACCAATCCAATCTGTCTCTATGCAATTGTTTGTTGTTGTTGTTTTTATCTTCTACTTATGAGTGAGATCATACGGTATTTGACTTTCTCCCTCTGACTTATTTCGCTTAGCATAATGCCCTCAAAGTCCATCCAGGTTGTCACAAACGGCCAGATTTCATCATTTTTTATGGCTGAGTAGTATTCCATTGCATATATATACCACATCTTCTTTATCCATTCGTCCCTTGATGGGCACCTAGGTTGCTTCCAAGTCTTAGCTATTGTGAATAATGCTGCAATGAACATAGGGCTGCATATATCTTTACACATTCATGTTTTCGTGTTCTTTGGATAAATACCCAGCAGTGGAATAGCTGGATCATATGGTAATTCTATTTTTAATTTTTTGAGGAATCTCCATACTGTTTTCCATAGTGGCTGCAGCAGTTTGCACTCCCACCAGCAGTGTATGCAAGTTCCCTTCTCTCCACACCCTCTCCAACACTTGTTTCCTGTCTTAATTATAGCCATGCTGAAGGGAGTGAGTTGATAGCTCATTGTAGTTTTGATTTGCAATTCCTTGATAGTTAATGATGTTGAATATCCTTTCACATGCCTGTTAGCCATCTGTATATCTTCTTTGGAGAAACGTCTGTTCAGATCTTTTGCCCATTTTTTAATCGGATTGTTAG
The DNA here is from genome assembly GCF_041296235.1 of Equus asinus. Taxonomy (NCBI): domain Eukaryota; kingdom Metazoa; phylum Chordata; class Mammalia; order Perissodactyla; family Equidae; genus Equus; species Equus asinus. The sequence goes on along the minus strand of NC_091820.1, from coordinate 13,166,491 downwards.
TTTTTTTGTTGTTGAGATGTATGAGTCCTTTGTATATTTTGGATATTAACCCCTTATCAGATATATGGTTTGCAAATATCTTCTCCCAATTGTTAGGCTGTCTTTTTCCTTGTTGATGGTTTCCTTTGCTGTGCAGAACATTTTTAGTTTGATGTAGTCCCATTTTTAAATTTTTTTATTGTTTCCCTTGTCTGGTCAGACATGGTACTTGAAAATATGCTGCTAAGACCAATGTCAAAGAGCATTCTGCCTATGTTTTCTTCTAGAAGTTTCATGGTTTCGGGTCTTACATTCAAGTCTTTAATATATTTTGAGTTCAATTTTGTGCACAGTGTAAGATAATGGTCTACTTTCTATTCTTTTGCATGTGGCTGTCCAGTTTTCCCAACACCATTTATTGAAGAGACTTTCCTTTCTCCATCATATGTTCTTGGCTCCCTTGTCAAAAATTAGCTGTCCATAGATGTGTGGGTTTATTTCTGGGCTCTCGATTCTCTTCCATTGACCTGTGTGTCTGTTTTTCTTCCAGTACCATGCTGTTTTGGTTACTATGGCTTTGTAGCATATTTTGAATTCAGGGAGCGTGATACCTCCAGCTTTGTTCTTTTTTCTCAGGGTTCCTTTGGCTACTCGGGGTCTTTTGTTGTTCCATGTAAATTTTAGGATTCTTTGTTCTATTTCTGTGAAAAATGTTGTTGGAACTTTGATAGGGATTGCACTGAATCTGTAGATTGCTTTAGGAAGTATGGACATTTTAACTATGCTAATTCTTCCAATCCAAAAACACGGCATATCTTTCCATTTCTTTGTGTCTTCTTCAATTCCTTTCAAGAACATTTTATAGTTTTCAGGGTACAGATCTTTCACCTCTTTGGTTAAGTTTATTCTTAGGTATTTTATTCTTTTTGTTGCAATTGTAAATGGGATGGTACTCTTAATTTCTCTTTCTGCTACTTTGTTGCTACAACTGATTTTTGTATGTTGATTTTGTATCCTGCAACTTGACTGTACTCATTTATTATTTCTAAAAGTTTTTTGGTGGATTCTTTAGGGTTTTTTATATACAAAATCATGTCATCTGCAAATAGTGACAGTTTCACTTTTTCCTGTCCCATTTGGATCCGTTTTATTTCTTTTTCTTGCCTGATTGCTCTGGCTAGGACTTCCAATACTATGTTAAATAAGAGTAGTGAAAGTGGGCATTCTTGCTGGGTTCCTGTTCTTAGAGGGATAGCTTTCAGTTTTTCTCCATTGAGAATGATAATAACTGTGAGCTTGTCATATATGGCCTTCATTATGTTGAGGTATTTTCCATCCATACTCATTTTATTCAGAGTTTTTATCATAAATGGATGCTGTATCTTGTCAAATGCTTTCTCTGCATCTATTGAGATGATCATGTGATTTTTATTCTTCATTTTGTTAACGTGATGTTAACATTGATTGATTTGGGGATGTTGAACCTTCCCTGCACCCCTGGAATAAATCCCACTTGATGCTGGTGTATGACCTTTTTAATGCATTGTTGTATTCGATTTGCTAGTATTCTCTTGAGCATTTTTGCATCGATGTTCACCAGTGACATTGGCCTGTAATTTTCTTTTTTTGTGTTGTCCTTGTCTGGTTTTGATATCAGGATAACATTGGCTTCGTAGAATGAGTTAGGAAGCTTCCCTTCCTCTTCAATTTTTTGGAAGAGTTTGAGAAGGATAGGTATTAAGTCTTCTTTGAATGTTTGGTAGAATTTACCAGGGAAGCCGTCTGGTTCTGGACTTCTCTTTTTTTGGGAAGTTTTTGATTACTGTTTTCATCTCCTTACTGGTGATTGGGCTATTCAAACTCTCTATTTCTTCTTGATTCAGTTTTGGAAGGTTGTATGATTTTAAGAATTTACCCATTTCTTCTAGGTTATCCAGTGTGTTGGCATATAGCTTTTCAAAGTATTCTCTTATACTCTTTTGTATTTCTGAGATGTCATAATTTCTCCTCTTTCATTTCTGATTTTATTTATTTGAGCCTTCTCTCTTTTTTTCTTGGTGAGTCTGGCTAAAGGTTTGTCAATTTTGTTTATCCTTTCAAAGAACCAGCTGTTGGTTTCATTGATTTTTTCTATTTTTTTTTTCCGTCTCTATTTCATTTATTTCTGCTCTGATTTTTATTATTTCCTTCCTTCTACTGATTTTGCACTTTATTATTCTTTTTCCAGTTCCTTTAGGGGCACTTTTAGATTGTTTATTTGAGATTTTTCTTGTTTGTTGAGGTAGGCCTGTATCGCTATAAAATTCCCTCTTAGAGCCACTTTTGCTGTATCCCATAAATTTTGGCATGTCATATTTTCATTTGTCTCCAGGTATTTTTTTGATTTGTCTTTTGACTCAATTGTTGTTCAGTAGCATTTTGTTTAATTTCCACATATTTTTGGCTTTTCTGATTTTCTTCCTGTAGTTGATTTCTAGTTTCATACCTTTGTGGTCAGAAAAGACGCTTGGTATTATTTCATTCTTCTTAAATTTATTGAGACTTGTTTGTGGCTTCATATGGGATCCTGGAGAATGTTCCATGTGCATTTGAAAAGAATGTGTATTCTGTGATTTTTGGATGGAATGTTCTGCATATATCTACTAAGTCCATCTGGTCTAATGTGTTATTTAAGGCCAATGTTTCCTTATTGATCATCTGTTTGGATAATCTATCCATTGGTTTAAGTGGAGTGTTAACGTCCCCTACTATTATTATGTTACTGTCTATTTCTCCTTTTATGTCTGTTAATAATTGCTTTATATATCTAGGTGCTCCTATGTTGGGTGCATAGATATTTAAAAGTGTTATATCCTCTTGTTGGATTGTTCCCTTTATCACTATGCAGTGCCCTTGTCTCTTGTTACAGTTTTTGTTTTAAAGTCTATTTTGTCTGATGCAAGTATTGCTACCCCAGCTTTCTTTTCATTGCCATTCTCATGGAGTATCTTTTTCCATCCCTTCACTTTCAGTTTGTGAGTGTCTTTAGGTCTGAAGTGTGTCTCTTTATGCAACATAAATATACGTCTTGTTTTTTATCCAATCAGCCACATTATGCCTTTTGACTGGAGCATTTAGTTCATTGACACTTAAAGTAGCTGTTGATAAGTATGTACCTATTGCCATTTTGTTACTTTTTTCTAGGTGTTTTAGTAGTTCTTCTCTTTTCCTTCCTTCTTTTCTAGCTCTCTTCCCTCGTGGTTTGATGACTTTCTTTAGTATTATGTTTGAGTTCCTTTCTATTAATTTTTTGTGTATTCAATATAGGTGTCTGGTTTGTGATTACCATGAGGTTCATGTATAATAACCTATGTATATAGCAATCTATATTAAGTTGATGGTGGTCTTTATTTTGACCTCTTTCTCAAAGCTCTACTCTTTTACTCCTCTCCTCCCACATTTTATGTTTTTGATATCATATCTAACCTCTTTTTTTGTGTGTTTATCCATTACCTTCTTATCATGGAAATAGGTTATTTTGGTACTTTTGTCTTTTGACCTTCACATTGTCTTCATAGATGGGTGATCTGCTACCTTTACTGTATTTTTGCCTTTACCAGTGATTTTATTGCCTTTTTGGGGGATAATTTTCTTATTCCTATTTGTGGTCTTCTCTTTCCTACTTAAATAAATTCCTTTAGCATTTCTTGTAAAACTGGTTTCTTGGTTATATACTCCTTTAATTTTTGCTTGTCTTGGAAACTCTTTCTCTCTCCTTCCATTCTGAATGATAACCTTGCTGGGTAGAGTATTCTTGGCCGTAGGTTTTTTCCCTTTCAGCACTTTGAATATATTGTGCCACTCCCTTCTAGCCTGTAAGGTTTCAGCTGAGAAGTCAGCATATAGCTTTATGGGGTTTCCTTTTTATGTCATTTGTTGTCTTTCTCTTGCTGCTTTTAGGATTCTCTTTTTATCTTTAGTTCTCAACATTTTACTTATAATGTGTCTTGGTGTGCGCCTCTTTGGGTTTATCTTGTTTGGTGCTCTCTGTGCCTCCTGTACCTGGATGTCTGTTTCCTTCCTTAGGTTAGGAAAGTTTTCAGCCATTATTTTTTCAAATAGATTCTCTGCCCCTTTGTCTCTCTCTTCTTCTTCTGGGATACCTATAATATGGATGTTAGTGTGCTTGATGTTGTCCCAGAGGTCCCTTAGAGTGTTCTCGTTCTTTTTCTTTTTTCTTTTATCTGTTCAGCTTGGGTGATTTCCTCTAGTCTTTCATCCAGCTCGCTGATCCTTTCTTCTGTATCATATACTCTGCTACTGAGTCCCTCTAGTGAATTTTTCATTTCCAGTACTGTATTCTTCATTTATGATTGGTTCTTTTCCATATTTTCCAATTCTTTGTTGAAGATCTGAGTTTGTCCATTCTTCACTCAAGATCAGTGAGCATCCTTACAACTTTTTGTTTTAACTCTTTGTCAGGTAGATTGTTTATTTCTGTTTCATTTAGTTCTTCTTTTAGGGTTTTGTCCTGTTCCCTTACTTGGAACATATTCCTTTGCCTCCTCATTTTGCCTCTTTCTCTGTGTTTATATCTATGTATTAGGTAGGTCAGCTACGTCTCCTGATCTTGGAGAGGTGACCTTATGGAAGAGATGCCTTTTGAGGCCCAGCAGTGTGCTTCCCTCTTGTCACCAGTTCCAAATATTCCAGGAGTGTCCCTCATGTAGGCTATGTGTGTCCTTCTGTTGTGGCAGGGTTGCTCTTGCTGTAGGTGCCCAGGGAGTCTAGGCTGTCCCCCTGGCCAGCTGGTTGTAATGCTCAGCCACATCTGGCTGCTATGGACCCTTTAGTCACTTTATTGGGTGTGGGGAGCCCCAGTACAGTTGGCTACAAGGTCTAATAGCACATTCTTGTTGCAGTTTTTCTGTTAAGTTTGTAGGCCCCCAGAGTGGCTGGTTGCTAGGCTCAGGGGCTTACAATTGCTGTAGGCCTCCAGCCTGCAAAGCTGTTGTCAGCTCTCTCAGGATTGCAATTGAGTGGGGCTGGCCCCAGGCATAGGAGCACCCAGTTGTTTCAGGCTTTGGAAGGGGGGGGGGCCAATCCCCTATGTGGCTCTTTGAGAAGAACAAGTCTTCTGCAGCTGACAAACCCCACCACCCACAGGGCCACACACACCATCAACACAGTCCTGCCCTGTGTGTGTCCTGACCCCCTGAAGTGGACCCAGTCACCTCACTGCAGAGACCCCACACACTCCACCAATGCCCCACACTCTCCACCTGCTCCTAGTGCATGCCCTCACCCTCAAAGGTGCACCCACATATCTGGCTACAGAGGATCCAGGCACCCAGCCTATGCAGGCCCACAAGTTGGCTGAGAGCTTGCTGTTGGGTGGGTCCAGTCCCTAGGGTAGGCTGCCTGCCCTGGGTGAGCTGGATTAAATCAGAGCTCTAGTGGGTGGGGCAGACCCTGGGCTAGGCTAACAGACCAGGGGAAGAACTCCAATGGCATCTGCCAGCATCTGTGTCAGCACACCTGTACTAGGTCACAATAATGGCTGCCACCAATGTCTCAGTCCCTGGAGAGGTCTTGCTTCTCACTAAGATGCTCCCAGAGCCTATCAGGTGAGTTTCTTCACCAAAGGACTGTGCACCTTTCTTTCTGGGGATTTTAGGTTGCTTTCCAAAATGGGTGAATTTTGGCCTGAGCCCTTTAAGAGCTGGATTTTTTTCTGCTTGTGTCCAATAGCTTTTCTGGGGGTATTCCCCATTGTTGTTAGTAGCTAGCAAAGCCAGATATTATGAGACTGATCTTGGTTGTCCTGAGACCAAAGGGCACTTATAGTGGTTATGCTCCCCAACTCAGCAATCCCCCACTCCTCTAGGGAAGGCTCCATACCTTAGGATTGCTCCTGGCTGGCCATGAAGCACTGCAGCTTGTGAAGGTGGCTTTTTTTTCTCTCCAGAAAGGAATTTCTACCTCTTCCACATCATTCAGGACTATCCCTTGCTGCAGGGGTTCTTTTTATTCAGTTTTCAGTTCTCTCTCAGGAGTAATTGTTCCCAGAGTAGCTGTGAATTTGTTGTGTCCATGGGAGGAGGTGAGTCCACCTACACTGCCATCTTGACACCTCTCCTGAAGTCTCTTATGTCATCATTGCTATTGTCTCATTGACCCAATCAAGTCACATGGCCAGACAAGATCCACAAACATTGCAAGAGTGTAGATACAGGGAAGGGAAGAATTTGCAGCCATTTTTGCAACTTACCCCAGCAGGAGATGTAAAATTTTGTTCACCAACTTCTCCACAATAATTTCTCACAGAAAAGAGGCACAGGGAGAGAAGGACCATGCTGGAGACTCCTTATGCTTCCCCTAGGAGAGCAAGGGAGGAGAAGGGGCACCCAGTCTCTGGGATTTCTAGTCACACTGGAGCAGCCCCACATGGTCCACAGCAGAAAGAGAAGTCCAGGGACCACTTCCAGCCTGGAATGAAGGCAGCATACTTTTACACAAGGATGAACTAAATGGGAAAAGAGCAGAAATTTTGCAACACTGGGGATTTGGGAAGTAGAGAGTGAATTTTGGTGTGTCACTGAGTGACAGTATGGTTAAGAAGCTGGTTCTGCAGCCAGACCTCATGGATAACAATTCTTGCCCTCTGCTGCTTACCTATTTTTGACCCTGGGATGTGATAATGCACATAAAACATCTTGAAAGTTCCCAGCACATAGTCAAGGATCCATGAATCATCATCATCACCATCGTCTGTGTGGAGGTTACTGAGTGGGAAGTGGTAGGAGAGAGGATTTTGATGAAGTTTTGTAACATTTCACTTGCCCTCCGATTCCCTTTTGACATTTCCTTGAGAAAGACAGAATAAAAGCCTGAAGTATTAATTTCTTTTTTGTCTGCTGGACTGTGTTTCTTCAAATGGGATGTCAGCCAAGCCTGGATATTTGGAGCTAAGGTTTATTTTGGGGTTACTCACACAAAATGATGTTCTCGTTTAATCCTCACAACCACTCTACAAAGTAGGTATTGTTATTCTTCCTTTACAGGTGAGGAAACAGAAGCCCAGGGAGGTTGAGTGGGTTGCTCAAGGTCACCTAGTATGCGGCAGATCCAGGATTCAAGTCTAGATCTACCAAAGCCCAAGTTCCATGCCTTTCCTTCCTTTCTTTTTAATTTTAATAGGAAAGTTTCTTTTCCTTTATTGCATTTCTTTTTTTTTTTAAAGATTTTATTTTTTTTCCTTTTTCTCCCCAAAGCCCCCCAGTACATAGTTGTATATTCTTCGTTGTGGGTCCTTCTAGTTGTGGCATGTGGGATGCTGCCTCAGAGTGGTTTGATGAGTAGTGCCATGTCCGCGCCCAGGATTCGAATCAATGAAACACTGGGCCGCCTGCCGCAGAGCGCGCGAACTTAACCACTCGGCCATGGGGCCAGCCCCCTTTATTGCATTTCTTTTACTTCAAAAACAAGATATGCTTACTGTACCTGGTGAAATAATCTGAAGATTTATAAATACAATTTAATATTTTTACTCCAAGACTCTCCCTCTTTAGTAGCACCAGCATGAGCGTGGTCCCTGCCTGCCCCACTTCCATCTTGCCAAAGTAACCAATGTTATCAACATGGTGTGTATCTTTCTACACAATTCTCCATACTCCTATAAACACATATACACATGTATAGAGGGGGTTAATTGCTGTTAATTTTTACAAAAATTGGATATTATAAATTACTCTACAACTTGCTTCTCTACCTTAACAATACATCACAGACTTCTTTCTAAGGCAATTAATATAGATCTAATTGATTCTTTGTAATAATTGCAGTCTACACTGTGGAAGGGACACACAATTTATGCAACCATTTTTCTATTGACTGATGTTCTGGCTGCTTCAAGGTTTTATTCCCCTACAGCCAAGGCACAAAGACATCCTTATAGATCTACTTATATACTGATGATTGTATATCTATAGGATAGATTCTGAAATGTAGGACTTTTGGGTCCCAAGTGTTGCAATAACCTATTACTATGCAACAAACCACCCCCAAAGTTAGTGGTTTAAAAAAATAACAATATTTTATTTTTTACCTCAAATCATCTTCGATTCAGGAAGGAGTCAACAGGGATGGATCACCTCTGTTCTCAGTGGTATTATTTGGGGCAGCTCAACTAGGGGCTGGAAGATCCACTTGCAAAATAGCTCACTCGCATGGTTAGTAAGCTGGTGTTAGCTGTCGATTAGGAGCTCAGTCAGGATTGTGGGTCAGAGGCCTTGGTTCCTCTCCACTTTGGCCATTCCATAGACTGGGCTTCCTCACAGCATAGTGGTTGGCTTATGAGCATGAGTCTCTCAAAAGAACCAGGCAGAAACTGCATGATCTTTTTATAACCTAACCTCAGACGTCATGCAGTATCACTTCCACCACATTCTATTTGTGGAAATAGTCACAAGTCCACTCAGATCCAAGGGGAGAGGAATTAGATTCTACCTTCTAATGGGGGAGGTAAGGTTCTAGAAGAGTATGTGGGATGGAAGATATTGCTTCAGCCATCTTTGGAAAATACAGCCTTGTCAGACAAAGATCACATAGCTAATAAGTGATGGATCTAAAACTCAAACTTTGGTCTGTTTTTCATTCCATAATGTGATCATGTTTCAGCAATATTTGGGTGTAGCCATCTCCTGAGGGTTGAATTTGGGGTATGCAAACCAAGTCAAGGAAAGACTGAAGAGGGTGTTAACTGGGCACTAATGGAAATCAACCTTATGGTTGGAATGGAAATCAACCTACCAGGATTATACAATGACTTTCAAAAGCCTGTGTCTGCAGTGAAATGTCTCTCTGCCCATGGCATATCAAGGTTAAGGACAAGATGGCTAGGGGCCCAAAGAGACTTCCTAATGGCCTTGGCAACCAAGCCCCTTCCAGAGGATGTCAATCTAGCACTGCCGCTCCCATTCATCATTTACCACCTATCCCAGAAGGGAGTTATCATTCAACTTCAATACATTCATACTATCATCAGCAAAAAAAGTAAAGCAATTCAGTTCTGCTCTTTGTTCTATTTTTTTTTCTTTTTACATTTTTGTTTTGACAGAATCGAGCAGGTCAAACCAGGAGACTAGAAGAACAAAAGGTCAGCTGGGGCAGGAAAGCTACCTACCACATAAATGGACAAGGTTACATGGTCAGACAAAGCTCCAGAGGTAAGTATGTTATTGTGCAAAGTGAGGCCACGAGTGCATTTTAGAATATTATTTTTAAAAAATTGTCCTTGGGTCTTTGGCCTTCTTTATTTCTTCCGCTTAGATGTCTCATTTATACTCAAAACATAAACCATGGCCTTCTTCTGTGGCTATATCTATTTTGGGAGGTTAGTATTTAACTAAGCTATGAACAATTTCTCTCCAAAGAACAATCTCCATCCCCTCTTTTCATGTTCTTATCCCTCCACCCACCCACCCCCACAGCTTGGCAGCTAACCCCTTAATGGAGTTCCAAATATCTGTTCCTCCTTCATTAAGATTAGGCCCGTGGAACTGAGACCAGACCCTGACAGCAGATACGTTCTTGGCCGAGATCTAGGACAATTTCTCCCCTTCTCCTGATAACCTTTCAGAATCATGTGAGCTGTAGGTAGGACACTACTTGATTTCACGCTGCTCTTTGGGATTCCCCAAATTCATAGGCCTGGTACAGCAGAATAACGGCCCCCCAAGGATGTTGTATTAGTTTGCTAGTGCTGCGAGGAAGAATCTGTTCCAGGCCTCTCTCCTAGCTTCTAGTGGTTTGCTGACAATCTTTGCTGTTCCTTAGCTTGTAGATTCATCACCTCAATCTCTGCCTTCATGTTCACATGGTATTCTCCCTATGTGTGTGTGCATATCTCTGTGTCCAATTTCCCCTTTTTGTAAGGACACAGTCATATCAGGTTAATGCCTACTCTAATGAGCTCATCTTAATCTGATCATCTATGAAGAAGCTATTTCCAAATAAGCTCATATTCACAGGTACTGGGGTTCAGGACTTCAAAATCTTTTGGGGAGACACAATTCAACCCATAACAGATATCTACACGCTAATCCCCAGAACCTGTAGAATATGCTACCTTATATGGCAAAAGGGACATTGAAGATGTGATTAAGGTTACTCAAGGGACTTTGAGGTGGGGAGATTATCATGGACTACCCAAGTGAGCTCAATATAATTACATGAATCCTTAAAAGTGGAAAATCTTTTCCCACTATGGAGAAAGAGATACGTGAGGATGGAAGAATGGCGAGAGAGACGTGACACTGAAGATGATGGAAGGGGCCACAAGCAGAGGAATGTGGCAACCTCTAGAAGCTGAAAAAAGCAAGGAAATGGATTATTTCCTAGGTCTTCCAGAAAGGAATGCAGCCCTGCTGACACCTTGATTTAACCCAGGGAGACCCATGTCAGACTTCTGACCTGCAGATCCTTATAGTTCTTATAATAGTAAAATCGGATTGTTTAAGCCAGCAAGTTTGTGGTAATTTTTTAGGCAGCAATAGAAAACTAACACAGCTAACATTAAGCCTAAGTAGGTCTTAGGTCATGTTCCCTAGAGGCAGAGCCTGAGACAGGGATTTTTGTGCAAGTGATTTATCAAGGGGGAGCCAGGATGAGGCAGGGGAAAACCTAAGCAAGGACGTGGTCTCTACTGGAGGCTACCTTCAGCCTGATCCCATGGGGAGCTCTGGAGCATAAATAGCACCACAAAGTTAGTCAAATTTCCATGAAGCTTTTATACCCCCATGCCAGTCAGTCATTGGTCAAAGTCTGTGGGAGTCTGGGGGAGAGAAGTAAGTGAGTAGCAGAGGGGTATAGCTTGCAGAGACAAGAGCAGCTATGAATTTTCAGCCAAGATTCACAGTAGCTGGGAAATGGGGGCCCTTCAGATAACTTTGGGCAAAGCAATCCAACCTTATGACTCTCAGCTGCCTCATGTATATACCACAAGGACAATATATTTTTCACAACTTCAGGATGCATTTCTCCTATGCCTTCTCAGGGACATGACTTTGCCCTGGTCAGCCTGAGGCATCTATTTGCGGGGCATTGGGATGGGGTGGAATGAGGGGAGATTGAGATTTTGCTACAGAGGGAATGTGGAAAGACCAAAGTAATATCTGGCTTTTGATGTTCAAAATTGAAACATGCAGCAGGCAAGCTGCTTGAGAGCCAAGAGATTGTCTTGGTAGATTCATTAAGGATCAAATAAAAATAACTTTTTTTGGCACACCCCATGTGCAGGTGAGGCAGCCCTGATGGCCTAGTGGTTAAGATTTGATGCTCTCACTGCCACAACCCAGGTTTGTTTCCCGGTCAGGGACCCACACCACCCGTCTGTCAGTTGTCATTTATGGAGGCTGCATGTTGCTGTGATGCTGAAAGCTATGCCACCAGTATTTCAAATGTCACCCACGGTGAGCAGGTTTCAGCAGAGCTTCCAGGAGAGGACAGACTAGGAAAAAGGACCTGCCCACACTTCTGAAAAAACTGGCCATGAAAACCCTGTGAATGGCAGCAGAGCGTTGTCTGATAGAGCGCTGGAAGGTGAGAGGATGGTGCAAAAAGACCAGGCAGGGTTCTGATCTGCTGTACACAGGGTCACTAGGGGTAGGAACCCACTCGACAGCACTAACATGTGCAGGTGAGTTTAATTTTGCCAAGTGTGCAATGAAGGGGATTAGCCAAATGATGTTCAATGTGCTTTCTAACCTTAAAATTTTGTGATTTTGACCTGACACAGCAGGAGGCCACCACAGCTGAGAACAATTTCAGACAGCCCCTGAGGAGAAGAGGACTGCCTTGCCTCTCCATGTTGGGGAGGCAGCCGCCAGGCAATGAGCCCTCAAACCCAGTCCCTTCCTCCAGCTTCTAGGACTTGGTGTGCAGAGCTGAAGGCCCTCACTTCCATGCATCTTCGTGCCTGGGTTCTCCAGCACGACCTGATCCCCTATCACTCTCCCCTGTCAAGGGCTTTGGATGTTTCAGCTCGTTAGTGCCTCTATCATCAGAGACAGGGAAAAGGAGAGGAAGCTTGCCTCCTTTGGTAGTTTTCAGGAAAGGCTTGCTGGAGAGGAGGTAAAGAATCCTACTGAGGTGACAGTTAGACTTGGAGATACAGCTGTCCCTCCTTATTTATGGTTTCACTTTCCATGGTTTCAGTTACCCACGGTCAACCGTGGTCTGAAAATATTAAATGGAAAATTCCAGAAACAAACAATTCATAAGTTTTAAATTGTGCACCACTCTGAGTAAGGTGATGAAATCTTGCACTGTCCCACCCAGGACATGACTTGTCCTTTTGTCCAGTGGATCCCCCCTGTATACACTACTCACCCATTAGTCACTTAGTAGCCAGCTCTATTATCAGATCGACTGTCATGGTATTGCAGTGCTTGTGTTCAAGTCACCCTTATTTTACTTAATAATGGCCCCAAAGTGCAAGAGCAGTGATGCTGCCAATTCAGATATGCCAAAGAGAAGCCGTAAAATGCTTCAAGTGAAAAGGTGAAAGTTCTCGACTTAATAAGGAAAAAATCTTGCTAAGGTTGTGAAGATCTATAGCAAGAATGAATCTTCTATCCATGAAATTGTGAAGGAAAAAGAAAGTCATGCTAATTTTCCTGTCGCACCCCAAATACGTATGCAGAGGAAAAAACATAGCGTATATAGGGTTAGGTACCATCTGCGGTTTCAGGCATCCACTGGAGGTCTTGGAACATACCTCCCACGGATAAGGGGAGACTACTGTAGTCAGCGAGTTCTATTGGCTCACTCAATGCCACACTGAACTCAGCCTTCTCAGAACATGCTAGTTCTTTCCCCCATGACCATGGCTTCACCTGTTGTTCCTTTCACCTCAACTGCTTTTCTTCAGGTGTGTGGTTTCTCCTTCAAACCCCTCTCAAATGCAGCCTCTTCAAGGAAGCAATCCCTAACAACTCCAGGAGGATATGGCTCCCTCCTCTGGGCTTTGTCCTTGCTGCTAACACAGAACTAACCTCATAACTCTGGTATACTTCTGCCTCCCCTGTTAGACTAAACTTCCCAAACTCAGGTACTGCCTCCGTTTCAACTGTGTCCCCAGGGTTTGGCATGTGGAAGATACTCAACAAACGTTTATGGAATGAATGAGCCAGGAGGCCATTGTCAGTAACCAACTCACCACTGAAGCTGTGGTCCATGGACCAGCAGAATCTCCATCACCAGGGAGCTTGTTAGAAACGCAGACTCTCAGGCCTGGCACAGTGAGTCAGAACCTGCAGTTCAACAAGCCTCCCAGGTGATTCCTATGGACGTTAATGCTTGAGCACCACTGCCTCAGCACACTGCAGGATCGGGGACTGGCTGACCGCAGGTTGGCAAACTTTTTCCTAAATGGCCAAACAGTAAATACTTTCAGTTTTGTGGGCCACATATGGTCTCTGTGGCAACTACTCAGTCCTGCCGTTGCAGTGTGAAAGCAGCCATAGACAATGAGTAAATGAATGAGCATGGCTGTTTCAATAAAACTTGATTTAAAAAAATAGGTAGCTGGCAGTATTTGGCCTACAAGCCATAGTTTGCCAACGCATGGTTTACCAGAAGGCAGCTGCTTTCATGGAAACAATACTCTTTTAACACAATCTCCCCTTCCCACCCGTGCTTCCACACTGAGCTTCTAAAAGGGGAGAAATGCCCAGTGACTCAAGAAATGTGTAGCTTGACTTCTTAGCAGCAAGAAAGCTCTTATAAAATATCCCTAGGTTTTCATGGCCCCATTCATATTGGGAAGTGTTTCTTCTTGTGTGAAATTTTTGAGAGGAGAGATGCTTCAGAACTCTCTTTATGTATTTTTTAATAAAATAAAAGTATCCATAAAAATGTATATGTACAAAAGAATGTATAAAACATATGTATAGTCCAAAGAAAAGCAATAAAATGAACACCCATGTACCATCATCCAGCCTAAAAAATAGAACTTTATCATACCCCAGAAGCCCCTGCACCCCATCTGTCCATCTATAATTGAACTACCCTCTCTACTCCCACCAGAGGTAACCACTATCCTGAATTAATCTGTATTAATCTGCCTCTATTTTTTATCACCTATGCATGGATCCTTAAGAGTTTTTTTCATTTCCCCTTTTTGGAACTTCACGCAAATAGAATCACTCTGTATAACTCCCTCCATGACTTGCTTCTTTCCAACATCTCATTTTTGAGATTCGACCATGTTGATGCATGTAGCTGTAGTTCCTTCATTTTCGGTACTGTATAGTACTCCATCGTATGAATCTATCACAACTTATTTATCCATTCTATTGTTGACAAACACACGGTTGTTTCCAGTTTGGGGCTATATGCATCCACGGACATTCTTGCACACACCTCCTAGTGTATGTGTGCAACAGTTTCTCTAGGGCATTTGTCTTGGAATGGAAATGCTGGTTTGTAGGGTATGCACATGTGCAGGTTTACCTGGTAATGCCAAAGTGTTGAGTCAATCTTTCTCTCACAAGCAGCGGGTGAGGCTCCCTATTGCTCCATATCCTTGTCTCATGGATTTATTTATTCCAGTTCCTGCAATCCTTTCATCTCTTTTTTTAGTCATGGTTCTGGCCTCATGCCCTTGGTTTCTTCCTCTAGTAACTCTCCAGTTCTCCCACATGATTCATTCATTCAGCGAATATTTACTAAGCATCTACCCTATGTCCAGATATTCAGTGGGTGCTAGAGCTTGGACAAATATAAGACATGGGCTCTGCCCTCAAAGAGCTCAGCCTATGGATTAAGACAGACATATAACAAATCATTGTAAAATAATGTGGTTCAGGCAACAGTAGAAATGCATGCAAGGCGTTATGGGAGCACTGGGGAGGGGCACTGCAGGGCTTCAGTCCACGAGGCCAATGGCTCTGCAGGCCGGGTTGGGTGGAGAGGAGTGCCAGCTTAGAACTGTCAATGTGGATTACTGATATGCATGCATGTGCACATACACACAGATTCCCACCTCCAGACTGCCAGCTAAGCTTAAAACAGACTGTGAAGTGTCAAATCAGAAATACCAGTCCTTTACTCACAGTGAATTAAGTTGAAGTTTCCCTTGAAAATTCTTCTACGTTTCTAACGGCCTGGCTCCATGTGCCTGGCCACTGCCCTCCTCTGCATTCAGTTTATGTAGTGGCAGCCACTGCCCTATATGGAGAGGGGCTTTGGAAGCCCCACACCTACAACAAAGCATCTCCCCACCCAGGCCATCCCTGAGAGTCCTCAGACCCAGGCCAAACTCACTTTATGTTCTTGGGATAAAGGTGATATTTAGGGATCTTCCAAAAGGAAAAAGAAGTGCCCAAGTGGGCACAAAGTCGGTGACTGTCAGTAATCCACCCAGACCCCCTCAGAGCCATTTCCATTTTTGCACATGGTGCCTGGTGGGCTTTCCCGCCCAACCACCAGCACCCGTGTCTTGGTTGGCAGGCTGCCCTAGGATGCTGAAGCCTGCTTTGTCTTTGGGCATGGACAATGAGCTGCCCAGGGAGAGCACATTGGTGACATACTGATGGGCACAGGGTGTAAAGACCCCTTGTCCCTTAATGCAGACACAAACTCCAGAGCGCTGCTACAGGGTTGAGTCAGCTGCCTCTGTGGGCTTTACTGGCTGCCATGCCTTCGCTGTGCCTCCTTCCCTCCCCAGCTCCACTTCCCACTCCCCTCTGGTCTCTAATACAGCACTGTCCCATGAAGCCTCAGGTCAGAATTTGCCTCCAGGGATCTCAGCCTGAGACCAAAGGTGAGTGTTGGAACTGGAGGAGGCTGTGGTTCCCACTGGCTTGATTTAGGTAAGGGGCGGGGCAGGGCAAGCTGATTGCTTAAAGCCTCAGGCCTTTGTTCACACCATCTGGTGACAGGCACCTGGGCCAACCACCTCCTTTTCCAGGCTACAAACCACAGTGTGACAGGGCCTGTCTCCCCTCAGCAACTGCCCTGTTTCTCGCTAATCCTGGCAAGGTATTGTGAGCTCACCAAACCTTCTGGATAGAGGCCTTCTCTGCTAAACTGCTAATAGGTCTTCTAGAAGCCATTGAAAGTAGCTTCCAAGATAAACTTCGCTTGTGCTGGCCCTAGTGGTTCTGAAAAGTGTCATGAAAAAGGCACGCAGCTTTGGGTCCTGACCACTCATCCTGAGGTTACAGTGGGGAAGAGTGGGGGAGCACTTTACCTGGGGAAGGGAGACAGCAAAAGAATTCTCATTAGACACATGGCCTTTCCTTGTCATGCTTGTTCTGAGGGGGATTCTAAGTTATAACCGTCCTTTACCACAGAGGATCATGAAAACACTAAGGGAACATTTTTAGTCTTAATGGAGCACCTCTAAGTCATGTATCTTGGCAGCACAGATCCTGCTGACTTGGGATGTCAGAATTGGCAGGTGTGAAAAATCCCTATCATCCATCACTGTAAAACTCATCTTCTCCCTGGGGTTTGAAGCTAGCAGAGCTGAGGAAAAAAAACACATCGAGGAGGAGACACTGCAGGGAAAAACAGCCAGGGCTTTCAGATTCAGAGACACCTACGTTCATCATCATTAGCCAAATGAAGAGTTAAGCCAAAGGTCAGCAACCTCTCCATTACCAGTTCCCTCCTCTGAAGGGCTGGCAGAAAGCAGGCCAGATAGCTTTTGAGAAGCTCACGGTTTGTGGCCCAGGTGCTACTTGAGCGTGAAGTGGCCTCATGCAGGCTTTCAGCAAAGCCATGCCAGGTCCCCTTTGTTCTCTTCCCCTGATCAATGCACCTTGGGCAGAAATTTGGTGGAAGGTACTTGTCAATCAGAGGAGAGCTAACATAAAGCACAAGATGGGGTTCTGGAGGGTGAGGTCTCTGGAATGAAGAGATCTCAGGGGCATATATGGCTGTGGCTAGGATAGCTCTATGTTCACTAAAATTCATTTCCTGTCTTCACTGGCACAGCTAGATACATTTCCCAGCCTTCCTTGCATTAGGCATTGACATGTGACTGAGTTCTGGCTAATGATATGTAGACAGAAACGAGGTGTAGTGTCTTCACCTGGGCAGTAGAACCTCCTACAGGATCACCTGCCTGCCTTCCAGAGGCGAGGATCTAGCAGACAACACTGAAGCCCCAGGAGAGGGCAGAGGCGCAGGTGGAAGGAATGTGGATCCCTGCATGACTGCATGGAGCAAACCCCCATCCCCACACAGCCAGCTGGAATTTATATGAGCAAGAAATAAATATCTATTGTGTTAAGCCCCTGAGATTTAGGGTTTTATCTGTTATC
This sequence comes from Equus asinus, assembly GCF_041296235.1. NCBI lineage: Eukaryota > Metazoa > Chordata > Mammalia > Perissodactyla > Equidae > Equus > Equus asinus. The sequence goes on along the minus strand of NC_091820.1, from coordinate 13,149,200 downwards.
GCGGCTAATATAACCTAAATCAATTCAGCAGAGAAGCTGACCCACAACAAAAGCGACCTTCAATGTTTCACAATTGGGCCAAGGATGGCCCTGCTGACAGTAATCCTAATGAGAAACAAACCAACCAACCAAAAACCAGGTACCTGGATCAAAAATTTCCCTTCCCAAATTGAGAAGCAACATACAAAGAACAAGTGCCCTGCAGGCTGACAGGCCAAGATGTGACTTCTGCCTTTGTGATTTGCTGGTTGTGTGATCTCACAAGGATGCTTCACCTCTAAGCCTCAATCTCCTCACCTTTAAATGGAGATAACCACATCTCATTCTTGTGGTTGTTGTAACACTCAGATTCAGTGAGATGATACATCCAGTGTCCATACAACACCTGACGCATAGTAGACCCACCTTAAATATGGGTTTTCCATTTTCTTCCTTGTCTTCCTCTGGAAACTTCTCCACACTACCATTTTTTCCCATTATCACTGGGTAGTGTCTGACCTCAGTACAATGGCAGATACACATACCTCTTGCAATTTATCAGGTGCAGGAGAAAAACGGGCTGGTGCTAGCCTTCTCTGTCACGCCGGGGCAAGTTGACCAAAGCTTTCATTCCACTGATTGATCATGTTCATTTTGAGCTGCATTTGGCTGCTCAGAGAAATTCATCCCCAGCCCTCACAGTGAGCTGGAAGGCTGGACTGGCCCCAAAGATACCTCAGCAAATCTGCTACCCAGCTCCAGTGGCGGGCAGCCAGGCGTCTGGTCCCTCAGCCTCAGTCGTGCAGCTGTGATTGACAAGCAGCAGGGAGCTGAAGCTCTGATGTGAGGATCCTGCTTTGGCTTCTAGAAAAATAGCAACAGCAGCAGGCTCCATTGGAAAGCAGCCCTGCCAGCTTGGCTAATGCTGACACCCTGCTGCCCAGGGACCCACACCAGAGGGTAAAACAGCAGGTAATTGATGGCTCCCCAAACTAACTTAGCAGACTGAGTTGACTCTGGAGCTTAACACAGAAGTTTGATTCCAGCCTGACCCTAGCGGGCCGTTTCCTGACAGCTCCGAGCAGAAAGCAAGAAGTGAACGTTGCTTCCTCAGCTGTATACAGAAATAACCCCTTGCAAGTGTGGGCGGCTCTCGCAGTGGGGCTCAGCACTGGCTGCATATTGGAATCACCTGGGAGCTTTAAAAACTCCTGATGCCCAGCCCACGACCCAGGCTAATGACGTCAGAATTTCCGGGGCTGGGACCCAAGTAGCTGGAGTTTTTAAAGCTCCCAGGTGATTCCACCTAGCAGGCATGGGTGAGAATCACTGGGCTGTGGCTTCCAATCCTCGCCCAGGCATTAGCCCCTTTGATGTAGGATGGTTGGCCCCATTTGACAGAGAAGACAATAAACTCAGACAAGAAAAACTAATTAGCCTTAAAGTCATACGCTTGATAAGTGAAGGAGCTGGGAATGGCCTTTTGGTGTTTAATTCAGTAATCTTTCTCCTTGACCCTTCTGGCCTCATCTTCCTCTTCTATAAAATGATTATACCATTAACCTACCTCACAGGGTTATTGTAAGGATAAAACAACTTGATTTTATTTTTAATTTATTTTACTTAATATCTGCACATGGCCTTCCAGTATGCCCAGCACTGTTTAAGCACTTAGAAATATTAACTTCGCTTAGTTCACACAAATAGCCTCCTATACCCACCCGCGCCACTGGGGATCTTCCATGGGGAGCGATTTAGCAACACTAGCAATTGCTTTTAAAATGTGTGAACTTTTTGACCCAGCAAAGTCATATAAGTCATGAAAAGGAAACAAAGGGTGTATGAAACAATTTAACCACAAGGGTGATCAGTGCAGTTTTTATAATGACAAAAACGGAAACACTAATGTTCAAATATAAGGGATTCATTAAATAGATTACAGCACATCAAAAAACTGAACCAGCATGGCTTAGTTTTAAACGATGCGTGGCACACCTTTCCATGTTATCCGACTCTGATTCTGTGGGAGGTGTTTTACAGCTCTGTACATTGTATAACTGATAGCAATGTAAAATATCTCTTGCTTGGAGTCATGCGAATCCTATCCTGTCCTGTCCTGTCCTATTGAGGTTCTAGTGACTTCCCGTCCACACTGTGGGAAAGGCTAGTTTTGTCCCTATTTGCACATTTATTTAAATATTTTTGATGTATAAATGTGTCTGTTCTTTGGATTTTTTCTTGAACTGATTATACCATCTGTCTGCGTGATTCCCTCATTGATTAATGAGTTAAATAAAATCTATAATAGGTATAAAATAAAATAAAAATAAAATAAATGGCATATAGCAAACAAACCCTAGGATGGTCCCATGTTCACACCCTGCATAATATCCTCCCCTTGAGTGTGAGCAGAACCTGCAACTTGCTTCTAACCAACAGAATATGGCAAAGGTAATGAGATGTCACTCCTGTGGTTGGATTATAATAGAGATAGAAACAGAGATATATAGACATAGATATAATACTCACACTGCCAGCACATACTAGAGAGATTCTCTTGCTGGCCTTGAAGAAACAACAGCCATATTGTGAAGTGCCTATGGAGAGAGCCACATGGCAGGGAACTGCTGGCACCTTCTAGGACCTAAGGGCAGTGGCCAGCCAACAGCCATGAAGAAGCCGGGCCCTCAGTCATACAGCCTCAAGAAAATGAATCCTGCCAACAACCTGAATGAGCTCAGATGTGGATTCTTCCCTAGTTGAGCCTCCAGATGAGAATGCAGCCTGACTTACACCATGATTATAGCCTCGTGAGACCCTGAGCAGAGGGTCAAGCTAAGATATGTCTCAACTCTTGACCCATGGAAACTGTGAGATAATAAATGCGGGTTGTTTAAGCCACTGAATATGTGGTAATTTGTTACACTGAAATAGAAACTAATAGAGGTGTTATGAAAGAATATTCTTTTACATGAAAGACATTTACAAAATATTATCGAATTACAAGCTCAGATTTTAAAGCAATATGATCTAACACTCACACACGGAATCTGAAAAGCTAATAATATAGTAGAACTTGGGATGACTTTTATCCCTTTTTTTGATTCTCTGTACTTCCTAAAATTACTTGCATTATTAATGTAACATTAGAAAACACTGAAAAGAAAAATACTGAATAAAATGTTCAAGTATTAACAGTGGTTATGTCAAGGTAGTGAAATTATGATTGAAGTTTATATTCCAGAATTCTAGAAAGTTATTTTAATTTTTCCGCTTTGGAGAGCTGACAGCGACTGTGTAATTAAACAGAATAAATAAATAACTCCCAATTATTTTTTTCAATTATTGAAAAAAAACATGCCACTGTCATTGCTCCCAGATTTAATTAAGGGGGGAAAAACTGTCCACGTAGAGTCTGTCTGCCACACATAGAGATACAGGATAACATAGAGCTAACAGCACAAACTCTAGTGCCACATGACCTGGATTCCAAGCCTGGCTACCCAATTGCTATATTTTCTGAAGTTGGGCAAGTGACTTAGCCTCATCTATAAAATGGGAGAATAATGATATCTACCTCATAGGGTACGGATATCATGGGGATTCAATAAGATAGTGTATATAATTTATTTTTAAATGAGCCTGGCATATAATAGATGTTCAATAAGTGTCAGTGTTACCATCATCATTATTATTATTATCAACCAACCTCCCATTGGAGGGGAGGCCAATATTTCAGTCCTGGTGTTGTTCTTAGATTCAGCTTTTAAAACAAGTGCAAAAGAAAAACATAAGAATTATAATTACGGCATATTAATTCAGATATTAAAAGGAATATCACATCCCTTGAAAGACCTAAAGTGGATGCTATGGGATGCTGAAGACACATTTTGCCCACTTCAGCACTAGAAAGAGGTTCTCAAATACAATTAACACTATGCTTCTGCTGGGGTGACATGGGGTGTTGGAACTGGCCCTTTAAGAATCTGAGGCAGGCTGGTTTGAGGTTTATTACGTGCTATAATAAACTGGTTAGTTATGGTGTGAGGTGAGCGAGGTCTAGGTCAAAGCTCTCTCTCAACATTCCGGGGGCCTCTGGGCGCTGGGTGGGAGGTGGAACCACTCCAAGGCCACCACGAAGCACAGCTGAAGAGCTACAGCTGCCCTTGGGATAGTGTCAAAATCTGGGGTTGGCTGGGGCAGGCCAGGCCAAGGAGACTTGACGAACAGACTGGAGCAGGGGAGGGTCCAACTTCAGGGGACCTATAGGCCGAGTGTGTGGTAGTGTAGTCACAGGCAATAGGCAAATGGCCAGGCAGACAAGCAGATGGAGTCAGGGATGTCCTACAAAGTTTTCATTGCCTAGGACAGACCTGGCCTTGGGAGTCTGGCAGCGAACGGTGGGCAGAGGCTAGGCCAAGCCACTGATGGCACAAGAGAGCAAAGCTACTGGTAGCAGTGGCACAGTTATGAGATTTAAGGATGTCTTGTTGTCCCAAGAAGCAATTCTAAGGGATGAGTCTCTCTCAGAAGCAAGTGGCTCCAAAACACTCCCAGGGACGGGTATGGAATTGCTCCCAGGGTGAGCAGGGTAAAAATAAATTCCATCTAAATCTTCCCCAAGAAAACTCCTAAAGGATCCTTATGTTTTCTCAGGAGGACCTGTCTCCACACTCACAAAGAACTAAGCAGCCAAATGGTAGCAATCATTTTATTTAGACTAGGAGCTCAGTAGTGCATGGGGAGGAAGGAGCAATGTGGAAGGGACAGTGCCTCTCTAGTGGGTCAGGCTTTATTATTATTATTATTATCCTTTAAAAGAACCTTTAGATGTGTTTACTTCTGAAGAACTGGCCTTTTAAGATTCCAATCCTGAAATGCCAGGACCAGTTTTCTAATTTACAACCAAACAGGTGGAAACAGATTTAGACATAAATATTTTCCTGTCCACGTAGGCCTGTTCACAGTTTAACTAATTTCCTCCCCTGGAAGGAAGATGTCTAACTTGAAAGGACTGTCTACTTTGATTCTTTCCTTTTTGCTGTCACGGCCAAGGCCATATCCAGGTCATTGTCTCCTAAGAATCAGAACACTGCAGGAACATTTTTTCCCTGCATTTGGCTGCTAAAGCTAGCATCCCCAAATCACTGTTTTGAGGGGTCTAATACCCAACTCAAAAGTCTGTGGTGGTGCCTACATTAGCCAGGGTGAGTAACGCCAGATGCTGTAAGAAACAACCTGAAAATCTCAATGACTTAACATGATAAAAAGTTTATTTCTTGCTTATGCAAAGTCTACTCTCTTGAATGGTTTTCCTCTAAGGAGCAACTCAGGAATCCAGGTTGAATCCATCTTGCGGTTCTACCATCCTGTGTGATCAAGGTTGCCCCGGTATCATCCAGCTGCCAGATGGGGCAGAGGGAGAGCATGGAGGATCCTACACTTAATGCCTAGCCATCTCAGCCTGAAGGTCACACACATCTCTACCACTCACATTCCCTGGGACAGAACTAGTCATGTGCAAAGAGAACTAGAAAAATATAGTCCCTGGCTGGGCAGCTCCTTTCCAGCAACAACTCTACACTCCAGAATGGGGAACCCAAATCTTTCTGGTCAGCCAACCATCTCTTCCACAATGCCTCTTTATCAATGAATTACTTCCAAACTCTTTAGGATGGTATTCAAGGCCTACCCCAATTTAGTCCCAATTCAAGTCATGAAGGCCATCTTCTAGCCAATCAGGACGACCCAGTTTTCTCCCAGATATATCAGTTAGCATTTATTGCATAGCAAACCATTCCAACACTTAGTGGCTTAAAATTACAACCATGTATTTAGCTCACAATTCTTCAGATTGGCAATTTGGGTTGAACTCAGCTGAGAGATTCTTCTGGTCCAGCTGTGCTCACTCATGTGTCTATGGTCAACTGCCGGGTTGGGTGGGGGCTTTGGCTCTAGAGAGCTCTTCAGCTGGGATAGCTTTCCTTTGCTTCATGTGGTCTCTCATCCTCCAGTAAGCTAGTACTGGTTTGTAAACATAGCAGTGGTATGTTAGAAGAATGAGAGCAGAATTGTGCAGGGCCACCTGAGACCCAAGCTCAGAACTCACTCACTTCTGCAACATTTTATTGGACAAAGCAAGTCACAAGTCGAGTTCAGATTCAAGGGGTAGAGAATAGATTCCACCTTTTGATAGGAGGAGCTTCAAAACTACTATACCAGATATGTACTGTACTCTCCATGTCTTCCTCACATTGTGCCATCTACCTAAAACCTCTCCGCCTCCTTGTCTTTGCCTGTGGACAATTCCACTTCAAATGTCTCCTGCTCCACAATGGCTTCTGCCTTAGTTTAGGTTCTCCCAAAAACAGAGCCTGAGATAAGGACTTGAGAACAGATATTGAGTGAAGAAGTGAGGAGAGTAAAACAGAGATAAAAGAAAAGCCAACATAAGGGTGCTTTATTGAGATTACTGCTGTGGGCAATGAGAGGTTAATTCCACCGGGATCTCCAAGAAGCTACAGGATGCCTCTCAGAATTGTCCACCCTTCAAAGAAGTGGAGCCTGCAGCCTTTATCCACCAACTCCCATTTTTTATTGGTTGAGGGCTACCCCAGAGAGCAGTATCTTCCCAACACTTTTGGGCTACTCTTGAATATGGACCAAGCCAGCTCCCACAGCATCAGAGAAAGATTTGAGGCAGAAAGACACATGTGTAGGCTTAACATGGGATACTGTCAGCATGACCCTGAGCTTTCCTGGAACTGTACACTACAGCTGTGTCTGAAATCAGAGAGCAGGGAATATTTTGTGAGGTACCAAAAATGTTAGGTATAATTTCCCTGATGTCTTGTTGGAAGGGAATTCTCCCTCCTTCAGGGATCCTTGTGTTCTGAAGTTTCCATCACTCCTATGGCACCTATTACACAGTGTTTTTAATTGCAGACATTCATATATGTGTATAAGCTCCCCTGATGGACTACAAGCTCCTGGAGGACAGTGGCCACATCAGAGAGAACTTTTTAGAGCCCTGTGTTGGTCCCTAATGCAAAGTTCTATACATTTTATTGGCTGAGTAAGGAAAGTCCTAGATCCAAGACATTGTAATCTTTCACTCAAACACTCCTTCAACGAGTAACTGTAGGTACCTATAATGTGTAGTGCCACAGGGGTTGTAAAAAACAAACATGAACAAGCAGAAGACACACATTCCCCAATCTTGAGAATTTTTTAATCTAGTTGGGTATATAAGCCACACATACACACCATAAAGTCTAAGGTGCCCAAAGCAAAAGTTAGCATGTCTATGATAGTGCCATGGGAGCAATCAAGGGGGACAATGGTTATTCAGGGAAGACTCACTGGAGGTGTTGTTTTGGTCTGGCTGCCATAATGGAGGCCTAGCTGAAGAAGATAAAGTAATAAAAAGGAGGTGTCATCTTTGCCAAATGGTTCAATATTTTTACAACATCCTTCTGATCATACATATGATACATGTGCATTATAGAAGAGTTAGAAAACACCAAAAAGAACAAAGAATAGAGTTAGCATTCCTTCATAATCCTACCACCCAAAGGTAAGCACTGAAAACATTTTGGCATAGTTCCTCCTTCCTACACTTTTATGTTACATGGTTGAAGTCATACTGGATATTGATTCCTGGTTTATTTGGCATGAGAGATAAAAGAGACAGAGAAAATTGAGTCCAACTTCCTCACTATATAAATGAGAAATGGAAGGCCCAAAGAAATCAGGGGTCTAGGAAGGCCCCAGAGCTGAGACCAGAAGGGAGGTCTCCCAATCCCAATCCAGTGCTGTTTCTATATGACACTACCTCTATTTACTTCTTCTTCCTCCCCACATAATTGTGAATATAGACGAGATATTTATGTTTGGGGCTCAAGATTTCCTAAATCAGTATGTGCACTTAAAATTCTCTGTCTACATATGTATACATTGTTGTGGAAAGAGGTAATGGCTATCAACAAAGCCAGTGCAAGAGTTACGGGAGATACCAGTAATGAGAAGGCACCCAGCATGTGTGACTGGGGGGTACCTGTGGTTGGGGCATGTATAGAAAGCAGAATAGAAATCTCAGCTCTATTTTTTTCCACATGTCCTCAAGTATAGGCTCACAATGTTCTGTCGCCCATGCTGGAATATAAAATAACAAAATTCTCAGCCAGGAAGGTGGTTCTGCCAGGTCTCCTCTGTGTCTGAGTGGATTCATTTTTCTATAAACTTTATGGTCCTTTGCAAAGAATGACTACAAGTGCTGCAGATGTTGCAGGCTCCTGTGAGCAAATGTTTATGACTGTAAAAATCTCCGGGAAACTGTACCTCAGCCTTTTAAGTCAATGACCTAAAACCCAACATAACATTCTGGCCTCATTTATTATTTTCCCTCATTATAGCGCGCTGTGGATTAGCAGCAATCAACCAAATGCATTTCCTGGGGAGTAGCCCATAGTCACTGGAGTCACAGATAAGCCCAACCTCTCTGTGTCTTAGCCACCATAATTATCTTTCTTCTGGGCTTAACTGACAACACAAATCCTCTGGTAGCAGAAGAGAAATATGCAGGGACTCTGGGTGGCAAAGCAACACCTCCCCACCTCTCTTCCCACAAGCAACTTCCAACCCATCCACTGCCATTATCACCCACGCCAAGGGTGAGAGAATCAGGGCGTCAAAAGAGAGCTTTGGAATTATTTAACTTTCCCCCTGTGCTGGCACCCAGTGTCATCTCATAAAAAATTACGTATAATAATCAGGAAGGCTTAAAGGAATTTTAGAAATAGAACATTAGAAGAAGTCACAGCTTGCTTGCTTGCTTTCTGTCTTTCTTTTAGTAAAGGCAAAAACATTCCTTTTGTTCACAGTGTGTCTAAACACACTTTTGTGGGGAGGGATCAGGTTACTTGTATAAAGCTATGCATCATTGCTCTTCAAGAATAAGGACAGGGCATAACATTCTCACCACTACAGCAAACAAGTACACAGGCTGTTCTCTTTCCTCCCCTCCACCCACTCTCTCCTCCCTTCATACCACCCACTCCTCCCAAGCTTGGAAGTCAGTGAGTGATGAATAACAATCTCCCTAGCATGATGTTTCAACATTAGGCCAGGGCATTGCAAAAAGCAGACTCCAAGCCACTTTCAAAAGCAGTGTCTGTTCAAAAACACCCTCTGCTCCTCCCTCAGACAACTGAACAGGGTGCAGATTGGTTCATAACCAGAATCCCTGCAGATGGGAATATGGAGAGAGTGAGATCCCTTGAAACAGAATTGGGGGGATAAAGCCACATGAAAATATTGGACTCACTTTAAATGCCCAAGGGGAGAACAAGACTCCCAGGCACTGCAAACAATTTCTAACCAGCCAACAAATAGGCACTTCATTGCCGAGCCCATCCCAAGCAACGCAGCCAGAATCCAGTCTGGTTCTGTTGGTGGCAGTGGGCAAAGGTCCAGGTTTCCTTAGTTTATCCAAACTGGTTTGTCTATCTCTCACTTAAATGTGCAGAGTTTGTTTTCAAAAGTCATTGCCAAAGGCTTCTCTCTCAGACTGACTCACCAGTGCTGTCTTTGGTGGAGTAAACCAGGGCTGTTTAGTAAGTTTGGTAGTCAGAAGTTAAAGTTCCCATCTGATGGCTTCTGTTTCCTCAATGAAAATGATGACAAGTTTATTTCCTGTAAATTCAGTGCGGGTGCTGTGTGAGTGAGTGAGTGAGTGTGTGTGTGTGTGTTGGTGAAGGGCAGTGTTGAGTAAAATGGAGAAGGTGGAAAATAACCGCTGCAGAAAATGGGAGAAAGAGAGCAAAGGACATAGAGAATGATTGCATAACAGTTTTGAGGCCCCCACTAAATTGGACAATATAACTTTGAATGTGCCGTTGTCTGATTTTTTTTTTCCATAAGCCTAGGTATAAACTGAATGAGTCTGAGAGCCAGACTGACCCAGGGGGAGGGTTTCATCAGGTGAATGCAATTAATGGACGAGGCCACGATGCTGAGGATATTTTCAGGAGAGTGAAGAGGACCAGGAGGGAAGACCAGAGAGAAGAATACCTGGAGCTCACACACGGCAGGATGCAGTGCCTGTTCCCACCAACCAGAGTGGAAAGCCTCATAATTCATGGGGCATCAGGTAGAGTACTCAGAAGCGTTTTGCCTCAATAGTGGCAAATGATGAGTGCTAAACTAAATGCTGCCCTGGTCCTGCCTAGCAAATCTTAAAAACAAGACCTAAGAGAATCAAACTGTTTCTAAGTAATTTAACCACATCCCAGAAAGAGGGGAAACTATTTAGAGGAATGCAAAAATATCCAACGCGCGACAAGGTAAAATTCACAATGTCTGGAATACAATAGAAAAAATAGCAGGAAAGCAAGCCGGAAAATCAATCAGTTGAAACTGACCTAGAATGACAGGAATGATTGAATTAGTAGACAGTCATTAAAACAGTTATTATAACTGTATTCCATATGTTCAAGAAGCTAAAGGAAAGAGCACAAGTTAACTAGAGACAAATGGTAAACATTTAGGTAAGTTATGGTTCTTTAAAGCATGTGTGAAGGTTGAAAGCAAAAAAAAAATATATATATATATATATATATGATAACTATAGCATAAACGGGGGAGGGTAAAGGGATCTAGACGGCAGTGAGGTTTCTACATTTTCATCAAAGTAGGAAAACATTGATTCTATATAGACTGTGAAAAGTTAAGTATGCATTTTGCAATCCCTAAAGCAATGACTAAAAGATAATCAGCTGTTTAACACACACCACAGAACTGACCCAATAAAGGAAATCCTACCTCTGCTGCAATAAAGAAGCTAATAAACCATTGGAAAACTACCACCACCATGATTATTGCTCTAGACAGGGGGTCAGCAAACTATGGCCCATGGGCCGAATTTTTATAAATAAAGTCTGATTAGAAAACAGCCATACTCATTCATTTATGTATTGTATACACGCCTGTTCTCATACTACAATGGCAGAGTTGAGCAGTGGCAACAGAGACCACAAGGCCCACAAGGCCAAAAATACTTACTATCTGGCCTTTTACAGGGAAAAGTTTGTTGACTCCTGCTCAAGTACCATATAGCCTCAGCCCAGGCCATATCAATAAAATGAAAGCCCCATGATCTGCCTCTTAACATCCATAAAGTTAGAGCTTCATTCAGGGAATTCTGCATTCATTCTGCAGAGAAACAAAACTCTCTAACTGCATGTGCCATGAGAAGCATGGCGTCCACCTCATTTCCACTTTGCAAATCTCTCAGGGAGGTATCTTCAAGGCAAAATTTGGGACACATATGGAAACCAAGCAGTATGAGAAATGAATTTAGCTTTCCAGCCCCAAGCATGCAGTAAGGCATGCTATAGAGGGTTTGGGATGGAACTGAGTGGACCAATATGTACTATCTGCCAAACTATCTACCTTGGTCATTTCCAAATAAGAAATCCACAATCAAGCCAACAGGATGGAGACCAGGAAAAGGTTTAAAGAGGAGAATAGAAGGCACTCTATTGAGATATAAAAATGCAAGGATATACCATTTTACAATCTTGACAGCATTGTATGAGGGGTCCCATTTCTCTACATAATTGCCAAAACTTATTTTCCATTTTATTACCATCCTAGTGTGTATGAACTGGTATCTCATTGTGGTTTTGACTTGCATTTCCCTAATAACTACTGGTGTTGGGCATTTTTTCACATGCTTGTTGGCTATTTGTATATCTTCTTTAGAGAAAAATCTATTCAAAGACTTTGCCTATTTAAAAAATTGGGTTATTTGATTTTTATTGTTGAGTTGTAAGAGCTCTGTACATATTTTGGATACTAGTCCATTATCAGATAGAAGATTTGTAAATATTTTGTCCAATTCTGTGAGTTGTCTTTTCACTTTCTTGATAATGTCCTTTGAAGCACAAAAGTGTTTAGTTTGATGAAGTCCAATTTATCTATTTTTTTCTTTCATCACTGGTGTTTTTGCCATGATAGCTAAGAAACTATTGCCTAACTCAAGGTTATGAAGATTTATGCATATACTTTCTTCTAAGAGTTTTATAGTTTTAGCTTTTGCATTTAGGTCTTTGGTCCATTTTTAAGTTAAATTTTGTATATGATGTGAGGTTTGGTCCAACTTCATTCTTTTGCATATGGATATCTAGTTGTGCCAGCACTACTTATTGGAAAGATTATTTGTACCTTATTGGATTATCTTGGCATCCTTGCAAAAATCAAAGGGTTTATTTTGATGTAAGGGTTTATTTTCAGAATTTCAGTTCAGAAATTTCAGAATTTCCATTGATCTGTATGTCTATTCTTACGCCAATACCACACTGTGTGGATTACTGTTGTTTTGTAGTAATTTTGAAATTGGGAAGTGTGAGTCTTCCAACTTTGTTTTTCTTTTTCTACATTTTTTCAGCTGTTCTGGGTATTTTGAGTTTTCATATGAATGTTAGGAAAAGCTTGTCAATTTATGCAAAAAAAGCAGCTGGGGTTTTTATAGGGGTTGCACTGAATCTGTAGATCAATTTGGGGAGTACCGTCATCTTAACAATATTAAGTCTTTCAACCCATGAGCATGAGATACCTTTCAAGTTATTTAGTTTTCTTTAATTTCCTTTAATGATATTTTGTAGTTTTCAGGGTACAAGTCTTGTACATCTTTTGTTCAATTTATTCCTATGCATTTTATTCTTTTTGTTTCTTTTGTAAGTGTTTTTAAATTTCATTTCCAGATTCTTCATTGCTAGTGTATAGAAATACAATTGATTTTTAACATTGATCTTGTGTCCTGCCACCTTACTGAACTTGTTGATTAGCTCTAATTTGTGTGTGTGTGTGAATTCCTTAGGATTTTCTAAATACAAGATCATGTCATCTGCAAATAGGGTTTTACTTCTTTCTTCCCAATCTGGATACCTTTTATTTCTTTTACTTTCCTGACAGCCCTGGCTAGAATGTCCAGTTAAATGTTGAATAGAAGTAGCAAGAAGGGGACATCTTGTCTTGTTCCTGTTCTTAGGGAAAAAGCTTTCAGTCCTATGATCTTAGCTATGGGTTTTTCATAGGTGTCCTTTATCAAGTTAAGGAAGTTCCCTTCTATTCCTAGTTTGATGAGTGTTTTTTATCATGAAAAGGTGTTAGATTTTGTAAAATGCTTTTACTCTGTCTATTGAGGTGAACATGGGGTTTTTGTCCTTTATTAATATGATGTGTTACACTGATTGATTTTCATACATTGAAACAATCTGGCATACATGGGGCAAATATCACTTGGTCATAGTGTATAATCCTTTTTATATGTGGATTTGGTTTGCCAGTGTTTTGGTAAGGATTTGCACATCAATAATCGTAACGGATATTGGTCTGTAGTTTTCTTTTCTTGTAATGTCTTTGGTTTTGATGGGTAATACTGGCCACATGGAATGAGTTGATAAGTATTCCTTCCTCTGTTTTCTTGGAAGAGATTGTGAAGGCTTGATGTTAATTCTTCCTTAAACATTTTGTAGAATTCACACAGTGAAGTCACTTGGTCCTGGGATTTACTTTGTGGGAAGTTTTTTGATTACTGATTCAATGTCTTTACCTGTATTCAGATTTTCTATTTCTGTTTGAGTCAGTTTCAGTACTTGTATCTTTCTGAGAATTTGTCCATGTCATTTAGGTTATCCAATTTGTTGGCATACAATTGTTCATGTTATTCCCTTCTAACCATTGTTATTTCTACAAGGTTGGTAGTAATATACTCACATTCATTACTCACTTTAGTAATTTGAGTCTTCTCTTTTTTCTTATTCAATCTATTTAAAAGTTCGTCAATTTTGTTGATCTTTTCAAAGACCCAGCTTTTGGTTTCATTGATAGTTCTCTATTGTTTTTCTATTTTCCATTTCATTAATTTCCACTCTAATCTTTGTCATTTCCTTCCTTGTGCTTGCTTTGGATTTAGTTAGCTCATCTTTTTCTAGTTTCTTAAGGTATAAAGTTAGGTTATTGATTTGAGATCTTTATTCTTTTTAATGTAGGCATTTATACCTATAAATTTCTCTGTAAGCACTGCTTTAGCTGTATCCCATAAGTTTTCTTTATTTCTCCCTTCAATTGTCAGCTTTTGCTTCATGTATTTTGGGACTCTGTTGTTAGGTGCACATATGTTCATAATTGTTCTATTTTCCTGATGAATTGACACTTTTATCATTATAAAATGTCATTCTTTATCTCGAGTAAAAATTTTTGTCTTAAAGTCTATTTCATCTGATATTAGTATAGCCATGCTATCTCTTTTTGGTTACATTTGTGTGACATCTTTTTCTATCCTTTTACTTTCAACCTATTTGTGTCTTTGAATCTAAAGTGTGTCTCTTGTAGAACGTATATTTTGGATCATTTAAGAAAATATCCATTCTGCCAATCTCTGCCTTTTGATTGTTTAATCCATTTATATGTAATAATACAGGATCTACATCTACCATTTTGCTATTCATTTTCTACATGTATGATGTCTTTTTTGTTCCTATATTCCTCCATTACTGCCTTCTTTTGTGTTAAATAGATATATTTACTGTACATTTTAATTCTTTTTATTTCTTTTACTACATTTTTGAATTAGTTTCTTTGAACAAGCTTTCTGCTCCATTCTCCTTCTCTTCTCCCTCTTGAATACCTATAATCCTTATGTTGCATTTCCTAAGTGATTCAGATATTTCTTGGAGAATTTCTTCATTTCTTTTTGGTCTTAGTTCTCTCTCCTCCTCCATCTGAAGCATTTCTATATTTCTGTCCTCAATATTGCTGACTTGTTCCTCCATAATATAAGCTCTATTGTTCAGGGAGTCCATATTCTTCTTCATCTCATCCATTGTGTTTTTCATCTCAATATTTCTGATTGGTTCTTCTTTATAGTTTCAATCTCTTTTGTGAAGTAGGTCCTGAATTTGTTGAACTTCTTTTAACTCATTGAGTTTTTTTTATGATAGTTATTTCGAATTCTCTGTCATTTAGATTATAGATTTCTGTGTCTTCAGGACTGATTTCTGGGTACTTGTCATTTTCCTTCTGGTCTGGCAATTTAATATATTTTTTTCATACTGCTAGATGGTGTGGATTTGTACTTCTGCATTGTGGTAGTATTTGATCACTGCTTTCACCTACTACCACTGGGTGGGGGTCAAGAGCTGCATATCCTGAGCCCACTGTGATCTGCAGCACAGCTCCCAGATGCTGAACTGGGGCACCAGGTGAGGGGGAGGGGCACTTTCTTTTTCCTGCACCATCTAGGAGGCTTCTTGCTCTGCCCTTGCTATCTACTCTCCTGGGGTGTTAGCTTGATGAAGACACCTCTGTGATAGCTAGTTACCTCTATGTGGGGCTTTCCCCTGGGCTGTGAGAAAACTCAGAGATCGATGGTGTTCCTGCAGAGGGCCACTACCCCCTCCCCCCTTTCCTCTCGGAAGCTGCATGCAATCCCTGGGTTGCTGCCCTTCGGGGAGGAAGAGAAGCTTTCTCTTATCTTGTTCCACTTCCTCAGGGGGGACTCCAGCACCTCCACCTTCTGACATATGGCTGTGTAGGTCTCTCAAACGTCTTTTTATGTTGTGTGGATGTCCTCTGTTGGAATATGAATGTCATTTTCATTGTATCTTAGAGGGGAGAGTTTATGGGGAGGTCTCACTCTGCCATGATGCTGTTGTCACTCTGTGGGGTCCACAGCCTCGCTTGCCCCAGGGACAGAGGCCACCATTTGACTACCAATGCCAAAAGCTGAGTTATTTTCTTAGTGATTGCCCTGGGGATTATAATTAACATCTTAACTTATAACAATCTAGTTTGGATTAAAACCAACTTAAGTATACAAAAACGTTGCTCCTATATAGTTCCTTGGATTGCTATATGCTTTTGGCTAATTTCCAGAGCTCTGAAAAAGGTGGGTTTTTTGCCAGTGTTCTTGTTGCTTTTACAGAAGAGAGGATTTTTGGAGGCCCTTGCTCCAACATCCCCAATGACATTACTCCCAGGCAGTTCACTTCTAAAGGGTGCCTACAATCTTGGGAAGGAGTGAGATGGAGTAGCTAAAGGTGTGGAAGTAAAGATGGCTATTGTTGTTTTTTGGTTAGTATATATGAATGAATGTCTGGTATGAAAGGCAACATTAGGTCAAGCACACTCAAGACAGCCTCCATCTCTCAGGGAAGCAGCCAGCAAATCATTCCCCACACAGCAGAAACTCAAAGGAGAAATGATAAATTCTTCCCTCTCTGAGAGGAACAGTTTGCAACATAGAGAGCTGCAATGGAAACTCCAGTTGTCATTCCATGGATTTTCCTCCAGAAAACTAGGTATTTCCTTCAGATCAGTTTGAGATCATACTTTTCTGATTGGATGACATCATTTGTGGGAAAAAAAAGTTTCTGCCTCAGTATCTTTCTGGTCAAAATTTGCTCAGCTGCCTATTCTTGGCTCCGAAAATGGTAAACTGTGAGGAAGATATATGAAAGAATGAGTGTGAAGGTACTTGGTAAAATTTATAGGTGTTTTTTAAAGTGGTAATAATTTTTCTGTTGATTACTGTACCTTGCTCAGTTACATTTTTAGTCTTCAATAGGTAAACTCTTACTGATGATGTTAATCACAGATGATGACCATTTCCTGATCATTAGAATAATATTAAAGAATGAAGTAAGTATAGAAGAATTAGTCAATTCTTTTCTGGATATAGGAAAGAGTGTATCTTGTGAGTACATGTATGAAAATTTAAGCCCAGTAGTTCACTGATGCCTCTGCCTTCAATCTTAAGACATGTTTCATTTATGTAATCCCCTTCAAGAGGGGCTTATGTACATCAAAGAGGTGTTGGGTTTTTTTTTAATGAAAGAGAAACACACTTCCTTGAAAACCAAAGAGTAAACCAAGTACAACTGCTTGCTTGGAGACTGGCAACCTATGGCACATTTACAATTTTTGTGAGTTTGTGACAGCCACTGTTGTTTGCCTATCCTAACTCCCATCATACTCTTCTTTTTAGTAATAGAACCCCAATTTTATTCAATATAATCATGGTCTAGCTCAAAGATTTCATTTCTGCAGTCTCTCTTGCAATTATATGTAGCCAAGTGACTAAGTATTGGCCAATGAAATATAAAAGGACATATGTATGACTTACAGGAAGTTTATTTAGAAGAGTAGTAATTCCCTTAATTACCTCCTTCTCCTTCTTACTGCCTGAATATGAATATTATTACTGGAGATCCAAACCATCATATTGCACCACGAAGTGACTTAAAGAAAGGAAGCCACATGCTAAGGAGTATAAGACAGAATGACACTCATCAGGTTTCCTATGACTTAAGCCACCACACTAGGCCTGGCCTATTACCTCCAGATTTCCTTTACCTGAGAGAAAAATAAAATTCTTTTCCCTAAAGCAAGATTTACTGTATAATGTACATCCAATAAAATTCACCCTTTTTAGGTGTCCAGTTTGATGACTTTTGATGAATTTATATACAGTCATGTAACTATTACCACATTCAAGATGTAGAACATTTCCATCCCACCCAAGAAAGTTCCCTCATGTTCCTTTGCATTTAATTCCTACCCCCATCTCCAGCCACTAACAATCACTGATTTGATTTCTGTCCAAATAATTTACCTTGTCTAGAATGTCACATAATTGAAATCATACAGTATGTAGCCTATTGTGTTTGGCTTTTTTCACTTACATAATGCTTCTGAGATTCATCCATGTCATTGTACGTATCAGTAGTTCATGCCATTTTGTGATTGAGTTACCACAAGTTGTTTATTCATTCACCAGCTGATGGATATTTGGGGTGTTTCCAGTGTTGGTAATTATAAATAAAGCTACTATAACTATTTGTGTACAAGTCCTTGTTTGGATATAGTTCATTTCTCTTTAGCAGGACTGATGGTATGATAAGTATATGTTTAATATAAGAATCAGCCAAACCCATTTGCACCTACCACCAATGTGTAAGAGTTCCAAAACTTGATAGTGTCAGAGTTTTTCATTTTACCCATTCTAGTAGGTGTGTAGTATATCTCACTGTGGTTTTAATTTGCATTTCTCTAATGACTAATAATATTGAGCATCTTTTCATGTGTTTATATACCATCTGTATTTATTTTGTGAAATGTGTTGTTCAGATCTTCTGCTCATATTTTTAATTAGTTGCCTTCTTAGTATTGAGTTGTATTTAGGATATAAGTCCTTCATGAGATATGTGCTTTGTAAATATTTTCTCCAAAAGTACAACTTGTTTTTTCATTTCCTCACCAGTGACTTTGAAAAAAACAGAAGTTTTTAATTTTGATGAAATCTAATTTACCAGATTTTCCTTTCATGGTTTGTGCTTTTTTGTGTCCTGTTTAAGAATACTTTGCCTTCTCCAAGACTCCAAAGATTTTCTCTTATGTTTCCTTCTAGAATTTTTATAGTTTTAATGCTTACATTTTGATTTATGATATATTTCAAATTAATTTTTGTATATGGTGCAAGGTAAGGGTTGAAGTTCTTTTCTTTTTAATATGGTTATCCAGTTGTTCTAGCACCATTTGTTGAAAGACTATCCTCTTTCCACATTGAATTATCTTGGCACCATTGTTAAAAATTAATTAACCATATAGGTATTGGACTATTTCTGGACTCTATATTTTGTTCCACTGATCTATATATCTATCTTTCTGCCAATGCCATGCTGTCTTGATTACTGTAGCTTTATAGTAAGTCTCCTGATCAGATAGTGAGAGTCCTCCAACTTTGACCTTTTTGTTTTCAAAATTGTCTTGGTTATTTCTGTTTCTTTAATTTTCCATATAAATTTTAGAGTCAGTCTGCCAGTTTCTACAAAAAAAGAATTTTATGATTTTGACTGGGATTGCTTTGAGTCTATAAATAATTTGAGAAGCAATAACAACCTAACAATTTTGAGCCTTCTGATCCATGAACGTGGTATATCAAGAGAGAAAAATAAAGTTCAATCTTGTTTAAGATACTGTTAATTACAGTTTGTTGTCACATGCAGCCAAGCCTAATGCTACCAATACAGAGGCATTCACAACTCCTTATGAGTGCAGCAAATACTCAATTGAAAGAAATAGATGGAGGTGCTAAAAGAAAAGGTGTCAAAAGGACACCAGAGTCAACCTGAAAGAGCTTCCAATTGCCACAGGTGAAACAATTTGAGCAACAAAATAAATAATGATAGCATTGGATTATAACCCAAAGAATAAAATAAATACCCATGAATCCATACTGATATAAACAAATGATTGGATAAATAAATGATGAAGAAGAAACAAATATTCCTTACAGAAGAATTTCAATTAACATATGTATAAAGAATGAGAGAGAGGCTGGCCCCATGGCTGAGTGGTTAAGTTTGTGTGCTCTGTTGCGGTGGCCCAGGGTTTTGCTGGTTTGGATTCTGGGCATGGACACGGCACCGCTTGTCAGGCCACGTTAAGGCAGCATCCCACAGGCCACAACAAGAAGGACCTGCAACTAAGATATACAACTATGTACCAGGGGGGATTTGGGGAGATAAAGCAGAAAAAAAAAAAAAGATTGGCCACAGTTGTTAGCTCAGGTGCCAATCTTAAAAAACAAAGAATGAGAGAAATAGAAAAATCACCATTAGAACACCACAGCAATAATTTCTGCAGTTAAGATTCATTGATGTGTATGCATATGTCAAATTCAACAAATTTTATACTTTACATATCTGCAGTTTATTATATATTATACCTTTATAACACTAGAAAATGTATTAATCTTATTGCACTTTATTCTCCAATGAAAAGTTAACAATTTGGTGCTTCACTCAAGTAGAGAAGGTGAACTTTCTGTAGACAGAACTGTTCTAATACTTATAGTTTGGGTATCAGAGCATACCCAAGGGAATTAGAGCAGGCTCTGTTGGTGTGCCCTTATGCCCTCACCCAACTTCCAACAGCCAGCACCTGCATTTGCCTGATGTATTTTTCCAGCTGCTGAAGCCTACTTTGCCTGCCCATTTGTCAGGCCAGAAGTGCCAGGGAATTAATGCCCCAGAGGAACTGCCCTCAACTAGTGACTGCTTGGAATTGATTGGTGTATAAATATCCCAGCTTCCTCACCCCTTAGGTAGAGTACTCTGAAATATATGTTTTACACTGTTTCCCAGAGTTCCACAACAAGATTATGCTCTCCAGTTGCCTACAGAGCTAACGGGCTTGATAATTTACCCTTTATCAGCTGCCTTCCCATCCTTGTCTCACTTCCCCATTTCTATACTGGCATTTCTTGTACTTCCAAATAAACTACTTGCATTTGAATCCTTGTCTCAGAGCTGGGTTCTGGGGGAACCCAAACTAAGACAAATATGCAGTCAGCACCTTTAGTGAATGCATTAAAGGTTAGAAAAATTGCTAAGGAACATACTACTTGAATAGAAAAACTACCAAGACTTTCAAGAATCTGATACTTGTCTTTTTTTCAGCCTACAAATATGCTTTAGAATTACTGTCTATAAAACCAGTGCAATTAAAAATAAGCAATAATATGTGCAACTGGCTTAGAGTTGATCTTCTCATCATTTCTGAAGGATAAGTCAGGCAATCTTGGCTATCACTCAGTTTATTCTCAGCCTAACAGTATGTATTTGTCTATTTGTCACTGTTCAGCAAATCTTCACCCCTGGGGTTTTTGTTTTTGCTATCCCTTACTTGTTTGTTTCCATAAGATACCTGAGAAGAAAAAAAAAGAGGGCAAGCTCATTGCACAAAGCTGCAGCTTTATAAGACAACTACTTATCCTAATGAGTGGGGCTGCTGAGCTCAAGGCTTGAACATAATGGGTTGACAATGAACAATTTGCAATCTGCATTAACATGGCAATTAAGTCATGAGAAATCTAGATATTGGAAATAAAATGGTTCTGGAAATAGCAGAAACTGACATGATTACTTAATCACCTCTGAGAGAGTATTGGTAATTGTGATAGATTGCAAAAATTGCCCCAATTCTTTACCTTTCCCTGTATGCACTCTGCCATGTAACTTTGTAGTGTTCTCCTGCTGTGCCATGGGGCTCAGTCACATGGCTTACTTTAGGACAACAGGATATGGGAGAACATGACACAAGCAGAGGCTTGAAAAGAGCTTCCATGAGTGGACTGGCTCACTCTTGTCCTCTGCCATCACCATGAGAACATGCTCAGGAAGGCCTGCTGGTGGATGAGAGACATGTGGAGCAGAGCTGAGTCACCCCACTCATTTTAGCCAAGGCCATCTTGGCTCAGCTGATTGTCAGCTAATTGCCAGGTATGTGAGTAAGCCCAGGCAAGAGAAAATATACTGCCCAGCTGAGCCCAGCTTAAATCACCAACCCAGAGACACATCAGTTAAATTTATACTTAGTATTTTAAGCCACTGAGTTTTGCAATGGTTTGTTACATAGCATTTTGATGAAGATACATAATTAATACAGCAAGGCTGGAGATTGAGGAGTATAGCCTTTCTTGGGGCAGTAGGCCCAAAATTCACATAAAAATAGATAAATTCAGCAAGTCATCTGAATACTCATAAATATCTAGATAGTGATGGATTCTAAAACCCAGATCAGAGGCTGCAAACTGGTGGCCCACCATTCACATCCAGTCTAGAGATGTGTTCCTATGGAATGGTGGAAGCACGATTTCTTGTCTTCTTTTAAGTCAGAAAGAATAAGTGAGTCTATATTAGAGAGCTTACCTTTGTTCATTTAAACTTCTTTTGCTACTACAAATTGGATATAAAATCTACAGCTAAACTCTGGGGTCAGGAAAACGTGACTCTGTATCATACAGGGTTCAATCAGAGAAACAGAACCACTAGGAATGATGTAGAATAGGAATCTATTATAGGGCTTTGATTGCAAGCAATTATGGGAACTGGTAAAACAGTCTCAGTTTGGTCATTTCTTCTGCGTTTCATGCAGAGGCTGTAGTCAGGTAAGCACGAGGTAGGCGAGAACAGGGACAACTGGAACCTGCGAGGAACAAGCTAGAACTTGCATTGGCCTTTCCCCACCTCCAAGTCTCCAACCTTGCTGCTTTGGGTGACCTGCAAGAGAAGCTGGTGCTCTTGCCATGAAGCTACACTGACACTTGGCCTACGATTTGGAGATGCTGAAGGAAGAGATCCTGCAGTAACTGGAACTGCAAGCCTGGCTGCTGCCCTGAAAACAAGGTGTGCCAGCAGATCCATGGAAATGTGCACAAACCGTAACAGGGCCTGACCTACACTGACCTGCTGAGAGCAAACATGGCTGCTGCTTCACTTCCACCTTCCAAATCTCCTGCCAAATTCTCCTGTGGCTAACCCTAACTAGAAACATACAGGGAAGGGAACTCTGGGAAATGTAGTACCAGCTTAGCCAAGTTGCCACATTAGAAAGCTACTACATCTTGACATTTATTTGAACAAGTAAAAACTTAGGTGGAAATCAAGAAATCAGCTATTATATCCTAAGCTTTAAATTTCTCGATGAAAACTAGAGAGAAAAGAGCCATCCAGGTCATGCTGTGTGTCTCAGGTAGGAAGCTTTTGACTGCAAGTGAGTCAAATTGGCTTAAATGTAGGAAGACTTCTTGTCTCATATAGTAAGAAGTTCAAAGGTAGTGTGGTTTTAGAGAAGGCTAATTAATGGCTCAATGACTCCATCTAGAATCCACATTCTTTCTATCTTTTTGCTCACCATCCTTAGCATGTTGGGTTTGTCCTCAGGCTTGTCTCTTCCTGGTCACAAGGAGGCTGAAGCAGTTCTAATCATCACAATCCCACACATTAACATCCAAAGTGTCTTTTTTGTTGTTGTTGAGGAAGACTCACCCTGAGCTAACATCCATTGCCAATCTTCCTCTTATTTTTCTTGAGGAAGATTAGCCCTGAGCTAAGATCATGCCAATCTTCCTCTATTTTGTATGTGGGCCACCACCACAGCATGGCTGATGAATGGTGTAGGTCTGTGCCCAGGATCTGAACCCCACAAACCCAGGCTGCCGAAGTGGAGTGCACCAAACGTAACCACTAGGCCATGGGGCCAGCCCCAAAAGTGTTTATTTTTGACATGTGAGGAAATCTTTCCAAAAGATTTCCCTAAGCAAACATCTCTTGACATCCCATTGGCCAGAAATGGTCACATGTCCACCCTAAACCAATCACTGGCAAAGGGAATGGAATTACAGAAATTTAGCTTCCTAGGCTATGATTATCTCCACACAACTTTTTCTCTCATTTTGGTTATTTGCTTATGACACATTCTCCAAAGTACATTATTAGGTCAAAAGGCATGATAGTACTTTTTATTTTTTAAAAAATGTAAAGCTACACTGGCCCTTTTATTGACATCATTTTTTCTCCCTGAGTTCATCATTGGAGTGTTTATATACTGAGCCAACCAGTGTCTGAATGGTTTATCCTCTCCTGAATCACATGGCTACCCACTACCTGAATCAAACTAGGTTTCTATTAGCAAAGAATAATAGGAGAGCTGGGTAGGCAGCGGTTTCTTTTATGTCTATTCATTCACTCAGCATTTACTTTACACCTGTTACCATATCAAGAGCACCAGATATGAAAGTTCCACAAATAACATATAGGGAAGGAGGAAGAATTTCTTCTTGGCCCAGAGAAATGCAATGTAACCATCTTGTGAGTTCTAGAGAGATGCTTAAAAATAGACACATGAAATGGCCAAAAAGCACATAAAAACATGCTCAACACAATTAGTCATTAGGGAAATGCAAATCAAAACCACAAGGAAGTACCACTTCACATCCACTAGGATTTTCCAAAAACAGGGAAAATAAGTGTTGGTGAGGATGTGGAGAAATTGAAACCCTCATATACTGCTGGTGGGAATGTAAAATGGTACAGCTCCTACGGAAAACAGTTTGGCAGTTCCTCAAAAAAAATTAAACAGAATTATCATGGCCCAGCAATTCCACTCCTAGGTATCTACTCCTCCAAAATACAAACATTTGTCCACACAAAAACTTGTACACAAATATTCATATCAGCATTATTGACAATAGTGAAAAAGTGGAAACAACCCAAATGTCCATCAGTAAATGCCTAGATAAACAAATCATGGTTTATACACACAATGGAATATTATTCAGCCACAAAAAGAAATGAAATACTGACACATACTACAATGTAGACGAACCTTGAAAACATTACACTAAATGAAAGAAACCTGACACAAAAGATCACATATTGTATGATTTCATTTACATGAAATGTCCATAAAAGGCAAAGCCAGAGACAGAAAGCAGATTAGTGGTTGCCTGGGACTGGGGGAGTGGGAACGGGCAATGATTGCTCAATTAAACCCTATTTAATATATGGGGTTTCCTTTTGGGGTGATAAAAATGTTTCATAACTAGATAGAGGTCGTGGTTGTACAACACTGTGAATGTACTGCTACTGAATCGTTCACATTAAAATGATTAATTTTATGTTGTGTGAATTTTGCTTTTAAAAACCTAAAAAAAATAGACATGAGAGGAAATAGCTTTTCCCAACTTATTGTTCAGAATAAAGTGGTTGGAACTGCTAAAACCACCTTGCAGTCAGTAAGAGACAAGTCTGAGGAATAACAACCTTCTAAAGACGGCAGAGCAAAAAGATGGAAGGAACCTGGGTTCTGGATGGGTTGTCAAGCCATCTAATTGATCTGCCACAAAACCACTCTCCCTTAGGCCTTTTTATTTTGTGAGATAATAAATTCCCCTATTAAGGAGTCCTAGGGATGGGATGTTCACCAAATGCTTTTATTTTTTCTCTTTTATTTATATTTGCTGCCTAGAAGCTGGCAGGCTTCTGGAAATTTCCCTGAGTGATTCCAGATACTCCCATAATCATTTTCAGACACCACAGCTTTTGCAAACACTCCTCGTCTACTTACCTATGAAAACCAGACAAGCACCATTCCTGATATTATAAAAGCCAAGCCCTATGAACTTAACCACTTACAGAACCAACCATTCCAGACCTCCCAGAAACAGAGAATGGAGCAGGACTGAACACAGGTAAATTCTGTCCAGATCTTATCTGCAGTCTACAGGCACTTGAGATTCCACAGTCAGATGGAACCTGACCTTCAACAAAATGGATCTCTATTTATGGCTAAATAATAGATCCCTCACTTCAATTAACTTCAGTGTGTCTGTATGTGTTACTGGGGCCTCTTCCAATTCCCACCACTATATGCATACACACATGCACACACTTCACAGCATGTTCCTGGAGAATGTTATGCACCTTAAAAATCACTCATAAATCACAATGCCACAAATGTCTCAATGTAGTTCTACTTCAGCCTCCCCAACACCATCTCCCAAGAAAATTGCCATAGGTGAAGTGGGAAGGAAGTAGGAAGGCAGCTTGCCACTTCTTACTCCTGCCCTGCAGTGGAGCTGTGAAGTAGGTGGAAATCCTCTGGGATACTTAAGCTCTGGTTGTGGGGGTCTCACATCTGCCATTCAGCAGGGGCCAAGGCAGGGTCTCCTTTGTATTCTCCAAGGCATTTTATATGAAGAACTCAATTGATGTCTGTTGATTTCAGTTTTGTGTCAGATATAACAAATCCCAACTATGACTTACGTGATGCTGTACAGCTGACAAAACGCTTCCACATGCATCATGTTATTTAATTGGGGCTACAGTTCCTCCAGGTGGCTCTTCTTGTCCCCATTTTATAATAGGAAGCCAGGGAGAAGTTAGGAGGAGTGAATTTCACATATCACAGCCTGGAAGTGGCAGCTGGGCCTCCATCCCCAGATCTCTTGCTCTTTCTGTTCTCTGTTGTGGACATCTGGGGCCCAGCTGCCAGAACTTGGTCCTCAGGGTCCTCCTCTGAAGGACTTGGGAGTCTCCAGGGACTCCTAAGTTGCACTCCCACAGGCCAGGCTGTTTGGTGCTACTTTCCCTCACCTCATTGTTACAGCATCTATCTGCAACTGTGCTAAGAAATGCTGCTTTCATAGCAGGCTAATGAACTGGGGAGTAAATAACCCTATAGGACTGATGTAGACAAGAACAGAATCTCCTCTAGAAACCCACTAGAAGCACCTGTTGTACCTCTATGATCTTCTTTTTTTTATTTTTCAAAGGACAGTCTTTCATAAAAACCCTGAATGCTCACAGAGGCCCAAAGGGGCCTTTTATCTTTTAGCCTCTCCCTCATCTCTTCCTACCCCAAACCCAGGAAATTCCTGATATACACTATAATGTCAGAGGTTGAATAAGGACTTCATATTAGTTTCCTATTGGTGTCATAACAAATTATCACAAATTTAGTGGTTTGAAACAACATAAATTTATTATCTTACCCTTCTGGAGGTCAGAAGTCTGGGTACAGCATGGCTCAACTGAGTCCTCCATTTAGAGTTCCTCAAAAACAAAATCAAGGTGTCAGCAGGGCTGGATTCCTTTCTTTTTTTCTTTTAATTTTTTTTTCTTTTCTTTTCTTTTTTAAGGAAGATTAGCCCTGAGCTAACTGCTGCCAATCCTCCTCTTTCTTTGCTGAGGAAGACTGGCCCTGAGCTAACATCCATGCCCACCTTCCTCTACTTTATATGTGGGACGCCTACCACAGCATGGTGTGCCAAGCAGTGCCATGTCCGCACCCGGGATCCAAACTGGCGAACCCCGGGCCGCTGAACAGGAACGTGCGCACTTTGCTGCACCACCTGGCCAGCCCCCCAACCATCAATTTTTAATTTAACAAACACATGTCTAGTGCTTACTAGGCACTGTTCTAAAGGCTTTACATTTATATTAACACATAGGCACTATCATTGGTAACCTATGGATGAGGAAGCGAGGCATGGAAAAAAAAGTAACTTGTCTAAGATCACAAAGCTATTAAGGGTTGGAGCAAGGATTTGAATCCAGGCAGGCAAACTCCAGATCTCATGCTTTTAACCATGATGCTATGCTGCCGGAGTGCCATCCTTCAAGCCACCTCTTCTTATTCATCCTAACAATGGGGTTAGAAGAGGTGACAAGAGGAAATTATCCCCCCAGCCCACGCCACTGCCTCCAACTGGATCATCAGAAAATTAAGGAAGAGCAGTGCTTGGGAGAAGAAAAGGAGGAGACCAAAACCAGAGTTAGGGAAAGAAGTAGAAAGTAAGGAGGTTGGGCATTAATGAGCTCAAAATGTTAAAAGTTTAAGCTCTGTTTTTCCATGTCTTCTGCCTCATTGTAGCTTAAAACTGACTTTCAGGGATTCTGAGACATTCTAGAGTCAGAGAGCTGAGTGAAAAAGGGCTCAGCTGTGATCTTCACAGGGCCCCGCAGGCTGAATGCACAGTGGGGGCCAATTAAAAAAACAACATATTTTAAGATATTTTAACTATTGTGTCTATCAGAGGGGGGAAAAGTGCTATTTAAAACCTAAATTCATATAACCAGCCACCCTACCATCTAAGGGAAAAATTCCTATTATTGAGAAATCTCTACATTGTTTCTTACAGAGGCTGGCAAGGAAAGAATGAGAAAGCATGGAAATGTTAACGCTTCTGTCATTCTACGGCTGCTAAAGGTGAGGTTGCAAACTGGCAATGCATGGGCCGGAGCCGGCTCACGGATATGTTTTGTTTGGCCTGCATAATGTTAGCCTACACAGTGGCTCCCCCCCGCAACTTCAGCGTTTTAAATTGGAAATAGTTGCCAACATATAAAAAACATAGGCAAGAATTCTTTGACACATGTATTGCAAATAAGTTCTACTGCTCTGCAGCTTGCCAAAACTCTTAGTTGTTAATTTTGATAAACAGAAGTTCTTAATTTTAATGAAATCATATTTGTCTTTTCCTTTATGTTTAGTGCTTTACATGCTGTTTTAAAAGATTCTTCATGAAATTCATGACGATATTATCCTATGCCTTCTTCTAGAAGCTCGTTTTACCTTTCACATTTAGATCTACGATCCATATTGAATTAATTTT
Source organism: Equus asinus (assembly GCF_041296235.1). Lineage (NCBI taxonomy): Eukaryota > Metazoa > Chordata > Mammalia > Perissodactyla > Equidae > Equus > Equus asinus. The sequence goes on along the minus strand of NC_091820.1, from coordinate 13,121,197 downwards.
TGTGCATGGTAGGGATCCAGGTTTTTTTCATGTGGATATTCAATTGCTCCAGCACCATTTATTGAAAAGACTGTCTTTTCCCCACTGAATTATGATGGCGTCTTTATTGTAAATCAAGGGATTGTATATGTGTGGAGGTGTCTTGGAGCTCTCTATTCTGTACCACTGATCTATTTGTCTAACATTTGCAACAATACCACACTCTTAATTACTGTGACTTCATAATAAGTCTTGAAATCTAATAGTGTAAGTCCTCCAACTTTGTTCTTCAAGATTCTCTACCTTGACCATTGAGATGAACACTTAAAATTAGTGCATGTATGTATGTATATTATACCTCAATAAAAAAGTAAATAACACAAAAGGGCCTTTCTGGGGAGTATGGGAGATGAGATATTGAGCCTCTCTCAAGGAATCAGAAATCTAGCAATACAGGAGTGTGTATAGCAAGAATCTAGAGCTGCCTTTATAGACAAGGTATGCAAGCTCCAATTTGTCATAGTCTCCACCTATTGTTCCCTATCACTGAGGTGTATGGGCCAGTGCCACTTATCTTACTCCTGACTTGCTTCACTCATTTACATTCAGGCTTGGACCCTAGCGGTATCTGAATTAGTGGACTAATTTAGCACCCTGTGAAAGGGTGTCCCTGGTAGTAGTGGTGAGAAAGCTCCATTGCTCTGGATAATTGAGGGAAATGGAGGGAAGCCCAAGGAGCTCCTCTAAAGCAAGTTTCTCCATCTTGGCACTATTGACATTTGGCGCTGTCCTGTGTCCTGTAGGACGTTTAGCAGCACCCCTGGCCTCTACCCACCAGATGCTTCCTCAAGTGGTGACAACCCAAAAATGTTTCTAGACATTGCCAAATGTTCCTTGCGTGGCAGGGGCAGAATTGCACCCAGTTGAGAACTACTGGCCTAGACTCAGACTAGAAACAGGAAGAGTGGAAGAGAGATCTGTAGTGGGGGTATGAGCACTGAATTAGAAATACTGGCAGGATCCCCACAGTTGCCACCTGCCCACCTTCCCTCAACTAGCAGAAGCAGAACAATATAAAGACGGAAAGGAGGAACACTTTGAGAAAGAGTGGACTGTGAAGCATGGAGCTATTATAAACAAGACAGCTCAATCACAAACTCAGAGGGTCATCTTTCGCATAGAATACAATGTGAACAATGTCCCCTGGAGTTGTGCGATGTGGTAGGCCTGGATATAAACTATTTACAAGCTCCCATTTCCCTAAATATTCTATAAATTCTGCCCCTTTCCCACTCCACCCCATTCTCCATACACATACACACAAATGCCTTGTGTAAATGATGTTTAGGGGGGAAACAGATGATCCATCTATCAAACTAATTCCTAGGAAGCATACTAGAGCCAGAAGTGACTAGGATAAAAACATCAGTTCCTCCACCATTACCTCTGCCTCTCAGAATCTCCAGAAAGATTGAGATGCAGGCTCTCACCACACATGGGTTGAGGTTAGAGCCAATTTCATTTGCATTTCAAAGGTCTTGCATGACAATTCTCTGTATCTGTATTTAATTTGCTTTGCTTTCCTTTATTTCATTCCCCAAACATTATCTTTCTTTCCCCTTGGCTTTCCTTCAGCCTTGCAGCTTTGATTAAGTCTAATACAGGGGTGGAGGCATGTGCTGTGTTCCCAGTGGTGTACCAAAGATGGGAGTGGTCCACCCCAGGTCCAAGAATAAAGGGTACATTCTCTGTAGAAAATTAAAAAACAACAATAAAATTGAATAAAAGTCAGTTTGCTTTTATCATCACCATATGCCAGCAATTTTGAAATTGTTTAGACATTGGTCAATGATAAAATGCTCCTCCCCCAAAAAAATATTCTATTGGTTTGTGTTCTAAACAATTCCTGTGGATGTTTTGTTTTTCAAATTATACGTATTATTTTTCTCTTTTTTTTTTGAGGTATGCTTTTTTTTTTGGTGAGGAAGATTGGCCCTGAGCTAACATCTGTTGCCAATCTCCCTCTTTTTTTTCTCTCCCCAAAGCCCCAGTACATAGCTGTATATCCTAGTTGTAAGTCATTCTAGTTCTTCTATGTGGGACACCGCCACAGCATGGCTTGATGAGTGGTGTGTAGGTCCCCGCCCAGGATTCAAAATGGCAAACCCTGGGCTGCTGAAGCAGAGTGTGTGAACTTAACCACTCAGCCATGGGGCCAGGCCCATGGCTACTATTTTTTAAATATACATTTACATTTATATCACAAGTATAAGCACATGAGCAGAAGCAGAAGACAGAAATATATATACACACACACAGATAGACATGTAATATTTATGTCTTCTGCTGATGTTGCTTTTGCTTAGGATGCTAAAGGATACTCACAGGTGAATCTTGAAAATTTTAAACAGTTCCTGTGCCAAATGCTTTTTTTTTTTTTTTTTTTTTGCCAAATCTGCTAAGAGGACTTCAGGGCAAATAAAAGAAGGTACATCTGGGTTACAATCTTATAACCAAAGATAAAGATCCTTTTTATTCTATGTTTTTAAAGAAAAATGCAATGAGGGGAAAACCACTCAGATACCTGCAAATACTAATGTTCACACTTCCAGAACACCGCATATTCAAAAAACAATATGGCAGCACTCTTTGAAGGTGGAGTTTGCCATGGAGATGCTACACTGGGAGCATTTTCTCCCCAAGGCCTGGGGACTTTTCAGAATTGTTAAATAACTTCAACTGAGAACCCTTTATTCAAAAGGAATTGGCTATTTCAGCTTCATTTCCAAACTCTTCATTTCTACACTTTGATAAGCCTTCTCACCAAAGGAAAAAAAAAAAAAAGAGCCCTGCACCTCTTGGTCATCTCGGGGCCCCTGATATCTCCCCCAAAAAGAAAGAGTTGAGGATGGAAAAAGTCTCATGTCATCCAATAGGACTCCTGCCCACCAGGGTTTAGTCCCCTGTGTTCTGGGCTTTGGTCCCTTGTCTAAACACATGCCAGAAGATGTGTAAAAAAATCAAACTAACAGACTTGGTTCATGTCAGAAATGCTAGTTTGCAATCTCCCAGTGAAACATTTCCAATCTAGGGGGTAGGAAAAAATTGGGAGAACACAAATCACTTCTTAAATATTAGTGAAGTGACTTCATGCATTTGTGCTTAAATCTTGAAAAGGGCTGTAATCTCAGGATGCTTTATGCCGTCTCATGATATGCAAGGCCTTCCCATCAGGCCCTGTGCCTGACTCTTGCCGCTTCCTCCCTTCCACACTCCACATCCACCCATTCCATCCAGAGGGGAATCTTCTGCAGTTCCCAGAATACACTACACTCTTACCCCGACTTGCCTCAGCTCACACAGCTCCCTCTGCCTGGAACATCCTCTTCTTAGTTAATGCATATCCCTCTTTTAAGACTCTTCCATGAAGCTTTCCTGGATCCCCACAGTCTGAGTTAGATGGCCCTCCTGTGTGTTTTCAGAGCAACCTGGCCTTGTGTCTACTGGTGAACTGTGTTCACCACAACTTTTTCCTCTTCAGCTCAGAGCTAGACTACATTTCCCAGGCTCCCTTGTGGTTAACTGCTATCATATGGCTGAGTTCTGGGAAATGAAATATGCATAGAAGTGATGTGTGTCACTTCTGTGAAGAGAAATTGTATCCTCTCTGCAGTCTCTCTTTTCTCCACACACTGGCTAAAAAGGAGAAAACTCTCGAGCCCTAGGGGAAGATGGAGGTACACATGGAAGGATTCTGGGTTCCTGCATAACCACAAAGAAAATGGCACAACTATGAACATCCACTCTGGACTGTGAGTGAGAAATAAACTTTCATTGTGTCAAGCCACTGAACTCTTGGGGTTATTTGTTATAGCACTTAGCCCACCCTGATTAATACATCGCAGTACCTATCCCACACTGCACTGCAATTCATTTGCAAGTCTCTGTGAGCTCCTTGAGGAAGGGATTCCATCTTGTAGGTCTCATCTCTAGCTCCTCGCATAGTGCTTGATACACTGTAGAGGCGCAGTAAACATCTGTGGAAGGAAGGTCAGGAGAGGGAACAAACTCATGAATGGACACAGCTGCACAGCAGAAAGTCTGCCCTGAGAACATTTTGATCCCTGGCTCTGAATTAGCTGAGACCCTAGATGAGTCACTTTTGCCTCTCTGCACCACTGCCTCCTTGACTGTAAAATGATGTTAGCTAGATCAGCAGTTCTACTTTAGTGAGCATCAGTATCACCTGGGGGGCTTATTAACACACACATTGCCAGGCCCACTCCCAGACTTCCTGATTGAACTGGTCTGGGGCGGGTCCCAAGAATTTGCATTTCTAATAAGTTCCCTGATGCTGCTGATCTGGGGGCTACACTTTGTGAATGACTTGCCTATTTGATCTCACATCTCTTTTATCTCTAAAGTATGTGACCCAGTGATCCTCACCAGTGCCTGGGAAAGGTCAGGGCCTGGTGATCTCCAGTGTCTAAGCTTATGAGCCAAATCAGGGATGATTATTCCAGAGTTAGTCTGGCATTTGGAACTACGAGATTGGAAATATCCTATGTGTAACCCACCATTTGCACCTACAATACAGGATAAAACCTCTACCTGATAGGAGACTGGTGCCTCCTAAAATTCAAATTTTAAAGGTAAGAAACTGCAACTTTGGTGCCAGAGTACTTGGCTGGGATTTCAAGCCAATTCTTCCTGATCCCTCCCCTTTACTCCCACTCCAGCTAAGGACATCATGCTGAGAACATTTTTGAACAAAAGAACATTGACAAGATGAAGCAAATAACCAGATCCCACGTTAAGGCAAGTTTTCAATTCAGTGGATCTTTAAAATGCACTGCGAGTTAGCCATGATATCTCATGACTGCCCAGTGTTTACCGTGTGCAGACATTTAAGGACCTAGCTCAGATCACCAGGAGGTAAAAATAATCAAGTCTCAGACTTTGATTTAATTGGGAAGACTTCCAATTCCTTTTCACGTCACTTGCATTAAATGCATGAGACCAAATATGGACCACAATATATTGACACCAAGACTCCATAAAAGCCACACTTCGTTATCATACATTTATTTTTAACATAGCACCCCAGTTTCACATCATGTACATTTTCTAAAGTTGGAAATTCTTAACCTACTATGTTCTTAACACACCTTCCAACAAATATGAAAAAGAGACAGTAAGGTTAGCTTGAGTCTACAAGTCACAATCCAAATATAGGATGCCCTATATTTATTTATGCTTAAGATCAATATACATAATATTCCCAATGCTTAGCAAATGAATGAGACTCTGGCTAAGTATTAACACAACTTGTTAGCACATCATCATGAAAAGACAGAAGGCATCAAATATATACTTTGCTGTTACTCATTTTACTGTTTAATGTACCTGTAGTGAAAAAATATACATTTTTACTTTCAAGATTAAAATAGACCATCAGCTCATGATCTCTCCGGGCCCACTGCTATGAAGACTAAAATGGCTCTTCCCACCTCTGGCTCACTTGAACATCATATTTGTGCTGAAGACAAAAATATTTGAGGGCTGTAGCCCTCAAATCCCAACTCAAGCCCTCTTAAAAGTCCAATGTCCTCTGGTCTTCAGAGTCATAAACCCACTTTCTCCAACCTCCCACAGCCATGAACTTAGCTAAGAGCAAGGCAGGAGAACTGACAAAACATAAAATATGAACATTCTCCAACTCAGGAGACCAGAGCAACGCTTCTGTAATTAGAACAAGTCCTCTCAATTGAAACCCTGCAATGCCTTTTAGAAAAGGTTCCTTTATCATCAAGTGTATTAGTAAATGTAGAAAATAACTATACAAGCCTAAAAGCAACTATGTACCTGGGATGTCTTGCTCACATTAACAGACTGTTTTAGGGAACGCTTGTAAGGCAACCTCTGAAAGCCTATTTTTGGGGAGGGAAGCAGCTCTTAGAATCTGCTTGCATTGCTTTTAAAGTCTGACCCTCTGTGTCTGAAGTTCTTACTGTTGCTCTTGGGAGGGTCATGTAACTAGCTACATTTCTCATTGCAAACAAGCAAAAGCAGGGTGCCTCACAGAGTAAGACTCACATTCAAATTGCCATCCATGACCAATCTGTTGGCATTGGTGGGCAGTCTCCCTTAGCCTGTGCCCAAGGAGAAGCAAGATATGCCACCTCAGGGCTCTAAAAACCCAAATCCCCACTTCTTAGTAGGAGAACCACACTGAGTCATGATGCAAAAAAACCATAACAAAACACCCATAACTAAAGTGCAAATTCAAGCGATCCTTTGAAATCACAGTTTTAAAAAAGAGTACACTTGAAACAGAGTAAACCGGTTCAAAAGAGAAACCAAAGTTACTTGTGTTCTATTTAACTAGAGGAAAAAAAGACTTCTGAACTGATAGCTCAGTCTGTTCACATTCATAATGTTCAAACCACAACCTACTGAGTTCTACTTGTCAATAATATGGGAAGATCTGGTTGCTATGATATTTCAAATTCTTTTTTTATATTTTTAAAATTGCATTCCCTTGGTGATATCTAGTCAGGAGGTGTGATTCTAGTTTGTGTTGAACAAATGTTTTTAACTCTAAGGTGTTATACTATAATTGAGATCTTTCCAACTACTGCTTAGAAGACAACATTTGCAAATGCCTGTTTTAATTGCAAGAAACACACCCATTCCAGATTATTTTGTTATTGATTTTCTGAGTACACATCTATTATTACCATGGTTGTGAGATCACTTAAGAAATAAACAAATATCATTTAGAAACAGACTACAGAACCTAGTCACATATGAAGAGAAGAATGCTTTATGATAGTTCAGACATTGGTAGGAAATCAAAGGAAATTCACGTTTTTGATTACTCACCCTAAAATATGCTGAAATTGAACATTTGCAACCCAAGTAACCAAAGATATATTGAAGAAAACTATAACTTACTACATATTGAGTTCATTTCAATCACAGTAGTCTATTTTAAAAACAAACTCCCATAAGGAATATAGGAATGGAATCCATTCAAAGCAACAGCTGTCAAAAGTTCTGCCAAGAAACTCAGAGTAATTTATTGCATCATGAAAGGTGAGGTGTTCAAAAGAACAAATAGTTCAATCATATTCTTTCCCTTCAGACTTTATTTTCTGCCTCAATCCAAGAGAAATATCTAGATCTAAAACTCATTAAAACGTGTTTTCATATTCTAAGGCTGATTAAGTAAATAAAATTCAACATGGTAAATAGAAGAAACCCTTATAATCCATTTTTAGTATTGCTAGAGGCTAGAAGACTCAACTTGGAATCAGGTTGGCATCCCAACTCTGCCACCAGCTACCTCTTTCTATGGATTCTTGGGCAAGGAACTGGCTTCTTAGGGCCTCGATTTCCTCACAAGCAAACTGCAGGAGATGGGTACAGGTCCTCTCAGCTCTGACATCCTATTCTCCAATAATAGTAAAATGGGCATAATTTCCAGTTAAGCTGCCTCCTCTCCCAATCAGGCCCAAAGCACTTCTCTAATATTTAAAGAGGAGTTAGATCCTTAATTAAGGCAAATATCTGCCTTGATTACAACATGCACCTCCATTCCAGATATCTGCCTTTTCATTTTGCTTCATGTCTGCTGGATAGGGAGGTGGCAAAAGCAATACATCACATTCAAGAGATACTGAGATACCCAATAAGCCCGCTACCAACTCCTACTGTGCTTTCATCTTTGGGACTAAAGGATCCCTATGGAGGTAGAGCACTTAACAACAAGGTCATTAAACCCCCATGGATGGGGGCAACATGGACCCTGTCCAAGAATGCTCCCCAAGCAGGTCTAATTTTTGAGTAGATTTATACAAGAGGTATAATAGTGATTTCAATAACCCAGCCTTCCTATAAATCACATTAAAGGCTCACAGAAACATTATCAAGAGTTATAATCCTAAACTGAAAGTGCACATCCTAAAAAAACAGAGAAATACAGGATGAACACTAGTTAGGTAATAATAATGAGAAGTGTGTATGTATGTATATGTGTGTGTGTGTATTTAATTGCTTTTTAAAAATCCACTTCTAAGCAACTAATAAACTGTGGTCACTATTAAGTTCAGTCAAGAAGGCTGGGTATAGAGATTATTGGCGTGTGCTTTAATGCAATGCCTATCTTAAAACATTGGTGAGACTATGCAACTCACGGGGCTTTGATCATCCAGTGCAAGTTTTTTCCTTTAATGAAAACCAAGCCAACTAATGGAAACCTCAACCTCCTAATTGGGCTCACTCTGGCACTGACTTGATGGGGGAAAACAACATGTCAATATTTTTTAAATGCATAATGTAGACTAACATTCCTTAGTTTGTATGTCTGTTTAATGGATATGAAGTGCTACGTTGAGTGAGTGCATATGGACTGGAAGATTAGGAGATAAAATGCATGCTAGTCTTTCCTGGATTGAATATAACAAAAGGCAAACATGCTGTGAAGTGTCTGCAACAAGGACACTGTTGATAAAATTTGCTGCAGCCCCCCAGATCTCAGAACATGGGAAAAGAGGTTACCTAAAAAATCTGCAATGACCCATTCACAACCTTAGAAAGGGTTTAAACTGACTCCAAACCCTTCCCACAAGGACAAAAAAAGACAGCCAAAAGGGAAGGAAAGGTACAATAGAGAAATAGTTCAAGTTTTGTGATTTCCAAAATCAAATCAATGCAAAATCCTTTAATATGCATAGAACAGAATCAACAATTTGTTTTTCTTTGGAAAAATATCATCTGTTTGAGCCTTTCTCTTCGGCTATTAAGCTATTGATAAAGCTTGCCAATGGAAAAGGAAGCATTAAATAAATGCCTACTTTTTCTAAAAGCCATCAACTCGACCAAAATCAAAGGCTTAATCCTACATTCTGCAAACCTATCCGAAACTACTTCAAAAAGGAGCCTAGGCACACCCCACCCCTCTGTCCTAAGAATGGGTAAATTAGCAAAATGTACAAGAGACAGCGTTTCTTCCATCAGTCTCTGGAAGTGATGTTAAAGCTGGTGTGCCCCAATCCCTCTACGGTTGGTCAATGCTCACTTTCAACTTGGGCTTTCAGGAGAAGCAGTGGCTATCTAAATTTCTATAGGATACTAGCTTCTGCAATTTGAGCTTACTATTTTACATGACTTACATTGGAGTCAGTTGGGCTCCTCTGGACTGTACATAAACCAATCACCTCCTAAGGGTATGCTTCACAGAGAACAAAACAGTAGTATATCCAGTGTGAGGATTGGCTTGCTTTCATTATTTCTTCATACCCAATACACTCACAATCCAGGTTAAAATAACAAAGACAAAAATAAGTACCAGAGATGGTTGGATTGCTGGTAACAACCATTTCCCCTTCTTCCTCAGTTTGGGGTTCAACACCAAATATTTATCAGTCCAAACAGTCTCATCAGCCTTTCATATTTGATAGGTGGTTTCCAAATTCATGCATTTACAGATATGTTATCCCATGCAGGATAAGAGTAGAGGTCTGGCAACTATTTATTTAATTTGATTGGGCGAGGCAGTTAAAGCAGATTGCTCTTGCCCGAAAATTTACATGAAAGGAATGAGTTATCTGGGTTGATGGTCTAGTTGGGCCAAGTTAAATAGATCATTGACGAAACTTCCACTTTATGGAGGAGTAAAGACTCAGTAAATCTTTGCCATTCAATAGAAAACAAGAGTCATGTATTATTTATAGCTAGATATAATATCAAAATGGCACTAGAGAAGCAATTTTTGGCATATAGTTGTGGAGAGCACAGCGCCAGTCTAAATCCGATACTTTTGTTTTATTTTAGCTTTTATTATCATCATGCCAAAGACTATCCAGTTGGAATCTCAACTATTCAGGAAACCAACCTACTGTATATGATATACATACAAAAATAAAACAAGCATCCTGAAGGTACTCAGTTATAAGGTTTTGTACAAATCATAAATCCTTTAAATAAATAATTCTCTAAATTGTTTTTATTTGCTAGAAGATTGGTTTTTGGTAGGGAGCAACATCTAACACCTTAAGGAAGTACTTAAGAAAGGGAGATAAATTCCACTGACAATTACAATTTCAAGTGTGATAACTAGTTGTATTTTTTCCACCACAGTCAAATGCACAAGTGAAGTACAAGAGAAAAGGTGATATGGATTATATTCTGCTGCTCACAGCTTTTGACACAGTCTCAGACATCTTTGACAAGTAGTTGGGTTGAAAAATTCAAAGGAAAGACCTTGGCAGAAAAGGTCACCACTGTTACTTGAATCTTGGGAGTCATAACACAGTGACTGGACGAAGTTGTTCCAATTGGTTTTCCAATGCAATCCGTTCTTGATGAACCTCCTGAGTTGTACAAAACAGAGAGAAGAAAAACAAAAGAGCAAAGGGGTCATTTCCTGGGTTCATCCCTACTTCATTAGATAGTAAAAATAAATTTATAACTGGACCCATAAATACTTAAGTGCCATATGACTCAAGGACAAGCAGCCTGGAAAGCATCATATTTAAAGCTGGTTACCAGACACAGGAAGTTTGACAATTTGTAGTCTCTCAACTCTTTTCTGAAGATGATGCAATGAAACTGACTGACCTCTCCAGCCCTGCCTGAATCTCACCCTCAGTTTTAACAGGATCAGTGGCTGGCAGAGAATGATGTTTAAAATTACAAGACTGACAGAGGGAGCAGAAAAGCAAAAGTAGATTCCTAATACTGAGAGGTGAGCTATCAGGACTAAATCTCTAGTTGCAATCTCTCATTTCTAATCCAGAAACCTTATTTCTGGATTAGAAATACTCCATCGGCACCATAATCAGTCAGGTCTGAGGGAGAAAGTGTACCAGTTGTCCCTCCATCAAAGTCTCATCCAGGTTCCTGCACAAATTATAGCTTAAGGTGACTTCTTGGCTAAAGGCAGAAAAGAGGATCAGCAATCTGCTATTTGGGACTTCAAATATGCAGCCCTAAAACAGATTTATTGGTAGGGAGAGAGAGGAACAAATAAATGCATTCTTAAGTAGAATCAGTCAAGGTGGGAAAAAATTCTATATAAAGGCTCAATTCTGAGATGTCCCAGAAGAATGAACATGAAAATAGTGTAGAACTCAACAAGCACATATTCAACGCCCCCCCCCCCCCCCACCCCCTGACCCACTCATCCAACAGTCTTTGAGTATCTATCTACTATGGGCCAGATTCTGCTCTAGATGTGATGGTACCAGCAAAGAACAGACAGATAAGACCAATGCCCTCAAAGGGCTTATACTCAAATGGCAAGAGAAAGACCAAGTTAAAGAACAAGATACTTTCAGAAGCAAATAAACAAGACGATGCAATAGAGAGTAATGGGGAATCTAGGAGAAAGGTGGAGAGGGTGGTGAGGGAAGGCATCTCAGAGGGGATGCTATTTGAGAAGAGACTTAAATGAAGTGAGGTGTGAGCCATGTGACGATATGGGAAAGACATAATGGCAACTGCAAAGGGCCCAAAGGAGGGAATGAGCTTGGTGTGTCTGATGAACAAAAAGGCCTGTGTGACCAGAGCAGAGGGAGCAAGGAAGACATTGGCAGGAGTTGAAGTCAGAGTTAGGCAGGGACCTTGTGGACAGAGGAAGGAGTGTAGACGCCATTCAAAGTGCAGGGGAATGGCAATGAGGGCCTTGCATCAGGGAAGGCATGTGGCCTAATTTAGAATTCAAAATTTTCACTCTGGCTATTGTGCAGACAGTGGTTTGTAGCAGGGCAAGAGTGGAAGCAGGGAGCAGTTGGGAGGTTACTGCACGGACCCAGGTGAGAAACGAAAATAGCTTAGATCAGGGTAGCAGCCATAAAGATGGAGAGAGGTGGATATTCTGGATATATTTTGAATCTAGAACTGATAGGACTTGCTTAGGAAATTGATGTAGGAAAGAAGGAAGGGGATTTGGGATTGAGCAAGTGCGTGGCTGGTCGTAGTATTAAGTATAAGAAGATTGGATGAGAAATAGGCATTTCAAGGAGAGGCTTGGGAATTGAGCATCTGAGATGTGTATTAGATATATTAGGAGAAAAAGTTGAGTAAGCAGTTGTAAATGCATGCTGAGAGCTCATGCAAAGAGAAAAGAGGGGAAATAGAAGTAGGGCTTGAGATACAAATTCATGATCAACATCATCTAGTAAAAGAATATAGATAGAGGTTGCAAGTAAAGATGGAACAGAACATATGCACCATACTCATTCCCTACTGGAACTCCACTAAAACAATAAAAAAAAAAAAATTTTAAGTCATAAACACACAAATACAGGAAAAACAAACGGGAAGAGGTGATAGCAATAAAATTTGTAAACTAGAAAGCAAACTGATGAACAGTAAATTATTTAGAAGATTCAAGAAAAATCAATGTCGGGATTCTACCAGTTGCTGAGTAGGTCTCTTCCTATTATGCATTACAGAACTGGGGAAATAACCACAGGGTGGATTAGGGCGTCCACTGGACCCACCGTGAGAAGGACCTGAGCTACAACTCCACTAATCCTCTGACCTCCATAAGATCCTACTCTGACTGGTGGATCACAGTGACATTTTGAGTTTCCTAGAATTAGTGTCAGTTCAAAGCCAGTGGCTAGTAATCCCCCCAAAATCTGATTAGTTCCCTTTCCCCAATGCACAGACCCTTGTATATGGTCACAGGTCACTTTTGGAAAGGCTAGGAGAAAGATTAACAGTATAAATTTTTGGCTGCATAATGGGGTCCTTTCTTAAGGTGACCCAGATGCCCCTTTTTGAAGGGGCTCTGCATCTGGAAACTGACTTAGTTTGGGAACAGATTGAGAGGCCATGACTAGAGGTCTGTTTTAATGATTCTTCAGACTTCTGTTCACTTGAATTAGAACTCTCACTCATACAGATCAAGTAAAGAAAACTGAATCGCAAGCTAAGCACAAGGATAAAACAAGACCAAATCTGATTTTACATAGAATGATGCCTGAAAGACTCAGATTGGCAGCACTAGATACCTATGAAGGTGGGAGTGAAAGAGGGGAGGAGACTGGCTAAAATAAGTGTTAGTTGAAAGTCTGCTTCAGAAGCAATTAGATCCCCAGATCCTTCCTGCCACAGCAGACCAATAAATATTTATTCCTTGAAAAGGTAAAAGAGAGGCCCTCTCAATTGGCAATACACAGACACAGTTGAGGACAACATGCTGGACTGGAAATAGGGGGATTAAATGAGTATCTTGGATGCTGAGACCAACAGCCCTCTCCCTCCACTGAACCAGGTCTTTCCCTCCAAAGAGGAGACAAAAAAGACAAAAACCAGACCAAAAGGAAAGAGCCAATGATACTGTCTTTGGGGGTTCCCTAACTATCCAGCCCAGCCAGACTGCTGAAGAGTGAAGCTCAAAGTTGACAAGCCCCACAACACACTATGAACTTCCAATTAGTGCTTTCATCCTCTTCCAAAATATAAGCAAAGAAGGCCCAATAGATATTGAAGGATAGCATCTAATGAGAAATACATACAACAAAATAAAAAAGGAAGTATTCAGGAAGAAGAAAAACACCACCATCAAGAGAAGATATTACAACAATGAAACAAGAATTGGATACCATCAAAAGAAAACAGAGAACAAAAAATAAACTCTTGGTTATTAAACAATAGGAGATTTCAAATTTAAAATTAAGTCAGTCTCCAAAAATAGACAAAGAGACAAAAATACAGAAGGAAAGAAGAGGAAAGAAAGAAAACAGAAGAGAAAATTAGAGAACTAAGCTAAGAGGCTTAATGTCTGAAAAATATCAGCAAGGGAGAACAGGGAAAATGGAGGCGAGGGATAATTAACAACAACAAAAATCAAGAAAACTCACAGAACTGAAGAATATGGGTTTCTAAATTAAAAGGGCTTACCAAGTATAAAGAACAATTGATGAAACTGACTGACATCAAAGCAGAGAGAGAGGAGAGAAAAATCAAAACCAAACAAAATATAAAACAAAAATAAGGTCACATACAAAGATTCATAAAACAGAATGAAGTTTGACATTTTAAAAAATAATTTTATTTTTTATTATCATATGGTAAAACTGACTTTTTTCTTTTAGCAAACAGGTCTATAAACTTTAACACATGTATAGATTAGTGTAACTACCACCACAAAGAGGGTACATTACAGTTCCAACAACCAAAAAGCTCCCTGGTACTACTCATTGACATATAAACCCTCATTCCATGCATAACCCCTGACAACCACCAATCTGTTTTCCAGCACTATAGTTTTGCCTTTTCAAGAATGTCAAATAAAAGGAATCATACAGTACACAACCTTTTGACACTGGCTTGTCTCACTCACCATGTCTTTCAGGTTCATCCAAGCTGTTGTGCATATTATTCTTTTTTGCTGCTGAGTACTATTCCATTGCGTGGATGTACCACAGTGTATCCATTCACCCTTTGAAGAATATTTGGATTGTTTTCCGGATTTTGGCTATCACTGTTGGGTCACATAGTGAGTGTATGTATAATTTTATAAAAAACTGCCAATTATTCAGAGTGGCGTACTATTTTGTATTCCCACGACCAATACGTGAGTGTTCCGGTTGCCAGCACTTGGTGTCGTCACTATTTTCTGTTTTAGCAATTCTAATATACTGTATACTGTATAATGAAAACTACAAAGTGCTGCTAAAAGAAATCCAAGAAGATCTGAATAAACAGAGAGACAAATGCTGTTCATGTGTTGGAAGACTCAATGTAGCAGTTATGTCATTTTTCTCCAAAGTGATCTATAGATTTAATACAACACCAATCAAAATCCCTGCAGGATTATTTGTAGGTATAGACCAGATAATTCTATAGTTTATATGTAAGGGCGAAGGAACTGGAATAGCTAAAACAAATTTGGAAAAGGAGAACAAAGTTGGAGGAATCACTTTAGTATCAAGCTTTAATAATCAAGACAGTATGATATTGGTGGAGGGATTGATGCATAGACCAATGGCGCAGAATACAGAGTCCTGAAGTAGACCACATGAATAGAGTCATTTGATCTCTGACAAAGGTGCAAAATCAATTCATTGAGAAATGATAGTCTTTTCAACAAATTGTTTTTGTAATAATTGGTCATCCATATGTAAAAAAATGAACCTTGATCACCTCACACCTCACACCTTATATAAAGATTAACTTGAAATGGTTCATAGATGCAAATGTAAAACATGAAAGTATAAAACTTTTAGAAGAAAACATAGGAAAAAATCTTCATGACCTGGGGTTAGAAATGATGCCAAAAGCACAATCTACAACAGAAAAAAACCAATAAATTGGAATTCATCAAAATTAAAAACTTTTGCTCTGCCAAAACACCATCAAGAGAATTAAGAGACAAGCTACAGACTGGGAGAAAATATTTGCAACTCACATATTTGACAGAGGACTTGTATCCAGATTATATAAAGAAAATTCAATAATAAGAATTCTCAAAGCTCAAATAATTCAACTTAAAAATGGGAAAAGACTTGAACAGATACTTCACTAAGGAGGATACAAGGATGACAAATAAACATGTGAGAAGATTTTCAACATCATTAGCCATTAGGGAAATGCAAATTAAAGCCATGATCATATACCACTACTCTATTCATGTGGTCTACTTCAGGACTCTGTATTCTGCGCCATTGGTCTATGCATCAATCCCTCCACCAATATCATACTGTCTTGATTATTAAAGCTTGATACTAAAGTGATTCCTCCAACTTTGTTCTCCTTTTCCAAATTTGTTTTAGCTATTCCAGTTCCTTCGCCCTTACATATAAACTATAGAATTATCTGGTCTATACCTACAAATAATCCTGCAGGGATTTTGATTAGCATTGAACTGAATCTATAGATCACTTTGGAGAAAAATGACATAATGCTATGTTGAGTCTTCCAACATATGAACAGCGTATGTCTCTCTATTTATTCAGATCTTCTTGGATTTCTTTTAGCAGCACTTCGTAGTTTTCCATATACAGATCCTGTGTGTTCTGATGAATTTATACCTAAGTATTTCATTTGAGGGATGGAGCAAGTTATTATGAATGGTATTGTTTTTCAGATTTCCATTACCAATTGTTCATTGCTTGTATATAGGAATATGATTGCTTTTTGTGTGTTGACCTTATATTCTGTGACCTGCATAAACTCAATTAGAAAATAAAATTTTAAAAAATAATTCAATTTGCAATAGTGTCACAAAAAGAATTTGGGAATAAATTTAACAAAAGACATGTAATACTTACACACTCAGAACCACTGAGAGGAATTTTACAAGATCTAGATAACTGAAGAGGAGCACTCTGCTCGCAGATTGGCAGACTCAACATCGTTTAGATGTCAATTTTCCTTAAACATATCTATCAATTCAATGTAAATCAAATCATAATCCTAACAGGCTATTTTGTAGCAAATGAACCACTAATTCTAAAATTTATATGAAACAAAGGGCCCAAAATATCCAAAGGAATCTTGAAAAAGAAGAAGAGGTTGAAAATTTTATACTACCGGACTTATAGACTTACGATAAAGCAACAGTAATCAAGACTGTGTAGAACTGGTATAAAGATCAATGAATAGATTAATGGAACAGAATAAGAACCCAGAAATAATTCTATACTTATATGGTCATTAGATTTTTGCTAAGGGCACCAAAGTAATCCAAGGAGGAAAAGAAATTCTTTTCAACAAATGGTGCTAGATTAATGAGATACTGATATGGGAAAAAATAAACCTTGACCCTAATCTCACACCATTCACAAAACTTAATTCAAGACAGATCATAGACACTGGTGCAGCCATTATGGAAAACACTATGGAAGTTCATTGAAAAATTAAAAATAGAACTACTGGAGTGACATCAGCATGATGGCTGAATCAGATGCTGCTCATTTGTGTCCCCCTGCCAATAACAACAATTTGGCATCCATTCATGGACCAAGTGCCTTTATGGGAGCTTTGGGATCCAGCACTATACACCAAAGGACCCAGAAGGAGTCTCACCCAGTTGTGTGTCAGATAAGAGACACACAGACCTCAGTCCTGGCTCTGGATCCTGCAATGGCCCATGAACCACCTCTAGCCCTTCTCAGCTGCAGTCCAGGATCCCCTGGAAAACTGTTTTAGACAATCACCCACAGATGAAAGAGCCTTTGTGGAAGTCCAGGTTTCCAGCAGAGAAGTTCCAGCACAACAGTGGAGGAGAAACATACAAGTTTGGATGCATTGGAGAGGGTAAGAGGAACTCATTGACTTTACTCACATCACCCTCTCCCAAAGCAGCACACCTTAGGGCCAAGAGAGATCTCCTTGGCCCATGATTTCTCCCATGGGGGAAGTGAGAGTGTGTAAGTGAGCACCCAGCTTCCCCAGCTGTGTGAGATACTGCCAAAGAGGCTCATTTCTCTCTTCCTCCATCCAGAGTACTGAATTGTGAACTGCGTGACTGGGAGGCAGGAAGAGGCTGGGAAAGTGGCAGATCAGAATCTGGAAGGGCATTAAAGGAACATGGATCCTACAAAATGTGTTGCAGGACTCCATCAAGAAGCCCACCTATGAGTCACTGGGAATCCTCCAACTGGCCATGGGGCATGCCCAATGCTCCATGGGATTTACTCGCACACACCCCCACCCTATGCCCAGCTCCCTGTTCACACTCCCAATAGTGGCCACAAGAGCGAGTTTGGCAGATGGCTAGTGAGCACATGCAGAAAGCCTGTGCTGGCCCAAATCTGTGGGCCAGAGAGAGACTACAAATTTGAGCTTTAGTGCCACCTTTGGGAGAAAATAGAGGCTGTCAGCACTTGGCCTAGTGTTTTGCAGGATGAGAAGAAGGCATACAAGCTTAAGAATTCTGCCACAAGAGGGAGCAAGATACATCAAGCAGGTGCATCCATAGAAGGTCTGAGAAAGCTTCAGAATCCCTAGCAGGGTTGAAGGAAGGTATTTTTCTCCCAAAGGCAGTTAATAAAGACTGGAAGAGGTGACTGCTACTTCAAATATGAAGACAGAAATGCAAAACTTCAAGGAACATGAAAAACCAAGGAAACACGACATCACAAGAGAACCACGATAATCTTTTAGTAGCCAATTCCAAAGATAAAGAGATCTACAATTTACCCGATGAATTTAAAATAGTTGTTTTAAGGAAATTCAACAAGCTACAAGAAAACACAGAAAGACAAGTCAATGAAATCAGGAAAACTACACTACACAAACAAAATGAGAAGTTTAACAAAGAGATAGAAATCATTAAAAAAAAGGACAAAACAAATTCTACAGCTGAAGAATACAATAAATGAAATGAAAAATGCAATACAGAGCATCAACATCAGAATGGATCAAGCAGAAGAAAGAATATGTGAGATAGAAGACAGGAACTTTGAAATTGTCCAGCCAGAGGAGAAGAAAGAAAAAAGAATTAGAAAGAGTGAAGAATGCCTACATGATCTATGGTATACCATCAAAAGAAATAATTTGTGAATTATTGGAGTTCCAGAAGTTTAAGAGAGAAGGGAGCAGAAACCTTATTTAAAGAAATAATGGCTGAGAACTTCCCAAATCTGGGCAGTGATATGGATATCAAAGTTTATGAAGCTCATGGATCACCATGCAAACTCAACTTAAAGAGATCTTCTTCAAGATTCGTTATAATAAAACTGTCAAAAATCAAAGACAAAGAGACTATCTTAAAAGCAGAAAGAGAAAAGAAACTTGTAACTTACAAGGGAACCTTCATAAGGCTATCAGCAGATTTCTCAGCAGGCATCTTACAGGCCAGGAGAGAGTGGGATGATATATTCAAAGTCCTGAAAGAAAAAAACTGCCAACCAAGAATATTCCATTCAGCAAAGTTCTCCTGCAGAAATGAAGGCAAGAAAAAGCCTCCCTTGAGGCAGGCCCATGGCCGAGTGGTTAAGTTCATGCACTCTGCTTTGGTAGCCCAGGGTTTTACCAGTTCAGATCCTGAGCACGGACATGGCACTGCTCATCAGCCATGCTGAGGGGGTGTCCCACATAGCAGAACTAGAAAGGACCTATAAGTAGAATATACAACTATATTCTGGGGAGCTTTGGGGAGAAGAAGAAGAAAAAATAAAAGAATATTGGCAACAGATGTTAGCTCAGGTGCAAATCTTTAAAAAAAAAAGAAAAAAGAAAAAACCTTTCTCAAACAAACAAAAGGTAAGGGAGTTCATTATCAATAGACTTGCCTTACAAGAAACGCAGAAAGGAGTTCTTCAAGCTAACATGAAGGGACACTAATTAGTAACATAAAAACATATGAAAATATATAAGACACTGGTAAAGGTAAGTATATAGTCAAATTCAGAATACTCTAATACTGTAACATGGTGGTATGTTACACTTAACTGTAGTAAAAAGGTTAAAGGAAAGAATATTAAAAATAACTATAGTTACAACAATTTGTTAATGAATACACAATATAAAAAGAAGAAATCACGACATCAAAAACAAAAAAGGAGGGAATAAAAAGGACTTTTTTTTATATGCGACAGAAGTTAAGTTGTTTGTAAGCCTCATGGCAACCATAAAACCAAACGTACAGTAGACTCACAAAAGATAAAGAGAAGGAATCAAAGCATACTACTACAGAAAATCATTAATTCACAATGGAAGACAGCAACAGAGGGAGAAAGGAACAAGGGAACTACAAAACAGCCAGAAAACAATAAGATGGTATTAGTAAGCCCTTATCTATCAATAATTACTCTAAATGTAAATAGATGGAATTCTCCAATCAAAAGATATAGTGTAGATAAAAAAACAAGACCCAACTATATGTTGCCTCCAAAACTTCAGCTTTAAGAACACAAAAAGCCTCAAAGTGAAGGAATGAAAAAGATATTCCATGCAAGTAGACACCAAAAGAGAATACAGGTGGGAATGTAAATTTGTACAGCCACTATGGAAAACAGTATGGAGGTTCTTCAAAATTTAAAAAAGAACTGCCATATGATCCAGCAATCCCATTTCTAGGTATATATCCAAAGGAATTGAAATCAGTATCTCAAAAAGATATCTGTACTCCCATTTTCGTTGCAGCATTATTCACAACAGCCAAGACATGGAAGCAACCTAAATGTCCATCAATGGACAATGAATAAAGAAAATGTATGTACAGGCAATGGAATATTATTCAGCCCTAAAAAATAAAGAAATCCTGCTATCTGAAACATCATGGATAAACATGGAGGACATTATGGTAAGGGAAATAAGCCAGACACAGAAAAGGACAACACTAGATGACACCACTTATTTGAGAACCAAGAGAAATGAGAATATATTTCCACACAAAGACTTATTCAAGAATGTAGTTTTACTCAAAATAGCCAAAAAATGGAAATAGCTCAGGTGTTCATTAATAGGAGAATTGATAAACCAAACTGTGGCATATTCACTCAATGAAATACTACTCAGCAATAAAAAGGAACAGATTACTGACACAAGCAACAATATAAATGAATCTCAAAAACATAATACTAAGTGAAAGAAGATTTACACAAAAATACATGCTTGAGGACAGTATTTACATAAAATTATAGAATAGGCAACACTATTGCATAAGAAATTTAGAATAGTGGTTACCTCTGTATGAGTGGAGCAGGTAGTGACTCGGAAAAAACATGAGGAAGCTCCCTGGGGTGATGGTAATGTTCTGTATCTAGATAGGAGTTTGGGTTCCATAAGTATATGCATTTGTTAAAAATTCAGCAAATATACACTTAAGATTTGTGTATTCATTGTATATAAAATTTACATCATAAGAAAAACTTGTAAAAATACTCTAGTTAATGATATGCATGTTAAAAATATTTGGGGTACAAGTACAGATGTCTACAATTTACTTGAAAATATGTTAAAAATAAGATGGACTGATGGATAGAGGGACAGATATGTGATAAAACACGTATAGTAAAATGTTAATGGTAGAACCAAAGTGATGGCTATAAAAGTATTTACTCTGATTCTTTCAAATTTCTCATATGTTTGAAAATGTTCATAATAAAATATTGGGGCAAAAGTGGGGGATAATAAAAGAGAAATCAAAGAAGAATGAGACAGCAGAGAATGCTAAGGAAGAAGCACCAGTGAAGTAGAAGGAAAACGAGCAGTCTGATACACCAAAAGCCAGTGAGAAAAGTGATTTCAGAGGAGGGAATGGTCAATTGTGTAGAATTTTTCTGAAAATTCAAGTAATATCAAAACAGGCCCAGTGGATGTGGCCGTGAAAGAAGTGTGAGTGGAAGAAAATGAAGCCACACTGAAGCAGAGGGAGAGAAAACTTGGTGAGAAAACAGAGACAATAAACGAAAACAACTCCTAAGAAACTTGGCTGTGAAGGAGACCAGAGAGATGGGGCAGCAGCTGAACGAGGGTGTGGGGTCAAGACAATGGACAATACCAGAGCAGATTTGTGTGTAGATGAGAACGATCTAGCAGAGAATCAGAGGATGTAGTGGGTAGAATTGTGTCCCCTGAGAAGATACGTTTAAGTTCGAACCCCCAGTACCTATAAATGTGACCTTAGATGGAAATAAGATCTTTGAAGATATAATTTAGTTAAAATGAAGCTATGCTAGATTAGGGTGGGCCTTAATCCAATGACTGGTGTCCTTACAACAAGAGGAATTTAGACAAGAGACAGAATGCCATGTGACAGTGGAGGCAGAAACTGGAGTAATGCATCTACAAGCCAAGGAATGCCAAGGATTGCCAGCAACTACTAGAAACTGGGAAGAAGAAAGAAAGGCTTTTCCCCTACAGCTCTCAGAAAAAGAGCATGGCTCTGTTGACACCTTAATTTCAGACTTCTAGCCTCCAGAGCTGTGAGAATAGATTTCTGTTATTTTAAGCCACCAAGTTTATAGTACTTTGTTATGGCAGCCCTGGGAAACTAACACAGGGGAGATTAATGGTGAAGAGAAATAGATGATAAGGACAGGGGTGATGTCCTTGACAAGGTGATACGGAATCATTTCCAAGGTACTCGGGAGGAGCTGACCTTTGATAGTATCAGCCACCCTCTTCCACTGAAGTAAGTATAGCATCATTCAAGGAGGATCTAAACAATTTTTACCCAGCAGCTTTCAACAATAAAGAACACTTCAAAAGCCTTTGTAATAGATTCTCAGTCCTTTTAACTAAGACACAATATGCAGCCTACATATTAAAGTTACTGGCCTTCCTCTAAGTATACAAGAACCAACCCATGAAACTTAAATACAGTGATTCTCTGCCTTCCAAAAGGTGTTTGAGATCAAAGAGGCAAGTCTTACCAACAGGAATAGAACCAGGTCCTCAGCCAACGGTCAAAATGAAACAAAACAAAACAAGCAGATGAAAACCCTGGTAACTCAAATTCAGGAAGTTCCTTACCTTGAGCTGCTGTTGGAGTTCACTGTTCAAGCGGGCCAGCACTGCATTTGCCTCTTTATTTTTGCGGATAGCAGTTTGAATAGCCTTCTTCTGTTTGGAAGACTGTCTACAAAAAAGTAGAAACAGTTTAGTGAAATAGAACTTAGAGGTCTGGACCCTTGTGGGTCAGAACTCTGACTCATGAGAAGTGCTAAACTAACAAGGGGCTAACGTCACAGGGCTCCAAAAATAAATTCACATATTCACAGAGAGGCAGGCACACACCAAATGAAACAAATTTGTCAGGATGAATTATTTACACCTGAAGTAATTCCCATTTTATAATTTGAACAAAAGCTGTAAATTGAGCCTTTTCAAATACTTTGCATCCCATTTACTCCAAGACATTTTAATAAGTATTTCTTCCTGACAAACCATATTAACTGGAATGCCCTTTTTGTGTAAGCATTGATGGCATTTAAAAGACCTGCAGGTTGACAAGTCTGAAGGAAAAGAAGAACATTCTCTACAGCAAAAATCCTACATTAACTTAGCCAACCTACATAACTCTCCTTTATTTATTATTAGGCAAGAATGCCTGAGTGTGTATGTGTGTGAGTGTGCACATGCACATGCATAAACCAGCATACATCTGTGGCACTTGAGAAAAATGCAGAAACGTTTTAAAACCAGTATTCCCAAATTAAGTCAATAGCAAATTCACAGAACAGGTATAACTAGGGTGACCATATGTCCCACTTTGTCCCTTACAGTCTCTGTTTATACTTCTTGTTCAGTCATAATTATTCTTAGTGCTCTCTTAGCCCTCAAAACTGTCCACGGTTGGAATGATAAATCAACATTGTTGTATCACCTACAACCTTGCATCCCACAGCAAGAAACACTGAATTCTCAAAGCAAAAGGGTAATTTAGGTTCCCCTAGAAAAACAAACATCTTTGTAGTCACTAGGAGACGGGTTCTAGGCCAGAGCAACTGAACTGCAATGCATTGTGACTACCTTAGAGATCTGATTAATACTCACTGAGAATATACACTACGCTGGCCACTCCACTAATCTGTACAAGACATACTTTCTTCCCCAACAAGCGTAGAGCTAAAGATTAATTTTTTCATCCATAAATAGACAGGGAAGCAGATCCAAAATCTACTTTTTAAAAAGATATAGATTGGATGGGGCCGGCCCCGTGGCCGAGTGGTTAAGTTTGCGCGCTCCTCTGCAGGCGGCCCAGTGTTTCGTTGCTTCGAATCCTGGGCGCGGACGTGGCACTGCTCATCAAACCACGCTGAGGCAGCATCCCACATGCCACAGCTAAAGGGACCCACAACAAAGAATATACAACTATGTACTGGGGGGCTTTGGGGAGAAAAAGGAAAAAAATAAAATCTTAAAAAAAAAAAGACATAGATTGGATTTCTGGTTTCAAGACAAGATAGAATAAACACACTTCTCTCAATTCTTCCCACTAAGGACACTTAAAACCCTGGACATATTATATAAAACAAACATAAGATGACTCCAAAAAGTGGAGTGAAGAGGGCAAACCAGCTAGGGAATTCAATATCCAGAGAATCACATAGCAGTGAATTCCCGGGGTTTTCCTTTTTGCTCCATATATCCCAGACTGGATAGTGGAGAAGTTGGCAATGCATAAATGTCAATGAAGGCAGACAAAAAAAGCCTCTCCAACATCCTGCACTCTCTAGCCAAAGGACTTGAAAAGGGGCAGCCTAGCAAGACAGAAATTAGACACAATATCCCTCCTGAATATAGGTGAAAAATCTTTAACAAAATACTAGCAAACAGAATTCAGCAATATATAAAAAGAATTATACACCATGACTAAGAGGAGTTTATTCCAGGGATGCAAGACTAATTCAATATTCAAAAAACAATCAATGTTATCCCCCACCCTAACAGATGGAAGAAGAAAAATATCACATGACGATATCATTTAATGTAGAAAAAGCACCTGATAAAACTCAACACCTACTCATGATAAAAACTCAGAAAACTATGAATAGAGGAGAACATTCTCAACTTGATAAAGAACCTCTATAAAGAAACTATGGCTAACTTCACACTTAATGAAAAACTGAATGCTTTCCCCCTAAGATTAGGAACAAGGTAAGCATTTCTGTTCTCATCATTATTTTCAATACAGTGCTGGAAGTCCTAGCCAGCAAAATACAAGAAAAGGAAATAAAAGGCACACATACTGAAAAGAAAGGAATGAAACTGTCCCTATTTGCAGATGATATAATGGTTTATGTAGAAAATCCCAAGGAATATATAAAAAACTCCTAGAACTAATAAGTGATTTCAGCAAGGATAGAAGTGAGTTTGCGGGATAGAAGATCAGCATACCAAAATCAATAGTATTTTGATATACTAACAATGAATACTTGGAAGTCAAAATTAAAAATATGGTATTATTTACAAAGACTCAAACTGAAATCCTTAGATACAAAATTTGTACAGAATTTACATGCTGAAAACTATACGACACTGATGAAAGAAAGAAAAAGAGGATCCAAATAAATGGAGAAATATATCACATTCAAGGACTGGAAGACTCAACATAGTAAAGATGTTAACTCTCTCCAGATCGATATAAAGGTTTAACAAAATTCCTATCAAAATCCCAGCAAGATCTTTTGTAGTTCAAGACAAAATTATTCTAAAATTTATATGGAAAGTCAAAGGAATTAGAATAGCTAAAACAATTTTAAAAAATAATAATAAAGTGGGAGAAATAGGAGACTTGTTATATAGCTATAGCATCAAGTAATCAAATAACCAAGACAGTAACCTAGACTGTGCGGTACTGGCAGAAAGAAAGACACATGGATCAATGGAACAGAACAGAGAACCCAGAAAAAGACTCACACTAGTACGGCCAACTTATTTTTGACAGAGGTACAAAAGCAAGTCAATGGAAAAAGAATAGCCTTTTCAACAAACACTGCTGAAGTGTCAAGTGTAAAATTATAAAACTTTTAGAGGAAAACACAAGAGGAAATCCTCAGGACCTAGGGCTTGGTGAAGAGATTCTAGACATGACAACAAAAGCATGATCCTTAAAAGAAAAAGAAATCAATAAGTTGGACCTCATCAAAATTTTAAAAACGTTTGCTCTGGGAAAGACTCACATTAAAAGGATGAAAAGACAAGCTACAGACTGGGAGAAAATATTTGCAAACCACAGATTTGACAAGTGGTTTGTACTTAGAATATATAAAGAACTCTCAAAATTCAACAGTGAAAAAACAATCAGAAAATGGGCAAAGGACATGAGAGACATGTCACTGAAGAGGATATATGATGGCAAATACACACATGAAATGATGTTCAACATCACTAGCCACTAGAGAAATGCAAATTAAGACCACAATGGGATAGAATTACACATCTGTTAGAACAGCTAAAATTTTTTTTTAAAAAGTGACAATACCAAATGCTGGTAAGGATGTGGAGAAACTGAATCTCTTGTATATTGCTGCTGGAAATGTAAAAATGGTACAGCCATTTTGGAAAACAACTTGGCAGTGTCTTTAAAAACTAAACATACACGGTATACAACCCAACAATCACACTCCTGAACATTTATCCCAGAGAAATCAAAACTTATACACACACAAGAACCTATACACAGATGCTCACAGCAGCTTTATCCATAATACTCAACAACTACACACAACCAAAATGTCTCTCAACAGGTAAATGGCTAAACAAACTGTGGTACAGACCGCTGCTTAGCACTATTGAGATATGTAACAACTTGGATGGATGGCAAGGACATTTATGCTGAGTGAAAAAAACTCAAAAGGTGTGTAATGCTACTTATATAACATTCTCAAAATGACAAAATTACAGAGATGGAAAACAGATCAATGGTTGCCAGGGGTAAGGAATGTTGAGGAGGAGGGGGTAGGTGTGACCTCTGTATCTTGATCACAGTGGTGGTTACAAGACTCCACACATGTGATAAAATGGCATGGAATTATACATATACACTGTCCCAACATCAACTTCCCAGTTTTGATATTGTACTATAGTTAGGTAAAATGTAATTAAAGGGAGAAACTAGGCAAAAGATACACAGGACTTCTTTGTACTATTTTTATAATTTCCTATGGATCTATACTTATTTAAAAATAAAAAGTTTAAAAGAAAAAAGATGTCAATCAGAATTGGATGCCCCTCCTTCAACTACTACCATGCTATGTGTGCCCAGCTTGTAACAGTTTCCTCCTTCATTGGGAACTGTGTCCATCCCTTTTCCCCTTCTCCACAGGGATGGGTCCCTGGCAAGCAGTTTGTCTTAAGAAACTCTCGCCTCTATTTTCACACTTGAATGGACGCTGGCCCATGCTGACCTGACTAGATTTTCTCTCCCAGGCATGTGGGTTATGGCTAAGAGTTCAGTTTAGCCTGGGCCCTGGAAAGTGAGAATATAATCCCTAGAGCTGAAGGTGGTTGAGAATCTTCATAGATAAAAATGACAAAGAGTGACATCAGCATCATGGCAGAGTGAACTTGCTTGGGCTCTCCCCTCCAACATACAAGAAAAAGGGGCATCCATATTCCACAGAGGACATCTTAACGATACAAAAACGTCAGAGAGACATGCAGCCACATGATGGAGGGTGGAGAGGCTGAAGCCCCTCTCAGAGGAGCTGGAATGGGGTAAGAGAGAACTTTGCTCCCTCCCCTAAAGACTGCCATCGCCATAGCAGGAGCTTCCAGGAAGGAAGGAAGGGGGAGAGATCGCTTGTTTGCGGGATCACCAAGGACTCCCTAGGGCCCTTGCAGCCTAGAGGGAAGCCCTCTAACGGGGTGAAAGTTTTCGGGTGGGATGACCTCATCAAGCCAAGACCCCAGGAGACCAGACAGCGAGAGCTGATCGAGAAAGCCCAGAGTGCACACAGGAGAAAGTGCCCCTCCCCCTACCCACCTTGTGCTGCTCCACTGCCTGGGATATCAGCTCAAGGAGGAGGGCTCAGAATACGCAGCCCTCGACCTCCACCCAGTGGCAATAGGCTGTAACTGCAACCGAATAATATCAGAATGTGTAAGACCTGACCTAGCAACATCAGACACTACATCAAATCTCCAGACCAGAGAGAAAACGACAAGCACCCAGAGCTCAGTCCTGAGGACACAGAAATATGTAATCTAAGTGGTAATGAATTGAAAAGAATTATCATCAAAAATCTCAATCAGGTAAAAGAAAATGTAGAGAAACAATTCAACAAGTTCAGGAGCTACATCACAAAAGAGATTGAAACTACAAAGAAGAATCAATCAGAAATATTAGAGATGACAGACACAATGGAAGAGATAAAACAAAATACGAATTCCCTGAACACTCAAGTGGACTTCATAGAGGAGCATATCAGCATAATCGAAGACAAACATGTTGAAATGCTCCAGACAGAGGAGGAGAGAGAACTAAGACTAAAAAGAAATGAAGACAGTCTCCAAGAAATATCCAACTCAATGAGGAAATGCAACATAAGAATTATAGGTATTCCAGAAGGAGGAGAGAAGGAGAATGGAGCAGAAAGGGTGTTCAAAGAAATAATAGCAGAGAACTTCCCAAACCTAGGGAAAGAGAGGGAAATCTGTGTGAAAGAAGCTTCCAGATCTCCTAGATTTGTCAATGTAAAAAGACCTATTGCAAGGCATATATTGGTAAAACTGGCAAAAATGAATGACAAAGAAAGAATGCTGAGGGCAGCAAAGCAGAAGAAAATAACCTACAAAGGAACTCCTATCAGGCTTTCAGCAGATTTCTCTGCAGAAATCTTACAAAGCTAGGAGACAATGGAACAACATATTCAAATCTTTAAAAGACAAAAATCTTCAGCCAAGAATACTCTATCCAGCAAAAAAATCCTTCAGATATGAGGCAGAAATTAAAACTTTCCCAGACAAACAAAAGCGAGGGGACTTTGTAGCCACAAGACCCCCACTACAAGAAATCCTCAAGAAGGCCCTCATACCTGGAAAAAGAAAGGGAAAAAGGGGTCACAAAACACAGAGTAAGGAGATAAATAGGTCAAGAGAATCAGAGTAAGATAGCAAATATTCAACTATAGCATTAAGCTAGAGGGAAGGAAAACACCAAAAACAAAGTTAATCCTGTCATTTTAACCACAAACTCACAAGACAAGATGGAATAAGATATGAGAAAAACAACTTAGGAGGGGAGGAGGAAAGGGACCAAATCGGTTTAGACTAAGGAAATAAGAGGCCATCATAAAACGGACTATCTTATACACAAGATTCTGAATACAAACCTCAGGGTAACCACTAAACAAAAAATCAGAACAGAGACACAAAGAATAAATAAGGAGAAACACATCATAAAAAACTACATAATTCAATGGGTAGACCAAAACACACAGGACAAGAAACAAAGGAAATGCAGGAAAACCAGAAAATGAATGATATAATGACAGCATTAAGCCCTCATACATCAATAATCACCCTAAATGTAAATGGATTGAATTATCCAATAAAAAGGCACCGAGTGGTGAGATGGATTAAAGAACAAGACCCAACAATATGCTGCCTCCAGGAAACACATCTCAGTTCCAATGACAAACACAGGCTCAGAGTGAAGGGGTGGAAGACAATACTCCAAGCTAATGGGAAACAAAAGAAAGCAGGTGTCGCAATAATTATATCAGACAAAGTAGACTTCAAGATAAGACAGGTAAAGAGAGACAAAGAGGGGCAGTATATAATGATCAAAGGGACACTCCACCAAGAAGAAATAATGCTTATAAATATCTAGGAACCTAACACAGGAGCACCAAAGTTCATGAAGTAACTATTAACAAACCTAAAAGAAGCTATTAATAACAACACAATAATAGTGTTATTATTGAGTGTTATACTCAACACTCCACTCACATCAATGGATAGATCATCCAGACAGAAAATCAACAGGGAAACAGTGGAATTAAATGAAAAGCTAAACCATTTGGACTTGATAGACATATATAGAACACTCCATCCAAGAACAGCAGAATACACATTTTTCTCAAGTGCACACAGAACATTCTCAAGGATAGACCATATGTTGGGAAACAAGGCAAGCCTCTACAAATTTAAGAAAATTACAATAATAACAAGTATCTTTTCCGATCATAATGCTATAAAGCTAGAAATTAATTAGAAGAAAAAAGCTGAGAAAGAGACAAAGATGTGGAAACTAAACAACATGCTATTGAACAACCAATGGATCATTGAAGAAATTAAAGGAGAAATCAAAAAACATCTGGAGACAAATGAAAATGATAACATACCATACCAACTCATATGGGATGCAGCAAAAGCCATATTAAGAGGGAAATTCATCACAATACAGGCACACCTTAACAAACAAGAAAAATCCCAAGTAAGCAATCTCAAATTACACCTAACTGAATTAGAAAAAGAAGAACAAAGCTCAAAATCAGCAGAAGGAGAGAAATAATAAAAATCAGAGCAGAAATAAATGCTATTGAAACAAAAAAGGTGGCAGAAAGGATCAATGAAACAAAGAGCTGGTTCTTTGAGAAGATAAAAAAAATTGATAAGCCCCTAGCCAAACTTACAAAGAAAAAAGAGAGAAAGCTCAGATAAACAAAATCAAAAATGAAAGAGGAGAAATAACAACAGACACCACAGAAATACAGCAGATTATAAGAGAATACTATGAAAAAATATATGCCAAGAAAATGGATAATCTGTAGGAAATGGATAAATTCTTAGACTCTTACAACCTGCCAAAGCCGAAGAAGCTGTTTCAAGAAGAAACAGACAATATGAATAGACCAATCACAAGGAAAGAGATTGAAACAGTAATCAAAAGCATCCCAAAGAATAAAACCCCAGGACCAGACGGCTTCTCTGGAGAATTCTACCAAACTTTCAGAGAGAATTTAATACCTATCCTTCTCAAGCCATTCCAAAAAATCAGGGAAGATGGACCACTTCCTAACACATTCTACACGGCCAACCTCACTCTGATACCAAAGCCTGACAAGGACAGCACAGAAAAGGAAAACAACATACCAATATCATGGATGAACATAGATGCAAAAATCCTCAACAAAATTTTGGCAACCCAAATTCAGTGATACATCAAAAGGATCATACATCATGATCAAGCGGGATTTATATCAGGGACACAGGGATAGTTCAACATCCGCAAATCAAGCAACGTGACACACCACATCAACAAATTGAGGAATAAAAACCACATAATCATCTGAATAGATGCAGAGAAAGCATTTGACAAGATCCAACAGCCAGTTATGATAAAAACTCTCTTATCTCAACAAAGGCCATATATGACAAACCCACAGCCAACATCATACTCAATGGGCAAAAACTGAACATCATCCCTCTGAGAATAGGAACAAGACAAGGATGCCCACTATCACCACTCTTATTCAATAGAACTGGAGGTTTTGGCCAGAGCAATTAGGCAATAGAAAGGAATAAAAGGAATCCAAATAGGGAGCAAAGAAGTGAAACTCTCACTGTTTGCAGACGACATGATCTTATATATAGAAAACCCCAAAGAATCCATCAGAAAACTAATAGAAATAATTAACAACTACAGTAAAGTCGCAGGGTAAAAAAATCAACTTACAAAAATCAGTTATTTTTCTATGCTCCAATTATGAACTTACAGAAAGAGAACTCAAGAGTACAATTCTACTTGCAATCGCAACTAAAAGAATAAAGTACCTAAGAATAAATTTAACCAAGGAGGTGAAGGACTTATACAATGAAAACTATACGACATTACTGAAAGAAACTGCTAATGACATAAAGAGATGCACATGGATTGGAAGAATAAACATAGTTAAAATGTCCATATTACCCAAAGCAATCTACAGATTCAATGTAAGCCCAATCAGAATCCCAATGACATTCTTCACGGAAACAGAGCAAAGAATCCTACAATTCATCTGGGGCAACCAAAGACCCAGAATTGCTAAGGCAATCCTGAGAAAAAAGAACAAAGCTGCAAGTATCACAATCCCTGACTTCAAAATGTACTACAAAGCCATAGTGATCAAAACAGCATGGTACTGGTATAAAAACAGGCACACACATCAATGGAACAGAATTGAAAGCCCAGAAATAAATCCGCACATCTATGGAGAGCTAATCTTAGACAAAGATGCCAAGAACATACAATGGAGAAAAGATAGTCTCTTCAATAAATGGTGTTGGGAAAACTGGACAGCCACATGCAAAAGAATGAAGGTAGACCATTATCTCACACCATACACAAAAATAAACTCAAAATAGATCAAAGACTTGAAGATAAGTCCTGAAACTATAAAATTCCCGGAAGATAATATAGGTAGTACACTCTTTGACATCGAAGTAAAAAGGATCTTTTCAAATACCATGTCTTCTTAGACAAGGGAAACAAAAGAAAAAATAAACAAGTGGGAGTTCATCAGACTAAAGAGCTTCTGCAAGGCAAAAGAAACTAGAATCAAAACAAAGAGACAACCCACCAATTGGGAGAAAATATTTGCAGATCATATATCTGACAGGGGTTAATCTCCATAATATGTAAGGAACTCACACAACTGAACAATAAAAAACAAACAACTTGATCAAAAAATTGGCAGAGGATGTGAACAGACATTTTTCCAAAGAAGAGATACAGATTGCCAATAAACATATGAAAAGATGTTCAACATCATGAATCATCACAGAAATGCAAATCAAAACTACACTAAGATACCACCTTACACCTGTTAAAATGGCTATAATCACTAAGACTAAAAATAACAAATGTTGGAGAGGGTATGGAGAGAAGGGAACCCTCACACACTGCTGGTGGGAATGCAAACTGGTGCAGCCACTATGGAAAACAGTATGGAGATTCCTCAAAAAATTAAAAATAGAAATATCACATGACCCAGCTATCCCACTACTGGGTATCTACCCAAACAACTTGAAATCAACAATCTACAGTAACATACGTACCCCTATGTTCGTTGCAGCACTATTCACAATAGCCAAGACATGGAAACAATCCAAGTGCCAACTGATAATTAGATAAAGAAGATGTGGTATTTATACACAGTGGAATACTACTCAGCCATGAAAAAAAGACAAATTCATCCCATTTGCAATAACATGGAAGGACCTGGAGAGAATTATGCTAAGCGAAATAAGCCAGACTGAGAAAGACAAACACCGTATGATTTCACTCATATGTGGAATATAAACAAACACATGGGCAAGGAAAACAGTTCAGTGGTTACCAGGGGAAGGGGGGTGGGGGGTGGGCACAGGGGGTGAAGGGGAGCACTTAAGTGGTGACAGACAAGAAATAATGTACAACTGAAATCTCACATCAATGTAAACTATTATGAACTCAATACAAAAAAATGACAGAAACACTCTAAGAAAATTGAGAAGAATCAGGAGGAGCCCCAAAAGGTTTGCAATCCTCTCTTCCAATCCATTCCTGCCACGGGTTTCTACGAGTCACTCCTATATCCTTATAATAAAGAACATGGTTTTGCGACCTCAAGTTGTTTTTTATTATTTGCCATCAAAGGAGCCCTAAATAATGCAAAGATAGGATCAAGCCCCAGAATACCTCTCAAGGGTTCAGCAAAGGCATTTATTTAACTTGCCTCACCTTCTCAAGAGTTGCTTCTGGAGTTTGTCTCTTCAGGTTCCCCTACTGTTGCTACCCACTGTTCCAGGCTGGGCTCTAACTGGCCTGGTTTCCAAGGAGGAAGATGAGGAAGTAATAGTTAAGCATACATTTCTTTTGTCCAGTTCTGTTGTGTGCCATGCTATCTATCAATTTTAAACTGCAGCACTCTGAGACACTGTCCACTCAGTTTTGTGGCAGACTATCCTCCCAAACCTATTCTGTGCTTTCTTGTTTTCAGAAGCATATCATCCTCAGTTTGAGCTAGGCACATGGCCATCCAACTAGAAACTACATTTCCCTGTCTCCCTTGCAAGTAAGTGAGGCGATATGACGAAGTTTTGGCTAAAAGAATCAGAGAGAAGTGATGTGTGTGCCACTTCTGAGTCACGCCCTTAAAAGTAATCTCTTTTCTCTCTATTTGTTCCTTTCCTGTTCCAGGGGCCTGGAATGTGAACATGTTAGTGGTGAGCCATCTTCAACCATATGGATAAAGGAAACCCCCAGAGGGATCTCAAACAAGAAGACAAAAGATGCCTGGGCTCCCGGACAGAGCTACTCTATGCTTCTGGACCACTCAGCAACTCAGACTTTTACATAAGAAAGAAGTCAATTTCTACGTTATTTGAGCAACTGTTACCTGGTCTTTATTTGAAAGAACAGAAACTATGGTCTCTAGATGAGAAAAATCTTAGTCTTCACCCTAGGTCCTGATTTCTCCCAAGGAATTCTGAGTACAGCTTCTAGGAACTGAACTATTGCCTTTTCTCTACTTGGAAATGGTAGGTTTTTATTCGGGATGCCAATAATTAACCCCACAGACATTCCAGTAATGCCAAACACGAGGTAGGAAGGGAAACAGAATCCCAACCACATTGATAACATCATACCACTGCAACCCTGGCTGCTGGGCATGCCCTGGGGTGGTCCAGGACACCTCTCAGGGTTACAGAGAAGAGCAGAGGCCATAGAGGCTGACACAGGTTCAGCCACAGTACTGTTACACAAAATCCTCTATCTCCAAACTGCTCAAGCCATTGTATTTTCCCAAAGTCCATCCTTAGCAGATACACAAGCTATGGGGAAAAACCAACTAAGCCAAATTATTTCTAAGAAAAACCCACTTTTGTCCTCATGGGAAGCTCACTGTTGATGACACAACCTTAGAGCTGTTTATTACTTATAACCTGGACTCAGCAGCTCACTTGGAGAGAACACTTCCTTAGTTCCTTTGCCCTGAATGGAGTAGACAATAATAATATCTGAAGGAGAATTTGTTTCTTTTGATAGATCAGTTCTCATGTTCATTTTCCAAAGAGCTGATGACCATTTTGCAACTAGTCTATTTTTTTAGCCTTTCTTACCCAGTGTTCTGTTAGAGAATTAAGAAAATGATTTGTGACTCTTTTCTTAGTTTTCCCAAAGATGATACACAGTAAAGACCACTCTAGATGCAGGAGAGAGGTTAACTAACTACAGACAATGGATGTCTTAAGGGCATCAGAGCTTCATTCTTTCCAGAACCCTGGTTGAGAAAGGACTATACATACTAACCATCATGTGTCTGGCTGTCTCTCTCTCCAGGGCTTAAAAAATTATGAATGCTAAGTTGCTTTTTTTCACTCCAAAATAAACTGGTCTTGGAACTGAAATAAGTTTTATGAAGTTCTCCAACCACAAAGCTTAGATCCCTGCCATTTATAGCACTATTAAGTCTTGCTGATGGGCACTAGCCTCTCAACCTGACACCATGTGGTCACCTAACTAGTGAGAGAGCATCATGGTAAGGGACAGTCACTGAACAGGCAGATAAAAGCATCTCCTTTCAACAAATGGTGCTGGGACAACTGGATATCCATACTCAAAGAAGGAAGTTGGATCCCTTCCCCATACTATACACAAAAATGAACTCAAAACTGAGCATGGGCTTCAATGTAAGACCTAAAACCATAAAACTTTTAGAAGCAAACACAGGAATAAATCTTCATGAACTTGGGTTAGGCAATGGTTTCCTAAAGATGACACCAAAAGCAAAAGTGACGAAAGAAAAAGAAATAGATAAATTGGACTTCATCAAAACTAAAAACTTATTATTTGTGCTACAAATAATACCACCAAGAAAGTGAAAAGACAACCTACAGAATGGGAGAAAATATTTGCAAATCATATATCTGACACGGGGCTTCTATCAGAATACATTAAAAAACTCATAACTCAAAAACAAAAAAATAATCCAAGTAAAATTGTGCAAAGGATCTGAGTAGACATTTCTCCAAAGAAGATATACAAATGGCAAATAAGCACATGAAAAGATGTTCAACATCATTCGTCATTAGTGAAATGCAAATCAAAACCACAATGAGATACCACTTCACATCCACTAGAAAGGCTATAAAAAAAAATAAGTGTTGGCAAGGAAGAGGAGAAATTGGAACCCTCATACATTACTGGCAGCACTGTAAAATGCTGCAACCACTAAGGAAAAGAGTTTGGCAGGTCCTCAAAATATTAAATATAGACTTACCATATGACCCAGCAATTCCACTTCTAGGTATATACTCAAGACAAATGAAAACATAAGTCCAAACAAAAACTTGTATACAAACAGTACAGCAGCATTATTCTTAATAGCTGAAAAATGGAAACAACGTAAAAGGTCCATCAATTGATGAATGGATGAACAAAATGCAGTATATCCATACAATGGGACATTATTCAGCAATAAAAAAGAATTAAGTTCTGATTCATGCTACAACATGGATGAACCTTGAAAACATGCTAAATGAAAGAAGCCAATCACAAAAGATCACATGTTGTATGATTCTATTTAAATGAAATGGCCAGAATAGGCAAATCTAGAAAGACAAAAAGTAGATTAGTGGTTGTCTGGGACTTGGGAGAGAGGAGAATGGAAAGTGACTGTTAATGGGCACAGAATTTCTTTTTGGAGTGATGAAAATGTTCTAAACTTAGATTGTGGTGATGGTTGCACAAACTTTGTGAATATACTAAAAACTACTGAACTGTACACTTAAAAGGGTGAATTATATGCTAGGTGAATTATATCTCAATAAAGCTGTTTAAGAAAAAACAAGTGAAGAAAAGAAAACGAAAGGGATCTTTGTGTGAACTCCACTACCTGCCCTGCCACACACTTTGGAGGATGTTATAGGCACCACTGACTGACTAGCATTAATGTGAAGTGGAGATTGAAGTGAAAAGCTGCGTAGAACATGTAAGAAAATTCAGTCATCTTTGTCCTTGATAGGGATCCATCCCCTAGGCTTGAGGGTGGCTGGAAGATGGTCAAGGTTCTCAGTGACCGTTAAGGACAAAATATACTTCCTTTATGCACTGATACCACTGGGGAACTGTCCACTTCGAAAAACAAAAACAAAAACCATCATCTGAAGAAGAGTGCTGCCCAGATTCAGAATGGGGCTTGGGATTCAAGGGCAAGTTGTTCTTTCCATAACAGTGTAGGCAGGAGACAATCCGCAGCAGCCCCTGAGATCTGCAAGGCCCCTAGAGCAGCGTCATGACACATCTTTAACATTTACATTAGTGACCAGTTGGGCTCACTTGAAGTCATGCATGGCAGCAGGTTTCTGCCCTCGACATCTTGCTCAATTTCACTACAGGGAAACTGAGGCAAGTGACAGCTCTTCTTAGAGCCAAAGCCTTCTGGAGAAGGATGGTCTGTCCATAACACTGTTGTCTTGGTCCTTGGCCATGTCCAAAGCTGTCCACATCCTCCCTTCCAATGTCTGTTAACAGTTAGTTAGATATCTTGGAGGCTCCACATGTGACCATTCTGTGCTGATACAATTGACAACAGAAACTCTTTACAGGGATTAAAAAGAAATCACACACCATATCTACTGAAAGTTGGGTCTGAGGGTCATGAAACTAGGGCCATTTGCCCCAGAGGAACATGAGACTAGGCAGGCAAAGAAGGAAAAAAAATGTCTTCTTCCTAGGAAAATGGAGGCCAGCATAAGGAAGAGAATAGGAAGGAGTGGAAGAGGAGGGAGGAAGGGAAGGAAATCAAACCAAACTGAAACACACCCCAGCCTGGGACTCGCCTGCCCCTTGGGCCAGGTTAAATCCTACAGCTTAGAAAGCCTCTCTCTGACTGGAAGACTAATCCAATCATCGAGATGAGGAAGGTCAGACTACAAGCACAAAATCACACCCTTCTATGGGAGTGAGTGTAAATGTAAATGTTATTTCCATTTACATAGACACACAGATTTATAAGGAAGATTCTGACCTTGCTCTCATTTATCTGCTCTACTTACTTTTGGACTGTTGGATGGGGTTTCGCGGCTGCTACAGAAGCTGGCCCGCCTACAGTGGTAGAAGGCTCTTGGTTTTCTGTAGCTTGATTTTCAGGTCGGAATTTCCTACGGATGGGCTTTGATGGGGGCTGAGAATATGGTAAGTCCTGTGAATTAAAAACAAAACAAAAAAACCCAAAAAGTTAAAAAATTAAATGCTCCCCCCTAGACGCCAATGCCCCATGTTCCTCTAGGCCAGCCCCCAATGTCAGGTGTGTGCTCTATTCAAACTCCACACCCAAGGAGATGTGGCTGATTCAAGTCTTGGCAAGAACTGGTGGGACACGGGCATCAGATTCCAGTGGCCTTTCTTTCTTTCTTTTTCTTTTTTCATGCTTGCAGACTATTACCTCTTTTTGTCACCTGGAAGGACACAGGAATCAGTGTAGTGGCCCACCTGCCCTCCCTGCCTGCCTTCCTTTTTTTAAATTCTGTGCGCATCTCATACCCCAGGGCCTTTTCTAACTGAAGACAAAACTGGCTCTTGCCTCCCTTTGGGGCTTTATGGAACATACGTTTTGAAATTTGTAAAGGTGTTAGCATATGCTCATCATTCCCCTACCCCCAATTCCTACACCAAGTCAAGCTCAAGAGCAACAGTGCTGCCTGGAAGGAGACAGCTGGCCTGCTTCCTTGGAGGCCCCTGCCTCACCTGTGCTCCTGAGCCCAGAGCCCACTATCTTTGAAGGTACAAGGGCCTGAGAAAATGGGGAAGGACAAGAAGAGAGTGAGAAGATGAAAGGAGAGCATGATGACTGAGTGGTGCTTACTGAACAAATGACCCGTGACTCAGTGACATGGGTGGGCTACAGAAAGGACGCCAGGATGCAAGAGGAGACCACGGCACAAAAAGAAGGGGAGACTTCCCCACCCCCATGAGGCACTCCTAGGACATTAGCAGCATGCAAGGTTCTGCTGACAGCATCTGTCCCTCCCTAGAACACCTCCTCAACTTGCCAAAAGCAAGGCCACCATATTTAGCTAGGAAGTTGAAGAAAGAAGTACAAACTGTCAGTGACATCAAGGTCAAGCCCAGGAATCATCAAGACCCTAATCTTCACAAAGAACCCAAATTCTAGGAAATCTCAACTATTAACATTCATGTCAGGACATGAAAACCTTAAAAGGGTAGACTTGCAGGGCTGCCCAATGGTGTAGCAGTTAAGTTCACACACTCCACTTTGGTGGCCTGGGGTTCAGGGGTTCGGATCCCAGGCACAGACCTATATACCTCTCATCAAGCCACGCTGTGGCAGTGTCCCACATGCAAAATAGAAGATGACTGGCACAGATGTTAGCTCAGGGACAATCTTCCTCAAGCAAAAAGAGAAAGATCGCAACAGATGTTAGCTCAAAAAAATAATACAAATACCATATTACTCCCCTACTTAAACCCTTCAATGGCTATCCATTGTTTCAGAATAAAATTCAGATTCCTAAAAAAAAAAAAAACGGTAGATTTCCTAACAGAGGCAAGAAGCCCAGGAAAGAGGCTCACGATGCCATCACAATGTCGCACCCTCACACTGGCCTTACCTTCTTTGTTGGACTACTTTCTGCAGCTTGGGAGGGGGCTCTGTTCAGCTGGGGGTGTAACTCGGCCTCGGATGCTTGTTCAGGCTGTAGCAAAAGATCACAGAGAGGAAAAAATGCACAAACACAACCACCTAAATATACCATGAAGAGCACTTAAGAAAATAGTCACTAAGGGAAAACTGATTTAGACCAAATGGCAGCCAAGCATGGCTAGGTCTGCTGATCCTTGGGAAAAACCTTCTGTAGAGCCCACTATTTCCTCCCATCCCTCCTTCTAGCCTTGTTCAACCGTAGGAAAAGAGTCACGGGAATGACTTCTATAATTGAACATATGTATTGCTAAAAACTAATGCTTTACAAGCTCAAAGTAAAAATAACAAGGCTAATTGGAAAACCAGGGTTAACCAGAGCAGGGGCTGGCCTGGTTGCATAGTGGTTAAGTTTGTGTGCTCTGCTTTGGCAGCCTGGGCTTCACCAGCTCGGATCCCGGGCGCAGACCTATGCACCACTCATGAAGCCATGCTCTGGTAGGTGTCCCACATATAAAGTAGAGGAAGACAGGCACAGATCTTAGCTCAGGGCCACTCTTCCTCAGCAAAAAGAGGAGGATTGGCAGTGGATATTAGCTCAGAGCCAATCTTTCCCAAATGAAAAAAATTTTTTTAACCAGAGCACTAAAACAACGACCACAATGAAAAACACTAACAGGGCCAGCCTGGTGGCATAGTGGTTAAGTTCGTGCACTGCACTTTGGTGGCCTAGGATTCAGAGATTCCAATCCCAGGCATGGACCTACACACTGCTCATCAAGCTATGCCTCTCAATTGGTCAGTTCCCCTCTATCATCAGGCAGACAGAGAAGCATTTGCCCTGATGCTCCCTTTCCTGGGGAGATAAATGAAGTCTTCTTCTTGTGGAAATACTGAGGGAAGTGATAAATTGGATCCTCTTTTCAACAAAAATGAGGATTCTGAGCACAGCAAAAGTGGGACAGCTGTCTTTGTCACTGTCTCCGTTTTAAACATTTCTAACAAAAAACAAAAACAAAAAACCACAATGGGGGAGGGGTTGGGAAGGATGAGGGAGCAATTGGGAGACGTGTCTGAAAATTGTTTTCCATTTACAAATTTGCCTTCCTGAAATTGTATCCAAGGGCCTGGGTTTCTAGCTCTATGACTAGTGACAAACAACTCCTCTGTGTTCTATCAGGCTGAATGTAACCATCAATCTCCTTAGAAGGAAACTGAAGACCTCCCCACCCCTTCATACTGCTGTATGACTGATTCTAAATGGATCTATCTATTGAACATTCAGAGAGGTGAGTCTCATGAGGGGCCTGGAACACTGGAATCAGGAAGGTCCTGGAAAGGCAGAGCCTCACCAGAGCCAGAAATTATCCCAGGAAAAGAGATGGAGGAAAAAAACTACCTTTGTGGTAAAAAAAAAAAAAACCTACAGATGAGATTTAGACATGTAAAAGTCCCTCTTCCCAATAAACTATCTCACTTTCCTTCATCAAAATAGTATGAGGCTTCCATTAGATTTAGCAGCTGGAAAGCACAACAAACCAGGGAGATTTTTTTGCTATTTCTTCAGACTTTTCTAAGTTAACAATTTTGGGAGAATGATAACCCATAAAAACAGGGGTGCCTGAGCGGCTCCCTTTTTCCTTTGTGTGTTAGAGAAAGGGAGAAACAACTCGGTATCAATATATGGACAATATACCCTTGTCCAAAAGTTCTGGTTGTCTGAACTGAAATCCAACACCTGAATCTCATGAAAGAAACAAATACTTGGATTACAATTAAATTGCAAATGGCAGTCCTTCCCTCATGGCTCCATGCGTAACAACATGTACCCAGCCAAGATGTGGCAAGCCAGGAAAATACTTTTAGCCAAGATCTCATTAAAACTCAAGCTAACGTTCCTTTAAAAAACATATATCTTGGAGAGGGGTGTAGCAAAATGGCGGGGTGAGCTGACGCGGGACTCTCTCCCCTCCAAA
The DNA here is from genome assembly GCF_041296235.1 of Equus asinus. NCBI lineage: Eukaryota > Metazoa > Chordata > Mammalia > Perissodactyla > Equidae > Equus > Equus asinus. Next base: position 13,080,198 of record NC_091820.1, on the reverse strand, counting down.
CTACAACAAAGGATTGGAAAAACTGAATTTCAGGCAATAATCCTAATGCCAGACCGTCAGAGAACTACAGAAACAAAACCACGGAGGACGGAGACGCTGCAGCCAGCCTCGGAGGAGCTTGGAACAGGGTAAGAGAGAACTTCGCTCCCTCCCCTAGAGACTGGGATCACTGTGGCGGGTGAGGGAAGGAGCAGGGGAGGGGCCGTGCCACCGAGTGATCGTCCAGGACTCCCACCACCAGTGCAGTGGAAACCCGCTGACGGGGGAAAGCTTCTGTGCATGGGGACACCATCACACCAGGGCCCCAGGAGACCACAGAACAGGAGCTGATCAGAATCCAGATCGGCACTCGAGAGAAACCGGCCCTCCTCCCTGCAAACCACACTGGGCGCCACCATCTTGCCCGAAGGCAGAGAGCTCAGAACACGCGGCTCTCGACCCCCATCTAGTGGCGACAGGCTGTAACTGCAACCGAATACAACCATCATGCGCAAAAACCGCTTCTCTACCATCCAGCAATTTATAAAAGCTCCAGACCAGAAGGAAAACAATAAAAACACAGAATTAAGTCCTGAGGACTTGGAAATAGGTAAACTAAGTGAAAATGAGTTCAGAGTAGCTATCATCAAAAAACTCAATGAGGTAGAGGGAAAGATAGGGAAACAAGTCAACGAGTTCCGGAGTTACTTCACAAAAGAGACTGAAATTATAAAGAAGAATCAAACAGAAATACTAGAGATGAAAATATGATGGATCAGATAAAAAAGAATACAGATTCCCTGAATGCCCATGTAGACAACATAGAGGAGAAAATTAGCATAATCGAAGATAGACAGGCTGAATGACTCCAGACAGAGGAAGAAAGAGAACTAAGGATTAAAAGGAATGAGGAAAGTATCAGAGAGATAGCAGATTCAATGAGGAGAACAAATTTAAGGATCATAGGAATTCCTGAGAACGTGGAAAAGGAAAATGGAGCAGAAAGTGTGCTTAATGAAATTATAGAAGAGAACTTCCCAAATCTAGGGATTGAGGGAGAAATGTGTGTGGAGGAAGCTTTCAGATCTCCTAGATTTGTCAATGTAAAAAGACCTACTGCAAGGCACATAATAGTAAAAATGGCAAAAATGAAAGACAAAGAAAGAATACTCAGGGCAGCAAGACAGAAGAAAATAACCTACAAAGGAACTCCTATCAGACTTTCAGCGGATTTCTCTACAGAAACTTTACAAGCCAGGAGAGAATGGAGTGACATATTCAAAACTTTAAAGGATAAAAATCTTCAGCCAAGAATACTCTATCCAGCAAAAATATCCTTCAGATATGAGGGAGAAATTAAATCTTTTTCAGACAAACAAAAGTTTAGGGAATTTGTAACCAAAAGTCCTCCACTATAAGAAATCCTCAAGAAGGCTCTCATACCTGAAAAAAGAAAAAAAGGGAGAAAGGGGCCACAAACCATGGAGTAGGGAGACAGATAGATAGAACCAGAATAGGATAGCAAATATTCAACTATAGCATTAGGATAAAGCTAAGGAAACCACTAAAGTAAAGATGATCTCATCACTCTGACTACAAACTCATAACACGAGTTGGAATAAGAGATGAAAATAATAATTTAGGAGGGGAAGAGCAAAGGGACTTAATCAATCTAGGCCAAGTAAGTAAGAGACCACCAGAGAATAGACTATATTATACATGAGACTCTAAATACAAATTTCAGGGTAGCCACTAAACTAAAAAACAGAACAAAGCCACAAAACATAAATAAGGAAAAATCTAAGAAACCCAGCACAAAAAATTGCAGAAGTCAATGGGTAGGCTAAAACACACAGGAAGAGAAACATAGGAAAACCAGATAACGAGCGACAGAATGACAGCATTAAGCCCACATGTATCAATAATCACCCTCAATGTAAACAGATTGAACTCTCCAATAAAAAGACACAGAGTGGCAATATGGATTAAAGAACAAGATCCAACAATTTGTTGCCTCCAGGAAACACACCTCAGCCCCAAGGACAAACACAGGCTCAGAGTGAAGGGGTGGAAGACAATACTTCAAGCTAATAGCAAGCAAAAGAAAGCAGGTGTTTCAGTACTTATATCAGACAAAATGGATTTCAAAATAAGGCAGGTAAAGAGAGACACATAGGGACAATATATAATGATCAAAGGGACACTGCATCAAGAAGAAATAACGCTTATAAATATCTATGCACCCAACACAGGAGCACCAAAGTTCATAAAGCAACTATTAACAGACCTAAAGGAAGATGTTAAAAATAACACAATAACAGTAGGGGACCTCAACACCCTACTCACATCAATGGACAGATCATCCAGACAGAAAATCAACAAGGAAATAGTGGAGCTAAACGAAAAACTAAAACAATTGGACTTAATAGACATATATAGATCACTTCATCCTAAAAAAGCAGAATACACATTCTTCTCAAGTGCACATGGAACATTCTCAAGGATAGACCACATGTTGGGAAACAAGGCAAGCCTCTACAAATTTAAAAAAATTGAAATAATAACAAGCATCTTCTCCAATCATAATGCTATAAGACTAGAAATTAATTACAAGAAAAAAGCTGAGAAAGGCACAAGGATGTGGAGAGTAAACAATATGCTACTGAACAAGCAATAGATCATTGAAGAAATTAAAGAAGAAACAAAAAAATACCTGGAGACAAATGAAAAGGATAACATGCCATACCGACTCACACGGGATACAGCAAAAGCTGTATTAAGAGCAAAATTCATCGCAATACAGACACATCTTAACAAACAAGAAAAATCCCAAATAAGCAATCTTAAACTACACCTAACCAAATTAGAGAAAGAAGAGCAAACAAAGCCCGAAATCAGCAGGAGAGAAATAATAAAAATCAGAGCAGAAATAAATGCTATTGAAACGAAAAAGGTGGTAGAAAGGATCAATGAAACAAAGAGCTGGTTCTTTGAGAAGATAAATAAAATTGACAAACCACTAGCCAGACTTACAAAGAACAAAAGGGAGAAAGCTCAAATAAACAAAATCAGAAATGAAAGAGGAGAAATAACAACACACTCTGCAGAAATACAACAGATTATAAGAGAATACTACAAAAAATTATATGCCAACAAAATGGATAACCTAGAGGAAATGGATAAATTCTTGGACTCCTACAATCTCCCAAAGCTCACTCAAGAAGCAAACAATTTGAACAGACCAATCACAAGGAAAGAGATGAAACAGCAATCAAAAACATCCCAAAGAATAAAACCCCAGGACCAGATGGCTTTCCTGGGGAATTCTACCAAACTTTCAGAGAGGATTTAATACCTATCCTTTTCAAACTCTTCCAAAAAATTAGGGAGGATGGAACACTTCCTAACACATTCTACGAGGCCAACATCACGCTGATAGCAAAGCCTGACAAGGACAGCACGAAAAAAGAGAACTACAGGCCAATATTGCTGATGAACATCGATGCAAAAATTCTAAACACAATTCTGGCAACCAGAATTCAGCAATTCATCAAAAGGATCATACATCATAATCAAGTGGGATTCATACCAGGGATACAGGGATGGTTCAACATCCGCAAATCAATCAACGTGATACACCAAATCAACAAACTGAGGAATAAAAACCACATGATCATCTCAATAGATGCAGAGAAGGCATTTGATAAGATTCAACAGTGATTTATGACAAAAACTCTGAACAAAATGGGCATAGAAGGGAACTATGTCAACATAATAAAGCCCATATATGACAAACCCACAGCCAACATCATACTCAATGGGCAAAAACTGAGCGCCATCCCCCTGAAACCAGCACCGAGACAAGGATGCCCTCTATCGCCACTCTTATTTAACATAGTACTGGAGGTCCTGGCCAGAGCAATCAGGCAAGAAAAAGGAATAAGAGGAATCCAAATAGGGAGGGAAGAAGTGAAACTCTTGCTGTTTGCAGATGACATGATCTTATATATAGAAAACCCCAAAGAATCCATTGGAAAACTCTTAGAAGTAATCAATAACTACAGCAAAGTTGCAGGGTATGAGATTAATTTACATAAATCAGTAGCATTTCTATATTCTAATAATGAACTAACAGAAAAAGAACTCAAGAACACAATACCATTCACAAACGCTACAAAAAGAATAAAATATCTTGGGGTGAATTTAACTAAGGAAGTGAAAGACCTATACAATGAAAATTACAAGGCCTTTCTGAGAGAATTGGATGATGACATAAGGAGATGGAAAGACATTCCATGTACATGGATTGGAAGAATAAACAGAGTTAAAATGTCCGTTCTACCTAAAGCAATCTACAGATTCAACGCTATCCCAATCAGAATCCCAATGACATTCTTTACAGAATTAGAACAAAGAATCCTAAAATTCATATGGGGCAACAAAAGACCCCGAATTGCTAAAGCAATCCTGAGAAAAAAGAACAAAACGGGAGGCATCACAATCCCTGACTTCAAAACATACTACAAAGCTACAGTAATCAAAACAGCATGGTACTGGTACAAAAACAGGTGCACAGATCAAGGGAACAGAATTCAAAGTCCAGAAATAAAACCACACATCTATGGACAGCTTATCTTTGACAAAGGAGCTGAGGGCATACGATGGAGAAAAGAAAGTCTTTTCAACAAATGGTGCTGGGAAAACTGGAAAGCCATATGTAAAACAATGAAAATTGACCATTCTTTCTCACCATTCACCAAAATAAACTCAAAATGGATCAAAGACCTAAAGGTGAGACCTGAAACCATAAGGCTTCTGGAAGAAAACGTAGGCAGTACACTCTTTGACATCAGTATTAAAAGGATCTTTTCAGACACCATGTCTTCTCAGAGAAGGGAAACAATAGAAAGAATAAACAAATGGGACTTCATCAGACTAAAGAGCTTCTTCAAGGCAAATGAAAACAGGATTGAAACAAAAAAAACAACCCACTAACTGGGAAAAAATATTTGCAAGTCATATATCTGACAAAGGCTTAATATCCATAATATATAAAGAACTCACACAACTCAACAACAAAAAATCAAACAACCTGATTAAAAAATGGGCTGGAGACATGAACAGACATTTCTCCAAAGAAGATATATGGATGGCCAATAGGCACATGAAAAGATGTTCATCATCGCTGGTCATCAGGGAAATGCAAATCAAAACTACACTAAGATATCACCTTACACCCATTAGAATGACAAAAATATCTAAAACTAATAGTAACAAATGTTGGAGAGGTTGTGGAGAAAAAGGAACCCTCATACACTGCTAGTGGGAATGCAAACTGGTGCAGCCACTATGGAAAACAGTATGGAGATTCCTCAAAAAATTAAAAATAGAACTACCATATGACCCAGCTATCCCACTACTGGGTATCTACCCAAAGAGCTTGAAGTCAGCAATTCCAAAAGTCCCATGCACCCCAATGTTTATTGCAGCATTATTTACAATAGCCAAGACATGGAAGCAACCTAAGTGCCCATCAACAGATGATTGGATAAAGAAGATGTGGTATATATACATACAATGGAATACTACTCAGTCATAAAAAAGGATCAAATCGTCCCATTTGCAACAACATGGATGGACCTTGAGGGAATTATGCTAAGTGAAATAAGCCAATTAGAGAAAGACAATCTCTGTATGACTTCACTCATATGAGGAATTTAAAAACATAGACAAGAGAACAGATTAGTGGCTACCAGGGGAAAGGGGGGGTGGAGGGTGGGCACAAAGGGAGAAGTGGTGCACCTACAACACGACTGACAAACAATAATGTACTACTGAAATTTCACAAGATTGTAACCTATCATTAACTCAATAAAAATATATATATATATAAAATATTAATACTCCCCTATCCACAAATGAGAAATTTATTTTCACTCTAACTTTGCAACGAAAAGTCTGGATAGGTCACATAGATTTGGAAGGTGCTACCACTCAGCATGTGGAGAACTGTTCTGGGGCTTTGCCTATTCCCATGGTTGATGGGACAATATGGTCCCTGCCAGCTGGCTCCCCAGAAATAGACACAGGCCTAGGGAGGCTAAGCATTTCGACTCTTCACCAGAAGAAGGGTTCATTTACTTATTCAATTATACAGATATTTATTTCGTACATCTGATGTGTCACTTTCCAAGAATCCTCATCTCAGGTTCTGCTTCTAGGGAACTGGACCTGAGATGCCAGGCAAGGTACTCCCAGAAGAAGGGAGTTAAAGCACTCTGGTATGCTCCTCCTCGGTCTCTCTCTCTTGGATCACTTGTTCTGGTGGAAGCCAGCTGCTATGCTGTGAGGACACTCAAGGTCCCCCAACAAGGGGCCCATGTAACAAGGAAGTGAGGCCTCCTGCCAACAGCCATGTAGGGGAGCCATCTTAGAAGTGGATCCTCCAGCCCCAGTTGAGCATTCAGATGACCGCAGCCCTGACAGACATCTTGACTGTGGCCTAATGACAGAGCCTGAGCCAGAACCACCCAGATTGGTTTGCTCCTGAATCTCTAACCCACAGAAAGTACGAGATAACAAATGTTAGCTATTTTAGGCCTCTAAGAAAAACACTCTACTATGTCTGGAATTTGGGGTCTAGTAGGGTGGAAAAAGGGTCCCTGCAGTAGCAGTTGCTGTTGCCAACTACTTCTCTGCATGAATTTATTTACTGGGCTCCTTTTAAAACCTCCCGGACACAAATACAATAAAAATCATTCATTATAATAGTTAAAGCAGATGAAAACAACACTGATAAATTATGGATTTTTTTAAAGTAGCTTAAAAACAACATGTTTCAGATTCCAGTTCCACCCAGGCAGGCTGGCTTTACAAAGATTCCACAGCTCCCATCTGAGTCCAGATGCTCATCACAGCTCCCACCAGGGCCACAGCAAAAATGTCAGAGAGTCTTTTTCCAGGCTTCAGTTTTTTTCCCGGTCCAATCCACCCTGCACACCATGGAGGAACTAATCTTGTAAGCACTTTTTCATCAAAACACTTTCTCAAAGCCCTTGAATGAGTCTCTAAGGCCTATGGCACACAACACAATCCCTCAGCCAGTTAAAGCTCTTCCATCATCTGACTCCAATTTACCTCAGCATCATAACTGCATTAGTTCTCCATATGGAACCTGCTCCAGGCACGTAAGTAGTACCGGAATCTTCAAACACACCACAAGTTTCTTCCCAACTCAATTCTGTTTGTTCTAGACTATCTAGACCAGTGGTTCCCAAATATAGCTACATAAGAGAATTATCTGGGGAATTTTTATAAAGTACAGACTTTTAGATACTACCCTAGACTTCCCTAATTAGAATGCCCTAGGGGTGGAGCGTTAGAAACTTCTATTTTAACAAGCTCCCCTGGGTGATTTTTACGTAGCCAGCCCAGACCAATTGGGAACCACCGATGGTCCAAGCTCTTCATTTAAGACATGAGAAAACCAAGTCTCCAAGGTCCTAGTCTGGAAAAGGCCATAGGTGCTCCACCAAAAATTGACAGGCTTCTTAACTGTTTTCTTGTCCACTTACCATGGAGGGAATAGGGAGTGCATGCAATATGGTTCCATAAGTAGATAAATATTTGAAGCTGGGCAAAATCTTCAGCAATAAGACTTTTGTTTAAAAGTCAAATTTGCAACAAAAAAATAAATTTCATTTTAAAAAAGTCTAATTGCAGAACTAATTGCTAAAGTGTGGATAATTGGTGACTTTTTTAAAGCCTGTAACATTCATGCTACTGATAGAGTAGAAAAAGAAACTCAAGCTTTGTTTATTATGCAAGAATCCAGGCAGATCCCAAGACTGGGAATCACAAAGGCAGTGGCCAAATTCTAGGCGGATGAGCAGACAATCCTGCTACAGCCTCTAGGGGACCTCCAGCATCCTACTGGTATTCTAAATGTCATTTGATGCCTAACTTTCACCCAACCCCGATCTCTGCTTGGTAAGGACACAATAAGAAGCCATGTGGTCAAACAGGCATAGAAGATGGAGAACCAACAGCCAGCAGCACACTGGTCACAGCAAAGCCCATCATTGCAACATCAGTCTCAGAGAGAGTCCAAAGGACTGAATTCTCTGTAAGAATAAATACCAACATCCATGACCCAAGTCACCTGTGAGAGACAGGAATGGAGCTGAAGCAAAAGCACCTGGAGGGCAAGCTCTGCATCTTGTTTCACTACCATTTTCCTGGTGCCTATGCTGAATGTCAGCAAATAGCAAGTCCTCTGATCAGTGTGTGCAATGAGCTAGTAACGAATCCAACACCATTTCATGTTCCACTGGACAAGTCAAGAATTCATCCCACAGTAACCGGAGCCACAGAGAACAGCACTCAAATCCAGGCTTTGCACTTGTTGGTGTACAACCTGGGCATGTGCTTACCTCTCTGAGCCACAATTTCTTTGTCTGCAAAAGGGGACAATCCGCCTAACTCCTAGCATTGTGAAGATTAAGTGAAATATCTGTCTAGAGCGCTAAGCACAATTACATAGTAGCTGTTCAATAATGGCAGCTACAATCATAATTAGGAGTAAAATCACAATTGGTTTCCCAGGCATAGGATCTGCTACTGTAAGCAGCAGCCAATTCAACATGTGGGACTTTTCCTCTCTTGCCAAATGGTGAAAACCTAGACTGAGAAAGTGCTGACTCCAATTTAGATTATAAGCAGATCCCATAAAGCAGGCTATCCACATCCAAATTTGTGCCACTGAATATTACTGCTACCAATATTAGAGAGAAGAAATTTTTAAAAATAAAAGCCCTCTCAGACTTTCAGATTCCATAGCTGCCTCAGCACAGACATCTCAGTCAGCTTGCACTGAATGTCTCTAGTGGCCCCCTATGGTAGGCCAATCCAATCCTGGAGACACCCAGGGGAATGACGATAAAAGAGCTCAGGGACAATTTCGACAGAAGTGAATAATCAGTAACTATAATGGGCAACTATTCCCTGGATACAGCAATCACACACAATCCCTTGGGGATTCCTGGAACCCACTGGATCATGGACAACATCCATGAAACAGATTTGCTGTTACAACTAAAAGATTATGAGCACTGTATTTTGGTCTAAAAGACAAATATTTTGACCATGACTAGGGTCTTGCTCTTCTATTTCCAATTTCTAGTAATAGAACAGAGACCTGAGTCAAGTCTGAGGCCCACCCTCATTTCATCACATACCTAAAGCCATATTGTAACACCATCTGCAGAGTCAACAACATGGAGCTCACAGATAAGGCAATCTATGGCAGGATTCTCTTGAGACTTATGTTCTCCATTGGATAAGGGTGAAGAAAGGTGCCACATGCATGCTTCTTGCCACACCAAACAGATTTTACTAAAATAGGCACCTACCACCATCACATTCAAAAGCATCTGGTTATGAGGCCTTTAGAAAAACCTCTTTTGCTGGTCCCCTGACCCTGAAATATATAGGCCCGGCAACAATACCTAAAGTATATAAAAATTTCAAAGCACCTCTAAGTCCTAGCCTAACCCAATATTTTACCACACTTATAATTTTGAATTCCCTTCCCAGTTCCATTGCTCTGTATTAGTGATAGAGTGTTTAACATTTTTCTAACTACTGATAGTTCATACTTAGACTGTGATAAATGCCCCCTTTTGGGTTGACAGGGCCCTGCTTGCATGAGCTGTGTCCATCAGAGGAAGGGAGCTTCAAAAAAATTCAATTAGAAATAGCTGGCTAGACAGGGAGCTACAAAAATTATCTAAGAGTTAGGAACCAGCCATAAAATAAATTCAATATTGATGAAGATGTGGAACTGAAATGGGAACAGTGTTGATGGAGTATAAATCAGTACAAATACTTTATAAAACTGTTTGGCAGTATCCATTAAAGCTGAACATATATTAACTCTATGACCCAGCAATTCTACTCCTGGGTAAATATCCGAGAGACATGAAAATATACATCTACTCAAAAACTTGCACATGAATATGCATAGCAGCATTATTTATAATTGCTAAAATTTGAAAACCACTCAAATGTCCATCAAGAGTAGAAAACAGTGATAGAGTTGCACATACAATGGAATACTATACAGCAATGATCTACAATTACACACAACATGGATGAATCACACAAACAGAATTTAAGCAAAAGAAGCCAGACACAAGAGTATATACTGCATGCTTCCACTTATATAAGGTAGAAAACAAGTAAAACTAATCTATGCTATTAGGCATCAGAATAGTGGTAACCCTAAGAATAAGGGATAGGAACTAGAAAATAGCTTAAGAGGGGCTTTCTGGGGTACTAGTAATATTTTGTTTCTTGATGTGAGTGATTACATGTGTTCAGCTTGTGAAAATTCACTGAGCTGCACGCTCAATGTGCACTTTTCAATACGCATATTAGACTTCAACAAAAAGTTTAAAATAAATCCAGTAGAGCCAATTTCCTATAATGTCCTTAAAGTGCCACCTAGTGGCACAAATTAAGTGTAAACAAGAGGGAAGATTCATCTCTAGCCACTTTAAAGAATATGGCCCAATTTCTAGCAGCACATTCTGGGAGCTCTCCCTGGCACACAGAATCCTGACACAAGGATTCAGTGGCAAGCAAACCTATCACTACAGAGCATGCTAGCACCAATGAGCCTATGATGATGCACATCTCTTCCCAACTCCGCCTGTGATCAGTTATGGTTGGAGTATTTATAACACAGACATCGACAAAGGCTACAAATTGGGGCTTTTTCTTTTTTCAGAGAGGTTCACCAGCACACCAGTAGGTGATATCTATAGAACTTGCTGAGCAGAACAGGGTATTCAGGAGGGAGTCATGAGGAAAGAAATCCTTTAACCTGTCTTCCCTGGACAGACTTATTTCCCTCTTCCTCACCTTGAAGGCAAGGCCTTAGTCTGGTTTCTTCTTATTATGCTTGAGAAACACAGAGTTGGGAAGGACCACTCACAGCAAGCCTTTGAAGTTGCCAGTTTAATAAAGGATATTTGCTTAAGGTTTTGCTAGTAAATACTGAAAGACAAAGCATCTTTGTCAGATAAAGGTCCTCAAGGCAAAGCTGCAAACTATAGACACAGGCATCGTGATCCTGGAGTTAAGAGACTGTGGGTTAAAAGGCTGATGGGGACGCCTATCTGTCTTTCCATTGATTCTTCTTCTCATTGCCATTATTTACAGCAACAGGTGATGATGTGGATTTGGCCTACAGGTAGTAGTTTGCTGACCCCTAATGTAGGCAGAGGGTCAGCCGGTGAAAGGTCACAGAAGCGAGAAAGAATGTGATTGTACCGCAAGTGGTTTAGTAAGCCAGTCCAGCACTCACTCTTGGCTTGTGATCACTAACTTCTGGCTATCCTGAGTCTGTTCTTCTGGGTTTGCCAACTAGACCCTGCCTCTGTTTCACTGGGCCTGCAGTGATAATAATTCTAACAGCTAATTGCCATTGAGGGCTGACCATATGTCAGGCACTGTTTAAAGTGCTTTGGAAATATTAATTCATTTAATCATCAAACAACCCTATGAGAGTAGATACTACCATAGTGTCTTTCAGATGATTTTATAGATGACGAAACTGAGACACAGAGAGGCTAAGCAACTTGCCAAAAGACACAAAGCCAGTAAGAGATAGAGATAGGATGTGAATTCCAAGCCCAGGTTCTTAACTAGTTAGGCTGCCTCCTGGGCCTGACCTCTGGTTGTCCTCCACTGTCCTTTCCGATTAATGCCATAGCACATTTGGGCGCCCTTCCATCCTGCCCCACTTCCACACTTGCTCCTCCCCTGACACTTAGGAATGCTTCCTAGCTTCTGTCACTGTGTGGTGTGGGGGATCAAAGAGGAGAAATAAGGATTCCACTACTCAGGAACCTAGAAATCAGCCAAACTGACTGCCAGGAAAACACTGGGCTATCTTATTAGATATAAGAAACATGAGGGCTGGCCCCATGACTGAGTGGTTAAGTTCGCACGCTCTGCTTCGGCGGCCCAAGGTTTCACCAGTTCGGATCCTGGGCACCTACACAGCACCACTCATCAAGCCATGCTGAGGTGGCATCCCACATGCCACAACTAGAAGGACCCCCAACTAAAAATACACAACTATGTACGGGGGGTTTTGGGGAGAAAAAGGAAAAAAGAAAGAAAAAAAAAAGAAAAAAGAAACGGTGTCCAGCTATTGCCCACAACCCTTGACAATAAAGCATGAGGAAATGGGTATGTGCACCATGAGAGACTACAGAATGGATGGTGATAGGCATGACTGCCTTCAGAGGGTGAGGAAGGATGAGATGAAGGAGCCACAGGATAAGGAGCAAATCACAACCTTTGTGCTACCATAGTTCTCAGCAAAGTGTGGGCCTATGTAAGCACATTCCATTAACACCTGATGAATTGACTACATGAACTTACGGCATCTTTCAGAAGAATGATGCTACCAAAGTAAGCTTTACACAATAATATCGTGAGTACAATATAATGATGACAAATAAAAATGGCAAGCAATAGGCTATATTGGAGAATATGAGGAAGCCATTTAGTATAAACCTAATTCAGCCTGACCTTGTCTTTCCAAAAGGGCTGACCGAGGCGTTGAGCATGCATTGTATATCTGCTTTAGATTTTCCCTATGGCAAGAACAAAGGCCCTTGAGATAAAGGTGCAACTTCCCTCCCCCTCCCAACGTTGGCGTCTCCTTAAGGATTAAGCATCTTTCCTTAGGCTAGAAACTGACTGCTGCACTCACCTGTGACCGCCCAGCTCGAGACAACAGACTTGCCTCCTGCTATGCCCTCCAAGGTAGCAGACCCACTACCTGCTGTGTCCATCAAGTGTTGTGCCGACAGGGCAATCTTGTGACTATTGTGGGAGGGACATTTCAATCATATGTGAAACACCCTGTTTGGGGGTATATAACCCTCTGTGCACCCCACTTCTTCGGTGCTTCCCAAAGAAAGAAAGGTCCTCAGATTTCAGCTCAGAATAAACTCACCCAAATTTTCATTTACAGATTGGTTATGGATTATTTTCATCGACAATGAGGAGGGGGAAACCTAAGAAAAAAAACAAGCTACCAGTGGTGGGGTAAAGCTAATTTATTAAGTGGTTTCATAACATAAAATGTATCCCTGATAAAGATAACGTGTCAACTCCATTGTGAAGAAGAGAGAGGTTAAGCTAATAATTCTGAGACGTGGTTGCACACATAGCATAGTAGGAGGAGCTGGCACCTGGGGGCGAGAGAACCAGGGTTAGCATCACAACTTTAACTCTTGCTTGCTGCGGGTGAACTTGGGCAAATTCCCCAAGCTCTCTGTGCCTTAGTTCACTTATCTGCAAAATAAAGATAGCAACAGAACTTATTGCACATGGTTGCTAGGATTAAATGAGTTAGTATTTGTCAAGCACTGAGAAGAGGATCTGGCACATAAGCACTATACTTAAGTGTTTCGTAAATTAATAAAATAAACGAAGAATCACAAAGCATCTATGGTTTGAGTACTTTTGAAATCAATTTTGAAATGCTCAAATTATAATGATTTATTGACGCAAAAGTTCTGCCTTTTTGTTCCCTTTGAGAAGGCGAGATAAGGGGTACACTTGGCCTTTTGCTACACCAAATATGGCCCACCCACTGACCAAAATGTGAAAGCTATTTTGGCCAAGATGAATTTAAGGGGAAGGCACTTAAAAATAAGCATTTTAGCTTAATGTAAGGAAATACTTCACATTTTCATATTATAATACTTGTCATGTCTTCTTTGACCCACTGGATTTTTAAGAATATGTTGTCTAATTTTCACATATTAATGAATCCTCCAGTTTTACTTCTATTATTGATTTCTAGTTCTTCCATTGTGGTCAGAGAAGATACTTTGTATGATTTCAATCTTTTTAAGTTTATTGTTTCGTGGCCTAACACGTGGTCTACCCTGTACAATGTTCCATGTGCACTTGAGAAAAATGTGTGTTCTGCATTGTTGAGTAGGGTGTTCTATAGATGTCTGTTGGGTCTAGTTGGTTTATAGGGTTGTTCAAGTCCTCTACTTCATTACTGGTCTCTGTCTAGTTCTATCCATTGTTGAAAGTGAGATTTTGACATCTCCATTACTGTAGAACTATTTACTCCCTTTTCTGTTGATTTTTGCTTCATATAGTTTGGGGCTCTGTTGTTAGGTATCTATATGTTTACAATTTTCTTATCTTCTTAATGGATTGACCCTTTTATCAATACATAATGTCCTTCCATGTCTCGTAAAAATTTTTGTCTTTAAGTCTGTTTTGTCTGATATTAGTATAGCCACTCCAGCTCTCTTTTGGTTACTATTTGCATAGAGTATCTTTTTCCATCCTTCTACTTTCAACCTATTTGTATCAGTGAATCTAAAGTAAATCTCTTGTAGACAATATATAGTTGGATACTTTTTTAGTCCACTCAGTCTCTGCCTTTTAATTGGAGATTTTAATCCATTTAATTTAAAGTCATTACTGATAAGGAAACATTTACCTCTGCCATTTTGCTATTTCTTTTCTATGTGTTATACCTATTTTGTTCCTCAATTCTTCTATCACTGTCTTCTTTTGTGATTAACTGGGTTTTTTTTTCTAGTGTACCATTTTTATTACCTTCTCATTTTTTTCCTGTATATTTTTAAGATTTTTCCTTAGTGGTTACCCTAGGGATTACAGTTAACATTTTAACTTTGTAACAATTAAGTTTGAGTTAGTACCAACTTAGTTTCAATAGTATACAAAAGCTCTGTTCCTTTACAGCCCTGCCATTCCCTTATATTATGATCACAAATTACATCTTTATATACACGTGCCCATTAACATAGATTTGTAATTATTGTTTTAAGCGTTTCTCTTTTAAATCATATAAAAAAAAAAGAGGAGTTACCAATCAATGCAACACTCCTGGCTTTTATATTTACCTCCATAGCTACCTTTACCGTTCTTCATTTCTTTGTATGGCTTCCAGGTAGTACCTAGTATCCTTTCATTTCAGCCTGGAGGACTCCCTTTACCATTTCTTATAGGCCAAGTCTACTAGGGACAAACTCCTTGAGTTTTTGCTTATCTAGGAATGTCTCAGTTTCCAGTAACACTATCTATGGGGGTGTCAAGCACCTCCCCAGGCCACCTGCTGCCATCAGGTCAGGGTTAGGAGACTAGATTCCCCCTTTGATCTCCACTGAAGCCATGTCTGCTGGCTAGGAAAGCACTACATGCTGCCAGGTGAGGGACAAGAGACCAGACTCCCCAGCTGGTTTCTGCTGACACTGGAGGGAAGGACATCCATGGTGTTTGGCTAGGGTAGGGGAGGTATTGTCAAAAAAGGTTTATATCCAGCTTGGCTACCCCTTTCCCAGTCCTTTGGCTAGAGAGTAGATCTTTCTCAGGGCTTCTTTGATCTGCATCTGTTAGCGGTTCAAGGTTGCAGGCTTCTCCAGTATCCATGGGAAATTTAAAAAAAACTCAGGCAACTCACTGCCATGCCATTACTCCCTTAGCAGAGAATTGACCTATAGGATAAGCACCAACTCTGTAGATGGCACTTTACTCCGTTTATATGCAAACAGTGAGCTATTAAGTTGAACTCTCAGTTTAACACTGCTCCATATGAAACAACTAACTCTAATTGCTTTTTAGTCACTTATCCTATGAATCAGCCTGTTTTTTAAAAATGTGTCACCTCTTCTGAGCTGAGCCAAAATACCATGCCCTGGTCTCCAGCCTGTCCACAGGAAAACGTAGGACACAAACCACTTCATTCTTTATATATTCACTTGGTCCTTCTTGATCTTACCTATAGTAAGAAAAATAAAAAGATCTGTTTCTTTGAATTTATTCCTTTTCCTAACTCCAGGACCCTATTTGTATAACTTAATCCAGATGTTCATATCATATCATCGCAGTGGTTGGTATAAGTAGGGGCCAGCTAAACTGCATTCTATGCTGAAAACCTATACCTCATCTCACTCACTTGATAAAAGTAGAGATATACTTTTAGTGTATGTAGAAATTATCTATACATACCTTTGTGCACATATCTGCAAATGTATAAATTCTTTTATCTTACATACTTAAAACCTGGAAGTACACCACTGATTGGCCACAAAGTTTTTTTTTTTTTTTTTTGAGGAAGATTAGCTCTGAGCTAACTACTGCCAATCCTCCTCTTTTTGCTGAGGAAGACTGGCCCTGAGCTAACATCCATGCCCATCTTCCTCTACTTTATACGTGGGACGCCTACCACAGCATGGCATGCCAAGTGGTGCCATGTCTGCACCCGGGATCCGAACCAGCAAACCCCAGGCCGCGGAGAAGCAGAACGTGTGCACTTAACCACTGAGCCATCGGGCCAGCCCCGGCCACAAAGTTTTTTAAACAGCATTCCTTTTTAGGAACAAAACATTTTCTTGTTAATTACAATCTAGTCTTGACCATTTATCAAGTTAAATAATATGAAAATTTTAAATCCAAAAATAATCCAAAACTTTTTTATCTTAATCTCTTCTCAGAGCTACTAATAAATATAACGATTTTAATTACACCAGGCTTCCTGGTTTCTCCCCTAGGTACTACAGTTTAAACCCCATAAAAGAAGTCTCTGTAGTTAAGTATATACATCTCTTTCCCAAAGTCAGGTTGATTGTCCATATATACCAAGGAACAGTCAAAGAAAATTTTAACAGAGCAAGAGAAGAATTCAGAGTGTTTAAGTTTTCTGTAATAAAACTTGCTGTGAAGTGGTAAAAATTACCTCATGGGAGAGCAAGCAAGAGGGAATCGAAAAGCAAGGAAGAAAACATAACAAACTGAAAACATGACAATTTGAAATCCCAAGCTAATGTACAGTAACTTTCTTTTACATTTTCAACTCTTCTAGGGAAAACTACTGGCATAAGATATAAAAATTAACTTTAATCACATAATACAGAGATGAGGTGACAGAAGAGAGAGGTTTGGAAATGTTCTTATGAATATCTTAAGGCTGGCATATAATAATGTTTCCTAACCACTAAGCCCTCAGGATATTAATAGGCATTTTATAAATAAAGAGATGAATGGTCACACAAGCTAGGAAATTGCCTTTAACAAAATTGACCAGGTTTCTTTACCATAGGACTTCAAAACCTTTAATGGGCTCATATGCACTGTGAATCTCCCAGAACGAGTAAAGAGGCAGCAGCTGGCAAATCTGTCTTACCACAGAGCCGGATTAATATCTCCCAAAAGACTGTTTTATCACAAGCAGTTTGGGAAAGACTAGAACACATAAGTGCCCCATACAGGTGATTAGGTGAGTTTCTTCTGGGGTCAATATTAGGAATTTGTCATTGCACAAAGACTAAACACAATCATGTGTTTATTACCCAGGACTTCCTCTGCTGAATATGTGTATCCCACCTACAATGGACCAAAGGGGAAGAGTCGGGGGAGAGAAGTGGTGGAGGGATTTTCTGCCTGCATTTCTTACACACCTGTGTCTGCAATCTGAAATCTCCAGTTAGGCATCTGAGTTGGAGGCTTGGGCTGAGCTCTGGGCTCACTGTTTACATTGTGATGGGGAATCTGGTAGACAAAGAAAGTCTCATTCATTAATAGTGACTTGAGAATTCTCAGTCCCCGGTCTGATCCTGGGTCACTAAGCCCCAAAGTAGGCAGGAAGCCCACCTCAAGCAGCTCAGATGAGGACTACTGATAGCAGCAACACATTTTACAACCAGGAAGTAACTATTGTCACTTGCACAGCAGGAGAAAGATAAGGAAGTTGGTCACAAAAGCCCTTTCAGATAGGTCTTCTACACATTCATCCAGGTGCCTCCCAAGCCCCAGTTTGAAACCTGCAGCTGGTAGATAAGCACCTCCAGAATGCCCGCTAATTTTGTTGTGACACAGTCCAGGTTTGCTGTCGGTGCAAATCAGGAGCCTCATCTCATCCAGGTCCTCCTCCGGGGGACATGATGAAAGCCTCAATTGCCAGTGAAATGGATCACTGTCTTCCTGTATACACAGACACTCTGACCCCAATGATGGGAAGGGGAGCAATCTTTAGGAGATGGACCTCAGTTTGGGAGCTGGCTCTACTATTACTGGCTATGTCACCTTGAGTGACTTGCTTAACCCCTGTATGCTTCAATTTCCTCATCTGTAAAAAAAGGATAATATTAGTACCTACTCCTAGGGTTTTTGTGAAGATTAAATAATGCATTGAAAGCACTTAGCACAATGCCCGGCCTATTGTAGATGCTCAATAGACAGACCTAATAATTTAAGTGAGGAGAAATTATAATCAGGGAAAGGCTTAGAACTAAAGCTTGGCATTAGACATAAAGCAGAGACTCAATAAATACTTGATCGATGAACCAATATCTCTTAAAGCCAACGCTGGAGTATTTGGAGAAGGGCTTCTCACTTGTTTATAGGTGGGTCAGGAAGAACAGGACTTTTACCCTTCAAACTGAAGCAGGAAGCCAATACCTCATGGTATTTGCATCTCAAGGTTGAGTGGATGCTAAAGACCATCTAATTCTCTAAAAGGAGGACAAGCAAATGTTACAAGTGGTTTCACTGACTCAGCAAGTTCTGAGCTGTGCCATATGGAAAGGTACACTCTGAACCATCCAGAGCAATGAGGCAGAAACTGGGACTGTTTATAGAGAAATTTCCCAACACTTTGTGCCAAAAGTCAGAGAGGGTCTTTAAGGAAAGAAAGTTTCTTCAGCAGCAATTAATAAAAGAAAGGATCTGTAGCACCCTTTACCATATTCCACAGATTTGCTGCGTGCTTCTCATTTTCAACTCCGCAAAGAGTGTTGATGAATAAGGCCTTAGTAGCACATGTAAATAAGGCAGAATTAATTCACAGGTGAAACAGATTTTGGTGACACACTCTCCCAACTCCTGCTGTTTCAGCTTATTGTTCCAAGGGAAAATAGCCTCAAGAAAGCATACTGGGCCCAAACCACAGCACTAACCCCATGCTGATGACCATTTATTTTTAGTTTATGCAGAATTAACACAGCTCCTAAAACAAGTGATGAAAATACAGGCACCCAGAATGCACATAGCATACAGAAAACCATGTCCTCCACCCCCAACTGGAGAGACACCCCTTCTTCTACTCCTCTCTCTGTATGAAAACCACATGCAACCCTCTGCAGCCATGAGTGCACGAGTACACATTTGCTTGGTTGCTGATTGAGGAAACTTTCCCTTTTCCACATGAGGTTGGGGGGCTAGCAGATAAGAAGAAATTCAATCACTCTCTGCTCTTCGTCCAGATGTCATCTTGGGAATCTGACCAGCCAGTTTTATGGCAATCAAGTCATGCAAAGGAAGCACACTGGTAGGACAACCCTCTATGACCAAACAGTTTACAGAAATCAACATCTGTCTCCTACCTGTGATGGACAAGGTCTCGGAGGGAGCGCGGGTGGTGGAGGTAACAATCCTGATTTAGTGGCTGAAAAGAAAAACGCATACTGTAAAAGACTACCAAAATAAAACATCCTTCCACTTGTTAATTGCAAATAGCAATCCCATTTAACATGTTTAAATTTTTTAAATCCATCTGAAGGCTTTATAAAAAAAAAATGAGTACGTGCTATTTGTAATCACTTTTTCATTTTCATCCTACTTGAAATCCAAGTATTCATATAGGCTGTTGTGATTAAGACAGTGTAAAACAGTAAGGAAAACATATCCTTTCATCAAAAGACTGGAACCTAGCACATGAAAGGCAGTCAATCCCTCATCATTCTGATGTTAATTATTTAGTTTTGAATAATCTAGGCCCTTTGGCTTCTCTCATATTTCTCCCTAGCTCTGGTCATTACACTGCTCATTAGTTCAGCAGGTAGGCTGCAGAAACTAAGGGAGCCGAAATCCCAACTACGCAGCTCTGCTGCCCTGTAAGTGAGTGGATCTGATAGCAGTAGGGGAGGTGAAAGTGATGGACTAAAATGATGCTTAGGGATTCTTCAAAAATCTCAATTTCCTTTTCTCTCCTTGATCCTTATTATCAGGGATAATTAAATCTGTTTCTCAAATAATCTGGCCCCATTTAAAGGATCTTTTGAAAGAAAGTTTCAGTCTAATTCTTTTTTAATTTTGTGAGATACAGAGAAAATATGAGTTACGCCAAGAACATCTGAACTGTAACTTAATGAAAATAAACATCTGCTATTGAATTATAAAGTTCATAATCGCACACAAGAAATAAGTTTATCATCACACACTGGCAAGTTAAACCACATTCCTTACAAACTCCTTAGTGCTTCGAACACTGTGCTCTATATCACTAAACATAGTTTATTTGCAAAACCGTAATATGCATGCTAATATTTGGACAATTTTCTGTGCCTTAAAAATAAATCAGCAACATGCGAAGAACATAAAAGTTTTTGCAAATCACTTTTGATTTGACCTAGTTAAATCAGACAAGCTAGAAGACGGAGTTTGGGGCTTTCCACAAAGGTAACTCAGAGTAATTTCACAGAGATTTTCATTCTGAGCCAGTGCACGGATTATCTGGTACAACCATGTGAGCCCATCAACGATTCCTCTCGATCTGTCTTGTGTTAAGATTTAT
Source organism: Equus asinus (assembly GCF_041296235.1). NCBI lineage: Eukaryota > Metazoa > Chordata > Mammalia > Perissodactyla > Equidae > Equus > Equus asinus. Next base: position 13,059,578 of record NC_091820.1, on the reverse strand, counting down.
GAAACACATCAGTGGGTCAAAACTGCAGAGGTGATGAGACCTTGAACAGACTTCGATAACAAAGCATGTAGCAGCAGAGAATGACAAAAGTCTCAGAAATTATCCATCTCAGGGCCCCTACTCCACAGGTCCTCATGGATTGGGCCTTTACATTACCAGGTACTTTAAAAACAAACAAACAAAAATCTATACACGCTTTTAAGGGAAAGGCCTTGCACCAAGAATAAAGTGTGGGTTAAAATAACCTTTCATTAACAAAAGAGGACTAAGAAATGATAAGCCATTTAACGAAACTGACTTCTGCTTCCAGCCAAAAATGAGTAAGAGCTATACTCTCCCATTTGAAACAGCCAAAAACAAACATATACTCTTTACATGAAACAACAGTTTAAGACACTGGAACAAAACATATAAAACAACAGTTTTCAAGACACTAGGAAATCAGGCAACAAAAGACAGTGATCCCTGAGAGACAGGAAACAAGGTGAGCTGTGTGACTGACTGTCCCTGCTTACTGCCCTGAGAGTTACTAGAAATAGGACCTACATCCTGATTCATGTCTGAATAATTTCATTTTTACTATTAACTTTTTTAAATGTCCTATTTTTGTAAAAGATTATGTGAGGGTCTGTTTCTGAAAATACTTTTGGGTAAAATTATATCACCTATGAATATTAACAGCAGTTTTGTTTCCTCTTTTCAGTACCTTTATCTATTTTTGTGGGGTTTTTTGTTTTGTTTTTTTTAAAGATTGGCACCTGAGCGAACAACTGTTGCCAATCTTCTTTTTTTTTTTCTGCTTTATCTCCCCAAACCCACCCCCCCATACATAGTTGTATATCTTAGTTGCAGGTCCTTCTAGTTGTGGGATGTGGGACACCACCTCAACGTGGCCTGATGAGCGTTGCCTTGTCCGCACCCAGGATCCGAACCCTGGGCCGCCACAGCGGAGCGCGCGAACTTAACCACTCAGCCATGGAGCAGGCCCCTATTTTTGGTTTTGATCTTACTCACCCAGCTAGAACTACTGTAAAGTTGAATAATAGTGGTGATACAGGCATTCTTGTCTTTTCTTGATCTCAAAGGTAATAAGGCTATTTCACCATTAAGTCTGGTATTTGCCATATGTTTGTTGTAGATCCCCTTTAACAGATGATAAAAATTTCCATCTATTTTTTGAGATTTTTTAATAACTTGTTGAATTTTAACGAAAGCTGCATCTGCATCCATTGAGATGACGGTATGATATTTTTCCTTATAATTTGTTAATATGATATATTATGAATTTTTTAATATTAAAACACTCTTGTAGATCTAGGATAATCTCAATTTAGTCAGATTTTTATATCTTCTTGGCTTATATTTAGACTTAGTTAATATTTTGTTTAGAATTTTTGCAACTATATTCATGAGTGAGACTGAGTTTCCTTTCCCATGTGGTCCTCTGTTATACTTGATTTGGCTGGAGAGTGTTCCCCCTGTCTATACTCTGGAATATGTTTGTAAGATTGGAAAAGTTTGTTGTTGTTGAACGTCAGGCAAAACTTGCTAAGAACCATGTGGGCCCAGAGTTTGCTTTGAAACAAGATTTTTAACGATTCCTCTTCTTTAAATGTTATAGGATTATTCAGACTTTCTAATTCTTAAGTCAGTTTTGATGAATAAATGTCTAGAAAAATATTTATTTTGTCTAAATTTTCACACTTATTGCCATAAAGGTCATCTTAATCTCTGCATATGTAATTTTCTTTTTCCATTCCTAATACCGTCCGTCATCACTTTGTCCTTCATTAATCTCACCTGATATTTGTCAGTTTTATTACTCTTTTCAAATAACCAACTTTTAACTTTTTTAAGCCTCTATATTATATGCTTGCTTTCTGTCTCATTAATGTCTGCAGCATCTCCTTCCATTTATTTCTTTGGGCTTATCCTATTATTCTTTTTCTAGCTTAAATTGGTTGCTTAGCTCATTCATTTCCAGCTTTTCTTCTTTTCTACCGTAAGCATTTAGTTATTAATTTTCTTCCAAGTATCTCTTTAACAGAATCTCATAGGTTTTGATATATGAGATCATTCAGTTTTAAAATTTTCCTAATTTCCATTATAATTTCCTTTATGATATTACTTTCTATCTGAAGTTCATCCTTTAGAATTTCCTTTATTGAGAGTCTCTTAGTAGCAAGCTTAGTTTATTTGACTGAAAAGTCTTTATCTTGCCCTCATTCTTGAAAGAAGATTTCACTGGGTACAGAATTCTAGATTGACAGCTGTTTTCTCCCAGCACACTGAAAATAACATTTCACTGTCTTCTGGCTTCCATGATGGTTGTTGAGAAGTCAGATGTCAGTACAATCATTGTTTTTGGTAGGCACTCTGTCTTCTCTTTGGTTGCTTCCAAGATCTTCTTTTTGTTTTTGGTACTCTGCAGTACCAAACTTTACCCTGTGTCTGCATTCCATTTCTTCATCCTCTTTTTCTTTCATAACCTGCTGAACTTCAATGGAATTTCTGAACTATGTGATATCCCATTAACTTCGGGAAATTCTCAGTGATTCTTCAAATATTGTCTTTCCACCATTTTCTTTCATCTCTCCTTCTGGAGCTCTTTGTCTAGCTGTGCTGTGCTCTGGATAATTTTCTAAGATCTGTTGTCCAATTAAGCAACTCCCTCTTCAACTGTACTTAACGTCCTGTTAATCCAGTCTTGAGTTTATTTCAATTACTAATTTTTCATTTCTAGAAGTTCAATTTTGTCTTTTTCCAAAATGGCTTTTTCATTTTTATAATTTCTTAATTACTTTTCGTTTTATTCATCTCCTTTTCTTTCAACATAGTAAACACATTTATGTAACAGTCTGTGTCTGATAATTCCAAAATCTGAGGGCTTTGTATTTCCTACGGTTTTATTGCTTCTGCTGGCTCTCTCTCATTGTGTTCCATTTCCTAGAGTGCTTGGCAACCTTTGACTCTGAACGCATATTCCTTGGGACTTTACCTGTAGGAATATTCTGGGGCCTGGGTGGAAAATGAGTTTCTCCTCTATTACTTCTGCCAGAAAACTGAAGGTACTATCAACCTGGGACCACTTTAAACTAAAATCTTGGCTTGATACTGTGAGAGATTCCTACTTTCTGCTGTCCTGAGATTTTGCTACCTGTCTTATAGTAAAACTTTTGAGTATAGATAGTAGTTTTAATATTTACAACTAATTTCACTGTTATCTCATTAACACAACAGTGAAGAGAACTGTTTAAAACTGGGAAAACAGACGAGTGACCGATAGCTGAATGAGCAGTAGAGAAAGCAGAGAGCAACCAACTTGCACCACAGAAGCCTCCTGATTCTCAAGAATTGGTGATATCAAACTTCTCTGGAAGTAGGGGTAAAATGAGGAAAGTAATAAAAAGTAAAGAAAATTAGCTGACGGTGGATCCTACTTCCTACCCTTCAGGAGAAGGGCATACCTCGGCAAGACCCTTAAGATCTGGTTCCAGCTATAATTCATGCTGTTTTTGGCTTCAGGATCCCTGCTCCTGTGGTCCCCTCTGCCTGTAGTGGCCATGCCCTACCCCTACTACACCTGGATAACTCAGAATATAGTAAGCGACCAATAAATATTTGTTTGAAATAACATAAGAACTATAGGATTATGTTCCATCCCCATGTTAAAAAAAAAAAAAAAAAAGACTGGGGATGCCCAGTGGTGCAGTGGTTAAGTTCACACGTTCCGCTTCAGTGGCCTGCAGTTCGCCAGTTTGGATCCCAGGCGTGGACCTACACACCACTTACCAATCCATGCTGTGGCAGGCGTCCCACATATAAAGTAGAGGAAGATGGGCACGGATGTTAGCTCGGGGCCAGTCTTCCTCAGCAAAGAGAGGAGAATTGGCGGCAGATGCTAGCTCAGGGCTAATCTTCCTCAAAAAAAAAAAAAAGACTGCTTGAAGCAGTTCAGGAGCAGTTAGGTCCTGAGGTTTTTCTCCCACATTCTGCTCAGTTTCAGCATGTTTCCCCTTCAGCAAAAGGCAAGAAATATTTTTCTTTTCCAGGGAGGACATCAGGCCCAGATGAAGGGATGAGGGCCACACTGAAAACAGGAGGATTCGGTAAATGTATGTACTTTGGAGATGCTGAGACTCTTCCAGCCCTCTTCTTCTCTGCTCCCAGACTGTTGCATCCAGAGATTGGAAGAATGCGCTCCAGGGAACTGGACCAGCCAAGAAGGAAGCTCTAGATACCAACATCAAGAGATCTCCAATAAGATGGCCCAGTCAGATCATTCTACCATGAGGCCCACAGGCGGCAAGTCCCATCCATTTATTCATATATTCCAATCAGCTTTTTAGCCCTCATTCTTAAATCTAAACAGATAATGAAGTATTACTAGATAGCTGCAGAAAATTTCTAACCTAAGTTAGAGCAATAAAAATAGAAAAAAGTAACCTCAAAGAAACAGATTAGAACTATGTTTAAATGTTTAAATATATATTAATATTATCGGACTGATCATTCAGTTTAGTCCAGAAATATTTAAATATTTACTATGTGCCAGGCACTGTTTGAGGTGCTGGGAAAATATCAGTGGAAAAAATAGGTGCACCTACAGCACGACTGACAAACAATAATGTACAACTGAAATTTCACAAGATTGTAAGCTATCACAAACTCAATAAAAATTATCTTAAAAAATAGGAAAAAAAGCTCTACCCTCATGAAATTTACATTCTACTAAGAAGATAAATAATGGGGTGGAAGTGAGGGATGAAATTTTAACAGAGTCATCAGGGAAAGCCTCAATAAGAGATAAGAGATGCTATTTGCAAAGACGACATAATGGGATGCTATTGAAAAAAGAACATTCAAAAACTTAAAAAGAGCACTTGGAAATTAAAAACATGATAGCTGAAAAGGAAAGTATAATAGAAAGGTTCAAACATAATCTGAGGAAATCTTAAAGAAAGTAGGGTAATATCTGAATAAAAGTTCCACAAAAAGAAACAGAAAAAATAGCAGGAAGAAATCAATTAAATAGTTCAAAATATTTCCCAGAAATGAAGAATGTGAGTTACTAAATTAAAAGAGCCCACTGAGTGCCCAGAATAATGGAAGAAAACAGACCCGTGGCAAGGCACATCAATACAAAATTTCAAAATAGTGGAGTTAGAAAATTTACAAGTTTCCAGCAGCGGGTAAGAGAGGAGGGCAGGCCACATACAAAGGATCAGGAGTGCAGATGGTTTTAGACTTCTTAATATACCATTGGAAGCTAGAATTCATTGGAGCAATGTCATCAAAATTCTGAAGAAAACTTATTTCCATCCGACGATTATATACCCAAACTAGCAGCCAGCACAATGCTTCAATTAAAAATATTTTTAAACATGCAGGGTCTCAAGTTGAGCTCCATGCACCCTTTCCAAGAAACCTACTCAAGGATGTGCTCTATCAAACAAGAGAGTAAACCAAGAAAGAGCCAGACATAGGACACAGGATAAAGGACATCCACTATGGGAGAAAGGAGAAGGGAATCCTCAGATAACAGTGTAGGGAGATGCCATAATGAAAAACTATGTACCAGGCATAGAAGACAATCACTTTAGATTTCTTCAAAAAGATGAAACTAAAACGATGTATCAGAATTTCATGAGAGGAACTTTAGAACATTGAGGGAGTCTACAGTTGATTCAGGGGCAAGTACATTAAAAAGATACAAGTTGATTATCCACTCCAAGGCAAACAAAACTCTGTGCAAGTAAGAAAAGTAAATAATTTACTATATGGCTTATATAGTCATAATAATAACATAAACACTACTTACTAATCTAACCAAAATTATAATATAAATATACTGGGAGGGTGGAAGAGGGGAAAGGTGCTAGAGGAGGGAAGACAGTAGATGATGACTAAACCCGGAAAGTCAACAAGAGGTTATACACACATGTTATTTTGAAATATGAAGGAAATACCAAAATAATCAACATAAAAAGTCCTGTAGCAAAGTGTATTCTCCCAAGTCTTGAGGTCTATCAACGGCCTTGGAGGTACTTCCCAGACTTCAGTTTGTCCCCTCAGTTCAGCATGGAGCCCTGGGCCTTCCCCTCCACCATATCAGGATATCAGCTGTGATTATTTACTTTTCTAGCTTCTTTCCTCTCTTTCCACAAGTCATGTCCACTGACCCTGAGTCAACAGAAAGGAAAGCTAAGAGTACCACTCATTTTACTTCATTCCAGATTTGGAGTATCAGTAAGAAATCTTAAGATTTGCCTACTCACACACACGGCTTCTGGAGGGAGGCAGGCAGAGTTCAGAGTGCACCTACAGCCTCAGGTTTTCCTTCAGCTGCCACTCTTTCAAAAAAAATGGCATTAGCTCATGTATCTTTCCTTGATGAGTTGCTGCTGAAAAATCTCTTCCATGTGTTTATGATTCTGTGTTCATTTCCTTTAATGGCAGGAGATATTAATCTAACTTCATTCTACCAATTTTACATCTAATTCATCTTTTTGTCTCCCAGAGCACCTAAATACACTGCCTTGTGTTTAGTATGGACTCACAAAGTAGGTGAATAATTGGAATTGAATTTAGTAAGAAATCTCCTCTTAGAATATTTTCAGTCCATTCATGACCTTAAATTGGATTCAAATATTTTATCCAGCATGCTCTAATCAATTTAAAAAAAGAAGTACACTTTCATGCAAATGAAATTGAAAAAATACTTTGGCTCAACAATCTAGCGTAACATGCAAAAGATGACAACGTACCTGTTCATAGTAACACCTGCTTTCCCGGAAGGGAAGAGAAGGAAAGAAGAGAGGAGAGGAACACTTTTCTGCATACATTAAAAGCTACCACACTTGTGAAACAATTGAAGGTTTATTCCTGAAGTCTTACAGTTAATAAGGTGGGACACCAGATACCAGCAAGGCTTTGTCAAATCAAAAATTTTTATACGTGTAATCAGGGAAAAACTAATAAATACCCAAGTCCTGAAAAACAGATTAAAAAGATCATGAAAGAAACTATCATTTAATCCTAAATTCAGAAAACATAGTAATAACTTCCAGTATTTATTAAATTTACTGAAAGATGTGCATTTTCTGACACTGATCCACTAAATCTCAGCTTCTTGGTATCTTCATCCAAAACTCTAACCTCTACAATTTTTTATCCTCTTACTTCATTATGCTTAGAAATTTCCAGGCAAAATATTATTCATAGATATTACTGTCTATTTACTAATTTCCTTCAGATTTTTACAAAGCCCCAAATCAGTGACTAAATGAAAACATGTTCCAACTTATTGAGTGGAAATAAAGCAGCAGATGTGGTAATTGAAAGCTTCAAGGAACAGAAAGCTGATTCTTCAAGGGAGTGAAACTTGGGATTACTTCAGCTGCAGAAAAGGACTCCCATCCCCCCCAATTAGGAATATTTTATGAAGAAAATAAAAGCATTCAAATGCCAAATAAAAAAACACTTAAAGGATGGAAAATGTTGAAAGGAGCCTGCCAGTGAGACCTACACTTTTAAGTATCAATCAAGTGGAGTTAGCCATATGAAAAGCTTCAAGGATTTCATCAGTAAGGACCATTCCTTTTCTTGGCAAGTTCATAAAAATGGCTATTTCTTTGTAACAGAAATTGTTCTTTCTTTCTCTTCTTTCTAATCACAAAAGCATGTCTGAGCCTATGCCTATCCACTGATCACCCAGTTACACACAGTGATGGGTTCATATGTCATACACACCTATGCATATGATAAAATGTTTGCCAGGAAAACTTTTCCAATAATACCTGCCTCCATCCCCTGATGATGCCCCACTTACACCCTAAAATACAAGCTTATTAAGTTCTCTGTTAAACAGTACAATTTTTTTTCACCAATTAAAAGAGAGAAACTTACACACGCCTTGAAATTGTTCAACAGGGAAAACATTTAATGACTGAGTTTGGAAAAGTAATGAGATCAAATTCAATTCTTTCACTTTGAAGATGAGAAAATTAAGGCCTGGAGAAGTAAAATGACATCACCAAGGTCACAAGGCTACTACGATGCAACAGTGAGTATCACATTTTGAACCTATATGACAGGTAGTGGTAAAGAGCAGAAAAGTGCACTAAGAGGGGGGATAAGTAGCTGGACAGGAGTGATTCTATATATCCAGGGAATAAGCATGTCAGAAGGCTGCAAAACAAGAAATTATTGCAACTTCAAGGAACTAAAAAGATGCTTCTGAATATGCTATACACCACAAACTCAGACAAATAAGATGCTGGACACCATCTAAAAATGTGCCATTGTAGTAAATATTTAGCCTTCTGAGTCATGTGATCACCTCTTCACAGGACTATGTACAACTCCCCTGCTTTAAAAAAATATTCAGGGGGCCAGGCTGGTGGCATAGCAGTTAAGTGTGCCTGTTCCACTTCGGCGGCCTTGGGTTCACTGGTTTGGATCCTGGGTGCACACCTAGCACCACTCATCAAGCCATGCTGTGGCAGGTGTCCCACATATAAAATAGAGGAAGATGGGCACAGATGTTAGCTCAGGGCCAATCTTCCTCAGCAAAAAGAGGAAGATTGGCAGCAGACATTAGCTCTGGGCTAACCTTCCAAAAAAACAAAATATATTCAGGGGGCCAGCCTGGTGGCATAGTGGTTAAGTTCATGTGCTCTACTTCAGCTACCCGGGGTTTGCAGGTTCAGATCCCAGGTGTGGACCTATACACTGCTCACCAAACCATGCTGTGATGGCGTTTCACATACAAAATATAGGAAGATTTGCACAGATGTTAGCTCATGGCCAATGCTCATCAAGCAAAAAGAGGAAGATTGGCAACAGATGTTAGCTCAGGGCCAATCTTCCTCACCAAAAAAAACAAAGAAAAATCAGTATAGTACTGGCATAAGGACATATAGATCAACGGAACAGAATGGAGAGTCTAGATAAACCCTTATATTTACAGCCAAGTGATTTTCAACAAACGTGCCAAGGTAATTCAATAGGGAAAGGAGAGTATTTTTTAATAAGTAGTGCTGAGACCACTGGATATCCACATACAAAGAGATGAACTTAGACCCTCATCTCACATTATATGTAAACATTAAATCAAAATGGACTAGAAACATGAATGTAAGAGCTAAAATTATAACACTTTTAGAAGAAAACATGAGAAAATCTTCCATCTTCTTGAGTTAGGCAAAGATTTCTTAGATGTGACACCAAAAGCACGATCCAAACAGCAAAGAATTGATAAACTGCACTTCACTGAAATTCAGAACTTTTGGGGCTGGCCTCGTGGTCAAATGGTTAAGTTCACGTGCTCCACTTCGGCGGCCCAGGGTTTCACTGGTTCAAATCCTGGGTGCGGACATGGCACTGCTCATCAGGCCAGGCTGAGGCAGCGTCCCACATACCACAACTAGAAGGACCCACAAATAAAATATATACAACTATGTACTGGGGGACTTTGGGGAGAAAAAGGAAAAAAAATTCAAAACTTTTGTGCTTCAAAAGATCCTGTTAAGAAAATGAAAAGGCAAGTCACAGACTGGGAAAAAATATTTGCAAATCACCTATCTGATAAAGGACTTGTATCCAGAATATACAAAGAACTTCAGAATATACAACTCAACAGTATGACAAACCCTCAATTAAAAAACGGGCAAATAATTTGAGTAGATGTTTCACCAAAGAAGATAGAGGAATCACTAAAAAACAAGATGAAAAGATGCTAAACATCACTAGTCATCAGGGAAATGCAAATCAAAGCCACAATGAAATACCACTTCACATCTACTAGGATAGCTATAATAAAAAAAGACAATAATAAGTGTTGGTGAAGATGTGACGAAACAGTAACCCTCATACATTACTGGTGGGAATGTAAAATGGTACACACTCTAGAAAACAGTTTGGTAGTTTCTTAAAAAGTTAAACAGGGGCCAGCCCAGTGGCATAGTGGTTAAGTTCACATGCTCCACTTAGGGAGCGCAGGGTTCACAGGTTCGGATCCTGGGCACAGACCTACACTCATCAAGCCATGCTGTGGCGGCATCTCACATACAAAATAGAGGAAGATTGGCACAGATGTTAGCTCAGTGACAACCTTCCTCAAGCAAAAAGAGGAAGATTGGCAACAGACGTTAGCTCAGGGCAAATTTTCCTCATCCAAAGAAAAAAAAAAGTTAAACATAAATTTACCATACACCCAGCAATTCTGCTCCTAGTTATCTTGCCAAGATGAAAACATATGTTCACACAAAGACTTCCATGCAAATGCTCATGGCAGCATTATTCATAATAGGCAAAAAGTAGAAACAATTCAGATGTCCATCAAACTGAAGAATGGATAGACAAAATGTGGAATAGCCATACAATGGAAACTATTCGGCAGTTAAAAGAAATAAAATACTGATACACGCTACAACATGGATGAACTTCAAAAACATGATGCCAAAGACCCCATATTGTATGATTCTATTTATATGAAATGTCTAGAAAAGGCAAATCTATAGAAACAGAAAGTAGATTAGTGGTTGCCTGGAGCTGGGCATGGGGATTACTGTAAAGAGGCATGAGGGATATTATTGGGGTGCTGAAAAATGTTCTAAAACTGAATTATAGTAGCAGCAGCACAATTTGATAAATGTACTGGAAACCATTGAGTTGTACACTTAAAATGAATGAACTGGATGGGCTACAAATTATACCTCACTAGTTTTTTTAAAAGCTAAGACTGGCGAAAAAAGTATAATTAATCATATGGGAGGGAGAATAAAGATGAAACAAGATGGGCCACAGTTGATAACTGTTGAAGCCAGGTGTTCAGTATACTATTCTTTTTCTTTTTAATATATGAAGTTTCTGATAATAACAGTTTTTTGATCATTAAAAAAAGAAATAGTTATATTCCTAAGATTTCCAAGTATTTATGAAGGCAAAACTTTCTTTCCTGTCTCCCTGAAGTACCTCAGGGAAACCTGCCCAACACTGTAAATCAAATGGAAGAAAACACAGGCAAACAATATTAGTTTCTTGTATACAGAGGGAAGCATATTTATTGTTTAATATGTCTTTTAACTTTAGATATCAGTGTTATTACCTATAGAAAAACAGTATGGTGTGCCCCCCAAATTAAATTAACATAGATTGCTTTTTCTGACACCAAATTGGCTGCAACAAAGATCTGAACAAAGACTTCCCATCTTCAAAGGATTATGATGGAGAACAAAGCAATTATATTCTGCAGATCTCAGTCTCCTTGCCCGTAATATGTGAGAGTTAGCTGAGATGACATTTAAGATCTCTTTCAGCATTGATACTCTATGATCCTAGAATTTATTTGCCAGTGTTGACCAATAACTCCTTCTTCCTGCACCATGGGATATGTGGTAAGGGTTAACTAGGTCCCAGATGGAGACACAGGCAGAGTTGAGCGACAAAAAAGACATGAGATTTAACCTTAGTGAAAGTCAAGTTTCATTTCTCATATTACATTTACATAAACGCATTTCTCCTAATCATTTTACTATTAAACTCCTTAGGTTGGTTAAAATCACTAGCTGTGCATGTGTGTGTGCCTGTTAGAAGGAAGGAAGGAAGAAAGACAGGCAGGCAGGCAATCTGGAAAAAGATTCTATTATCTTGAAACTCTCTCTTTTCCATCATGAATTTTTAAAAAATCAGACCAACTTCTAACCAGTCTCCAGCTATTCCTATAACATGGGCATGCCAGGCCATGTTACTCTGTCCCTTACTGAGTTCATGTACTCTCATGGCTTCAGGTCCAGTTGTCAAGACACAGGAATTTGGTGTTTACATAGAAGGTCGTGAAGAGTTTTGAGTAGAAAGGTGACATCATAGCTGTGCTTAAGAAAAGTAATCCTGTTGCTCTATGAAGGAAGGAACGAAGCAAGCAAACCAGACTAGAGATTACTGTTTAGCTTCCCAGGCAACTGGTAATACAAAGTGAACCAAGGCAGATATCAAAGAAGAATCAACAGAATTTGACTCCAAATATCATATCCATCCTTCAAAGGTTAGTTCAACAGACTGTGCACCCCCCACCAACATACCCACAGATCACCCTTGTTAGAAACCACCCAGACTCAGCACCCCTCTCATCTGTAACTGTAATACTGATTGGCAGAATGTAGGGCCATATCCATATTCTTCTTGGAATTCTCCACAGTACCAAGCACACAGTAAGTGCTCAGTAAATATTGGTTAAATGAATAAGATACTTTTCCTGGTCACCACTACTGAAGTCTATTTCAATGGTTTCATATAATTCTCTAAACTCGAATGCATATAAGGAATTTGGTGATGTATTGAGAATTATATTGTTTTATGGCACTCCTCAGGTCACAAGCTTCATAAAAGTCCTAAGCAAAACGTCCAACAATAGGAAAATGGTTAAATAAACCATGGTCCAAATTAATAAAGGTAAAAGAAATAAAAGAGAGTATCACCAGTTTCCAACTACCAGTGAAGCAGCGGATCTAAGCAGCGGTTTGCTGGAAAATGCTCACACCAGCTTGTGAGAGGCAACTGTGCACATCTGTTCCAACCCCACATTCAATGACACATCAGAAACAGCAAAATTGGCCATGGCAGGAGTGTTCATACCATAAAAATTGGTAAATGGCCAGTTGCTAAACATTTACCAACACACCACTGGATGTAGGCAATGATGATCAATACCTGATAAAACCATTATTTGAAAGGCTGTTGGGGATCTTCATCATAACAGATGACTCAGGCTAATACTATATGAACTCACTGATCAGTAAAACTTCAAGAAAACTGAGGCATTAGACATCAGGGACCTCCTAAGGTGATGCAGTAGGCAGTACACAGCATCGCTAGGAAATATTCTTGCCAAAAATAGTAAATCTGATCCTAATCAAGCCTAGATCCACCTACCAGTTTATATAAAATAAAGGAGATGGAAGAAAAGACAAACAGTCAAATAGAGAATGTGGAAATGTCTGCAGGGTGGATGATTTTCTTATGAATGAATGAATATCAAAGCGGGGGGTGGGATTGAAGGAGTACCCTATCCATTCAGAGATTTAACAGATGTCAAAACAAACACAATGTGCACGTAGCCCTTGTTTGGATCCTGATTTGAACAAGCCACTATAGAAAGATATACTCAAGACAATGCAGGAAATCTGAACATTAGCTAGATATATTAGACAATATTAAGAGATTACTGTTAATTTTGTTACATATGATAAAGGTTTAATGGTTATGTTTTTTTAAAAAGGCCTTATCCATTAGAGATACATATAAAGTATTTATGTATGAAATTATACAGTATCTGGGATTTGCTTCAAAATAATCTGAGGATGAAGGTTCTCTACTTTTACATACATTTGAAATTTTTCCATCATACAGTTTTTAAGAGTAGCCAGTGTATAGAATATATATAAAAGAATGAAAAAATTATCAGTTCTGACATGGATATTTCTCCAAGAAATAATGTAGTATGAAAAAGCCTTGGAAACATGCACAAGGTGATGCCAATTATTTTAAAGACAAAAAACCGTGAAGTTGATGTTTCACATAGACATTCATAAATGCACTAGAAAATGTCAGAGGGATACATTCCCTGGGGAGAACACTGGGCTTGGTGAGGATGAAGTTAAGGGACAGATTTATAATGTTTGAATTTTACACACAAGGAAGTATTTGTCTATTACTCAAATGAGTTTTATAAACATTTTAAAAATAAAGGTTGTACTAACACTTCCCACTGCATCCTCCAGAGATTCCAGTTCTGTTCCTCCCCACAATCCCTCATTAAAGCACTCAGCCAGCCAAGGACAGCTGTAAAAACGGAGGGTGCATATAAAAGAGAATGCACCCTGCCCAATAGCAGGACTGGCTGCACCCTCACCTTGGCAAGCCTTTCTAAACCTTCTCCAGGCTTCTGTCTTCTACCAGCACAAATCATAGCACTGTGCTAGTACAGCAACTTTCACATAAATTATTGGAAAATAAAAAAACCCTATAAATAGAGAAAGAAACAGGAAAAGGCAAAGGGAAGCCAAGGACAGACAGCATACTGCAACCCCACCTTCCAAAGACTGAGACTGGCATGTATCTAGATGAACATGCTGAATACCAACACAGTCAAGCTTGGAAATACCCAGACTGTATTTTTACCTCCGAAAATGTTCATCAAACCTAACAGCCCAAATACACCTCTCTATGTTTAAATGAAGTTCTAGACTTCAAATCTCATGACAAAGTGACGCTATACTGCAGCCAACACCTTTTATCTATCAACTACCGAGAAGCTCAAAGGGAAACATTAATGCTTTGTCACTATAACTTCTAACGATAGACCCCTACCACAAACGAGATCAGGCCTGAAAGCAAGATTCAGGTCCAGAAAGGTAGAAGGTATACCCTGGTCCTTCAGTGACAGCTGTAGCAGCAGCCAATTGCCTAGGTCTGGAGATGAATCCCAGTTCTCAGCTGGCTGGTGAGGAAAGATGAGGCCTGCGACCAACAGGAATAACAGCATTCTGCCTTCTGCTCTGTTTTAAGAACTCAACCTCCAGCAGAGGCAGCTGAAGAGAGACACAGCTACTAAATATCTAGCCAAGTAGACAAGTTGGAAGAGACAAGCAGGGTAGAGAGAAGAGAAATACTTGCCCCTTCTTGAGGCAGCAGAGTGTAGGCTCTAGCACTGGACTGCATGAGATTATGCCCCAGCTCTATCATCTACTAGTTCCATGACCTTGGCCAAATTAACTTCTGTACCTCAGTTTCTGCATCTCTAAAATGGGAATAAAACAGCACCTACCTCATTAGAGTTATTGTAAGGATAAGAGATAACACATGTAAAGTGCTGCAAATGTGTCCTCTGTACAAAGTAAGCCTCGAATTCATATCAGCCACTATCACTATTATATCTAGTGTTAGGTGTTAATGGAGTAGAGAGCCCAGAAACAACTCTTGCAAACAGAAACTTTGCTTAGGATGGAGTAAACACTGCATATTAATGGCTAAAGAATATACTATTAGATAAATGGAACTACATCAATTGGTTTCACATATGAGAGAAAAAGTAAAATTAGATGCAAGCATTCAGTAATGATTCTTTCAATGTTTTCCAAACACTGAAAGGGACTTCCTCCTTGATTTGTGGGTAGCTGCAGGATTAGTTAAGCAGTCAGAAGACCAATAATGAGTATGTTTCCTACCTCATTATCTAAGTTAATGATACGATGTGTCCAGACAACAAAGAGACAAGTTCAATAAAGTTACAGGATATAAGATCAACATACGAAACCCAATTATATTTCTATAGACTAGAAATGAAGACTGCAAAAATGAAATTAAGAAAATAATTCCCTTTAGAATAACATCAAAATAAATAAAATACTTAAGAATGTAAGTACATGTAAAGAAGTGCAAAACTTGTAAGCTGAAAAATTACAAAACATTGCTGAAAGAAATTAAAGACAAATAAATGGAAATATATCCTGTGTTCATGGACTGGAAGGCTTAAAATTGTTAAGATGGAAAACATCATGTTGTACACCATAAATATATACAATTTTTATTTGTCAATTAACCTCAATAAAGTTGAAGAAAAAAATATCGTTAAGATAGCAATACTAACCAACTGATCTATAGATTCGATGCAATCCCTACCAAAATCCCAGCTGGCCTTTTAAAAAGTTTTTTCTACAGAAATTGACAAGCTGATCCTAAATTTCAGATGGAAATGCAAAGGACCCAGAATAATCAAAATAATATTTAAAAACAATAATAAAGTGGGCAGGCTCAGACTTCTGGATTTCAAAACTTATTATAATTCTGCAATAATCAAGACAGTATGGTACTGGCATAGGATAGACATATAGATCAATGGAATAGAACTGAGGGTCCAGAAATAAACCTTTATGTTTATGATGAATTGATTTTCAACAAGGATGCCAGGAAAATTAAACGGGGAATTAATAGTTTTCTCAGCAAATGGCACTAGGACAACTGGATAGCCACATGCAAAGAAATTAAGTTGGACCCCTGTTTCATACCATATACAAAAATTGAACACAAAATGGATCATAGACCTAAATGAAAGAGATAAAAATATAAAACTCTTAGGAGAGGAGTAAATGCTTGTGACCTTGAGTTAGGCAATGGTTTCTTAGATATGACACCAAAAGCACAAGTGACAAAAGAAAAATAGATAAACTGGACTTTACCAAAATTAAAAACTTTTGCACTTCAAAGGATACCATCAAAAAGGTTGCAAGGACAACCCACAAAATGAGAGAAAATATTTGTAAAACATCTATCTGAAAAGGGACTTGTATCCAGAATATATAAAGAACCCTTACAACTCAACAATAAAAAGACAAATAACCCAATTTAAAAATGGGCGAAGATTTTGAATAGACATTTCTCCAAAGGTGGCATAAATATGGCCAATAAGCACATGAAAAGATCTTCAACATCATTAGTCATTAGAAAATGCAAGTCAAAACCATGACATGATACCACTTCATACCTATTAGGATGGCTAAAATAAAAAGGACAGACACTAACAAGTGTTTCAAGGATATGAAGAGACTGCAATCCTCATACATTGCTAGTAAGATGGTAAATTGGTGCAGCTGCTTTGGAAAACAGTTCAGTAGTTCCTCAAAATGTTCAACGCAGTTACCATATGACCCAGAAATTCCACTCCTATGTACATATTCAAGAAAGGAAAACATGTTTACACAAATACCTGTATATGAATGCTCAGAGCAGTATTATTCATAATAGTCAAAAAGCAGAAACAATTGAAATGTCCATCAAATCATAAATAAAACGTGCCATATCCATACAATGTAATATTACTCATCCATAAAAGGAATGAAGTACTGACACATGCTACAATGTGGATAAACTGTGCAAACATTATGCTAAGTGAAAGAAGCCAGTTAAAAAAGACCATATATTATATGAGTCCATTAAAATGGAATGTCCAGAACAGGCAAATTCACAGAAAAACAAAGTACGTCAGTGGTTGCCAATGGCTGGGGAGAGAAAAAAGGCGAATGGAGAACCACTGCTAATGAGTATGGGGCTTCTTTTTGGGGTGATAAAAGTGTTCTGAAATCAGATAAAACTGGTGGTTGTACAACACAATGAATATACCAAAAGCCACTGAATTGTATACTTTAAAATGGTGAATTTTATAGTATGTGGATTGTATCTCAATAAAGCTTTCATTTAAAAAAAAAACTGTCCAGACTGCCAAACTGAACCCTTGGCTGGCTGTGTACTGCAGATCGAAAAGTTTGGGGGTGGGGCAGGAATCCCATAATCCTACTAGATTTTTAAATCCTACTAGATTTTAAAAAGGGAACAAGTAGCACTCACAGGAATGATACAAAAAGGAAATCTGTAAGGTCAAAGCTGTCTGTACTGCCAAATTCATCCTTTAAAGAACTTGAAAGGAAGTTTGGTTTTCTCAAGTTACAGAAAGAAATATTCATTTGTAGAAAACCCAGGAGAGAGTCTTCGAAGCTCACCACCCAATAAACACAACCTCCCTTCCAAGTTAAGACAGAGTCCTTATCACAACACTTTAACTATTTGTAATCTCACAATGGAGGCTTTGGGAAATCCTCCCAAACTATCCCTCAGTGTTGGAGGGGCACTGAAGAGGAATCTGAAGAACATATCATGGACTTAAAGAATGCTCTAGAATGCTTCCGTCATTTCAGCTGCATCCTAGGAGATGGCAGCAGATTGGTCATAAAGATACCCTGGGTACAGAATGGTAGGCTAGTTTGAGATAGGTAAACTCAGCCAGGAGGACATCTCTAGTACTCTCAGGTACTATCTGGTCATTACAACTATAGAAAAAGAAGTAAATTTTTTGTAATAGGCAATATCTGTAGATAAGGCAAAATTAAAAAGATACAAACGGTTATTCAGTGAAAAGTAAGTTTCACTCCTGTCCCCAGTCATCCTATTCTCTTCCCCAGAGGCAACCACTGTTACCAGCTTCTTAAGTATCCTTCCAGAAACTGTCTATAAATTTAAGAATATACATATTCTACACCATGCCTTTTTTCACTTAATTTACCTCAGACAACTCTCCACTTAGTACACATACCTTACTCTTTTTAACAGCTTCGTAAAATTCCATGATATGGATGTACCATAATTTCTTAACCATGGAATGAATTTTTATTATCAATATGCCTAATGGAGAGATAGGACATTAGCTACCCAGGGGAAGACACTATCTATGGATGGGTTTTGTTCAGCCATCACAATGGTTTTAACAGGTGGATCTCTATTTATTTGGCTATACAGGATGTGGTAGAAAAAGCTGTCCATCAATATCCACTGTCCTCTTTTACTGAGGTATCACTGGGAAATGGCTTCCTTGCCCAGGATGACATTTCCCAGCTGCCTGGCAGTTAGCTATATCCATGAGACTGGGCTTCCTCAGTTAGATTTGAGTGGAAGTGATGAAGGTTCCCGGTCTGAAGCTTTAAATGCCTGGCTATATCTCCTGTACACAATCTCTACCTCTTCTGCCAGGTGGATGGTCAATGACAGAACAGGGCTGATGCAGCAGAGGCAGCACTGAGGCAGGTGACGGTCACTATGGAAACCTCAGGCCACAAACCTTAGGCATGGCCTTGGAAAGGGCGCTCAGTGTCGAGAGTGGAAGGAGGGGAGTTCCCACCCCATAGAGTGGAACAGAAGAAATCCCTTCCATGAAAATAAATTACCTAATGAAAACAACTGTTTCAATGAGGAAAAGGAGGTTAGGGTCTAAAAAGTATTGCCTTCAGTGTCATTTTTCTTACAGGAATTTCAGTAATAAAATATGTTTCGTACTACTGGTGATGAGCATGATGAAGTCTATGCAGAAACTGATAAAAAATAATGTACACCTGAAATTATACATTGTTATAAACCATTATGATCTCAATAAAATTACTGGGGAGAAAAAAAATATGTTTTAGGGCTGTAAGTGCAGAGCTCTAAAATCTAAATCACTGAGCAAGTCTGGGTTTCATTGTCTTTAGATTTGGATGCTTGCATCATCACTGACTTCGACTTCCTTGCACACTGTTGTTTTCTCTCAGACGCGGCAGCTGTGTGGAACTATGAGAGGATGGTTCCATAACCTGGATCAGCTATTACAAAGGTGATCTCCCTTTCACACACAGCGATTATTTTATATCAACTTTTCACCATGAAAACACACGCTTTAGGTGTAAGACCAGCACCTACCTATCTAGAGCCCTGGGAAAGTCCAGGCTCCTATAAATCACATGTTCACACTCTCTTCACAGATATCAAAGTTAAAGCCAATTGTCCCATACTACCAAAGTTGGCATTGTTCATTTTTATAGATTTACATTCTAAATCAGCCCTTTGTAATTGTTCCCCATATCATGTTACCTATCTTCATAAATTTGAGGGCATTCATGCCACCCACTTCTAAGCTATTCCCTTAAATCCTATCTGAATCCTACACCAAGTCTGTGGGCTCTCCTCCCCTTGGTCTCTACAGTCTTATCCTATATGCTTCTTCTCTCTTTGTATAAACATCACCATTCCTATGTAACAACCATCTCATCTTTTTCTTCGTTCCTCTCTTTCATTCTTGTTTCTTTGCACCTTCTCTACATCCTATTTCTTCTCCACACTATCACTCCACTTTAGGCTACTCTGACTCAGCAACTTAGCCTCCTCATTCACTCTGTTTTTCACAATCTTGTGATTCTCATTTTTTTTTTTAAAACATTGGCTTCATTTTATCTTTCGCTTTCAACTCAAGTTCACATCTTGTTCCATCACATATTATCTTCCCCTCTTTTCTTTAGCTTTCTTTATTCTTCTGTTGTTATAAACAGGGTGGCCCAGGTAGAGTCTATCTTAAGTGATAAAGTTGGCAGAAAGACGGAGTACTGGGGGCTGGAAGGACAAAAATCCAGTGAAGCAGCAAGTTAGGTTAACTTTCCCACTGCCACCCTCACATTCCAAAGTGTTTGAAATACGTCAGGTCCAGAACCTCGTAGGAGAAGTCAAGAGGAGACAAATGGTCTCTGTGGCTAGGCAAAGAGATGTAGCAACAGAAGCTGAGTGAGCCTTCTGAGTAGACAATTCACAAAAGAAATATTAATGACCAAGAATGATATGAAAAGATGTTTAGTCTCACTAGGAATCAAGGAAATGCAAACATGTGCCTACCAGATTGGTAACAATCAAAAAGATGAACATTCATTGCAGCATTATTCACAATAGCCAATAGAATATTCACAATAGGCTTAGAAACAACATCAGTGCCCATCAACAGATGAATGAAGAAAGAAGATTTGGTGTGTGTGTGTATATGTATATATATATATATATATACACACACAATAGAATACTACTCAGCCATAAAAAAGATGAAATCTTGCTATTTGCAACAACATAGATGGACCTTGAGGGTACTATGCTAAGCAAAATAAGTCAGATGGAGAAAGACAAATACAGTATGACTTCACTCATGTGAAAGATAAACACACAGATACTGAGAATAGACTGGTGTGGGGGGTGGGTGAAAGGGGTAAAGGGGGACATGTGTAGGGTGAAGGATGGAAACTAGACTTTTGGTGGTAAACACGATGCAGTCTACACAGAAGTTGAAATATAATGATGTATGCCTGAAATTTATATAATGCTTCTTTGCATTATATAAACCAATGGGACCTTATTAAAAAAAAAAGATGGCCATTGTGTTGGCAAGGGTGAGAGGAAACACTCTCAAACAATGTTAGCAGTGGGGTAAGTTGATCAGTATAAGTTTTCTACAGCAGTTTGGCAAAATATATCTACACATCAAACATCTATGATCTTTGACTCAGCAATTCCAACTTGCAGGATTCCACCCAAGAAAATAAGTAGACGAGGAAACAAAGATATGGATACGAAATCATTAATAACCTCTGCCTTGTATACGACATGAGGGCAAAGTGAGGTTGACAGGGAAGCCTGGGAAAGGGAGGCTGATGCCTGTGAAGGAGGAAAGGAGCGAGGGAAGAGAGAGAAGCAGAGAGGGAAGGGGAGGAGAAGGAGGGGGAGAAAAGATACGGAGCAGGAAGGAGCACAGAGGGATGCAAGGAAGACACAATGGGGAAAGAAAGAGGCTCACAAGGACACCCATGAGAAAGGAGCAAGGAGAGCACGCATGAGGGGAGTAGTGTATGAGTATGAGAGGGAAGTGAGGGGAAGAGACAAGGAGAGGGAGAGAGGGTGAGAGAAGAATTTCTGTCAATGCACAATTGATTATGGTACGTCCGTATCACACAGGCATTAAAAGAAATGATGCAGCTCTCTATTATGAACTAGAAAGACGAGTAATTGGGAAGCTCAGGATACAGGACAGAAACTATAGTGTGACCCAGTTTATCTAAAGCGACACGTAAAGACAAATGCAGCAGAGGGGTTACTACACAGGCAACATGGTTCTCACTGGGTGCACAGGTTTATACTCCACTTCGTGCTTTCCTAGTTTGTCAGAATTTTAATAAGCAATTTCTTGCAATATGCAATACACTCAAATTCTGCACAACTTAGACTCTTGTACTTTCCTGTGAGAATTAACCAACATGGAAACAAATTAAGTAGACGCAATGGTACCACCTGCTTTTTATACTGCAGAAATGCTCTGTTATTCATGTGATCAATTTAAGCTGCTCATTAAAATTTCATTTGTGTAAACCTGTACTGAAAAGATAATGGAATTAGGCTATGAATACAGATGTCAACCGCCTAGCTATTCTTTGGCATTTATCAAACCAAAATACTTTTCCTCTTGGAGTCATATCAACACTGGAGATGTAAAAAGAAGCTGTCTTAATTCAGGTTTCTCCTGAAAGAAAGCCCCTAAGCTTTCTCCCGAAAGCAGTTCCCAGGGACTTGAGAACAGGTATTTTATTTGGGTGTGGGGAAAGTGAGACAGGGCAGGAGGGAAGAAAGCCAAGAGAAAAGTTGTGTTAATGAATGAGGTATACAGCAGACACCTGGGGCTCAGCCCTCTGCAAGCCCTCTAAGGACCTGTGGGGAACGAATCACAGAGCTGTGCCACTGGAGGTCAAGGGGGTCAGGGGGCTCTATCCTCAGACTCCCTTTCCTCATTGGTCTTCTGTGGGAATGAGTGCCTATGGGCCAGACATGGTGCTATTTGGATTACGTTTATTATCTCACCAAAACCCTACAATTCCATGCAGTATTGGCCCTATTCTACAGATTAGGAATCTGAGATACAGAAAGATTAAGCCACTTGCTGAAAATCAAACAGTTAATAAGCAGCTGAGCTGGAGACCAACTCCAGTCTTGTCTCTTCCACTATATGATGCAATGTTGTAAAAGCCACAGCACATCCATTCTCCAACACAGCTGGCACACCTTTCAGGGTTACACAGCCTGAGAGATGCTCGTACATTTCCACCATCTCTCCTTGAAAGGAAAATGTATTGAGATAGCTTCCCAGATTGTTTTAATCTTCCTGCATCCATAGAAAAATCTTCTAGGTCATAATCCGCCAGCCATGTGAAATTTTTATAGCATCATCATCTGTGGCTACTCCCACCCCAAATACCAGTTACTATGAAATTATGCCAGAAGTTGGATCAAAGTATGGGAGAAAATTCAAGGCAAATTTTTATCTGATGAACTCATGGCAGAGAATCAAATTTCATAGAGAGTTCCAGATTCTAGTATATTAAAAAACAATCTATAACTTTACTGTGAGGAGAGTACTTTATTAGAACAAATAAAACATGCTGAGCTCTGCCGGGACACAGAGGTCATGCTAATGTGTGAGCCAAGGAGAGTCTTTTCTTGCTTTAGTAGAAAAGATAATAATCTGCAAATCACTAGCATCTGAGGCTGGCTTGATTTAAAATGCACATAGATATAGAAGAAGTTCCAGGAAATCACTGTATTTATAGCTTGCCTGCATTAGTCAGTAGAAAGGCCCTTGCTGCTCCCAAAATAACACTTAGGACAGCGCTGTATCCTACCACCTTCACTAAAGTAAAGGCATGGTTCTCATCCGCTGTTCTGTAGGCTCCCTGGAAGGATGTCTCCCACTTCACAGGCAGCCAGGGGAGCAGACAGGACCTCTGACCTCCCTGACCTCTAGCCCAGCTGGACAGCAGCTGGCTCAAGAATGTCCCAGCCCCAGAAGACCCAGAGTAACCCACCTGAATAAATCCTTGCCCTAGACCCCTCCACCAATCACCTAACCAACAGTCAACTTTAGAAAGTATTAAACGTTACAGGACACAGGATCTTCACCACAAGGATAAAATGCAGAAGACTCTGGCCAGGCACTGATCACCAAGATCTTTTGCACAAGAACAGCATAAGAGTCTGAGGAAATGACAGACAGCAATCTTGTATACAAATTACCATGATGCAAGAACAAGACCCCAGCCACGCACTCAGTGGTTGTCTGGGGTTGAAGCATTTTTATCCTCTTGGTACAGAATTTCATTAATTCTTGACCCACAGCAAGTGTGGGCAAGGCTCCAGACACATGTGATATCTATCTACCTTGAACCGCTTTCCCTCCCAAGAATATCATAGCAATGTGAAGACCTTCCCGGGATGGGCAAGAGCCAGGTCTGCCCGTTTTCTGGACGCGCAAAGGCCTCTGCGGCAGACACCCATCCACTGACTCCAACAGGAAAGGGAAAGGCTGGGGTGCAGAGGGGCACTTCACCTGGCACACTGGGCTGGAAGACTTTATTCAGATCCAAGGAGGAGGCTCTGGAATGGGTTTTCTGTGGCCGCGGTGGTGGGGTGGGAGGGTCCTCACCCCTTTTCATGGCCTCTTCTATGGAGGTGCTAGAGTAAGATCTGCAGCAAAATAAGGAAGGGTCAGAAGGGAGACAGCAAAGCTTTACTCTCAGAAGTTGGGCTGAAATGGAAAATACCCCCAAAAGTCAAAGTGACTGCAAAGGACTGATGAGATCCCAAAGCAACCATGAATTCTACTGTCCCTTGGATGCTACTATCTGCAATAATTGCCCAAATCCCAACCGTGAATCAGAATCTTTTTTAACCTCTTTGCTCTTATTATACCTTAGACCTGAATTTACCTAAAAGGAAAAGCTTTCTGTAAATTCAAATCAGTTTCTATTGAAATTGTTAATAACACGTAAACCCTCCCACTTAAGGTACTTCCATATTTTTTAATAGAAGGGCTTCAAGGTATTAACTGATTGCAGAACTTTTCTCCTGTTTACATGCAAATGCGATGACAGGCACATATAGAACTGGGACAGACAAGCTGAGAGTAAGAATCAAATGTTCAAGGGAATACGCCACAAATGAAATTCAGGAAATGAAAACACACATCAGTCAGATCAAGGGTTCTAGGTTGTCTTACCACAAGAAATATGGGTTTGGGGGAATTTTCAAAGCAAAAGCCTCTTCTTAGCCTTCTCCCTCAATCTCTAAAAAGGCCGTAGCTAACTAGGCAACTTCTGAGACTGTAACTCCAATAATGACTTTTAAAGAAAAAAGAACTAAATAACTAGCCAAAGGTCACACAGCTAGAAAGTTACATAGGTTTGATTCAAACTCCAGTCTCTCTTTCTAAATTCCATTTTAAAAATGTTCTGATACTGCTTATGAGCCAGGGAAGAAATCTTTTGGTAGTAGCACCTAGACTATTTATTAAAGACCTGCTTAGTTTCTAAATTAATTCAACTCAGTACACTAGTCTATTGCTTAGAAATAGGTCTGTGGATGAGTTCCAGATTGATCTTCTAAGAAGTGGATGTGCACATCTGTTCTATTCAGCTTCTTGGCTAACTTCACATCAAAGAAGAAAATGACCTTGAGTCAGAGATGTGTCCTAGAGAAAAATTAACCTCAGAAAACTCTTCTTAATATTTAGCTACTAGAGTGGCACTTAGGAAATTAGAATCTATCAATTATTATTAAGCAACTTCAGTTCTTGGTAAAGGTGGTTTTGACATAGTGAGTTTTTATTTCCCGAATAAGTTCCTCCAGGTTTCTCTGTGATAGTCGAGAATTTTGGTTGTCATGCAGGGTTGCAATCTTTAATAAAGCCACCATAATGGCACATGACGTGCTCTGGGGTGGTCCCTGTAATATAACTGGCAAGACAAACAAGGCAAAGGCATGCAGGAACTAGCAGGAAGAATGTTCTAATACTTTCAACAGAGTAAAGGGAACTGATATGAAAGGATAACAAAGTTTTCAAATGGGAACTCTTGATCAAAAAAGGAAATTAGAGGGGCCAGCCCAGTGGCATAGTGGTTAAGTTCACGCACCCTGCTTTGGCAGCCCAGGACATGCAGGTTCGGATCCCAGGTGCAGACCTACACACCGCTCACGAAGCCACGCTTTGGTGGCATCCCACATACAAAGTGGAGGAAGATAGGCATAGATGTTAGCTCAGCAACAAGCTTCCTCAAGCAAAAAGAGGAAGACTGGAAACAGATGTTAGCTCAGGCCAATCTTCCTCACCAAAAGAAAAAAAGGGACCCTAGCTAGAAATTAAAAGAACTTTCTATGCCAGATATAGCTTCAGTGACATTTTTCACTCAAAGAAACAATAAAACAATAATGTGTGTGCGTATATATATATATATATATGCACACATACATGTTAAGTACACTATGCCAATACCACAAATCTCATTTCATTTCCATATATAACTTGTGTATTTATATTTTCACATGGAAAGTTCATGAATAGCAAATAAGTGATATTGTAAAACTATGACTGCAACCAATTAAAATATAAATGTGTAGGGAATCAACAAAATGATGAATGCAGTAGTGTTAGAATGGTGATTTTTCCCTCTTTCTTTTACAATCTCTACAAAGCCTTGTTATTCTAAACAGGAGGGTAAAAATAATTTGATTCTCTTGGTCTCAGTAAAGACCCAGGTGGCAGTACTGAAAATAAAAGCATCCAAATTAGAACAGGAGACAAATCCCTAAAAGAATATATAAAATTTAGCCAGAGATATTAATAATAGAGTACGTGACTATGAGATTTTATAATTTCACTCACTTTGAGAGAGACAGGAAGTCAGCAGAAGTGAAAACTGTGAGGTTCAACTCATGGTTAACATAATACACATAAGCAGATTTCTGCAACTCAAAGTTTTCCCTACAAAAGGACAGATAAATGCTACTATTCCTACATCCTAAAGCCAGCACGGACTAATTTGTAAAAGATCCATTCATCCTTTCAAAAAAAGATGAGTAAATGTGGTAACCATAGATAGAAACAGTGAGCATACCTTTTTTTCCTCCCAAAATGAATTATTGGATCTATTGTTTAAAAAATATATGAATAGAGATTATCTGTATCTTCTATAAAAAATCTAGACATAGATAAACTAAGGAGTAACTCGGATTTACAAGAAGACAAGATTTCCTTAAATGTCAGTATTTCAATCATATAAAATATGATCAGATTTAAATTCACTTTTTCAGGAATGTGTCTAGTAGCCAAAGGAGGAAAAAAAGTCACTAAGAGCCAAAGCAAGACTTGAAACACACACACGTAGTGTCCTATCTTACAGTGCAGTCTGCTGGTGAAGAGCGGTCCCAACATCATTTCCCCTCTTTGATGCTCTGTTAGTGTTTCTGTATTTCTCCTTGCTCCTCCCTTCTGGTGTCTGATGTCAACCACAGCTCTATCTTACTGGCTCTCCCTCTTTTACTAGCCTCTACCATTTAAAAACTATGAAGCTGAGAAGAGGCTCTAAGATAGGATGAAAAAGATCCTAAGTGCTGCTTACCTGAAGCTTCAAGCCTCACTGAAATCACCGTATTTTTGTTCCCTACTCTAGAGTTTATCCCCTAGGCTTCTTATCTTTTGGTGTTCACTTTGTCATGAGAGTAAATTTCAGTGTTAGTTACCTTTTTTTTTTTTTTAAGATTGGCACCTGAGCTAACATCTGTTGTCAGTCTTTTTCTTCTTCTTCTTCTTCTCCCCAAAGCCCCCCCAGTACATAGTTGTATATTCTAGTTATGAGTGCCTCTGGCTGTGCTATATGGTATGCCACCTCAGCATGGCCTGACGAGCGGTGCCATGTCTGCACCTGGGATCTGAACCGGCGAAACCCTGGGCCATCAAAGCAGAGTGCACAGTTACCTTTTAACCTTACTTCCTTCTTTCTGAAGCTACTTCCCCCTATTCATATGCAGGGGCATACTGTGTGATATGCCCCTGCAACAACTGGGACATATCACACAAGCCACTTCTTCATGTCAGGGGAGCAGAGAGCAGCAGCCACCATCTTCCAGCACTAACAAACACAGAAACTAAGAGTCTCCCCAGCAGCACTGCATGCTCCAGTCAGGCCTCTCATGACCAGTGAACTCACCTACACTCTAAGCTTTAAATCTAAAAGAAAAGGAGATGGGGATTGGGCTTTGGGTTGGGAGGTTTTATCTCTAGTCAAGGACAGGGCAAAAAAGGGCACTGAAGCAGAAATTAAAGGAACACTACCTGGATCTTGGTCTTGCTTTGAGACTGTTGGAATCCTTGGGAGTGGCTGAAACAAAGATTAGTTGTTGTTTGCTTGGGTTTCATTTCTGCGGGTAAACAGATTTATATGCAGCACCTGGGCTAGTACAGAACACATCAACACGTAAACATGAGGTATAGGTGTCCTTGTGGAGAACTTGACCGCTTCCACATTTTCACAATTTCATGATTTTATTTCTAAAGCTAAAGGCACAATTAAAAGGAAAGAAAAACCAACATTTTTTCCTTTCATCATAGCACTATCTAAGAAGCCACTCTCAAATCTAAGCTGATTAATGAGGAAATTCCAGTCTAAAAAGACAACTCTATCAAGAGGTTACCTATTTACATAATGATGGGTTCAGACCTGAGGGTTTCTTGGTCTATCATGACAGCCTAGTAAGAGATTTTGAACCAGTCTCCTCTAAAGGCTGTGAAGAAATCTATTGGGCTACACTTTTTTTAGATTTTCTTAAAATACGCTCCCAGAGTAACATGACCACAAGAAATCAAAGCTCCCACAAGTAAGTTGAAAAGAGCTATGCAGCTTTTCTTGTAAGAAAATATTCTTGTGTCCCACATCTCTGTGACCAAATCATACAGAGAATACTATGAGGTGAAATCATTAAAATATTTTGTAAACCATACAACTTTCCCCTATCAAATTTAAATGATAAACTAACTTGCTCACTACTGAATCCATGGAGCCTACTTTCCCACCTCAAGTTGTTGGGAGTAACTAGAGACATTTACAAAAACATTAATCCTCTTTTTATGTTTTCAATCCTCTATGGAAGACAACTTTAGAAACCACTAGCTATTCTAAGATTGTACACACATTGCAAATTTTTCATCATAAAAATTCGCAGAAAAAGTGCTACTAAGAACAAGGAGAATACAGTTTGTACATTGGTTGCACAAATTCTTCTAGAAAGAAAATGTCTCACTGCTTTTTCCCATCCTCTTTTACATTGCTCCAAAGATAAAAACCCTCCTTGGTATGAAGCAACCTGAGTTTATGATGATCATTAAAATCCTCAGGTTAGAATAGCAGGGCAGAAAGGGGAGCTGAAATGCTTACAAAGCACAAAGCAAACTAGCAATACATATTCCCTTAGATATGGTCAGCTGCAGGAGAGATGCATTTCTCCCAACCTAAGCACTTTGGCTTATTGTAGTGAGAACACAGGCATCTTTCAACGTCAAACCACTGAAACGATGCCAGAGCCCTGAAAAGCATGGGCAGCTTGAGCCCTGTCTTGCTCATTATGGTGCACTCGCACCTGCACGTAGATGGAAAACTACTCCCCCTCCTACAAACCCCAGGCAGCAAAGGAAAGCAGCCTAAGGGGAGCCTCTCCTCCAGCCAAGAAGGCTGCCTTGGGGCTGGGTGGACAGTGTGACCAGACTCACCACAGAGCTGGGGGCTGCCCTCTGAGCAGGCTGCCCACAGCTGGCTCCGAGCCTCTCTTCTCCCTCAGGTCCCAGTGCTTTCCAGAAATATGTGGGTAGAAGTCTCAACCATGTTAAAACACTGTTCCCCAAAACAGACTGTGGTGACAGTTAATTCCTTTGTCACTTGCCATTATCTTTGTCTTTTTGCTGGGGTAGGAATGGGCGTGGAAGGAGGGATGAACCCTGCTGGTGAGAGATAGACAGACAGATGGGGTGAGGGGTATGGGTGAGCAGTAGAGACCAGGCCAGGAGTCCTGAAGCCTAGGTGCTCCTCCTACCTCTCCGAACTTCAGTTTCCTCACCTACAGAATGAAGGTAAAAATACGGCCCCTTTCTCACAGGGAGAGATACAAAGGTGAAGGTACTTTGAAAACTAAATGTATTTTAGAAGTGCAAAGTATTACTGCTGTAGAGTGCTCCTAATTTTTCAAGCTTAGAAATCTGGTTTCCAAATTTAGTTCCTTCTAGGACAGCAAAGGAGGGGCTGGTGGGAGCAGGTAATGAAAGGAGAGAACTGCTCTACCCCATAAGACCATGGGGTGATAGCAGGGCATGGGCAGCTGATAGAATCACCAACGGGGCAGTCTGAAGAGCACAGGGTGAGGGCGAACAGGCCTAATACCCTCAGCATGACCTAGAGAAATCAAGAAAAAGATCATGATTGTGGAGTGTGCTCTGCTGAATTAGGCTGCAATGTGATGGTATCTAAGAAATCTATTAGACTCCATTAATATATACACCTTATATAATGAAAGGGTAAGGGCATATGAAAAAATATGTAACAAGGAATACTCTCATTCCCTGATAACACTGCCCCACCCTATCTGTAACCCACCACATCATCATCTTCATCACCATTACCATGATCATTATTATCATCACTATTACCACCTACTGTGGAAGAGCAGAGCAAGGAGACACTTCTCCCTCTACCTGCAAAAATATATCCCAGGTATGTCTTGGAAAGTCTCCACAGGTTTCAGATCAGAAAACGCTGGAGAACACTATTTTAGTTAAGTCTTCCATCAGCCTCTAAGCCCCTGAAAGTCAGACTCAGCACTTGGGGCATGTGAGTATCTGCAAAAATGGCAAGGGTATATTGTGTTGGAATCCAGGCAGAAGCCAACAAGTAGATCATAGCTTCTCATTTAGCTAGGAGGAGGGGAGAAGAACAACAACTTCCTAGAACACTCTTCCAGGAAACAGAAACGGGATAAGAGGGCAAGCTTAAAGTTTAATTCTCCAAAAGGCAGCAACTCAGTTGAGGTGAACTGTCCACATGGCGTAGACAGCATCCAGAATTAGAAACTACCATCTTGAAACTCTAGTGTCTCCAGCTGGGAATCCAAAACATTTCCCAGAAAATAGAGTATCAAATACATTTTAAGACGAGGGATTTCCTCATATCCACTCCAAAAAGCGGCAGCAGTGGGAAGAACAAATCAGAAACCACATAGCACGCTCCCAGGCAGACTGCGAAGCAAATTCAGAAGTACTTCACGCACTGTGGCACAC
The DNA here is from genome assembly GCF_041296235.1 of Equus asinus. Taxonomy (NCBI): domain Eukaryota; kingdom Metazoa; phylum Chordata; class Mammalia; order Perissodactyla; family Equidae; genus Equus; species Equus asinus. The sequence continues at coordinate 13,029,043 of NC_091820.1, read as the reverse complement.
CCTGAGAGGTTCTGTCTGGTGATGCCATGCCCTATTCAATGAAGGAATGGTAAAAATGACATCTACAGCTCACGCCCCAGAGAACACACAATGCTCATGGAAAAAAATAGGAAGTCATTAGCCTCAAAAGCTGTTGAAGCAGCACCAATTTAACCCTCCAAATTTAAATAGCTTTTACTAATAACATAAAATGAAGTTTACAAAAACTGGGATCTACCTACTTTAGCTCCAGAAATTAGAGTTGGAAAGAACCTACCTCAGGTGTTTGTCCTACTCAAATAGAGCATTTCCCCTTATGATGAAGGAAGCCGAATCAGTTTCAAAAGCCAAAACTAGGCTCGAGAATTCCTACCACTTTTAGAGTCATGGTTGATCTACAATCTTAATTTTCTACTTCTTAACATCACCTTCTAGAGGTAGCGGTTCCCAAAATAGGTTGTGCATCAGTCACCTGAGGGGCTGCCTAAAAATACAGATTCTTAGGCCTCATCACTGAAATCAATCATATATTCTCATTCATAATCATTCTCTCTCTCTCTCTCTCCCCGCCTCCCTCTCCCCTCACTCCATCCTCTCCATCTACCCCTCTCTCTCTTTTAAACCTTGAATGAACTTGGAGTTTGGGAAATATTGTACCATAGTATAAGCCTCAATATTATATTGATTCCTTTGTTCCAACTTTAAACAAATAAGCCTAGGATGATAGCTAGCTAACCAAAACAAACATGATTTACTTATTAAATATTAAGAGAGATAATAAGAGAAAGGAGCAACTTATTTCATGTCCTCATAACCAGAGCTCCAAATAGTATCCCCTTCCCTAGCCAGTCTGTTTCTAACTAGGTTCATCTTGGTTCAATGATGGTTCCATCAAGAGCTGAGGACACAGGCCTCCACCATTCACAGACACAGTTCCGACTCTACAAGAACCTAGGCAAACACAACTTTTATTCTTCTCCTTGGAATCCACTCCACGTATAAGCACATTTACTTACCTTCCTGGTGGTGAAGTATAATGAAAATATTTGACATTTTTGCTTTGGAAATGGGAATTTCAATTGTGGGCCTCCAGTTGGTCTACCTGCACCATCTCCTTACACTACACAGAAACCACAACGGCTTGTTGAAATCTTCTCAACTCCAAGCCTTCTCAATTTTACACTTAGTAACAATGAGACTCTAAATTCAAACTCAGTGACCCTTTCAGCGAAACTTAAATTCAGAACTTAAGAAGAAATCACCCTCTTCTCATACCTGAAAAGAGGGAAAGGGTAAAAAATGCCAAAAAGTTTCTGTGTAATAAGACACAAGACAAATATTTAGAGAGAAACATACACACTAACACAGGTGTACCAATCTTTTACTCACTGAAATTATTTTTTTTAATTAGAAATAATTACATAAAAATATATTAAAATAGTTTTCTCCTACCTGGATCCTCGGACATGTCCTTTGGTAAGACTTCATCCACAGTATTTTTCAAAGCTAGCAGTGTTTGGTTTCATTTTTAAAGAACAGGAGAGAGAAAGGGGAAAAGAAAAGAAAAACTGTAAAATTTTATTTCTGAAGCACATTACATTAAAACAAAGAATCCCCATCATCACTTATAAAAATGGTGTTATTATAAGTTGCTATAGCACTTACTAAAACAATAAAGACCTCCTAAAGCATGGAAATAAGGTTCTCCTCCTACAGAGACCAAAGCAGTATTTTCAACTGTCCAGTGAGTGCTTCTAGTGGCTAGGAGGAGTACTACCAGGAAGTATCAGGAATTTCCCCCTTTCATTCCTGACACCCAGATCAACAACATCAGAATCTCTCTGGGAGTGAGACTCAGGCTTCAGTATTTTTAGAGCTCACCCAATTATTTCAATGTGCAGTCAAGGCTAGGACCCACTAGCAAAGAGAGTGATCAGAGTACACGCTGCTGCAGACAATGTCCAGTTCTGCCTGCCCTTCCAGAGCAAATATTTAAATAGAGAGCATGCAATTACTGTTTCCTAGTGGAAAACTTATTTTTCATGTATAACTCCCATACAAAGCTGCATCAATGGCAGGTCTCAACAATAAATCCTGAAATAGCTTCACTGATTTTTAGTGCCTTCAGATAAGTCTCTCATTCACAGTTAGTGAATCAATATCAGCTAAGAGAAGGAATACTGGCTTGAGATTTAAAAAATCTTGATTCTTATCTCCACTCTTTTTCTTACTAAGAAAATGATTCACACTGCCTGAACTTCAGTTTACTCACCTCTAAATTTTAGGTGATAAAACATACCAGCCTCCATATAGTTTTGTGAGGCCTGAATAAGGCAGTGTATGAGGAAAAACTTGGTAGATTCTAAAGCATTATACGGAAGTATGGAGGTGTGGGAGGGTTCCTCCTGCTCTTCTAGATACTCCTAGGCCAACTCATCTCTCTGCTTGATGGTAGCTATAACATGGAACACCGTGCTGCACTGCATCTCACCCACTCACTAAGATGGGCAAATTGTTGCTGGGCTCCACGTCACAGTCTCGTACCCACAGTTACAGAATAAAGCCCAGGGACAAAAACTCTCCACAGAAGATAACTTCCTCCTGGATTAGACCTGTGTACGAATGTGCGTTTATATTGATGTTCTAGGATCATATCTGCCAACACAAGATGTTAAGCTCTTCATTGTTTCAGCTTCCAGTCATCCCTAGTTAGTACAACCAGATTCCAATCTAATGTGTCAGAGTAGCCTGAGTGTCAGTAGTGAGTAAGGAGCCAATGAGTTGAGGAGCTTTGGACACTCAAGCTCTTGTTACCACTTTATGATATATAGTTTTGTGACAATAATTTGAACTACTTAATCCATCCTAAAGTGTTCATATACTGAGAATGGTCCTCATATGCTCCAGAAGTAGACAAAGAAACATAGGCATTCCAAGAGAAGTAGACAAAGAAACATAGGCAGAATGTCCCTAAAGGAAGAACACTCATTCTTATCATACCTTGTTTGTCATCACCAGTCACATCTTGGATAGGGACAGGAAAGTCAGCCATGTCTTTAATAGACAGCTTCTTGGAAAAGAAAAGTAAATTAATTATATGAGTTGGAATGGAAATTAAGTGATATGCAAATACAATGAAAATACTTTAAAAGCTATATATCCTGCCAATATTTCTGTCTTCAGTAAACCCTGACATTTAATGCATTTTTTAGGTTTCTAGTGATGTATAAGTTCATTTGTATTGAAAAATTTATATGCACAGAGGAAAAAATAATTCAGATCGAGGCATACATGTAGACTGCATTAAATCTGAATCTGGTGTGGGATTCAGTCAGAGAATCATGTAGCATTTTCCCATTCAGTCAAGAACAAACCTATACTTTATGTACTTTTTCACAAGCAGAGAGAAGTTCTGACAAGCGGTCCCATAATGTGGGTATTCATGAGGATCTGTTATGCAGAGAGAGTTCACTCCTAATTCAAATAACCTCCTTGTCATGGAATAAGAGAATTTTACTGATGAGCAGAACAAAATCTTCTCCTAACTCACTTAAGGAGGAAGTCTCCACCTATACTAATAAGATGAATACCCAAATTGATCAAGTATTGATTAGTTTAAAATCTACTTACTATAAATTTATTTCTTATAAACTCTCAAGGAACATGCACTCTAAGACCTCTGATAAGATTAAAGAATAATATATATTCATATTGCTATATATATATAAACAAATTCTGGAAAGATATATAAAAGTCGAAGGTAGATGGAGAAAAGGATTGGAGGAGGACTTGTATATACCTTTTCATATTCTTTTTATTTTAAACACATTCAAAAAAATCAAATAAAGATAAATTTTTAAGCTTAAAGGAAGTAGGGTATTTCTGAAGCTATCTGGTGCTCCAAAAGATTAACTGGTTTACCTCATAGAATCTGAACAACTGCAGAGAGATAAACAGTACTTCTGTTTTTAAACTGTTTCAAACAATGGAGTTACAGTACTGTTTGGTGGTAACCTGATCTAGGATTTGACAATCCTCAGGCAGATCATTCTTGGCATTACAATGTAGGCTCCAGAAGTAATTTCCTATTCAAAGTCTACTATCTCCAAGAGAACAAAGAACGTATCTTAACAGCGCCTTTCTTTCATTTTCTTCTCCCACCTGCATTATAAATCAGATCCTTAGTAGAAGAAAATGATTTAGGAGTAGAAAGTGTTGATAAAAAGAAATAGAAAAAGACACTGTTGAAAGAAATTTCAAAAATCTAAATAAATGGAAAAATATCCCACGCCCATGGGTCAGAAGACATAATATTGTTAAGATGGCAATAATCCCCAAGTTCATCTCCAGATTCGATGCAATCCTTCTCATTTTTTTTACATAATTTGACCAGCTGGTACTAAATTTCGTATGGAAATGCAAGGGACCTAGAATAGCAAAAACATCCTTGAAAAAGAAGAACAAAGTTGAAGGACTCACACTTCCCAATTTCGAAACTTACCGCAAAGTTACAGTAATCAAGACAGTGTGGTACTAGCATAATGAAAGACATAGAGATCAATGGAATAAAATTAAGAATCCACAAATAAACCCTTACATTTATGGACAACTGATCTTCAACAAGGGTGCAAAACAATTCAACAGGAAAAAATTCTCTTTTCAATAAACGATACTGGGACAACTGGAGATCCGTACACAGAAGAAAGAAGTAGGACCTCTTCTCACGGCATACACAAAAATTAACTCAAAGTGAATCATAGACTTAAATGTAAGACCTAAAACTATAAAACTCTTAGAAGAAAACAGGAGTAAATCTTCATGACTTTACATTAGGCAATGGTTTCTTAGACAGGACACCAAAAGCACAAGCAACAAAAGAAAAAAATACATAAATTCTACTTGATCAAAATAAAAAAGAATTTGTGTTGCAAAGGACATTATCAAGAAAAGGAAAAGCAAAGAAATAGAAAATACTTGCAAATTATAAATCTAATAAGAGACTTATATCCAGAATATATAAAAAACACTTACAACTCAATAATAAACAACCCAACTTATAAATGGACAAAGGATTAAACAGACATTTCACCAAAAAAGATTTATAAATGGCTAATAAGGACATGAAAAGATGCTCAACATCATTAATCATTAGGAAATTCAAATCAAAACCACCATGAGATACCACTTCACTCCCACTAGGATGGCTAAAATCAAAAAGACAGACAATAACAAGTGTTAACAAGCATGTGAGGAAATCGGAACCTCATACATTGCTGGTGGAGGAATGTAAAATGGTGCAGCTGCTTTGGAAAGCAGTTTTGTAGTTCCTCAAAAAGTTAAACACAAGTTACAATATGATCCAACAATTCCACTCCTAGGAATATACTTGACAGAAAAGAAAACATATGTTCACACAAAAACTTGTACATGAATGTTGATAGCAGCATTTTTTTCTAATAGCCCAAAAGTGGAAACAACCCAAATGTCCATCAACTGAAGAATGGAGAAACAAAATGTGGTATCCATACAATGGAATACTATTCAGCAGTAAAAAGGAATGAAGCAGTGATACATGCTACAACATGAATGAACTTTAAAACATTATACTACGTGAAAGAAGCCAGTCACAAAAAGGCACATATTGTATGATTCTATTTATATGAAATGTCCAGAACAGGCAAATTCAGAGACAGAAAATAGATTAGTGATTACCAGAAGCTGGGGGGAGGAGGAAATAGTGAATGACTGCTAAATTAGTACAGGCTTTCTTTTTGGAGTGATGAAAATGTTCTAAAATTAAACTACAGTGATGGTTGCACAACTCTGTTAATATACTAAAAACTACTGAATCGTACACTTTAGATGAGTATGCTATGAGAATTATATCTCAATAAAGTTGTTTTAAAAGGAAAGAAATCCAGCAATCTAAAATACACTTCTAAAAAGAAGTATAACTGAAATTATAATCTTTAATTCTTTTTGTGTGTGTAAGAGGAAGACTGCCCCTGAGCTAACAATCTATACCCAATCCTCCCCCTTTTGCTTGAGGAAGAGTGGCCCTGAGCTAACATCTGTGCCAATCTTCCTCTATTTTGCATGTGGGACGCCACCACAGCATGGCTTGATGAGCGGTATGTAGGCCCCTGCCCAGGATACAAACCTGTGAACCCTGGGCCACCGAAGCAGAGTGTGCAAACTTAACCGCTATGCCCCCAGGCCAGCCCTTTTAATCTTTAATTCTTGATAAAAATAAGTACATGGTTACAGCTCTGCTGTCTCTAGAAAAAGATGTACTGTTGAGCAAACTTCTCATGTCCTGAATCAACTACAGTTTCATTCACAACACAAACACCTATATGGAGTCATCCCTCAGAGGGCTGGTACCAAGACCTATTTAAACTCCATGCATGCACTCAAGAGAAATTAAAAGACTGGTAGAAAGAACAATGAATAAAATAGTTTAGAAGAACATGAAATATTTAATCATTAGCTATTAAAATCTGACCTATACGTTTTGAATGGCCAAATCATTAATTAATCTTATTACTTTGCCCCCGAATTTTGTTTATTACATCATTATCTAAAAGCACCCCACCTCCTAAAATCAGTTTTGTTGGGAAAGAGTTTGTTGTTCTTCTGCTTTCTTGTTTGGGCAGGGCAAAGCAAAGACCAGGTAGCTTTTAACCTGATCCCCCCTACCCCCCACAAAGGAACCAGTTAAAGTATACAAAAGCATATAAAACTAGCTGCACATAACATCCATAAAAGTGAGTATCCATAATGTCATCAAGGACATGTGTGTGTGTATGTGCACATGCACGTATTAAAAATATCTCCATTTCCATATTTCTTAGTCACCTGTATATTTGCTCCTTTCCTTTTAGACAGATGATAAATTACTACATGGGGGAAAGCAACGTGAGTCAGTAATTAATTTCTCCAAAACAACAGTATTATTTGTCTCTATTGGAAGGGCAAAGACTATCTGATATGATGACAAGTTGGAACAAAACGCTTATCTAGGAATAATAAGAATTTATGACATTTTTTAGTAAATTACCTAACCACCTCATAATTTTACACCAGCAGTGGGACCCATAGCAAAAGAACAAACAAACAAAAAACAGGGCAACTGCGTAAGAGAGCTGTAGAGGTGTCTGTCCTGGCCTGACAGACAAACCTCTCCAGACCAGTGCAGCAGCCCCAGAGTATACCGAGGGCCATGAAAACTGACTATTTAAAAAGCCAAAATTCTTCAAATGCACATCTACCACTCCTAAAATCACTTCTCCTTTTATCTTTTTCCCACGAGTGGAAATCTGTTGAGGAAAGTAACATGGAGGCTATGACCCAAAGAGAGAGTAGCAGAGAGGCCAAGAGAGATGTTATCAGAGCAAGTACTGCAGAAGTAGGCTTGATTCACTCACAGAGGATGTCATCTATAACACAGACTATAAGCATGAGAGCGCCCTGGGAAAGAATAAATAATCACACACAGTTACAAGAAATTAAAGAAATGGTTCTGAATCCTGTCTTTGACCCTCTATCATCCTGCAATGGTTTTAACTAGGGTGAGAGGACTACAATAGGAGCCTATGAATAAACCTCCATTTATTAAACATTTCCAGACTCTTTTTGGACAGGAACAGCAGATAAGTTGGCATCATAGCAATCATAATGGTGATGATAATAATGATGACAGTGCTGATATTAACAATAACCATAACGACTCCTATTTATTGATGCATACCTAAGGACCACTAAGCACATGGCTAAGCCCTTACATCAATGGCCCACCACTGTGGGAATTCTCTGGTTTTCTCTTGGGGATCATCGAGTCACAGTCTTCATTTGGTGCAAAAGTTAAAACCCTGAGGGAGAAGGCAGTTTTGAATGTGGTCTGGGGCCCTCACATATAGTTCCCAAACCTCCTCTCAGAACTGCTGTGGTTCATTATACCTTGTTAATACTCAGCTACTAAAAATACAACTTTACAATGTTTACTTCAGAATTAAAGCTTGGTTAAAGTAAATAACTTGACTAGCATTTTTCTGGCTTAGTTTGGCTATACCTAAATTTCACCTCTAGAAGGTCAAGAGACTACTTTGCTTATTTTTTACCAAACCTAGTTTTAGGGAGAAGAGAAAAAGAGATAATTATAGATATATCTGGTATCTAGATTTGAAAAGCTGAGCCTCAAAGTAAGTACTAAGTATGAAGAGAAAATGTTATGAAAGTGGATTTTCCAGAGGTTGTACAGAACATAGGCTAATGGATTTAATTCTACACACATCCTTATATATTTAACATATGAAAATCTTTTACCTCCATCCGATTCAAGTCCCGGGGTTGTTGGTTTGCTGGCATTGACTCAGAATAAGAATCAAATAACGCACACTCCCACTTGGGCTTCGGAAAGGCTAAGAAGAAACAAAAAGAATACATAAGAATATTTACTATAGTCATAGCGAGCATTGTTTCCTATCAACTTTTCTGTGCTTGCTAAATACAACAAAATCAGTTAGCTCCTGTATAATAGTTATGGCACTAATCACGCTGAGGTAGTATTTTTAAGTTCTTTATATATACAATCTGGTACTTCTGTTATGTCCATTTTACATGTGATGAAACTGAGCAGCAGGGAAGTTAAGCAACTTACTCAAGGTCATATAGCTGGTAAATGGAATAGCAGGGACATGAATTGCCAGCAGGCCTGCTGGAGGGTCCACACTCTCAGCATTTCATGTTGTAGCAGAGTAGTCATTTTCCACATTAACCATCACTATCACAATACTTAAGTTTGAACTATGCTACTAGCATCATTTTTAAATGGCAGTAACTATAGTAATAGTTTCAACACTATAAACACTAAGGAAATACTTCATTTTAGCTATTGTTGGAAATAAACAAGCTCTTATAATGATATGTGCCCAAGAAAATGATGAAATATTCATTTCTTTTGGTTAGCAGGAATAACAAAAATAAGAGCACAAGTTCTTGCTGATTCACAACAAGGAAATAAGAATCACATCATGGGTTTCTTCTGACCTAGAACAGTGACAGGGTCTGTTAGTTGGGTAGCTGAGTGGGTCAGCCTGAGGAAAAATCATGTTACTTGGTAAGCTAATACTTAACACTCAAGCTATTTCTTAGAAGCGGATTCTATTTCACCACTTTGTCACAAAGTAATTAAGAAAGAAATGTCTCAACAACTAGAAAATTTGTCAATATTCCAAAGAGGAAAAGCAGATTGGGGTAGACAATAAACAGAAGCTACAATCAAATCTGTCATGACAAGCTATTAAGACATCAAAATTTTAACACCAGGTTAAAGAAAATTTTTTGAATCAAATGTTAAAAATAGATTGGCAGGGGGGCCAGCACGGTGGCATAGTGGTTAAGTTCACATGGTCCACTTTAGTGGCCCGTGGTTTGTGGGTTCAGATCTTGGGCAGAGACCTACACACCACTCACCAAGCCATGCTGTGGCAGCATCCCACATAGAAGAACTAGAAAGACTTACAACTAGGATATAGAACTATGTACAGCGGCTTTGGGGAGGAAAAAAGAGGAAGATTGTCAACAGACGTTAGCTTGGGGCCAATCTTCCTTACTGGGGGTGAAAAAAAAAAAAGATTGGCAGGAGCCAGCCCCGTGGCGTAATAGTTAAGTTTGGTGCACTCTGCTTCCTCAGCCTGGGTTCGTGAGTTCGGATCCTGAGCATGGGCCTACACCACTTCTCAGCCATGCTGTGGCAGCAAGCCACCTATGAAATATAGGAAGACTGGCACAGATGTTAGCTCAGGACTAATCTTCCTCAAGCAAAAAAAGAGGAAGATTGGCAACAGATGTTAGCTCAGGGTGACTCTTCCTCAGCAAAAGAAAAAAAAAAGATAGGCATTGTTTTTAATCCTTTCTCAATCTCCCACCCCCACCAGAGTCTGAAATGTCAACATCTCTCTACAGTAACGTACTGGCCACTGAGTAACAGCTACCACATGCAGTTCAGTATAAGCATCTTAAATTGTTCATTTGCTTACTCTGGTCTGAATTTCACAGATGTCAGGTGGGGCAAATTGTGGGCCCTGGTGATTTTTCTGACTATACCAGGTGGTCTCACTCTTTCCTTGGTAAAAACTCAGCAAAACACCCTTCCAAGTACCATTCCTCAATCAAGGCCCAAGAGCAGTTTTAACCAAAATAAGACTTCTCTTTCCAGTTTACCAATCAGTGATCTGACTAGAACTACATGAGTAATGTCTGATCATGAGGGGGTCTTGCTGTATTGAAAGCCAACACTTTCAAAAACTACAAATGCCATCAAGTAATTGCTAATCTCTGTCTAGTGTGTCCCCATCTCTCCACCTCTACTGCTACCTCCCCAGTGCCCCCTCAGCTCCTGACTAGACTACTGCCATAACCTGGTCTTTTGGCTTCCACCCTTGCATAATCAGTTCAAACAGCAAATCTGACTGTGTCAGATTCTTCCCTGCTTAAAACATGTCAACGTCATTGCCCATGATTTGCTCTCCACCTTCCTCTTCAGCCTCATCGCCAGCCCCTCATCGCCAGCCCCTCAAGCCCTGGCTCTTTGCACTGCAGCCTGAACTTTACATGCCTCCCATGCTCCAAGCCTTTCTCAGGGCCTTTGCAGCATACTTGCTGTCCCCTCTGCCCAGAGTCCACTCTTCCCCCTTCTTCACCTATGTAGCCCTTAGCTCATCCTTCACGTCTCAATTCAAACATTTAGGGCCATCTTCCCTAAGGTCATGCACCCTCTTGCTGCGGCTGTCCTTCCCCTTCATGGCACCTATCACTGGCTCCAATTATGCATACATGAGTTTAACATCAATCCTCTAACTACCGGCAAGTTCCATGACGATAGGAACTCTGTTATATAGCATTCTGACCACAGGGAATAACAGGGTGCCTCTCACATAGTAAGTACTCAATAAATATTTTTAACAAACTATATGGTAAAATTCTATACCAGAATCCACCCAGTCACCTAGGCATGAAAATATCAAAAGGCCCATGACTAAGCCACCAAATGATCCAACTTTTCCTTCCAACTCTGACCTTTAATTTTCACTGTTAGGAAAAAAAATCAGATACAACAACTCCTGCTTCATTATTTTATTGAAAACAATAAAAGCTTGTATAGTTGCAAATGCATGATGATATCAACCAAATTTATAGTCTTCACCAATCTTGTTGAAAACTGGATTAGATTTTTTTAAAAGACTAAATATAGATCAGTTAGAAAAATGCTGGAACAAGAGCTGAGCTTTTAAAAAAGCCAAATGGGATACCATAAGAACGAACCCCAAAAATGAACAGGACCACTCATTTTTGCAAAGTCTAAAAACAGAGAAGACTGAGACAATTCTAGCCATTTTCTTGAGCTGTATACAAAGATAAAGATGGATGATAAGGCATTAAATGTTAACTGTTAAACCCTCAGGGTTTGCCTAAAATATACTGTTACTGAGTTTGATGAGGTTTTATGAGGTCTCTCACATTTTGTATTAGAACTATATAATTACTATTTAAGGTTAATCCCACAAGCTCTGGAAATCGTGCAATTTTTGTTTAATTGAAGGGTATGTGATGGATTCTTCAGTTGTTTCTGTATAAACACATGCTGACAGCCTCCATAAAAGACCAGGAGGAAACAAGGGGCTTCATTCCAAATGAAGGGAGATGCCTCTTCACCGGCACTCTATTTTATAGAGCCCCTCTACTGCATAAGCAAGGCAAAAACAGCCATTTGCAGCAGTAAAGGAATCAAGAGGCTACTTCTCTTCTGTTAACATACTTTTTACTTGGGGCTTTCAGGTTTTCAAAAATTTTATCAGTGACTTTTGAAACAGTCCATGAAACACTTGGACACCTACAAAGTGACTTCTCTACAAGGAATCATAACACCTGGCATAGATTCCATGGCCATCCTGCATCAGAACAACAGAACAGTATTAATCAAGACCCAAAAGTGGAAAGTTAAGTGTGAACATGGGAGATGAGGTTACCCAGGACTCTCCCCAGGGCTCAAAAGAGGAAACAGTGAGAGTATTAAATAAAACTAAATAGCCCTGGAGCAGACCTTTGGTGAGCTGTTCATCCCGATTAGAGAGAGACAAAGCCCCACGTGGCCTCGCTCCCAGGAGAAGGGGTTCCTGAATGAGCCTGCACTGACTTGGTTATGGGAGCCATGTGGTTGCCAAGATAGCCTCAGGACTATTCGCGCTTCTTTGCCTCAATCTAGGATAAACAGAGTGAGAGAAAGAAAGGAGAGAGAAATAAAGATGGAAAGATAGAAACCAAAGAGGAAACAGAGCAGTTTGTCATGCTGCTCAATTGCAAACAAGTTCCTGGTGACCCATGAAGGTCTCCCCAAGCCTGTAAGGAAGGGTAGCAGGCTGGAGTCACAGCCTGATATAGTCAGAAAGCAGCTATTAGCCAAGTCCAAGCTCTGAAATGAGTAGTAGCTTTTGGTCTCTGAACTCTCTCCTTCATACATTTTTATGGGGACTTTTGGGGAAGATCCCAGAACGGGTCACTCTTCCCTCAACATGTTTACCTCTCACCAGCATCAGCCACATACTGGGTCTCTTCCCTTTGGTTGAGCCTCCATGTCCACCTCCCCACTACCTAATACAGAAAGTGATAGACTTTTTATTTAAGAGTCAGAAACCCCAAGACTGACTTACACAAGTCATTGGCCACTTTGAATCTAGTGTCGTTATGAGAAGGAGACAAGACAAGGTAATCTAAGGTATTTTCCAGATTTAATGAAAAAATTCATACTCTATTAATGACTAATCACATTTTCTTTAGACACTGCTCCCTCTTGCCAATAATCATCCATGACTAAGTTCTCATGTTTCTAAGAGACCTTCTCTAAAAAGTAAGAAAGGTTGTTGAAAGCACCAGCTGTTTCTGGACCCTTTCAATGGAAGCTATACTTCTCTGAGTAACAGAAATCAGATCACTGCCTTTGAAAAAGGCAAGAGACATTATTAATTTTCCCAAACATCCAAAAAGAATTGATAGAAATGTTGGACTCACCATGACTCTTTCCTATCCAAAGGGTTTGGGGGTAATTGTTTTATTAAGGAGAAAGACAAAGAGAGTTCTATTCCAACCTTCCAGTGTGCTGGAATGTTCTATATCTTTATCTGATTGCAGTTATATGGTGTACACACATGTAAAAATTCATCACATGTACATTTAAGACTACAGCACATCGCACATTTCACTGCATGTACTTTTTTAATTTTTTCATTAGGTGTAAGAGTTCTATTCCATTCCATTGCCCAAGACTACATGGGTACACTGAAACATGCCTAAAGACTCCAAGTCAGCACTTGGCTCTATAGGAAGATCTTCTTCATTTTCTATCAGCTGGGAGGTTCAGCACCTGCCTACTCCACAATCTTCGTGAAAGCGCAAGTGACTTTGGTTCAAATCCATCCAGAGCACTAGAATGGGGGTAACAGATGACTCACATTTACCCAGATCATCCCTATTACTCACATCATAAGATGTGAAAGTCTAATATCATTTAAAAGACAATAATTGTAGATACAAAGGAATCCCCAAAGCAGCTGGACACCATCTTAAGAAACAAAAGTTCTTTATAAGGCCTGGACTAAAAAAAGCCTAAGGTTTAGGATTTCTGATGAGGCCTTACCTGCTTGGAGGTACTCTGGCTGCAGAGTTGGAGGTAGGCCCTCAGGCAGTGGGTAGCCGTTCTTCCGGGCCACAATGAGATGAAACGCAGCACAAAACTCAGGCAGGGTCAGGGCTCCATCGCAGTCGGCATCACTCAGTTCCCTTAATATAACAGATGTGATGAGTACCTAACACAGAACTCAGAGGAAAAGTTATTCAGCCTCAAACATGCAAACACAACTCCTAAGCTCTCTGGTGGCGGCCCTGCAGGGTCCCCAAACCCTCCTAGCCAAACCCATTTGAAATCTCAGGGAGCCAAGTGGAGGAAGAAGAATGCTGATCGACAGCACTGGCATCAGTGGCACTTTATAAATAAAATTTTAAATTCTTCACGTTCTCTGGTAGGTCTGTTTTACAACACTGAGTACACAAGACAAGAAACTATGGCACAAAAAGGAAAACGATGCCCAGAATTCCACTGTAGTTGACAGTCATTCAGTAAATGCGAGGTGTGAAGAGCTCCAGACATGGTGCTCAAAACAATCAAAGGAAGGGTTGGTCTCAGCCCTTTCACAGTTGTCCCAGCCATTATATAGTTACCAGAGCTCAGAAATAGGTGCTTCATTTTTCAGCTTTAAGGAAAAACCTTGTACTTTTCAAGTCACGTAAATGTTCTAACAAAAATTTGCTTGAGAATTCCCTCCTGGGAAAACACAAGTAAGCTCAATAAACACTGGTTGAACTATGTTTTCAGATAAAACTAGCAACCAGGGAAGGCTGGAACCACATAAGACAGAAAGGGAGAGTCTTGAAAAGGCTTATCTTCCCTTCAGTCATTGTTTCCCAATGAAAGGCATAGACCCATTTACTGAGCACAAAAGAAACCTATTTGCCAAAGTAACTAAGACCCCATAAGCTCAACCAGTCTCGTAGGTGTACAGAGACAAGTATACTTGTGTTAGGACAAGCAGAGAGATAAGACATATAAAATTGTACTAGAAAGGTGTTACTACTTGAAAGAAAAAAGTATCTAAAGTAAGCTCCACAACTTTCCTTTGGACCATTCACATCCTCCTCCCCCTCAAATATTTTAGAATGTACCAGCCCTGAAATAGCAGCTCTCCAGGGTGAGGAGTCAGGGAACTGTTTCAAAGGCTGGATGCAGAGAATACCATTCAGCTTCCACAGATATGTCTTGAGAAAAAGATAGGAAGCCTCGTGCTGATAATGTTAAGACTGGGAATTCTGCCAAAACAGAACATTTTCTTTTCAAAATGATAATTTTTTCCCCTAGCTTTAAAACTCTAACATAAGGCTTGTTGTAAAAAAAAAAAAAAATTACACTAGAATATATTGCCGAAGAATCTAAATCCAGTTCAGAAGCCCAGATACACTAGCATGCACAAGTGTTGTTAGAATAGTTTTCCAATAAGATGCACAAAACATGACAAGCAATTTTAAATCCTATAGTAATTTTTGTTAATCTTTATGAAAAAAGTTGTACATAAATATTCCAAAGTTTTAATCATATATTTATAGCAGCATGGTCTCCCACCCGGTCTTGAGTAAGAAGAGCCCACATACAGGCAGGATTTACAGAGGCACTGAGCATTCTCATAAATGCAAATAGAGCCATCTGGATGGTCCTGGCACAGCCTTCTGGAGTCAGGGCTGCAGCTTGCTCGACAGCAAGGTGTAGTGCATGCCACAGCTGCGAGTCTGAACTAGGGCCCAGCTGATAAATACCAGCTACATTTAGGAAGCTCAGAGGCAGGTAGGATAGTCAAATTTAACTTAATTCCAAAACATGTGTGGACCTTCTGTTCACCTGGCCTCATAAAATATTATAGGTAGTCTGTTTACTTGCATCACACCAAGAAGAAAAATCTGCAAATAAAATATGCAAGTTGGAAATTCTCATATCGCACACAACTTCTTAGACTAAAAAGGGATCTAGATGAGGATAATAATTAGGAAATTACTTTTTAAATAATAGCTAACATGTATAGTGTGCACTATGTGCCAGACACTGTTCATTGTGCTTTTCATATAATGACTTAATCTTCATAGCAACAAAAATCTACATTCTATTCACTCCCTTAGTCTGTTAAAAAAAAATTCAAAAAATAAGACTTTTAAAAATCTAACAGTAGAGGCCAGCCCAGTGGCATAGTGGTTAAGTTCACACGCTCTGCTTCGGCAGCCCAGGGTTCCTGGTTTAGATCCTGGGTGCAGGCCTACACACCACTCATCAAGCCATGCTGTGGCAGTGTCCCACATAGAAGAACTAGAATGACTTACAACTAGGATATGCAGCTATGTACTGGGGCTTTGGGGAGGAAAAAAAAAAAGAGGGAGATTGGCAACAGATGTTAGCTCAGAGCCAATCTTCCTCACACACAAAAAAAGTAATAGTAGGAGCTAAAGGATATGTATGTATGACAGTTTCATAGTATGTGCATTAATTGTACTTACCATATATAGGAGAGTTCTGGAATGGAAAGCTTTGATTTGGTGAAGAAGTTCTTGGCCACAGAACCTGTCAAGAGCCATTGTTTAAATAAATCCTTAATTACTTATCTAGAGTAGCTTTTATAGTTAATGTCAATGGATCACCATTTTTTCATTCAGCAATCACTACCATGTAACCATAAACACAACATTTATTCATTAAGGCAACTACAAATCATGTGGCTAAAAACAACACGTAAACAGCTTTTAAAAGAATATGTAAATTAGAACAGGGCAAAAGAAGCAATGACATAATACTTATTATGACATGCAAATTATATGAATTCCTGCTTCATTTTTACCACAAATCTGCAAAATTTTGCTAAAAGTTCAGAAGACAAATTTCAAAATTAAGTAAAAATCTGTCAAGTACTTTTAATGAAAAGGTGAGAAAGTAATACATGATCATGATAGAAAAGAGAACAAAAGAAGAAAACTAACACCATTAATATCATCACACAGAGATACGACAGCTGTCTTGGGAAAGAGTTTTGGTGAGATTTAAGATCTCTTGATGGCTCTTTGAGAAACTTATCCAGGAATCTCTTGCTACTTTATTCATTGTAAATTTACCAATATTAATTGAAATTAGGTAATCATTCCATTTTACATGTTACATAGCTGCAAACCCCAACTCTTAGAATGTTAGACCCAATCCTTATTGAGATTGAAACTTTTGTGCTTTGAGCTCTTACAACAGTTTCACAGTTCAAACCTCTCAATTCTAATACAAAGAATAGTCAAATCAAAGCCCTAAGCTCTATTCTAAGCTGATAATGTCTAAAGTCATTCCACAGCAGTCACAATTTCTAATTGGCCTTAAAACAAAAGATTATAATGGACCCTAAAGCAAACTTATTTTCCTTTGATACATTATTAAGGATCAAAGGCAAAGTGTCCTATAAACCAATGAGCCTTCTCCCCAAAAGCATCCTGAAATAATGCTGAGATACGACTACTGGCCATCAATGCAGCTACCTTGTCAAACATTTGTCAGAAATGTCTTAAAAGCCTATTTACTACCTATTTTATAGATATAAAGACAACCTCCCCTCATGTCATTCTTGTTCTCCCTTGATAGCCTTTCTTCAAATCACAGTAGGCCCAAACCCACCACTAGAGACCTGGCCTGGACTTCACATAGTAGAGAGAGATTGTTGTACCACGGTGTTTCAAAGAGGTTAGGTGGAGCCCATAGGGAAGCTGAGAGCTAACAAGTTCAACTGTGGCCCAGCTGCCACCTGCCAGAGGAGGGAGCTGATGAGAAAGCCTGAATGCTCCCTCTTTGATGCTGACAAAAGTTCAAACCATGAGCTGGACCCTTCACTCCAGCCCCACCCCAACCACCATAGAAACCTCAAGCCAGCCTCATGCCCTTGTTCTCTCCAGCCATTTTCAGACCTGCTGGAGAGCCATACGTGGGGCAGAAAAGGAAAAGGTGAGGCTTAAAAGCTGTCAGCAATCAAACATCAAAACATGGACTCAGATTTTTTATTATAAGGATAGAGTCTCTCAACCCAGTAAACTACAGTTACACACAGCATTGATATATCAGTGATAAAATGTTAACACATCGAATACATATAGATCTTTAAAAAATAAAGACCAGTAACACAATATAAAAATGAGTAGAGCTATGAGAGTTCACAGAAATAGATGTAACTGACTCAATCACATAAAAAAATGTTCAACCTTGTTCATAAGAGATCTGTAAATTAAAACCACACAAAGATATGATCTCTCACCTATCAGGTGGGGAAAAACTCAAAAGTTAGCTAACGTGTTCTGATAACAAGACTGTGGGGAAACAGGCATCTCACATAGTGCTGGTGGGATGACAAAACGGCACAACCGCAATGAAGGGGTGTTTTACAATATCTAGTAAAATCACATTATCCTAAGATACGCTGGCAAAATATAAAAAGACAATATGCAGAAGGCTATTTACATGAGAAATATTTGGAATAGCAAAAGAATAGAAATAATCCCAACAGGGGACTGGCTGAATAAATGATTGTACATTCATGCAAACTAGTAGTACACAGCTATAAAAGGGAATGGGAAATGTATCTCATGCTACATGTGACTATGGAGTAATCACCAGGATATACTGTTAATTGAAAAAAGCAAGAATACACACATACATATAGATACATACATACATGTATTTACTTTTATTTATTTATTTTTTTGAGGAAGATTAGTCCTGAGCTAACATCTGCTGCCAATCCTCCTCTTTTTGCTGAGGAAGACTGGCCCTGCGCTAACATCTGTGCCTGTCTTCCTCTACTTTATATGTGGGATGCCTGCCACGGCATGGCTTGCCAAGCAGTGCTATGTCCGTACCCAGGGTCCGAAATGGCGAACCCCGGACTGCCCAAGCGGAACGTGTGAACTTAACTGCTGTGCCACCAGGCCGGCCCCTGCTTTTACTTTTAAAAGTAGACAAATAATAAAAAAAGGTGGTTACCTATATGGGCAAGAAAGGAATAGGGTAGAGGGGATAGGGATAGAAGCTAGACTTCTTTGTAGATTGTTTTGTAGACTTGACTTTAGAACCATGTAAATATTTTATATAAGTAGAAAATTTTAAAAACACAATCCCTAAAAATTGAAATCAAATCAAACAAAACTGAAAAGAACAAAGTTAGAGAACCCTCACTTCCCAATTTCAAAACTGACTATCATAATCAAGACAGTGTGATACTGGTATTAGGGTGGACAGACAGATCAGTGGAATAGAATTAACATCCAGAAATAAACCCTCACATTTACAGTCAAATGAATTTTGACAGGAATGCTAACACAATTAAATGGGGGAAAAATAGTTTTTTCAACAATGGTGCTGGGACAACTGCATATTCACATGCAAAAGAACAAATTTGAACCCCTACCTCATACCATACACAAAAATTAACTTAAAATGGATCAAAGACCCAAATGTAAGAGATAAACCTGTAATATACATTCCTTCTTAGAGGAAAATATAGATGTAAATTTTCTTTATCTTGGACTAGGCAATTATTTCTTCAATATGATACCAAAAGAACAAGCAATAAAAGAAAAAACAGACTGGACATCATCAAAATTAAAAACTTTTGTGTTCTAAAAGACACCATTAGGAAAACAAAAAGACAAGCCACAGATAGGGAAAAAAGTATTTGCAAATCATATACCTAATAAGGAACTTGTATCTAGAATACATAATTAACCACTCAATAATAATTTTAAAAAATGGCAAAGGATTTGAATAGACATTTCCCCAAAGAAGATATGCAAATGGCCAATAAGAACATGAAAATATGCTCATTATCATTCATCTGGGCAATGCTAATCACAACCACAAAGAGATACCACTTCACACCAACTAGGATGGCTATAATCAAAAGACAGATAATAAGTGTTGACAAGGATGTGGAATAATTGGAACCCTCATACATTGCTGGTGGCAACGTAAAATGGTGCAACACTCTAGAAAACAGTCTGACTGGTCCTCAAATGGTTAAACATAGAGTTACCAGATGATCCAGCAATTCCACTCCAGGTATACATCCAAGAGAAATAAAAACATACATCTACACAAAAACTTGTACACAAATATTCATAGCAGCATTATTCTTAATCGCCTAAAAGTGGAAACCCAAATGCCCATTAACTGGTAAATAGATAAATAAAAGGTGGTATATCCACATAATAGAATTATTCAGCCATAAAAAGGAATGAACTTCTGGTACATAGTACAACACGGATGAACATCAAAAACATTATGCTAAGTGAAAGAGGTCAGACTCAAAAGACCACATATTATATGACTTCATTTATTATATGATTTCAATTATATGAAAAGCCCAGAACAGGCAAATCTATAGAGAGAGAAAGTAGTTTAGTGGTTACCTAGGGCTGGGAGGTGGGGAGAGCAGGAATGGGGAATAATTGCTAATAACTAGGTAGGTGGTTTATTGGGAGGTAATGAAAGTGTTCTAAATTTAGACTGTGAATATACTAAAACCAGTGAATTGCACACTTTAAATGAGTGAATTTTATGGTATGTGAATATCTCGATAAAGATGGTTTTTAAAAAGAGATATCACCTAATTCCACTAAATGAACCCCACTTAACCTTGATCAAGCTAATTTTTTTAAAGGCATTTGTGAGACAATTAGGGAAATTTGAACAATGAAGACTTGATGATATTAAGGAATTTATGTTCTTCCTTTTTTTTTTAAATGTGTGCCAATGAATTGTGGCTATGTTTTTAAAAGAGGCCTTATCTTTAGAGATACATCCTGAAATATTTTCAAATGAAATGATCTGATGACTGCTTCACAATCATGTGGGCTGAGAGAGGATATAGATAAAACAACATGGGTGGGGCTGTGTGACACATACATAGGGGTTTGTTATGCTAATCACTCTAGTTATACCTATATTTGAAATTCTGCAAAATAAAAAGAAAAAATAAAAACATTCTTAACAACTAGCAATTTGTATTTGTCTAATTATTTGCATACATTGTGAAAAAACTCACTTAAGCAGTGGGTAAAGTTAGCAAGTGGTCAATATGTGCAATCTGGGTTTCTGCTTATTTTTTTTAAATCAAGTTGTCAACATTAATTCATTGTATCTACAACATTCTCCCTTCAACAAAGCCATTACTACCAATCAGAAAATGATGTGGGCATTTATACATGTATATTTCAATTACACACCTTATTTCACGAGAGAAAATTAGTCTTAGTCCACACTTCCATATGTCAGGTTACAATTATTAAGGACATATTATTATTCTTCAAAATTGAAATGTTAAAAAAAAGTTTTATGAATTTTTCTTCCAGACTCTACTATTTCACTGCTTGTTTAGTCTTCAGCCCAACAAAACACAGGCACACAGGAATTAAATCCATTCCTCTCAGCTTGAATTTTACATGCTAACCCAACAGGAATATATAATTCTGAAGACAACCCAGAAAAACCGACATGTGGACATAAAAATGCTGGCCAATTTTCCTCCCATATTTTAATTTCTCTCAGAAAAACCAGAGGAGAAAGATTGAGCCAAAGAAAACGAGCACGAATTTGAACTTCTAAGGCATATATAACATAAGGAGACTTCTGACACTAACTCTTTAGAAGTCTACACTACGACTTTGCTCTAATTCTACCTCAATGAGTAAGCAATTAAAGGTGTCGCCTTGGTGCCACACTCTATCATTCCAAGAACTGTTCCAGCTAATAAGCACCAGGATCTGAACCAGGTTCCTCCAAATCCCATTTAACCCTTTTGAAACTGAAACATTATTTTTCAAATGTCACTGTCAAGTGTTTTCCTGCAGGGTTTATAGTTGATAGGAAATTCAACCTTAGAGGAAAACAAATTGCAATCACAGAAGGTTGTCGTACTCATTTCGTGTGAACTATTTCTCAAGATGTGTCTTGTTATTTATGTGAGACAATGATGTGGTACCCACATTCTCACCGTGAGACTTCGTTACCTGAAATGAAGGAACTCGGGTCGGGCTGAAGGGATCGGAACTGATTAACATAGTACTCTCGCTGCTCTTCTGTTATCCTCCAGGGTTCATCCGGGTAATTACTGTTGTTATCCTGTGGTTCTCTCTCCACTGAAAAGGACTTTAAAAGTAAACAAGCAAATGCTCAGAGAATCTGTCTTTAGTAAAATGAAGCAGAAATATTAAACATCAATAGAAGTTATCATGTGTTATACTTACATTTTTCCCTCAAGGGAATAAATGTAAAACACCTTGTAACTAGAATGTAAGTAGAATGTAAACTTCTGATGGGCAGACATCATGCTTTATTTATTTGTTTTTTTGTATTCTCCAAAGTTAACAGTACTGAGCATGAAATATTAAATACTCAGTAAGTTTTTCCAATGTGATGAAGAAAGAGTAAAAAAGACAATCATTCTTATCTTCAAATATTCACCACATTTTGATCCTTCAGATTAGCTGAACAGATAGTAAAATAATCTAGATTCTTTTAAACTATAAAATATCTAGAAAAGCTATAACCACACCATCTTTTTTTCTAAGGCATTTCCATTGTACAAATCTGAGAATCAAAACTTCCCATTCAAACCCCTCCTCCCCAGGTCCTACCTGAGTGGCAAGTCAGGATCATAGAACCTCTCACCCTACATTTGTGAACTGGGGATAACACTTAGTAATAGAGCTGGGTGGAGAGAACAGCTGTCACGATACCACAACAAACAGGGTAACAAGGGGTGCATCAGACCTGCCACTAGGGGGCGGGCAAGCCAAATTTGAGGATTTAAGAATACAGAGAACCAAAGTAGTAATGCAGAAGAAAAGGCAGCTCTGCTAGGCAGTGGGGAAAGAAGCAAAAATGGTGATTCTGGGAGGAGAGGCCCAGGGCTTTGCTGCAGCCCTCCCATCTAACCTAAGGCTGAGGTGCTACTTGCCAAGGGCCACCTTCATGGCACCAAAGGTGAACACAAGGAGGGTAAACCTTCACAACAAAAGGAGACTAGGAAAGAAAGGGAGAGGTATTACCACTAATAAGCCACCAAGTTGCCCACTTCTGAACACTCTATCAAGGAATTAATCATTAGGAGGGCATTCTACTCACTATCCCTAGAAAAGACCCCAGATCATCTTTTCTCCCTTTCCCCTACCCCAACATACACACACCCCATTCCAGGAAGTAATTCTTCCCAGGAAGACCTGGTTCTCCTCTGAGGAGGTTCAGAGAAGAAATGAGACCACAAAATTTTGAGCTATAACCTTGAGATGTCATCTTTGAAATTTTCATACTAGATGAGTTTCCACTAAACATAAACCAAACCATTTTTAAATGCCCAGAAGCCACTATCCATTAGTTAATACCTTAAATTCATACAGAGCTTTGAAATTTACAAAGCATTTCACACACTCCTATCTCATCTGAGCATCTCAAAACACTTGAGAGGTAGACAAAGCAGGTATTATTAGCCTTTTCCCAGATGAGGAAACCGACGTTCAGAGAACTTAAGGGATGTGCCCATATCCTTCAGTCAGCAAATAACTGCCCTCTTTTGTATCTGTTGTTCAAACTCAGGCTCTTGCATATCAAGTCTTTTTTAAATTGAGTTGCATCCATCTGAATTGTTTTCAGAAACGCCCTATTATTCTCGTAATAAACAAACAATATAAATTTAAAAAGCAAAGAAGATGAAAAGTCAGTCTGAGCACCCGATGGATGATGTGAAGACAACTTTCCAAATCGCTCCCATCAAATTCCAGAGCCAAATTCAAATGCTCTAGCAACATTTTCTGAGGGAGCTCAGATGTCTGACTGAGTTCCGAGGGCAGAAACCCAGGGTGGAGGGTGTCAGCATGCACTGGATTTGGTTCCTGGCCAGATTATAATGTGTAGAGTTCACAGGAGCACTACCCTCCAGGTTGGCACCGACAGAAATAGCTGGAGTAAAGGAACCTATAAAGCTGGGCATCGGCTTATAGACAAGAATGGATGTTTATGAGTGAACAATTAAGCAGGCGGAGATGGTTCATGAAGCCAGCAGGACACAGGTGGAAAGTTCCATCCCACTGCTGCCCTGTGAATGAAGGCACCAAAATCTCCATGCTGGGTGTTGGCTGCTGCATTCCCTGGTTCTGACATGGACGCTACTACTCCCCTAGAATACACTTCTTCCCTGTCTCAAACTGAAGCTGCCATATCCAGTTGTTGTTGTTAATGTCAGCCTATGTTTGTTCTTTCTCCAGTCCCATGACCATCTGCTCACTCTATTTCCTCTCCCACATTACCTCACTCCTGAATGGAGTCAGTGGCCTCTTAGCAGGTCTCAAGTCTATTGTGACAGCAGGAATCAAGAAGGAACAGGAGAAAGTGATTGATTCCTCTCCTTAAAAGCTTACAGGATGACCTGTTGCCTAATAAAAAAAAATCCACCTCCTCCATCTTGCCTTTACGGCCCTTACAATCCAGCCTCCTCCTTGCTTACTCTCGGCAGGCTTCTGATTGCCAACGTGCTCACTCTTCATAGGTCAGATTTGTGACCTCCTCCCAGAACACCCTTCTTCTAATCCCAGCCTGCTCAATCCTACCCACTGCTCTAGTCCCACTGCCCCAAAGGGCTCTCCAATGTACCTGCCAGGCCCACAGCCACTTTAGAAGGCACTGCCCAATCCCAGCTCTGCTACAAAGATAGGCTTGGCAGCCACACGTGCACCACAAGATTCACCTCACACCTGGTCTCACCTGATTGAGTCCAAGTCAGGGCGGGTGGGCATACAGTTGCTGGCTTCTGGGACACTCTGGCATAGAAAGCTCTTCTCTAGCAAGAACAACTTAGGCCAACTCCTCATTCTTGGGATGTGGATAAGAAATATGAAGATCAACAAGCAGAGAAAGCAGACCATGAACAGATGCACAGCAGGACCGTAACCTAGAGTGAAGGTCAGGAGGGAGCCAGAACCAAGCATCAGCAGAACCAGTGAGATAGAGAAGTATTAGAAAGAGTAGGGAGTGAGGATGGCTGTTGGCAGCCAAAAGACAAGTGGATAGCAAAGCAAACTCAAGGCAGTGAGGGCAAGGCCTGTGTATGGTAGAACAAGCACAAACAACCAAGAACTCCCACTCCCCAGAGTCACTGGGCCACTCCTTGTCTCTCATCTCTTAGATTCCCATGAGAACCTCAACCTCTCCTCCTTTCCAAGAAAACTTAAGCTGGCAAGAAGAGTTCCTGCTGTCTAAAACCAAAAAGGCCTTGCAACAAAGAGAGAGGGCACAGCATATGAACACTGTGTAACTCATACATAGTGTTGGCCTTCTACTGGCTTGTTAACCACCCCCATC
The DNA here is from genome assembly GCF_041296235.1 of Equus asinus. Taxonomy (NCBI): domain Eukaryota; kingdom Metazoa; phylum Chordata; class Mammalia; order Perissodactyla; family Equidae; genus Equus; species Equus asinus. Next base: position 13,004,040 of record NC_091820.1, on the reverse strand, counting down.
TCTTTCTCCTTGCTTCACTACATGTTTTTAATTGACTCAATAAACCAAGTGATTTGAGCATCTTAAAAAATATGAATCCTTATTATAATTATAGTATCACACAGTTTCAACATTTCAGGTGCTCTTGAATATCATCACTCAGGTTTCAACCTGGAGGGCTAGAACCATATCATATACTCTATTCTACATACTGTCCCCAGCAGGTACATCACAGATACGACAATGCAATGTGAGGTCCACTTACTGACAGGCTCTAGTAAGTTCAGGGATATGTCTTATATTGAAAGAGATGCAGAAACACTATGCTGTGCCTAATGAAAGAAAACCTATGAGCCCATTTCATATTTTAAAGTTTGAGACCTATCAAAAGAAGTCCTTGTCTGTCTTCCTGTAGTTCACCCATGGTCTCTGATCTCTATGGGGAGTTCTCAAGTTCCATATCCATTCAGTGAGTGCTTCAGGGACAGGTAGGGGCATATGGAAGGGGTAGATCACATTTCACATCCCCTTAGACTGAAATATTCCAAAAGAACGCTGAACCACTACAAGAAGCAAAATGACTTGAACTTTGCTGCATAAACAGTGACCCACTCACTCATTCATTCAACAGATACTTGTTGAACATCAACAATATCCCAGATACTAGTCACTAGGGATACACTGATGGACAAACAGGTTATTTTTCCCAGGAAGCCTAGAGTCTAGCGAGGGAGAAAGACAAACAGGCAATCTCAAAACAGTGAAGTAAGTGCTATGGTAAGATAGGGTTCTCTGGAGCTTTGCTACTCAAATGCAGGACCCAGACCACCCACCTCAGCATCACCTGGGGACTTCTGAGAAATACAGAACCTCAGACTCTATCCTGCACCTGGTGAATCATGCAGTCTGGGAGCAGAGCCCAAGAATCTGTGGTTTAACAAGCCCTCTAGATGATTCAAAGCACACTCAGGTTTGAGAAGCAATGCCGTAGAACACACAGGGCAAGGCAACCAAAATGAATACCATTTTCAAAGACACCAAAAAATGAGAGAAAATGGCCATCTCCTGAAAGTAGCTTGGTTGGCCTATATAGAAATAGAATAGGCTGCCAGTGCAGAGTGAATGTTAGTGGAGATGCCTCAATATGATCCAGACAGAAAGTAGAGCCCAGATCACGAAGGCCCAGGTTAAGGGGTACAGGCTTTATCTAGAAGACAATAGGGAGCCACAGATAATTATTAAGCAGGACAATGAAATAATCAGATTTGAGTTTCAGAAAGAAACAGTGAGGAGAATAGAAGGGGAAGACTAAAGGCAGGAAGCCCAGTTAAGGCCATATCGGCAACCCCAGCCAGAGGTCAAGCTGGCCTTGAGGTAGGGAGGGTTATGAGAGAGAAAGCCATATGGCCACCGCCAGAAGAAGGCCCAATTCCAGCAGTGGGATGGCAGCTCATGACCCCTCTGTCAGCAGCTAGGGGTCATCTCGCTGCATGACCCAGATGCATGGAACCATCTCCTCCAAAAGTCAACCACTAAAATCGACACAACTTTACAAAGACCTGAAAAGTCAGTCACCTAAGAGAGAATATCTGATTGCAAAGACTGAAAGCATTGAGAAATGGGAGTGGGTGAGCTCCCCCAGTTCAACTCCAGCTCCAGTGGTTTGGTTGGCTGGGAAGATATATTTGCTACTTAGTGCCAATTTTGAGCTCAGCCAGCATTTTTAAGGAAAAATAAAAGGAAAGAGAGAAATCTTCCACATCTGTCTGCTTAAGCCACATACATATGGTTCATTATACAGTTTCTCTAGACACAGGAGAATTAGATTTGCTTATATTTAAAACATTCAAAACCCTGGTTTTGTTTCAAGTGAAATGCAAATATTTGGCACTGCAAGTTATTATCTCTGGGGAAAACAGGCTGTTTATAATGAAAGAGACTTCAAAAGACTCATTAAAAAGTAATGCTATTAATAAAATCCCAGAAGGTGACATAGACCCCTGAAGTATCTTAAAAATCAAGCATAGCTGAATAATATGAATTTCAAGGAAGCATTGTCAGGGAGAACTGAAGAAGGGTGTGTATATTGTTTCAACCATAGAACGTGTCTGTTTAAAATATGATCGCACCCTGCAGGCATCCTGTAAATGCTGCCTTAGAGAGCAGCCACTTCACCTGAGGCAGGCAATGATCTCATAACAATGTCCTTTTGGTGCCTCAGTAAACAAACCATCGGAGTAGCAAAAACTCATACCAAGCCCACAGTGAAAGTGTGAGGACACCTTCCTTGCCAACAATATTTTGGAAATAAGACTGTCATATACTGCAACCACTGATCAATATGTGTTCTCATGAGCAAACATATGAGAAGACACAACCCTAAAGAGAAAGAACGGCTAACAGGCTGGTAAGACTAGACTACAGCCCAAGTGAATACTAATCTGTCTAAAGAAAGACCAAGGAGATTAATCAGTCATGGGGCAGAGAAAAAAGAAGAGTCATAGAAGCAAATGATAGCCATGCTTATATGGGGGATTATGGAAGCTATCCTCCAATCCTTCATGCCCCACCATGCCTCAGGTAGAGGTGTCACTGAGTGGTTGCCTACCCAGGAATGACATTTTCCAGCCCCCCCCTTGCAGTTAGGTGCAGCCATGTGACTGAGTTCTAGCCAATGCAATGTGAGCACAAGTGATCTGCACCACTTCCAGGCAGGGTTAGCACCCTATGACACTCCTCTATGTTCATCTTCATTGGCCCACTGAAGGGAGGATGATACAGCCCCAGGACAGAAGAAGCCCCGGTGCCTGAATCACTATGGAGAGGAAAGCTGCCTGCCAAGCTGTTAGATGAGTGAGAAAGATACCTATTGTGGTAAGTCATCAAACTGTGGGGCATATTTGTTACAGCAGCTGTGACCCTAACTAATCTATCCTTCAATGCAGGCCCAAAGGAAAAGCAGACCTGCCCAGTTCTAACAGCACAGCCATTCCTGCACTGCAGAGAGAAGCATGAGGCTATCTTAGTTTTGTAATTTGACCACACAATGACATGATTCTGAGCCCAAACAACTTTATAATTTGACTATCCATGCAGATTATCTATAGGGACAGCATGTTGATGCATCTTTACAGCCATCTTTTTATGTTTGGTTAATATGAGTTTATCTTTCATGGGTCTGAAGGAGATTCTCAGGAAGAATGTACACAGTAAAAAGAAAAGAGGGATAAAGTAAAATTGTGGGAAAACTGTTAAATGAGCAATGAAGAAAAAGAGCTAAAAAAGGAGACGAAGCTCAGCAGTTTTGTTTTCACATTAAGCCATTCTATATTATACTCTATAATCTTGTTTATATTCCGTCTCCCACTCCACTCTCACTATAAGGTCCATAAGGGCAGGAAATTTGGTCTCTTCTGATCACTGCTGTACCCCTACCACCTAGAAAAGTGCCTATTACATAGGAAACACTTAAATATGTGTTGAATGAGTGAATAAATAAACAAATGATCAGACAAACTGTCAGTTCTGGTCCAGAGACAGAAAGGTTAACCTGAGCTCTCCTATAATGACTGGAAGTGAACTTTATATGCACTTATCAAACAATGTCTCCCAACAGTGTAAAGGGGGGGCCCTCTCCCTTATCTATAAAGTTAGAGAACCTCAAAAAAAAACTTTTTTTACTTTTTATTTTGAAATAAATAGATTCACAGGAAGTTGCAATAAATAACTTCTGGTTTCGCCTGTAGAGAAGTTAGTTAAAATTAAATCCTAACAGAGCAATTTAACTTTATTAGTTTCTTTATGGAAATAAATCCACAAAGATGCCTTTAACCACACACTGCCAAACTCACTTAGAGATCTATTTTCAACAGCTTAGAAGGTTGATTATCAAACTGTAGGAATCTCTCTGAGTCTAACAAGCAACACACAGTTGCTGCTTATTAAGATAAACTAAATTTTAAAAATGATCACCAGACATAGGAGAAATAGGTAACACATATTTGTCACTTTGCTAAGTGTCAGACACTGTAAGCACCTAATGCACTTGACCTATGTTCATCTTTACAACTCTGCAAAGTAGGTCCCATTATTCCCATTTTTCAGAACAGGAAACTGACGATTAGGGAAGAGAAGTGACTTACCACGACCACACACCTAGAAAATGGTAGAGCCAGAACACAAACAGAGCCCAGGGTCCATATTCTTCATCAGCAAGCTCTATGTTTCTCCCCCTTATGCACCATCCATCCTGTAGCAGTGGACCATTCCCTCTCAAGAAAAAAATCTCACTGCAATTCCTACATCATTGCAGCAATTTTACAGATTGAGGATCTGAGCTTGAGATATGAATATGCTACACTTCCACCTCCCTCTCTATGATCTAGTTTAGTTCTAGATTTTGGTCAGTGAACTATTAAATTACACAGACAGAGTATCATCTTCTTTCTCACATAATTTTTGCCTATAAGCATCTGGCATGTTTTCACATGAGGAAAGAATCCCGTAGATAGCCATACGATACAGGTATTCAATCATTTCACTGTTATCTTAGTATGTGGCACTAATACTATTTTGATTAACATAAGAAATGCTTATGAGTAATCACCGTCTCCAATTCTCCCCTCTGGAGCCAACATCTGCTGTTCCAGAAGGGCATTTTTCCTTTACAATTGTCAGGATTTTGCTCAGGCTTAGAGAAGGCCAGGAGAAAAGTGAGAAATAAGCAGTAAGAAGACACTGTGATGAGGCTGCAGACTTCCAATACCACTGCACTAGCATTACCAGCCCCATCAGTGTCTGCTAAGTCAAGGCTGCCTGTCTCTTCTCTACTAAGTCTTCCCCTTAACACTCAAGGCAGCCTGAGGTCAGATGGGAAACAGATGTGCCAAGAACTTGGGCTGAATTCAAGGAATGCTTTAGAGAATGAGGCTACACATTGGAGGTGCAAAAAGAGTGCAGATTCTGGAGGCAGAAACGCTTGGGTTCAAATCTGGGATAATCACTTACTCACCATGAGACCTGATCCAGTTACTTAACCTCTGGGCCATCAGTTCCCCACCTAAAAGGTGAGGACACGGCGCACAGAGTTCTGCCTACCTCTCCAGCCTCATCTCCCTCCCATTCCAGGCTCTAGCCACACTGGCCTGCTTTCAGTCCTTTGACTGTGTCTCCTCTCCATGATATATGGGCTCGCTCAACACTTACTCTACCCCCTCTTGGCATAACTGCCTGCACTGCAGAGGTTGGCTAGGTAAAAACTACACTGTCCAAACACCTTGGCTGGTAGAATTCCAGATGGGACTTAGGTTCCACTAAACACACCCATGGAAGACTGATCAGAACTGTGTCATGTGGTGAAAGAGGCCAGAAACAAAGTATTCATTCTGCTGGCCTAGATCATGCATGGTGTGGAGCTGGAGTTGAAAGTGACACAGCCATTGCCTAATTCTATAGCTTTCTGATTGTAGCAGAGGCAATGCTCCCTTAGCCATCTAGTCCTACAGTGTGGTTTAGGGAATTGTTCTTGCAAGCTCAGAATAGAATCTGAATCTTCAGCCCTTCCAGAGATCTAGCAGGCCATCCACACTCCTATTGTAAACCCCTATTTGCTTAAGCTAGCCAGAGGAGATTCTCTTGTCCACAATGAAAACCCTGACCAATGCATGCCCTTTGTCTAGGCTCTTCCCGCTACGTGAGACACTCCTCTCCTTGCCTCCCCAGCACCATCCTTCTTTTGCCTGGTGAACTCCTAGTCATCCTCCACAGCCCAGCTCAAGCATCAATTCTTTGGCAAAGCCTTCCCTCACTTTCTAGCCCTAGGTTGGATTTCTCTGTTATATGCTAAGAAAGTACTCCCTTGCCTTTAGGGCAACTGTCAGTTTTCCATTATATATACAGAGGTGGGATCATCTGATCCTCATCCATCTCCCAACTTGACTGTCAAGTTCCCTTGGAGCAGGGACCATGTTTGTAGTCCTCAGGGTACTCCGGCATGGTGGCTGAACCATATAACCCACTTAGTAAGTATTTCTGAATGGATGAGTAGAGGACGTAATCTTGCATATAGTCTACCTTGCAAGACTGTTGGGAGGACTGAAAGGACACATACAAGCTAAGGGGCCAGCATAACACTGGGAACAAATAAGCAGTCGGTCGGTAGTGACTCTTGTTGGGATAGGCAGTTGAAGGCATGACACTACCTACTCACCTGAGATCAGGGGGAATACTGATGGGCCTAGGGGCTGAAATGGTGCCCTTGTCAAGGAGCCTTCCATATTCACAGCCTAGTATATATTAACTAACTGAGACCAAAGGATCCTTGGGAATAAGCTAGAAACAAACACCACTCTCCTTTCTAGCTTTAAAAAGTACTGTCTGGGACAGGAGTTCAATGGGGTGTTTCTGGCTACAACTAAGAGGCTAAATCAGAGATGCTCCTGTCTGCCAAATCAATGTGGACCCTAGCTATTACCAGGAAAGTTCTGGCCACCATAAGCTTTAATGCAATGCCCATACCTAGTGGGGGAAAGCAACGCTGACCCCACAAATGAAATATGCTCATTTGCTTTTATCAGTAGTCTAACCAATCTGTTGTAATACCACTAGATGGATGCTAGAATTCTACTGTGTGCCAGTCTACCATTTTTACCATTCCCCTCACCCCACTGTCTCTAAGCATGGATTCTGCAAGGCCTTAAGGCAGCACCCCAATCAGCCCTAAGATTTACTGAATCAATGTCTTTTTCCCATAAACATCCTTCAATTTCTATCCCAGGCACTCTCTTCTTATATCCTGGAGTCACCTCTCTTTCAATGATCCAGTATCTTTTTACTATTCTCATAACACAAAACATTTTTGCCTTTCATGTAGAAGTGCCCCTCAGCAAAGAAACCAAGCAATTCTCACTACTTTAACTGTTAAGAAGTGTGGGTACACAGTAAGCACCTGAGGAATACAATAAGACACAGCTAAAACAGATTTAGGCTGAGAAAAGGAAATTTCAGTATCAACTGAAATGTTTCAAAAATAAGGACTAGAGAGTCCAAAAATAAATTAAAAGTAGGTGAAGGAAACAAGTAGGAAGGAGGCTGATGCTATGAAAAACAGCAGCTTTTTGTGGTAATAGTGACCATTTGGATGTCTGCGGGTCCTAGGCAGACTCGGTGGAGTAAAACACGCTGAGAACACATTCCCCTTGTACCCCTTAGGAGATGGTCAAACTCCAGCAATGGTCTGAAATCAAATGGGGAAAGAATCTGGTAAAACAAGATGTCAAGTCAAGAACAAGGTGCATGCATTCCTATAAAATTTATCAAACCAGTTCTTCCTGTTATACACAAAGGCAAATACATATACTCTCTTCTCCCTCCCTCTTCTTCCTCCTCCCTCTCTCCCTTCTATTTGTCAGAGGAAGAGAATGTAGTTGTCTAAGCAATGCTGAGATCAACACACACACACACACACACACACACACACACACACACACTGTGGTTGACATTTACCATCCGTAAGAACAAATTTTCCTAGCCTTAATCTCTACCCATAAACTAAGTAATTCAACTTTACTATGAAGGAATAAACAAGAAATCTCCACTACTGGCAGGCCTGGGGCACTCCAGAACCAAAAAGAAGCTAGAGTCCCTAACCTCCTTCAAGGACCTCAGGTGCCCAGGACCTCCTCTAGACCACAAAAGGAATAATTTTCCACATATGCTGCAGCTTCTCACTCATCCAAAGGAAAAGGGACACCAGCTTCTGGTTTCAGATTGGTAGGAATGACAAACCAGTAAGGAAACATTGACAACCCAAAAGGAAATCAGGACATAGGATATAAAGAAGCAATTTATAGAAAAGGAGATACAGATGACTCGTAAACTTAAGATATTCCACTTAACTAATAAAGAGAAATGCTAATTAAAACTACAGTGAGATATCATTTTTCACGTATCATGTTGGCAAACATTCATAAGTTTTTTAGTACATTGTGTTTGCATGGGTATGGGAAAATAAACATTTTTATACATTGTTGGTAAGTGTGCAAATTGGTACAGTCTCCAATTTGGAAATCTCTATCAAAAATTAAAACTGTGTAGACATTTCACCCAATTATTCCATTTCTAGGAACTGATCCTATATATATATCTATGCAAATAATGCTGTGATTGAAAGTTCTAGATTTTTATCAGAAAGGGTTGGTTCAATGATTTATGGAAGATGCACACAATGAACTACTATGCATTTGGAAAAAAAAACCAAAAAGATAAGGAAGTACTTTACATACTGCTACAGAATGTTATTAAGCTTTTGTAAGTAAAAAATGCAAAGTTGAGGCCGGCCCCAGGGTGTGGTGGTTAAGTCTGGCGCACTTCGCTTCAGTGGCCCAGGTTCGTGGGTTCAGGTGCCAGGCATGGATTGACACCACTTGTCAAGCCATGCTGTGGCGGCAACCCACATAGACAATAGTGAAAGACAGGCACAGATGTTAGCTCAGAACTAATCTTCCTCAAGCAAAAAAACAGGAAGTTTGGCAACAGATGTTAGCTCAGAGGGAATCTTCCTCACCAAAAAAATAAATAATTTTTTAAAATGCAAACTGCGTAACAGATATATAGTATACTACCTATATGTAAAAAGGTGGAACTTTATATTTTGCACATATTATATAACTACATATAAGAATACCTATGTTTACTTGTATATGCATAAAATATTCCTAGACTGATACAAAAAAACGGGTCTTATCAGTTGCCTCTGGGATGGGGAACTGGATAGCTAGGGCAGAGGGTGGGAAGGACACTTTTCACTCTGTACCCTTTTGTATCTTTTGAATTTCTGACACATATTTTTTAAATTTTTAATTGCTCTGAAGAACAAGAGTATTTGAAAGCTTACAACCCATGATCCAAAAAAAATAACAGTGTGCTGTTTACTGTATAATCTGAAACAAGCAACCAAAACCTTAGCGTGCTTTTCCTGTGGCTGTGTGAGAAGAGAGACCATCATTAGGCGGTTTCTTAGCCCCAGCCACTCAGAGAACATCCACATGTGTTTCCTCAGTGGCTCATCAGCCTGAGGGTTTGACTGCAATATGAGCAGAAGAAAGGGTAAGAACTAAATGTGGCAATGGCGTTATGCTGACATAGACACAGGAGCATTTACAGGGAGCAATGTCAGAGCTCTCAGAAAAGGGGAGAGGGGAAAGACTCCAAAATAAGGAAGGAAAAATGTGCATGAGCCTCTACTGAAAAAAACAACCACCCAAATACAGGCCAAACGATGCCTTGATAGAGAATTCCTGGACCCTCAAAGAGGCCCCATGGGCCCAATCTGCCTTGTGGGTCATTTCCCTGGGCTGAGTATTAGGTAAGAGAACCACAGTGGCTGAGACAGTACCTAATATGCCCCACTTGCTTACCTGCTTCTTTCTTTTCCCAACTCAGAGGACCAACTCTCTCATGACTCAACTCTAAGCTACCTCACTCAACCCCACCACAATCTTTCAGCCACAATCTCTACTCTCTACTCCCCTTATCTGCCCAGCATCCTGGTCCAGTCTACCCACATCTTTCACACCATAAAAAGTTCTCTCAGGGCAGTGTCAACCTCCCTGACAAAAGAAAGACTATTTCTTCCTGTTCCCCTCAAAACTCTTAGAATGAACAATTTACTTGTGGAGACTATCAGTTCCCTCTGGACTTATGCCAACACCACTCCAACAGAGCCTCGGGGTATTCATTTCTTTCACCATCCTTTACATACATGTCTGCTATTTAGAACAATTCCAAAAAGACCCAAGGAACAGAGAGAATCTGCTTCTGGCCCTGAGTACCTACAGTTAAGTCCAGAGCGAGGTGGGGGAAATGACAAGAAACTGAGATTGAGTGAGAATGAGGGGAAAAAAGGAGATAACTAAGTTGAATAAATGTTTTCCAAATTACAGACTTTTAGATTAATATGGTGGCTGGCTAGCAATGTCTAACAACCCCTCCCCTACCTGTTCATCAGAAATCTTCCACCAAAAACACAGCCCAAACCCCAGTAGAATGGCAAAGTGATACAGTTCTCTAAATTCTGTTTGTCATTATTTTGTCTTTGAAGTAAGAAGAGTAGTGAGTATTGAGAATTTACCCCAAAGACTGTTAAGTTCATCCCTCTAGAAAGAGAAGAAAACATCACAGCAAGTATGTTTAGGGTTTAAAAAGTGAGTGTGTTGTAGTTTAAAATAAAAGATAATCTTTTCTGGAGAGATCTGGCTGGAAGGATATTTCATTTGCCAACCCTTTCTCCCTCAAGTCAGGTAAAAATATGCTGTGTATATTAGATACATAAGAATACCTATATTTGCTTATATATGCATGAAACATTCATGGAATGATACAAAAGAAACAGACAACACTGGTTTCTCTGGAAACCAGTAAAGGTCAGACGCCCATCCTTCTGACTGGGCTTCACAGATAAATGAGCAGAGGAGCAACAAATGATTTTTTAAGAATGAAAAAATGGAAACTATACATATACAAGAAATATTAGAAAATTCTCATACTTCATGTTATCAATGGAAAATAAGCATAGATGAATTGAGACAAAAGAGAAAACAGAAGGCAAGAGCAAGGATGAAGAGTAAGGTTCCCACACAGAGACCACTGACCTCATGCGAAACGACCAGTAGCTCTGCGTGGCCGGAGTACAGAGGGAGAGAAGAAGTGAGCTATTGTGGCTGAGGAGGTAAGCAGAGGCCAAACACCAGGGCTGCCCAGAGCCACGTTCGGGAACGTGGATGATATGCTGAGAGCAGTGGACAGAGTGACTGGTTTCAATCAAGGGAGTAGGAGGATTAGATTTGTGTTTTGAAGACCATTTTTGTCTGCAGGGAGGATAAAGGATTTGAAGAGGGAAAGATCTGGAGCAAGAAGAAAGAGTTAGGCTGATATAACACATTCAGTGACAGAGGATGGCCTGAACTGAGTAAGTGCAGGGGAACAGAGAGGCATGTAGAAAGTGAAATGGCCAGGACTTGGTAACTGAATGGGTGATAGAGGAGTCAAAGGCAGTGACCAGCATTCTGACCTGTGCTGATGGGTAGATGGAGCCAGGAATAGAAGGGTGAAAGCTGGTTTGGTGGGAAAGACAATGTGGGAATGACAATAGGACATCTGAGTGAAGATGTCTGGCAGACGGAGATATGTGGTCATCAGCCTCCATGTAGCTAAAGAGTAACACAGTGAGAATTGGACCTAGGAACAACCAATATATAAGGGGCAGGTCAAGGAAAGAATTGAAAAAGAAGATTAGGAAGAGGTAGTCATAGAAGCAGGAGGAAAACCAGGAGATGATGGCATCATGGACACCAAACGATGAGAGCATTTCAAGGTGATCAGAGTCAAGAGCTGCCAAGAGGTCAATGAGACAAGGGCTTAACACAAGGTAGTTTCTGGCAACCATGGCGAAACCAGAGGCAGTGGAGCATAGTGGGAGCAGAAAGGGCAATTCTAAATCCCACACCAGCAAAATTACCAATGACTACATGATTAGGATAACTTGTGAAAAGTAAACAATAAAATGACCTATAAACACATGATACAAGATGAAGCAAGAAAGAAGACATCATTTCTTTACAAACCACTGTCAACCACCCACCAACATAGGATATGCTCAGTATATGAAATTTCAAGCGGAAAAACATCCAACACCTGAACAAAAGAATTGAAATTCCAAAAATATTAAGCAAAAAGACTATTCATTCTGATATTTGGGTGCTGAATTTAGCATAAGCACCTCTAAAATGCCAAGCCCATGGGCTACAACAGTACTGGCCAGGGTCCCTAAAAGCCTCCCCCGGTACGCAGAGGCCATCCTCGTTCCAATCAGGCAGGGACTTGAATACAAGGCCACAGAGAAAGCTAGAAGACAGCAACGTTGCCAACAATACATTAACAATGCAACGTGAGGGGAATTAGTCACCCCAGCCTAGTCTAGCACCATGCCCAATCCACACAACCAAGAACCTTCACTTCAAATCCCCTCATCTACATGACTGATTCAGGTTGGCATTTTGCCTTCTGAGACATGGAGTCCAGCCAAACCACGCTGACAGGCATTAGAAGGAAACTGAAGAATTGAAGAAAGAAAAACACATCAGCCATGAAAACCACAGACTGCTGTCCCAAGAAAGGCCCCTTGCTCTCATCTTAAACAGAAGGCAATGCTCCAAACAAGAGGGGGGAACCTCCACTGATGCCAAACAAACATTAAGGGAATTGGACTGTTGCATATTATTACAATGGACTGTTAAATCCGTTCCAAGTCATTCATGTTACAGAAAAGAGAAGGAACTTGCCCAAGGTCACATAGAGTTTGACCGGACCTGGGCGAGAACCTGTCTGGTTTTTTTCTGCACTATATCGTTAAGTCCTTCTAATGGCCAATCGCTGCCAAATACTTATGTCTAGCCCTGGCTCTCTCCAAAGCTCCAGATCCATATATCCTACCACCTCTTTGACATTCCTCTTGGCTATCTCCAAAGCTCAAATCCAAACATCCAACAGTGAACTCATGATCCTTCCCCAATATTCCCAACGCCAGTTTTTCATCCAGGGCTTCTTAGCTTAACAGATGACATCACCATCCATCCATTTCCGGAGCCAGAGACTAAGGAATTGTGTCCAGTGTTTGAACTCCAGCCCTACCACTTCCTACTGTGATCTTGGGCAAATTAAATAAGGCCTTTAAACCTCAGGTTTTGTCATCTGAAGAATGGGATAATAACAGGAATTACCTCGTAAGATAGCTGTGAGCATGGAAAGAGACAAAGTATATAAAATGCTAAGCACATAGAACATCTTTGTTTTGTTTTTTTAAAGATTGGCCCTGAGCTAACATCTGTTGCCAATCTTTTTGTTTTCTTCTCCTCTCCAAACCACCCCCACCCCCGGTACATAGTTGTATATTCTAATTGTAGGTCCTTCTAGTTCTGCTATGTGGGACACCGCCTCAGCATGGCTTGATGAGCGGTGCTAGGTCCACACCTAGGATCGAAACTGGCAACACTCTGGGCCACCGAAGCAGGGCGCATGAACTTAACCACTCGACCACAGGGCCGGCCCCTAGAACATGTCTTGATATGTGCAGTTCCCTCTATCTTCTTGCCTACTCCCCCCAATCCCACCCCCTAACCTGGTTAACACCTATGAATCCTTTCTGTTTCAACTCAAATTTATTCCCCGCTAGAAGCCTTCCTTGACGACCCTGTCTGCCAGGGCCAGGTCATAACTCCCCCTCCCAATTTTTCATCCTCAAAGCATGGCGAAATTTCTATTCACCTCACATGATTATATATTTACTTTGTGATGCTTTGATTAATGGCATCTCCTCCAACAGCCTATAAGCTCTATGAGGGCAGGGAATGGGAGTGTTATACCTCATTTTTGTATTCTTAATACAGTACCTGGCACTTAATAGACATTTAGTAAATATTAGTTGAGTGAAGTGCCCAAGAAGCATGTTTATCAGTAGAAAAATGGACCTAAAGATTAGAAGAGAAGTCACAGGACACCAATCCATGGAAGAGTCCATGACCATCCTATCCAGGCGAATAGGTAGAAAGGGTCCGGTAAACCCCATTCAATCACTGTAAAGTTAATGATTTACTCCTTGTTTGACCATCATTCTAACCATTCAGGATTTGGTCTCCACAGCACTAGAACATACACTGCAGACACATACACAGCCATACCCCGGAGATTCTTTAAATGAACCCCAGTCCCTCTGATACCTTTCCTAATGTAATCCTCACTCAACAGTGGATGTAATTCTTATGTTTAAAGACACATACTTTTGTACCACAGGACCTCAAAACACAGCCAACTACTACATCTGGGGCTCAGCTGAAGAAACAGCTGTCTGTTCCAACTTGGGGGTAAAACTGAGCTCTACTGGACCTGGGAGAGAATGGCATCTTGGCTCTCCAATGTGGTACCAAGAAGGGATTTTCAGGAATATTTTTTTACTACACTCAATGTTTGTTTATGCAGAAACTCTAGAACCTAGCCTCCTTTTAATATGGGACTCTAATGTATAGCAAAGTATTTTCAAGTGCAGGTTTTGACATTGGGCAGGCCTGGGTTCAAATTCTGGTTCTGCACCTTACTAGTTAAGAATGAAACCTCAGACACATTACTTGACCTCTCCCAGTCAGAGTTAACTCATCTGTACTAAGAGATAAAACAGTACCTAGATCCTATGGTTGTAGGAAGTATTAAATATAAATACATAGCATATGGCTAAATTACTATCTTTAAGAAAGTTCTCTGCACACAGAGTATCAACTTAGAAGATAAAGTTCTGTACCATGCCTAATACAGCACCCCATTCCTGGAGGGTATTCCACGAACACCATGATCTTGCTTAGCTTTTTTTATTCTGTTCGAGACTACCAGCCACTCCTTTATGGGAGTATCTGACACCACCCTTCTATTTTGAGTAGAACTGCCTGCACATAAATGATCCTTCTTCTAAGCTGGGCAACTGAAATGTTATACAAACCACGCTACTTCCTCTTGTCTTTAGAGTCAAACAGTACTGTTTTCATAACTTCTCTTATGCAGACATACATACACACACACACACACACACACACACACACACACACCCTTTTTTGAGAGTAGGACTTCCTCAGTGCAGCACTCAGAGATACTACACAAGATAACAGTTGCAGACACAGAAAAAAGAAGAGCTCTTTAGCCAAAGGCAAACACTGGAGAAAGGGAAGCTGAAATTTCCTAAGCTGTAGTATAGCCAGGAGAAACTGAGACATCATTGGTACTTCTGCCATAATATTTCTTTTGTATTTATTACATACGGGAAACAGTAGTTGCTGTCACTTGTAAAATAACTGTTCCCCACACAGCACTGGATTAGGCACTGAGAGAGAATACTGAAGAAATACCTCTGCCTTCTAAAAGCTTATAATGTAATTGGAGGCACAAAACAAATGGGCAACAGCTAACTATGCACTGAATGCGTAATAATAAAGAATAAGGCAGAGATAAGAGGCTGTTTTGCAAAAAGTAAAGCCCTCTTGAAGGAGGAGCCTAGTGATTAAGTAGATGAAGGTGGAAGGGCATTTTAGACATACCAAAGACCAAGAACTAGCCTGGATTAGTCTAGAGACACTGAGAAGGAGTAGAAATACACATAGGAGAAAAGATTAGGAAAACATACAAGCAACAGAACAGGAAATGCAATATTTGCATGAGGGGCAGTTTTACACCTTTGCAAAAAAAAAAAAAAAAAAAAGGAGGCCCATCAAAAAGCCATGTCCCCAAAGTCTTCCCTTGGCATAGCCCCACAACATCACTTACCCGGATAAGGGAAGTCTGATGCCGAGGGGGCTTGGCTCCTGGGCCTCCCGTTGAGGCTCCCTCAGGCTGGACAAGAGGCTGTCTAGCGTCATAAGGAGCTGAAACAGCAACAGGGAAAGTCAGCATGGTACACAAAGATTTCACCCAAAAATTATGACCTCACACTCAAACTGATACAGTGTCTGCTCTTTAGGGAAGAATTAGCAAAGGAATCAGCGTTTATATGCTTAGGGCCACCTAGGACAAATAAACAAACCTTGGTGCCCTTGGGTACAATTTAAACAATCTAAAGACATTCAACCAACTCATGATAAGGCAGGAAAATATTTACATCAAATTAAGATTAGGAATAAATTGTAAGGGTGGAATGTGAGAACCTAAATTGGGATAGAAAACAGGAATAGTTAGAAAAGTGCCATGTTATGAGCGTTCAAACTCTAAATATAAGGTAAATTCTATATATACCTTCCTGTTTAAAAGTCTTCCATTCATCCTCCACCACACAAAGAAGAAAATTAACACGCATTTTGAACACCAAGAATCAACATTGTTTACTTCGTTTATTTTTGAAAACTAAATGGCAATGTCTTCTTTTCCTCATTGGAAAGAATGTAAAACCAAGTAGAGTACAAAAAGAAATAAATGTATTTTATATTTATTATTTTATCATTCAATAACCAAACTAAAAGTAATTTTGCTACCTTTAAAAAGTTTTAAGCTACAAAAATGAATGCATCTTTTTTATTCCTTTTATTTTCAGAACACTTAATAATGACCTTGCCGATACCGTAGGAAAACAGTTCAACATAACCAGAGAGTATTCAGCTCTCACAGAAAGGAGAAATTATCACCCAAGTTGAAACCATTTCTGATCTCCATGGGTTAACAGTTTGAGTTTTTGAAAGTATATAAATAAGTAAAATGCTTTCTTCCT
Organism: Equus asinus; assembly: GCF_041296235.1. Classification (NCBI taxonomy): domain Eukaryota; kingdom Metazoa; phylum Chordata; class Mammalia; order Perissodactyla; family Equidae; genus Equus; species Equus asinus. The sequence goes on along the minus strand of NC_091820.1, from coordinate 12,987,767 downwards.
GTAGATTCCTTATAAATAAAATTAGGTAGAGAGAGCAGAGCAGCCTGTTATGGTGTCACATTTAGCACAGTTTTCTCTCTTTAAAATAAAGAGGGCATAACAAAAGCACATCAAGAACAACAAACCACTCTTAAGCTCACATCTGCTTTTAGTATTTCCTCCAAGCAATGGATAAAACAACATTATAACACGTTAAAATACATTAAAATATCAAAATTATTGCCTGCCAAACCATTAAGTAAACATTCAGACCCTGGTAAGAATGGATAAAGATATAAAAATTGCAAAAGAAACACACAGAGAGCACATAACCCAAATCTTAAAAAATAAGTCTCAGCTGATAGTCAGGTGTTGCCTTCGGAGAAGAAATTTTAAGATCATTCCATTTTGATGGAACGCTGAATTAAGCTCTTCATGCTGGAAGGTTTGAACCACAGTAAACTGTACCATGGTTGGCATACTAGTGGTCATGAGCTTTCCCTGGGAAGCTACCCCACTTGCCTCTGGTTTCCCTCTGAGGGAGAGAGCTTCTACTGCCCAGGAGGGACAAATGTAGGGGAAGACCATCTGGCCCTTGGCTTCAGTCCCTCACCTACAAGGGCTTTCCCTCAGAAGAGACAGACACGTCTCATCAGTAAGGCTTAAACGAAGATTCAGCTGCATGGAGGGTCATTTTTGGAGAGGCCTGGACTCACAGCAGATTTTCTCTTCCTACTCCTCTGGGAAGCCTGGGTTGGCTACACTTGCCTGTGACTGGAAAGGTGAGTGCCTGAAGCCCATCTGGTCACAAATCTAAGACACGTGCTCCAATCAGCTCTATCAGCACCACAGCTGATACTCAGGCCACCCTCATCTCATTCCTGCCTCATTCCTCAAGAGGATCTGAACTCAGGAGGTAAAAAGGCAGGTGTTACTTATTACCTCTACCCTCCCTCCTCCCAAATAAAATGCAAAACATGCAACTCAATGCAAAATAAATAATTCTTAGGTTCCTTTATGAGAGATTTAATAAAGAACTAGAAATACTATCTTTCTCCAAGGGGAGAAGTATAAAACAAACCCTAAAGATTTTACCACTCTGAGATTCAGTGTCAAACTGGAACAGAGACCACGAGTAACTGTACATTAAAGACTGTAGTCAATCCAGTGAATGACATCCAGAGTGACTTTCAAAACACTTAAGAGCTTCAAAAATAAAATGGGTATCAGAGTGTAAAAACACAAAAGAAAATAAAAAGGAACATTCGTGCATCTACAATATGCCAAGATCTGTGCTAGGCACAAATGTTTGCATAACACCTCTCATCTGATCCAGAGAGCAAACCTCTGAGGCAGCGATTATTCCATTTTACAGATAAGGGAAACTGAGGCTCAGAAAAGAAAAATACTCATAGTCACACAGACTAGAAATGGACAGAAACGAGAAATGTAGGCCCACCAAGTCTATCTTTAGGCCCAGGAGACTGACATCACAGCCCATGCTCTTGAGTAGATAGTTAGAAGTGATTCATGAGAATAACGTGTATAAGAAAAAGCAGAACGGACATATTGATTTTGAGATAAGACATTAGATATCAGAAGAAACAGGTATAAGAATTGAAAGTAGTTGCCTCCAGAGATCAGAAACAGGTTGTGTAGAAAGGAGAATAGTTGTTTTTACTATAGGCATTTAAGTATTATTGAATTATACGCATATATTACTGTGATTTAAACTTTTTTTAAAAATATAGATAGCAGTATCTGCCTCTGAGGGTTGTGGTAAGAAGAAAATAATGCACATAAAGACCTCTGCATGATGCATGGCGCGTAAGTCTTACCCAATGAACATTAGTGATAGCTATCTCCCGCAGGTGATATTAGCAGGAGCCCAGGGGAGAAGCTGAAGAGGGACTCTGAATCACAGACTGGCCCGAAGATGCTCAGTCTGATTTAAAACATACTCACACACATGCCCCACTAGCCAGGAATCATGGCAGAATATTGGACAGGGAAAGGACCCCAGAAAAACGTATTCCTAGAAAATTATCCCAGCAGCAAAATTGCTTTCTGCAAAGTCATAAATTCATAAATTAAGAATAACTCTAGAATGCTTAATACCAGAGTCACTAAGGTTTAACAGGTTTTAGATATGTTACTGTGTAGATCAAAGAGAAGACAGAGGAAAGAAATAGGAAAGAGAATCCTGGGTTCTTCAGATGGGTTGATGGCATTTTGAAGGCAACAGAGGAGAGTTAAGTAACAGATGGAAAAACACATGAAAGCCTTAAGAGAAATTGAGTTCTAAAAACATGGGGAAAGACAATGAAGACATGTGGGCTTCTCTTACTTCTTGACCTAAAGATATAAGACAGAAAAGGAAGCAGAGAGGTAAAGAAAATCCTTCAGGGGAAAATCTACAGACGTTAAAAAAACAGGAATGAACAAGCTTTGAAGTGAATAGTATTAATAAGAAGCAAAAATCACAAGACGGACCCAAGTTGCAGATAGGAAAAAACCTCTCCCTCCCTTTGACTTAGATAGATGGAGAAGTCTAAATGGAAATACCTATAAACATTTTATTTATGAATGACCTTGTTCCCAGCTACAGGTACCGAACAGCCTCCTAACTGATAACTAGATCCAGAAAACTCAGCTCCTTGAGAAACAGGAGACTGTCCACTCAGACTCCTCTTCATGGGTATGCTGTGCAAAAGAGAAACCTTTAAGAAGAGCAGCTCATCAAGTTTAAGGAGCATGATATAGGAGAAAAACCAGGAAGGGGTAACAGAAACTCAGGAAACAATGTTTCAAGATTGAAACAGTTACCACAAGGAGATGTCACTTCACACCCAATAGAATGGAAAATTAAAAACACTGAAGAAAAAGAAACCACTGAGAGTACCAGCTGCTGGCAAGGAGCACTGAACTCTCAAACATTGCCAGTGGGAGTATACAGCCATTTTGTAAACTCTTGGCAATTTCTTATATAACTACCCTAAGATTCAGCAAATGTTCATAGTATCCTTATTCTTAACAGCCAAACACTGGAAATAACCCGAATGTCCATCAACAGGAGAATAGATCATCAAACTGTGGTACATTATACAATGGAACAGTACTAACAAGAAGGAACAAGTTACCGATACACACAACAATGTGGATCAATCTCAACCACAGTCATTCAATATGATTCCATTTATACAAAGTTCTAGAAGAGGCAAAACTAATCTATGGTGATAAAACTCAGAACGGTGCTTGCACTGGGGTACAAGGAATGACTGGAAAGGTGATGGAAATGTTTTATTCTTTCTTTTTTTTAAAGAAAGGCAGACTGCCACATGCAGCACCTCATTTGGATGTATCTGGAGTCTTGGAGGCTTGACCACTTTACATTCTCCTACAAATGGACCTTGAGAGCTTGTTTGGAGGTTCTGTCACGGGAGCACAGCCACTCATATACCCTTGACCGAAGACTGGTCCTCCTCTATCGAAGAAGGTCATCCTCTCCAACCGAGCGTGCAGCTTTGGGAAGGACACACATGGAGCAGTGAGGGAGGAATGGGACACCCCCATAGCCAGCCAGATCAGCTAAATCAACCCTGGCGATCAATGGGGTAACAGATCTCACAGCCAGATAGCCCTCACATCCGGAAATGTTCTATATTTGATCAAAGTGGTGGCTACCTGGGTATATCCATTTGTTAAAACTCAAATTGAAGATTTTTCTTTTTTTTTGAGGAAGATTGGCCCTGAGCTAACTGCTGCCAATCCTCCTCTTTTTGCTGAGGAAGGCTGGCCCTGAGCTAACATCCATGCCCATCTTCCTCTACTTTATATGTGGGACGCCTGCCACAGCATGGCTTGCCAAGCAGTGCCATGTCCACACGCGGGATCCGAACTGGCAAACCCCGGGACGCCGGAGCGGAACGTGCGCACTTAACCACTGTGCCACCGGGCCGGCCCTCAAATTTAAGATTTTTAAATGTGTTCACTTTACCATACGTAAATTTTACCTCACTTTAAAAAAAGGATGAAAAAGAAGGAAGGCATGGACAACCTTGACATAGGCTGCCAGGAGTCAAGAAAGATTGAGAGAAGCAGATTGTTTGCTTGCCACTGGGGGAACAGAAGCCCAATTTGAACAGAATGAGGAGAGAATGGGGCATGAAGTAGAGAGAGCAAGTACAGGCAAGTTTTTTAAGGAATATCAAAAAAGATAGGGTAGAACTTGGTGATAGGCTAACTCAGCAGAAGAAACATGACCCACCTGTGAATTAAACACCAAAAAACAGGCACCATGCTATGCAGAGGACTCCACCTTCCAAACCCAAATAAGATTAGGAATCAAAACCCCTACTTCTAAAAATAGGGAAATCAAGCAGGAGAGACTATAAGAGGAAAATAAGAATTCTCAACCCCATTTCATTTCAGACACCAATGGGACATTCAAGCTGCAGGGGAGTGATTTTTTTGTTACTATCCCTTAACAACATTATCTTGCATTTGCATAGGACTTAATTTCCAATTTTATACTCATGTTCTCACTAATCCTCACAACATCCCTCTTAAAAGAAGAAAGGAAATCATGGTTCACAGAAGTTAAATTGCTTGCCCAAGGTCACAGAGCTAGGCACATAAACCCACATCTTCTAATTCCAATCACAAGACATTTCCATTATGTCACATATGCTTCTCTCTGCAAGATTACAGCCTCTCTTTAGTCCAGTCTAGCACACATTTTTATATCTGTGTCCCTCTAGAAGTCACCACTACTTTCAATGCAGCAAAAACCTGCAGAAACTGGGTCTTTCCAGCCATGGCCCACAAAATAAAAAGGGGGGGTTACGAATATCCAATTCTAGAATACCTTTAAATTGGTCGTATCTTAAACTAGGAGCCTGAGCCCCAGGAGGACAAGATGCTGCAGTGAATTTATGGAGCTTTAAGCACTGCAGCCTGGGCGGCCAACTCTGCAAGTCATCCTCAGAACCAACAAACGTATTTTACCACTGACACAGCCAGCACAGTAAAAATATGAGCAAGCAGGCACCCCTACAATCAGGCACTTAACACACTTCTCAGCAAAATGCTTCCCCTAGCATTTCCTTTATTCTTATTCCTAAACATAAGAGCTAAATATTTTCGTTTGTGTGATCAGTCTTTAAAGGTTGCATCAACTCTTTTGCTTTTGCATAGTTATATTTCTTAAGTAGTTTCATAAAAGCAGTTATTATATAAATATGTTTGGTATGTTTGCAGAAAGGAATAACAATTCCAAAATAATACAAACCCTTAATATGCCATGTTCCTGTAAAATGAAATCTGCATATGAAGGATTAAATCATCTAAATTGCTGCTCACAAGTCTAAAGATGAACTAGTGTGTAGGACAGGAGACAAGGCATTACTAAGATATATTTAATTTTATTTTTTTAAAAAACCTTGCTTAAGAGCATACAATTAAATTGAGCCATGTTTCCAAAGACAGAGGTAATTAAGTCAGGAGATTCAGCAGCTGGTGGCATGGCTGCCTGATAGATTGAGTCTCGAAGACGCTGCCTGGGACATCTGGCCCCGAGACTGCCTCTTACCTGGATGCATCTGCTCCGTGCTGCTCCGCAGTTTGCTGTAGCCATGGCTCAAGGGCACCCTCTGGTAATGAGGCGGGGAAGAAGGAGGGGAAGCGAGGGGTGACATCGTGGGAGACTGTGTTTCCTGCTTCAAAGAACCAGAGCAGAGTTCAGAGGCGATCACTCAAGAAGCCTGGCGCTCTGAGCTGCAGTTATGAAGTATAACGCAACTCTACTGCTGGTGAGCTGGCTGATTTAACAAATGGAGGAAATGTTTTCTCAAAAACGCAGCTTGGTTAAAAAGCAGTACCTGAGGATTCAAAGGTCTCCCAGAGAATAGTCTCAACGGGGTTCAGTCACCTAAATTACTAAAACAAGACTGAAACACTTTCAGTTATGCCAATATTTTCCTTCAGGAAATGAAGGACGTTGATCACATGAAAGAACATTCATACTCCCCAATCTTGATCTCTTTGTGGATAAATTTTCATTCATTAATAAAGGCTCCTATTTCCTGGATTTACACTTATCAAGTCTTCTAGCAAATGTGGATATTAAAAAATATTTAAAATGATTAATGCTGGGGCTGGCCCAGTGGCGCAGCAGTTAAGGGTGCATGTTCTGCTTCAGCAGCCTGGGGTTCGCCGGTTCGGATCCCGGGTGTGGACATGGCACCACTTGGCAGGCCATGCTGTGGTAGGCGTCCCACATATAAAGTAGAGGAAGATGGGCACGGATGTTAGCTCAGGGCCAGTCTTCCTCAGCAAAAAGAGGAGGATTGGCGGCAGATGTTAGCTCAATGCTAATCTTCCTCAAAAACAAAATGATTAATGCTAAATATTCCTGGAGCTTATTATGCCAAAGTAAAATGCCAGCTTTTTCTTTTTTTACACCGAGATTGCAAAACAATTCATTATGGGCAAACCACTCCAACTAGCCCACTCCTAAACACTAGAATGGAGCCTTAACGAGCTACAATTTGAATCTGAACTCAAATGTGAACTTTATGTAGGACCCAAGGCAAGGTAAACAATCTTACTCTATTACTGGGTTTCCTCCTTTTTTTAATATACCAATAGAGTGGTAACTTTGGAGTACCCAAGTAATAAGGAAACAGTACTTTTATCAACAGAGACTATACAGCTGCTCTTAGTCTAAACATATATATGCAATCTGAAATACTTATCAACTACTCTTCTTCAAGAAAAAGAAAAGAATATTTGCTTTTAACTGTGAGCTCACACCCACAGATCGGTTGGGCCTAGCATTAAACCAGGCTGAAGGGAAAGGATGGGTCCTCAATCATGCATCCAGGCAAGTTCCCAGGGCATCACCCATCCTCCAATAGTGGAATCTCATTCCTCTCCAAATGCCAGTGGGAACACATGCCAAAGAGTATTGACTAAAGATTTCTATACTCCATTTTACATAAATCCCTGAGGAACTAGTTTAAAATGTATCAGAACTATGAAAGCAACAGTACATGGAGTTATTTAACAGGACATACTACACCTCACTTAAATATAAAACTTCTGCAGCAACACCTCATATATCCAGCAGTATGGGTGAGCCACGTAAATTAGTTTTCTGACTTAACATCTGCCCTTTAATATTTATTGCATTTTAAAAACATTTTGATTCATCTTCCTAAATATAACAAATCTCTTTGCCTTATAGAAAATACTATATCGAATATAATTTGACTTTTCTTATGACTTTTTGCATCTTTATTACAAGTATGAGCTTGTACCTTGACTCCCTCAGAGTTTACTAATGTGTAAGATTATTTATCTCTTCTTGATAGGCTCACTCTTCTGGAATTTTATACTTTTGTCTCTACCAATCACCACCTGACTACTGCAATTAGTGGTCTAATTTTAAAAGCTCATCCTCCCTATTCTTGTTCCTAACCTGCTAAATATGTAATAGCAGCATTTCCCAAGATGGCATTCCAAACATGCTCTCCAAGAAAGTAAATGCAGATTTCTAGGTCTCTTCATTACAGGACTTCTCAAGGCCTTTAATGTTCTAATGTGCGCTGTGAATCTCCAAGACTGAAGATGTAGCCTTTCCCCGAAGAATAGGATATGAAGCAGCATTCTCCAAATATATTTACCCAGAGAAACCTTTTCTCTAGACTTTTTTGGAGGAGGAGACCTATTAAAAACTCCTAGAAGTTACATTTCAAAGAACCTATTTGGAAATGCCAATTAGAGAAATCAGATAAGTGTGTTAAATCAATAGCCTTACTTTAGACACAATTCTACATTAAAGTAGGCTCTAAAGGGCCCATGGGGGGCTCATGGTAATTCCTATGCGTCAGCCTCTTGTTTTTGCTACAAGGAAACTTGACTGGCTCACTTTCAAGTCTGTAATTGTATCCCAGATGGTGAGATTTGCTGGAAGCTTGACAGCAGATATGAGGCACTGCTGCGTGGGGTTTCACAGTCAAGATCAAATGGACATGCCTGATCCAACTGTTTACCTGTTTATCCTCATCGTCCATTCTTTTGAAGGTATTTTTTTCCGTGATTAAATATGGAATCTGCATCTTAGTTCCATGCAGTTCAGCCGGGTTCCCAAATCGTATCTCACCATCAGTCTTTGACATCATAAAGCGAGGCAGCGGCAATTCTTTAGGACCAGAATCAGAGAAGCTCAAGTGAGACTTTATCTTAAAATGTGAAAAGGGGAACTCAATGGCCAAAAGATGAATCACTTTTGAGGAAAAATTCCAGAGCACTAAATATAGATTAAATTTTTATTTCAACACAATGAGGACTCCTATAATAAGGTCATGATAGAAAAATGCTACAGTTTTACCAAGGTATTCCAGCTTAACATTTTTAAATGCTGTTGAATCATCGCAGACCAAATTCAGGTTTTGGACTGATCTCCCACTTCCGCTCTTAGTCCAGCACGAAGAAAAAGGATATGACATTGTATAAATACAATATTAAGTGAAAAATGGTAGCAGGCAAAAACTTATACAATGCTTATTATATGCCAGACACTGTATTAAGATCTGCAAGTATTAACTCATTTAATCCTCACAACTCAGTAAGGTAAGACTATCATGGGCCTTCTTTTACAGATGTGGAAATAGACAAGAAGGAGCTAAGTAACATTCCCAAGATCACAGAGCTCATCTATGGCAGAGCTAGCTCGTAACCAGTGCCAAGTACTGCTGCCTTACAGTTTGCCTCATTCCTAGGGCAAACTTACTGGATAGAACAATGTCTTACCCTATGTCATTCCTTAAGGAAGTTTCACATTCAATCTCCAGTTGTTGTTTCATAATGGAATAAGGAAAATGGTATCAAGTTAGAGCAGTCAGTCTAACGTTCAGCCAGATTCTACTGTTGAAATCATTAGCCACACTCACAATGTTAGAAAGAGCTGAAATGCAACAGTCTGATATACTTATCTTTCGAATTTCTGACAAAACTATTCTGAAAACAGCAATGATGCTTTGGCACACTTCTAGTTCTCAGCATAGCAAATCACGCACAACCACACAGCACAAAAGAACTCCAAAAATGGGCATAATATTATGGATTACGCATAACGATTTGCATCTGTATCCATTGTTCGGGATAATACTCATCAGTGTGCCTTTGTGCTTCCATCAGCTCTCTATTTCAAACACACAGCTGCACTTCCAATGATTGATGCTGTGCTAAAGCCAGAAAACATCTTAGCAACAGCAAGCAAGTATCCTAGCTCCCCAGGCAAAGAAAGCCCCTGGTTCTCTAATAACCACATCATGTTTATTTTTAGTTGCTATGTCCACATTTGATTCAAAGAAGTAGGCAAAATGACAAATCCCTGCGTGATCAATCAGCCAAGGGCCCAAGAGACACAAATAGAATTACCAATCTGGAAAATTAAACCAAGACTCTCCTCTAAAGAGAGGATGACCGCCATTTTTAACGTTTTAATGTGTCCCAACCTCAGCAGCTCTCCAGCACTCAAGGCAGAACAAGGGCTTCAAAAGAAAAAAGGCAAGAGAAAAGAAAATCTAGATTCCAAGTCAATCAAATATAAGCTAATCCTATGGTTCTCTTCTCAGAAAGGTATCTGTTTCAGCCCAGTCTGCAAAAAGAATGTAAAAAGATGGAATAAGATGATATAAAATAATTTGCACCCTGATCTGACCACGAGAGGATGACTCTACTTCCAAACATTATCTGAGGAAGTAAATGCTCAGCATTTGTAAGCTCCATGACCAGTGCCTTACTGGTGTTCAACAGATAACTCCAGGAACAGTGGAATATGAACACAGTATGATGAATATCAACTATTAGACTAGGGCTCCCAGATATCCTTCAGGACATTGTCACTTCACATGTTCTCCTTCCCTGGCTGTGGCACTTCTCCAGAACTGTTTACCTGGGAAAGAACTTATCTCTCCCAGACAGCCACCAAATAGCAAAAGACAAAATACAGCTGAATTTCTCTCAGACTTTCTTTGGTTATGTGGTTTTAAATAACTCTCACTCAACAAAATCGTAACTAGACATAATAATATTCCTATCATTGAAAACTTTAATGAGGGTGCTAATTCCCTTCAGCTGTTGCAAGCTTTTAAAAAGTAGAAAGTAAAACTAGTTTTCAAATTTTCAGTCTATATGTTTTTTCCTAGTCATACATACACCAAATCCAATAGTGAAACTGTATTAGAAGATTAATCAATAAAGTTTGTGCTATCCAGTGTTGTATGTCAAGTAATCACAGGAGAAGATCCATTTGTAGTAGTTGGTTAGAATCTTTTCTCCCAAATTGAATTTAATTAACACACAGGAAACAAATTAAGAGTTCAAATTAAATGTTTATAGGGGCCAAGGAGACAATGAGTACAGCCATGCAAGGCAATAATTTGTTTCATAATGGTATCTTAAGTTGTATTCTTTGAACATAGAAATGCTTTGTATATTAAATATAAATGACTATTTTTCCCTTCCACAAAGAAAACTGTCTCTTTTTTTAAACATCTGATCTTCTAAAAAGTAAAGCAAAAATCCTATTTTTCCACGTGTGATGGAGACATGAATATAAGAAACACTTCAATTTCCTCAATCCACTAGAAAAAACAAAAGCAGCATAAATGTAACAACAAATGGCAAATGACAACAGAGAGGGTTGGGGCTGGGCAGAGAGCTCGTGTCTCATCTAAAATGGCAGCTGCTGTTCACTGTCCTTCAACACTGTCCACTAGAAATACAGTTGTCCCTTGGTATCTGTGGGGGATTTGTTCCAGGACCCCCTCAAACACCAAAATCCACAGACGCTCAAGTCCCTTATATAAAATGGTGTATTTGCATATAACCTACACACATCCTCTTGCATACTTTAAATCATCTCTAGATTACCTATACCTAATACAATGCAAATGATATGCAAATAGTTGTCATACTGTATTGTTTAGGGAATAATGACAAGGAAAAAAGTCTGTACATGTTCAGTACAGACACAACCATCACAGACCTTTAAGGTTGGTTAAACCCTTGCATGCAGAACCTGTGAATATGGAAGGCCGACTGTATAATACAAGCCACACACATAATTGTAAATTGTGTAGTAGCTACATTACAAATTTTTTTTTAAGTTAAGAAGCCAGTCACAAAAAGACAAATACTGTATGATTTCACTTACACGAGGGATCAATAAATAGTGAAACTCACAGAGACAGAAAGTAGAATGGTAGTTGCCAGGGGTTGAGGGGAAGGGGAATGAGGAGTTGGTGAATGGGTGCCAAGGTGTTTTGCAAGGTGTGGTGAAAAAATTCTGGAGATTGGTTGCACAACAATGTGAATACACTTAACACTACTTAACTGTACATTTAAAAATGGTTAACACATTAAATTTTATATTTTTTGTGTGTATGTACGTGTTTTATGTGTATGTTATCAAAATTGTAAGTAAAAAAGGACAGGTGAAATTAATTTTAATAAATTTTAACCTAATATCATTACACGTAATCAATATAAAAATTATTAATGAAAGATTTTATATTCTTTTTTCAGACTAAGTCTTCAAACTCCCACGTGTATTTTACCTATACCATAGACCTCGATTCAGACACGCCACATTTCAAGCACTCAGTAGCCACAGTACTACGGCTACTGGCTACCTAGGAGAGCAGCACAGCTCTAGCTGATGGCTGCCATGAGGGAATGTGAACCATTGTGGCCAGAAATCTGGATTTTACTAACAAATATTATAACATTAAATGTCAACAACTAATTGATTTGTTTCCAAATTATGTAAGGAGCATTTTACATGGAGGGATAATTTACATATATAGATCTTAAGTGTACCATCTGAAGAGTTTTGACAAATGTATCTATATGCACACAACCAACATCCAAATTAAGATAACATTTCCATCATATAGAATTCTTCTTCACATCCCTTTCTAGTTAATCCTCTCCCCTTGTCCCACTCAGGAACCTCTGTTCTAATTTCTAAATCCATAGATTACCTTTACCATTACAGAATTTCACATAATGGAATAATCCAGCATTTATCCTTGTGACTAGTTTCTTTCACAACATTTTGTCTGTGATAATCACCCAATACATTCTATGTAGACACAGTTCATTCTTTTTCACTGCCATGAAATAATCCATTTTTATGAATATATTGAAATTTTTTAAATCCATTCTCCTGTGACGAAAATTTGGGTTCTTTCCAGTTTGGGGCCACTGTGAATACAGCTGCTATGAACATTCCTATGCTTTTTGAAGGACATGAATTCATTTATACTGGGGACATACCTATGAGCCAAATCCAACCTGTTGCCTATTTCTGTACAGTCTGTGAGTTAAGAATAGGTTTCACATTTTTGAATGTTTGAAAAACACTGGAAGAAAAATATTCCATGACATAAAAATTATATGAAGTTCAAACATCATTGTCTATAAATAAAGTTTTATTGGAACACAGTCATGCTCCTTTGTTTACATATTGTCCACGTCTGCTTTCAGTTCAATGGCAGAGCTGGGTAGTTGCAACAAAGGCCATATGGCTCACAAAGCCTAAAATATTCACTACCTAGCCCTTTAGAGGAAAAGTTTGCTAATCCCGGTCTTACACAATGCAATGGTTAAAGTGAAATGTAATCTTACTAAAACAATAAAGTTGCATTTAATGGAAAAATATTTTACAGTGCTTGCGTTTATTTAAATTTTAAATAATTAAAATTCCTCAGTCACACTAGCCACATTTCAAGGGCTCAACAGCCAGCCACATGTGGCTAGTGACTACCATATTAGATAGCAGAGTTTACCTGATTTTATTCTCACAACAACTCTACAAGGCAGGTACTATTGGTATACCCCTTCCCCAGGTGAGTTCTTTGAAGCTGAAAGAGATTAAGAAACTTGCCTGAGGGCACACAAATAAAAGGTGATGGAGCAAAGATTCAAAATTAGAAAGTCTATTGCTGGGGCCCATACTCTTAGCCACTAGGCTACACTATCATCCTGAAAATTAAAATATTCTTTCTATTGTAGGTTTGAATATTCAACATGGAACTGGCATTTCAGAGCTGGAAAATAGTCTAGAGAAAATCTGCTAGAATATCCACATTTCACAAATGAGGAACTAAGCCCAGGAAGGGGAAGGTGGGCTTTGCCTTAGTCATGCAGCAATATGGTGGCAGAGCTACGACCACAACAACACTCTTGGCTCCTGGGGCTCCCTTCTCTTCCCATTACTTTTCATTGCCTATTCATTTATACCAGCTACTTACAGGTTAACAAAAAGTAATGACATAATGTTCTATAATTCCAAAGTGAAGCCATCGCCACACATTTTCCTGTAGTTACTCTGGAAAAAATATCACATCGGTCATATCAACAAACATGCCCTGAGTGCCCACAATACCCCACAGGGATTACCAGATCCTCCTCCCTTCCCCTTAGGCAAGCTTGCACACTAGTGAGGATGACAGACAAAAAAGTTGTCAAGTCTGTAAAGGAATACTTAGAAACTCTGATAAATGCTATGAGGGAGCAGATCCGGAGAGACAATAAAGCTAAAGCAGGGAGGGGATTGTCACACAGAAGCATTTCCTAACAGGTACCTCCAGGATTACCTAACTCCCCAGGGATATGCACTTTTGTTTTGACTTACTATTTACTCCTGATTAGGCATTTTACAATTCTGTAGGGGTAGATATTAACTTGTAGAAAACTGTTAGCTAACAAATAATTCCTATCTAATAGCAATGCAAATAAATTTCATCTTAGAAAAGAGTATAATAACCAAGCTACAGTTTTATTGCCCTGTTGGGTATTAATCAATTTTATATGTAATCTAGCAATCTTATTCCAGCACTCTTTCTTACCATCACTATAAATACTTCTGACTCTCCTATACTTTCTTGAACCAGCTTTACTTTACTATATGCTGGTTCCTTTGTTAATTAATTAATAGACAGGACATACTTTACACAGGATGGTGGGAATAGTCTCTGAATCCTGAAAGATGAGGAGGAACAGCCATGGGAAGGGGAAGGGGAATAACAGACTGATTGGAACCCAAGACCTTGAGATAACATAGTCTTTCCTGCAGCAGGAAAGAAATGGTCCAGAAATGCCTAGAAGGCCAGCGAGGCTGAGGGACAGATGGTAAGCAAGGGGGAGAGGTTTGAGATGAGGATGGAGAGTACGCAGGGACTAGATTATGTAGGGCCTTACACATCAGTATAGGGACTTTGAATTTGGTACTATGTACAACAAACCACCGGAGGGCTTTAAGGAGGAGGACAAAATGATCTGATGGATATTTTGAAAAGACTACTCTTACTGCTGTGTGGGAAAAGAGACTGGAGTAGAGAAGAGGTCAGGAAACCAATGACAAAACCATTGTATTACCCAGGTGAGTGGCTGAAGATGGCCTGGTCTAGTAGGGGCAGAGAGATGGAGGGAACAGGCAGTGAAACTGGAGCCACACTGCCAGGACCTTTGATGGATTATGTTGGAGAGTGAGGCAAAAGGGTGAATCAAGGATGACTTCTAGGTTCCTGGCCTGAGCAACTGTACACGGTGGTGACATTTACCAAAATGGGAAAGGCTAGGGGTTAGAGGTTAACACACACATACACACAGGCACGTGTCATCCATGAAGTAAGGGTATGACTCTTAGAGAAGTTAAGGATGGACTCACAACTCCCTGCGTGTGATGGGACTACCATAGCCTATCAGATTAGGTTCTCAGAGAGCATTCTCTTTGGCCTTCAAGGTTTGTGTCATCAAACATTAAGCTAATAGATTTCAAGCAACAAATTGGAAAATTCTAAGTGGGGGCTCTAAGTTTGGCCCAATCTTGCCCTCATTCTTACTCAACATATTCTGACTGCAAATAACTTTTATTTAATAAATCTTTAAATGAAGGAAGAAAATTCAGAATTAACTCTGAGTATACTTAAACCCTCAGAGGTAAAAGGCAGTGTCAGGATTTATAAAATACAACTGAGAAAGCCTTATATTTGTGAAAAAGTGCTAATCTTTTACACAAGTGATAACTTAGACAATCCTTCCCCTCCTCCGCCCCACCCACCCCGGGGATATTAAGGGGTAGATATGAGTACAAATCAGGTAAAAGACTTCAGTCTAACTTAAAGTAAGCAACAAAAGTGTCAAAAGTTTATCCTTGTATACAACAAAGGAGTTCTAACTTTTCCGGAAGATAAAATTGGAAGATACTACAGTAAAACTTAATGACCCTTTACAATTGAACGGAAACTATCAGTGCCTATCACAAACCCAAACTAAATGTGAGTTTTAAACTAATCAAAGCAAGTGACTGCTATGTCTTGTAGCAATAAACACCAAATCTGCCACTGAAATAACACTCCTTCAAGAAACCTATTTCAAGGAACCAAATTATGTAATACCAAGCAAGGGATGCCTTTTGGGTCATATTTTTTCACCATTTGGAACATATTCCATGATTACAGATTACAGTCAGCACCTTACTAAACAGGAAGAATAATCAAGAAGAGGCTACTTTGCATAGCAATGAAGAGCCTGAGAACTGGAGGCTGAGCTCCTGGCTCCAAACTCTACGAACCTTGCGTCCTAAGGAAAGTTACTCAACGTCCTAAACTTCAATCTCCCCATCTGTAAGACAGGGATAAGAACAGTACCACAGCAGAGGCTGCCAGTGCTCACCATAGCCAGTTCTCCTCTCCTGTAATGCACAGGAGAGAATTACATCTCCCTCAGTCTGCTCTGCAGTTTAGCAGATCCATGTGATAAGTCCCAACGCACTGTGAGCAACAGTAAAATGAGTCACATCCAGACCAAAGCATTTAACTGCTAGGGTGAGACACTAGTCCTCTGTTGCAGCAATTATGGGAACAGGTGCTGTGTTGGAGGTGCCACAAGATAAAGCAGTCAGGATCACAGAGCCAACACATGGAGGGCAGCTGCCCTAGAGGGTCACCCTGATCCACTGCAAAGCAGAAAGCAAACCTTTGTTTTGTTAAGGCACTGAGATTTCGGTGGTGTTTGTTATCACAGCTTATTCTAGGCAATGCAAACTGACACAAATACCTAATTGAGTAGGATGTTGTGAGTACTAAATGAGACAGTGCCTGGCACACATGCTAAGCCTTTAATAAAGATTAGCAGGATGATCTAATGATGGTTAGTGCAAAAGGGGTTTGTTTTCCACAGTCAAGCTACCAGAATCTTCTCAGCTATTTGGAGTTGTCCTACAAGGTTACCATGGACTAACCATAAACCCTGAACCCTACTCACAGTCTGCCAGGGACTTGACAGGAGAGGAGACAGTTGAGTGGTTTTTATCTCAAAATGAGGAAAAGGAAAAAGTTCCTACATGGCTGTGTGGACATACGAAAGTAATCTGTATCAAAGTGAATTAACAGAGGACCTCAGCACATCCCTTGAATAATCACCTTCTTCACACAGATTTATAAAACCAATACTGAGACAGTATAAATGATGCTAAGAGTTGGGGACTTTGCTTCTGGTTTAAGCTGCAGAAAGTGCTCAAGTATACAGTGGGTTGTGGCAGGGACGGCAAGATAAGAAAATGTTAAATCAAAACTTTGAGAAGATGCCTAAATTTTGGTAGCCCCACAGTACTTAATAATCATCAGAATAGTGCTTCAGGAATTGGGGAATTAAAGGATGACCACATGTAATATGACTGGCAGAGACAGGGGAGAGAGAAAAGGGGAAGTTTCACTCAAACTCTCCCAATTACCCATCCTCTTGTCCCTAACAGAGCCTTAAATGACATTATAGATTCTGCAAGTAAAAATTAAACTGAATCTTATTATTTTGCCACAGGCTCTAGAATTCTCATTCCCATTGCTTTCTGCTAAGAACAAAATCTATTTTAACTGCAAGTCAGCTAAAAGGAACTAATCTCAAGCCATTCTCTGAATTTTTTTCCCCATTTAAAAAAGAAACAAGAAACCAAGATACCTGCTAAGTTTTCTTATTTTACTTTACAGAAGAGTTGGAGAAGCAAGGAGAAATTCCACAAATGCTTATAGAACAGGCCTTAAACCCATAAAAATGGTTCTCATAAACAAGAAATCTGTCATGGACAAAAAAAAAACGTGTAAATGGGAGATACTTACCACATTGAATACTCTCTATCCGCACAGGGAGGCCAGATTGTGCTGCAGCAATTAATTTCAAGGCAACGTAAAACTGTGTCGGACCAAAATAACCAACTCGCTTGGCACCACACAGTTCTGTGATCTGAAAACAGACATGAAAAACAATGCTAAAAACGTCATTTCATAACAGGAAAATGAGACAAGATATATTATGAAATCTCAAGGATTTCACAGTGTAGCTAACCAAAAGTCCCTGGAGAAACTATGTGTACACACTGGTCGCTTTCTTTTTCCTCCAGTTTACAGGGAGGTTTTCAATTCGGATAATTAAATTCTACCTACTCGTGATGTTTCAGGACTGAGTGATTATTCCTCCTCTCTCAAAGACAAAAATAAAAGTGACAAAGGATGGCTGTTACTCTTCTTACAAAAGAAAATGACTTTTTCAGGGGGTGGATTCTAATGTACAAAGTCTACAAAGTCACTGGGGTGAAAAGAGAACAGATTAGTCATTACCACTACTTGTGGATTATCCTAGTTGATCGAAATTAAAAGTGAATTATTTTCAAAGTTCTCAGGCAAAATGATTTGCTAAGCATTAAAATTACATCTTGAGTGCCCACTTCAGAGAAACAAAAAAGAAATACTATACACACAAATATTTTCAACATACTGCAATCTTTCATTTGCAGACCTTAAACTAACACATATCCTATTGGTAGTTTAATAACAAATTAAACATTCAATGACTTTTTAAAAGTTATTTCAAAATAATAGATATTTGAAAGTTCAAATAATAGTAAGTGGGGGTGAAGAACTAAAAAGCACCCCTCACTTTCTATGCCCCAGAGGAAAACACTATATTCTTCTAGAAATGTTCTATGCATATATATATAGCACACACCTGTGTTTTTCCTGTTGTCTATTCAATACTTTATACAAATAGAATACCATATATTATTTTGCAACTTGTTTTTCATTTAGCACTATCCCTTGAATATTTTTCTCTATCGGCACAGTTAAAATTACCTCATTGTTTTAACAATTGCCTAGTATTCTGCTATAGAGATACACCATGGGTTTTTTTTTTTAATTAGCTGGTCCTTATGGATGGGCTTTTAGATTTCCAATAACTAAACACCAGAAGTGCTTTCAAAACAAACTATAAATAGCCATTAATTAATCTTAAGAAAATTCCTATAAAAATTCAACTTGGATGTCAGCAAAAAATGGCGGACTAAGGGCCTCTAAAATTCTCTCTTCCATCAAAGCAATGATAAAATTGACTAAAATGGACAGAACTCTGGAAATTAACCAAAGGCTTGCAGCAATCCAGGGAGTGTTTATTCAAGAAAAACAGCTGAATCTCAGGAAGAACAGTGGGATTTGTGGCATTTTAATTAGCCTTATTCCCATTCTCCTCCACCAAAACTCAGGGTATATTTACTGCATTGCAGGCATCGCCAGTCTGCACTCACATGAGAAAAGCAGCCTGGCAGCGAAGGGAGGGGGCAGGACAGGGCTGAGATTCTTGGATGTGTAGATTAGTGTTTTTCATAAAACTGGGGTAGATGTCAGCCATTACTTCTTCAAATATCTTTCTGTCCCTCTCTCTCTCTCTCTTCTCCTCTGGTACTTCTGGTATTTCCAGCAGCCCACAGTCCATCTCTCCTAGCCCTAGTCTAGGAGCTGGGGTTGACGGGGTGGGAACCCTGTCTTCTTGGTTGTTCCCACCAAAAATAAAGTTTTCACCATACCAAATCAGCGGGAGAGGGGAGGGGAGCAAGTAGAGGCTCAAATGCTGCAGATTCACTGTTCTCACCAAGATTTAGTAGATGTTCTTGAATAAATGTTTCTCCATTTGCTATATGTCCTCAGGTCAATTTCCGGAGACTTTAAATGATTATTTTTTATAATTTTTACCAGTTAAGAGGTTGTTTCACTGGAGAGAGGGTCTGCTGAGTTTCTCACACTGCCATTCCAAAAGTCTTAAGCCTCCCCAGATTCATTCTTGAATGGAGAAGCAACAGGATGTTATGGTAAAGAGAACAGCCCTTGGAGTAAATGACTTGGGTGCAAACCCTGGCCCTAGCACTAACCAGCTGTTTGTATAAGCTAAGGCAAGTTACTTAACTCTTGTGCCTCAGTCTCCCCATAAGTGTAAATGGGGATAAAACTGCTTACCTCCTGAGGGCTAAAGTAGCAGTGCTGACAATAGCGTCCATACAATAAATGCACCACTGTCTACTTTATTGGTCTTATTTTTTTCCCCACTCCAGCTGCATATTAGAAAAACCTGAGGAGCTTTTGAAATATACAGATACCTAGGCCCCACCCCCAAAGATTCTGCTTTAATTGGCCAGTGGTGTGGCCCAGGCACAGGTATTTCTGCAAAGCTCTCAGGGTAATTCTAATGTGCAACCAAGGTTGAGAATCACTGCTCTTTGAGTGATCTCATTCTCTCTCCAGGCTTCAGTTACCACCCAAATACTAATATCACCAAATCACTCTCTCCAAATCTAACATTTCAGACATTTCAGGAACTTTTCCAAAACCCTACTGGACATCTCTACATGAACACCCTAAGCCATCTCAGACATGGTATCAACAAACCTCACTCATTTGCCCTTCCCCACGTATCCCTGAACCTGCTAATCTTTCAGCAGCCCTCACCTCAGTTGCTGACATCAACCATTCCATATCCCAAATCAGAAACTTTATCTTCAACACTAACCATATCCAACTGATTCTACCGCAGAACCATTGCCCAAATCAAGGCTATCTTCTCCTTTGCCACTGCCTTAGTTTAATCCTTTCTAATGTCATTTGGCTATTGTGACAGATTTTTTAAATAGAATTCACGCATTTAAACATATAGGAACAAATTTCTTGTTTAACTTTTTTCTTTTTTTTACTTTATTCCATTAGTAGTTGTTCTTCTCTCAACAAAAAGGGCAAGCACTGAGAGAGGTAAAGAATCCGAGTGTGACTTTCAGATAATAGTATCAGTTTTCCTCAAGTAAGCAAGTATGCATCAATACTTATGAGAATCTGTTTCTAGAAGAAATGTTGCTCTTTGAAACTTAAAATTTTTTCCACTAATTTATATATTTAGCTTTTTAAGTATAATATTCATATAGAAAAACATAATACACATACAGAAAAACATACAAATCAAAAGCGTGCAGCATATAGTTAGATAGGTTTTCATAAATTGAACTACGTAACTAGCACCCAGATCAAGAAATAAAACATTACAAGCCTTCTAGAAGCCCCCCTTTGCAGCTCATTTCAATCACTACCCACACAACATTTTCCTAACTTCTACTACCACAGATTAGCCTTGCCTGTTTCTGAACTTGATATAAATGTAATCATAGAGTATGTACCCTTATGTCTGACTTCTTGGTTCAATGTTGTTTGTGACATTTTTCCAAGTTGTTGAATGAAATTGTAATTCACTCATTTTCATTGTTATTCAGTACTTGTGTGCATATATCACAAATTATCCTTCTGCCACTGGACATTTGGCTGGTTTCTAGTTTGAGTGTATTCTGAATAGTGCTGCTCTAATATTCCAGCACGTCTTGTCAAAATATGTGAAATGGAAAACATTAGAGTGAAATACATTTCTCTTTGGTTTACACCTAGGAGTGGGAATTTCTGGCTTACCAGACATGTTTATGTTCAGCTTTAGCAGACATGGCCACACTGCCACCATCAGTGTTTGAGAATTCAGACTGCTTCACGTCCTTGCCAACACTTGGTATTTTTCAGTTTTTTCATTTCCATCATTCTGATGAGAGTGTGGTAGTATCCCATTGTAGTTTTAGTTTGCATTTTCCTGAGAACCATGAAGTTTAGCACCTTTTCATATGATCATAGGTATTAGGTTCTGAAACTAATACCAACAAGTGGAGGGTGGGTTTCCTACACAGCATCAAGTAATTCTCCTACACAAGCTGGGTGTCTAACAATTCAACTCAATTCTGACACTATCTACCCAGAAATAGCATCAGATTCCATAGGTTGAGGGCTCAGTCCTACAAGACAGCAACTCCACCCACTTGAGACTCCAGTTGCAAGTCTAGGTTGTCACCTATGCTTCTGACGCACTGGCTATAAATCAGAGGTTCCCATGACCCCCTCCTCAGGACCAATTAATGTGCTAGAGCAGCTCAGAGAACTCAGAGAAACACTTTACTTACCTAGATTACCAGTTTATTATAAAAGGATATAACTCAGGAACAGCCAAATGGAAGAGATACATGGGGCAAGGGATGGAGAAAGGGCGAGGAGCTTCCATGCCCTATCCAGGTGCGCCATTCTCCCCAAATCTCCACGTGTTCACCAACCTGGAAGCTCTCCAAATCCTGTCTTTTTGGGGTTTTAGGGAGGTTTCATTACATAATCACGATTGATTAAATCACTGGCCATTGGCGACTGATTCGACCTCTAGCCCCTCTCCCCTTCCCAGAGGTTGGGGGGGAGGGCTTAAAGTTCTAATCCTCTAATCATGAGGTTGGTTCCCTTGGCGAACAGCCCCCATCCTTAGGTTACCTATAGGCTTTCCAAAAGTCACCTCATTAACATAACAAAAGACACCTTTATTGATCTTATCACAGGAAATTCTGAGAGTTTTAGGAGCCTTGTGCCAGGAAGGGGGTCTAGAGCCAAATATATATTTATTATAAATCACAGTAGGCCATTTGCATGTGACTGATTCTCTACTAAGCTAAGTTCCATGAAATAGGGAGATGTGTGTTTGTTCATCAGTTCATTCCTTGCCATATTGTTTGTGCTTAATAAATAGTGGTTGAATAAATAATTTTCCTGAACCAGTCTCTCTTCAGCTCCTCTTCCAATTCTGGATCATCCTCCATAGTGCCTGCATACTCTTCTTTTTAAAAGCTGACAATACTGGGGGCTGGCCCTGTAGCCGAGTGGTTAAGTTCGCATGCTCCACTGCAGGCGGCCTAGTGTTTAATTGGTTAGAATCCTAGGTGCGGACATGGCACTGCTCATCAAACCACGCTGAGGCAGCGTCCCACATGCCACAACTAGAAGGACCCACAATGAAGAATATACAACTATGTACTGGGGGGCTTTGGGGAGAAAAAGGAACAAAAAATAAAATCTTAAAAAAAAAAAAAAGCTGACAATACTGTTCTCATGCTTAAAAACATCTCAGCCTGGATCCTCACCACCTCGAGACAAAATCCTATTCTCCTTAGTCTGACATTAAAGTCCCTTCACAACCTGGCCCTGAGCAGCTTCTCTAGTTTCATCCCGTGACACACACAATTCTGTAGCTGCATTCAGTTTCTCCCACTTTTCCAAATACATCTTGCCCTTTTACATCTCTGTATCTAGTGCACATGGTGCAAAAGATGGAAAACTAAATAGTCCTGAAGTCAAAGTTGGTTTTCAAGGAAGAAACTAGTTAGTTTTATAACTTTGAGCGATTTGCCCAAAGCCTAATTTCCTTATATGTAAAATAGGAATACTGCCTCCCTCACAGGACTATTGTGAGGAAAAAAAAATTAAATAATGTACTAAATGAACCCAATACAGTGCTTAGCAATGTTCAATAATTGTTGTGTTCCAGCCCACTCACCTAAAACTGGAACATCCTCCCTCCTCACTAGATTTAACTCAAATGGTACTTCTCTGTAGCTCCTTCCCAAGTCCCCAGGTATAGCTTATTTTCCCAGGGTATTCTCAGACTGATGAAGTGTCTATAAATGTCCATCACATGATACACTGTCTTGAATTTGCTTCCAAATACAGGGCGGCGGGGGGAGGGGGGGGCGGGCGGGTAGTATGGTGAAACAAGCACCACCAAGAGTTGAGAATTGTTGGAGGTGGGTGATGGGTTCATGGGGGTTCATTCTCCTACTCTGTACTTTTGTACTTCTGAAAATCTCCAAACTCAAGCTTTTTAGCATCTATTTCAGCACTTATCACATTATATTATAATTATCTGTTTATCTCTAACTCCCATTAAAATGTTTCCTCTCCAAGGGCAAGAGGTAACTTCCATTCATCTCCTAGCACAAGGATAGCCACCCAGGATACAGTCAATAAATTCTCAATCAAGTGAATGAACCAACTCTCACAAATAAAAAGCAACTGAGTTTTATAATACATCCCTTATTGTGAATAAATTACACAGCTTCAGATACATGCTGGCCTGTACATGAGAGAAAAAAAAACACCAACATCATCAATGTAGTCCAACATCAATACAGCTGCCTTGCAGAATAATTCCTAATATTAAGAAATTGTAATCCTTGATATGTGAATTTAACAACTATATTTCAGTCAGTGTTAACTTAGTATCAAGTTAACCTTCAGTTATCCCTTTACCATAACTACCACATAGAACTAGAAAGCTCTTAACTAAATGTGACTGAAATTGCTGCTAACATATCCACTATGGTACTTTGAGACTAACACCCACATCTGACATTAGTAAACCACCGCATTTACCTTGGAATCTGTCCTTTGGTCGCATACAGCACTAAAATCACTGTTCTGTAACCAACGCAGAATATACACACATAAGCAAGGTAAGCCCATAGGTCACTCTTCTTGCTCTTTGTACCCCAAACCTCCAAGAGATGTACTAAGAACTTTCTGAAATACTGAAGCCTCAAGGAATATGTAATTATAAGCCTTTGGAACTTACATATGGAGCCTCCTAAGCCTGAGACTTTTCAATCCAAAAGGCAGGTTAGTTTTGTAAGGTTTCTTGTTTATCAAGGTTCAATGTTCTAAGTCTAAATTCTCCATGGAAAAGCTCTAAATTGCGGGTACAAATGTTTTAACGCAATCTAAAGAAAATAAGGAGGTGGTTTATCCCAGATACTCAATTAGCAGGAGGTATTTTATATAATTGCTTCTTCAAACAGTCCAAGTTGCCAAGCTTTTCTCAAAATAAAGAAAAAAAAGGAATAAATTCCACTCCTCTTCTTTAGTCTAAACCCCAAACCTGGAACACTCTCAGCTGGATCCACCTTAGGTTACACATTGTGCAAATTTCTAATACAGAACAAGAACCTATGGACTAGTGTTTGTTTTCTCAGGTGGAAGGCAAGAGATAAAAAAAAAAAAACAAATGGATGAAATAAACTTCTTTACAGCTTACAGATGTACACTAAACCATCGGGGGACTGGATACGAATCAGAAAACTTCACCGACCGTTTGGGAGGAACCTGGACAGAGTTCTGGAAGAAGATTGAAGGCCACTAAAATAGCTTCCCTCCTACCTAATTCTGAAAGATTAAGTGACTGTGCTGAGTAATCAGTCCATACACGTTCCAGTTTGCCTGAAATAATACTTTCTTTCCTAGCTGAAATGTAATAAATTTTCAGAACTGTTCAAAGGTCTGAATAAGCTTTTCTCTTTCAAGTATTTTTAAAGACTTCCTTAGAAAGATTTAAAAATTTAAAAAGTCTTGGTGGGAGGGGTTAAAAGAATTCTACAAGAGCACCAGTAGACTCCTATTTTCTATTCTCTCTCCACTGCAGCTGACCAAGTTCAGACTCTTTGCTCTCCCTCAACTGCTTCAAGTCCTGCCCCGAGACTCATGCAACTTCACACACCATCTTCCACATTCCCTCCATGACATCTTATTAAAACAAGCTCACCTCCAACTCAAATAGGCTTCTAGGACTCCTCATTCTCAGACTCCTGAGCAGGGTTTTTGAGGCCCTCCCATCTGGCCCAAAACTACCTTTCTGAGAACCCTGTGCCTATTTCCTCCCAACCCTGCATCTAAGGCTTCAGCCACTCCAGATGCTAACCAGTCTCTCAACACATGAGGGCCATTCAGGCCTCTGGGCAGCTGGTGTGTCCCCTGCCTGGAAGCTGGATTTCTCCCCACTTCTTTACCCTCCAGGCTTCTTCTTCAAATCACCCTAAGACCAACCTTATCTTTGAAACCTTAGTCACTTCCATATGACTTTCTGCATTCCCGTAACACTTTTCACTAGCTTTCTATCATATCACTAGCCATGTAATATAGCAAAATAGATATTTTGGTCATTGTATCCACTGTACCCCATATTTCTTTCCCCTACCCACCAAGTGCCCAGTACAAGGCAAGAGTATATCATTTGTATCCCCGAGGACTCATAGTTTATGATGCTTGCTATATATTCTGTTGCTCAATCAATGTTTGTTGAATTAGTTTTCACAGCCTATAGTAGGAGAATCGTTCTTCTTTCTCTCATCTTGTAATTACTTTTACAAGTGACTGCTAAATTCACTTTAGTCATCTTATACTATATAGCCATAAGAGTTCTGCAGGAATATAATAGAATATTAACTTCTCTGTTCCTCTCAGCTCAGCCAGGAGGGACTGGTTAGGGTGAAAGCATGAGGAAAGGCCTCCACCATGCTTTATCCTGGCCCTCTGCCTTGTAGCTCAGAACACATCAGTGGTGCTCTAGCCACTCAGTGCTCCAGAGATTCACTGTAGGCTTCTTCCTCTGAGCCTCCTTCTATTCAGCACACCCCCAGGGGATGTCAGCCCCCAAGCAGGCACCCTCAACAACAGAAATATAGAGGACAATTTGAAGTACATGCTTACAAGTTGTACCTCAGCCTCTCAGGAAACAGTTGAAGAGTCAGGTCAACTATCCTAGCTTTTCCCTTCCTATTCATTTATACCTTCTAAAAATCACAAGGGGGGCTGGCCCCGTGGCCGAGTGGTTAAGTTCGCGCGCTCAGCTGCAGGCGGCCCAGTGTTTCGTCGGTTCGAATCCTGGGCGCGGACATGGCACTGCTCGTCAGACCACGCTGAGGCAGCATCCCACATGCCACAACTAGAGGAACCCACAACGAAGAATACACAACTATGTACCGGGGGGCTTTGGGGAGAAAAAGGAAAAAATAAAAAATCTTTAAAAAAATAAAAAAATAAAAAAATAAAAATCACAAGGGACTTTCAGTCCAGAGGGACCTGGGTGAGCCACTCAAGAAAATATGAACCCTCAAATCCAATTACCCAACATTAGGTACCACAGTACATGCCTAAACCAAACCACCACACTGTTAAAGAGCAGAGAGACATTCAGTGCTTAAGCGTGATTTCAGAGAAGCCTACTAACACCTGAAAGTACTTATTAGTTTAAACTGTATTAGGCACCTCCCCATTGAAAGCACTGTGCTCAGTACTATGCTAGGAAGTGAGCAGCACTAAACAAAACAACTTATTTTCTTTCTCTCTCTCTCTTTCTCTCTCCTCCCTTCCTTTCTCCCTCCCTCCTTCACCCCTAAATACTTTATTATTCACCTCCCAAGAACAGGGATATTCTCCTACACCATCCCACCATCACCACACCTCAGGAAATCAACATTAATAATATTGTCATACAACATACAGTCCATACTCACATTTCCTCAATTTTCTTAAAAACGGCCTAAATAACTGGATTTTCTTTTTCCAATACAAGATTTAATTAATGTTCATGCATTACATTTTTATCTTATCTCTCCTTAGTCTTCCCCTAATCTAGAACAATCCTCCTCGATTCTTCATGACACTGAATCCTTTCAACAGTTCAGCGAAGTTGTCCTGCAGAATGTTCCACGTTTTGGATTTGTCTGTTTCCTTATGATAACATTCATGTCCAACATTTCTGGCAAGAACACTCACACAGGTGATACTGTGATATAGTAAAAGGTACACATCAGTGAAGGGCACATAATGTCAGAACATCCCACCACTGATTACCAAGCTTGGCAATTTGGTTAAGGTGTTGACTGCCAGATCTCTCCATTCCAAAAACATGTTTTCACATGGTACTTTGAGACCATATGAATATTCCATCCCCTGACAAATGGGCTTTTGAATCTGTTAAATACTAATTCTAAGTAAGTCTAACTAAACTACATCAGCATCTACAGAACTGGAACCATAATGCAAAACCACAACAAAGATGGGGATATTTATTCCATAAGATAGGTGTCACTACCTCCAGTTTATGCACAAATAAACACCAGAACTCAAAAAGTTAAGTGATGTGTTCAAGGTCACAAGTTCAGAACCAGTACTCAAACCTGCATGTGCCTGGGTCCAAACCTCATGATCTTTCCATTATATCAGGGGTTGGAAAACTAATGTTCATGGACCAAATTTGGCCCACTGCCTGGTTTTGTATGGCCCATGAACTGAGAATGGTTTCTACACACGAACACTTGCAATCAATTTGATAAGGAATACTCTGAATTCCATTAGGTAAAATGTTATCCCAAAAAACAAGAATTCCATGCTTCTTACTAGTAGACCTGTATTACCAAAAAACTGTACTCAATTATTATTATATTTTGAATTTTACCAATAAAAAGTTTGTGTAAGTTTGTTTTCTCGCTTGTTATATAAATACCTAAATAATACCCTCAATTTTGCCTCTTGGCCTACAAAGCGTGAAATATTTACTACCAGGCCCTTTGCAGAACGGGTTACCAACCCCTGCATAACAAAACATTGCCTCCATGAGTTATACTTTATATCCTTGGGAAGACCCTCAACAGCCACACAGAAAGGATATTTTCTGGAAATAATCGGCTACACTAAGTAAATGCCAACTTAAAGAGTGAACACTTCGTTGGAAAAACATACCAGTATTCACCTCCATTTTCCACCCATTTCTATATATTTCTTTAAAATTTTAAGAAGCTTTTGAACAAGGGCTTCCTACATTACTATAAACTTCCAAACAACCAATTAGAGCAATTCGATGCCATATTTCAGATATGAGCAAAATCTATGCAATAGTTCCCAAGCCAAAAAATAAGATTTTGCTTTTATTTTTTTCAGCCTTATTGAGGTATAATTGACAAATAAAATTGTAAGATATTTAAAGTGCAGAACATGATGATTTGATATACGTATACATTGTGAAAGGATTCCCACAATTTAGTTAGTTAACACATTTATCACCTCACATATTTACCTTTTTTTTTTTTTTTTGGTGAGAACACAAGTTCTACTCTCTTAGCAAATTTCAATTATACCATTCAGTATTATCAACTATCGTCACCATGTTAGACATTAGATCCTCAGACCGTATTCATCTCACAGCTCAAAGTTTGTATCCTCTTACCAGCATCTTCCCTATTTCCCCCACCCCCTAGCTCCCCTGGCAAGCACCAGTCTACCCTGTTTCTATGAGTTCAACTTTTTTCTTTTTTAAATTCCACATATAAGTGATATCATGAAGTATTTGTCTTTCTCTGTCTGATTTCACTTATTTGCTTTTTATTTTTAAAGAGAAAAGGTGTTATAAATCTTCATAACCATTCTTTAAAAGCATCCTTATGCATTTGTGAACACACAATGATCCAAGATTTCCCAACATGTAAGCTACTCCCAAGCTGCAAATCAATTTTAGAAGCTACGTTATCTTTCCGATCCCCTAAGATGTCATTTAATTTAGGACTAGAGAGCCTATAATAAATTGTAGGCCAAATCCAGCCCAGATGCTAAATACAGGCTGTATTGGCAGAGGTTAAGGCCCAGATCTCGTGTGTCAGCATTCCTGGCCCAAGGCCCAAAACTCAGCCCAGAAGCGGGGAAGACCCTATCACTCTGGCTCAGATGGGATCTGAACAGAGAAAAGAGTCTGGGCAAAAAATCAGGAACTTGTACATTGCTAGTGGAAGCACAGATAGGTATAACATCCAAAGACCATTTGGCAACATCCGTAAGAATTACAGTCAACCTTTTGATCTAGCAATTCTACCTCTAGGAATTTATATTCCATTTTACACAAGCAAAATGATATATGTACAAGGTCATTCAATAGGTATCTAAGATACAGGCTGGAAAACACCTAGAGGTCCACCATCTAAAATATTAATCAATTGTGGTTCGTCACACAATAGAATTCTAGGCAGCTCTAGTGGGTATTTGTCACATCTGTGATTACCCATCATCTTTTGAAGTCTTTCTCATCTGGAGAAATGTCTCATATTACAAGTCCCACCTCCCAGCTTGAAAGCTGAGAATGAAATTCGTAGGCTCCTTTACAGCTAAATTACAAACGTGACCAAGTCTCCACTGATCAGACATAGTCACACAAAATTTTGCTTTAGAAGTGAGAAATGTAAGGAAAGAGGCTCTGTTCAGAGCTGCTACCTTGGCAGGTGGGAAGCTACAGTAGCTACAAGCTTGCCTCCCTGGCACAGGACAGTGCTGAAAGCAGGTTGCAGTCAAATCAAATCCCTGCTCTCTGCTCCTCAGTGCAGGCAAGAACACAGTGGCTTCCACTTAATACCAGTACTACACGTGGCTTGGGCTTTGTTTCTGGAAAGTCAGATACTGGCCTGTTCCTCCAGCCCTCCAAACGATTCTATGAGCTACCTAACATCCTAATCCCTTTCTGGCCTAACCATCTAGAGTAGATTTGGTTGTCTGCCACAAAAAACACCAACTAAAAAAGAATGAGGAAGCTCTTTGTGTACTGATATGGAAAGATCATCAGGTTAAACTGCTGAAAAGAAAAAAGCAAGGTGCACAACAGTGGGACAGGAGGTATTTGTTTTCTTTTCTTTTCTTGGTGAGGAAGATTGGCCCTGAGATAACATCTGTTGCCAATCTTCCCTTTTTTGTTCTCCCCAAAGCCCCAGTACATAGTTGTACATCCTAGTTGTAAGTCATTCTAGTTTTTCTATGTGGGATGCCGCCACAGCATGGCTTGATGAGTGGTGTGTAAGTCCACACCCAGGATCTGAACCATCGAACCCCTGGCCACCAAAGTGGAGTGCACGAACTTAACCACTCGGCCACGGGGCCAACCTAGAGGTATTTCTTTTAAAAGGGAGTTGCCTATAGACACATTTACTTAGGTATCCATACACTATCTCTGGAAGTGGAAGCTAACAAACTTGGCTGCCAGCTGCCTCCAGGGAAGAGAACAAGGTGGTGGGAGCACAGGGATAGGGAAGAGTTTACTGTGTTTTCATTTTGTACCTTTTGAAATTGGAATCATGTGGTATTACCTATTTAAAAATGCATTTAGAAAAGTTGTACAGAGACAGGGCCTAACTCCACGTCAGCAAGAAATATCATAGATGTACCCCAAAACATTCCCCTCCCACCTGCTCTCAGTGCAATTTCAAAACAAAGTGCCCAGCTGGACAAAGCTGCAACAGTCCTCACTCACCGAGACTGGATTTAACACACACACACACACACACACACATACACATATAGAGTGCTCTTTCCTCTAAGTTGCCAACATAGAACAAGGCAGCAGCTTGCTTTATAAAAACTAGTTATCTTCGTCAAAAGTAGCTCTATCTAGCTGGGTGATCCTGCAGAAGGCACCTGACCCCCCTTGGTCTCAAGTCTCATCTGGAATGAAGAAGTCAGACTAGATAGAACGCAAGACTTTTTCTAGACACAAAAATTCTATAAAAAGGAATTCTATGGGTGAAAGCTACAACTATGGTCCGAACCTCTCCCTGGGGCACTTACCACCTCTACTTTGTATTATGCTTCTCAGTATACCCACTACATCCCCCTACAAGGCTGTAAGTCTCTTGAGGGTAAACCCTGCTTTTTTAAAATCATCCTTGCCTTACCCACAGCACCCATCCCACTGATTTCCACTGGGAAGGCTTACAGAATAAATTAAATACGCCTAGCGAGTTTTAACTCTTTCATTGCACTAAGAGAACCCCTATGCATGTTGTTTTGTCCTTTTGAATTGTGACTTATGTGAATACATCAACCTATTCAAATAACATTTAAGTTTTAAAGGATCAGACCTACCTGATCCCAGGATAGCAAGAACCACAGGTGAATTCAAGTAAGTCATTTTGTAATCACCTGCTTCCGAGCAAGCAAAGTCAAAGAGAAATACAACATACTCTTCCAGAACTTCGAAATTACTTAGGTTTTTGTTTGTTTTGCGGAAGGGGAAACATTTTTGTATTAAAACATGGAAATATTAAGGAGTTGAACATGAAATTAGTATGGTTCTTAAAGAATTAAAAAATTCTACACTCAGGCTAGTTGTTTTGGTTTTTGCACAATGGATTAGCACATATAGGTTCAACAGAGTGATTCTATAGATTTTATCATGCACCTAGATTGTCTTTTGGAATGAGGAAGGATTATAAGTAGTGAGGGCATTTGATGACAATGATTTATTATTATGACTTTTGTAAGCTAGGCCTTCTTTCGCAAGCCAATGCCACAAGTTTCAAGCTGCCCCGCCAGCTGCACACGTGTGGGCATGCATCTCAGGGTCAGAAGTTCCTCAGGGCTGGAACCTGCCTGGGAGAAACCGAGAGCCAGCAATTCAAGGGTGAGGAGAGGGGAAGAGTGCAATGGGTGGACCACCGAGATATGAAGGAAGCATCCTCCCCACCAGAAGAACACAGTCACTGTGATGTAGAACAGTTTAGGGGGAAAAAAGAGTAGAATAAACAGTAAGAACTAACATTTACTGAAGGCAGACTGTGTGCCAGGCACTGTCTTAAATGCCAGGAACTGATGAGATGAAGGAAACACACACACACACACACACACACACGCAGTATTGAGACTAGAACTGAATTAAAATGCAATTACAGCTCAGATTACAAAAGAAAATTCATTTTAGGATTCTGGCCCAGGTTTCTAGGCTCTGCACATCACAGAATTTTGTACAGCTGGAGGCAGCAAAATCTCAGGTGATCACAGATGCACTGCCAGGATTATATAAAGCATTACTGGTTCTGGCAACTCAGACTTATCTTAGCAGCCAAAGGATTCGCTTCTCAGACAATTTGTTCACTGACATTTTTAGTGCTTTTCAAAAATAAAATTAAAGGTTGGGGTTATTTGGTATTTTTATATGTTTGTTTATTTCGGTCCAGTCTATATTTTATCTTTTATTTTATATACACATGCACTCACACACGTTTCTTTTTTAAAGAAACTAGCACCTTAGTGAGAGGAACAGAGCAAGCCAGGACATCTCATGTAAGTGGAACATCCATGTATTATACACAGATGCTCAAAATGCTTTCAGAGGGAATGAACAAATGGAAGTTCAGTCTCAGATCACACTGAAGTTCTCACTCTCCAGCCTAAACCTAGACAAATTGGAACCCTCCAGCACAGAGTTAAACTCACACAAGAAACAGCAGTTTTTGATGGGGTAAGCAATCTGACTTCGTTAGTTGGGTTTCTTTGTCGAATTCCTAGTGAAGACCCTATCCAATTGTTAAAATAACAAACATCCCTCTTGCTTTGCCTCCTTGGCATTCAGGCAGCCTCCCTCTGAGGAGGCTGGCCACCCCCAAAGCGGGCTACTGCAGGGCACTGAAGCTGAAGATGGCCCCTCCCTGCTCATGACTGTTCTCCTCCCCACAGCAGGGCCTCATGACAGCCAGCACATTCAGCCTCCCTGCATCATCATGGAAAATACAGGTGGATTTAAAGGGCTTCGGCTCAACCAGCTGGAACCCAGCCCCAAGTCCTTCTTGCTATTGGTCCTACTGTGACCTAAAGACCACATTATATTGGCCTCTTTAGATGACCAAATCCCCTTTCTATGCATCAGCTATAAACATCCCATCCTCTTTCCTCTCTAGCTTAACAGACACCCAACATTTATGGCCTGGCCTTGCTCTTACCTGTCTATCCTTGTCCTGCACCTCACCCCCAGCTACCTGCTGACACTTCCCTTGTACCCAAACCCCCAAACTTTCCCTTCTCTTAGATTTCCTGCCAATGAGCTGTGCTTGCCAGGAGGGACATCCCTAGGACTCAGGTGGATTGCCTCCTACCTTGAATTACCTATAGACACCGTTCCATTGGCCCAGATAGACTTTGGATTGCCTGATCTGATACAATCCACTCATCCGCCCTACACTGGCAGCCCCACCACAATGGATGAGCTGAGATCTAGGTCCTGACTTCTCCCAAGACATTCTATCTCAAGTACAATCCATTCTCACAAGCCATACCTAGAGATTTGACAAGTTATAGATACCTGACATAGAAAGAACAGTCCTTGTCTTCAAAGGGTTTATACATCTGTTATAGGCTGAATATTCATGTCCTTCCAAAATCCACAGGTTGAAATCCTACCCCCAATGTGATGGCATTAGGGGGTGGGACCTTTGGTAGGTGATTAGTATTAGATGAGGTCGTGAGGGTGAAGCCCTCATGAATGGGATTAGTGCCCTTCTAGACTCACAAGGGAGCTTGCTTCCTCTCTCTGCTCTGTGCCACGTGAGGAAACAGCAAGAAGTTGGTAATCTGCAACCTGGAAGAAAGAGAGCCATCACCAGAACCTGACCATGCTGGTGCCCTGACCTTGGGCTTCCAACTTCTATAATTCTGAGAATAACTTTCTGTTGTTTATAAGTCACTCAGTTTATGGTATTTTGTTACAGCAGCCTGAGCTAAGACATAATCTGACTGGGCTGTGTGTATCTAAGAAGTTTGAGAAAAAGGATCAACATTTCTCAAACACCTACTACACACTCTCCAGGTGCTATGCTTTTCTCTTTATATGTATTATTTCTAATATTTAATCCTATATGGATGGTTTTGCAGATAGATATGTCAGGGTTCAGAAAGGTTATTAGAGAAATTCCAGAAAATAATAAACCACCTGAATTGAAAGATCTTGCTGCCCAACAAATTATAAATGTCATGTTAACCAAATTCACTGCACAAATAGGCAACTTTCTGTATTCACTAAGATACCATTCATTCAGTTCTCTTAGGTTGCACGCTATGGCAGTGAATGGAGTCTCTTTGGGTCAACCAACAGAAAGACACATACTGTTTGTAGCTTGGCAGCCAGAGAGACATGCAAATTAGGCCCCATTACTTCCTGGCCTTCCAAATAGCCATCAGCACACATCTGTGAGAGAGGGAGCAGGTGTAAAGGGTATAGCCTCAGAACTGAGTATTTTCTCTCAGCAGAACCAAGGAATGAACAAAGCTGGCTTCATCATAACTGCGCTGTAACCAACTGAGCTAACCAGAGTACAGAACAGAAACTCATGAACATTTGCCATTTTTCTCTTGGCTGCCCAGTAGCAGAATCCCTCACCAATGTTTATGAAATTTTCCACCTGCTTTCAGCTACATAAGCTAAAAATGTCAGATACTCACTTTCCTGATTTCTTCTCAATCAGGGTATGGGCACAGGATCCAAGCTTGACCAGATACACCACACGGGTGTTTCTATCCGTAAAGAGTGATGCGAAGCAACAAGAATAGAGATTATTGTATTCTGGTAACAGCAGCACCAGTTCCCAGGGGCAGCAGAGGTGCTGAGCCCCAGGCCCGACATCCAGCATAGGCAACGTGCAGAGTAGCTGGAGGCAACCAATATTCACTAGTTACAGTTCCAGTATCCTCACCAGACCAATGCTGTGGTATGATATGGCTGTAGTTCTGGCAGTGCTGCCCTTTAGCTGTGCATTTTTCAAGTCTTTTTCCCAGCTTTCCTAGAGAAAGACTAAGCTACCCAATATCCTGCCAACTCTTTTCCACAGGTAATTTCTGTTACTAACGGGATTGTGTCACTAAGAGTCCTGGGTGTTAATAGAGGCCAGCAGTGAGCCTTGATTGGTCCAGAGCATCCAAATTTGGCTGTATCAATTATCTATTGCTGCATAACAAACCACCTCAAGACGTTAGTGCCTTAAAACAACATTTATTTAGTTCATAATTCTGGAGGTCAGCAATTTGGGCTGAGCTCAGCTGGGCAATTATGCTGATCTGGCTCAGACTCCGCTGACCTCAGGTGGGGCTCACTTATGCTTCCACAGTTGGCTCTTGAGTTGACTGGGCACCTCTATTCTC
Organism: Equus asinus; assembly: GCF_041296235.1. Taxonomy (NCBI): domain Eukaryota; kingdom Metazoa; phylum Chordata; class Mammalia; order Perissodactyla; family Equidae; genus Equus; species Equus asinus. The sequence goes on along the minus strand of NC_091820.1, from coordinate 12,952,782 downwards.
CTCCACCTGGCCTCTCATCCTCCAGCAGGTGAGCCTGAGCTTTTTCACATGGTGGCAGAGTTCCAAAAGCAGCAAGAAATGAAGCTGACGTGCTTCTTCAGGCCTAGACTTAAAACTTGCACAAGGTTACTTCTGCCATATACTATGGTCAAACCAAGACACAAAGAATGGAGACACAGACTCTACCTCTTGACGGAAGGTGTTGCAAAGTATTGGGGGTATTTTGCAATCTACTATACCTGACTGTTTGATAAATAGCACAATAGGGAAGTTGTCACAATAGCGATAACCCTAAGGATTCCCACTTATTAGAACTGCTTATATCCAGAATCTGTAATCCCTCCACCACTTCCATTAACCACAACCAATGCCAGCCACTGATTCGACAATAGCTAAATAGAAGCAATAAATGCCAGTGCTGAGCCTGCCAACTCCACAGCCTGTAAACAGTTTCGTACAGGGCAGGCCTCTTAGATCTCCTCTACTGCAGGGCATACTAAAGATTATCCAACACCAGCTCTTTGATTTTGGGCCTTTCTTTTTTTGAACCTCAGCTTTCCTCCCCCACAGGTCAAAAACAACATTTTCTGCATATGAAAAAATGGGTAGTTTGATAACTTCAGGCAGAGGACTAGTTAATATCCCTAAGTTACAGAAAAACCTACTATAACTTTAAGGGAATCTAAAAAAGCTCTGCTCTGAATTGTTTATTAGGATCTTGAAGAAGTTTAAACATATCCTCTTCGAAGAGCCACTCAAATTGGAAGACCCCACAAACTGAAATGATGTTTCCCTGACAACTGTTTAACTGAGATAGGACTCTTGCAGGAAGTCTCCATGGAAACCACCCAGTCCTTGTATCTACCATTTTACCTTATACTTTGGCTGGCATTCAAGCACATCAAACCAGCAACAAAAATGTAAGGAAGATAGAAGGGCTTTGGAGCAATGAAGAATGTCTTTGTATGGTACAGTGAGATTTTTCCAGGAAAAAGGTGGCATATTCAGTCCGAACATCTCAGGACTCAGATTAAGAACCCTCTGCATGCCTAACACATTTTTAAAACTACCCCAAAAAGAAGTTTTAAAACAGTGCACTGGTTTCCCTAGGGCCAAATCAAGGTGTCAGCAGGGTTGGTTCCTTCCGAGGGATCTGAGGTAAAATCTGTTCCATGCCTCTCTCCTAGCTTCTGGTAGTCCCAGAAGTTCCTTGGCTTTTAAATGTACCACTCCAATCTTCATCTTCACATGGCATTCTCCCTGTGGGTCTGTGTCTTCATATGACCCTCTTCTTACAAGGACACCAGTTGTATTGGATTAGAGGCCTACCCCACACCAGTCTGACCCCATCTTAACTTGATTACATCTGAAAAGACTCTATTTCCAAATAAGGTCACATTCCAAGGTACTTGGGGTTAGGACTTCAGCACATATTTTGGAGGGGACAAAACTCAACTCATAACACACAGCTTTTATATAAAGTATTTGATTTTACCTACTCACTAAGTGTTTGTTAAAGCAAACTGATAGTTCCATTTAGTGTGTGGCTTAATTAAAACAGAAGATTCAGGGGCCAGCCTCGTGGCATAGTGGTTAAGTTCACACGCTCTGCTTTGGTGGCCCAGGGTTCACACGTTCGGATCCCGGGCACAGACCTAGCACCGCTCATCAAGCCACGCTGTGGTGGCATCCCACACAAAATAGAGAAAGATTGGCACAGAAGTTAGCTCGGCGACAATCTTCCTCAAGCAAAAAGAGGAAGATTGGCAACAGATGTTAGCTCAGGGCCAATCTTACTCACAAAAAAAAGAGAAGGAGGTTCATACTTGGTCACATAGCCACAGCTAGCTACAATGAAATCTAAGCAGTGCAAGTTTTACTCTGGGCAGCCATGTGCCCAGCTCAAAACTGGAGTTTCTACTGCAAAAGAGAAGGGAATAAACATCAAGGGACAACTAGAAATCTCTATCACATAGGCAAAGAGAAAAAAATCACTCAGGAGAAACAAATCTAGTGTCCAGATACTCTGGCCCTTAGGTGAGAACCCACCAAAAAATGAGATCATAAAAGTTAACAGTGCTTGGAAATGACCTTGGAACTAAAATGAAGAAACTATTTTGTGTCTAACAGAAAACCAGAGGCAAAAGGCACTCAAAGGGCTTACAGTGAATAGCATTCCAGATTAGAAGCACTTGAGGAAAAAAGTCAATCATATACTCACATGCAGGAACTCACACGGACCCACATGGCACCATTTCAGAACAAAATTAGGCCAGAACTTAGAACACAGCTAAGTATACATTATTTAGTATTTATATTTGTGATTCTTCTGACTCTGTTCCTTTTAGATCCTGTTTTTTTAAAATTAAACTTTATATTTTGAGATAAATGTAGATTCACATGCAGTTGTAAGAAATGATACAGAGAGATCCTGTGTAACCTTTACCCAGTTTCCCCTCAATGGTAACATCCTGCAAAACTATACTGTAATATCACAACCAGGATGCTGACATCGATACAGTCAAGATAAAGAACATTTCCATTACCACAAGGATCCTTCATGCTGCCCTTTTACATCAATCACTTCCCTCCTGCCCCTACCCCCTCAACCCCTGGGAACCAATAATCTGTTCTCCATGTCTATAATTTTGTCATTTAAAGAACATTATATAAATGGAATCATATAGTACGTAACCATTTGGGATTGGCTTTTTTCACTCAGCATAATTCTCTGGAGATCCATCCAGGCTGCTGCATGTATCAATAGTTCATTCTTTTTTATTGCTGAGTAGTATTCCATACTATGGATATACCAATTTGTTAACCATTCACTCATTGAAGGACATCTGTATCATTTCCCGTTATAGGCTATTATGAATAAAGCGACTATAACCATTCATGTACAAGTTTTTGTGTGAACGTAAATCTTCATTTCTCTGGAATAAATGCCCAGGAGTACAACTGCTCGGTCACAAATGGTAGTTTCATATTTAGTGTTTTTAAGAAACTGTCAAACTTTTCCAGAGAGGCTAGATCATTGTACATTTCCATCAGCAAGGTATGAGTACTCCTGTTTCTCTGCAGTATTTGGTGATGTCACTATTTTTTATTTTAGCTATTCTGATAGGTATGTTAGTGATACCTCATTTGGCTTTAATTTGCATTTCCCTAATGGCTAAGAATGTTAAACATCTTTTCATGTGTTTATTTGTCATCTGTATATTCTCTTCAGTAAAATGTCTCCATTTCTTTTGCTCATTTTCTAATTGGATTGTTTGGTGGTTTTTTATTTATTTTTTTTCCCCAAAGCCCCCTGGTACATAGTTGTGTATTTTTAGTTGTGGGTCCTTCTAGTTGCGGCATGTGGGATGCCGCCTCAGCATGGTTTGACAAGCGGTGCCATGTTCACGCCCAGGATCCGAACTGGTGAAGCCCTGGGCCGCTGAAGCGGAGTGCGCAAACTTAACCGCTTGGCCACAAGGCCGGCCCCTGGATTGTTTGGTTTTTTACTGTTGAGTTTTGAGAGGTTTTTTTTAATATATTGCAGATAATCCTTTGTCACATATGTGGTTTGCAAATATTTTCTCCCACTCTGTAGCTTGTCTCCTAACAAGGTGTTTCTCAGAGTAAAAGTTTTTAATTTTGATGAAATCCATTTTATCATTTTTCCTTGCATGGATCATACTTTTGGTATTAAGTCTAATAACTCTTTGCCTAGCTCTAGTTCCCAAAGATTTTCTATCTTTTTTTTAAAAGTAATAGTTTTATGTTTTACATTTAAGTTTGTGATCCATTTTGAGGGATTTTTTTTTTGTATTAGATGGGAGATTTATGTCAAGGCTCATTTTTTTTGCCTACTGATGTTCAACTGATCCAGCACCATTTGTTGAAAAGGCTCTCTTTCCTCCTCCATTTAACTGCTTTTGCAATTTTGTCAAAAATCAATTGGGCATATTTCTGTGGGTCTATCTCTACGTTCTTTGTTCTGTTCCACTGATCTATGTCTCTATTCCTCCATCAATACCACACCATCTTGATTACTGTAGTTATATAAGTCTTGAAATCAGGCAGACTGATTCTACCTAGTTTATTCTTCTTTTTCAAAATTGTTTTAGTTATTCTAGTTCCCTTGCCTTTCCATATAAATTTTAGAATAAAATCTATTAATATCTGTATCTAATAAAATCTATATCTATAAAAAAATCTTGCTGGGATTTTTTGTAAGAATTTTGTTAAACTTGTATATCAATTTGGGGAGAACTGACATCTTTATTATGTTGAGTCCTCTGATCCATGAACATGGTACATCTCTCCATTTAAAATCTAGATCTTCTTTGATTTCTTTCATCAGTGTTGTGTAGTTTTCAGCGTACAAGTCCTGTGCATGCTTTGTTAGATTTAAACCTATTTTTTGAGCAATTATAAATGTCACTGTAATTTTGGTGTTCACGTATTCATTGCTAGTATATAGAAACAATATAGAAATTGCTACAATATAGAAATACAACTAACTTTTGTATGTTTATATTGTATTCTGTGACTTTGCTGAACTCATTTATTAGTTCTAGGAGTTATTTTGTGTATTCTTTGGGATTTATATGCAGACAATCATGTCATCTACAAATACAGTTTCATTTCTTCCTTTCTGATCTGTACAACTTTTTTCTTGCCTTATTACACTGCCTAGAATTTCTAGCACAATGTTGAAAAAGAGAGATGGGAGCAGACATCCTTGCCTTGAAAACGAACCCAGACAGAACCTCAGAGATGTAACAAGAAGTGAAGGGAAAACAAAGTAGTAATTATGTAATTTAGATAAATCTAAATTAGGAGTTGGCAAACTGAGGTCTGTAACCCAAATTGGTCTGCTGCCTGTTTTTGTAAATAAAGTTTTACTGGAACATGGGCATGCACAATCATTTACCTATTATCTATGGCTGCTTTGGTGCTACAACAGTGGAGTTGAGTAGTTGTGACAAAGACCATATGGCCCACAAAAGCTAAAATATTTACCATCTGACCCTCTATATAAAAAGTTTGCTGAACCCTGATCTAAATAAACAATGCTGGCATAAAATAATAATGTCTGGTAGAATTTAACATATAGCACTAAAATATAAGGTAAAAATAACATAAGTTGGGAGAAGGGAAAAGTGGAGTTAAAGATCCTTGCATTGTCCAGGAAAAAGATAAACATTAATGGTAATAATTTTTTACCAAAACATCCTCTTAGGTTCAGAAGGTAGAAAAACCTCTATCTCTTCTCATTCCATTGTTTTTCAGTCAAATCAAAGTAGTATCACTCACCCACTAGTATCATTGGGCAGCAAGATGCTACATGTCCATAATAAACCCACCCTTAAAATATCTGTAAGGATACTCACCAGTTCCAATCCACCATCCCCATGCTTTTCACTGCTAGGGTGATCAACCATCCTGGTCTGCCTGGGACTGAGGGGGTTCCCAGGATGTAGAATTTTCATTGGTAAAACTGAGAAAGTCCAAATTGGTCAACCTACTTCCAGCTCCAATGGCCCATACTAGTGAAATGGACTGCGTGAGGCATGACTAGTTCTTCTCTTTTCCATTCACTTCTAGTACCCCAGCGAGCAGGTAACCAAGTGGAACTCATTAAAGTCAAGCACACGGCATCATCTAGAGATACCACCTGTAATTGCTCCCAAGTGATGTCTTTGAAACAACAAACTTCTTGGCTCCTCAAAGGTGCAGTGTGGCAACAAGTTAACTGAAATAGAAGAACTCATGGATATCTTGTCAGGCTCTGTTTTCTCACTTTCTAGATCCCAGTGTCTTGCTTAAAAGATACCAGTATGTAGCACAGAAACAAAATTTATTTTAATCTAAGAGAATTGGGAAACTTCCAAAGAGCACTGACCTGAAAAATCTTGACAGAGCAGAGGAAATTGATTTTCTACCAAAGCCATGCAGAGGATTAGACTCAGATTTAGGCCAATAAAAGATTTACATTCCATCCAAGTCCCAATATAACATGATGCACAGATGAAAACATACTCATGAGCTGACATAGCTGACACACATTAGAAAGTCCAAAGTAAAAGTCATCTCTTAAGAATGCTAGTCCCAAAGGTAAAAACACAATATATAAGTTGCATAAAAACATCTGTAATGAATCACAGTATAATCAGTCTTTCAAATAGATTTTCATAATTAATTTTTATTCTCATTCTGGTCCCTTTTCAAAATGATTGCCCACAAAACCTCAGGATCAGAAAGTAGCATCAGTTATGCATTTGATAATGATCAAAAAATTCCTAAAATTGATAATGGATATCTGAAAATTACGAAAACCTCCAGCTTCCCAAATTTCAAATACTAGACAACTACTCAAGCTCCATGCCACCACCCATGCAGACAATTGTGAAACCTCATTTTTAGTATAACCTCTACTAATTATGGTAAGATCCTCTGTACACAGCTACACTTGGAACCCAAAGTAGTATTGGTAACTAGTTTGACCGTGATTGACCTGGGCACCTACACTGGGCAGTGTGCAATGAGAAGACAGGTCTGTCAATCAGGTGGCCACCTATTCTGGCTTGAGTGAAAATTAAAATTTAAGCTGCCTCTTTCACAATGCTATTCATTTTTCAAATTTTCTTCAAATGCTTAATTTTTTTTCAACTTCATATGTCTAAGAAAATATGATGCACAGGATGTCAAGTGAACAGATAAAGGCAAGAAAAGCTATCACTGTGTAAATGAAGCATGACATTGGGACAGTAGAGTCAAGAACGAAAGTAAGTGAGCCGGCCTCTGTGGAGAATTGGTCATATCCAACTGAACACAATTTTGAAAGAAATAGGAAAATACTTAAAGGAGGCAAAAGGCTCTAGGCCAATGCAATCAACAGTGGTTAAAAGTGATGGGTTGATTCCTGAGGTGGAAACATTTTTGATTTCATGGTTGCATGATTAGACACAGTAAATCCATACACTGCTGTAGCCAGTCAAGGCCCTTCTTTTATTCCCCAAAGCTCAAACCAAGTGTAATAAACAAAAGTATAGTTAAATCGCTTCAGGAAGAGTATCCGTTAATATCTTCAAGTTTCAGGAAAACCTAATTCAACCTTAAAGATATATAGAAAAACTCAGTTCTGAATTTGTTTAAACAAATCCCCTTTCCAAGAGCCACTTGAATTGATGGGCACCACAAGCTAACTGGAAAGGGATGTTCCCAGCAATAGCTGGATGAAGAAAGAAGGGCTCATGCAAGAAGTCTCCATGGAAACCACCCAGTCTTTGAATCTACCATTTCTCTTATACTTTGGCTGTCATTCAAGCACATCAAATCAGCAATAAAAACGTGAGGAAGTTGGAAGGGCTTTGGAAAATGAAGAATTCAGTGTTCAGTGGAGGGAGATTTTCCAGAAAAAAAAGCAAGCACCAGCAGTCCAAACTTCTCAGGACTCAAAGAGGCCTCTGCTAGTTCAGACCATTAAAATACAAATCTCCCAAATGAAGTATTTGCAACATAGCTTTTATATTAAGTACTTGATTTTTCCCATTCACCAAATGTTTATAAAAGCAAATTTATGCTTTCATTTACATTGTGAATGACTTGGGTATTTTAAAGTATGAAATACTGGTTTGGAATTTTAGAGTATGAAAATGAAATGCAATTTATAATTTTGCAACTATGGGAAATAAGGATCCTACATATGTAGTAACCAGCCTTCAAGATGGCCCCCAATGATCTCCACTTCCTGCTATTCACGATGCCCTTGCATAGCCCTTTCCCACATTGTATCAGGGTTGTCTGTGTGACCAACAGAATAAGGGAGAAGTGATGATATGTGACTTCTGAGGTGTGGACATAAAAGATACTGTTGGATTCTGTCTTGTTATCTCTCTCAGATCTCTGACTATGGGGGAGGCGAGCTGCCATGTCATGAAGACAGAAGCAGACCTAAGGAGAGGCCCAGGTGGTAAGGAACTGAGGCCTCCTGTCAACAGCCACGTGAGTGAGCCATCGTGAAAGCAGATCCTCCATCTCCAATCAGGCCTTCGGATGACTAGCTCTGGATGACAATTTGACTGCAACCTCAAGAGAGATCCTGAGCCAGAACCACCCAGCTTAGCTTCTCCTGGATTCCCGATTCTCAGAAATTGTGTGAGATGATAAATGTTTGTTGTTTTAAAGTGCTAAGTTTTGAGGTAATTTGTTACGCAGCAATAGATTACTACCACACATAATTGCTATCACTCAGGCGTTGCCTTCCTTCCTTTATGTTGAAACCAATGCTAAAGAGGGATTATAACACTGTGGAAAGAACAGGGTTCTGCAGGCAAACATATTTGCGTCAAATCCTAGACCCACCACCTACAAGCAGTGTGGTCTCGGTGAAATTAACTCCAGTGCCTCAATTTCTTCATCTACAACAAAACGGAGGTGGGAATATCAATTTCAGGGTATTTTTAAAAAATCAAAGTATATATAAAGAACCTAGTACCAAATAAGCATTTAATGTTAGTTTCCTCCCTTTTTTAAGGGGTAAATGATTCTGTTAAAATTGAGACAATTTATAAACACAACTACAATTAAAATAAACTACTGAACCCTAGGGAAGTTGGAAAAGATCCCTTTTCCCATAGACACAAGGGAAGAAGACAGAGCTATTGCCAGGGTCTGCCACATAATTACAAAAACAAGGAGGCCACCCTGTGTGCTAAGTGTTATATTTAATTTATTCCATTTAATCTTTTTTCAACACCTCTGCATTACTCAGGGTAAACTACGTTTAAAGCAGGGTTTCTCAACCTCAGCACTACTGACTTTTGGGCCAGATAATTCTTTGTTGTGAGGACTGTCCTGTGCACTATAGGAATATTTAGTGCATCTACCTACTACATGCCAATAGCAGCTTCCTCAGTTGTGATAAACAAAAAATGTCTCCAGACATTGCCAAATGTCTCAGGGTGGGGAGTGCAAAACCACTCCGATTGAGGACCACTGTACTAAAGTATCAAATAGTCACCAAATCTTAATGGCTTAAACTAACTTTTTTTCCTTGCTCATGCTACAAAGTCTATTGGGTATCAGGGCCCTACCCAACATCATTTTCATTCTGGTACCCAAGCTGATGAAGCTATGTCTATCTGGAACACCAACGGTTGTCATGGCAGAAGGGACAAGAGACATGCCAAATCACATGCTAGCTCTTAAAGCTTCTGCCGGGAAGAAGGTACACTTCACCTCCCCTCACAGACCACTGGCCAAAGCAAATCCATGGCCAAAGATGATATTAAGAAAGGGACAGTGAATATTTGTAAGCAATTATGCAGTCTATCAACCCTTAAACACCCAGAGGTACTAATATTTTCTACACAAAGATATTCACAAGTAACTTGACAAAACTCACGCAACAGTCTACCAAGATTCAACCCATATCTACCCAACACACACACACACACAAAATCAACATTCTCTCCACTTTAACACCGATTTGCAAACCACTCTATGAAAGTGAACAGTTTCTAAAAGTGCTTCAGAGATTCTGTAACATTTAATTCATTTTAATTTCATTTTTAAAAAATATATTTGATTCCACTTCTAAGTATATAACCTAGAGAACTGAAAACATATGTCCACATAGAAACTGATATATGAATGTTCATAGCAGCATTAGTCATAACAGCCAAAAAGTGGAAACAACCCAAATGTCCATCAACAGATGAATGGATAAACAAAATGTGGTCTATCCATGAAATGGAATATTATTTGGCCATAAAAAGGAATGAAATACTGATACATGCTACAACATGGATTAACCTTAAAAACATTATGCTAAGGGAAAGAAGCCAGACACAAAACACCATACATTGTATGATTCCATTTATATGAAATGTCCATAGCAGACAAATCTATAGAGACAGAAAGTAGATTAGTGGTTGCCTAGGGGTAGGGTGGGGAACTGCTAAAGAGTATGGGGTTTCTTGTTGGGGGTAATGGAAATTATCTAAATTTGATTGTGGTGATGGTAGTAGAATCCCGTAAATATACTAAAAACCACTGAATTGTACACTTTAAATGAGTGACTTGTATGGTGTGTGACTTGTATGGTCATAAAATTATTACCAAAAAAGAGTCAGAATAGAAACGTGCCGGCCTTTTTGTTGTTGTTGTTGTCACCTCCTTTTTCCAGATCACTCTAAAATAAACATGATACAATTTTTGCCTACAGGTGGAGATAATTGAGGTTCTCAGGTACAGTGCTTGATCACACCCTGAAGAACTGCTTCCCTACAGGGAGAAGAAGAAAATGTAATTTGGAAACAAAAGAAGGTGGAGGATTCGGATTCACAAACTTGATGGGGAATAAAAATGAACTTGCAATTTCACACAAAAAAATATATGCTTTTTTTTTTTAACAAGATAGTACTTGTCACAGAACCAAGTACCAACTACCTACTCCTCACATGTGCTCCTTCAGTGTCCTGCTAGAGAACATTAAAAGGCTACCAAAACTGCCTTAAAGATAAAGGGGCTGGCCATGATCAAGTAACAAACCAAAATGATGCCTTCACATGACAGCAGATGCCTTCACATCACTGCCATCTTTTGCAAAACAATGTCTTGGGGAAAAGTCAGTTATGGCATTTTATTTAAATCTCCCTCCAGCCTTTTGCCCGTTTTTTCTGCATTCATAGTCCCAGCCATGAAATGACAGAGTTTCATGGCTAAACCTCTGATCACTCCCCACCAGGATAAGTCAGAGAACAGCTCCACGAGAAAAAGTCAGGGTCCCAATTCTCATGGAGCATCCAAGCTCCCACATCTGCTCCATGGAGGATTGTGACACAGCAAAGGAGGAGGCAAGAGGCACGGTCTGGGAAAACTTCTGGGAGTGTGACCCCTACGCAACAATCCACAAGAAAGTGAATCAGAACCTTTTCTCCCCTCCCATGGATTTAACAGTGATCTACAGCCCATCATAGATCCAAAAACCTTTCCTTCTTAAACTTCTGACCGTAGTAATAACTTATCCCCTGAAGACAAATTCTCAAATGAAAGTGAAAGGTGTCTGCAAAATACCTTGTAGGGCCCACAGAGGAGCCAACAGAAAAGAATTTTCTTTTAACCTTTAATTTTTTAAAAAAGATTTTCCATGAAAGGCTCTTAAGTAGGAAACTGCTTTCTTAAATTGTGGTCAGAAAATTCAGATACGATAACTCTTTATAATCTGCACTCTATTATGGAAGAGGTTCTTCTTTTTTTGTGCCATGGACCCTTTGGCAGTCTGGTGAAGCCTTATGGATCCCTTTTAGGAATGATGTTTTTAAATGCAAAAAATAAAACCTAGGATTACAAGGAAAGCCAATTATATTAAAATATACTAATTTGTGATATAGTAATATATATATGCTCTTTTATCATGGCATTAAGAAACCAGAACTAGGAGCCGGCCCGGTGGCACAGCAGTTAAGTTCACACATTCTGCTTCAGGGTCCCAGGGTTCGCCGGTTCGGATCCCAGGTGCGGACAGGGCACTGCTTGGCAGGCCATGCTGTGGCAGGCATCCCACATATAAAGTAGAGGAAGATGGGCACGGATGTTAGCTCAGGGCCAGTCTTCCTTAGCAAAAAGAGGTGGATTGGCGGCAGATATTAGCTCAGGGCTAATCTTCCTCAAAAAAAAAAAAAGAATCAAGAGCTAGTGGAAATTCTAATAACTGCCAAAATTTTGAAGTAGTGATTAGCATAAATGATATTTCAAAATATCTGCAACAGCTGTGATGCAATATGAACCTGATTTATTGACAACAAAGTCACAGGTAGGGCTAATAGTACTGTGATTTGTTGCCTGCATTCATTAGTTGATGAAAATGCTAAATATTCATTGTTAGTTAAAATACAGACATTCTTTTTTCCTCCATCCAAGGTCAGCGTCTCTTCGAATTCTATCCACAGATCCCTTGGAGGTCTGCGAACCCACGTAAAGAATCTGTGTTTAAAAATGAGTAATAACCTAAGATGTGAATCGTTCCCAGAGGGATGCAAGTTTTAAGATGTCTGCAGACACCATTTAGAATGTTTTCTTTATAAACGACATAAACACAAAAGGTTGTACTTTTTGTGATTTTTTTTAATATTGCTAATGCCTTGTACCCAGCACATAAGACAGCAAACGTTAATAAATAAATAAGTAATATCTACATCTGGGATAAAAGAAGTAACTCATATTCACTTTTATTCTGGACATTGTCTTGACATAAATCCTGTTGTTAGACTTGGCTGACTGCCTAGAATTTTATCTGGACTAGCCCTTAACCATGGGAGAGAAAGCAAATTTTATACTACCCACAGAATTTATCCTCTGCTTACCTCCTACACTTCTTGAGATTGTTCTCAGATTTCTTAATCAATATTGAAGCAAGTAAAGTCTCCTGTGGCTATGAATTCTGGCACGCTTGATGGTATCCATAGAAACATCCTAATTGAAAACATTCAGTTCCCATTGGATCATCTTATCCCATGAAGCATATTTAAGAGAATTCATTTAAACCCTCCCACATATTTGACACCCTATAAAGAGTCTTGCAATGCTAGGTAATACATATATGGTATGAGGGGAAACCTGTAATCTGAGCATTCAAAATAATTCTAGGGAATTGCTTATGGGCACTCAAACCTCTGACCAGGATGTGTTTGCAATGCTTGGTAAATTCAGCATTTTGTCTGTAATATAAACAGCACTCTCAAGTTAGGCAAAGTTTATCATAAATTTCCCTTTTTTTATTGCATTAAAAACTGGCCACTTATTAATTTACGCCATAGAAGATAAGGTGTTAGAAGTTGAGAGCCACTTGGTTTCTAACCTTTCCTCATAATTTTGCCTCACGTGTTATTAAATGGCCCACAATTTCTCGTTAGAACCCACATCACTTTTCCTATATTAAATGTCCAGTGCTACAAATAATACAGGATCCAGCTCTACTATCTTTCTCTGACCAAGGCACATCTGTTTTGTGTTATCAATCGGTACTAGGGTGGGAGGGTAGAGAATCAGATGCTGTCAGTAAGAAAAGCCATTTTATCTTTTTATACCTCTTCCTCCTTACACGTAAAATGGGGGTGCAGATGCCGTGCCCCTCTTCTACTACAAATTCAGGAGGATTACTGCAATTGAACCCAAGCCTTACCCTCACCCGTTCTGCATGCCCCGGACGCTGCTCCTCCTTCCAGAGCACTAGCACTCACTCGACAGGAGTGGCTCAAGAGAAAAAAGAAAACACAAGGGCACAGAGAGTATGGATACCAGCCAAGGCTGACAAAGTTTCAATAACCTAGGATAGGAAAGCTGTACAAATATATTTATTATCAAGATGTTTCCACTTGTTATTATTATCAGCTTACTTTTATTGAGTAAAAAGTCTTCTGTGCTCATGCCAGATGGCCAGGAGAGCATCAGGAAATCATTTCTGAAGGACGGTGCTCAGAAATCCAAAACAAGCCAAAAGTTGAACCTCCTGCTATTTGGAAAACCCATCACCCATGCAAAGAGCAGAAAAAATGACGTGTTTCCTCTTTCCTTCAGGTTTCTACCCTGATTGGGTTATAAATATGACAAAATAAAATGATAAATATCACAATCTCAATACCAAATATGTTTGCCAATATTTAAGTGAATTTAAAATACAGGCTTTCACTTCATCACCACCCTGTAAGAAGCACAACTACTCAGGGTCCACCATGGTGTGAGAAGCCTAAACCCTGTGGAGAGGCCCTGGAGGACAAGATATCACATGGAGAGAGACTGGCTGTGGACACTGAGGAGCCATTCCTAAGAGTGAAGAAGCCATCTTGGCAGTGGAACCTCCAGTCCTAGACACCTACTCAACACCATCTAGAGCAGAGATGAACTGCCCAGCTGAGACTTTCTGAAATCTCTGACTGACAAAAAGTGTGAGAATGGTTACTGTAAGCCACTAAGTTCTGGGGTGGGTTTTCAGGCAGCAATATAGGACCAAAACAGTCAGTCATCACCTCTTAAGAGCGTGAGATTTGGTACCACCAGAGAAGTTACAGTGACCATTCTTCAGATAAGAGTGGAAAATGAACAAGGGTCCTTCCAGCTGGCTCAGACCTCAGAGTCACCCATCCTTAATCCTCAGGCAGAAGTTAGTTACAGCAAGAAGTGGATCATCTGACTTCTGGCCAACTCATCACAATAGGAATCATCAAGGCCCCATGGGCACTCATGGTGAAGGACTACCTCATTCAAATTAAGGTCTCCCAAGAGGAGGAAGCCTAGAGTAGGACCCTAAAGTAACTGCTGACTCTTCAGATAAATGACCTCTTGCCTCTAGGAATCCTGCTCAACTGTATGAACCCCAGAGAAAGCCTGTAAACTGTTTGGCAGGCACTTTAATAACGGGTGATGCAATCTATCAATATGCTAATCTCTCCAGAGCCCCACACTCACAGGCTAGTCCTGGGGTCGCTCTTCCATCTACAGCCCACTTGAACTAAGGAATCTGCTAACAGTCTCAAGGCCTTGTCGAATTTGTCAAGGAAATGAAACAGACACCCAACACCACACAGCAAAGGACTAGGCAGGTCATCTGGGCAATTTTATTATTTGAGTACTTTTTAATCTACAGTGTTTCTTCAGCTCCAGCAAACCAGGACATGTAGCCATGCTATCTATATTCTATGGTGCTACTAAAATTAGTTCTAATAAATATTCCTAACCCAGTTAGAAGAATAACTGGGAGTGGGTGGCCCTTGAAGAACACTGAGGAATGTTACTAAGAATAAGGAGTCCCTCCTACTCTGCAAAGCGTTTTACAGTTTCTTCCCAAAGCACTCTTTAGAGCGAAGTTAGTTTTGTTATGTTCACTTTACAGACCAGGGAATAGGGACACACAAAGACTGCAGTGAGAAACTGCCTTTATGAACTCTGAGCCTCTAAAACTGCTAGAATTTATTCCAATTTATATGTATCTACACCTATCAAGCCATGCACAAAAGCGTAGATGATCTGAATGACTATATCCAACTGGTCGACAGGCAAGATGGAAAACGTAAGAGGCAATTTATACTCTGGTCTGCCACCCTAAAGGAATAATTTCACCTCTCCTTGCCCTTATCCCATCCAAAATACCCCACCCTCAGGGGCAAAAATTTTCAAACTACTGATTATTTCTGTCAACTTTCAGAATAAAACTGCTTCCCTTAACAGGATTTAGACTTACTATATGGTAACTTATGCCAAAAAGAAGAAATTACTCTGCATTATATGGCAAATAATATTTTTATCATAGTCCTCACATGGGAGCAAAAGTCGAGTGACCTTATCCCAGATAACACAGGAAGCTGGTGTTTATTCTAAAATATTGTGATGGCATATAAAATGAGCCTATCAGGAGGTGGGAGTGGGGGGAATGGAGAATTATTGTTTAGGGGGTACAGAGTTTCTGTTTAGGATGAGGAAAAAGTTCTGGAAACTGATAGTGGTGATGGTTGCACAACATAGCAAAGGTACTTCATGTGGCTGAATTTAAAAATCGTTAAAATGATAAATTTTATGTATATTTTACTGCAATAAAAAAAAATTTTAAGGGAAAAATATGCCGGCATGAAGAAATAAAACAGTTATGAATGGTTAAATCATGCAATAACATTTCAATGGTAGAAAATGACTCAAGAAAGAAAAGTTAAAACAGTTTGGATTCCATGTTAGGTATATCTCAATCTGAATGGTTTTGAAAGCATTTTCAATCATAATTTTTTAATCTAAACATTGTCCTAAGAGGCTTCACGGTAATGATCACGCTGATATTTCATATCTAGAAATGCTCCAGACTTAGACAATACTTTAACCAAATGATCAAAATTTAAATTCCCAAAGAGAGGTAATGAGATATCACGTGCCTCCTCATGCATTCATTACCTGAGGGCACGTCACTTATGCAGTATCCAGACAAAAATGCATAATCTTAATCTAAACATGAGAAGCCACCAACCAAACCCAAATTTGGCACATTCTAGAAAAGTGTCATGAAATGTCATTGTTCAAAATGTCAATGTCACAAAGGACAAAGAAAGGCTTACAGGAACTTTCAGATCAAAGGTGACTAAAGAGCCATTACAAATAAATTCAATATGTGATCCTGGGGTGGATCCTGTATCAGGGGAAAAAAAGGATTTCTATGAAGAACATTTTGGGGACAACTGGCGAAATTGGAATATAAACTGAAGAATATTGTGTTGATATTAAATTTCCTGAATTTAAATAACTGTATATGCTTGTGTACAGTTTTCAAATTTAATACTTCAGTAGAGTACTGTTGAAAGTAGTATCTTGACTAGATACTATAAGGCTAAAGAAAAAAGAACTGTTCATAAATGCTGTAATCTAGTTAGTGAAAGTATTTCTCACATGGGTATGGGTTAGCAATTCTGAAACTACTTTATGTGTATACTAGAATTAAACAAATATATAAATTTAAACTGCTAAGGCATAAAAGAACGTGATGTATGCAACCTAATCTCAAATGGTTTAGTATAGATAAATGATAACATGGATGGATGGATAGATATAAAAGAGAGAGAGAAAGAAAATAAGGCAAATATGATGAATGTTAAGCAAATCTAGGCAAAGACTATACAGGATTTCTTAGTGCTATTCTTGCAACTTTTCTGTCACTTTGCAGTTACTTCAAAATAAAAAGTTCAGCCTGAGTCCTTGAATCACTACATGGCAGAAAACCACCTACAATACCAGAAATACCCACACTGGGAAGGAAAGCTTGTGAAAGCTTAAGCCCCTGAAAGTTGGGATACACAGTTGCTAGTGTCACACTAACCAATACGATAGAACTTAAATATAATTGATCTCTGCTTCTTGTAGGGCACAACTCTAATTTACTTAATCAAATATTTATCACAAATACTCTAGGAAATTATATGAAATGAAATGGATATGGAAACACCAATGAATGCCAAAAATTAATGGGCAAAAGTTTGAGGAAAATTGGATATTCGCATAGTCTCAAAACATCTCCCCCAAGATACTTTAACTACAAGGGGAAAGATACCCTGCAGACAGCAACTTAAGGGATCAAGGTAAATGTCACCAGTAATAAGACATATCAACATTATGCTCTTCATGATACAATGCAGTGAAAAAGGATGCATCAACATTTTTCTAGTAATCTTACCAAAAATTCACAACTTTACTCAAATTATAACATCAACCAAACCCAAAATAAGAGGCATTCTACAAAATAACTGATCAATAGTCTTCAAAAGTGTCATGAAAGACAAGATTAAGAGACTGTTACAGACTAGATCAGTCTGAGGAGAAATAACTAAATGCAAGAGGAGATTCTGGATAGTACCCTGGAACAGAAATATGCCACCAGTGGAAAAAGTGATAAAATTTAAATAAAGTCTGTAGTCTAGTTAAAAATATTGTACCAGGGGCCGGGCCGGTGGCGCAGCGGTTAAGTTCGCACATTCCGCTTCTCGGCAGCCCGGGGTTCGCCAGTTCGGATCCTGGGTGCGGACACGGCACTGCTTGGCAAAAGCCATGCTGTGGTAGGCGTCCCATGTATAAAGTAGAGGAAGATGGGCATGGATGTTAGCTCAGGGCCAGTCTTCCTCAGCAAAAAAGAGGAGGATTGGCAGTAGTTAGCTCAGGGCTAAGCTTCCCCACACACACACACACACACACAAAAAAAAAAAATATATATATATATAGTACAAATGTTAATTTTCTGTTCTTGATCATTGTACTATGATTATGTAAGATGTTAACATTAAGGGAGCAGGGTGAGGAATATAAGGGAACTCTCTGTTCTATTTTTGCAACTTTTCTAAAAGTCATTTTCTGTAAACTCATCTCTTGAGTGATTCAATATTCCCACTGGACTGAACATACATGTTAACCTCCACTCCCACTCAAAACTCCACTAGAACAATAATACAGGGCTTTTTAAAAAAATGCTTAAACATACAAGAACAAAAGAAAGGGAAACAACAAAATTATGGCAGCTAGAAAACAGATGGACATATAGTGACTGTAGGAAGTGGAAACCAAGAGGGTCAATTCATACAACAGACTCTGGGAAATGACCCAACTCCCTCTGAGGTGTAAATGGAGCTAGAAGCAGGAGGATAACAGCATTTCAAACCTAAGACACCATTATTTCAGGTAGCTAGACTGCCAAGAGTACACTGCCAAATAGGATATGCCATAATACTTTACCACTTAGCATTTATCTTAGACTTATTTAAAGGAACTCCTGTAGACTTAGATTTTTCATTTATCATTCATATATACATAAAAAGGAAAATAAGCAAATTAATTGTTCAAGGTTTTCCTAATACCTCTTCAAATTCAGAATTTGCCTTGCTAATCTTTTTGATTAAGAGTAGCCAATGTCCATATTCTTCCACAGTGTTGTCCTCTGTGCCATCAATAGCATTCAGTGATGCAGCATTTCTTTAAAAAATCCAAAAAAAAGAAACTGGAACCATTAGTACTCAGCTTTGAAATTATGTAAAGCTAGACTATTTTTGACCGCTGCTTTGAGTTTGCTGCTAAACACTGGAAGAGCATCCAACTTACCACCTCTCTCACTAACCCCACCTCTCACCCATTTGGATCCTAAGAGTTAACAATGTTCCACTCTAGACTCCAGTATCCCTTCCCAAGCCACTAACACCAAGCCTGAAAGCTTTGATGCAATGTAAGATACCGTCAATTGTGAAATGTCCTGATGGGGCAGGGCAGGGCATGTGCCTCAAAAATAAATAAATCAAGACAGTGTGGGACTGGCATCATAGAAATATAGATCAACAGAACAGAATGGACAGTCAGAACATAAACCCTTATATTTATCATCAATTGATTTTGGATAAGGGTTCCAAAACCATTCAATGGCAAAAGAATGATGTTAGGAAACTTTGCAGCAAACGACACTAGGACAACTGGATATCCATATAGAAAAGAATGGAGTTGAACCCCTACCTCACACCACATATAACAATTAACTCAAAATGGATCAAAGACCTAAATATAAAAGCTAAAACTCTCAGAAGAAAACATAGGAGTAAATCTTCATGATCTTGGATTAGGCAATGGTTTCTTAAATATGACACCAAAACATAAGTGATGAAAGCAAAAAGTAAATAAATTACCTCACCAAAATTAAAAGTTTTTGTGTTTCAAAGGACACCACCAAGAACGTGAAAAGACAATGCACAGAATGAGAAAATTTTCACAAGTCACTTATCTGATAGGGTATTTATATGTAGACTATAAAGAACTCTTACAACTCAATGTTTTATAAGGACAAATAACTCAACTTAAAAATGGGCAATGGATCTAAACAGACATTTCCCTAAAGAAGATACACAAATGGCCAATAAGCATTTAATATCATCATTAGTCATCAGGTGAATGCAAATTAAACCACAATAAAATACCATTTCTCACCCATTAGAATGGCTATAATCAAAAAGACAGACAATAACAAATGTTGGCAAGGATGTGAGAAATTGGAATGTTCATATATTGCTGGTGGGAATGTAAAATGGTGCAGTAGCTTTGGAAGAGTCTGGAAGTTCCTCAAAAGGTTGAACATAGACTTACTGTATAACCTAGCAATTCCACTCCTAGATAATTAACCAAGAGAATGCAAATATACATCCACTCAAAAACTTGTACACAAACGTTCATAGCAGCATTATTCACAATAGCCAAAAAGTAGAAACAACCTAAATGTCCATCAACTGATAAATGGACAAATAAAGTGTGGTATAGCCATACAATAAAATAATATTGGGCTATAAAAAGTACTGATACATTGCTACAAGATGGATGAATGTTGAAAACATTATACTAAGTGAAAAAAGCAAGTCACAAATGACCACATACTGTACTATTTCATTTATATGAAATGTCCAGAATTGGGAAATCCATACAGATAGAAAGTAGAGTTGTGGGTGCCCAGAGATAGTGGGATTGGGAGGGACTGCTAGTGGGTACAGGGTTTCTTTCTGGGGTGATAAAAATATTCTAGAAATAGTTAATATATTAAAAACTGAATTGTACACTTTAAATGGGTGAGTAGTATGGTATGTGAATTATATCTCAATAAAGCTGTTATTTAAAAAGTAGGTAAACAAGAGATAAAGGAGAAAACATTTTTTAAACTGCATGAATGTTCCAAAGTTGATTATGTTGAGCATATTAAATCCAACAGGATGAATGTAGATGTAATCTTTATCATACAGAGGATTTATTAAATTAAAATAGCACAATAGTGAAGGTGTCTTAGTTAGGATTATTAAAGTATCAATGTTTATATGTTGGCTGAAAGCCCAAAAGTAGAAAGCAATATAGTTAGAAATAAATAGAGCCAGGAGAATTATAATTACTAACCTAACAAAGGAAACACATTAACTAGTAAAATGATAAAATTCATTACTCTCCCTCATTTGGGAAGAGTTATGAATACTTGTTATGATAAAAACTAGTACGGGTATAAAAAGAGAGCTGAAATCGAATATATTTGAGATATGCCACAGTATGTGAAACTCAAGCTTATGAAAACAGTAACATTTAGTAGGAGAGAGGAAAACATACTACACACCAAAGGAGAATTCAAATACAAATGAACCTGTATATAATTCCAATCTGCTTTTATTATTCATTACAATCTCCCATTCTAGATGTAGAAGAATATAGAGTTGGGGTTGGCAAACTTTTTCTGTAAATACTTTCAGTTCTGTGGGCTACACAGTCTCTGTTACAACTACTCAACTCGGCCGCTATAGCGCAAAAGCAGCCACGGACAACATGTAAACACATGAGTATGGCTATGTGCCAATAAAACTTTGTTTATGGAAATGGAAATATGAATTTCATGTAATTTTCATGTCATGAGATATTCTTTTTATTTTTTTTCTGAACCATTTAAAAATGCAAAAACCATTCTTAGCTCATAGGCCACATGAAAAAAAAAACAGGTGACAGGAAGGATTTGGCCCACAGGCTCTATTTTGCCATCCTCTGACAGAAGAATGCTTTTGTATCAGAAACACTTCAACATATTGATAAGCAAGAAGGAGCAAGCAAGTCTTACACTGCACAGCAACACTTACCAGAAACAGAAAGGCATACTAATAACTACGCCTCATCTGGAAAATAGTGACAAAAACCACTGAGAATGTTTATGGGAATTAAGTGAGTTAATACACAAAAAAGTTCTAAGAGTAGTACTGGATAACCCACAAGCCACTCAACAACTATTTCCAATATTATTAGCAAAAAGATATTCATACTGACTCCAAGAGAAAAGACAAAGGCAATGATTCCATTTCTGCAGTAGTACAATGCACATTAGAATGAGAGCGACTACTTTTAGGTCCCAAATTCCCAGCCATGGTATTTTCTTAAGAGAGCCTAAAATTCTCAAAACTAGAGTAAACTTTATTTCAGCACCAGAAAGCTGTTATTTACATGTAAGACAAATTTCTAGAAGAAAGGTGAGAGGATGACAAAACGTTTGAGAGTTACTGCTCTAAGAAATTGCCCGATGGATTTTTCAAAGGAAAAATTAAGATTAGGGTCATCCTTGGCTCCACATGTGAGACTAATGCTAAAACTAGCAGGGGGAACTGACTTTTACCAAGGATTTGTTCCGTTTAAGAACCTAGAAAAAGTTAGTATTTGCTAAACAGCTCAGAGCTCATCTATTCCATCTGACCACTTGCTACTTCTTGGTTTCTAAGTACAAGGCACTTAGGCAAAACCATTTGTTCAAGAATGAGAGAATTATACTACTTGCCCCCTACTCAATCTTGTGTTGCACACCCTGTAGCACCAACAGAAAGGGTAGAGAAATCATTTACCTATCACCATGAGAGGTGGCTTCAATCATATTTACCTGACCTGCAAAGGAAGGTTTATAATTCATAATTAAACAGAGCGCCACCACCTGCCTTTTCCAGATAAAATTACATTTTGAGAGAGAAAAACAAATCAATACTCATTTTGATTTCACAACCTTAAACAATGGAATGCTGACAAAGCACCCTGCTATACATTGACCCAACCACCTGTCACCAACATCGCCCTCAAACACAAAGGACTATTTTTATGTAGTACACTACGGAGATGGATAATATCCCATTGCCATGGCAACAAGTTTTCCAGAAGACATGTTAGCCCATGAAGAATGCAAAAGAGAACAAAGCTAGTTCTTTGCATTTGCCTTTCGAGTATATGAGGAGGATTCTAAGTTATTTAAGGCCTCAGGCTGCTCAATAGGGCCCTAGTGAGTTGGAGCAATATACAAAGAAATCCTGAGTGGACACAAATAGCTATTTTTGGATGAGAAAGAATCCCTACAGGAATCCTATCCTTCAGGGAAAGAAAAAAAGCCAAACTAAGGCTAGGCTGTACCCCTAAACGTTATAATATGCTTTCTACTCCCCTAAACTAACTCATCTCTGGTCCTAGGGCAATCTTTCCCATCGTGGGCAGCTACTCCTAGGAAAATCTCTAAGAGGTCCACTCCATTGCTGAATATTTCCCAGTGCCCTGAACAAGAACAAACACTGCAACCCATGGAAATGCCAAACTCTGATCAAAAAGCACACACACGCACATACACCCGAATGTAAAGAGACAACCCCACAGTCCTCAAGGCTTCCCTGGAGAAGTGGGAAAAAACAGCTCAGATGGACTGGTCACTCCTATCCAGCCCTCTCCTGTCCCCCCTGAAGGTCTTACACTTAGGCCATGCTTGGCACAAATGGACTTCCCTCACTCCCCACACCAGCCATGCCACATTCTCCCTAGGATCCAGGGCAGTGGTTCCCAGTCCAGCCTGTAGCCTGTGCTGGTTCTTCCTCCATCTGTCCCCCAGAGCCACCCTCAGCCCTTCTTCATCTACTCTGCCCAGAAGGCTGGCCCCTATTAGCTTCAACACTCTGGCTCCCCTGCCTCTGGCTTCCAGTTGGGTGAAGACAATGGGAAGCACTGCAGCACATCAGACAGCAGGAGACAGAGTGGTTATTTGTCCTTCAACCCACCAGCCCTTCCCTGGCCACAGTTCTGGCAATGGCTGCGTTATTCTAAAATACTGTTCCTGTAAGGGAACCACCTTTCTAGCAACAACATTCCCTCCCCTGGCCCCTTCACATCTAGGATGCTGTCTAGGGACAGCCATGACTTCCTGCTGCTAGTCGCTCCATGGGTCAATGTTCCAGTTCTCAGTAAAATCCCCTGAGCATGCCATTTCCTGTGGGACCCTGAAAGATACATAGCCTTACTCCAATTTCTGATGGCTTCCTTGGCCTCAAAGTTTGATTAATCTTGACCCTAGACTGTCTCATGTTCTGCTTCACCATACCACAGAAGCTCCTTAGAAACGGTCCAAAACCCTTACTC
Organism: Equus asinus; assembly: GCF_041296235.1. NCBI lineage: Eukaryota > Metazoa > Chordata > Mammalia > Perissodactyla > Equidae > Equus > Equus asinus. The sequence continues at coordinate 12,929,334 of NC_091820.1, read as the reverse complement.
AGACACACACCCATGAAATCACCCTTTAAGCAAGACTTCCAACATTTACACAGAATTGCTATGAAAGCAATAGCCTCTCCATTGAGACAACATCAAGAAATTTCCCTTTTTTAGTTTGTCTCCTCAACAAAAACTGAATTTCAACCCAAATAATTATCAAAGGGATTGCCAGAAGTCACTTATCTATGTGACCTTGGGCAAGTTACTGAACCTCTGCACCTCCGTTCTGTTTTCTTCAAACTGGAAATGATAATACCTATCTCGTGGTTTGGTTGTGAGAATTAAATGAGATGAGCATTCTAAAAATTATAGGACAAGGCCAAGTACACAGTAATCAGTAAATAAATGGTAGCTGCTATTATGATTATCATCATCATATATCTACAACCAGGGTTGATTTTGTCCCAGGGGACATTTGGCAATGTCTGGAAATATTTTTGGTTGTAACATCTGGGGGAGGGATAGAAACTGGCTCTTAGTGGTTTGAGGCCAAGGATGCTGCTAGACATCCTACAATGCTCAGGACAAGCCCCACAGCAGAGAATGATTCGGCCCAAAGTGTCAATAGTACCAAGGTAGAGAAAGCTTGATCTAGAACAGTGAATAAATTAAAAGAATCTAAAACACTCACAGGCTAAATTTCATGTGTTTTATTTACTTCTATTGCCATCTCTCAGCAATAGGACTATAAAGGTATCAGAGTGTAGGCAAAGGAGAGGAGTTAAAACATTTTAAAACAATTTTAAAGAGATCTTAAAGGGCAAAAAACCTCAAAAAGCAAGCACACCAAACATCTCTGAGGGCAAAAAGCTGTTCATGTATAATCATCTGTTTTCCACAAGGCTGACCCTGAACTAAGGGAGAAACAAAGAGATTACTGTATTAAATATGTTCTTTTGAAGGCATCAAGGACAAACATTACACATTAATATTTATACATATTTAAGAAAGCCTGCTTTTAAAAAAAACAAAAATAATTCTTAATTGCTGACATTTATGGGATTTACTTCAATTAGTCAGGAAATTAACACAGGTGAACCACTTAATTACCCTCAGGAGGCTGAACAAACCAACGGCAAAGTGTTAGAAATGAATTAAGTCAAAGCAAACATTTACTACTAGCCTAATGTTAATAGCCTCTCCTGGTCCTGAATTAAATTATCAAGATAGCTGGGCTTCTCCAGTCTGTTAAAATCACCTTTTCCTTCAAGTCCATGTTCTAGCCAGTCTCTGAAGTAGAGGTAATAGTGGTAAATAAAATAGGCCCAACAGCTCACAGGCACGTGCTCCAGAGGGGCTCTCTGGAGTGAAGCGGAGTTCAGAAGGCCAGATAGAAAGGTCAGGAGCAGGGAGAGCTCAGAGCTAGGACTGCAGGGTGAGGTCCTGGGGGAAGCAGCTGAGCATTCATTCACTCTGGGCTTCCGTCATCCTTGCAGGACTGCAGGACGGACTGGAGGGGGAGGGACCACAGTGCCTTACGGAGTCTCATTCCTGACCCAGACTTGCCCGCTGCTGCCATTCTGACTTTGGAAATAATGAACTACAAAGAACTGAAATGTCTAGTCCCGACAGTTCGCAACTCTTCAGAGTAGGCTTCTTAACCATTTCTGTGCTACGGCCCCCTTTGGCAGTCTGCATAGACCTCTTCTCAGAATAATGTTTTTAAATGCATAAAATTAAACACTTAAAATATGTGGGATTATAAACAAAATATATTGAAATACAGTTATCAAAATATTAATAAGTTTGTGGTAGTAATACATGTTTCTTCATTAACACAGTGAATAATATCAGCCAGTGCATCTAAACTATTGTAAATTATCATTGAAATACCTGCAACAATTGTAATATGATAAAAAAAATACCCTATTTCTACCAGTGATAGTCACAGGTACTGCTAATACAACTGTAGCTTGTTGCCTACATGCATAATAGAAGGAATGCTCGATTTCAATTAGAAGTTAGTAACAATAAAGATGTATTTTTTTTTCCACATCTAAATGTGCAGACCCCTGAAACGGACCCAGGTTAAAAAGGCCTACTTTAGCATATTCCGTGCAGGAGTGGGTATGCAGGGCATTCATATCTGCTTTTCCACTTTTTTTCCTGCCTCCTACTAGTTGAGGAAAAAAACAAATCACCTAAAGGCTAAAATTGAAAATAATACCTAAGAAGATACATATTTGCCAGTTCTACTTGGCATAAGAAGATGAATTATGCATGAAAATGGTTTTTTAAAAAGATAAATTTGAACTTAGCGATTGAGCAAAGACATATGTATATTCTGGCCCCAAAAAGCTAAACAGACTAATTTTCTGCTTCAGAAAACCCTGGAAGGCAAGTGTGGTGGAAAGATCCTAAGGTGACCCATCCCCCATAATTCTCACTTCCTGGTGTCTGTACTTTTGTATAATCTTCCCTTGGGTGCAAAAAGAAACTTTTGACTTGCTTCTAACCAACAGAACATGGCAAAGGTGATGGGATGTTACTCATCTAAGCCAACTGGAGAGAGAGAATCTCCTGCTGGCCTTAAAGAAACAAACAGCCACGTTATAAACCACCTATGGAGAGGGCCATGTGGCAGGGAACTGCGGGTAGCCTCTAGGAGCTGAGGGCACCAGTCCTAAAATCACAAGGAAGTGAATTCTACCAACAACCCCATGAGCTTGGAAGAGGTCCCCGTGTTCCAGAAAGGAATGCCACCTGGCCAAGGCCTTGATTTCAGCCTTGTAAAATCCCGAGCTGAGGACCCAGTTAAGCCATGCTGGGATTCCTCACCCACAGAAACAAAGAGGTCCTAAATATGTGTTGTTTTAAGCTGCAATTTAAATTTGTGGAAAGTCATTATAGAGTAATAGATAACGAATGCAGTAACAAATAGTGGGGGTGACCAACCATCCCAGTTTGCCTAGGACTGTCCTAGTTTGAAAACTGAAAGTCCCATGCCTCAGGAAACTCCTCAGTCCTGAGCAACCCAGGCTGGCTGGTTGCTGCTATGATCTGAATGTGTTTGTCCCTCCAAAATTCATATGTTGAAATCCTCATGCCCAACATGATGGTATTAGAAAGTGGGATCTTTAGGAAGTGCTTAGGCCATGAGGGTGGAGCCCTCATGAAAGGGATTAGTGCTTTAAAAAGAGACCCCAGAGAGCTCTATTGCCCTTTCCACCACGTGAGGACACAGCGAGAAGGCACCACTACGAACCAGGAAGGGGGCCCTCACCAGCCTCCAAATCTGCCAGTACCTTGATCTTGCACTTCTAGCCTCCAGAACCATGAGCAATAAATTCTGTTATCTATAGGCCACCCAGTCTGTAGTATTTTCTTATAGCAGCCCGAGAGGACTAAGACAGCTGTCCACCAATAGACGTGTACTAAAAAACAGAATGATATAAATACAAAATACTAGGCCCCTGCCTTTAGAAAACAAATAGAAAGTATGAAAAAAACCTGGAAAGGAATCAAACTCTCTTTAAAAAGTTCCCAATAATTAGTGAAACAACTCAAGATTTCCTCAAAACTCATTTTCTATACCCTTAAAGTAGGGCAGTCCCTAGTTATGAGTGTGAAACTAGGACAATGCTCAAATCCGTCTTGTATTTCTAATCTTCACTTTGCTACATTTTCAATCTCCCTGTTGATTTCCCCAATTATTCTAAATCAGTTCTCAAACATCATTACCTTAAGACTGCCAGTGGCTTGATCGTGTGGAATCATCATTCAGTCTTGCCATTTGACCATAGGCTGTGGGTACCTTTTCTGCCCATATTAAACTTCATGTTCCCATCTCTTCTGACCACCCGCAGGTTCCTTCATTAAAGATAAACCCTATGAATCATATGATGTCTGAGATTTGCTTCAGGATAATAGAGGGGGAAAGGAACAACAGTGAGACTGCAGATGGAATGGAGCTGAACATGTACTGATGGCTGTTGAGCCTGGTTGGCAAGTGCAGAGAAGTTTAATATATCATTCTCTCTACTTGTTTAAGATTTCCCATTTATAAAAGGCGAGAAAAAAAGCAAGCCTATGAAAACCTAATCAATTAGTTCAAAAGTCCTCTAACACGCTCAAGAATATCAGTGTGCATTCTGCTATCTATGAAGGCATTTTTAATATTAGTATGTGTTTAGAACAGTCCTCCAGTCACGCAACATTCTATACAAATAAAGAAAAATGCCACCTACTTTCCTTAGGCATAAAGGTCTCTACAGCACCATAATGATGAGTCATTGTAAGAGCAGCCAGTGAAGATTTTTACATAACGAACTAAGGAAACAAATGAACTAGAGCTACATGTGTCAACAAGGATGAATCTCAAAAACATCACAATGAGAGGAAAAGCAAGTTGCAGAAGGTTACACAGAGTATGACAGTCTTCATTTTAAGTTGAAAAGCCATACAAAACAATACATTGTTTTAGTGACATATATATATACACACATATACACGTACAATATATATCCATACAATATATGTACATATAATAAAAGTATTTAAAAAATTTCATTTCATGCACACCACATTCAGGACAGCAGTACCCTCTGGGTTTGGGGAGGGAAGAAAAGATGACCAGAGAAGGGGTCACAGGCAACTTTCACATTAACTGGTCTGTTTTACTTCTTATGCTGAGTGGTAGGTACACAGTTGTTTGCTGGGTAATCCTCTAGTTTTGCACACCTGAAATATTTTTTATAAGAGGAAATAAGTAACTATCATGCAAATGTTCTCCTTTTCATCAGACAATGGTTTGGTTCTGGAACTTCCTATATCTGCTGGCATTCATTCTCTTTTACAAAAAAGAACACTATCTATCTCAAATAACATATATTCCTAGTGTTTTAGTATGCTGGCCTCTACTTCCCTAAAGTATATGTTACAAGGGATATGATATAAAGATGCAAAAACAGGGAATTGTTCCATTTGCATTTTTAAAAATAGTTCTGGCTAATTATAACAGGAAAGAGTTCACAAGAATTTTGTCTTTTGCCTATAGTTTTCTTTAATGAGGAAACAGTTGCTTCAAAGAATTACAAGAAAACTTTTAAATATGACTTCTTCCCAAAGGTGAGGTTATGCACAGGAATTTTTAAAGTATCTCCTACTTCTCACAGCTCTGTTCTACTTCTTTACCTCAATTAAAGCTGCTTAAACAATCACAAATTACTTATTGGCTTTTCTCCCATTCAGTGATTTCCCCTAATAACAGAGAATCAACAGTGCTTTATAACTATTCCCCTTAATGGCTAAGACTTAACTATCAAGTCAGAGAAAGACAAATACCATATGATCTCACTCATATGTGGAACCTAAAAAGCAAACAAAAAAACCCCCCAAATTCATAGATGATACAGAGAACAGACTGGTGGTTGCCAGAGGGGAAGGGGGGAATTGGTAAAGGTGGTGAAAAGGTACAAACTTTCAGTTATAAAATAAATAAGTCCTGGGGATACAATGTACAGCATGATGACTATAGTTAATAATACTGTATTGCATATTTGAAAGTTGCTAAGAGGGTAATTCATAAAAGTTCTCATCACAAGAAGAATTTGTAACTATGTGAGGTGATGGATGTCAACTAGACTTATTGTGGTGATCAGTTCACAATATATACAAATATTGAATCATGTTGTACACCTGAAACTAACATAATGTTATATGTCAATTATATCTCAATTTTAAAAAGACATTACTTCAAAACAAAAAAAAGAGTTAACTATCATAAAAATGAAAGCTAATTATAATGACTACTTGAAATATGCACAGAATTCCCAGAGACTAAAGACACCATCCTAAAAAACAGATACTATATGGGCTGGCCCCACAGCCTAGTGCCTAAGTTTGGCATGCTCCGCTTCGGCCATCCAGGTTCATGGGTTCAGATCCCAAGTGTGGACCTACACCACTCATCGGCCATGCCGTGGCAGTGAACCACATATAAAATAGAGGAAGACTGGCACAGACATTAGCTCAGGGCTAATCTTCCTCAAGCAAAAAAAGAGGAAGATTGGCAAGAGATGTTAGCTCAGGGCTAATCTTCCTCAACAACAACAAAAAAGATATTATAAAGGACCCTATATAGTTTGTTAATTCATTATGCCAAACATCAAACTTGCCAGTTTAAAGTAGATATTCTATTTTTAGATGCTATATTGGAAATCTTTTCTTACTCAAACTCTGAATAGAAATATTTGCATTGGAATGTAAGCTCCGAGGGGACAGGGAATTGTGTTTGATTCATTGCTGTAACCTCAGCACCTAGAATAGTGCCTGATGCACAATAGAAACTCAAATACCTCAACTACATGTGAAACCCAAACCTGCTTCCCACCACATCCTATGCCTTCTAGTAAAATGCTAGCCTTTGAATACCAACAAAATACTTCATAACCCGGGAAACTAATCACTCTAACATTTGTAGTTCTTTGTCTTGAAATATTAAACAAAAACTATTTACCTGTTTCTCAGACACTCATATTTTCTTTTTCTAATTTTTTTTTTTGAGGAAGATTAGCCCTGAGCTAACGACTACCGGTCCTCCTCTTTTTTGCTGAGGAAGACTGGCCCTGAGCTAACATCCATGCCCATCTTCCTCTACTTTATATGTGGGACGTCAACCACAGCATGGCATGCCAAGCGGTGCCATGTCCACACCCGGGATCCAAATCGGCAAACCCCGGGCCGCCAAGAAGTGGAATGTGCAAACTTAACTGCTGCACCACCGGGCCAGCCCCTCTTTTTCTAATTTAAAAGCATTTCATTCTACCATTTTTCTATCTAGTACTAGAATCCTTCTTTTAAAATAAATCAGCATATGAAGATAAATACTCTATAAAGAGACCAAAAGGTCTTTTAAAATGGTTATTACAATGCATTAAAATTTAATTCAAGGTGGCAAATAAGCATATGGAAAGATGCTCAACATCATATGTCATTAGGGAATTGCAAATTAAAACAATGAGGTACCACTATATATCTATTAGAATGGCCAAAATTAGAACACTGACAAAACCAAATGCTGACGAGGATGTGGAGCAACAGAAACTCTTATTCATTGCTGGGAGGAATGCAAAATGGTACAGCCACTTTGGAAGACAGTATGGCAGTTTCTCACAAAATTAAACATACTCTTACCATATGATCCAGCAATCACGTTCCTTGATATTTACCCAAAGGACCTGAAAACTTGAGTGCACGCGGATATTTATATCAACTTTATCCATAAATGCCAAATTTTGAAAGCAACCAAGATGTCCTTCAGTTGGTGTATGGATAAATAAACTATGATACATTCAGAAAACGGAATATTATTCAGCATTAAAGAGAAATGAACCATCAAGCTATGAAAAGACATGGAGGAATCTTAAATGCATATTACTAAATGAAAGAAGCCAATCTGAAAAGATTACATACTGTGTGATCCCAACTATATGACATTCTGAAAAAGGCAAACCTATGGACAGAGAAAAAAGATCAGTGGTTCCCAGGGGTTGGGAGTAAGAAGAAGGGATGAATAAGCAGAACACGGAGGATTTTTAGGCAGTGAAAATACTCTGTATGATATTATAATGATGGATATATGTCATTATACATTTGTCTAAACCCATAAAATGTACATCACCAAGAATGAATCGTAATGTAAACTATGGACTTTGGGTGCTTATGATGCACCAATGTAGGTTTATCAGTTGTGACAAAAGTACCACTCTGGTGGGGGATATTGATCATGGAGGAGGCAGTGCATGTGAAGCCAGAGGATATAGGAAATCTCTGTACCTTTCCCTCAATTTTGCTGTGAGCCTAAAACTGCTCTGAAAAAATAAAGTCTGTTAAAAATATTTTTAAATAAATAAATAATATATATATATTTCAACTGAAAAAAACCCTAAGATAATTCACTTCCATAACAAAGTAACAGGTGTAGTGGTTTATTTTTACTCCAAGGAGGAGACAAAATTAAGTATTTTTATAGAACATTTACTCTGGGTAAGATTTTCACCCTTGCTGGAACATTATGATAACCTTAACTGTTTGGTTATTAGGAAGAAAATCTGGCTATTACCATAGAAACTACCAGGGCTGGTTAGTGCCTCCATGATTTGGGCAGTTATACCTGTTGGGCCACTTAATTCTGAACTTACAGGTTTCTGTTTAACAGGGAAAGACTAAAAACATCTACCTTTGTTTTAAAGAATGGCTAATATACTCACAGGGTAGTGCAAATCAAAATGAATGGAGCGAGCCAGCGCATGTGCACGCACACACCCAGACACACTACATCACACACCACCAAAGTGGTTGGTAAAAATTAGGTGGCTGCCAGCTGCTTGATTTGTTTGAATCTCTTCTGATTATATTTCCCAGTCCAGGACGCCTTTGATGTTAACTTTCACCTGTACGAAGACTACTGGATTACTGCAATTGTGCTAGGTTAATGGGGGAGGATCTATTTTGTTTTGCTGGGGTGAAAAAGACATCTTAAAGCTCTGAGAGATTTACTACAAGCAATCTTCTAGGGATGTCCCCTTCTGCCAGCATCTGAAGCAGTCTTTTGCAAGCAAGTTTCATGAGGACATCAAGAATATAACCTCATTCGTGCAAAGGCACTGTGCTTTGGGTTCTTACATCATACATACCTCAAAGGAGCATGGGTTCCAACACCAGGAAAGCCCCTACCCCAACTCCTTAGGAGTCAACCAACATATTCAGATTTAACATGCCCACCTTCTCTCACACTCCATGTATTACTGACAACAAAATAAGCCTTAACAGCTGCCCAGCTGTCACTTACTTGGTGTCGCCTCAGTCACTTATTCCTCTTTCAGGTGAGAAGTAACAACAGCATTTAATAAATTTATTATGCTTGAGAGTATTCTGAGAGCCTCATGTAATGGCCATGGTTTGTGTTTTAAGACACTGACCTTTTCTCTACCTGGTCCAGCTCGACGGCCCATGAGCAGTGACAGAACTGTCTATATATCAAGGGCTTCTTAAGGGACAAGCAGCCATGCTAAGTTCTGTGAATCTTAATTATATTTTCAGAAATCCTGAATTCTAAAAGGTGAAAGATTACAGAGTGGCTAAAGTTATGCTAACAAACATACAGGAATATGTATGCAGCCTTAAGTGATTTAAAAAAATACCTACAAACATAATGATATTGCAAGTGAAACCTAAAACTCTCAGTACTCCTTTGGAACTAGATTTTAAAATACCACTCCCCACTCTAAATATTCAATTGACGTTAACTTTCATACTGACTATTGCTTTTAAGAAAAGCTTCATTTCACGTTTTGAGCCTGATATTAAGAACCTTATCACCATAAAGTGCTGGTAACATCAAAAGACAAAGTGCTTATCAAGTAGTCTTGCTCCAAGGAAAGCACAAAACAAAAATAGCATCTACTGTGGGTCATCCCCTCGTCCTTTTCCAGATAAGGAGCAGCCAAGAGGAGGCAACTACGACACACCTTACTTTCCAGTTCTATTTCAAGTCCAAGTAATGATAAGATGGGAAACTACAGCTGTCCCCCGCGGTGGACGTCTGGGGTACACCTCTCACCCTAAATGGGAAGCTTGGCTTTGCCTTGACGGATGTCCTCTGCAGCCCTGCGTCCCTGCTCTGCAACTTATTAAGGCTTTCCAGTTTAATACTAACATTCAGAAATACGTTAGTAGGCAAATATACATGGTAGATGTGTACATATTACAAGGATACAGAGCGGACGACATTCAGTCCTGGGCTCCCGGCCCTACAGACACACACGCACACTCTTCAAGTTCAAATCCCAGCAAGGCACCCTGAGCGCCCACCCCTTCCACCCACCCAGGAGAGGGAAGGGCAGGAGCGGCGAGCAGAGGTTAAACCAGACACCAGCCAAAACAAACACTACTTCCAGAACAAGGCAAACTTTGGGTCTAAGCGGCTGCAGGGCCCCAGAAATGGCCGGGGAAGGGCAGGGAGTGTCAGGCTGTCTCATGGGAGGAAGACGGCGAGCGCACCCAGCGCTGCTAAGCTGCAGAGAAGCCTGCTGTCTCCCGGGGGTCAAGGGCGTCGCCGCCATCCCCGGCTGCGAAGCCCCCTCTCTGCGACCTGGCCGAGGCCTCCGGGCCCCTGTGGGCGGCTCCGTCGCCCCACTCCGCCCCCTTGTCCCCACAGAAATGGTCCCCACGGACTCGCAAGACCAGGAGCGCGGCGACCTACCTGGTGCAGCGTCTCTGCGGGCAGCTGCGACGCCCGGAACAGGTCGGCCACTGGGCCCGCGGCTGCGGTGGCCGCGCCAGGGGCGGCCCTGGCGGCCTCAGGGGGCCCGGACCCGGGGCCCCCGGCTGCGGCGCCGGCGCAGCGCGCGAAGAGCTCGGAGTAGCACTGCTGCTCGCCCTCGCTCAGCAGCAGCGGCGGCCCGGAGCCGCAGCCCCCGCCTGCCGCCGCCTCCATGGGGCCTGGCAGGGGGCCCGGCGGAGCACCGTCCACGGCCGGGATGCCGCCGCCTTCACCTCAGCTGCCGCCGCCTCAGCCTCTGCCTCGGCCGCCGCCGCCGCCACCGCCCCCACCACCCCCACGCCCCGCAGCTGCCGCGCGGCCGCTTCCTCCCGGCGCGCGCCGGCCCCGCCCCCGGACTTGAATGTTGTGCCTCCGCTGCGCGGCACATGGAGACAGGCGCAGCGCGAACCAATCGCAGCCCGGGATCGCAGCCCGGCCCCGCCCCCGCCGTCCGCCCCGCCCCGCCCCGGCCCGCCCGCGCCGCGCCAGGTAACGAACTCCGCGCGCTGCCCGCCCAGGGGCTGGTCACCTGCTCCGCCCGCGCAGCCGGGCCTGAGAAGGCGGGGGCCGGCGCCGTTCCGCGCCCACCCTGCGCAGGAGGGGCGTCTTTGGCTCTTCGCCGTGCTTGGGAAGGGGAACATCCACATCTACCTGGAGAATGGCGGTTTTCAGGAGGCGGGGAAGGCTGCGGTGTTTTCTCCCCAGGACGCTGGAGCAGATGTGGTGCCCACGGCACGCCATGCCCTTCCCAGAAAAGGGACGAGGCATGGGAAATTAGGCTTCCCTTTTCCATAGCAGCACTGCTTATGTCTTGAAAAGCTGGAGGACAGAGATCTCCGTACGAACGGGATCCCAGTGACTTCCCATAGTGTTCAGGGTGGAGACGAGGTTAAGGCCACTTTCTCAGGCATGGCTCAAACCTGGAGTTGACCCTTAAAAAGGAATAACATCAGTTAGTGTTAAATACTAGAATAATAAGAGTAAAAAAGGCCCTGGGAAGAACTGCACATATATATATTAAGCCTTGCTGGGAAACACTCAAAGGGAAAAAGTCATTCGGATTAAGCACTAACAAAAAATATGTTTTACAATTTGCTTTAATAAACAGATACATAAAACTTTCACCCCAAATAGTTTTATTTTAATTAAAAGCAGAAAACAAAAAACATCTCAAAGAATAGCACTGATGATAACAAACACATTTTGGTCAACTAAAATAAGGACCAAGGATAGGAAGAGAGGAAAAAAATCAGCAGATGGTAAAGACGGGGGCGCGGGGGGAGTGGGGGGGGGGCGGCGAGGCGGCTACTTGAGTAAAAGGAAAAGTTATGTCAATTCATGAATGATGGCCAGAGTAATATTTCCATTTTGGAATCTGAAGAAATGAAATAGAGAAGAAGATCCACTCCGAAAGCAGGAAGTTCTTATCTCTTCACTAAGATTTCCTTACACATTCTGCTTCAGACCTGCCAAGAGAGAATTAAGACAGCTGTAGGCTTGGGGACAAGAGTATAGAAAGGATAGGTAAGTTAGGAGCAGCAAAGACGAACTTAGCTGGGGAATTTTCATTTCAAAACCTCACCACCACTGTATTTTCCACAACCGTAATACCTTCTCAGGAAAACTGGAAGCCAAGAGATTGTTTATTCTTTTCCTACCTTTCCACTTGTAATTGGGCCTCCCTGAGAATGGCCCACCATCCTAGTAGAGGTTAGAAAGGAACCCACTCTTCGTGATAAATGCCAAACCCTACTTTCCCCTGTGACTTCTGCAAAAAGAAATATGATGTATAATAATCCCTAACATTCATATAGTTCAAAGCTATATTGTCTCATGTAAGCCTCACAGTAGCTCTCCGAGGTAGGTTGGGAAAACATTTTTATCTCCACTTTGCAGATGAGAAAATGGATGCAGAGACGGTGTGATTTGCCCAACTGAATACTAGATTCGGAGCTGATCTTCATTACTCAACTCAGTTTAATAAATTTGACAGATATTTATTAAGCACCAGCTACTGCAGAAATGGGCAAAAATTCTCACATCTGTGCCTATCAATCCATCAATCAACACTTATGGTAGAGCAGGAAGTAGTGACCGTGTCCCTACTGGAATATTGTGAGTGATTAAAAAATATATACAAGATGTGTTGCTTTCAAGGAGTCTACAGCCTCACTGGAAAAGACAAACACAACAAATAAAAACAAACAATAAAAGACAATATATAATTAAGTACTAAATTGTGTACCCCGGGCTAAGTGCTGTGGGAGTTTAGAGAAGAGAGAAGGCTTGATAAAGGGGGCCCCCCAGATGGATGTTGACGAATGAATGGGACTGGGAAGGCAAAAGGACAGAACAGAGAGAGAGGATCCCAGGAAAGGGAGGAGCCCTAGAAACTTGGCGCCAAGAAAGTGATGAGTGAGGGACAGCAGGCTGGAGCCGGAGGGAGGGGCAGCCTCTGAAGGGCTCTGGGATGTCAGAGGGAAGCTGCTCAAGGAAGGATGAGAGGCACAGCCAGAAGTGACCCAACAGCAGTAACATTTAAACCCAGGGCACAGGAGGAAAAACTGGCATTTTTAAAATGTTTAATATCTAAGGAATGCTAAGTACTGTTCTTTATTTCTACAACAGTTTTTTGAATAGAAGAAACAGTTATCAAACTTCAAAATAAACACAGATAAGAATGTAGAAACTAGAAACACTCATATCCCTTAAGGCTGACAGTAAACAAGAACATTTTAGAAGAGAATTTCCTTATACTTTTTGCAATTCTAAACTTACACCCTTGTTTTGGCTCCCTCGTGGCCAGAAAAGCCAGAATGATAATATACTCAAAAAACGCCAAGAGAAAGTCTTTAAGTTATGCTTTTTTCCTTTAAGTCCAGCATCAGTGCCCTGCATGACGCTGACAGCTTAACGAACTCAGAACAAAGCACTGGTTACCTACAGGGAAGAGTTTTCTAAAGCAAAGTTTGCAAAACTAGGACCAGTTGCCTGGTTTTGTATGGCTCACGAGCTAAGAATGAGTTTTACATTTTAATGGTTGAAAAAAATTAGTGCTTTCTCTGCACTGAACAGTATTTCAGGACATGTGAAAGTCACATTTCAGTGTCCATAAGCAAGGTTTTTTTGGAACACAGCCTCACCCATTCATTTATGGGTTGTCTATGGCTGTTTTTGCCCTACAATGGCAGAGTTGAGCCGTTGCCTAAAATATTTACTCTTCGGCCCTTTACAGAAAAAATTTTCTGACTCCTGTTCTATAGTATGAAGACCTAATATGTTCTTATACCTACAGCCAATTTACGGGTCACCTGGGAGAGGGCAGTGTGGAAAATTCTATTTGGCTTCTCTGAGGCTCAGAATTTTCATGAGTGATCATTTAGATTGTATCTCAAAGATTGGTGAACTTTAAAAAGTAGTTATTGAGGGACTCAGCCATGTAAACCCTAAATAATCACTTGTTTGACTGATTTTAACTTTTTTTTCTTTGCTAGAAGTGAAGAAAGGTAGATCTTTAACAGTGTGAGAGGGAATCCTATTCCCCTGGCCGCATTTTTTCATGAGAAAGTTTGCTCTCTGTTCCCCAAGAGGGAATATTGATGAAGTAACGTTGGCGCTTCTCCCAGCTCCTCTCATTTACTCTTCTCTAAGGAAGAAGTGATGGAAGGGAAAAGAAACTGATGATTCCTGTTTCCAACAGTGTTTCTGTCTCTGTCTCTCTCTGTGTCCCTCTCTGTCTCTGTCTGTCTCCCTCTGGCTCTCTGACTGTGTTCTCTTCTCTCTCTCTCCCTCTCAGTCTCTCTCCATACCTCCACCACTCCTGAATTCTGCTGCCCTCAGAGGGGACTCCACTCCTCAGAGGGGACTACCCCTAATTCCACATAAAAAGCACACCTAATTTGGGGCCACTCTCTGTTCCTACTTGCAGGACTTGATGGGTATAAGACAGCATTTTCCTTGCAGCTTCCCAGGTAAGGGGCTGTTTTGTAGATGCTCTCTTTGGTGGGGAAGGAAGGGGATAGGGAGAAAGAGGAAGCCTGATTGTGGCCACAAACCCAATCTGAATCTCCAATCCAGCTCCAGCAACAGTGAAGCTGATGTTGGCCATTTGGACCTCACCCAATTCGTTCTACACTCACAGAGAAAGAGAGGGGTTGGAGTACTTGGACCCCCGTATGCCCTACAAACCACTAATGACAATGGAATCTTACAAGTTACTGTCTCCCATAAAACCAGTTTTGAACATTGGTGAAATTACATCCTGTACCCACCCATGTCTGTGTGTGTGTATGTGTGTGTGTGTGTGAGAGAGAGAGAGAGATAATGTGTCCTCTTCCTTCCTATAAAAACTCTATCCTCTGAAGCAAAAGCTTGACAAATTGAGAAAGTGGCTGTTCTCAAGCAACAAAAAGCTTGTTCTCAGCAGCCCTGCTGGCCTCTTATGTAAAGTACCAGACAGTTCACCTTTCTCCACGGAATGAAGCCTGTTTGTAGCCCTGGGAATGGCTGAGCAGAAACATTAAAAAGCTTTCTGTGCACTGGGAAAGTCCAATAGTTATGTCAGACAAACTGGAGCCAACAGTTCTCACTACTTGTTAACAATAGCAAGCTGTCTAACCTTGGGAAGGCAGCTTCCTGCTTTGCTTCCCTGAACAGGATTTTGGATAAGAATTATCCTAGCCATATATTTTCATGGTGCTTTTTTTAATCACCCATAATACTCAAACATACTGTCCAAGGTTTTTTCTATGTTTTAAAGGGATAAGAAAAAAATTCTTACTTTAGTTAGTCAGCACTTCAGTCATCACAGATTTGAGCAAAGATTATTATTGATAGAATTCTGAAAATCAAATTTTCAGAAGCTATTCATGTTTCTGAAAAATGGAGGATTCACTAAATGAGTCAGGGTAGGCTAACTACTGAAACAAACAATAATGATAAATAACTAATGATTTATCTCTTGCTCATGTCACAGTCCAAGGGTCTGTGAAGGGGATTGGTTCTCTTCATGTTCATTTGGGGACACTATCTAGTAGCTCCTCCATCCCGTGGGTCCTCAAAGTCCTCCACTAGATGCTCCACATCTGGCAGTTATACAAATAAAGACAGAGGGAGCTCAACAGAGCTGGAAAGAGAGACGGCATGGAAGATTGCTTGCACAGGGGATTTCATGAGCTAGGGTCAGAGGTGGCACATATCACTTCTCCCTGCTTTCCATCGGTTAGAACTGAGTCATGTGGTTATACTGAACTGCAAGGGAGTCTGGGAAATGTAGTCAAGCTGTGTACCCAGGAAGAAGAAATGGGTTTGGGGAACATCTAGCCAGACTCTGACAAATTACCATGTAAAAATTTCAGACCTATTGTAGACACTGTTGGTTCACCGCCAAGATTCTTGTCACCAGGCAATGCACCCATCAGTAATATTGTCTGCAAATGGCTCACAGCTGCTCCCTTCTTTGGAGACTTGCTCTCAGCCAACCTGGAACCTCTTCAGGGAGGTTGCCCTCCACACACCCCAAGGAGCAGCGCACAGCCAATGGCTGACTGACGCGAGGTATAAAAGGCCAGCCCCTTGCCTCAAGGTGAGACCAACTCTGAGGTACAAATCATGCTCCAGTGTGCCCCGTGAGATCAGGCTGAGGGGAGTCTCCAGCTAAGACTGCTTCCTTGCTTGGCTCCTTCTCCAGCCCTACCCTGCTTCTTTCACTCCCCTTCTCCTGAGCGCTCTCCCTCAACAAAGCACTTACACAGACTCCCCATCTCAGTTTCTGCTCCCAGAGAACCCAACCTGAGCCAGGATTTTACATCAGAGAGTAATATGACTCACGTCTATAGAAAAAGCATGTGCAGCACAAGTTGATCTGTAAATATTTAAGTGTTCTCAGTAGAGTATACATAGTCTTATACTCAATAAACAAAGGCCGCTTTCCCAGAACTACAAACAGAATCCTTTTACGGTGAATATTGATTGCAGCCTCATTCTTCATTTTCGTTTCCTGCCCTTTTCTGCTTTGACCAAGTTGATGTGGCTACTGGGTCATCCAGGATCTGAGTCGCAGCCTTGCAAGGCCAGAAATTCCTTTATCACTTCTTTGGAGGTATCACAACCCATAAGAGAGTGCAGTACATAAATTACAATTCCAGTTAACTGATTCACGTCCACAGTGATATCTGTTCTGCGAACCACAACTCTCATGCACATAGCATTCCCCTTCTGTGTGCATAAGTTCTCTCTGAAGATTAATTTTAAATAAGAAAACTGCTTCTCAAATATAAAATCATAAAAACAAAGGAAGTAAATAAGGACTAAGTAAGGAATTTAGTCCTAATAAGGACTAAATGAACCTGAAACACCCTATTTCACTGTAAAGGATCCTTCCAAGTAGTGTTTTGAAGACAAGGAGCACATTTTAATCATCTCATGCTCAATAAATGATTGATTTAAAACAAAAGAGGAATAAGAATTACCTGGCAAGTACTAGAAACACAATGGGAAAGTATCCTTCAAAGATTTTCTCTCGTGAGAGACCTAGGTGTGCCTTTGCCACTAAATCCCCTCCTAGTTTAAACTACTTTTCTGCCATGATTTTACTCTCCACTTTATGTCTTATTGTACATTTTCACTCATTTCTTTAATTCTCTTCTTTAGGAGTTCCATCCAGTCACTAAAAACTTAAATTTTAGTTTAGCTGTTTCCTGATGACTTCTGAGCAAGTATCATAATCTTGATAATAGTTTCCAAAATAACAATGTAGATTTGGTTGTGTCTTGGAAATGTTCCTCTCTACATTTATCCTCCTTTGCAGATTATATCTGAATCTGGTGGAAAAGATAGGTTTTACATTCAGGCAGCTTTCCAGGCAGCATGATTTCATGATTTACAACATGGAATTGTATTAGTAATCTATTGCTGCATAGTGGCAGCTGGAACGACAAACATTTATTATCTCACAGTTCTGAGGGTCAAGAATTCAGGAGTGACTTAGCTGAGTAGTTCTGGCTCAGGGTTTCTCAGGAGGTTGCAGCCAAGCTGTCAGCCAGGGCTGCAGTAATCTGAAGGCTGGACTGGGGCTGGAGGATCCATTTCCAAGATGTCGTGCTCACATGGCTGTGGACAGCAGGCCTCAGTTCCTTCTTACACGGGCCTCTCCACAAGGCTGCCTGAGTGGCTTCAGGACACAGCAGCTGGCTTCCCCCAGAGGTAGTGATCCAAGACCAAGTGCTTCTGCAACCACACCGTCTTTTATGACCTAATCTCAGAAGTGACACACCCTTCTGCCATATCCTATTTGTTAGAAGCAAGTCACTAAGTCCAACTCACACTCAAAAAGAGGGGAATTGAGCTCCAGTTCTTGAAAGAAATGTCAAAGAATTTATGGACACATTTTAAACCACCCCACAACTCTTCACACAACTGGTTCCTAACTATTCCCTTGTTCTTTAGAGTCCCTCTCAAATCTGCAAAGTTTAAACACTGGCTGGATATTTTGTGATAGTAAGTAATTTTTGTTTAACTTTTTCAGGTGTGATAATAGTCTTGTGGTTATGTTTAAAGAAAAAGAATCCTTATCTTTTAAAGATACATACTGAAGTATTTATGGATGAAATTATATGGTGTTTTAGATTCACTTCAAAATTATAAGGGATATCCATTTATATGAAATATCCAGAATAGGCATATCCATAGGGACTGAAAGCAGGTTAGTGTTTACTAGGACTGGGAAGAGGGAGGAATGGGGAGTGACTGCTTAATGGGGATGGGATTCCTTTTGGGGGGAATTAAGTAGTGATGATGGTTGTACAAGATTGTGAATTACTAAATGCCACTTAATTGTACACTTTAAAATGGTGGAAATAGTGAATTTTATGTTAAATGAATGTTATCGCAATAAAAAAATAAATATATTTGAAAGAAAAATAAAACTATAAGAGGGGAGAATATGCGGGGCTGGCCCAGTGGCCTAGTTGTTCAGTTCGCATGCTCCACTTTGGAGGCCCAGGATTCACAGGTTCAGATCCCAGGCTCAGACCTAGCACTGCTGGTCAAGCCACACTGTGGAGGCATCCCACATAAAGTAGAGGAGGATTGGCACAGATGTTAGCTCAGTGGCAATCTTCCTCAAGCAAAAAGAGGGAGATTGGTAACAGATGTTAGCTGAGAGCCAATCTTCCTCACCAAAAAAAAAAAAGAGAGAGAGAGAATATGGGATTATAGACGAAACAGTGAGGTAGCATTGATAATTGTTGAAAGTGTGTGATAGGTACATGGGGGTTCATTAATTATTCTCTTTATGTTCATGTATGTTTAAAATTTCACATAATAAAAAAAATTTCAAAACAAAGTCTGTCAACCATAAAGGAAATTTGAATATTGACTTCAAATTCAATATTCAAAATTGAATATTGATTCAATGACGTTAAAGGATATTGTTTATGTATTTTTAAAGTGTGATAATGACATAATGGCATAATGTTTATGAAAAAACAACTCTTATCATTTATGGATGCATTCTGTATTATCTACAGGTGAAATGACATGATATCTTGAATTTGCGTTAAAATACTCAGGCACAAAGGAAAAAAAGCAGGGAGGGGTTAGTCTGAAACAAGAATTGGAAAATGTTGACAACTGTTTGAGCTGAGTGATGTGTACAAGGGGGGGAATTATACCAATCTCTCTAATTTTTTATGTTTGACATTTTCCAAAATAAAATATTTTAAAAATATGTCAACCTTTATCGGCACCCCTTAGCACTCCCATTTTTCATTCCAATATGTAAGCTCTTACCTGGACTCCTGTATCTAAGTGGTTTTGAACCTTAACATTAAACAGAAATGTTAAACAAAATAACAATATTAGGTCATGTCTTTCTCTTTGAAAATAGTGAAATATCTGGCAACTACTCAGATTTTTGTTGCTGTTGTTTTAGAATGTGACCGCATGAGAAAGTTCAGCACAGCTGGCCAACAATGCCTGCCTTCCTTTTGCACTGAAAGAAACAGAAGAGTACGTTCATTTTGAAGAGGATGTTTGTTTCACATGTGGTGTATTATCTTCACAAGACTCCACCTCTTAACTGAAATGGGAGCCAGAAACAGGAGCATCCACTAATAAGCTGAATTTTTTTCTTTTAGCTTCAGAATCTCTTGGGGAAATATATGTTTGCAAACAGTTTCCATATTACTACACATGCCAGCTCAGTAACGATGAAAATAACAACACTGGATTAAAAAAATAAATAAGAGTGTATCACCTCTGTAATTCTTTCCATTTTGGAACCAGAGTACTGTACTTGCATTGATAGAAAAAGGCCTTAATGCACAATGAGGCTTTAATCCGAGGACTTGTGCAACAGAAAAACTGGAAATATTTTTGAGTTCATGAAACTCATTCTCAATTTTGACCTAAACTAGCTATTTCATTTAACCCAATGGATATATATTAAAAAAAAAAAAAGCTGTTCTTTCTGGAGCCAGATTCCACCTAGCAAAGCCTCAACAGACTTCTGATCCTTTAGGAAAGTGCTGTTAGAAAACTTTTACAAGCCTCTTATGTTCCCAGGGATTGTTCGTAACAATTGGCTTAAAATATAAATTTAGCCAAGTCTATGAGAGTTCATCAAAGACATAGCATGACCCACTAGGATGGCTATAATCAAAAAGAGGGACAACAAGAAGTGTTAGTGAGGATGCAGAGAAACTGGAACCCTCATAGATTGCTGATGGAAATGTAAAATAGTACAGCTACTTTGGAAAGGAGTCTGGCAATTCCTCAAAAAATTAAACATAGAGGGGCTGGCCCCGTGGCCGAGTGGTTAAGTTCGCACGCTCCGCTGCAGGTGGCCCAGTGTTTCGTTGGTTCGAATCCTGGGTGCGGACATGGCACTGCTCATCAAACCATGCTGAGGCAGCGTCCCACATGCCACAACTAGGACCCACAACGAAGAATATACAACTATGTACCGGGGGGCTTTGGGGAGAAAAAGGAAAAATAAAATCTTTAAAAAAAAAATTAAACATAGAGTTATCATATGAACTAGCAATTTCACTCCTAGGTATATACCCAAGAGAAATGAAACATACATCCACAGAAAACTTGTACACAAATGTTCACAGCAGCATGATTCATTGTATCCATAAAGTGGAAACAACCCAAATGTCTACCAACTGATGCACGGATAAACAAAATGTGATATAGGCAAACAATGAAATATTATTTGATAATGAAAAAGAGTGAAGTACTGACACATGCTACAACATGGATGAACCTGAAAAACATTTTGCTAAGTGAAAGAAGCCAGACACAAAAGCCACATATTGTATGATGCTATTTATATGAAATGTCCCGAACAGGCAACTCTAGAGAGATGGTGTGGCCACCTGGGGCTGGGCGGGGGGAGGGTAGAGGGAAATGAGGAGCGACTGCTAGTGGGTATAGGTTTCTTTGGGGGGTGATGAAAACGTTCTGGAATTAGTAGTGATATCTGTACAACCTTGTGAATATACTAACACTCACTGAATTATACACTTTAAAAGGGTGAATTTTATGGCATGTGAATTATATCTCAATAAAAAAATGTTTTTAAATACATAGCATGTCACTACCACCTCCCTATTATTTCCTTGTAGAAGCAAAACAGAGGAACAGTGTGTAGTGGGTACAATAACAATGAAGTTCCTCTCCTTTGCCTAAGTCATGCTTGGAATTTAACCCCCAGCCTATACCAATCCACACTGACCCAAACAGGCAACAGGCAACGCTTCACACTGGGTGATGCCGCTCTTTTCCCACTTCATTACATCATGTAAATGTCATGATCACCTCGGACTATATGAATTAAAGCAAACCAAAAGACTCAACCCTGACAAGGGTGGAATTGAGCCTTCTCAAATGGTGCCCTTTCTAAATCTCGCCTCACTCCTTGCCTCTTTCTTACCCTGGCTCAGAGTCCTCAAAACAAGTCTATGACTCCTCTGGAGAGTAGGACCATGTGAGGCAGCTCCATTGGAGAGGGAGGTCTCCAGCCTTTTCCCAAGCTTCCTCACAGCCATTTCTCTTTCCCACTCCGTGGGGGAAAGCAGTTTAATAACTCAGTTGTGTCTCATCGGACACAGTGGGTATGTTTGAGATATGTTTCTGAAACTGTATAAATCAGATTTTCATAAGGATGAGTGAAATTTGAACAAATCCACGACTGGCATACAAAATAAATCTTATTATGAATCACTTTATTAAATGACGAATTACTTCTATTTCCTTGTTGGGTCATTCCTGATTTTCATATATCTAGTTTACTTAAAGCACAGCAGACATATAATATAGATTCTGTATGATAGATACATTTATACATATATGAATATTTATTTATATCTACAATTCATCAGAGAAGAACTTCCTGAACCCAGAAAATGGTTAGGTTCAGATCTTAAGTAGTGAAATTAATTTAAAACTTTCTTTTTAGCAACTTTCAAAACCACACATCAAAAACGTTCTTAGTAAGTTAGTTAGGCTAACTTAGTAAGTTAGTAACGCTAAGTGGGTTTTATTTTTTTCTCTTTTTTTAACTAAATGAAAATTATCTCTCTAATTTATATAAGAGTGAGGCAAAGTATAAATATGTAAAATAATAACTAAATTTTTAAAAGATAACAATTATCTTGCCCAAATTTCCATCAACAAATGAATGGATTAAAAAAAAATGTGGTAGGGCCAGCCCCAGTGGCCTAGTGGTTAAGTTCGGTGCCCTCCACTTCAGCGGCCCAGGTTCGGCTCTTGGGCATGGACCTACACCACTCTGTTAGCAGCCATGCTGTGCTTGCAGCCCACATACTGAAAAATAGAAGAAGATTGGCATGGATGTTAGCTCAGGGCAAATCTTCCTCAGCAAAAAAAAAAAAAAAAAGTGGTATATACATATAATGGGATATTATTCAGCAATAAAAAGGAAGGAAGGAAATTCTGACATATGCTACAATATGAATGGACCCTTGAGGACATCCACAAAACAAGTCAGACAGAGAAAGACAACTACTATATGATCTCACTTATATGTAGAATCTAAAAACATCAAATTCGGGGCCAGCCCCATGGCCGAGTGGTTAAGTTCGCGTCCTCTGCTTTGGCAGCCCAGGGTTTCACTGGTTCGAATCCTGGGCATGGACCTAGCACTGCTCATCAGGTCATGCTGAGGTGGCATCCCACGTACCATAACGAGAAGGACTCACAACTAAAATATATACAACTATGTACTGGGGGGCTTTGGGGAGAAGAAGGAAAAATAAAACCTTTAGAAAAAATAAATAAATAAAATAAAATAAAAACATCGAACTCATAGAAACAGATAGTAGAATGCTGGTTGCCAGGGGTTGTGGGGAGGGGGAAATGGGGAGATGATAGTCAAAGGATACAAAATTTCAATTATAGGATGACTAAGTCCTGGGGATCTAATGTACAGCATGGTGACTGTAGTTCATAATGCTGTATTGTGTACTTGAAAGCTGCTAAGAGAATAGATCTTAAAGGTACACAATACAGTATTAAAAGTCCCAACCTGTGGACAGCTGATATTTTGGTAAATCATACTGTTGATGCCAATGGTTCTCCTTCCCACTGTCGAGGCTTTCCTGTCCCCAACTGCCTCCTTGGTTACCCTCCAAAAACTATCCTCTGGGAAGTGTTGGCTGAGTGCAGTGCTCAGATCATTGGTGATGCCTGGAGTCCACAAAAGGGGTCTATATACAGTTCAGGAGTCTCAGAGGAAAACTAAAACAATTGTGTCCACATACATTTAATACATTTGACTTGAAGATAAATTATGATTTTCACAGAAACAACCCTAAAGTTTGTGCATGCACCATAAACACTCAATTGATCAACTAACATTCATTTGCCAGGGTGTATTTGATCTCAGCTAATGTATTTTTATGTCACTTGCATATTATTACTTATATTTGTCCAATTTGCATTTTTTGTTGTAACCATAATGCGTCATCATATTCCCAATTCGTAAAAATGAGTCAGCAGTCCACTGAAGCATAAAAGCAGTGAAGAAAAAGTTATCTAAATACTGCAGTGCAGAATAACTTCATAAATGGAAACAGTGCGTAAGAAGTCACTGTGAATATAGAGCTGACTGTATTTCTGGGGCTCTGTAAGTGTGACGGGCAGACAAAAAAAGAATAGGAATGAAAAATACAATAATTATATGAAAATTAGATTTTATCTCTAGATCCCTGTGCTTTGCCTGTTATGAAACTGTCAAATAGTGGCAGAAAGCCATCGAAGCCTTGAATACCTTTCATAAACAAAGCACAATGACCTCTCTAGTAAACCAAGTGAGATTTTCCAGAATAAACTAAAAATTGTGCTTTCCAGGATGCTAAAGGTTCAAGTTGTACTACTGCCGAGAAATTTGTAAAACCACTCACAAAGTTAATGGAAATGTTATGCTAGGAAGGAAAATGGAATGGTCTGTTGGCAAAATTCTCTGACCAAAAAATGGTGTCGTACATCCCCTAATATCAATAGCGTTCTGAATAAACAAGCACTTATGGTGTTTATGTGAATAGATATTTCACATTACAGCTAAAATAAATTTGCTCTTGGCATATGTAATGAGCATATATGAGTGAGAAGTGCTCAGTGTTTTCTTTTGTTTATCTCTGAATACTCACATTACAAAAGTGATTTTTCATTTAGGTAAAAATTATTGCGGGATCCAGTACTGGGATAGCACCAGCTATACAAACAGTAATGCAGGGCTTTGCTAGGTGAGTCAGATTGGTGGCAGGTGACAGAAAAATAATCGAAAGTGCCTTAAGCCATAGAGCATTTATTGGCTCATACAACTTAATTCAGGCACTCACGCGATATCATCACAACTTGTTGCGCCTCCATCTCTCCTCTCTGCCTTCTGCTCTGTTAGCTTCATTTTCAGTCTCCACAGAGTGTCTCCCAGCTACTCCAATCACACATGCTCTCAGGCTGAAGTCCAACTTGCCACTCTTCCAATAGCCCCAACTAACATCTACTTGAATCTCATTGGCTAAGTCTAACTGGATCACATGCCCTTCCATGAATCAGTCTCTTTGGCCAAGGGAATGCAATGCTTTTTTTTTTTAATTGAGGTAACACTGGTTTATAACATTATATAGATCTCAGGAGTATATCATTATAATTCAATTCTGTATACACTTTGTTGTGTTTACTACAAAAGTCTAGTGGTCATCCGTCACCATACAAATGTCCCCCTTTCCCTCTTCTTTCCTCCTCCAACTCCCCTTCCCCTCTGGTAACCGCCAATCTGTTCTCTGTATCTATGTGTTTGTTTGTTGTTGTTTGTATCTTCCACATATGAGTAAAATCATACAGTATTTGTCTTTATCTGTCTGACATTTCACTTAGCATAATGCTCTCAAGATCCATCCATGTTGTCACAAATGGCAAGATAGTATTGAAAATCCTAGCTAGGTAAGAAAAAGAAATAAAAGACATCCAAATTGGAAAGGAAGAAGTAAAACTATCTCTATTTGCAGATAACATGATTTTATATATAAGAAATCCTGAAGAATCCACCAAACAACTATTACACATAATAAACGAATACGGTAAAGTTGTAGGGTACAAAATGAACATACAGAAATCAGTCATGTTTCTATACACTAACAACAAACTAGCAGAAACAGAAATCAAGAAAACAATCCCATTTACAATTGTAACAAAAAAGAATAAAATACCTAGGAATACATTTAACCAAGGAGGTGAAAGACCTGTAGTCTGAAAACTGCAAAACATTGTTGAAAGAAATTGAAGAAGACACAAAGAAATGGAAAAATATTCCATGCTCTTGGATTGGAAGAATTAACATAGTTAAAATGTACATATTACCTAAAGTAATCTACAAATTCAATGCAATCCCAGTCAGAATCCCAAGACATTCTTCACAGAAATAGAACAAAGAATCCTAAAATTTATATGGAACAAGAAAAGACCCTGAATAGCCAAAGCAGTCCTGGGAATGCAATGCTTTGACTGGCCATACTTGAGTCACCATTCATCCCTGGAACTGGGGATGAATTCAACTCTCACCAAAGCACAGAGTCTGAGATGCAAGTAGGGCTGGTCTTCCAAAGGAAAATTAGGGAATTATACCAAGAAAAAGTTGAATAGATGATGGGGAGGGGGTGATAATAGATGCCAATTACAGTTTGTGAATAAAATGAGTTTTTCATGCTCCTTTATTCACTCAGGACAGCTGGATGTCAGCAATATGCTTCGTGATTCAGTGTGAAAGTAATCTGATTAAACTACTACCACTCGGTACATGTATTTTCAGTATGCTATGGAAAGTAATAGGCAGCATGTATAAGATGACTTTTCCATACTGGAGTGCATTAACTATCAAGAAAAAGATGCTCATATAAGCACTACACTGATAATGCCAGTAAAAACCACTTCTGCATATTCCAGTGCTTGCTGCTTTCTAAAGTGGAATTCAGTGATGCATTGGATATCCGAACTTGTCACTTGAGATCCAAAACACTGTGATTTCTACTGTTCAGCATAAGATATTGGACTTTTTAAAGATCAGACTGAGATACAAATGACTCAGTCACCAGGACTTTCACCCTCTCTCAACCTTTGATGAGTTTCTTCATTTGATGGAGAAAGAAATAACTGCTGTATTTGGGGGTCTATTCTAGAATCACATGCAGTTCTAGTTAAACAAGGCAGATTGACCTCATACATATGTCTTGGATCCCTCTGGAAATCCCACTAGAAAGACTGAAAGGAAATTTTGTAAGACGTAAACTCTCAAGGAAACAGAAAGCTAGAGAAGATGACAGCAGATAAGATATGACAACAAAATGTTGAAAGCTGGCCAAGTGGATGGCCAAGTGGCATATGACATAATGAAGCAGAAAAGGCTAAGTGCCTACAAGGTGGGAAACCAATAAAAAGTAAGATTATCCATGTCACAGAACTCTCAGAAAAGCTAGCTGGAGAAGGCCCTCTGAAGGTGGTATGCAGGGTGAAGCTGAAAACAGAGTGGGCAAAAATTCTTTCAGAGGAAGAGCTAGAGCCCAGATCTCATCCTGCCTCCACATAGTCCCAAAAATAGAATGAATGTATGTAAAAAAAATTACTTAATTTACCAATGAAGAAAGCTGCAGCACAGCAAAGGAGGTTCAAAGATCATTTTAGAACCTGAAATGTATATACTCAAGCAGGAAAAACATGTTGAAATAAGTTTATTTAGCCACAGAACTGTTAATATTCTACAGGACCATAAAACCATAACCTTGGGGTTGTCATTTCTACTAGACATCTCTATTGAACAAAAGTCTACAGGTGAACATGTACGTTTACAGAGTATGAACCCGAATTAACAGAAAGCAGTACGTCAAATGCAGATTCTCCCAGACAATGAAATAGTCCTTGGGCAGGCCCGCTGGACAATGCTGCAATATGACATTGAAAAGACATTCAGTCATCCTTTTGCCTTGTTTATATGTTTTGGATAATTTTTCTTAATAAGAGAAATAAACACCTCTTTGAAAAGCCATAATTTGAATACTTACAAGCATTCTCCATACTACTGTAGTAAGAATTATATTATCTCACAATGTGATTTTAACATTTTCTGCTGTTCTGGCTCCTTCCCCTTAGAACACTGGTTCTTAAAACTAAATGTGTAAAACATTATCTGGGGTGTTTTTTTTTTTTTTAAAAAAAAGGCAGATTCAGGCCCACCAGAGATCCTGACCATATTTTAAGAAAATATGCCTTAGTACATAAAGGTAATAGGTGGACAGGCACAGAGTAGAGATGGGTTTCGCCACAGCCTGGGCAAGAACAAGGGACTGAAACAAGACAACCACTGTACCCAGGAGGCTCCCTGGCTCTGCCTGCAATGGCCTTCCAGACTGTCTTCTCCACAAATATATCCCCAGGTCCTCAAAGTCCCACTGGCCTCTTTCTTACTTCCTTTTTCTCCTTCCTCAAACCTCTCAGCCTGCCCAACCCAAACCAGAACAATCCTTATTCCATCCTCCTATGAGGTCATTCATTTCTTTCTCCACTCTCTTTTAAAGTCACTGCTTATGAATAAATCTTATTCCCAATTCCTTTAAGGCTCTACCCTCTGATTTACAAAAACCTTATCTTTCCTCAAAAACTCTGGCTCAAGCAAATCAAAAGCATTGTCTTTTACACTATGTCCAATACTAGTGTTACTGAACCAGGTTTGTTTTGCCCATCACGTGATAAAGCCAATCACCAAGATGACGAGTTTGCAGCAGAGAAAGGGTTTATTCACAAGGCAGCCAAGCAAGGAGACGGGAGACCAAATCTCAAATCTGCCTTCCTGAAAAGGGGGATTAGGAATATTTATGGGGTAAAGGAGAAGGTAGTCTGAAGTGTGGGAGTACACGATTGGAGGTAAGGAGAAGTGAGGTAATGGATGATCTGTGCAGTGTAGTCAAGCTTCATGGCTCTTTATAGGATGCATCTTCACAAAATGGTGGTGTTAGCATGATCTAAGGGTGGAGTTTTTGGCTCCCTGATGTCAGGAGGTCACCTATCGGACACCTGTGCAGGCTCGGTTTGTGGGTTGATGGTCTCAACTGGCCTGAACTGGACAAAGAGTGGACTCTCAGTTCCTGAAAAACTTAAGCAGCCATTACCATGGTGACTCAAGTGTCAGAGATGTTATCCATAGGGTGGGTTTTGTAATGCATTATCTAACTACATTTGCAAACAGACAACTGAGTATAGTTAAAGCAAGTTGGCCCCCAGTTTCACTGACTCTCCCAAAATACCACCAAAATAAACTATTGATGAACAAGCTGAGCTTATTGCTCATTGTACTATGGGAGATCACTACCTTGACAGTCTCACAGCATCTCCAAAGGGCGAAGGCCAAATTGAGATATTTACAAGGCTTTTTGGCAGGTCTGGTTTAAGGCTGGTCTTTTGATCTGAGGGCTTGATTAGGATTGAGTAAGGATCAGATCGTGACATAATATGATGTAGTAATGTTAGGACTGATGGACACAATGAGCTGAGTGTTTCAATCAAGTCTCAGAGAACAGAGTTGTTCGATGCGATCTATTGAGATGTTCAGTAGTCTAACATTCCTTTAAATCAAAAGGTTTCTGAACAGAACAATAAAGTTATTTACACTTTTGTCTTTCTAGGCAAGAGTTTCTTGGGGTAAAGTCACGTTGATGAAGACACTGGAATAGCAAAGGCATGTTAATATAGGTAGTCAACTGTGGGAATAGATGGCTTTCATTCTCAACCACAACCTCTGAAATGGGTTTCAGAGCCTATTTTGGCGATTTAAAAGCTAGATCTTGACTTTCTTTTTGCATTCCTCTGTAATAATCTTTAAAATCTTCAGGACAACAGACGCCCCGGGCTTAATGCAGTAGCATTCAGTTTTATAAAGTACCAGCTTGGGGCTGGCCCAGTGGCACAGCAGTTAAGTGTGCACCTTCTGCTTTGGCAGCCCGGAGTCCACCGGTTTGGATCCCGGGTGCGCACGTGGCACCACTTGGCAAGCCATGCTGTGGAAGGCGTTCCACATAGAAAGTAGAGGAAGATGGGCATGGATGTCAGCTCAGGGCCAGTCTTTCTCATCAAAAAGAGGAGGATTGGCAGCAGTTAGCTCATGGCTAATCTTCCTAAAAAAAACAAAAATAAACAACAAAAAAATAAAGTACCAGCTTGAAAGCATATTAACATATCTCTAGCTTTTTTTTTTTTTTTGGAGGAAGATTAGCCCTGAGCTTATGTCCACCTCCAATCCTCCTCTTTTTGCTGAGGAAAATTGGCCCTGAGCTAACATCCATGCCCATCTCCCTCTCCTTTATACGTGGGACGCCTGCCACAGCATGGCTTGATGAGCGGTGCATAGGTCCATACCCGGGATCCGAACCTGTGAACCCCAGGCCGCCGAAGCAGAGCGTGCAAACTTATCCACTACGCCACTGGCCTAGCCCCCATATCTCTAGCTTTTATCTTCCTACATAAATATGTTCAAGCCTCTTACATTTTTTTTAAAAAATCTCTCCAGGTAACCTGGGGGCTCATGGGGCATTCAACATTTCCTGTGATTCCTCCTGTGTTTGGCTTCTCTTCATGCTCAGATACCTGCTCCTGGAGGACAGGGAAGGTCCTTGCCATGTCTGCATCCCAGTAGCTCTGGGCATAGCTCCTGTGCATGTCAGATGTACACTAACTGCTTGGAGAACTACATTAATAAACAAGAGAGAGCAAAAAGCAAGCAAACAAAACCCCAAAACAAACAAAAGCAATAACAATCTCCATGCTTTTTGAAATAGAGGACCATGCTCATTGTTGCTGTTACCGCACAAAATTTGTGTTCCCCTCCCCAATGTGCATTAGAAAAAAACCCTATTAACTATGGCATCAGTTTTTGGGGGAGACATCACCTTTATTCTGCAAGATCAATCTGCATGGAGACAGAGGGTATGTGCCCTCAGATCTGTCTCCCCAATTCAGGATTTGGGGCAAAATTTAAGAGGTTAGGGAGAACAGACTGGCATGCAGAAACACTGGAAAGACAGTTTTGATTGGTGGGCTTCAAGCATTTATGGTAAAGTTTTAAACATTTACGACAGTGTTCTAAACATTTATGATGAGGTTCTAAACTTTTATGATAGGGTTTAAACATTTCTAATGAGGTGGAGAAGGAATTTTAACACCGGATCTTCCTGAATGAGGGCCTCCCACTTCTGATAAGGGTTCCACTTTCAAGTTCCAGTCATATCCCAGTCCTTGGGTTCCATGGAAAGGAGGACCTTTGGTTCTGAGGTCATTTCAGGTCAAGATTTCTTTTTTTTTTTTTTTTTTGGTGAGGAAGATTAGCCCTGAGCTAACAACATCTGTTGCCAAACTTCCTCTTTTTGCTTGAAGGAGATTGTCACTGAGCTAACATCTGTGCCAACTTTCCTCTATTTTATGTGGGATGCTGCCACAGTGTGGCTTGACAAATGGTGCTAGATCTGCGCCCGGGATCAGAACCTGGGAACCCCAGGCCGCCAAAGCAGAGTGCCTGAACTTAACCACTACGCTGCCAGGCTGGGCCCAGGTCAAGATTTCTGTTTCTGCACATGCTCTGGCTATGTGGCTGCAGATTTTCTGAAAGACAATCCTTAATCGCTTTGTTGATAAGAGATGGGGTCTGTTTGAACTGGCTCTAAATGGGCCTGTGGTTACATTGGTACTCTCTTTCCTCTGTCCCTTGCAATCTGTCTTCTCTCCTCCACACCACTGCTTTTGCTAAAAGTATGGATGACATCATAACTACTCACTTAATGGTCATTTCTTATTCCTTATCTTGCTTGATCTCCCTGCCCATCTAGAACTGAGAATGAATTATCAGAGAGGATGAAAGGTAATCCAGAAAGCACAGCATCATGGAAATCTACAGAGGAATTTTAAGAAGGATGGAGTGATCAATATCATTAAATATTGCATAGAGATAGGACCAAAACAATCATCTGGTGCTTTTTTGGCAAGTAGAGGGTGGTCTTTTTGGAGGGAGACTGCAGCCACTTGGGATTCAACACTTCCCTGATGTTCTCATTCTACGGCAGTTTCCACCATTCAACCATGGTTTGGCATCGCAAGCAGAGGCCTGTTCTCAAATCAAGGATAATGTATACTCCTGTTGATTTACTACTAATTCCAAGAAGTTCATATTATTAGAACCTTGCTTCAAGTTACATTTGGGGGTGTTCTTGTTTTGTCTTTTTCTCCCATTCTTCACTTTCTATTCAGCAATATGACCTGTATAGACGTTGTCAAAGTTCCACAGAGACCACCAGAGCCACCCCTTGATCACATAAAGCTGGGTTTATTAAACTTGCTGAGTAAGGGAGAGTCTCAAGTTCACAAAGTCTCAGTAGTAATTTAAAAGAAGGAAGTTAGAGAAGCTGCATACATATAGGGCTTCAAGGGCTGGGCTCAGATGGTTCTAAGGCTGGTCTGGGCAGGGAATGAACGTGTGTCAGAATTTGTAAACCACACAAGTTGCTGAACTTTGGAACACATGGATCTGAATGAGTTGATGTTAAAACAACTTGAGCTCAAGCTGTTTTTGTTGCAAGTTTGTGGTTTGTCTTTCTGGGATAGACAGTTATGTTATCCATTATAGGAAATTATGCTAAAAGCAGTGTCCCAATATGACATTGAAAGGACACACAGCCACCATTTTGCCTATTTCTAAGTTTTGCATATTTTTTTCTTAACAAAAGTAAAAGCTATGCATTAGAGGTCTGGGAGCAATGTGATACAGTGCAAGGATGACAACCTGTAGATCCGACTCAGAGCCATTGGTGGCACAGTGCTGGGTTGAGAAGGATTTTGAGGCCATGTCTGGGGGTCTTAAAGAAAGAATCCTGTGATCTATTACAACATTCTTTTAGGATGCTTCCTGCTCTGTAGAAATTTGAAAGCTAAAAACTACATTTTCTAGATTCCCCTGAAGCTAGAATTTCAGATGTGCTTTGAGTGCTGCCAATCAGATGCTCTCAAGTCAGCAGGACACAAGGCCTCTCTCTGCTGGCATGGATCGTGGCCCCAGACCCTGAGCTTCCCTGGTTGTGCCCTTCTGGAGCATGGCTGTGCATGTCTTCCTGAGACTCCATGAGCCAAACCAAGACCCTGCCACCAAATCCCCTTTTTACTTAAGTGAATCCTAGTTGGGCTTCTGCCACTTGCAACCAAGAATCCTGGGTGATATATCTATTGGCACACAAAATTTTCTATTCAGTTTCAGGCCCTCACAAAACCCATCCACCCCCAGATTAAAAAGCCCTACTGTAAGGACTTAACAATTTATCATTTTATTCTGAGTGTGTCTACACAATACTGAAAATCTAGTAGAAAGTCTATGAAATCCCTATCTATATGGCTATAGTCAATAGGTTATAAATAATATCTTTGGAAGTTTCAGGAAAAAATTAGAGCTTTTTTCTCCTCCATTGACTCACCATAGTACCTAAAATCCACTCTTAAGAATATATTTCATAGTGTTAAACTATGAAACCTTGTTTATTCTTTTTTTTTTCAACAAATAGGTACTGCATCCCCACCACAGTGGACACTACACTACATGAAAAAGATAGACATGATCCACGCCTCCATAGAGACTTAAGTTAAGTGAGGGAGAAAGACAAGTAAGCAGGGGGTCTCTTATTTAAATGCCCCTGATGTACCATTTATCATTCATTAAACTAAATAAGACATTTATTTACAAAATATTCTATCAGTTTGGCATTATCTACTAAAGCTAAACATATGCCATCCCATGACCTAACAATCCCACTGCTAGATATAAAGCCAAGAAAAATGATGCATAAGTCTACCAAAAGACTTACACAAGAATGTTTAAAGCAGTTTTATTCTTAATAGCCAAAAACTGGAAATAATCCAAATGTCTATCAACAGGACAATGGATAAAGTATGGTATATTTATACAAATAGAAAACTACATAGCAATAAAGAACAAATTTCTGCTACACCTAACCACATGGATGAGTCTCACAGACATAATGATAAGTGAAAGAAGCCAGACACTGAAGAATACATACTGTATAATTTCATTTAAATGAGGCTCAAGAATGTGCAAAACTAATTCAGTGATAGAATTCAGCAGAGTGGTTACATCAGGGTTGGGGAGCAGTATTGACTGCGAAGGGGGCATGAGGGAATCTTCTGGGTTGCTATAAATGTTCTATATCTGGATCTGAGTGATCTTTACATAGGGGTTCACATGGGTAAAAATTCATTTAGCTGTATATATAAGATTAGTGTACTTTATGCACTTTACTGTTGTTTTGGTTATCTATTGCTGCATAACAATACCCCAAAACTTAGTGGCTTAAAACAATGACAACTATTTATTATCACTCACAATTCTGTAGGTTGATTGGGTGCCTTATCCTCTGGGGATTTCAGTCACATGGTAGCTGGGGCTGGAGTCATCTGGAGGCTCACCTGGGATTTTAGGGTGACTGGGCCTCGCTCCTTCTCCATGTAGTGTTAGGACCTCTCCTCATCACACAGCCTCTCCACATAGTCTCTCCAGTAGGGTCACTACATGTGGCAGCCATGGGAGCGAGCCATTCAGACCTTCCTTCAAGAGAGAACCTGCTATGAGGATATAGTTAGCTGACATCCTCCAGGGATCACATCTTTGGGAGCTACTGCAATCCTCACATCAAGGCCATGTTCTCCCTGGTCCTTTCCTAGCCAGTGATTGAGTGCAGTGCGGGTAACAGAGCCGGGCCACTCCTGCCTATCACAGGACTTCTCTAATGGGCAATCTTTTCTCTGGGGCTCCCCATCAGCCTGACCAAGAATTTCTCAGAGCTGCACTGCTTCCTACCCAATCCTCTTTCCTTCCTTCTCTCCTTTCACAAGTGTCAGATCTGCAACACAATCTGAAGGCTTTCCCAGGCTACGCCTGCTTTCTTTATCCTTCCTTAGCATTTCACCTGATCAGCCTCTTGCATATATGATTTGTCTTGATGGATGCTTCTTAGAGGATCCAAACTGAGAGGGCTCCCCAAAATGAGTGTTTTAGGGCCAGCCCCGGTGGCCTAGTGGTTAAGTTCAGTGTGCTCCACTTCAATGACCCAGGTTCATTTCCTGGGCGCAGACCTACACCACTCATCAGTGGCCATGCTGTGGTGGCATACAAAAAGAGGCAGATTGGCAACAAATGTTAGCTCAGGGTGAATCTTCCTCAGCAAAAGAGAAAAAAAGAGTATTCCAAGAGAAAGGAAGCAGAACCTACCAGTGCTCCTAAATCCAGGCCCAGAACCGGCCCAGGGTCACTTCTGCCACTTTCTATTGTTTAACTCAAGTCACAGACTAGCCAGATTCAATATGGGAGGGGAACACCAGGGCATGAATATTGGGGCCATTTATGGAGACTAGCTATCACAACTGTATATAGGTTTTACCTCAATTTTGTAAGTGTTTTTTTTTAAAGTCCTGTCGTTTGGAAAGGCTTTGGACGCTGCAGCAGGAGGTGGGCTGTATACTGAGAGAGACCTCTGGAGGACACCACCTGTGCTCCTGCCATATGGCAGTGTTGAAACAGAGATATGGAAGTGCTGCAGCTTGTGTTTGGCTTCACATGTGGGCTTAAGAGTGACCTAGATGTATCCCATTAACAGGAGCCATTAATCTGTCAGCTCAGCCTTGTTTACCTACTGGTCACTGAGGCAGGATACACAAAAGATGGGTTAAGACACGCACTGGTTGATTTCAGCTGATTTCACCTGTGAGCTCTTGTCATGAGATTTCTCAGTTTAATCATTATTTGAGTTTAATATAAACAGTAATCTGATCTAATTAAGTAATTACATTGCATCAGATGTGGCAGTTAGAAAAGCCAAACACACCATTGTGCTGTCTTTAAAAAAAATATTAGAGAGGGAATAAGACTCAAAAGAGACAACAATTATTTCTGTTTTTTCTTGTTTTCATATATATTGTGCCTTACCAACAAGTGCTTCTAGTCAAAGGGTAAAGGAAAAGCTAAGGCAGCAAATAAAAATAAAAATTGAGGACAGCCTTTACTGCACCACTACAGTGAGACTGGAGTCAAACTACAGGATCACCAGGTTCAGATAGATAAGCCATGTAGAGGAGCAGGTCAGAGCACCAGTGTGGGTTGGTGATGCACTACCTAGAGGGCCTCAGGCTGAAAGAGAATCCTTTGCCCTGCAGGTTGTCTGGGCAGATGTTTTCTTGGATGGGATGGGAGTGGGAGGAGCTCTTATTTTTAAAATTGAAGTATAATTGACATAAAATGAAACACATAGATCTTAAGTATACAGTTCAGTGGGTTTTGACAATTGTATACCCATGTAACTCTCACCAGTCATAGACTCTAACCTTTTTTTTTTTGTCTTATCTGACCGAATTCTCTTGTTTTGTTAAAAGGTGCAGATGTTCTTTTCTCTAACATGTTTGGAGTCTTGAGATGGTCAATTTCAGCTATGTTCCAGGAAGATCTAAACTCCAACCACCCTGGACCCAACCACTCTGAATCAGTCCAGACGGCAACCACAGGAGTGACACTTGTGCAGATAGGCGCAAAATTGTACCAAAGTAGCCTTTGCCTCATTATAATGCTAGAATCACCACCCTGGGAGGAGCTAAAGCCTTATTAGCATAACATGCAATGTATGTGAAGGCATGTTGCCAAACTACGCATACTCAAGCTCGTACCCACCTCTACATGCGATGATGAAACTTCTCCTTTTGAATATTCATTCCCTACTCAAAATAAAGGTACCCACATCTCCTTGCTTGGGGGGCCCACAGCTTTGTGAAATTGTTCCCTATGGTCTCCTTTTACTTGCTGCATGCTACAAATAAAATTTTTCTTTGTATGACAACTACTTCTGGTATAGGTTTTGATTTTAACTCACCAAGGAGCAGACTTACTTTGGTCCAGTAACATAACCACCACCCTAATCAAGACACAGAATACATCCTTCATCCCAGAGTTGCCTTGTGCCTCTTTCCAGTCAATTCCCATCCAATCTCCAATCCTCTCCAACCACTTTCTGATTTGTATCACTATAGGTTAGTTTTGCTTGTTCTAGAATTTCATTTACATGGAATCCAACAGAATGACTTCTTTCATTCATATTCATAACGTATTTAGATTGATCTATGTTGTTGTGTGTGTCCTGTTTATTTCCTTTTTATTACTCAGTAGTATTCTATTGTATAAATATACTGCTATTTGATAATCCATTCTCCATCTGATGGATATCTGAGTTGCTTCCAGTTTGGGGACCTTACGAATAAAGTTGCTACGAACATTTTTATACAGGTTTTTGTGGACAAATGTTTTCATGACTCATAAAAAAAACCTGAGTAGGATTCCTGGGTCCTAGAGTAGATGTATGCTTAAAATTTCAGGTGTTCCACCCCCTTGCCCATAGTTGGTATTGCCAGTCTTTTTATTTTAGTCACTGTAATGATATCTCAGTTGGGTTTTAATTCCATTTCCATGATGACTAATGATGTTGAGCACCTTTTCATGTGCTTATTGGACATTCCTATATCTTCTTTTGTGAAGTGTCTGTTTTTAATGCCTTTCATCTGACTTTTTTATAACCTGCTTTATCCCCTTAAAGAAGCAGTTATCTGAGTTTGCTGCCTGAAAGAGTTCTGTGATGAAACAGATCAATTCAACCAACACATTTAGCCAATATAGCTTTCTATACTGGCCCAGTTTCACTGTTAAAAAGCAAATGCCCTTGCTCAAATAAATTGGTATGATGTCCCCAAAGTAAAATGCTTACTCTAGTATTTTATTTCCAACTCTGGGATATATGTATGTACTCTAAATAAGCAGTTTCACCACAAGCGCAACAACTGGAGGCTATGGTCTATTATAAATAAATAATGTTTTAAAAAAACAATCTATTTGCTTTTAAATGAACTCTGGTCTGGTGGAACATTGCAAATCAAAGGATTTCTATTCCCACAGAATGAGGCTGAGGCAATAAGTGCTTATAAATATATAAATGTGTTTATACATTTACGTGTATATAAATCAATGGGTCTTAAAACGCTGTAGAATGGTTGTTATGAAATAAACTGTAGGGTCTCATTAAAGGATGAACAAGGAAACTTTATTTTCACCCACTACAAAGTATTTCAATAAGGAATCAAGATCTTACAGAAAGGAAGTCTTGGATTTCTGAGAGAAGTTCACACCAATTCATCTAACTTTAATGTTGGATATCACCAGTGACACCAGATCCATCTTTACACTTAAGGACTAATCAGTTTGAATGCTTGGTTATTCCATCTTTTCTAGTGAAGACTTATTAATTGGTACTTTTATGTGCTGTAAGGAACTTAATCCTACTGAATGTAGTCATAAATGTGATGGTAGGATGTAGTACAATGGTCATCGGTTGTCTCATTTCACTTAAACTTAACCAAAAATATAATCTCTTTTCTTCCTGTGTATCTACTGCATCATGCTCACATTACAACATTTCAAAGTTTTCTGATTTTTACCTACTATTCTTATATTTGGACTTGACATTTTCTGTGTTTATGAGTAGTGATGCCAATCCGTTCCTGTTTCACAATAGTAACTTGCTTTATCTTGAGTAGTTTAGTTATATTATCCTAAGTCACCTAGACCAATGCTTCTTAAACCTTAATGTGCATAGGAATCACCTGAAGATCTTGTTCAATAGCAGATTCTGATTCAGTAGGTCTGGGGTGGAACCCAAGATTCTGCATTTCTAACCAGCTCTCTGGGGATGGCCTTTCTGCTCACTCAGGGATGCCACTTTACTAGCAAGGAGCTACAGAATAATCATAACCTTGTTGCTGTTCTGACTGATATTCAAGTGAAATTTACCATTACAGATTTTTAGCTATACAAATAAAACATTATGGCAGATGATGTACTTTCTCTACCCAATTGCCATCTCTTGTCCTCCAACCCCTAAGCACCTTCTGTTTGTTAACAGAATTTCTATTTTATTCAGGGCAGCAATCCAACAACCTTGGCTATTCTGCTCCCTTTGCTAAATACCAACTTCCCAGGGCTCCTTGCATGTAAGGGTGGCCGTGTGACCCAACACTGGCCAACGGGATGCAAAAGAAAGTCTCCTGGAAGCTTCTGGGAAAGATTTTATTTTTTTGGCTAAAAGAGACTGTGACACAGGAAACACTTCCCGCCCCCCCACCCCAAATCAAATTAAATCTCAAAAGCCAAGCACCTCACTGACACAGGCTGCATTAGTTTCCTAGGGCTGCCATAACAAATTATCACAAACTTGGTGGCTTAGAATAACAGGAATTTATTCTCTCACAGTTCTGGAGGCCAGAAGTCTGAAATCAACGTGTTGCCTGGGTTGGTTCCTCTCTCCTAGTTTCTGGTGGTTGCAGGTAATCCTTGGCATTCCTTGGCTTAAAGATGCATCACTCCAATCTCTGCCTCCAATTTCATATGGCCTTCTGCTCTGTGGGTCTCTCTGTATGTCTTCTCCTTTTCTGTCTTTTATAAGGATACCTGTCATTGGATTTAGGGCTCACTGTAATCCAGGATGATCTTATCTCGAGACCCTTATCTTAACGACATCTGCAAAGGCCCTTATTCCAAATGTCACATTCTGAGGTTCCAGGTAGACATATCTATTGGGGGAACCCCACTCAACCCACTACACACGTCTAATCTGTCTTTTTGGAGGGAGACCCTCCTGTAGCTCAGACTTGGACCCTGGGGCCTGTGAAATCCAGGACATTTGGGAAAGGGCTTCTTTTCAGTCTACTGTAGTCACTGTCCCTATGAAAGCAGGGAGTTCCTCTGGTGGAGCCACTCATTCCTTGCCAAGCTCAGTTTTGAGGATCCTCACAGTGACTCCTAAGGTACACATACTCTGTCCTCAAGTATCCCTGTGGCCCCGCTGTGAGAGGAGGAGAAAGTCCCTACCACTGCTCTTCCTTACCCCTTGGTCTTCCCAGCAAGCCTGGCTATATATTTGAGGGGCCCAGTGCAAAATGAAAATACAGGGCCCCTTGTTCAAAAATTACGAAGAATTTCAAGAGAGTAACAGCAGAGCATTAAACCAAGCACAGGGCCCTGTGCAACTGCGTGAGTCACTCACCCATGAAGGCAGACCTGCTTCCCAGTCTCCAAGAAGCCAACTATCCCTCTGGGTTTGGCCAAATCCATCAAAATTCTCCCCTCCACTCCCTTTCACTCTGGGAACATGAATGAAACATGGAAGCTCTCACCTCTCTTTAGGGCCTAGAGACTGGAACTCAGAATGCAGAGCCTGGGTAGACATAATAGAAGCAAGGAGAAGGTTGTCTTAGCAATTATCTTTCTTACGAGTCCACAGCATAAAAATCAGATGAGACACAAATTAATGTGTCAATAACTTGCTCTGTTACAAAAGGATGGTTAAAAAAAAAGCCACCTTCACATGTTCTGAGGATCCTGCAAAACATTAGGGTGGGTTTCGAAGTTAAAGAGAAAGAAAGAAACAACATAACAAAATAAAACAAAAACAATCTCCTACCAAAATACCACATTACTTTACCTTCTTAGTCCAATTTAAATGACTTTTTTTGAAGTTCTTAAATGTTCTATGGAATAGGGAAGTTAGTGACCAAATTCTTCTGGTTTATGTTTGAAAAACTGTCACCAAAGAAAATGTTAGCCTTGCAAAGCCAACCACAAGCTGAAATGCAAAAAGAAATGAGAACTAAGCAATTTAGGGTGTTAAAAGTAGAAAGTATAACTAGTAATAGTATCACCCTGTTTCCTGGGTTTTCATTTGCACTTCTTTCAGGAACATAAGTATGAAAAATATTGAGGATGTTAAAATTTTTTGAGATGATGGATTTTCTGAATTTGTGTTGTTATAACATTCTAAAGGAAACTGACAAAGTTTTCATTTTTTCACCTAAGTAATTATGTCTACATCTAATATGTTATGTCAAACTGAGTTTTGTTTCTCTTTGGGCTACAGAGCTATATATTTCTGCTTTCAGTATAAGTAACACTGGATTTTTCCCCACAAAG
The DNA here is from genome assembly GCF_041296235.1 of Equus asinus. Classification (NCBI taxonomy): domain Eukaryota; kingdom Metazoa; phylum Chordata; class Mammalia; order Perissodactyla; family Equidae; genus Equus; species Equus asinus. The sequence goes on along the minus strand of NC_091820.1, from coordinate 12,889,450 downwards.
TTTGCCATGCGGTTTTCAGAATTTCAAGTTTGTTGTTTTACGAAGTAAATAAAACAAAACATATACAATTTGAAAACGTTTGAGTTAGTCTCTTAATACACATAATCCTATAATTGTGTATAACAATGAAATAAAAGTTAATTTTTATCTCATGAGAAAAACTGCAAATATAAACACGTATATGAAAAATGCTTAATTCTACTAGTGCTTTACTAGTAGTAAATTATCCCATGAGAAAAATGTGTGAGCAGTAAATAAATATATGAAAAAGGCCTGATTTTACTAGTGATTTTTAAATGTACATTTTTCTTTCTTTTTGTACCCTTTTAACAACCTCTCCCTATTCCCCTCCCCCCCACCCTGGCCCCTGGCAACCACTTTTCTTTTTTTTTTTTTTAATTGGCACCTGAGCTAACATCTGTTGCCAATCTTCTTCTTCTTTTTCTTCTTCTCCCCAAAGCCCCCCACGTACTTAGTTGTATATTCTAGTTGTAGGTCCTTCTGGCTCTGCTATGGGGGATGCTGCCTCAGCATGGCTTGATGGGTGGTGTTACGTCCATGCCCAGGATCTGAACCGGTGAAACCCTGGGCAACCAAAGTGGAACGTGCAAACTTAACCACTTGGCCATGGGGCTGGCTCCAGGCAACCACTTTTCTACTCTCTATTTCCGAGTTTGACATTTTTTTTTAGATTCCACATGTGAGATACCATGCAATATTTGTTTTTCTCTGTCTGACATTTCACTTAGCGTAATACCCTCCATTGTTGTCACAAATGGCAAGATTTCCTTCTTTCTCATGGCTGAATAATATTCCACCGTGTATATATATACATTATCTTCTTTATCCATTCATCTTTTGACAGAAAATTAGGTTGTCTCCATATCTTGGCCATTGTGAATAATGCTGCAATGAACATGGGAGTGCAGCTATCTCTTCGAGATACTGATTTTATTTCCTTTGGATAAATACTCAGAAGTGAGATTGCTGGATCATATGGTAGTACTGCTTTTAATTTTTTGAGGAATCTCCATACTATTTTCCATAGTGGCTGTATCAATTTATATTCCCACCAACAGTGCACAAGGTTTCCCTTTTCTCCACACCATCACTAGCATGACAGCCATTCTAACAGGTGTGAGGTGATAGCTCATTATGGTTTTGATTTACTTTTCCCTGATGATTAGTGGTTTTGAGCACCTTTTTGTCTACCTGTTGGCCATCTAGATGTCTTCTAAAAATGTATATTAAAACAATTCATCCAAACATTCATCATCCAATAATTCTAGCTAAGAGACTCTAGAGATATAAATACAAGAAAGATATAGTGTCTACCTTTGAGGATCTCAGAGCCTACAAAAAAGGGAAACAGACATGATAACAAATAAATACTAAAGTTATGTCGGTGGAAAATTAGAAATCTGTATGTGGTTCTACAGGTTCCAAAGAAGAGAATGTTCAATTCTATCCTAAGGGCAGGGTGGACTTCCTTGAGGAGGGACACCTTTTCTGTTTTGAAAGATGTTCAAAAATCAATGGTAGACTAGTGTGTGAGACTCAGAGTGGGTGATTGTATTCCAGTTGCAGCAGTGGGAGCCACGACATAAGGTGAGAAACAGTAAGGTGTGTTCAGATAACTATAAAAAGCTCAGTTGCCTGGTATCCATGGTTTTGAGGTGGGGAAAAGGAGTAGAGTGAGATAATGTGGGGCAGGTAGTCATATGTCAGAGCTAAGGACTTTAAACTTTATCTCATAGGGACTCATAAGCCATGGGTTGGTCACTTGTATTTATTTCTTATCCTAGATCATCGTGATTCAGAGTGGCTATTATGGTCAATGATTACTGAGATAGACTGTTTGCAAACAGTTGCCATCATTCTCCTTTCTGTATCCATGGCACAGGTAAGTCCCCTTCTACTCTGACTTCAGGCTTGGCCGTGTGACTTGCTTTGGACAATGGTCCATTAATAAACGTGAAACTTGAAAGATATACAGATGGCCAATAGGCACATGGAAAGATGCTCAACATCACTAATATCAGGGAAATGCAAATCAAAACTACACTTAGATATCACCTTACACCCATTAGAACGGCTGTACTCACCAAGACAAAAAATAACAAACCTTGGAGAGGTTGTGGAGAAAAGGGAACCCTCATACACCTCTGGGTGGAATGCAAACTGGTGCAGCCATTATGGAAAACAGTATGGAGATTCCTCAAAAAATTAAAAATAGAAATACCATACGACTCAGCTATCCCACTACTGGGTATTTATCCAAAGAACTTGAAATCAACAATACAAAGAGACTTATGCACCCCTATGTTCATTGCAGCATTATCCACAATAGCCAAGACATAGAAGCAACTCAAGTGCCCAGTGACTGATGAATTGATAAAGAAAATGTGGTATATATATACAATGGAATACTACTCAGTCATAAAAAAAGAAAAAATCGTCCCATTCGCAACCACATGGATGGACCTTGAGGGTATTATGTTAAGTGAAATAAGCCAGACAAAGACAAACACCATACGATTTCACTCATTTGTGGAAGATAAACAAACTTACAGACAAAGAGAACAATTACCAGGTTCTGGTTACCAGGGGGAAGGGGGTTAGAGGGGGGCACAAGTGGTGAAGGAGCACATTCATATGGTGTCTGACAAATAATAATGTACAACTGAAATATCACAATGTTATAAACTATTATGACCACAATAAAAAAATAAAATAAACATGAGACTTGAAAAGTGTTTGCACTTTGGGGCTGTTCCTGGGAACCATGCAGCCATCACCATGTGAATATGTCCAGGCTAGCCTGTTGGAGACACATGATCAGTCTCCCCCGTCACCCCAGCCATCACCAACACCCACTCCAAATATGTGAGTGATGCCACGCTAGAACAATAGTTTCTCTTAATACATACTCATTAGGGAAAAATCAGAAAGATAGAAGGAAGGAAACATGTCATCCATAGTTGTACTACCTAGATATAACCATTATAAGCATTTTTAGGATCTTTATTTCCAATCTTTTTCTCTGTGCAGATTTATTTTCTATATGGTTATAATTCTATATGGACAATTTTGCATCCTGCATTTAAACTGTATTTAAAAAGTATGTTTTTTCATTTTTTACTCTTCAAAAGTACCATGTTTAATGACTGGATAATAGTCCATCCAGTGAATGAACCGTGATTTCTTAGCTGTTGTTGGGCACTTAGGTATACGCCACAATGAACCTACATAAGCATAAAGCTCTTTCCAGATTTAGGATTATTTGCTTAGAATATTCACATTAAGTAGGGTAATTGGATCAAAAGGTATGAATATCTTTTAGAGCCAATACATATCAACAACTTTCACAAAGGATTTCATACCAATTTACACACCCATCAACACTGAGTACTCATTTCACCAAAGCCTCAAAGGCCGCATAGAGTTTTCATTGTTGTTCATTTTGTTTTGCTTTCCATCTTTGTTAATTTTGGTGAGAAATGAATTCTGGTTTCCATTTTAATTATTTCTTCAATAATTAACAAGTTTGAAGAATTGGAAAGTCACACTTCCTAGTGCCTATCAGAGCACTGGGCTAGCTGATTTCTTAAAATAACTTTCTTCATATAATCCACACAATAGCTGCTTCCAAATTCCGATATAGGAAAGTACCTAGAAGTAGCTATCTGTTTGAATCCGTGTTTGCACAGCAATTTACAAAGACTGAGAAGATGTCAGTTGTCCATATCAAAGAATGGGCCTACCCACATGAAGATTATTGGTAGGAGGCCTAAACTTCCCCCAAGCTACCCCTTGGCAATGTCAAAAACCAGAGCCGGACAGTAATTAAAGCAGTAAAACAAATTTTATTCAAGACTACTGCAATAGACAAGAGACGTCAGTATAGAACGGGGCTCAGTTCTGAATATGGCATGGGCAAGTGGGAATCTATAGCCAAGGAGCAGGATGGGGGTAGTGGATGGAAAATTACTAAGAAGAAACATCAAGAGTAAGGGGGATTCTGGTTAAACAGACCTAACAAGACTCCTTGCTGAAGACAGGCCAAAGTGATCGGACATCACCTGGGAGATGGTGGAGGATGAGGAACCTGATCAGATATCAAAGGGGATCAGATATAGAGGATGGGGACTTGTAGCTAAACAGACTTAGTGGGGTTCTTGCTAAATTGGATTTTACAAGGAAGTGCACAGATGGGCCTAGGAGAAGGTTTAGGAGCCTGACTAAAGTTTGGTCAAGCAAAGAATCTTTGTCAGCATCACCAGGGAATTCACACCACAATATTGTTCCAATTTACAGATGAATACCCTAAGCCTTGGGGATTGTTAGGAAACTTCTAAAGAATTCCATGGATATACAAATATCAGAAAATGCAAATAGGACATCGGAGCAGGGTGGATGGGGTTCCTCAGTTCATAGAACAAAAATCAAATGAAGTAGCAAGAAGGATAACACGTCATTACAAGATTTTTCTTGTATATCTCAAATACAACCACTTCTCACATCTCTACTGCTGCCACCCCAGATCAAACCACATCATGCTCACCTGGACCACCACAGTAATCTGCTAACTAGTTCCCTTCATCCCACCCAGGTTCCTCTACGGTCTATGTTCCACACATCTCCTAAATATTTCAGCAATCGTCATGTTCCTTTCATTCATTTGGCAAACAAGGAAACTTGCATAGGTAATTCTGGTCAACCTCCTCCCACAATGCTTTAGTTCCTGCAACCCCAAGGGAAAAAAAGAATTAAAAGTGTGTGAGCCCAAGCTGACCCATTCCCTGCCTGTAGGACTTGGGCCTTGCCTATGCCTGGATGGGAAAAGCAGCCTGATCATTGTCTTGGCTACCCTAAATAGTCTCCCTCACTCTCACTGCTCAATTCCCAGCCTGCCAGATGGAGGGAAAAGGCTTCATTTTGCTTTTCACTCCATAAATCTTTCTTTTTTAAAAGATTTTATTTTTCCTTTTTCTCTCCAAAGCCCCCCCAGTACATAGTTGCATACTTTTAGTCGTGGGTCCTTCTAGTTGTGGCACATGGGATGCTGCCTCAGCATGGCTTGATGAGCGGTGCCATCTCCGTGCCCAGAATTCGAACCGGCGAAACCCTGGGCCGCTGAAGCAGAGCGCACGAACTTAACCACTCAGCCACAAGGCCGGCCCCTCACTCCATAAATCTTAAGTAGCCGCTATGGGACAGGTGCCGTGCTATTTACTAGGGACAGGATGGTAAACAAGACACAAATGGTCCTAGTATTTTGGAGCTTACATTCTAGCAAGGGATACTGACAAAACAAGTAAATAAAGAGAAAGCTGACACCGTGTGATAAACACTAGGAAGAAAGCAGAGTGTAATGTTAAATTAGAAAGTAAAAGGGAGGAGGCTGACTTAGATTGGGTGCTTAGCAAAGGTCTCCCTGAGAAAATGACATTTAAGCTGAGATTCGAAGAAAGAGAAGGCGGGGTGGGGTTAGGGTGTGGAGAGGCAGAAAAACAGTGATGTTCAAAGTCCCTGAGGTGGAACAAAACATCAGCAAGTTCAGTAAATTGAAAGAAGACCAGAATCTTCTTGGTGCACACTGAGCATGGAAAGTGCCTGTGAGATGCTCGAGTCCAATTATGTAAGGCCTTCGAGACTATGGTAAGGAGTTTGAATTTTATTCAAGGCGCAATGGCAAGATATTGAAGAGTTAAGTAGGGAAGAGAAATAATCAAATATCTCTTGATAGTTTGTGGGAAATGGATTGAATGGTTAAGGGTGACAGTGGGAAGACTAGCTAAGAGGCCGTGACTCTGGTCATTGAGAGATGATGGTGATTGGGACTGGGCTGGTGGCCACAAAGATGGAAAGAACTAGAGGGATCTAAGGATATATTTTGGAGGTAGGATCAAAGGAAATTGCTTTAAAAAATCCACTTTCATCAAATAGTAATAGACTCATTTGTTGCATTAATAATAAAAAAATTAAATATCCCTAGATCAACATCACAAAAATATATGTAAAGAGAATTTTAGAAAGAAAAATTAAGTTAAATTGCCATTTGTGATTTAAAGAAGTTATTCTGAAGGACTTAGATGAAATATGATATTAAAAAATCTGTATGAGGGCTAGCCCCAGTGGCCTAGTGTTTAAGTTCAGCATGCCCGGCTTCAGCAGCCCAGGTCCGGTTCCCAGGTGCAGACCTACACTGTTTGTTAGTTAGACCTACACCATGCTGTGCTGGTGGCCAACATACTAAAAAAAATAGAGAAAGATTGGCATGGATGTTAGCTCAGGGCAAATCTCTCTTGGCAAAAAAAAAAAAAAAAGAAAAGAAAGAAAAAAAACCCTGTATGAACCGTTGTATAAATGCCATCAGATTTGGAAAAACACATCATTCTAATTCACCTGAAATGGAAAAAAAGTTATATTCAGGCCCTTATAATTGGATGACTGATGACTCACTAAATGTTTAATCATTTAAAAACATTCTTTCAAAAGAAATTGCTGATGGATTAGATGTAGAAGGTAGAATCAAGATTGGCTCCTAGGTTTCTGGTTGAGCAATTGGTTGGTATTGACTTTTAATGAGATAAGGACAACCGAGCGGGGCATGAGGTAAAGGTTGTACACAGGGATTAAAAGTTCAGTTCCGGACATGTTAAGTTTGAGACGGGCTTTGTCTTCTTGACTCTGAATAAGGTAAACACAAGATGCTTCTTGATGAAAAGAAACGTGACCTACATTGACACAACACCAAATTGAGAATTAATGACAGAGGGGGAAAAAGAGGGAAATGTGTAAAAGATTGTCCCAAAATAAAAGCACCCAAAACTGTTGTGCTTCTTAGAGAATTTATCTGAAGCTTTCAAATAATAACACAAGAGGTAGGTATAGGATTATTGCTCTCTTATAGATGAGTAAATGAAAGGAACGAAACTTAAAAACTCATCTAAACTACACAGCTAATAAAGAGAGAAGTTAGCATTGTATAAATTGTAATAACTTATGGTAAAAGTAGGAAAAGATTACCTTATTTTTCTGTGACCTTGTGTCAGACCATAAGTTATTGTCCCCAGCTCCAAACCAGTCCTCCTGTATTCTGGCTGATGATGCCAGGGCTTGGGACTCTGCAAACCACATCTCTGCCAGTAGGGGGAGCGGGAGTGAGAGAGGGAGCTTGAGACTGTCAGGCTGGAAAAGGAGGAAGAGACTTGCTTTTCCCTATCTGCTCCCCACACTTTGGCAGCAGCAGTTCCTTCCCACAGCAGCAGCTGAACCCAGCTGGCAGCTTTTTCAGCATTTGCAGAGCCAGCTTCATTGTCACTGCACCTCAGCTGCAGAGACAGCAGCCCCAGTAAGCAGTGCCCCTCTCCTGAGATCTGGGTCCCAGTCCCCACCTCTAAGTTTCTAGGTTTTAATAAGTCCAACCTCTTCCTTTTGTTCACTCAGCCATGATACCTTAGAGTTCTCTTTTTACTCTTTCATAGTTTACAATTCTTTGCATTAAATTCTTTTAAAAAAATTATAACCTATTTATTTTAGAATTGAATACAGAGTTATAGGATGTCCCCTCCACAGTGATTTTCCTAGAGTATCCTAACGCAAAGGGATAACTACAATTTTTCAAGAAAATGTATCATACAAAAGTTTTCTTGGGGCCGGCCGGGTGCTGCAGCGGTTAAGTGCGCACGTTCCGCTTTGGGGGTCTGGGGTTCGCTGGTTCGGATCCCAGGCGCGGACATGGCCCCGCTTGGCAAGCCATGCTGTGGTAGGCGTCCCACATAAAAAGTAGAGGAAGAGGGGCATGGCTGTTAGCTCAGGGCCAGTCTTCCTCAGCAAAAAGAGGAAGATTGGCGGCAAATGTTAGCTCAGGGCTAATCTTCCTCAAAAAAATAAAATAAAATAAAATAAATTTAAAAAAACTTTTCTTTTGCTCAATTGATATAATACAACTTGATTTGGATTCCACACATAAGGAGAGCCCTGTTCCAGGTAACTATTGTTTTTCCTCCAGAACTCATTTATTTTGCATAACTGAAACTTTGTACCCTTTGACCAATACCTCCCCCTATCTCCCTCCCCCAGCCCCAGGTAGCCACAGTTCTCCTCTCTGCTTCTATGTGTTTGACTATTTTATGTTCCACATATAAGTGAGATCATGCAGTATTTGCCTTTTGTTTAAGTAACTGGTGTGGTTTCTGTCTCCTGACTGACCCTGGCTGATGTAGGCCTGAAATATGAAAATTACCAGCCAATGTCACTTATGACTACAGATGCTAAATCCTAAATAAAATTTTAGTAAATTCAGCAGCAAAATGGTTAGAGGCACAACCTGCAGCCATGAAATGGATCGTCCTGGTGGAGGAGACCTAATTAGCTAAGCCATTTATTTAATAGATTCTTTTTTAAAAAAATTATTTTATTGATGTCTTATTGGCTTACAACTGTGTAATTTCAGGTGCACATTATTATATTTCAGTTTCTGTATAGACTGCATCGTGTTCATCACCAATAGTCTAGTTTCCATCCGTCACCATACATATGTACCCCTTTGCCCCCTTTCACCCTCCCCCCACCTCCTTCCCCTCTGGTAACGACCCGTCTATTCTTTGTATCTATGTGTTTGTTTATCTCCCACATATGAGTGAAATCATATGATATTTGTCTTTCTCTGTCTGACTTCTTTCGCTTGCCATAATATCCTCAAGATCCTTCCATGTTGTCCAACATGGCACGATTTTTTTTTTATGGCTGAGTAGTATTGCATTGTATATATATACCACATCTTTATCCATTCATCCATTGATGGGCACTTGGGTTGCTTCCACATCTTGTCTATTGTGAATAATGCCACGATAAACACAGGGGTGCATATATCTTTTGGAATTACTGATTTCATGTTCTTTGGATAAATCCCCAGTGGTGGGATGGCTGGATCATATGGTATTTCTATTTTTAATTTTTTGAGAAATCTCCATACTGTTTTCCATAGTGGCTGCACCAGTTTGAATTTCCACCAGCAGTGTATGAGGGTTCCCTTATTTTCCACATCCATTTAATACATTCTTATGGAGCACTGCATATATGCAAGACACAGTCAGGAACAGGCCACAAGACTGGGAGAAAATGTTTGCAAATCATATATCAGATAAAGGATTTGTATCTAGAACATATAAATAACTCTTACAACTCAATAATAAGAAGCCAAATAACCCAATTTAAAACTGGGCATGGGGCCGGCCCCGTGGCCGAGTGGTTGAGTTCGCGCACTCCGCTTTGGCGGCTCAGGGTTTTACCAGTTCGGATCCTTGGTGTGGACATGGCACCACTCATCAGGCCATGTTGAGGTGGCGTCCCACATGCCACAACTGGAAGGACCCACAACTAAAAATACACAACTGCGTACCAGGGGGCTTTGGGAAGAAAAATGAAAAATAAAATCTTTAAAAATAATTAAAAAGTTAAAATGGGCAAAAGGGGCTGGCCCTGTGGCTGAGTAGTTAAGTTTGCACGGTCCGCTGCAGCAGCCCAGGGTTTTGCCGGTTCAGATCCTGGACACGGACATGGCACCTCTCATCAAGCCATGCTGAGGCAACATCCCACATAGCACAACTATAAGGACCCACAACTAAAAATACACAACTGTGTACCAGGGGGCTTTGGAGAGAAAAGTGAAAAATAAAATCTTTAAAAATGGGCAAAAGATCTGAATAGACATTTCACCAAAGGAGATAAATGAGTGGCCAATAAGCACATGAAAAGATCCTCAATATCATTAGGGAAACTCAAATTAAAACCAGAAGGACATAACACTTCACACCCTTAAGAATGGCTATAATCAAAAAGACAAACAATAAGTGGTTGGTGAGAACATGGAGAAGCTAGATCCCTCATAGATTGCTGGTGAGAATGTGAAAAGGTATAGCCACTTTGGAAAACAGTTTGGTAGTTTGGTAGTTTATTAAAAAGTTAAACATAAATTTACCATATAACCCAGAATTCCACTCCTAGGTGTGTACCCAAAACAAATTAAAACATATTTATACCAAGACTTGTATTCAAATGTTCATAGCTGCATTATTCATAATAGCCAGAAATTGGAAATAACCCAAGTGTCCACCAACTGGTGAATGGATAGACAATGAACTGAGCTACAGTTCATTGAAGAAAGCTGGATGAATCATTGGTTCTTTCTCTTTATTTACCAGCCTTAAAAATAATCATTTGGGGGCCGGCCCTATGGCTGAGTGGTTAAGTTTGCGTGCTCTGCTTTGGCGGCCCAGGGTTTGGCCAGTTTGGATCCCGGGTGCGGACATGGCACCACTCATCAGGCCATGCTGAGGCAGCGTCCCACACAGCACAGACAGAGGCACTCACAACTAGAATATACAACTGTGTACTGGGAGGCTTTGGGGAGAAGAAGAAGAAAAAGAAAAAAAAAAGATTGGCAACAGTTGTTAGCTCGGGTGCCAATCTTTAAAAAAAAAAATCGTCATTTGATTTTCCAACATTCACCAAAAATGACCAATAAATTGTGTTCCTTTTTTTGAGTAATCATGATGAATTCATTGATTGATGAATATTTGATGTGTTTATTTTCTATCCTTAATAGCTTTCAAATTGATACATATTCATGTAAAATATAGAGAAGAAGAAAAAAGTCATCCATAATCATATGCACCAGAGGCAACTGCTGTTAACATTTCGGTTTGTTTCCTTCTGGTCTTTTTTCTATACATATAGTTTTATTGGGTGAGAATGTACTAGATTCCAAATATTTCAGCATTTCTTCAACACAAATGTGAACACAGCCATGTGCTAGAAAGCTCTAGGGAAAGGGCTGAAGGCCATTCTCTGTCCTTCCAAGAGCTCAGCGCAGTGGTCCTGTCATCTTAACTTGACAATAATACACAATCACTTTCCCATGAACCCTGTGCAGTCTAGCAGGGGAGAAACTATGAATATAAATAACTATAATTCAAGGTAAAAAATATTAAGCAGCATGAAAGGAAAGTTCTATGGGAGTTGAGAGGAAGGAGAGATGATTTCTACTGATCGTGCCACCTTCCCAGGTCGCTGCCTTCCCAAGCTGAGTCACCTCTGCTCTGTGGTATCTCTTAAGATGTTACTATGATTACCTAAACAAGAAAAGAAAGACTAGATCAGTTCTTCTCCTTGGCCATACATTACAAGCATCTGGGGTGCTTTTAAAGATTGCAGGCTCCATTGCAGACCAATTACGTCAAAATTTGGGGGGAGAGACCCAAGCATCAGCATTTTAAAAAAATTCCCCAGATGATTCCAATGTGCAGCCAAGGTTGAGAAATTGACAAACTATTACTGTGTCCAAAGCCCTATGCTAAATTCTATGCAGTGCTGTGAAAACCATAAAATGCACGCCTGTGTATGGAGGCACTTCACTTTTTAATAACATGCTATTCTTATATAAATTTTCCTTGTGCATTTCTGTCCATTCAAGCAATTAAAGATAAACAGGTTAGTCATTTGAATTCATAACTGTTTGTACCTTATTAATTGCCCACTCTAATGGAACTAGTGGACTTAAGATATAAATGGGAACTGCAAGTTCAAAGTTATTAAAAAGTTAATGATTTATCCTGCCCCCTGTTGTTGCAGAAAGATGACTATTTGATAACATTCATGTTTATTTTGAAAGCAAAAGAGATGCCTGCTCTAAAGAACGATTCCAAACTTCATTCCCTCCATCTAGAAGTCTAAAATTATAACTGCCTTTAAAAAAAAATTTTATTGTGAAATAATTTCAAACTTACAGAAAAGTTGCAAAAATAGTACAAAGAAATCCCATATATCCCCTTCACCCAAATTCATCGATTGTTAACATTTTACCACATTTGCTTTATCATTCTCTCTCCACCGACAGATGATAGATATAGGCAGATAGATGTAAATAGATATAGTTTTCATCCTATGAGTTTATCATGCCCCTTTACCTCCTAAATACTTCAGAGTATATTTCCCAAGAACAAAGGTATTCTTTTACATAACCAATAGTTCATTGATAAGAATCAGGATTTTTTTTATTTATTTATTTATTTTTGCTGAGGAAGAGTCACCCTGAGCTAACACCTGTTGCCAGTCTTCCTCTACTTTGTACATGGGTTGCTGTCACCACTGCATGGCTGACAAGTGGTGTAGGTCTGCACCTGGGATCTGAACCCATGAACCCAGGCTGCCAAGACAGAGTGCACTGAACTTAACCACTATGCCACCAGGTCAGCCCCCAAGAATCAGGAAATTTAATGTTGATATAATACTATTATCCAATCTATAGTTCATATTCAGATTTTTCCCACTGTCCCAATAATGTCCTTTCTAGCTCTTTTTTGCAGTCCAGGGCCCAATGCAAGAGTACTATGCCTGGCATTTAGCTGTCATGTCTCTCCAGTCTCCTTTCATCAGAAAGCCTTCCTTGGCCTTCTTTTTCTTGACATTGACAGTTGTGGAGTGTAGGCCAGTTATGTTATGGAACGTCCCTCAGTCTGGGTTTGTCTGATGTTTTCTCATGATTAGATTGAGCTACACATTTTTGAATGGGAATACCACATAAGAGATCTTGTGTCCTTCTCGGGGTACCACATTAGGAGGCTCATGAAGTCAGCTTGCCTCATTGCTGGTTAGCTTCGATGACTTGGTTAAGGTAGTGTCCGGTGCCTGCCAGTTTTCTCCCTTGTAAAGTTACTAATTTTCACCTTGTAATGTCATTTTGGGGGACTTGCAAGGCCGGGACTAAGATGAGGTGAGCGAGGCACTGAGGGCACACAACGTCAGCAGACACTCTAAGGGGCATGCAAGCGCTAGTCCAGCCTCTGATGGGGTGACACTATTCTCCCTTTTTGAAAACACCTTGCTACACAAGCAATTCATCTGCCATCTCTTAGCAAGTTGAGGAGGTGAACTTAAAATTATGGTACCAAATTTGAAAAATAAAATTGAAATCAAATTCTGACATCAAATTTCATCTAATGAGAAGAGGAAGCAGGAGGCGCAATCCAGGTGGATGGGGATAAAAGGAATAAAAGTAGAGCAAGTGAGAAAAGGTCTGTCGGGCAAAACATCACTGGTGCTCGGAGCAGAGGGTGCGGGTCAGGATTACTGTCAGGCCTCCTAACCAGACCCCCGAAGCCCATCTCTGCCCCCCTTCAGTCTATCTCAACATGGAAACCTGAGCCTGCTTTTAAAACCCGAAGGGCCGTCACTTTAATCCTCTTGCTCTCAGAGTGAAACGCTAATCGCTCACCAGGCTCTGCAGAGCCACCCCCACCTGCCTTTGTGACCTCTTCTCCCACCAATGCCACAGCTCACTGAGCTTCTCCGCTAGAACAAAGCAAGCTCACCCCACCTCGCCTCAGGGACCTTGTGCTAGTTCCCTGGCCTGGGACATTGTGTCCCAGATAGCCATGAGGCTCCCTCCCTCCCCTTCTTCAGATTTCTGCTCAACGTCCTCAGTGAGGCCTTCTCTGACTACCCCAAAGACTCCTCCCTGCTCGCTCCCACTCCCTGTCTCCCTTCTAGCCATCTGACGTGCAGTGTGTTTCTGTGCTTTATCTACTCCACCCCACCACAATGCAAACTGTACCAGGGTAGGGATTTTTGTCAGTTTTGCTAACTTCTGCATCTCCAGTCCCTAGAACACACCTGGTACATAAGAGCTCAGTAAATATTTGTGTGTGTGTGTGTGTGAGAGACAGAGAGAGAGGGAAAGGAGATCAGATAAGGTTGAGAGGTAGGTTGGAACTCGATGCTAGTGACTCTGTAACAGAATGGATTTATCACGTAGCTTAAGGAAAGATCCTAGCAACCTGTTTACATGGCCATATGTTTAAATTTGCAGAAGGAAAATGCTTAAACTGCAATCAGTTAAAACATCATCTCTTTCCATTCCAGTGTCCCCTCCCTCACACTTCCTGTAGTGGTTTTGTCCTGCATTACCTTAGCTAAGCTGGTACTGTGTTCTCTTTCCTGTATGGTTACAGGTTAGCGTTGGCCACTAGAGACATTTTGTGGGAGGCAGATGTGAACCACAGTCATATTTCTGAAGCTCTGAGGGTTAGTCCAGGGTGCCAGGCACTGTGGCAGCTTGCATGCAGTATCACTGATCCGATCCCCCACTTAGACGGCACTGGGCATTACTCAGGCCCGCAGCCCCTTTGGCTGCTGCCAGATCTCCTCCTTCCCCTCAGCTCTCCTTCCCAACTGCTGGTCCAGCTGACCTATAGCAACTTTGGGCTCAACAACAGACAGAGGCAGCAGCTCCCACAGCTGCCAAAGATCTACCCTATAATGAGACCCTTACTCTCTACCACTAATGGCAGTTCTGCTTCTCTGATGAACCTTGATACACTTCCCATCGTGCTCGGTGGCATTGGGGTGGTCACAGACGTTTTGGGGACCCAGCTAAGGGGAAGTTGAGTTGGAGATAATTTTGCTGGGATTCAGAGAGATATATTTAAATGGTTTGCAATCACTTCCATGAATGGTTAAGTCATTGTTAGCCATCCCAAATAGGAATGGCTCCCAGGAATTTCCTATGACCCACTGCCAAACGACATATGGCAATATGATCACGTCTTAGGGCACCTGGCATGAAAAGTACGTGGGTAGTGGACAAGAAACGAGGCTTCAAACGTACAGAGCCAGAAGCAAGTCTGTAGAAAGTCTTTCCAATCGTATTATGTAATTTTTTTCAGATTTTATAATGTTGCTGGTATTTACCAGCTTTTCAATATTTGTAATTTATTATTTCTTTTTTCATTCCAAATAATTATTCACTTTTGTAACTAATGTTGTATTATTAAGTTTGTATTATTGTTCTTAAAGAGGGCCCCCAAACTGCATAAGCTTCAGGACCCATGAGACCTGGATCATCTCCTGCTTTTAAATATCAAGCTGGAGAAGTTGGCTTCTCTCCCGGAGGCAATCGGGAACCATCACAGGATTATGGCAGAAGAATGGAATAATCAGACCCGTACTGAGAGGCAGTATGCTAGAGCAGAATCACATTGGCTCATGAGAGGTAAGTGCTAAATTTTCAGGAATTTTACAAAGTGGTTCATATCACATCAGAAGCTTAAAGTCAGCTACTGTAGGAGTATTTACACCACAGAAATTGGCAAATGCTACAAATCAGGCCTCCTTCCACCCCACCCCCAGAGAGCCAGATGTTAAACTGATGCCAACACACCACTGGTACCAAGTGATTTCCTTGGTCATAAATCTTCAAGAGAAAATATACCCGGAATTAATTTACTCTCAAGGTAGCTGATAGAAACAGGGCGTAGGGAGTGCAGAACAGATAGAGGCCATCACAGAGGAGACAGAGCTTAGAAGCTTTGAGTACCTGAAGAAGAGAAACCAAGAAAAAGGATGGGAAACTCTCAAGACAAACAAAACTGCACCCGCCCCCCACCTTTGCCTAAGATGACTCCTGCTGCTCTTCAGTGGGGCTCGGGGAGGGGGGTGCGGGTCACTGCAGTGGAGATTTTTGAATTTGTGTGTTGCATGCCATGCCTCGGCCTCTTAGGGAAGCACTGATTATGACATATGCAATTTGATACTCTAAACTGGATTTAGAATCACAATAGGTCATTGTCTTTGCCTCTGGGGCAATTTCAAAATGTATATTAAAATAAAGATAAATATTTTCACTGATATTCTAAAATCATACAGATCATATTTCATCTAGTCTAAGGTGTCATGATTATGATACACCATTCTTCTATGTATAAAACTAAGAAAAAATGCTGCCAACTATACTGTGATGTGCCATTGACCATCAGATGAAACCTGATGTTAAAATGTGAAAAAAATGTGAATCTCAGAATCAGTGAAATATGAAATAGCCCTTGTAAATCTCCTAGGCAAAAAGCATTGTTTGAGAAATGAGGAAATTCTAGCTCTGGAAAGGCAAAACCATCTACTTAAGGTCATAGGTCTAGTTAGTGACAGAGTTGGAAATGGAACCCAGTTATCTCCCTGCCTCGATCAGAGCTCACAGTGATAGAGAGTTTCATACATCAGAGATGGTGATAAGGGTTAGTCTGGAGGTTCCTTCCAACTAGGAGAACATGATGTGCTAAAATGTATGACTCATCCTCAGATAAATCAGAAAATGCTATATAAGACAGAATGATAGCATTTATTAAAAAGGCCCCCATACCAAGCATTGGTTCCTGTTATAGATTTCCAGTGTCTATAATAGTGCCAAGCTGATATATTTATCAGCACATTGTAGGTTCTCAAAAAATATTAGATGAGTATATCTGGCTCGATGACTATCTCAATGACTTTGGGTCAGTTACTTCATCTCTCTGGAGTCTGTGTCTTCATTCATAAAATGGGCATACTAATATCCATCTCTCAGGTGCATAGTGAGGGTCAAGTGAGATGGGTATATAAGTACACTTTGCACAGTAGCTGGCCAACGGTGGGAACATCAATGTTAGTTTCCTTCACCTCTTAAGTCATTGTTGTTAGATCCAAAGTCGTTTAAATGCCAACTTCATAAAGCCATTCATAAAAACCAATATTCCCATAGAGTCTAGTGCTCTAGACTTGTGCAGTCCAATACGGTAGCCACTAGCCACATGCGGCTATTTAAGTTTATAATTAAATTAACTAAAATTTAAAACGTTTCCTCGGTCGTCTTAGCCACATTTCGAGAGTTCGATATCCACATGTGGCTAGTGGCTGATGTACTGGACAGCACAGATACAGAACATTTCCCTCATCACAGAAAGTTCTATTGGACAGTGCTGCTCTACACTAATGAGAGTACAGCACTGCTCATGGTTTTTCCCTTAACCTAAGTAAAGATCGTCCCTAACATTTTATACCAAACTTCACTTGATTAATGTATTTGTGCGCCCTCCTGTGGCTGGAGATGGAAACTAGTGTGTGTCTGACGTGAAGCAGCTTATTTATTAAAAGGATAGTTTAGAAATCTTTAGTAATCTGATCGCTAGAAAGAAAAGTAACATAAAACAGTATATGCATTTTGAATTCTCTAGAGACTATGTACTAAACAAAATCCCTTTGAGAAGGTCTGATCGTGTACTCATATCATTCCTAAATCTCGGTATGTTAACTACCTATGCTTGTGAGATAGACACCCTGTTTAAACAAAGGACAGTACTATCTAAGTGTTTAAAAGTGAGGAGAGACAAGCAGGATTATTCGATGAATAATCCCAGGAGTTCTCTCAGTGGCAGCCGGCAACAAACAAGCTGGAACCTGTGGCTCCCTCAGTGTGGATTGAGGTAGGGTGGGGACTGCTAAACTGAGACTCAACTTCCCATTGGATGAAGGGGACGCCTGTTTCTGGGTGCCGGGCATGTGGCTCTTCCCAGCACTTCCCTACACAGCTGGCATCGAAGCTCTCAGCTTGCTTGGTGTCTGATCCCAAAAGTTTATTCCCCACCTCCCCACTCACCAGTGCCAGGCCATTCTCAGGCTTGCACAATAAAAATGGAGGAGATGGCAGGGTGGGGCCTCCCCTGGAGCAGTCGGTGCCCAAGTTCAGCAGCCCCACCCGAGTACCCTCTCCACAGGATGCAGAGAGCATGGGGGGCCTGAGCAGCAGCTGACCCTTCTGCCCGGGATTCCAGTTTCACCAGTGCCACTCTTGGTGTGGGGGGAAAAAATCAAAACCCTTTGTAAAGGTTTATTTTTTCTGAAGACAACGTTAATATATCATTTCCACCAAAAAAAGAAAAAAAAGAAAATCAGACAGCTTCTCGGTTGGTGAACACGTGGAGATACTGGGAGGGTGAACCCCTGGGAGAGGGCATGGAAGGTCTGTGCACCTTCCCCATACCTTGCCCTGTGCATCTCTTCCATCTGACTTCCTGAGTTATATCCTTTTATAATAAAATGGCAATCTATAAACAGATTAGTCCTACACTCAACTAACACTTCCAGATTATAGAAAAGCATAGAAAACTCTCTAATTCATTTTATGAGGACAGTACAACCCTGAAATCCAATCTTGAAGAATATAGTGGGAAAAAAACCAACAGAAGACCAAGGTGCTAGATGAAAATCTATAAATAAAATAATAGCAAACAGAATTCACGAATACATTAATAGAATCATTCACCATGACCAAGTAGGATTTAGCCAAGGAATATAAAGACTTTTGTTTATCAGATCATTTTATTAAAAAATAAATAAAATCTTATAGATTTAAAAAAATCAGAAAACAGAGAGAAGTATTAAGAAAAAAGAGAGATCACCAGAATCCTGCCACCTAAAGAAAACCACTTACTAATATAGCAAAATACAAGATTGCACTACACATTGTGTCATCCTCCCCCCACCCCTACTCCACTCCTCCATCTCCCCCCGACACACTAGTTTACTTAGCTTTAAAAGATGCGCAGTAAGCAATGCAGTAACCAAAAAGTAGCTACCTCCTGGGATCTGGCCACGTGGTCAGGCACAGTTTTCAGGTCCGTCCACCACACCGAGCACGTTCAGTTGCAAGCGTTAGATTGAACCCGGTGCAGAGTACTTCAACTCAGGGCAGCCACCAATTGGATTCAGCAGCTACTCGTACACTACGCTTGATGCATTGTCTCTGCGAGTAAGTGCCAAGTCACATCCCTCCTAGTGCAGCTGCAACTCATCAATCAGGGGTTGCACAATGAATGTTTTTGAAAACCAGGTACAAGCTGACCCGCTAACATTCCACATTTATCTTAGCTCACTACATTCTAGGAAGCAAATACCCATAGTGTTGCTTTTTCTTTGCTTTTTAAAAAAATAGCTTTATTGAGATATAATTCACATACCGTACAATTCATCCATCTAAAATGTACAACTGACTGGGTTTTAGTATATTCACAGGTTTGTGCAACTATCACCACAATCTAATTTTAGAACGTTTCATCCAAAAGAAACCCTGACCCATTAGCAGTCACTCCCAATTTTCCCCCAAACCTCCCAGCCAAAGGCAATTGCTAACCTACTTTGTGTCTCTAATGGATTTGCCTATTCTGGACATTTCATATAAACGGAATCATACAAAACATGGCTTTTTATGCCTGGCTCCTTTCACTAAGCGTAATATTTTTAAGGATCATCCATGTTTTAGGATGTATCAGTACTTCACTTCTTTTTATTGCCAAATAATATTCCATTGCATGGATATACCACGTTTTATTTATCCATTCATCAGTTGGTAGACATCTGGGTTGTTTCCACTTTTGGGCTATTATGAATTATGCTGCTATGAACATTCCTGTACAATTTTTTGTATGAATACATGTTTTCATTTATCTCAGGTACATACCTAGGATTGGAACTGCTGGGTCATGTGATAACTCTGTGTTTAATCTTTTGAGGAACTTTTCTAAAGTGGCTGCACCGTTCCCACCAGCAATGTTTGAGGGTTCTAGTTTCTCCACAGCCTTGTCAACACTTGTTATTGTTTGTCTTTTTTTATTATAGCCATTCTTGTGGGTACGAAGTGGCACCTTGTGGTTTTTAATTTGCATTTCCCTCTTCATGTGCTTGTTGGTGATGGGGTTCAGGACATGCTACCCCAATTTACTATTCTTAACTCATTCCCTTTTATCTTATCACATTTTTCCACAACACTCTACTCTTCATCAAACCTAGCATAAAAGCACTCAGGTTAAACCCCTTCTTCAGGACTTCATTTCTTTATGAAGGCTCCTGTGCCACAGAAAACAAATAAATTTGTATGACTTTCTCTTGTTAACTTGTCTTTTGTTACAGGAGCCCCAGTCAAGAACTTAGAAGGGCAGAGTGAAAATTATTTTTCCTCCCTACATTGGCCATTTGTACGTCATCACTGGAGAAACGTCTATTCAGATGCTTTGCCCATTTTTAAATTGGGTTGTCTTTTATTATTGAGTTGTATGAGTTCTTTATATATTCTGGATACATTCCCTTATCAGATATACGAGGTCTAAAAATTTTCTCCCACTCTGTAGGTTGTCTTTTCACTTTCTGGATGGTATCGTTAGCAGCACAGTTTTCTGATGCATTTTGATGAAGTCCAGTTTATCTTTTTTGTCACTTGTGCTTTTGGTGTCATATCTAAGAAATCACTGCCTAATCCAAAGTCATGAAGATTTACTCTTATGCTTTATTCTGAGAGTTCTATGCTGTGAGTCCTCCAACTTGGTTCAAGATTGTTTTGGCTTTGCTGGGTCCCTTGACCTTCCATATAAACCTGAAAATCAGCCTATCAATTTCTGCAAAAAAGTTAGCTGGGATTGTGATAGTGATTACACTGAATCTGGAAATCATCACTCATACTGTTTTATAACCTGCTTTTTTTTCAGTTAAATATATTGTGGACATCTTTCCATTTCAATAATTACAGAGTATCATGATCTTTTTCTTAAGTAACAATTCAACAAATATTTATTAAACAATTACAAGACATGAGGTGGTCTGGTTGCTGGTTATACCCAGGTGAATCAGGCACGTATCCCACCTGTAAAAAGGAGCTTTCTACCTGAGAATGGAAATAGGACATGAACACAAAGAACTATATTCCAAGTATGAGAGAGATATCAATAAAATGCTACCAAAAAAAGATTATTTGCAGATATGAGGAAGAAGGTAAGGCTTCCATGTACATATAGTCATTTAGCTAGATTAGAGTTTCTCAACTTTAGCACTATTAGCACTTGGGGATCATTCTTTGCAGTGGAGACTGTCCTGTGCACTAGGATGTTGAGCAGCGTCCCTGGCCTCTACCCACTAGATGCCAGAAGCACTCTCCTCTTCCAGTTGTGACAACCCACAATGTCTCCGGATGTTGGCAAATGTCATCAGGGAGGCAAAATCATCCCTGGTTGAGAACCACTGAGCTAGACCTTACATCATCATTTTTAATGGCTGAGTAGTGCATCCCATGGATAATCCACAATCAATGCAACTAGTACTCTATAACTGCACATTCCTGATGCGTCAAATTTTCCACTATTTTTAATAAAACATAACTTTTAGAATGTATGACATCAGTTTAGGGTAAATAGCTACATCATGCTAGATTTTTTTTTACTATAAAAGTTATACATGTTAAAATTATTTTTTCAAATAATTTGGAAGATAAAACTAAAAAGGCTCTCTCTCTCAATCCCACACAGAAATATAGTGTGTGGTGTGTCAATTCTAAATGTTTATATTTATCTAGCAGTGAAGTGGTAAAAGCCTCCTTTCAATGCATTTTTATCATTTTATGTGACACTTTGGTCTATTCACTGCACATTTCATCTGGAGCTCTCTAAGCTACGTTTCTTAAACTACGGGTCTTGGCCCATTAATGAAATCTAATTAGAGGGTCATGATCAGCATGTTTCTTAATGAAATAGAACAGAATAGAATAGATCAGATCAGAATGTATTACACATAGCAAGGATAGGTACTACTTTGTGAGAAATTTGTTTCAGTATCATAGAAAGATAGATAGATGATACATAGATAATGTAAAATGTACATGTTACTGTGGGTTGCAGCCAAGAAAAAATTTAAAGCCACTGCTTTAAGCAATCTAAATATATATTTAACATTCCTTTCTATAATGAGAGGGAAGTGGTGGATGGGCAAGCCTGTTTTTTCTTGACTAAAAGGGAACAATTAATATAACATAAGCAAAAATACTTAGTGTTAACAGTTACTCCCCAGAAAAGCAACACTGATTCCCATACTAAATATTGGATAACGTAAATTTAAAGTCAGGGCTCCAACAATTCAAATGGCCCTGACTTCTTAGGAGTTAAACAATTCAATAAGAATCATCCATAACATTTTCATCCGTTTGCAATTTAAACAGCATTGTGGTATATATTAAGACAGTTGCTGATGTTTGCAATCTAGTCCTCTTGTACCTCTTCACTCAGTTGGATTTATCCAACATTTATGACAACCTGCAGGGAACATGGGACATGGTGGCTTATATGTGTCATACCTCCCCTCAAAGAGTAGAAACAGAGTGGCAGTTTATATGGCCATGATGCTCTTGAATGTCTATATTTCATACTAGGATAACACAAGGTCCATGTGACCAATTAACTTTATATTAGTATATAAATCTTATGTTCATTTAAAACTAAACAATTATGATATTTAGCTACAAGGCATGGCTAATGAGGGATTTCACTGAAATTATAATATAACTAAGATTTCTCCCCAAAGTTAGAATATTTACTCTAACCGGAAATGATCGTATACCTGAAATTTATATAACGTTATAAACCAGTGTTACCTCCATTTAAAAAAATAAATGATCGTCATATTTAGGTCACTGAAGCAAAAATTGTAGATGAACACACAAAATGGCTTTCAAACTAAAACAGACAGGAAACATTTGATAGACGTAGAAACAAGTTTTCCCTAAAGTTTTATTTAAAAGATCACCAGAAACACTTGATAAAGAAAACTTTTGAATCTTCTGTGTGAATCTATTCTTTGCCAGAATACTCACAGCCAAGTGATGCCAGCTTGGCTGATCTATCAATGCAATCATTGAAAGCCACCTGGCGAGGATAGATAAAAATCACAAAGTAAAATGCTTTGGAAAATGTAATGGGGAAAAATTTATCTCTATTTCTAAGGACAGAATTTCATTGTGAGATCTAGTCCAACTCCTCACTTCCGAGATGAGGAACTGAGGCTTGGAGAGCAAAAGATTTTCTTTAATTAATAGACTTTGTTTTTTTGAGCAGTTTTAGGTTCACAGAACAATTGAGTGGAAAGTACAGAGAGTTCCCATATAGCTCCTCACGCCACCGATCCACAGTTTCCCATGTTAATTCATACATGCTAATCTTTATTAGCTCAATTTCACGTTAACCTTGTATTCATGTGGTACATTCGTTACAACCAATGAGTCAATATATATACATTATTGTCATTAAAGTCCATAGTTTACATTAGGCTTCACCCTTTGGGTTGTACATTCTAAGCTTTTTGCAAACACAGAATGACATGCATCCACCATTTCAGACTCATACAAAACACTTTCACTGCCCTATAAATTCCCCATGTTCCATCTATTCACCCCTTCCTCCCTCCTCTTGAATTCCTTGGCATCCTTTTTACTGTCTCTATAGATTTTAGCCATTCTAATAGAAGTGTAGTAGTATCTCATTGTTGTTTTAATTTGCAATTCTGTAATGACATATGATATTGAGCATCTTTTCATGTGCTTATTTGCCATCGGAGTATCTTTTTGGTGAGATGACTATTCAGATCGTTTTGCCCATTTTTAAATTGGGCTGTTTTCTTATTGCTGAGTTTAAGTGTTCTTTGTATATTTTGGATACTGGTCTTTTATTAGATGTGCGTTTTGCAAATATTTTCTCCCAGTCTGTGGCTTGTCTTTTCATTCTCTTAACAGAAGTTTTGAATTTTAATGAAGCCAACTTATCAGTTTTTTCTTTCATGAATCATGCTTTTGGTGTATATCTAAGAAGTCATTACCAAATCCAAAGTCACCTAGATTTTTTCCTATGTTATCTTCTAGGAGGTTTTTTTTTTTCAGCTCCCCCTCCCAGTTTTATTCAGATAGAATTAACAAAATTGTAAGATATTTAAAGTGTATAACGTGATGATTTGATATACATATACATTGTCAAAGGATTCCCCTCACTGAGTTAACACATCCATCACCTCACATATTTACCTTTTTTGGGGGGTGGAGGGGAAAACACTCTCAAGTTCTACTCTCTTAGAAAATTTCAATTATGCAATAGTGTTATCAACTACAGTCACCATGTTATACATTAGATCCTCAGACCTTATCCATCTTATAACTGAAAGTCTGTACCCTTTTACCAACTTCTCCCTATTTCTCCCACCCTCCAGCCCCTGGCAACCACTTTTCTACTCTCTGTTTCTATGAGCTTGACTTTTTTTTTTAGATTCCACATATAAGTGATACCATGTGGTATTTGTCTTTCTCTATCTGGCTTATTTCACTTAGCATAATGCCCCTCAGTTCATCCACGTTGTCATAAATGACAGGATTTCCTTCTTTTTTAAGGCTGAATAATATTCCATTGTATATACATACAACATCTTCTTTATCCCTTCATCCATCGACTGACACTTAGATTGTTCCCCTATCTTGGTCATTCTGAATAATGCTGCAATGAACACAGGAGTGCAGATGTCTCTTCAAGATAATGCTTTGGTTTCCTTTGGATATATACCCAATAGTAGCTCTATTTTTAATTTTTTGAGGTACCTTCATACTGCTTTCCACAGTGGCTTGTACTAGTTTACATTCCCACCAACAGTGCACAAGGGTTCCCTTTTCTACACATCCTCACCAGCATTTATCTCGTCTTTTTGGTAATAGCCATCCTAATAGGTGTGAGGTGATAGCTCATTGTGGTTTTGATTTGCATTTCTCCATTGATTACTGATGTTGAACACCTTTCCACGTATCTGTTGGCCATTCGTATGTCTTCTTTGTAAAAATGTCTATTCAGGTCCTTTGCCCACTTTTAAATTCTTCTAGGAGTTTTATAGTCTCACATTTAGGTCTATGATCCATTTTGAGTTAATTTTTGTAAAAGATGTAAGTTAGGTGTCTAGATTCCATTTTTCGCACATGGCTATCCAGTTGTCCCAGCACCATTTGTTGAACAGACTATCGTTTGTCCATTGAATTGCCTTTACTCCTTTGTCAAAGAAAGGCTAAGACTTTTTAGCAACAAAGCCAGGTGTTCTCATGTCAGCTTTTTTTGCTGATAAACAGACTACAGGTGAGTTTAAGGGAATTGCTCTGGAGTCAAAGACCTAGCTTTTTACCTAAGTTCCTTCAGTTATAAGCTGTGAGATCACACGCAAGTTACCTCTCTAAGCCTGAGTATTCTCTACTGTATAACGGGTTTGATAATAATAGGATTGATAAAAGTCACAGGGTTGTCATCAGATAAATTAGATAATATTTGTAAACTATCTAGCACATACTAAGTGTCAATAAATGTTAGCTATTATTATAGTATTCCAAACGGAAATTGCTTTCTGTCTCAGGGGCTCACCATCAAAATAAATCAGACAAGAATACACACATATTTCTCTTCATTCTCCTGACTTCCTTCTAATTTTTATAAAATCGTGTACCATTTAGGGTTTTTTTTTTTAACTGCACTCTCTGTAAACTCATCTATAGTGAGAGAAAGCAGATCAGTGGTTGTTCTGTGACCATAGATGAAGGAAGAGGCACAAGGAAACTTTGGGGCATGATCGAAATGTTCTGAGGTTTTTTTGTTATTATTTGTTTCTATTGTGGTGATGCTTTCATGGGTGTTTACATCTGTCAAAACTTGTTAAACTGTATACATCAAATGGGTGCAGTTCATGATACATAAATTATACCTCAAGAAAGCTAAAGCACACACCCTCATTATGAGACAAACCAGGAAATATAAATGCTATCTGGATAGCGATATGAAGGAATTGTTACTTTTGTGAGTGTGTGAGAACATATTGTAGTTATTTTGAATTTTTTTTAAAAGGAGCCCTTATATTTTAGAGATGCATATAGAAATATTTACAGATGAAATAATATGAGATGTGATATTTGTATCAAAATAATGAGGGATAGCAGGAGTGGATGGGGGAATAGATCAAATACACTTGACTATGAGCTGATAATTACTGAAGCTGTGTACATGCAGATTCATGCCACTATTCTCTTTTCTTTTGTGTATGTTTAAAATTGTCCACAATTTAAAAGTTAAAAAAACACACATGCAGGATTTTGTCTTTACTTCAGTTAATAAATGGAACAAGACTGAAAGTATCACCAAGGTTTTCTGATTGTTGCCGCACACCATTTTTAATTTTGGGTTTGTTTTTTTTTTTTTTTGGTGAGGAAGATTGGCCCTGAGCTAACAACTGTTGCCAATCTTCCTCAAGCAAAAAGAGCTAACATCTGTGCCAATATTCCTCTGTTTTGTATGTGGGATGCCACCACAGCTTGGCTTGATAAGCAGTGTGTAGGTCTATGCCCAGGATCTGAACCCATGAACCCTGGGCCACCGAAGTGGAGCATGCGAACTTAACCACTACACCACTGGGCCAGCCCCTCATTTTTAATTAAAATTTTTGAGAAGACTGTAGATTCACATGCAGTTGTAAGAAATGATAGAAACATCCTGTGTATACTTTGCCCAGTTTCTCCCAAAGGCAACATCTTGCAAAACCATAGTACAATATCACAACCAGGATATTGATATTGATACAATCTACTCATCTTATAGACTTCCCCAGTTTTACTTGTATTCATTTGTGTGTGTGTGTGTGTGTGTGTGTGTTAGTGATTAAGTGCTCTACACTTGTATCACCTATGTAGGTTCACGGCTCTGCCACCCCTGTCAAGATACTGAACATTTCCAACACCACAAGCACAAGGATTCCTCATTTTGCCCTTTTATAACCACACCTCACATTCCCAAACTCCCACCCCCAATCCCTAACCCGTGACAACTACTAATCTCTCCTTGATTTCTAAAATTTTGTCATTTCCAAATTGCTATATGAATGGAATCATAAAGTATGTAACCTTTTGGGATTGGCTTTTTTTGCTCAACATAATTCCCTAGAGATTCATCCAACTTGTCGGGGGTATCAATAGTTTCCACCTTTTTATTGCTGAGTATATTCCATGGTATAGATGAACCCCAGTTTACCTGTTCACCAGCTGAAAGACATCTGGGCTGATTTCAGTTTCTGGCTATTACAAATAAAGTTGCTATGAACATTCATAGATGCATTTCTCATCTAACAGTTTGTTTTGCTACTAGTATAATAATTTCCCCTTCTATTCATTAATCTTAGAAGATTGGTAATTTTGTCAACTTTCCAAATAAAATCTGTTGGCTTAATCAATCTATACATTTGCAGCATGTGTAATTTCCCTTAAGTGAGATGATGAGGTATTTTCTTAACGATATAATGAATTTCTCTGGCTTTTCTTCTAACATATTTTGAAAGCAATTCTCAATAGGAATTTGCAAATGACCTTACAATTACAGACCTTCTGATCACTAAGATAGCTTTACATCAATGCTGGTTTCTTCTTTGTAATAATCAAATGGAACAATCTCGCTGTACCTCCTGCACCTCATAAATATGTATCAGGAGACAAATTTTCCAACCGATACATCCATATGCCATCACTAAGGGCCAGAGAACATGTTACAGGTTTGACATTTGTGCCCTTAAGTCTTTCGGCATAAAGTACAATAATGATGTAATTTACATTTAGCCATAGATATATTGAAAATTTCCAATTTACTAGGGAACTCTATTTTCAAAAACCACTACTGATCCGTTTAAAAGGAAAGCATGCTTTTGTCGTGGCTATTTACCTGCCATCTCTTAGCTCTAAGCTAACCCTTTTTTCACTCCACTCTGTGATGTCAGGACTGGGACTCTGCAAACTGCTTTTCCCAAACTCCCAAGCCAGTTGTCCTCCTGTTAGGTTCTGTCAATGGGAGGGTCTGATGGGAGATTGGCAGGGAGAAGGGACAACCACCCCCGCCCCCACGCAAGCTGGGCATGGCTCCAGCCTCCAGCTTCTTTTAGCCTTCCCAGCATCACCATACCAGGTCCCCACAGAAGCACCAGCACTCACTGGCCATGCCTTCTCTGGTGGTCTGAGCAGGGGCTATGTGGAGTGCCCCCACCTGAGGGCCACACACTAGCCAGCACAGGACCTCTCTACTAAATTGCAAGGATCTGACAACCCCACTTCTTTCCTTTTGTTCCCCCAGCCCTGGGTGTGGCAGCTGCTTCTTGCATTTACTAGTATCATCCCTAGAGGTACAGGAAGCAGTGACAAATATCCAGGTTGCCTCAGTGTCCCCTCTTTCAGCCTTCTAACATCTATGTGCCCAATTCTTTATTGAATCCACTCTACTGGAAATACTTAGCATGGCTGTTTTCCCGCAGCTTTTACATAATTGCAAACAAAATTTTGCAAATTTTTTAGTATCGTATCTGTTTCCTCTCCAACTACAAGGGTCATATTCCTCATTCAGGAGAATCTGTGGTTAAATTCAGAACTTGGAGGAGGACGGGGATAGAGTTTGATGAACATCAGAGATTCTTTGGTTGTAAGCAACAAAAGGACTCAAGCTAATTTACACAAAAAAGGAATATATGGAAGGATAAGAGGAGCTCATAGAATCAAAGGAGCCGATTTGGAAAGGGTGGGAACCAGAACCATTCCAGAGATCTAGGAAGTAGGAACCAACAGACGGGCCCCTTGGGGTGCTTCACCAGCATGAATCTACGGAATCCACATTCCAGGAAAGGAGTGGCTGACTGGCCCCACTGAGGTTAAGTGCCTACCCTTTGGCTGGTAGAGAGCAGGGTATCCTGATGGGCAGTCCTACTGAACTGTAGGAAGTTTGAAGAAGGGAGGGGAGCTCACCCAAAACAAATTTAGCATGCTGTTTCCTGGAGAAGGAAGAATGGATGATGGCCAGCAATCACAACAAATTTTCACTACAGTGAACTTCAGAAGCGGTCTTCAGTTGTAAATTACAATGCATTGATACTAAAACTTGGAATAAAAGAACGAGGTGCTTGGAGTAGAACGCTCAGAGTAATTTTTCTAAAAGAAGGTTCTTCAGGTGAACCCCTCTCATCATTGCTTATGTATTGGAACAAGGCCAGGAGGAGGTGCCTATTCAGTATTTTTCGTTTGACAAATATTTATTTACTACGCCTCAGTGATTCTAAGTCTAAGCCCCAGGGATTCTGGTCTAGGTCATTTCCTTTATTCACTGTCACCAATGCACAGCTCCTGTGGCTTAACATTAACAGCTAGCACAACTGGATAAATTGGCCTTTCAGAAATCCAGAGGGACACTCCACAAAGGTTAACTATTAACGCATTTATAAGTATAAAACAATTACTTCACTTTACCTAATATCACAATAGTAAATGAAAACAGTTCAAACAAGTACAGTGTTTTCCATTTTATAATAATTTTAACTCCCTCACACAATTGTATTAAACAATATTTTAAGAGAAATTACCTAGAATTCTAGCTCGCCACGATAAGGCTTTTCATTTGTCTGCATCACTCTTCTACCATTTTTTAATATATTTTTTCCTAAAATGTGTGGGCTTTTTTTCTGTTTATAAGAGTAATGTCTGGGGCCAGCCCCATGGCTGAGTGGTTAAGTTCGCGTGTTCCGCTCTGGCGGCCCAGGGTTTCACCAGTTCGAATCCTGGGCGTGGACATGGCACCGCTCATCAGGCCATGCTGAGGTGGCATCCCACATGCCAAAACTGTAAGGACCCACAACTAAGAAAGTACACAACTATGTAACGGGCGGCTTTGGGAGAAAAAAGGAAAAATAAAGTCTTTAAAAAAAAAGAGTAATGTCCGTCCACTGGAGAAAATTTTTAAATAGAGCAAATATAAAGAATAAAATAACCATCATCCATAATACCAGTAACCAAGAGATGATGGCTATTAATGTTATCGTGTATTTTCTTCCGCTCCTAATGATTTGGATGAAAATGATTTGTCTAGGAACAAAATTGATATTCTTTATGCTCCCCTTTTGCTAATGTAATTTTCACATTTTCCTGTAATGAACTTTGCTTTTGTAATAAGAAAAACAAATAACGGAATGTATAAAAGAGCAAGTACCCTATATGTCTCATTCATTCCAGGGATCTCCACTTCCCAGAACATCTCTTGGCATACAGTAGGTACCGCACAAATTTTTTTGAATGGCTAAGATTTTTGCCCAAAACTGGTGAGACAGGGTCGCTAATGAACACAAAATCACCCTGCAGCTCTGTCTGGGTATTATTTCCCTCTCTCGTTGCTTTTGGTAAACAGTTCATTCTAACACATACAACCACTTTTGCCGTCTTACTATAAGACCGATTGAATTCAAATTCCAACTCCAACAGTCACTGGCTATGTGACCTTGGCAAAAAAAATCACTCTCTGCCTGAGCTTCCTCATCCGGTAAGCACCGGTCTAAGGGCTGGAAATACGACAAAACAAAGATGCTGCCATCAATTTACATTCTAGCGTAGGGGAAAAAGCCTATGAACAACCTTTGTCAGGTGGTGAAAACAGAGTAAGGGAGATAGAAAGTGATTACCTGTGGGGACGGATGAGGGCATGGTGCTATTTTATAAAGGGTGGTCAGGGACTGGCTAGAGGTTTCAAAAATATCCTAGTGTCTGTGTTTTTCAGACTTCAAGTTGTGCCTAAGTGCAATTACGAAATCAATGTAAAGAGTAATCTGCATATTTTTAAAAATGAGATAAAGTACCAAAGTGCATCATACATATTAAAGGTCAGCACTGTTTGGGGTAACTTGTTCCAGTTTATATACAAGTGTACTAGTCTGTAAAACGTGGTGGGCACGGAGAAAGTGGTGGTTAACACTACAGCAACTCTGAGGCAAGCAGTCTTAGAGAAAGGGACCCAAACAGGGCCTCTCTCAGTTAAGACTGCCCCCATCTTGCGCACGCACCTCTTGGTGCCGCATTCGATGCAGACCTAGCCAAGTGCAAGAGAGACAGAAAGACAACCCCATAGAAAGTGGGAGAAAAGATTAGGACCAGAGCTAAGAAGTTGGGGTGAAAGGCAAAAACAAAACTGAACAGTTAAGCAATTCAAGAGAGAAAACTCGTATTACATTTTTGATGCAAAAAAGTACCTGACAGAAGAAAGACCAAAAATATTAGAGAAACAGATTTCACAGATTCGATTGAACAACAAAAAAATCCAAAGCTAACAAAATATGCTGTGCATACTTTCGGGTTAAGTGTATGATAGTGCCTGAACATTTTCAGAAACTCCCAAAATATCTGCTTCATACTTCCTACTCTGATCTTCAGTGAGACAGACAGTATAAAGATTTTAAAGCCATATCGTCTGGGAGGATTTCTTTTCTTTCAATCCTTTAGACATTTAACAGGTTTTGGAAATTATGCCTACCCATCAGGAATAAGTAAAATATATTAAAGGGAGACTGGAAATCGTCTGCCAAGCCTTCTCTTGCTGTGCACACGAGGAGGTGCCCATTGAAGTAGAGCTGTAAGAGACAATTATTCTAGAACAAGATGGGCAAACTACAGTTCTCTGCTAAATCTAACCCACCGCCTGTTTTTGTATGGCCCACAAACTAAGAAAGATTTTTCCATTTTCAAGCGGTTGAAAAAAATCAAAAGAATATTTTGTGACACGTGAAAATTTTCTGAAGTCCAAAGTTTTACTGGAATACAGCCATGATCATCCATATTGTCTTGGGCTGCTTTCTCGCTATAACGCGGTAGCGTTGAGTAGCTGCCCCCAAAGCCTAAAATATTTACTATCTGGCCCCTTTTAGAAAAAACGTTTACCAACCAGTGCTCTAGAACACGAGGGCTGTATTGTTTAAACACCCTTGCAACCCCCTTCCCTCTCCAGCCGCCCCTTCCCAGCCTTAGTCACTAACAAGATTCCTGGGCCTGACACGAAGGGAGAGCGTTATAATCGTATAGTATGGATCGAATCAGAAACCAGAGACACCCGACAGTAAATTTCTATATAAGGTAATACGAGTGCTTCTGCCACGGACTAGAGTAACGTCTGGGTTTGTTCCCCGATCAGAAACGTGGGCATCACAGCGGCAGCTGCACGATTTCGTTTGAAAATTACCATGGTCACTTGCATGAAGGCACTTGGAAAATATCAAGGCAGCAAGTGTTCCGGGGGTGCTTTTACAGGGGGAACCTTTCTCGGCGTCTGGATGCAGACAGAAGTTCCCTGTGCATGTAGACACCTCGGCCACCTCCTCCTACCCCGTCCCCTTTGCTCCTGGCCCTCATTTTCGTTCCCATTCGGCCTTGCAGCCCGCATTCTCCTCACACCCACGCGCTCCTCAGGGGCTCCCAAGTTCCAGGGCAGACAGGGCTCAGGCAAGCCGGCCCCTGGTCAGCTCAGCCCAACTCTTCTCAGCCTCGCCAGCTTGGGATGCGGGTGCTCTGGGACCCCCGCAGGTGACAAGAATGACTCAGCTGGGCCTGGGACAGAAACAAGAATGCCAGTGCAGGGACAAAATCCGCTGCAGGACGCGAGGCCACAAATCATCATTTTTAAGGACCCAAATTTGTGAACAAACGAAAATGTAATTCAAGCGAGCGTCGGGCCGTTGGCGGCCTGGGCCAGCACAGGCCGCAGGTTTAGCCAACAGGGAGGCCCGGCGGCTTCTGCAGTCAGAAAACGCCCGCGGCCTCTGCAAAAATTCCCCTTTGCCTCCGACAAACCCCACCTCGGCTCGACTGGGCCCCAGGAAAGGCCAGTCGGCTGCAAGGAGACCTTTCAAGGTGCACAGAATTGCATGCTCGTGATTACTGGGGAGACTGCGGGCACAGTAATCTCTCGAGACTAGAAACCATTTTCTTTTCTAGCTCTGAGATTTTGCTTGGCTAAGCGGCGGCAGCTTCCCTGCCCCCTCCCACCCCCACCGCCACCGTCACCGCCACCGCCACCGCCACGGCCTCTGCAAGCAGCCACGCCCCGCGGCCCCCGAGGCTCGCCTCTGCGAGGCTCGCAGCCCCCGCACAGCCCGCACGCCGGGCCCCCATTTGCCCCACCCCCAGCGCACCCCCATCCGCCCCCGCGGCCGGCCCTGAGAGCGCTGGGCGAGTCCTTGCGCCTGCGCCCCGCCAACTTCCTGCCGCGGAACGCCCCGCCCAACCCCAGAAGCCCGCCTCCGAACGCCGCGTGAAACCTGCCTGCCGCACGTCATTGGTCGAGACAACGAAGCCGTTGGCTCCCAGGCCCGCCTCTCCACGGCCTCTTGCTTTTCCCAGGGCGGATGCGCCTGCGCTCAGCTGCCTGGGCGGGCTGAGAGGCGCGGGTTGAAAAGTCTCGTTCCAAGTTTGGAGAGAGAGAGAGAGGGAAGAGCGCCTCAGACCTCGGTACCCGCGAGCGGGGAGGAGGCAGGAGGGAAGGACGCGGCGTCTGGGGAGCACCCAGGCTGGGAGCCGGAGCTCAGGCTTCGAGAGCTAGAAGTGTGTGACGCGCCTGGGAAAGGCAGGAGCGCCTGCGGTTGGGCTGCTCTTGGCTCGCGAGGGGAGTCTGAGGCGGCGGCGAGGGGCGAACGACCCGACGCAAGATGGCGAGTAAAGAGAGTAAGAGGCCCTGCGGGGCGGCGCACGCCGGGGCGGCGGGGGGCGGCGGGCGCGCGAGGCCGCGGCACGCGCCGGCGAAAGGCGCGAATTGGCGTGCAGAGCAGGGGGCGGGGCCGGGCGCGAGGCTGGGCGCGCGCCTCGAGGGGCCTACGCGCGACGGGGCCGCGGCGCGGAGGGCTCCGAGCACTTCCGGAGCCGGGCGCGGGGCCGCGAGGTGGGCCCCCTTCCCCCTCTCCCCCGGACCCCCCCTCCGGCCGCGGCGCTCCCTCCCGCGCCTTCGGTCCCGGGCAGAGGCAGTCACCGCCGCCGGAAAGTGGGCACGGCGGTTCCTTCCACGCGCGCGCATCGACCGCCTCGGGGTCGCGGCCCTTGTCCGGGGGATTCTGGAACCCGCTGGCCTATGGCTGCCGACGCGGGCTTCTGGGGAACGGAGGCCTCTCTTGGTGGGGGATGGAGGGCGCGGGCCGAGGGGTTTTTGCTACACGTGGATTCGTTCCCCGGGGTGGGTCGTGGAGCCCGTCTACATACGGGTTGTCATCTTAGAACAGGTGCGAACGGCCGTCAGTGGCGAAACAATTTCGATATCCGTGTAATTGATCATCTAATTCTGTATACGCAGGCAGTATTGATCTCAAAGTGCAAAAAATAAGCTTCTTGGTGTTAATATTCTCTCCACGTTCTAGAAGAGCAGTTAGTTGTTCGCGTCCAAATTAGAGGGAAAGGGAAAGAGTAGATTAGGTGTGGCCATCTCGAGGTGACCTCCAGTATCCGTGTACAGATTGTGCCTTCGCTCCATCTCAGCTACTTAATCGTATGGGCTTTCTCCAAATTTCAGTGTTTGAAGATACTGTGGAGGAGCGTGTCATCAATGAAGAATATAAAATCTGGAAGAAGAATACACCGTTTCTTTATGA
Organism: Equus asinus; assembly: GCF_041296235.1. Classification (NCBI taxonomy): domain Eukaryota; kingdom Metazoa; phylum Chordata; class Mammalia; order Perissodactyla; family Equidae; genus Equus; species Equus asinus. Next base: position 12,855,340 of record NC_091820.1, on the reverse strand, counting down.
CCTGGTTATGACCCATGCTCTTCAGTGGCCGAGTCTTACCGTTCAGTGGCTTCCTGAAGTGACTAAGTAAGGGTTTCTGGCAACTTTTATTTTGCACAAATTTAACTGTTCTGAATTTCGTAGTTTGGGCATTTTATACGTAGAACAGAAGCATGTAATCAATTCAGCCTTTGGATGAGGTGGCAGGTGATTTTTATTTTTGAAACTGAAGTGTTTTATGGGATGATTTCTGACGTATAAGCGTGGCTTTAAAAGGGGAGAAGAAATCTGTGAGGTTAATGATATTTGTAGGAAGCACCAGATATATTGGACATTTCTTGAGCTTAAATATAGAGCAGCTCTCTTTGGGCCTCAGACTAATGGATTTCTTTAAAACTTCATAGGAAAATAGCATATGTACAGAAAATTGCACAAATCATAAGCGTACGACTTGATGAATTTTTACAAAGTGAACACACCCATGTAATCAGCCACCAAGATGAATATGTTTTAACTGGCAAAGGGGGAAAGAATTTAGTAACAGTTCACCAAAGAATAGCTGTTATTGGTTTACAATATGAAATACTTTGAGATTACTGTTGGCCTTCATAAGAGTATTCTTTTCAGCTATATTTAAAATTTCTCTGGTATAATTACATTTATTGAGCACTTAGAACAGAGCTTCACACACATGGAGAGTTTTGTGTGCTATTTGGTTTAATACAACGGTATTATGATTACTTTTTATCATCCTTGTTTTACCGATGTGGAAAATGGGGCTGAGATGCTGAATAACATGTCCAAGATCACACAGCTGGTAAGTGGTGGATCGGGTTTTTGAACCCAAACCGAGTGGCCCCAAAGTTGAAGTATCCCCTGCACTAGATTACCTTTCTTGTATACTTGCACTTTTTCTAGTAGGAATTTGGCTATGCACTTTACTAGTGTATTAAATTTGGGTATCATGAGCATATAATTTAATGAAGGTTAATCAAGCTCTAATCTAGAAAGGGGATTTTGCCACAAGTTATAAAAATAAGAGTAAATTAATTTTAGATAAAATTACTCATATAGTGGCCAGATTCTCCATATGCGAACGTTGACTTCCATACAGATGGGGCTTCCATTCGGGTTCCCAGAAATCTCAATGTAAATACACAGATGTGGGAAGAGTAGCCAAGAACTAAATAATGGAAATGTCTAAGCATTGATATTTATAACAGCTTTAAATATCAAATACTTAAGGGTATTCAGATTCTGGTTTAGAGCGTCTTGTGTGTTTTACTCTTTGTGGTTTTTTGTTAAGCAAATGTAAAACTTCAACAACTTAATTTGCATTCTCTTGGGTCTTTTTGCCCTGTCACAGTAAGGAAAGAGCTGGGGCTTTAAGGTTAGAGACCTGAGTTTGAATCCTGCCCCCTGCTTTGTAGCTTTGTGAATTAGAGCAAGTTGGTCAGTCTCTCTCTCAGACGGAGTTGTCTGGTCTGTAAATGGAGGTGCTGATGGTACTGGCTGCGTACGTTTGAAGGAATTAAATGAGATGGTGTATGTTAAAGTGCTGGCGCAGAGTAAGTACACAGTAGGTGGTGACTGATGCTGATTTTTCCAGCCCTTCTCTTCAGAAATAATTTGTTAGATAGGATGGAATAACACTGTATTTCTCCGTTTGGATTTCAATGAAAGCTGCTTACTGAAGTCTTTTTAAAATGTTACCTATGATGTGTTTTGCATAAAGATTTTAAAGATAACAGAGTTCTATGTTCTCAGCCCAGATACTGCCTTTGTATTAATGCTTGGGAACCTAACAGAAAATACTTTAACTAAATTATGTATTCCATGGTGTTCTTTGCATACAAAGAAGTGGGATCTGGTTGTGGGACGTGCAGTGGCTCTGGGAATGCAAGAAAATGCCAGCCAGCTTGCATTCTTGGATGTTGGGGACGGTTGTGTGGTGTTTTGCAGAGTTCTCTTTGGGGGATGAAGGGCCTGTGATTGTGTTTTGTCACTATACAGAACAGTGGAAATGTTGGCTATTCTTACTGCCTGACTCTTTGAGGAGCTAGACTGTACTCAAACTCATAAGGCCTTCTGCCTATATACAATATGTTTCCCAATGATTACTTGGACTTTCTGAGCTGTTGTCCTTAAATTGAGTTAGATAATTGTCCAGATAATTGATTTGGCTTTTAAAAATTTTTATTTAGGTGTCTCTAAGAGATTGTTTTTCCAACCTAGTAGATCGTGGTTTCATATCTCCTATTAAATAATTTCTTAAACATGTTTAGACTGACTAACTTTCTATCTAAAAAGCTTTGTAATCGTTCAAATTCAGACGGTACAAAAGGGCATAGAGTGAAAAATAAGTCTTCTAATAAGTTCTCCTAGTTCCCTTACCCAGAGTGGAGTCAGTCATTGTTTGCAGTTTCTTAGCCATCATGCCGGCATGAAGAAGTACGTACATATATTTTCCTTCCGTCGTTTTTTCTGGTAGTAAGGTGCTCACTTAACTTTTTAATTAGGAGTTTATATTGGAGACTTTTTCCTATCAGCATACTTAGATATAATCATTTGTTTTAAGGGCTCCATAGAATTGCGTTTATGGGTATACCATAATTTATGTCAGCAGTTTCTTATTGATGGATATTTAGATTGTTTTCAGTCTTTTGCTGCTTCAGACAGTGCTGCCGAGAATAACCTTGTGATAATCTGTGATTGTTGGGTGAATTTCTTAGCAGTGGAGTCAAAATGGTCAAAGGATTCTGGCACTGAAAATGGACGAGGTCGGGGGCTGGCCCCGTGGCCGAGTGGTTAAGTTCTCGTGCTCTGCTGCAGACGGCCCAGTGTTTCGTTGGTTCGAATCCTGGGCGCGGACACGGCACTGCTCATCAAACCATGCTGAGGCAGCGTCCCACATGCCACAACTATAAGGACCCACAACAAAGAATATACAACTATGCACCAGGGGGCTTTGGGGAGAAAAAGGAAAAAATAAAATCTGAAAAAAAAAAAAAAGAAAATGGACAAGGTCTTATGAGTGCTTCTGCAGCCTTAGGTGCATCCAGTATTGGAGGGAAATATTGGTTCAGGAAAATAGGCTTGTATTTTAATGATGGAGATGAAAGGATTTGTAGTAAAAAGAAAAATCCTTCTATGATGATCAAGTGAGGGGAAACTGGAATAATTGAATTTGAGAGTCAAGAGGAATTTTTCCGATCCTCCGTCCATCTTGGGACTGTGTTCCTTAGAAAGGTCCTGTGACGAATTGACACGTTTACCTGTAACTTTTACCTGTTGCTCTTGGTTTTTCTGCTTAATCCCATAAAAAGTAAGTCGCTTCCTTCCTTTTGTGTTAGCCCTAACATTGCTCTGTGGTGCCTCCTTTCTCTTAAGCATTCCTATTTCTCTTCAAATGGTTCTCATGAGATATGTTTAAGTTCCCTTTGATTTTGAGCCACTATTTCTGGAAAAGGTTTCATTTTGTCTAAGCCCTCCTAAAGTACCTTGCCAAAACCTAATTTTCTAAGTGTGGTTTTTCCAGTTAAAAGTGGGCAAGTGCTCATGCACATTACCTCACCTCTCCCCATATAAGTTCATCTAAGATGGAATTAATTACCCTTTTTGATAGCTACATTATATTCTTGGCCTCTGAACATACATAGACTAAAACTCATGTCTTTTTTCAAACGAGCTGCTATTGCTTAGCCATGGCTGCCTTATTCTGTTCTTGGGGTTGTATGTGTATTTATTGTTCTTTTTTACCTTAAGCCAAGTCTTGGCAAAATTTCATCTTGTATCTTTTTTGGTTATTAGTAAATTACATGCCTAGAAGTAACCCCCAAACCTTTTTTTAAAACCACTGAATCCTTTGTACAGAAATTTAGAAACAGATAAGTAGCCTAACTTGTCTGGTGTTGGGATTCAGAGCCCTACTTCTTGGTCCTCCTCACTGAGGTGGGACCATAGAGTGCAGATGAAAATTCATATTCTAGATAATATGAATGAAAAAGCCTTGTTAATAGATAAAGATGCAAAATCACTGCTTGGACCAGGGTGCCAAGAGCCATCAGCAGGTTCTTCAGCCTCAAAGTGAGTTTCCATAGAACAAGGTAACAAAGACCTTCCCCCCGCCCCCAGCCGTAAAATTGAGAATGCCCATTTCATAAATTTTAAGCACCATAAACATAAAGAAGGGGTTTTCACATCATGCCATTTGCACTCATAACCTATTTTTTAGGTGAAGAAACTGAGGCCCACAGGAAACTTGTGATTTAAGAAATTGCATATAGCTAATTTTAGTTTGAGCCAGGATTTAAACCCAGTTTTGCTAACTCAACATTTTATTCTTTCCATTCTACCTTGTTGCCTCTTAGTGGGAAATTGGAAACATCTAGCATTAAAATGGAAGTTTTTTTTAGGCGAAAAGTCATGATTTATGAGTATGGGGATTGGTGATGGATTGAATTTGTTAGCAACTAATTTCTTGTAGGATTAGTGTGACTTATTTTCTTTCCTAAACAGACCGGAAGGAAAGGATTATGCCCTTCATTGGCTAGTGCTGGGGACTCACACATCTGATGAGCAGAATCATCTCGTGGTTGCTCGTGTCCATATTCCGAATGATGATGCTCAGTTTGATGCTTCCCACTGTGACAGTGAGAAGGGTGGTAGGTATACCATATATTCCAGTATTGATGTTTCAGGGAGTATGCCTCTTTCTAATTATATGTTATTAAAATTTTATGCTAATATATTTTGGCTCAGCAGTTTAACTTCTAGGACTTTATCCTAGAACTATGCACCCACATGTGCACAAGGATTTCACAATAGCATTATTTGTAGGATTGAAAAATTAGGATCAACCTAACAACCCTGATGTTAGTTCATAGGAAATTGGTTAAACACGTTATGTTATGTTTGAAGTACTGTGCAGCAATTACTAAGAATGAGATAAATCTGAAGTTTTATACACACACAAAGAATGAGATAAATAATGTATGCACTTGTATGGAAAGGTTTCCAAGGTAAATTGAGTAACTGGTATTTGTGATTATAGTACCCATTTTTGTAAAAGTAATAATGTGTTGATGTATGCATAGGAAAAAGCCAGGAGGCATATATAGCAAACAGTTAATCAGTCAATAGTGGGATTTTTATGGAAGCTGTTGAGCCCCACTGCCCCCACCCCCACCCCCCACACACACATTCCTCTCTTTTGGTATTCTCATGCTCACAACCACCCAAGTTTGGTGATTTTGCTAGGAGGACTCATAAGACTCGATAGCAAATTATGCTCATGGCTAAAGTTTGTTACAGTAAAGAATATAGAACAAAAGCAGCAGGAAAAAGATTTGCAGAGAGGGCTGTCACAAGTCTCGTCCAAGGCTACACAGGACGTGCTTTCTCCCTGACAGTGAATGACAGGGGCACATGCAGCCTGTCTCTGTCCAGGGAAACCCATTTGAGTGTCAGGGTCTGAAGCTTTTGTAGGGGGCTGTTTTCGGAGGCACATCCTGCTGGCAACCAGCCATGACAACTGAACCTCAGGACCCCAATAATGAAACCAGGTGTGTATCGTCAACCTTGATATTTGTGCAAAGCAGCCCTGACAAACTGGTACAGCATGGTCCATTGCTCCAGGTGTACACCACAAAATCATCAGTCCATCAGTGACATGAGGAACATTCTGAGGTCTATGTTCCCAGGAGTTGGCCAAGGGTCAGTCATGGTCCCAGTGTCGCTCAGAGCTATGAGGACTAAGCAACCAGACCTGCTGGGTTAGTGCTTTCCACACTGCCCCAAATGTTTTAATAGATCTTAACATTTTCCAGTATTTGCTTTAGGTTTTTTTCTTATTGAAAATAAAATGTTGCATTATAGCTAAAGTCTCACCACCACCCGTTCCTCCCTGCCTCTCCAGAATTCATCACTGTCCTGAAATTAGTGTGCCATTTTCAACTGTTTGTATTTTTATTATTCATACACTAATGAGTATACATTAATGTTGTTTAGCAGCTTCCTTTTTTCAGTCAATATTGTTTATGTGTCTGTATACTGTGTAGATGTCTGTGTCATTCTTTTCACTGCTATAAAGTATTCCATTGCGATTAAACCTGAGTTTATCCCTTCTACCAAGGGGCGGTTGGATTGTACCTGTGTGGTTTTTTTGCTCTTCCAAACACTGCTTAGTGAACATCCTTGCCATGTCTCCTTGTACACATGTGGGAGAATTTATCTAGTGGAGTGGAACTCCTGAGTTATATAGAATATTCATTGTCAACTTAAAATAATGTGAAACTATTTTCCAAAATGATTTACTCAGTTTATCACTCCCATATTCACAGTCCATTCCCCTACAACCTTATGCATTATTTCTGTAAATACTGTTGTAATCAGAAACTTTTTAATGGCTTTTGGTCCTAAAGTATGTACTTATTGGACTTCCAGCTTAAGAATTAGTCTCTGTGTATAATATATGGATATATTAAGTTATTGAAGTCACTTGTCCAGTGTATTACATTCTAACAAGCGACTGGAATAATTCAGTTAACACTTTTTTTAAATTTTCAATTATGATATTTTTAATGGATACTGTTATCATTAAAATAGTGGTTTTTCAAACTTTTGAGTTTGAGAAAGCAAAGCCCTATATTCAAAGTAAATCTTAACTGGAATCCCAATTTTTTAAAAAGAGAGCTATTCAGTTTGTTTTAACTAAAGGAATTGGGAAAATTGAGCGTCTTGGTAGCGGAAGGGTTAGAAAGTGCTCTTGGAGTCCGTGGGGATGAGAGGTTGAAAAATCAAAGTCGGGGCAGGTTTGGAGCAGTGTCTCAGGAGGGAGGAGGTGAGGGGATCAAGAGGGGTGGTCTTAGAAAGGCTGAGGCACATTTCTTCCACTAACACGAAGGGGAGGCCAAGAAGTGATTGCATGTGGTTGTGTGAGAGTAGTTGTGTGGAATGGCATGTGAATTTTAGCCACACAAAAATAGTAAGCTGTGTTTGCCATAAGGAAGAATGGCTGAACGCTGATAGTAAGCCATGGGAGCCAGTGTTCATTAAGCATCCCCACATAGCAGGAGCTGGCGGAAACAGAAATGGTTTACTGCTTTCCATGTGTTTTCACCAGGCACCGGCCATTCCGTTTGACTTGCTACCTGCCTGGCTGCGTTAGGCATTTGAGTTAAGTGTTCCCTAACCTGAGGCACAGGGTGAGCTAAAAAGGAATGTGCAAAGAAAAAGCAATATAGATCAAGAAGAAATAAAACAGTTATAATGTGAAGCCTCTGAACTTTTTAAGTGTCAGCAACTAATTCAGGTTTTTTTTCTATGAAACGTTCAAAGATGGTGTTTTTATCTGCTATTATCTGCTTGGATGTTCTCTACTTGTATTGTTTTGCTATCATCTTGCTGCTTCTGAGAAATTAGACTTTTTGTGTGGCTTTGTTACTTTTCCAAGGCCTTTTTGATAACTAACAATGTAGTCTTATTCGCACAGCAGATAGAGATGTTAGCCCCCTCGTAGCTTTGGCACTCCACTAGCAGTTGAACCAAGTATGCTGGTGGAATCAGCACATGTATTGATTGGGGTTGGGTGGGAGTGAGTTAGCATGGATTTCCAATTTGAGGATGTGTCTAACTTTAGACTGAAGGGGCATTCATACCCTGAGCGTGAAATCTTCCCTGTCTTAATGAACCCTAAAATAAGATGCTCATTCACTGTAGCACTTCCAAATGAGTTGTATTTGAACTAAAAGACAGAGATGTGTTTATTATGTGGTTATTTGAAGTTTATCGAATAACTATCATCTTCACATCTGAAAGAGGCCGATTTTCAATTGTTTTAAATCCAAAGTGGAAGTGAATTAACTTGTATAAAATAGCTACCAATATTTTCCAATGAAGATGAGCTTTGAGAATAAATTAATTCCAAGTGGCAAGTGAACCTCTTTTTGTGTGTGTGTGTTTCTCGGATCAACTTGTGTTATATTCTGTCAGGTTCAAATCTGTTGGGTTGATTAAACTAAGTGACTTGTGAATTTTAATCATAAGTGTATGTGTTTATTTCTTTCTTCTCACATTAGAATTTGGTGGCTTTGGTTCTGTAACAGGAAAAATTGAATGTGAAATTAAAATTAACCACGAAGGAGAAGTGAACCGAGCTCGTTACATGCCTCAGAATCCTCACATCATTGCTACAAAAACACCATCCTCTGACGTGCTGGTTTTTGATTATACAAAGCACCCTGCTAAACCAGGTATGTAGTAATAAAGTCAGGCCATTGCTTGACCATTTGTCTTAATTTGGAATAATTGCTTTGAGGTTACTCAAACTACAGTATACTCTATAATTTTTAAAGGTTTAAAAATTTTTCGAGGTCCCATGACCACCCTCCAGTTGAGTGATTTAACAGAAGGACCTCAGGACAGATTATACTCCTGGCTAAGACTTACTATGGCAAAAGATAAGAGCAAAAGTGGGAGGAAAAAGATACATATCAGGCAGAGTCCAGAGAGGTCAGGCACAGGCTTCTGATTCCTTCCCCGCTGGGGCCACACAGAATGTGCATTTTCTCTCTAGCAGCAAACCACAGGGACACATGCTAAATGTCTCTGCCCAGGGAAGCCTGCTTGAGTCTCAGGGTCTGGGGTTTTTTATGGAGGTCTGGTCACACAGGCACATCCTGCTCTATGACCAGCCATGGTAGAGGAAACTCAGGACCCCAGCAGTGAAGCCAGATAAATCATGACTCTTGCTAAACAATCCTGCAGGTCTTGACAAGCTGCTACAGGGTGCCCCACTGCTCTAGGCGTACACAACTTCATCATCAGTGACATGAAGAATTTTGTGAGGGTTATATTCCCAGGGGTTGGCTAAGGGTCAATCATGATTGCAGGCTACCCTGGAGACATGCAAGGACTGAGCAACCAGATCTGCTGTGTTAACTCTTGCCTTACAAAAATATTTTTAAAAATTGACCCGGGCATGGGGTGGGTTGTCACCACACAAATTTGTGGGATGGCTGTAGTTTTCAGTCTTTTGTGTTAGAGCCAGTACTAGATTTTGCCAAGGAATCAGTCATTTTATGGTCAGGAGACCTGGTTTGCACTGAGTATTTGAAATGAAGCACAGAGAAGACCTTTTCAAGGCGGCTATGGGTCAGACCAAGACCTTGTTGATGTGTAGTGCTTTTCCAAGCATTATAATAAATGTTATGGCTCACTCAGGAGTGAGAATTTGCTCTTACCAGTTCTGGTAAACAGAATCATTTAGTACTTAATGTATTTCTTTTTTTCTTTAGACCCAAGTGGAGAATGTAATCCTGATCTCAGACTAAGAGGCCACCAAAAGGAAGGCTATGGTCTTTCCTGGAATTCTAATTTGAGTGGACATCTCCTAAGTGCATCTGATGACCATGTGAGAAACTTGTTCTTCCTAATCTACTCATGCACTGAGAGTTGAAGGCAGTGTCATGGACACTTCTGCCCCAAAGGAGCACTATATAGATGAAAGGTTTCTAAGATAGTACTGATGATGATTGTGATAACATTTTCACAGGATTTAGAGCAATGGTTATTGAACTGCCCTTTGGGGCACCTTAGGATTCCACAAAACTCTTTTGAAGCAGCCTTAGAATGGAGGGAAGGTGGGTAAAAATAGTGGTGGTCCATTATTTAAAAGCAGATCTCTGTAGTGGGAACTCTATAAAGTGTTTGTGAGGCCTGATTAATATAAATTGCATTTTAGTTTACTTTTCATTTTTGTAAGTGTACAATTCAATGAGTTTTAGTATATTCACAAAGATGTGCAATCATTACCACTGTCTATTTCTAAAACATTTTCATCAAATGTCGCAAAAAGAAACTCCATACCTATTAAGCAGTCAGTCCCCACTCCCTCCCTGCCCCAGCTCCTGGCAGTCAGGACTTTCGAACTCTATAGATTTGTCTATTCTTGATATTTCATATAAATGGAATCCTATAATATGTGGCTTTTTCTCTCTGGCTTCTTTGATTTAGCACAGTGTTTTTAAGGTTCATCCATGTTGAAGCATATGTCTGTTGCATTTCTTTTTATGGCTGAATAATACTCCATTATGTGGCTATACCACGATGTATTCATCAGTTAATAGACATTTGGGTTGTTTCCATTTAGGGGCTATTTTGAATGATGTTGCTGTGAACATTTTTGTACAAGTTTTTGGGTGGGCATATGTCTTCATTTCTCTTGGGTAATTACCTAGGAGTGGAATTACTGGGTCATATGGTAACTGTGATTAACTTGTTGAAGAACTGCCAAACCCCTTTTCCAAAGCAACTGCACTAGTTCACGTTTCCACCAGCAATGTGCCAGGGTTCCAGTTTCTCCATGTCCTCACCATGCTTGTTATTGTCTATCTGTTTTATTATAGCCATCCTAGTGAGTGTGAAGTGGTATCTCGTTGTGCTTTTGATTTATATTTCCCTGATGACTAATGATGTTGAGCATCTTTTCATGTGCTTATTGGCCATTTGTATATCTTCTCTGGAGAAAAATACATATTGAAATCCTTTGTCCATTTTTAAATTTTGTTTTTTATTTTAGAGTTGTAAGTTTTTGTATTTTCTAGATACAAGTCCTTTATCATATATATGATTTCAAAAAAATTTTCTCCCATCCTGTGAGTAGTCTTTTCACTTTTTTGATGTCTTCTGAAGTGCAAATGTTTTTAATTTTGAGTCCAATTTATATATTTTTTATTTTATCACTTGTGCTTTTGGTATCATATCTAAGAAACCATTACATAATCAACATCACAAAGATTTGCACTTAAATGTTTTGTTAGAATTTATAGTTTGAGCTCTTATATTTGAGTCTTTGATCCATTTCGAGTTAATTTTTGTATATGGTGTAAAGTAGGGGTCCAACTTTGTTCTCTGCACGTGGAAGTCCAGTTTTCCTAGCACCATTGTTGAAAGACTCATCTTTCCCTATTGAGTTGTCTTGGCATCCTTAATATAAAGTATTCTAACCATTAACAGTACCACAGAAATGCAAAGTGATCTTGTTTTAATTTATTGTTGGTCAGTGTTTGTAGGATTCCTGTCACTATACCTTGTTTTGTGGGTCCTGTACCACAAGCAGAAACTGGTGTGACTCCAACCAGAAGCCAAGAGTAGACCTCAGGAGCTTTGGAAAGCTTATGTAACTTGGCCACAGTTAGCATTTTACGTTGGCTTCGTGAGAGCAGGTTCCTTACCTCCTTTCTTAGTATATCCCCATGCCTAGAACAGGGCCTGTCACATCGCAGACCTTCTTTGTATTTCTGTCGATTGCAATTTCTGTTAAGCTTTTTGAAATACTGAAAGTAGGTAATTGGCCCAGTCAAGCTTCTTTAGTTGCAGGTAACCAAAACCGACTCTGGCTAATTTAAACAGAAAAGGAATTTATTGGAAGGGCATTGGGTAGGGTAGCTGACAGAATTGCCATGATAGCTAGAAAATGGCCCGGAAAAGAAAGGAAGAGGTCAGATCTACTATCCAAATCAGGCCAGTTGAGGACGTCACTCTTGCCACCTCTGGAAAGTGGATGTTACTCCCCCCACCCCCCGGCCATCAGAACAGATTCTCCCTGGTCCTGTTTACAATTCAGAGTCCTGCTTGGACCGATGGAGCCTGTGTCATGTTCCTGCAGCCCTGCTGCAAGGGGGGCCAGGAAGCAAGGGTCTGCCTTAGTTCTCTGAAAGGAAGCTTTCCTCCGTTTCTCTCAAGGTGGATATGGGAGAGTCTCCCAAACAGGGAGGATGGGTTGTACTCAGTAACTTAATTACTAGTACTTTTTGAAGACGCCAGGCTGGGAGTTGCTGGTCATAATAATAGCTGACGTTTATCAAAGGCTCCGCATGTGCCAAGCATCTTACTAATCTCTCCGGGACCCTTCTGAGGTGAGGAGCAGGGGAGAAGGGCAGGAGTTCCCCACGTCCCTTTTTCTTCAGTGTGTGTAAATTGTGCGTCTGAGTGTGTAAGTATCAAGAGAGACTAAGGGCACATATATTATGTAGAATTATTCTTTTGTTACTGGGAAGTAGCTTTGTTACAGAAAACCTTTCAGATGAGAAGGTGATTTAAAAAGAGATGAAGCCCATACCAGTGTCAGTGGAATTAGTGCGAATATACCTTAATGGATTTACCTCTTATTTTAAACCGTTGGATAAGAATCATTGCCCTATAGCTTGTGATTTTTTTTTCCGTAAAAACTTAAGAATGGGATATCAAGAGAAGGCTCTACTCCCACAACCTGCTGATGTGTGATCTTTGAGGCCTGGGGAAGGCCCCGTGGCCTGTCCTTGGGCTCTGCTGACGTTTCGAGGAGCACACTGTGGTGATCTGTCTGCAGGCCTCAAGCTTTGGCCTCTCAAAGTAGCCTAGTAGGGTTTCTAGGTCATTCACCTGTTGCACTTCCTGATGTCTCTACTGGTTTCTGCTGTGAAGTAAGAGGCTTGTCCAAAGGCTTTTGGTTTTTAAGAGGCACGTTGTAATTTTATTCCCCAGGTTCCCAACCCAGTGAATTTTTAGAATGTGCATTTCTGTTTGGTAGATACTGAATGCCGGGGTCTTAGTGTTGTGCTGTGCAATCTAGACGAATTTCAAATACTTGACAATGTATGTAGGTAGAAATTCTAACCTGAGTGTCCCTTGCCTGCCGCCATGCTCGGTCTCCCCCTGCCCCCACTACAGTGTATTTTCCTTGCCCTCCACATCTCAGATCATAGAAGCTACACCCATACTATACTCTTCTATTTATGAAGCTTCACTTTTGTTTGTATTTCCTCTGCCTCATGTTTATCTCTAACTTTTATAATAGTTAGTTTTGTTTTTAATGAAGGTTTTTTAAATAAGATGTTGGCATTTAAATTCAATCTCTTACTGGGGCTGGCCCTGTGGCCGAGTGGTTAAGTTCGTGCACTCCGCTGCAGGCAGCCTAGCATTTCGTTGGTTCGAATCCTGGGCACGGACATGGCACTGCTCATCAGACCACGCTGAGGCAGCGTCCCACATGCCACAACTAGAAGGACCCACAACGAAGAATATACAACTATGTACCGGGGGGCTTTGGGGAGAAAAAGGAAAAAAAAAAAATTAAAAAAAAAAAATTCAATCTCTTACTGCTTTTGTTTTTTCCTCCTTTAGACTGTCTGTCTGTGGGATATAAATGCAGGACCAAAGGAAGGCAAAATTGTGGATGCTAAAGCGATCTTTACTGGCCACTCGGCTGTTGTGGAGGATGTGGCCTGGCACCTGCTGCACGAGTCATTGTTTGGATCTGTCGCTGATGATCAGAAACTTATGATGTAAGATGGAAAGTTCAGCAGAGTCTTGTTATATGGGTGTTATATCAGTGATTGTGGTGGCCTGTGGTTTGATTTCTTTTTTGTTAAGTTATGTCCTGGCCTTTAAAAAAAAAAAAAGTTTTAGTGAGGTATAATTGACAGAATACACGTATATAATGGTCTTTTTACATAAAAGGTACTGTGCTATATGAACACAATTTTTTTATTTTAAAAAGAAAACAGGTATGTAAACATGAAGAAACCTGCTTGGTATAGTGGTAAATGTCAAAATTGGGATCAGGGTGACTTCCGTTGAAGATGAGGGCAGAGAATGATTACATCAGGGCGTGGCTGCAGAGCTGCCTTCAGTCACCTGTTGGTGCTGACATGGAAACACGCGTGAGCACATGAGAAGCGGGGGAGGGTCAAGTGGCTACCTCTTGTGTTGTCTGCCTGTACCTTTGTGTTGCAGATGGGACACCAGGTCCAATACCACCTCCAAGCCAAGCCACCTGGTGGATGCGCACACTGCAGAGGTCAATTGCCTGTCATTCAATCCCTACAGCGAGTTCATTCTCGCAACTGGCTCTGCGGATAAGGTTTCTATGTTTCTGCGTATTTGGTGCACTTGTGCTGCACTGTACACTTGTAATCAGATATTTTTAAATTCTTCTGTAAAGTGCAGAAATGAATTCCTTTTCATTTGCTATCTTTCTTCAGACTGTAGCTCTATGGGATCTGCGTAATTTAAAATTAAAACTCCATACCTTCGAATCTCATAAAGATGAAATTTTTCAGGTACGTCACAGTTTTCTGGTGTTGCTATATCCAGTTTTAGTAACTTTTGGTAGGGGGAAATTTGGAAAAATTTTTTTCTCTTATATATTGGGCATGGGACATTGTTCCTTTTAAAAGCTCCTCTTCTACTCTATAAGTTAACAGTGGGAAATAACTTGAAGCTTTTTGAGAGACTGTTAGTTCAGAAGTAGAAAAAAGCCTTGCAAGACAAGATCTGTTTAAAGAGTGAGATCCAAGGACTTCAGTGAAGGTGTGCCAGCACGGCGGGTCCTTGAGTGAAAAAACGTCTTGTATGTGGTTTAAAATAGAGATTCACATAGGTTAAGATACACCTCATTGAAAATTTTAAAAATTTCTGGATAGCTGGGGTTGAATAAGTTTATTGGGCCCCCTAGTGGAGTTCCTCTGTATTGGGGAGTGTGCGACCTTCCTGGGGGCAGGCTGGGGAGATGGGCCATTTAAGAGCCTTGAAAGGATAAGACAAGGAGGGTGAGGGCTGTAGGCCAAGGAGAGGATACAGAACCCAAGATAGGAGTAGAACAATGTCCACAAACCTAGAAACGGGTGATTGTTTACATTTTCGAATATGTATTGCTAGGTCCACTGGTCTCCACATAATGAAACTATTCTGGCTTCAAGTGGTACTGATCGCCGCCTGAATGTGTGGGATTTAAGGTAACTTAGAACCTGGTGACAAGAAACTGCATAAATATGCTCATTTGGCAGATTATGTAATAATTCATAAACTAGAAGAGCAATTTGCTAACCCCAGTTTAATCTAATATTAAAGTAACTTGTAAGTACCTTTCTGAAAGGTCTTTGTTCTTTAAAAGAGAAGTGAATTGGCAAATGGACTGTAAAATTCCTTTATATGAGTTTTGTTTTTCTGTTAAGATTCAGGCAAGAATTTTGTCAGGGAGTATGTTTTAGCATCCAAATGAGTGTATTGAAAACACTCTTGGTATATAGAAAGGGGTAAAGATGTTGGCTGTTCATGTCGTTTTGGATCTCAAGTACACCTGCAGGACTGGTCTTTCCCAGAGTTTCTCGGCCGTTTGCTCTTCTTGGCTTTCATGGATTCATCCTGCAGACAGGAGCTCCTGCTGTGGGTTGTGGAAGTGCTGGGGATTCACTTGGGCTGGGGTGAGCACAGTGCATGGTGTCAAAGAGCTTGTGTTCTTCTGGGGCTCACTGTATAAGGACTTTTTCCAATTCTTAAGTGTCCTTGACTTCAGAGTTGCATTTTAAGAATTTCAGACTCCCTTACTTTTTTTTATTTGAGCCTTTAGAGCCATTAATAAAGTTGCTCAGTTATATACTTATCCGTAAGATTTTATCTTAAGTTTAAATCAGTTACCAAAAAAAAAACTTATTTCCTACCTTTATTAAGTGTATTGCCTTAAAGTGGACTAAGTTTTTAGTGTATTAAAACCAAGGCTGCCTCAATTACAGAGGCAGCAGACCCATCCTTCAGTGTCTGGAACAGACACACTGCAGAATAAAATGCTTGTATTGTAAAACTTCTGAACATCTAATGTTCTGTGTTCTTATGGAACAAACCCTAGCCATGATAGATGCTTGAAAATGTAGAGAATCTTTAAAGCAGGCATTTAAGTATCTTCTTCTATTTTATTTGAAAACAATTTTAGTATTAAAATTAGAAACCTAAAATAAAACTATATAGTGGTTATACAAGTGGTGCAGCAAGGTTTGAAAGTCTGATGCTCTGGCAACTGAATTGTCTCTACAGGTGCCAATACTAAACTTGCAGGCATTGTAGAATTTCTTAAAATTCATTCATGACTCTCTCCTGTTAAAACTACACTAGATGACATTATGGATTAAAATGACCAGTGTTGGTAGTTGTACTCCTGACGGGTCTAGCAGTCCCACGTGTTTGGTTTGTTGGATTAGTTTTATAGGGGGAAAGTATCACTTGGAAGGTGGTGTATTTTCGCTGTTTTTCAGTAGTTATTACTAGCGCAGTCTGCCTTTGGGCTAGGTGGCAGATAGGGCTGAGATTGGTGTATAACTTCAGAGTGATTTTGCTGTTGAGACTGATGGCAAATTCCACAAAGTGAAATTTTTGAGAGGAGAAAAAAAATGAAACTTAACCTTTCCTTGACTTATACATTCTGTAGTTAAAGTTGTTCTGTTGACATATCTTTAGACAGATCTGTGATACTGATGTGTAACTGTATCTTACTCCTGGAATGAAAGGCTTGGATTAGAGGGAAGTGTAGGGGCTGGGCATCAGTTCTTTTGTAGATACTTTATATACATTTCACCTTTTAATTTTTTTTATTGAGGTCATAATGGTTTTTATAACATTGTGAAATTTCAGGTGTACATTATTATTTATCAGTTTCTGTATAGAGTGGATCGTGCTCACCACCAACAGTCTAATTTTTATCTTTCAGCATATATATGTGCCCCATTACCCCTTTTGCCCACCCTCCAACCCCCTTCCCCTCTGGTAACCATTAATCTGTTCTCTTTGTCCATGTGTGTGTTTATCTTCCACGTATGAGTGAAATCATGCAGTGTTTGTCTTTCTCTGTCTGGCTTATTTCGCTTAACATAATACCCTCAGGGTCCATCCATGTTGTTGCAAATGGAACGATTTTGTCTTTTTTTATGGCTGAATAGTATTCCATTGTGTATATATACCACATCTTCTTTATCCAGTCATCAGTCGATGGGCACTTGGGTTGCTTCTACATCTTGGCTATTGTGAGTAATGCTGCAATGAGCATAGGGGTGCGTAAGTCTCTTAAAATTGTTGATTTCAAGTTTTTTTGGATAAATACCCAGTAGTGGGATAGCTGGGTCTTATGCTATTTCTATTTTTAAATTATTGAGGAATCTCCCTACTGTTTTCCATAGTGGCTGCACCAGTTTACATTGCCACCAGCAGAATATGAGAGTTCCCTTTTCTCCATGTCCTCTCCAACATTTGTCATTTTTTGTCTTGGTTATAGCCATTCTGACAGGTGTGAGGTGATATCTCATTGTAGTTTTGATTTTCATTGCCCTGATGATTAGTGGTGTTGAGCATCTTTTCATGTGCCTGTTGGCCATCTGTATATCTTCTTTCGAAAAATGTCTGTTCATATCCTCTGCTCATTTTTTGATCGGGTTGTTTGTTTTTTCATTGTTGTTTTATGAGTTCTTTATATTTTTTGGAGATTAACCCCTTGTCGGATATATGATTTACAGATATTTTCTCCCAGTTTCACCTTTAATTCTAATGCAGTAAATACCACGGTTAAAATATTGAATTTTAATTTAATATTTAGCATTAACAATTTCTGTTCTTCAGCTGTAGTTGTGAACAGCTCTTACCCATTTCCAGAAAGTAAACATCCCACCCTCCTACCAAATAATTAATATAAAATCTCTAATTGATTTCAGTACAGAAACAAGTTGTTTTTAAAGTGTGTGTGTGTGTTTTAAGATGTGCTTTCTCAGCTGATACTGGTTTTGCAGACATTCATGCTACAAGAATTTCAGTGATGCAAGCTTTATGTTCTTTGTTAATAGCAAAATTGGAGAAGAACAGTCAGCAGAAGATGCGGAAGACGGGCCTCCAGAACTCCTGGTATATATTGGCTTTCTTATGCACGATGAAATGTCATATGCAGATTGAGCCGTGTATCTGGAAAATGAGGCAGAACTTCAAATTCTAGCTCTCGAAGATGATTTCAAACTGGAGGTCTTGGAGGTTATTGTGATTAGCTTTTGACATTTATTGAAAATAGTAAATAGAGCCAAGTAGGTTTTTATGAATGTTTCACTGAGAAGAATTCGAGCTCCTGGAAAATAGTGTCTAGTACTTTCTCACTGATTCTCAATTGTAGTATCTGTGAGGGGTTTTTGGGGGGGGAGCAGCTATTGATATTCAATTAGCAATACTTTCTAACAGTATAGAAGAAATTTAATGCCCTGACTTTTGAGTTCCCTCCCCAAAAAATGAATGCTTCCTCTGTGTTGTTGATGCCACCAAAGCCCACCATCTCCCACTCGTTCCTAATTGAGTCATCTTAGCCTCTCCTCAGCCCTTCTCTCCGTCCTCATCCTTCCCATCTCTCTCAGTCCTTCGCTGTACACCCTGACGCGTTGCCAGACTTAGCAGTGGTTCTTTGTCCTCACTCTGAATTCAACTTCTGTCTCCACCCTTCCTTTGGCAGATAAGCACTGTTCCCTCCCTAACGTGTATTTAGCTCTTAGGCTAGTGCTAATTTTTTGTACACTTGTGCTTTGCCCACCATCTTTAAAGGTAAAGAAGGCCCTTGAGGGTCACCCCTACACACACAAGATGCTCACTCAATCCCACGTTGTGCGGACATCTGAGCCCCCCGTACTCCTTGTCCAGGGTGTTCCATGCCCAGCAGCACTGCACACGGTGGCAGAGGTGTGGTGAGACTCCGATGTAGGAGCGTGTTCAGTGGTAATGCCACTGCTGCTTCAAGAGGAGTATTTCTCAGTAAACTGCCACCCTGGACAGATGACAGCATCCGAATGGTGGTGTAACCTGAAAAGTCTGTTTTGTGATGCAGGGCTTCACAGTTTAAGTATTTTCTAGCTAAGGTGTTGCTACCAGCTGTTCTTGTCCAGCTGTTTTTACTTTGGTAACATCTCTATTGAGATGTAAGTCACATACCATGCAGTTCACCCATTTAAAGTGTACAGGTCAGTGGTTTTTAACGTATTCATGGAGTTGTACAACTATCACCACAAGTTAATTTGAAAACATTTTCGTCCTGTCAAAAAGAAACTTCTTAGTCTTTAGCTATCACCCTCCAGTCTTCTCCTTTCCTCAGCCCCTGGCAACCACTAATCTACTTTGTCTCTCTCTAGATTTGCCTATTCTGGAAATTTCATATAAATGGAATCATATAATATGTGGTCTTTTGTGACTGAGTCTTAGCACAATGTTCTCAAGGTTTCCAGTGATTTTTTGATATCACAGGGAGAGGAGAGAGTATTACTTTGTATGACTCTAACAATTTCATGATCCTTAAGAAAATCCACTAGGATGTTACTCTTTTCACAAGAGAGCTTGAAATCAAGGGACATTTAAGTGTAGTAAACTGGATACTAACTATAATTTTAATATAACAATATTTTGATTTGATGACTCCTGTATATATTCCAGGCCAGTGGTGTTAAAATATTTTCACTTATGTCCCCCTTAAGGCTATTTTGAAAAGCTGTTTATCTCACCTCACGTTTTTGAACTGATAAAATTCTGAAGTAAAATAGTCGCCTTGCATGTAATCTAGTTGGCAAAGACAGAGGCCTCACTGTCAAACTAGTCAAATCGGACTTCCTGTCAGGAAGTGTGCCTCAGTTCAGAATAGTGTATTCATATTGTCCTTGTGAGAATTGTTTCTTCTGAATCTTTTTTGTCTCTTTTTTAAAGATTGGCACCTGAGCTAACAACAGTTGCCAATCTTTTTCTTCTTCTTCTTGCTTTTTCTCCCCAAACCCCCCTAGTACATAGTTGTATATTTTAGTTGTGGGTCCCTCTAGTTGTGGCATGTGGGACACCGCCACAGTGTGGCCTGATGAGTGGTGCCATGTCCGCGCCCAGGATCCGAACCAGCAAAACCCTGGGCCACTGAAGCAAAGGGCGCAAACTTAACCACTCGGCCACGGGGCTGGCCCCCAAGCATACCTTAAAAAAAAAAGTGGTTGAGGGATAGATTACTAAGCCTGTACCACCCTCCCTCCAAACCGCAGGACAGTGACCCCTAGTTGCAAGACTGATGGTCTAAAAACTTTGACCATAAGAAGATAGGAAACCAAGACTTTCTTTGTTCTTATTAACAGTTTATTCATGGAGGACACACCGCCAAGATATCAGATTTTAGTTGGAACCCCAATGAGCCTTGGGTCATTTGCTCCGTGTCTGAGGACAACATCATGCAGATATGGCAAATGGTGAGCTGAAATACGAATTTTTCCTGAATGACTGTCTTGTAAAGGAGATATTTACTGATGATATAATGTAATAGAAATATTTCAAATATTTAGGTGCTGCATGTTATACCAAATATTTAGAGAAAGGAAACAATCTTTGCAGACCTTTTTACATTTTAACAAGTCTTTAGTTCAGTACACACCTGTCAGGTTGGGAGAAATCTCTGTGCGTGTCTATAAACACACAGACGTAGACGTGATTCTTGCACTCTGTCACCTGGGCTCTCGGCATCGCTGCTCTTTGTCCAGTGTCTGCTGTGTCATAGGCATGAAGGATCCAGGGGGAAAGTGTCAGTGCATTCACATGATACTGAGGTCTCTGATGATGAGCACTAAGTACTTGACGTTTCTCAGGCATTGAGTTGTGAACCAGCCCTTTCATAAACTTCAGGGCTATCGCTCCCTCTAACTGATGTTTGAAATGCTTTTGGGAAACACTGTTTATGAACAATAACTGAAATAAGTAGTGCATGGGCAGCTAGGTATATATGTGGAATTATACACTGGCAGATAATTTTTGAGAACACTGGCCTGCCTTTTCCTTATTAAAATCCTTGGGGGGAAAACACAGAAAGGAAACTACCAAATAAATTAGTTTAAAAATATGTCCACATTTCATTTCTAACACTGAAACACACTGACCAGTGAATCCTAAAATCTAGATAGGCAGAATTATTAAATGCTATTTTTAGATAATCTTGTAAAAACCATGGGGAGTTTTACCTATGAATTTATTTGGTTGTTATCTCCAGGCTGAAAATATTTACAATGATGAAGAGTCAGATGTCACAACATCGGAACTGGAGGGGCAAGGATCTTAAACCCACAGTACGAGACATGTTTCTGTTGAATGTACTGCTCCATGAACGCTTGGTTCATCAAGCGCCACAAAGGCAGTGGATAGTAGGGAGTAGAAGTGGGAGGGCATATGGCGTTCTCTATCTTTGATTCTAGCACTTTCAAGTGAGCTATTGCGTACTGTATCATATTGTAGCTTTTAGGGAAGAAAAGAATGTTGCTTAAGAAAGAACATCATGTTTTAAAATACAAGTAGCAGGGTACTGCCTTTGATTGAACTGTTTTAAGTCCTTGTTTTCTCAAACTAAGTGCTTGCTGTTCCCAAATATGCAAGAATAACTTTTACACTTTTTCCCTCCAACACTTCTTGATTGGCTTTGCAGAAATAAAGTTTTAAAATAAATTTTGTTTTATTCTTTTAGAACCTTGGTAGGGGTGTGTGAGTGTCTATCCCTTTCTTGAGTAGGTGTGTGTGTGCGCGTGTGTCCCTTTCTTGTGAGGAAGCTGTTATGTACATACATTGAGAACTGTCCGGGGTACATGACAGTATCCTAATCCAAAGATGGGGAGAAGCTCCATGTCTGTGTTTTGTGGTTGGGAGATTTGTAAATCTAGAACTACCTTAACCTAATGTCATTTGACCCACATCCTATTTGTGCCTTAACTTGGGCAGTTTTAAATAAACATTAGATTTCTCCCCAAAAGAATGAAAGCTTGTTTGCTTACATGGTAGGTCAGCAAAGGGGACAAACAGGCCTGTAGGTCAGTCCCTCAACCTCTTTTGTAGGGCCTGCCAGCTAGGAATGGTTTTCACATTCGCTTTAAAAAGGTTTGGGGGGGAAAAACCCTCAAAGACCTTGTGTGGTCCACTAAGCCTAAAATACTTACTCGTACCTGACTTAGAGAAAAGCTTGCTGAGCCCTTACATTTGATTATATGTGCTTCAGTACTTTCTGCTCATCATCAGCTAAGATCCTTCCTGTGTGTATATACACAGACACCTATATGTACTTATTTTCCTGCTATTCAACTAGGTGCACCCTGGAATGTGCTAAGAGCAGCCAAGACTGGAGAAATCCACAGTCCTTGTTTTTTTTAAAACTTTGACAGCAGCTACACTGTAGAATTTTTCTAGAGTCATCTATTTAAAGAGGAAAAAAGGTACTGGCAGAGGTCTGGCTACGTAAAATGAGTCTTATGCCACCCAGGCAGAGGGTGGCCAGTGCACACTCATCCCTTCTTTCTTAAATCATACAAGAACCTTCTGAGGCCCAAAAAACCAACTATCTACAACTATCTTTGGACTTGATTTATACAATTAAGGTCACATGGGTAACAAAAGAATACACAGAAGCTGTTAAATTTATCATACATATTTACTTAATCTATACAGAATCGAGTAGATAAAATCAGATTCACATTAGTGAAAAATCTCTACAAAATGTCTTTGAAAAGCAAAACAAGACTGCCTCTTAACAATTCGTATCCTCATGAAAGACGTGGGCTGTAAAAATAAAGCAGTGTGTTTAGCACAAACTAGAAGATATCTGCATCATTTTTTTCACAGTTATTTCCATCTACAGTCTGAAAGAGGTAGATTTTTCTGCAACACCTGAGAATTGAATTGTGATAACCAGGTGTAATAAAGGCAGTTGCATAACATAACTAAACAATACTGGTCTCAAGACCGAGAAACGTACTCCTACAAGTCTGAGGATGAAATGGTCCATTATCCAAGACCCAAGTTTTCTCTCCTCCTGGAGTCTACTGCCACTATAAATAATACACATCAAGATTCCATGATGGTGCAACAAATGCAATTGAAGTGAATTCGACATTTAAACCTTTTCTGGGCCAGCCTAGTAGCGTTACAGTGTTCTAGAATGTGGTAGATACAGGGCGCGCTACAAAGCCACAACACTGGGCTGGTGAGGTGATTGCTTTAGGAGGGTGTCCACAGAGGGTCCCGTTTGTTTTCATTCACAGGGTAATGGGAGGAAAGATTCTGAAAGGACACCAAACGCATCCCACACAGAATCTATATCCTTTAAACACCATGATAGCATCTAGCTAAAAATACACAGTAAGCCAAAAGCAGCAGGCCAAGTACTGTTAATCACATTGCTTTATAAAGCCCTTGAAAATATGCAACATGTCCCAGATTTACAATCTTCCACGCAGGACAAGCACCACAAAGAAACGTGGTGGGCTACACAGACGGCTGAATAAAATGTTACGAGCTGTACGTCCAGCAGAGTTCTTGTGAAATGTGATCATTAGGACTAATTTTACCATAGATTATACTTTTGATATATACCTTCATTTCCTCTCGGGGAAATGAGTCCAGTATTTCACTTAGTAGTGGAAGGGGGTAGTTCTAAGAGGTTGTTGGAGGAGAGTATGTTTTTGCTTCCGACTCATTTTGACACAGTAATTACATAACCTACTTTGCGGATTTCCTTTCCTCCACTGTCTGGCCCCTTGATTAACATGACTGATGGTGGAAGCTTAGATATAATAATCCTCCACTCCAGGTGCTGTTTGTTATCTATTGGACAACTTTCAATTCTTTTCACCCCAGTTTAGACCATGAATGTGACAGGACTTTACAAATAAAACTTTAACAGAGAAAAAACCTTTTTAACTGGACAGAACAGTTTATTCAGCCCAGTAAGCAATTTAAGAAGTGTCAGTTTGATAGTTTTGCTCAGTGGAATGTGCTAGCATCAGTTCTAGTAGAGCCATTTTATTTCATAAAGTATTTCAATGCAAATTGTACCATGGAGAAAGTCAAAACTCATCAGTGCAGCCTGATTAACCATTTGCATAACTTAGCCACATTCAACATGATGAACAAATGAAAGTACGAATCCAGAAGTGATGTGCTTAATTGCCAAAGTTGCCCCATTCCGAGTGTAGAGACTTTGATAATACTGATTTTTTTCTTTAAAAAAAGTAGCTAAGAAAGAGACTGAAAGCATCAGGAAGAGGTACTACTTAACTCTGCCAAGTTGCCCTCAAATTAAAAATCTTGGTTCCACTCTTCCCGTTTTGGAAATGAAATCCGTTTCCGTTAGCATGATCCATAATTAAAATGCCCTTTTAAAAAACCTGGAGAACTGGGGCTGGCCCCGTGGCCGAGTGGTTAAGTTCGTGCGCTCCGCTGCAGGCGGCCCAGTGTTTCGTTAGTTCGAATCCTGGGCGCGGACACGGCACTGCTCGTCAGACCACGCTGAGGCAGCGTCCCACATGCCACAACTAGAAGGACCCACAACGAAGAATATACAACTATGTACTGGGGGGCTTTGGGGAGAAAGAGGAAAAAAATAAAATCTTTAAAAAAAAAACAAAAACCTGGAGAACTTTGTTGGTGGGACTCGGAAGAGGTGAACACCAACTTTCAAGCCAGACCTGAGCGCAGGGACCTCTGCTTAGTGAAAGCCACACATGAACTGACCCACATTGTCTTATGCTGACAAAACCGAGCAGCGACAGGTTCCCGTGGAAAGTGGGGCATGGGCACCCAAATCCTGGATTGAAAACCAACCCCACCAGCCTCCCCAGTAAGCATCCAGGTGGTCCAAAGTCACACACTGGTTCTACCCAACCAGAAACCACAGCAGCATGACTGGTTGTAGTCACATGAACGTTAGGCCTGTCTGTCCAGTGATTTACCTTTGCTTACAAGTGACACCTTTATGTACATATTCTGCCAAAACTTTGAAGAATTCAAGGCTTGTGACCATCTCAATTTGTCAAGTGATATAAATATTATCAAAAAGCTAATATGAGGGGCTGGCCCCGTGGCCGAGTGGTTGGGTTCGCGCGCTCCGCTGCAGGCAGCCCAGTGTTTCGTTGGTTCAAATCCTGGGTGCAGACATGGCACTGCTCATCAGGCCACGCTGAGGCGGCGTCCCACATGCCACAAGTAGAAGGACCCACAACGAAGAATATACAACTATGTACCGGGGGGCTTTGGGGGGGGGGGGAATAAAATCTTTAAAAAAAAAAAAAAAAGCTAATATGAATCAAATATGCTATGCTTGTTTCTGACCCAACCCTAGAATTTTACTTTTACTTTGCATTTAAATGGACTATTAGACAAAACTAATCATCTTGCTATTTTTTTTTGTTTGAATAATGGGGGGGCCAGGGCGTTTAAATGAGTATTATTTTCACATTAAGGAACCGTTATCAGAACAAAGCTCCCTTGTAATGGTCGGCCCTATCTTGAGTGAAATTTTCATTAGGCTAATTCTGTGCAAGGAGTAGGGAAGCAAGGACAAGGCAGTGACCACATGCATTCCAATGAAGGGGGACGAGGCAGATGTGCAACACAGCTGAGGAATTTGTATCGAGTAAAACTATTCAGAACTGCTAAGCAGCCTCCTGTACCACATAAGTCCAGTAGTTCTAAGAAAATACAGATATGGTAGAAAAAGTAAGAAAATTTTCACCACAAAACCAATAGTTACTACTAACAGAGAAAGTTATACACAAAATATAGCTCTCAGTACAGTGCTCACGCTTCATCTCAGTCAACTGACTCGATGCCTGGCCCAGTGCCCAGGGACGCGGCCTGGAGCACAGCCTCCAGCGGGGCTCGGAGCGCCCTGGCGGAGGCAGTGTTCAGCTCCCCGGGAGAGGCCAGGGCGGCGCACGGCTGGATCCCGGGCGGGGCTAGGTCCGCCCCCGCCACCCTCCCCGAGGCCTGCTCCTTCAGGACCTCCACCTTCTCGTTGAGCTCATTCCTTTCCGTCTGAAGAGCCCTGCACAGCTTCTCTAACCGTTCCAGTTTTATTTGAAAGGCCTTGTATTCTTTATCTCGGACAGTTTTCTGCAAGATTAAAAAGAAAAAATTATGTGACCTTGCTGAATACGAATCAGGTTCCTGGATACAAAAAACTTATCCTGAGCCATACTGGAAACTACTTGTTTAATCGCCTGTCGAACATGTTCCATTTCTTCCAACACCTCCTAAGGTTCTAGCTAGCTGCAGTTGTGCACACGTCTATGGACACCACGTAATTTCCAACGCAACGAACACTGTCCCCACAGTGACAGGATCAAATTCCCTCCTTGTTGTTTTTCTTAAAAACCATAACCACTTTGTAAAACATTTTGTACTGATGAAATACTAAGGAAATTCAAGATACTCATCACAAAGACTAGCAGATAGAAAATTAAGGGCCTGATAAAAAATGGAAAAGGACTCATTTCTACAGAAATTCTGTTTTACCAAATTTTAGATAAGAACAATATTCAAGGTGTGAAACTTGAGTTTGCAAACAATACATTTCAGCTTTCTAAGACTAGCAAAAAGTACTCTGCTGCCGTTGTGAAGAGACTTGAGGCAAAAAGGCAGGCACCTGAGTGGCTCGCCTGTGCGCCCTCACTGGGCAGTCGATCGGTGAGGCGGGGCGCTGCACCAGAGGTGGCAGCGCCACCTGCATGCTTGTTAGAAAGGCAGTCTCCAACCCCACGCCAGACCTAGTGCATCAAACTCGGGGCGGGGGTGCTTAGCAATCCTGGTCTTATGGAGCTGGAGTTTGATGCAAGCTCAAGCTTGAGAAACCGCTGCTGGAGAAGGATGCAAAATCCAGATGCTTTACAGCCATCTCCAACACATGCCTGGGTAGCAGGAACCTGGACACCTCAGCAGGGACCCCGCACCATCAATGCAACTTACTGCCAGGAAAGCCAGAGTCTCCTTAGCAATCCCCCGCCCCCAGCTCTGGCCGGAGTCCTCAGCGATTGCGGTAGTGTCACAACTCCCGTCCCCTGCCCTGTTCAGTGCCTGAACTTCAGGAGTCCCCATGACACACGGCAACCAAGGGAACCCCCTCACCTCCTCAGCCATCTGCAGAAGTGCCTTGTTATTGTTTTCCCATTTGGTCCGCCATATTATTGTTTCTTTTTCCAGTTTCTTAATTTTCTTTGTCATCTGTGAATCAACACAATTACAAGTTTAAATTATAAGTTCCACTTGTTATCTCTACGCCCTGGCCCACCACAAAGCAGTCTGAATGTTCCTCCTGCCCCCTGCCCTGCCCATGCCTCGCTCAGCAGACAGCTGTGCCTGTGAGGAGCAGAGCTTATCCCAAAGCTCCTGGGCGGCAGCAGCAGGGACCGAAGTTGGGGCTTCCTATTATGAGAAAAACAGATGCCATCTCATGGATTTCAGAAGCGGCAGCACATGGAGGAAACTGTCAGACAGCACACCCTGAACTCTCAGGTAAGGCTGGAGTGCATCTTCCATTCCAGCCGAGGGGAGCAAGAGACAAGCCCTCCTTCTGCCCAAGTTGCAGGGAAAAATGCCCATGTTCTTGACTCTTCTGCCCATTAAACGAATTCATGTGATTGCTGGGAAGATGGAGGTTTTCAGCCCCGCCAGCGATTAAGAACTGGTACTCTACCACAACCTCCGAGACCACATCAGTCTCAGAAGTAGAGGCAGTGTAATTTAGGTGAGACTCCCGCGACCAAGAAAAGGGAATAGTACTAAGTCCTTAGCTTTGGTCATCCTCACAACTCATAAGACTTCAGATTTTGCTGAAGATAAAATGGGTCCAAAAATAAGGGGAATGCTCTATGCTATAAGAATCCAGTTTTCAGAAATTCAGAAGGAAATTTATCTCTGCTTGTCAGTGAGCCCCGTTTTCAAGATTCCTTTATGCACTGTCGACTGTGCCCCAGCTCTGAGCCCAGCTGGGGCACTTAGCCAGGCGCTGTAAAGGGAAACAAGGGTAAGACAGAGCCAGTGCGCTGTGCTATGGGTAATCACCCACAAACCACACCACAAGACAGAGTGGGACAAAGGCCGTGGGAAGAGTTCATGGAAGGATCTGGGTTGAGTGCTGACCGAAGTGATCTCTGTAGCCACTAGCAGAGAGGAACGTGTTCTAGTCCAGAGGAGTCTCCAGGATGGTGAACTGGGGAGTCCCTGTCTCCAACTCTGTTCAGCCTCAACAGCGCACGTGTGCTGGAGCCCAGCGAAGGTGTTTACTGTGCACGAGGGTTCCCCGACTGGAGCCTCAGCTGAGAGGACCGGCAGGCAGAACCAATCTGCTGCTCACTGAATTCTCCAGATTACTGGGTCTAAAAATACCTGAAGGTGGTAATTTGAGCACTTAACATGGCCAAGAGCTGTCTGAAATACTCTATTTTGTTATTTTTCACGAGGAAGGAACAGAAAGACACAGAAAGGTTAAACAGTTTGTCCATGGTCACACGTTATATGATGCAACTGGGATATTACCCCAGAGCACACACTCCCGGCCACTACGTAAGATCTAGTCAGTCATGACTACCATCTAGTGAATACTTACCAAGGGCCAGACACTGCTGTACTTCTCCCCAGCCCACCAGCATGTTTAACAAGCCCCCATTTTAATGGGCTATGCCAAGTAAAATGAGGATGAATGGATGGATAGATGCATGCAGATGTATGTACTTTGATTCTTGGCTTGTCATCAAGGATATCTTTTTCCTTAACGTAAACAGAAAAATGAAACACAAGCCAAAGAAGTGGTTTGGTTGAGGGAGAAAGAATTCAGTGGGAGTACAGTTAAGAGAAAAAGAAAAGCTAAAAAAGACAAACACCTATCTATCTATCTATCTATATATATATAAACCAACTAAAATATGTAATTACTGTCCCAGGCTTGGGTGTCTTTAAATAATTTAATCTTCAAGGACACAGAGCTTCATGAAAGGGGGGGAGGGAACCACCTGAAATGAATAAAACAAAAGACACAACAAGCAAAACAGAAACCACTTTATTTCTAACAACAAATTGTATTTAATAGAAGAATTCACTTTACTAAGGATGGAATTTTAAGAGCATTAGGTCACCAGCTATGTGAGATACACTGAGGGCAAAATGACCAAATATGATGCCACTGGAAGACCAGAAAAGATGACATGCAGACAGTACCATACCAACACGAACTCACCCAAGGAGTGAGCATGCTTCAATAGCTTCTTACATAAATTCCCTTTTAGGTAACACTCTACTAAAAATATGCAAATACCTTTTCCATTTCCTGCCGGAAGGTTGTAAACAGTTCATTGCTTTTTGCCATGGTAGTCTGGAATTCTTCAAACTTATCCATATAAAGAGAAAGCTACAGAGAAAAAGTATGAAATATTCTGAGCTCCAGGCAAACAATTTAAAATCCCAAGACTTTCAATAAGAACATAATATAGTTAAACATTAGTTGGTTGTTATAAGCAACAGAAACAACAAATGCACACCCGACCTTTGGCAAGCACGCACAGATGGCTGAAGTTCTAATAACCCACTGAAAGGCAAGGAAACCAAGGACATTTTGCTGACTTACCCATCTTTAGATGTATTTAAAATGTACAAATATTTCCCAGCTCCATTCCACCAACTGTATAAAAACTGAAAGGCAGGATAGAGCTGTAAATTTCATACCATTAATCCTTTATGAACTACACCCTCTCCTTTATTTGAAAAATTGTCCTTGGAAGAAGACCATTCTTTTAGAATACTATCTGCATAGTTCTTAGCTTGCTATCTCTTTCCTTAACATAGGCAGGAAAATGAAACAGAAGCCAAAGAATCGGTTTTGTTGGAGGAGAAAGAATTCAGTGGGAGTAAGGTTAAGAAAAAAAGAAAAGCTAAAAGAGGTAGAAACTGATTTTTCTTTTAACTCCTTCCCTAAAGAAATTTCGATTCTAGCTGAGAAAAGAATGCTAACCGACAAGCCAGGCAAAATACAGAACATGGAGTCACCTTGTTTTCCCCCGCTAGAATGGTTCAGAGATGTCAGGGGGAGACACACCAGGGGTCAGAATAGAACAGTTAGGGAAAAGTTTATGTGGGCGGGGCCTGAGCTGGGCTCAAGGGTAGGCTGAATTATTTCATTTTTAGACCAGGAGGGGACCCTTTAGAGCCCATCTAACGTAATTACATTATTTTCAGGATGAGGAAACAGGCCCAGAGGAATAAAGCATTTTGCTCAAGATCACACAATACACATAAGGAAAGAAGAGAAGAACAAAAGATCACCAGAGGCCAAGAAATAGCATAAGTGATGCCTTTCCACTTCCACTAGTGTTGTATGAGGAATACTCAACAGACCCACATGGGGAGGGGGTCGGACAAGACATGATGGAACCAGCCCATCCACAGTCCTCGGGTGGGATGGGCCACGTGGGAAGCACTTCTATTGGAAGCAAGCTCTGCTGCAGCACGTGGGAGGGAGAAGGAGGCTGAGAGCAGTGTTACCAGTGACAACAGGCTAGAAGAGCCGACTGTAAGAGAGCCAAAGCACGCCTGCAGAAAGGTGAGGGCAAGGGCGAGGAGGAGCAGAAACCCAGGGGCAAACGAGAGAAGAACGCAGAGGACTTAGGAGCTGCCTGCAGAGGGGCACACCCTGACGGCGCCTGAGGCTGCTGGCCTGGAGTCGGAAACAATGATGGTGCTCAGGCAGAATCAAGGAGCAGCTGTGGCACTTGAGAGTGATTAGAAGCTGGGGCAGTTTTAGCATGGTCCATCTTTACTGAAGATGGAACATCCAGGTAGACTGTCCCACCTGAGAGTTCATGCTGGCCCACACTGGGCAGTTCATAAGCAGCAACTACCCTCACACCTGGACTGATGTGGCTGGATTACAAAACATGGGTCAAGACACACCAGTAAGACCATGAGATCATCAACAAATCCTGGAAACTGACATGGTAAGAGAACAGAATGAGACCAACTCTTGGGAAAGACATCCATATTTAGGGGGCAGGAAAAGGAAGAAGTGACAGCAAAGGAAATAAACTGATGATCAGATGACATGACCCAGGGTGACAGAGATGACAGACAAACCGAAGTTGCACTGATAATGACAATGAATCGGAGCTGCCTGTGAGGTTGGTAGAAGGGCCCTCTGGTGGCTCACACTGAAGAGTAAGCCATGACTCCCACATTAAAAAGTCCATCTTCCAAAGCCATATACTGTTGGCCCTCCGTATTGGCGGATGTGAAACCCGCGGATATGCAGGGCCAATTGTATTCACTGCACTATGCCATCTTATATAAGGGATTTGAGCATCCACAGATTTTGGAATCCAGAGGGTTCCTGGAACAAATCCCCATTGGATACCGAGGGACAACTGTATAGACTTTTTATACCTTTTCCACATGGATACTCTTCTCCATTTATATGGACAACTGAATTTATAGGGCTAATAAGGGGCTCAAATTTCCTAAAAGCATTCTAGCACAAGAATAACTTATGGTTGAAAGTTCAAAAGACTTCTTGAATTTTCATTCTAAGTTAGGCTAGCTTTATAGGAAATGAGTACCACCACATTGTAAAAATGTGCCCAAAGACAAATAGCACTTAAAAGAAGTGCTCATAAAGAATTAGACCAGCCTCCAATAGGCACATGAAAAGATGCTCATCATTGCTGATCATCAGGGAAATGCAAATCAAAACTACACTAAGATATCACCTTACACCCATTAGAATGACAAAAATATCTAAAACTAATAGTAACAAATGTCGGAGAGGTTGTGGAGAAAAAGGAACCCTCATACACTGCTGGTGGGAATGCAAACTGGTGCAGCCACTATGGAAAACAGTATGGAGATTCCTCAAAAAATTAAAAATAGAACTACCATACGATCCAGCCATCCCACTACTGGGTATTTATCCAAAGAGCTTGAAGTCAGCAATCCCAAAAGTCCTATGCACCCCAATGTTCATTGCAGCATTATTTACAATAGCCAAGACATGGAAGCAACCTAAGTGCCCACCAACAGACGAATGGATAAAGAAGATGTGGTACATATATACAATGGAATACTACTCAGCTGTAAAACAGAACAAAATCATTCCATTTGCAATAACATGGATGGACCTTGAGGGAATTATGTTAAGTGAAATAAGCCAGCGAGAGAAGGATAATCTGTGTATGACTCCACTCATATGAGGAATTTAAAATTATGGACTAAGAACAGTTTAGTGGATACCAGGGGAAAGGTGGGGTGGGGGTGGGCACAAAGGGTGAAGTGGTGCACCTACAACACGAATGACAAACATTAATGTACAACTGAAATTTCACAAGATTGTAACCTATCATTAACTCAATAAAAAAAAAAAAGAAAAAAGAAAAAAAAAATATTATTAAAAAAAAAAATTAGGGGCTGGCCCCGTGGCCGAGTGGTTAAGTTCGCGCGCTCTGCTGCAGGCAGCCCAGTGTTTCGTTGGTTCGAATCCTGGGCACGGACATGGCACTGCTCATCATACCACGCTGGGGCAGTGTCCCACATGCCACAACTAGAAGAACCCACAACGAAGAATATACAACTACGTACCGGGGGGCTTTGGGGAGAAAAAGGAAATAATAAAATCTCTAAAAAAGAAAAAAAAAAAAAATTAGGCCAGCCTCCAAATATCAGTGCATTTTAGAACTAATTTAGAATCCTTATATTAAAGAAACTTATCATATAATAAACTTTGAAAATGAATAATATTTTTCAAAAGAAAGTAATCTAATAAACTCAAAAAGGGTGGATTATAGGTACAAATGCCTAACTTCATCTATACATGAAAACATGGGAAGTCCTTTCTTTACTTTTTCTTTGAGTGGGGAGGCAGCATCTGCCACCTTTACTCCACAAAAGGCAACCACAGAGAAAGACTGCATTAGGACAAACTTAAGAGGGCTGAATTGAAAAGTAGGAAGGCAACAAAGAGAAGCCAGACCCAGATGGCTTCATGGGGTGGATTCTACCAATAGTCAAAGAAGAATTAATGCCAATTCTTCTCAAACTCTTCCAAAAAACTGAAGAGGAGGGAACACTCCCAAACTCATTCTACAAGGCCAGCATTACCCTGATACCAAAGCCAGATAAAGATACTATAAGAAAACTACAGGGCAACATCCCTGATGAATACAGACATAAAAATTCTCAACAAAATACTAGCAAACTGAATTCAATAGCACTTTAAAAGGATCACACGCCATGATCAAATGGGATCCATCCCTGGAATGCAAAGATGGTTCAACATATGCAAATCAGTAAGTGTAATACACCACATTAATAGAATAGATGACAAGAATCATATGATCATCTCAACAGATGCAGACAAGGCATTTAACAAAATCCAACAATTGTTCAAAAATGCTTAGCAACTTAGTTATAGAAGGAACATACTTTAATATAATAAAGGCCATATACAACAGACCCACAGCTAACATCATACTCAACAGTGAAAGGTCCCTCTAAGATCAGGAACAAAACAAGGGTGGCCACTCTAACCACTTCTCTTCAGCACAGTACTGGAATTCCTAGCCAGAGCAATTAAGCAAGAAAAAGAAATAAAAGCCATCTAAATCAGAAAGGAAGAAGTAAAACTGCCTCTATTTGCTGATGACATGCTCTTATATATAGGAAATCCTGAAGACTTCACCAAAAAACTGTTGGAACAAATTCAGTAAAGTTTCAGGACACAAAATCAACATACAGAAATCAGTTGCGTTTCTATACACTAACAACAAAATATCTGAAAAAGAAATAAATAAAACAATCCTATTTACAATAGCATCAAAAGCAATAAAGAACTTAGGAATAAATTTAACCAAGGAAATGAATGATCTCTACCCTGGAAACTATAAGAACTGATGAAAGAAATTGAAGACAAAAAAAATGAGTGGAAAGATATCCCATGTTCACGGATCAGAAGAGTTAATATTGTTAAAATGTCCATCTATATATTCAATGCAATCTCTATCAAATCCCAATGGCATTTTTCACAGAACTAGAAAAAAAAATCTTAAAATTTATATAGAACCACAAAAGAGCCTGAATAGTCAAAGCAATCTTGAGAAAGAACAAAGCTGGAGGTGCTATGCTCCCTGATTTCAAACCATACTACAAAGTTAAAGTAATCAAAACAGTATGCTGCTGGCATAAAAAGAGACATAGATCAATGGAATAGAATTGAGAGCCCAAAAATAAATCCACACAAATATGGTTAAATAATATTTGACAAGGGAACCAAGAATATTCAATGGGAAAAGGACAATCACTTCAATAAATGATGCTGGGAAAACTGGATAACTACATGCTGAAGAATGAAAATTGGACCCCTATCTTACAGCACTCACAAAAATTAACCTGAAATGTATTATGGATTTAAATTCAAGACCTAAAACTGTAAAACTCTTAGAAGAAAAGATAGGTAAAAAACTCCTTGACTGTGGTCTCAGCAATGATTTTTTGGATATGACACCAAAAGCACCAGCAACAAAAGCAAAAATCAAGAAGTGGGAGTACATCAAACTAAAAAGCTTCTGCACAGCAAAAGATACAATCAACAAAATGAAAAAGCAACCTACGGAATGGGAGAAAATATCTGCAAACCACACATCTGAAAAGGAGCTAATATCCAAAATATATAAGGAACTCATACAACTCAACAGCAAAAAACCAAACAATCCAATTAAAAAATGGGCAAAGGACCTGAACAGACATTTTTCCCAAGTTGACATACAAATGGCCAACAGGTACATGAAAAGACGCTCAACATCACTTATCACCAGGGAAATGCAAATCAAAACCACAAAGAGAAGTAACCTCACACTTGTTAGGATGATTATTATCAAAAAGACAAGAGATAACAAGTGTTGATGAGGATGTGGAGAAAAGGGAACTCTCGTGCACTGTTGGTGGGAATGGAAATTGGTGCAGCCACTGTGGAAAACAGTATGGAGGGTTCTCAAAAAATTAAAAATAGAACTATCATATGATCCAGCAATTCCATTTCTGGGAATATATCCAAAGGAAAGGAAATCACTATCTCAAAGAGATATCTGCACCCCTGTGTTCATTGCAGCATTATTCACAAAAGCCAAACATGGAAACAACCTAAGTGTTTATTGATGGATGAATGGATAAAGAAAATATGGTGTATGTATATTATCATATACATGGACTATTATCATGTGGACTATTATCAGCCACAAAAAAGAAGCAAATCTTGGGGCCGACCCAGTAGTGTAGTGCTTAATTTGCGCCCTCCGCTTCAGTGGCCTGGGGTTTGTGAATTCGGATCTCAGGCGCAGACCTACACACCACTCATCAGTCATGCTGTGGTGGCATCCCACATGCAGAATAGAGGAAGACTGACACAGATGTTAGCTCAGGGACAATCTTCCTCAACAAAAAAAAAAAGAAGAAGAAGAAAATCTTCCCACTTGTGACAACATGGATGGACCTTTAGGGCATTACACTAAGTGAAATAAGTCAGAGAAAAACAAATACCATATGATCTCACTTACATGTGGAACTCATAGAAACAGAGTAAAATGGTGGTTGCCAAGGGCTAGGGGTTAGGGAAAATGGGGAGATGTTGGTCAAATGGCACAAACTTTCAGGTATAATATGAAAAAGTTCCAGGGATCTGACGTACAGTATGGTGACTGTAGTTAATAATACTGTATTGGATACTTGAAAAGAAGAAAAGTAGGGAAAGCCCCCAATAAACACTCCCCTCCACAGCTCTAGCTGGGAGTGGAACTGTATGGTCAATAGGCAGTTTTTAAAATAGGTTATATGCTCATAACACAAAATTCTAAAGATTTTAGGTTAAACTATATGAAATTGCCATTTTGTAGGTCAAAGAAGTCAAGTATCAGCAATTTCATGTGGCTCGACAATACAAAAGAACTAAAATCTGAAGATTTACCAATTTTTCTTTAGTTGAAAATTAGCTGACAAACATGGGAACAAACTGAGACGGGGGAAATACCTAGACTATTGGAAAGGGGACACGGCAGACAGAGTGACCAACCGTCCCAGTCTGCCTGAGACCTAAGTGTTTCCTGGAACACGGGACTTTGTGAAAACCAGGAAAGTCCTAGGCAAATCAGGATGGGTCGGTCACCCTAAACAGAGAGAAAGACTCCAGCAGGGACGCGTGATCTACTCTCAGTCTGGCTCCGGCTGCAGACACGCAAAAGCATCTTAAAGGGAGACGGCAAATGAAGCACAGACGTTTCTTACAAACCCTGCCATTCCCTGCTGTCCAGTTACCTGCTGTTTTAGCTGTACTTCTTGCTGTTTCATTTGTTCGTATTTGTGCCTCGATTCTGTTGCTTCTTTTAATAACTAGAAAACAGAAACAGTCTGGCAAAATACTAATAGTAATTACAAGTATGACTCCAATGTCAAATGACCAGATAGGCTTAATCCTTCCACTTATTCTTTTAGCAAGAACCACATGTCTATAGATGAAACAATGTTACATCAATTACCAATTACCTATATCTTCTATCTGTTTCACTTGTTAACACTTAAGAATGTAGAAATAATCTTTTATTGCTTAAGAAAAATACCCCGAAGGGCTAAAAATAGGTTTACAAAAGTCAGGGTAAATTGCTGTGTTTTAGATGAAAATAATTAGAAGTCTAATATTAGCAGAAAACATGGCTAGGAATCTTGACATTATCTGGGTGATTTAGAAAGCCCCTCTATTCCACAAGGGGCCAGATGACGCAGGGTGAAGGGTATGGAGCAAAGCCAGGAATTGAGGTCTGGTTTCTGATCACTTTTTAAAAAGCCGGGGAGAGGTGGATGGGAGTTTTAATTTAAATACTTGGGTTTTCAAGAAAATTATATAGTGAAGGTGCATAGTAGGCAGCTGTGAAATTCAGTCCCTGAAGTAAAATGGCACACACAGTCCAAATAAGCCTTGAAAAGTCCTTAAACCAACCAGAAAGCATACATGTGTAATATACACACGTCCATGTGTATATATGAAATTTATACTCCAGCTTTGGAAATGACAAGTGTCTTTTCAGTTATGCACAGGACAGTACTGCTGGTTCACGTGGAAGGACCATACTGTGTGAAAAAGGCATCTCTCTTAATCCCAGACTTACACTCAGCATGACTGTTCACATCTTGAGGGCCACCCGGGAACCAAGTCTTCATAACCAGCTCGCCCTGGGGCCTAGGCTACTTGAGTGAAGGCTGGATGAACAGTCTTCATTATGATAATCACTTTTCACTTTTATTATGTTTTTGGTTAAGCACGTATAGTTGAATTTGCATGTGTTAAATATACATACCCAATGAGATTCCACTGTATTCGCAATTACTGACAGGCAATATAATCTGAGCATACACTCTAGGAACAACGCTGAGTGATTAGGGGATAGAGAATTCTGTTAAAATTTTACCAGAAAATTATACCAGAGTAAATAAACAAAGTTTCCCTAGCTTCAAGTTACTTGTTTTAAAACAAATGTAACAATATATTAGGAGGTGCACGTTCCATATGCCCGGTATTAAGCGGAACCACTGAATTTAATGTGCTATATACTGGCATAATTCTTGAACTTGGTGGCCATTACCTAAGAAGTGAAATAAATATTCTAAGCACAGAAAAGTCAAATGAGTGCAGGTCTTTCCACTAACTTGGTCTCATCTCTCCAGTGTATCTTCTGCATAAAAAGTTAAATAGAAATAAAAAGCCGAATGCTTCCTAACACACACAAATGCCCTTCTCAGTCTATAGCAAAAAAGTAGTTAGCATGACCCAGGTGCTTCATTCAGTGTAGAATAAGTTTGAATGTTTTAAATGGCTTTGGTGCCAATTTTGGCACTACTTTCTCTGTTTAACAACTGGAACTTACAAATTCTCTCTCTCGTTGGTGCTTCTCGTCAGCTTCTTTGATGAGCTGTGTCGTCTGCTGCAGTTTGGCGTCCACAAGCTGCTGCTGCAGTTCCTTATGTTTGAACACTTTATCGATGTGCTATGGGAACAGTAAGATGTCTTCCATCACTTCATGAAAGGAGGGATGGTGACGAGGGGACATAACACACGTTACAAGACCTTCCCTACTATCCTGCCTTTGCTGCTAATACCACCACAGCTGCTAACACTGTGTCTCTCTGTCCCCGCACTTGCTTTACAGCACTTTGCAAATGCCCCTGCGGGAACGCAGCCCTCTCACTACCACCCTGTACCCCTCCCTTTCAGAGATGAGCCATCGAGCATGTCAGCAGGCCCGGCTTATACTTCCTATTTCTGCCCTACAATGAAAATGAGGCTCAAACCGTATGCAGAAAAAGATGGATATGGGGATTAAAGTGTTAAACCCGTACATCATACACAAAATTCCTGGATATCTTTTTCTGCCCATTAAATTTTCCCAAATTTCTCAGTTGGAGGCAGCATACTGTGATGGTACAAATGGCCTGGGGTCAAACCCTGACTAGTGTGTGGCCCCAGGCAAACCCCCCTCTGCTGAATCTCAGTTCCCTTGCCTATGGGGGATAAGCATACCTCCGTGCAGTTAGAAAAGCCAATGCACTGGTGACAATACGTGAGTGCCTGGCGCCTGGCACACATTAGACATTTGGTACAAGTTATTTCTTACTGTCATTTTCTCCAAATGAAATCGTTAAGTGGTTATTTACGTGCATTAAAGTAATAAGAACACCCCTTCTCACATGCAGAAAGAGTAACTCTTCCTGACCAAAGAAACAACATTTGATAATATTCAAAATAAGACTCACAAGTTCTGTGATTTAAACATATATAACTTTCAATTTTTCTACCTCTGTGATGTGGCAGAAACAACAAAATCCAAAGAATAATTTTAAGAAAATTGAGGGCTTTATAATCTAATAGAAAATTTATTCTCTAGGACAAAAAAAGTTTCTTCAATAACCCACTGAAAGAAAAAAAGAGAGAGAGAAAATGAAATCTTTATGTTAGAGACTTGAGGCATATCAACCAATGAAATGGATGGGCTTTATTTAGATCTTGATTTCAAATAGCTTTTTTTTTCCTTAAAAGGGGGGGGAGATAATCACAAAAATTTGAACAACGACTACACATTTAATACTAAATAATTTTATTGTTAATTTTTTAGGTGTGAAAATGACATTGTGGTTATGCTTTAAAAAGAATTCTTATCTTTTTGAGGGACATTCTCAAATATCTATGAATGGCATAATATGACACCTTGAATTTGCTCCAAAATAACCCAGGAGAAGGTGAAGGGAATACAGGAAACTGTGGTTTCATCTGCTGAAGCCAGGTGATATATTCTCGCTCCACTTTTAAGTTTGTAATTTTCCATAAGAAAAAGTAAAAAAACAGCAAAAGGCAGAGAGAATGATAAAAATAAAATCTTTTAAAAACCTTAACAGTTTTTGAAGGGCTGTATGTAAAACTCTAAATTAATATAATCTAAAGTTTGCCTTGCAAACTGGATACAAAAAACAACAGAGGCACCCCGATCTTTTCTGGTAATTTTAATCAGCTATTTTAACCTGTTTGTATAAGGGATACAACACACATAAAAGCACATGTATTACTAACATAAAGGCAGGGGAGGCAACATTTAAAACCCCAATGCCTCCATCCTGCCCATCTGACGTCTCAAAGTGAGGAACCTTTGAAAGCAGGCAATCACCTATTTGGTTTTTTTTTGGGGGGGGGGGTGGTGAGGAAGATTGGCTCTGACCTAACATCTGTTGCCAATCTTCCTTCTTTTGCTTGGGGAAGACTGTCCCTGAGCTAACATCCGTGCCAATCTTCCTCTATTTTGTACCTGAGATGCCACCACGGCACGGCTTGATGAGCTGTGTGTAGGTCCCTGCCTGAGATCCGAACCTGTGAACCCTGGGCCGCTGAAGCAGAGCGCGTGAACTCAACCACTACATCACCGGGCCAGCCCCTCACCTATTTGCTTTTAATCCAGACGCCCCCTCTGACCTTCCAGACTAGCTTGTGAAAGTCTTAGTTGGAGGCCCGTAACCAAGATCAGCAGCCATGGATCCGTCCAGCAAACTTTTTACTTCAATGGGTGTATGTATGAAGGTTTAGAAATAAGTTCTCTTTTTCTCCCCAGTAGTATAAAACTCCCATTTAAAAAAAAAAAAAATCTGAAACATAGGTGTAATGGAATGGTAGTAGAGACTGTACAGATTATCATACATGTCTGAAATATGGGGTATTTGGGGGCCAAACATTTATTATTAGCCTAGATACGAGGAAAAAAATCTGTATGCTAAATCACAATCTTCCAGTATCACATGGAAGACAAGTAGTATTTAACATGTCTCCAAGAAATTGCCTCACATACCAAAATCCACTGACTCCTGGGCCACTGAGTGATGATCCCAAAGAATCCTGCTCACGTGGTGGCTGAGGCTTATCCTAATAAATGCCCGACTTCTACTGCGCATATACAAAAGTTCTAAAACATCCTGTGACAATAGTTTTACTTTAGTAGTGAATGGTGAAAGTTCGTGCTAATAATGAGAAGCTGTCTAAACAAACAAAAGGTCTTTACCTCCTCCCTCAGTGCATACTGTTCAATGAGCTTCTTCAGCTTCTCTCCCAGTTCAATGTTTTCCTGGCGGAGTTTGGCGTTGTGTATGTCATGTTGTTCCAGCTGTGCTTGGATTTCATTCAAAGTAATTTGGAAGTGTGCAGTTGCTTCTTTACGTCTTTCTTCCTCCTCTCGTGCCTGCTGCATATTTTCTTCCTTATCATCCAAAATAATTTCTGTTAATGGCACAGACCTATAGATAAGACGCTCACAAAAGAAGCTGGTGCTATATGGGTTCATTTATTGCTGCCCCAAAGTGTTGCTTCTGAACTATAATTCCTTCCCTTTATCTATGACCAGAAGGCTCTCATTTAAAAGCAAGCAGCTTTTCCTAAACAGATAAGAGTACTCGGAGAGATACAAACTGCCCTGCTCTAAAATAAGTGCTAGGTGACCATTTAAAATTCACTATCTTGAAAGCTAAGCAAGGAGCTTCTCCACACAGCCAGCTCTCTCCACACAGTGTTCCCAAATACCCTCTTTGTTGGTTATGCAGGGGAGCATCTTCAATCAGCCTGAAGAGATAGATCCCTTCTTGCAGCTTACTTTCTGGGTCACACTTTCTACTCCCTAGAGGGCAAGGGACAAAAGGAATCTCTATCTTAAAAAGCTTACTTCCAACGCTTGCTAGGATACAGGTGCTAAAAGATCTTTACATGTCTAAATAGTCATCAGTCCAATTAAAATGGTGATTTACTATGGGGAAAAGATACCACCTACTTTAATTAATATCTAAATCCAAGGGTTCAAAAGCAAAGAAAAAAACTAATGGCTCCTGGAACAGGTGAAGATCCATTTCCGGAGTGCTCCTATATTCTAGGGCCTTGGGGCTTTGCTATGGTGGGGGAGTCTGACAAGAGACTCCGCTCAGTTGGAATCATACTGAAACAGTATATGAGGACAGGCCTGCCCCATGACTCTCCTCTTTTTCCTTCTTCCTCTGTTGGTACCAATTAATCTCTCTGGGTACCTGTGCCCTCTTCCTTTATAATCAGCAAGGTGTAAGTGCTATTCTAAAAGTACGTAGCAACCGGGTTGTTGGGGTGGGGCAACAGCAGTCTGACAATGCGGCCGACTCACAACCCTGGAGGAGCTCAGCGCGCAGTTTCCCTTCCCACACTCATTCTGCCCCAAGTCTGTTCCTACTCACTTCTTATTTCATGTCAGCTTCTCATACATGGTAATTAACCACATCAGTGCTCAGCAGAAAATTGGCAACTTTGAGTTTCCTAAGGCACGGCTCCAAGCAGGAGAGCTGTGGTCTAAACATCCACCTCATCTAGATTACCCACGACCAAGTGTGAGGCACGTTAAGAAGCATCAGCTCAGGCAAGCAAAATAGAAAGCAAGGTGGCATCTCTGTTTCCAAGTAGAGACAAGGATTTATTGCAAATAGGTACACAGTGATTATAAAATAAGCTGTCAGTTCCTCCTGAAAAGAGAAAATGAACCAACTGACCTTTAACGTCTTATTGTGACGCTGAAGCTCCCTACAAAGAGACTCTAGTTTGCTTCTTGCCAAGATAGCCTTGCTGTGTTCACTCTGCAAGTGAACTTTCTCCTTCACGATCTGGGCCTGTTTCTTCTGCAGAATCTTCATTTGCTTCTGAACATTCCTGCTCTCCTCCAGCTAAAATTAACAAGGAAGGATTACAGGAAGAGCTGCGGAACACATTTTAAAAACCAAATATTGCAGTATAATTGGTAAATTATTTCATGCCATGCTACTCTGCCAACTTTCTCTTTTCCACTTGTGACAGGAAAGTAAGCAAATAATTTAGGGTACGAAAAAAAGTCTTAATCTCAATTTTCTGATTTAAAAAACCTGATGTTTTTGGAAAACGTGTGTGTGTGTGTGTGAGGAAGACTGGCCCTGAGCTATCGTCTGTTACCAATCTTCCTCTTTTTGGTTGAGGAAGATTGTCGCTGAGCTAACATCTGTACCGATCTTCCTCTATTTTTATATGGGACACCGCTACAGTGTTGGCTTAATGAGCGGTGCTAGGTCTGCGCCTGGGATCCGAACCCGCGAACCTCGGGCCACAAAAGCGGAGCACGCAAACTTAACCACTATGCCACTGAGCCGGCCCTCAGAAAACTTTTTAGGACTCAACACCATCAAGTTTTACTTTTCTGAAAAACACGCATGGGCTACTTTATTGAAACAGTCCTCCGATTTAGAACTTAACAAACAGCACGCAGGATTCCTTGTGAGAGGGGAATCACTCCAATTTTAGTTTTGAAGTAAATGAGTTTATTTCAAGGTTAAATCAATACTAACAGATAAGATGGCAGCCCTAATGACCTTTTACTTGAAGGAGGAAATGATGCTGAGTCACAATTTTAAGAGCAAGAGTGACACCTTGTGGCCTATCAAAACATGCCAAGCATCTTAGAGGCAATATGTTTACAGCTATGAAAAACACTTTGACAGAAACTCCGGCCAGAAACATAATTTGGTTTTTGTATAATCCTTGTGTAAAGTAATCCTACTATGGCCTGTGGGCTGCAGCACGGTTCAAAGAGGCTGCCAGCTCTGCGCACAGTCTGTAACTCCACGGAGGGCTGAACTCACCCTGCCCTCCCGACTCAGGGGACCACGACCCTGAATCCTGGGTTGACCCCTGAATCCTGGGTTGACAACTCCTTTGCTCTCTTTATTTTATGTTATCTGTGTGCGGTCCTAAAAGAAATCGTTTTGGTTTTAGGTGTTTCGACTTTATTGTGGCTAGTGCAACTAAGGAACTGAATTTTTTATTTTCTTTAAATTAATTTAAGCTTAAGTAGCCACATGTGGCTAAGGGCTAGTGTTTTTGGACAGTACAGCTGTGGATTATATTGCTAGGACTCATCTAGATTGTTTGCATGTAGCTATAGATCAGGGGACAGCAAACTTTTTTCTGTAAAGGGCCAGAAAGTAAACATTTTGGGCTTTGCCAGCCACATACGGTGTCTGTTGCATTTTCTTCTTGTTCTAAACAACGCTTTAAAAATATAAAACCATTCTTAGCTTGTGAGCAGTACAAAAACAGGCCTCGCTGGATTTGGCCCACAGGTTGTATAATATTCTACTTTTTAAAAAATATACAAGACACAACACACTTTACTGATCCACTCTTTTGTCAATGGGCATCTGGGTTGTTTCCAGGTTTTATAACTCACAAAGATGTGAACATTCTCCTGTGTTTCCTGGTATACACCTGCAAGAATTTCTCTTGGGTACAAACCTAGAAGTGGGGTTGCTAGGCAATGATTTCTAAATGTTCTATTTCACATGGCAATGCCAAACTGTTTTCCAGAGTGGCTGGCAAATTTATTCTCCCATTAGCAATTTATAAGAGATCATGTAGATGCACATCCTCTCCAAAACTAAGCATGACGAGAACCTTTAATTTACGCCACAACAATGGGCATAAAATAGCATCTCACTGTAGTCCTTCCTGATCTGCATTTCCCTGATCACTAATCTCTCTGTATGTTTATGTACCTTTATGTTAAGATATCTCTTTATCTTTGTTTTTCCACGTCTATGAAATGCTCCTATGTGTCTCTTACCCAGCTTTCCACTGGGCTATATGTCATTTTTGTATTCACTTGTAGGTGTTCCTTCGATAGTCTCGATAGTAAATCTTCTGTTGGCTATATTTGTTGGAAATATGTTCTCCCCAGTTTGTAACGTGTCTTCTCACTTTCTTTTAAAGTGCTTCGATGAACAGAAAGTCTTAATCTCTATATAGCCAATTTTTGCAATCTTTTCTCTGATAGTGCTTTTTGTGAGGTAAGAAATCCTTAACCCAAGTTTGGAAAAATACTCACCTATTAATATATCTAAAAAAATCTAAATAATGCTTAAATTTTTAAAACTTAATTTTTGACATTTAACTCCTTAATCCACCAGGAATTGATCATTGTGTATGGTGTGTAAGGATCTAATTTCATTTTTTTCCATAAGGATATCCACTTTTTAAGTCCCATTAATTTCATGAGGATGGCAATTCTCCCCCAAATGCATCTATAGATTCCATGAAATGCTCTTCAAAATCCCCAAATGGTGTTTTTTCCCATGCAACTAATAAGTTGAATCTAAAATTTTATAGAGAGTAAAGAGCCAAGAACAGCCAAGATACTGCTGAGGAAAAACGCAGTAAGGAGAATACACCTACCCAACCAGATATCAAGATCGATCATTACGCTGTAATAGCCTACACAAACTGGGGAAGGAAGCGGGAAGAACAGCACTATAACGTACTTAAGGCTCATGTCACAGGCCTGATGGTGTTCACACTTAGAAAGTGAAATGTAACAATTTCCTGGACCCATGTTAT
The DNA here is from genome assembly GCF_041296235.1 of Equus asinus. Classification (NCBI taxonomy): domain Eukaryota; kingdom Metazoa; phylum Chordata; class Mammalia; order Perissodactyla; family Equidae; genus Equus; species Equus asinus. Next base: position 12,810,774 of record NC_091820.1, on the reverse strand, counting down.
CTGGTGACTGTGGCAGCCACAGGGTCTCCCTGATGGACAGTCCTGATTACAGTGTGGTGTACTACTCCACCTGCTCTACAGGACTCTCTGTGTCAGTGCCACAAGCACCAGTGATGTCAGAAGATGCTGTCACAAAAAGGGCAGAGGACAGTAATGGCAAAAGGGAAGTTTTCTGAATAATCCTCGGGAAGAGGCTACTCCCTTGATGGTCTCACTGCTACATAACCTATATACCCTACCTTTTAAAAGAAATGAGTGTTGTTTCAAGAAATAAAGCTTTAGAACATTTTCTGAAAACAGTACACATTTTGTCCTTCATATGTCCAGCACAAATCTAAATCAAAGAGAGGTTACTCCCTAGGCAAGTCTTCAATGTGTCACACCCTAAAAATGAATGTAGTGATTACTACTGGTGCTTAAAAATAACCATACCCATTTACACACACACACAAAAAAAAGCCAGACAAAACACCCTAGACCCTGCTACTTAAAGTGTGATCCAAGGACTGACAGCATCATCATCATCACCTGGGAGCTTCTTAAAATGCAGCTCTCGGGCCCCAACACGGACCCAGTGAATCAGAAGATGCCTTTTAACAAAAATCCCAATGATCTCTGAGAGCCTGAGACGGACTGCCCCAGGCAACTATTTGCCCTTTCTTCTCCAAATCCATCCATGGCCGGCTGCTGCTGTCACACACTGGATCATGTGGCTAACCCTCTACACTGCCTTTTTTCTGTCTTTTACTCTCTTCTCCATTTTTTTCTTTTTCCCTTTTTTGTTCTTATCTTCTTTCTCCACCACTTCTCACATGATTCTCCTCGTGGGGATGGAACCAATAGAAACTGTCTTCCACAGCCAATGGAAGCGTTCCTTTCCCGAAGCCAGCAATCTGACCACACTGTGTTTTCTGTCATCTGTACATTTGTTCTAGGCCATCTGCATTGAGGCACAGGGTTTCCTGCTGCTGCTGCTGCTGCCTGCCAGCTATGTGGAGGTATGCACAGACCCCTTTATAAACTAAAGGAAATTAATTGTAATTATTTGAGAAATAAAGAAACAGAATTCATTTTTAGAGCTGGTATTGAGAAAAAGCAGTGTTTATGATATGGAATAACTGCTTTAACAACAGATGAAAATGCATAGAAATTGTCAATGATAAGTCACTTAAGTATTTCACAAAAGGCATTAATTTCAGCATTTCTATGAGAAGCACTCACTCTATAAGTTTCCCACAACCCTTACTTCAAAAGGTTCCATGACTTTCCCATTCTTCAACTTAAAAAGGATGGGAGTGTTTCCATGTTGAGACTGCTTTTGTAATTTTGAAAAAAGAATTAATGTTACTTGAAATAACATAGGCCTAGAACAAATGAGGTCAATTTCTTTGGAAGATGGAAAAAGGAAAACCTGGCACATAGTAGATGCTAAATAAGTATTTTCCTGAGACACAGTATTGTTTTGGTAGACTATTTCATCTAACTCACAATTTCAATCACAATGGTTAGAGCCTTTAGCTCTAGAATCCCCTGGGGAAAAGTTAAATCCAGGAACTACTACACCCCACCTGACCGGCATCAGAAGCAGCACAACACAGGAATAAAGAGGCCAACTCAGAGATACTCTAAGAAGAGTTTTAGAAAAACTTTGCCGTATCTGTGCACTATAATGTTCTGTATCATCTCATAAAATGAAGGCATACAAGCACAAAAAGCCCAAGAAATAATATTCTCTTCAATTTTGGAATAAAATATAATTTTACATTTAAAGCTACATCAAAATCATATTTTAAAAAGCTTATCAAGCACATATACATTTTGCTATATTTTATATGGACCTCACTCCCTTGATTTAATACTCACAAGATCAGCATACTTCTTACAGAGAGCTGCCAGCTTCTCCTCTGGAGTTGAAAGGGTATTTAGGGCTTGCATCAATAATAAAACTTCTTTTCCTGATGATTAACAAGATAAGAAATAAGTCCCCGAAGAAGAATGAGATCAAATCTAACCTGTGAATTCTACATAATACTTCCTATGTTCTGACATCCAGAGTAAAATAATTTATGCCTAGAACTAGAAATAAGAGATTTACCAGCTAAATTAAGAAAGCTATTTCTAAGTTCTGGATTAGCAGGCATCTCTCCCTCCCCACCCCCACTCCAAATTTCTTCACCCACTAACACTGGCTAGCTATGTGTAAGAAAAACTCTTGTGGAAGGCTTAAAAATTCCCTTGCTTAATCATTGATGTCCAAGTTAAGGCAAAGGGCAAGTTACAAAGGGCAGAATATTTTTAAAAGCTTCCTCCTAACCAAGTACAAATATAGAAGCAAGTTCAAAGGGAATTTCAGTTGGTACTCTCTGCCTATCTAAGATGCACATAATTACTTGTGACACATATCTTTTCCTATGAGCAATTTAAATAACTTCTGATGATTTAGTAAGCATATTCTGTGTGTTAACCAAGTTTAGTATAAATAAAAGGATGTCAAGATAGCTCTTCCCTTGGGGAAAAGAGCTTAACAACCGTATTTTAAGGACTTAGGAGGGTGAAGCAAGTGGCTGAGATAGGAGGGTACACATGGTGTTTCAAACTAAGTAATAATGTTTTATTTCTTAAGCTGGGTGATAGGTACCATTTTTATTTTTTTAAATGTTCGCTCTTATATGTAAGATATTTCATGAAAAATATATATTAAAATGACTTTGGTATAAAATAGAATACTTTTCTATCCACATAAAATTTTAGTAACAAAACTGTCTCTCATTCAGCCCAAAGCCAATAAGAACTTTAAAAGAGACAATTAAACACGATTATTGAATATATTTAGAAATAACTGTTAATGTAACCTGCAATCTTCATGAAGATTTTTAAACTCACACTCCATCTGGGTTTTTTTGAGATAAAATTCACATACCATAAAATTCACCCTTTTAAAGTATACAATTGAGTATATTCACAAAGTTATGCAACCATCACCACTGTCTAATTTCAGAACATTTTCATCACCCCAGAAAGAAACCCTATACCCATTAGCAGTCATTCCCCCACTGCTCCCTCCTCCAGACCCTTGGCAAAAACTACCCTTTCGGCCTCCATGGATTTGCCAATTCTGGACATTTCACACAAAATGGAATCATATAATATGTGGCCTTTTGTGTCTAGTTTCTCTCACTTAGCACAATGTTTTCGAGGTTTACCCATGTAGGGTCTATCAATACTTCATCCCTTTTTGTGGCAGAATAATACTCCACTGTACACATGTACCATATTTTGTTTATCCATTCATCAGCTGACAGACAACTGTGCTATTGACTTTTTGGCAATTATAAATAATGCTGCCACAAACACTTGTGTACACGGTTTCATGTGGACATGTTTTCAATCCTCTTGGGTACGTACCTGGAGGTAGAATTGCCTGGTCACACAGGAATGTTGTATGTGACTTTTTAAGACTCCACTGCTTTTACATATATAATTGGAGCTGCTGATTTTGAAGAAATTTGTCTTATTTGTAAGAAATTAAAATTTATTTTTGTATTTCTATAATTTTAAAGTTTTACAAGTTAGCAGAAAATGGATTTAATAAGCAGGATAATTCTAACTTAGCATACGGGAAACCTATACAAATCAAACTGTTAATCTTAGGCATAATAAGTATAAAAAACCTAGGGGCAACATTTAAGGCTAAAATAAAAGGGGATTTCAGATTTCATAATGAGATTTTTAACACATCACATTCTTAGTCCTAAATCTCAACCACAGCAGGAGATATCCTTGAAAGCCAGTCTTAACCCACTTTCTGAACTACAAATAACATTATGTAGTCTCTAAAGTTTTTTAAGTTTTTAAATAAAGTGATCAAATATAGTTTTCACAGTAAATTTTGGTGAGACTATATTAAAGATGCAAACAAGGCAAGTCGAATACTATTTCCATCAAGTTGACCCCAAATTTTTTCAAGAAAGCCAATTCTTGATTAGTTTGAGAGAAACAACTTCCTATTCTGCTATCTTCACCTCCTGCTTACATAAGTGCAGCAGACAGGTAGGCTGACCCCACTGAAGACAAGAGATGCCTTAGGTAAACAACATCCACCTCACCACTGGCCGTGTTCCTAATCACCTGTGCTGCAGAAAACGGAAGTAAAATGAGCAGCATGTGGAAACGTCCAACCACGGAGCAGAGAGGATTACCTAAGGTTTTGTCTTTGTTCCTGTTGCACTCTGAATCTTGCTGACCATCAGGGGGATCTGTTCGAGCTTCTCGTCCAGGAATTTCCTCTCTTAACTCTTGTGTGCAGCATGCTGGGCTCACCAAACTCCTGTTCTTTGTTATAAAGTCACTGCCTTCATCTTCCAATGAATGCTTGTTACGTGTGCCACCACAATTTGAGTCTTGACGTTGAAGAATATCATTTGACTGAGAATTACACAACATATCCGCTTTCACCCCTAGCCCGCACATTCCAGCTTCTTCCATTGTGCCAATCACAAACTAGAGGGAAGGGAGGAGAAAAAGATGGAAAAGGGGGTTAAATCAAATGTAATCTATGTTTACAACCAATGGCACAACATAGGTTGACAGTTTTTTTCTTTCTTAGCGGTTTGTAAAATTGGTGTAAATATGTTAAGTTTCACCGAAAGATGACCTAACTGTAAAGTATAAGAAACTTAAAGTTAAAACAAATCACGCAACTAAGCGGTGCCAAAGGAAGCAAGAAACGCCATTTAGTTCTAAATCTAAACTTATTTCCCTATAAAAATTCACCACTTAAAATAATTAGCATCTTAAAAGATGTGAAATTATCCCAAATTAACAAACATTACTTATTCTGGTCTTATCTTCAAGGAGATGGTACAGGAGAAATGGCTCACTAGCCACCCAGCAAAAACCCATGCTCCTCCATTATCCTGTGGAGCTGGCACTGTTGGACATGTGCTCAGCCTGGGACTACATTTCCCAGCCCCTTACACCTAGGTGGGACTCCCACATGAGGTTCCCACAAAAGGAATGTGAACTGAAGTGATGATGGTCCCCTCTGCAACAAGCCTTTTATTCTTAGAAGCACATTCTTTCTCCACGATCTCTTCCCCAATCTGGCTGAATGCAGAGGTCTCCGAGACCCTAAGAGACGGCAGAGCTACAGGACGAAAGCAGCCTGGGTCCCTAAATCCCACATGCATACAAGGAAAGCCACGGTTCTCACAAAGAACACCCACGCTGGACTATTAGATGAGCAAGAAAATAAAGTGCTCTCACATTAAGCCACAGAAATTTTGAGAATAATGTTTTAAGCAGCTATCTCTGCCCTAACAAATACAGATAGTAGGCATGGGAGAAATGGTTTTATTCTAGTATTTTATTCTCAAATCAGTAGTTTTACCCTACTCTCTCGTCTGTCATATTGTTAACCTCATTTATTTAAGGTTTTTCCCCCCTTGTTAACACTACTTAGTCACATGATGTGGCACAAATTCAAATTCTGTACACTTCCTGTCTGTATGAAAGAGGGCCTATTCCTTTTTTGAATAATACAATTGAGGAGTGAGGTGTCTAATAATGCTTTCTTATCGCAAGCAGAGAAAAGCTACTTTCCAAAATCAGTAGGAGAGCAGAGATTATTTCAAATTACAATAGTATTCAGCTACAGTTGAACTAAACATAAAGTGTCAAAGTAGCAGGGAGGGAGAGGTTAAGGGGAACTAAATCCTTTCTTTTTTTCTTTTTGAGGGAGATTAGCCCTGAGCTAACTACTGCCAGTCCTCCTCTTTTTGCTGAGGAAGACTGGCCCTGAGTTAACAGCCATGCCCATCTTCTTCTACTTTATATGTGGGACACCTACCACAGCATGGCTTTGCCATGTGGTGCCATGTCCGTACCCGGGATCCGAAACGGCGAACCCCGGGCCGCCAAAGTGGAACGTGCGAACTTAACCGCTGCGCCACTGGGCTGGCCCCAATCCATATCTTTTATAGTCTAATGTCGATAAATCAAGTACCGTGCTTTTGGAAGAACAAATTGGTACAGCCACTTTAAAAACCTCTGGCAATATGGATACCTTCCAACCCAGTTAATTCTACTCCTAGGATTTTACCCAAGTATGTACCTATGTGCAGCCAAAGGCCAAGAATGTTTAAAGCAGTGCTATTTCTAATTGCCCCAAAATGGAATCAACCCAAATTTCTAATAACAGAAGAATGAACACATTGTAGTCTGCTCATATACCACTCAGCAATGAGAATGAACTACTGCTAGATGCGGCAACACACGAGTCCCATAGGCAGAATGTTGTAAGGAAAGTGCCAGAAGAATACATACTGTAGGAAACCACGTATATATAAAGTTCAAAAACAGGCAAAGCTCAAAATGAGGGCAAGGGGATTCAGAGGTACAAACTTCCGGTTATAAAATAAATAAGTCGCCGGAATGTCACATCCACCATAGGGAATAGTCAATAAGACTGCAATAACTTTGCATGGTGACAGATGGCTACTAGACTTGTGGTGGTGATCATTTCATAATGTATATAAATGTAGAATCACCATGTTGCACACCTGAAATTAATATAATATTGTATGTCAACTATACTTTAGTAAAAAAATTTAAACACCAGGCAAAGCTAATCGATGATACCGGAAATCAAGAAAGTGGTTACTGTTGGGGGTAGGACCTTCTGGGATGCTTGGTAATATTCTATTTCTTGATCTAGATGGGGTAACATAGATGCTCACTTTTTGAAAATTCACTAAGCCTAAACATTTATGATTTGTATACTTTTCTGAATGTATGCTTTACTTCAATAAGGTTTTATTTTAAAAGTTGCAATTTACACATTATTCAATTATGAAGAACCAAAACAGAAGTATTTCCCTCTGGGGAGAGAGAATAGAGATAGGCTGCTTTTCATGATACTTTTAAAATAATGTGCATGCAATACTTTCATTTCTTAAAAAAATTAATGCAGTAAGGGGAAATGGGCTATTTTCAGAGTTATGGTTTGATGCCACATTCTAAGGCTAATTCAGATTTTTTAAAAAAAAGTAATACCGAAAGACTGTTAAATTCTTTCAAAAAATTTTAAAAGTGCACTTCCATGTGTAATGCACATTCCATAGAGCAGCGCTTCTCAAGTGGAGTCCATAAGCATTAAGTTTACAAAATTCATGATGAAGTTTTAGGAAACGTCTTTTGTTAAATTTCATTACTGCAGAAACATCCTGAAGTTACTAATATGCCTAAATAACATACTACAGAAGTATTAATATCAAACCAAATGCAAAGTGACCATTTTAACACTACATTATACATATAACTGCTAGTTCCACCTCTACTTTGTATCAAATATTAAAATGCCATATCCTAGCTGGGCACATGGATAATGTTAACAGAGACCCTTTTACACAAAAGCAATACAGGAAAAAAATGAGTACTATTAATATCATCTTCCCAAATTTTTAAAAAATCATTTTTAAACCTATTCCCTGAAAACCATTAGTATAAAAATAGGGATACAAAATCACAATGTTGGCTTTAAGTACTAATGAAAGTCCATTAAAATATAATTAAAACGGAAGATTGCTTATCTCTAACACATAACAGAATTTCTCAGAAGCGAATAATAAAATATTATTTCACATAATACCAGAAAACGTGGTGTCAAGCCACATCAAAAATATAACGAGCAAGCAATTTGTTGGAAGAAGGGGGAGCATAAATAATTCTCATCAAGAAAAACCTGAGGCCTCTCTTAAGACCAATTTCAATAAGAAATCTACCTGAGGAATAGAAGTGGCTAATTTCTAGTTTCTCCATTCTATTAGTCATTTTTTGGTAACAGCTTTAATTGAGATAGTAACTCACATACCATACAATTCACCAATTTAAAGTGTACAATTCACTTGTTTTTAGTGTATTCACGGAGTTGTGCAACCATCACCACAATCAATTTCAGAACACTTTCGTCACCTCATAAAGAAACCCAGTACTCTTTAGCTATAAACCCCTAATTCTCTCATTACCCCCAGCCCTAGGCAACTAATGTACTTTCTGCTTCTATAGATGTGGTTATCTGGACACTTCATATAAACAGAATCACACCATATGTGACCTTTTGTGTTTGGCTTCTTTCACATAGCATAATGCAAAGTTCATCCATGTTGGGAGTATGTATCAGTACTTCGTTTCTTTTTATTGCCAAATAATATTACATGGTATGGACATACCACATTTTATTTATCCATTCATCAGTTGACGGACATCTGGATTATTGCCAACTTTTGGCTATTACAAATAATCCTGTTATGATCATTCATGTACGAGTCTTTGTGGGGACAAATGTTTACATTTCTCCAGAATATATACCTAGGAGCAGAACTGCTGGGTCATATGGTCACTCTATGTTTAAACTTTTGAGGAAATGCTACACTTTTTCTAGGTGAACACACCTTTTTACATTCCCACCAGCAGTGTATGAGGGTTCTAATTTCTCCATATCCTCATCAACATTTGTTACTGTCTGTCCTTTTGATTATAGCCATCTTACTTGGTGTGAAGGTGTCTCATCTAAGGATCAGTGATGAGAATCCTTTCAGGTGCTTATTGGCCATCTGCATACCTCCTTTAGAGAACTGTTTATTCAGATCTTTGCCCATTTTTTAATTAGGCTATTTGTTATTTTATTAAGTTGCAAGAGTTCTACCTAAACTAGATACAAGTCGCTTATCAGACATATGATTTGCCAGTATTTTCTCCTATTACTGTTCTTCATTCTCTCCATTTTAGACAAAAGGTCCAATATGTTCACCTATTTCAAAATGTCATAGGAGATTTAATTAAAAGTACTCTGGGCTTTCACATTAAAGGCATATAGGTCAATTAAAACTATCATTGACAGAAAAAAGACAGTTTAAAGACTTGAGAAAGCCAAAACGTTCACCTCAAAATAATAGTGGTGGCACTCAACATAAACCAGGATGTTAATCTGTATAGGGCATAATCATCACATCCCATGTTGTCCTTCTAATTTTATTTCATCATTCTCTATTTTTAGTTAATACTTATTTTTTCTTTCCAGACACTCCTTTCACCTCTAAACTCCTGTCACATATATTATATTATCACTTATTTGGTATGTATATCCTCCTAGATAGCAACAGCTTACGCATAAAAAGTACTCAAATGACAATCGATGGAGAACACACGGGGCCAAAATGGCTGCTGAAAACAAGCTATGGGAAGTACCTAAGCATTACTACACAAGTTAGAGAAAAACACCACTAGTATTATTTTATCGTTAGAAGCAAGACAGTGTTACATTTCCCTTATCTCCTGTGCAACTAATCTGATTTATTTTTCACATTTGCTAATGAAAAACTTCTGCTGACTCCACAAAATCTTTTTCTTTATGAATGAGCCAGTCCTAGTTGGGCTTGATTCAAACCCTAGTCTACAAATACTCTTGAAATAGCAGTGCCAATTTTTCTACTATAAGGACTATTCCTTCAAGAACCTACTTGAGGTTCTGCACTGGGCTATTTGATACGGAGCAAATTCTTAGGCCAACAACTTTATTTAAATTGTAAATGATTTCTTGGCCCTCATCTCCTTAAGCAGAGAATTCTATATCATATGGCCAATACAACTTCCTACTCTGCCCTCTCCAATACCCATTCTGGATGCCTTTTCTTGAGTACAACCTCTTGTATAAACAATAGTAGCAGCAGCAAACACTTATACAGCAAATACTACATCCAGGCACTACTATAAGCACTTTCCTATATTAACTAATTTAATCCTCACAATAATGTCACAAGATAGGTACTATTATTATCTCTATTTTACAGATGAGCAAACTGTGGCATTGTGAAGTTAACTATCTTGCCTAAGGTCACAGTTAGTAAATTGCAGGGCAAAGATTTGAACCCTGGCAGTCTAGCTTCCATGTCCACGCTCTTAACCACAATGATACACTGCTTCAGGACTACCCTTTGTCTACCATACAAACATCCTTGTCTTGGTCCAGCCATCTTACAGAAGTCTATTTACCAATGGGACAGATGCTCCCAAAATAGTATGTATAAAAGCAAATCACAAAACAGCATGCACCATGTATTTTATACCCACAATGTATGTATGTATATATACACACTCATACAATAGAAAGTATTGGGAGGGGAAATACATCTAGATACTAATAATGATTATTTTTAAATGGTGTACTCATAGGTGGTGTTTCTTTTTGCTTCACTATATTTTCTAGTTTTAGTACAGTGAACTTTTATTACTCCTGGAATTAAAAAAAAGTCAAAAAGAAAGCTACTTGCACTAATAAGAGAACAGTGGAAGCATCACAGGACATATGTAAATTTTATTAAAAATTCTAGGCAGTCATGGATAAAAATTAATCGTTTACTTAACACAAATGGATAGTCAAATGAAATAATGTTAAGACTACAACCCAACAAAAATGGGCAAACGAGGGGCCAACCCCGTGGCCGACTGGTTAAGTTTGTGCGCTCCGCTTTGGCAGCCCAGGGTTTCGCCTGTTTGAATCCTGGGCGCGGACACGGCACCGCTCATCAAGCCATGCTGAGGCGACATCCCACATGCCACAACTAGAAGGACCCATGACTAAAAATACACAACTATGTACCGGGGGGCTTTGGGGAGAAAAATGAAATCTTTAAAAAAAAATGGACAAACAATATGAAGAACTCACAGAAAAGGAAATACAAATGGTTCATAAACATACACTTAACTTTACTCACAAAAAGAGAAATGCAATTTAAACAGATACCATTTTTCACATCAAAAACATTGACCACACAGTGTGGGAGAGGGTGTGGTGTGCTCTCAAGCATTCCTGGTTGGGGATAAATTGGTTTAACCACTAAGGAGTCTAATTCAGGGTGGGGACTGTCTGGGAAGGAGCACGAGGGGACACTCTGGGGTGATGAGAATGCTCTCTATCTTGATGGAGGTTTGGGTTACAGAGCTGCATGCATTTGTTAAAACTCAGCAAGTACACGCTTAACACGGCTTCGTGGCTGAAGAGACAGACGGACAGCCATGTGAAAAAGCAAGGATAGTAAACTGTCAATGGTAGAACCTAGGTGATGGCCATATGGATGGTCAGTATCAAATTCTTCCAACTTTACTGTGTGTTTGAAAATTTTCATAATAAAATGTTGGAAAAAATCATCATGCCACATATGCTTCAACCCAATAAATTCATTTCTTATTAATTTTTCCTTCAGATAAACCAGTACACATGTGAAATAATATACAGAGGATATTTATACAGTATTATTTATAGTAATAAAAAATCAAAATTACATAATTGATTAACGTCAATTAATAATAAACTGGAGAGTGGGGCCAGCCCCAGGGCTGAATGGTTAAGTTCAAGCACTCCACTTCGGCGGCCCAGGGTTTCACCGGTTCGAATCCTGGGTGCAGACATGGCGCCACTCATCAGGCCATGCTTAGGCGGCATCCCGCATGCCACAACTAGAAGGACCCTCAACTAGAATATGCAACTATATACCGGGGGGCTTTGGGGGAAAAAGGAACAATAAAACCTTTAAAAAATAATAATAATAATAGACTGGAAAAATTGTGGTATAGCCTTAAAATGGAGTCCTATAGAGGTAGTTGTATAATTACTGATCTGTAAGTTAGGTTGAAAACAGAAAAAGAAAAATCCCCTATAGTATGTACCATATGCCACAATTTGGGGTGTGGTGTGGGGGGGCTGTATAAGTTTATGAGCAGTAAACATATATAATAATCTCTGGAACGATACAAAGCAATGTATTAATGGAGGGAAACTGGGTGAATGGGGACAGGAGAGGAAGGACACTGGGCTTTGACAGCATGCCTGTATTTACCTTGCGATTAGGGATCATGAGTTACCCTCATAACAGTTTGCTGTTTTTTTCAAATATTAAGATGAATGGAGTTCTCTAATAGACTACTTGTCATTATTAGGAAAAACAAGAGGAGGAAATGTTTATTTAAATTCCAATCTCAAATGAAAATGAAACCAACAATAAGTAGTTTTAAGATGAATTTCTATCTGAACCTGCCCCTGAAGAAAATCATATTAAAAAAAAGCTATCATAGGGGCCAGCCCGGTGGTGTAGTGGTTAAGTTCACGTACTCCTCTTCGGCAGCCTGGGGTTCACAGGTTTGGATCCCGGGTGTGGACCTACAAACCACTCATCAAGCCATGCCGTGGTGGCATCCCACATGTAAAGGAGTGGAAGACTGGCACAGATCGTAGCTCAGTGACAATCTTTCTCAAGCAAAAAGAAAAAGCTATCACATTCTCATTTTATCAGTCTATGGTCATGATCAGCACGTGTCGCTTGAAAGACACTAGAGAGAGGGTCATTTGGCCACAACAGTGTTTACTAGAGCCTTAAGCCCCACCAATCCTCCACCCCAGCCACTCCCCTCCTGTTAAAGGATACATTTCTCAATCTTCCTTCCACTGTCAATACTTGGAGCTAAGATGACTCCTTAATTGAAGAAGAGATGCTTTCAAAATGGACAGCCACCAGTTTATCGTCAATCAATTGTAGGAGCAAGGAATAACTATTATACAATTTTTGCAAACAAACATGAATACTCTGTATTCATATACTACTTGTAATAGCTTTTTGGATCAATACATTTGAAACTGAGATCACATGGGAATTAAAAGCCTAAAGAAAAAAATTAAGTTTCTTTCCCTTCCACTCTGAATAAAGAGAACAATAATTTTAAAGTTTAAAACTTTCACTTGTGCTCTTTCAAATATTGTTGAAGCTAAAGAACCATATTTCTTTGGCTAAGTTTGTTTAAAGAGCTTAAATGTTTTTAGTAATGGTTGTTCTTTTACTAAGACTGGTCTAAATAAAAAACAAAAAAGCCAACACCCACATTCACTTCCTAATTATTTCAACTACCATCTGCTTAAATGAGCCTGAATGCCTTCAACCAGCGCCAGGCATGCGCAGAGAGCAGAAATCACTCATCCTTGCCATTGAGGGCTAGGGTGGCCCTTCAGAGGCAGCAGGCAGGAAAGGTGCACACTTATGCATTTTCCCGGGGAGATCCTTAGCTTGCCTCGGATTCCTAAAGAGTCTTGGAGAAACTTACCAAGTAGGTAAAGGGAACCTTCAGAACCTACAAGCCTCGCTACCCCATTTAACCTTCCCCACCCCACCAGGAGCTGAGTCTTACTGTTCCCAGATAAGGAAAAGGAGACTTAGTGAGGTGAAGTATCTTGCCCAAGATCATATTCAAGTCAGTAAAAGGGGACGGCAAAATCCAAAACCAGGTCTGTCAAACTCAAGAGCCTATGTTCTCTCCATTACACCATTCCTCTCACTACGTACATCAGCCTTGGAAAATCAAAGTTCAAAGTCAAACCGATCTCTCATGCAGTTACAAAATAAGTCTAAGAAATTAAATGTCTAAAAATACATAGCATGCTATATATACTAGTATGAATTTAGGAAAACACTGGGAAAGAGCTGTAGAATTTTTAGCAGTGATAACTCCGGAATTTAGGGAGGTGAGACAGGACTAATTTGGGGTTAGGGATGCCTTTATAAACAATTTTAACTGCTTATTTAAGGCCCTGAGGTTTTTGTTTTGTTTTTTTTTTTAACTTTTTGTGTCTTAGGATAAACTATCTCTAAAAATCTGTTCAACTCTATGTTTCTAATAATTTACCCTAAGAGTTGTCAACTACCAAACAGGAATGTGAGGACAAGAGTGCATGCATGCCTGGGCCAGTGGGGACCAGCAAAGGTGGAAAGGCCCGGGGAAAGACTGAAAGACACCGAAGACACGCTGGCTCTCTCAGGACATCAGCTAGCGGCCTTATTTGGTTTTTTAAATATGAACTTCCCTCCTAAATGTTTCCAGTATTTTGAGGGGCCTTTACATTTCCAAACACAAATTTTACAAACCTATTATAAAAATTACATTATCATGTGCTTTTTTATTATTATTTTTAAATAGGTAGATGGAATTGGAAGGTTTATGTGTTTTTTAAATTAGAAAAGTGATAATCAATTTACTGTATAAATTTTTCTCACTGTACTGATTTCTTTGTCTACTATCAGCTTTATAAAGGGATCCAGACGAGTTTCACATATTCCATTTTGTTTTTAGGAACATGAACTTCTTTTAGTCTAGAACAGTCTCACCATTTAAAAAAAATACATGTTTATATTACACTGACACTTTCAAGTGATCACGCCAGTTTTCTGTGGACTTTTCCACATTTTGGATTTGTCTGATTGTTTTTAAAACCTTGATTAGATTCAGGGTAAACATCCTTGGTGAGTTCCTGCATAGGTGAGATGTTGTATTCTACATATTACATCGCATGAGGAACCAGGATACACATAATGTTACAGCCCCCACTATCACTGATGCTAGGACTGATCACCTGGTTAAGGTAGTTACTGCCAAATCATTGCCTTGTAAACACAGTCCTCCTCCCACCAAAAAAAGTGCTAGTGGGGCCGACCCCATGACCAAGTGGTTAAAAGTTCCGTGTACTCTGCTTCAGCGGCCTGGGTTTGCAGGTTTGGATCCCAGGCGTGGACCTACTCCACTCACCAGCCATGCTGTGGTGGCATCCCACATACAAAATAGAGGAGGATTGGCACAGATGTTAGCTCAGGGACAATCTTCTTGAAGCAAAAAAAAAAAAAAAAAGAGGAAGACTGACAACAGATGCTAGCTCAGGGTGAACCTTCCTCACCAAAAGAAAACTAGTAATCCACACAAAGATAGTTTGACATCTTACCCATTTCCTATTTTTCAATAATCCTTTATTTAATGGCCTTAACATTCCCTGATGATTCTTGATTCTGTAATTACATTATTCATATAATACGAAACACAGCCTTAGCATCAGAAAGTTGTAGTTGTGCTCACCAGCGTGTTACTAGTTGCATGACTTTGAGTGAGTCACAAAGTGTTCCAGGACTAATTTTCTATTTGTATACGATACTGATGAAATTACTCACCTCAGGGATGCTGGTAAAACATGATATATATATGCAAGAGACTCTCATACTGTCCTGCTGGGAATGTAAAGGAAAGACCCTCTGAATACAGTTTGGGAGTATCTACTAAAACCGAATATATTCATATCCTAGAACCCTGCAATTAAACTCCTAGTGTATAGTCATCAGAAATGTATACATATTCACAATAACATAGATATAAGAGTATTTATAATAGCACTCTTTATGATGGTCAGAAACCGGAAATTAACCAGATGCTCATGAACTGCAGAATCAATCAATCATAATATAGTCACTAATGGGAGATTATATAATTACAGAAATGACCTGCATAAAATTTTACCAAAAGCTCACAATTAAAGAAAAAAGGACAAACACAAAAGAATACATACTGTGTGATCCCTCTTATATAAATTTTTCTTTCCCTCTTATATAAATTTTAAGAACAGTGAAGATTTACCTGTGGTGTCAGGAGGCTACCCTTCGAGAAGCAGTGACTAGAAGGGGATACGAGGTACACTTCTGAATTAGAAAGAGAGTGATGTTTAGGGTTACTCTCTGCTTCTCGACTGAGAGCTTTTAAAAAGTGAATCACAGGGGCCAGCCTGGTGGTGTGGTGTAGTGGTTAAGTTCGCACACTCCACTTTGGTGGCCTGGGGTTCACAGGTTAGGATCCCAGGTGTGGACCTATACACTGCTCGCTCATCAAGCCATGTTGTGGTGGCATCCCACATACAAAACAGAGGAAGACTGGCATGGATGTTAGCTCAGGGACTATCTTCCTCAAGCAAAAAGAGGAAGGTTGGCAACGGGTGTTAGGTCAGGGCCAATCTTCCTCACTCAAAAAAAAAAAAAGTGAATCACAGCTCTGTTTCACTTTTTAAAAATTAATCAAGCTCTACAAACACTACTTTTTTGTATTTATGTTGTACTTTTAAAAAGTGTTAAAAACTTTACGTAAAACATCTGATAGTGTTTGACACATAGGAGATGCTTGATAAATGTTTGTTCCTTCTCCACTTTCTTATAAGTAATGAAGCCATAGGAATGACAATCTTTGGCCAAAGCTCCATCACTTTTTAGAAACACAGTTGGTTTCATTTTCCTGTGCTTTTGTGTTTAAAAAACAAAATGTAATTTATTGATATACTCTATTCCAGTAACACTGTCTATGGATAAATCTTGTGAGCAACGTTAAGAGTACAGAACACTCACTTTGCAACTTAGAAATGACATTTCACAGTCCCAGGAGAAGCACATAGAGACCATTCTTGTAACTATCCACTAGAAATGAGATATCTGGCCTGAAGCAGATTGGTTTTGAAATTCTTTGTGATGCTGCACTATCAAATTTTAATAAATATGTTGTGTTCTCAACTTAAAAAAAATAAAAATAAATTAGAAAAGTGACTTTAGGTTTATACAAGCCACTTAAAACAGTTTATGTACTAAGGATATTTTAATCTTTCAAAGAATTACTTTGGATAGCAAAGTTTTCCACACAGCTAATACTTTAGCAATCATTCATCTCAAAAGTCGGTTTTAACCGTTTTGAACTAAAGTCTTTAAAATATGTATTACATAACTCGATGCCTCCTTAAATAGTAGTCTGTTTTACTATGTTAGAACAAAGGAATGAAATGAAAGGGTTTTTATTTTTGACAGATAAAATGATACATTACTGTACACTAGTATATAATTAGATTCTGGTGTATGTGTCTCTACAATATGCCTATATTCTTTAAGACAATAAATTCTTAATATCTCAAAATATAAACTCCCAAAGGTGAGATCTTATTTTCATTTCAGGCATGAAATACTTATCTGAGGCTTCCTAATTATATAGCACCGTCTTCAAAAACAGACCACACAACCCATATATGGAAATTTACTACATTAAAAATGGTGTCATTTCAAATTAGTAAAGGAAATAAACGATTTGAGATATCGCCCAAGCCATATGGGGGAGGGGGAGTCATATCCTATCTCCAGATGTACCAAGACTGAAACATGAAAAATGAAAACCACAAAGAATTAGAACAAGTCCTAAGTAAAATTCTTTCATAACTTTGGCATGGGAAAAGTCCTTTCTAAGGAAATAAAAAAATTCAGAAGATATTTTATTTTTTAAAGGAGAGGAAAATCAATTTACCAAATAACAATGGAAAGCTTCCAACTAGTCAAGATTTGTTAGGGCTTCAAATGAGTCAGAGATCCAGTTTTCAAGGGTTTGTGAACAAGCAGATCACAGAGAACTAAAAATGCCCAGCATACAAAAAACACATTCAACCTCATTCATAATTAAAGAAATACAAATAAAAATGCAAATCAAAGCAAGGCACCATTTTTTACATACCAGATTCAAAAGGATGATTTGAAAAAGCAAAACAAACCTTGGTATGGGCAAACAGGTCCCTCAGGACACAGTCCTGGGCTGTCTAAATTGGCAGAGTCCTACCGGTTTTGTAGAGGTATTCAGCACTATCTACCAATATCTGAATGCACATTCACTTTCACCCAGTGAATTCCACCACTAGTTTATTCCACAGCTAGCCTCACTCAAGGGAAAAAGCTATTCAGCAAACCACTTCTTGTTACCATGCAAAATCACCTATATGTCTACCAATAAGGAACAGGTTAAATAAATAACGGTCATCCACACAAGGTAAAACTATGCAGCTATTCAAAAGAATAAGGTAGATCCATGTCAATATGGACAGATGTCCAAGGTATAATTAAGTAGTGAAAAAGAAACATCTGGTGCAGGATGAATATGCCAGTATAAATTTAAAAACGTATTCATATATAAGCCAGTATACGGATAAATTTTTCTGTAAGGTATCCCCCAAATTGTTCATCATGATTACCTCTAGAGTGTGGACCTAGAAGTTGGAAATGAAGGAAGGCTTATTTTTTCATTTTATACTTTTTGGTTCTATTTTCATTTTTTTATTATGTGAATGGAGTATTTTCATTTTTTAAAAAAGACCTTGGAAGTTGATTAGTTAATTTAATTTTAATCAAGTTAATTTTGGGTTAATATCACAGAATTATATGTGTTCATTATGCCACTGCTACCCCAAGCTCAGAGTATGAAGATCGCAGGAGTCTGTATCACATTCCACATCATCTCTTTCCTTCACCCTGGCTCTATGGACTTCTGGGTCTGTCCCCCCACATCTTTACACTCATGTCTTCTAGCGGATTATAACAGAAGTAGGATCTACTAAGTGTGAACTTTTGTAGCAGTTCTCATTTATTTTCTTCTTAAAACAATTCTGAAAATCGAAGTATCTCATTTAAACTTGGCCCCAATTTACAACTATGGCTAGGACATCTGACAAATCACTTTACCAGTTTTCAAAAAAAAGGTTCAATCATGGATAATTATTCTCAAATGGAATCAGATGGTCACTATCTAAGCCAACTGTTTGAGATATATGGAATATACAAAAGACAGTTAACACAGTGCATATAAGGTTAAGTTCTGAGTGAAGGGAGGAAGGAAAAAAATTAACATTTACTAATTGCTACGTGCTCGACATTTTAAGCACATTATTTCCTTTAGCCTTAAGATTCTAAGACAGTGAGAATATTACTCCATTATATAGATAAACTAAGGAGCAAAGTAGGAAGTGCGAGGGGGGAAAAGGCTATTACTTGAGACCTACATTTATTGTGCCTGGTATGGAGGTAATGTTTCTATGGCGGATTGTCCTAAAGAATCACATTTAAAGTTAAGAATCATGATGAATACTCAAATAGCCACTGACGGATGAACGGATAAACAAAATGTGGTACATACATACACACACTGCAATATTATTCGGACATAAAAAGGGAGGAAATTCTGACACATGCTATAATGTGAAGATATGTTAATTGAAAGTCAGACACAAAAGGACAAACATTGTATGATTCCCCTTATATGAAATACCTAGAGTAGTGAAATTCACAGACAAAGAAAATAGAATGGTGGCTGCCAGGGGTTGGGGGCAGGAAGAATGGAGTACAGAGTTTCAGTGTGGGAAGATGAAAAAGTTCTGGAGATGTATGGTGGTGATGGTTGAACAACACTGTTAATGTACTTAATGCCACTCAACTTTACACCTAAAAATGGTTAAAATGGTAATTTTTTTTTTTTTTTTGAGGAAGATTAGCCCTGAACTAACTGCTGCCAATTCTCCTCTTTTTGCTGAGGAAAACTGGCCCTGAGCTAACATCCGTGCCCATCTTCCTCTACTTTCTATGTGGGACGCCTATCACAGCATGGCTTGCCAACCGTTGCCATGTCCACACCCGGGATCTGAACCAGCGAACCCCGGGCAGCCGAAGCGGAACGTGCGCACTTAACCGCTGTGCTACCGGGCCAGCCCCTGTTATTTATATTGTATCTCACACACATTAAAAAAAAAGAATCATGATGAAAAATTTTGGTTTAGACTGTTCTTCAAGCCTTTAGCAACTAAAACCTAACTTTATACCAGTCATCAGGAATTAACTGTAAAAATATTCTGGTTGGTGGGATTACTGAATTTCTCCATTAGCATTAAAGCAGTTGAGTCAATAATAATTGGGATGCCACATTCCTAAGAACAAATTTTAGGAACAGGCTCATGAAAAATAAGCCTATTCTTTTGAGAGAATGGTCTTGGGAAAGACGAAACAAGGAAAAGCAGCCCCCACTTCTGGTAAAACCCGAGGGCAGTGATTCTCAAAGTACAGTCTGTGGACCCCTCTAGGTAGTCCGGAAGCTCAAAAAACTATTTTCACAATAATACTGAGATGTTATTCGTCTTTTCTGGTGTTGATATTTTGCACTGATGGTGCAAAAGCAGTAATGAGCAACACTGCTGGCTCCTTAGAACAAATCAAGGCAGTGGCACCACACTATACTGGGAGTCACAGTTTCCTTCACCACCAGGTATGAGGGGGGCAGGGATTTTTACTTAAAAATACCCTGAGGAAGCAATCAAAATTATTTTTATTAAATTTCAACCCTTGAGTACACATCTTTTGAATTCTGTGTGAAGACACAGAAAGTACACATAGAACACTTCTCCTGCACCCCTAGTGTGATGGTGATCTTGAGGAAAAGCAGTAACGCAACTGTTTGAACTATAAGCTCAACTAGCAGCTTTTTTCATGGATCATCTTCTTTTTGTTTTGTTTCATTTTTTTTTCTTTTCTTAAAAGACAAACTATGGTTGTTTACTCAGACTTGGGTACTTAGCAGACATTTTCTCCAAAATACATGAAGTGAGGCTGTCACTTCAAGGCAAACTGACAGTCTTTGTTGCCAATGATAAAATTTGAGTTTTCAAGCAAAATTTAGAATTTTTGAAAACTATCTGCCACCATGAGCTTGATGGTTTCCCAATACTTGAAAAGACTTTTCACATGAGATCAGTGGTGATACTAACTAATGTGATTTTAATATTGTATAACAAAATGTGTTAACATTTGGAAGATCAACAAAATTTGGTAAACCAATATTTTCTAAATGACTAATGGATGATGTTACAAAATGATTCGTTGGGAAAAACACCCATTCAATGTGCAAAATGGACCAACAAATTTTAATGTAACAGTACAAAAAGTTCAATAGGGTTTCAGATCCCACATTGGTAACTAACTTTTAAGAAGTACTACTTGTCAAGTTTTGGCATACTATCAAAGAATTTTCACAACTACCTAAACAGGCTATTAAAATATTCTTCCCTGTTCCAACTACATACATGTGTGAGGCCAGACTGTCTTCACACGCTTCCACTGAAATAGCATACTGCTACAGTGACTGCAGAAGCAGCTAGAATCCAGCTGTCTCCTATTAAGCCATCATTAAAGAAATCTGCAAACTCATCAAAGAAACCTGCAATAAAAAATAAATTTTAAAAAATCTGCAAAAACATAAAACAATGACACTTGCCTCACTAACTTTTACTTTGGAAACCCAGTTATTTTTAATTAAAAAAATACATTACGTTAATGTGTGGTAGGCAGCTTCTGATGTGGCCCCCAACGGTCCTCCTGGTATTCACAACCTTGTATAATCTCCTCCCCTTGAGTGTGGGTTGGACCTAGTGACTGGCTTCTAATGAAGAGAGATTTTGGCAAAAGTGAGGGGGTGTCACTTCTATGATTATGTGACAAAAGACTGCAACTTCCTTCTCTCTTGTGCTGGCACTCTCTTGCCCATTCTGATGAAGCCAGCAACCATTTTAAGATGCCCATGGAAAGGCCCATGTGGCAAGGAACCAAGGGAGGCCTCCAGCCAACAGCTCATGAGGAACTGAGGCCTCAGTTCAACAGCCCACGAAGAACTGAATCCTGCCAACAACTAGAGAGCTAGGAAGTGAATCCTTCCCAGTCAAGCCTTCAGACGACTGTCACCCATGAGACCCTGAAGCAGAGGACTCAGCTAAGCCACACTCAGATTCCTGACCTACAGAAACCGTGAGATCATAAATGTTGTTGAAAGCACTAAATTTTGGGGTGATTTGGTACATAGCAATAGATAACTAGTACAACATCAGTTCATCTGTACAACGAACAATAATTTTAAATTTTTGTTTTAATTTCTAATATAGGAAATATTATTAGATATAACCTACATAAACAAAAGCTCCTGAAACCAAAAAGTTTGACAACTGCTGTCCTGGTTGTGGTGGAACAGGGAAAGAGAGAAACTAGAAGGCCAGCTCAGTCAAACCATGGTCTGAGAGGGGTCCATATCTTGGCACCCATAACTAAGCAGATGCAACTCTAGGGAATATACCCTTGGACCAGGTGGGAGGACAGGGAGAAGTGCACCATTTCTTTCTTGCTCAGCCACATCTAACAAACTGGCCTCTTTCCCCCTTTGTTAAATGATTGGTGTACCAATCAGTATAACCCACGTGGGTGGTGAGGGAGAACCGGTATAAACCGTCTTCTCTCGGCCCTTGTTGCTCTGGCTCATTCAGAAGCCTCTCCAACAGTACTTGATATACTTCCTCATTTAATCCTCAGAACTATCTTATAGGCAGGTATAACAAACAGCCTCAGAGATAAGGTAATTTTAAGTAATTCATCCACAGTCATGAACCTAGGACTTGGAAAGCTGAGACTGAATTCTTATCTTTCTCTATAACATTCTAAAAAGTATGTTTCTTCCAAGGTTACATTAAAAATAAACAAGTGTGACAATGATCACACAACTCTGTGAATGTACTAAAAACCACTGAATTGTATACTTTAAGTGGATGCATTGTATGGATGTGAATTATACCTCAATAAAGCTGTTTTCCAAAAAATTAATAAGTGAATACATGAGTGAAGCTAGAGCAATGATGGAGTTCTAAGGAGGAAGATAAAGTAGAGGCAAGATAAGTTCTAGGAGTTGTCCCAACTCCTAACTTTCAGCAGCAAAAAGCTCCAGAATGATTTGTCACAGTATGTAGGAGAACAGGGGAGCAAAGGCATCAATAGAAAGATGAGAAGAAAAGAGGAGAAACCAGCGCTGAAGTTAGGATGAGGGAACCTGATTGCCCCCACTGGTGAAGAAGCCAAGAGTGAGCAAATGGGGCTAGAAAAGGTGTAGCTAGGACACGGCTTCTTTGGCTTCATAATCTCTCTTGTAGTAGTAGGTGCTAACATCTGTACTAGACGGTGCACATCATTTGCCTTTTAAAATGAGGATGATGGCATTAGATTTCATTTAACTTTCATGGCTATTTCTTTAAAGCATGCTGGACTCCATGATTTGTAAAATCACTTCTTGATCTAAAAACTGTAATTCAATGATTATTTACAATCTGAGAGATACCTGTATTAGCCTAAATACCTATCTAGGCAGCAAAAGGATCAGGAAATCCAAAGATTTTAATGCCCGAACTTACTGAAATATGCTTGGGCCTCACCTATTTTGCAGAGGGGCAGTGGCTGGGTCACACCATTAGCATCTTCAAGCCACAGACTCCTAAGATGTAAAACAGTCTTCTACTTTTATAGGTTATCTAATGGAACATCCCTGGCCCGATTCTAAGAAGTCACCCTTTGCCAACTCCACCGGACCAATCATGATGCACCTCTGAAACACCAAGCCTTCTCTTTTTACTTATCCTACTTACGCAGACCACTTCAGCTCTTTGTTAATATGATGACAGGAGGACTTTAAGACAGGCTGAAAAAAAAAAGAGTCTAGGGCTGGTCTGGTGGCGTAGTGGTTAAGTTCACATGTTCCACTTTGGTGGCCTGGGGTTCACAGGTTCAGATCCTGGGCGTGGACCTACACACCACTCATCAAGCCAAGTTGTGGCAGCATCCCACATACAAAAACAGAGGAAGATTGGCACAGATGTTAGCTCAGGGACAATCTTCCTCACCAAAAAAAAAAAGGGGTCTCTCTAAACCCTTGACCTTTCAGTTTATCCAAATTACACTTGGAGGTGCCTCGCAGGGAGTTACAGTGCAGCACATCTCCTAAATCACGTATTTTAAGGTCACCCTAGGGCCTAAGTGAATGAATCAAAAGGGAGTAAACCTAAGGCTCCAAACTCTCCTGGTTCCTGGATTACAATAGCTTTCCTATACCCCCAATGACCCAACCCCACCCTTCATAATTTGTTTTCATTTAGCAAAAACTATTACTCATTTTACCTACCACCAAGTTTTGCTCACATTCAATAAGGAGCACATTTTTATTCACTATCCTCAAGAAAGGTGTTAAGAGAGCACAAGACACATGGAATATGGGTAACAGCTTTGGAGCCCAAAAAGCCTGGCATTTGAATATACCACTGCCTCCCTCCCAGGTGGCCATAGGGAGGCCGACCTTTCAGTTTCCTTATCTGTAAACTAGGAATGTACAGTACCTACCTTCTAGAGTCATAAGAAGATTAGACAAAATAAATATAAATGGTCGACGTGCAGCAGAACTGTTATAATAATAAATAAGGAAGCATTTGCAAATTATGCAAAATGCCTACACTCTCACTTTTAATATGGCCCACATGTCAATCCAAAAAATCCTCAAAGAAATGTGCTTCTAAGCTACTGGCACATCTTCCTTGCCAAACCATTCTACTTTGACCTTTCTGAGAGTAGAGAAGGAAGAAAAATGAAAAGGTGGTGGTTTAGCAATATTACTCGTGGCAGACTACCTAGTGGGAAGTGGGGGATGATGGGGTTGTTCTGGAGACATTTTGGAAATGTAACACAGAATGCAAATCAACACCCTGCAATAAATGCTCATAAAATTATTTTGATAGCACAGGAGGAAAACACTGGTCATTTTATATATCTTCTCCTTCAAGTAATAAAATTTAAGTAGTTCTAAGTACCAAGAGAATTTCAACTAGGAAATAAATTGAATCATAAAATATACTCACAGAGTTCAAATCTTTAAAGGGTCCCATGACCTATTTTTATCCTCTCCTGGAAATGCCCCAGTTGGGAAAATTTTAAACACAGCTAATTCTCAATATTGATGAATACCCCATTAAATTTGTATACTACTTTACACGTTTTAAATACTGTCACATCTGCTATAGTAACTCAAACTTACTAATAATCTCATTAGAACCAAACGAGAATAGGGGAAGGGGTAGCAAGGGGAGGAAGAGGCAAAGGGCTTTCTTTGGGATATTAGGTTAAAACTTACTAGGTCAGCAGAAACTGTCCATGTAGCAGGTTACATCAGTTGCACTATCAGTTACACAATTATACACCAACTCTAGGCCAAGTTCACCAACTCTGAGCTATGTTATTTAAACAAGTTTTTTTTTTTTTTGGACTGAGCCTCAGATGCCTTATCTATATATCTGGGGTTACCACGTACTCCTCAGAAGTAAGGAGATACTAGAATCCAAGCACATCTTAAGCGCCTACCATAGTACAGGAAACAGTGAGGACTCAAATTTCTTTCCTTTGAAACACAACTCTCTGAAAAGTATAAAATCTGAACAGTGTATGTATTGAAAAGAAATCTATAATAGTGAATGCTCTGTGAAGAATCTCACACAAAAGCAAATCACAGACACCCTGCTTTGCGGCATCTGGATTTGACATCTACATTTCTAAATAAAACTCCTCTAGTTAAGACCAATATAAATGTCACAGAAAATAACATATAAAACACCTTCCAGTAACATCATAAACGTGGCATACTCTGATGTAAAAATGCGGTATGACTAGAGGAATGTGCTGGATCTGGTCTGCGCTCATTACTGCTTTGCCTGTTTGCTTCCCCGTGAAAATAAAATTTACCAAAGCTTGACCATAGAATTAGACGACAATGTTGTAAACAGAAGATCACTTTTGATTGTCATTACTTAATCTCTTTGCCAGAAGACTGGAAACTCATCAAATCCACAAAGAGGGAGAAAAACAAGATAATGAAATGATTTCTTCCAACCCCATACTTTTGCCCCACCCTGACCTGATTTCTCCTCACTATGTCTATCACAGAGAGATTCTGGGAAGAAAAAATACAAAGCTCAGAAGATGGATTTATAAAATTAATAGCGCCCTAAAAGCAACAGAAATGGACCTTTCACATATTCTCCCCTCCAAACCAAGTAAAATTCCACATGCCCAGCATTGTGCTGAATGCGTCATATCAACTCTTATTCTTCACAACAATCCGAATGTGGTAAGCATCAGCATCATCCCCACTTTACAGACGATGCAACTGAGGCTTAGAAAGATCAAGAAACTTGCCCAAAGCTGCACAGCTAATAAGTGGCAGAAAGCCAGGAGTCTTGACTCCAAAATCCATACTATTTACCCACTACCACACTACTTATTACTGTAGCGTAGATGAAAGGGTATGGACTTCCAGACTCAGCTTCACTCCTTGGGCAAATCACTTGACCTCACTGAGCAGTTGATCATCTGTAAATGAGGGCAATGACAGCTGCCCAGCCTTCTCCTAGCCATCCGAGTGATGCTCAAAGAGTTAATGTACGTGCAAACATGCCGTAAAGAACTATAGGGTACTATGTATGAGGCCGGCCTGGTGGTGCAGTGGTTAAGTTCACACGTTCCACTTCAACGGCCCAGGGTTCGCTGGTTCAGATCCTGGGTGCAGACATGGCACGGCTTGGCAAGCCATGTTGTGGTGGGCGTCCCACATATAAAGTAGAGGAAGATGGGCATGGATGTTAGCTCAGGGCCAGTCTTCCTCAGCAAAAAGAGGAGGATTGGTGGCAGATGTTAGCTCAGGGCTAATCTTCCTCAGAACAAAAACAAAAAACTACAGGGTAATATGTAAATATAAGATTGTGTTAATTTGAGCCTAGGTTCTATATATCTTTATGCTTCCAAATGGTTTATTGACCTAAAAATAAGTTTAATTTAGTTAAATAATTTTTAACATTCCCAACCAAAAATCTAGTAAAAAGGAGAAAATCAACCTTAGACATTCTGGAAACGGCAAAACTATAGAGACAATAAAAAGATCAGTGGTTGACAATGATGTGGGGGAAGAGGAGGAGGCAGGAATAGGGGGCTTGTAGGGCAGTGAAACTATTCTGTATGATATTGTAGTGGTGAATACATGTCATTATACATTTGTCAAAACCCACAGAATGTACACCACCAAGAATGAACCCTAACGTAAATTATGGACGTTAGTTAATAATAATATATCAATACTGGCTCATCAATTGCTAACAAATACACAACACTAATGCAAGACGTAAATAATAGGGGAAAAGTGGTGTGCGTGAGGGGATATATGGGAACTCTGTAATTTATGCTCAATTTTTCTGTAAACCTAAAACTCCTTAAAAAAAAAAAGTCTACTAATTTCTTAAAAAACTAAAACACCTGACATGTGGTTAGTACGACTAAGGAATGAAATTTTTAATTTTATTTATTTTTAATTAACCTTTAAATAGCCCAATGTGGCTTGTGGCTATCATATTAGCACAGTTTTAGACAATTCAAGGGGGCCGGCCCCGTGGCCGAGTGGTTAATTTGCGTGCTCTGCTTCACTGGCCCAGGGTTTCGCCAGTTCGGATCCTGGGCACGGAATGGCACTGCTCATCAGGCCATGCTGAGGTGGTGTCCCACACAGCACAACCAGAAAGACCTACAACTAGAATATACAATTATGTACTGGGAGGCTTTGGGGAGAAGAAGAAAAGAAAAAAAAAAAGACTGGCAACAGATGTTAGCTCAGGTGCCAATCATTAAAAAAAAAAAAAATAGATACCTTTAGACAATTCAAGATACCCCTAGAAATGTACTGTAATATTAACTTTAGAAGAAAAGAGTGACCTCAAGAGACCATTCAAAAGGATGAAGTTATGAAACAATGCCACAACCAAGTGAGCAGGTCAAGAGTAACTAAGTAGATGGTTAAAACAACCAGGAATCAATAAAGCCCATCTCCAATTGTTTCTCACTTTACATCCCTTAACGTAACCAAGTAGTGACAAAACGGGCACTTTTCCTTTAATTCCTTCAATATTTTGAAACAACCCAATCAGTTAAACATCATTTCCGCTTCCTGAAAAACAGGACAGAAGTCAAGTTAGAATTAGGAATATTTTTTCAAGTCAATGACCCAGAGGAAATAAAAATTAAAGGTCCTAAGGAAATAAAAGTTATTTTTGCAGACACAAGATATTCACCCAGTTTTTTAAAATGAAAACTCAAAAACTAATACTTCACCATGTATTTCAATTCCATGTCATAGTCAATTGGAAATCAAAAGGAAAAAAGAGGCCCAGAAAAGCATGAGCAAAGACGATAGGTGCGTGAGGTTAAGTAAACAAAAATGAGACAGTACAGACACGCATGACTATTCATATCCAGCTATGAACCAGAGCACCGCCTCAAAGGGTCATTACCTCTTACCGTGGTCATTTAAAGTGCTAGTTCATTAAACCTCAGTTCCTACTTCAGACTTTTTGTCCTTACCCCAGTGGCATAAGAGAGAACTTACGTCCTCAATTGCAGTGGCTTTTTATCGGAGTCCTCCCCTGGGGACCTATGAAATCAAACACTGAGACTGGCTCCCCGCCCTCGGGGAGTAAGTGAAGTGTCCAAAGTGACAGTGTTCAATCCCTAGAGCACATTCGGTCCACAGCTTTTTTTTCAGTCCTGCAAGTACTGGATCTTTCTTTTAGAGTACAAAGAGAGGGAGAGAAAGACAAGTAATTGAGAAGTAGTAACACCCTCACGCAGAGAGACAGAACATACCTGACCTTAGAAACAGGCCCCCAAAAGCTAATTCTTGACACTTTGCTCAGATGTAAACCGAACCTTTGTTTTCCTTTTTCCAGTTCATGAGATCGCATGAGAAAAATATTATTTCGTAATTTTATACAGGAGTGACTTTTAAGAGTATTCAAATACCTAAGTAATATTAAATAGCCCTGAGTGATCAAGCAGGACGTCCAACAAGTTGAATGTTTCAACATGTTCAACTGCAAAAAAAAAAAAAAGATGGGGTTTCCACCTTTTCAGCCCCTTTCCTCGCAGTTCTCCAGTCCTGGGCCCTGAAAGCCCTGTACTCCATTTGTTGTGCAATCTTTTTCGAACTGTACTCACAGACTCCAGAACAAGGGGAATTCTCCCATTCTGAAGGTCTCGATTTTCCTGTATCCAGGGAGACAGTAAAAACTCTTTGACATGAGTCAAGTATGGCAAGTGGAACGGTCCAGCCTGTCCCCCAGATTAAGAGAGACCAAAGGCCAGGGTGGGGGAGGCGCTCAAGTTCCCGCTCACCAAAAAAAGAAAAAAAAAGGGGGGGGGGGAAGGGAGAGAAAATAAAGAGCAAGAAGGGGGAGGGGGGCTGGATTGGGAAGACTGGCTATCACACGCTGCTGCTCCCAACTCTGCGGGACCCAGGTCCTCCAGCATCGTCTCCCCATCGCCAGTCCCACGTGCAGCCGGGCCCGTGGTGCCCAGAGACGAGCCCCGGGATCTGGGTCCAGGGGCCGACCGGCCCCTCCAGCCCCGCGGTGCTCGCCTGCCCGCGCAGTGGCGGGGAGCGCGGGGGGCGGGGGAAGGGGGGCGCAGCGCGGCCCCGGCTCCCGCGTGGTTATCTTACTGCGCAACAGCCTCGCCCGCGCCGCCCGGGCGCACCCCGCAGCGCGCCCTGCGCACCTGCCCGGCGAGGAGGCGAGCCTGGGACTCCAGGCAGCCCCCCGACGGCACCCAGCGCGGGGAGTCGGCGAGCACGCGGAGGGCGGGGGCTGGGAAACAGAACACCTGGCACCCGGGGCCCCGCGGCGCCGGCCGCATGTGGCTGTCACACCTGGCGCACCCCCGCCTCGCGCCCCTTCCCCCTCACACGGGGCTGCGCCCCCAGCCCTCCCTCCCCCTCCGCAGGGCGCCTGCAAACCCCAACGGTCGCCACCTCCCACCCCATCCATCCCAGTCCCACTCCCCGCCACCTGCTCCCACTGTCGTCACCCCCGGGAGGGAAGAGGGCCGGATGTTCGTCCCGTGGCTAAAGGTAACCGAGGAGAGTGAAGAGGTGGACCCCGAAAAAGCAGCCCAAGCATTCCTCCGGCCCGGCAACAAGGCGGGCGCCCACCAGACTGACCTTCTGCCGCGGACTGCGTCGCCGTCCGCCCCGTCCGGCCTCAATCGCCTCCTCGGCGCCGCCGCCTCTTCCCCGCGCTGCCTCCTCTACCCGCGTCGCCATGAGGTGACGGCAGCAGCCAAACAAGCGGCCGGACAAGGGGCACGGAACCTCACAGGGCCTCGCGCCCCGCCCCTGAACCCCCACATCCAATCGTCGCATGGAGGGCTCCCCACGTGACCGGAGGAGGTTGGCCCCCGAGGGGATGGAGCGGGATGGGGGTGGGGCGCATTGAAGCCTGGGCTGGGCTTCTGCAGGACCGAAGGGCGAACAGAGGCCGCGCGAGTCTGCGCAGAAGGGGAAAGGGACTCTGAAGCGGACTATAAGTCCCAGCAGCCTGCGCGGCCCCAGCTCGCAGGCCCGGATCGGGATTGGTGCGTAGTGCTGCGTTCTGAGACGAGGAGAGTACCCACGGCTAAGCGTGCAGCCTACTGGGACTTGTAGTTTTTTGGGGGCGATGTGCCGGTACCGGAAGGTACTCTTTATAATCTTTCGGGAAAAGTTTAGAAATATTCCAGTGTTTGGGAGGGAGTGGGATCGGTGACCCGTTGTTGTGTTTCTGCTTTTGTTGCTCTTCTTCGGAATTGAGCTCGAATGATTTGGGGATAAGGGGAAATATTTCGTGACTTTCAAGGCAGGAGAGATGTAATGGCTTTCAAAATGAGGATTTGGGCTCGAACACCTGCCCGAGTCTTGCCCCTCCACGAGAGCTCTCAGCATGGTTTATCTGACTCAAGCTCCTGCGGGGTGGGGGCTGCATCCTATGCACCTTGGCTGAGCCGCCCTGGCTTCTAGCACAGTTCTCTACACTTCGTTGGCACTTAATACATGTTAAATGTATCCTGCTTTCTCCGCCAGTCGTTTGGTTGCTGAAATTTTTTGACAAACTCGGTTTGTCGAATCGATTTTTTTTTTCTTGACATGGTTGGGGCGGGGAGGGAGTTTTCCTCAGGAATATTCCCTATTTCCATCTGATGGAACCAGAGTTCCAATGACCGAGCTTCTGAAGGTCACAGACCGTCATGAAATCCTGACATGTTGTCTTAAATAACTCAAAAATTTGTATCAATCCTATACCATTTTTATTAGAGTTGAGTACGCAATAGCGATAACAGACGCCAAAAATTTGATAACATAAACATGAGAGTAAATTTCAGTATTGGGGAAATTCCTTCTATTATTTTTAATTATTTCTGTAAATTTGAGGAAAGTATCATTGTTTTATTTCATGGGCAGAACATCTCAGTACAGCTTTGAGATTTCAAAACTAGAGCAGAGGATGATGAACCCATACCCAGACTCTGTATAAAGCTGATTGCCTCAGCCACCATCCCTCACCTTCTTAAGGGCCAAAGTTCCAAAAGATGGCAAACAAATCGATCGGCAATGTTTCTTCTAACCCGTCCAGGGAATTGAGTGTCAAAATGTACCGTAGTGAAATTGTGGTACAATAGAACACCGTGCAACTACTAAAAATGATAAACATTTTTAAAATTGACCTACAAAATATACATAGCATGGTGAGCTTAAAAAGAAAAATTCTATCTATATAGAATTGCCTGTATGTTTATGAAGAGATGTTTAGGATATAAATCAAAATGTTAATAATGTTTTTCCCTGGGTGGCAAGATTTGGGAGTATTTTTACTTCATGATTTTCTGTGTTGTTTTCATATGAGTACGTATGGAACAAAAAAAAAATCAATAGTTATCTTTATTAAGGAAACAAAAGAACTATGCAAGAGACCTCAAGTCTTAAGAGAAATGAAAAATATTTAATTGTATTTTATTTATACATGTTCTTATTTCAAAAGGGATTTGAGTAGTTTGTAAACATATACACAATGTTCCACGACATATGTGTGCGTGTAGATATATGGATATATATCATGTCATTCATTCAGAGAGAGAGAGAAATGAGAAGAAAGCGAAAGTGAAAGAAGAGAGGAAAAATAAGAGGAAGTCATGGGCGGGTTGAATCTGTAAAACATATGCCTAAACGTCTCGTACACAAGCTGGAGGTGAGCCAAATTTTTATTTTGAGCTTCTTGACAGCTGAGAAAAAAGGAAAACACAGTTTACAGGGTGATTCACAACATTACAAAATAAAAACAAACTGGTTACCCAAGAGAACCACAGCTATTACTGCTCCTGCAAGAAATAGGGATTTTAGAGGTCTGTTTCTTATAACATCTTTAATGTAGGCGATGGTGGTTTTAAAATCTGTCCACAAGTTCTTGGACGTTCCTCCCTTCCAAAGGTGGAGTCTGATTCCCCTCTTCTTGAATGTGGGCCAGGCTTAGTGATTGGCGTCTGAGGAATATAGCATAGCAGGAGTGATGTGTAGCTTCCAACGCTGGTCAGAGAATGAACAGCTTCTGCCTGGCTCTCTAGGTCTAGGATCACTTTCTTCTTCCTTAGGTCAGACTAACCTGATTTTTCTTTTCTTTTCTTTTCTTTTTTGGTGGGGAAGACTGGCCCTGAGCTAACACCTGTTGCCAATCCTCCTCTTTTTTTGCTTGAGAAAGATTGGCCTTGGGCCAACCCCATGGCCGAGTGATTAAGTTTGGGTGCTCTGCTGCGGCGGCCCAGGGTTTCGCTGGTTCGGATCCTGGGTGTGGACATGGCACTGCTCATCAAGCCATGCTGAGGTGGCATCCCATATGCCACAACTAGAGGGACCCACAACTAAAAATACACAACTATGTATTGGGGGGCTTTGGGAGAAAAAGGAAAAATAAAATCTTTAAAATAAAGGTTGGCCCTGAGCTAACATCTTTGCCAGTCTTCTTCTATCTTGTACATGGGTCGCCACCACAGTATGGCTTTGAGTGGTGTAGGTCCGTGCCCTGGATCCAAACCTGTGAACTCTGGGCCGCTGAAGTGGAGTGCACCAAACTTAACCACTACACCACTGGGCTAGCCCCCAAACTAACCTGATTTTTGCTAGACCTTTTCTTTGTTTAGATTTTTATCTTAAATGTGTTCATAGAGGTTACTGTCAAGCCTTAGCCCAAAGCTCTGTAAAACACTTTGCTTATCTCTGCTGGGATCCATTGTCAGGGTTATATTGTAGGTCTTCAAGGGCTATCATTTCTTTATTTCCAAGTCTTTAAGGGGCATCTCATGTTCTGTCTGCATTAATTATTCTCATGTTTGCTCAAGGAATTATTATCTCTGTTAAGAACTGTGCCTGCCAGAAAGGTGAAGGTCACAAGAAAAACAGCTCTTCGTTGGGTAGGGGGTATTCTCCCCAAGCTCCCTAAGGCCTTATAGATATGATGTGAATATGGGACTATTTATTCAGGCTTTTATTAAACAACCATGAGCCTGAGGCACAAGACAGTTCTTATGAACAATAAGCTCAATGATGTCCCAACTGTATGTGTTTTTACCTGCTTGACTATCATTTTGCATGAAATACAAGGCACTCAAGGCTGGCTGGCTGCTATTACAGAGGCAGGATTCTGTTGGTCTCATAGCCAGTATCAGGCAACTGGAACCCTCAGTGTTCATAGCTGGACACAGGACCATTTGCTAGGTTCTTATACTTGGTCAATGCAGCGGTGAGGAGAGTCTCACCTATTTTAAACAATGCACATATATTGAATATCATGAATTTTACCAATGTGAGCCCATTTCTGACACCCATTAGACTGGCTAACAAGCTACTAGTTTCACCAGTGAAAAACCATTTCTAACCTGCATTGTGCTGCTTATCAGAGCCTCTGGTTTGATTGAGCTCTGGCTAACAGAAGCATTGGTAGTGGCTAGAATATGGAATATGAACTCCCTGATTAATGTAGCTGACCACCCCTGGTGTGCGAAGTCCTGAGTGGAGTCATTGCCGTCCTTAATTTAACACAGCACACACACACACGCCGAGAGAGGCCACCACTACTACTACACTGTTTTTGGTGACAATAAATTACAGACCTCATCATACCTATAATATGATGGAAGGTATTGGCAAATATCAAGAAACAATGTTTATCAGAAAAGTAGAAACCTAGAAAAGGGACGGTCAGGGAGGCCAGGCTGGCAGAGCCCATCCAAGCAATGTTTGGAAGAGAGCGAATCTTGGTCAAAAAAGTAATGGCCCTAATTGCAAAGCTATCCCTAGTCTGGGGATGGAGGCCCCGTCATCCTAATCTAATGCCTTTGGACAGGGAAAATTGTTTTGATTTCTTACTCACCAAACAACCTTCCCATTATGATCTGGCTCCCTATGTGGGTCTGACTACCCAGCAGAGAGACTATAGATATGTGTACATTTCCATTTGGTGAGATGCTTCCGTTGCTTGTTTTATTTTTTTGTTTTTTTTTTTTTTTTTTGAGGAAGATTAACCCTGAGCTAACTACTGCCAAACCTCCTCTTTTTGCTGAGGAAGGCTGGCCCTGAGCTAACATCCATGCCCATCTTCCTCTACTTTATACGTGGGACGCCTACCACAGCATGGCTTGCCACGCGGTGCCATATCCACACTGGGGATCTGAACTGGTGAACCCTGGGCCGCTGAGAAGCGGAATATGCGAACTTAACCACTGTGCTACCAGGCCAGCCCCTCTGTTGCTCATTGTTACTAAAGGGACATTTTGACTTTGTAAATCAGGCCTGAGAGCTGTATTCTGGAGAGACTGTATTCTGGGATATTTTCTACTGGTGGTGGGAGGTTTAAGGTGACGTCTAAGCTGTATCTTGAAGGGTCAACAGGAGCTAAATTGACTACGTTAGTTTGACTTGTCCACCTCAGAGTATTTTCAGAGAAAGAAAAGCTCCTGCTAACCTTTTAAGTAGCCAAGAGTGTTATGTCATCAAAAGAGTTGAATTTCATGTTTGTTGCATACTACTGGGGTTGTAGGTAGTGAAAAAGGAGTATTTGCCTTTTCATAGAACAAAGAGCTTATTGTTTAATTCAGTTACCCAATACCATCCATCTGAGCTAACCCTGATTTTAGTCCTTATAGGAATTTGGCCAGTTTCAGCATTTCCTTTACACTTCCACATTTCTGGCAAACACTGAAAAATTTAGAAAATGATTATACTTTATACCCAGCTTGCTCAGGCATATTGATGGCAGGCTGTATTAGATTGGCACACACTGGGGGGCCAGGTCCAGCAGCAAGAGGATACATCAAATAAAAACTCTTGTCATGTACAGCATATTGGGAGAGAGTACATGCATTTCAAAACTTCAAATACACATATTGCGTATTTCAGAATATTGGCTTCATGAATTTTGTTCTGATTTATTATTCCCCAAGTCTTGGCTATGATTATAGGCTTTCAAGGAAATGGAAAGTATATTTAAGTATGAAGACAATGGTAAAGAGCCAGCTCTGATGGCCCAGTGGTTAAAGTTCAGCACGCTCCAGTTTGGCTGCCTGGATTTGGTTTCCACGTGCGGAACCACATCACTTGTCTGTCAGTAGCCATGCTGTGGTGGTGGCTCACGTAGAAGAACTAGAAGGACCTACGACTAGAATATACAACTATGTACTGTGGCTGCGGGGAGGGAAAAAAAAAGAGAGGAAGATTGGCAACAGATGTTAGCCCAGGGTGAATCTTTCCCAGCAAAAAAAGAGAGGAAAGCATAGTGAAAGAAAAATCTGAAAATACAACAGATTATCAATTATATTTAAATAAATAAATGAATAAAGACAATGGTAAAGAAAAATATAAAATACTCATGGAGTTAGGCGCTATTGAAAATCACCATATAAAATGTCAAGTTTTTCTTGAGAAAATATTTCTGACTTGAAATATTATCCTTCTTCACCAGAGTTTTCCAAAGTTGGTCCAAGAACCACAATTTCAGATTCTCCTGGGATAAAATACAGATTCCAGACACCCCTCCAAGATCTGATTTGGAGAAGATTGGTGTCTAGTGATATTTGTCTTCCCATCCATGAATAGAGTGTATCTTTCCATCTATTTAGGTGTTCTTTAATATCTCCTTACATTGCATGTACATCTTTTGTCAGGCTTATTCCTAGCTACCTTATTTTTTTTGTTGCTAATTAAAATAGTAAAATTAAAATATTGGAATGAAATATTTCAGACATACAAAAAGCCATGAAGCAAATATAATGAATAACTGTTTACAGGTGATGCATCAGTCATGTCCTGTCAAAAGACAGAAACAAGACAGTTCTTTTCACAGATAAAATTTAATATAAAGAATGATTAACCTATGTATTGGAGAGCTGAAAAGGCGGAAAGAAAATACTAAGGTAGCAATTGCTGGAAACAGCTGTGGCTCCTAGGATGGGAGGAAAAAAAGGAGAGAAGTTGGAATGATAAGACTGACAAGCTTGGAGGAAGGGCTCAGACCCCTCAAGAGGGGGCGCTGTTGCCGCTGGAGTCTCTGAGGGCACCTTGAGGTTGCCTCTGGGGAAAAGCTGCAGATAGGAATCAACTGCTGCCACTGAGACCCATTACAGCCAGGTGAAGACCGCAGCTGAGTTTATGCGGACAAAACTGAGAAGTCCCCTCTCTCCTCCAGCCTGCCCTCTAGCGCCTCCCAATGGCAGAGCCTAACGGGGAGCAGCGGACCAAGGAGACGCGAGGAGCGTGGAAGGGACCGGTTGGGGAAGCTCCGAGAGGAAAGATTAATGACCAGTACAGGTGGTCAGCTTCTGGCTGGATGAGGTCCTGAAGGCTCTCAGCTCATGGCGGGCTTTAGTGGGGTCAGTGGCTGGATCATGGCGGGGCTAGGGAGGGATCTGAGTGGCCCGAATGGCAGAGGGACATATTCAGTGTCATTACCAATGCTCAATTTCTAACAATAGTTTCTGAATATCATCCAATATCCAGTCCATTTTCAAATGTATTGTCTCAAGGATAGAGTATACATATATATCAAATGTCATATATATTTTTTAATTTATTGAGGTGAAAGACACATAACATAAAAGTTGCCATTTTAAAGAGAACAATTCAGTGGCATTTGGTATATTCACAATGTTGTGCCACCACCACCTCTATATAGTGCCAAAATATTTCTGTCATTCCAAATAAAACCCTGTACCCAGTAAGCAATTCCTCCCCATTCCTGCCCTCTCCCAGCTACCAAATCTTTGTTCTGCCTCTACAGATTTGCCTATTCTGAATATTTCATATAAATGCAATCATACAATATGTGACCTTTCGTATCAGACTTCTTTCACTTAGCATCGTTATATACATATATATATATACAAATTTTTTTGAAGTATCATTCATGTTGAAAAGGCAGCTAGCTGTGACTGTAACACTTTATCATTCCTAATATTATTAAGCTTTCTCTTTTCTTTCTTGATGAATATTTTTGTTTCATTGAGCCTAATCTCGGTTTATATTCATTCATTCATTTCTGCTATAGTTTTTATTTTCTTCTATTTGTTTTAGTCTATAATGAAATCGTCTTATTGATGTTTTATATTATAAAAGTAATATATACAAAGTGAAAAACTTTCAGACAGATATAGTCAAAAATGATCCCCTATAATCTTGTCACCAAGACAGAGCCATTATTAACACTTTACTGTACAGCCTTCCAGTTTTGTTTCCTATATACACCAATGGGCATGCATTTTTTATTATGGTCAAATATATATAACATCAAACTTGCCATTTTAACCACTTAGAAGTAGACTATCATGATTTTGCAACCTCTAGTGAATGAATGAACTAGGCACTGAGTATCAACGGCTCCCAAGGTCCACCAGGAGAAACTAGCAGCCATTTTACGTCTCTGATTTGTGGACCACCTATGCTTGTGTCAAAGTGATCAAAGCTCAGTGGGATCAAGCCTCGGCATCCAGCTGCCAGCTTGCAGGAAACACCAAGGGCGCAGTTACTACTGGAGCTTCACCTAGTGTTTGCAATCAGCAACATCCAGGCTGTGGGAAGCTGTGGGAGTCAAAGGCTCAGGGTTCTTCTGTAGATAAATCATAAAGAAAATAAAGGGATGGAAGGGAAACTGCAGATAAAAACAACTCAAAAGACATTTACAAAAATGGGCAGGACTCAGGACAAAACTATAGTGCCTAGGGATGCACATTTGGGTGAACCATCAAGAAAGGAGGACATGATGACTGTAGAAGTCAGATTGGGGTAGGTCCGGTGGTAAAGCGGTTAAGTTTGCATGCTCCGCTTCGGTGGCCCCGGGATCATGGGTTCGGGTCCCTGGCCTGGACCTACACATTGCTCATCAAGCCACACTGTGGCGGCATCCCACATGCAAAATAGAGGAAGATTGGCATGGCTGTTAGTTCAGGGACAATCTTCCTCAAGCAAGAACAACCGAAAAAAAAGAAGTCAGATTGTCTTCCAGGGAGGAGGGAGGGAGGGAGCAGAGATGGAGTTGGGGCCCTCAGAGGGGATTCTGGTGGTAGCTGGCAAAGTTCTTTCTTGACTTGCATTGTGGTTACCAGGGTGTTTGCTTTAAAATACTTTATTAAGCTACATATTTTTATAGCTACTTGTATATTCTACTTTTGTTTTCCAAAAAAAAGGTTAAAAAAAGTCAGCAGTCTCCTGCTTCACACATCCTCATCCCTCAACTGCCACTACTTGGAGGCCACCATTTTCATCTTTTTAAACAGTCTTTCTTACTTGCAGCTATATTTTGTGCTAATAAGGGGTGTTTTTTTTGGTGAGGAAGATTGTCCCTGAGCTAACATCTGTGCCAATCTTCCTCTCCTTTTTTTGTATGTGAGATGCTTCCTCAGTGTGGCTTGATGAGTGGTGTGTAGGTCTGTGCCCAGGATCCAGCCTGCAAACCCCAGGCCGCTGAATCCTAGCATGCGAACTTAACCACTATGCCACTGCCGGCCCCCACCAACAAGCTTCTTTTTAAAAGCTGTTTTGTGATTTTTACTTTTAGATCATGGTAGAGACTTCCAGCTGCCTACTCTGAGATCAATTCTTCCCTCTTCCTTAGTAATACTACCCCCCTCCAAATTAATAGTTGGGCACATGGACATCGAGAATAAGACTTTATTTCCCAGCATCCCTTGGAGCTGGAATGGCCAAGTGATAAAGTCCTGGCCAAGTGATTGGGGTGGAAATGTAGTGTGGCTGGTTCCTTCTTACAGGATAGCAGATGGCGCCATTGCCTCTTGTCCCCTTCCTCCATCCAAATGCTGGGAAGGAAGATAAATAACCCCTCTAGGGAGCCGAGGATTGGAAGGAGCAGTTTCTAATTGCTTCTTGGGGCACACTGGTCAGCCCTGCTTACCTTCCTCTGGACTTTGTTGATGTGAAACAGAAATAAGCATCCAATTTAGATCACTATAAATTTGGATTTTCTGTCACATGCCATGAAACTTATTCCTAAATCATAGAAAGATATTTATATAGATTTGCTTCTAGGGAAGAAGAGGGTCTGATGCTTTTCACCCGCCCTCCCACACCACACCACAGGGACAAAAAGAGAATCCTAAAAGCTTCCTGAGAAAAAAGGTCACATATCAAGATTCAAGAATCAAAATTGCATTGGTTTCCAAACAACAACACTAAAAGCTAGAAGGCAATACAGCAATGCCTTCAAAATTCTCAAAGAAAAATTTTTTCCAATCAAGAATTTTATACCCAGCCAAAGTATAGATATGGAATGAACTCAAGAGTGGCTATGTGACCCTGTTTTGGCCATTGGAATGTGAGCAAAAGAGACATGTGTCACTTCTGAGCAGAAGCTTAAGGGTCATCTCTGGTTAGCTACAGTCACTTCTCTGGCTTGAGACTGATGTCCCAGACAGGGACTGCTCCATCCCCTGGGTCCTGGGGATAGGAGGAAGCACGGAGCTATAGCCAACTGTGAGGGACACATAACATACATGAGAAATGTTTGTTGCTGGAGGCCAGTGAGGTGTTGGGGTCATTTGTTACCACAGTATAACTTAACTTTGGGTGACATACAAAAGGGTAACCTAGAAAAGAGAGAAATATGAAAACCAAGAAAAGGGACCCAACAGGAAAAAGGAGAAGGGAGACCCTGGCTGGAGAGAGCAAACGACCAGATTGGAGCAGGAGGGCATAGGATTCCTGGAAGAAGTAGATAAAATGACTAAATTATCTGAGCTGTTGGAATGTATTGAGAGGAGAGCAAGATTTCTAGCAGAGACTCTGAAAAAGAATTGGGTAATAGATGTATAAGAAATCAAGCAAATAAAAACATGAGGTGAGGGGCTGGCCCCATGGCATAGAGGTTAAGTTCAGCATGCTGCACTTTGGCAGCCCAGGTTCGCAGGTTCCGACCCCAGGTGCGAACCTACATCACTCATCACCCATGCTGTGACAGCATCCCACATACAAAATAGAGGAAGATTGTGGCACAGATGTTAGGTCAGGGACAATCTTCCTCAGCAAAAAAACAAAAACAAAACACAAGGTGGTTATTAACTCAGAGACAAAAAAAGTTGAACAAGAAAAGTACTGTATTCATAGGACACTATATGCCTAGGTTGTGAATAATATTCACATGGAAATAATGTAAAAAAGATTAAATTAACAAAATTAAAACATAACTATATCAGGAGGATGGTGATGGGGAAGTGTGTGCATGAGTGTGCTGGAAAAGTTTCCTTAATTCTTTCATAATTTTCTCCTCTCCATTTTGTTTTCTCTTTCTGGACTTCCTTTAGCTAGATATTGTACCTTCTGGAATGATCTCCTAATTTTTATCTTTTCTCTCCTATTTTTCTACATCCTATTTTGCTCTACTTTCTAGAAGATGATCTCAACTTTGTCTTCAAATGAAGTTTTGAATTATGCAATCATAATTTAATTCCC
Organism: Equus asinus; assembly: GCF_041296235.1. Classification (NCBI taxonomy): domain Eukaryota; kingdom Metazoa; phylum Chordata; class Mammalia; order Perissodactyla; family Equidae; genus Equus; species Equus asinus. Next base: position 12,770,379 of record NC_091820.1, on the reverse strand, counting down.
TAGATCTATTTCTTGTTCTCTGAATAAGTTCTTTTTCTATAGCATACTGTTATTTTTTTCATGGATGCAATACTTTCTAATATCTCATTCAAGATATTAGAGTTTTTGTTTTGTTTTAAGTTCATTATAAGGTTTCTCATCAACCTTTCTCCTAATGGTTCTAGCATCATTCGTGATTATTGACTAGATCTTTACCTCATTTTGCCTTGCAAAATGGTACTTTTTGTATTTATTAGCTGGAATTCTTTTATAAAGAAGAATTTTCCCTCATCAACTCTTCATGTCATTGACTCTTCTTCAAAACTCCTTCTATATCCTGAATACAGTAAGCAAAGGGCAAAGAATAGCCAAGACAATTCTTGAAGAATAAAGACTTTGTCCCATTGAAAGAACCAGGACTCCTTGGAGAAATGCCTGATTCCAGGTCTCGGGCAGAAATATGAAAGATGAGTACGGGACATCTTGTCATCTTGTGTATGTGTGTGTGTGTGTGTGTGTGGATGCTGACAAGCAATGAAGCTATCAAAGACTACGAGGGTTGAGTCAAAAAGACTCAAGGGCCTACTTGAAGAAGCTCTTATTGGCCTAAGATAGGACAATTTAAACATCAATAAAGATAAAAAGAGCAATGAATTGACACATATTGAATATATTTAAACCCCTCAGTTCATAAGGATACTTGACTGATCCCTGGTTTAGAGCCTCAACTATCAAATTAAATAGATATTTGTAATTTGCCTTTTATATTTCATTTAACATTATAGTGTGAACCCTCTCTCATGTCATATACAGAGCTCTGACATCATTTTCTTAAGCGATCAACAAAATCCTTTATCCCCCAAAATTCACACTCAGAGCCTCAATGAACAAAACAGATGGAATCAGGGTCCCGGGTAGACTGGGGACGGGTCCTTTGCCTGCCAAGCAGGCTTCAGATGAACTCGGCAGCTACGGTGTGAATCTCCCGGGTGATGACTCAGCTTTCATTTGCATAACCATAGTGCACTGCATGCAATATATTTTCAAGTTAAAAGCTGTAGGTTTCCTTTAAACCTATTATTTCAAAGAATGAGACTGTTCTTTACCCAATTAACTGAAAGAGCTGCTGCAGGCTCTCAAGTCGGGCTGAACTTCACCCTCAGTGTACCAGGAGTGGCAGTTCCCTGGCAATTGTCTCTCCAAGAGCATTACTGTACTCACTTTTCTCTTCAAAACGCATAAATCTTTCGCCTTTTACTAAAGATTTCCGTGGAGAGAAACAAATGAGCCTTGATTGAGTTTTTTAAGGCCTTGTGTGTGCAAGGCTAGTATTTGTGTGTAATAGTAGACCTTTGGGTACCTGTGATTTCCTATTCTGTTTTTTTTCTTTTTGCTGTTGTTCTCTTAAGTCTGGGTTGGAGCTATTCTGTTCTTCTGGGTCTTGTTTTTTTTTTTTTTTTTTGCTCAACATTTATATTTGTGAGATTCATAGATTCACTCACAACATATCACATAATTATATTTCCATTCTGTGTGATGGACATTTGGGTTGTGTGCAGTCTGGGGCCATTAGAATACTATTATAGATGTTCTTGCATGTGTCACCTAGTTGCACGTGGGTATATCCTTCCATGTATCTTCCATTTTACTAAGTAATGGTAATTTCCCTCATAAGTAGTTATATCATTTTATACTCCCTAGGAGAGGAATTGCTGGTCAAAGAGAAGTGCATATTCAACTTTTCAATTAAGTAATGACAATTTGTGCTTTTTTCCAAAGAGATCCTATCAGTGTATGCTCTCACCAGCAGTATATCAACGTTCCCTTTCACAAGCTCATCAACTTTTTTTTTTTTTTCCTGCTTTATCTCCCCAAATCCCCCCGGTACATAGTTGTATATCTTAGTTGCAGGTCTTTCTAGTTGTGGCATGTGGGACGCCGCCTCAACGTGGCCTGAGAAGCGGTGCCATGTCCGCACCCAGGATCCGAACTGGTGAAACCCTGGGCTGCCACAGCGGAGCGCGCAAACTCAACCACTTGGCCATGGGGCCAGCCCCTGTCCAATTCCTTAGAATAAGTTCCATGAGTGGAAATGCCGGACTAAATGTTCTGCACATTTAACACTTTGATACGTATCCCCCAACTGCCATTAGGAAAGATTCTACAATTTTACATTCCCATTTACAGTATTTGCATCTTTTCTCCCATACCCTACTCAAAAGTACATTAAATTTTTTTTTAAATCTAAATGATGTATATACTTAATTTTAGAAGTTAAATGACACAAGGCTTTCAGAACAACAGACCCCTGACTTGTCCTTCCTCATCCCTGATTCCCATTTCCCAGGAACCATCATTTTAAACTCTTAGCAGTTTCATCTGTTTGCTTTTATAGCTGATAATATGCTAATACGGCTTTCTTGATTTTCAGTTTTAAATTGTGGCAGAGACTTCTACTTGCCCACCCTGATACCAGTTTTTCCTCGGCCTTCAGAGATAGCGCACCTCCGGAATTCCTGAGCTTTCCCAGGGGTCTGAAGTATTCAAATGTCCTTGTCACCACCTGGCTGTTGTTACCTGCTCTCCTGTTTTTGTCACTATGAATTTATACCTTTTCTTTTTATTCCTTTACTGAGGTTTGTGGCTGGAGTGGAGATAAATGCATATATTTAATCTGCCGTATTCAATTTGAAAGCCCAAGATATTGTACATTTCAGAAAAATTTTAAAACTTCGAAAACAGAATGAAAAGTGTATCTATTTTACAAAGGTCTCTCTTAAAACAGGATAGCATTTAGGACATGGGATGGACTTCAAAAAACATGCAATTCCACCCTTTCATTTTTCTAAGAGGCTGAGTGCCCTCTGGTTGAGTATCTCACCCAAGCAAATCTGACTTTTCCCGCAGGCCTCTTGCCCCTGGGCCCCGTGCTTTGCAATCCTTGCTGCCCACCGGAATGATTTAGGGAGTTTATTTAAAAATCCTATGTCCAGGGCTACATCCTGGGCCAATTAGTCTCTCTGGGGTTGGGGCTTGGGCATCATTTTCAAAGCTCCCAGGTGGTTCTCAAGTGCAGGATCACTGCCCTAGGCCAAGAGAGTCTCTGGCTTGGCCTATTTCTAAAAGCATGGTAATATGGACAGTAAGGCATCCATCCCATTAACTACTTTTGTGTGATGTCCAAATTTTTAAGTGTCTATTTTCATAAGCATGTATTCTTTTAATTTGATTAACACAGAACACTTTACACCAATTTTGCTAGTGGCGTTAGTATCTCGTTCCATATTCGTTTGGTAGAGGCACACGTTTCAGCTCAGTTCTCACATCGCATTTATACCCTGCAGTGTCTCCATGAAAGAGTTAAAACTGTCGAGTGATGTGGCCATCTTGCTGTATCTGGATTTTTGCATTGTCTAAGTGCAGTAATGGCAAAGAATATTATGCACAAAATCGCTGTTATCATTATAATGTGGATACTTTAGTAGTAGTCACCAAAATCCTCCATTACGATGGATTGATCTATTATCTCTATTTATTAGGTCACAGGCTTAATTTTTTTCCCCAGCTTTATTGAGAAGATGCTTAATTCTTAGAGGAGCTGGTTAACTTTGTTGAGTTTTAGCTCTAGCCAGCAGAAAGCACTGTCACTGCTCATCATGGTTTTCAGGAAAGAACAAGAGAGATCACTGTATATCATCAGTAGCAGAGGAGGGAAAAATCCCATAATAGCTTTAGAGTAAAAGACCTACTGCCTGGGTTAGGAGGATCTGCATCTGAGTAGAACTCCACGGTCAAAGTAAAACGTGTTCTTAAAACGCAGTACTATCTCAAGGCAGCTTTAATTCTAACAGTAGGAGCCTACATACCAGGTAACTTTGAAATACTTACAAGTCCTCTTTACCAGAATAGAAGTTTTAGTTATTCAGGAAAAACCACTGTAACATATCTTACCGCTAAAAGTGAGCTTTATTTATTCAGAACAAAGTGTAATATAGTTTTTCATATTGGAAATAAATCAGGATGCATTGAATAAATGCTATAAAAAATCATAGTTTAACAACTGAAATCATAAACAGCTCTATCTAAACAAACCCCTTAGTGTGAAGACCAGATAAACAATATGATTTGTGCGACAGACATAACTGTATGTGATTAAAGCTTAATGAGTATGTATTTGTCATCTGTCATGACATTAGTTTTCTAAGTACCATCTTTTTTGGATACTGTAACATGCATTTTGTAATTTTATTTTCCTATCAACATAGCCTGTGGAAGTAATCATTTAAGATGGCCTGTTTTCCCCCCAATAAAACTGATTATATAAACTATCAGTTTCTACCACTTATATTTTTAAAAGCTTAAAAATAAATTTGCTAAAATTAAATTCCCCTAATTTTCATATTTGAAAATGTTTATCTTTACTTAAAAATGGAGGGGAAATCTCACTACTACCAGAATGATCAACCATATCAAACTATTTAAATTATAGAAGCACGTTCAGAGTCCTGATTTTTATACCAAAGCAGTCAAAGAGGCAAATAAAATATTGCCAGTTTGATGTGATCATAAGTTTTCTTTTGGTAAACCTTTAAAATGTCCTAAAAATCCTCTCTGTGACAACGTTCCCATAGTGGAAAACTGTCTCGGTTCCAGTAGGACATCTGCAAACCCTGTGAGTACAAGCATAATCGCTGCTTTATCTCCTACAAGATAAGCTCCTCTAGCTTAACTCTTCAAAAATTACAAATTGAGCTTTCCCACTTTGTATAAGAAGTTACCACTTCTGCGTATAGCGAGATTCTGACGTTGTGATTGAGTCTGCTGTTGCCAAGACTGGCTGCGTCAGCTGAGGACTTTACTAGCTTGATAAACTGCTTTAAGAGCAAATAAAGGGATATTGTTAATTCTTGTATTGACTCCATATACCTCAAACAGGCTTTAAAGACATAGTTTGGTTCCATGCTCTGGTACCTTTTAAACTGTTTTTGTTATTTGATTTCACGTGCACAAACCTGCCACCCATGGTACCGTCCATCCTTTACAGCCTTCATGGCACATCATTCCTCTCCTGTCCCCCAAGAACCTCAGAGAAAGCTTGCGAACATGTAAAACGTTCTGATAACATGTAACCCCCTCGCCTCAAAAGGTTCTGAGAGCGCCTTATGTCTGTGCTTCGCAGTGTCATCATTTTCCTTTGAAATGTGTGCTATTAGAAATATCTGATTTAGCAGGACTATTTGTGGTCCCCCTGGGGATTTGGTTCCTCTTTCTTTGGCAATGTGGAAGGGGGAGTTGCAGTCAGTACCAACTGACACAGCAGAGGCGACTTGTAACGCCAACTAGAAAGACACTTATCCAAGGACGCTAGTGAAGGAGTCCAGAAACCTCGGCTGCCCTGAGCACATTAGTACATTAGTCCAGCGCGTCCCAAACTGTCAAGGCCGTTCTAATCCCTGGGGGTCTCAGTAACATGCAGACTGGGCCAGCGGGGCTGCAGCAGGAGCCAAGACCCTGCATTTCTAACAAGCTTCCAGGGCAGGCCAGTGATGCTGGTTGAGCCACACTCCGGGTAGTGAGGTATAATCCCCACAGTGCGAGCAAGTATGTTCATATTTTAACCTTTTATGAAGCTTACGTGTTTTTATGCTCAGTATGTCCTGTTGGCTAACCCCCAGGTATGTAATAAATACTTAGAAATATTCCACCAAACATGGTCACAAATTATTTTGCCCTTTAAAGGAGTAACACTTCAGTTACTTGTATAATTTACAAAAGCAGAACATTTTACTCCTTGATGAACACATAAAAATATAGAACTGTATTTTTATGCTGTTTATAAAATCTTATTTTATCCTTTTATTTTCACAGGGCAATGTACAATTAGGTTGTTTTTAAATGCAGTAGGAGTATCAGGTAAAACTGATAGTAGCAATCGTAACATATTTCTATTGTCATTTTAGAGTTTTTTTTTTACTTTCTCTGAAACCTTTGCTTTTTTACATTTATTCAACATTCATCAGTGAGAATTTTAGTGCAGGGAGCCGGCCCCGTGGCCGAGTGGTTAAGTCTGTGCGCTCCGCTTTGGTGGCCCAGGGTTTCGCCGGTTTGGATCCTGGGAGCAGACATGGCACCACTCATCAGGCCATGCTGAAGTGGTGTCCCACAGAGCACAGCCAGAAGGACCTACAACTAGAATATACAACTACGTACTGGGGGGCTTTGGGGAGAAGAAAAAAAAAAGAAGACTGGCAACAGATGTTAGCTCAGGTGCCAATATTTAAAAGAAAAAAAAACAATTCAAACAAAGTAATTAAAAAAAAAAAAAGAATTTTAGTGCGTATACTAAGAGCCAAGCACTGTCATATTCTGATCTACTTACATCTAGGAATTTTAGCTGCTTAAAAACATTTAACAGTTAAATTAAAAACATTTAATAGTTCCTTCCCTCCAGCAAACTCTATTTAAAAAAATAAATTCAAACTTCTCCCTTCAATACGATTATTTTAGAAGTTGCCAGTCATCATCTCTGAACCTAATCTCAGTAATTGGCAACTGCTGCACCACAAGTGGAAATCTCTTGATAATGGGGTCAGTGGTTTCATAGAATACATGAGTTTATTGCTACAACCTAAGTGATCCTAGGCTGACACAGTCTGGCTCATTCACATGTGCGTATCCCAAACTACAAACAACAGTAATGCTGGAACCCACGCCCAGTTCTCTTGTTGACTATGCCTTTGCCAGAGAACCAAGGACTAACTTTTATGGGGTCAAGAATATAAATATGTACATTTTTCTTATAAAGAATTGTCTTAATTGTATTCCCCTTTAGGAAATAAAGGCTCCCTGAAAAATATGAAAGTTTTGGGAAGCAAATGCCTTGGAAGTGTTCTGACACTAAGCCACCTTGTTCTTTTAAAATAACCACCTTCTATGAACATGGGCCTGCTGGTGTAGCAGAATACAAGTAGGACTGATCAGTGAAGTGCCGTAAGTTGTACTTGGAAGGATACAATTTTATAAAGACAGTTTAATTAAGACAAAGCTAAAACATTTATATGTGGTGATGATTTAAACAAGAATGAGACTTTAAGGTGAACAGGCTTCTGAAGGTAATTACTACAAAAAGGATGAAAGGCCCTGCTTTCTACAAAAACTGTGATGTGAGATTCAGGAAAACAACATTACTGAATGTGGTATAGTTAAAAAAAAAAAAAACAAAGAGAAAAAAGGCCCCAGATAAAAACATTTTTGCACAGTATTTCTCAATGTCAAATTTTGTGATGCTTATACCATCAAAATCAACATAATTATCTTATCTTTTGGCTTCCAGATGGAATTTTAGAAAATAACCAGCAAGAAAATAGTCCTGAAAGTGCTTCCTCTTAAGTTCTTTGGTACAATTTGGTCGTTTTGATGGTTATGAATCCATTAAGTAAGTACTTTAACGTACATGTATCAACAAAAATGCAACAAGAAGTACAAATGTTTAGAAAACCACAATTGAAGAATTACATTTTTGACCTCATGGAAAACAGAACTCTAAAATTTTACTTGTGTTTCTGTTGCAAAGATATCCATACTGACTAGAAGAACATCTCTAACTAGATTTATATTAAAGAAATATTACACAAAACATCCCTTTTTGATGATTAGAATAACTGTTCTATATACTTTTTTTAAAAGTAAAAGAGGCAAGTTTCAGCTTGAAAAAAGAATAATTTTAAAATTCATAAAGTTATACGCTTTTGTGCCTTCTGATTCAGCGAGTATTGCCATCCAGAATTTAATGTCAGTTACACAATGTTAAGGATTATTCCTTTATTTCAGGAAACAGCTAATTTTCCTCCTGAAGCATTTTCTCTATTTCCTTATCCCAGTTTTCATCTCGTTTCTCTGATTCTGCCACCACTTCATATTCCTGAAGTTCCTGTTGTAGTTCTTTTTCCCAATCCGCAGAATCCTCTAAGAGAAACAAACGAGAACTCAAAGATTCGCTCTGAATTCACAACGCTGGTTTTAACAATTCAGTCAACTATAACAACCTATGTAAGTCCTAGCCACGCTAATTTTTAACATCCCAGGCTTCCTTACTGTGTGTGCTCGGAAGAACCAAATTTTAACAGTGACCAAAGAGAAATATGATCAGAAAGGTAAATTTGTTGAACACAGAAGCAAAGGTATCAGATGTCGCCATAAGTTTGGGGTGTTATTTTGCTTTACCTAGGCCTCTGTTTTAAAATGGACAGTTGCTAATTAATATTTGGTTGCAACTTCATTTTTACCACTACTGATGATGACGACAGCAAAACCAGCTCACGTTTCTTGAGTACTCACTGAGCCGGCACTGGGCTAACCACTTTCCACATATCACTTTTTTTTCCATCCTTAGAACAATCCACGGACTAGACAGACTATTGCACACGTTCCACAGGTGGGGAAATGGACGCACAGAGAGGTTAAGTGACTTGCCTAAGATCAAACAGCTTGACAGCAACAGACATACAGATGGAAGCAGATGCGCAGGCTCCACAGTGTGTGCTTAGCCCCATTAGCAGTGGTCTCCCCACAGTGGCAACAGCTCCCAGGAGCTGAAGGCAGGCAGTCTCTTGCCAAAGGCTGGCCCCTCACCTGGGCTCCCTCTGAGCTCTCACACCAGTCTTCCATGTTGAGATTTAGAGCTGCAACCTTCCACTCGGACACTCACTGTACCTCTGTGTGTGTGTCTACACGTATGTATGTATGTATAGGATAAGGCATCTGCTATATAGTTATAAAATACGGAGAAAACAAACCAACCAGCTATTGAAAAGGTAAAGCTAAAATTCATTTTCATCTTTCAAAAACCAATTTTAAACTTAGTAGCTACAGAGAAAATGAAAGCCAAATGTTTGGATGTTTTTGCAGCAGTGACCTCAAGGGAAAAAGACACTGTGTGTTGCATAGCAAACCACCAATTTCACAAGTATTTACTAGGTGCTTACTGGGTGCTAGGCTCCACGTTAGGTACTGGGGGGATAACAAGACACGGTGTAACTACCCTTGAGGAACTTACAATTTAGCTGGGGGGCCAAGACAACTCATATATAGAAGAATATTATGAAGTGGTTCAAATTCTAACTAGGGCAGGAATTCAGAGAAAGAGCAGTTCGCCCGGAGCAGCCTGCCGGCACCTTATGAGTCCTGACCCAGGGCTCCTTCCAGTCTCCTGTGGGGCCTCTGCTATTAGTTATCACCAGCAAAAATGGAGCCAGTGCACAGTCTGCTCGAGCTACTGCCCACAACACATGGGGCTCGTGCCCGCCTTCCTTCTGAGGTGGCCAGCAGCCATCTGTATGGAAAACAGATGAGGTGAGTGGGGTCTGAAGGGCCTGGTGAGCCCAGGTTGTCACTTCCCCACTCGCTTCTTTCTCCCACAGCTCCTCCCATCTCCTTCCTTCCCACTTCTCTCCTCCAGAGTTCCTCTGCAGTGTGCAAACAGGGCTCTGGTTCTCCTACGGGAGCACCTCACTGGTGCGCTCTGCACAACTGTGGGAACTGGCTTCCTGAACGCACTGGAAGTCTCAGAAGGCTTCGTGAAACACTCTTCATTTGATGATGATGAACCCAAGCCTTTGCTTTTCATCCAGTAGAAAGCCAGTCCCTCTCTGCTTGTACTTTTTTCTAAATTATTTTTTTAAAGGCAGGCTGCTCCTTCCCAGAAGTGATGCTCTTGTGGCACACAGCAGCTGGGAAAACACTTTCCCACATACAAATATCAACCCAAGCAGGAGGGTAGCTGTTAAAGCAGAAGGCCAGAGGGCAGCATCTCTAAGCGAAAGGGTGTGCACACTTCCTCGCCTGGCTCCTGGCCACATGTCCATGGGGCTGAGGCGCCTTGAACAAATCACTTATCCTCTCTGGCTCTTAGTTTCTCCTCTGTATGCTTCTGTGCATGCTTAGGGCAAAGGGACATGAGGTCTGGTCACGTGTGCTAGAATCCACCTTCTAGTGGGGAACAGAGAAGCAATTCTGATGCAAAAGTTACAATGTATTTTTGTCTATCTGCTTCAGAATAACAATTTTCTATAATCAACTTCAGAAGTAGGGAGGAGAACAGTTTTGTTTTTTTTTTTACCTTCTAGTACGGCTGTCTCCTCCTCCTTTTTGTTAAGCACCAGTTGCTCCATTTCCTTCCTCAAATCCTCCTGATCTAAGTTACAGGCATCAAAGGCGTCACTGACAAACTCAGAAACACCTGGGCTGGTAGAAATCTCCTCTTCATCCTGAAATGCAACAAATGAGCTCAGAAAACGGTTTTCTAAGTGACATTTATGTGCTAGATAGAGCTCTGGTTTATGGTCATCTCACAATTTAATGCAGCATCATTTTCGGTTCCTTCCTCTGCTAGTCGAATGCTCACTGCTCTCCAACCTTCTAACCTGCACAGTTGCTTGGTAACTAAATGAGTTACCACCTGAATCTATTACACTCAGTTTGGATCACTCCACTCATTCTGTCCAATTCCTGATGAGCATATCTGGAATTATTTATGCCAGGGAATTGCCTCAGGTCTCAGCTCTAGGTCCTTAACTATGCAAGTACCAGACCCCTCTTCTGTAGAACAGATAAGCCCTGTATTCATAAGTAGTTTGAAATGGTTATATGAGATAGTTAACACAGTTCATTTCCAGACATCAACTACTAGGTACAACAGAAAACTGTATTACCTCTTGAGTTTTAAGCTGAGATTTGATTACGACAGGTGGCGTTTTGGGCCGTACTGCCTCTAAGAAGTGAGAATAAAAGAGACAATAATTGCTTGATTCAATTCTGAATACATATTATAACAACTAAAATACCCACAAGTATGATGATACTAAATAATTTTCAGAAATGAGCTTTTATGTTATGCTTTCAGTTTTTCTTAAGTTATTACAAGAAATAGCCAGGTAAAACCATCTGAACCTCTTTCTTTTGGGGATATTTTTAATATGTCATCATATTCGATGCCCCTTAGATTTCCTGCAGGAAATAAATTTTGACTTCAGTGTTAGGAAAATTCATTAAAGGATAGTTCTGTTCTTTCTTTTAGGCTAATGAGAGTTAAGGTATCTAGCAAGTTTCCCTTTCATCACGAACGCTAGAAAGCACAAAGTAGAGAGTACTGCTCAGTCCCAGCTTCTCCTCTTTCTCACGGGCCACATTTTCTAGCTTATCCACCTTACTAGATGTGCAGTCTTTACTGAACCCTGTCTGGAGTCCATTTTGTTACACAGGCAGTGTTTGGTAAAATGGAATTTTCCAACAAAACTATTAAAAAGAAATACTAAAGAATGATAGACAATTGGGATTCATATTAACATCTACAGGCAAAACGCTAAATGTTACTGTGTAGAGCAACTTCACTACATTGCCTGGACCCTAAATGCAGTGTCAGGTCCTTTCCTAGTGGTCTGTACAACCTGTGCCTTAGGACACAATGTTTGGTGTAATCATTTAAAATTCCATGAATGGGTAAGTCTCCAGTTGTAATTAGTACCTATACACAAGTATTCATTAAATGTTAAAAATATGACACAAAATACACTTATTTTATTATTACAGATGTGAAATCACTGCTGATATTATAAAACACTTTCCTCAACAAGCAGAGGTAAACTGTCACAATAGGAAAGAGTCCAACGTGTAATGTAATAGTGCCTCGCGGGGAGCTGGGTATTTGTAACTTGGAGTGGACCGGAGCTCACTTCTGCTCTACAGGCTACAGTACTGGGGAAACGTCAGGTCGGATGGAAGACTGAGAAACAAAGAGAAAGGGTGGACTGGATTGGTGAAGGACAGAAGGTATAAATAAGAGGTAAGGAAACACAGGGGAAGATGACTAGTGATCGAGGGAGGAATAAAAAGGAAGAAATTAAAAAACCAAAGAATGAGAAAAAGATAGCAAAGTCAAGGAAAGCTTGGGGAAGAGGTGTGAGTGGGGTCAGAGAGAGGGCAACAAGAAAACAATGAATATTTGCTCTGGAAAGAAAAGAATTTTCCATAAGATGACAAGGACATTTCTGGTACATACAAGATGACAAGCTCATCAGAGTCTCTAAGTTAAGAATATTTTTAAAGTAACTCTCTTTTGCACAGTGACGTCTCCTCTGAATATACCTGTCAGTGGCAACTCCTCTTCTCTGCCATGGCTCTTCTCCTCCTTTCCGGCAGCCTGCTGCTGGGCGGCCAGGGCCGTGAGCTGGGCTGACTGCTTAATCAGGGAGACCCGGTAAAAGTAGTTTCGCCAGAACACTTCTTCCTTCACGCTTTTAAAGACAAACACCACCACATTTGAGAATGCATGCATACAAACGCACGCAGGGGTTATCTGTTGCAGTGGAGATTGGAATAGATGATTTTTAGGGGCATTTTCAAACCCAAGTGAGGCCAAAGGAGGTTCTCATTTGCTTTCTTGTTGAAAGCTGAATAACAGGATAAAAAGAAGAGCTATCTTTTCCTCAGGAGCAAAAGACAACTTACAGAACACCAATGACATCTCAGGTATTTTAATGACACCAATACCACCTTCAGCAGAGGAAAAGAGGGTACTGTTGTGAAAGCAGCATAATCAAGCTGGGAGACTGGAAGTGGAGCCAGGTCTCCACCAATTACTTGCTGTTCATCAGAGGATTTAGTGCTTTCAGGCAGTGAGAAGAAAGGATTGTGGGTGGTGTTCCTTATGAAAGGAAATGTTTGGCAGTTTGCAAACAACTAGCAACCAGTAAGAGTTAGCAATGAGGTGGGAGATAGTTGCTAAAAAGACTGAAGTGCAGTTCAACCTGAGAACTCTCAGTGGTTCTCAAACTTGTCTATTAGAATCACCTGGGATGTGGTATTGGTGCCCAAGTGGGGTAAGGTAAGTGTCCACACAAGGGGGTGGCCTGGAATGGGGAGTGAGAACCTGAGCAGGGAGAGGAGGGTGTCTGAGCAGGGGAGGAGGTGGCGGTAAAAATGGAAGATTGGTTACACATGGGGGATTGATCATTAAGTAAAAATATTAAGGATAGTGGAAACCAGGTTTCTCACCATCAGAGAAGGGAGTTATAAACATTGAAAGGGAAAATTCTAGAATGATCCTGTCATGAGGTATCACTATGAACACATGGTTTTCATTCAATAGAGATGCAAATGAATGCATGTGTATGTACACGAGCACACACATATTTCCTACCTCTGTCCACTGAGTGGGCCAAGGAGTAGTGACACCTCAAGAGCAATGAGCATGCCTAATGCTCAGATCTTGGTTTCTAAACACCATTTTCCACTAAAAGGAACCAGAGCTCCTTGGATAAATGGCTGATTCCAGGGCTACAACAGGGAAAGAACAAGATGAGCCTGGACTATCTTGTGCCAGCAAGGAAGGAAGCGCTCAAAGAATGAGTGAAAAGAACACAAAAGCTAGCTTCAATGAGCTCCCACTGGCCAAATTGGTAATAACTTGGGCATCAAAATAAATAACAATAGCAATGAATTATAACCATTGTGTAAAACAGGACCATGAGTCCATACAGATATAATACATGAATACATTGAAAGTCTGAAGAGGAATGGAATATTTACACAGTTTCAAAGTACCTCCCCAAGAAAATACTTATTAATTTCAAAGAGGAAAGGAAAAGTCTGGCAGAAACTACCTTCATTAAGTGACCAAAGAAGGGACAGGAATGGGATAAGATCACCATATGCCACCTGATGGATGCAACAGACTCAAGGAAGCTGATGTCCATGTAAGTCTGAACTGGATCCTTTTGCTAAAAAGGATATTACTGGGACAAATGGTAAAACCTGAATAGGGTCGGAGAATTAGACAATAATAACGCATAAGTGACCGTTTCCTGATGTGGATGGTTGCGTCATGGTTGTGTAGGAGAATCCCTGTTTGTAGGAAATACACACTAAATTATTCAAGGGGGATGGGCCATCTGGTCTCAAATGATTCAGAAAAAAAAAGTTCATACTGTACTTCTAATCTTTCCATAAGTTTGTGATTGTTTCAAAATAATAAAAAACATTGATGACTGCGCTCACCTCAGAGCAATTAAATAAAAATCCCGAGCGTGGAAGACAAAACAAGACTCAACAAAAACCATAAAACGCACAACCCCCTGAAACCAAGGCCCAAGGAACGGCTTTGGTGACCTGCAGAGTGTGTGTCGTGTTTTGTTTTTTTTTTTGCCTGGAGGAATCACACATTTTGTGTTCCAAAAATGTTTTGCTAGTAGAAATGACAAAGGGTAGGAGAATGCCTCTTCACCTCCTGGTTTACTAGAAGAGATGCAGGTTCTTAGAAAGGGGGGAAGCCGAGGAAGAAAGCACGACAGAAAAAGACTGAAGGAGTAGAATAAAATCAGTGAGAACAGGGAGAAAATCCTGAGACCCAGGCTTGTGAATGAGGACAGGGCTTGCCTAAGACAAGACATCAAAATCCATGGCTGTCACATCTGTGAATGGCAAAACTGGACTAGGAAGCTAGCTTTTTAAGTGACAGAGGCAAAATGCAAGATTATCTACATATGCCAGGCTAGGTAACAAGATGACACACTGCTAGATGCAGCCCATCTTTTCTTTCATTAATTCCAACCTCATTTACCGAGTGCCACATGCATTAGGCCCCAGGCTAGGTGCCGGAGAGATTCTGGGATGAATAAGACAAGTTGTCTGCCAACAGAGATGGTCACAGGAATAATAATGACCTCTTCCTTGTTAAATTCTCACTGCACGCCAAGCACATTTCCCAAACTCACGTGGCCTCCTAACTCTTTTTCTCATAACATCTCTTGGAAATAGTTCGGCAGGAGGGAGATCTGGCTGAACAGCAGTTTAAGGGGTCATGGCCGACCACAAGTTTAGCCGAGCAAACGATGGATGCTGCAGCTGCCAGAAAAGCTAACGAAATCTTAGGCTGCATTACAGTGCAACACAAGATACACTACAACATGCTCTTCTGCAATTAGACAACAGACCGTATTCACCTCGGGGAACTCACTTTCAGAGGTAAATCACCTGCATGGTGAGGGGGTACAGAGACTAAGCCACCTTGGGAATAAATAAAGGAACTGGGCTGTTTACCCGGATAAGTTCAAGGGTCTTAAAACACAACATCACAGCTACACAAAATGAGATTAGCCTTCTCACGAGGTAGTGAGCTGCCTGGATATTTTCAAGGTCACTTTTAATTTTGAGCTCTATGAAATGTCCAAAATGAAAGAGGTGTACTATCTATCTACAGTGGATCATGGACCATGATTGCTCTCTTAATAAAGACAAACACTTGAGGGACCAGCCCAGTGGCACAGCGGCTAAATGTGCATGTTCTGCTACGGCGGCCCGGGGTTTGCAGATTCGGATCCCGGCTGCAGACGTGGCACCGCTTGGCAAGCCACGCTGTAGTAGGCATCCCACATGTAATGTAGAATAAGATGGGCATGGATGTTCGCTCAGGGCCAGTCTTCCTCAGCAAAAAAAAAAAAAAAAAAAAAAAAGACAAACACTTGAGCTGTTTTCCAGAGTCCTCCCTCTTGATGTAAGAGGAAGCACTGCAGAAATTTTCGGTTACCCTCCAGAGAGAGTCACAATGCAGATGACATACTCAAGGTTCTGAGAAGCCCTCTAATAAAGAAAACCATTGAATGTAGCACCTCTCAAATGTTTATCTGACCACTTATGCTTTCACTGACTATTTTAAGACATTAGTACGCTGTGAGCACCCTCTGGGAAACAATGGGCATATGTCACAATCTAAGGCTGGAAGGGACTTGTGATTTTCCTACTGTCGTCAGAGTGAAGGCCTCAGAGGGTGTCTGTGACGCACCAGCAGGGCTGTCTCATGCCAGCACTGCTGTCATTGGGAAGTGCTAACACACTAAAAGACGTTTTGAAACACAGAGCAAATGTTATTTTGTTTTATTTTCTAAATTGTTCCTGGTTAATGATGGCTTCTGTTCAGAAAAAGTGTCTCAAATGATCAAAGATACACTTCTGTATGTCAGAAAGGAAAAGTCCAGAAGTCCTATATTTGTGTGCGATGGCTCATTTTTCTTTTATTCTGGAAATTTCAACGAAATAAAAGTGGAGAGACTAGAACAAAGAACCCCCATGTACCCATGACCTAACTCCAACAATCACCAGCATTTGCCAGTCATGTGTCATGTCCTCTCCCCTGCACACTTTCCTTTGGGTGGGGGTTGCAATATTTTAAGGCAATGCCAGATATCATGTGCTTTCATCCAGAAAGACTTCAGTAAGCATTTCTAACAGATAAAGACATAAAAAATAATAACTCTCATTTCTATATCATCCGTTACAGAATCAGAAGTAGGAAAGTGGAATTATATTACTCAATGAGCCGTCTACTTCGTCTGCAACAAATCAGAAATACTATTTGCTAAATACCAATTCTGCAAAGCCTTAAAAAAATCTAAAATTACTGTCAGAGAGAGGAAGTCCAGAATTGTCAATACTCAAAACTATGGACAGCTACATGCCTGTCACAAGCCCCTCAGGTCACATGTCCCAGCACCCCAGGGCCTCTGGACTGTTCCGAGAACCCTGCCACAGGGCCCAGTGAGCAGCTCAGGGTGATTCAAATGGTTTTCAAGTTGATGGAGCCTTCAGGTGGGAAGCCCACCTCACCCCCAGAGCTTTGCTACTCTTCTCTCAGAAGGAGGCCATTATCCAGAATACGGACGATCTCACATTCTGAGACAAAAGAGCTTCAAATAGATACATACACATGAGCTGTTCAGAAGCCAGCTCCCAGAGTTTTCTGAGCATAATAGTCAGAAATAGATCAGATGGTAATTTTTTTATATCCTTAAATAAAAATAGCTATTTTAGACATAGTCTAAAGATTAAATTTGTAATGAGATTTTAGCCATAAAACATATACTTTTCTTTTGGGAGGGTGGGGGAGGGCTGTAGAAATTCATTCTCTTTATGGAGAAAAGAGTTTCACTAAAAAGAAAAAAAAAATAGAAAAGATTCTATATAACTCTTATTCCAAGTCTGGAAGAACACTTCCAAAGTGTTTTTCTTTCACAGATAGAAGACCCTTGCTGCTATGTGAATCAAAAGGCTAGCCAATATTTCTTCAAATCCCGATTTGGCCAGCTAAACCAAGCAAAATGAACACGTGTTTATCTGTGCTCCCTTTGAAAACACCATTAAAATGTTAGAAAAGGAATTAAGTAGATAAAAAACCCACAATGACAAAGAGAACTGGTGAGGAAAACGACAGTGGAAACTCAAAAGTTGATGGGCAAATAGTAAGCTACTCTGCGGACCAGAGAAAGCTGTGCTGAGCTGCCTGCAGTAGGGGTAGCCAGCAGGAAGCGAGCCTGTTCATCAAGTGGAAGCCTGCAAAGGCCACAGGACAGGAGGAACCAGGCACCTCTGAGGGCCGGGTGCAGGCTGGGCTCAGACCAGAGCAGCGTGGAGAGACCCTAAAGGAGTATGAGACGGCTCTGACTCCGGTGCCCCCTCCCGCCAGCGCTGCGTTCCCACCGGCAGACGGACAGTCCTGAGCTGCCCCACACTCAGGGACAGCTGGTGCAGCTGAGAAGGGGGTGTGATGCCACACTGAAGCCACAGGGGTCAGGTGCTCCTGTCATCCCACCTGCGGCCAGGCAGAAGGCTGAGGAGTCCTCTCGGGGAAACCACCAGGCCCCAAAGGCTTGTGGACACACAGCTCCAAGCACCCTTTCAGCACAGCACCTTCAGCCAGCAAGGACGCGTACAGAAAGCCTGCCACATGAAAGACAGAGCCCAAAGCGAACACGAAGATTCCAAGAGAAGAGCAGAGAGAGGAGAGCATCTCAAGAAAATGACACTTCACATCCTCAGAGAACAGGAAGACACCATAGCCACAGAACAGGAACATTCACGGAATAAGAAAGATGGCTGACTTTAAACATGTGACAGATGCAAAACAAGGGACTGGAATTAGAAAGGGTGAGGAAGAGCCCTGCGGCAGCAGAGAGGAAGGGTAGGGAAGGGGGCCCTGTGCTGACGGCTGTCAGGGGCATGTCACAGGAGACATTAGGCTTGTGCTGGAGCTTAAAGGACAAGCAGGGATTTGGGGAGGGGAGCAGGGCCTTGAGGCAGAGGGAAAGCTGCGGGTGGGAAAGAGAACAAGAACACTGTTGCCACAGAGCAGAGCCTGCGTGCAGAGAAGGTGGCAGCCTGGCCTCGTGGACCTTAATTTTATTCAGGAAGACATGGGCACATTTGTTCTTTCTGTAGGAAAATGCGTTCTACCCCCTAACTGCGGATAAAAGAGCACATCTCATTTCCACCCCAATTTCCTAGAAAGTCTGCTTTTGGTTTTGATTCTGTGGGACGTGTGCGTGTTGCTGAAGGGCTGCAGAGCCCATGTTTATGAAGAGAACCTGAGACCATCCTGGCTCCCATTCCAAGATTCTCCCTGAGACCATGCACATGAGTAAGGCCCTTCGAAAACACACATGCATGCTGCATGAGCAGCACCACTCCGGCTCGAGAACACACTGCTTACAGCTTAGGAACAAGGGCGAATCGCATCCTGCTCAGTAGCTCATCCTCCTGGAGCATGACCAGGGCGGTAGGGTACATCTGATCGAAGTCAAAATTAAACTGCACGCCAGCTGGAGGGTCACGGAGGAAATTCCTCTTGTCCTTTGATGAAAAGGGTAAAAACATGGGGAAAACCACAGAAGACAATTAATATGTAACAATGCATCACTGATTTGACAAACACTGAATTCTCCTAAAGAGTTCAGCCATGAAGTCCACAGAGCTGTCATTAAGCTGTCTGCTTAATAGAACAGAGAACAGATCCTTTCACACTCACACACACACACATATATTTGGATCAAACCATTTTATTGAGGGGCTTCAGGGGAGGGTCGAAGGGCTGCGAGGACAGTGAGATCTGACATCCTCAGCCTGGCCCAGATCTCCCCAGCTTCCAGTCACTGAAAGCTCACATATCTTTTCACCGTCTCCACTGGAGAGAGTCTCGTGGGAGGTCAGGAAATTCAATTGTGTTGATTAGTTAAAATTAGATAGTTTGAAATCATACAAACACGTTTGCTTTAGTGGGCATCTAGAGCACCTTTAGGTACATGAAAACTAGTGTAAACAATCTTAGAAACATTCTAAGCCAAAGGTGAAGTCAGCTAACCATGGTGGTCATATCTGAAAAGTGAAATCCATGACCCGACTCAGTCCTTTACACTTTACAAACAGACAGCTTTTATTCCCTTCTAAAATGATCTCTTTAAACGAAATTCCTAGAAGTAGGATTTCTGGTCCAAGGCTACGATTGTTTTGATACACACTGCCCAAACTCTCCGGCAGAAATACTGTAGCAGTTTATACCGCTATTAACAATGCCCGTCAGTTTCATCTCACGTTGCCCATGTTAAGTTTTAACAATATTTCTGGGTTTTGAGAATTCCTATATAAATAAAGCAAGAACAAAGCTGAACCTAAATGGATTTTAGCTATTTTACCTTCCAATGTAAAAATTTCAAAGCCTGAAACTGTCCCAAGAATGTTTCACCTGTATTTCTATAGCAGCCTCCTAATGGGTAGCTGCCTCCAGTTCCATTTCTCCCACCCATAGCAACCCACTTTCTACACTGCCCCACGAAAAACAGATTTTACCTATGACCAAAATCCTTCAATGACTCCCTGTTGCCTTTAAGATAAAACCTAAACTTAGCAGAATGGTATAAAAAAGTCCTCACCAACTGGCTCCTGATCTACTTCTCCACCTGCATTCTATAGTCCAGTCACACCCAAATGCTTGCAAAACCCCTGCCCAAATGCCAAACCTTGCCCCACATCCCCAAACATCCCTGCACCCTCCTTCTAAGACTCAGCAACTCGGCTCCAGTGTCACCACTTCTGGGAAGCTTCCCCGGGAACATCCTTTTCCCGCTCCAAAATAAATGAACCACTCCTGTCCACTGCATCCTTATTACAAGACTTACTACAGGGAATACTACTGGATATGTACTTAGCAGCTCTCTGTAGTAAGCCTTCAGGCTCTTGGAGGGTGTGTCTCATTTACTTCAAGTCGTAGGTCAAGGTTTGGTCCAGACTACTAACGATAATTTGCTGAACTGAGGTCTCACAAGTACCTAATGACAACTGTACTATCAATTTCTCTTTTTTCTTTTCTTTTTTTAAAGATTGGCACCTAACATCTGTTGCCAATCTTCTTTTTAAAAATTTCTTCTTCCTCTCCTCCCCGAAGCCCCTCAGTACACAGTTGTATATTCTAGTCGTAGGTGCTTCTGGCACTGCTATGTGTGGACGCCACTTCAGCATGGCCTGATGAGTGGTGCCACGTCTACGCCCAGGATCTGAAGTGGCAAAACCCTGGGCCACAGAAGCAGAGCACGCGAACTTAAACCACTTGGCCACGGGGCCAATCCCTATCAATTTCTTTTCACGCATTATGTGGCCCTAAACGGCTCCTAAATACAAGGAGCTTAAAGGGTTATTCTGCTATACTCTCTGTAAACTAGTGCCTGGTAAGTCAGAGAATGTAAAGCAACTCTGGCAGTGATTGCTAATTGCCTCCCAGTATCCCTTCCCTTCCTTTTCTTTCAGGACCACAACTCTTGAGTTCCAGCTGGGCATGTGGCCACTCAGCCAGAGATCGGATTTTCCAGCCTCCCTGGTATCTAGGAGTAGACATGGGCCTAAGTTGCTAAAGGGATGCGGGCCTGAGTGAGAGGTGTAGTTTCTGGGTCTCATCTTTCAAGTGGTCTGGCATGCCCACCTCTTTCCCAACTCCCACAGGCTAGACCACAGTCATGGTTATGGGGAGCTGGCTTCACCATACAGAAGACAGACAACATCCTAGGGGCTGGTATAGGATAGGACTAAGATGGGAAGAACTTGAGTCCCTAGATGACTTCATGGGGCAAAGCATACCTACTTGGACCATCTACCTCTAGACTCTTACATGAGGCGGAAGGAGGGAAAAAGGGAGGGAGGGAAAGAACTTATAGCTTATTATTGTTTTTTTCTTCTTCTTCTCCCCAAAGCTCCCCCGTATATAGTTGTATATCCTAGTTGTAGGTCCTTCTGGCTCTGCTATGTGGGACGCTGCCTCGGCATGGCTTGATGAGGGGTGCTAGGTTCGTGCCCAGGATCCAAACCAGTGAAACCCTGGGCTGCTGAAGTGCGGCATGTGAACTTAACCACTCGGCCACGGGGCGGCCCCAGCTTAATCTACTCTATTTTTGGATCTATTATAACAACTTAGTCTATCCCTTAACAAATTCAGCAGCCATCAGAAAGGACGTATCAAAGACGGTTTTAAAGGTTCTGGGTCATGCTGAAATCCTGGGAGCTCTCTCATAGGCATGTGTGCGTGCAGCATTCACTGCATCATCCAGTCAACAGGTGCTCGTTCGGCACCAGCTGTGCTCCAGGCACTGTGCCACTTGCTCAGCAGGGCCCAGGTACTGATGGAGTCCCCGCCTTCATGGCACTTACATTCCAGTTAGGGGGTAAGGGAGTGGGAAGAGAGAGAGACAAGGGTTTATATGGCTAAGGCTCTGAGATGGGGTAACTGGGAGTGGAGGGCTGAAAGGGTGGTGAGAGAAGGTCTCTAGGAGGAGGTGACATTTGAGCTGAGATCTTGTGGGATGGTGCAGGGTGGGGTTCCAGGAAGAGGGGAGAGCAAGCACAAGGCACTAAGGCAGGACAAGGCTCAGCCTGATTGTGCAGCAGAAAGAACAGTGGCTGGAGTGCTGGGAGTCAGGGAAGTAGGGCACGAGGGAGGAGAGGTGTGCAAAGCCAAGGGCCTTAAAGGCCAGTGGAGGGAGTCTGGATCTTAGTCTACAAGACAGGAGATGCCATTAGAACGGTCTACGTAGGGGAGTGACACAAAGTGATTTATGCCATAAACGGACCCCCTGGCTGCTGAAATGAGCTTGTACTGGAAAGGGGCAAGGATGGGACAGCAGTCAGGATGCCTCAGGCAGGAGATGGCACCAGGACCACGGTGGTGGCAGTGGAGAAGTGGACTATATTCTGAACACAGCATTGTTAGGACAGAGAGGGGAGAGGTACAACTCAAGGAAAACTCCTAGGTTTGTGGGTAGAAAAAAATTGGCAGGTAACTGGAGTCTCATTCTAAGATGGAGAAGATGGGGAGAAGAACAGGCGCAGAGGACAGAGGAGCTGTAGGGGCTTTTCTGATGAGCATCTAAGGTTTGCCCTCAAATGACACCAACTCTCACTGTCCCAATTCCCTTCTGGAAAGAAGGAGGTTTGTGATGCCAGCATCAAGTTTGGCTGTAACATGGTGAACAAAATACATGGTGTTCACACTGAACTCATAAGAAATGCTCATGCCTTTAAAGGGTTTACTAATGGAAAGAAAAACCCTTAAAATGCCCTAGGGGAGGGCAATCGAAGGGAGGGAAAGCCCAGATCTACGTTTGTTTGTTTTCTAGACTAAGGTTCCATTTATGACTTTGGTTAAAGAAAAAAAAAAAAAAGAGTAGGTTAGAAATGAAGCTTGAAAACCACTGACAGAGTAAAAAGCACTATTTGTTGAGTCCCGTGCCAGGCGGGAGCTGGGTGCTGTAGATAGAGATCAAAGCCAGCCTCTGCCCGCTGAGAGTTTACCACCCAGTGGAGGCTCAGATAAGAAGTGAGGGGCTGGGGGCCGGCTCCGTGGCTGAGTGGTTAAGTTCATGTGCTCTGCTGCGGTGGCCCAGGGTTCGGATCCTGGGCACGGACATGGCACCGCTTGTTAGGTCACATTGAGGCGGCGTCCCACATCCCACAACTAGAAAGACACGCAACTAAGATATGCAACTGTGTACAGGGGGAGTTTGGGGGGATAAAGCAGGGGAAAAAAAAAAAAAAGACTGGCAACAGTTGTTAGCCCAGGTGCCAATCCTTAAAAAAAAAAAAAAAGTGAGGGGCACATTTGGGAGTCTCGGTCCCCACACCTGCACAATGGGGACAAAAGCCCCTACCCACCTTGCAGACGTGCAATGAGGCTCAACAGAGAAAATGTGTAGGAAAATGCTTTCCGAAACTGTGAGGAGTCACCCAATTGTTAATTGGTATGGCTATGTTCCCTCTGAAGGCCTGAGAGAAATTTTTGTGGGCTAGCAAGTGGAATTTTACTTCTTTCAATTACAGCTTCAAACAAATACATATAGCAGTTAAAGAGAAAATTTAGAATAGAATCGTTTCATTCAGAAAATCAGAATGCTGTCTAGAAACTTCCTGTGATAGCATATCTCAAAAGATTATCTTAGTAACATAAAAGAATCCTTTTGGGCTGAAAGATTATTTTGTGTAACAGACTATACTTTTCCATTAAGAAAAAAGAACTTAAGGAGAAGCAAATTAAAAGTTAGTGAAAGAAAAATAGTGAAAATTGATGTGTACATTCCTAACATCTCAAAATGTTTTTAAAATTGTATGGAAGAAAAACAGTCTTCCAAGGATAAAGTCATGATAGGAACAAAGTATTTCTATACAGGGTATCACAAGATACTTACAGCAGATAAGGCCAAGATTTGTTGTTGAATTGTTTCTTCATCATTACTATCAACCCATGGGGGCACTGCTGCTTCTAAAGGGTTTTTAATGGCAAAGAAGAAAAGAGAAAAACAGGTTACAAGGGTTATACTGCAATCCGTGGTTTGAAGGAATGAGAAAGTTTCCACACAACCATTTGAGCAATTTACTAACAAGTTCCAAATATGAACATTCACCATAATTCCCAGACTTAATGTATGAATCTTACAGACATATAGAGTTAGTAAAAAATTGGACAACACCTTGACGAGGTGACCAAAATCAACATACCAACGAAGGAGAGAGGGCCACTGTGAGCCTCCAGATGTGATACCCTGAGAAGGACACAACATCATTTATGTAGTATTCTGGCAAGAATGCATAATCTGAATCTAATCATGAGGAAATACCTGACAAAGCGCAAACAAGGAATGGTCTATTTAAAAATAGCAGGAGAGGGCTGGCCTGGTGGCATAGCAGTTAAGTTCACATGTTCTACTTTGGTGGCCCAGGGTTCGCCAGCTCAGGCCCTAGGTGTGGACCTACACACCACTTGGCAAGCCATGCTGTGGCAGGCGTCCCACATATAAAGTAGAGGAAGATGGGCACGGATGTTAGCTCAGGGCCAGTCTTCTTCAGCAAAAAGAGGAGGATTGGCGACAGACATTAGCTCAGGGCTAATCTTCCTCAAAAAAAAAAAAAGTAGGGGAGGTATTCTTCAAAAATATTAACGTCAGGGGCTGGCCCCATGGTGGAGTGGTTAAGTTCAAGCGTTCCGCTTCAGTGGCCCAGGGTTACACCCGTTCAGATCCTGGGCATGGATATGGCACCGCTCATCAGGCCATGTTGAGGCGGCACCCCACATAGCACAACGATAAGGACCACAACTACAATATACAACTATGTATTGGGGGGTTTTGGGGAGAAAAAGAAGGGAAAAAAAAAGATTGGAAACAGATGTTAGCTCAGCTGTCAATCTTAAAAAAAAAAATTAACATCATAAAAGACAAAGAAAGGTCATGGAAATGTTCCAGATTAAAGGATGCTAGTAGCATATGGGGCAACCAAAGACCCCAAATTGCTAAAACAATATTGAGAAAAAACAAAGCTGGAGGCATCACAAGCCCTGACTTCAAAATGTACTACAAAGCCATAGTGATCAAAACAGCATAGTACTGGTACAAAAACAGGCACACAGATCAATGGAACAGAACTGAAAGCCCAGAAATAAAACCGCACATCTACGGACAGCTAATCTTCAACAAAGGTGCCAAGAACATACAATGGAGAAAGGATAGTCTCTTCAATAAATGGTGTTGGGAACAGTGGACAGCCACATGCAATAGAATGAATGTAGACCATTATCTCACGCCATACACAAAAATAAACTCAAAATGGATCAAAGACTTGAAGATAAGTCCTGAAACCATCAAACTCCTGGAAGATAATATAGGTAATACACTCTTTGACATAGAACTTAAAAGGATCTTTTTGAATACCATGTCTTCTCAGACAAGGGAAACAAAAGAAAAAACAAACAAGTGGGACTTCATCAGACTAAAGAGCTTCTGCAAGGCAAAAGAAACTAGGATCAAAACAAAAAGACAACCCACCAACTGGGAGAAAATATTTATAAATCATATATCCGACAAGGGGTTAATCTCCATAATATATAAGGAACTAACACAACTGAACAACAAAAAAAGAAATAGCCCAATCAAAAAATGGGCAGAGGATATGAACAGACATTTTTCCAAAGAAGATATACAGATGGCCAATAAACACATGAAAAGATGTTCAACATCACGAATCATCAGGGAAATGCAAATCAAAACTGCACCAAGATATTACCTTACGCCTGTTAAAATGGCTATAATCACTAAGACTAAAAATAACAAATGTTGGAGAGGGTGTGGAGAGAAGGGAACCCTCATGCACTGCTGGCGGGAATGCAAACTGGTGCAGCCACTACGGAAAACAGTATAGAGATTTCTCAAAAAACTAAAAACAGAACTACCATAAGACCCAGCTATCCCACTACTGGGTATCTACCCAAACAAATTGAAATCAACAATGCAAAGTAACATACGCACCCCTACGTTCATTGCAGCACTATTCATAATAGCCAAGACATGGAAACAATCCAAGTGCCCATCGACCGATGATTGGACAAAGATGATGTAGTGTGTATACAGGTATATATGTATGTATGTGTATACATACACACACACACACACAATGGACTACTACTCAGCCATAAAAAAGACAAAATCATCCCATTTGCAACAGCATGGATGGAACTGGAGGGAATTATGCTAAGCAAAATAAGCCAGACCGAGAAAGACAAACACCATATGATTCCACTCATATGTGGACTATAAACAAACACATGGACAAAGAAAACAGTTCAGTAGCTACCAGGGGAAGGGGGCTGGGGGGTGGGCACAGGGGGTGAAGGGAAGTACTTATGTGGTGACAGACAAGAAATAATGTAGAACTGAAATTTCACGATGATGTAAATTATTATGAACTCAATAAAAATAAATAAATAAACAGAAATAAAGGCGGCTAAGAGGGGCTGGTCCAGTGGCCTAGTGGTTAAGTTCGCACGCTCCACTTTGGTGGCCCAGGGTTCACTGGTTTGGATCCTGGGTGCGGACCTATACAAGCCATGCCGTGGAGGCATCCCACAAAGGACTAGAAGGACTTACAACTAGGATATACAACTATGTACTGGGGCTTTGGGGAGAAAAAAAAAAAAGGAGGCTAAGAGACATGACAAAAAAATGCAATACTGTACCCTGCAGGATGCTGTATTGAGGGGAAAAATGTAGAAAGGACATTACTGGGTCAACTGACATAATTAGAATATGCATATTATATCAATGTTGTATTTCCTAAAGCTGGTAACCATACAGTTAGTGATTATGTAAGAGAATATCCCTAATTCTTAGGAAATACACACTAAATGGAATAGAAAGAAGAACACACAGAGCAAGAAAGCAAGTGCAAATGATAACGCGAATGGAATACAAGTTTAACAATCTAGGTGGAGGGCATACAGGTGTTCTCTGTACTACTTTTAGTCTTGCAACTTTTCTGTAAATTGAAATCACTTTCAAACAAAAAGCTTTTATAAAAAGTTACTGTACTTTATTCAGGACAAAAGGTGACAAGGAGGGTGCAAAAGGTGATAAGGAGGGTGCAAGATAAGTGATTAGGAATTGAGAAAAGGGTTGTCAGGAGTGAAAGCAAATGAAGAAAGAAATGGGCAAATCGGGGGGAATCAGCAACAGGCTGGGATCAAATCCTCACTGAGCCTTCAGACGCTAAATGCCGGGAATACCAAGACAACTAACACCCAGCCTATGTCGTTCTGGGCTCACAAGAAAAAGAGATGATTACAACTCAGCAGGATTATCATGCCAGACAACAGAGGGCAACCACCTGGAGAGGTGAGTCCCGCGGAGCTTTCTGTGGTGACTGGGAAGCGGATCCTAGTCTAGGAGGAGTTCAGTGGTGAGTGTGTGCAGGTGGTGTTCAGAGGGAACAGCAAGTGTAGAGGAGTGGAGGCTCAGCTCTACTGTCTGAGCCTGGAGCAGGGCAAGAGGGCAGAGCTAAGGCTGCGGAGGGGGTGGGCAGCACAGAAGATATACATGCAGAGGGTCCAAACAGTTTTGCATAAATAATCCCTTTTTCTATTATGCTACAAAAGTCAAATGGAAGGGACATCCTACTGCTGATAGAAAAGTTATGTGCAGCTTCCTTCCGCCGCAGCCGCCATTGGAGAGCAGCAGCCATGGCCCTGCGCTACCCCATGGCCGTGGGCCTCAACAAGGGCCACAAGGTAACCAAGAACATGAGCAAGCGGAGGCACAACTGCCACCGCAGGCGCCTCACCAAGCACACCAAGTTCGTGTGTAACGTGATCCAGGAGGTGTGCGGCTTCGCCCCGTATACGAGCGGCAAGCCATGGAGCTGCTCAAGGTCTCCAAGGACAAGCGCGCGCTCAAGTTCATCAAGAGGAGGGTGGGAATGCACATCCGCGCCAAGAGGAAGAGGGAGGAGTTGAGCAACGCGCTGGCGGCCATGCGGAAGGCGGCAGCCAAGAAGGATTGAGACCCTCGCCCTCCCCCCAATAAAAGGCTTCGCGGAGGAAAAAAAAAAAGAAAGAAAGAAAAGTTATGTGCATGCATGGATGGACACATGGACAGACAGAAAGACACCAGGTTCATTCTTTGGCTCATCCTAAGCAAGCAAATAGTGGCAATTATAATCCAAATTCTGTTAATTATAAGATAAAATAAACATTTTCATACTTTTTAAAAATTAGGGTAAAGGCCCTTCAAAACTTTCTTACCCCATTTAACATGTTGGTCTCCATCTTAAGTCTATTCACCTTAGGCAGCCTGTCCTAATGCTACTTAGCCTCAGATAATGAGGCCCTCTCAAGGCCCAAGCTACTGGTATGGCTGCAAACCCACCCCCCCATTGCTTCTCTCTTCTAGCTATTCTCTCTCTTGGGTAAATGGGCACTGGTTTTGATGGCAGATTTGTTTCATGACTTACCAGCTGAGTGACCTTCAGCAAATTACTTAATCTTGCTGATCCTTCCTTTTATTAAAGGAGATGCTATACACAAACTGCCAGCCATGTGGCAGGCACTCAGAAACTGTCAATTCCTTCCGTTCCTCCCTTCCCCTCAACACTGTAGATGTCTGCTCAGCTCTCTTACTGCCTGACACACTTTTCATTGAGGAGCTCACCGACTCTCATGGTTTCTACATGACTTGACTAATAATCTGTATCACTAGAATTCTCCCCATGCTTCAAACTGGAATAAACTACTGCTAGACCCCGTTCAGTTAATTTAAAGCAGTGCTGACCAACAGAACTTTCTGCAATGATGGAAGTGTTCTGTATCTGCGCTGTCCAATATGGAAGCCACTAGCTCCTTGCGGTTCTGCGGCATCTGAAATGTGACTAGTGCCACTGAGTAACAGAATTTTCCCGATATGCCACCTGCATTCCCTTTCCTGCTTTTGTACGAGTTCCTCTCACCAGGTTATCTACTGGGCACCTCATAACTGAAATTGCCTCTAACCCTTCATACCTGTCCCTCACAGTTCTTATCGCAGAGGCACCAACCAGTTCTAACACCAAGTCTCCAAGCCAGGATCAAACTTACTGCTTCCCATGAATCACTAAGTTATGCTAGTTTGTATAGTTTATTTGTCCCAAAGAGGTGCTTCATACTTTTGAGTTTACCTAGTCGTGACAATGCCTGACAGGAACTTGCCACAGGACTAACTAGTTCTTTTTGAATTTGTGGCACTGCTCAAACCAAGCGAATTATTTCACACTTTTGCCAAATTCAAAGACATGAGGCTAGTTCTGTGTTTGAACACCACCAAACGGTAAAAGTAGGCATTTTGAGACTTTGTAACTGCAAACATTTAAACAAGCATTTGTCAGTAAAAAATGTATTAAGTTCCCTAAACACTCCATGACTTTTCACGGCCCTCTGTCACTCCCCTGAAAAGCTCTTTCATTTTTTTCTCCTGAAGAGAATGAAGAGGGAGCTAACATCTGCTAAGTGCCTATTATGTGTACAGGATACACTGTGCTGGACATGTTACAAGGTGAAAAATCAAAGCTTCCTCTCTCTCCTTCAGAGCCAGCTCCCCAGAGGGCTGTCACTGGCTGACCTCACCCACCATCCCAGGCGCAGGGAATGACTTCCTTCCTTCCTGCCAACCCCGAAGGTTTGTGAGTTTGTCATCCCAACTAGTCTTTGTGCTACCCAAAGACCGGGACTGTTACTGACACATCTTTGTATTCTCAGAGTCTCAGCGTGCTGTCTGGCATGCAATAGGTGCTCGATAAAATTTGGCAGGTAAGTCAGTCGTGTACAACAAACCTATACCATACCTGATTTTTTTGTATGCTGTTCCTCAACAAATTTTTTCTGCTCCTTCTGAAAATCTCCTATAATTGTCTGTTAAAAAATGCATAAAGAGTCACATTACTTTGAAAAGTTTATTACTAGATAATAATTACATTCAAGATTTCTGAAGTCTGAGACATCTGACTCATTTTCTTCAAATAGAAAGGCTAAAAAAGTGATATTTCCCTCTTTCCCCAACGAGAGGAGAAATTCAACATTTTCGAATTTTAAGTATACAACCCCCTTTATGATAGATTATCTTTTCAAATGCAAAAACAAAATGAGTTAAAAACTGAATTTTTGTGTTATTCCAAAAAACAATAAAAGCCAGGTCAAATCTCATTCTAAGAAATAGTACACACAACAAAGTATGTAAATAACAAGCTATCTAAAGTTTAATTGGTGACCTCCTTAGTTCAAATAATTACCAACATCAATGAAATTCCCTAGGCCTGCACCTTACCACCACAAAAAGTAAACAAACTCACTCCTTAGAGTCTTAACAGGGTTGTTCCTAATGGGCTAGGCCTTTAAAAATTTAAATGAATGATGCAAAGGCATAAATATCTTTGGAAATAGCTACAGTTTAAAATTAAACTCACAATATGAAAAGTTTAGTATTACCCAAAAGTATCAATGTATTTTAAAATACACTAAAATTAAAACCAAAGTTATTTAAATCAAATAATTTATATCATAGCTACTTGTTATATAAAAAGAAAGAGGGGGCCGGCCCCACGACCAAGTTCACGCACTCTGCTTTGGCGGCCCAGGGCTTTGCCAGTTCGGATCCTGGGTGCGGACATGGCACCGCTCATCAAGCCATGCTGAGGCAGCATGCCACATGCCACAACTAGAAGGACCCACAACTAAAAGTATGCAACTATGTACCGGGGTCTTTGGGGAGAAAAAGGAAAAATAAAATCTTTTTTTTAAAAAAAAAAAAGGAAAAGAAAGAAAAAGCTAAGAATCTCAACAACATTTTTTTTTATCAGAATATGATATCCTACTTGGGTTAATCAAGTTCATAAGAAGAAGGCATGATTATATTGGCTGTTAATGAATTTCATAAATTTTGACTTCCAAAAGATATTTAAATGTACCTTATCAATGATGTCATCTATCTTTCCTTCTTCTACTGATTTCTTTATCGTTTGTGCTGTTTCAGCAACTGATTCGGTTATCTTTTTTGTAGCAGCCGTTGCAAAGTTAAACAGATAGTCTGTAAAGAATAAAAAAAGAGTCTAGGCTCCATTCAAGTACAACGGTCTTTATATTGGTGATTTTCCCCTTAAAGAGCTCTTAGAAGAATCTTAAACCATAGGGCACGTTCCTTGTTAATTAGGAGTTGCAACAAGGAATGTGAAGCACTGACAGTCCCCCACTGTCTTGGTGGACTGGCTATCCATCCCGAGCCTCTACTCCATCTCTTTCAAAGACCATTAGCATACTCCCCAGTTCACCGGAGTAGCTGTTTCAAACTTGTCTTGCCGTTCCTCAGTCTCTAGTTCTAACCTGTCTCAGTCCCCTCCCACTTTACAAATAAGATCAAGGCTCTTTTTACTTTCTTTCCTTTCTAGACCCTAAGTATCCCATCTTCATTTTCTCCTTTTGCCCTCCTATTCAAAGAAAAACCGTCCCTCCTTTCCTAGATTAACCCATCCCATGATAAATTTGGGGGAATTTTTAATAAGTAAAAATTTTGGAAAGCCCTAATATAAATATAAATCCTTCTTAACTAATAATGAGAAAATATGTAGAACAAAATTAAAACTGGAACACAAAAACTTTCACCTGTACAAAACAAAACAAAAACACAAAACTAGCTTTCCTGAAGACCTGAAAAGACATGTCTCAAGGCTCTATGGCACTATGGTATAAAGGACTGTACGTAGACGAATATCATTTCAAAGTCCACACTGTACACAATCTGTGCTGCATGAAGTGACCTCAGGCAGGTCTTGAACTGGACCTCTTGGGGGGATGCTCCACGGCAACTGGCCTTTGAATCTCCTCATCTCACAGGAAATACCCTGTCAGGCAGGGCAGTCTTGCCTCTGCTACTTACACCTGCTGAGAGGGCAGGTGGGTTGACTCTCACGATACTCAGGCAGGGAGAAAACCCCCGATAAGAATGGCAAAGGGAGCTTGGCATACCTGCTTAAATAAATCCCACCACTCTGTGGGTGGGATCACTTCCAGAGAATCAGGCAACTTGTCCAACTAGCTGGGAGCAGCCGTAGTATCTCCCAATCTGAATGACCATCTCTCCACTTCCCACATCCTTTACCATTAAAAAATCCACTCTCTCCCACTGTGCCTGGTGGTGGTCATCTGTCAATGACACCAACACCCCACTGTGACTATACCACAGGACACTCTTGTCTCTGGTCTCATTCTTGCCATTCTCTCCTCTCCTATTCTACATTCATATGACCACAAGAAATTCTTGAGTATCTCCAAGAGGCCTCAAATGTTACTCCTTGGTTTGACCCACTTTTATCTGCCCTCCCTTTATCTGGCTAATCCACATCTTGTGGGTCTCCGCTTACAGATCACTTCTCAGGCAATGTTCCCCGGCTCCTTGACAGAAGTAGGCGCCCCTGAGATGTGTCCTTTCAGCACCTGTGTTGCCCAATCACCAATATTCACGACACTCTATCGATTACTTGGTGAATCTGTCTTCTCAGCTAGACTAAAGGCCCATCCTAAGTCTCACTGGGGTAGGGACCAAGGCTGTCTGATTCACCAGTGTATCCCTGTGAGTGACCAGTAAGGCCTTGCTGAATAGATGAACGGGGAGTGACATAATGAGTGCTGAGCTTTAGAGAGAGCCTTCATTCCTCTTCGGTTATGACTAGTCTATTTACCCAAAGTGGTATGAGAAAATGAGTAGACAGCTACACTACTTTGTAAAAATATTCTTTGCAGATACACAAAGAAATCTAAAGTTCTACAAGAGCAGGATTCCCTTTAAGGCTTTCTCAGGAATACGTTTTGAATTAGAATCATCATTTTTATTCTAAGGGAGGACTGTAATTTAAAAACTGGTATTTTAGCAAAATAATTTCAATTCTCAGATTTTCATGACTCCATGGGTGGTGTACACTGAACATATTGAGCATTAGAGAAAGCAGAGTTCTCACCCTCAAGGAATGTCCATTTCTAAACAAAGACTGAAAGACAACAAGAGGAGCAAGAGTATTCATTAAACAGGCACTCAGAGAAGGGAGGGAGAAGGTCCCCCAAGAGCAATTAGAGAGCAGCCTGGATTCCGAAGTCAGAGGGAGTGGGAAGTGGGAGAGCACGATGAGAGATTTTCAGGTAAGAAGCCCACAGAGATGAGAAGTGGTTTACTAATTTTGCAAAAAGATCAACTGACACCAAGTGAAAGACAGTTTTTATTAAGCAGCTAGAAAAAATTGAGACTAAGAGTTAACAGGAAGTAACAGGAGTACAATGGCCACTTCAGGAACTTAGGCACAGAGAGGGTCTGAACTGAAGCAGCAACCAAAGAAGAAACGGAAGTCTAAGTAAAACGTCTGTGAGTGAGTACGCTCAGCAACTTTACGGAAGGAGGGCCAGATCGCCAACATCAAAAGTAGTCATTTCACCTTAATTTTCATTACGTCATTTTAGTCTCACAACCATCCTAGGAAGAGGAGGTATAATCTTCCCAGTTTACAGACAGGAAAGCCGAGGCTCACAGAGGATAAATGATTCATCCATCAAGAGAGGGGCAGACCTCGCTGACTGCCTAGCCAATAGCCTATCTCCTTCCTCCCTGCCAAAACAACCCCAATTTTGGTGGGTGCTCATCAAACCTGGGGGTGGTCTTGGGGACCTCGGACACAATCAAGGTCTTCTTGTTAAGTCTGTTTGATGGACTTTCTGTAATTTGCAAATGACATCACAATAAAGACAAGAGTAGTGTAGGGAACTCAGACAGAGCCTATCCGCCTCTAAAGGGCAAGCTCATACCCCAATCCCATACTACCTCACATCAGATGAGCAAGTGACAGGGCTTGCAGAACTCATGGAATGATGAGGGTAAAGGAAGTAGGAAAGTTCTCAAAGTTCTGAAAAAGCATAAATTTACCAAAGAGAAGAAGGTAGAGTTTAAGGCTTGCTGATAGAATACGAAAATAATAGGCAGATAGTGGTTTCTAAGGCATATACAGGCCATAGAAAATTAATATTCTTATGAAGAGGCTGCTTAATTTTTCAAAAATATTACACTTCATACAATTGTAGAATCTTTGTGTTGGAAGGGACTTTAGAGGTTACCTAATTCAACTCCTACCCAGGTAACCCCACTTCCAGAAATGAGAAGCAGCACATGACTTCGAAGGGCAGCCAATTATTACTGTCATCCATCTCTAATTAGAAAATCCTTTACACTTCCCTTGTCATTTATACCTGTCGGATTTAGACTTGTCCCCTTAAGTAACACAAAATGACTTATTTTCTACAAAAACACCTTTTTAGTATTGTTCATAAGCCACGGGATCCAAGCTCTTGACCATCTGCACTGCTTTCCTTGTGGCAAACCTGGCTTTGTCAACAGAACTGAAATGGCTATTTTACTTCTACTCAAAGCACATATATATTTTCCTACGTACACACTAACTTTTGGAGCCCTTTTAGTTATAAACTAAGCAAGCTGGGCATCTAGAACCTGAAATGCACTTTCCCTACAGAAAAAGAAGAGGATAGCCTAATTAACACAGTTCCACTGCAAATACTAATAGCACTCTCATAGGAGAAGGAAGAGGAGGTGGCCCTTCTTCCCTTCCTGGGCATGGACCTGGATAAAGAGATAAAGAAAACAGACAAAGCTCTAATTTGGTCGACTTTAACAAAAACCAACTAACCAATTTGTGCTGAATAAGAAGTTACTTTGGGGCGTGAGGGCCAAGGATGGGAAGGTTTGGTTTTAGTGAGGGAGTGGAATGCAGGCCTGGGTGTCCACCACTTGCAACTGGTGAGTTGCCTATATTCATAAATAGGTCACCACGAACCAGAAGTATTTAGGGTCCAGTCTTGAAGGCAGGCACTCAACAAATGTTCACACAACAAATGGGACTCCCAGGAGATTCCCTAAGATTTTAAAAGGCTAAAGAAACTAATCTACTTAGTGCGAGTCAGGCTCAGAGATGTTTCACTTCAGTTTTCAAAACATAAATTGGCCTTTTTAAAGATAACATACCTCTTAGGATCAATAAGTAGAGATAAAAAACATCTGATCATCTCTCTCGTCTTTCTGCAGGCTTGGGTATAAACTAGAAACTTTACATCTTTCTAAAATCATAAATTTCAGAACCAAGAGCTCTCATTTATTCAGAAACTTTGCATTCACAATGTGCGTGTGGGTGGGGAGAGGGGTACTGTTGAGGGAAGAGACAGCCGGCAGCACTAAGCTCCAAAGTAGACATCCATATCCAAACATCTTTTAAAAACTATTCACAGGTCTTTATTACCAAACACAAACATGAGGTTGCAAGTTGACAATAAAGCCCTCACTAAGCTTTAAGAAGTCACTTTTGACACTCCTCTGAAGACAAATGAAGATGATTCTCTATGTTCTCTGAAGTTAAGTAAGCACCCAAACGCTGCTTTTCCTAATGTGGTCCCACTCTGATCTACCCCAACTACCTAACACAGCCTCTCTGCTCTAGGCAAGTTCATCTCTTCACATCTCTAGAATATTCCAAACTCCTTTCTTTCCCATTTTCTACACAGAAAATAGTTGTTCCCTCTTTAGTGATTTCTCTTGTGCTCTGTTTGGGGGCGGGGCCTTGGGCTGAGATGATGTACTGCCCGATTTGAGATGATGTCTATTTTCCCCGCCACGCCCCCCCCCCACAGTAAACTTTTTGAACGTCCAAGAATTTCTTATTCAAATATGTGTTTCTCCACTCTTAGGCTCCAGTCTCCCCTGTGCGCTTGCCTTTTAATAGATTCTTAAAAAATACTTGCTGAATTTCATATCTACCTTTGCTGAAATTCTCTCACTTGTAGTGCTGTCCGCTTTAGGGCCCACCTTTAGTTTTCTTTGACTATTTAAGCCCGCCAAGGTCTCTCCAGAATCAGAATTACTAGAGCATGTGTTTCTTCTTCAAGCCTACTACTTCTACTCTCCTCCCCAACTACACTGTAAGCTCGGAAAGAGCATAGGCTTTGAACTTAGACTGATGTGGGTTCAAATTCCACTTCTACCACTTTCTGTCAGTATAACTTTGAGCCAATTTAACTCTGGGCTTGTTCCCCCCACTCACTGGGTGTTTAACAGATGAAATGAGATACCGTTCATAAAACATCTAGTAATGAAACTTGCACATCACAGACAGTAATTGGTAGCTACTCTCCCGCCTTAAGGAAAAAACTCCCATTCCACCTTTAAAAAGGAGATGAGCCTCATGGAGGCCTTCAGTAACTCTTCCTCAATCGCCATCGGACAACACATTCTGCCCTAAGGGCAAAAGGCACTTTTTCAGCCAACTCAAGCTCCCAACGTCCCCTGTCGTGGGGGTGGAGAAGTGTGAAGGTGAAAGTCGGCGAGTTCGACAAAAAGATTCCTCCTCAAATCTAAAGACGTGGTGTCACACCGCTTTACTGCGGCCCTGTTCCCAATGTTTACACACTTTGCAAAGAATGACATGTCACCAGGAACTTCAGGCAAAGGATTTGACTGCTAGATGAAGCTTCAGCCTCGCCCAGATCCTCACCAACGTCTTCCGTTCCCGAGAGGACCGACCGACTGACACACCCTCCTCCCCTTCCCCCCACCCCACACCTCGGGACCAGTCGCGCCCACGCCCCGGGGGCGTCAAGAGGAGGGATGCGGGCACTGTGCGCCACTCCATGGTCCCGCGGGCCGGGGGAGACTCACTGCCGAGTCCTTTGGCCTGGTGAAGAAGCTCCTGGTCCCCCGTTTGCTGCGGTGCCGGCTCCGCCACCGTCTCGGAGCGCTGCTCGGGTGGAGCGTCTCCCTCGGGCTGCCCGTCTCCCTCGGATTGCCGGCCACCCGCCGCCGGCTGCTCCAAGCCAAACCAACTGCTCAAACCCCGGAACATCCCGCTCGCGGGGCCGCCGCCGCGGTCCGGGCCACTGGAGACCCCAGCGCTCACTGCCCGCTCCTGACTCCACAATGCGCGTCTCCCAGGGAGATGGCCGGAAGTGCGACCCCGGAGCAGCCCGTCTAGCCGTCTCCCCGCCTCTATGGCAACTCTGCCGCCAGCCGCTTAGGCGTCACTTCCTGCCAAAGGCCCCGCCCCCGCTGGCGGGTTGTTTCGGTAACTGCATTGCGCGCGCGTGGAAAATGGTCAAAGGGTTTTCCCCACGTAGTCTCGCCCCGCCCCTATTTCTTCTTTCTCAGCTTCGTTGGTGACCGCCCTGGGCGTGTGAACGGCGTCTTTGTCACTCTCAGCAGCGTGGCTGGTGATTTAGCCTCTCCTTTTCGAGTCCAGCCGGACCGGCTCGCGGAAATCGATGTCTTTAGCCTCCTCCTGAGTCCAAATAAAAACTAGCCCGGGGCCTCTCGGTCCGACTACCGATTTACAGAGGGAATACAGAGGACAGAGGAAAGTGTTAGAGGACACCACGGGATGCGGGGAGCAGAATCTAGGCTGTGAGAAACCACAGGACAAACAACGTTGTTTCTTCAACTAAATTGCAAGGAAGTAGGGGAAGGGGAACCTATAGATTAAAAACGATTTAAGAGACATAACCCAGGGCAATTTGTGGATTTTATTTGGATTCTAATTCAAACAAACACATTCGGGAAAAAAATATGACATTTGTAAGAATCGGAAATTTGGGCACTAGATAGTTCATGAAATTAAGGGGTCGTTTTAAAAATTTTAATTGTACACATAAAGTTTATCATCTTAACCATTTTTAAGTGTATAGTTCAGTAGTGCTAAGTGCATTCACAGTGTTGTGCAACTAATCTCCAAAGCTTTTGTTGCAAAACTGAAATTCTCTATATGTTAACTCCCCATTCTCCCCTCCCGGCAGCTTCTGGCATCCACGCTACTTTCTGTCTTTATGAGTTTGACTACTCCAGGAACACAATAAGTGGAATCACACCGTATTTGTCTTTTTGTGACTGGCTTATTTCACTTAGCAAATGTCCTCAAGGTTCATCCATGTTGTAGTATGTGTTAGAATTTCCTTAAAATTCTCCCTTAGACTACCTTTAAAAAGGCTGAATAATATTCCCTTGCATGTGTATAATACCACATTTTGCTTATCCATTCATGTGTTGATGGATTTAGGAATTGCTAATTTTTTTTTTAAAGATTTTCTTTTTTCCTCTTTCTCCCCAAAGCCCCCCGGTACATAGTACATAGTTGTATATTCTTCGTTGTGGGTCCTTCTAGTTGTGGCATGTGGGACGCTGCCTCAGCGTGGTTTGATGGGCAGTGCCATGTCCGAGCCCAGGATTCAAACCAACGAAACACTGGGCCACCTGCAGCGGAGCGTGGGAACTTAACCGCTGGGCCACGGGGCCAGCCCCAGGAGTTGTTAATTTTTAAATGTGGTAATGGTATTGTCTGCGTGTGTTCAAAGGAGTTCTTTGTTTTTAGAGAATCAAACTGAAATATTTATCAATGAAATGACTGGATGTCTGACAGTTGCTTCAAATTAATACAGGATGGGGGCAAATGGGTAGGGAGATGGATGAAACAAGCCTGGCCATGTGTTGGTCATTGTTGAAGCTGGGTGGTTATACTTTTATGTCTGCTTTTCTGTATATTTAACGTTTTCCATAATAACATGTAAACAAACGAACAAAAAAACTGGGTAGGTGAACAACTACCTCATTCAGAGCAGAGAATTCATGAAGCATATTTCTCAAGTAGTCTCAAGCAATCTGTTGGGGAAGGACACCCATTATTCCTTCTCCCACCATTTGGAGAAGAGTAGCCTAGTTCCAGTGACCTGTGTGAATATGTGGGGGCCGGAGTACAGTTCTGATTGCCCTGCTGTCTGGTTTTCCAGCCTGAGTATATTTCCATATCAGGGCCAGGACTTTAGCTTAACAACTCCAACCTGTTTTTTTTTTCCAAATACCTTTATTGAGATATAATTTACCTGTTTAAAGTGTACAATTCAATGGTTTTTGGTATATTACACTATTAATTAAAAAACCGTGGTAAAATATATATAACAAAATTTGCCATTTTAACCATTTCTAAGTGTACAATTCAGTGGCATCAGTGACATTCCATCATGTTTTTAGAGTCTGGGTATTGATTCAGCTTTGAAAGTCAGGACACATCTTAGGACCAATGCCTTTCTAGGACTTATTAAATCAGTGAGAACCTGAAAGTGGTTGACATTTTGTAGAAAAAGGATATTTGGTTCAAGTATGATTGTAATGAGCGCGGAATTTCAATCAGAAGCCTGGAGTGGGGGGGGGGGGGTTCTAACTCCACTATCTAATAGGTGAATAATCTTGATTTGTTTCTCCTCGTTCCTGCCCTTCAAGTTTCTTCATCCGCAAAAGGAACATTGTGCTGGCCCTTCCCATAGCAGAGGTGGGGCCCGCCCATTCAGCCTTACTTCACCAAAACCACGGTGAAGGCTGTGTTCCCCAGGGGACAGGCAGTTTTATAATCATTCTGAAAGGTAGAATTCTTCAAAATAAAAGATTATAAAAGAACATGAGCAGTCAACTTAATGCCGGACTTCCTTTTCATCTCTGTCATCCTCTCAAGGGCCCAGCACAATGCTATGCTGCCAGTAGGCCATGAATAAACACTGGAATCAGGACACACCCTTATCCCACACAAATCAGTTGATCTGAAGCCTGTTATCAAATTTTTCTCCCATTTCGTATTAATAATACAATAGTTATAATAACCCCTTTGTAGTCACAAAATATCTTTTGTTGGGACTGGCCCGGTGGTGTAGTGGTTAAGTTCGCACACTCCACTTTGGTGGCCTGGGGTTTGCAGGTTTGGATCCCGGGCATGGCACTCATCAACCCATGCTGTGGCGGTCAGTGTCCCACATACAAAATAGAGGAAGTTGGCACAGGTGTTAGCTCAGCAACAATCTTCCTCAAGCAAAAAGAGGAAGATTGGCAACAGATGTTAGCTCAGGGCCAATCTTCCTCATCAAAAAAAAAAAAAAAAACAAAATAAAACCCAAAAAACCTTTCATCCATTAGTCTCATAGATGGTAAGGATGAGGCCCTACATCCTGTGAAGAGTCTGGCTTTGAGGACAGACATTTTGCCTTGATGTCCTAGCTTTGCAACTCATATTAATTAACGTACCTTTGGTCAGGGCACTTCACATCTCTAAGCCTCGGGTTCTTCATTATAAAAAGGGGATCATAATAACTGTCCTGGTTGTAAAAAGGAAATCAAGTACTGAAATGTGGAAGGAAACTTTACATATGTGACAGGTATTAGTATTGCCATCGAGGTCAACCCATTGCACAAACATCCTTTCCACTGGGCCCTCTGGAGGACTTGTTTCATTAACAAACTCCTCCATGCCTCTGGCCTTTTTAGAAGGTGTTTCCTCCTTTAAAAAAAAATGTACTTCCTTATTTTTTGGCCTTGGAGACTTGGGTCTCCCCTGCTGAGCAGAGCCTCTGCTCATTCTGCCAGAAGTTGGCGTCACTGTCCCCTGCTCTTTACTGCTTCTTCCACGACACTGCTCTGTCATCCTTGGTGGGGAGAAACTCTTTTGCTTTGAAATTCATTTAATTTTGCCATATAATCCTCTACCCTACCTTGTTATTGTCATCTATTAGCTTCAGAGTCACTCTCCACATTCACTGACAACTTGATTCCTTGACCTCACCTGACTCCTCCAACTTCCGCCATCCTTCCAGGGCCCTGGATGTACCACATGCTAGCCTGGGGGCACTAGACCCAATCCCAGTGATGCCCATCTCACTTGACTCGTTTCAGCAGTCACACCCTAAACCGTATCATTCCCTGTAAGTGCTTCCACACTCTGGTGACAACTCGCCAGTTCCCATAGGCCCTTGTCTTTGGTCCTCTCTTTTCTTTCTCCTAGTCTATCAGCTTCCTGCTGCTCCCCTTCCTTTCCTCTGTGTACTAGACCCCTGGACCATTCCTACAATCACATTCTTTCAGCGCCCTAAACTTCCTCCCTCTCTTGTCCTTCCATTCTAGTCAACCGGCAAACTCTGGTTTTATCACAAGTATCTATATTTATATATCCGCCTATATATATCTTGCAAAATTATAGCTGGACATCATTACACAATTGTGGTTTCTAAACTCCACCAGGTCCTCAGTGACTTGTCTAACTTGGCACTCTAGCGACTCACACTGGTTAGTGAAAATTTTCACCACTTTCCTAACCCTTCCATCTCACTCCAAACTCTTCTATCGTCCATAGTTAGATCCTTTCTCCTTCAGTGGTTTGTGTGTTCTTCCCTTCGCCTTAATAACCTCCTGTGTCCTTTTCCAGCCTCCAAATACTCTTAAAAAGTCACTGGGTGAAGCCCTAATTGTCCTCCCGTGCCCCCACATTTTTTTCTTTTTTGCAACACAGAGTATTGTTCTAGGAGCTTTCCCGATTCCAGCAGACTGTAGACCTTGCCCAGACTATGAGCCCCTCCAAGGCAGGAATCCTGTCTAATTTTCGTCCCCTCCTCAGCACTCCTGCAGTTCCTGGCGCGCAGCAGGGGACCCACGAACGTTTGTGGCAGAGTGAAGTTCTTCACAGCCGTGCGAAGTGCACAGGAGGCCCCGGCCAGGCGCTCGGCTCGCACGGGGCCGGAGCTCGCGGAAACGTGGCGCTCACTCGCATCCCCGAAGTGCTGTCGCTAAGGGAGCCCCGGAGGGGAGGGGCAGCCCCGGGCTGAGCGAGGCCTGGGGCCAAGTGCGTCCAGGGAGGACGGTGACGGGAAGCTGCGCCGGAGGAGCCACTTTTTAGACGCTGTTTCGGAGCACTGCACAACCCCCCAGCTCACCGGCGTGAGTCAGCGGGGCCGGCGGGGTCGGCGAGGGAAGGGGGGCGAGAAGGGCGCCGCGCACCCGGGGCCGGCGCGGGTGGCGACTGGGGACACCCCTAGCGGCGGCCCCCTCCCCAGCCCGACAGGTGAGCGCGGGCTGGCCGCAGGGCGGAGTCCGGCGTCCCCAGCGGCCACCCTCCCGGCGCCACCGCCACCGCGCAGGTAAACCCCCGCCCAGGCCTCCCCGGGACCCCCAGGGCCTCCGCACTGGGGTCCCCCGCGTCTCCAGGGTCCCTCCCCCCGCCGCCCGCGCCCCGCGCCCCACGCCCCACGCCCCACGCCCCGGCGCGCACGTGTGGCCGCGCGCCTTTGTCCTCTCCCGGATGGCGCCCTCGCGGTGTCCGAGAGGGGCCAGGCGCCGGCCGCTGCCCCGCACCCGGAGCACGCAGACCGCGGGCGGGCCGGGCGCAGTGGCCGGGGCCGCCCTGCCCGCGCGCAGCGCCCAGCGCCCAGCGCCGTCGGAACCCTGCCTGCGGCGGCCTGCGCCCGGAGTCGGCCGCGTCGCCTCCCCGGGGTGCGCTTCTCCCCGCCCAGGCCGCGGATCGGGGCGCCAGACTGGCCGCGCCCCCAGCGCCATTCCTCCCGGGCCACGGGGGCCGCAGAGCCCGGGGCTGGCGCGGGCGGAAGTGCAGCCCCGAGCCGAGAGAAAGAGCTGGTCTGTCGCCTGCCCCGCCCAGGGCACTCGTTAGACAACGACCCTCGCGTTTCCTCCATGATAGCTGCTTAGGGCGCCCTGTGCCTAAGTAAGCTGCTGCTACAAAATAGCTTTTCTTTTGCAATAATTTTTACAACTTTGATGTGTAATTAACATACAATAAAATCTCCCCCATTTTAAGTGTGCAGATGGGGGATTTGACAAATTATACCCCCGTGTAACCACTACCCCAACGCAGACATAAACCGTGTCCTTTACTCCGGGAAAGTTCCCTCATGCCCCTTTCCAGTCAATCCACAACCCCCCACTCCCTTGATTTCTATCGTAGTTTAGTTTTGCCTGTTCTAGAGCTTCATAAAATGGGATCATTCGGTAAGTACTCTTTTTG
This sequence comes from Equus asinus, assembly GCF_041296235.1. Lineage (NCBI taxonomy): Eukaryota > Metazoa > Chordata > Mammalia > Perissodactyla > Equidae > Equus > Equus asinus. The sequence goes on along the minus strand of NC_091820.1, from coordinate 12,727,836 downwards.
TTTTCGGCTAACATTACTTTTTAAATGGCCGTGTTTGAGAAGGTGTCTCTTGGTGCTTCTGATGTTTTTAGTTGTTCTGGGCCTGCAATGCCCAGTGTGGGAGCCACTCACCACGTGTGGATCTTGAATACTGAAAATGTGGGGTGTCTGAAGTGAGATGTGCTGTTCAGTAGACACACCTAATTTCGGAAGACTTAGTTAAAAAAAAAAGATGTAAAATATGTCACTAATACATTCTCATATTGATTATGTGTTAAAACAATAGTATTTTGGATACATTGGGTTAAATAAGATATTGTTCAAGTTAACTTCATCTGTTTCTTTTTACTTTTTTAAAATGGCTACTAGAAAATTAAAAATTACACAGGTGTAATGTTTTTATTGGACAGTAGACAGCGCAGCCCTACACACTCCTGTTTTGCAGATAATTGGTTCTGCTCACTGTCTATAAGAGTAAACGAAAACCTCAGTCTTCACACAGGAAAAAACCTCCCGATTCAGGGAACTAGCCTGAAGAACTTGCCTTTTCCTGTAGTTTTAAAACTTTGCTTCAAACTTACTTGTTTGCTTAAAAGAGGTGAAAAGGACTTGGTGTCTCCTTGGTATTAAGTGATATTTTCAAGAAGGACTTCGTAAAATATTTAATGTACCTAAACAAGGTATCTTATGCTTTTGAAAATATAGAAAACTAACGATTGCCTACAACGCAACCACCTAAATATATAAAAATTTAGCATTTTGGTGTACTTTTGACCAGTTTTAATTAAAAAAACATAGTTGAGATAATATCATATTCAATTTTATATCCTGCTTTGTTCATGTAACAAGCATATCTTATATGAAAGATTCTTAGGCTTTTTGATAACCACATAATGTGACTTCACATGGATACACTCGTTTTCTATGGCATTTTTTGATTTTGCTAACTCTTACTAATGGGAAGTCATTTTAATAGGGTGACAGTGCCAGTATAAGGTACAATTACAACACTGCTTATTTGCCCCTTAATCCCACGGGAAAGGTGAAGTCCAGGAGGGCAGGGACCTTGACTTTTTGTTCACCTTCCTATCCCCACGACCTGGGAACGTATCAAGCATATAATAGACATTCAATAAACATTTGTGAACTGATTGAATCAGTGAGTAGATGGTTCTGAAAAATGAGAATGAATAACTTTTATCTAGCACTTGGGCACTCTCTTTGTCAATGCCCACACACCTCTGTAAAGTGGCCGCTGTTGTTATCTTTGTGTACTGCATAGGTAGAGAAAATCGACGTCTAGAAAAGTTGAAGAAGTTGCCCAGCGTCATAGCTGTAAATGACAGTCAGCATTGGAACCCAGGTTGTCTGACTCCAGAGGAGGGGCACTTATCAAAATAGAGGAAATCAACAGTGGGATGGGTAAGGGAGGGCAGTGAAGAAATTACCACTATAAAGACTACCTGGGCCAGTAAGAGTGGAAAGAGATGAATATTCAGATACATTTTGGATCTACAGGAGGAGCATCTGGGTTTAGATTGAGAATCCTAGCTCAAGGGAGTGGATGGCCAGGTGGCTAGTGAAGAGGAACAATGGCATTGAATGTGATCAACTGTAGTGTGTAGAGAAAGGCAGGCCCAGGGACTTAGGAAAGCCATTTGGGATGGGACATGTATATATATATACATATTTAAAATTTTTCCTTTTTGTTTCTCCCCATGCCCTCCAGTGCATGGCTGTATATATATATTTTTAGTTGTAGGTCCTTCTAGTTGTGGCATGTGGGACACCGCCTCAGCATGGCCTGACGAGCGGTGCTGTGTCCGCGCCAGGATCTGAACCGGCAAAACCCTGGGCTGCCGGAGCAGAGCACGTGAACTTAACCACTCGGCCACGGGGCAGCTCCACTGGACATGTATATTTTGAATGGCTTCATTTTACTCGCCCTGACCACGATCGGCTAGTTCAAGTTAAACTCACAGCTCTAAAGTGAAATAACTTTACACCTTTAAGTTCAGATCATTCCTTTTGAAAGTAGAGGAAACTACAAAGTCAGAATGAGCATTGCTTTGAGGAGGACAGACAAATAAGATAAACGGGTAGCTGAAATCATTCCTACCTGATTGCATTTGTGCTTAATTTCTAGGTATTTTAAAAAATTTGTGAATTACGATAAAAAGTGAGATTTATAGTTATTAGCTCTTGTTAGTTACTCTCTTTTTTTGCAGTTGTAATTTTATGTTAGTGGTCTTACTCAGTTGTCCATTTGCCTGCCACGACTACACAGATGTTACTGTTAAGGCCTATTTTCATGTGCAGGCAAGGCCCCTATACAGGCTCAAGGGAAGAACAATAGTACTCAAAATAAAGAAAACCAAATAGCTGTTGGGCTTTCTGTCTGCCTCTAGAACGAACGGGTTTAAATCAGACAGCAGCAGAAAAGTCAAGTGAAATTTCCATGTGACATAATATTTTCTTTTTTTTCCTGCTTGGATATTCCTGCGTGGTAAAACTGATGGGTAGTGATTCAGTGTTCAGCATGCTTAGTTAAGGAGGATACATTTATTATTAGTAGTAGTGATGTTCATAGCTAACTTTTATTAAGTTCTTACTACATGTTAATATAGGAGTTGATTTTGATCCCCTCTATACCAGACATCAGCAAACATTTTCTGTAAAAGGCCAGATAGTAAACATTTCAGGCTTTGCGGGCCAGAAGGTCTCTGTTGTTGCAGCTACTCGATTCTGCCATTGAAGCAAGAAAGTGGCCATGGACGATATGCAAATGAAAGGGTGTGGCTGTGTGCCAATAAAACTTGATTTATGGACACTGAAGTTTGAATTTCATACAATTTTAATGTGTCATGAAATATTCTTCTTTTGATCTTTTTAAAATCATTTAAAATGTAAAAGACATTGTTAGCTTGGGGACCACACAAAATCAGTGGGCCAGATGTGACCTGTGGGCCCTGGTTTGCTGCCCTCTGGTCTATATTAGCTCAATTAATCCTCACAACCACCCATGAGATTTTTTTTTTATGTTGGCATATTTGAATATTGATTTTTTTAAAACAGAGACTTTAGAGCAATTTCAGGTTCAAAGCAAAACTGAGCAGAAAGTACTGAGTTCCCATATACTCCCTGCCCCGACATGCACAGCCTTGCCCACTATCAATATTCTGAACCAGAGTGGTACATTTGTTACAACTGATGAATCTGCATCGACACATCGTTATCATTCCAAGTCCATAGGTTACATTAGAGTTTGTTCTATGAATTTGAACAAATGTATAGTGACATGTATCCACCATTATAGCATCACACAGAATAGTTTCACTGCCCTAACAATCCTCTGTGCTCTGCCTTTGTCCCTCCCTTCCCCCGAACCCCTGGCAACTACTGATCCTCTTACTGTCGCCATAGTTTTGCCTTTTCCAGAATGTCATATAGTTGGAATCATACCGTATGCAGCCTTTTCAGACTGGCTTCTTTCACTTGGTAACACATATTTGAGGTTCCTCCATGTCTTGCATGGTTTGATAGCTCATTTCTTTTTAGTGCTGAACAATATTACAAGGGACTGGTATTTTTTATTTCATGTCACAGATGAAGAAACAGGCACAGAAAGGATTAGTAACTTGCCCAGGTACAGCTCGTACAGATCCGTCTGACTCCGGAGCCTGTTCTCTTAAAAATTATACCATGCCTCTGAATCCCAGAGAAATTTGGTTTCTCATGATGAAGTTTGTCACATGATAGAGTTGAGGTCAATGGAAATCAGGGTAATGGAGCCGGCCACTTTGCTTGTGGAAAGCAGCCACAGCGTCCTGCATATCAACAAAAATTAGCAACCTAGAAGATAAGATTTTGTTTCGAAAGTTTCAGATATTGAGTTTAGATAGAAGAATGTTGTATGCTTTTGAAATTCTGGTTTAACACACTCTCTACTGGGTTGAGAAAATGTTTCTCTTCCCTGATCCTTCATTTTATTACCTTTCAGATTCTATCCGGGTGCCGGCACCCAGCCACTCCTCTGCCAATGAAGTACATCCTGGTCACTGGCGGGGTCATCTCGGGCATCGGTAAAGGGATCATCGCGAGTAGCATTGGGATGATTCTGAAATCATGCGGGCTCCGAGTGACTGCCATCAAAATTGACCCCTATATTAACATCGACGCAGGCACTTTTTCCCCTTATGAGCACGGTATGAAAGAGAACCACTTCTCCCTTATAAAGCACTGAGTTAAATTGCCGTTCTTTCTGGTATTTTGGGTAATTTCTTGATGATAAGAGTATTAGAAGTAGAGTCGCTGAATCACACATTATGAATATGTGAATGTTCTCATGGTTGTTGATACATTTTTTCAGCTTGCTAATGACATTCCAAATTAGTCCACATTTTTTGAAAAACTGCGTGAGAATACCATTTTCATTGTACCTTTTGCAGTATGGATCGTGCTTTGTTTTATTGTATCATAAAGGTAATATATTTCTTTTAGCCTGTCATTGTTAAGAGGAAAATTCAGACTATATAGAATATATTGACAATATAGAGGGCATGAAGAAAATAAAAATCATCCATTTCCCACTGCTTGGAGTAACTATGATTAATGTTGACATTTTGATGTATGTACTAATTATTTTTAAAAAGGTGTTAGGACTTACATATTTTCTCTTTAAACTTTTTACGTACAAACAGGAAAGTGCATAAATCATAAGTGTACCACTTGTTGAAATGAACATACTGTGTAACCAGCCCACAGATCAAGAAACAGAAACGGCCCCTCATTCCCCTTGCAGTCTATCCCCTGCCAAAACCACCAGGGTAACTGCTATCCTGTCTTGTAACACCACAGATTAGTTTTGCTTGTTTTTGAACTTTAAATGAATTGAATCTTACAGTCACATTATTTTTTGATCGAATTTTTAACACAATGTACTGTGGATATTTTTATATATTCTGTACTCTTAAAGGCTGCACAGAGGCTGAACAATAATAAGAAATAATTTTCAATGTATTGCTATTATAAACAATACTGTGATGGAAATCTTTAAAATTTATTTCTTTAGACATAAATGCCTAGGTGCAGAATTTCTGATTTGATGGGTAGCTATGGTTTTCAGGCTTTTGACACATAATGCATATTGCCAAAGGTGTTTAGGTTCACGATCCCTTACCTACAGCTCTGAAATACAAAAAGTTCTGAAAATTTAAAATTCTTCATACGTTTGTGGCTATTTATAATCTTTTCCCAAGAGTTTTGAGAATAGAAAAATCTTCATAAAGCTGTGCCTATTTCTAGTCTTTATTTCACTTGGAATGTGCTTGATTATGGGTTGCTTTTGGGGTGTTTTCTAATATATGGAAAGTGTTCTGTATTACCTTTCTATGATTGGAAAAATGCCAAATTCCACTTTCCATCTTGTCTCCAAGAATTTTCCAATAAGGCTTGTGGACCTGCAGCAATTTATATCGTCATCAAGAGTGTATATGAAGGTCCGTTTCTTTATGCCTTTGCTGAATATTATTCTTTAACTTTACTAACCTGAGAGTAAGCCAAAAAAGCAAAAAAAGTGTATTTCATTGTTTTTTTTTTTTGAGGAAGATTAGCCCTGAGCTAACATCTGCTGCCAATCTCCCTCTTTTTGCTGAGGAAGACTGGCCCTGAGCTAACATCTGTACCCATCTTCTTCTACTTTACATGTGGGGTGCCTACCACAGCATGGCTTGCCAAGTGGTGCCATGTCCACACCCGGGATTCGAACCGGCGAACCCTGGGCTGGCGAAGTGGAACATGCGAACTTAACCACTGCACCACCGGGCCGGCCCTATTTCCTTGTTTTAATTTAGATTTCTTTGATTTTCATGTTGTCTGTAGAATGACTTATTCAAGTCTGTGGCAGATTGTATTTTGTTTGAAACTATTCCTTCTGTGGAGTAAATTTCCCTGCCCCATTGACTTTGGATTTCAGCCACGTATGGTGGTTAACTCGTACTGGTTTGTTTGGAACTTTCCTGGTTTGCAAACAAAGTCCCGCGTCCTGGGAGCCCTGTTAGTTCTGGGCAGACTGGAGAGGTTCGTCACATTGTTTGGCCATGCGATTTGTTTTGTCCTATGGGATATAAGCGAATATGACATATGCCTTGTTGAAGCAGAAATTTTCAATGCTGCCTGACCCACAGCCCCCATGTAACGTGAGGGAGAAATCAATAAATGTTTTGTAAGCCACTAAGATTTTAGGGTTGGTGGTATGCAGCAAAATTGACCAATGCCATGTAGAATGCCAGTTTTCCTTTGAATTATTTTCTTATGATTTTAAAGAGTACTTTATGTAAATATATTAACCTACATTTACCACATGTATATATTTTTACTCTGTTTGAAATATGTCAATACTACCTCTATTAGTTGCTGATAAATTCAATTTACCATTTATGTGATTAAATGTGTCAACTGTTTCCTTTATGGCTTCTGCCTTTGATGTCACCTTTAAGACTTCTCCGCCCCAGGAATATTTAAATAGTCATCTATATTTTCTTCTAGCACTTTTATAGTTCCCTTTGACTTGACTTTAACATTGTTAACACATGTGGAATTTAATTTGGTGGGAGGTGAGGCTGTAACAATTTTTTTTCTAAATTTTTTTCTGATTAACCAACTATTCCTAATGGCATTTATCAAAGATATTATCCTTTCTCCATTGACTTGAGATACCACCTTTTATTATATACTAAATTTCTGTCTGTAATTGGGTCTGTCTTTGTGCTCTGTTCTGTTCCAGATCTCTGTTTATTCCTGCCTACCAATTTTTTTTTTTTTGAGGAAGATTAGCCCTGAGCTAACATCTACTGCCAATCCCCCTCTTTTTGCTGAGGAAGACTGGCCTTGAGCTAACATCCATGCCCATCTTCCTCTGCTCTATCTGTGGGACGCCTGCCACAGCATGGCTTGACAAGTGGTGCGTAGGTCCGCACCCAGGATCCGAACTGGGCCGCTGGAGCGGAAGGTGTGAACTTAACCACCGCACCACTGGGCTGCCCCTGCCTACCATTTTAACAGCTGCAGCTTTTTCTTATCAAGTAGGTCAGGACTTTCCTCATTATTCCTTTTCTTCTTTTTTTTGACTTCAAAATATTCGTCATCTTCAAGATTAACCTGGGAATCATTTTGTCAACCTTTACAAGAAATCAAATTGGAGTTTTTCACAGATATTGCTTTAAATTTATGAATTAATTTGGCGAAGACTTAAAACACTGAAAATATTAACTGGCCCATTCAGGAACTTTCTAAATGGCTTTCATTTTATTCATACCTTCTTTTATGTCTCTGAAGTAAGGTTTTTAAGTTTTCTTCATATAGATCCTACACATTTTTTTGAAGTTTATTTCTGTGTATTTGTGTGTGTGTGTGTGTGAGGAAGGTTGGCCCTGAGCTAACGTCTGTGCCAATCTTCCTCTATCTTATGTGGGATGATCCCACAGCGTGGCTAGACGAGTGGTGCTAGGTCCACACCTGGGATCTGAACCTGTGAACCCCAGGTCACTGGAGGGGGGCACGTGAATTTAACTGCTACGCCACTGGGCTGGCCCCTGAAGTTTATTTCTGAATATTTTATCTACTTTAATTTGTGATGATATTGTTGATTATTTTTTTAAGTCATGTATTAAATTCCTTTATGTAATACAGACCTTTTTGGATAGTTTGGTTTTGTGTATTTGTTGATGTTATCTTGTTCCGTATTTATATATATTGAAATATATATATGTATATGTATTTCAATCTTCATTTACTCATTGTTATTCGGTATAGGAGCCTTTATTTTCATTTTTTTGTGTGTGTATTTTATTTTGGTAATCATACCTGTTTTTCTTCCAAATTAACTTTAGTATCACTGTCAGGTTAAAAGAAAACCTATTGGAATTTTAATTATAATTACATTAAATCTAAAATTATTTTTGAAGACATCTACAGTTTTTCTTTCTTTTCTAGAAACATAATGTGTACATACTTTTAAAATTTAAGAATTTAAAATTTAGTAATTTAAAATATAGGAATTTAAATATCAAGACCTTTGCCATATATCTGAAGTACTGGCAAACTGGATTTGGCCTGAATTAACTAGATTTCAGAGATTGTCCCTTATTTGTCAAAAGTTAAGCTGATCAAAGTAAAAAGACTTTTCCATACGTTGGTGATTCCTGATTAACATGAGAAAGTGGAATTTGAACTGGAAATACAAAAATATTGCAGTTTCATCAGTTTACTCTTTTATCCTTAGAGACCTTCTCGACCACACCTAGTTACCTTATGAGGGAGACATAAATGAGGATACAAAAGTTTTCTGATTAGGTTTGTAAGCTAGCCAAACTTTTTTGCTATAAACATCTCACAATAGGAGTAAATGAGAGAATTTCCTTAATCAGAGGGAAGTTCAATTCTTCAAGGTGGCTTTAGAATGCTGGACTCCTAATTGATGCCTCAAGTGAAACTGGGGACCCCGAGACATGCCCAGTAGTCAACACAAGTGCTCCCCATGTGATTAGGTCTTCATCTATATCCTTTTTCATGGTGCTGTTGTGCAGCTGGCTTACTGCACACACTGGCTTTTTTGCCTCGCTCTCACCAAGTTGCCCTGTGGGCTACCTGGGGCCCTGCTTTTCATCTACTGTCTGTTTAATTGTGGCTTTAACCAAGATGAGAATCAATTAAAACTTTCTTATGCCAATTCCACAGTCCAGGATACTGATGCTTTGAAGTAAATTGCTATTTATTTTTAAAATTGCTGTTTTAAAGTCCCTTTTCTATGTGATATATGATGAATTTGGAAAAGCTAAATCTCGAAGACAGAATTTCAGTAAGCATTTAAAAAATACCGTAATAGGGGGCCAGCCCCGTGGCCGAGTGGTTAAATTTGTGTGCTCTGCTTCAGCCGCCCGGGGTTTCACTTGTCAGGTCATGCTGAGGTGGCGTCCCACATAGCAGAACCAGAAGGACCTACAACTAGAATATACAACTATGTACTGGGGGGCTTTGGGGAGAAGAAGACAAAAAAAAGAAGATTGGCAACACATGTTAGCAAATCTTTTTTAAAAAAAGAAAAAACTATAATAGGATACTAGAGTTTTTCTGATACATTTTCATGGCTAGAATTGAATTGTTGTTTTCCCATCAAAATAAGGAAATGGTGATAGAATGTGGCTTATAAATAAGTCTTTTATCAGCTCTTTAATATAACACGCTCGGGGCCAGCCTGGTGGTGCAGCGGTTAAGTTTGCACGTTCCTCTTTGGCGGCCCGGGGTTCGCTGGTTCAGATCCTGGGTGTGGACATGGCACCACTTGGCAAGCCATGCTGTGGTAGGCATCCCACATATAAAGTAGAGGAAGATGGGCACGGATGTTAGCTCAGGGCTAGTCTTCCTCAGCAAAAAGAGGAGGATTGGCGGCAGATGTTAACTCAGGGCTAATCTTCCTCAAAAAAAAAAAAATAACATGCTTATCTTTGAAAAACAATCTACTGGAAGCAAATTTGTGATTTTTACATTGTCTTTTTATCCTAGGTGAAGTGTTTGTCTTAAACGATGGTGGAGAAGTTGATTTAGATCTGGGAAATTATGAACGATTCTTGGATATTAATCTTTATAAAGACAACAACATCACCACTGGGAAGATCTATCAGCATGTGATTAATAAAGAGAGGCGTGGCGATTACCTGGGGAAAACAGTACAAGGTATTATATTCCACAAACATTAGGGATCCCCGTGTGCTGAGTACCCACACCCTGCTCCAAATAGATGTGAACATGAGGAGGTTCCTGAGCTCTGCAAGTTTTAATCCTTTTCGGATCCCTGTGTTCTTTTCCTTTTCATTTTCCTCAAAGGTGTCAAATTCATCCTCCATGTTCCTGACTGTATTTTCTTCAGTCTTTTTTTCTTTTTTACTAATGCCATTGTTTCCCTTAGTCCATATATCTATTCTTCTCTCTCTTTAGCTTTTATTTATCAAATCCACGGAGAACCATTTATTCATCATTTTTACCTGATTGGGGTGCAGATTTATTTTGGTTTGGTTTTATCTGTCTTTTGTTTAATATTTCTTTTTCCACTTTTGTCTTGTATCTTTGCATGGATGATGATTGATGATTACTCCCCTTTGAAGAAGGACAGAGTTGGGGAGGGACTAAGGAATTGAACTGGAGTGGCAGGCAGCATGCTCTGACCCTTTTTTCACCAACCCTTTCCCCAGGGGGTATGATTCTCTTTTGTCTTAGAAGAGACCGTCCTCCCGCTCCCTCCTTGGGGCTGCCTCTGAAGTCTTGTATTCATACGTTCCTCCATGGTAGGGTAAAGGCGATAGTTCCCCATCCTCTTTAAATCACTTTCATGTTGGAACCAGCTGAGAAGGAGACAGAAGAGTCGGACAGATGGTGATGAAAGATTAGTTAAATTATTCCTAAAACTGGATTGTTGGCTTTGATCTCAGCCACAACTGTGCTTTCTAATAGTTTTCCCCCAAGTGTAGGTTTTGGGAAGACCTGCGGGAGGGAGACTTGCAGCCTCACACCTGCCACATCCCAACATTGGGAAGAGGGCAAGGCCCCAGAAAGGAGCCGGGGCTGGGCATGCGCAGTGTGTCGTTCCAAATGCACTAGTCAGAGGCGACTTCCTCCCGCCTCGAGAGAGTGGCAGGTGCAAGATGGAGCAGGTGACAGATGCTCCTTTGCCTCAGCTTCCCAGAGGCCACGTTCCTGCTTCGTGCATCACATTAGGTTAGTTGGCTGCACCCAGTTGCTATGCACCCGTGAGGATGTCACCTTTTGGTCTTTTCAGCTGAGATTAGCTGCAGGCCTGCTCACACCCAAGGGACCCCTGGGCCTCATGCACTTGCTGACATTCACCTTTTGGCCTCTTCAGCTGACATTAGCAGCCGTAGGCCTCTGGTCAGCATGCAGGCCTTGTCTACACTCTCTCAGTGGACCCCTCCCCACTCACTAGTGGGCTACCCAGGGTCTCCTGGGCTGGACCACTCTGCATCCTTCTTCCCCGTGGAGTCCTGCATTCAGCACCCTTGGCAGCCTTCCTTGCACAGTTTTTCGTTGGTATTATAGGTGCTTTCTGGTTGCATTGAAGATGGCCTCTGTTTCTTGTTCTCTTTGATTTGTCAGTTTCAAGAGAAATGGCTTAACATTAAATGGCTAAACCTATGTTGCCTATATTAATTTCAGTGAGATGGATAATAACATGAGGACTGTAGCTTGTCTAATTTGCCAGGTGGCTTTCAGGTGGGAGGGCTAAAGACACTGATACATTCCTTTCTCATGACTATGACCTTGAAATAAGCTTTTGTGCTAATTATTACTTCTTTCTGCAGTTGTCCCTCACATTACTGATGCTGTCCAAGAGTGGGTTATGAATCAAGCCATGGTGCCTGTGGATGGTCATAAGGAAGAGCCCCAAATATGCGTTATTGAGGCAAGCATGGAACTTTTCTGTATAAACTTACGTTCTTCTGGGTTTTTAAGCATTTGATCTTCATTCATTCAGCAAATATGTACAGATGCCTCCTGTGTGCTGGACACTGGGCTAGGAGGTGGGATTATAGCCGGGAACGACATAGATGGTCCCTGCCCTTGTGGTCAGAAGTCAGTGGGCAAAATGGGTATTAAACAGGGTGAGTATTCCTGGGGTGGCTGTGTAGCAATTTGCATATGGAGACAGATGAATTGCAGAATGTGTTCTATCAAGGGCTATTTGAGAACTCTTTATAAAGTGCTTTGGAAGCATAGAGAGACTGAATTAGGGAAGTGTGATGGTAGAGGTGATTTGGAGGTGAGAACTGAGTATTAGCTGTTTAAAGAAAGAACATAGTATTGAACTTGCTACTTGTTCACTCCTTCCATTCCTCTCCATGTGCAGAATGAGAATAACATCCATGTCCTCCTTATGTAAATCTCAGTTGGCCTGATTGCCAGGCAGGACAGCCGAATAATGAATAGTTTCATTCCTAGAGGCAGACTGCCCAAGTTCACATTTCTGCCGTGACCCACCCCGAGCGGTGTATAGCTCAGTGGTTAAGAGTCTGAAGCCAGACTGCTCGGGTTCATGGTCCAGCTGGGTCACTTCCCAGCTGGGCAACCTTGGACAAGTTTGCTTAACCTCTCTACACCTCACTTTACTCATCTGCTAAATGGCGATAGTGTTTTGAGGATTAAATAAGTCAATACATTCAGTGCTTAGAATGGTGTCAGATCTATAGTAAGTGCTCAAAAATTGTTAGCTGTTATTAAGATGCCTGTGTGATTTTTGGCAAAAGTCTTACTTCTCAAAGCTTCAATGTATTCATCTATAAGAATATGGTAATAATGTAATATTGTGGTGATAACAACAGGATTGTTGTGAGGATTAAATGAGATAATAAAAAGTACTTGGCAATGTCTGGCATTTAGGAAGTTCTGTATAAATATGTTAGCTGTTATTATTGTCATCATTATCAGTGTTGACAGATAGATAGTATGCTATCCACAAGATCCATTTTGTTAATAGTAGAGCTGATAAACTTACCATAAATGTGCTGTGCTATCATATATTAACTATAGATTGTGTTACTGTAATAGTATGGCTGATAAACTTAATATAAATGTATAATATAAGTGTGCTATACGAAGTTTTCTTTCCCTTGATATTTCTTCCTTCACAACTTACAAGGAAAGAAGAGATGCTTTCTTCATCATTGTTTAAAATTGGAGTGTAACATAAGCACAGAAAAGTGCACATATCATAGATGTATAGCTTGATGAAGTTTTACAAACTGAACATACCTGCATAACTAGGCTCACTTCCTTTAAAAAATAATTAATATCCAATACAGTGAATAGTTTGCAAGCAAACTGAGGCAATGGTAAAGACAAATAGTGTAAGAAAAGAGAAAGGCAGGTAAACGCTCCAGGAAGAATCGCACCTGATGTGAGAACGGAGCTGTAACCCGGGGCGGAGCTGGGCTCTCCAGTGAAGTCAACTTCCGCGGTTACTCTGTTTATTCATTTTCAGGTTTTAGAATCATTCCCCAAGATGCATCAGAGAAGCATTAAAAGCAGGGGTGTAAATGTCATCAGCTTTGAAAAGAGGATTCATGAGGTGGAGGGGGTGGAGGAGCGCTGGCAGGGGAAGGAAGGAGATAAGAACCTCATTTTACCCGTGAGGCATCTGCAGACACTGTTAGTAGTTGGCGGGGAAAGAAACAAAAGTATCTCAGGTTGGGAAAGTACCCAACAGAACTAACCATTGAGATGGGGATCTGGGGATGGGGGCATTTTCCCGGAAGAAGAATTGATCCCTGGCCCCAAAGTAATGGCTAATTTTCTAAATTTGAATGTGTTTATAACTTTTGAGTGATTTTTTTTTCTTTCTTTTAGTTTTTGTAGGTAAAAGAATAGCCTTTTCTTAAGACTCTTAACTTTAATCACAGGAAAAGTTCCAAATGGTCATGTGTATGAATGTTTTTACCTTTTATTCTCTGATTTTGCTCTTTTATAAAAAAATTACATTTTTAATAATAATCACAAAAAAAGAGAAGAGGGAAACGTATTTTTTAAATGTAATTGAGCTGCTGCTGAACTTCATTAAAATATAGGCCTAGGGCCGGCTCAGTGGCGTAGTGCTTAAGTTTGTGTGCTCTGCTTCAGCAGCCTGGGGTTCTCAGGTTTGGATCCTGGGCGCAGACCTCCACACTGCTCATCACGCCATGCTGTGGTGGTGTCCCACATACAAGCTAGAGGAAGATTGGCGCAGATGTTAACTCAGCAACAATCTTCCTCAAGCAAAAAGAGGAAGATTGGCAATAGATGTTACCTCAGGGCCTATCTTCCTCACACAAAAAATATGTATATATAGGCCCAATTTGACCTTGGGATGAGCCTTCTTAACACTTCTTTTTTGTCTTCTCAGCTTTTCTAGCTATTGTTTTTGTTTGTTTTTGTTTTTTTCTTTTTTCTTTTCTTTTCTTTCTTTATTTTTATCTCTTTTTGTTCTTTTTTTAAAATTTTCTTTCTATTCTCTTTAGCTATTGTTTTTTCAGAATCATCCCGAACAAAGCTTTTATGTTTCATTCTGAGGCCGGTGCACCTGATTGTCTTTGTCATCGTTATTCAGACTAATTGTTGAAGATTCCACTTGCACAATAAAGTCAAGAATTCTCAATGACATCTCAAATTAAACGGAAATTTCCATCTCAACAAACAACAGGCAAACATTTTAGGCCTGTACCTGCCATTTTTCTTTTTTTTTAATGTCTATGTTCTTTATTTTTAAAAATTCTGCTCTTGAATTGACTTGTCTGGCTTAACAAACATTAATTTAGCACTTAATATGTACTAGCCCCAATGATAGATGCTAGGGATGTGAGGGCGAATGTGATCAGACTCCTGCTCATCAGGCAGGACTCATCGTCTCCAATTTTTAATTTCATGGAAACACAGAAACTGTGACACACTGTCCCCAGCAAAACTTCTTCTCCATATAACCCTAATGTTTATATTTGCTTATTGGACCCTAGATCAGGCATCCTTTTGTGTTTGTTTTAAGTTGTGCTCAATATTTGTGTTTGTGCATGACTTAAGCTTTCAAAGAAGGACTGCCAAAGCTGATTTTTAGTTTTTAAGCATGTAGAAGCTGTTGAAAAATCTCCAAAGCCTTTTTGCAGGTAAGGCCTAGACTTCTCAGACTGGTGAGCTGACAGGCTTTATTCATATTACTACAGGTCATCTAAGCATGAACCTGAAATAAGATATGCCTGGCTTAAAGGCCTGGCTTTTTTTTCCCCCAAAAGAAAACTTCTTTCCTTTTATGTTTTATTTAAAATTTTTTTCCAGTTTTTTTGAGGTATAATTGACATATAACATTGTATTAGATTTAGGTGTACAACATAATGATTATATATATGTATATATTGTGAAGTGATCACCACAGTAGAGTCAATAGACATCTATTGCCTCACATAGTTATAAGGTTTTTCTTGTGTGAGAACTTTTAAGATTTACTCTCTTAGCAACTTTCAGATAAGACTCCTTACCTTAAAGGCAAAACGGACATTGCACAGCTCATACATTTGCTGCTGCTTCAATTTCAGTTTTGGATAGGTCTTAAAATATTGTTATGGGGGATATTTTCCCTGTTGTGCAAGGAAGTAATCCACTTAGGCCTATTCTAGTGGTAACGGTGAAAGTTTCTGATCACACTGATGGTGATGAGGAGCCAGAGGGGTCTTAATGGGACCTTCCAAATTGGCCGAGAGAATGCAGTACCACTGTCGGCCATGTGAGGGCAGAAGCGGATAACGTTGAAAGTTTTTGCCTCCTTTTTCGGATTCACTCTTGACGCCCAGATGGCCCTCTACGCGTTAGTATAAGTGCAGACCTTTTTTTCCTAAAAAATTGTTTTCCCCATTAGATTCTGGTGCACTGTAGTTAGTGGGTGCTTACATCCCTCACCCTCTGCCAGTTTCCTTTCCTGGTTGCAGGTGATATTTCTTGGATTTTCATAATTAACTTTGTCATTCTCTTACAGAATGATCATTTATTTCTATCTGTTCCATACCCAGGAAACTTGAATTTTAATTATGTTTTGTTATCTGAGTTAAAGTTAGTAAAGAATAATTTCTTCTGTAGCAATGTAATCCTGAGACTTCTTAGTTTTATTCCATTGTAATTATGGTAATAGGTACCAGAACACTGTTACCTAGAGCTTATATTGAATTTCGAGACTATTCTGTCCTATCCTGACCACTAACCTAAACTGCCAGTGCTGCGGGCAGGGCTCTGGGCTTGTGCTGGAGCTATGACAGGCACATTCCTGCCCTCGTGAGGCTTACAGCCTGGGTAGGGTAGAGAGACAGGAAACAAAGACTCCAGTAAAATGATGGCACCTGTGCTAAGTTACCAGGCAGGGTCCAGACGGGATGCTGTGATAGTGAGCAGCGGGAGCGAGGCTGCTTTTGGCAGGTGGTCAAGCTTGGGCTTTCTGAAGGGGACACAGCTCCCAGGCTGAAGGATAAAGAGGGGATAGATGTAGATGAAGAAGGAGGGTAGGAGGGCTTAAGGGGCACGAAGGAAGAGCGTGGCCCACCTGAGGACCTGAAAGTCCAGTGGGGCTGAAGCACAGAGAGCGGGAGGTGGGGAGTGTGGGAGTAGAGGGGCGGAAAGGCGGAGGTGGGGGCATGAGATGAGATTAGGGAGCTGTGCAAAGACCAGATCATGTAGGGCCTTTTGTTGGCTGCATAAAGGAGTTTTGATTTTATTTCTAGTGAAGCAGTGAGCCACTGACAGGTCTGAGCACTGGAGAGACGTACTCTGAGTTTTTATAATGTCACTCTGCTGGTGGGTGACAAATGGTTTGGTTGTAGAGCAGCAGAGGGTGGAAGCTGGGAGGCCATTTAGATGGGGGTCAGCAAACTTTTTCTGTAGAGGGCCAGAGAGTAAATATGTTTAGCTTTGCGGGTCAGAGAGCCCCTGTCACAACTACTCAACTCTGCCATTGTAGTATGAGAGCAGCCACAGGCAATCTGTGGTCATAGCTGTGTGCCAGTAAAACTTTATATATAAAAACAGGCAGCAGGCCATAGTTTGCCACCCCCTGGTTTAGATTATTGCAGTAATCCCAGCAAAAGATGGTGCTGGCTTGAGTGTCTAGAGTGGTAGCAGTGGAGATAGAGAGCGGTGGAGAGATTTGCAAGAGGTTTTGGAGGTGTGACCCACTGGACTGGGTTAAGTGAGGAAAAGGAAGGCTCGAGGATGATTTGCAGGCCTCCAGCATGAACCAGTTAGTGGGAAGAGATGCTATTTGCTGAGATGAGGAAGCCTCTGGAGAAACAGGCCCAGGGGTTGGGGGACCAGGAGTTTAGTTTGGGACATGGTACGTTTGAGTAATTGTTGAGCCATCCAAGGTTTCAAGGATGAGTTGGCTCCAAAGCCCAATCACACTGGAAAGAGAGGTCAGGGTTCAAAGTAGATTTCGGACCCGATTAGGTAGCTGAAGCCACAGAAGATGGTGAATTCTGGGACAGGGCCCACCACGATGTCTTCCTCCACCACACCCAGATCATTCCACTTGGTGCTTACCTTTTCCTCTTTTTTTTTTTTTTAAAGATTTTATTTTTTCCTTTTTCTCCCCAAAGCCCCCCGGTACATAGTTGTATATTCTTCGTTGTGGGTCCTTCTAGTTGTGGCATGTGGGACAATGCCTCAACGTGGTTTGATGAGCAGTGCCATGTCTGCGCCCAGGATTCGAACTGACGAAACACTGGGCCGCCTGCAGCAGAGCTCGCAAACTTAACCACTCGGCCACGGGGCTAGCCCCTACCTTTATCCTCTTGATTATTGTTCTTTAGCTGTGCCCTATTTTCCTTGCTAAATTCTGAGCTCCTTAGCAGCGCATTATCTTAAATTCTTCCCAATATCGCATTTATCATGTTGAGCGTATAGTAGTTGCTCAAATGCTAGAGAATTAATTTTAAAATCTGTGTGATAATCTTTAAGGATTTAAATATGGTGAAGAGGAATGGGTTAAGGTGAATTTTATCATAGTCAAAAGTAAAATGCTTAAGTAACTTTATTGGAAGCACACTGTAAATTAAGTTAACATTTACCGAAGGATTACACTGTCAGGAATATTCTCGAGGGCTTTTGGTACTACTTGTTTCAGAAAGCTACATGTTTAAATAGTAGTGATTTAATTCCAGTAGTACCGCCATTGTGAGGAGACAGTTCAGATGCACGCAGGTGTGTGTGTGTGTTCACGCAGAGAGAGAGAATGCTCACTATTTCTCACCAGGCAGAGCCAGGTGGCTCTCACCATTCTCCTAGTGTCACTAGATTCGAATTCTACCTTCCAGCAGGACCACTGGTAGAAACTGGCTGATCTCACTCCTCTGTGGTGTACATTCTGGATCTGTCTATCTGCTTATGAATTCCCTTCTCTTTTCTTAAAGCCTTCCTTTTTTTTTTTTTAAACATTTTCAATCTTGGTGAGATGAAAGGTTGACAGCCTTATAATGATCCCCCATTTTTTGGGGGGGATTTACTAGTCTGTAAAATCCAAGTGAATCAATGACAGCATGATATATTTACTTAACTTATTCCCTATCTCTGCACAACAAGCTGATTGATCTTATAAACATGGGAATCAGATCATTCTTAAAGTTCTCCTTGACCTTGCTTTCTCCTCCCTTCTTAGCACTCTGCTTACTCTCTTAGCGGTTTTCCTGGCTATGTAATACTCCGTCCATTTCTTCATATTTTACTTTCTAGTCTCCATTTTCTCTTCTCTTTGTTTCATCTCCCTCTTAAACGTACAGTGCTTTTCTTGTTCATTCTTAACAGCTTTAGTGAGGTTTATATATCATAAATTTCACCTGCTTTAAGTGTACAATTCAGGGATTTTTAGTATATTTACAAACTTCTTGTGCAACCGTCAGACTTCAGTTCTTATGCTTAGTTTATTAAGAATTTTTCTGTTCGTCTGTGTACTGTGGAAGATCACTTGTGTCTTTTTTTTTCCATTCTCAGCTGGGTGGCACCATTGGAGACATTGAAGGAATGCCATTTGTGGAAGCGTTCAGACAATTCCAGTTTAAAGCAAAAAGAGAGAATTTCTGTAATATCCATGTTAGCCTTGTCCCACAGGTGAGCTTTCCAGATAGGTATGTGGACAGCAACTTCTGTAAGTCTTCCCATGATTTTCTATTTATTCCACATTTTAAACTAGGGAGCCATTCATTCTCCAGAAGAGCTAGATGTGCAGTGTACTGACAGTGACCCGTTGCTTTCCAGCCCAGTGCTACTGGAGAACAAAAAACCAAACCCACACAAAACAGTGTCCGTGCGCTGAGGGGCTTAGGCCTGTCTCCAGATCTGGTGAGTTAAGGAGAGTGGGTAAGTTGCTTGGAGTAGGACCTCCGTTTTTTAATCTATAACATCATCTAAGTCCTTTCTTGCTCTCAAATGCTTCCTAGGGCATTGAGCTTTTTGTATCTGGGAGCCAGGGAAGGCTTATTCTCTCATCCTCCAGTGTCGCTCCTCACATTTCTAAATGGCTATCTGTTCTTCTCCAGGCCCTCATTTGATTGGCCACATTGACACCTGGCCAAGTGCAATGTCCTGTCATTTGTATAGTCCCTGGGTCCTTTAGAGTGAGGTGGGACCCTGGAGGTTTCCCTGTGACCCTGCCAAGATGGGCTGTCACTGCTCTCATTTATAGCAGAGAATCCGGTTATCCCCAGTAGTCTAAGTCAGGGTTGGCAAATAAGGGCCTGCAGGCCTGCTGCCTGCAAATAAAGTTTTATTGGAACATCTATTGTTTACATTTCTCTATGGCTGCCTCGGCACTGCAACGGTGAAGTTGAGTGGTCAGGACAGTGACTGCATGACCTGCAAAACCTAAACTTTTTACCATCTGGCCCTGTAGAGATAAACTTTGCCAACCCATGATCTTGCTCTGATCTTGTATTTTTAGAGGAGTAACATTTGTGAGCTTTGATTCTATTCACGAGAGGCACCTTGACATTTCGAGTTCTTACTGGTCGATTTGAGTTGAGTTTGATTTTATTTATATTAGTGCTCAGCCTCATTTCTAATCGTCCAGTGGAATGCCTGGAAGGAACAGGCACATACTTGGTCAAGTCTCTTGTAGCAAAAAGAGATTAATATAGGGTCCTCCTGAGAACGAGTGGTGGCATCAATAGCCTGGTTCCCGTTTGCTGACCTGTGCCTAACTGACTTTGACAGATTGTCTGCCGAAGTTCAACGTCCATCGAAATGGCTGTGAAGGAAAAGATTTCTATGTTTTGTCACGTGAACCCTGAACAGGTTAGTGCTGCTCTTTAGATTTTATTGCCTTGCAGGCACTTCTGCTGATGCCAACGTTTTGTATCTCTTAAATTATCATATTACTTTTCATGGCGTTTATGAAAGCTTTGGGAGATTCATATCCAACCATGGCTCACTTGCCCTTCAGTGAACGATCTGGAGACTCCTGATTCCTCAGATTGATTGCATGTTTCTTTGCATAATCACTCTTTAAGTTATAGGTATAAAACCGGGTGGGCTTTTTAACTTACAGTCAAGTCTCTGGAGAGAGAACCATATGAAGCCTGCTTATTGTCTTTTTATCTTGTCTTTCCAGGACACTTAACTGCTTTCACTGCGATTTCTCCTTTGTACGTGTTACAGCTTAACTCGCCCCAGACCACACAGTACATCGACATTCACACTGTCACTTCTGATTACATCAGTGCCTCAGTTCAATTCATCGTTACAGAAACTGCACTGTGATTTGGGCTCAGGTCCTCTGTCCTGCAGGACTTTCCACCTGGGCATCTGAGAGCCAGCTTTTCCTTTTTCTTTCATTCTCTTATCTCTGTCTCTTGTTTGCAATAAGGCTCAGGTGCAAGGGATCGGAGTTGGCTATAGTTTAAAAAGTGGTATGAATGGTGTGCAGGAAAAGGGTGAGGTTCCCCAGAAACCTTTTGTTTTCTTTAGTTTAGCTCTGGGTTCTCAGAAGCCTAAAAGCCATCTAATGGGATTTCTGCATCTCCCTCCTGCCCAATGCTTCAGGTCAGTGCGCAAGGCTGAACCACTTTGAAAAATATGATGGCAGGTTTAAAGGACTCTCCTGTATTTGTATGTCATCAAGCCATTTTGAGTTTGTTCGGTTGTTTTTTTGTACCCTTCCTATTCGTAAATACTACTTCGTGTGGGTATTAAATAACTATAACCCAGTTTCCGGAATAGAAGGATACATCTTTTAGAGTTGGGTTGCTTAGAGCTCTGAGAACAGAAGAGATAGTCCAAACTTTTGACCACGTGGAGTCTATTTTCTATATAACTATAGATTCTGAAGAATGCTCTATCCCATCAGTCCACAGGCTAGTTGATTAGCCATTTTTCAGCGCATCGTTTTTTCTTGTATGAGGCAGTGCTCCCATTTCTTAGTTCCTAGTGAACTTGCGTTTAGAGCTCCTCTCCTCTGGATTGCTGAGGGGGGGATGGAGGGTCGGAGGTGTCTCTGTGGATGTGGTCCGTTACCATGCTATTTGAAAAAAATATCTCTCTGGCCTGGAGGATAAATAAGTAAATAGCTTCATACTCCATGCCTTCCACTATGGGAGTTGTGACTGTCCAGAGATTTCGTTTGAATTAGTAATTGGGATGAAGCCTCAATTCAGTGACATCTCAGCACTTTGAATTGCATTGGCGAATGCACAAGTGAGACACGATAGTCTTAAGTGGCAAGTTGGCTTTGTCCAAATGGCTTAGGAACCCCTGGTTGGATGCTATGGATTTGGGAAGACTGAACACATAGAGTTGGCAGAACATTTATTTAGGATGTGGCAGATCCTTAAATGCCTGCCAGTAGCCCCTTACATGTACTTGAGAGGGTGGTGAAAGCTCGTTAGAATAAGTGTGAAAAACAACCACACCACCTGGCATTTCAAGGAGCTGGTCTCCTCTCACAGGTGTAATTAACTTGACCATGTTCAATGTGTGCTTGTAAATTTACCCAAATGAAAGAAGCAGACAAAAGCAACTCCAGCAGCAGCAGCAACACCAAATGAATGAATAAGCAAACTGCATACCCACACTTAGAAGACAAGACGTGTGTATTCAATGCTACTCCTTTAACCTAGACTTAGAAGATGGTGCCCTGGGCCATGTGTCTTAGATATCAACAAATAAGGCACACGTGTTTCAACACCAATTCTCTGACACCAGCTGGGAGTCCTGCAATTCAGCTTGGACACTAACTACCTGGAGTGAGTGTCAGACTCCACAGGTTTAAGGGCTTAGTCCTTTACAGGACTGCCTCCCACTTCAGATACCAGCCACGAGTTTCCAGTGTCCCCAAGCCACCCACACTTCTTCTTGGCTGAGTACAAATTTGGGGTTTCCCATAACCCTCTCAGTTTTAATAATTCTCTGGAATGACTCACAGAACTCAGGAAAGCACTGTATTTATGATTAGTTTTATTATAAAGGGTGCAAATGAACAGCCAGATGAAGAGATACATAGGGCAAGGTCTAGGAGAGTCCCCAATGCAAGAGCTTTTGTCCCTGTGGAGTCAGGGTTCACCACCCTCCTGGCATGTCTGTATATTCACCAACCAGGATGTTCCCTTGAGTCTCAATGTCCAGAGTTTTTATTGGGGTTTCATTGTGTAGGTATGATTGAGCAAATCATTGGTCCCGTGATTGAACTCAATCTCTAGTTCCCATCCCCTCCCCAGAGGTCAGGTGGCTGACAGCTCCAGCCCTCTAATGACTTGGTTGGTTTTTCTGGTGACCAGTTCTCATCCTGAAGCCATCTAGGGGCTACCCTGAGTCACCTAATTAGCATAACAAAGAGACCCCTGTCACTCAGGAAATTTGAAAGGATTTTGAAGCTCTGTGCCAGGAACTGGGAACAAAGACCATATATATAATATTTTCTATTCTACCACAACATCCATGGTTCCAGAGGTAGAATAATGAGTTCAAAGTGTTTTATAATTGGATCAAACTAACTTTGTGTTAATTTTGACTCTTATTAAAGTTGCTGGGTTCTTGGTTTTCTTCTCTCGGTATAAATAAATGGGCAGTCTCTCTTGAGTTTTGCCTCATCCTTGAATTCATTCTTGTGGCATATTTGAGTCATTCCACTTAAATATGGTGTTTTATCATCATTTATCAGGTCATATGTATCCATGATGTTTCTTCCACATACCGAGTGCCTGTGCTTTTGGAGGAACAAGGCATTGTTAAATATTTTAAAGAGAGATTGGATCTGCCTATTGGTGATTCTGCAAGTCATTTGCTTTTCAAGTGGAGAAATATGGCTGACAGGTACGTGAAAGGAATTACTAATGTAATCTTTAATAATTCTTGGGTTTGGGGGTAGGACTGAGATGTACCTTAAAGAGTACCTATTTAGCATTCAGCTTTCTGTATGTGTGTGTTTTGGTCTGAATATATCTAATGCTTTAGCACATTGGTAGAGTGTTTTGCTGTATTTTTTGAAGATTTCTGGGGCTCTGATTTTGCTCTGCTTAAACCAAGGTGAATTGAAGGAATTTAGATTCCAGATGATTTCTTTTTTTAAAGATTTTATTTTTTCCTTTTTCTCCCCAAAGCTCCCCCGGTACATAGTTGTGTATTCTTCGTTGTGGGTTCTTCTAGTTGTGGCATGTGGGACGCTGCCTCAGCGTGGTCTGATGAGCAGTGCCATGTCCGCGCCCAGGATTCGAACTAACGAAACACTGGGCTGCCTGCAGTGGAGCGCGCGAACTTAACCACTCGGCCACGGGGCCAGCCCCCAGATGATTTCTTTTTTAAATTCTGGGAGCTTTTTGATTTATTTATTAGTTTATTTCTTAGTTTCTGAATATTTTGAATGGTTCTGTTTTGCTTTGTTTTTTTTTCTAAAGATTGGCACCTGAGCTAACAACTGTTTCCAATCTTCTTTTTTTTTTTTCTTTTTCTCCCCAAATCCCCCCAGTACATAGTTGTATATTTTAGTTGTGAGTCCTTCTAGTTGTGCTATGTGGGACGCCACCTCAGCATGGCCTAATGAGTGGTCCCATATCCGCACCCAGGATCCGAACCTGCGAAACCCTGGGCCGCGGAAGCAGAGCACATGAACTTAACCACTCGGCCACGGGGTCGGCCCCAACTGTTTTGGTTGTTTTTTAAGATTTGGCTAACATTTCCCAAGAAAATCCTCTTGGATGGGAAGTTTTGGCTCTTATCATTGTTGTTCCATCCTGCAGTTATTAACTATCAGCATTGTTATAAAAACCCCTGATAGGTTTTAACTTTAAGACAATCATATTAATTTCAGCAAGGTTTGTCTAATTTGAAGTCATATGCAGATTAAATCCCCATCATCTGTTTTCTTTTACTAAATGTAGATGAGGTGGGAGTCCATAAAGGCCTGGCTGCCCGGCTTCTGGTGCGGCTTAGGTAGAGGCAGGAGGGGCGGCAGTTACAAAGGTGGGCTCTGGTGTTGCTAAGGAGTAGATCTTAAAAGTCCTCATCACAAGAAAAAAAAAAATTGGGGCCGGCCCTGTGGCCAAGGGGTAAAGTTTGCGTACTCTGCTTTGGTGGCCCAGGGTTTCACCATTTTGGATCCTGGGCACGGACATGGCACTGCTCATCAAGCCACGCTGAGGCGGCATCCCACATGCCACAACTAGAAGGACCCACAACTAAAAATATACAACTATGTACCGGGGGGCTTTGGGGAGAAAAAAGAAAAATAGAATCTTTAAAAAAATTGTAACACTGAGCAGTGATGGATGTTAACTAGACTTATTGTGGTCATTATTTTGTAATATATACATATATCGAATCATTATGTTGTACACTTGAAACTAATATAATGTTATACATCAATTATATCTCAATAAAAAATGCCGGAAGCTCAGGCCTCAGGCAACGTGGCTTCAGACCCCAGCTCTCCCTCTTACTAGCTGTGTGAATTTGGGCAGATTACTTAACCTCTCTGGGCTTGTTCTCCCATCCATATATAACAGGGGGGTACTAGTGCCCACGTTACGGCAATTATGAGAGAAAACACATAAGGCCTTAACATCACATCAGGCACTAAGTATGGGTCACTGATGTCGGTTACAATAATTAAAATGATTTGATGGGACAAAATTGCTGACCTTTGGTAGATGACTAGTAGATTGAAGTTCTCTTGTCCTTTCACTTAAAAATTTGCACAGTGTTTTAGAATTTCTAGGGTAAGTAGAATCAGGAACAAAGTACAGTTTCTGACCTTAGGTACTCTAAGACCTGGAGATACAGTCAAGCCCCTGCCCTCCACACTGCTTAAGGAAGTAGTCACTTGGTAGGGCTGACCCTCTTTAAGCACTAGAAATTTTAATATTTTGACTCTTTTTATTGGAAGTCGTTCTAAATTGCACTCTATGCTTCTGTGCTTTTTAAAGCCAGTGTTTGGTCTTCATATTAGTTTCCTGTGGCTACTGTAACATATCGCCTCAAATGGATGGCTTAAAGCAACAGAAATTTGTTCTCTCGCAGTGGTCGAGGTCAGAAGTGCAAAATCAAGGCATCAGCAGGGTTGGTTCCTTCTGGAGGCTCTGAGGGAGAAACCGCTAACGCCATGCGTCTCTCCTAGCTTCTGAAGGCTGCTGGCCATCCTTGGTGTTCCTTGGCTTGTGGCTGCATGACTCCAGTCTCTGCCTCTGTTATCTCACGGCCTTCTCTGTGTATTCTTTCCTTCTATTCTTTTATAAGGATGCTTGTCTTTAGATTTAGGGCCCATTTTAATCCAGGATGATCTTATCCCAAGATCCTTAATTTAATTGCATCCACAAAGACCCTTTTTCTAGATATGCTCACATTCATAGGTTCTGGGGGACATATATTTTTTGGGGCGCCACTATTCAGCTCACTGCAGTCTTCAAACAAAGGGAGTATTGAACATCAGTCCCTCTGTGTCATGTTGGCTGTGATGTTGGTTCATTGGTAATGGTGGTCTGGAGTGTCCATTCTTTAGGCCCTGTCCCCTCAGTACAGCCTGTGGTGAGATACAAGGGAGGCAAACAGAGGTCAAAGGGCAGCCTTGATCCTGGAGGTCCAGTGCTGTTCAGAGGCCAGGGGTCCCTGGTTAAGCTGGATGGGAGAGCTTGCCTGAGACCTGAGGCCAAAGTGGGGACAACCCTGCCTCTTGGGGGACCTGCCTGTAGGGGGATGGGTATGCAAAGCAGACTCCTCATCTGCCTCCCACCAGCAGCTCACAGCGTTGTCAGTGGTCTGCCTCACACCCAGTTGATGGCTGAATGGAACGCCCAAGAGAGATGCTTGGCTGGTCTGGGCAGTGCTCCGTGAGCCTAGCCTGCAGGTCCAAGAGGGAGAGAGCACGAGGGGAGTGGGCTCAGGATATCTTCCTAGATGGCAGCTCTCTTCTTTGGTCCATGTGACTCGGTGAACTCACCTGTCCCACCCAGCTGATGAGTGACTCCTCCTCCCCTGGGAAGACCAGACATGAGTGAGTGGAAGAAGGAACTGGCGGTGTTGACTCCAGTCCTGCTTCCTTCCCAGGAGCAGAGCTGATGTCCCTTCATCAACGGGGGAGTGAAATTGGATGTGAGGGTTCAGCCCAGCTGCTGTGCTCAAATGTGGTTGTGATTGCCAGTTCCCACACGCCAGACACCGGGACAGGAAGCACTGACCTCTGCTGTCGTCTTGGAATCTTGGCTCGCTACCAACTTGCTTTGTTACCTGCGTCCTTTATGTAGTGCTGGGGTGAAACACAGGCAGCCACGCAATCTCCATAGCAACATAAAATTAAGTAGCAAGTTAAAGTCAGCAGCCTTCTCTCAGGTCTTTAGTCACTTTCCTGGAAAGTCACCTTTACTGTCAGTTTTGACTTCTCAGCTTCTTGTGCATTTTTTTCCTCCCAGACTGTTTGCAGCCACGTTTCTCTTGCATTCTTCACAGGTGTTGATATGAAAGAGAAATATTCCTCATCACAGTAACATTTTTGTTCTAAGGTGTTTGGGGAAGGGTTTGCTTCAAAGCCCTAAAACATCTTTAGCCCCGAGATCACATTTCCACATACTTAGTATCAGACCAGACATTTTTCATGTTCTTTGAAGAGATTTCCTGACAAAAGCAACAGTAAAGATTGTCTCTCTAATGGTAGAATGTGATTGAGCGTCTTATGTAGAATGGAATTTTCTCATAAAAGTGATCTAAATGGCTTGTAATATTTTAAACAGTTCCCTTAGCATCATTCTTCAGACATACCGTGAATAACCTGCCTTTCATGGGCCAGCTGGGAATGTAACAATTTTTAATGCAGACACGTTGAATACATCTTCTTATATAATGTCACCTTACAAAGTTAATATTGGAATGTTTCCTATTGACTCTCAGAATGCTTTTTCTTATGCAATGTCACCTTATAAATGAATTTAAGGACAGCTCATGTTTATGATATGGGAACAGCTTTTTTATTTTTTATTTGTAATGCTTTTACCTTTTTCTCTGATGTACTCTCCTTGGATTTATATCTGTGCCTGCTTATGCAAGCCAACGTTGGGATTTCTTATGATTTTGAAATCTGTTGGCATACAGATATTTATTCTTTGGGGGTGGGTAGGGAGTTGAGTTAAGTATATCAAGTTTGAGGCTAGTCTGCTCCTAAGGTTTTAAAAAGTGCCTTGGGATAAGAACAGTGGCTGTCATAGTGTTTGTGATGTTACGTTGCGTGCATATAACCTTTAAGCTTCTCTTCCTCCCCAGATATGAAAGGTTACAGAAAACATGCTCCATAGCCCTGGTTGGCAAATACACCAAGCTCAGGGACTGCTACGCCTCCGTGTTCAAAGCCCTGGAACACTCAGCCTTGGCCATCAACCACAAACTGAATCTGATGGTGAGCCCTGGTCTTTTGCATATTTCAGTCATTCACTCTGCTATCTCATGGTTCAGAGAGGCAGGTTGTGTTGAAGGCTCCACAAGACACTTCCAGAATTGATGATTCGCCAGGAGGACTCACAGGACTCAGCATGTAGTTGGATTTATGGCTAAGATGTATTACAGTGAAAGGATACTGAGCAAAATGAGCAAAGAATGAAGTATGGGGGAAACCGGGCACAAGCTTCCAGAGTCCTCCCCCAGTGGAGTCACACAGGTTGAGCTTAATTCTCCCAGCAATGAGCTGTAACAACATGTGTCAAGTGCTGTCTCCCAGGAAAGCTCATTAGAGACTCAGTGCCCAAGGTTTTTATTGGGGGCTGGCCACATAGACACCCCCTGCCTACCGAGTACCAGAATTCCAGACTCTCAGAAGGAAAGCAGGTGTTCAGGATAAATCATGTAGGTTCTACAAACACTGTAGGCACAGTGAACCACTCTTACCAGCTCTGGGAATGGTGGGAGCCCTCCCCAAATCCAAGTTCCCAGATGCCAGCCAAGGGCCAACCTTGTAAGCAGGCCTTTCCAAGGACAGCGATCAGGCCTGCCATGTTAGCTTTTTTTCTGCATACAGGTTTAAGGCATGATCCTGAAATTAGGCTTTGCACATCCAGGGACATATGTACTTCATGCTCATTTAAGTACATTGTATTTGCCTAATAAGAAAATGATAGAACTTTTCCCCCCTTTAGCACTGGAATTGAATCCAGATTTTAAAAATGCCATACATATATGTGTGTATATATATATATATTCCCATTTCTAACTTGGAGGACTGATATCTGGCAAACAGTGGTTATTTGTTTTTTAAAATGAGTATAATGGGATAGCAGAGGTGGAGTTATCGTGGATAGCCTGGGTATATTCTTTGTCTTTGTTAAAATAGAAGCAGTACATGCTCAGTGTGGAAAATTTAAGCAAAGCATAATGTAAGATGCAGAAAGTGGAAAATTCTTCTTCCCTGAAATCCCACTTCTCTGTTGTACCTGTCATTCCCAGTTTGGTGCATCTCTTTTGAGACTTTTCTCTCTCTATATATGAACATTTATATTTACTGATACTCTGTCTGGATATATCACAGTTTAAGCAAGCCCTTATTATCTTGATTTAAATGATAAGACCTTTATACAATGAGCAAAAAGATACACTTCTATGTACAAGAAATTTAGTAACTTCCACTTCCACACCAGCTTAGGACCTATCCAATTTTTCTCTCACCTCTTTGCAGCCTCTTGCTTTTCTAATCACTTTTTGTTTTTGGCTTTCCAAGGGATATTTCACTTCCTGTTCTTCCCACTCTGCCAAGTCCCCGGCCCCTTGTAGAAAAAAGAAAACAATAGAAAATTGTTATAATATAAATTTTAAAATCTTGTATCTTGAGATATATTCAGATAGTAATTTTTATGAAAGAAATACTAAAATAATATAGCTATATGGGGACTGTTATGTACATAGGAATTGTGTGTGATTTTTTATTTAATAGAATTTATTGACGTTAGCTTCTACCAAGTACTATTTGAATCATGGTCTTGTCATATTCTTTTTAGACCAGTTTGCTGCTGTGTTTATCTTGCCTGGCTTATTGCAGCAACTTTGTAACTGGTTTCCAATCTTCCCTCCATTTTCCACATTATACCAGAGTGAGCTTCGAAAATCACTCTCTGTTCTCTCTCTCCCCTTACTTAAGACCTTTCAGTGGCTTCAACTGGAAACTTCTCCTCTTGCTGGGTAGAGGAGGGCCCCGAAGTGGACACCACTTTCTCTCTTTCCTCTGAGGGTTCATACAAGCTGTTCCTTCACCTCCTCCCCTCCCTCTGTCTCCCGCACACCTTCCTGCCTGCCTCCCAGCATGCTCACACATGCTCATCTTGCTTCTGCTCCTCCTCGAGGGCTGAGCTTCTTGGACATCACCTCCTCAGAGATCTTCCCTGCTGGTGCTCCTTCCCTTCTTTCCTCCGTGTCCAGGTCTAGGTTAGGTGTGGCTCCTGGTTACTTCTGCAGCATTCTCTTCTTTGCCCATCGTAGCCATTGTCACACTATGGTGTGGATGCCTGGTTATTTGGTTTTGTAATCTTCCTGAAAGATTGTAAGAGCCACAAGACAGAAATCGTGGTTTTCTAACCTAAGTGACCAGTACGGTGTTTGCATAATAAGTAGTTATTGAATAATTGTGTCATAGTGCTGGACAGCTCTAATATTTTCCAGTATTTATTTTTCTTAAATGTTCCTTTAATCTATTGGATGTTTTTTAGTACATAGACTCGATTGATCTGGAGCAGACCACTGAAACCGAGGACCCTGTGAAATTCCATGAAGCTTGGCAGAAGCTATGCAAAGCTGAGTGAGTCCTGGGGACCATCCATACCAGTTAGGAGAATGCCATTGTGCTTTTTCCATAATGATTCGATTTACCCCAGTTACTAATTTTTGTTCATTTTTAAAGGTAGTTTGGATTACTTCTGGCCATTGCAGGTGGTTGTGCCGCATTCACACTGCCTTTACTGTGTAATGTGCCATGGTAACGTTAGTGGTATGTGCACTGGAAATGGTTTTATTTTGCGGAGGATGGGGATACTGTATTGGAGAGAAAGTGTGTTGATGCTACTAAAAGATGCAGAGATCTTACATATACAAAGTTAAAGTACGAGAATGACAACCTTCTCTCTTGGTTTTATTTTCTTTTCCACATCATTTGATTCTAGGTTTTATTTCATAAGTAATCGATAGAACTCTTGGGGGCAGCACTGTATTGTGAGGGTAGCGTGACCCTCCAGCTTTTTCTCTTGAACTCTTGTCTTTTCAAATAAGAGTGTTTATCTAGAAGGTCTCTAAAGTGTCTCCTAGCCAGGAAATGTTCATGTGCCACTACATAATTAGTGATTGAAATCAAAGGTTGATTTTACCAGTTTAACTCTTTCTGATTATGGAAGAGATCTTAACATTTTTTTAATAGTGCTTTTAAAAGAACCTTAACCTATTTTTACTCAGATAATTCTCTCAGTGGCATTTTTAATCGAATTGCATTTCTCAGTCACTATGCGCACATGCCGCAGACACCTATCAGAAAATATATTATATTGAGGTCAGTTGTGAGAAGTTGTCCCAGCTTCTTCAATAACATTGGGAGGATTTCAAGAAGAAAGTTCAGGATGTGAAATCATGTAATCGATTCTGAAAGTAGACCCCAAGCATATTCTCTAGCGATGGCAACAAGTCTTGGATTTGAGATCAGTAAGCATGGCTGGCTGAAAATAAGAGCTTTAAAAATAAAAATAATGTCAAATTCACCCTCATCTTATCTTGATTGCAGTGGTGTTCTTGTGCCAGGAGGCTTCGGAATCAGAGGAACATTGGGGAAACTCCAAGCGATTTCTTGGGCAAGGGCAAAGAAGATTCCTTTTCTGGGTAAAACTCATGTTTATGGATTCTGACTATGAGTTTATTTGATTTTTTGACACGTGTTGGGGTAACACTTGGTAAGATTTGTTAACGTAAAAGGTGTAATCTCAGATTTGAATATTCAGGCGCCAAGCAGTCTGCTATGGGGTCAGCAAACTATACCCTGCAAGACATACCTGGCTTGTGGTGTTTTTGTAAATAAAGTTTTATGGGAACACAGCCACCTCAATTTGTTTACATATTGTCTATGGCTGCTTTGGTAGTACAGTGGCAGAGTTTGAGACCCTACAGGCTGCAAAGCCTAAAATCTTTACTATCTGGCCCTCTACTGGAAAGATTTGTTGATCTAATAGAACTTACTACTGTTCTGGTTGTGTAGCAAGAGGCTGGGAGAAGTAGCTGTCCACACCTGCCCTTACCTTCTCCGATTCCCACCCGAGTCCGTCTTTTTACCACTTGAAGCAGAGAAGCATTCAACAGAACTCCACAATGTTCTTTCTAATCAGAAAAAAAAGTGTTTAAGTTGAAATTTGTGTGCACTTTCTAGAAACGATAATGCAGAAAGACTATCCAACATCACAGGAACAGCTCTGTTAAAATTCGATAGAGCTGCGTCTTTTTAATGCTTTTGTTCAAATTGCAAAGCATGGCTTCTGGACCAGTGAAACCAGATGAAACGGAATCTTGATGGGCTAAAGCAGCCCTGCAGTTGGGGATTCAGGCAGGAAGTGGAGTGGGGAGAGGCTGTGTTTCACACTGTGCTTGGATGTACTGGTGGGTTTGTGAGCGGAGTGGACAGGCTTCGGTGCCTTTTACTATCAACAGACTGTTCCTTTTCCCCATTGCCTGTTCTTTGATTAGCTTCCTAGACACTCTTCACTTGGGATCCATTTTCAAAAGAGAAGCCAGGAGTAGTACCTTGATACCTTGGTTTCTTTTACCCATCTATGCTCATCTGGGCCACTGTTTTCTTTTGAAGTAATCTTGTTTGGTTTCTGTCTAAACGTGGTTAGTGTTCTTCAGATAATTTTCACTGTATAGAATAGTTCGTAACTCTTTTAGCTTTCTCTTTAACACAGCGTCTCTTTATGTCCAAGCCATATGCATCTTTCTAAAGTCCCCCCAGAGCGCTCAGCTATTTCGTGCTTATTGACTATTGTTCTGGCGTGCCGGTATATTGATTGCTCTCTCCTTTGAGTCCCTTGTATACCTTGGATGTATCTATAAAAGTGTCTGGAATGCTCCTTGGCATTTGTTTAGTGGAGAGAGTTTGTGGGCCGCGGTGAATGTGGAGATGGGTGAAGGATGCATCCCTGCGACAACAGATCTGAGGCCACACAGGGCTCTTTTCCTCCTGATTGAGCTCTCTGTTCAGTTCCATTTTTCTTCTCCCTTCCCTGCTCTCCACCACCTCTGAGCCCGCAGGGGAGGTGCCAACTTCCCCAGCTGCTGCTCTTTTCCTACAGTGAGGTGATAGGGCTGTTCTGGGCTTAGCAGCCTGGCACAGACTTCCGGCTCCACTGCCTGCCTTTAGGTGCTGCTTAGATCCCAGCCAGCTGGCCAGCCTGAGGCTGCCCTCAGGCAAAGCCCATATATAAGGCTGTGAAACTGCCTTGAGCAGAGTGTGTGAAGTCTCAGCCCCCGGAGACTCCCTCTTGAGTTGGAGTCTTGTTAGATATCCTCTGAAGGAATCAGGTGCTCTGGGACAGCCCTGCAGCCCACACATACCCCTCGGTTTAGAGACAAGTTTGGAAGGAGGCAGATTTGCCTTTTGGACCTTGCTCTGTCCTCTCCTGCCCTTTTCTAGCCTCACATTCCTTCTGCCTCAACTCCGGGTTGTCCAGACCCCTTCCCTGCCTCTGCCATAGGCATTCTGAGGGCAGAGGTCCAGCAGCGAACCTGACAGGCAGAGTCTTGCTCTCCCGGAGCCTGCATTCTTGATGGAGGAGACAAACAGCAAACAAATGAACAGAAAATACGAAGCAATGCAAGAGAGGTTCATTTGCCTTATATATGTGCTTTTTAAAATAGGAATTTGCCTTGGGATGCAGCTAGCAGTGATAGAGTTTGCAAGAAACTGCCTTAACTTGAAAGGTAAGTCTGAGATTGGCTAATAACCTTTTATTAAAAAAATTCTTATTATTTAAAATATTTTCAGCAATATTGGTGAATTATTGAACTTGTTTCTTCATCTTCAGATGCCGATTCCACAGAATTTGAGCCAAATGCCCGTGTTCCTATGGTAAGTGGCCTGTTTATCTTTCTGGCTTGAGTCATTGTCATTTTGTTTCTGGCTCTAGCCTAAACTCATAAGGAGTGTTTATTATTATTTTTTCATTACAACATCAGGACATTTTAAATTATATGTTTATATTTAAATCATAATAACTTTATGATTGTCATTACTATCATTATTATTATTTTTGCATCAAACTGCTTTGTTCTCAAATGGTCCATCTTGTCAACTGTGCCTTGAAGAAAGACACGATCCTGGACTGATTTCTCTTTGCAGCTGTTTTCAAGCTTAATGTTTAGGAAAGGATTAAATTGACTGTGACAACAATTTGTAACAGCTAATATAAATAAATGGGCTGTCCTGTCTCTGGACTCATCCCCCATCTGTCTAGTTTCCACATTGGCGGTCATCTGTCTTTCTAAAACAAAAGTGACAACTGTTCTTCCGCTGCTCCTCGTCTTCCACTGATTCCTTTTCCCGTAACATATTCAGTCCAAGGTTCTTGGCCAGGAGTGAAGGCCGTCGTGTTTTGTCACCTGCCGCTTTGCTAATTCATCCCGTGGCCTCCCCCTCCCTCCTGCACTCGAGGTGTTAGGTTTGGACAATCTGAATACGTTTTATAGATGTATCCTGCGGTTCCCTACACCTGAGATGTCCCCCTTCTGCCACAAGGCCCCCCGGAATCTCAATACAACCAGTGAAGAATTTAGTTAAAAAAATAGACCAAACTTGATTACTGACAACTTCCTATTCATCCTGGGAAGCCTCCCCTGGCCTCTCTTTCCCTGCCGTTGCCTAATGTACCTTGCACACACCTCTATCGGAGTACACACCTCACCATTGTGATTGGCTTTTTAAAAAACAGTTTTTTGAGATATAATTCACATACCATAAAATGTAACCATTGAAAGTGTATAACTCAATGACTTTGCATATTCACAGATCTCTGCCACCATCACCATAATCAGTTTTGGACGATTTTGATTACCCCAGAAAGAAACTCCACACCCCTCAGCTGACATCCCCAGTCCTCCTATCCTCCCAGCCCTAGGCAACCATTAATCTGTTTTCTGTCTCTATAGATGTGGTTTTTAAAAAATTTTATTATTTTATTGAGGTCATAATAATTTATAACCGTGTGAAATTTCAGTTGTACGTTATTATTTGTCAGTCACCATATATATGTGCCCCTTTACCCCTTATGCCCACCCCCCAACCCCCTTCCCCTCTGGTAACCACTAATATGTTTTCTTTGTCCATGTATTTGTTTATCTTCCATATATGAGTGAAATCATATGGTGTTTGTCTTTCTCTCTCTGGCTTATTTCGTTTAACATAGTACCCTTAAGGTCCATTCATCTTGTTGCAAATGGGGTGACTTTGTCTTTTTTTATGGCTGAGTAGTATTCCATTGTGTGTGTGTGTGTGTGTGTGTATGTATATATAAAAAATATATACCACATCTTCTTTATCCATTCATCAGTTGACGGGCACTTGGGTTGCTTCCACGTCTTGGCTATTGTGTATAATGCTGCAGTGAATGGGGGGTGCATAAATCTCTTTGACTTATTGATTTCAAGTTTTTTGGATAAATACCCAGTAGTGAGATAGCTGGGTCATATGGTATTTCTATTTTTAATTTTTTGAGAAATCTATAGATGTGGTTTTTCTAGACAGTTTATATAAGTGGAATCATACAATATGTGGCCTTTTGTGGCTGACTTCTTTTACTTAGCATAACATTGTCAAGGTCTGTCTATGTTGTAGCATCTATCAGTACTTTGTTTCTTTTTATTGACAAATAATATCCCATTATATGGACATACTACATTTTATTTATCCATTCATCCATTGATAGACATTTGAATTGTTTACACTTTTTGGCTCTTATGAATATGCTGCTGTATATATTTGTGTATAAATTTTTGTGTGGACATAATGTTTTCATTTCATTTGGATGTATACCTAGGAGTGGAATTATAGGTCATATGGTGACTGTATGTTTAACCATTTGAGGAACTGCCAGACTCTTTTCCAAAGTGGCCGCAGCATTTTACATTCCCACTAGCAGTGTATGAGGCTTCCAGTTTCTCCACATCCTCAACAATCGTTATTGTCAGTCTTTTTGATTATAGCCATCCTAGTGGGTATGGAGTTGTAGCTCCTTGTGGCTTTGATTTGCATTTCCCTAATGTCTAAGGATGTTGAACATCTTTTCATATGCTTATTGGCCGCTTGTATATCATCTTTGGAGAAGTGTTTATTCAGATCCTTTGCCCACTTTTAAATTGGGTTATTTGTCTTTTTATTATTAAGTTGTAAGAATTCTTTATGTATTCTAGATGCAAGTTCCTTATTAGATATATAATTTACTCTATTGACATTTGGGCTGGAGCCTTCTTTGTTGTAGGGAGGCTGTCCTGTGCCCTGTGGGATGTTCAATAGCATCCTTGGTCTCTGTTCACTAGATGTCAGTAGTACAGTTCTCTCAATCCCCAGTTGTGACACTAAAAATACCTCCAGACATTGCCAAACATCCCCTGAGGACACAGGCAGAATAGCCCCTGTTGAGAACCACTGATTTAGAGAAATCTAGTTCTGTTCTTCTCCCTTCCAGCCTATTCCGTTCTTTCCCTTATGGCAACCATTAATTCTTTTTTTTTTTATGGGTTATCTTTCCATTTTAAAAATATAAGTAAACCTGAATGTCTACTTGTAACCCCCGCCCCTTCTTAGATAAATGGTAGCATACTCTGCATATGTTTCCTGCTTTGCTTTTTTCACTTAACACTACATGCTGGAGTGGAGAGCATAGCGGGGAAGGATAGAGAGTCTTCACTCCTTTTTATGGCTTGCAATTCAGACTATAATGAGCCATGGCTTCCCAGCCAGATGGTACTTTTAAGTCTTATGCTCAGAAGACCTAATTCGAGTGAAGAGTTCCTTATAAGGCTTTAACATAGACATGTTTCCTGACTAATGGCTGAAATGGCTGTGCCAGGCAAACTATGGGTTTTCTTTTTTAAGATAATACTTTGGGGTAGAAAGTGACTTTACCAGTAGGTGCCACTGTTAGATAGCTTTGGCAAGGTTAATTCTTTGATGACTGTCCTTTACTGGGTGTGTGTGTGTGTGTGTGTGTGTGTGTGTGTTTAAAATGTATACACAAGGTAAAAAAGTTAAGCCCTACAGAAAAGGTATAAAACGGCCTCTCATCTGCCCCCATCTCACCTCAGTGCCCTTCCCCAGAGGCAACTACCTTCATCCATTTCTTTTGTTATTCTTCCAAAGATTGTGTGTGTGTGTGTGTGTGTGTGTGTACACCCACCTACCCACACACGTACATGGATACATGTTCCCTTTTGTAAAAATCCATATGCTAGTGTGCTTGAGACACCATTCTCTCTTGCTTTTTGTACTGATCGCTCCACATCAATGCACAGGGCTCTCCCACGTGCTTGCCTTGCTGGATGCATCATTCTTTATTTAACCAGTCTCATATTGATGAATATTTAGGTTGTGTCCATGATTATGCTACTTTAAATCACGCTGCAAATTACTATCTGTGTACATATGTCCTTGTACCCTCGCATACGCGCTTCTATGGGATAAATTCCTAGAAGGGGAATTGCTAAGTCAGGGGATATGCGCATTTTACATTTTGACAGCTTCTATCCTCATAAGTGAGATGAGAACAATAGAACCTAATTGCCACTGAACATCTTTATGGCCTGCAATCAGTTTGTCGGAGAAAAATAGCCATAAGAGCCAGCCTTTGTGATGATGGTGAGAAGTCTTATTAAAGAAAAAGACTAAGGTAATAGAATCACCAGGCAGCAAACACCAGGAAGGCTGGGGAATCACTTAAACTCGAGCAAATAACAATGACTTACAGTGGGTAATGGCTGTTCTGGCCCTTCTAGCTAAAAAAGTAAATAATTTGGAAACCAGGAGCCTCCTTTAGGGTATATTTGCTGCTAAAATCTGTTTCATGGGTGTTGGGGAGGAAAAATAATTTTCCCTCTATCCTTCTAGGTTCTTGGCTGAGACTTCACTGTCATAAAAGACAGATTAAGAGGAGAAAAACAAAGAGAAGTTTAATAACATGTATACCTCCTGTATACATGGGAGAG
This sequence comes from Equus asinus, assembly GCF_041296235.1. Classification (NCBI taxonomy): domain Eukaryota; kingdom Metazoa; phylum Chordata; class Mammalia; order Perissodactyla; family Equidae; genus Equus; species Equus asinus. The sequence continues at coordinate 12,690,615 of NC_091820.1, read as the reverse complement.
ACCCAGCAAAACTAAGTGACTCCCCAAAATGGCCTAAGTCACCACCTTAAATACCATCTCCAGCTAAAGATAAAGAAGATGGGGGTCAGTTATGGGAGGCGATCAGGCAAAGTACAGTAAACAAGGGTAAAGTTGTTATGCAGATTTAAGTCCCACCTTCTCCATTGATAAGACTTTCTACAGATTTGGTCATCCTCCTCTTCCTGGTACTGAAATGAAGGCACTCTTACAAATAGAGATTTCCCTTATAAAGGTAAATGTCTCTTCCAAAAGCGTAGGTTTTCAGAGCTTCTCTTTTATTTGTTGTTTCTTAAAAATAATGAGCTCAAGAGGCTGGCGCCTTGGCCTAGTTGTTAAGTTCAGTGCCCTCAGCTTTGGCAGCTGGGGTTTGGTTCCTGGGCATGGACCTACACCACTTGTCATCGGCCATACTGTGGGGGCGACCCACACACAAAATAGAGGAAGATTGGCACAGCCGTTAGCTCAGGGAGAATCTTCCTCAGCGAAAAAAAAAAGAAAAAAAATCAGCTCAAGGTAATCCTCATACCAGAGAGACATATTTTGGGGTGGCAAATTCTGCTCCCCTTCGTGGGCCATCATGACTCTCCTTTAGTGTGCCTGATTAGTCTTATGGTTGTTTATGAAATCAGTAGAGACACTGGCATCCAGGACAGATATCTAAGTGGAGATGTCATTTATACACATAAAAGGAGAAACAGATTTTTCTCTGAGTGAAGGTAGACTCTTTTTGAGAGTACCAGGAGAGAGTGAGTAACGTATATTTTATTGTGTCATTTCTCTTCTTAATCCACAAGGTGAAATAGAAGTCTCTGGAATTTTGCAGAATATTTAGTGTTATACAGCAAGTCTGATTTTTTGGCCTGCTTCACAGTAGTTTTACTTGCCTTCTAGATGATGCTTACCAGGAACACAGCTGTAACTGACTTGCGTTCTGACTTTATATCAATCACGTGGCTGCTGCTGACACCCTTGACCTTAAATTTGGCTTCACATCTCTCCAGTTTGTGTAGAAGATAGTTCATGGTGTTAAAAAACAAAATTCAACAGAGTAAATTTGAAGATCTAATTGGCTTTATTCAACAATTCATGAATTGGGCAGTATCCCATCTAGCAAGTAGAGAGATACCGCAAGGAGCTGTATAAAATGGAAGGCATTTATAGGAAGGAGGGTGGGGCAAGGAAGTTATTAGCAAAGAAAAAGAAAGGATTCATTTTGGGCCAGGACATCCTCTCTTTGAGGGGAAGAGAACAGCAGGGGTTTTATCCTGCAGATACCTGACTAATGCTAGTCAGGAAATTCCAGACTGGTCCATTAAGATTACATTCCTGAAATTAGGTCAGGTATGAAATCTAGGTTTGGTCTCATGGTCTTTAGCCCAAGTGATGCCATTTGGGGCCTGTGGTTTTTCTCTGTAACAATGGCACTGTAGACTTTATATTTACAATATTTTTGACTTTTGAGACATATAAAGGAAGAATGATCTCAATCCGATGTTGAGGTAGATGGATATGCTTAATTTTTAGCATTTCTTTTCTGTTTACTGAAAATAGTAACTTTGAAAATCTGAATTTACATAAGATATAACATCCTGGAAACAGAATCCATGTTCCACCTTCAGACATGTCGGCACACACATGCACACTTGGATGGTGGTATTGGTAAGAAAAAGTGAGAAATTCAAAGCATTTTAAGCAGATGCACATGGAAATTTGAGATTGTGGCATTTTATTTCAATTTTAGTTATTTATCATAGATATGACTTCTTTTACCCCTTTTTGATCCAGGAGTTTTCAAAGTCAAAATTAATTTTACATCTATGCCATGGATTTGTGAAATAGTCACATATAATTAAAAGTCGATTCAGGTGAAGGGTAATTTTTATTATGCATTAAGCATAACTAATGCATAACCCTTTCCTGCCTTTAGTTGAAGCCCTGTTTGAAATATTTTCTACTTCCGTGGTTTTTTTTTGACACCTTCATATGGAAAGCAAGTTAAGAGGCATTAAAACCCGGACAGCCACTTAGAGTAAGCTTTCAGGCAAATTTTGTTACTTTGAAGACTGCTTTACATTTAGAACATTGTATTAAGCATCTCCCAACTAACAAAACAATCTTACAGAAGTCATTTGGAGCTTAGTTTGGGCTAAAGAACTTTTTTCCCATAAAAGCAGCCATCAGGAAAACAGCTATGTTATAGGCAAAATAGCCTTTTATGGACCAGTCTGAGGGCCTAATAGTCGCTTAATCCTGTCTCTGTGGGGATGATAGGTTCAGAGTTGATATCAGGCTGTTGGCCATAGTAACTGCTTTCTATCTGGGAAAAGAAAAATTCTTCCAGGCATGATGGCTGCTGCCTAATGGCAAGGACATCTTTTCTACCTGGCCCTCCCCCTTACCTGAGTCTACATTTCAAAAGGAGACAGAGAGGCTAGGAGTAAGCCCCCATTAGTGAATCACAAGGGGAGTCCATAATTTTAACAGTAAATGAATGACTAAATGAGTTCTTCAAAGCTAATGTATTTTAAAGCTTTTATACCTTGAGCTCAATGGGAAATGCCTTAGGAATAGGTATTTCAATCACTTGAAAGATTTTTTTGCGGTAGAAATAGCTGGATGGTAGCAGAAAGAGATTATTAAAAAGAAAAAAGTCACTGTGCTTTTGGAGCTAGTCCACTTAAGTGCAGTCCTAAATATAGCGTATTACAGATGAGTTGCACCACAGCCATGCTTGCAGTTTAGTTGGAGACACAAGGCATAGATTGGTGAAACATATAACGAAATACATGGGCAGTATGTAAATAGGACCTCATTAATGCTACTAGCACTGTCATCTAGAGCTTTCTGCCATGATAGAATGTTCTGTATTGGTGCCATCCAATGTGGTAGCCACTAGCCACATGGGACTACGGAGCACTTGAAATGTGGCTAGTGTGGTCGAGGAACTGAATTTTAAATTTTACTTAATTATACTTAATTTAAATGTCAATAGCCACCTGATCTAGTGGCCATGGTATTACACGGTGCAGGTAGACCTTAGATACTTTAAGAATTCAGAGTCATGGAAAAATGCTGTGGGTTAGAGTAAGAAGGGAAGATTGTCAAAGGCTTGGAGATTTCATAGAAAGGAGGAGAGGCATACGCTAGGCTGGAATGTCCAGGATTTGGTCATAAAATAGGAGATAGCTTGGCTGAAGAACGTGGCTCCAGTAGGGAAGTGGAGGGAAATGAAGATTGGTGCAGATTTGTGGAGGTCCTTGAGTGTCAGTGCCAAGATTAATCCTGAAGGCAATAGGGAACCAAGAAGCTGATACCTGTCAACTGTGACATATTATGCAAATACCATACTCATTACTGAAAGCTTTCCAATAGAATGGGTGCTTTAGGAAGATTCAGCTGGCATGGGAGATAGAGAGGGAGAAAAGACTCCAGGAGGTCTCATGTGGTTGAGTATTACAGCAGCGTCCGTCTGTGATCTAAGGAGCCAGGTGGGAGTGGGAGTTACAGTAGAAAGACCTGGCTGGCAAAGCGGCTTTATGGAATGAATCAACAAGATTTACTGACTGGATAGTCAAGAATTATTCATTCAGTAAGTAGCTATTGAGCGTCTCCCATGTGCCAGGCCCCGATCTAGACTTGGGGCTACATCAGTAAAAGAACAGATAAAACTTCTTGCCCTGGTGGAGCCTACAATCTAATGAGGATTGGAGTTTTGTGGCTGACAAAATGCTGGTGCGGTTGATTCAAGAGGAAATTCAGGTGAATCCTGTTGGATGTGGGAGATGAAATCAATATTGGAAACCAGGCCAGGAAGGCCAATGAAATAGCCATGCGTGTACGCGCGCGCGCACACACACACACACACACACATACAGACACCATACACCCACACCACACACAACATTTTCACCCTTCTTGAGGGTTAACCCTCAAATGAATTCGTCCACGTCAGTAAATCTCAGCCAGGTGGAGAAAGTATCTCTCCCATGCATTTCCTGTGCATTGGTGGTGTGCCTTCGAGGCCTGCCCAGCTTGCCCAGCTTGCCTGGGAGGCCTCCTGCCTAGCTCTGACCTCCACTCTGGGACCACCTCCCCTTGCAGACTATTTCTTGGTGCCACCTCATCTTCCTAAAGCACATTCACGTCACTTTCTGACTCCTATACCTTCCTGCTCCCTTTCTGACCTTGGTTTGGCATGGCAACCAAGGATTTTCATGATCTGAAGCTAGTGTGCTTTCTTTATTCCTCAAAGCTGGCTTTCCACCCAAAACGTAGTGTGTGCGTCCCCTGTACTGCCTTGTGCTTGGACATGATGTGTTTCCTTGGGGTGTTTTCTCTCTTTTTGAACGCCCAGTCGTGCCCATTCCCTGCAGGCTCCCCTCAAGGCTCCTCCTACAAATTCCAGTTGAAATACCATTTCCTCAAGTAAGCCTTTCCCTAGCCTGATCCCAGATTGACTGACTTAGGATCCCAGAGGTCTGGAAATTTGTATCTCCTTTGGCATCTTGTATAATGCCTTGCCCACAGTAGGTGCTTTATATATGTTGGAGTTGAAAGAGATAATGTGTATTTACTCTGCGAGCAGCTGATTGAGGTCCAGAACATAGGCTAAAATGGGAAGCTAGCATGACCTAGATATTAGAACTCAACAAATCACACGCAACAAAAAATAAAATCCCAAACTATAGACTAATGTTGGTTATTAATAAAGATGTGAAAATCTTGAATAAAATAGTAGACTAATTTAAAAAGCATTAAAGAATAATCGATCATGACTGAATAGTGTGTTTATCCCAGGAGTTAAATCGATTAACGCATCATATTGATCAAACAAAAGAGACAACCTCTATGTCAGCATAGATGCTCAATAGGCAGTCTCCAGTATCTAAACCCTGCTGCTCACAATCTCATAGCAAACTAGGAAGAGAAGAGTACTTCTTAAACAAGAGAAAGAATACCTTTTACAAACCAATATCCAACAGTAAACTCAATGGTGAAATAGTAGGGGATTCCTGTTAAAAACAGAGACAAATAGAAGACGTGCACTCTTGTGACTAATAAAGTTGTTAAAATGGGTAATGCTGGCTAATGCTGTCTGGGGAGCGAGGCTGGTGTTTTCCTGCCTGTTTGTAGAAATATGAATCAATACAACCTTTTGGAAAATCAATTGGGGGTCTGTTTCACAAACCATAAAAATATTCATGCCCACTGACTTAGACATTTGCTCCTCAGAAATTCTCCTAAGGAAATCTGATATGTTGACAGAGATATGAACAGGTACTCATTATAACGTTAATTAGAAGAATCAGAAATGACAATAATCTAAATGCCTTACAATGGGGAAATACTTAAGACTATTATGGGGTATCCCTGCAGTGGAATATAATCACTATATAGTCATTAGAAATATTTAGACTATATTACACTATATTAGAAATATAGTCCCTGGAAATATTTAAGGCTTTTTTTTTTTTAAAGATTTTATTTTTCTCCTTTTTCTCCCCCAAGCCCCCCGTTACATAGTTGTATATTCTTCGTTGTGGGTCCACTTAGTTGTGGCATGTGGGATGCTGCCTCAGCGTGGTTTGATGAGCAGTGCCATGTCCGCGCCCAGGATTCGAACCAACAAAACACTGGGCCGCCTGCAGCGGACCGCGCGAACTTAACCACTCGGCCACAGGGCCAGCCCCTATTTAAGGCTTTTGATGCCATGAGTATGCTCTTGTGTTGAATTAGAATGCTACAAATTGTATGTAAACATTCTCTCACTGTGTATAAAAATCTCCTTTGTTTCTTGGTGGAGGGGTTAGAAGTCATTTTTCTTTTTTTTTGGTTAAATTCCACTCCCACACTCCCCACTCTTCTGTTCCCCTAGCTGGACTCAACAAGTGGAACTTGAGAGCTAACTGTTTCTGAGATTCCGAGAGTCCCAGGAGCACAGGATGCCAGAGCTGGGAGGGCTCTCTGTCTTCCTGTTCCTTTTATTTTACACATCGCATACCAGTACAAAGGCTAGCCCCTGGGTGATGGAGCAGATCTGATTCTGGGTCCTGTCTTCCTTCTATTCCCTGAGAAGGTCATTGACTCAAAAAGCACAGCGAGTGCTGGGAGATGACTTTAAAGCCAAGTGTCTGTTTTTTCAATTCTGTTTCTCACTAGCTATTGATACGAGTTGAAAGTGGAAAGAATGTGAGCGCTGAGTAGTTAGGGAGGGAGAGCAAGGAACAGTTATTCTTCTTTTTGGAACAGGGTTATTCTGGTTGAGGAGTGGAGTGAGGGAGTTAGTTTGGCATGTCAGAATTCTTTCCACGTCTCTGCCAACATCTTTGTAGTCTTGGTCAAGATCACGGAACTATTCTGGGCCTTTTCAATTTTTTTTAATCTATAAAATTAGATGCGTGAGACTAAAGTTACCTTTAGATCCATTAAACTATGGGAGTCAGTACTTGACAAGGTAAGACATGTTTAAGAATTTCTTTATTAGGGCCTCACCACCAGATTATTACAATAGCAAAGAATTAAACAGAGACTTTAGCAATTCATCTAGAGTAGGGCCATATCCCAGGTGCTCTTCTTTCGGTGCTTAGAATGACATTGTTTCGTTTTTTCTTTCACTGGGATATCTTTTTCACTAACACCTGGAATTCTTCAAAACTAACTTCTCCATCTCCGTTCTTGTCCAGTTCTTTGAAGAGGTCATCAATGGAGCTTGAACCCTAGTTTTAGACAAAAAAGATGGGATAAGTGAGAGCAGAGAAAATGAATCAGTTACCGCTACACATTCTCTGAAATTAGAGGCACTAGGTCTGCGTTCCAAGAAGGCAGCTGAGTTTTTGGTCACATGCTGCTGAAAGGTAGAGGTGGAAAAACTAACTTTAGCTGTAGTATTGCTCCATGTCACAGAACTGGCTATCCTTTTTTTTTTTTTCCATATCACACATTTATTATTTTAATATAATCGGGTTTCTAGGTAATCTTATGTATTTTTCTTTATGCCTCTGAAAACTTTCTTTTGAGAAGGAGTCCGAGGGCTTCACTGGACTGCCGAGGGGCCCATGGCCCACAAACAGTTGAGGATTGCTTTCCCAGGGTTTTCCTGGGAGCTGGTTTTGCGTCCAGCTCCAGGGCTGGGCCGCCATCTAACCTGAGGCAGCATGCATGGCTGGCCACTGGCTGGCACTGTGCCGAGGGCTTTCTGTAGCGTCTGCAGTCCTCCCAACCACTCTGTGGGAGAGACCCACTTTACAGATGAGGAGACTGAGGCTCTGAGACAGCTGCTCACTTGCTCCAGGCCTCACAGCTGGTCAGAAGAGGGCTTGGGGCTCAAACATTGACTCTAGAGCCCAACCCTTTAACTAGCAATGACCCCAGTTGTTTCCAGACCCTGGGCTGCGGCCCACCTCTGTGCTGTGCATGATGACTTTGCATCAATGTTTCTCACACTTCGTGCATCAGAATTACCAGATGGGCTTGCTGACCCTAGCAAATACAGATTGATGGGTCCCACTCCTAGAGTTTCGGATTCGCTAGGCTTGGGGGGAGGCCTGAGAATCTGTGTTTCCCACAGGTTCCCCGGTGCTGTTGATGCTGCTGGTCTAGGACTGACCACGCTCGGAGAACCACTGCTGGAGATGTTACATGAGATCATGTTCACCTTGACGCCCTGTTGACTATTGATATTCCTGTAGTGTCTTAAGCAGACAATTTTTGTCTTTGCCATAAAACTCAAATCTTAAAGCCATTGCAGCTCTGACTTTCTGTCTGTGACAAAATAGTACCTAGGAAACCTATTGTTTATAAGTCAGCTTCAAAACTGTTTTTTAATTGTGGTAAAAAAACGCATAACATAACCTTTGCCATCTTAACCATTTCTAAGTGTCCAGTTCTGTAGTGTTAGGTATGTTCACATTGTTGTGCCACAGACCTCTATATCAAGATATGTCGTAACCCCTAAGATTCCTACAAAGACATTTGGCACTTTGTTGTGATAACAAACTGTAAGGTATTCAGCGTCTGTTTTATAAATACCAAACACTGTTTTCCTGAAGTATTTACTAGATTCTAAACCATACAAGGTGATGATGTAAACAGAGTATAGCTTGGAAAACCTTAGTAATCCTTATGGAAATATAATCAGGTACATGACTTGGTAAGTAGATTTTTCAAAATTTACCATTAGTCTTCCTACCTTTATTCAAATTATAAAAGTCATATGTTTTCTATAGGAAATACATTAAATATAGAAAAATTCCCCAGTCTTACCTTTTAAAACAACATGTTCATGTAGATTGCCTAGGCTTTCCTGTCAGATTATTTTTCTTCCTTTTATTATTATTATTCCTTCCTTTTATTATTATTCCTTCCTATTATTATTATTATTATTGTTTTTCCTTTTGGAAAAATTTAACAGTTTTTTTGGGATTTAGTCTTTCTCAGAAACCTTTGTTTTTATTTTTAATTAAAAAGTCTCTTTTTCTGCTAGCACCTTGAACTTTTTTTTAAAGTTATTCTATGTTTTAACTAGAAGAAAATGAGAAGATATTGGATTATAAGCTCACTGAATTCAACCACTTTTCTTTTTAGTGCTAAAAACAGAAACCTCAACAACTAAGACCAGAAACCTTCTCACATGTCATATTGGCAGAAGGGACATTTCTGGTTAAAATCTGAGAAGCAAATGCTTTCTTCTGAAGTTACAGCTAAATAGTGACCAAGTGAGATGTGATAGTTGCACAGGTTGCTTCTATTTTGAAGGTGGCTTTTAGTTGCAAGGGAAGGCATCGGAGCCCGGACAATCAGCAGTTCCCTGTTCCTCATGGCCTCCAGATGCGTTTAGATTTTGACAACTCTGAGGCGGCTTTGATGAGAAACTTTATGGCTAAGGAGAGGCAGTCTGGAAGATTGTTTAGAAATGCATGGTTGCCTCATTAACACACATTTAGGTGCTTGACGCAAATTAACACAAATTTAAATGCTTTTGAAATTTAAATGGTTGTCGACAGAGGGCAATTTGTCAGTGAGAGGCAGGTTTTCTTAAGGCACTGCCAAGTAAGTGTTGGTGTTGTTGAGAGATCCTACCTATAACAGAGAAGCACGTCCAAGGCTGACTGTTATTTTGCCAGCCCCTTTGTTTTCCGAAAGCCTGGCACGGGGCTGCTGATTCCAGGCTGAAGGCCTTGGTGTGTCTGCTTGGCGACCAGCGGGTCTTCCAGGCCCAGCTCAGTGAAAGTGCAACCCCTGCTTCCGTTTGCTCTGGCTAGAGTACTATCCCCCAGGCTGTGAGGGATAGACGGCTCGGCCCCGGCTTTCTAGGAGATTGCTGTCTGAACCGTGACCTGCCACCAGGGGTGGAAAGCACCGGTTCAAGCGATGCTTCCCTCAAGCGATGCTGGCGCCTGGGCTGCTGCGCACCCTGCCCCGGCCGAGCTGCGCTCAGTGCTCAGTGTCGCAGCTCTCAGGCTCTCCCTGTGTCCTTTCCTCTCCGCACCCACTTCCACTCCCCCCATCAGAGGCCGGTTCAGCGGGCTCTGCGGTTGTGCACTCACTTTCAGTAAAGCGGGGAGTTCATTCTGGATCAGTAGCTTCAGCTCCTCCTTCGACAGCTGGTCTGGATCACCTTCTTTGGCTGCATATTTTTCAAAGATTTTCTTCAGTTCTTCAGGAGACTTTTTCACGCTCATTTTGGTGTCCTGTAACTTGGGAAAGAAATGAATTTACCAAAAAGCTGGAGTGGAGTTTTATACTGATGATTGCCAGCAAGGGTTTAGTGCCCTTGGGCTGTTTCCTTGGCACAGGTGGGGGAAAGTAAAGAAAAGGGGGGAGGGAGAGAAGAAATAGAGGAGGAGGAGGAGAAGGGAGGGGGCAGAAACCGTTGGAACTGCACATGTTTTAAAGAGAATCATCTTAGACAGTATTGTAAATGTTTGTTCTTAGAGTACATCTGTTAGGAGATAGTCCCTGGAGCCAAACACTTTTATTGGTAATTATGATATTCTTTACTTTTTATGTACCTGGTCTGCGCTCTAGGCTGTGGTCTTGAAGAACCCTGACCACAGCTTCTAGCCTCTAAGTGACTGTTTAGACGGCACAAACCCACTTTCTCCCCAGACCATTATCGTTCACACCATTCTGAAAGGAAGCAGAGTGAATATCAATGCAAGCAGAAGGAGCTGCGGATAATACTAAAATCACACTTACCTGGTCACCCAGCAGTGAGGCAGCTAGGAGAATCGAACAGGAGTGTGAGGAGCTGAGCAGGGTTGTGCGGCTTTTATAGTCTTCACAGGCACACCACCCTGATTATGAAATTTTCCTTTTGTTTGCCACTTAAGGGTAATTATTAACGGTTTTTGAAACCGAGCTTAAGATTGCATGAACCTCATAACTAAGGGCAAGATACAATAAAGGGGCCCCTCCCCAATTGCTTCATGGTTCAGAGTCCCAAGAGTAAGCGTGGATTTTTTCCCCCTTAGGTTATATTTTCCCTCCAAGGTAGACTTATGGTTTGCTCACTGTTCACCTTTCGGAAAGCTTAAATATGGAAGGTTGGTTTATTTCAATTTAGTCGCTTATTTAAGTTTGAAAAAATAACTTTCTTCACATCCAGGAACGAAAATACTATAATAGATGGTCAATACTACATAGTTTTAAAAAATTGCAGTCTGGCTGTTGAAGTCCCTCTGATGTTTTGTACATATTAGATGCTTAAATATTTGAATAACTGAATGAATGAATAGAAGTATCATTGAGAAGCAGGTTTAAGAAGCGGGAAGAAGATACACAGTAATTTGTGGTTTTATTTGGCAAAGCAAGATTACCAAGTAGTGCGGTCATTTTTCAACCTTTTTATTATTTGTTGTTCCCATATATGCTTTTTGTTTAATACCCTTTTCTTTACCAAATATATTTTGTTAATCAGTCTAAAAACTTGTGAAAACACTTGACTGACTTTTATTCAATTGGAAATACTTCGAACTTTTAGAACTGCCGGGCTTTAAAATTGGAGACAAAATTTATTTCTATTGGAAAGAGTTCCATGAAAGAATGGGGATATTGATCTAATACTGATTATAACTCACAACAAGGGTTTTCAGATCGACTTTAAAAGCACTTACCAGCTTTTAACCACTTGGACACTTCCACTCCTGTATAATTTTCTCTGACCCTTCATTATTCAGCCCTAAAATTCTAGGGCCTTGTCTACCTTGGAGAACAAATGTGAAATCTCTTAGAGTTCCTTAAAAGCTTCCCACCAATCCCGAACGGTCATCGGTCATCGTTCCATGCACCTTCGCTGTCTTGTATATGTTATCCTTGCTTTTATCTCAGATTCTTTGACTTTGGTATGCATCAGTATTTTGACTACGTATTAACTCACTTCTTGGAGTAAAGATAAGCATTTTCTTTTTAGTTATAAGACTTTTACACAAAAATATTCTAATTTTGGCAATGCATTTTAATCAAGATTTTAGAGAATTTCCAGTGTTTTTATATTTATGCTCTGTTTTACCTTGGAGGAAGTAGGGTTTTGTTGAGCACTCGATAAGATTGTTGTTTTCCCTCTAACACCTTTTTAAAACATTTCAAATCTACAGAAAAGTTGCAAGAATAGTTAGTGAACATCAACCCACATTTTGCCCAGATTCACTAATCGCTAACATTTCCACATTTGCTTTCTCTTTCTGTGGACAGAAACCTTTCCCCCCTTGAACCATTTGAGAATTAGTTACATATATCCAGAAACTTCCACCTAAATACCTCAGCATCTTATCTCCTCTCCCACACAACCACAATGCTATTATCACAACCCATATTCAAATTTCTCCAGTTGTGGAAATAGCATCTTAGATCATCTGTTCTCTCAAATTAGCTCTTGAGTTAAAATCAACATGGCAGTTGTTATGTTTCTTGAGTCTATATTGAAGAAATGATTATATTAACTATGTATGACCTTAATAACTATATAATATATAACTATATGATTTTAGTAGCTATCTGTTATATGACAGATATGTGTTATATATAACACGACATATATATGACATGTGTGTATGTATGTATGTGTGTGTATATATATAAAATTAACTCTAAGAAAAACATTTGGAACAGTATTGGTTAATAGTCTTTTAGGCTACAAGTCTCTCGTTTCAAGGGAAGACCTCTGATTAAAATAGGCCCAATGCTGCTTGTTGTTAGAACTTAATGCTTGTAGTAACGATAACAAAACTTGACAAATGACTCATGGGTCTTCTTAAATTTTTACTTGCTCAGCTCTGCCAGTCACATCTCTCATCTCTTATTTTTCTCTTTACCTATAGACTCAAGTGTGAGGGTAAACCTGCAGTGGGAAACATGAAAGCCACCAATAGATATTCTCATGAAACATTAACTAAAAATATATGGAGACGGGCGATAAATGCAGGGTGTGTTCAAAAGAGTGCATTTTGAAACTAGAGAAAGGGGAAAAAATGACAGGGACAAGATTGGTTATGGAGAAATGGAGAGGCAAAGGTTACTTGTCACCTCACTATTCAATTGCTTGATCTTTGGACAGACTTATGTTTTTCCTAGGAAAGCTAAGAGTAACTTATTTTAAAAGCTCCGGGTACCAGAGGCTTCCGTAGCTGTGTTCTTCTACTGAAGTCCACAGCAGGCAGCGCCTGGAAAAGCACCTTCAGGAAGAGGGTGCAGTATCAGTACCCAGGCCCTGCAAAACAAAATGGGTGGGAAGTGCTCTCCGTGTGGTCTTTGATCCTGAGGTTTGGAGGAGACCCTGACTGCTCCGGTGCAGCCGTCCCTAAAAGGGAGCCCCATCTCCTTCCCTGCCTTCCCTGAGCCCTAGGACAGGGTTCACCTTCTTTTCCACTTCCAACCTTTTCCTGGGCTGTGGGTCTCACCGGTTTGGAGGCCTGCCTGTGCTGGCCCTGGGTGGTTGAGTTCCCTGAGGCCTCCTGAGGCCTCCTGATCATAGCACGTTTATTGAGAGCTGATTTTTACTGTGGGCTGTGTGAGGCCCCCGGACCTGACCTATTACCTTGAGAAATTCCTGCTGCATTCCTGTGACTCGGATACCACTGTTACCTCCAGTCTACAGAGACTGTCAAGGACCCATTCAGGGTCACATCGCTGGGGGGTAGTGGAGCTGGGTTTCTAGCCTAGGCCCAGCCTGCACCCTCAGCCACTGTGCCACCTGCCCCCTCCCAGGAGTGGGGCTTCTGTGAGAAGAGCTGGTAAATGTTAGTGTGAGGCCCAGAGGTAGGACTTCGATTTAAGTGTTATGGTCACACCTGAGGTAGAAGAATGTTCTTTTTCTGATGGAAGTAATATACGCCTTTATTTACTGGTGGAAAAAAACCAAGTTTAAAAGACTGGAAGATAAATACGAATTCATAGGACTGCTCAATGCTTTCCCCATCATAGATTGCATCCTCATGGTGCTCTGTGATGTGGCGGGTTGGGAAGACAGAAAGGGAAATAATGGCCCTGTATCAGATGAGAGGTGGGCTTGGGCACTGTGGTGCCTCTGCCTCAGAGCAGGGCACTGCCTCTCCTCTCCCATCTGCTGAAGTGACCTGCCTGCAGCTTGGGACAATCCACGGCATCTCAGAGACCCCTCCGCCGCTCTTAGGCCCACTGACCAGTCCCTTAGTCTCCTCTCTTAGTTTTTGATAAAAATCTAGGGGGCTTTAATTATGGAGCACTCGATCAGAACCTGACGCTCTACTGGACTCTGGTGGAGACAGAGAAGATCTGGTTCTTGTGCTTGGCAAGCCCACACTTTAGTTTATGAGAGGAGGCACATATACAAAATGATGGAGGTTAAAGTTGTATACAGTAACGGACTGTATTAGTTCCCTATTGCTGCTGTAACACATTACCACAAGCTTAGTGGCTTAAAACAAGGCAAATTAATTTTCTTCCTGTCCTGGATCTGAGAGGTGTAAAGTGAGTTGGTAGAATGCATTCCTTCTGGAGGCTCTAGGGGGGAATCTGTTTCTTGGCCTTTTCCGGCTTCTAGAGACTGCCCGCTCATGGCCTTTTTTTCCGTCTTCAAAGCCAGCAATGCAGCACCTTCCAATCTCTCTCTCTCTCTTTCTCTCTGGCCTCTGCTTTGTCATCCATCTCCTTCTCTGATTCTGACTCTCTTGCTTCCCTCTCATAAAGACCCTGTGGTGACACTGGGCCCACCCAGATAACTCAAGATAATCTTCCCATCTCAAGAGCCTTAATTTAATCATATTTGCAAAGTCCTTTTTGTCATGTGAGGTATCATATTCACAGGCTCCAAGGAGTAGGACTTGGACATTTTTTGTGGGGGGAGGGGGTGCATCATTCAAACTACCACAAGAATTAATTAAAAATGAATTGACAATGTATACGTTTTTTATTTGGTAGGGTGAGCATAACAGGGTGGTATTAATTATGGGGCAATAAGGAGAACTGGATGGTGCCCCTGAAGCATGAGCCCACTTGGAATGGTAGGGAGAGGCATCTTAGGAAAAGTAGTGAAGAGGCAAGATGTGTGTAGTGGGCTTGTGCGGAGGGGAGCAGAGGAGCCATTGGCAGTGGACCCTTCTGGCTGAGGTGGGAAACACAAGTTAGAATACATGGAGAGACCATAGCTAGACTGGGTTTCTGAATGAGGTGGTGGAACCTGAGTGCCACGTGGAAGAGTTTAGATTTGATCTGTAGCTATGGTGGCTGCTGCAGCTAGTAGTGTGACTCAGCATTAATTCATACTGAACAACATGAATTGGTTCATACTTTCTGCACAACTTGAATATGGGTCATCAAGAATCAAAATCAGGGGCTGGCCTAGTGGCTTAGCGGTTAAGTTGGCACGCTCTGCTTTGGCGGCCCAGGGGTCACTGGTTTGGATCCCAGGCGCGGACCTATGTACCACTCATCAAGCCACACTGTGGCAGGCCTCCCGCATATGAAATAGAGGAATGGGGCCTGCCCTGTGGCCGAGTGGTTAAGTTTGCATGCTCTACTTCGGCAGCCCAGGGTTTTGCCGGTTTGGATCCTGGGCATGGACCTAGCACTGCTCATCAAGCCATGCTGAGATGGTGTCCCACATAGCAGAGCCAGAAGGACCTACAACTGGAATATACAACTATGTACTGGGAGGCTTTGGGAAGAAGAAGACAAAAAAAAAAAGATTGGCAACAGATGTTAGCTCAGGTGCCAATCTTTAAAAAAAATAGAGGAAGATGGGCACAGATGTTAGCTCAGGGCCAATCTTCCTCAGCAAAAGGAGGAGGATTGGCAGCAGATGTTAGCTCAGGGCTAATCTTCTGGAAAAAAAAAAAAAGAATCAAAATCAGAAACAGGCTTGAAAAAAAAAATAACCAGAAAAACTTAATGGACAGGAGGAAAGGAATGGGTTGGGGAAATCCTTGTAAAGAATACATGAAGAATATACTAGAAAGTCTGAGAGAATCACTGTGTGTGTGGCCTAAGAGACTGGAAACGGTCTGCTGGGGGGTAGGCTCTCCCAATATCCCCAAATCAAATGTCCAAAGGCAAGGGATGTGAGGGAAGCCAGCCTTCCCAGGGCTCTGGCGGCTTGGTTAGAAGGCTTCCCCTCCTTCATGCACTGCCATTTAGGAATTTCATCTTTGATAAGAGAACCTAAGTTCCCTAAACCTTGTTGTTTAAAGCACCCGAGATGCATAAAATCTTGAACCCATTGCACTTTTATTGCGGGCTGCAGAAACTTTGGTAAAGGTTAATTAGTGCCATATTTATCCCTATGTGGTACTTTTACATCTCCTAAAGCTTTATCACCACCAATTTTCGTTACTTATTGATCTTTTTTTATTTTTCTTGTACTATGTGGTTCAGTTCCAAGAAAGGACAGATCTGTAGTGGAGATCAGATGACAGCCCGTATTTAAGTAAAATCAGAGCCCGCGGGCCAGGCAATCCTTTTGTAACGGAAGAGGCATTTTCCTCTTAAATGCAAAATTTAGGGTATTTGGGAAATGTTGAGATTAAAACTAAAGCATATTTGACGTTCTTTTCTTTAATCACCCCAGTAATGATAAAAGATATGTTTTGAAACTGTGATGTTCTCCTGTCTCTCACACTTTTTGTGGAAGGAATGCCAGGAACAAAGATGTTTTCCTGAATTTTGTTGCTGAATCAGGTTGCTTACAACCCGAGAGGCACCACACTGTTATCTTTAGGGCCTGTAGGACTTGTACGATTGCCTGATAACTCTGCAAGGCAGCTGGTTGGGCCAGGCTTGGCCAGAAAGGCACTGTGTTCTTGACCTTCCCCAAACGTCCCCCTCCCGAGTGTTTGGATCCCACCAGTTTGTTCCTGGCCTGGACGTTCTTCGACTGAGTGTGTGATGGGCAGCCCCGGATGAGGCTCCTACGCCAGAGAGAGCGGCAATTCTCCTGTCAGTTCTTGCTCTGCCTTTCTCCTTTCGCTGACGTTCAGGGCATCATTTGGAGTTGGAAAGCTGCTCCCACCTGCTCCCCCATCTTTTCTTTAACATTCTCTTTACCTTCTCCACTGGGTTCTATTCTTGCATGTTTTAATCGGAGGATCACCATGGCTGTCACTCCTTAGAATTTCTTTCAGTGCTGTCGTTTCAGGAGCAGGTCATATGTATTGCTTCTGAAATAGCAGGGGTGACGTGAACTAATACCCTAGTGGAAAGCCTAAATAATACGTTCACTATTCGGGCCTTAAATTTGTATTTTCATTAAAGTAATTCCATGGACAAAGTTTAAAAAGCCAACAGTTTCAAAAGGACTTTAATGAAAAAATTCAGTAATCCTGACTTCCTCTCTTCCACCGTCAACTCTTCCAGCTCTTTCTCCTGATATTTACCTCTTTGTTTCTGAGTAACATTCTCACATTGCCCTGTCGGGAATTTCCAGACTTCCCCCTATGTTGGAGGAGTATTTCATGCCCTTAGGCAGCCCTTGTGCATTTTCCTTCTCTCTCCTTGCCTCCACTTTAATTTCGGAAATATTTTCTGGTCTTGAGATGTTTGTCGTGTTTATCCCAAGTAAACAGTAAGTCAGATTTCCTATTCTTAGTTGAGTCATTTGACTCTATTCTCAATGGCTCACACCAGAAAGTTTCCTGAACACCAAACTCGCCAATAACTGAGCACACTACATTACAAGACTCTTCCTGGGTAGACGGACCCAATGCAGCAGGTAAGGGTGGACTGAAGAATCACAGTACACTTTTAAGAAGGAACCAGGGGGAGTTTATTGCTGTGGTCTTCCCAGATGGTTCAGGTTATCTTAAACTTAAGAGAAATTGAGGCTCTGAATAAACTTGGGACGTCTTATGAGTCTGTGGTTAATAGTGTAGTCTTATCTGTCCTTTCCTAGAAAACACGTAAGCAGCTCAGCTTTGTGAACTAGAAGCTAATGCTCTCTCTCGCCTTACTCCAGTAGTGCTTAATCTAGCCATAATTAGCCAACCAAAGTAGATAGGGAAGAGATGTGAAGGCCAAGAGCACTTCAGAATTGAGCGTTCCATCCAACAAGGGACATATTCAGGTTTTTTCTCCACCCCTTCCCCTCAGGGGCTCTTAGAGCGTACTCCGGGCACAGGGTTCAGATGGCTCGGAAAGTTCTTCTGGGGCACTGATAAGATCAGAGAAGTTCTTGGAAAATTTTTACCTCAGAAAATTCCACTTGTCAAAGATTCCTATAGAGCAAATGTGGCAGTTAGGGTATGGGGAAAAACATCCAGAAAGGTTTTATGAGAGGGAAGCCTGTGAATTCCATTAGAACAAGTTAACTCACCCAACTGTAGTCTCTCCTAATTACTTTAAAAGAAAGATGAAACAAAACCATGAGATTGTAGTGAACAGAACTGAGAAAACAGACCAGTGACTAGTGAGAACAGGCTTTTCATAAAAATCACGTGTTTCTGAATTTCTGTGAGTTAATCATAAAGATAAATCTGAAATTATTTAGTCTGAGTTTGTTTGGTGTTTCATGCATCCATTCAGTGCATACCGTGTGCCAGTTTCATTTATTCGAGGGGCTGGAGATGCAATGGTGAGGAAAAGCAATGCTACCCCAACTCTCAAAGATTTACAGTCTATAGACTGCAGACTGCATTCTACAGGCGCAAACTGAGAGAAGTACTGTGGTGGGGAGGGCGTAGGTAGAGGATCCTCCTGACAAGGCTTTAAGTGTCCAGGAATGTCAGCTCCTGTGAAGCTTGTATTGGAGAGTTGAGCTAAGAACTCAAGGATGAGGATGGATTAATTTAGAAAAAGAGGGTAGGAGAGTGGAAGAAGATGTTCTGGGAAGAGGGAACAGCATGTGCAAAGTCCCCATGGCAGTAGGGAAGAAGAGGCACCTGAGGAACTAAAGGAAGGCCATGGCGAGCAGAGCTCAGGGTGTGAGGGGAAAGTCGGGAGGTGAGGCTGGAGGGTGAGGCTGGGCCAATAGCACACATTGAAGGATTTTAAGCAAGAGAAATACCACAACCACTCTGCCTGCAGCATGCTGGGTGGACTGGGGCCGTGTAAATGTGGGGTGGCCAGTCAGTAAGCTCTGGCTGTAGCCTGGGTGAGGTGCTGTGGTTTGGGAGGTGGTTGGAGCTGTGAATGGACGTAGGAAGTCTGCAGGGGGTAAATTGATAGGACTTGACAGATTGGATATGAAGGATGTTGGGGGGAGAGAGATCCAGGGTGGGGTTTATTTTCTGACCTATAGAATGTGCTAGAATGGATAATATTACTGTTTTTTTTTTTAAAGGAATTGAGTGGTTTCCTACGAATAAGTACTTTTGGTATACTTTTCTACAAGGATTGACAAACTTGCTCATGGAAAACCTTTAGGGAATGAAGTGGGCAGTGAGAGAGGGTTGTTATTATGGGAGAGATGTGAATACCCAAGTGAGAGGCCTCAGAAGTCCAGAACTTGAAGTGTGAACATTGCCTGGAACTGACAGGTTGAGTAGTGATGGGAAGAAGGACACAAAGATGCCCCTGATAAATTTTTTACAAGGATTTGAATGAAAGATGAGGAGCAGAGATAAAAAGGAAGTGTACTGTGAGGAGTGTATAAAGCATGGCTGTATTTAATAGGAAAATTGAAAGGAATGATCAGGTTTTATTATTTAGGGAACATGCTTACCCAATGATCGTGCCTCTAAAAGTAAAGCTTGAAATTTGGGAAATGACATTTTTACAAAATGACAAAATTGGACTTGTTTTGTTTTCTAAGGTGATCGATATGCCCGAACACAACCCTGGCAATTTGGGAGGAACAATGAGGCTGGGAATAAGAAGAACTGTTTTCAAAACTGAAAATTCAATTTTAAGTAAGTTTCTCGGATCATTTGGTTTACAAGATGTCGGGTGTCGCGTGCATGACTGTGTGCAGCTGCAGCCCTCCTGGTGGCGTTCACCCCACCCCTTCCACCTTGCCCTCTTCCTTTCAAGCAGCCTCAGGAGCTCGGACTCCGTCTCACCTGTCTCTTCCTGCCCTCACTGCCCCTCCTGCTTCCCGATTCCTCTCCCTGGAACGGTTGGTAGAACACACGCAAATGCCCCTTCTCATTTGATCTCCGCTGTATCCTATCCAGCGGGCGGCTTTGTGACTCACTGATCTTCCTGCAGATGCCGTTGCACTGGGAGAACCCCGATTCAGACTTAGTTCTTTTGAATCTCTGTTCTCTCCACTGCGTTGAAACACGCTCCCTGTTTCATTGTTTCATGTCTGACTGGTTTTAGCGGCTAGTTTATGAACTTCCTGAGGAGGAGAGCAGTTATGTCTCCCAGAAGTCTGTTTCTCTGTCCCCCGTAGCTCCAGCATGTGGAGAGGAAAATATGACGTGGCTCACCATCTGATAGTTGCTGATCTTCCTACTCCCCATAAAGTTATTCTAATTTCTGTGGAGCTTTTTTATAGATTAATGTATTATATGAGAACAACAATGTAAAAAAACCCAAAGCCCTTAATTCAATTTAATAAATATATCTTCAGCGCCTGCTCTGTGCCATATGCACTGTGCTAGGTTCTGCAGATACAGTAGCGAATGGGACAGATACCAGCACTGCTCTCCCTGGGCCTCAAAACCAGCAGAAAGAACGTGATGAAAGGGGATATGCAAAATGCTAAAAGGGCTGGAGGCAGAGGAAGGGAATCCCGGCATCTGGGGCGTCCAGCACATTCCTGTGAAGTTATCAGAATACCTTAGAAACATGCCTTCTTAACTCAAAGAATAAGACCTGAAATGTGAGTTTCTCCTTTAAGGATGATAAACAGCTTCTAAGGAATATAGAGCTTCCTAGCAAGAGTGAAATTGAGAAGGAAAAGTTTCAAAGTGTACACATTTCCCTGCTTTCTCTGGATAAGAAGCTGGTGTTCTCAAAGTGACTTTTTTCTTTAAGAATAGAAGAATTTTTTTCTCTTCGTGGATAGTGGCAGTGATTCTTTGGCTTTCCGATGTTTTCAAATACTTTGAAACTTTGTTCAAATAATTACCTAAGTGACAAAAAATGGTTAGTGAGAAATTTAATGTTTTAAAATTGTATCTGCTATAAAAGATTCAGTGATAACTGTACTAAACTTTTTAAAAAGAGCATTGTGTTCAGTACATTTAAAAATTTGATGTGTCTTAATGGAAATAAGACTGATTTAAGATTTGTATTTCTTTACAGTAGACATAAAAATAATGTTGATGATTTTTATGAATCTTAAACACTGGTTGTTGAGGTATGATTGACATACAAAAACCTGTACATATTTAATGTATACAACTTGATGGGTTGAATTTGAGTTTTCACAAGTGGAGATTATAGGTATAAATTGATTTAAACAAAAATACTGCTACTCATCATTTGTTCTGTTTATAAGAAATGTCTTCCCAGAGGCTCATTCCTGTCCTGTGTTCTGTCTGTGTTCTGCAAAGGCTTTTTCTTATAAAAGGACTAATGATAATATGTGTGGAATTGTCAAAGCTGGTTCAGGAGTCTTTAGAAATAAGATATTTTCCCAAACTTTATATCTCTAATCCTTTACCTAAGTATTAATTGCATATTCATGGTCTTTTCCAAACTATCTATCATGCTTAGTTTTTGTCTAGTATTTTTTTGTAGCGTAACTTTTTCATGTATCTAGCCTTCATGTCTCTTACTTGGGCATATAATTTTTCGATATGAGATAGGGAACCATGATCTACTGAGTCATTTCCTAGTGTTAAACATTTCAGGTTGTTTCTAGCATTTTATTAGAACAATGCTGATGCGAGCGTCTTGACACAGTGTTTTTGTTCTTTTGATTGTTGCCTTAGGATAGATTTCCAGGAGTCACGCTGTTAGGTCAAAGAGTATGAATGCTTTTATGACTGATAATTCTGCTGGATTGTTTGAAAGAAGAGGTGAACCAGTTCACAATGACCTTAACTGTACTGTAGTGTTCTTGCCTTCTCTAGTCTTTTGCTAGTATTTTTGTTATATTTGTTTTTGCTCTATGAGCAAGAACAAAAGGGCCCTTTATTATTGTATTTCATTTTGCATTTCTTTTCATTCTTACAAAGTGGAAACTTCCCCCCACCCCCAAATGTTGATTTACATGTGTGTATACTGCCCACGTCTCAAGTCTCCACTAGCACTTAAACATGGGAAGGGAGTGGTCTACCAACCCAAAGTCTGTTACCTAAATGGTCTAAACCAGGGGTCAGTAAACTTTTTATGTAAAAGGCCAGATAGTAAGTATTTTCAACTTTGGGGCCATATGGTCTTGGATGCAGCCACTCACCTCTGCCATTGTAGTGTAAAAGCAGCCATAGGCAAATATGTAAATGAACGAGCATGGCTGTGTTCCCATAAACCTTTATTTATGGGCACTGACATGTGAATTTCATTGATTTTCAAGCATCGTGAAATATTATTCTTCTTTTGATTTTTTTCAACATTTGAAAATGTAAAAATCATTCTTAGTTTGAGGGCTGACCAAAAACAGTCAGGGGAATCCTGTTTTGCCTCGGGGTTGCCACAGCTTGCTAAACCCTGGCTAGACAGAAGCAGCACAGGCTGAATGAGGAGCATGGCTGAGGCAATGAGGCTGTTCTCCTCCTGGGGGGGTTCAAGGACATCTTCCCAGTTGTCTACTTGCCTGCCTAAATATCCTATTTAGCGACAGAGTAAGGCCAGTAGGGCTTTCAGAAGCCATTTGACCCAACCTCTGCGTTTCTCAGCTGAGGAAGCAGAGGGCTCAGAGCTGAAGTGGCTTATGGTCAGGGGGTGGTCAGAACAGGCCCAGGCCACTCTTCTCACATAGTTTCTAGTCTTCTGCTGGAACATGTGGCCCTGGCTCCACACAGCTCATCATTCCAATCACTCTCTGGAATGTAACCCTTAAAACACACATTTGACGAGTGTTAAACTTGTCAAATGCTCTACCTTTCAGATCTGTACCTTTTATTGAATGTAAATTACACCTCAATTTAAAAAACCCCACATTTTATCTGGGAACCTAGATGGTAGGACTTGTCTCCTTATAGTGACACCATTACTTGGTTGATTAACTCGTTACATGACTCTTGCAAAGCAGGGAGAGATGGCACAGAGCAGTTATGTATTAAATGGGGTGCTTTGAAGAGTGAGAAATCTAGAATGAGGGATGACTAGAGATGGAGTGGATCAGGCTTAGGTGACAGGGGAGTCAGGGAGAGAACTGAGGAACTTTGTTATTAGAGGGTTTTAAGACTCTAAAAATAAACTTTATCATTTTGCTTGGGGCTTTCAACTGAGTGTGAGAGATGGGAACATCATAAAGTGCAAAGCAATTCAGACCAGGTTCTGAGCTCATTCAGGGGACAGCTGACAACTTGTTTGATAGTGTTTCCAAAATAAGACAAGCCCCAGGCTTAATTTTTTTGGTCAGGTCCCAGACATGTTGCCAAGATATCTGGGAAGGGAAGCAAGCCTTTCTTTATGCTGAGTCTGGTTTTCAAACCAAACTGCTGCCTACCAGAAAGAACATGTTTTTCAGGCCGTTCATGTCACGTGTTTGAACACTGCACAATCTGGTGTATACGCGCTGCTAGGAACGCTCAGTTTAAAGCAGTAAACCCGGTTTAAAGCAGTCTTGAATTCTATATGCAATATGTGTAACTCTGCTCTCTAAAGCAGCACCCAAACGGGTAGGGAGCCCTTGCCTTTAGAAACAGCAATGCACAGAGGTGGAGGGGTGCAGAGGAGGCCAAGCACTCTGGGAGGCATAGGAGGGACAGGGCCACCCCATGAGCCCAGTGCGGGGCTGTGGGGTCATTAAAAGAGAGTGGATGCCAGTTTGCCCTCTATGGGTGTCCAGTCCAGTGGAGAATGCAGCAGGACGTGTGAGAAGGAATCAGGAGCCCACTGCAGTGCAGTGTACACAACAGTGCAGGAGACCAGGTCCTGGTGATTTCCTGTCAGAGTTCCCAGAAGATGACCTTCATCCTCAGGGCAGACAACACGGGACGGTGAGACTTGATGCAGGCAGGTGTCAGCTGGCAGAGGAGGCCAGGGAGAGTGCCTCAGGGTGATGCTGCAGGGAATGTGGCCGAGCCCAGGGTGCAGGAGGCCAGCGCCGGCGGCTGGACAGGCAGCTGGAAATTGAATGCTTTAGAAAAAGACAATTCCTTTCGGGCACCTTCTCTGCATTTTCTCATAATAGTAAGAAAGACTTGACTAAAATGCTTGGTTCTGCCTTACTGTAAGAGAAAAAGGTTTTTGTTCTGAGAAAACAGAGGCAAGAGGCCAATGAGGAGGTATTGAGTGAGTCCTGGTGTTAAGGATCTGGGTCAAATTCATGGCATTGGAAATGCAGAGTGGTTCAATCTCCACTTTGAAAGAACTGACAGAAATGAGGATATGGGGGAACAAATTTTCACAGGCTAGAAAAATTGCTTTTGTTTTCTTATCGCTTATGAAAGCATTGGTAGGGAAAAACTCCTTCTAGTTCCTGGGGTGACTAGATTTTTAGGAAGTTTAAGAAAAAACCATGCCACACAAAAAGGCTTGGCTGGGTTAATGAGGTGATTTACAAAATAGTTTAAAAGAGGTCGCCAGGGATTTAGGATGCTGAAAGTCCAAGCCATGGTAATTTGTCATGCTGAGACACAAATTTGAAAGGAGTGTGAGGGGCTTCGTGAGAGGGGCGTGCCAGCTGGCCAGCCTCCCTGCCTCCCTACGGATGGTCCATGCTGCAGGGCGCCTCTCTCCCCTGCTTCTTGCCTTTTTTGTTGGGGAAAACACTTGCTAAAGTGTTTCTGTTAAAATGGGGGCTCGCAGGTCTGGGACACAGCTCCTTTAGTCATAACAACAGATGGCATTTATGTCCCCTTACTGGACCCGCACTGAATACTTCACCCATGGGAGCTAGTGGAGTGGGTAACAGCCCAGCCCCTGGAGCCACACTGCCCCATCAGAGGCCCCTCCAGCCTCAGCTCTCCGTCACTGGCTGTGTAGCTCCTTACCCGCACTATGCCTCAGTTTCTGCATCTGTAAAACGGACGTCAGAATAGCTATTGCCTTGTGGGGTTCTTGTGAGAGTTAAATCGATTATACGTGTGGGTCCTTAGAATAGTACCAGGCACAGGCACTATTCAAGGTGGCTGTGAGGATCATAAATGTGAAGGGTTTATTGTATCCACCTGTGATTCTCTCAAAGCTCAGTGTAAACTTCAGTCAGTGACCTAGTATTAAGAATGTGGTCCCACTGGGGCAGCAGGAGGGCAGCCTGAAGAGAGGGGGTCAGGCAGCCCCTTTGTCTTGCAGGTTCTGGTGTCTTTGCTGCCCACCTACTAATATGGACTAGCAGAAGAATACAGAAAATCTAAGAAAAGAGATGTTGAAAATGGGATAAGAATACTAAATGGGGGAAAAAAAGAGATACAAGCAATGAAAAAGAATGTAACATTGCAATGTAGAGTTAAAGGCAAAGATTAGCATTTTTAAACTAGAAAATTGTCATTTTTATAATTGAGATAAAAGCAGATCATGGAAAAATTAGATGAGGGAAAGGGAAGGAGTTTAGATACTTAAAAGAAATGAGACGTTTTATAAAAATTAAAAGAATGACATACTAAAATCCAAAAGTAATAAACAAAGGAGAAAGACAGTGGCTAGCCTTGACTGTGCACTTTCTAAGCACCAGTGATTAAGACAATCTGTGCATCATTTCAGTTATTTCTCTCAGCACCCCTGGACCCAGCCGCATTTTGCATGAGAGAAAGGAATCCCAGCAAGATTAAGTCACTTGTTAGAAAGTCACTGAGCTGATTTCAGAGCCTGAACTCTTGACCACTGCACTATACTGAATGGCTGGACCTTAATCACAGAGGGGATGGAAAAACCCAATCAGCTCCCAGAGCTGAGAGCTACCGCGTGCTGAGAGCCCTGAGACAGGGTTCCGCATGTTTCAGGAGGAGTGTCTTGTGGGAGGAGAGCAGGGGGCCTAGAAAGTGAAGACCCACCCCTGCTTCTGAAAGCCAGTCTGAAACCATGTGCTTGACTCAAGGGATGCAAGCGATAAAGTTACAAGAAAAAGCAGTTGAAAGATCTGGACTTAACTTTAAGAGGATTCTGATTCCCCTTTGACCTCTGACTTTGATCTTTTCCTCCTATAGTCCAAAATGTCTTCTCTGCTTCCTTCATTACAACAGATGACTTAGCAAATCCAATCTGAGAGCCTACCAACATTAACAGAGATGGTGAGGAAAATGGCAAAAATCTCCAAATTAGGATATAAGGAATTATATCTTGGAGTCTTCCGGACTTGCAGGATATTGTGCACACTTTTGAAACTGCATGGCCTGTGCCTGCTGCCTGGCTTAAGGCAAACTCTGTGTTTGCTAAGATATCTCAGAGGTGACAGGAAGAACAGGGAGCTGTGAAGACTCTGGAGCCAGACTGCCCGGCTTTAAATTCTGCTACATCATTTAGTGGATGTGTGGCTTGGGCAAGTTGCTTCACCTCTCTGCCTCAGCTTCCTCATCCTGTGAAATGGGGATTATGAGAGTCTCTACTTCTTAGGGTTGTTGTGAAGGTTAAATAAGTCAAAATATGTGAAGCACTTAGAACAATAAGTAAACCATGTGATTGCTGTTGTTATCTCTAGACTATGAAATCCCAGTAGAAAGAATGGAAGCTGGAACATAAGCTCTACAAGATAACAGACAAGATAGGGACCTCTTCCCTCAATTCTTGATACCAGTGTCTAGTGCATAAGCAGGTACTCAATAATATTTGTTTGTGAAGTACTCTCTCTCTATATATATATAATATATATATAAAATGTATATGGTGTATGATGAAGCATGTTTTCAGAACTTTGGAAATGTTTTGTGCACTCAAAATCTTTCTTGATCACTTTCAAATCTGTCAAGAATGAATTTAAAAATTAATCCACTGCCATATCAGATAGAGAAGATGTGGGAGATATATATATATATACAATGGAATACTACTCAGCCATAAGAAAAAGACAAAATTGTCCCATTTGCAACAACAGGGATGGACCTTGAGGGTATGATGTTAAGCGAAATAAGCCAGATAGAGAAATACAAACACCGCATGATTTCACTCATATGTGGAAGATAAACATACACATGGGCAAAGAGAACAGACCAGTGGTTACCAGAGGGGAGGGGGATTGGGGGGGTGAGAGAAAGGGGTAAAGGGGCATGTATGTATGGTGACAGATAAAAATTAGACTACTGGTGGTGAGCACGATGCAGTCTGTACTGCATATTGCAAATAATAATGTACACCTGAAATTAAACAGTTATAAACCTTTACGATTTCAATAAAATAATTGAAGAAAAATTAATCTGCTGCCATATCCATGATAAAGGAAAAAATTGAAATTTCCCTTAAAACTGTATGTTAAAAATCAGCTCAGAATGTTACCGGTCCAGTTCTATTTGAAAACACCTTAAAAACAAAATAAAACTAAGAATGCTCATTCCAGGGCCCTGGCACCAGAGATTCTAATTTGGTTACTTTTAGGAGAGTGCCCAGGCATGTGAGGTTTTACGAAGCACCACGAGTGGCTCCCTGCGCGTTCCTGGTTAGGAACCATTGATCCACACTGTCCCCGAAAGTCCTGTAGGAGGACGATCCATGACAAGGCGAGATGCTAGATGCTGCTGAGTGTAGACTGTGTCTAGGTGCAGAATGAAAAGACTGAGCAGTAGACCCACCATGTTGTTAGGAGTAGTTCTCTGGACTGACTTATTGAGTACACGTGCCATGCGATGATCCTAGGCACAGGGGGAAATCCTCAACAACAACAAACTGACACAACCTTCCTTGCTGTCTAGTCTTTTTGGAGACTAAAATACAATAGGGCAATGGTGCGGACATCACTCAGTGTCTCAGTCCTGTAGGCAGGTGTATGAAAGGAGGGCACATCTGCTGGAGTACAAGGTGGACTTGTATAAGAGCGAGTTTCCCTTTAGGCAATGGTGATGGTTACTTGAGAATTGCTTCAGGGTTTCAAAGAAGCTATCGCTGTCCTGTACCATAAAAGAAGAAAATCTATATTACTACTCAGGGTCTAGTTCATTTTTAGGTCTCTGATAGACAGATCAAAGAGGCTTCGCCCACATATTTGCCATGGATGTGGTTCTAAAGCCAATTAGTATTAATTCTACTCTCGTATCTTTACAGGGAAACTTTATGGGGATGTTCCTTTTATAGAAGAAAGACACAGACATCGATATGAGGTATGGCTTTCACACTGAATTACTGTAGAATATAGCTGCTGAGTGCGAGGAACTTGTGATTACAAGTGGGCCTCTGGAAAAGGTGTCCAGCCCCGTGGTATCTGTCGGGCTCAGGGGAGGTGTGCCAAATTTCCCAGAGGAGGTGGGTGGGGTGGGGAGACTCTGCTCTTCTTAGCTTTCCAAAGGCAAAATCTTTAAGTATCTGCACACAGGACATATCCGAGTTCTATGTTACCCTAACTGCTGTCTCCTAGACCGACATAAGGTCGTCATCCTTATCCTTAACCACCTGCCCTTTATTTTGGCAGGTTTGGGAAAAGGGGGACTTGCATCTTCTGAAAAGGAACCAAATGGCTCTTGGGATAGAGATGTTTCTCTGAGTATCACATGATGGATTCTTGGTTTGAGAATCTCTTTGGAAGTCCACATTGAGCATGAGGCTTAGTGTCACATGATTAAGAGGAGTTATTGTTGAGATTTCTACATGAGAAGCACAGGTTCCCCAAAATACAGATTGTCTATACCAGGATTCATAGTGTATTAATTATGATGCTTTCAGCAATGAAGAACCAAAATCGCTGCTCATTATTTTAAATTCAAACCAGCCTAAACAATAAGGAAATTTGTTATTTCGGATAATAGTCCAGAGGCTGGGCAGGCTCCAGGCATGGTACAATCAGGGCTCCTGCTGTGTCTGGCATTCTCTTGGCCCTACCCTTTTTTGTGTGTGTGCCTTGCCCTCAAGCTGGTCTTCCTCATGGTTGCAAGATGGCTGCCAGCAGCAATTAAGGCAACGTGTGTCTCTCTTAGACATGGAAGTTTTTTTTCAGTTTAATTGGGTCAATTTAGATGACCTGCCCCACTGTGAACTAGTAACCATTGCCAGGGCAATACTGAGCCAGGCTTAATCCTGTGTTCTTGTATCATTCATCTGCCAGGAAGGATGAGTTTATCATGTTTGGCTTAGACCACTTAGGACCAACTTCTAGAATGGGGAGATGGAGTTCCCTGGGCCATATGTGGGTGGAATAGATACCAGATACCAGGGTCCTATTTTGAAGGAAGGCCAGTGGGAATTGATGCTGGGTAAGCTACCAACAGTGTCACTATAATCAGTGAACGTGACTTTTTTTTTTTATTGAGTTAATGATAGGTTACAATCTTGTGAAATTTCAGTTGTACATTAATGTTTGTCATTCGTGTTGTAGGTGCACCACTTCACCCTTTGTGCCCAACCCCACCCCACCTTTCCCCTGGTATCCACTAAACTGTTCTTAGTCCATAATTTTAAATTCCTCATATGAGTGAAGTCATACACAGATTATCTTTCTCTCGCTGGCTTATTTCACTTAACATAATTCTCTCAAGGTCCATACATGTTATTGCAAATGGAATGATTTTGTTCTGTTTTGCAGCTGAGTAGTATTCCATTGTGTACATGTACCACATCTTCTTTATCCATTCGAGTGAACGTGATTTTCTGAGTGTAGGCTATTTGTGGTCTTATTTCTGTTGGGAACTGGCCCAACTGGTGGGAAAAAAACTATTGAGCTACTTTGCCTAAGTGGTGGTTAGAAGGTGTAAGAACTACTATGCATACAATAGTGTGGACTTTAATTCATTCATACTTACTTTGCAACTGATATGCACTGGAGATGGAAGGGTCAAAGACAGACATGGTCTCCCTCCTGTTAGGGAGCTTATATTCTAATTGGAGAGGACGAAAAATAAGATAATAGATAAAATGATTACCTATTAAATCATATATTGGACAAGGTACTTGAATCTAGAATAGAGAATTTTTACAACTCAATAGTAAATAATGGCAAAGGATCTAAATAGTCATTTCTCCAAAGAAGAATACAAATGGCCAATCAGCAAATGAAAAGATGTTCAACATCATTTGTCATCAGGGAACCACAAAGAGATATCGCTTCACACCCACTAGGATGGCTCTAATCACAAGATGGATAATAACAAGTGTTGACAAGGATGTGGAGTAATTAGAATTCTCATACCCTGTTGGTGGGAATGTAAAGTGGTGTAGCCACTTTGGAAAATCATCTGGAAGTTCCTCAAAAGGTTAAACATAGTTACCATATGACCCATAATTCCATCCCTAGTATATACTCAAAAGAAGTGAAACCATATGTACACAAATGGTCATAGCAGCATTATTCATAATTGCCAAAAAAGTAGAAACAACCCAAATGTCTGTCCATCGACTGATGAATGAAGAAATAAAATGTGGTATATCCATACAATGGAATATTATTTGACAATGAAAAGAAATGGAATATTGATACATGCTACAACCTCGACGGATCTAGAAAACATTATGCTAAGTGAAAGAAGCCAGTCACAAAAGACTACATACTGTATGATTCCATTAACATGAAATTCCTAGAATAGGCAAATCTAAAGAGACAGAATGTGGATTAGTGGTTGTCTAGGGCTTGGGGAAGGAGTGATGATGAGGGGATTGGGGGATGTTGATTAGAGGGTATAGGGTATATTTTTGGATTGATTGTGGTGATGGTTGAAATCCTCTGTGAATATACTAAAAACCATTGAGTTGTACACTTTTAGCAGGTGAATTGTATGGTATGTGAATTATATCTCAGTAAAGCTGTTTAAAAAAAAGGAAAATAATTGCAAATTATGACAACTAGCCTAAAGTTAAAAAATAAAATAAAAGCGTATGGGGTTAAGATTGAGGACAGGTGGGACACCATTTTGGTGTTAGATGAGGAAGTGCTTTCTGTGAAGGAGAGGCTGAAAAGTTTGGGAAAAGGCTAGCGATGAAATGTGTGAGGCAAGGGGCTTGAGCCAGGTCATCAAGTTGTCATCTATAACCAATATTTTAGTAGAAAAATTGCGCCAAGCTTCTCTTTAGAGCTTTTATGTAGCTATATATGAAGAAAGCATTTGGGGTTAGTCACAAGGGAAATAAGAGAGTTTCAATCCTCAAGCAGATTTGTGATTTGGGAAGAGATAATTAATTACACATAACTCAAGGGAAGAAGCAAATATGACGACAGCTATAAATAGCTAGTCTCAAGGTTCCAAGTCGGAATATCTGTGTCACAGTCCTACTTTTTGAATCTCATTTTTGGGTGAGAGAAAGTGGGCCTGTAAGATTTAGAGGCTGTGATTAGCCTTTCCATCTCAGGTTCATCATGAGTTTAAAAATAGACTTTGGAGGTTGAATGTGGAAATTAACTGCTAGTTAGAACATCACTGAAAATCCACGCAGTTGGTGGAGGACATTTTCCTAAGCTGATATGTCTGTATTGCTCTGCTGCCCAAAGACAATTTCTTGTTTTTCCAGGTGAACCCTAGCCTGATCCACCAACTTGAGCAGAACGACTTAAGTTTTGTAGGTCAGGATGTCGATGGGGAGAGGATGGAAATCATTGAACTGGCGAGTAAGTGGGCTCTTCATTTCTGGAAATTTTCGTGATGAGTTAACGTCATTTTGTCGACTGTAGACATACAAAGATATAACTTGAGACTCATTTTGTTTGTTCTCTTTATTTTCCTCTCTCCTTTGAAATAAATATGCAGCTAAATATAAATAATATGCACTAAATATACAGTGCAAGAAAAAACAGACCGCTTATAATCCTAACCATTTTGCGGTCTGTTAGTGTGAACCTACCATAAAATGCTATATTGTTCTGAGCCTCCCAGTCCTCCCAGTAGGATGTTTCTTAACCATCCCGTTCTGGGGCTTCTCTTCTTGCTAGCCCCTAGGCTAGGTGCTCTGGGAAAGGCAGGTGGCCCCCTGATGAGTAGCACCCTGCTTTCTCCCTCCTTTGAGGAAGAGTGGCCCAGTGCCCTCCTCACTACTGGTGACTGGTGTTGCGTGTGAGACCTGGCCCCTCATTCCATGGGGCATCTGCCTTTTCCTATTGCTCCTGCTCCGTTGTCAAGCCTGAGCCAGGCGTTAAACTTGTGGACACTAATTTCTGCACTTGGAGAAGTTCTTAGTAAGACCAAACAGAGCACACAGGGATCGGACTTCTGTTGAGGAAGGCCACCAAAGAAGTTGTTTGTGTCTGGGCTGGGACACCCACAGAGCATAGGCACAAACCGTACATCTATTATTGATGAGACGGAGGGCAGTGTTCTCATTCAGAGCTGCAAAGACACAGTAAGCCCAGGCTGCCAGCTGATTCCAGCTCTTTCTCTTGACATTCTAGCCCAGGGGTGGGCAAACAAAGGCCTGTGGGCCGAATTCAGCCTGCTGACCATTTTTGTACAGCTCATGAGCTAAGAATGACTTTTCCATTTTTTTTTAACATTTTATTTTTTTCCCACTTTTTCTCCCCAAAGCCTCCCAGCACTTAGTTGTATGTTATTCATTGTGGGTCCTTCTAGTTGTGGCATGTCGGACGCTGCCTCAGCATGGCTTGATGAGCAGTGCCATGTCCGCACCCAGGATTCGAAGCAATGAAACCCTGGGCCGCCTGCAGCGGAGTGCACGAACCCAACCACTCGGCCACGGGGCCAGCCCCTGACTTTTCCATTTTTAAATGGTTAAAAAAATAAAGAAATTATAAGATTTGTGACACATGAAAATTATATGAAATTTTAGTGTCCATAAGTAAAGTTTTATTGGAGCACAATTACACTCCTTCATTTGTGTATTGTCTGTGGCTGCTTTTATGCTACAATGGCAATGATGAGTAGTTGGGAAAGAGACCTTATGGCCCCCAAAGCCTAACATTATTTACTACTTGGCCCTTTAGAGAAATGTTTGCCAAGCCCTGTTCTAGACCCACACACACGCGCTTCATTTAACTAACTTGAACTCAACATTGTCAGGTGCCTGCTTGACTTGTTTGTCTATATGGATATTCTCCTAGCACTTCCAACTCAACTTATTTAAAACTAAATTTACATGATCTCCAAAGTGGTTCTTCCTCCTGACGGTTCCTGTTGTCATCCATCTCCTTGTCCAGGGTTTCTTGCCCTCACCACCACTGACATTTGGAGGGGGATCATTCTTTGTGGTGGGGGCTGTCCTGTGCACTGTAGGAGGTTTGGCAGCATCCCCGGTCTCTACCCACTTGATGCTAGTAGCACCCCCCACCCGAGTTGCAACACCCCAGAACATCTCCAGACATTGCCAAATGTCCCTGAGGGGCACATTTGCCCCTGGTTGGGAACCACTGTCCTAGACTATCAGCCTTGAAATTGGACTTATTTAGCTCTTCTTCCCCATCATACCCCCAACTTGTAATCAGTTGTCAAGTCCTGTAAATTCCGTCTCTGGAAAGATAGGCCAGCTTTGGGATTGCATTCCCATTCCTGTCACCCTGGTCCCCGCGCATAGCGACTCCAACCCAGCCTAGTTCTCGAGCTCCTTTCTGCCTGCAGGCTCTCCCCTCTCCAGTTCCTGCTGACGATGACAGGGCTCTGATTGTACAGTCCATGTGACACTAATTTGTTGGATAAAGCACTCCCATTGAATGCTTAGTGTGTACAGGAAACTCTAAAAATGGTAGTATAATTTTCCAGCACCTGCCTTTTCAACCTGTATGCTTTAGGCTCCAGATAACCTGGACTACTTACTTTTCTAACTTTCCTACCTCTTTTTTTCATCTTAGCCCATGTCTATTCTCTACTTCAGATTCCCTTTCTCTGTCCTTTTCCCTTTCTGTCTCTAATCTGTTCAGGCACTTCAGGAGTCCTGAGCAGGGAGGAGAACTGAAGTTGGAAAAGGCTTCTTTGAATACAGTAACATGTTACCTGGATCCTGAAAGAAGGGAAGCAATGGACACTGAGTGTGCATTCACTAGTCCCTTGCTAGGGACTCCACGTGTCTTATGTAACTCACAAGGCAGGTGATATTATTCCAACTTTACAGAGGAGACTAGAGTGTAGAGAGGTTGAGTAACCCACCCAGGGCCATCCAGTTAGTCACCGGCAGGGCTGGAGCCAAGCCAGGTCATCACCTCCTTCTGCCACCACCCCTGTGCGATGTTATTGTTCCTATTGTTTCCACTGGACATTCCGCCTAAGATTATTAATTGTGCCTCAAGTTTTGAATTAGAATATGAAAATGTATTTCCTATAGTCTTTCTGATGGAAATGCTCATCATTTCGAATTTTTATAGTGTGGAGCACTGCTTGGTGTCGAAGTCTCAAGTCTTTCTGGCATGTGAGAGGGCAGAGAATTTCTTAAGCAGATTACTATCTGTTTACTTTGTTCAAGTACCGATTCTCTTCTAATTCTCCTGGCTCTCATTATTGTCAGCAAATACTTAGAAGCCTCTTTCATCTCAAGCACTTAGATTCCCATTGACACTTTCAAATTTCACGTGGGTTGTAAAGGAAATGAGAGCTCCTGTAAAACCTTGCGATTTTTAAAAGCTGACTGCAAGGGAATTCATTTTATTAAGGACAATTCCCCAGAAGATTTTGATCTTAGCTACCCCTTAGAAGCATACCCACAAATCTCTACGTTGCTAAAGGAGTTCTAAAAGGAACAACAAAACTTGAGATTAGTATAACGCCAGAATTTGGTTCAAAGCAATTAAGAGCATTATTTCAAAGATACTTTGTCTGACTAATGGAATATCATCAAAATAAAAACATTTTAGTCTCTTTCCTCATATTGGCATAGGGAAGTTTTTTGATAAAGTGATTTGGAGCAATGGTCCATTATTCAAATATTCTGTCCCTGGCTATGACATGATCCATTGCTCAGCTTCTGTTTGTAGTGGTACAAAAGCACAATTACTGTCTGCTTCTTTCAAAGACATCCCTAGATGCTGTGCTGCGTAAGATTCATTGCATCCTAAATTTAAAGCTACATTACTTAGTTTCTTTTCTAAGTGTGGATGATATCTCTTCTTTTCTTGAGGGGATATGTTCCTGGGAGAAGTTGGCATTCCCTTCGTCAAGCTTTCATATCCGAGTGCCCCTCTAATTCAAGAAGGCTTCTTCCCAGATGTGATGTAGAGGATTTCTACACTGGGTTTTTCTGGACTCAGCTGTCCAATAGAGCATGCTGGCATGACAGAGCTATTCTGTCCTATTCAATATGGTAGCCACTAGCTATTTGTGGCTATTAAGCACTTGAAACGTGCTCAATTAATTTGAAAGAATTTAAATAGCCACATGTGGCTAGGGGCTATCATTTCGTGTAGCAAAACTTTAAATGATAACCTTAGGAGAGTGGATATTTCTGTTCAGTCATCATTTCCTCCCTACTGTAGCATTAGCCTTGGGTCTCCAATGGTAAGTGATGGGGATTTGTGATTTTGAATTCCATACTTGATTTTTAGATCATTTGATAAAGCGTCTCATTGAAAGGTTTAAAGTTATATTTACTTCTCTCTATAAAACTTACATTTTGTCATCTTCAGATTGATATATATATCAATTAAAATGATTTCAAAATAGAGAATATGGCACATTGACTATGCTCTGTACTGTAGTAATTATGGGATTAGAGAGTTGCCCAATATCTGAGTAGGAGTTGCTTCCTAATCTGGAAATAAACGTAGTTTTTGAGATTGGGAGAAGGAATGTGTAATCCTAGAAAATTTCTACCCAGATTTGGAAATGTTGTCCTTTTAGTTTTTAGCATTCCAAAACAGGAGATTACAGATACCAGGGAAAAGCTACTTTTCTGTTCCTATTAAATGTAGGAGAACTGGAATTGCTCATATAGGGGCTTCTTTCAACCCTCACTATGAAAATAGCTTAATTTTTCCTCCTGATAATCTAAGTAGTATGTGCTCATTGTAAAAGTTCACATGATGCAGAAAAGTGTAAGGAAAAAAAGAAAAATATCTTGAACTCTCACCACCGTGAGCCATAACCACCATTAATATGTTGAAAGGCCATCCTTTTATCACTCAAAGACTCTTCATCACAAAGGATAAGTTGGCGTAGGCTGAAATATGTGTGCCGGTTCAGTTTCATGGTACTATCTAGGATTAATATCCAATTTAAAGCTGTGACTAGAAAGGCAGCTTACTTGCTGCATTCCCAAAGGTACCCTTCCCTTGGGAAAGGAGAAGACCTTGTGAGAAATGGCCTGAAGCCATCTAAGAGAAGAATGATCTCCTGTCAGCCTAAAGTGTGAGGGATACCAAGGACCTTCAAATTCTGGGAAAGCAGAATTCATCTTGCTTTTCAAAAATTTTTCCTTAACTTGGCTAACACCTTCCACAAATAAAATGCCCAATCTCTTAATAAGTGAGATGTGTTTTGCAATTTGAAATTCTGCTGCGAAGATGGATCATGAAAGTAACTGGCTATGATGATAACAAGTTAAGTAATCATCTTACCATTTAATGAGTTTTCTTATTCAAAGGTAAGAAGACCTTTCAAGCAGTTCTTATGTTTGTCTGCTTCAATTGCATCGTGATTGTTCTCATTTCAGATCATCCCTATTTTGTTGGTGTCCAATTCCATCCCGAGTTTTCTTCTAGGCCAATGAAGCCTTCCCCTCCATACCTGGGACTGTTACTTGCAGCAACTGGGAACCTGAATGCCTACTTGCAACAGGGATGCAAGCTGTCTTCCAGGTAATTAGCTTACTGCTCTTAGCAACAACCCAAGATGCAGTTATCAACATCTTAAGTTTCTCATAAAGTTTAATATCATTATAGGATTTTTTAAAGTGAAGAATGATTTTTTTCCCCTCTTAGCAAGCATAATTTTTTCTCTTAGTGAAAATGATTTAATCGTATCTACAACTGTAACATGTCAGCTTTCCAAATCATGCTGATGGCTGGGCATTATTTTAGAAATTTTTGTCATTTTGGTAAGTGAAAAATGGGATTTTCTTTTGTTGACTCTTTGATTAGTAAATATATATGAATATTTTATATGTTTATTGGCTCTTTGTTTTATGAATAGCCTGTGCATATCCTTTGCCCTATTTTTCCTTTTGCTATTATATCCTGTTTCTTAATGATTGGTAAGCTCTTCAGATATAAAGGATGTTAATCCTTTGTTAGATTGCAAATATTTTTTCAAAGTGATTTTGTTTTTCTTCTGAGTTGTTAATGGTAGGTTTTATTTTCCCTAAAGAGTTTAAAATAAGGACTTTATGTAGTCCTTGTTTATGTATTTTTTAAATTTATGTAGTCTTTCATAAATATATATATCTTTTATGGACAGTCCATAAATCTATCTTTTATGGATTCTGCCTTTAGTATCATGCCTAAAGTCTTTGCCTATCAAAAGATGATAGAAATAATAACCCATTTGTTTTTCACTAGCACTTTTATGGTTTCAATTTCATAGTTGAAATCTGTACTCTATATGGGCTTTATTGTTGGTGTAGTGTGTGAGGTAGGGATCTGGCTCTCCCTCACCCCATTTGTTAGTAAGTTGAGTAATTTTGATTTGTTCCAGGGATTTCTATTTTGTTCCATTGATGATTTCCTCTCTTATTTCTGAACCCTTATCACCCTTTTCATTATCATAGCATTATGGTAAATCAAGTCCTTATCTACCCAATCCCATTATTATTTAACACTTTTAAAAATGTGTTCTAGATGAATTATACAATGATTTTTTAAAAATCAAGTTCGAATAAAAAATCCCTGAGGGATTTTCATTAAATATTTTTTACATTTAAATACTAGTTTGGGGAGAATTTATATCTTTACTTCTTCTCATCCAAGAATAGTGTGTGTAATAACTTTAAAAGTGGGAGGAACCAGCCAGAATCATGGACATAGGTAGGGGTTATTACCACAATAACTAGATATATGTTGTTTAGAAGATTACCATGATGGACGCTCATCCTAGCAGATAATTCTTGCGATATTGCAATTAAGGACTGCCAGGATCAGTACATGGTGTGTTTGTGTATGCTTGTGTTAACAAGCCTGCTTGTTTGCAACATTACTTGCTAGGAGAAGCTCAAGGCTTTCTAGCATTTCCTTTAATCTTGCGTACATATGGGAATAGCTTTACATATTTTGCACGTCGGGCGTCTTACTGAATTAATGATCACTCCTTGCATTCTTGAACCAGTGCACTGGTTTTCACACTGTGCCTTGCGGAGCTGAGCTTCCTGAGGAGTGGGCTGGAGGGGCTCCAGGCTCTTCCCTGCTTCACCTGAGCAGCTCCAACACTTCTGGCTCATGTGGGGTGATTCTGCATGAGGTTTCCTATGAAAATGAGCTTCCTGTGTTCTGAGGCTGCATGGCTTACACAGCAGATGGGAAATTCTAGTGTGGTCCCATGTTGGATGTGTGCTGTGACCCTTCTCAGCCACTTTATCGTCTCCATTATTTCAGGTGTTCACACATGAAAGGAGGGTGACAGTGGAGCAAGTTAGATGGCTGGGAGAAATAACTCATGCATAATAATTCACACCTAACTATCTGGTTGTTTGCAAACATCAACTAATATACAGATGGTGTCTGGTTTATGTGGCCTGCCCACCTCTGTGCTGAATGGCCTGCTGATTCCTGCATGGGGCTGGTAGTCTCTGGGTAAAGCTCACAGGTAGTTTCTGAGAAAAGTGACTGCTTGCTAGTGACTCCTGAGCAAGACACAGTGTGTCTTGGAGAGAAGGAAAGACCTTTTAACAAAACTCTGATGTTGGTATTGGAATTGCAGCTGACTAGCAGGCTTCCGCTGTGGTCAAAGAATTCCTATGTATTCCTTAAGAGCAACCAGCATCTTATTCATCTTTATCTCCCCAGCTCCCTAGCACACGGGGCTTGTTTATTACCCATTAAAGTAATAAATGTAGGTAGCATGGGAGGATGGACATAGTTTAGTTTAATCTTGACACCTTGTAGCGGGTTTTCCAACTAAGAATGGTGACCCTGTATTAATCTGGTGACAGACACCAGGATTCCAGAGGAACCTTGCATTTCACCTCCTCCCTGCCTGGCTTCATGGCGTTAGTGAGCACTGAAAAGCAAAGCATGACTGCTTTGATGGCCGGGCTCTAATGTGGGCTGAATTGGGACCGTATTTCTGTCAAACAAGATTACTATCTGCAATCAACCCTAAACAAATGTGACAAGGAATATGAACACTAGAATAATGACTTCCTCTCCCAGAAATTGGCTGGTGATAGTTAACTGTATGGCACATGTGCAGCTGATGTCTTTAAAGCCCAGAATGTAAAAAATCCTTGGCCTTGAGCAAGTGCACCTGAGCTGTAACCCCTGCATTCTGCCCTGTGGAGAACATTTATCTTTTAGTGCCTGGGAAGTTGCAGTAAGAATATTATTTTGGGATCTGGAGCTGATGAGTTAAATTCCTAGCTACCTCGCTCTCTACAGAATGGCAGGAATTATGAAGACCAGTTCCACCGGGTTTTAGACTTGTGGTCAGTTCAAGATGCACAATAGATTTAGGATAGTATTTTTTAGGCTTTTATAAGCTACTCAAAAGTACTTGCAAAATCAAACTAAGAGTCTTGGTTTTGGAGGTCCCCCAAGATCACCTACACGTATTCAATGATTCACTAAAAGAAATCAGAATATAGTTGTACCCACGGCTAAAATTTATCACAGTGACAGAGTAAGCATACACAGCTGGATTGGTAAGGGGAAGAGGGATAAGAGGCGTCTGGTGAAATCTATTTGCAGGTTTCCTATGCTCCGTCTCTCCTGTGAGAAGTCACACGGAGCTCACCCTCCCTCCAGCAGTGAAAACGCAGCAACACGTCTGTGATGTGTATGCCTAGAGAAGCCCATTGGAGACTCAGAATTTAGGGTTTTTATTGGGGGCTGGTCACATAGGCATTCTCTACCTAGCAACCATCCAAATTCCAGACTCCCAGGAGGAAAGCAAGTGTTCGTTATAAATCACGTTGTGTGTACAAACAGCCTAGGCCCAGCAAAATGACCTTATCAGTTAGTAATGGAGAAAACGTTCTGAAAGCCAAGTTCCCTGCCAGCAGCCCCTTCCAAAGATAGCAGGCCTGCTGTGTTAACTCTTTTGCACGAGTCTAATAAACCATTTTTTAGAATAAATAAATATAGTTATGGCCCATTAAATAAATCTTTGTAATTCTTTGCTGATATCTCTCCCCTGGTATCTAAAGATAATTTGTCCCATGTATAAAAGTCAACCACAAATTTGCATGGTCTTGCTGGCATATAATGGAATGAGACTGCTTCGTGTAATTGTGAGAAAAAAATTTTGAGACTTATTCTAAATAGAATATACAAAGGTGCTTGTAATTGTGACAAAGCACATGATCTCTGTCCAGACTTCCATTTTTAAGGCACCTGGAAACAGAAGAGGGCTCAAAGTCTAAAGTTCCTAAGCTGTTTTTCAGCACGTGCATCTCCATGACTGCCTTCAAGGCTTGTAGGTGCGCTCACTATGTACCAAGTTTAGGAGTAATTTCCAGTCTTTATGATGCTGGCATTCATCATGCCCATTTGTCAGGTCAGAGTAAAAC
Organism: Equus asinus; assembly: GCF_041296235.1. NCBI lineage: Eukaryota > Metazoa > Chordata > Mammalia > Perissodactyla > Equidae > Equus > Equus asinus. The sequence goes on along the minus strand of NC_091820.1, from coordinate 12,650,475 downwards.
TCTCTTGCTTAGACAGTGCTCAGTTCTCTGTTGGAAAGCAAGAACTTACATGGGGTTCAGTCAGCAGGGAAACATGTTTTTAAAGTATAGAACTGGAATCTTAAGACATTTGAGCAGCGTTTTATCCTAGCTTTTAGGTTCTTGGATTCCACGTCTCCACCCAATCTCTATCTCTTGTGCAGAAAAATCATCTTTTTGTGGCAAAACAGGAGGCAGGCTGGTACAGAAACAACAAGAGGGAAGTTACTGGGTGATTCACTGTTTTTGCTGGACTGTTTCAGACCAAATTCAAAAGTTGAAACTACTTTATAATCAGAGGGTCCTTACAGGAAAAACATACCCGGAGCCGTTTCCTTCCATTTCCTGATCCCTTTAGAGCTCCTAGGACATAACTCCATTCTCTCCTTCGTGCTTACTCTTCCCCCTCCCTTTTTATTTTTGAATCCTGGCAGCAGTCAGGGAGAGAAAGCGCCCATTCATTCACCGTCGTCTTTGGTCTTTCTTCGGCAACTATTGGTGTTTTCCTTTTAAGTGACATCCTGGGCTTCCAGCCTGGGAAGATTTTGTTTTCTGTTGACTTCTAGATGCAGCATTTTAGAAAATTTGGAAAATACAAAAAAAGGACCCATAAATTCTCCAGCCTAACGCAGTCACCGTGCTCATATTTGAGTATTTCCTTCGTCTTTATTCTGTATCCATATATGACACTTTTCATGGTTGTAATTATAATAGTGAGTGTGTCTGTGTATATATGTATTTTTTTCTCCAACTCTTTTATTTTGGAAACTTTCAAGCCTACAGAAAAGATGAAAGAATAGTACAGTGAATTTTTGTATACCTTTCACCTAGATTCATCCATTGTTTCCATTTTATCACATTTGCTTCTCTCTCTGTATAAACTTATTTCTGAACCACATATAAGTAAGTTGCAAAACATCATAGCACTTCACCCCTAAATGCTTCATCACCCGTTTCCTATATCATTATCACACCTTAAGAAAATTAAGGTTAATTTAATGATATCATTTAATATCCAGTCCGTATTTAAATTTATCCCCAAATGTCTTTTTAGCTTTTTTTAAAATAAAAAATGTAGTCAATGATCCATTCAAGGTTCATTTGGTTGTGGTTCCTTAGTTTCTTTTAATCTGGATAAATCACCCTGTCTTTTTTAGTTTTTCATAACATTGATTTTTACAGAGTCCAGGCCAGTTGTCTTGTAGAAATGACCAGAATCTGATCTCATCTGATTGTTTTCTCATGATTAGAATCAGGTTAGAGATTTTTTGAAGAATAGTTCTTTGGGGCTGTGGTGCATTTTGTAAGTACACATAGGAGCCACATAGGCACATCACATTCCCTTTTTTGTCCCGCTGTGGGTGATGCTGATTAAGTTAATCACCTGGTTAGGGTCGTGACTGTCTGAATATCTCTTGTAAAGGAATATTTTCTTCCATTTTTGTTTCTAAAATACCATTCCCCACTGAGATGAACTAGGGCTCCTGGAAGAAATGGTTGATTCCGGGACTGGGGCAGGGGAAGTAGAAGGTGAGCCTGGCACATATTGCTGGACTTCTAGGAAGGAAGAGCTAAAAAACCAGGGGGGAGGTTTTGTATAAAGTCAAAGAAGTCAGCTTGAAAGGGCTCCCGCCGGCCTCATTTTGGACAATTTGAACATCAAAAAGAATAATAACAGTATTGGATTATAACACATTTACATTTTTTAAAATTCCATAATGATACTAAGAAGCTTTTTTTTAAAAAGGTCAGTTAAAAATGTAGAAGCAACCCCTGATGTAATAACTGAGTCAAATGAGGATCATTAGCGGATGCCAAAACCACTGCGTGAAAGGTTGTGGGAAACAGGATATCCACATGTTCTTAAAGCATCACCACAGATTCTTTATTAATTACAAAGCCTGTCTTTTGAGCTTAACACCTCGTATGCATTTTTCCAAGTTGCATGATGCTCATAATGTTTAATGGCTGCACACCCCAGCACTCACTCAATGCACTGCATGTATTAAAGCGTATTCTATCCCAACCACTGTGCTGGGCATGAGAGAATCAAGTGCTAGTCGATACGAACACATTCCCTGTCCTGGGGCTTCATCGGATAGTATAATGGTTCTCTACTTTTTGGGGCTGACAAATCACCTTCAGAGAACGTGATGAAAGCTCTGGACCCACTTCCTGGAAGACTGCACACACATACCAATTTGGTGTTGTTTCCTGGAGTTCACATCCTGAAGCCCCCCATCCAACGACCTTCTTCTAGGGGGCCTCAGATACAGACCCCCAGCTAAGAAACGACGGGGCCGTGTACAGCCCCAGCAGTGTGGGAAATGCTGCCTTATAGCTTGTTCTCTCTTCGATGGCCGCAGCCCAGGGCTGCCCCCAGGTTCCCAGGGTTGTGCCTAATCCAGATAAACATCTTCCTGCCAGCCGTACCACCATCCACATCATCCGCACACCTGGCTGGACTCCTACGAGTAAGCTCAGATTCCTCCTCTCTCCCTCCATCTCTCACAGTCAGCACGTCCTGGAGATTCCTGGTGTTGGAGTCCACTCGCCTTCCCCATATCTTCTTCTGCACTGCAAGGAGTGTGGTCTGGGTCTTAGCACGAGACTCTGGAGGTGGGAGCTGCTGAGTTCAAACCTAGCTCTTTCTTTCCCAGCTGGCTGTGATCTCACTCTTCTGCGCATCAGTTTCTTTATAAAAAGGGGTTGGTACTAGTACCCACTTCACATGGTAGTAATGAAGATTCAGTTTTGTATTAAATGTAAAGTCCTTAGCACAGTGCCTGGTCTATGGTAGGAAGTTAAATGGGAATTATGATGATGATGATGATGATGCTGGTATTATTATTAATTTGACCTGAGTTCCAGTCGCCTTCATCTCTTGCCTACTGCAAAGCCTCCTACCTGGTCTCTATGCCTCCAGCTTCCCTCCCTCAATCCATCTCTGGTGGCAGGGTAATCTTCCTACATTATTGTGGAGCTTAAAACTCTCAATGGCTTCCCTTGACTTACAGGATAAAATGCACACAAAGCCACACGGAACAGCTTGCAGTCCCCTGATCTCCCCAGAGGGTTTTAATGCCTTTGCCTCGGCTCACACCCCTCTCTTGGCTCTTGATACACACGCCTGAACTGCTTAGCAAGAGGGGAGTACTGATCTATATCCTGTTAGGATGCTAGTTCGCCGAATCATTACTGATGGTGGGCATCGGAGGTGGGAGTGGCCCCTCTATTGATTATAGAGTGTGCATTCCTCCCTCTAAGGCATGCTTATGCCATTGAGTGGCTCTTTCTCTTTGACAAGGAGAGTAAAATACTCTTTTTCTCCTGCGTGAATCTGATGTTCATTTTCCAGCACTGTTTTAAACTCACAATCACCTTGCTTATTTTTTTACCTTTGGGCTGTGTTGGGGAGGGGGAAAATCCCCTCTTGTGTTCTTATGAGTGGATTAATAATAAAATTGACACAAGACCAGATTAACAGGAGAAAAACCCGTTTTAATATGTGCACACAGGAGAATCATGAAAATGATGCTCGGAGAGTGAACAAAGCAGGCAGTATAGATATCTTTTACACAAAGAAATGATAAATTTGTGAGGAACAACAGGACAAAGAAACCTAGGTTTGAGGTACATAATTAGCGAGGAATTGACACAGAGCCCAGGCTTGAGGTAGTAAATTAGCAAGGTTTGTTTCTGCAGCCTTCTCGCCTGGAATCCCTCAGCTCTGGTGATAAGGACGCAGGGAGAGCGCCTTCCCCAGGGGAGAGGGATTTCCCGCTTTCAGAGGGAGCAGAGAGAGGAGGGTCTGAATGCCCTGTTTGTTTCTCAAGTAACTTTAATTCAAAATAATCAATATGCTCTTCTGGGATATTTGGGGGTGGCCTGCCCTGGGCCGCAATAGCTGCATGGTTGATGCTGCCAGGAGCCATTCTTGCAATTTATGGTGCAAATATTTTATTTCACTGGGGACAGCGGGGATGAGTAGAGCGGGTGCTGTGGATTTAATTTCTGGGTCTGCCACTTACTGGGTAATCTTTTCCAAGCCCCACTCCTAAACCTCAGGACCTTCATCCTTTAGGGATGCTGTGAGGAACGTTGAGATGGTGCTTTGTAAACTTTAAGCTGATAGAAGAATACGCTTTTCCCCCTTTATTACATTTCATGCAAAAATGAACTGGAAAAAACCAATTCTTTTTTGCTTTCTTATTAACAGTTCTTTTAAACATCTTTTAAAACAGCTCTCTCTCTGTGATTGTTTGACTCCAGCTCCATACCTTGAGACTTTTTCTGGTAAAGTACAGCTAGTAAACCACATTTGAATATATCTTCCCTAGAGGATTAAATGTTGGTCACAAGGTGCTCTTTATTGATCGTCGCAGTTCACTGCGGTGCTGATGACGTGGTTCCGGCCAGGAACAGAGTTAATAGTAATATAGATTATTGTGCTTTTAATGCCCTGCTGGGGTTGTAATTCTACTGTTTAGTATTCAATGCAAAATTCATTCAAAGCATACTAAATTTTTTCCCATTGCTCTTATATTTTACGGCTTCCAGGGGCCCTTTGAGAAGGAAGTAAGTACAGTGGTAAAAATGCTTTGGGGAAAACTGTGTGCATGGCAACCTGTTTTAAAACATGCTTTTTCCACATGAAATGGATTTTGACATAAAGTATTGTAGGAACTCGTGCATGCTGGGAATCCTAAGTATGCCGTTAAAAAAAAATTTAATTCCAACCACCTCTTTCTGTTAATGGAGAAGAAATGGTTTAACAGCTGTCCCTGGGGCAGCATAAAAGGTGGGCTATATGAGGCATTGCTGTACCCTTACCCTGGAGCCTTGGAATATATGTTGTCTTATATTGGGAATTTATTAGGAACTAGAAGTCTTTGACAAACAAACTTGACTATGATGAAAGGCGCCTTTTGTTTGTCAAAGAGCCACGTGTAGACTGTTGCTGTCAAGTGTTGCAAGTCAAGCCAGGGTTGTAAGGAAAGCGATTCTCACGCGTTGCTGCTGCTGATTTGGGTTTTGTCTTGTAAGTAGTACAGTAAAAAATGTTTTTAAAGGATGCTTCCATTATTTGGGGGGCACATGCATGCACGAGAGAGATTTGCTGTGATTTTAATTAACTGTAGATATCCAGACCTTAAAAAAAACCCCTTTTTAGAAAGTAACAAGGAGGACTGTTGCATGGTGATGATGGTTTGCTTTTTTAAATCATTATTCATTTGTTTTTAAATCAGTGCTATCCAGTAGAACTTTCTGCAGTGTAGAAATGTCCTATAAGATGCACCATCCAATATGACAGTCACCAACTACACATGGCTATTGAGCACTTGAAGTGTGGCTCCATGTGTTCGAATGAGGAATGAAATTTTCAATTTTGTTTGATTTTAATTGATTTAAATTTAGATAGCCACTGTGGCTTGTGGCTACCATACTGGGCAGTCCAAGTTTAAAACTTTCCCCTCCTCAAATATAACAAGACACACATGAATGGGTCTGTATTCTGTGGCATTTCATAAAGTTTAACATGCAAGACCCTAATATCTAATAACTGTCCCCATAGAGAAACGTGTATGCCCACGTGCACACGTGTATGCATGCACATGTGTATGTGTGTGTGTACAGAAAAGATTATTTAAAAAGACAGGTTAGTCTTAAGATAGAGCTGAGATGTCTCAAATTAAGTGACGATATACCCAGATAAGTATACCTTATGACTTTTAAGTCTGTTCTGTGTGAAACAAAAATGAACCCCTAAGTCATATGCGGCACAGAATAGCGTCCACATTTTCCTGAATGTGCAGGAGCCACTGCTGTTCTGCATGCAGATAATGATCCACATTTGAGTCTAGCAGCTGTTTTTTGCCGGCACACGAATGTCGTAAAATCAGCAAGTTTAGCAGCAATGTCTATTTTGATAATTCTGTTCCTGAGTGTCATGGTTTATTTACTTGTCCTACCACCAGCCCCTGACACATATGAAAGAAAATTAGTGAACTCAGTCATTTGCCTTGGAGGTGAGTAAACTCAGGCCAAACCTCACTTTGTTAGAGTCAGCCTGTGCCATTTTGATGTGTTGGCAGAATTTGAGGCAGATAGCCATCAGACAGGAAATGAGAGCCATTAGGTTAGAAATAGACCCACTCAAGTCAACTTGCTAATGGGGGTAAGGAATTTCTCCTGGTACAGGAAACAATTCTGAAAATCATGCACTTGGCGGTTTTCATGGCTTCTCTGTATAGTTCCATGACTTTTTGAGAGATACCATATTATGAATATGTAACTCCCCTAAATAGCAACAGCTTATATTTGTATATAGTTTTCAGAGCACATTTGTATATTCTCTTTCAGCCCTCATACCATTTTGGTGAGGTTGTAGGTATTATTACTGCTTTTTTCCTAGACTCTCAGGAGTCAAATGACCAGTCCAAAGGTACATGGCTGGTAAATAGTACAACCAGGAGTATGAGGGGGCAGATGTGGACCCATCCTACTCTTCCAGGGCTCCGAGGTGGGGAAGAAACCAGGTATAAAATCTGGATGCCTGAGGAAATGGAATGCCCTTGGCCCTTCGGGCCTTCTCACTTGTGGTATCAGGAGACATGCCCTGTGGGCCCTGTTGGCCCACTGCAGGGCAGCTTGGACTTGAGCTTGTGGCCTGGGTTAACCTTATGGGGATTCTGGCCCCACCTCGAATGGGCTTTGTGCCCCGTGAATCAGCTGAACACCCTTGACCTTCATTTCTTCTCAGATAGGGAGTTGACTACAACTTCCAAATCCTCTTTCGTTGCTAGTTCTATGATGGGAAATGTTGCATGGAACCAGGAAGGATTCTGCATTTGTGTAGTGTAAGTGCATGAATAAGGATATATCAACTTTTGGGGGTGTTCTTTTTAAATATTCTTAAGTTATTCCTGTGTTTTCTTTATTGGAAACCCTTTTGTAACAGAAGTGATTTCACTGACTAGAATCTAACTAGGAGGTATCTTCTACTTGATTAGTTTTAAGGATATGTTGATTTATATGTTTATCTAACATGTCTTTTCTGCCAATTCTTACTCTTCTATCTCCATACTCTAGCCCCCCGACCCCGGTATTTTGTCCAAAAGACAGGGAGGAGAATAAGGTTGTCTTTTATGATTTTGTTTACGTAATTAGTGATACTTAATATGTTTAGAGTAAATCTTGGTTTTCTAACTTGTCAGCATAGATTCCTCCAACTGTTCCCTCTCCTCCCTTAAAAAAAGGGGATTTTCACCTGTTATGGAATTCAGATTTCTATTGCTACAAGTCAGCAAAAACTTGGCCAAGGCTAGAGATGGATCAGGCATAAAGTACTTACTTGCTGGCAATGTTATCCCATAGATCAGTAGAACTCTGGAGTTCATCAACTTGCTGACTTATATGGAGTTGAGCAAGAGGAACCCCGAACTGAACACACAGCTCGGAGCAAAAGTACAAATGCAGGGCTGTCTCATGGAGAGGGTGTATTTCTAAGGGCACTCAACATGGTGACATCTATGTCAATAATCGGTCCTGTTTTGAATACTAGATGTGACTCGAGGTAGTCAGAGCATCCCATAAAGTTTCCAATTTGAAAATAGCATAATTATTTCTCAAATCCTTGGATCTATGAGAATGTTTGTTGGAATGGAAAACTTTCATGCTGCTGACCTGTAAATTGTAGTGGAGATATGATCTGAAGCGGATAGGATTTCAAGGCGAGTTTAGAGAGTACATTAACATTTTTTATGTGCGCTACTGGGTGTTTTCTGGGTCTTGAGCCAACACGCATGTCTTAGTTCTAATGACCACCAAGTTCAGTATCCCTGCGGAGTTTGCTGACTGTGGATCACCAGCTTCTCTATAATGGTGCTATCTAGGGAGCTGCTGTGGTCCTTAAACACAGAAGCAAAATCCAGCCTGCTGCTGAACAAAAAGGATAGTGTTTGACTAACGTAATCAGGGGCTATGCAGCTATTCTCACTGTTCTCTAGTCCTGTCGTGTCGCTAAAGGAAACAGTTGTCGTCGGAAGGGTGAAAAATGAAAAAACTCTGAGTATCCAGGTACTCTTTTCTGCTATGTCATTGCACTTGACAACGAATTGAGATCGGCAGGAGTAGGACTAAGTGATGTTCAACCTCAGATGGACTGAGCTTTGGGCCCTAGTGTGACAAGAGTAGATTCACAGAAAATAAATGAATCCAGCAGGTCAGGCTTTCATTTCAACTTAATTTATTAACATAACACCTCTAGTAGAAAGCAAACAATAGGTAAGAGGGGCAGGAGCAATCTGCTTTCAAGGCTTTTGTCGAACTTTAGAAATGATCAGTGATCTTCAGAAAATTACAGATTTAATCTAAATTGAAATGCTTTTATACATTTTCTGAATAAGTTACTTTCAGTTTAACATTGAAAGCAAGTGGGGCCGGTCCCATGGCTGAGTGGTTAAGTTCGCACGCTCCGCTGCGGCGGCCCAGGGTTTCGCCAGTTCGGATCCTGGGCACAGACATGGCACTGCTTGTCAGGTCATGCTGAGGCGGCATCCCATATGCCACAACTAGAAGGACCCACAACTGAAAAAATACAACTATGTACCGGGGGTCTTTGGGGAGAAAAAGGAAAAATTAAAAAAAAAATCTTTAAGATTGAAAGCAAGTGATCCACTCCTCTGACAAAAGAAGATGACCATTGGGTGTGGTTGGACTAACATCTTCCTATGGTAACTAGAAAGTGATAATAGAGTATCCCAGAGTCTTTTCTATGAGTGGGGGTTAATTATGGAAAGTGTGCAGGATTGTAAATAGAATAATTATCCAGGGTTTTTTTACACCTTACTAAGTGAGTTCCTCTTTTCATCTAGTGATAGGTACAGTGATGCCAGTGATGACAGCTTTTCAGAGCCACGGATAGCTGAGTTGGAAATAAGCTGAAACCAATACATGACTTGGAATAACAGGGATTGCCTGAGAGGGTAAGGTGGACTCTTGAAGTTCTTGTTTATTTTACAGTCAAGCTGTCGTCTTGGGGTAGAAGCAAGCATTACAGGACCTGTCTCGCAGGATCCTGCTCCCCCCGGGCTGCTCCTGTTTGACTGGTATAGTTAGCAGGGTAGACTTGACGGCCGGTCACGCTTTTGGGAAACTGGAATGCACCTGAGAAGGCTGGCACTTAGCTGTTAGCATGGGAAAAATGGAAAGCACCTGAGGCCAGGAATAAATCTATAAGTGGCCCGATAAATGTATACCTGGAGGCTGTAATGGTTAGAGTTGTAATAGTCTAGGTCAGGGGTCAGCAAACTTTTTCCATAAAGGGCCAGATGGTAAATATTTTAGGCTTTGTGGGCCCTGCCATCTCTGTTGCAACTGCTCCACTCTGCCATTGTAGAAGGAAAGCAGTCATAGACAATACATAAAGAAATGGGCACGGTTGTGTCCCAATAAAACTTTATTTATAAAAATAGTTTGCTGACCCCTGGTCTAGGTCACTCATGGAAAAGCAGATTTCCTTGGATTTGTAGTATTTTCTTTCTTCGTAGGGAGATGCTGAGACTGGCTTGGCTTCCGAGGGCAGCTTATTTTCCCTGAGGCTCTATTAGGCTTTACTAGAGAGGAGAGCAGCCTGGATGGCTTTATCACATCCAAGCTCAGAGGCAGATACTGCCTGGGACAACCCTAGGGTTATAGTGGGCCCTGAGATGGATGAGCTGCTCTCTCGAGCAGGGACAGCAGCTTTTGGAAAATTTGTAAAGAGTTCATTGCTCCAGTGTGAGCTCTCTTCATATTTCACTGAGGGGCAGAATATTCGTGTTCACCAGGGAAAGCGTATCTGTGTCTAGGTTTGCCTCAAACATGGAGACCTTTAGGAGCAGACCAAAATGGTGCAAAGATTAGCTGGAGGTATTTGAAAGACTTACATTGCTCAGTTTCTGATGTCGCTGATGCTGATGTTCTTGGTTTTTTTAAGGATCTGAAGTCCTTGAAGCCAAGATGAAGGAAGTGTCTGAAGAAATCACCACACTCTTAATCACTGTCTTCTCCACCAGACGTGGGATTGTAAAGCCTCGAAGGGAAGCTAATAATACGTCCTTCCATGAACCAGAACCAAAGGGGTAGTTTCCCTTTTCCTCTAGAGGTGGCCTTCGCTTCTCACCAATTTCTGTAGCTGATTAAACTTTCCCAACACCCTCACTGGGGAGAAAACGTGTTCGTGTTTCGTCCTATGTATCGTGATGTGCAGGTGGTGAGCAAGGATCGGGGTAACTGAGCCTTCGCTGTGCCGTGTGGAAAGGGTGGCAGGGCACATGCGATAACTAATTTTGAGTCAAAAATGAGTCATTCTGTTACCTGGAACTCAACCACAGATTTCTGTGCTCCCCAAGCTTATTTCAATTTCTCACCCTGTTTATTTCTAGTCAAAAGTAAAATTAAACAGGTCTAAGACTGGGGTTGGCAAATAAGGCCCTCACCTCAGGTACAGAATTTAAGGGGGCATAAAAAACTCAGGAATCAAGATCAGTAATATGTATATTTTTTAATTGAGGTGAAATTCACATAACATAGAATTAATCATTTTAAAGTGAACAATTCAGCAGCATTAGGTACATTCACAATGCTGTGCAACCACCACCTTTATCTATTTCCAAAACATTTCCAGCACTCCAAAATAAATCCCCATACCTGTTGGCAGTCACCCCCCTTTCCTCCCTCCTCCCAGTCCCTGGAAACTGCTAATCTCTTTTCTATTTCTATGAATTTGCCTATTGTGGATATTTCATATAAGTGGAATCGTACAATATGTAGCCTTTTGTGTCTGGCTTCTTTCACTTAGTATAATGTTTTCAAGGTTCATCCTTGTTGTAGGATGTATCTGTACTTCATTCTTTTTTATGACTGAATAAAATTCCATTGTATGTATCTACCACAGTTTGTTTATTGCTCATCAGTCGATGGATGTTTGGGTTGTTTCCACCTTTTGGCTATTATGAATAATGCTGCTGTGTACATTCATGTGCAAATATTTGTTTGAATACCTGTTTTTAATTCTTTTGGGTTTATACCTAGGAGTGGAATCGCTGGGTCATATGGTAATTCTGTTTAACTTTTTAAGAAATCATCAGTAATATTTTAATGCAGTATTTTAAAAAATTAATTAAAAAGTTCACAATGAACAAAATATTGAATTTTAATATAAAGACAGGATCCAGCCCTGCGCCTCCCTCACCTGCCCAGTCCTGGCCCTGTTATACAACATTCTCATCCAGTATGCTTCCTGACTTTGTAATTGCAGGCCCCTCCAGGACTAGTTTAAGTGACCCCACATCTCATCAATAGAGTGATTAAGAATTATCTTTCATGGGGCCAGCCCCGTGGCATAGTGGTTAAGTTTGCATGCTCTGCTTCCATGGCCCAGGGTTCGCCAGTTCGAATCCTGGGTGTGGACATGGCACCACTTGTCAAGCCATGCTGTGGGCGGCATCCCACATAGAAAGTAGAGGAAGATGGGCACGGATGTTAGCTCAGGGCCAGTCTTCCTCAGCAAAATAGGAGGATTGGTGGTGGATGTTAGCTCAGGGCTAATCTTCCTCAAAAAAAAAATTATCTTTCAGAAAACTGCAAAGTCACATAGCCAGAGCATGTGCAAAAGAAATTGTGAGCTGAAACAACCTCAGAACCAAAGATCCTTCTTCCCATGGAACCCAAAGACAGGAACATGACCAGAACTTGAAAGTCGGACTCTTATCAGAAGCGAAGGGGTCCCTCATTCAGGAAGATCCAGTGTTAAAATTCCTTCCCCACCCATCAAAAATGTTTAGAACCCCATCATAAATGTTTAGAACCCTGTAATAAATGTTTAAAACCTTATGTAAATGCTTGAAGCCCACCAATCAAAGCCTGTCCTACCAACGTTTCCACATGCCAGCTTGTTCTCCCTCTCTTAAATTTCTCCTCAAATCCTGAATCTGGGAGACAGATCTGGGGGCACATGCCCCCTGTCTTCCTGCAGATCAATCTCGCAGAATAAAATCTGATTTCTCTCCCAAAGGCTGATGCCATAATTAATTGGCTTGTTTATGCGCATGGGGATGAGAGCCCCAATTTTGTGCAGTAACTCTTTCCTGTTGAATGTGCTTGGGATGACTTAGTTGTTGCTTACATTTGAGCTTTCTGATACTAATTTAAATCTTTTAACTGCCCAGCTAATTTTTTTTTGTGGTTGTTTTTGTCCTTTTCCCTTTTTTCTCTTACTGTTATAAGGTGTTACAGCATTATTTTGTGAGATGCTACAGAAAATTCATCTACCAAACACATGCAGAAATGAAATGAATAATTCTGGTATTAAAGATCTTTAGGGCTCCACTTGTGAAAATTACAGCTTGAAGATCACAGAGGCTCTGAATGAAAAATCTACAGGGTAGGTTAAAAGCTGGAATAGGCCTCTTGGAGAGAGTGAAGTAAGCACAGAGCAGGTACTTCAATATTACAAAGGGGTAGTCTGGCTTAAATGAAAGTTTCCAATTGTAAGGCTTAGGATTTCTAAAGTCACTTCTAACAGAGTGCTTTAGCTGCTGCGGGCTAATGCTGCATGTAAATAGGGCTGGAAGGAAGGGCACTTACAGAACAATAAAGCAGCCTCTTTGTTGTTGCTCCATGAGCTTTTTCTCTTTTGGAGACACCCCTTGAACTTGGAATCCAGGAAGCACAGAATGGTAGTAGCGTGGCTGCTTAGGATGGTGGACCAGCCAGGGGACACGAACATATAGAAAGTTGTTATAAATCATCCACTCAACAAATGTCCCTTGAGCCCCCAGCATGAGCCACACACAGTGTCAGGTGCTGGGGGAAGTAAAAGGGAGCAGAATTTGCTCCCTAAATGCGCCTCTTTGGCATAATTATTTGGCATGATTATTTTTCAGAGACTGCAGACACAGGGAAACCTCTAAAGTTACCCGATTGTAAGAGACATTTACATTTATAAGGGAAATCTCCATTTGTATGTGTGTCTCTCTCTCTGTGCCAGGAATAGGGGGATGACCAAATCTCTAGAAACTCTTATCAATGAAGAAGGCACTGACTTAAATCTGCATTACAACCTTATCCTTGTTTACCATGCTTTTCCTGGTCACCTTCCACAACTGCCTCCCCAACTCCCCTAACATTTTTTTTTCTTACAGATTGGCACCTGAGCTAACAACTGTTGCCAATCTTTTTTCTTCTTCTTCTTCTCCCCTAAGCCACCCAGTATATAGTTGTATATTCTAGTTGTCAGTGCCTCTGGTTGTGCTGTGTAGGATGCTGCCTCAGCATAGCCTGATGAGCAGTGCCATGTCTGCACCCAGGATCCCAACCGGTGAAACCCTGGGACGCTGAAGCAGAGTGCACGAACTTAACCACTCGGCCACAGGGCTGGCCCCCTGCAATGTCTTTTGTCTTCAGCTGGAGATGGTATTTAAGGTGATGGCTTGGGACATTTCCAGGAGTTACTCAGTTTTCCTGGGTCTCTCCCATGTGTACAGGAGGTATACATGTTATTAAACTTCTGTTTGTTTTTCTCCTGTTAATCCATATTTTAATATAGGGAAGTTTCAGCCAAGAACCTAGAAGGTAGAGGGGAAATGATTTTTCCTCCCCTCAGAAGCGACCTACCTTCTTGCACCTGACCATCCCTTGGGAGAAGGCAGGCTTTTAATAAACCTATAAGAAAATAAGTATTTAATTATACTTGTGATATGTTCAGGAGGATATGAGAATATCAAAGAATAAGGACAAAGAGACTTTTGAGAGATGTAAAATGGGGTCCTATGACAGACTGGGGAGCCAGAGAAGGCCTCCTAAACAAAGCTAGTAAACGTTTTAACATTTTGCCTGGCCACACAGTGCAAAGACAGTGGGCCAAGAGCTATGAGACCCAGTGGGGGTGCGGTTTTCCAGACTCGCAGGGCAGCTGGGTGAGTGGTAGCACAGTTTCAATGGTGTTGTAGGGGAGGAAGAACTATTCTTCCACCCTCTAGGTCCTTCCGGCTGGTCTAAGAATTCAATTGGCCAGCAATTCTGTTTTGAGCAATTGACTCTGTTATATGAGGCAGAATAACAGGAGAAAATCAAACAAAGTTTAATAACATGTATACATGGGAGAAACCCAGGAAAACTGAGCAACCTCCCAAGATGCCTGAAGCCACCACCTTAAATACCATCTTCAGCTAAGGACAAAGGAGGATGTTGGGGGTAGTGGTTTGGGGCTTCAAAGGGGAGGAAAGCAATTTACACGCAGATGGAAATGCAAATTTTTGATAAACAAGTGTTTGCTGGGCCATCTATAGACAATAGAACCTGAAAGAGATCTTTTGATAACACGGTCCTTGCTAGATGCCTTCCTGTCTACCACACCTTGAATTATCCATGGTGATAGCTCCTTCTTGGGATAGGCCTTTCTATCTTGAATTCTTTTAGGCAGTTAGGAGAAAGGTCAAAGGTTCAGAGTTTTCTGTCTTTAAAAGTAGTCAAGCCAAAGAGATACATTTTGGAGTGGCCAATTTTGATCCCCCACAGTGTCAATCACCTGCTTGGTATCAGTCTACATTTTCACAAAATTGAAATTTGAATTAGGCCAAAGCTGAAGGGACTCATTCATTTTTGTTTTCTCCATAAGCCATCTAGTTCCATTCCTAATTGACACTTTTGTTGCTGTATTTCTTACTCTGACTTGCTATTTTGTTCAAATAAAAAGTATTAGCTTCATGCACATCTATGCTCTGTTAAGGTCAGTGCCAGACATTGGCACTCACCACTATTTCCTCTAGAGCTGAGGTTCTGAAACCCAAAGATGCCGTATAAGATGAGGTGAGATACACAGAAACATCACCAGAAATCCAGAGTTGGTGAGATGCTGCCTGTGGGGTTCCTTTCTGTGCTGACATCTTTGGAGCTTGGCTGGATTTCTTGAATGGAGCAAGAAAGAGTTCAAGATCTTGTAGCAGCAACATGTCTGGACCACTCTCACCCTAGGCTGCCCAACCCTTATGAGAATCTTCCTTCTACCTCTTCTGTTTCACTTGTGGATGAGGAGATGTGGGATTCTTTCAGTCTGTAAAATGGAATCACAACTGTGTTCTCCTCAGGTCAATGGCAAGGAAGTAGGCTCTATGCTCGTCATTAATCCGAGTGGCTCAGTCAGTGCTGGCCAGACAGTTAGCTTTGAGGAAGTGGCTAGCTTCTAGTTCTTCCTGAGGTAGACTTTTGTTGTGTGATACCATTATTTGTCTTGTATTTACTTTTGAATATGGGTTTATTAATAAGCCAAGTGTAGTGATGACCTGCCATTTTGCCCATATCACTGCTTCTTCTATTACCAGAAATAATCAATAGGTGAACCATTTTGAAAAACAGTTAATGCTATTGTGACTCACACTGCCCTTGAACAAAATAACTGGATTTCCATTTTTCTTTGGGTTTTGCTTAACATCAAGATTTTTCACTGGTCTAGTGGACATCCTACCCTGTTTCAACATAGGCTTTCCATGTGGGACATACTGAGCTTTATGGAAATACAAATTTAACTTGTTGAGATGCTTTTTGCCATGTAGCTTTTGGTTTTTAAGGTTCATGGCCATGAGTATCTCTAAAAGATGGTGGCAAATTCTATGGACGCCATTCAGTTTTCTCTGTCCTGAATGGGGCCCACTTTCCACCTCTGTAGCTTCTTCAGTATTACCTGCTTCCTCTGGGAAGAATACCAGGGAAAAGCTGGGGAATCCAGTTGGCACTGTTTGGTTATATAGTTCATTTTTAAGCTTGAATGTTAAGTTTTAAACTTCCCATCTTTTTCTTGAACAAGTTCTGAAAATAGATCTATCGCTTTGATTTGTTTTCTCTGAGGGAGACTATGCTTTCAGTTAACATGCTGGGAGTATTTGGTTGAGTGAGATAAAACCTTAGAACCTGGTTGGTGGGGCCAGTGTCCCAGGAAGCTAAACTTTTCCACACTGAATCACCCTCTCAAGGGGATTCTCTGAATTAGAGAAACCTCATCACATGCCACAGGCCATGATGACAGACTACTTGTTATAATGGTCACTTCTGTAGAGAATTTAATGGCAAGAGATCAATATTTAGCTAATTTAGACTATCTACATTTCTGGAGTAGCAATTTCTGAATTTATTTGCACAAGTATATATTGTTTTAATGTCAAACTTGAGAAGTATGAAGACTCAGAAGTAATTTTCAACCCAGACCATGACCTCTCTGTTGCCACCATTGATTCAAACCAGGAAGATTTCCAGCAGGATGAGAGTTTTTCGTGCCTTTTGACACATCTTTGCTTTTCTGAGTGAATATCGCAACTCTATGGTTTTATCCCATAAACTAGATGTTTTTCTTCTGTTCTCTATTATCTTTCTTTGTTCCAACCTTCCTAAGCATAACTCTTAACTTGGGTTGAAGGGAGATTTTTTTAACCTGTTTAAGAATGCAAAAGTAAATAGCATGATTACACGTTCTTTATTGATTAAAGGAGGCACTATCTAAAGCAAGGGGGTGGCAAACTATGGCCACAGGCTAAATCTCGCCTTACTTTTGCAAATAAAGTTTTATTGGCACACAGCTGCACACATTCCTTTACATATTATCTATGGCTGCTTTTCTGCTTCAATGGCAGAGTTCAGTAGTTGCCACAGAGACCCACAGAGCCTAAAACATTCACTATCTGGCACTTTACAGGAAAAATTTGTTGACTGCTGATCTAAAATGTGCGAGGCAAGAAAAGTTCTTACAAGTCTTCAATGGAATCTAAGTTTTAAAAATCTCTTTTCTATTTAGAGAGGATATTCTCTTTAAATGGTTTTAAAAGAATTTATGACATGAGCTTCCACATTGAAAGGTTACGGAAAAGTCTCTCTTTAACCTCTGTCCTCAGCCACCTTGTTCCCTGCCCTGGAGGCCACGGTGTGAAATTATTCTGAGTTCTTCCAGAGACATATCATGCAGTGATGGTTGTTTTACCATAACGTTTGAGCAGCATTCGTATTTTGCATGAGATTATATTTATTTAGTGAAAAAAGAGTAATTATGAGATAATGAGAAAAAGTCTACAGAGGAAAGGTCAATACTTAGTTCAGCTTTTCATAGATACTGTGCCCATGCTGTGGGCCCAACCCTGAATTGATGCAGCAGAGAATACAGAAGACCTGTAGGATGTGGTCTAGCTGGTGAAGGGCATAATACAAGGCTTGATCCGAATCCTGATGGATGAGTAGGAGTTGAGTAGATGAATCTTTGTATTATAAACACTGGCGAGACCAATCGCTGGCTAACCCAATCATTTCCCAAGGATGCTCCTGAGACATAATGAGCCCACCTCCTCAAATAATGCCACCCAGATTTGGAATGTCCTGAAAATTGAGTCATTGTGGGTGTTCTTGACATTCTCAGTAATAGGCACAGACACTTTGGTGGTGAGAAACCCAGGTTCGCAACCCAGGCTTTAGAAGAGCTCCAAGATCCCCTTTCTCTTCCCTTCTCTATCCCAGCTGCTCTCTAGACCAGCGCTATCCAAAAAATAAAATGTAAGCCACATGTGTTATTTGAAATTTTCTAGTAGCCATATTAAAAAGTAAAAAGAAATGGATGAAATTAATTTTAGTAATATATTTTAACACCATATATCTAAAATATTATAATCTCAACATGTAATCAATATAAAAATTATTAATGAGATATTTTTTCCCATATTAAGTCTTTGAAATTTGGTGTGGATTTTACACTTACAGCACATCTCAGTTGAAACCAGCCACATTTCAAGTGCTTAATAGCAACATGTGGGAGTGGCTACAGTATTGGACAGCACAGCTCTAGATTCTGGATAAAGGGGGCGTGCAGATCCACCACTTGCTTATGGCAGAATCCCTGGGTATAATTCACAGAGGACAAGTATATATATTACAACCTTAAAGCATCTCATGTTTGGTTATGCACATTTTTGTGTTTGAGGTGAAACCAGTATAGAAAAGCCATATATGAGGCTTGCTTTTGGGTTTAGTAATCTGTCATCTTGCTGGTTTTTTCTGGTGGCTTCCCAGGTACCCTAGTCCTACATTGGCCTCTTGTTTTTGAGAAAGCGCTTGTTTCTCTCTTCCTTAGAACTCTCCGGATGCTGAACAGCGTTCTTAAAGAGAGGAAAGACACGAGTGAGTTGGGTTTGCCGTTCTAGCATTTACCACTTTCTACTAAGGACCACTAGAGGGGAAATTTACTTGGCAGTAAGAATATTTTAAGTAATACTAAGAATATTTTCAAGTAATGAGTATTTTCTGCATTCAAAGGAGAATAAACATTGACAGCCAAATCTACTAAATGCCAATGTTATACTTTGACATTTTGTCTTTGGTTGGGTACAGTTTAGAAAATAGGCAGACCACCTAGCAAGCTTCAGATGGAAGCTACTATTGATCAGAAAACTTGGCCTTTCTAATCATTAGGACTAAAGAAAACGGAACCTCTTAAGAAAGAAACGTTGTGACACATGGAGAATTCAATTCATCAAACATTTTTTTGAATCAACTTTGCCAAGAGGGTGCTAGACGGTAGATTTTGAGCCTTGTGTTCCAAGAATTCAGTCGGATGTTAGGGGCTGATAGGAAGAGATTCACACACAAGTAACATCTGAGTCTTTTAAGAGTGTTTCAATGGAGGGTAGAATAATGCCATGGCATCTCACCGGGGAGGTGAAGACATGGATCCAAGGCTTTCTACATTACTGAGAGAAGCTACACACACATGTGGACATGCACAACAATGATTTCCTACAACCTAGGATAGCGTTGGGTAGATTTGGCGAACTGACGTGTTTTATGAAGGGATTCTATGTAACAATACTGAGGCTTTCAACTGTTGAATGGACAGTGGGAAACGCAGTCATGCTATGCAGTTGGGAATTTATTATATTTGTAAATTGCACTAGAATCCCTCTCCATGGCTTTCCTAAATCCTGGCTATGTCCGGCTTGATAATAAATAATTGTATATTAGTGTAATTATTTTCTAGTCTAAAACAGAATAATGGCAACCTAGGAAGCCTGTAGCAGGCGGGGAGCCCATAATGCTAATGACCAGATCAAACTTGTTTTAAAATGTCAGTTAACAAAGCCAAACCATAATTGTGGAGCAGAAAATCCTTCAAGTGGTTACATAAATGATGCCTTTCTTAACTTAGAAGTGAGATTTAATGTTTATTGGACGTTTGTTTTGAATTTAGCGTATAGTCTGGGTCTGTTGATCTCAACAGCGCATTAATTCAGACTAGTTACGTTTCAAGTGCTCCTTAGCAGTTCTCTCTGATATGCCGGACTCTGGCTGATTGCACAGAAATAGGAAGCTTAGTGTCCAGAATTCATCCTTAGTAAAAGTATATATATTTATAATGTTGCTTCTGTCTTTATTGATTAGCAGAACATGAAGGCAAGACCAACCTTAAATTATGGTTTGTATCTTGCAAAGCTGCGATTCACCAAAGAGCCAAAGCACCCTTCATGGAGAAGCAATACCTTTTTATTTAAGAGAAATGAGGCTGAATTCTCGGACAGAATACCCCCCGCCCAGGCATGGGCAAACTGCCTGGTCAAGGCGGCTGCCCTGGAAAACTACTGAACTGAATTAGATAGAAGGCAGCCTCCAATATCCCAGCATCTCTCGATCAGGGTGTGGTAGAATTTTTCTGCGTCCATTTTCTCTGTGATTAATCTGGAGCCGTACAACATGGATTGGCTAGTTTGGCAATGACGCTTATTTGCTCTTGATATCTTTCTGGTCTTAGAGAAACAGCTCAGTTTAAACTCAGTTCAACCCAGGCAGAAAGAAGAATTCAGAAAGATCATCAAAGGAAAAATAACATGTAACCTAGAATACCTCACGGAAATACAGCACAAATCAGGTAAACTCTCGAGGTATTTTTATTTTGTTTTGTCTTGTTTTCCTTGATTCCTTGATTGCAACTTCACTCTTACGCCATTCAGAAACTCAGGAAGGCAACCAGGAGTTAAACCACTTAGAATTTAAATCCTAGAAACAAGGTTTATTATGAAGGCAAAACTGCCGTTGGTGAGATCCCACAGCTGTGAGAAAAGGCAGAGTGCCTGCAGATTGGCAACCCAATCAAGATAATTTATCGTCCACTCCTGAGGTTTTCTTTAGCTCTAAATTATTTGATGCTTAAAGAGAATAGTGAAGGGGGTAAATACGGTGTCATACACTCTTCACATATCAGAAAATGTCTTTTTTTATAAGACATCTCTTTTTTCCTCCACGAGACACACCTGTAAGTGACTTTATTAGGCAAGGGAGCAAATCTGGCTGTTGAAAACTTTTTAAGCCCTTCTGCCATACATTATTTAACCTGAAGAAATCTTATTTTAGGATAACTATCAAAGATAAAGTGGTAAAATGATACATCACTTACATGTAATATAACTATATGAAAAGTAATAAAAGTTTAAATCATTTATATGTAAAATAGTTATATGAAATAATTTTAAAAAGCAATTCATTGCAAAAACATTGAGAATATTAACAATGGTTATCTTTGGGTGGTGGTGAAGGTGGGTAAGTTTGTTTCTTTTTCTAATTTCTTTTATTTGTTGGAGTCATCCAGAATGAGCCAGTACAACATTTAGCTTTTGTTATTTATTTAATTAAAAAAAAATCTCTGACACAGAGAGCTTAGTTCATCACACATCTCCTTTCGTGGCTCGCTGTCCTTCGTGGTCAGTCCAAGGCACCTGATAGTTTTCTGTATTCCCCTTCCACCATGTTCTGTTTTTATTTTTATTATTACTTGTTCTATTTTTTTAAATTAATTTTTTATTGAGGTGACATTGGTACCACCACGTTCTTGAAAAGGTATATATCCCTGAAACATCGACAGTGTTGTTTTGTGCACGTTTATGTCTTTATATAAATGGCACTGCGCTACAATTCTTATTCTGTTTTTTACTGTTATCACTTAACACCATGTTTTTAAAGTCTATCCCTACTGCTTTATGTACATTTAGTTCATTGCTTTGGGCTGCTGCTCTGTATTCCTTAGTCGGAGCCATTACATTCACTTGTGTATTTCTTGAGTTGCATCCACCTTCCTGCTAACACAAACAATGCTGCAAAGAATATCCTTGCACATGTGACCTAATGGAGCTATATGTGAGCTTCTCTGGAATACACATAGCCAGGAGTGGAATTTCTGGGCCACGGGAAATAGGCACGTTTACTTGAGTCAAGACCAGCCAGGTTGCTTTTCTGGAAAGTGGCCGTAGCAGCCTGTCCACATTTCCATCAGCAGGTCAGGAGGGTGCCAGGTCCCCTCATAGGCACTAAGTATTATCCACCTTTCTAATTTTTGCCTGTCTGATGGGGGCAAAGTGGTGTCTCGTTGTTGTTTTGACCTTTCTCTGATTGCTGGTGATGTTAGCCATTTTGATCTCCACCTTTGTGGATTGCCTCTTTTTAATCTTTTTTTTTTTCTCTTTGACTTCCTGACAAAAAAAAAAAAAGTATATAAGGTCATCACACCCGGATTCCTCAGTTTTCTGCCTGACGACACTGACATTAAGTAGCGGGAGGGACAGTCCATGCCAGGACACCCTGGAGTGACCTTCCCCTTGGCTGTGGGCAGGTCCTAATTCACTGTCTCTTTGGAGTTGAGGTGTCTTTTTTCTTTCTTTAGTTTCTGTAGTCCAAACATTAGTACAAATAAACATTTTTACACAGAAAAAAAGTATTTAATAGCTTTGTTGAAATAGAATTTGCCTACCATATAATTTACCCACCTAAAAAGCATTCTTTGGTTTTTAGTATATTCACAAGGTCGTGCAACCATTAGCACAGTCCATTTTAGAGCATTTTTATCAGCCCAAAAAGTGGCTGTTCCTTGAGCTCAAGGAGACACGCTTAGGTTGGGCACTCCCTATGACCTTGCTGAACAAAGGGTTCGTTTATGAAGCCCTGGTTTCTGCCTTCCACAGCTTGGTTGTTCAGCTTCCCTTTGAGTATGTGAACTTCCTCAGTGTCTTTCCAATGAATTCTCCCACAGCCGACGCCCTCACTTTGCGCTTATTGCCAATTGCATTGGTTTCTGTTTGCTTGCTATCAAAAGAACCCAAACTAAGTCAGAAATTTGTACCTAGAAGAGAGATTTTGCAGGCAACGGACTTTAGAATGTGGAACTGATTGAGTTGTGAATGGCAGAGCCCTCCATTTTTCTATAATAAAGGGCAGCAAAACCATTTATCGGACTATGGTTTGTCGTCTCCTGGGACTGTGCATCTACCTGTAAGATGTCTGGATGTTTCCCAGGGTGGGCTGCTTGTCTGCCTTTCTCAAGGTGCTTTAAGAGAGAGAGCTAAGCTTTGGTTCTAGATGATCCATTTGAAAGTAGGGAATAAGTCTGGCATACAGCTCCGTTAAGAAAGCGTACATCCTGGCCAATGACCTGATTTATCAAGGGTCCGCCCATCATGCTCCTTTATGAAGTGGGCTGCTAAGATGGTACCATGCTCAGGAGCGGAATCCTCCCACTGCGTCTTTCAGGTGGGGTCTTGGCAGACACTGGGTGAAGGAAATCCTATAGGCACAACCCGAGTTGATCAAGGACCTCTCTCCACTACTAGGGGAGCGAATCAGCAAGTGGACATTCATAGAGGATGGTCCAGGAGGATCATGTCCATGTTTGAGATGTTTATTGAACATTTTTGGTCCCTCCCTCCTCATGTTGTATATCGGATATCATTCAGCCCTCAAATTGCAAGACCACGAGACCCCACATCTCATCCTGACCCAAGCCATGGACATCACCAATTGATGCTTGACTTGAGAGCCTGATGGGGAGAGTGGCTGTGATTTTGAGTTGTCTCCTAAATGCAAAGGGTGTCAGTTTATTTTCGGTTGTACGTGGAGTAGCTGCACTATGTTAGGTGGTAACATTTAAAAAATGTGTGCACAGGAATAAAGGGGTGTGTGTGTGTGTGTGTGTATGTGCATGCATGTTCACACTAAACTACCAAGGATGGACTGTGGTATATATTTATTATTTTGTCTTCCCAGAGCAGGTTTCTGTATTAGTCAGGTTTCTGAGGTGATAATGCTACATAACAGCTAACCCCCAAAACCTCAATGGCTTACAAAGGCAAGCATTTATTTATCACTCATGGGTCTGTAAGTGGTTGCAGCTCTGCAGCACTTGGCTTCTGGCTGCAGGGAGGTTTCTTGTCTGCTCCATGAATCACCAGTGGCTACTCAGGGTGTGTTCTTCTCATGGCCAATGGCAGAAGTGCAAAAGAGGCCAAGCCAAACCAAATCAGTGAGGGTTGGGATTTATTCTCTGCCCACAGTAAACCCTGGTAATTGAGAGAAGAAAGGAAGAACTGAGAACAAATAATCCATTCTACCACACTCCTGGTTCTTCAGAGAAATCAACTATGTGATTTAAATGTGTTTCCTCTTAGCAGATTGCATCATGATCCATTCAGTTGCTTCTGTTAGAAGCCTAGGATATAAAAGAAGGTCCGATTGGGAAGGGAGGAGCATTTGTCCAATTTCAGATATATTGCATTTGAAGTGACTATGGGATAGTCAGAGAGATGAGGAAACTGTTGGCTATAAAGATCCAGAGTGGTTGTTTATTTTCCCACTCAAGCTCCCCCAGATTTTGTGAATGGGGCTGATGACGAGTATTACTGGTTTCTTAGAGTCCTCTCCACTAAGATCTCCTTATGATGTAACCCTCGCAAAGTTACTCTGGATTCTGAACCAGGCCTGGTCCTATTGCCTTTCGTATATAACTCTATGAGTTATTAAATGTCAAATCGAGGTTCTCTGTGTGAAATTCCCATGCAGATTTTTATTACTTCAGAGAAGTTATGTGACTGAAGGGCATTGGCAGGTCATATTTTTCAGTCTAGACCTGCTTTAGTCCACCATTTGTAAAGATTCTCCTGAAAAACGATTTTCTGTGTTTGTGTAAATACACTTGAGTCATCATATCTCGTGCAAATTGTCTGTATTGATTAATGGTCTCTTGTTTGCTTCCTTTTGCTTGTTGTATTTATAGCTCACATTACTTATAATTGTTGGACAACATAATATGGACCAGATGGCTTCATTATTCTCTGTTACACATTTTGAATTTTAAATGTTGTGTTGGACTGCCTGTCAGTGGCCAGCTGTGTCCCGGAGGAGATGATGAGGCCAGACCGCAGTTCAAAGATCCTGGCCAGATACCATGGACAGTAAGTGCTGTTGAGGTGGTAGCATTTGAGGTTTCCTTTGGCCTCTCTACCCTTGGTTTCACTTGGAAATTCAGATGGGAAAGCCAGGGAGTGACAGACTGTGCATCAAAGGCCCTCTGAAGCATTCAGCTGGCCTATGATTGCATTGTGTTTGAAAAGGCTCTTTACCAATAAGCCCATATAATTTATTATATGTTAGGAATTTTGGCTATAGCTACTAATATTTAAAAATAAGAGGATCAGTCAGGGGCCCAGCAGGAAATGGGTGGTATACTCAGATAGGATAATTGAGGAATGGTTACTTAGGGGACCATTTACAACAGTATGGGTTAAGGAAAACAAGGTACAGTGCTGTAACATTCTAGACTTGAATGGGCAAGAGGAGGGAGAGCCCAGAGAGAGCAGCTTATAGCTACAGGAGAGGATGACTGGGCTACAGGGTGTGCAGACATTTGGCCAAACGCCACCTGCCTGACTGCTGAGCTGGGACAATGCTCTTTTCTAGCCTCAGACTCAGTCTGAAACATTGGCTCTTCTTGGGTCTTGAGCTTGTCAGCTTTTGGAACAGAACTTACATCATTGGCTCTCCTGGTTCTCAGGCCTTCAGACTCAGACTGGAACTATACATCGGCTCTCCTGGGTCTCCAGCTTGCTGACTAACCCTGCAGATCTTGGGACTTCTCAGCCTCCATAATTACGTGAGCCGATTCCTTATAATAAATCTCTCTCTCACACACATACACATGTGCGCGCGCATGCGCACACACACAGACACACACACACACACACACACACACACACACGCACATATCCTATTGGTTCTGTTTCTTTGGGGAACCCTGACCAATACAGAGGTCAAGGCAGCACGTGCTGTGGCCTTTCTTAGAGGGACACATAAACGATCCTGGCAACCAGGCAGGGAGGGAGCTAGGGGAGTAAATACCTGAATCCCACCCTTCTCCCTGGTGCCTCCAATTGGCTGAACTGGCCTGGAAGTGATAAAACAAGGGAGCCAGTTCATGCAGTCTTTAAAGAGTTTGGGACACAGAAAAGGATGAAAAGTGGATCTTGAGGGGCAAATGGAGTCTTTCCAGATAAGTTTCTACAACAATTATTGTTACCACTTTCTTGTATATCCTCCCAGAGGTATACTATGCATACAAAAGCATATATGGAGATGTTGGTATTTTCATGATATTTCACACTGTTCCAAAAATATCACTTTGATGGCTGTAGGATGTTAAAAAATCTTTTACGGGGGCTGGCCCCGTGGCCAAGTGGTGAAGTTCGCGTGCTTCGCTTTGGCAGCCCAGGGTTTCGCTCATTTGGATCCTGGGCGTGGACATGACACTGCTCATCAGGCCACGTTGAGGCAGCGTCCCACATACCACAACTAGAAGGACCCACAACTGAAATATACAACTAGGTACTGGGGGGATTTGGGGAGAAAAAGCAGAAAAAAAATCTTTTATGATGAAATAGTCTTATATAGAATAGGTGTAACATTTATATAACATAAAAGTAGGACTAAAATAAACACTTGTGTACTCCTCCATCCTGCTTAAGAACTAGAATACTACCAAAACTTCTGAGGACCACTGTGGGCACCTTCCCAATTGTATTCCTTCCCATGAAGGATGATCATTATTTTGAATTATATTATCACTCCCTTGTGATAATAATTTTGTTATCATGTTTCTGAATATATATGTATTCCCAAATAATATATTGTCAAATATGTATGATTTTGACATTTATGTGCTTTCAAACTGCATGTAGACTTCTGAGAATTGATTTTTATACTTACCTTATAATTTTGAGATCCATCCAAGTTGATAAATGTTATTTAAATTTTTGTTGCTGTATATTGTCCCATTGTGTGTATATGCTATAATTTATCTATTTTACTATCAGTGAACATTTGTTATTTGTCATTTCAATTTTTTTGTAGTACCGCTATCCAATTTCCATGCACATATGTGCATGATTTTCTCTAGGATAGATACCTGGGAGGAAACAAGCTGGGTGACAAGGATTATCTTCAACTTTACAAAGTAATACCATACTATATTCCAAAGCTGTTTTTCTAATTTTCATCCCCCACGGCCAGTGTATTAATTTTGTTGCTCCATATCCTTGCCAAACACTTAATTTTTGCCAATCTGACAGATACAAAATGATATCCCATTTACATGGTCTGATTACTAATGAGTTTGAACATCTTTTCATATGATTATTATCCATTCATTTTTCCTTTCTTGTGAAATATCTGTTCATGTCTTTTCCTATCTTTAAGTTGACTTTTTCTTCCTTATTGACTTGTAAAAGTTCTTTATATATTCTGAACACTTATCTTTTGTCAACTGTGTTGCAAACATCACAGTCACAATGGAAAAGATTGATAAATTAGACTTCATTAAAACTTACACTTTTGATCATGAAAACATGACATTAAGAGAGTGAAAAGGCAAGGCACATAATATGAGAGATATTTTCTTTACATATATTGAAGGACTGATATTCAGTTTATTAAAAGCTCCTTTGAGTCAGTGAGAGAAATACAGACATCTCAATTTTTAAAAAGAGGAAAAAGACTTGAACAGGTACTTCATAAAAGAGGATCTCTGAGTTGCCAGTAAACATATGAAAAGGTGCTCAGCTCATTAGTTCTTTTGGGAAATGCAAATTTAAGACACAAGGAGAAGCCACTCTGTGCTCCCCAGATCCTAGCACTAGGAAAACTCACCATGCTAAGCGTTGGCAATGATGTGAAGTACCAAAAACCCTTCTTCTCTGGTGGTGGTCGTGGAGCTTCCTACAGCCACTTTGGAAAATTGCTCGTATGTACTAAAGCCAAACCTAGGCATAGATATAACACATAATTCCATTCCTAGGTATATACCCAGCAGAACTGCCTACAAAATGTTAATAACAGTATTACTCATAAGAATCACACACTGAAAACATCCCAAATGCCCGTCAAGAGTTGTATATCCATGCAATAAAATGGATGAATCTCACAACTGTGGGGAAGAATGAAAGACAATAAATACAAAAGAGAGCAAACTGTATGATTCTGTTTATATAAAATCCAAAAATGGACAAAACTGATGGTAATAGAAGTAAGGATAGTTAGTTACCTTTGGGGACGGTGATGACTTGGAGTGGACATACTAGGGGCATGTGGGAATAATAATATTCTTTATCCTGTTTTGAGGGTGAGTACCTGGATAAACTCATTTTGTGGAAATTCATCAAAGTTTCTATTTATGATTTCTGTACTTTTTGGTATTTATGTAACACTTCCGTAAGAACTATCCTGAAAATGCCATATGTTTGGAAATGAACAAAAACACATCTAAATAATCATGAATTTAAAAAAACATGATGGAAATATGACTTAATAATAATGACAATCCTGCACATCAAAACTTGCAAGTTAAGCAGTACTATAAGGGACATTTATAGTCTTAAATGTTTACATTGCAAAAGAAGAAAAGCTTAAAAATAGAGTCGTGTCCAAATACAGCAGTAAAACCTTTTTAGAAAAGGATAAAGAAAGCAGTAATAAAAGTAAATGAAATAGAAAACAAAGATACAACAAAAAAACTCAACAAAGACCAAAAATTGGTTCAAGAAAACAAAAAAATAGAGAACACGCAAACGACTTTAAGGATGAAAAAGGAGGACATAACTACAGGAGGTCCAACTATGTCCAGTGGAACAGGTTTTGTTTTCTAAAGATCACTCTGCTTGGGGAATGTATTATATAGGAACTTGAGTGGATGCAGGCAGACTAGTTAAGAGTTTATTGTTGTAATCCAGGTGAGATATAATGGTAGCTTTTATTGGGACTAGAGTCTTACTTAGGAAGGATGCTCACATTCTAAGGTTACCCATTTACTTTCTTAATTTTTCTTCTAATCTTTTTATTGTTTTATTTTTACACTTAAAACTGCAATCTTTGGAATTTAAAAAATATGATATCAGGTAGAGCTACAAGTTTTCTTTTTCATATGGAAAGCTATTTATGCTAACACAAGTCATTTAAAAATAAATGGAAATACCACCCTTGTTGTGTATTAAGTTTCCATATTTACTTGAATCTATGTCTGAATTCCCCATTCTTTCTTCTGCCATCTATTTGTCTCTTCCTATGCAGATACAATAACAGGTTTTACCATAAGTTTTAATATCTGGAAAGATAAGTTACTCCCCTCATTATTTTTCTTTAATTTTTCCTTGGCTTTATTTTCTTACATTTATTCTTCTTCTATATGAACTTTAAAGTCACTCACTTGTTAAAATTTCCCATTTTCATGCTGATTGTAATGACATTTATAGTTTATTTTTAGAAGAATTGACACTTGTCTTCCCTTCCAGATACGTGTTCTAACTTTCCATTTATTCAGGCCACCTTTTCTTTTCCATGAGTATAGATAATCAAAAGTTGACTGCAATTATGTTCAGTGTTTTATGTCTTTTATTTGAATATCTGAAAGTAATATTCATTTCACATTATGCAATTTAACAAGCAAATAGTACTCATTTAGTTAGTCACTTAATAGTCTAAACATTTCCAGCATTTCAAGTGTGTCATTTTGAATATGGAAATTTTTCTTGCTCTGAGAATTACTGAAAACCTCTGATTCATGATTAGGTTGAAGAGAAGGAAAAGTATTAAAATTAGATTATTCCATTTTATATAACTTAACAGACGTGTAACTTTTGAGTTTGTTACGCACCATTGTCTCTTTTACGGATGCCCCTTTCCAGCCTTTGATTTCAACGTGTAGCAAAGAAATGAGGGAGCAGATTTGGGATTTGAATCAAATTATCTTTGTAATTTCTGAGTGAATCAGGATTAGAAGTTCATCCAGAATTCCTCAACAATCAATAATGAAGCTGCTTGGACATCTAACATCCTCCACTCCCTCCACAACCATCACCTTGATGCTTAGAGAGAAAAGAGGCTGCTTTCATTCAAATAGCAAGACTCCCAATGAGTGGGAATGATCAGAAGATATTCTCAACGTTAGAGGTTTTAGTGAGAGTTTGATCTAGCAGAAGAAGATGACAGATGCAGCCCCTATTTCTTTTTTAATTTTTATTGAGTTTATGATATTTTACAACCTTGTGAAATTTCCGTTGTACATTAATGTTTGTCAGTTGTGTTGTAGGTGCACCACTTCACCCTTTGTGCCCACCCCCCCCTTTCCCCTGGTAGTCACTAATCTGTCCTCTTTGTCTACATGTTTAACTTCCACATATGAGTGGAGTCATACAAAGATTGTCTTTCTCTATCTGGCTTATTTCACTTAACATAATTCCCTCAAGGTCCATCCATGTTGTTGTGAATGGGATGATTTTATCCTTTTTTATGGCCGAGTAGTATTCCATTGTATATATATATCATATCTTCTTAATCCAGACATCAGTTGATGGGCACTTAGGTTGCTTCCACGTCTTGGCTGTTGTAAATAATGCTGCAATGAACATAGGGGTGCATGGGACTTTTGGAATTGCTGGTTTCAAGTTCTTTGGATAGATACCCAGTAGTGGGATGGCTGGGTCATAGGTATTTCTATTTTTAATTTTTTGAGAAATCTCCATACTGTTTTCCATAGTGCAGCCCCTATTTCTTATTTGGGTTCCCCTACAGAAATAGTTCTGGAAACACCAACAGGCTTGCACCCTTACCTGAGGCAGAGGGTGTTTGGAGGTGAACGTTGAGGGTGAGTGAAGGGGAAGGACAGAGTTTCGATTAGCTCTCTTGTCTCCAGTCTGGGTCAAGAGTCAGCTGCCCCTTTACTTTGTTTTAACCTCTCCTCACTCCTGCCAAGGACAAATCCAGTTTTATTTAGACAAAACTGCAGCCGAACCAGAAACTGCAAAACTGTGAAAGGGAACTATTTTGGGAAATTCTTTTTCTTGATACCTTTATCTAAAATGAAGCAGGCATGAAAGTGTGAGGGGAAAATATGGTATGTTTGGGGGAAGGGATGACAGGGTTAATTTTCAGTGTATTTTAGTTCAAGCAAGATGTAAGTTGGCTGCAGTCACACGGGTGGAGTGGGCTTCTCTATGGTAGTGGATGTCAACCCGGGTTAAACATTAGAATCGCCCAGGGTGATATGGAAAATGCTAGTGCCTCAGCCCAACCCTCGACAAGTTCTTACTCACTTGGTCTGAGAGTGGGCCTGGGGCTGGGTCTGTTTTAAAGCTCCCCAGTAATTCTAATGTGCAGCCAATGTAGAGAACACTGTTTTCGGGAAGTTACCAAGGGTCCAGGAGGATCAGGTTTTTGGACAACATCTTAAGCAAAATCACAGCAAATTTGGCAGGAGATTCCAAAATGATGTGTCAACAGAAAGTTAGACATCTAATAAGATCTTTCATCTTATTAGAGAACAACCAGTGTCCTGCTAGTTAAGGTTGTGGGGTTATTTTTTTCTAAATTGGCCTTTTCATGCAGAAATAATATTTCTACCAAATGAAGAAGAATGTCATTCCCTCACATTTGTTGTTATTCGAAGTCATATCTTGACCTTCCAAAATATAACTATCTAGAAAGATCTGACATAGTATGATCAGCCTTCAGATTGTGGAGCTGTGCATGCCTGCTATTGTTATAAGGTGATTTCCACAAAATGCAACCTCAAAAATAGTCACTTTGGGGTCTTCTTTCCTTCCCAAACATACACGACCATGTTAGTTGCTTCATGAAAAAATCTTTGGGTCTTATTTCAGCCTTAAAGTTATGATTTATGTTGGAATGCAAAAGTCATTAAACCGTTTGGGATTCATTCAATTGCTCATTCACAGGGCACAGAAGATTGCAGACATTTCTAGTGCCTTGTAGGCCTCTCATTTCTCCCAGCTTCAAAAAGAGTTCTGCTTAATAATGTGCAGATAAAACCAGGATTAAACTCATGCTTCTGATTACTCTCTATTATTGATTTTTAATTAACAAATTATTACATTGGCTATATTCTTGTCACTTTCCTCTGATGCTCCAATTATCCAGGCATCAAAGATCACAATAAAATAACGAGAGAATAATCTTAAAAAATCATCTGGATAACACTGGGGTATTCACAAATGTGATAACATTAGCTCTCCAACCTGTGAGTGTGCCTGCGTGATGCATAGGTCCTTCTTTCCTATGAAAAGTTGAGTCAAATTTTGATTAAAAAAAAGGATGGTATATCAGTTGGGATTAGTTTGACTCTAACAGAAACTCCCAATAGAAGTTTGAAGTCTGCAGGTCGGTCTTCCAGGGCTCGTGTGATGGTTCTACTCCACAAAGTCCTCAGAGGCCCAGGCTACTTCCAGCTCTCCCTTCTAGCGTCCCTGGGGTATGGCCCTCATCCAAATGGTCCAAGATGGAGCTAGAGCCATCACATCAACATGTTAAGCAGCAGGATGAAGGATGGGTGGATGGAGAGATTGGGGAGGGGGAAGAAAAAGGTGAGCTCTTGCTCTTAAATAAGGTCCTCAGAGAGGATCACATGATGGGATCACATTTATATCTCATTGGCTAGAACTTGGTCACATGGCCAGCCTAGCTGAACAGGAGGCTGGGAAATGCAGTTTTTATCCAGTGACCATGTGCTCAGCTGAAAATCAGGAGTTATAAAAGGGAGAGAATGGGTTTTAGGGGACAACCAATGGTCTATGCCTTAGATGGCATATGATGGATTGGATAGTCTCTGGGGAATTACTTTTCTGAGGTTGAATTCTGCTCCACAAACTCTTATTTTCTCTTGGAGACTCCTCTACACACACAATTACTATTCAATTACTTTTCAGGATTTCTTCTCTATGTGTTTTTTGTGTGGGACCACCATGGGAGTTCTATTGAACTCCATAGAAATCAAACTTAAAAGGGATCATCCTGTGGAGAAGTGTATTTACATTCTAACCCATCCCTCATTCACAAAGGCAATTCATTCAGTTGTCTCATGATATTTTTTTTTGGAATGCCTCTAGGACTGATATTACAAGATGGAAAAGGTGGTCACCTAAATGGAGGAATGAGAGATGCCATTAAAGGCCTTCCTACAAAAAAATATTTCCCTCGGCCTTTTCAACACATCACCTTAGATTCTATCATTAATAACACATTTCCTTTTAAAATATGAAGTATCTGGGCCAGCACCAGTGGCCTAGCGGTTAAGTTTGGTGCACTCCGCTTTGGCAGCCCAAGTTCAGTTCCTGGGCACAGACCTACACCACTTGTCTGTCAGTGGCCATGCTGTGGCAGTGGCTCACATACAAAATGAGGAAGATTGGCAACAAACGTTAGCTCAGGGCAAATCTTCCTCAGAAAAAAAAAGCGAAGTATCTTGGGGGACTTGTAAAGCGTTAAGCTCTTTTTAGGGTATTTATGCCTTCATATTAATTAGTTCACTATATACATGGATCTAGCTGGAATAGGAATTTCAAGAAGTGAGACTAAAGGGAAATATAAATTAGGAACATGACAGGAGGACCTCAGTGGGGCCACAAAGGTGCCCCATCCATATCTCCTGGGCGTCCCTCATTCCAGTATGTACCATTGCTTTCTACTGAAATATAAGGACACTGGTTGGGAATGCTAAAGGGGATCGCCAAAAGAATGGGAGATGGCAGAGCAGACTCCAGTAGAAAAAGATATTTGCACACTTAGTTGATTTTACTTGGAGGAAATCACCATTTCACAATAGAATATTCATATATACTCAAATAAGAGTAAATCACGTTTTGAGACCAAGACTTTATGACAAAGAAAAAAATCATACTGCATTACTGGAAACTCTCACTTTGCCCGAAGCCAAGGTATCTGAATCCGGTATCACTTTTACAGACATTTCCTTTCCTGGTAATGGATTTTTCCCTTACTTCTGCTGATCCATGGGAATTTGTTTGTAAGCCCAGATTGAAAGTGAGAAAGTTCATTGGGATAGGTAATCCGTCAAAATGATAAGAAGAAGCATTGGAATTAAATGTCATCCACAATGTCAGCAAATAGTGAGAACAGTAGTAGGGGACATTTGCTTTGGAAACGATCCTGCTTAGACCAATGGACTGAGATAGAGAGAATTTTAGGCATCAAAATTCCTCTTAACAAGAGTACTACAGTTTGAAAGTCTTGCCTGCTTGTGATAGTCACTGAGACATCTTGATTACTGAGATAGAGAGGTGTTCTACATGAACAGATTAAAATTTGGAGCTGGAGGGTGGGGCGAGCATCCATTTAGGATGGAGAAGAGACAATCACACAGGAGTGCAAAGGAGAGAGAAGAAGAGAGCGGGGAGATGGGAGAGACCCTGGCACTCTCACCTATGACCTCTCCTGGTGAGCTCTTCAGCCTTGAAAAGGTTATATTCAGGGGCTGGCCCCGTGGCCGAGTGGTTAAGTTCGCGCGCTCCGCTGCAGGCGGCCCAGTGTTTCATTGGTTCGAATCCTGGGCGTGGACATGGCACTGCTCATCAAACCACGCTGAGGCAGCGTCCCACATGCCACAACTAGAAGGACCCACAACGAAGAATATACAACTACGTACCGGGGGGCTTTGGGGAGAAAAAGGAAAAATTAAAATCTTAAAAAAAAAAGAAAAGGTTATATTCAAACCAACAAAATGCTCGAGATGAGCGAGTTCCTCTTGTGGGAAGAGGTGAAGGAACCAATCTTCGCATCTGGGGGAACTTGGGACGGATCAGAGATGGTACATCTGGACATCACAGTCTGACCACAGGAGTGCAACTCTGGGAATAAGCTGAAATCATGGGGAGAATTTAGGACTGCCCAGGCCATGACATTGGCTGGGGTCTGCGCCTCTTTCTCTCTGGCCTCCTAGGTGCCAGGGGGCCACAGCTGGTGTATCTGAGATGGGTCGAGCATCAGAAAGCACAACTGAGGAGGGGGTAGGAGTTCCTCCAAAATGCTTTTAACACTTTCTTTTGAGTCATTTAAGTGTTGCTCCTTCCTGGAACAGGTAATGGGTTTCAATGGTTTTAGGAATTTCCTCTGGCTTGACTTAAGGCTCTGTGAAAGGAACCTGAAATTGTGCAGTTGTTGGTTACTTGAAAAGTTTTCTTGAAAAATTCTCAGGAAATAGGCAGAAGGCTTTAGCTGACTTGGGGTTCTGTTTTCAGCATCTCATCTAGCAACTGCCTAATTCCATTTTATCTTCTGTATAATTGTTAAATATTCATTTTCTGCCCATATCTGAAATTCATGAGTCATGTTCTTTTCTTTTGCATTTTCCATGATTGATCCTTGTTTTTCAGCCTCAAGAGTTTTTCCTTTTCTTTCTTGTTTTTAATTTCCCAAGAACCTTTTTAGAACTCATTTTTTATCCACCCCTGAAATCCCAACAATTTATGTTGGTCCTCTGAGACCATTGCTATAGGACTCAATGGTGTTCGCTACCTGTTGGGATTGTTTTTACTTGATTTGATTCTGGAATCCTAAAAAAAACTTCTGTTCAGAAATTTGGAGATTTTCTGACGCTGCTTCATTGCCGGTTCTTGCCTGACACAGAGCAGGGGAAGCCCCAAGTGTTCCGCCTGTAGGACCTGCTTCCTGCCACCCCAGCCCCCCCAAATGACTGGAGAGAGCAGGCTTTTCTCAGAACTCCCCCCGTCTGTGCCCTCTCTCAATCCTGTTGTGCTTGCTCCCCCAGAGTTTGAGCTGGAATATGTAGAAGGGAAAAAAAGAAAAAACCTAGGAGTTCAGGAACTCACTTCCAGGTCGTCCCTTAAGACCCGGTCTCCTTACCCAGTCCCCCTGCTCTTCATCCACTGTGGTAGGCAGAATGGTGCCCTCCACCCCCCAAAAAAAAGACACCCACGGGCAAATCCCTGGAACCTGTGAATATGTTACTTTACATGGCAAAAGGGACTTTGCAAAGCTGATTAAGTTAACAATTTTGCGATGGGGAGATTATCCTGGATTATCTGCATGGGTCCAATGTAATCAAAAGGGCCCTTAAAAGAGGGAGGCAAGAGAGTCAGTGTCAGGGAAGGTGTAAAGACAGAAGCAGAAGCCAGAGTGATGTGAGGAGGGGACCATGAGCCAAGGAATAGAGGCAGCCTCTAGAAGCTAGAAAGGGAAGGAAAGAAATTCTCCTCAAGAGCCTCCAGAAGGAACACAGCCCTGCAGACCTATTCTAGGCTTCTGACCTCTAGAATGATAATATATTATATTAAATATATGTTTGTAATAATATTTATATTTTATATAATAAAACATATTAATATATAAGGATAATATGTTTGTATTGTTTTAAACCACTAAATTTGTGATAACTTGTTTCAGCAGCAAAAGAAAACCAATATATCTACCTTTCAGAGTCTTCTGGTACTTCCTTTATGGATTTTGTGTAAGGTTTTTTGTTATGATCAGAGGCAGAGATGGAGTGGAATGTACTTACTCCATCTTGAGTGGAACCAGAGTCCATTATTCTTAATTTACAAATTTTTATGACTTTGGACAGTAGGAGCTAACTTCTGTGTCCTGTGGACCCCACCTATTAATCGGAAACTTTCCATGCTTCTGACTCAGCATGATGTCTTGTCTCTTTCATGCTTCAAACTTCGAAACAGCCATTTCTCCGAGGAAGGTATTTAAATTAGTTAAAAATATTTACATTAAAATGTGTATTGAATTTATAAAAAGTCATCGTTGAAACCCATCACTGTTCTGGTCCTCTTCTCCTTATAACCACAGGGCAACATGGGGCTCCACCATCCACATTGCTCACCTACCTGCCTGGTGACACCTCCCTCCCTCTGCTTAGGTATCAGCTGAGGGGATTCTGGGGTTCTCCCTCAACAGCCACCCTTACCCGAGGCACATCTGTGCTCTGCGAGGCTCAGTGGAAGCTCACTTGGGCAGAAGTACCCAGAGTGGGAGGCAGGGACAAAGCCTGATTCCAGGTCCTCAGCATCCATCTGACCCCGCACAATGTCTGGCCCACAGAAAGGACTAAATGCATGGGTATTTAACCAAAGCTAACACTTTACAACAAGCTATTCAAAAACACACAGATGTTCCAGAGCGGAGACTGCGGATGAATGCACGTAAGTAAGCAAAAAGGCTCGAATGAGCCAACCCCAGGCAGGCAATCGTGGTAAACACACAGCTCCTACAACACGTCTCGTTGGCTTCAGATCCTGCCCAGTGAGGTGTTATCAAGCCTCCGTAGTGGGAGAAGTAAGGAAAGGTGGGACCTGCTTTAGCATTGGCAGGCAGCCCTTTTCACATCCTATGGGGTGGGGTGCAGAATTTATCTTGGGGAAAGACTACTCTTCTTTGGGAAAACATTTTGAGGGGCTTTTTGATTGTGCAAATGAAAGACCCAGAGCTGAGTCTGGTGAGAGAAGTTGAGAAAATGGGGAACTAAATTACTCCTTTGAAATCTGTCTCATTAAAGAAAGGCGTGTGTTTATGAAAAACAATTTTCTTTTGGTGTGAAAGAATTTTTTGTGAGCCTAGAAATATGAGCTCTTAGGGGGCTGCCACCAGGGGTGGGAGGAGATGGGAAAACATGCTATGTTCCAGGAGGGCAGAAGCATGAAGGCAGTTCAGAGTGACAGCCAGGACATATACACACTCCCTGACAATATTCAGAAATATTTTGGAGATATCTGGACCTCCACTGATGGAAAAGTGATAAATTCCCCAGTCCCAGCATGGCCTCCATATGAAAGTGGAGAAAGAAAATGACGATGGAAGAGTAACGGCAGCATCTAACCCAGTGCCGTCGAAGAGAAATACAATGTGAGCTAAATATGTATTTTTACCTTTCCTATTAGTCTCATTAAACAAGTAAAAAGAAAGAGGTGAAATCAATTTTAGTACTATATTTTATTTAGCCCAATATATCCAAACTATTATTATTTCAATGTTTGATGAACATAAAATATTAATGAGGCATTTTATATTTTTTTATATTAAATCTTTTCAATCTAGTGTATGTTTTACATTTAAAGCACATCTCAACCCAGGCTAGCCCCCATTTCAAGTGCTCAATAGCCGTATGTGGTTAATGGCCACCATAGTGGACAGTGCAGGTCTGACACTTTATACTCTGTGATTACTAAAATAATTCCAAAGTCTTTTTAAAAAAAACAGAACTTGCTGTAAGAGCCTACTTATCTCAATGACTACGTTTACCTTTGTAAGAAAGAAAAACAAAAACCCATTACAGCACATGCAGTCTCTTTATTTCAGATGACTGTCTTTACAAAAGGCTCTTGAACTGCTTCTGGCCATGGGTGACTTCTGAGTGGGCGGACAGAATTAAGCCCATAGAGAGAAGGAAAATAGATTGATGTAATCACTGATGAATTGAAAAATAAAAATATTACAGCCACGTTAGTATAATGGTTACTTCGTTGATAAGTCTCTGCAGGAGCTAGCTTCAAAATGCAACTCCTACTTAATTCCTTTTCAGGAGTCTTCTGAGAAAATGCCACGTTATGAGAAAGGAGAAATTAATTTACTGGAATGAAAGGAAAACACGCTCTTCATTGATTAGAATGGCTATATTTGACTCACCAACCTCTTTGTCTCTGCTGTTTATATAACCCAAGCAGCCCAGCCACATCAACCTGGAGGTTGAATAGGTTAAAGCAACAGCAACAAAGCTCATACACCTTGTATAATTGAAAACCCATGCAATTCAGGTGGATATTCTAATAGGAACATTATTTCTGTTTAACAGCTAATGTGGCTATGCTCTGTGACAATAGGATAAACTCAGCATGAGATTCACTTGGTAATGCAGCTTTGGAATTATGAGCTTCTTGAATTTAAAAAATTCTGGATGAATTATTTCACATTTCACACATCAAGTGAGACTTCATCAATCTTCTCACATTGCAATATTACAAATCTGCTTAAAACAAATTGGCAGAAAATGAACACACACTTAAGTTCCCAGGCTCAACCTTCACCTCTAGCACTCTCTTGGAACTCTGATCTCTCTAATTCCTTCCAGATGGTCTTGGAAGTCTCAAGGAGGTATCTCATGAAGGCTCCAGGAACTACCTCCCTTGGCCACCCTGTGGCACCCACATTTATCTCCTCTCCTGCTTCAGACCTCTATAGGAAAGTCTCTTTGTGCTGTTAATTCCCAAGATGGCAACTGGTTCACTTACTGTTGGTGGTTTCCAAAGATGAGGCCAGAGCTGATGTTTATCTTGAGGCTACCAAAGTGCCATGCTGAGGGCACCGTTTGCCTAGAGGGCACAGTCTCCCTTTGCTGTGAGAGCCAGGGGCAGTGGGTCCTGTTGCCCATGAATAGAACTGCCACTGTTGACACCTGGTGGTTCAGTTCCTCTGAGTTTTGCTCGCTCCTTTGCCTCAGGCCCCTGTTTCTGGGACTGTACCATCAATTCAGAGAAGCTGAGGACCTACCTTCTTCTTTGACCTTGTCCACTGTCCAAGCGCTCAAATTGTTCTTTATCATCCTCTACTCTTAGAATGAGTTTCTTTAAAAGACACATTTCCATAAATGCTCAAGGATCCCCTATTCCACCTCCCAAGCCCCTAAGTATACTGATTTCTGTGGTGAACAGAATTTAGATTCAACCTGAGTTCCCTGCTATACTCAAGAATATTCTAAATTACACTTTTTCCTTTATTTCATCCTCCTTAGTACAGTAAGTTACCCAGTGAGTAGCATCCGTTTCACTTTTAATTTAATAAGCAGCTCCTAGAAGAAAGTCCAACACACAATAGGTATTCAGTGAATATTTGTTGAGTGAATGAGAGCTTTTATTTGCAAGGAAATCTTAATTTTGAGAACGAGACTGAGTCTTTTTTTCTGGTATCCTAATCAAGGTTAAATTCCCATCTTTGCTCAGAGCAGCTGTTCCTTTTGGCATTGATATCAAATGTCTCAACAGGGACAGGGCACAAGCCAACACAGCAAGATAGTTAAGAGTCAGACGAACCTGATTGGACAAGTTAGTTAACCTTTCTGATCCCCTTTCCTCACTGTGTAAAGGGAATAACATCTAAGCATAGGATTGTGTGAAGATTAAATGAGGCAACAAATCTTTAGCATTATACCTGTCGCATAATATTTGCTCGACAGATGGTAGCTATTAAAAAGTACTATTGATATTTTTAGAGAAAGAAAAAGAATCCCGAGTGTTTGAATATCATTTGAGTTTGTCACTATTGTCTCTGATATAGAGCTTAGAAAACATGAAGCTTCAAATCTTATGCAAAGGCAATAAAAATGTTTCCTGAATTCCATAGGTTATATAAAAAAATACATATATATATATATATATATATATATATTTGGATGGGTGTAATATTGCAGTAAAATAGTTCGTAGCTCAATGTGTAAGAGGGATTTTTTGGTCATCAATATTTCTGCTTACGTTATTATTACCTATCTGTGTTTCTGGGGTCAGAGGCTATTTAGCTTTCTCAATCTCTAGCCTATGTGTATGAATATAATGCCAAGAACTTAATAAACGTTTGGGCAATGATTGCAACAAGGAACTCCATTTCTGAAATACTTTTTGCCTACTAATTATTAATGAAGAACAAATAAAAGTCACTTGAAAGTCATTGTGTAGGAGAAACAATAGTTTCAGAGTTGTACTATATAAGAACTGCTCAGCAATAAAGTTTGTGTTATTTTTTAAAGGTAATTATGCTGGTATTTGAGTGTCAAAAGGCTACGTTTTTTTAAGGGTATTATATATTGAGTTAAAATAGCCAGAAGAACTGAAGTTACAGTTATACTAGATTAATGTGATGGTTCCATAAATTTTCCAGTTAGTCTCTCATATGATTGAGTAAATGTACAACTGAGTACCTACTCTCGACTTTCCCTTAGATGCAAAGCTCTTTTGAAGGTAGAGAAATACTGTTTGGACCAAACCCAATGTAAGTAAATTTTGTTTTCGTCTTCAGGCAATATTATAATTGAGACCCAATTATGACGTATGACCATAAAAACCTACTTAAGACACTATGGCAAACTAGATGATCAGACAATCCTCCTAGTTCAAAACAACCAGAAATGCTGGATAATATATAACTAACTTCATTTTAAATACATAGCTGAGTTCACAGGAAAGTAGAGGAAATCCTTGGGGGGCAAAAATAAATAGAAAGTTAACCATCCCTCAACCTCCAGACTGACAAGCAGAAACCGAAAGTTTGGATGGTCTCTGGAATGTGTGTGTGTGTGTCAGGGGAAAGGATTTGTCAGTCCCAGTAACCATGGAAATTGTGTTTTAAAGATCATGTAGGAAGAGGAAAGGAGGTCTTGGGTCTATTCAAGGTAGAGAGATGGGACTGAGACTATCATAAACCTGGAAGTCTAAAAAAGCTCAATAAAAGCTTTACCATAAAATAATCTGTCATTATCAACTGTCACAGGGAAAGAATAAGGAGATTTGTCTATCTTGTTTTTGTCTCTTGTAGGAAAACAAATTTTCTTGAGACCTTGTAACTATGGGCATGCCTTCCTGTAATTTGGATCTTGAATTTACATTACTTGTTTGGAAAGAGAATCCCCAACTCAAGAAATAGACAAGAAATGTGATCCAGGCTGATAAAATCTTAGAGTTCCTGACAAAAACTCTCCAGAGGATCATACCTTCAACCCAAGCACCATATACTTCTCACAGAAAAAAATCCCACTGAACATGAGCTCATAATTCAGTTAGGTAGAAATCCATTAAGAGCAAAATTTAGCAGATAAAACAAACCACAAAACTAGGACTCCGGAATTATTGGACAAATATTCTAAAATAAGTGTCTTCAAAATGATCTAAGATATAAAGAAATAATTGAAAACACAAGAAGAGGATAGTCTCTATATGTGATAACTAGGTAGGTTAAAAAAAAGAAAGAATTTCTAGAATGGAAATATATAGTTGTTGAAATTAAAATCTTAATGGACAACTTTAACAGCATATTAGATACTGCTCAAGAGAGAATCAGTAAACTAGAATATAGATCTGAATAAATTCCCCAGAAAGTAGTACAGAGAGTTAGAGATAGAAAATATAAAAGAAAGTTTAAAAGAGATGGAAAAGTAATTGAGGACTTCTAAAATATATACCTAAGAGAAGTTCTAACAGTCGTCTCAACTGCAACAAAAAAAGCCAAAATACAATGGAATGGTTGTTATGCTGAGATAAAACTATGATTAAGACAGAATGTTATACTCAACTAAACTGTCATTGAAGAACAAAGGTCAAAGAAAGACATTTTCAGAGAAACAAAAATTAAATCCACAGTTTGCACAGTCTCACTGAAAGAGCTGCAAAGTATATAATTCAGTAAGAAGTAAACTGAATCCAGAATGGGATAAGATGCAAGAAGGAGTGATGATTAAAAAATTTATAAACATATGGGAAAATCTAAAATGTTGATATTGTGAAATAACTATAAAAATATTAATGTCATGGATATAAAAATAAGGCAAAACTAAAATATTGATCCAAAGCAATGTAAAAGAAGAGTAGAGAGGATCAGAAAAGAATCCATCTATTGCCCTTGTATTGCTCTAGAATAGCGATATTTAATTTTATTTTAACTTCGTTAAGCAAGATACGAATGTTAACAATTTAAAGGAAAAATCACTAAAGGAATAGATCCTAGAGCTTCCAAACCAGTAGCAATAAAGAAGAAACCTTAATCAATACGAAAGAAGAAGTAAAGAATTTAAAAAGAAGAAAGTGTAGAAGTAGCATAGAATAGAAAGCACAAAACAGGCTAGAAATAAGTCCAAATAATGGTGTTTCTGCCATAATATAACATATGTTCTTGAAATATCTTGCATCCTATGAAACCAGACACTAAAAGTTAGGTAGCCTAAGGGAAAAATAGGGTGGGGAAAGATTATAATATTTAGTCATAGTTTAAGACAGCCAATAATACCCAACCAGAGAGAGAATTATGGAGAGAGGTGAAAGGATTCCATAAAGGTATAATTGCTTAAATCTATATGGCACATTATCTTTAATAAAACTAGCTTGATCTTAATTAAATATCTGATGGCTTATTGTTTATGTCATTCCACTTTTCTCTATTAATATATTTAATGAAATGGACTTTTTCTTCACAGCATTGAGGTCAATGGG
This sequence comes from Equus asinus, assembly GCF_041296235.1. Lineage (NCBI taxonomy): Eukaryota > Metazoa > Chordata > Mammalia > Perissodactyla > Equidae > Equus > Equus asinus. Next base: position 12,608,065 of record NC_091820.1, on the reverse strand, counting down.
GGATGGGAGGAGAAAAATAGAACTCAGAGGACCAAATTGTTCATGCATCTTTTCTGTCTGCATTGTGAATGTATATATATGTTTCAGCTTTATTGCAGTATAATTGACAACTAAAATTGTAACATGCATCTTTTTTTGGTGAGAAAGATTGTCCCTGAGCTAACATCTGTGCCAATCTTCCTCTATTGTGTATATGAGATGCCACCACAGCATGGCTTGATAGGTGGTGTATAGGTCCACACCTGGGATCTAAACCCGTGAACCACGTGCCACTGAAGCAGAGTGTGTGAACTTAACCACTATGCCACCATGCCGGCCCCAAATACGCATATTTTTTTATTTTTGATGGGGGCACATGCCCAAGTTTATCTTATTTGAAATGCAAGCTCAGGGAGACTGGAAGCAATTGCAGATTGTTCTGTGAAATCAACCATTTCAGAAAGTTCATGTGGACTTTTCATGTTGGGATGAGGGAATGAGGATGCATGTTTGCTTGAGGAAAATAGACAGAATGGTGTTGTATTCAATGAAAAGGAAATATCTTGGAGAAAATAAAATAGTGAGCATGGTTTCAATCAGAGGTGGTGTTCAAAATATCTAACAACCTTTTGGATACCTCACGGAGGATATAGTTCGTACAGGCCATGCAAGGGCATCTCCAAGGGAGCAGGAGCCTATAATGATGGGCCACAGCCTCGGGGACCAGATAGGCACTGGGCATTTGTCCACTGGGTGCCAACACTGTCAATTGGAGTGGCATCTTCCCAGCTGAGGACTGAGCATTCTCTGGCCTGGAGGACACATAAAGATGGGTGCTGGTGCATGGGAGTTGTGGTGGGCTAGCTGGAAGACCAGGGGGCACCAAGTGCCTAAGCAGCAACCGCTTGAGGCTATCTAGACCTGGGGTCGTCAGGTCAGTGTGCGAGGGAGGACTCAAGGGTCTTGGGGTAGCAGCTATTTACCAATTGGCATGGGAGCATTTCTGAACTTAACAACCTAGTTTTGAGATCTTCCTGGTAAAATTGGTTGTTTGCTGGGATTCCTGATCTCCTTGAGGAGATATCAATTAGAACAACGAGCAAAGAAATTGATAAATAGGAGGGCGATGAGATTGTAGGTTGGGGGATAATACATAGAGTCAATCACAGACGTAGAGCCCCCCAAATTTCCTGCAGATGGCAACTTCCCCCAGCGCTTCTCATAGTCCCTGTGTTCTAGAATTAGTTTAAATTGGTTTCTTTGGTTCTTTTCATTTCTTTTCTTTGTTGACAGTTTGACATACCTTGTCACTCCCGAGTTGCTTTGCTCCTACGCAAGATTAAAATTCCCTCCCAGAGAGCAAAAATGCCCACGAACCAAGATAAATCGTAGTTGCAAGCATACGTGTATCTCATTTAGTGTTAGCCTTCAAGAGAGCTGTTCATAAAAAATTGTCTGCAAAATTAATTTATGTAAAGGGATAAATTTCTTTCAGCTGATTACGTGTTCAGAGATAACACTTTGGAAAATGGGGTCATGATTCTGTGAGTGCTCACTAAAAGATATTTTGCTCCAAACAAAATGTACCACTGCAGAAGAATTCCTAGGTTCGGACAGGCAATGAGAAGCAGTGCTTCTTCTTGTACACTGTGAAATCGGCTAATTTATGTGGTGGAATGGATTTGGATTTGAGCTCTCCAAGTCTTTTTTTTTTGCAAAATATTTGATGTAGGAAATCACCACATACATGTCCCTCTATATTGATGGGGGAAATTAGCATGTCTCTAGCATGCCAGCCTTGTCAAATTAGTTTCCTTTTGGTATCTAAAAGATACTAGGACGATGGTAGGGAATCATAAATTTCAATAGATATGCATTTACATTCCATTTATGGAACATTATGGGCCCCAAATACTGTGGCTGCAAAATGTTTCGCCACCCACTGCAGAGTTAGCCAAACAACCCTTCTCAAATGAAATTGATATTGATGAGTCTAAATAGTAATTTATAACTCAAAAGCAAGAACAACGGCAACAACAAATCTCACCATCCTCAAGACACTCTGATAAGGCACCAAAACAAAGTATCCTTCCTCAAAATTGGGAGAATGTCATCAGCACGAGTAAATGTGCAGAAGGGATTTGCTGCGTTCTTAGGGGAGGCGACAAGGCCTATACAGGAGAAATTTCAAGTCCCCATGAAACTCAGAGAAAGGGTGAATTTAAGTAACCTTATTAAAGTCACCAGTAAACAAATAGCCTTCCATTTAAATGAAAGAATGAAGGCTTTGGCATCACTATTCTTCTTTAGGAACTGAAGAAATGATTACATTTCTGCAGCAGTGCGTTCTTCATCTCTGAGAGTAGCAGTTGACTTTTTCTGAGCATTTCTTATGTTCCAGGCTCAGGAACAACCGTTTTACATGTACTGCCTCATTTACTCCTCGTGGCCACCCTATGAGGCAGATGCCAGTAATATTCCCATTTCAGAAATGAGGAAACAGAGGCTCAGATGTGTTCAGTAACTTGTCCGAGGTAAACTTGTCAGTGAAGGATGCACTCTCAGGCAGTCTGACTCCCAGCTCACGTTCCTAACTTCTAGGCAACACTGCCTTCGGAGGCTCCTGGACCACACTTTGGTAACCATTGACTTAAAATTTGCAGGGATGACTGTGACAGTTGGAAATGGTTGATCCAAGAGTCTGGAAGACAAGATGGTAGGTGGGAGGATCTGACATATTACCTGCCGGGATCAAATTCCAGCGGGCTTTGCCCACTTTCCACTTCAGTAATCCATTCCCATGATCTTGACGCCCTCTGGAAAGAATCTTCTTAAAGCTTAAGCTCCATTATCCCTCTTCTGAGCGTAATCTCCTGGCCTGTCTGTTTTCACGCTCATTTACTGCTAGAACATCTGCTCTGCCACCTCATTAGCCCAGTCCCTTTGCTCCTCTCTTTCTCCCTGGCTTTTTGCCCCTTCCTGGACTCACTTCCTTCTCTTTCCAGTGTAGACTTCACAGCACATCACTTCAACATCCTCCTGCCGCTATCCTCAGTGCCGTCTCCCCCTTGTCTTTCTATCTTGCCGGTCCTACAAAGCCCAGGCTAGGATAAATGCAACCCATGCTCTCTCCATCATTCCACCTGGATTTTTGAGGGCTCCTGAAGAAAACCATCTAATTCTCCAGATTTGCACCATGAAGGGACCACTAGAGTATCAGCAGCAAGGCCCCCACCTCACTACAGTGTGGGTTAAAAAGGTATAGTTTCAGAGCTGAACTGGAAATAAGAAAGGGAAGTCACCAGAAAGAAAGAAAGATGGAATTCAGCATCCAAGCTGATGTTTTGGTGGCCCAAGGACTGGATGGAAACTCCAGATATAGGGGCTAAAGTTTAAAATCCACAACCTAGATAACCTTAGGCTAGGACCACAGGAAGCGAGGACCATCCACTCAAGAGAGATGTCTTTAGGTCTGTGTGAGGTGGGGAGCTGGAATTGGAATCCCAAACTAAAGCTGTCTCCCCAGAAAAGGCTTCCCCTGTTTGTAGGGGTAACTAGAAGCCTCTACCCATGGGTCTGGGATAGAAGCAAACTTGTCCCAGTTGTGGTTTGGGGTGAGGAAAAATAAGTCTGCTGGAGAAATTAAAACCACAAATCTGCGTCATACAAGGTGTGGAGCTCGAATTTATAGTCACCACGTGGTGTGGGAATCCCCCGCTGAAGAATTAATGTAAGCTCAGGTGTAGCCAATGCCATGAGGCAAGTAAAAGAAATAAGAGGCAGAACTTTTATAAAGCAAGAATAAATACACTTATGTGCAAAAACAAAAAAAGTAGATGAAACCAAAATCTTTGCCTCGTGCCTCAAACCCACCGTCTACCCCGTCACTTGGCAGATGACCTCGTCTTGTACCACACAGGGAAAAATGAGGCTCTGAGGTTTGAGCTCCCACAACTTCCTGACCTTGTGACCTCAGACTTACGTAAGTCAGCCCCCACCTGTGCCTCCTTTCCTGTGTTGGGGGGCATCCTTTTCCCTTCTTTTACAAACAAACCCTTTTGTCTGTGCTGTTGAGCCTCTTCCCTCCCGTCTCCACTAGACTAAAAAGATATGGCCTCCTCTGATATTTCTTTGTCTTGTTGTTCAACCTGGCTCCTTCCCTTGTAGCCTTTAAAGATAGTTAAGTTGATGGTATCTTAAAAAAAACAACAAAATTATGACAAGCCTTGGCAGACCCCCCAAATCACCTCTAGCTATCACATTTTCAAAAGAACAGACTAAATTTGCTGTATCCATTTCCCACTTCTGAAAGACTTGTAAGCCTGTTTCCATCAGATTTCTCTTCCTATTACTGCTCTGAAATGGCTTTTATCAAAGCGACCAAATGACTTTCTTAACTACTCATTCTAATGGACTCTTTCCAGTCCTCTGGCAGCCACCACTGGATTGCTCATTCAGCTCAAGACCCCTACCTACGCCTTGACTCTGAACTTCCGGGCCCTTGTATAGGTCTGACTGGTCTCTCGACTCTGTCCTTTATTCTCATTCACTCTTGCCTCAGTTCCCTTGGGTCCTAGCCTAGGGCTGTCTACATTCCTCATGACGGCAACAAGGGCTTAGGAATCTGGATATTTTTCTAGGAGAAAGTGTGAAGTCAGGGCAGGCAAAGTTCTGAGATGTAACGTGGTTTAGAACAAGAATATGGTGCTGTCATTAAGGCAGCTTCTAGGGGCAAAGGGAAATTTCTCTGGCCCTTATTACTCACTGATGAATGTATGTTTCCCAGGAGGCAGGAAGTCATTGTAACTCATGGGTCACTGGACTTTTCAGCTGGAACCACTGCAGACTAATTATTGATGATTGATTTGGTGTTAGGACATTTTACAACCCAAGGAGAAGGGACAGGGGGTGGGCACAAATGATTAAGACTGGATTTTCTGCCAGCCGGGAGGAACTAGGGCTCAGAGTTCAATTTAGATTGACTTACAGACAATAAAGAAATGTGGCCTTTCTTGCACAGTTAACTTTGTTAGCTGAGATCCACACCTGCTTCCTATTAAAAATGTCCAATAAACGGGAATATCCGTAGTTATCTAGCTCCCTGAGTCTGGCACAGCACGCTGCAGAACTCTCAGCTGTTGAAGCAGAAATGGTCTGATGCACTGGATTTCCAGGATGGATGAGATCACTTTTGACTGCAGAGCAAGCCGAAAAATAAAGATCCTTGTGCCAAGAAGGCGAACTTGTCAGGTTATTTGACCTGAAGAAGAGCACTGAAGGGACTTGTGATTTGCAATGGGCAGAGGCTGAGAAAGAAAGACATTTGGCCATTAGAAGCACTGAAATAAATTTATTCTAAGCAAAATTTCTGCCCAAATGCATTAACTAACTGCGAGAACAAAATTTGAAATTTCAGCTCGTTATCATTCTAGTTTTGGCAGCATGATTTTCCCTGAGGCTTTTAATTCTTTCCTTGGAGTCCTCTGTATTAACTTTGAATCTTTGATGTGTTTTCAAATGTTGGCTTAAAGTGTCACAGTTTTTTATTTTCTTTAGGTGAGTAAATTGGCTGTCTAGATGTATCCTACTTAATATACAAATGCATGTTTTCATGTAAATAAAATAAAGTTCCACAGGAAGCTGTTCATGATATCAGGTGTCACAGGAAAGTCATACATATTTATTTACTCTCAGAGTTCTGGCTTCTTGCTTACATTACTGTTAAATAATTTACTTATACCATTACCTTGTTAGTAGTGGGACTAAATGTCCCAAAGCATTCCTTTTCTTATTTTCCTTGTCCCCCAGTATCACATACAAACAAATTCAAAAAAGAAAACTCGGTTGATGTATATACAGAAAGGATTTTTCTAGCCCTAAATCTCAGTGACAAAGAATCCTCCTCTATACTTTCATTCTACCCACCTGAGTCTTTTGCCTTCCTAACCCCCTCCTCTGGACCCCCCGAGCCTTTATTATATTGTGAACAGCCTTCCTTTATTTTCAGGCAATGACAGAACCGAAAGTCTGGAAGGTACTTTAGAGCCTTGCTACTCAAAGTGTGGATTGTTTTGCCCCATCTCTGTTAATAACCTTGAATCTCCATCTCTAGTCTGAATCAGCCATGCCCTAAAGCATGCCAGGTATGATTTTGCAATAGCTTTTTGGATATCTCTGTGTGGATGTCAGCTAGTATATGACAGTCAACATGCTTAAAACCCACAGACATGGCAGCACACAACTAACTCAACATTACCCTCTTCACGTGCTTCCTTTTCTCTATTCCATTTTTCATTAATGACATTACCCTCTCCTTGGTCATCACAACAGGACATGGAAAGAGCATTATAACACTTCTCTCTCTCAGTACTAGCCCCCAATTTAATCAGCCCATACATCCTGCCAACTGAATTTCCATCAGGCCCTGGGCATGGATCCCTTCTCCTACTCATTATTACTGTTCTGATTTACATTTTCATTGTCTCTTGCCTTGCCTAGTGCCAACTCTAACTTATCTCTTTGCCATCTCCAGCTTCTCTTCCCTCTAAGTTATTTGTACTATTTATTGCTGCATAACAAATTATCCCCAAGTGTAACAGCTTAAAATGACAGACTCACAGTTTCTGTAGGTCAGAAGCCCAGGGCAGCTTAGTTGGGTGGTTCTGGATCTGGAGCTCTCACGAGGCTGCAATGAAGGTGTTATCCAGGGCTACAGTCTTCTGAGGCTTGGTTGAGCAATGATCTGCTTCGAGGCTGACTCACAGGATTTTTAGCAGGCCTCAGTTTCTTAGCACACAGAAGCTGGCTTCTCCACAGAGATCGATCCAAGAGAGAGTGAGAGAGAGAGCACCTTCCCCAGTTGGAAGTTGCAGCCTTTTTATAACGTAATCTTGAAAGTGACATCCATCACTTCTGCCACATTTCATTTCATATCATCAGAAGAGAGTCACTAAATACAGTCCACAGTCAAGGGGAGGGGAATTAAGTTCCATCTCTTGAGGAAGAGAGTACTGAAGAATTTGTGGATGTATCTTTAAAGTCACCACAATTTATCCTCTGGCCACAAATTATCTTCCTCACACATGCAAAACCCATATCAAAGAATTTGTGGTTATATCTTCAAAACTATCACCCCGTCATACACTTCGCGGAGACTGGGATCTTAAGACATGTTTTTGTTCTAAATATTTTTACTGACTACTTTACATATACAGGAGGGCGCAAACTCCCCAGGTCCTCCACCATCTGGCCCTAATTACATATTTTCCACCACTTGCTTATGAATCCTGCATGCAAACTAAATGATTCACCATTTCCTAATCACACCCTAAATCTACCATTCTCTGTACCTTCATGGATGCTGTTTCCCAGACTGGAAGGTGATCCCTTATCTCTTTCTTTTCAAATTCTCTGCAAAATTTTAGCCTTACTTCCTTCATAAAGTGTGGCTGCTCCTCTAAAATATAATGTATCCATTCTATTTGTAATTCTATTTGTAAATTCCTAGAGGACAGGAATCACACCTTGTTCATCTTTATATCCCTCAAAATAGGAAGCAGATTTCATTGTATCCAACAGATGTTCAACAAATGTCGAGATAAATTATATGAAGATAGCACCTCTCATTTTTAGGTGAAACAAACACTTTGAGTTGTTTGTGTCCATGTGGTACGCCAATACCATGATAGCATTTTATTTGTTGCATACAATCTGTCTTTCAAAGACACTACGCCAAAATTGCTATGTGGGGCCCCCTGACAGAATTGGTGGTAGAATTTCCAAATTATATCAACATCTTCACAGTACCAGCCTTCTGCTGCTGTGTTGAGGGCCAAGAAAAGCTCATTTACGAACATGTTCATATATTACATATATCCCACAGAGTGGGAATGGTGGAGCTGTACAGCTAGGCTGTCTTTAGCTGTGCTACGGTGGGACACCTCCTGCTTAATTTCTGAGCTCTTTTGTCCCTCCTACCTGCTTTCCTACCCCCTTCCCTCCCTTCCTCTTTCTCTCCCTCTCTCCTTCCCTTCCTTCCTTTTTCTTCCTTCCTTCCTTTCTTTCTTCTTCCTGCCTTTGTTTCTTCCTTTCATTATCCACATCGCTTTCTCATCTTGTTCTTTTCTCCCAACACTGTGAGATTGTTATATGGGCATTCTGATGGGATTCCTGTCCTTTAAATTTAGTCAAATGGAAGTTGTCTCTTTGTTAACACCTTTATTGAGGTATAATTTACACTCTGTAAAATTCATTCATGTTAAGTGTACAACTCAATGATTTTTAGTAAAGTTACAGGGTTGTACAACCAGCACCACACATTTCCATGAGCCCAAGAAGATCTCCTGTGCTGATTGAATTTTTTAAAAACTTTTGTACCTTTTTCCTCTTCTTGTAAAAACAATGCAATGTCACTTCAGACAATTTGGAAAATCTGTAAAAGCAGAAAGAAGAAAATAAAAATTATCTTCATTCCACAACCTACAAATAGTCATTGTTATTTTGGCATGTATTTAATCCCTCTCTCTACTTATCTACCTTTTTATTTATATCATAGAAGGGATGGTACTATTTAGGGGAATGTTGGGAAGTTGATTAGATCTGGGGACACAGCTGCTACATATTAATAATTTAAAAATAGCAAAGAAGATCTCTTTTTATCTTATTTATTTTAAAGAACTTGACTTGAATTTTCGACTTTTAAACTACCACATTAGATATCTATTTATGCGTGAGGGTAGGAAGCCAATCAAGGCAATGACTAGACCATTAGGTACAGGGATTGAGATGGGGTTTTACTTTGCCTGTGTGTGGGGGTGCGGGTGGTGATGAGGGAAGAAGATGCAGTGATTGTGGCCTACAGGCCTCCTGGAAGGCCCTGAATGCAGAAGTCATACGGTGGGGTGGTGGGAGAGATGTGACATGAGAAAATCAGAAGAAATTTTGCAAGGAAAAAGTAAGTTGGGCTCCAAGGGCCTGCCCCCAAACTGCGAGCTATTGGGGCTCTGCAAAGTTTCTTTGAAATGGGAAAATGGAGGGAAAGCTGAATTAAAAAAGGAACTGCTTGTGATGATGCAGAAGGGAATTAGCATGTCAAGACATTTCTGATTAGCTTTGTTGAGTACTTTGTCCAGAGTAGGAGTCAACACATGTACCAGTAAATGGGGACTATGAGTGACAGAGCCAAGATGTGGAATTGGATGATCAAAGTGGATGTGGGGCTGTGGAATTCTCTACCCCTGGCTGGGAAGTTGGCAGTTTCTGCTTTGTGTTCGCAAAGAAGTTAGTTAAATTGTTTCTCATAGCATCTTGGGACTCAAGATCTCATTTGTACTGAGGCTGAAGCTTTGGGGAATTGGTAGAAAAACAAGCCAGGGTGTTGGAATATGCTGGCAACCTTTTGTGGTCTCCAATAGTTCTAACAACAAAGGGAAAAGCACCTCAACTTTGAAATAAAAGCTCTTTTGAAACTTTGCTATTAAAGGTCCTTCTGCCTGCAGCCAGTGATCCAAGTTATCTGAGAGTCAAGATAACACGACCCATGCAAGATTGGAAAAGGTGAATTCTCTGTTAGAGGCTAAAGTGAAAACAGAGAGGCAGGAAACAAGTAGGTAATGAACTTGGGGCCTGGAAAACACTCCATATTCCTGTCCTTCCTGGGCATCTTCTGTAGTGCGTTTCCTGCCTGAAGGATTTTGAACATGCAGCCTGGTGATACAGAGTAGCTGTGCCTGCTTAATCCTGCTGCTGTTTTGCATTTCTCTGATCAGAGGGCAAGATGGAAGCCACTAAGCTGAAGGCTGGAGGCATGGAGATTTGTTCCTGAAAAACAGTAACTCTTAGGTTAGGATCTAGATTCATGGGCTATGACTTGACAAGATCTCTGACTTTGGTTCTTGGAGAATTGACTGAATCAACATAAGCAGAAACTTATCAAGCTTTTAAGATTGTATTCAGGAAAACCCCTACGTTCAGTGGGCAAAGGTCTGTGAGCTCCTGCTTAACCTAAAAGGTTATTTTCAGGCTCTCAACCTGCAACAATGGGGATCAAACTGCTAAAAGGTGCAGTCCTGTAAGAGGAGACTCCCCCGCCAATGCCCATCTCAGGTGCAGATATGGAGGACTCATTGTGAGGGGCTCCTCCCAGAGTGCAAGACCAGGGACAGCTGGTTTTCCTCGGCAGGAAGTTGTTGATGTTCCTCTCAATAGGATATATTGCTCATGATCATTGTTCTTTTTCCTTCCTTTCCATTTTTCAAAAATGGGAGTTGTTTTTCTAACAGTGGGCCACTTTTCCACTCTTCTCTCCTCCCAGCCTTTGTACCCTGGGTCTGCTGGAGTGGTCAAAATTGACTATAGTGGAGCCATTTGAAAACGGAGTCGGAGCTGCCTTTCCAGAGAAACTGCCTTGCTATCTTGAAACTTGGACTGGGCCAAACCTTTGGACTGGGCTAAAAGGGCAATTGTTTTACAAGCAATTGTTTGAGAAGTCACCAGGAAACGAACGTCCTGATCACAAAGACTGAGGATTGTGGACTTTCCGAAAATAGAATCAACAATCAATGTTTAGCCAAGACTAGCTCTCTGCCTCCAACTCCAATTAACATTCTTCGTAATACAACCTCCCTTCTTTGACTTTAAATGCCCCTGACTCTTACTCCCTAGCAGGATACTATTTGGGTTTCTGCCTGAATCTGTGCTCCCCAGATTACAATTCTTTGATCCCAAGGAAACGCTTTGCCTCTTAAACTGGTTTCTGTTTTTGTAAGTTGACAAGGTGGTTAAATAATCTATCCATAGACTTCCAGACAGACAGGAGCGACATTTAGAATTGTTTGGGAGATAGCACCCAGATATCTTGAGTATAATAAGTTAATGAGACTTAGCAGTGGGGTATATCCTTTTGGGAAGGGGGTGAGTGCAATTTTGGGGGTATGTCGAATAGTTGCATGATGTTGGGAGGATACATTTTTAAAACTGTGTGTATGAAAAGAAAGGTGTATAGATGCTAGGAAGTCAAGATGTGGACTGTAGCGAGTCCTGATGCCATCGGTCAATATAACTGTGTCTGAAGCTAGAATTCCTTTCCTCTACTTTTCAATGAATTAAGCCAATAATTTCTGTTTTTAATATAAATGAGTTTGAGTTGGTTTTATCATCACTTGCAAGCAGAAACATCCTGACTTGTAGAACACATATGTATTTAATAAATATTATCTCAAAGTCTTATACGTAGACAATTTATAAGGGAAAATGGTATTAGCAACTAAGAAAGTAGACATATGTTTATGAGTAGGTCAACTTATTTTCTAGACTATAAACTATTTTTTACAATTTTATCCTTTGAGGAGAGTGGATATTTCTTGCCATGTTTGCATCCAAGCATCTGATTAAATTAATTCATGGATAATGTATTTTTCAGATTTTAGTTAATGGCCATGACCATCTGTGGGTTTTAAACATAAGGGGATTAGATAATTTGTTATGCTAGTTTAGAAATTATATTGCATTATTAGTAAATACATTTCGGGGTTGCAATCCAATCTTCATGATCATTTAAACTTGTTGGACATAGCAGATTAGATCCTTGGCCAAGGAAATTTCACAAATAGTTCCCTAAGCTGTGAACCTTGCCTATACAATTCACAGATGTCTAAAGATATTTGAATGATGTATTAATACTGACAGAAAGACAATTTCACTCATAATTATGAGAGAATAATTTCATTCATAATTAAATTAACATTTTCTGATAAGACATTAAATATTAATTCTCTGATCAGGCATTGGAGACTTTGCTCCACACTATAGACCATTTCATTGCAGGTGAAATCTGAAATGGAAGAGATTAAGTCACCTGGCCTATTCAGTAAAATTCACTATTCGTGGTATTATTTTCAAAGAGCTCCTCCAGTACCTTGCTTGGTATTTTCCCCGACTTCCAAAATTTTTACGTTGTTTTCTCCTCTCCTTTCCTCTCACTTAAAAAAAAAAAATCCCTTCTCGGTAGTTTTAGTGTAGTTTGGGGAAGGAACAAAGTTGGATGTGTTTTTAATCTGTCCTTCTAACTTGGAAGGTACTGTTATATATTTAAAGTGTCTGGCCGAGAATGGGTGCGCGATAAATGGGAGCTATTACATTGTGAGGTGGTGTGGTGGAGCGCTAGGAATCAATGAAGGCGTTTCATTCATTCCTATGCATGAGACTGGACTTTTAATAAACTTGGATGAGCCTATTCTATCTGGCACATGCAAAATGCAACCTTTCTTATGTTTTAATGAATTTTTGGATTCTTTGTTTCCTCTTCCTTTTGTAATGAGTATTCAATTTGAAGATTCTGAGCTTATCTTGTGCGAAATACAAGAAAACAGGATCTCCTCAAGCATTGCAGGAGGATCTCTGTGGCATCAGACCTGGTCCCTGCCGCTGCTTATGTTTAGTCTCAGTAGATCCCTCATCATAGTTGTATATTTGCATATTATTTCAAATTCCCTTTCTCTCTACTTTTGTTATACTGAATTAATTTCCTCATTGTGGCTTTGTGCCATGATACAGTATTCCCCGTGGAGCTGGAGGAGGCCTCAGTTTTGGTGGACACTAAATAATGTCAAATTCTGTAGACGTTAAGCATCTTGCAAATGCACGGCCCTGCAGAGGTATCAGCAGGGAGACGTGAGCTCTGTTCTCTGTCTGGCATCTAAAATTTAATAGAAAGGATAAGGCAAAATGCACAGGTGACTAAAATAAAACTGAAGATAGCAAAATACATACCGCTATACAAAGTGCTTACTCCGCAAGTCACTCTTCTAAGCACTTTAAAAATAATTTATTAGAACTTTAAGCAATTATTATTATCTTCATTTTCATACAGGGAAACCGAGCCACATAGAGGTTAAGTAATTTGTCCAAGTTACAAAAGTAATAAGTGACAGATCTGGGGTTGATCCCGGAGAATCCAGTTCCAGAATCAGCATGCTACTCTACCTGTGTTAAGCCAAGTGCTACGTGTCTATTCAGATGAGTGAGCGATCCCGTGTGCATATGCATGACTGCGCGCACACGTGTGTGCACTCGTGTGTGTGCAGGAACAGAATGGGATTTAAAGAGGATGTGGCATTTGAGCTCTATCTTTCTGGTTTCATGTGTTTCTATGTTCAGTTCATTACATCTTGATCTTTTCTTGCCATTCCAATTATACTCTGCTTGAAACACTTCAAAACTCCTGGACCTCTGATTTCTCCCATTAACTACCCCAGTCTAATCAGGTCAGAACTTTATGACTTCAGACAAAAGCCTTTGCAAAATTTCCAGGGCAAAGTAAAGGTACATTTTGTTCTTTAGAAAGGTTATAGGATTTCAGACAGAACAGAATGAAAGTCACAGAGTCTATGACCACACATTCTAGAGTTGGTTTTATGATGGAAATTATCAGACCAATTCATCACTGTATCCAATTGATTCCAGTGTCCAAAATCACTTTAGCTCTGATTTTTGAGGTCGAGTGAATAAAGATAGAGTGTGCATGATGTATATGTCTCTGTGTTGGATAATGAGTGAAGTGAGGATTCCTGCTGGGGCCTAAGCTGCAGCCGGTCCTGCAATTCACATATACCTGGGAAGAGATGATTAGTGGGGCATCAAGGGTCTGTAGGCAGGAGGGTTTGGGGAGGAATAAGAACAAGGGAGCTCAGGGATGATTATGGGAAAAGACTTCGGAGAGGACAACACGCTCCTGTCTTGGAGACGCTCTCCAAAATGGCCCCCTGGGCTCGTGGTTAAGGTCTGTGCTTGGAGGAGCTGCAGGCAGCAGATGCCAGAAGGGTTTTTCCACAGAGGGTTTATGTGACTCAGGAGCACAAACAACACCATGTTCATGCCCATGTGACAAAGTGTGGCCAAGGCAGGGAAGAGGACATTCTTTCCCTTTCCTCTGGAGCTCAGTGTGACCTCAGTGTGGTGAGAACCCCAGGGAAGGGCTGGTGACCCTCACTGAGGACAGTGGGCAGGGGGCAGAGCCAGTTCAAGTGGCAGGAACCTAACAGACTTGTTTGCAGCACGTGTGAAACACATTTGGGGATTCCTGAAAACAACTTAGAGGGACCGGGAATGTGGGGATAGGAGAGAGTGAGATGTGGCTCACATTCTGCACAGTACCCATTAGGTAGTGCAGCCCAGGAAATGGGTGATGTAGTGTCTTATCTTTTACAGACTAGCTCTTGAATGAATTCTCTTGTATGAATTCATTGGAGTTCGATGACTCCAATACAAGTTTGCCACTGTTCTAAATTCATGGGATAGGCTGTTTTCTTATTGTGGGTCCTCCCAAGAAGAAGACCTTGAGACAAAGATTCTTTGGCAAATAGTTCATTGGTGAGTTAGCTCTGAGAAACACTGGTAGGAAGTGGGGAAGTGTGATGGGGAAAAGAAGGCAGCCAATAAAAGGTGGGTTATTAAGCCAGTTACTACTGTGGGCAACTGAGGTGCAATCTTACTGGGGGAACCCTGGGAAACAACATAGAACACACACCTCAGAGTCACCTCGCCTGAGAGGCAAGGGAGCTCGGGTATTCATCCACTGACTCTTGTCAGTCATTGGTGAAGGGTTATTCCCAGGGGGATGTTAATCCTCCAAGAATTCCAGTGGAGAGAGCCACTCTGGCAGCCAGAGAAAGCCCAAGGGCAGAGAATGGTAAATGCTGGCAGTTGGAAGCCAGATTGGTGTGCATGGATATGGTAAGTGTGGGCGATATGGGTGGGGTGCAGACAGCATCTGCTACTATGGCATGGAAGTTCTTCTAGCTTGTTAGTACTGCTGTTTGACATTGTTTTGGTCATGTAATGGATTTCCCTGCTGACCCACACCTCAACACTTCTATGCCTCCTCTGCCCACACTTCCATTCTGCATGACCCTTCCTCTATGTCTTTCCACTTCACTCTTCATCGCCATTTGGCCTTGGCTTCAGCATCAGAGACCTGTGGAAAGTTATTCCTTTTCTGAGCCTCACTTTTTCTAATGTCTAAGGTAAGAATAACAATATCTTTTTAGGACTATTGTGTGTATTGAGGGATGAGTCAACATATGAAACAGCACGTGTCATGATCTGTGCTCGAGAAGGGCCAATTCTCTTTCTACAGCCATACTTGTTTTAACCTTGGCAAAGCCAAAACTTGAGGAGCTTATATTCCTGGGACCTCCAAAAGCTGAGATGTATAAAGGCTGGGTTTGTCCTCTAAAGGAAAACTATTTATTTTCTTATTTCCTAATATTTTATCTGAGTTAATTTGATTTTCTTTTAAATTTCGATATTTAGTGGAACGATGCAAAACATACTTCACTGATATCTAAGCATATTGCCTTTATTTTGCTGTCTTTCATCACTTAGTTTATCCCACACATAGGATAGGAAATGGGGACTCAGCTTTATGGAGCCACAGCTGTGCTTTGCCCTAACTTAGGCCAGTCTCAGTGCCATTTATTGCCTCAGGAGACTGTAGTCTTTTATATTCCTGGCATTTTGTGTCTTGTGGTGTCTATGTTGGCATTTGATTGGATGGAGCTTTTTGCTCTCAATTATTTAGGATGGAGGGAGGGAAAAGCAAAAGGGAGAAAGGAGAGGGGAGAAAGGAGAGGATGGAGAGCTGCTATTGTTGGCTTCTGAGGAGCTGGTAATTACTACAATGACATTTTCCTATATGTGCCCATGCTGTACGTGCCTACAAAGTCCTTTTACATACACTTTACAATTTAATCCTCATAACTATCTCATAAATGAGCAGGAAGAAAAGGATCTATCAAGAACAGGTTTGCACTAATCCTTTAGAGGAGGCAATATGAAGAAAAGGAGAGTCAGAGAAAAATAGGGTGCATGTTCCAAGGCAGTAAAGTCATTCCTGTTGTTTGCTTAGAGAAGAAAGCCTATGCCCAGTGGGGTTTATGCGAAGGTCTTCATTGCTTCTTATGCTGGTGCAGTGAAGTGGTAATACTAACATTTGAGCCAGTCCTGGCCCTGGCAGTTCTTAGATGAGTCATTTTGAGAAAGGCCTTTGATTGCCATAAGCCCTGGTTTCCTCACCTATAAAACGGAGATAAAAATACTTGCACGATATGCCACCACCTGGGGTGTTTGTAAGAATTTAACAAAATGCATACAAAAGCACTGTGCAAGCTGTAAAATACTGTACATGATACTACACGCTGATACTTCCCTGATAATGAGGAGATGATCCTGTAGAATCAAGAGTATATGAAACAGCAAACTAAGAGTTGGCTTGTTAACATTGTTGGGGATGCAAAGTTTGCTTATTTGGAATTTTAAGACTTGTCTGGTAAAAGATTGTTTGATTGTTTGTTTGTCTTTAAAAGTAAGATGACAACACTGATTTATTGCCCAATACTTGTGTTGACTGTGGAGGGGTAAAATAAGGATATTTTGGAGGCCCTTCATTCAGGTATTTTGGATAAAGTACTGCTTACACAATCTAGAATTATTATGAGTTTTCCAGATAATGGCAGGAACCTCCATTGTGTTGGGTTTCTGGGTTTTGAAAGATCCAGGTTCAAGTCCACATTCAGCTGCATAGTAGTTGTGTGACCCAGGACTAGCTCTTCTGTTTTTTCATTTGTAAAAAAGGCTAAAAGTTTTCCTAGGAATCATTGTGAGGATCAAAGGAAACACTGGGTAAGAAAATTTGATACTGGCTCAACAAAAAGTTGACATATGGGAAGCCATATTATAGGAAAGAAGCCATATTGTAACTTTGAATGACCTCTGATTAACCCAGCTGGATAGGCTCTGGCTTATATATAGTTTAGGTGATTAATAACCACCCTCTAGGAGATCCACATACTCTGTAGAGTTTATGGCCCCTGCTTGCATGTGTACCTCCCAGCTGTGATAAGATGATAACTTTGCTCTTTTGAGTTCCTTAGGAATGTAACGACCCCTGGACAGAAGTTCTTTACTAGTACCCATCATTGATGACAGCTGAAAGGTCTGGAGTGGCGACTCCTGGTCTGCAATGCCAGACGGTCAAGATTCCTGACCCCCTCTTCTATGGCCCACTAGCCCTGTATAACTGATTCAAGATTCTGTAACCCTTTAAGATGGTTCTTTAGGATGATAGTCTGCCATCTTCTGATCAGCTAGCTCATCACTGAATAAACTCCTTTCTCTATCACCTTTTTGATTCTTGATGGATTGGCTTTTGTCTTGCGGCGAGCAGATCATACCCTTTGCTTAGTAAACAAATTCTCTGAAAACTATAAACAGCTCCATAAATAACAAGGTGATATAATTATTATCATTGCTCATGTTTAAAGAAATGAAATCAACAGGCAAATACTCAATGACACAAGTTACAGAAAGTCAAGCTAGAAGTTAGTGAAGTGTAGTCAATATGGAGACACAGATTGCTTTTTGACAATGATTTCTTTCCATATGGTTTTGGTATGGGATGCTTATGGGTGATAAATGGGAAACTATGCATATGTGATGCATGTGCACAAGTTTATTTCAAGATTCATAACTTGCCTTGCTGGCAAGTTATGAACTTCTAAGAGCTTCATTTCAACCTGTTCAGTATATTGCCTGTTTCAGACTTAGAAGACTGAATAAGTCTGATTCAGTCTCTAATAACTCTATAAGACAGCCATAGGGCTAACTGAACCCCAGGCGTCAGAGGGTGTAGGAGTCATAACTCTGCAGAAGGGGGTCACTGGGACAGGACTGGATGGCTATCCAGGCCAGGTCTTCACAGGACACTCTTAATGTGGTGAATTTGCCACAACCCATGTTCTGGGTGTCAGCATTGTAACATATGAAATCCAAGTGTGTCAACTTAAAGAGAGCAGACCTTTCTCTTTGGAGTGGAGTCACATTATCCCTACTCATCACCTGAAATTTAAGGTGATGAAATTGGCATCACCTAAATGACAATTAATTAATTTTCAACGAGAAATATAGTTACCAAGAAGCTCAGAGTTTTCTAGGTAACATATGAGAAGCCAAATTACAATCAGAAAATTGCTTGATAAGCTTGATATCCAAACAGGTATCAAGAGTCATCTGATTGGAATATGAAAGAGTTTATCAGTCAAGTTTCTTGGGTGCAGGCAACAAAATTCTGTGTTAACTCACTTAAGCAGAAAAGGAATTCTTTTGAAGTTCTTGGGTAGCTCATAGAAATTATGGGTAGGCTGGAAAACCAGGTTAAGAAAACAGTGGGAACCAAGAGGCTATGAATGGAGAACGTGGCAGAGCATGCTACAGTCTGTTTAGTGTACCTTGCTGTCCCGACTCTGGGCAGTTGATGCTGCTGCTACCTGTGGACTCTCAATGCTGATACTACTGCTGGTCTTTCGAAAATGCTCACACCACCAAGTATAGCTTCTCAACCATCTCTGCATCTTTGTTTCTCTCCTTCAAGATCTAAAGACCCAGATAGGAGCATCTGATTGCTGAACTTAGGTCACGTGCATCTATACAACTAGCAGAATGCTAGGAGAGGGAATACATGGCCCTAGATCTGTTCTTCTCAAAGTGTAGTCTGCAGACTGGTGCCAGGCTATGGACTAATTGTTTTTATTTTGTGATGAGGTAAAGACTTTGTGCTACAATGTAAATGAATTTACTGCCTTCTCTATTAAGAAAACTGTGCTTTGGAAAAAGTGTCAGCTTAATTAAAGTGTGCTACTTAAACAGAGCAGCACTTCCCTAGACTTCATGGCGGGAGGCTAGGACCTGCCATTAGAGGACTCTCCACAAAAGCAAGGATATTTGGAAGTTGTGTAGTCAAAAAACAACAAGTGTTCACCACAAATAAGATCAGGCTGAGTAAGCCTGATGCCTGCTACTCCACCATAGAGACATGTCTGCCATCAGGAATGTGTGACTTATGCGGATCTAGACATACTCTCACCTGGCCGGTGCTTGGTTGGGCATGATGATATTGACACTGGTGCTACTTTCTTCTCCACGGGATGGGTAGCTAGCTATCCTCTTGGGAAGGGAAAGGTGGAGGGGACAGTCTTATGTCCATCTAAGTTGGCTGGTTGAGACTCCTAACAGTGATGGTATACTAATGACTCTCAGATGACTGTGGAGTGGGGTCATCATCTGTCCATTCCAAGTCCTGCCCTTTTCTTTCTTCCTCAAGCCAAATACTCACAGCACCCTGTTGGAGATGTGAGCAGTTCTTTACTCAGGGAGTGATTCAGGAAATGATCCCAATGTATAGAGTTGAGGAGTGGTATGAGAAGAGGAGGCATTGAATCAAGTATTATGACTTTGGTTTGTCTCCCTTAGTCCTTTGTATTATGCATAGAGGCAAAATCCTCGCTGTCTAAGCCATTGGAGTAAGGCTCATGTAGATGTCCCCTTGTTCTTTAATTCTTCCACCTCTTAATTCTTCCACTTCTTCTTAATTCTTCTCTCCTTGAAAGCTTCCCCATTGACTGCCCCCTTCCAGTGTCTCTTCAGGGATTGCTAAACCCTCCCTGTACAAGAATAAAATCCCTCTCTTCCTGAGACTTTTGAATTCAGACTTCCCAGTAGTCTTCTGGACTTGAAGAGCTTTTTCCTCTACTTTAGCTGGTACTAGAGTATGGGAAGCTCTGTTCCTGTGAATGGGGTGGGGAAAAGTTGGCAAGCTGCAGATGACTTCCCTCTTAGGTTCTTGAAAATTGAATATCACTCACCAACTAGGTCATTAGTTGCCTTCCAAAGACTACTTAAAAATTGCATAGTAGCATCAACATGGCTTTGGAGCTATTCTTTAATATGCTAATGTTGTATTCATTGCATACACATCTTGAGTTTCAGTATGCAACCTCCTCATGATAATGGGCAATGAATGGCACCACAGTGAAGTCGTTCTTCTCCCAAGTTCAGTGTTCTTCCTGTCTGTAACTCTGATGATGGAGGAAGGGAATGTGGGGGAGAACTTTTAGTTCAATCTACCTTATCCTCCCACTCCCTCTATAGCTAACAGAACTCCATTTCGCATAGATAGATCAGCCTTCAATCAGGTTATAGACACATCTTGTAGTCTCAGAGTAGTTGTGCACCACTAAGGTAACCTATAATGTTTTGATATTATAGATTATCTAAGCTGTTTACCGTGTATCTCACCTAAGTAGAAAGGATCATTATACATTTGTCCATTTTAATTTGAAAAGCTCTGAAAAATACACGTTTAATGCTATAGACTTGCACAAAATAAAGGAAAAAAAGAAGAAAGGAAGGGATAAAGAAAGAAAGAAAGAAAATGAAGGTAGGAAGAAAAGAAAAAGAGAGGAAAAAATAAATCCAGAGAGTAAAAGACGATTTCTGTATCTTTTCAAATGTTATGTGGTGGATAGGTTAAAATAACTGGAATTTTCTGGAGTAATTACTTGCAATACAATAGTTAATATCCTGCATCTGTTGACAGACTCATGCCATAATTATTCATTTTTCCTCTGAGGGAAAGAACCGGAGATCTGTTAACTTTAGTCACATTAGTGCAGCCTCCTTCCAAAGGGATCTGCATTGGTGAAGGAAAGAATATTTTTCCTCAGGCAATCTGAAGACAAATATGTTTTGGGCATTCATTGATTCCACTGGAAAGTGATCTTCTTTAGCTTCTATATCCCATAACCCCAGATTGAATGGGCTTGATTTCACTGAGCTGATCTGTTTTAGTGTTATGAAAATGAAAGTGTAGTAAGCGAGTACAAGAGAAAGGGAAACTAAAGGAGAGTGGGATGGAGGAGAAACGGACAGCGCAGGAGAGGAGGAGAGAGGGACATACACCACCATCACATCTGATGGGGAGAAGGGGGCAGGTAGGACTCCACCTTGAAGTGGTACAAAAGTTCTCTGATGTTTCACATTTATGGGACAAAAATTAATGTGTCAATCAGCAAACATTTTAATGAATATTGTGCATAAAGAATGTGGGGGTAATTGGAGATGTTAAAATATAGATGCATGCAAAATTATAATAAAATATTCTGTATGGTAAGTGCTAAAGGCTGAGTAGAAACAAGAAGACCTTTAAGTGGTTAGTAAAGGCACCTCGGAGGAGTTAGACCTTGGTTAGACATTGAAGGATGGGCTGGGAATGTGAAGAACTGTGAAGGGTCTGAGGTTTTACCCTACTTGCAAGCTAACAAGTTAGCAAGCCACAGTTTCCTGGGTGCTGGCAGAAGACATAAGACCCCAGGGTCAGAGACAAAAAGGACTTTATTGCTCACAGCACTGCAAGCAGAATGAGCCAGAATTTTTTTCTTATTTTTGAAAGAGAAATTTATAGAAGGAATAACAGAGGAAAATTCTGTAAAGATACCAGGAAGTACAACTTGTTCGTGACACAGTAGAAAGTAAGAATCCAAATTGGGTTTTGACACAGCAGATGTGGCCCAGAAGTAGGGCTGGCTGCACACACAATTATCTCTAAGAGGAGAGCTGGCTTCCGGTTCATTCCTTATTCTTTTTCCATGACTCGCTCCTGCTAGCCTTGGTCTCTGATATCTATAGGAAGCCCTAGTTCAGCCACTAAATGAAACACAGTGAATGAGGGGTTATTGACCAAGGGTCTGTTTTCTTTCAGGGTCACCTTCTCCTAGGCCTGTGCCTTCCAATACTGTAGCCATGAGCTACATGAGGCTATTGAGCTCTTGAAATGTGGCTAGTCTGGATTGAAATGTGCTGTAAGTGCAAAATACACACTGGATTTCAAAGAAAAAAGAAAAACATCTCATTAATAATTTTTATATTGAGTACATGTTGAAATAACATTTTGGACATATTATTTAAATAAAATACACTATTAAAATTAATTTCATGTTTCTTTTTACTTTCATTAATATGTGGCTACAAGAAATTTTAAGTTACATATGAGGCTCGCATTTGGGGCACCGATTATATTTCTACTGGACAGTGTGGTTCAGGTACATTTGAGAGAGAGGGGAGGCTCCGTGGGATCCCCCTTGTTATTCTCCAAGGGCTGTGTGACTTCCTGTGCCGTCATGGATCACAGCTGGGCATGGCCTGGGCCACTGACCTGCATTAAACTGCAGTCCTCCTTGATGTGCTCCCCCTGCTGCCTCTAACCATAGTGTCCTCAGAGGCGAGGAGGGGACTCACCTCCCCTCATGACCCTTTCCCTCATTTCCCTTCAAAGCACCCGCTCACAAAGATTTGTAGATGAATCAGGCTTTCCTGAAGAGTCAAAGAATACTAAAGGGAATTCCAATCTATGAAGAAAGGACTTTTAAACTGTACATTGAATATGCCTTATATCACATGGTCTATGGAAAATGTACTCAGACGTTTAAGCCCTTTACAGGGGATCCCCGTGGGGTTGCAACATAGTCCCTAGTTCTTAATCTTGCTCTCCTGACCTTGAGTCTTTACTCACCAGGGAGACTACTTCCTTCTATGAAACTTCAGTGAAATTCTACCATCTACTCAGAGGGTGGTCTTATCCAAGGATATCCCTTCCAACCCTGTTCTCCACTCCCTTTGAATGCTGGTTCTCTGAAAATCCCACCAAAACAACCTGTTGATAAGACAAAGCTGAGTTTATTCTTACTGTAATAAGGGGTAACATATCTTGACAGTCTTACTAGCTTCCTTAGGGGGAAGGGCTAAATTGGGATATTTATGAGGCTGTAGAGGCCGTTTTAAAATGGGCCTTTTAGGCAGAGATTTGATTAGCACTGGATAAGGATCATGACACAATAGTTTAAGGTTGGTGGACATTGCAGGGGGTGGATTTTGAGATGAATGTTTCAAAGTCTTGGGGAGTAAACAGTAGGTGATGTTGTCTATTGAAAGCTGGATAGTTTGATTTTCATTTAAATAATTTTCTTGAGGAAGGTTTCTGGCAGAAGCAATACAGTTCTTTGTGACTTTTGTCCTCTTAGACAAGGGATTTTTGGAATAATAAAGTCATGTTGATGAAGACAGTGGAACAGTTAAAGTGATGTTAGTAAAGCCAGCGGAATAAGAAAGTCATGTTAATGTAGACCGTAAGCTGTGTGAGGGGCTAGGTGGGGTGGTTCTCACTCCCAGCAGGACATACCCCCAATCTGAGTTATTCAGTTCGCATGGCTCCAGAAGGACAGCCTTGGGCACTCTACGTCTGCAGAATAGTAGAGTAGGGTACAAATTGGCTCACCACACAGACATTGCCTGTCTTAGTTTGGGTTTCCTCTAAACAGACCCAAAGCCAGGATTTGGGTGCAGGTAGTTTATTTGGGAGATGATTCCAGGAAGAGAGACAGAGACAGCGGAAAGTCAATCAAGGGTGCATGAACGAGTGGAATACCACTGTGGGCAACAGAAGCTCGAACTCTCTGAGGTCCTTCTGAGAGGCTGTAGAACAGCCTTCTGAGGAATAGGGATTTGAGGTCTTTAGCCACTCTCATCTCAACACTTCCAGGATGTGTAATGAGCACATTTCTTTAGTGGACAGAGAAGACCCTTAGGGAAGTCTGTTGACCTATAAGGGAATTCTCTGCAGGTGACCTCTAGGAAGATCCAAGGGGTATGGGCAGGGCACCTTCAGCATCTGCTACATTGTCCAACAAGGTGCCAGACCTATAGCATGTGCTTAATAAATGTTTATTGAATGAATGAATAAACACACATCACTTAAGGACAAGCCTCAGATCTCAGACTACAGTCAAAACTTGAAGATGAGGAAGGTAGACTTCTCCTTAACTGTCCCACAACTGTAAGGCTGCTTCTCTCATAACAGAGTTAGCACCTCACGTTATTATGCACCCACCTCCTCTGCCCTCTTAGACTTGCCAAGAATGAGAAAAGGGTGAATCACTGATCCTTTTCGGGTCGACTCCCCTAGCTTCTTGAAAACTGGAAATTAACTTACAAAGGCACAAGGAAGTTCCTAGATGGGAAATATTACCCATCTCCCATCCCTGCTAGTGGGGTTGGGGAGT
Organism: Equus asinus; assembly: GCF_041296235.1. NCBI lineage: Eukaryota > Metazoa > Chordata > Mammalia > Perissodactyla > Equidae > Equus > Equus asinus. The sequence continues at coordinate 12,584,141 of NC_091820.1, read as the reverse complement.
TGGAGAATAGGCTGACAGGTGTGTTCTCCAATTGCAGAGTTGTTTGTTTTGACATCTTTCTCCCTGGTTTTGGTGCATTTTTACTGAGACTCTCTGAAAACAATGTCTCAACCTAAAGAGGATGGTTACCTTGATGGGAATGTCAGAGATGGCAGACCTGTGGATAATTAGGAAGCCAATTTGGGACAAGTTGTGAGGGTGGGGGAGGGAACCACAATTCCTCAAATCGTACTAACAGAGGCCAGATCTGCTGTGTGTGAAGGTCTTGGCGAAAGGCAGTGCCAACATCATAGAGAGAACAGATTTAGGAAGACATGAACTAAATTTGTGTGAGAGGCCGCCTTCGACAATATATAAGACTTTCAGATATGTAGCAAAAGAGAAAAAGGATTATTTAACAAAAGTTTATTGACGATTAACCATATATTAGGTATTGTGCTAATATTATATGCCCAGCTACAGCACAAAAAAGCTGCATTGGAACTGCACTATGATTGTTAGCTAGTTAGTTAGTTAATTAATTAATTTATTATCTGTTACTTTCTTTGGGACTAATTTTGGGGAAACCAAATCTCAGTACACTGTGTATAAAGTAGAAGTGTTACAGGATACTTTTCTCAAAAATGTTAAAATCAGGACTCTTATAACAAATATAAAATGAACACATATGAAATATCTTATTTATCTCATTAATTACTGAGGGAACCAGTAACATGTTACAGCCAGGTCAAAGGAGAATTCAAAAAATGCACATGTAAAGGCAATCAGGAATGTTTCCAAGAATTTAGAAATGGACACAAAACTGATCAGTATCCACAGGCAACAATCCATTCCATTCCACCAACACAGTTCATTTGCGTTTCGATGGATGTGAATCATTTATATCATTATCATTTTTCTAGAATTTAGGGTTGTAACATAGCTCGGACACTGAAAGGCACAAGCCCCTATAGAATCAGATAACCTGGAAGAGTGCACCAGACGGGACACCCAGAAAATATTTTGGGGGGTCCATTTCAATGTCTTTCACAAGCATTCCTGATGGAAGTAAAGAAATGTTCTCTGAACAGTCTATTAGGAGGCAGAATGTAGATTGCAGACCAGCCAAATTTTCTGAATCAAAAGAAAAACGATTTCTTGTGGCAACACCGCTTGCTACCCAGGAGATAAGTGAAGAGTCATTTGGGACTGCATCTTGTAAGGACAAGAGTACTGATCTCACCTGGGGGAAAGAACAATTGAAAGGAAATTTGATGAAATTTGCCTTGGAGAGAGAAATAGGATCAATTTAATAGGCACTTCAGTTATAAAACATTCAGCTACAGATTTACTACTATTGAGGGAAAAAAAGGAAGTGCATAAAACTTTCTTAATTCAGACTCCCTAAGTTAGAGTTCATAATGAATTTTGACATGAAGTGGGATGAAGATTACTTTTATTTTTTATTTTTTAACAGCTGTATTGAGCTATAATTCACATACCACACAATTCATCTATTTAAAGTGCATAATTAATTATTTTTGTTTTATTCACAGGATGTGCAACCATAATCACAATCTAATTTTCATTCCCTCTAAAAGAAACTTGGAACCTATTAGCACTCACTCTCCATTCCCCACCCGACTTGTACCCCCCAGCCCTAAGAAACCACTAATCTACTTTCTGTCTCTGTAGATTTGCCTATTCTGGACATTTCATATAAATGGAACCATATAGTATGTGGTGTTTTGTGCCTGGATTCTTTCACTTAGCATTTAGCATAACGTTGTCAAGGTTCATCTACCAGTACTTCATTCTTTTTATTGCTGAATAATATTCCATGGCATGGATATGATATTATGATTTATAATAAGAAATGTATATTCAGTCTTCGTCCCTGTTTCTGGCACAAAGCTCCTAAAACCCTTGGAATTTCTTAAGTGAAGAGAGGGATAAAGGAGTCTTTTGTTATGTTAATGAGGTGACTTGGAAAGCACCTAAGAATGGGGACTGGTCACCAGAGGAACCAACCATATGATTAGAGGGTTGGAACTTTCAGTCCCATCCCCCTAACCTCTGCGGAGGGGAGAGGGGCTGGAGGTTGAATCAATCGCCAATGGCCAATGATCTAATCAATCATGCCTATGTAATGAAGCCTCCATAAAAACCCAAAAAGACAGAGTTCGGAGAGTTTCCAGGTTGGTGAGCACGTGGAGATTTGGGGAGAATGATGCACCCGGAGAGGGCATGGAAGCTCCGGGCCCTTTCCCTATACCTTGCCCTGGGCATCTCTTCCATCTGGCTGTTCCTGAGTTATATCCTGTGGTGGTTGGGGGGAAAATCCCCTTTCTACCCTTCTTGTGTTCTTATGGCTGGACTAATGATAAAATTGACACAAGACCAGATTAACAGGAGAAAAGCCCAGTTTAATACGTATGTATTGGAGACCGCAGAGGAATGATGCTCGGAGCGGGAACAAAGCAGGCAGTATAGAGATCAAAGAAACAATAAATTTGTGAGGAATGACAGCACAAAGAAACTTAGGTTTGAGGTATGTAATTAGTGAGGAATTGAAGCAGAGTTAAGGCTCAAGGTAGTAAATTAGCAAGGTTTGTTTCTGCAGCCTTCTCGGCCCGGAATCCCCTAGCTCTGGTGATAAGGACGCAGGGAGAGTACCTTCCCCAGGGGAGATTCACTTCTTACTTTTAGGGGGAACAGAGACGGAAGGTCAGAATGACCTTTTTGCTTCTCAAGTAACTTTAATTCAAAACAATCAGTATGCTATTGTGGGATATTTGGGGCCTGGGCCCCAGCAATCCTTTTATAATAAACTAGTGATCTAGTAAGTAAAATGTTTCTCTGAGTTCTGTGAGCGGTTCTAGCAAATTAATCAAACCCGAGTTTGAGGTCTGGGAACCTCTAATTTATAGCCAGTTGGTCAGAAGTCATTAGAACCTCCAATCTGTAGCCAGTTGGTAAAAAGTACAGGTATCAAACTGGGCTTGCCACTGGGGTCTGAAGTTGGGGGACGGACAGTCTTGTAGGACTGAACCCTTAACCTGTGGAATCTGAAACTATCTCCGAGTAGATAGTGTCAGAATTGAATTGAATTCTTGGACACCCTGCTGGTGTCCGAGAATTGCTTGGTGTTGTGTGGGAAGGCCGCTCTAGCACACACTTTGGAATTGAGTCCAAGAACACTAAAAGAGTGGATACACCAAATCTTAACCATTCATCAGTTGATGGACATGTAGTCTGTTTCCACTTTTTGCTTATTTTGATACAGTGCTGCTATGAACATTTATGTACAAGTTTTTATGTGGATGTACGTTTTCATTTCTCTTGGGTAAATACCTAGGAGTGAAATTGCTGCGTCATATGGTAACACAATGTTTAATTTTTTGAAGAAGTGACAAACTGTTTTCCAAAGCAGCTGTACCATTTTATGTTCTCACCAGCAGTGTATGAGGGTTCCAATTTTTCCACATCCTCAATAACACTTGTTGTTGTCTATCTTTTTGATTATAGCCATCCTAGTGGGCATGAAGTGGTACCTCACTGTGGTTTTGATTTGCATCTCCCTGATGACTAATGATGTTGAGCATCTTGTCATGTGCTTATTGATCATTTGTATATCTTCTTTGGGGAAATGTCTTTTCAAATCCTTTGCCCATTTTTTAATTGAGTTATTAGTCTTTTTATTCTTGAGTAGTGAGAGTTTTTTACATATTCTGGATACCAGTCAGATATATGATTTGCAAATGTTTTCTTCTATTTTGTGGGTTGTCTTTTCACATTCTTTTTTCCTTTTTAGGTATAACACTCAATTCTCTTTTTTCTTTTTTTAAAGATTGGCACCTGAGCTAACATCTGTTGCCGATCTTATTTTTTTTTCTTCTTCTTCCTGAAGCCCCCCAGTACATAGTTGTATATTCTAGTTGTAGGTCCTTCTGGCTCTGCTATGTGGGACGCCGCCTCAGCATGGCTTGATGAGCAGTGCCATGTCTGTGCCCAGGATCTGAACCGGCAAAACCCTGGACCACTGAAGCAGAGCACGTGAACTTAAACACTTGGTGACAGAACCAGCCCCTCTTTTCACATTCTTGATGGTATCCTTTGAAGCACAAAATTTTTGATCTTGATGATGTCCAATTTATTTATTTTTTCTTTTGTCACTTGTGTTTTGGTGTCACATCTGAGAAATCGTTCCTAACCCAAGGTCATGAAGATGTATGCCTATGATTTCTTCTCAGTGTTTTATAGTTTTAGCCTTTACATTTAGGTCTATGATCTATTTTAAGTTAATTTTCCTGTGTAGTATGAGGTAGGGGTCCAACTTCATTCTTTTACATGTTGTCCCAGCACCATTTGTTGAAAAGAGTATCCTTCCTCCATTGAATTGTCTTGGTACTCTCGTCAAAAATCGATTGACCATAAATGTAAGAGCTTATTTCTGGACTCTAAATTCTATTTCATTAATCGCTATATCTATCCCATGCCAGTACCACACTATCTTGATTACTGTAACTTTGCATTAAGTTTTGAAATCAGGAAGTATGAGTTCTCCAACTTTGTTCTTCTTTTTCAGATTGTTTTGGCTGTTATGGGTCCCTTGTATTTCCATATGAATTTTAGGATCAGTTTGTTAATTTCTGCAAAAAAAAAGGCACTGGGGATTTTGATAGGGGTTGCATTGAATTTATAGATCCAAAGATTACTTTTAGACTTAAAAGATTTGCTAAACTGAATTATTATTTTCTGATACTTGAGCTTTATCCATTCTCATGGAAACTGTTAATATGTTTATTTTACTCTATTAAGTAAAGTAGATCTGTTAAGACCTTTGCTGATAGCGCATTGGCATTGATTTATTTATAATCCATATGTCACAAAGGTGTTAAAGCTCTCGTCCCTGGTAAGTTCCATTTATACTAGCCTAGTTTTAGAGACTATGTACAGAAAGACAAAGGATGGAGAGAGGGTGATAAGATTTGTTATTGAAGTAGTGTAACAGTCTGGTAATGAAAGAACCTGTCTTTTGACTGTATATTCATGTTCTAATGTACTTCATCAAGCACAAGATTTTATTGGTAGTTTTCATTGAACTTTCCCCATAATTATGTAAATGCATATAATGAATTTTAATGCCAAAAATTGTTTTCAGGGAGATCAAATTGCTTTTTTATTCAGATGTTATGAAACTGGGAAGTGCTGTTTTGATAAAGAGTATTTTAAATGAACCCATTATAATCACCCCAAACTCCAGAAAAGCAAATGTATTTGAATGAAAAAAAGTAGAGTTACCTTTAAGAGTCTAAAATTATAAACCCAGAGGATATCTCTTGTATATCTGAGATTATGCTTGATTTCATAAAGAAATTGCCTGATCAAATAATTTATTATGTAAGATGCTATAAATTAGTCTGGAAGATAAAAGCAGCTATTACAGACATAAGTCTTAAAAATATTGTTCACAAAGCTGTCAGTCATGATCCTACGGAGAGAATGAAAGACATTTAGGCTACAAAGACAAACTCAAAATGCCTGTGACCCAGACTGGTTAGGCTTTGAAGCAGGCTGGACCTCCAGAGCTACACAGAGAAGAAGCGGGGGTACAATGAACTAGGCAAGACTTGAGTTTGCATATGTGACCCAACGATAAAGAGGCATTAACATCTGCAACACGGTGTCTAAAAGAAACCATAGATTTGAACTGAGTTGACGTTGAACTGCTTGGACTTGGCTGAAATTTTGTAACCAGGAATATAACGTTGATAGCTTGTTTTCCAAAGGATAGAGCCATCGGATATTGTGCATCTGTGAAGTACAAGAATACCTTGGGGGTATGGCAGCATGAATGACTGGGAAGGGGTCTCATTCCTGAGATCAGGAAGGTGACATGCTTTGCTCAGACCAGAGCTCAGGTCCAGCAGGGGCTCAGGAACTCAAGCAGTGGGTCCCTCATACAGCCTGTTCAAATGGACTCTGTCAGTCCTGGTAAGGAAGGCTGTACATCACGGGTATTGTTAAGGCCAAGGTTTACCCAAGCACATGTGGCCTGTGGTGGCTCATTTGGTTCCTACTCCTGCTGGTGGAGACAAATTTCCTCACAAAGTCTTGCCTTGGACATGACTAGATGGTGCTGAAAGTATCGGCACTTTTAGCTGAGTTAGACAGGAGCTGATATTTCTTATTGGGGTAACCAGAGCCTCATTATTCATTCAATTATTAACTGAAAGAACCCTTAGCGAGCACTGTGATATACTACTCCTGTGCTAGGATTTAGAGATACGGAGATGAATGAGACCTATGGCTCCTCGTCTGGTGGGGAGACCCACATGCCAGATTTCTGGATGAATGCTGCTATCATTCATTGAACAAAGGAGTAAGGGAGGAAGAGTGAGTTTTGGGGGACAATGAATTCCATTTTGGAGATGTTGAGTTTGTGAAGCCTGTAGAGCATCCAAGTAGAGATACCTGGTGGGCAGTTGAAACTATATCTGAATCTGGAGAGAAAACTCCAAATGGGAAGCCTAATCTGTGAGTCTTCATTTTACAGATGTTAATTGAAGCCGTTGACATTGATAAAGTCACACAGATATTCTATAAAGTAAGGAAGAGAGAAGGATCAGAGCTAAAATCCTGGAGAATCCTTCCATTTCAGTGGTGACATCTGATGAATGCTACTGTCTGAATGCACATTGCTCTCACATCATTGAATTTACATTTGAAAAGCATGAATAAACTTGCAAAACACATTCAAAAGGAAATTATCACAGCAAATACAGACACAGGACATTTTGAAAGTAAAATTTAAAATTCAGGCCAAGAACAATATCCAAAGTATCTTTAGAATCAAAGAGGAAGTTAAAGCATTAACTCTATTAAGGGAGTAATACAGATAAAGTAGTTGGAGTTTCTGAACTCAAAGTAAGCTCTACTAACTTTGTTCTTACAGGAACTATGGGGCAAGATATTTGAAAGCAGAATTGTCTGGAATGCACGGTTGACATCAATATAGAACTCTCAAGTAACAAAAGGACAGTTCAAACATAAAATCTAGGAAAATTAAGAGGTTATTAGGGATCCAGATTTGTTGATATCCTTGACTGAGGTGGGTTGAATTGATAGTTATCTCAGCTATCCATCGCCGTGTAACAAACTCCCTCAAAACTTAGTGCCTAAAACCCTAACAACTTATTATTTCTCATGGATTCTGTGAGTTGGCTGGGCTCCGCTGGGTAGTTTTTCTGCTAGACGTGGTGTTGGCCGTATTCAACTGGGAGCTTAGTTGGGGCTGGAATGTCCAAGAGAGTATCACATACACGTCTGGTCTCAACTGGAACGGCTGGGGGCTGGCTGGGCCTCTCTTTTCTTATTTAGTGGCCTACCCTGAGATGTTTAACCTGTCAGCTAATTCCCAAAAACACAAAAGCAGAAACTACAAGTCTTCTTCAGGCCTTAAAGTTCTTGTAGTTCTTAGGAGTACTAGAATGTTACTTCTGCTTCATTCTATTGGCCAAAGCAAATTACAAGACCAGTCCAGTGGAAAATAGGCTCCACTTACTGATGGGAGGAGTGTCATGTGTGTACGGGGATAGAGGGAATTTTTGGTGGCCACCTTTGGAAATGATTCACCACAAGAGTTGATTTCTCTTTTCAACTTGGCTGTGTAGAGTAGGAAGAGTATTCCTCTACTCACTCTAGGCCCTTCTGGCTGGCCGAAGAATTAAATTGATGTGATACAGAATAACAGGAGAAAATCAAACATAACTTTATAATACATATACATGGGTGAAACCCAGGAAAACTGAGCAACTTGCCAAAATGGCAAAGGTCTCCAGCTTATATACCATCTTCAGCTAAAGACAAAGGAGGATGTTGGGTGTGGGGGGAGTCAGTTATGGAAGATTACCAGAAAGGCACAGTAAACAAGAGTCAGGTTAATAAGCAGATTTAAGTCCTTTCCTTCTCCATTGATAAGAGTTTCTAGAGATAAGGTCATCCTCCCTTCTTCCTGGTACAGAGAAGGAGATATCTTTACAAATGGAGATTTCCCTTACAAATGTAAATGTCTCTTACGAAGGATAACTTCTACTTGGTTCAGAGCTTTTCCCATGTCTGCAGTTTTTAAAAAAAATAACCAGTCAAAAATAATCCTCATGCCAGAGACACATCTTGGGGTGGCCAATTCTGATCCCCGACAGTTGCAAGTGCTGCAGTCTTCTGCAGGACACTCTGAGTAGGCCACTATGCTTAGGCCTCACTTCCAGGCGAATACTAAGAGCTCCTGATGGCAAACAGACCTTTGCCACTAGTTGTTACCTAAGTTTCTTTCTCCTTTTCCTTCCTCTTAATTCTGCCAGCTTTCTTTCAGAATCTATCTTAGTTTTCTAACCAAGTTAAGGAATTGTTATATTGTGAAATTCTATGAGAACATCTTTTCCAGTTACATGTGTAAGAGTGTTGGGGAGCTGGCAGTAGAAGAGGAGGAGTATGTTGAGAGAGTTATTTCAAGGGTGGCAGAGCAGGTGGCTTTGGGGACATGACCTATATCATTCCCTGGGTGTCCAAGGGTGCTTTCTTTGGATGTGAAGTAGACATATACCTCCGTCAGGAACATGGAACTTAACAACAGGCTGTGGGGGATCAGAATTGGCCACCCCAAAATGTGTCTGCTTGACTTAATTACTTTTAAGAACAAAAGACTCAAAGAAACTTTGACCTTCCCCCTAACTGCCTAAAAGAATTTAAGATAAAAGGCCTGTCCCCAGGACAGGCCATCACTGTAGATAACTCTGGGTATTGGTAAACTGGGAGGATTCTTGCCAAGCCCATTCTTATCAAAGTTCTGTCTACCAAACATTTGCTTTTCCATTTCCATGTGAATTACCTTCCTCCCCTTTGAAGACCCAAACCACTACCCCCAACATTCTCCTTTGTCTTTAGCTGAAGATAGTATTTAAGGTGACAGCCTTGGCAATTCTGGTGAGTTGCTCAGCTTTCCTGGGTTTCTCCCATGTATACATGTTATAAAGCTTTGTTTGATTTTCTCCTGTTATTCTGTCTCATGTCAATTTAATTCATAGGGTGACCAGAAGGACCTAGAGGGTAGAGGAATTGTTTTCCTCTCCTACAAGACCTCAGGCAGGTAACGGAGGTTTGAAAAAGAACAAAGTTGAATTTGTGAACATTGGCATCTTTCCTGGGTGCTGAAGAACTGTCAGAGCTTGTTGGTTACATAGCTTACATAGGTCAGGTAAGGAACTGGGAAGAATGGCTCCCAGACGAAATTATGACATTTAGGCAGTCACAGCCCTTGATCTCCTGCTTGCAACAGAGTTTTCAGAAAAGGCCCAGATTGAGGAGGGAAAAGAGAGAGGGAGAAGTGTAGTGGTTTAGTGGTTTGTAGCACAGACTTTGTGATATTTTGGGAGGTGACATATAGGATGGTTTGCGCAAAAGAGAAATAGTCAAGGGAGCAAGACGGTGGAACTGGATGGCATGGATGTGAGAGTAGCTTCTCAAGTAGGAGAGGGGAAAGCTCCTGGGAATTTTGGGATGCCTGAAAATTGGAGGGGAAAGAGGGTTTTGCTGAGTTGTATGCTCCATGTAGTTGTGTCTCCTTTTGTAGGGATTGGGGTTCCTATGTGGAAGAGTCTTCTTTAACAGTGGTACTTCTCAGGCTCACTGTTTCGAGGATTACCTGTCTTAGGGAATTTTGGACCTCAAATCTTTACCTGGAAAAATTGACTCTTTTTGTGCTATTCTTACCTTGTTTTATATCTCTTAGTGGTTTGTAATGTAATTTTGGAAAATGCCAGCCTGTCTCCATCCTGCCATGGAAATACAAAGAAAAAGATTTTCTCTGAGTTGTTGTTCAGCTAAAGAGTATGAGGGAAAAGGATACCCTGGGGGAAAGTACAGGGGCCATCAAAATGAGACAACAGAAAGGTGAATTCAAAGCTCAGAGGTGAGAGAGTTGGCTTCTTATCACAGTTAGCACTTTGCTGTTGTTAAATCCTAGTCAAGAGCTTTTCTCTGCCTTTGAGAGTTTTATCTGAGTGCTGTTTTCTTATAGCAGCAGTTCTCAACTGCAGCAGGGGAGGTCATAGGTGGTTTAGAAGAGTTCCATCTGTGATGCTGATATTCTGCTCTCCCCCCCTCCTTCATACCCAATTGAGGAGGATAGCACCACATATTCTCCACCAACTACAGAATAACCTTTAAACTCATACATGAAACATTCAAAAACCTTTTCAGTGTGGCTCTCCAGATCATACCTCCCACTGCCTCCCAGTTGAACCTATTACTGTGGCCAGGTCAGAGTCTCCTGGACCTCAGGGCACTTCATACTCCTTCTCAGTCCCACTACTTATCACTACTGCGCTTGACTCTTCCCCTTCATATACCTGCCCACCAAAGGTTTTCCCATTCTTCAAGGCCCCACTCAGGTTCTTCTTATTTCACGGAGCCTTCCATAATTGCTCCAGCCACATTGATTGTGTCACTGACTAATTGCCCTGAGGAACTCAAGGGACGTTTTGGATGCATTTAACTGTTTCTCCCAATTGCTTTTTTTTTTCTTTTTTGTTATGTTAAGAGATACAATCACCAACCACCCTGAACCAGATCGAGCCCCACCACCAGAGCAGCGCCTGCACAGATGAGCCAAGAGATGACCTAAGGTCTCCCTTTACTTAATATGCTATGTGTGTGGAGGTGTGTTTTCCAACTGAGCCTATGCAAGCGAATACTCACCTCTCCCTTTTGAATATTCACTCCCCATCAGAAGTAAAAGGCTCTTGCTGTCCTGTGCTCAGGGAGAGCCGTGACTTTGGAAATGATTTCATATGGTCTGCTATTGGCTGCAAATAAACTCTACTTGTGCCACAACTACTTCTGGTGGAAAGTCTGATTTTTATTTTATTTTTATTATTTAAAATTTTTTTTACGAGGAAGATTGGCCCTGAGCTAACATCTGTTGCCAATCTTCTTCTTTTGTTTTTCCCCAAAGCCCCAGTGCATAGTTGTATATCCTAGTTGTAGGTCATTCTAGTTCTTCTACGTGGGATGCTGCCACACATGGCTTGACGTGTGGTGTGTAGGTCAGAGCCCAGGATCCGAACCAGTGAACCCTGGGCTGCTGAAGTGGAGTGTGCAAACTTAACCACTTGCCCATGGGGCCAGCCCCTGAGAGTCTGATTTTAACTCACCAGGAAGAGAACCCATTTTGGTTTGGTGACAATTGGACCATGTGAGTGGGAGTTAATGGGAGTTAAGTGGGGACAGCAGTGAGGAGAGATGGCTGTGAATGTAGAGAAATAAGTAGATTATTTATATGGAAACCTGTTGACAACTTCCTATGGTTGAATTAATCTAACGGCAGCAATATTTTGGACACAGATTCTCAGTGGTATGAACAATTTTTTTCTCCCAAATGGCTTCTGAAATCCACTCTGCCCTCCCACTACAATTTTTGAAGTTTCTTTTTTTAGAAAATTATTTATTTTTTTTTACTGAGGAAGATTCACCCTGAGCTAACATCTGTTGCCAATCTTCCTCTATTTTGTATGTGGGTTGCTGCCACAACATGGCCACTGACAAGTGGTGCAGGTCCACGTCTGGGACCCAACCCCAGTCTGCTGAAGCAGAGTGTGCTGAACTTAACCACTACGCTACTGAGGCTGGCTCCTTGAAGTTTCTTAATGAAGGAAATGCTGTGCAGATTGGCCATGTGGCTATCACAACCAACAACTGATTTATCACTGCAAACTTGAAAACAATTGTTGGTCCTAATAACTTTGGAAAGTCCATTTCAAAAAAAGCTGTGGACGATATAGTAATTATAGGTAGATTATAGATTTGGCTTTCTTTTTAATTCTGTGGCATTGATGAGTATTGTTGAAAATACTGCGTGTCCTGAGGCATCTTATTTTAGATCCTCTCAGTGTGGTGCAATATGGTGCATTTCCAAGACTTCACTTCCAAGGGAGTCACTAACATCACTGGATGCTACAAAAGTTCTTTAACTTTGCAACTAAATTTTAAATGGCTTACCGTGCCAGGAGTCATTCATTTATTTAACGAATAATTATTGAGCATAGTACATAATCAATACTCTGCACTATTTGTTGCAGACACAAAGATAAGCAAGGCACAACCTCCACCTTTAAGAATCCTACACTATAAGAGTGGTATTAAGATATGTGCACAAATAGCCATAATATACATGTGGAAAGGAAGATAAAGTAAAGGAAAGAGGAAAAGGTGTTATAAAAAAGGCTTAGCTAAAGTTTTTGGGATGACAAATTACCATTGTTTGGGAGGATTATGGAAGACTTTTGACACACTCTCTTGGTTTTGAGACACTGTGCTCTCATGGTTTTGCTCCTCCCTCGCCTACCATCTTTTCTCTACCTCTGCAGCTGCACCTTCCATCCAACGTTGGAGTTCTTCAAGGCTCAGTGTATATCCTCTTCTCTTCTCACCCTATCCTTTTCTCCTAGGCAGTCTCATATGTGCCCATGGCTTCAATAATTATCTATAAGCCCATGATGGGATGGTCAAACTTAACCAAACTCATGATCATCAGTTAGGAACCTCATCTTCTAATGCTATTCATCCAGTTTCACAAGCCAGAAACCTAGGAATCATCCTGTCTACTTCTCTCCTTCCTTCTCCATTCCGGTCTATCATTAAGCCTGATGAATAAATAAAAAGCAGCAGGATATATTGAAGTATATGAAGATGATTTGGTTTAAAACTAATTCAGCTTGACCTGGTTTTAACGAAAGGCCTGGCATGGCCTGTTGAACATGCATTGTATGTCTGCTTTAAACATTTACAATATCCCAAAGACAAGAATGATGCCCTTAAAGATAGGAATGTTGCCTCTGCCATATCAGCATTTCTTTAAGGATAAGCATTTCCTCCCAGAAGCTGAGGATTAATTACTGACCTGCTGACCACTGACTTGCTGTGCTCACCTTGTGACCACTGATCTGTGCTAGCTAAGCATCTCATGATAGTAGCAAAAGAGATATTCCTGTCATATGCGATGTATATGTATGCTCTTTGTTCCAAGATGATGTATAACCTCTCTGTACACCCCACTTCTTAGGAGGGGTTGCTCTCTTGGTGGAAAAGTTCTCCTGGGCTAGTCCTCAAATTGGCTCATAATAAACTCATTCCAATTTTGATTTATAGATTGATTATGGATCATTTGTGTCAACAAGGCCTACTAACTGTATCCTCTAAGTACCTCTCAGATTTGTCTCCTTTTCTCTATCTCCGTAGCCAGCTCCCTAGGTCAAGTTAGAACTATCACCCAGACCAATGTGGTAGAATCTTAACTGGTCTCCCAGTGTCCACCCTGGTTCCTTTCCAATCCAGTCTCCACACTGAAGCCAGTATCATCTTTTCAAAATGCAGGTTTCATCACATCACCCCTCCACTTCTTGATCTTAATGTCCTTCGGTGACTTTCCATTGCTCTATTTTAACCGCAAAGTCTTACATAGTCACAGTCTTGTCTACCTCTCCATCTCATCTTGAAGTATTTCCTCATCATTCCCTGTGTTGCAGCCACACTGGCCTTTCTTTCCCGTCTCTGAAAATACCACCTATTTTCTGTAACAGAGTCATTGCACATGCTGCTCCCTGCACCCACACTGCTTCATAAATCTTACTTGTTCCTTAGATTCCAGCTCAAGTGTCACTTCCCCAGGAAAGCCTTCTCTAGATTCTCATATTTTACAACGATTTCTTTACTTCACAGCGCTCATTCCATTCATCATCATATGCTTATTTGTGTGATTATTTGACCACGAGCCCCATGACAGCAGGTACCAACTGGCAGGGTGCACAGTAAATGTTTGTTGAATAAATGTTTGTTGACAAATGTGTAGCATTTGGATTTGGACACATGGAGATTGGCTGGGGGCAGGGAGAGGAGAGAAAATGTAACAGAGGATCAGTAAAGACCCAGAGAAAGGAAAGTGAGTGGGATCATATATATATGTATAAGAGCAAGTAATGTTAAAAAGCTATTCTTAGTAACTCTTTGCTCAAATGATATCATAATCAGTATTCAAATAGTTCATGGTATTTCACTATTTAGGTACATATAATTTCCCCCACCGTGCCCCTATTGGATATTTAAGGTATTTCCAGTGTTTTCATTAGTATAAAGTACACTGTAGTGAACTCATATATACTCGTATGCTATTTTCTATAGTTTATACATTTTTTTCTCACTGCTTGACTCCGTGAGTACAAGCAAGCTATTCAGGACTTCTTTAGGTCCATACTTGCTTAAAAAAATCCCTATAGCTCCATAAATCCATAAGTACAGTGTTGGATCAGTAAAAATTGCTAACTTTACTGATTGATAAGGAGTTATCATACTTAAACAGTCAACTCATTATGAGTCTAGTAAATGTTCTAGCATTTTGAAAATGTGCCAAGCTTACTTCAAGAAGTCAACTTGAAACTACTGGGCTAAAGCAGGACTACGTGTGGGAAGGACGAGAAATAGCTGAGTAGGTGGAAAAAGTCAGGATGAGAGAATGAAGTCGACAAAGGGCAATGGTTAATAGTAATTAGTAAATATCAAAAGCAAATAAGGATAAGACACGATTAATGGTTGTACTAGAAGTGGGGTGGGCAAAGTGAAAGTAAAGGATTCAATTATTCTTCAAGGGCTGCTTGGCCAAGCTAACTGGAAAATATGACAACAGTTTGCTGCGCGAGCTAAATCATAAAGACAAAGGTCAAAGATGAAAGCTGTGTTTAAAATTCCCATCAGTTGCATGGCCAGCAGAGGATGAATGATCAAGTGAACCACCTTGGGCAGTTGCACAGCTTTACTTGTCAGAACCATTAGCCGTGAACTTTACTTAACGATGAGGCGGTCACCTTTAGCAAGCTGCTTTTCTAAAAGTAAAATCAGCCCTACGTGGCCACATTAACTTAAGCAATACTTGACTCTTCTTGCAGTTGACAGACAAATCCATGGAAAATAAATGAAACCTTACTCCGTGGTTTTTTAGTCCAATAGCCCATGGTTCCGCAATATGTGATAGAAAAAGCCCTGGACTCTTGTTCTAGTTTTTGTTTGTTTGTTTTGCTTTGTTTATTGTCCTTGAGCTAACATCTGTTGCCAATCTTCCTCTTTTTGCTTGAGGAAGATTGTTGCTGAGCTAACATCTGTGCCCATCTTCTTCTATTTTATATGTGGGACACTGCCACAGCATGGCTTGATGAGCCGTGTGTAGGTCAGCACCCGGGATCCAAACCAGCAAACCCCAGGCCGCTGAAGTGGAGCAAGGGAACTTAACCACTATGCCACTGGGCCAGCCCCTTGTTCTAGCTCTTAAAACATCAAGAGATCCTATTGGAGTGGTAAGACATATCTATTTGTCCAATCTCATTTCAGAATTTCTGGAGCTATCAGATAAGTGCAATTTCTTTACATATCATAAACAGTATGTATTTTTTCTAACTACAAAAATATTACATGATTATTAAAAAAATGTAAAAAAACTTTTTAGAACAGAGTTGAGATCATATAACATACAAAATCTATTTTCATCCTAAAGTTATTTTAATTTTTCCAGCAAAGAGCAACCATATATTATGAAAACCATGATCTGAACCAAATAAATAGAATCTTTGATAAAATCAGGCCAGTAACTTCCTATTTTGTTTAAGTGTTAACTTACCCCTTTTCTTCCTCATCCCTCTTTATTAAGCCTTGAATATTCTTGGCTCCTTTCTTCCCCTGCAAATCTCCTCCTCCTTGACTGTGCCTATCTGTATTGATTTTTCACTTCTTTATTATCCATTAAATTCAAGAATTCATTTATATGATGTCTTGTTTTTTAATTTTTTTTTTTTTTTTAAAGATTTTATTTTTTTCCTTTTTCTCCCCAAAGCCCCCCGGTACATAGTTGTACATTCCTTGTTGTGAGTCCTTCTAGTTGTGGCATGTGGGACGCTGCCTCAGCGTGGTTTGATGAGTAGTGCCATGTCCGTGCCCAGGATTTGAACCAACGAAACACTGGGCCGCCTGCAGCGGAGTGCGCGAACTTAACCACTCGGCCACGGGGCCAGCCCCGTTGTTCTTTAATTTTTTTAATGATTATATGTCTTATCTCACCTTATTTTTTGAGGGCAGGGGTCATCCGTGACACAATTTTTATACCTGTCCTAGTAAGTAGCAAACAGCCAGGCACATAGTAGGTACTGAAGCTATATGTAGGGTTAATGCCATGTTTTAGCAAATAGTTGCAGGGGAAGATGTAGTAGTTGAACCATCCAGATCTATGCAGACAAAGAAAAACTGTAGCTGCACCATCCAACACAGTAGCCACTAACCATATGTGGCTATTGAGCACTTGAATTGTGGCTAGTAGGAATTGAGACGTGCTGTAAATGCAAAAACACTAGATTTTGAAGACAGTATACAAAAAAAGAATATAACATATCTCAATATTTTAAAAGTTGATTACCTGTTGAAATGATAATATTTTGGATACATTGAATTAAATAAAATGTATTATTAAAATGAATTTCACCTCTTAACTTTTTATCTTTTTTAATGTGCTACTAGAAAATGTAATATGTATGACAGTGCTGTCTTATATGGCCATAAAATATAACGTTTGAAGTTATCCTTTCTATAGGGCAGAAATTCATTATATTTCTCCCAGACAATATTAATTTGCGTTTCAATGGATAACAATTACTTGCATTCCTGAGAGTTTTCTGCAACTTCTACCCTTACAGAGTTGTAAAATAGCCTAATCAATGGAATGACAGTCAATCAAAGGTGCATGCCCCTATAGAATTAAATAATCCGGGGGAGGGTGGGCTGGAAAATACCCGGCACTCTGCTGATAGGACACTTGGTAATCTTTTGCCAATTTCCAAGTCTTTGACAATTTCTCCTAAGAGCATCTTTGTACATTCTTTTGTTACTACCCTAAGTAATTGTAATAGGATCATTTTTTCTTTTCTAGTTAATATGGACAAAATATATTTATAAAATGCACACTTAAGCCGGAAACCAATGATTCAGGAATTGTGAATTTCCCAATAATAAGGTAAAAATGTTGGGAGTAATGCAAGTACTTTAAGAAATGTATAGAAAAGAATCAAACACATTTGGAGTGACTGAAAATAGTAGAATTAAGTAATTGCATTTTGTCATGATTCCTTAGCTTATCATACGGTTGTTGAAAGGAACACGATTACAATGGAATGGAAACCAGGTTCTTTTCTACTTTTTAATGAGCTGGAAACAAAGCCTGGCTGTTGGTTGACTGGATTTAGTATAACTTTTTCATTCCCTATTTTTGATTATTCAAAGTGCCATTTCTTTTAAAAGAAATGAATTCTTCTTCTGTTTAAATAAAAGGACTTTGGAGACAGATTTGGAAAAAAAATAGAGTGCTCTTTTTACAATTCTGTTTGTTCACTTTGCTGTGGAGATTGACAAAAATTAATCAGGGGATGTCTGCTGTGAAATAGGACCCAGAACCAACGAAGTGGGTGAGAAAAGTTGAACTTTAGACATTGTCATTTCTAATACTTTAAAATATGTAAATAAAGAAAAAAGTCTATTTTAATTATCAATTTAAACACCTGTCTTAGTTCAAAAAATGCTGAAAAGGGATTACAGTGATAACTTCGGTTTCAAATATTTTAAAAACATCCCAAATTTTAAGTAGGTGACTCCCCCCAGAATTGGCTCCTCCAAGCTTGAGTTAGCATTTGGGACGTGTTCCCTCTCCTGCTCTGGCTCAGATCAACCCAGTTTCCAGAGCTTTGCGGTGGTGGCGTTGGGAGAGGGAGAGAGGCAGGTCTGGACCTCGCCCACTCCCACACCAAACCTCCCTTCTGTGTGCCCTGCTGGACTTCAGGCTCCGTTCCTCTGGACTGCAATGGCCCTGGAATTGAGGGAAAGTGTTTGTCTTAGTGAGGAAGGGCCAGATGGTGAAAGAAGCTTTGAGGCTTTGCTTTTCCACTTACCTCTACGGCGGCAAGCTTTCATTCAGACATTGGCCAGGAAGTTCCCACTGTGCTTTTACACCTGCAGTGGTTTGAGACGTTGTTTAAATAACAAAAAGTTAAATACAATTCTTAAAGCTTATTTTGTTTAATGCTATGACTGAGTATGTACTGAACAATTCTGCAAAAATTAGAATTACATATAATCTAATCACTATTAAAACTGTATAACATTAGAGATAAAAGATTATAAGGTTTTTCCTAAACATATCCATGTAATACACTCTCTCTTAATAGTTTAACTGTCAATCTCTTTCCTTATTTATTTAATTATTTGAAAGATTTTAATAATTGCTTTTTTAGCATAAAATTAATAGTCTTAACAATCATCATCATTATTATTGAAGTATTCCACTCTTATATGAAGAAATATGCATTTGTACATCTTTGGAGAAAATTTCTATTTAACTCCTTTGCCCATTTTTTAATTGGCATATTTGTCTTTTAATTATTGAGCTGTGAGAGTTCTTTATATATTCTAATACCAGTCGATTATTAGATACAGGATTTATAAAAAAATATTCTCCTGTTCTGTGGGTTGTCTTTTCACTTTCTTGATGGTAACATTTGCAGCACAAAAGTTTTTAATTTTGATAAAGTCCAATTTATCAATTGTTTTCTTTTGTCACTTGTGCTTTCAGTGTCAGATCTAAGAAACCATTGCCTAGTCAGGTGATTAACTTTTAATGTCTCCTAAAGGCCATAGAAGAGGCTGAGTAAGCATTGCAATAATGATGTGATTGTGTGTTTTTTAAAGAACACTACTTTTTAGAGCAGTTTCAGGTTCACAGCAAAATTGAGGGGAAAGTACAGAGATTTCCCATGTATCTCCTGCCCCTCACATGCCCAGCCTCCCCTACTGTCAACATCCCCCACCAGGCTGGCACATTTGTTACAGTCAATGAACCTGCATTGACACATTATTATCATCCAAGTCCATAGTTTACATTAGGGCTTGCTCTTGGTGTTGTACATTCTGTGGGTTTGACAAGAATTTGTCATTACCCCATTCTGTTGGTATCCATCATTATAGTATCGTACAGAGCATTTTCACTGCCCTAAAAGTCCTCTGTGGTCTACCTATTCTTGCCTCCCTTTTGCCTCCAACCCCTGGCAACTACTGATCTTTTTACTGTCTCCATAGTTTTGCCATTTCAGAATGTCATATAGTTGGAATCATACAGTATGTTGCCTTTTCAGACTGGCTTACTTCACTTAGTAATATGCATTTAAGGTTCCTCCATGTCTTTTCATGACTTGATAGCTCATTTATTTTTTAGCACAAAGTAATATTCCATTATCTGACTGTACCACAGTTTATCCATTCACCTACTGAAGGACACCTTGGTTGCTTCCAAGCTTTGGCAATTATGAATAAAGCTGCTATAAACATCTGTGTGCAGGTTTTTGCGAGGATATAAGTTTCCAAGTACCTTGGGTAAATACCAAGGAGCACAACTGCTGGATCATATGGAAAGGGTATGTTTAGTTTTGTAAGAAACTGCCAAACTGTCTTCCAAAGTGGCTGTACCATTTTGCATTCCCACCAGCAATGAATGAGTTCATGTGGCTCCACATCTTCACCAGCGTTTGGTGTTGTCAGTGTTCTGGATTTTGGCTATTCTAATAGGTGTCTAGTGGCATCTCATCGTTTTTTTAATTTGCAATTCCCTAATGACATATGATGTGGAACTTCTTTTCACATCTTATTTGCCATCTGTGTATTTTCTTTGGTGAGGTGTCTGTTCAGATATTTGGCCCATTTTTCAATTAGGTTGTTCATTTTCTTATTGTTGAGTTTTAAGAGTTCTTTGTATATTTTGGGTAATAGTCCTTTATCAGAGATATCTTTTGCAAATATTCTCTCCCGGTCTCTGGCTTGTCTTCTCATTCTTTGGACATGATTGTGTTTTGCTGAATCATTCACGTCACATTCATTTATTGAGCATCTACTATGGTTCAGGTTCTCTACAAGGCTCTGGGGATGTAAAAGTGATTAACACATAATCTTGCTGTTAGGTGCTCTTAGCCTAGTGGAGGAGAAGGACGAGTAAACAGGTGATTAGAACATCCTTCTAAGGTAAGCAGTCTCAGGTTTCTTGAAAAAGAGGCTGCGACGTAAAGAAGGAAAAGGATTTGACAGTAGGCAAAGGTGAACAGGGCCTGCCTGGTGCAGAGAATACTTCATCACTGTGACGTAAGTAAGTTATTGTCAATGCGATCATTAGCTATTATTGCTACAGCAGCAATTCGTCTAGGTTAGGGGTGGGCAAACTATCACTGTGGGCCAGATCTGGCCTGCCAGCTGCTTTTATAAATAAGGTTCTATTGGAGCACATTCATGCCCATTCTTTCACAGATTGTCTGTGGCTACTTCTGTGCTACAATGGTGGAGCAGTTGTAACAGAGACGGTCTGACCTGTGACCTCTTATAAAGGTTTATTGTTTCTTTCATGGTTTACAGTTCTCTCTTTTTAAAATTACAAACAAATTCATGTTCATTTCAGGAGAATCAGATATTATGGTCAAGCAAAAGAAGAACATTAACCTATAATCCCACCTAGGAAAAAACCATTTTGGAACTTCAGTATGTAACCTTTGAGGTCCTTTTCTGTGCATATGTATATATTTTATTATAATTTTTTACATAAATGTGACCATGCTCTGCTACCACCAAGTGTCTTTAACAAGCATATAGTTCTCTTATTCTTTCAGTATCTTCATGATTCTGTGATCAGGGCTGGTCTACTAATGGGAGATGCCAAGGGAGGTTGCTACAAAGTTACTCACGTGTTTGCATCCCTTTGGGGACACAGGAAAGATGCTACAAGAAGTAAATTGCTTGGCTGCCCCATGAAATTGTTGAGTGCCCATGAAACTGTTCTGGATACTGCTTGGAGAAGAGTGGAGCCCAAAAGCTAGGCTGTGTATCAGTTTTCTATTGCCCCAATAATGCTGCATGACAAACAGCCACAAAACCTCAGTCTTAAACAACGATAGGATCTATTGCTCACACATCTGGGGTGGTTAGCTAGGTGGCTCTGCTGCTCTTGGTCAGGCTCAGTGACACATCTGGGGCTTGGCTGGCTGTAGGGTCCCCTAGGCTGAACTTGGTTGATCATGGCTTGGCTCATGCATACATCTGAGAGTCTCCTGGGGGCTTGCTCTCTTGACTGGGGGTCAGCTGGCTGTAGGCTGATTTAAGTTGACCTCAGCCAGATTGACTATGGCTCTGTTCCTTGTGCATTTCATCCTCCGGTAAGCTATCCTGGGCATGTTCTCATGGCAATTTCAGAGGTATCTGAGAGAGCAAGTGGGAACATTCAAGACCTCCTGCGATCTAGGCCTCGTCTATGGGCCAAAGCCCATGGCTGCCCTCAGATTGAAGGGGTGAGGAAATAGACTCTGCTTCTTTAATGAGACGATTTACAAAATCACATGACCAAAGTTGTGGACACCGGGATAGGTGGAGAGTTGGCGCAATCAGTCTACCACAGACTCTCATGTGGCTGAGGGTTCTACAGGTGGCCCAGTTCTTTCAGGAGGAGCGGGAGTTCCATTCGTGGCTGGTCTAAGCTAACGTCTGTCAAATGACAGTAACTTTCTTCCCATGTTCCATCTCTAAGAGGAACTACTCTGTAAAGGACTTCTGGCAAGCTACTCTGACATTCCTTTCTCGTTGATTTCCTTTCTTTCTTAAAAAGTAATCAGATGCAGATGAATTTCTTTCTGATTGTCCTGGGGTATTTGAGATGAGAGAGGAGGACATGGCCTGTGCTACTTAAAGACAGATGTATTTTCACTAACAAAACTGGAGAACTTTTTGAGCTCTTCTAGTTTGTCAGTTTATTATAACTAGAAAGACTTTTCTTTCAGATAAAGTTCAAAAGGATGTCTCAATTTCCTTGTGAGATATTGTTAGCCCTCTGAAAATCTCGTCTACAACGCTCATATTGTGATGCCTACTTTTTAGGAGTTAACTATTTAGGTCATATTTTTCCATTTCTTCCTTAATCTTAATATCTGTATGCTAGGAGATAGATATCCATATAGATATACAGATATAGATATTTGTCATGAGACTGGGCCAGGTCATGAGGTTGTGAAATCTGAGGTTGGTAGGAATGATCTTTGAGGGAACTTTTAGTTTTTCTTTGGTTTATCTTTTAACCAGCCCCACCATCTCGCTTTCTGCTCCTGAACTCATTTCTTCTCCCCCAGCTCCCCAGCCCTTCCTGGGCCCAGAGGCCTTTTGGGCTTGTTACCTCCTGTCAGGAAAGAACACTGTCTGATAAACACATTTATACTGACATGTTAGTAAATTTATACATTATTCTTTTCAAAGTTATTGGCTTTTAGAGTGGAACATAGGAAGAGGGGAAATGCTTAACCCAAAGGAAAACTCTCTGATAGTTGAATCGTGGACATTAGTATAGCAGAATTTTCCCAGCACCTCTCGCTTTCCATCACATAACTCATTACCCATTCCACTGAGGGTAAAGCCTATCCTTGTTTTATTATTATTATTCAGTATTTACATTAAATATTAACTAATAGATTATATTACTATCATAACGGTATTATTTTTACCATGTAATCTTGAATTTATTAAGCTCAGAGGTTAAGCCATTCTAAAACTCTTAACTCCTCACAGGAAGTTATATCTCTTTAATGACAGCTACAAAATGTCGGTACCCAACACACACAGTGGATGTTGTAAGAGCGGAAGCAATAGTTCTTATCTAATAAACCTTCTGTTTCTAGTTTACACTTGGACATCTGATCCTGAGAGCAACCCTGAATAAGGTACTCCGGATAGATATTATGATTTATTATTTCCATTTTACGGAAGAAGAAATTGAGTCTCAGATGTTTAAATACCTTGCCCAAGTTCATATGGCTAAGCGAGGGGAGGCGGTAGGGTAGGGCTCAACCTGGTCTTGCCATTTCCAGCTGGGTCTCTTTCTTATATCAGAACCTCAGAACTCCTCACAGCTTCTTTGGGCTGTCTGAACTTGCCTGCCCCCACTAAAATGTTTCAACCTGAGTTGCTCTGCCGCGGAATCAAGTGGAACAGGAGTCTTTCTCGTAGGGACTCTGAAGAACCTAGTGGGGGTGGCGGGTGGCAGTTCAGTTAGAGGGATGGATCAGACTTGCCTCAGTAACCACCTTGCCGCCTAGTGGTGACATGAGTGTGGGCTGCCTTTCCCCCAAAGTGGGGGCTTTGCAGGAATTGTACCTCCCTCTGGGGCTTAACAAGTAATGAGAGTTCTTCTTGTAAACAAATGCCTCACAGTCAGGCATAAGTGCTGCCCTCAGACCATGACACGAGGGGCCCCTGCTCTGGGTCCCTCACCTTAGGGGACCCCTGCACATCACAAACAATGAAAGGCAATGACTTTTGGAATTCCTTTTTAAACTCATAAAATTTGAAAATTTAAAAACATTTTATGAATTTTTAAAGTTTTTAAAACATTTTGAAAAGTGTGATAAGTGAGTAAGTTACTAGGAATTACAGGAGAGAGATGTGCTGGCTGACC
Source organism: Equus asinus (assembly GCF_041296235.1). Taxonomy (NCBI): domain Eukaryota; kingdom Metazoa; phylum Chordata; class Mammalia; order Perissodactyla; family Equidae; genus Equus; species Equus asinus. The sequence continues at coordinate 12,560,548 of NC_091820.1, read as the reverse complement.
CAGGCGTCCGAGGCCAGAGAGGGCACCCCCCAGCCCCCGCCAGAGAATGGTAGGCTGAGAACCTGTTCATTTGTGTGTGTAGGGTGTGTGGGGGGAAGCACCGCCTCTGACCTAGGAAACCCGAGGTAGAGTGGCTGCTTTTGTTTAAAGTTGGCCTTCCTATAGCACTCCAGGTGAGGGATTAGGCAAATGAGGTTCCCAGTTAACTGTGTTCCCTTCTGCTCAGCTGGTGTTGTTTTAGGAAGTGCTTAGAACCACCTGAAAATCTTGAGTGGCTAAAGTGTCCTCCTTGGCTCCTTGGGGAGCTTGACCTGGTTGATTTGGGCCAGGTCCAGTCAGACCTGGGACTGGCTTCCACCATGCCTGACCCGCTGAGAACCGTTCTGTCATTTGGACTCACAGACAGTAGGACAGGCTACTGGAGGAAGCCTCAGCTGCTTTAGCCTATCTAAGGTAAGAGCGGCTCCCAGGCTGCGGGGTGTTGGGTGAGAACGTGAGCCCGGCTGTTGCTGTAGCTTGGTTTGTAAGTTTTATAGCGTTAGGCTTGTGGAACGTGGAGGTCCATTTATATTCTTGCTTCTAGGCTCTGCAAATGTAACTGAAAAGTCCTAGTAGCTTTGAGGGCTTTATGATCTTTCAACATTGCTTTGAACCCCTTCTCTGGATTACCTTCTATTATGAGTTGAATTGTGTCCCCGAAAAAGATAGGTTGAAGTGCTAACCTGTAGTATGTGTGAATGTGAGGAAATAGGGTCTTTGCGGATGTAATCAAGTTGAGAAGAGGTTGTTAGGGCAGGCCTAAACCAGTAGGACTGATGTTCTTCCTTATGAAGAGAAAACATCAAGTGAAGATGGAAGACGTACAGGGAGAAGATGGCTACGTAAAGATGGAGGCAGAGATTGGAGTGTTGCTGCCATTAGCCAAGGAGCACCTGGGGCTACTGGAAACTGGAAGAGGCAAGGAAGGATTCTTTCCTACAGACTTTGGAGAGAGCACGGCCCTGCCAGTATCTTCATTTTGGACTTCTAGCCTCCAGAACTGGAAGAGAATACATTTCTGCTGTTTAAAGCCATCAGGTTTGTAGTACTTTGTTACAGCAGCCCTAGAAAACCAATACACCTTCGAAGATGATTCTGGAGTCACCTAAAGAAAATCAGCCTCATTCTTTAGAGCTATCCCCTCTTGAAGCCTTTGTCGGTGGTAAACAGTTCTGACCAAGTTGCAAACCGGTTTCCAACGAGGAACCCTCAAATGGCTTTAAGAAGAAGCTTTGAGATGAGAGTATTGTCCTCACACAGTGTCTGATTCTAACGTCACAGACGAACACCAAGGTCAGCATGTATTGTAGTGTCTCCTGGGTTAAAATGGCTTCAACATTCTGTCTGTGTAGTGACATCTACACATTCAGTTTCAAAGACAGAACTGAAACAGATGTGATTGCTAATAAAAACCCAGGGTGTTTTTTTATTCTTGTGGGCTAACAAATTAATTCACTTTTATAGAAATATGCTGATCATTTGCCTTTCCAAGAGGAAGATGGGAAATTGTTTTGGGTGAACAAATTTCTTTAGCACAGAAGGTTACAGGTTGCTGTTAGAGACTTTGAAACTGTCGACCAAGGCAGTGCGTCTATTGCCTCCAGAATATATGAATGTTTAAAAAAATTCCAATTCAGCACCTCGGAAGTCATTTTCAGTCCTAGGAAGTAGAAATGAAGCTTACACCTGTATTTCCCAAGGGACTGATGCAATGCAATTTGAATAAAATAATCACAGGGAGTAAGAGAAAAGAGTGGATCTTTGCACTAAAATAAAATCAGCTTGGAGATCGCTCTTTTCAGGGTCTGCCTTTCAGAACCCCATTTAGCTTTTCAATTGACTCCTCTTTTCTGACTTGCTCTGATGAACCACGGTCATCTCAGTGATTACGCCTGACATTTTAGCTGCTTGTGCAATTAACTGGGGCTGGTCTTTTCTCTTTGAGAAGGGCTATGCGCAGCTAATATGCATTTGTAAAGTGTTCCCTTGACTTGGGAGAGTAGCTGTGGATAAGCAGTTAAGGTGATGCCCGGAGTAATTCAAAGTTTGTGATGGAGAACCCAACCACTCACTCTTAGCAAAGCTGTGAGTGGTTATTGTTACATGCCCACTCTGCCTCACTTTTAGCCCCTCATTAAGACTCATGGAGTTACCAGCTAAGCTGGTATATCCTATCTCAGGGAATGAAAAAGAAAACTTGATAAGGATGGAGGACTCCGTATGTCGCTGCTACAGGTGACTGCATTTTTGGCAAGGTGCTAACAAATAGGGAAATGATTCAGAAAAAGATCAAATTTCTTGTGATTGGATTTTAGATATCAAGGTGGGAGACATTTTTCCCCCTCGGCATGACTGTGCCTGGTCTTAAGTCTGGCCCAGCAGGTAGAACAGGCAGAGGTGGAATAGATCAATGAGACTGTAGCAGAGAAAAATTGCTGCCTCCTGAAGATTCTGCTCCCCTTTGTAGCATAGAGCTATGATTGGGCTACATTTCCCAGATTGCTTTGCATCACAGCGGAGCCATGAAACATTTTATTGTCATGGTTTGTGAGTGGAAAGGATGTGTGCTGCTCTTGGGTGGATGTCATTGAGAAGCAGCTATACCTTTTCCTTCACTTTCTTCATCTGCTGGTCATTTTCAGAGGACTCTGAGTCCCTGGGAAGGTGGAGCCAAAAGATGGAAAGAGCCTGTCTCCAAATTACCGCACAGAAGGAAACTGCCCTGGACTATTTTGCAAGCCAGAAGTGAAGTTCGATTGATCTAAGTCATGGCTTGTTTTACCTCCTTAGCTCTTACCACTACCTGGCATTCTACATATTGTTGTTTGGTTCTCCTTCACTACCGTGTAAGTCCCAGGAGACTAGAGAGTTTTGTCTGTCTTGTTTGCTGCTGTATCCTCAGGGTCTAGAACATTGCCTGGCACATAGGAAGTATTTGTTGAATGAATGAATGTGGGAATAAATGCAAGGAATGTAGTTGTGATATGATAGAATTTAGAGATCTTTTCCTGGTTTCACCAGATTTCATGACCAGAGAATTTTATTGAAGGCTATTTGTGTGTGTGTGTGTGTGTGTGTGTGTGTGTGTGTGTATGTACAGAAATGAGATGGAATCCCAGAGTTCAGAATCACATATTCAGAATTACATTTGGAGAATCTGTATTAGTTATCTATCGCTGTGTAACAAATTACCCCAAAACTCAGTGGCTTAACATAATAAAAATTTATTATCACATAGTTTCTGAGGGTCAAGAATCTGAGAATGGTTTGACTGGTGGTTCTGGTTCAGGGTCTCTCATGAGGTTGTAGCCAAGCTGTCACCTGGGGCTGCAGTCATCCGAAGACTTGACTGGGGCTGGAGGATTTGCTTCCAAGATGGTGCATTCACATGGCTGTTGTCAAGAGATCTTAGATCCTCATGGCTATTGGCATAGGTCTCCCTCAGTTCCTGACCACATGGGCCTTTCCATAGGCCAACTTCCAACATGGCAGCTAGCTCTTCCCAGAGCAAGTGATCCAAGAGAGGGCGAGAATTTTGCACATTCTATATGGATCATGTGAATCTTTCTGGTAGCTTGAATTGCCACTTATGTGCCCTTATCGATGAAGAAGACACCAGCTTAAATCTGTGTAACAAACCTTATTCTTGTTTACTGTACTTTTCCTGGTCACTTCCTCATAACTAGCCTCCCCTACACCCTCAGCCTTCTCTCTTTGTTTTTAGCTGAAGATGGTATTTATGCCTAAATTCTAAGCCACCTCTATGAGTTACTCATTTTTCCCTGGGTATCTGCCATGTATACATGTTAATAAACTTGTTTGTTTTTCTCTTGTTAATCTATCTTCAGTTGCAGGGCCCAGCCACTGAGAACTTGAAAATTCTTGAAAAACTTGAAAAGAAATTATTTTTTCCTCCCTTACACTGTCCAGAATTGGCATGTAACTGGGTTTGAACCCAAGATTGAATGATGCAGGGGCTCTCTGCGCACACAGCCCACCTATGTTCATCCTTTTCTTAACTGCATCCTGCCTCTTCCAGTGGGCAGATAATAAAACACCGTTTTGATGCTTGTCCATTATTTTTTGTGCTTCTAGTTCCCTCAGGAACCCCAAAAGGGAAAATAGGGTGAGTAACCAGGTACGATTACAGCATTCTAAGGCCCCTGATCCTAATATCATCAATTCCAGCTTTTAATTCCATCCTCTTTGCCTTGTACCATCAAGGGGTAATTTAGAGCGAAGACTGGGCACGCAGGAGGAATTGGGAAATGCAGCAATGGCCAAATGCCATTCTGGGGATATTTTTAGTTACCTAAATCAACGGTATTTCCACAGTGTCTGCAGAGCCTATGGTTTGTGTGCAGTAAATAAAGTGATGGAAATGCCATGAAGAAGCCCAGCCAGATGACTCCGTTTGTGTGCATTCTGTTCCAGAGGAGTCCCTTAAATAGCAGACGGGCTCCATGTGATTCAGCAAAGGCGCACAAGCTGCTCTCCAACACCATAGCTTCTCTCCTACTCTGGTTATTGCCTGCCCATCTCTCCACACCACGCTTGGAGCAGTTTCCCGGCGAGTATCCTGTGGGGTGTTAATTATCGGGAGAAACAGTTCTGTGATCAAGTGAGTTTTGGAAATGCTATGTGGAGCAGAGTTCAGTGGGGTTCTTTCCCATAGGCCATCTTAGTGCTGCTAAAACACTAATGTGTATTATGAAGGGCATGTTAAATAGTGTTTTACAAACTTATTTGAATATATGTATATACATATTTTTTTTTTTTTTGGTGAGGAAGATCGGCCCTGAGCTAGCATCTGTTGCCAATCTTCCTCTTTTTGCTTGAGGAAGATTGTTGCTGAGCTAACATCTGTGCCAACCTTCCTCTATTTTGTATGTGGGATGCCGCCATAGCCTGGCTTGATGAACGGTGTATAGGTCTGCACCTGGCATCCGAACCTGCAAACCCTGGGCCGCCAAAGCGAAGTGTGTGAACTTAATCATTACACCACCAAGCCAGCCCCTGAATACAAACTATTTTTATTTGGAGAACAGCTGTTAGTATCTATGCCCATTATCAGTCTCTTGCCTCCAAATCCACTCTTTGTTGCCCTGATTGTGATTCTGGAATGTTTCTCCACTGTCAACTGGTACAAGGTTAAGCTCTGTCAGTAGAGGGTGCTGGGGAGATTCTGGAGGAGGAAGTGGTTTTTTGTGTACTTTGCTGCTTCTTGCTCCTGTGGTACTGGGCTGGCATGTGGGACACCTAGTGAAGCTCACTCTGGCGAGTTTCAATGCCACCCCTGGAAGCAGCTTCACAGCAAGTTTCACAGGTGTCTCAGCTGTGGTGGGCTCAGTGATAGCCCCCTTCATGGATGCCCTGGCTGGCTACCCTGTGAGTTCAGTAGCACCTCCTGCAGGTGGCACCCTTGTGACTTCTGGAGAGTCCAGACAGTGCCCTCACCAGCTTCCCAGCAAACTCAACAGCGCCTCCAAGGGCAGCTTTCTAGTGAATTTCATCAGCACCCCAGGGGGCAGTTTCCTTCCCACCACCTTGGCCTGCTGGCCCCTGGTGGGGAGATTTCCAGCTTGCCAGCCCTGGCCCACATATCCCGACCATGGCTCTTGGCTCCTTTCATAGACCAGCTCTGGCCCAGGGCGATCTGGCAAACTTCTCTGCCATCAGTGGGCTGCAGCCACACTCTGTCCAGTGAGGGATGAATCCCAGTCTTGGGGAGCCCTCTCCCCACCCCATTCCAAGTGTGTTTCTTGCTGGGTATTCTCTCTTAGTCTTAGGGTTTGCTTGATATTTCTTTCTTTTCTTTTCTTTTTTTCTCTTTTCCTCCCCTTCTCCCTCCCTTCCTTCCTTACATTTGAAATATAATTCACACACCATAAAATTCACCTTTTCAAAATTTACACTTTAGTGATTCTTAGTGTATCATGTAACTATCACTACAATCTAATCCAGAAGATTTCATCACCCCGAAAAGAAACTCTGTACCCATTAGAAGTCAATTCCTTTCTCACCCTCAACCTTCCAGCTCCCGGAAACCACTAATCTCCTTTTTGTCTCTATAGATTTGCCTTTTGTGGACATTTCATATGAATGTTATCATATGTATTTGGTCTTTTGTGTCAGGCTTCTTTCACTTAGCATAATAATTTCAAGGTTCAGCCATGTTGTAGCATGTATCAGAATTTCATTCTTTATTATGGCTAAATAATATTCTATTGTATGGAAATGCCACATTTTGTTTATCCATTCATCAGTTGATGGAAATTTGGGTTGTTTCCACTATTTGGCTCTTGTGAATAATGCTGCAAGAGTATGATCTTCCCTGCTCAGGAGTTGAAGGGGAACAATTATTTTTCTATGATGATGTACTAAACTATGTTATGCTATGTATGAAAATGGGATCTTCTGGTTAATTAAACATTCTGGCTGAGAGTAGTACACTGCAGATCCACCATGGATAGATTGCTTTTGAAAATAATTAGATCACAAAAAACGCACACTCAACAATAAAAGTACATTAATAGCTCTTTGCGATCATTGGAAGTGGAACTCCAGAAACTGGCAATGATGTAGACCGTCACAACTTGATGGACTCAGGAAGCAGGGCCAGCCACTGCTGAGTAATGAGACCGCAGTTCAGCTCAGGTGAGCTGAGAGGCGTTTTCTTGATCACTCCAAGGCCAGGCGCATGTGCTGTTGGGTATTTTGAATATTTGTGACTTGAAGGTAATTGAAAGGGGTTCTTATATCTTCTTATCAAAATATACATTAATAAATTGTGTATGTTTGTGATGGAGCATGCTGTACAGCCATTCATTAGTTGTGATTCAAATCAAACTAGTAAAAGGTTTAAGAGTAGCTCTGAAGATCATTTAACCTTTGTAAATTCTCTGCAATTTTCTTTCCCTCACTCAAAGGGCTTTCCAGTGTGAAAGCATTTTATATAGTAAATGTATTAAAATGCTTTCTCAGATTTTACTATTCCAGTTAATGATTCTGTTTTCTTCACAGGCTTATTGACTGAAACGAGAGAGATTTTCAGGCAGGAGGCATGATTATACACTTACTTTCTGAGGACAGCCAGCAGCACAGCTCAGCGCTGCATCCTCTGGACCTGCAAGCTATTAGGCCCAGAGCCAGTCTGTGGTGGAAGCAGGTCCGTGCTCTGATGCAGGTTTTCTGGCTGTGGCGGTTTCTAGGACTTATCAACCTCCCATGGAAAATGAGCCTCTAAGAAAGCCTGCATCAACTGTGCAGGTGATAGAGAAAAATATCACTAATTCTAATTCACCTGGGATGGAAGTGCATGTGTAATAATTACACATAATTCTAAATTCTCAGGTCACGCTACCAGCAGATCATGCTGAATAACGTCAGAAATTCAGATTATTATGCAATATGGGAACAATCTAGGGAAAGTCGAGTGGAGTGGATCTTCTTACAAGTGTCTTTTTATATATCCTTCATGCCTAAAGTTTCAGTGAAACAGGTTTATTTTAGGGCTCATTGTCCATGGATCACTGATCATAAGCTTTAGAAACACCTGCAGGGTGGAACCCAGTAATGCCCAAGAGACAGCAATGACAGCTGCCTCACAGATATATTTTGCCTGTTATATACTATATGTTACATATTAAATAGTAAACATTGGATATCAAATATTATGTTATATATATTATAATTTTAGGTTTTAATAATTTGCAGATTCAGAGCAAGAAACTTGGCTGCCCACAGTGTGTGGAAGGCTCAGATTGGATAAACCCTTACAAAATGCACACTCATTCTGGTCAATGATCTCGTGTACATGACAATTATTAAATGTAGTCATATACAACCTTAAAAGGTTTTCTACTACATACATTCACATATCAGAATAAAATCTATTACTTCTAATCTTTAGAGTTGTGATAGGTGATGTCGCCGAAATATTGCCAATCTTTCGTAAGGAATCATGGGAAGTAGGAGAGGGTCCGGGAGAATAATAGGCGAGAAGCTCCAAATATTAACAACAAATAAACAAGCGATGCCTTGATATTTTAGAAGAGAAAGGCCATAAATTCCCCAAACTACAGACTGGTGAATTTGAGAGTGATTTTTTTTTTAAGGAAGATTAGCCCTGAGCTAACATCTGCTGCCAATCCTCCTCTTTTTGCTGAGGAAGCCTGGCCCTGAGCTAACATCTGTGCCCATCTTCCTCTACTTTATATGTGGGATGCTACCACAGCATGGCTTGCCAATCGGTGCCATGTCCGCACCGGTGAACCCCGGGCCACTGAAGCCAAACGTGCACACTTAACCGCTGCACCACCAGGCAGGCCCCTGATAGTGATTTTAAGCCAGAAATCGGCAAACTTTTTCTCTAAAGGGCCAGATAGTAAATATTTTAGGCTTTGCAGGCCGTATGGTCTCCATCACAACTACTCCACTCCGCTTGTTGAAGTGCGAAAGCAGCCGTCAACAACGTGTGCACAAATGAGCGCGGCTGTGTGCCAATAAAACTTTATTTTCAAAAATGAGTGGAGAGCCACGTGCAATATTCTAGAATGGGCTTAAAAAAAAGATTGTGAGTCCTTTAAAAGAGATGTGTTGATCCCCAGGAGTTTGCGTGAAGGCAGTGGGCCTCAGCCCTGGCTACACATTAGAATCACTTGGGGGAGCTTTGAAAAATCCTGGTGCCCAGCCTACATCCCAGACCTATTGAATCAGAATCTCTGAGGTGGAGTGCCAGGAGTCCATCTTTTATAGAAGCTCCCTTAGTGATTCCAATGTGAAGGCAAAGTCGAGAACCACTGCATGAAGTCATGAAGCAGTACCAGGTTAACCTCATTTCTTCCCACCACCCACTTGCTCCTCCTCTTCCTGTTGGATGAGGTAGCCAGATAGCTCTATTGGGGCAAAATAGTAGACACAGTTCACCTTGATTTATGCTAGCCATTTGCCAAAGCCTTTCATAATTGTCCTGATGGACAAATTAGAACAATATGGGCACATGACAAGAGTCGAGTTCTGATGAATGGAGTTGATATTATCTAGAATTCTTTCAGGGTCCCACCCCTCCCCAGTGGTGACTGCACAACAGACATCCAATGAATCTTTGCTGGGGGGACTGGCAACCCACTCTGTAAGAAATGTTTCAACACATCAGGGATGTTAAACTTGGAAAAGAAAAAAACTTACAGTGGGGGTTGGGGAGGAGTAACCATGACGGCTGTCTTAAAATATTTGTTGGGCTGTCATAGTGAAGGAAATAGACCTCTTTTGTATTTTCCAGGGTAGAAATAGAATCATTGTGGGAAGCCACTGGGAGGCACTCAGTCATTTAACAAACACTTTTCGAGCGACTACTCTGTGCCAGGTGACGTTCAGATACTCAAGACATATCAGTGAGCAATACAGGCTAAGATCCGTGCTCTGTGGAGCTTACAGCGTAGAGACTTATTTTAATGTCTGATGATTAAGAGTCAGAAAACAGAATGGGCTGCTTCAGACGGCATTAATCACACTTTAGATAACCACTTATTTGAGGTCATTATGAGCCACAAAACTCTGATAAGAACCTTCAACCCTGGGATTCTCTGAGTCTAGAAAAGTATCTTCCTTCTCTTCGGGGTCACCTTTCCTTCTGCCGCCACTCTCCTAATCCACCACTCATTTCCCAGGTACCAGTGTCAGAAGTTTACAGTTTGATCTATAATGCGGGGGTTCCAAGCAGGAGAGTCAAAAACTGTGAATAAAGCTGTGGACAAATTGTCCATCTCTTGCATGAGAGGCCTGCCTACCGCCACCTTGCATGTTCCACACAATGGGAAGTTGACAGCCTGGTGTTTGGGGCCATAAGAATTTGAATTATGTGTCTTTGCAGTCTTGAAGTCTCAAAGACCACTGGCTGGCTGGTGGATACAGTGTCCTGGTTTGTTTGTGCACAGATGTTTGCTCCTTTTAACTCTTTGTCACAACCATATACTAGTAATGGGTTGAGGTGACAGGAGAGCTTTGGTGAGGGGGGAGACTCTTTTCTTTCACTGGTCACAGGGGTACACTAACATATACACACACACACGAACAGATACACGTATACACATGTATCTGTACATAGATCTATCGTTTGCTCTGAGGCTGTAGGCAAGAGAATGTGCACAGTGAAAAAGTTTAGGGACAAGGAGGGCCATAAGGTTTTGTCTTTCTCTCTTAGGCCTGGAGTCCAGGAGGCTTCCTTATATCACCTAGTTATTTTTTATTGCATGTTATTGAGGAAACTATGGGCTGTGTAGTATTTGTCAATTTCAGGGTTCACATCCCTCAAGCAGGTAAAGGCTCTGTTGTACTTTGTCTACATCTGGATTCAAGTTTTGGAAATATGTGGAATCTGTAAAAACTATTTAAATGTTGTAAAAAGAGAAAGTTCCCATAGCAGGATTAAAATATAATGCTATCTGAAGATTGCAGGTGTTTTTAATTACCAGAACTGAGCCATCTTTGGTCTCCTGCTTACTATGTCACCTATAGCATTGAGCTAAAGCACGCCTGACAAATAGTTTTCATTTTACCATTTAAGGTCCCGTTTGTTCGTTGGTCTTTACCCAAAATCTCCCTGAAAATTCAATCTGGGAGCTTGGCCCCTAAGTCAGGAGTGGTTGGTATAAAAATCAATGTTAACAGGGGCCGGCCCCGTGGCCGAGAGGTTAAGTTCGTGTGCTCTGCTTCGTCGGCCCAGGGTTTTGCTGGTTCGGATCCTGGGTGCAGACATGGCACCACTCATCAAGCCATGCTGAGGCAGCATCCCACATGCCACAACTAAAAGGACCCACAACTGAAAATACATAACTATGTACTGGGGGGGCTTTGGGGAGAAAAAGGAAAAAAAGAATCAATGTTAAGACATGGCCATTCAGTGACGTCTTTCCTGTTTTCAACATCAGTTGAGAAGAAGTAATTTAACAATGATTTAAATTAGGTCAGAGGACAACAGGGCTTCCCTGCAGAATTACAGATCCATACAGATTTTTCTTTAGAAGCAAGAGAGGGTCGTAGGAAAGTTTAACCAATTCTCCTTACTGCTATGTGAGTCTCTTGATACCGGAAAGATACTGTGTGTCTAGCTCACTGTAGAAACGTGGCTGGTTCCTCAAGGAGGCACCATGTGTGGCCGGGGTGTCCTCCTTCTTGCAGATGCAGCTGTGCTGCTCTTCTTGGGTGTGTCCCCTCATCAGTCCTCTGCATAGTCCCCAGGTTCTCTGAAGCTGGCTTCCTTCATTGCTCTTGCCAGCCCTCTCAGGAACTGGTGTGCTTACATGGCTTACAAAATCCCTCCACCTGACCTAAGTATGCCCCCTTTTCTACTGAGATATCAAGAGACAACCCCTTTAATGCAGTGGCTCCCAACCCTGGCCACACATTAGAATTCGAGGTCCAGGCCCACCCCCAGAGATCCTGAATTAATTGGCCTGGAGGGAGCACTGAGGATTCTGATGTGCAGTTAGAGTTGAAAACTTTGCTTTAATCAGCTGTAATTTTGGTTCCAATCCTTTAAACATTCACCCAAAGTTAGGATAAACTTTCAGGAAAATCGGGAAGTGAGGAGTGTGTGACTGAATTGCGAATATTTAAATGGCAGTTACAACGCTCCAACAATGGAAGTTTCGGAATGATTCCTTCCAAAATGGATTTAGAATCCTTTTAATAACATTTATTTGATTATTTGATTTGATCGTTAGGCTATGCTAAGCTTTGAAAAACATTAATCTATTGCCTTAACTTTTGTCCCCTATTGCTCTGGATTTTTGGAAGCTGTATTGAATTGGCATGTAGGTTAGCAGGACCAGATCATAAACTGTGAAATAGTATGAAAAAGGAATGAAATATGATAGATTGCCACATTCACTCAAGCTCTAGGAAAATGCCTACATATGTGAGGTACTGAGCCAACATTGGCAGAATATGTTTTTTGTGATCATAAATGACTGATTTCCTTCAATTTTTAAAATCCTGCTGGCAGAAAGAAGCCAGTTTTTTTGAGTAGAGGTATAACATGATGAAAACTGTGGTTAAGGATTACTTCAATAATAATATATTGAACGGATGGCAGGATGGGGGGAACCCAAAGATAGCAGTTCAACAATACCAGTTATACCTGTAAGTTGAGAGAAGGGAAGAGTTGATGTGGCCAGAAGGTCTGAGAAGGTTTCACCAAGGGCATGGAAATTGATCTGAGCCTTGAAAGATGCAAAAGATATTTGGAGGAGGGTGAGAGTCATTCTTGGGTGGGAGACATTTATGAATTGTTATCTAGTCATGTTAAAAAGGAAATAAAATTTTAGCAGCTTATTTCAGAATACTCCCTGATGACACCCTTATCTGGGCTCTGACCATTCATACTTGGGCAATTGCCATTACTTCTAGGGTCCCTCGTTGTGTGTAAAATCTGCACCCTATGCCAGGGCCTTGAGTACATTGTACAACACACTCATGTGTCTCAAGAAATCTCTATAAATATTTCTTCCCAAGTCTCTCCTCTCAGCCATTCAATTCCCCGGCTCCAGCCTAGACACCACCATGATGCACCATCCCACTTACCCCTCCAGGCTACCCCTCTTCCTCCATTCCTTTCCTTTCTTCTACTGTCCCAACTTCTTTCTCCAGTCTTGTGTACTCTCACCCAACAGTTAGTATTCGTTAGGCATGGAAAAGCCATTTTACAGAGGATAAGGCATTTGGGGGTTTAAAGAGGGGAGAATCTTGATCTTGGGTGATGTGGATCTTGGGGATAAGGAAGAGCAACCAGGATTGCAAATTCCACAACTGGAAGAGAGCAGAGCTTGCAGGAACGTAGCACTTTAGATGTAGGAGGACCACAGAGAATGTCCTGTAGGATGGTGGAAAGGATCATGAAGTTCAGCCAAAGGTGCTTCCTGGCCTGGATGGAGAATCCTGCCTCATAATTCCTTAAAGTTTCTCCTCTGAAGTGAGAAGCCTCTGGAATAAGAAGCAGTAGTGGCAGCATCTCAATCAGGAACCAAATGGAGAATGTTTCTTGAGAAACTCCTGCCCCAAGGCCTAGTCCTAGACACACTTTACTGCTGCTCCATGGTTTACCTGGAGAAGCCTGGGCACTCATAGGTGGAAGCTGGCTTAGAGGATGCTAGAGGATAAGGTTCACATAGGAAACTGGGTTCACATTGCAAGGGACTGAAGACATACTCCTAGCTCTTCCATGGATGAGTCTAAACCCCAGAACTGGCCTCACGTCAGGAGAATGACCAGAGTAGAGAGCCCTTTGTTTCAAATCCTATTTTGAACCACAGAGCAAACCCTGCAGGGTATGGAGGGGGCCATGCACCTGTAGGGGAGGAAAAATCATTTTCCCTCTACCCTTCTAAGCTCTTGGCTGAGACCCTCCTGTAATAAGATAGATTAACAAGAGAAAAACAAACAGAAGTTTAATAACACATATACCTCCTGTATACATGGGAGAGATCCAAACCGAGTGACTTCCCAAAATGGCCCAAGCCATAACCTCAAATACTGTCCCTAGCTAAAGACAAAAGAAGATGTGTGTGTGTGTGTGTGTGTGTGTGTGCGTGCGTGTGTGTGTGGTGGTAGGGGGTGGGGGGTGGGGGTGGGGACAGTTATGGGAGGTGACCAGGCAAAGCACAGTAAACAAGGGTAAGGTTGTTATGCAGATTTCATTCCTGCCTTCTCCATTGATAAGAGTTTCTACAGACTTGTTATCCTCCTCTTCTTGGTACAGAGAGGGAGACACCCTTACAAATGGAGATTCCCCTTAGAAATTTAAATATCTCTTACAAAAGTGTAACTTCTACTACTCAGTTTTCAGAGCTTTTCCTGTGTCTGCTGTTTCTTAAAAATAACCAGCTTAAAATAATCCTTATGCCAAAGAGGCGTCTTTTGGGGTGGCAAATTCTGCTCCCCTTCACAGCTTCCTCCCCGAAACTGGCCATATCTCCATACCATGCCTGGAATTCCTACCAGTTCTTGTTTACCCTCCAGGGGCCCTGCAGTTCTGAGGCAGCGGGGAAGGAAACAGGAGGAAGAAGAGAGGAGAAGAAATGGAGAGCGGGGTAGGGAGGGTATTCAGAAGCCTCAGGACCTGGGAAGAAGTAGAGAAAGTGTTTCAAAGTAAAGCAAAGAGCAGCTGGAGCCGTGGACCCTCACTTCCTTCCTGCTCTCCCTGCCTCATTCTTGAATGCGGGATTCCAGGTATTGAGTGAGGAGGATGTTCCTAGCTACTAGCCTAAGGGAGCATAAGAAAATGAACAAGTAAGGAATAAAGTTCAGGGTTAATAAAAAGCACCTCTCCTATTGTCTTCTTCTGTGAAAATTTCAGAAGTAAATTTCCTGGGTAAATTTTAGTTTATCTTTTGTGCTAGGGAAATGTCGGCTACTTTCTTCTAATTATCATTGCTAAAATGCCACAGTAAGATGGACGACTAGAGCCAAGGCTTTCATTTCCTGTTGCTTTTGTACGTGGAGCAGCCATAGCAATCAATGTCTGCGTAGCTTTCATTCCCTCTGTTCTTGATGTTCTTTCTGACAGTAAGAAATTCTTTTCCTCTATGGAACAAGTGTCATTTTGTTAAAACTGAATGCCTGTTGTTTATTCCTTGCAACTAACATGCGTTTTATCAAAGGGTTCACATGGTTCACACAGAAGCCCCACAATGCAGTTCTCCATTGGAAGCCATTTTTATTTCCTGAGGCTACTAACTGACTTACAATAAAAACATTTAAGCACTCCTCTTTTCTGAGAAAATCGCTCTTAGAATCAGTAGGATTGAGCATAGATGATAGAAAGAGACAATAAGATCATCTTTCATGTAACCTCCATGTAGAGCTTAGTTTGTCTGCCTAACTTGGGGAATTATGAGATGCCCCACAAACTGTTCCTGAGATTGAAGTTGCACAGAGAGAATTTAGGATCGTTGCCTAGAGATTGATTCTCCCCAGAAGGAATGATGGGTCCAGCCATGTAACAACCCTGGGTAGAGTTGTAGGGTGCATTCTTAGGATGAAAGAGGGCTTATTCTGAATCTAAGGCAGGGTTTCTCAACCGTGACACTATTGACATTTTGAAGCAGATAATTCTGTGTTGTGGGGACTGTCTTGTGCATTATAGAATGTTTAGCAGCATTCCTGGTCTCCACCCACTAGATGCCAGCACAATTCCTCCATTTGTGACAACCCAAAATATCTAAAGACACTGCCAAATGTCCCCTGGGGAAAATATCACCCTCTGTTGAAAACTACTGACCTAAAGCACACAGAACTTTTTCTTCTGGTGCAGTTGCAGCAGGCTTTGAACACTTTTCGTTAAAGGGCTGCACACCTTTGGGAGCCACTAGAGGGCGAGGAGGGATGCTAATTGGAGCAGCTTTATAGAGGTGTCCCAGAGGCACCCCACAGAAGCTGTGGGAGAAGGGGAGGTCCCTTGGGAAGCTTGATGGAATCATTGATAACAGCCAGTCCTGGGGTTCTAAGAGCTTTAGGGAAGCAGCCACCAGCAAGGACACACCCCTCACCCCAGGAGCTGAGAAGACCCTATGTTAGCAGGTGACTGTCAAGGGATAGGCTTCATCACCCAGGGTGAGGTGCTCCTCTGCGAGAGAGGTCAGTTAGCCTCTTCCATCTGTTTGATGTGGTGTCCTTCGTGTAAAGAAGTAAGAGGCTGTTGGTCTTATCCTGATTTTTCATGAAAAGGAGACAGCATTCAGTTCAATAAGCATTTATTTTGTGCCTACTGTTTACTAGGTTCTGTGTTTGGTTATATAAGTAGATTGTGTAAATGGCCACAAATTATTTACCCCTCTGTATTCATGCCTTTGGGTAGTCCCCTCCCACACTGACTCTGGGCTTGGCCATGTGATTTGCTTTGGCCAATGGGTCAGTAGCAAATATGATGCAAGCAGAGACCTGAAAAGCTCTTGTGCATTGGGACTTATCCAATCTTAAGGCTCTTGGGACCCTGCCACTGCTGCCATGTGAAGAAGCCCAGGCTCTCCTGCTGGCTGATCAGAGACTTGTGGCTCAGGGGCTCTTATTGCCCTAGCTGACAGCCAGCCAACTTCCAGAAACAGAGATGCCTAGCAGACTAGCAGCTAACTGACATGGCTTGGCTATGGATGGCAGAAGACCAGTAAAAGAAAGGCCTAGCCCAAATGCCAAGCCACAGAACTGTGAGTGAAATGAAAGGTTGTGGTTTTTAGGTACTTAAGTTTTTAGGGTGTTTTGTTATGCAGCAAAAGCTAACTGATACAGAAAATGGATGGATAAGACATAGTTCTTGCCTTTAGGACCCTACAGTCTAACAGACCACTATTTGTCTCCCAAGGGAGGCTGCTTGCGTAATTGGACCCTTAGAGCCATGGTAGAGGGTAACACGGATCACTCACATTCTTCCTCCCTGGAGTACTAGTTAAAAGCATGAACTCTGAAACCAGAGTGCTGGGTTCAAATCCCAGCTCCATCACTTACTAGTTGTCTGCCTGTGGGTAGGTTGCTTAATATTTATGTCTCTATTTCCTCATTTGTAAAAAGGGGTAAAAGAATAATACCTACCTCATAGAGTTGTTGAGATGATTAACATATGCAAAGTTCTTATAATAAGGCCTACTACTTAGTAAGTGTTTTGAAAGTATTAGCTACATATCGTTGGTCTAAAAGAGAATCAGCATTAAAGTTCTTTCTTTTTAAAAACACTTTACCCTAAACATAATAGCAATATATGTTCTTTGTGGAAAATTGAAAAAAAAATACAGAAAAAGTATAAAGACAAGAACAATGTTACCCCCTAGATTTTGTGCCAACTTTAGCACTAACACACTTTATTTAAAATCAAGCTATTGGAGAAGGTCATTCAAGACACTCAGGGAATAAAGGTGTCAAGCACTTAGCCGGGTGGTGCCTTTTATATAGACTTTCCTCAGTGTACGTTTCTCTAGTTGGTTTGAAGGGGATCAAGTAGTTCTTTGTCCTACAGCAACTAGGGGAGAATTTGCAGACCCCAACGGACTAACTGAAATACTAGGGCAAAGTGCAAAAGAAAACCAGCCAGGAAGGCAATGATTAGCAACTCTGGACCCATGGAGCATTTTTGACTAAAGATCACATTCTTAGATGCGTCCTCTCTTAATGTGCAAGGCTGCTCAGTAAGTTCAAAAGGGCAGTTGTTATTAAACCTGCTTTTGCAGAAGCAGAAGCCGCATCTTACAGTGGTAGAGCAGCTCCCGAGGTCACTCCGCTAGTGATTGGTGGAGCTGGTCTCAGGCCCAGGGCCACTGACTAAAATCCAGTGCTTTCCTCACTTCCTTGTGGGGATGGGGGTGGGGAGGTAGGTCAGGGAGGGCAGTGGGGCCGCTTTCTGAGGAGTGAGTTTGGAGTGGCATGCAGGGGCCAAAGCATGGAAGGCCTTGCATTTCATACTAAAGAACTAGGAGGCTTTATTTATTAAATAATTTTTCGTTTTATTTTTTACTGAAGGTATCTACCTTTTGAAGCTGAGATATAATTTATATACACTACGCACTGATTTAAGTGTACAGTTTGATGAATTTTGGCAAATGTACACTTATGTAACCATCACTCCAGTTAGCATATAGAGCATTTCCATCACCCTTAAGAATTCACTCGTACCCCGTCCCAGTCAATCCCTGCCCCATGCTCCCCCAGGAAACCACTGTTCAGATTTGTAGTTTTACGTGTTCTAGAACTTTATAAATGGAATCATATTGTATGTACTTGTTTGTTTCTGGCTTCTTTTGCTCAACATAATGTTCATCCACGTCGTTGAGTAGGATTTTTTTTTTAACTTTTAAGTGTCTATGGTTTTTTGAAATTACCCAGACAATTTATTCCCAATACATTCAATAGCTGTTTGAGCCACTACTATGTGAAAGGCACAATGTGGATGCTGGGGTTACAACAGGGAGCAAGGCGTTAATAGTTTCTACCTGCATGGAACTTAGGATCTGGCAAGAGGAGCCTGGGAAAACAAAAGGTATGAAACATTTATAGCAGGATGTAAACATTCAGGTTTTTTAAAAAATTCTTGTGAATATTTTATCCTTCTTAAAAATAACTTTATCGAGATATATTTTATGCCATAAAATTCACTCATTTTATACATACAATTCAATAATTTTTAGTGATTTTATAGAGTTGTGCCACGAGCACACAATCCGATTTTAGAACTTTTCTATCACCCATAAAAGGTCCCTGTATCCATTTGCACCATTCTCCATTCCTATTTCCCATCCTAAGTAACAACTAATCTACTTTCTGTCTCTACAGATTTTTCTTTTCTGGACATATCCTAAAAATGGAATTATACTATATTTGTCCTTTGTGTCTGGCTTCTTTCACTTAGCATGATGTTTTTGGGGTTAATCCATGTCGTAGCATGTGTCAGTACTTTGTTTTTTTAATTAATGAATGGTATTGCATTGTATGGATATGCCACATTTTGTTCATCCGTTTACCAGTTGATGGACATTTGGGTTGCTTCTATAAATCTTGTATGGACATATGTCTTATGTAGACATATGTCTTCATTCATTTCTCTTGGGCAGTTACCTAGAAGTGGATTTCTTGGGTCATATGGTGACTCTATGTTCAACATTTTGAGAAACTGTCAACTGTTTTCCAAAGTGGGTGTACCATTTTACAATCCTACCAGCGATATATGAGAGTCCCAGTTTCTTCATATTCTCACCTATACTTATGTCTGTCTTTTTAATTATAACCATTCTAGTGGTATGAAGTTGTATCTCATTTTGGTTTTGATTTGCATTTTCCTAATGACTAGTGCTGCTGAGTATCTTTCATATGGTTATTGACCATTGTATATCTCTGTTGGTGAAATGTCATTCAAATCTTTTGCTCATTTAAAAATTTGGTTATTTGTCTTCTTTCAAATTATCCATTGTGTGAAAGCTCAACATGTATAAAGGACTGGGAAAGATAGAATGGCAACTTTGAGCACCTGAAGGTTAAATATGTCTGTCTATAGCCTGAGAAGTCTGAAGAGGTGGGCATGGTCTTGACCTCACAGAGCTGTAGTGTCTACTATGGTGACCCCTAGCCACATGGGTCTGTGGAGCATGTGAAATGTGGCTTGTCTAATTTGAGATGTGCTACAAAGGTAAAATATACATCAGACTTCAAACACTTAGTATGAAAATCTGAATGTAAAGTATCTCATATTTTTTAATTTTTTCCCTAGTTTTATTGAGATAGAATCAATATATAACATTGTGTAAGTTTAAGATGTACAACGCGATGATTTGATACATGTATATACTGTAAAATGATTACCACAATAAGGTTAGTTAACACATCTATCACCTCACATAACTACTATTTGTTTTTTGTAGTGAGAAGATTTAAGATCTGCTTGAATTGTTGATTACATATTGAGATGATGCTATTTTGGATAGATTGGCTAAAATAAAATATAGTATTAAAATTAATTTTACGATTTGAAACTTTTGGAAAAAATATGGCTACTATAAAATTTAAAATTCCGTAAGTGGCTCCCATTATTTTTCCATTGTATAGCACTGTTTTAGAACCTTGACCCTCAGGAATTTGGATCTTTATCTGTAGAGAAATGGGAAGCCATTGATGGGTTTGAAGCATGGGGAAATTATGACCACTTTTTAAAAAAGGAGATTACTTTGAATGTAGCGTGGAGAATAGATTGGAGGGGACATGAGCGGCTGTCAAGAAACAGGGTGGTAGCTTTGCAATAGTCTAGGTGAGAGATGATAGTCGCTTGATGGTGATTAGGAAAAATAACTTTCTGATCTTATTGAATATAATCATAATTCTTGAGAAAATGTAAAAAAAATATGGAGGAAGGTGTCTGTCAAGGAGAATAGCAAATGAAATGTCCTTTAGAAGGGAGCTACTTAAGATTCTAGATTCTTCTGTGTCTAAGGTGAAGACCATGGGTTACCAGGAGCACAGACACTTGTTCAAAGAAGAGTCACTTAAATGGCAGCTCTGTACTATGCAAAATGTGGCACTAGACCACGATAAAGATTTGGCTTGGACCCTGAGTGAGGGGAACCATCGGAGGGTTTTGAGGAGTGCCATGACCGTCAAGTTATTGCATTTTAATCAGATGACGCTGGCCGCTGTGTTGAGAATAGACTGAAGGAGGGGAGGGTAGGAGAAAAAATATCCATTTATATAAACAATTATTTATTGGTAGGTGTCTTCATTGTTTCCAATTTTCTCTAATCTTAAACAACAGAGTAATCAATGTTGTGCAAAATTTTATTACATCCTTCCTTTATTTTCTTAAGAGAAATTCCAAGAAGTGGAAGTCCTCCTCCATGGGGACATCTGTTATTATGGCTTTTGATGTATATTGCCAAATTGCCTTCCAGAAATTTGGAGCCAATTTATAATGCTGCCAACTGTGTATAAGAGAGCATACTTCCATCTACTTGTGCCAGCCCTTGGCAATATTACTCTTTCTTAAACTTAAGCAGGAGTTCCAAGTATGCTTTTAAAATAATTCTTACATAAATTAGTCCATTTTCTCGCCCTGAAACACCTCTCCCCACTGTCTCCTAGTTCAGCTATTCCATTAAACTTTGGATAAATTAGACATTCAATCTTTCCTGGTCGGCGCTGGCAATTTATTGAGTTCATCCTGTTCCCAGAGGTGGGAGGAGCTTGTCAAACTGGCACAGTATTTGATTTCCACTTTAATATTTTTAAAAGGAATTAAATGACAAACCCAAAATAAGTATAGAAAAGCAAGTCTGAGTATTTTTCTAACTTAACATTGAATATTAAACTTTTGGTGAATTTTTAACCAAGAATCTCATACTTGCTAAAACCCTAGAGAAAAGTCATGACAAGTTGGCTTAATTATGAGGGCAGAGTAAATTTTCCATTTTTTGTCAATTTTTTTTCAGAAGTACTTCAAGATTGGGCACTAATCTTTGAATTTTTCAGAATGTGGCTCTTCTCCAAAGATTTTTTTTAAGCTGGGAAGCCTTAATAAGCAATCTAGAATTCTTTGTTGGGAAAAAAACCATAAAGGCAAATAGACTATAGTATGTTTATAAATGTGTATGCATATATTTAAGTATAAGTTCTATTTCTCTCTGTTACCTGAAGAATCACTGGATGAAATTAATTTTAAGAGAACATTGACCTGGTGCCTAAAACATTAAATTAAATTGAGGAGCGCTACTGCAATTTGATTATGTTTTCATCTTTTCGGATTAGTCATCTAATATAAAGTCCTGTTATCATACATCTGTATAGGTCACTGAAAAGGCTTGTTCAAAATTCTAATTTTTTTCCCTCATGAATAATTTCCCTCAAAAGGCAACCTTTGTCATTATGGGCATAATAGAAATGTTTATATAGAAATAACAAAGGAAAATGGATTATATTTTGTGACATATTGAATTGTAAAACAGAATTATGCCTCTGTACTCTGCAGGTGATCTTTTCTTTTTCCCAAGATGGAGGTTTAGAAGAGGGTTGACCTGCTACTGTAGCTGTGGGAAGGGGAGAATCATGGGTCCCATTATGGATAGGAGGAAGGGGTGACCATAGGCATGGTGAGGTTTAGAGCTAGTCAAGAGCTAAAAAAATGTATATTTCTGTCACAAACTTACCCTTGATGTCTCACGTTTCTGACATCAACCCATTCCTTATGTTTAACTGCTCCTCACTGATTCTTCCAGAAATTTCTACCTCCCTTCTAAAATCCTCCAGCTTTGCATCTTGTGCCATCACACTTTACCACCTTCTACTCTTTCTTGTTCCAGTCATCTCGAGATGCCTGGGTCATTCTTCTTCCCTGAAAAAATGTATTTTCAGCCTGTCTGTCATTCTTTTCAGCATTACTCCTGCGTAATTCTTGGTGATTTAAATACAGTTGATTCTCATTGTTTGCAGTTGTTATGTTCTATACAGTAGTCATGAACACTGAATTCGTGAATACTGAAACATTGCTTCTCGTGGAAATACAGGGCTAGGTTCCTGCAAGCCTCTGGTCACAACATTTTCGTCAACCAAGCAATAGCTACATAACTTTGTTTTATTTGTGTTTCTGTTTAAAGACACCTTATTTAATATATATTATTGATTCATTAACATTGACCTCACAGCTAATAGCACTGTAACTCATGCCTGAAAGAAGCTTATCTAACATATTTTCTCCTTTATAGCCTTCTTGTACATAGGAACACTAGACAGTACTTTAGCATGACACTTGGGGGACGTTTTCTACAATGAAATCACCAGCCGAAAGCACAAAAATGCAGAAAAGACAGCACTGAATAGATTGCCACACAAGGACTGAAACAAGAAGGCAGTGTCGCCTTGTTCAACCTCAGCTGGGAGTGTGAACATTGGGCAACTAGAAGTTTTTGCTGCTCTGCACATGTTCACAAACGACTCCTAACATGCCATCAGTATTGATTTTTGAGGTTACACATAAATTCGCAAACACAGTCATGTGTTGCCCAGTGATGGGGATACACTCTGAGAAACGCATCATTAGGTGATTTCGTGGTCGTGTGAACATCACAGAGTGTACTTACACAAACCTAGATGGCATAGCCTACTGCACACCTAGACTATGTGGTTCTAATCTTATGGGACCACCATTTTATATGCAGTCCGTTGTTGATGGAAACGTCACTATGTGGCATATGACTGCGCAGAATCTGCAAATGATGAGGATTGACTGTATTTATGCTGATGATCCTTCTGATAGCGTGGCCTCTTCATCTCTTGACCTCCTGTCTAACAATCTTGTCTACCACACTTTCTCGCATGCCTCCTCAAGGTTGTACTAAATGTCATGAGAGGACAATGTTTGCATTCATTTTCTCTCCCCTCTTCTGAACAACTCTTTTTCACTCAGGGATCTGAAAATGTCAGAACCAGGGTAAATTTTTCCTTTGATGTCTCATCCTCTTTGTTATGGACTGAATGTTTGTGTACCCCAAAAATTCGTATACTGAAGCCCTAACCCCAGTGTGGCTGTATTTGGAGATGGGGCCTTTAAGAAAGTAATTAAGGTTAAATGAGGTGACATGGGTGGGGCTTGGATTCGATAGAATTAGTGTCCTTATAAGACAAGACACCAGAAAGCTCTCCCCTCCTGCAAGCCAGGAAGAGAGCCTCCACCAGGAACTGAACCCTGCTGGAAACTTGATCGTGGAGTTTCCAAGCTTCCAGAACTGTGAGAAAATTCATGTCTGTTGTTTAAGTCACCCAGCCTGTAGCATTTTGTTATGGCAGCCTGAGCTGACTGAGACATCCTTGGAAGGTATACTTCTCTCTGGACGGGCTCTCTCATTGGCCACCTGGGTCTGCTGTCCTAAACAGGTATTCTCTACTTCACACTTTTCCTACCCAGCACCAAAACATGACTTTGATATATTCCTCAGTACATTACTTTTCTAAAATTGACTCACTAATAGGCCGATTATCATCAATTAATGTTATTTTTCTTATATCTACTAAGGTATTTTAATTACAAAAGTAATATGTGTTCATTTTGGAAATTTTGGAAAATGTATAAAAATATAAAGAAAATAAAAATCGCTTTAATTCTAAAGTGTTGACACTTTGATATATTTCCTTTTAGTCTTTTTTCTCTGTGAGGCATTGCCTAAGTTCTTGGGTGCAAATCACATTAAACAACTCTCATTACCTTCCCAGAAAAAGAAGCTTATTGGTAAGATATCAGGCAGGTCAAAGAAAATATGAGAAGCTTGGAGAACCTGACTTAGAATGTGCTGTGGAGAATCTATGTTAAGCTGAGCCACTTGAACTTCTTCCAAAGGCCTTCCAGTGAAATAGTTTGATTTGGGCCCTCCTGTTGCCATTGCTGGACATAAATGCTGTGTGTGGTACTGCTGCCGTGGATACTGGATGCCCTGTCAGCATCACTGGATGAATTCCAACTGACCCTGAGTCTTTGAGTCACTCAAAGATTCAAAGACCTTGGTGGGAGCACCTGATTGGCCAGACTTAAGACAGTGTGCCCTTAACCCAGAAGCCATGGCTCAGGGAAAGCCAGGATCTGGCCTTTTCTCTTCTATAGCAGGAGAGAGGAACTGCTTCCCACAAGAGTCGCACATGGCTAATTCTCCAAATTTAGGGACAGTATTCGGATCCTGGGAAGCCCCTCATAAAAAAATTGATTACAATTTATCCTTTGGCTGTTCAATATCTACATGCACTTCTCTTCCCGTATTTTCTTTTCTTTGTGAGGAAGATTGGCCCTGAGCTAACATCTGTGCCAATCTTCCTCTATTTTTTTGTATGTGAGATGCCGCCACAGCATGGCTTGATGAGTGGTGTGTACATCTGCGCCTAAATGAAAACCATTGTTGTAGCAAATGTACTCCTTTAGGTACTAAAGAACTGTACAAGTATTAACTCCTTTAATTCTCACAAAAATACTATGAGAGTTTACGTTTTACAGATAGGAAAATGGAGGCACCAGGAAGCTGAATAACCTGCCCAAATTCACACAGCCGGAAAGCAGTAGAGATAGGATTTGAGCCCAGCCAATCTGGTTCCTGCTCTCCACATTCTGTTAGTATGATATAGTGTTCAGGATTGTTCTGTGGGACAGTGAGAAAGTCATATTTCCTGCGTACCAAATCGTGGGACAGAACCAGAAAGGCCCTGTGGCAAGTCTGTAAGTGTTGTTCTATCCCTGCTGTAAAAACAGAATGCTTCTGGTGTTCGTCTGAAAAGACACGACAAGATTTGATAGATATAGAACTCCACAAGAATGAGCATTTTTGTTTGTTTCACTCACTTTTGTTTGTTTTGTGGTATCCCTAACACTAGAAAATTACCTGGAACTCTAGATGCTCAATGCCTATTTGTTAAATAAATGAATAGATGCCAGATGCCAAGATCTGGGTTAACTTTCCCCAGTAAGTAGGCCCATCTGGAAATACAGCTACAATTGGAATCACCCCCTGATGAAGCTTATGTCAATCCGCCATCATCCTCCAAGGAGCCCCCAACCTCTGCACTGAACAAACTGGAAAGTTACATGGGGATTTACTAGGAATCGCCATCCCTGCATTTCTTAGGAACGTCATGGTAACGCTAATTGCTACAATTTACTCAGATAGGATATTGCTCTTGATTTTTCATTTTGAGTGGAAGGGGTAACCCTGGGGGCTTCCATTTGGCTCATTTTGCCTGTGGTTCAGACAAATGTGGGGATTCTACCAGTGGTAAGTAAATCCTTAGAAAACGGGTAAACCGTCATGAGCTGAGTTCAGAGTGTCATTATGTGCACTTTAAAGCAGACTTGGACTTGGACCCAAACTCCATTTATCACCTGAATCTTCTAAGCCTCCACTCTGATTAGTGAGTGGCAGTGGTGTTAACTCAGAACCAGTGTTCAGTTATCTCTGAAAAGGCCAGGTATTTCCCGTCCCGATGCACAGTCTCTTTGGTGAATATTCATAGGTCTTCTTTCAGTCAGGCCTCCCTGGCTTCCCTTCCTCGGGGACTCAGGGCCTGTGAACTGACGTAGGCTCCCTGTGTAAGGCATCTCTAGCAGGGACAGAGAATTAGAGTCTTCGGATAGGGATGACCTGCCTCATGAGACATGAGAGGCAGAGTGGCTTGAGTTGAAAACCGACATCCGGTGGAGTTTGGGATTTGGGTGTTTGCGTTCCTCACATCTTTCCACTCAACACAACTGCCATTCTCAAAGTCTGCTCTGTCTTTATTAATGCCCTCACTTCCATATAAGGGACTTGGTGAGGCTGCGATTCAGTTGATATTATAGATTAACTCGCCATTAAAGTGGGGGTTTGACTTTGGGTAGTTGTGTACTGCTGCTACAAAAACGAAGACATTCTTTTTAGCACAGACATAGAAAGTTCCCAGCTTCAGTTTCTTGCCTTCCTTTAAGAATTAGGGATTTGAGTGTGTCATTCTCTTTCTCTAAGTTTTCTAATATTTGCTGCGTCACTCTTCAGTCCTGATTGCTCATGCTGATACATTTGGCATTACCAATGCGGTCCCTCAAGCCTTGCTTTCAAACAGATACTGTGAAAGTCGTAGTTTGATTAGTTGCTTTTCTACTCTGGGCTATGGGTAACCAGATTTCCATTCCTGAATGCTTACTGCCATTACCCCCACTAGGTTATGTAATCAAGCCTAAATTCTCCCCAATTCCAGAAGATCTGCTGTCTGAAGCCCCCTCCTGGTAACAATTGCTGATTCAGTTAGGGCTCATGACATAAACTGACTTTATCTTCAGCAGAAAAGAAATTGATTGGAAGGATATCAAGTATTTCATGAGACTGATGGGAAAATTGTTGAATCAGACTCAGAAAGTGGACCAGAGCTAAGGAAATCCGGGTAGGAGGAACTACATAAAATGTCCTGGGCCACTGCTCCTCTCACTGGGCATTGAATGCTACTGTGACTGACAATATTGGAAGAGATCCCAAACTTCCTTCTTGGCATCCTGATTAGATGAGCTTAGGTCATGCACCATGTCCTTCCTAGCTGTCTGGGTCCAGGGAAAGCAAGTACTTTGCTTTTGGTGTCTGTGAAAGAGGACTCTCCTTGTCCCCAAGGTTTGAACAATGACAGATTCCTCAGATTTAGAATGTGAATATATATAACGACATTGGGATCAGAATTGTGAATAAAGGGTTACCCTCAGCCCTGGGTGGACCCGAACCTGCCTATGAGAATGAACTCAGAGTCCTGTTTCTTCAGAAACGGCAATTGTCAATAAACGTGGAATATTGCGCCAGTTCTGCTGTTGCGAGCCTTGATCCATGAGACTGCTCCTGGACTGGGGCTGTGGGAGCTGGCTTGCAGGTTTTGGGCCTGTGTTCCCAGAACCGTATAAAAGATTGCTGGGAAGCTGACGAAGCTGTGGCTTCTCTGTGTCCAGGTGACACGTCCACACCTTGGATGTCATTCTGTGGCAGCCTTGCATTTCCTGCATGGGCGTGGGAACAAAAGAAGCTGTGCTCATTCTTATGGAGTTCTATATCTATTAAATCTTGTCGTGTCTTTTCAGACGAACACCAGAAGCATTCTGTTTTTACAGCAGGGATAGAAGAACACCTACAGACTTGTCACGGGCTTTCTGGTTCTGTCCCACAATTTGGTACGCAGGAAATATGACTTTCTCACTGTCCCACAGAACAATCCTGAACACTATCATACTAACAGAATGTGGAGAGCAGGAACCAGATTGGCTGGGTTCAAATCCTATCTCTACTGCTTTCTGGCTGTGCGAATTTGGGCAGGTTACTTAGCTTCCTGGTAGCTGTTGAGCATTGTGCTTGTTCCCTACCATTGCTGTAACAAATTACCACAACCTTAGTAACTTAAAAATGACTATTGAATGAGTAATGAAATGTATTACTTCATAGTTTTGTAGGCTGGAAGTGTGATGCAGATCTCACTGAGCGAGGATCAAGGTGTTGGCAGGTCACTTTCTGGAGGCTCTCGGGGACAATTTGTCTCCTGGCCTTTTCCAGATTCTAGAGGCTGCCTGCATTCTTTGGCTTGTGATCCCTTCCTCCGTCTTTAGAGTCTGCAACGGTGGATTGAGCCCTTCTACATTGCATTACTCTAAACTCCTCTTCTGCCTCCCTCTTCCACTTCTAAGCACTCCTGTGATGACTTTAGGCCCATCTGGACAATCCAGAATAATCTCTCTATTTTAAGGTCTGCTGATTATCAACCTTAATTTTGTCTGCAACTTTAATTCCCTTTCACCATTTAATGTAACATATTCTAACATATTAGGGATTAGGATGTGGACATCTTTGGGAGACTGTGATCCTGCTGACCACAGGCATCCTGATGAAATGAGGATGCTGTTTCCTGTCCTGTATCTTTCTACAAAGCTATGTAAACAGAGACTAAAGTTTGTAATGTGTCTTGAAGCTGATTGCCAGTTTCAATCTGCCATTACTGCTGTGTAGATGCCCGTTAAAACACAGTTATGAGAGGGCAGATTTTTATTGGGAACATTTTCACATTCTCAAGCACAATTTCTTAAGTCTCTACAAGAGTCTACTGTTATTCTGAAAATGGACTAATTTCTTAATTGTGTAGCTCCCAGGATATTCCTTTCCAAAACCTCTGAAAATAATTCTAAGATAGGAAGCTGGGCAATGCGTTTCTGGGACTCTGGTAGCTGTTCAAATCTCCAAAGCTTTTGGACTTTTCTTGACCAACACAAAGAATAGAAAGCTACAGTTTTCTTTCAGAGGAAAAGTGTTTTAAAAAAAACCTGTCTGATATAAATTTTAAATGAAGCCAGTATGCTAAGCTGGGCTGCTGTAAAATTATTTTCATCGTTGCTTTCATTGTATCAACCAGATCTTTGGCTCCAAATATGCTGTTCTTGTAAAAATTTCATTTCAGCTGTCAGGATAATCAAAATGGTTTCAAAAGCTTTCCTTGAATACTGAATTGAAATAAAATAATCAAATACACCATCAAATGCCAGATTCTACAGCAGATGTCAATATAGGCAGGTTTTGCTTTTTTAAAAAGTCAATTTTATTAAATTATTTACTTTGATATAACTTTGAAGTAACTATTCCTGATATATGCAATTTCAGAATAAATCCAGTGACTTTTCAATCCAAAAATCAGATTTGGGACAATATAATTAAACACACAAATGCAGAATGGTATTTCATTATTTAAAAATACCACTTCTGATGCCACAGTCTATGTTGTGAAATGGTGTTTTTATAATGTTGGATTGCATAGGCAGAGAGACAAAATGATGGTACGAGTTTTAAAATTTTGACACTACAGACCTCTGTTTCTAAAAACCACAAACTACAGATGTCTGTGAGCTACGTGATGTTATTATTCGACTAGAGAATAAAAATGTTGAGGTTGTGGATGACATCAATGTGGAAAGGAGAAACAAATTCTGGAGGGAACTCACTGAGTAGTCAAAGGGCTGCATAAAATATTGTTCGAAGGAAGTTTCTGTTTTAAAACATTACCAAGCTTAGTCACAGTTAAAAATGAAAACAACCTGAGAACATAAGCCAGATCTTTTTAGAGACATTGTGGGGATAAAAATACCAGGTTTGCTGTCGTGTGTGTTTGCTGCACCGGAATAGCAGGGGTGGAACATTTTCAGCCTCCCTACACCTCTTCTTTGCTGAAAGCCTTCTGACTGACGACCTTCGCATCTGTCCCCAGGTTCCACCTCTGACCGCTGCTGTAGTCGCACCTCAGAATTCCTTCCTGCCCTTGATGTTCATTGATCCATCTATCCTTCCATCCAATAAACTTTTGTTGAGCACTTTATAGGAAGCTGACTATGGAAGAATCAATAAAGTTGGCAATGATATTGATCTGCATTATCTAATCACTCAGACACAGGGAAAACTTCCTGGAAAAAGTGAATCAGTTCACTCACCAATTTCAAGGGTCTGGATCTTGCCTTCATTCATTCTTGCTGACTACCTCTATGAATTGGTTACTGTGTTAGGCACTGGCAGAGAATTAAGATAAAGCAGACATCAATTAGCAAATTGCAAATGGGGATCAAACAATTGAAATGAGAGTGGAGGATGTGGGAAGGGAGAGGGTCGGCTAGGAGAAAAGGGACTAGACCAAATTGTGAGGTGACTGAAATTTTCCATCACCGTTTCATATGCTTAATATCTGTTAGTAGCTGCCCCCTCAAATTTCCAGGACATTCTATTGCTCTGTAACTAGTGAAAGCCCCCTTCTCTCCCAACCCCACTCCCATTCTCCACTGGGGGACCGTGGCTGTCCCTGTCTCCAATGTCTGGATTCAACCTTCTTAATATCTCTCATTGACTCTTCTTATGTCCCACTCTGTTATGACAAAATCTTGCTCTAAGGGCCAGTCTTTCCACTTGATTAACTAGCTAATGAAGATACATAAAAGGGGACATTCTCCCTGGAGGAATGCAGTAACACTAGTGGCTCTAGTGGAAGTTAGCAGATATGCAGGGCTTTCTCTACCAAACACTTGCACCATGTAAGTGGCTACCTATTAATAGCCTTGATATGGGCTTTGCCAAAATACCACTCCCAAATCAGGAGCAGCCAGTAAATGGTTCTTGCCCAAGTTCTTCTACAGTAAATGACAGGAAGAGTGAATGAAGCTTCAGTTCTGTTTCTTTCTCTGGAGTAGGGAGGAGTGAATTCAGACACT
This sequence comes from Equus asinus, assembly GCF_041296235.1. Taxonomy (NCBI): domain Eukaryota; kingdom Metazoa; phylum Chordata; class Mammalia; order Perissodactyla; family Equidae; genus Equus; species Equus asinus. Next base: position 12,530,274 of record NC_091820.1, on the reverse strand, counting down.
TCAACAGTGGAACAGATGGCCAAAAATGGCCTCAATACTATTCAGCTTCTCCCATCAAGAAGAGCTAGAGTCTATTTCCCTATCCTTGAAATTGAGGTAGGCCTTGGGACTTGCTTTCACCAATGGAAAGTGGCGGAAGCAACATCAAGGGAGTTCCAAACCTAGGCATCAAAAGGCCATGCAGATTGTGCTTTTCTTTCTCTTGGGACCCTATGACCACTGTGTGAAGGAACCCAGGCCGTCCTGCTGGATGATGAAAGACATGTGGACCTGTCACTGCAGCATGCCAACTGCCAAACATATGAGTGAGACCATCTTAGATCATCCAGCCACCAGCTGTCTGCCAGCTAACTCCAGATGTACACAGAAGTCCAACAGGGATCGACTGAGCTGGTCCTGATCAGAAGAACAACTAGCCAACTCCCAGAATCTTGAGTGAAATAAATGATAGTTGTTTTAAACCACTAGGTTTTGGGGTGGTTGGTTGCACAGCAAGCTAACTGATGGGAGCAGTCATATGAGATGATTTTTATCCTATTTTAAATGGGGGGGATGGGATGTATTCATTAATACAGTGGCGTAGGAGAATAAGAAAAGAAAGCAAGAATATGAAGATGTACATATCTAAAACTAACCAGAAAGCACAAATCTCTTGCCAGCATTTGCTGTGAAAAATCCTGAGTATTTGAATGGATCTGAGTATCTTAGACACGCCTACTAGTAAGAAGGAAGATAACCCTGATTCTGGATGGCCCTCAACTTTTTCGGCATATGTCCCAGTTCAGATCAAACTAAGATTCAGAGGTTTGTGACCTTGCCTGGTATCTGTTTATGTGTGTGATATACCTGAAGGCCATTTTTTTTTCCTGAAAAGAGAGAGGGTTCTTTGTTACTTTGTATAACCTGAATGCAACTGGGGCCCCATATGCTCAGTTTCTGAGCAGCGTTGCTTTCAAAGAAACAGCATTGTGGCAGAAAAACATAATTGACAGCAATTCACATCTGTACTCAGTTTCTTGGGAAAAAAATGCCAACAGGAGAGTAAATTCTTAATGCTAGCAAAGCTTAAAAGAACATCTTCTTTAGACATCTTTATTGTCAATCTTTCTAGTATGCCCTGCAGCGGCGCTCCTAAGAACTCTCTTTCTGGAAGCGGCTCATGAAAATATAAAATGTTCTCTTCCTATTTTCTCTTTAGTCTTTGAAAACTCTTCCCTGAAACCAAATGCATGTCTCTTCTGTCTCTTGACTGTGAGTCTCCACTCAAGTGTACAGCTAGAAATCCCGTTCTGGTCCTTTCATCTAAACTCTCCCCTCGCCACTGTGATACTCCCTCATTCACTTCCTCTTTTGCATCCCTGTGTTGTTCATGCACAGCGATACCTTCCTAAAAGCTAGTGCTCTCTGCATCCGACCTTCCATGATTTGGGTTTCGGGGGTCGGTAATCTGTTTTTATTTCTCTGAGAATCATTTCATCACTCAGATTCCACACACCCCAGGGGAAACTTGGTGCTTGACTTTCAAGTAAGATTTCTTCCCTTTTAGAAAAGGGGGGAAGTGAGAAGGGCTGAAATATTCATAGATTAATATACCTTTTGTGAATTTGGATTAAGTAAATATGAAATAATGTGATCTAAATATACTTGAAAAGTCTCATTTCTGGAACAGAATTTGAAATAAAGTGAACTTCCCCAAATGAAAAAAAAAATCAATAATCACATATGCTTAAAGCTGGTGGACTGAGTGAATTGAAAATTCTATTTATGCTATTGCTATGGTAGCTGATAAACAGAATTACATGACACTATTCGTTGTCAGTCCTATGAGAAAATTATTCTTGAGTTATAGAAGTTTAAATTATGAAAGGTGTTCTTGAAAACATTTTAGCATAAACTGACTTCAGTGTCCTGTCCTGTCATGTTTGCGTTTGTGCCCAAGTTCAGGGAAAAGGACTGGGGAAAACTATGAAAGGAGGGTCAAACTTTGAACCCTCATGTGGAAGGGGAGAGCCAGACACTGGATGAGCTGCTTCAGAGTCCAGGCGACAATGGGCATCACTGTGAAAGGACGAGAGCCAGTGTCCTCACTTCTCCATGGCACCTAGGACCACTCTGATGTTTTCAAAACTGTCAGCTCTGGGACCACGAGGAGATATGGTCAGGGGTGTTCCAAGATGTCCATCAGCCATGTCAGCGTTGAGGCTCCCTCTAGTCCCTGCACTAGCAAGGACATGGATGTGGGGAACTGAAGGGGAGAGAAAGGACTGTGAAGATGACAGGTACTGACTGTGGCTGACAAGCTGATCTATGGGCGTAAGAGAGGCATCCTTTGAGGACCTGTAGTGATATTTTGGGGTGGGAGGATTTTTTGGAGGGTCTGTGTGAGCAGGAAGAGTCAAATGAAAGAACTCTGACATGCTGATTATAATCAATCTGAATTTATGGACAGGCTGCTTTGACCTTGGGCTTCTCATTATACCTATGCATACTGGTGTGGTGGCTTTGCCTCTATTCTCTTTGTGGGTTTGGGCTATTTATTTAACTCCCTAAACCTCTGGTTCCTTGTTTGTAGAATGGAGGCAATAATAGCACTTACTTTATGAGATTTTTGTGAGGATTCAATGAGCTGATGCAGAGAAGGAGCTTAGCATGGTGCCTAGCCTACATTGTAAGAGCTCAATAAATGTGAACTATCATTGTGTTATCACATCCATAGTCCTGGAAGCCTATGCTCTCAATTTCATAGAACTCTTGGACTTGCTAACATGGTTCGCTGACCAGACTACCGTAATATCATTGGTAACTTCCGAGTCTTGGATCCCTCCTAATCTTTAATGACTGATGTGGACAAGAAGACACAGCTAATGATTCCTTCTTGATCTCAGGCCCTCTGTAAAGGGAACTGCCATTACAGCTGGCATTTTCTAATTTTCTGCCACATCTTCTGGGAAAATGGTAACTCCTTACTCAGGAGAGATGGTATTTTATCAGGCAAGATCAAGCCATTCTGAGAGAGGAGAAATTACCCATATGTTCTCGTTCACTGACCTTTTGGGAAAATTACTGCTGTTTGCTTTCTTCTTTATTAAATGGCAGGAGAACTCTGTAAAAGCAATTAATGGAAGTATTTAATTATAACTATATTAAAGCCAATTTTTCTGTCTCTACTACAGTCAAAATAGCAGGTCGAATGAATCCTTAAAAGTATGACTAGGGATTTCCACGGCAACCAGATAGGAATAAGAGAGGAGACCAAGTTCTGGACCATAGATGCCTTTCTCCCATTCACTGGGGACCCTAAAGAATCCGTTTGTGGATGGCACCTTGCCATGGCTCTCAGTGCCCCCCAAGTCTAGAGCTCCAAATGCTCTTTTCTACCCAAGTGGGGCCAAGGGAGGTTGGAGTGACTGCTTATAGCAAAAGGATCCCAATGAATAATAATACCATAGGTAGGATTATATTTTTCAGCCCATAAAATGTTTTTATATACACTATTTTGGTTAATCATGTTATCACTCTAAGGGAAGTTATCTCCATTCTAGAGCAGGAGAAGCAGATTCAGAAAGGTGAAATGAGTCAAGTGGCAAGGCCAAGACCTGTACCATCCAATTCCAAGATCAGCGTCCATTCCTTTGGGCCATGGTGTGGGTCAGAACCTTCTTCCCAGGGTCTTCCTTGTCCATGTGGCGGATGGGGTGGTTGGAGAGAGTGAGGCTTTACCTGTGTCCTCATTGGAGACTATGATGGAGAACGGGACACAGCTTTATGTATTTTCCCTGAAAGGCTTAGTTGCCAGGATGGGAGACCAACACTCTGTGGAAAAAATACACACTGCCTTTCTTCCATGGTTCCTGATTCTTTGCCTGCTGAAGTGTGGAGCTCGTCGACTGCAGTCATGAAAGATGCTCTCTTATTGCATCTATTAACACAATCCTTCCACAGCTTTCTTCAATTACACTGATTGTTTCCCATTATGAGTTTATTCTTTTTTGAATTTTTTCCCCAAGAAACCTCTGTAATTTCATCCGCAATTATTATATTATTGCAAGAAGTGGCTCTCCAGTGGCACAATGGAATGGATGGGGTTGTGTCGTTTCAAAGTCTCACATAAAGCATCCTCCAATTTTTGTCTGGGATGAAAGAACTCGTTGCTGATTGGAGTTGGATGGACTATCTGAGTATCCTAGATCTTTAATTATGATGAAATAATGTTGTAATTATTTTCCAACTTTAGAATTATCTCCCTTCTTTACTTTCTACTTCAAGCCTGCCACTAAGCAGTTTTTTCCTCTGGAAACTTTCCTGGCCCTCCTGCTTCCTTTTCATTCCCACCATAATCCCATAATAATCAATAGCCACCTTAGATCCTCAGTGCATCATCTGCCTCCTTTCTGGCTCCTTTGTTTCCTGTCTTTATTCCAGTGCATCCCACACACAGCAGCATGAATACTTTCTTCAGCTTTTATTTGGATTAGGCTATGCCCATTCTGAGAAGCCCAGAATAACTCTCAATTACCACTTGAATAAGATGAAGCCTCCTAATTACACACTCTGAAGTCCTCAGCCTGTAAGCCTTCCACTTAATGGCCCCCTGGCCTGTCCCACTCCCCTTAGACATCCTACTCCAGCTACATAAGTCCACTTACACTCCCACCATAGTGCACATTCACACCCACCTATTAACCCGTGAGCCTTTGAACATTTCACCTCTCCTATTCAGAATGCCTCCCCTCTTCATTTTACCGGGAAAATAATTGGTTTAACTTTGTTTCACTCAATGTTTCTCAAATTTATTTTACCACGGAACACTTTTGCTTACAAGGTAGCTATTAAAACAGTGCCAGATAGCTTCTGTCTACTCTTTCTCCTCTGGGTCCCCCCTCAACACTCCTGCAGTCTGCTATGTGCTCATGGGGAAGTCCAACTTGTATGAACCACATCAATAGGTCTCCCTTGACCTCCATCATGGTTAGTTTTATGTGTCAGCTTGGCTGGGCTATATAACACGTTTATTTAAACGAGCATGAATCTCAATGTGGCTCTGAGGGTATTTTGTAGGTGTGGTCAATATCTACCATCAGTATACTTTAAACAAAGTGGATTATCCTCCATAACATGGGTGGAGTCGGTTGAAGGCCTTAAGAGCAAAAACTGAGGTTCCCCAAAGAAGAAGTTTTGTCTCAAGATTGCAATATCAACCCCCACGCCCTGAATGCATGAGTGAATTCTTTAAAATTGGTCTCTCTCTCTTTAAAGATAAGTTCTGTTTCTCTGGAGAACCTTGACTAATACACCCTTTAACTTCGGGTTTGGTTTGGCCAGTGAGGCCTACCCACAGGCGATTAGAGGGAGGAGGAGATGGGGGTTAGGGTATTTATGCCTCGGGTCTCACTATGCTGGGTCACTTATAGTTGGCTGCATCTGTGGACAGAAATCCCAGCTCCCATCTGGAGCCTTCTCCCTGTGACTCTTTCCTTCTTGACTCGGAGTTCAGTAAACCACCCCACACTCTTTCCCCTTCAGAACTAGGGGTGGTCACCGCTCCCTACTGTTACTAGACCCGGGGTCCTACGCTATCCCTTGTGGTTTTCCTACACCCTGCCCTCATCTTTGTGAATAGCTTATTGTTAAACTTTCTTCAAATTGCCCAATTTGGATGTACCATTTGTTTCCTAATGTGACCTTGACTGATATAATACCTCATGGAATTAGTGTTCCCAGGAATATACTTTGGGAAACTATACTTCAACTTCACCCTTTTTCTTATCAGGGTGGCAAAGTTGTAGGGTTCGCTATTTCCCAAAACAGCCCGGGAGAAGTCAGGACAGACTTCATAGAAAAGGCGATGCGTGGGTTAGGAGTCGAACCATGGATGGGTTTGGTTCAGCTGGAGAGAAGGTGAGCATGGCAACAGAGTGAAAACTAACATTTGTGGGCTTGACAATTATAAACTGCTTCTGCACACTTTATCTCATTTGATCCTCTCAACAATCCTGTGAGGCAGGCAATTATCCTGTGTCACAGATAATCAAGGAGATGAGCAAATGAGCAGGGTGTGTTCAGGACTGCAGGAGAAATTTGTCTAATTAAAGTGGAGAGATCTTGCTGAAAAGCAGGGGAGAATAAGATTTCCATGGATCAGGCAGGGCCAAATCCTGTGTGATCCTGAGGGTGGAGCGGAGGAGTTTGATTGGAGGCAAGAGGCTGCAGAGAGCTTTTGAAGGATTATTTAAAAAATTTTAATTCACTATATGAATAATACAACTTCATGGTAGAATATTTAGGGAAGTAAAGTATAAAGAAGAAAATCAATATCACCCATAATTTTATCACCAAGTGACATCCTCGTTTTTTCCTTTTAAAACTTGAGATCAATCAATGTTCGCAGTATCGTGCCCTGTTTTATTAGTCTGACTCAGAGTTTCTCAACCGTGTCACTATTGACATTCGGGCATGATCATTCTTTGTTGTGGGGGGAGAGCATTGCCTGTGTATTATAGGATGTTTAGTGGCATCCATGGCCTCTACCCACTACATGCCAGTAGGAGCTCTCCCTACAGTTGTGATAACTAAAAATGTCTCCAGACATTTCCAACTGTCCCTTGGTAGACAGAATCACTCCTGGTTGAGAATCTCTAATCTAACTTTATATTGTGAACTTTGCCTCCCATATCATTAATAAGCATTGAAAAATCCACATGATGGATATACCATACTTTATTTACTCATGGCTTTTTCTGTTGGTTGTTTAGTCTGTTTTTTTTTTTTTTTTTTTTTGAGGAAGATTAGCCCTGAGCTAACTACTGCCAATCCTCCTCTTTCTGCTGAGGAAGACTGGCCCTGAGCTAACATCCGTGCCCATCTTCCTCTACTTTATATGTGAGATGCCTACCACAACATGGCTTTTGCCAAGCGGTGCCATGTCCACACCCGGGATCTGAACCGGTGAACCTCGGGCCGCCGAGAAGCGGAACGTGCGAACTTTAACTTCGGGTTAAACCCAAACCCCTGTGCCGCCGGGCCAGACCCTAGTCTGTTTTATATATACATTACCATCATGAACAGCACAGTGATGAGTGTCCTTGCATGTAACTCTTTAGTTGGATCTCTGATTATCTCCTTAGGACTAATTCTTAGAAGTGTATTTCTGAGTCAAAGGGCATGAACACTTCAGGGCTCCTGGTACATTTATCTAAAAAAATGCCTTCCAGAATGGTTGTACAAATATACACACCCACTCGCCAGTGATGCCCAAGTGTTTCCATCTTACCAACCCTCATAAGCACTGAGGATTACCCTTAGAAACACTCCTGGTATGTTTACAGGTTAAAAAAAATGATCTCTTGATGTTTTAATTTGTACTTTCTGATCTTTAGAAAAGTTTTCTCATGTGTTGCTTAAGAATTTACTTCTTCTTACTTAACTCGTAAATTGTTTTTGTTTACTTTTAAAAGTTTGCTTGTTTCCTCTTACCTAACTTGTAAATTGTTGAACGTTTAATCGTTATGAGGGCGGTGCTTAGAAGAGCATCAGCTGGCCTGTGTGTAGGGAGACTGTACTGATTTTAATTTCTTTTTCTCAGGTGTCTTGTTTTCCCAATTTTCAGCTCAGATTCGGTTTTCCGACTATGTCAGAAAGTCATTCAACTTTGTGAGGAAAATCCACTGCCTCCTTAAAAGAAGCATGAAGAGAAAGAAAGAAAAGGACTTTCGAATAGGCTTTTCAGTTTTCTAGTTTACAACCTCAAAGGCGCACTTTATGTAGCTGAGTCTGCCGGCCTTTCCTCATTAGTGTTAGAAAACAGATCGTCATTTATCGTTGTGCCCTCCCAGGGATGTGAAACTAGAACTGGGGTGTCGTCCCAGCTCTTCCCTCATCCACTTCTGCCTTCTTGGGCAAACTGCTTCATCTTTCTGAACCTAACTCTCCTCATCTGTAAAATGATGTGGGAAGAGAAGATGATCTGTCAGGGCCTTTGGGGGTCTACAGATTTGTTCATGTGACAGGAAGAGAAGAAATAACCTGACAGCAACAGCTTGGGACCTTAGAGGCTTACTTCAGGCAGGAAAGGAGGAGGGATGCGATTCTAAAACAATGTAATAAAAAATAGTGGCCAAATGCAACACTTGTATTCGTATTCCAGCCATTAATGAATTTGACTTCGTTACTTTATATTATTCTGCAGCCCTTTTATTCACCAACAGAGGGAATTTTCCAAGGTACTGAATGTTACAAGGGCAGAGGCAGAATATGAGTGTTGACATAGGGCTGTTGTTGAGGCAGGAAAAGTCACAGAATTGGCTTTGCAAGACATATAATATATATCATTGATATGTATACGTGTTACAATTAATATATATGTGCTATATATAAAAATACAATTTTGTTGTTGTTGTTAGTGCTGTCGAGTGGATTCTGACTCCTAGCGACCCCCTGTGGACAGCAGAGTGGAACCCTGCCTGGTCTTTCTGTACCATCCTCTCAGCTTCCAGTGCTCTAGCAGACAATACTCCACTGTTCTTCACAGAGTTTTCGTGGCCAATGTTTTTCAGAAGTGGATGGCCTAGTCCGATCCTTCTTCCTAGTCTGTCTTAGTCTGGAAGCTTCACTGAAACCTGTCTACATCTATCTGTCTCTATCTATCTGTCCCTATCTATCTATCTGTCTAACTATCTATCTATCTATCTATCTATCTATCTATCATCTATCCATCCATCCATCCATCCATATATCTGCTCAGTGAGTGTCTTCCCCACTAGAATGGAAGTTCCATGAAGGGAGAGACTTTGTCTATCTTATCCATCATGGGATCTTTATCATCTAAAAGGATTCCCACCACATAGTACCTGAACAATAGGTAAGTGAAGAATGGATGCATAAATGAATAAATGAGGTTGTCTATTATCAAAAAGACAAGAGATACATATTGGTGAGGATGTGGAGAAAAGAGAACCCTCATAGACTGTTGGTGGGAATGTAAACTGGTGTAGCCACTGTGGAAAATAGCATGGAGGTTTTTTAAAAAATTAAAAATAGAACTACCATATGATCCAGCAATTCCATTTCTGGTGGATCCAAAGGAAAGGAAATCACTATCTCAAAGAGATATCTGCACCCCCATGTTCATTGCAACATTATTCACAATAGCTAAGATATGGAGACAACCTAAGTGTCTGTTGATGGATGAATGGATATAGCAAGTGTGGTATATATATACAATGGAGTATTATTTACCCATGAAAAAGAAGGAAATTCTGCCATATGCAACAACATGGATGAAACTGGAGGGCATTATGCTAAGTGAAATAAGCCAGATACAGAAAGACAAACACTGTATGGTATCACTTATATGTGTAATCTAAAAAAAAAAAAAAGTTGAACTTATAGAGACAGAAAGTAGAATGGTGGTTGCCAGGGGCTGGGGTTAGGGGAAATGGGGTAATGTTGGTCAAAAGGTACAAATTTTCAAATATAAGATAAATAAATTCTGAGGATCTAATGTACAGCATGGTGACTGTGGTTAGTAATTCTGCATTGTATACTTGAAGTCTGCTATGAGAGTGGATCTTGAGCATTCTCACCCCAAAAAAAGGGAAAAAAAGGTAACCATGTGAGGTGATGTATATGTTAATTAACTTGATTGTGGTAATCATTTCACAGTGTATACATATATCAAATCATCACATTGTACACTTTAAATGTATTAGAATTTTATTTGTCAATTATACTTCAGTAAAGCTGCAAAAAATAAATGAATGACATATAGATCTAGATAGATAGATAGATAGATAGATAGATACATAGATAGATAGATAGATAGATGCAGACAGGAGAGGAAGCCCAGTTCAGGACCACAAAACAATGAGAACCTTTGAGCTCCATGTGCTGCCTCACTTGGAAAACGAGAATGGAAATTCTGTGAAAGATGGTGAAGGAATAGCTATGATTGCAATGATTGCAAGGCATTTGCAAAATACAAATAGATTTTGTGCAATTATCGTTGCAGTTGCAAGCAGTTTCAAACTTATGTTAGAGAACTCCATTTTGCTGTGAAGTTGTAGACAAGCAATTCCAAAGAGCGCCAGATTTTGACACAATGTAATTATGTGCGAAATTTGTTCCGGAAGTTTAACAAGGCTGAAGCATAAGACCATAGTCTGCTGATTGTTTTCAAATGGACAGTCAAGGTGTACGGGTACTCACATAAATACTCAAAAGTAGTAAGATAAAGGAGAATCGATTTGAATCACGCTTTCTCTTCAGAGACAAACTTCTTCAGTCCCTAAACAAGTTATGTTACTACTTCTTATAATGAATTGCTATTTCCCCTGGCAATTAAAGGCAATTTGCAGCATTTAACAAGCACTCACAATGTGCATTTGGCAGCCAGCTTATACTTTAAGATTTATTCCTCAGAAAGATTTCATTCAGCCTGTTTTGAGTTTCTAATGACTACAGTGACTACGTCCAATTTATTCGTGGCGGATACTAGTGGGCTGTTCACCACATGTTTTCTTTCCTCCTAGACACACAGCTGGACTACATTTCCCAGCTTCCCTTGCAGTTAGGTACAGTTAGGTTTGACTGAACGCTAGCCAGTGTAATGTAGGTGGAAGCTATGTGGGTCACTTTCAGGCTTTACTCCTTATGACTTCCCACGTGATCCTCTACTCTAAGGTAGTAAAGCCTTTGTCAGCCTGAGTCCCTGGGATACTCTGTGGAGCAGAGACCTGACCCACATCCCCAACCTCCAGTGACTGGACTTAATTTGAGAGAACAAACAGCTTTGATTACTTAAACCAATGAGATTTCAGGGCAACTATACTAACTAACAGGATAAAAAATGGAAACACTCTGGAATAGCAGCCACAGAAACACATAAATGATCATTACAATTGTAAAAATAGAAACAACAAAAGTATGAAAGCACACTTGACCTCTCCTGTTGTAGTGATCTGGGTCAATTCATTTTCCAAATATTATGCAGCAGCTGCCCACGTGCTGGGAAATAATTGAAGTGGGGATTTAATAAGAACAAACAAAAATAATAACCAATCTGACCATGAACAATTTCAGTTCAAAAATCATTAGTTAATGAAGAAGGGCACTTCCCTATTTATAATTCAATGACAAAAAGGTTTTATTGCTTTTTTACTTCCTGTGGCAGCTTATTAAAGATGGTGGGGGTGGGGAGAGGGAAGAGAAAGAAAGGAGAGATGTAAGGAATATTTGTTGGATTCTCTAACTGGCTTTTCTGGTTCAGGACCTGAGTTTAATAAGGTTGAGCGGGTCATGCTGGGTGTGACCACTTGGGACAGGGGCACTGTGCTAGCCTAGGGCAAATATCCTTAGCAACCTTTATGGGAAGAGCCCCTGGGGACCCCAGAGTGAGAAACCTTCTTTGAGCATCATTAAAATGGAGCACAGTGGGAAGGAATGGGAAATATAATTAACAGAGTGATACAACATCAAAACCCACTCATGGAAGCTATCAGGCAAAAAAGAGAAAAAGAGATCTTTTGTGCTGAGTGACAATTGAGCATCTTTTCTGCCCCTCTTATGATAGCATCAAAGCATCTCTTATTTTTAATACGACTATATTAGAAAGCCTTGTGGAAGCATAAATCATACAATTATAACCAGAGTAACCATGTAACTTGTAGTCCAGATGAAGATACTTTCAAAGTGGAAAGGGGAAAGTCTAAAATAAATGAAATATTTATTTATTGACCAATGATTTGGTTTTGTTATACTGATGGATCTAAAACTAGTTTTACTAGAAATAAAATCTTTCAGAAATAAAAGTAATATATATGTGTATACATTAAAGAAAAATGAAAACATTTTTATATTGATAACTTTGACGTTAAAAAATAAGAGAAGCAGAAAAATTATTCTTGTATATATTTACACATTTTTTTATTGTTTTGTTTTTTTGTGTTTTGAGGTGGGGAGGTGAGGAGGCTGGTCCCTGAGCTAACATCTGTGCCAATCTTCCTCTATTTTGTATGTGGGATGCCTCCACAGCATGGCTTGATGAGTGGTGTATAGGTTTGCACCTGGGATCTGAACTTGTGACCCCTGGGCTGCTGAAGTGGAGCGTGCAAACTTAACCACTATGCCACTGGGCAAGCCCCTATTTACACATTTTTTTACAGAGGTATAATTGACATACAACATTATATTAGTTTCAGTGTACAACATAATGATTCAATATTTGTCATGTACACTTTTTTTTAAAGATTTTATTTTCCCTTTTTCTCCCAAAGGCCCCGGGTACATAGTTATGTATTTTTAGTTGTGGGTCCTTCTAGTTGTGGCACGTGGGATGCCGCCTCAGCATGGCTTGATGAGTGGTGCCATGTCCCCACACAGGATCTGAACCAGCGAAACCCTGGGCCAATGAAGCAGAGTGGGCAAACTTAACCACTCGGCCACGGGGCCAGCCCCTGTAATGTACACATTTTTATTAGTTTCTTAGCTGTATCTCTTAAGGTTGTGTCACTGATGTTTATCTAAAGAATGCATTTTATATGGTTTTATTTTTTAAATCATTTTTTCATAAAATTGGCTGCAATTTTCTTTAAAGTTGCATTTTTGTGGTTGATAATTTGAAATTGCTGACACATCAGTCAACTCTTTATCACTAGACCATAATATTTTTAATTGAGAATTTACTTTCTTTACAGGTTCTGAGCAAATTCTGCTACATGGGGAACACTTTCATTTTTATTTCTGTGGATATTGAAATGTGTAAGTATTTAAGCCCAAGTAATTTTTTACAGGTACTATCGTTTTGCCACCAGGTATCTTCAGCAAATATTTTATAAGGCAAAATATCCAAAAAATTGTCCCTTTTTTACAATCCTTTTGAATGTGACCAAATTTAGATGCTGCAAAATTGTAAATTTTATCAATTTGAATTCATTTAGTGAAGACTACATGGATTTATCCAATTATTAATGGGAGTGCTATCCAAAGGGTCTTCCCACAACGAAATATCCCAAAACACAATAATAGTATCTCCAAGTTAAATCATGTATGTGATCTGAGGCCTCATATTTATTTTGCTTGGTTTCTCTCTTGCATTTGTATGGATAGGTTTTAATGACTCCTATCTGCAAGCTTTATTTCAATCACTAAAATTTGTTAAAACCTTAAATATTTTGGTTCTCTATTTGTTGAATACTTCGATTAAAGATTTTCGATGGATTTTGGAAAAATGCAACCCAAATTTAGAGAATTCTTTGTACACTTATAAAAATCCTATAACTCTGGAAGACTTGAAAGCTCAAACATTTCTAAAATCTGCTGGCTAAGGGTAGCAAAGAAAGCAAGCATGTACTGCAGGGCTGATTATTTTTTTTTTTTTTGCATTCAACATTGTCTTTGCCACAACATTCTGTAGTTCAATTACTCTCTGCATATATAGAAACATATTTGAAATTTTGACAACTACAGCTTCTATTTTGATTGGTGGAATATTCCTGTTTGTTTGAGCACAATCGTGAATAGCGTATGCAGAAAACCAATTCCGAGAACCTATTTCCTCCATAGGTTTCTTAATATCCTATTGTTTGTACCACATCACTGTCCTCCATGAAATAAAAAGTATATATATTTCACATAAAAACAAATATTATCTTCCATGTTGAATTTTACAACTGAATTTGTAATAGCATTCATAGCAGCAGATGTTTCATTTTTAGCAGAATGAATGTCTGAGCTTTACTTTGATTTCGTGAAATGGATGGAAAAATAAAATCATCATTGGTATTAACTGATTTTCCATTTGAAACATCGAAAATCATTGATAAAAATCTGAGGTCATTTAACTGCAAAGTTTTTTTATGCTAAGTGACCTTACACATTAGCTGCAATGGCACGTGCACCAGAACATTTTGGAATTGAAAATGGTCAAACGAAGAGCAATCATTTGGTCAAAATGAATAGCCTTGCTGTATAGCGTGCCAGGTCTTCATACTTCTGGCTGCTGCTTGTGCTCAATTGTCATCTTCAGCTACAGACTTTTTTAAATGACAAACACATTTTGAAGCAGATGCTGATGCTTCTTTAGTAGGCTTGGTCTTCTGGTTTTCAGGTGGAAAATGACATCATAAGGATCCTCATTGTAGATGGTAAATATTAACAAACATTTTGTGCAAATTATATATTCGTCAATACCTTTCTTGAAGGAAGGAAATTAGGTACTTAATTTTTTATTACACGTGAATTTTTTGTGAGCTCGCTGCTACAGAAGAATTTAATGCAAATTAAAAATACTTTGCCAAATAATAAAATAGATAAATGATTGAGATTGACTCCATAAGTGGCAAGAGCACTATGAAAAGAACATTCAGACTACCCTCCACATACTTTACAGAAGGCATATTGTCCAGCCTCTATTTCTCACACGTATTTCACATAGTCTTAACCTTAATTGTCTTGTGTTCTCTACCAACTGGTGACCTGACTCATGTGTGTGTTTCTCAGGCTGATAACAGGCCATACACTACTAGATGGCTCGTCATGTGGCTAGCTGAGTCAGCAGCATCAAATACATGTCTTACCATCACCCCCCAGTTCTGGAAGGGGTTAGCTGTCTGAGGGAGATTGTTTGCAAAGAAGGCCACATCTTTACACTTCTCCCATCAAGAGGTGAAGCTTATTTCCTCTCCCCTTGAATCTGGGATAGCCCTGTGACTTGTTTTGACCAATAGAAACTAGTGGAAAGCATCCTCGTGGGATTTCGGATCAACGTGTCAAGATCCTTTATAGCTTCTTCTTTTTCTCTCTTTGTCATCCTGAGATCACCATGGCCAGGCTAGCTTCCTTGTGGATGAAAGGCCACATAATGAGAGAGAGGCCCAGCTTTAGTCAGTACCAATTGTCAGACAAGTGAGTGAGACCATCTTAGGCCAGCAGTTCTTGAAATGTGGTCTGGTGACTTTTGATGGTAGCTGAGGCCCTTTCAGAGGGTCCAAGAGGTCAAAACTCTTTTCATAGTAATACTAAGGCATGTGCCTTCTTTGCTCTCATCCTCTTGCAAGTGTACGTTAGAGTTTTTCAGGGGCTGCATGATGTGTGATGATATCAACACTCTGATGGTTACTAGAAAATGTGGACTTACGTATTCTTATCCTTAAAAAATTTCTATTTTCTAATATGGTAAATATCAAAAGATATAACTCAGTTAAATGAAAGCTCTTTGTGGTCCTCAACAATTTTTAGGTGTGTAAAGGGAATCTCAAGACCAAAATATTTGATAACCATTGTTTAGAACATCTAGCACCATTTGAGCCATCAGATAACTGTATCCACATGAACGACCCCAGACTAGACCAGCAGAGGAACCATTCAGCTGAGCCCAGCCTAAATTGCTGACACGTAGACTCATGAGCAAACAAAATGCTTGTTGTTTTAAGTCACTAAGTTTTGGGGGTGGTTTGTTAGGCAGTAGTAGATAACTAATACACTGTCCTTAGCTGCTCTAGCCTGAGAGCACTTCATTTTATCAGCTAGTGCTCTGCATGCTGTCCTTGAAATGATGGTGGTAATAAGTCTGTGTCTGGAAAAGATTGGAAAAGAAGCAGTCAGTTATCAGTAACCATGTTTAATATTTAATCACTTGTTAAAGGGAAAATTCTATTTGCTGCCTTTGGGTCTCACATGCTACTGCATGAAACTATCACAGAAGCTGGAATTATAAGATAGAAGCCTACTAAATCCATTAAGCTTATATAAATGCATCTCTAAATAGTGTTACTTCTAAAATAGTCAAGCTCATAGAAGCAGGGAGTGGAGTGATGGTTGCCAGGGGCTGGGGGGAGGGAGGAATGGGGTGACATTGGTCAAAGGGTATAAAGCTTCAGTTATGCAAGACGAATAAGTCCTGGGAATCTAATGTACAGAATGGAGATGATAGTTAACAATATTATACTGTATACTTGAAATTTGCTAAGGGGATAGATCTTAAATTAAATCTTACCATACGCACACACATGTACACACACTGGTAACTATGTAGACGTGATGGCTTGATGTGGTGATCTTTTCACGATGTATAGGTATATCAAAGCATCAAATTGTACACCTTAAATATATGCAATTTTAAATGTCAAAAATTTCTCAATAAAGCTATTAAAAGTAGTATCACTTCATTAAAAATGAAAAATCCAGAACAAGTGCTCAACTTGACAGGATGTTAGGACAGTAGATGTAAACAGGGCTGTCCCAAGCCAAAGGGTATGTATGGTTCTTCTAGGTCTAACCCACCATCAACTGGAGATGCATCCTGAATGATCCTGCCTGTGGTGGCAGTAATGATTTTGAAACAAACCGTGAGAAGCCATGAGAATTAGCATTGAACAAAATTGTAAGTAGGTTTAAGAAATTAAAACACCAAATAGGTTGGAAAAAAAAAAAGGTCACACTGGGCATTTAAAGCATCATTGAGGGAAGATTTTCGGGCTCTTTGTGAGCGGGAGGCAATCAAATATAGCTAGTAGAGGATAGGCTGTAGCATCAGCTCACATGGTTTTAAATTCTGATGAATCTACCACTTAGTAGTTGGGGTTTGGGGCACATCATTTAACTCCATATGACCCCCCTTTCCCCCTCATCTGTATCATGGGGAAAATAACTATCCCACAGAGTCCATCTAAGGGTTAAACACATAATATACACAATACATTGAAAACAGTGCCTAGTCAATAGCAAGTACTCAATGTATGTTGTTTATCATAGTCCTCAGGCTCTTGAGATAAGTGCTAGTGAAGACAGTGAACGCTGGACTAGAAAAACCACAGGTCACACCCAGTATAACATTTCTTGTAGTTTGAGTGCTTTATTCTTTTAGGTTATATCATCCATTAAGCAGTAATGATGGACACTGACACCACCATTAATGCTGGGTTGGTAGGTTACTAAAACATCAACTCATTTGGTGAAAATAACGAAACAGACAAACAACTGTGATCATTGGTTGTGTGCCCAACCAGTGTGGCTTAAACAAATAGTTATTTAATATTTTTCATATAACAAGGATTCCAGAGTTGGACAGTCTAGGGCTGGTGGCTCCATAAGGAAACTGTAGGCTCCGTCTGTTTCCTCAGCCATCCTCTGTGTGCAATTGCTGCTCAGGCCACAGTGGGTTGCTTCTCCTCGGGCACTGTGCCCACATTGCAGGGCAAGAAGAAGGGCAGAACAGAGGGTGCATGGTGGAGGATGCCTTATCTGACTCTTCCCTGGTGCAGGAGCTGTCTTAGAAGCCCAGCACAACTTCCATCTACACTTCATTGGCCTGAACTGGGTCATCTGGTCATCCAGTCATCCCATCTGCAAGAGAGGCTGGGGAATATCGTTTTTAGCTGGGCATATTGCCTCTTCCAGCAAAAGCAGAATTCTGTTAGTAAGGAATAAGGGGGAATAGATAGTGGATTGTTAAAGGCAGAATTCTGCTCGCTGCCTTTAGGTTTCACTTACTATTGCACAAGATCATTGTGAAGCTGGAATTACAAAGTGGATGTCTATTAAACCCACCTCAGCCAACTCTGCCACGCATCACGTTTTTCATTTTCCATTCAATTGTCATGAAGTCACATTATACATTCATTAAGGGACTGGAGGAATTCATAAGCACCTTGGAGACCCATCTCTCACAAAGTTTATTTGAAAGACCATTTAGCCAATTCAAGAGATGGCACTATGAACAACAATTTATCTTTTTAAGAGGAGTGTGGCGGAAGTCAAACCATAATGCTTTATTTTGGGGAATTTATATCATCCCATCCCTGGATAGATTTTAACACCACAGGCAGGAAATAAAAACAAGATTTTTTTCTTGTTCTCAGAGCATTTTGAGGACAATAATGTCTTTGAGATCAGGTTTGGGTTGGTTTTCTCTAGTTCCTCTGCAACTGTTTGCAAAAGCCTATTGTGATAATGCTCAAATCTCTCTGAGAAAAATGATGACAAAACACAGGAAATCCCCCCACTCCTGCAAATAAAAATCCTTCTCCAAATAAAACCCAATTATAGAGTGCCTTCCTCCCCTTCACTCAAGTAGCTCTTTGTCCCTCTACTCCCTTGTCTCATAGTCGCTCTGCCTTCTATTAGTTATTTTTGGATCTATTCCTTCTCTCCACTTCTCTCTCCGCTATACTAAAATAACCTTAAAGGTTAGAGACTAAGACACTCCTCTTTTTATTCTTCATAGCTTCTAGAACAGCACTGCCCAGTAGAAATAGAATGTGACTAAATTTTCTTCACACTAACTGTTCTCATAGCTACATTAAAAAAGTAAAAAGAAATAGGTAAAGTTAATTTTAATAATATATTTTGTTTAGCCCAATATATCCAAAATATGATCATTGTAACATGTAATCAATTTAACACAATCGTTGAGACAGTTTATTCTTTTTTTTTGTAGTAAACTTTTGGAATCCAGTGTGGATCGTATACTCACTTCACATCTCATTTTGGACTAGGCACATTTCAAGCATCCAGCAGCCATATGGGACTGGTGCCTGCCACACTGGACAGCATAGGTCCAGACAACGCCTTGGGCAATGAGAGAACATCATAATCACCAGTAGAATTTTACTTAGGCCTCAAAAGAGGCTGTTAAATGCTAGGGTTTTAGGAGATACCACAGTTACAGATTAACGTGGCCCATGAGGATTTAGCTGCTTCCTTAATAGTGCAGCCAGATTTATGCTGCATCAACCAGGATTAAGAGATTGGAGAATGCGGAGAAATTTTGCTTATCTGGATTCACATAATAACCTGACCTCAGAGAGCATTGAGTTGAGATGTTTCATATTACAGGTGGAGGTAGTTATGGCTCAGGCTGGTTAAGATTTATCCAGGGTTACACATCTAGTCAGTGGCAGAGCCAGTACTAGGACCCAGTGATTCATCCAACATTTAAAGTCTCTGTTCCTAATTGCAGCCCCAGATCATCTTCCAGGGAACCACAGATCTGTGCTTCACAACATGCCCTCACTCCGTTATGCCTACAAATCACTTGGGAGTCCTGTTAAAAATGTAGCTTCTGATTCAGTAAGTCTGGGGTAGAGCCTGAAAATCTACATTTTGAACAAGTTCCCTGGTGATGTTGGTGCTGCTGGTGCTCAGATCACAGTTTGAGTAGCAAAGGTCCAGGAAACCATGCAACTGTAGGAAAACAGAAGAAAATTGGACTCAAAAAATATATAAGGAAATGTGAACTCTATGAAATAGGCAATGAAAGGTGAAATGAAAGCACAAAAGGTTGGCATGAAAATAGAAGACACTGAGAAGAAGGCAAGGGTGAAGTAAGAGCTGTAAACAATTGAGAAGAATCCAAGGAAACTACAAACAAAGGCAGAAGTGAAGTGTTCACCGGGAGCTAACCAAAGAGGGGAATCTGCATTAGAGACCAAACAAATCAAAAATTGATAAGGCAAACTTGCACAGTGCTCCAAAAATAATGAGGGAAAAAAACAAAAGGATGAAAATGATAGAAGAAAAGATTATAGCTATGGGGACAAAGATGCAAACTTCTGAAAATAGGCATTGCAGAGAGGGAACCAGGACAACCGGGTCAAACAGCAAACTCAAAGATACACTAGAAGAAAACATTCTTGCACTTGAGACATTAAGACTACTGGGAGCTGTCACAATTTTTGACTCAGATTTTAACCTAGGGGTGGGTTGATGGGTATAGCCCTTAGCCAAATTTCTGGTATCTACAACCCCAAGTGCCTCAGAAAATGATTTTCCTATAGAAAAGTTGTGGCTCAGACCTGTTTTCTCTCAGGTAGGGGTGGATATTGGGGTCAGTTATATCCCACTCCCACATGCTTTCTCTCTGACTCTGTCCTGTTTTGAAGCACTAGGAAGTGGTCAGTTTCTCAGTCAGGCTTATCAACTTTACAGCTCCCAGAATTTCTCCTAGAGAGTGGCAAGTCACTGATTGCTTTGCTTAGCTTCCAGTGCTCCTGTGAAGTGAAATGTCTTGTGTATCAATAGGCATTCTGCAGGAATAATGGAAATGGAGAATCAGACAGTGCTAGCTAGCTACCATCACTCCAGGGAAATTTAGCAGTATTTTACATTAGGACTGTGCTCACCTTTGAAATTTGAGTTTTCTTCATCCCACACATTAATACATTATTCATTGGGAAATCCTTAAACTTCCTTTCCTAAGTCATATTGAAATTTTCATACATCAGGTGATGAATGAGTATTTCAAGCCATCACATATTGGTGCTACCTGTCATTCAACAGTCAGGTTTGGAAGCATCTCCATCTTTGCACAGCAGTGCTTGTGCCATTATTTGAATGTTTTTATTACATTTTGTCTTTATTATTTTATAAAAACGTCAGTGAGAGAAGTTTAGGTCTCAAACTCAATATAGATCCTCAAGCATACTGATAACTGATAATTTTTAACTTTATTTATCCAAATAAAGCCTCATCAGGCTTACACAGGTAGACTATGTTAATTGTGAAGAAAATGAATAAAAATGATAAACATCTCCAAAATGCTGAAAATATTTTATTGAAGAGTGTGTCAAAAAGATTGATGTATTTTGAGTTTTTCTAATATTTTTTAATATCTCCAAGAATTACATCCTCTTGTAAGGGAGGAAAAATCATTTTTCCTCCACCTTTCTAGGTTCTTGGCTGAGATACCCTCTGTAATAAAAGACAGGTTACAGAAGAACAAACAGAAGTTTAATAACATGTATACCTCCCATATACATGGGAGAGACCCGGGAAAACTGAGTGACTCCCTGAAATGGCCCAAGCCACCACCTTAAATACCATCTCCAGCTAAAGACAAAGGAAGGTGTTGGTAGGGGTCAGTTATGGGAGGTGACCAGGAACGCACAGTAAACAAGGATAAGGTTGTTAGGCAGGCTTAAGGCCTGCCTCCTCCGCTGATGAGATTTAGAGTCATCCTCCTTGCCCTTCCTGATACAGAGAGGGACGATTACAAAATGGTCGGTTTTCAGAACTTCTCCTGTGTCTGTTGTTTCTTAAAAATAACCAGGTCAAGATGATCCTTATACCAAAGAGGCATATTTTGGGGCGGCAAACTCTACTCCCCTTCATTCTTATGTAATTGTATTGTTTGACTTTCTCACGTTGGAATTTGTTCACATTGTTAGGAAGAGATTTTATATCAAACTATGGGGCTGTTATAGCGTGATATTTGTAATGCAAACATGATTATGATTTATTTCCTTTTTTTTTCCTCCAAGTTTAAAGGTAGTTTCAAACTTCGAAGGATGGAGATTCCTATTAATTAATAAATAATCTTATCCTTTTTTTCCTCAGAAATATGTGAGGTGGTTTAAATAATTGTGGGTTTTTTTCTGGCATATTGCTGGCACTAAGTAAATGACTGAGGGCTACAGGTATTGTCCCCAAGTTATTATCAGCCTCACAGCAATCAGAAAACTACAAAATAGGTCTATGATAACCCAGGGGCTAATTCATCATTGAATAGCTTTTACAAATGCCACAGTTTATTTTTTCCCATTCCATTTGGGAAAAGGCATTTTCAGGTTTCAAATTCCTGGCTGGAGAGTGGTTATTTTAGGAAAAATATATAGTGTTATCATTTTATGGGCTCAGATCCCAAATCTAAGTTTCTCAGTATGAACTTGTGAAAGTCTGTGGTTTCCGAGAATATTTTAATATGTTTAAAGGTGATCAAAGAATCCTGTTCATATATTTCAGGATTACATGTGGAGTGAGACAGATGTGGCTTTTGCCATAAACCTGCTGTCTGATCTGGGGAGGTTTACTTTATCCATGGGAGTCCTGGTTTCCTCATATGCAAAGAGGGCCTGTTACCAGAGCCACAGTGGGTTCCCTCCTGGGGAGCTGAATCAGACTCTCCGCCAGAAGTGGTTGTCACACAAAGTAGGGTATATTTGCAGCAAATAGGAGTCCACGAAGAATCCTTTCCAAACTCATGGCGTCCCTGAACAAAGGGAAGCAGGGAACTTTTATTTTGGATGGGGAATGAATATTCAAAAGGGAGTGGTGGGTATTCACTTGCACAGGCTCAGTTGGAAAACATGCTTCCACATACACTGCAGGTTATGGTAATAAGGCCTAAGCTCCTCCCAGAGAGGAGACCTTAGCATTAAAAATGAGGCAAAGGTCATAGGTCTGCTCTTGTGATGAGGCTTGGTCTGGTTCAGGGTGTTTGGTGATTGCAACTTAAACAGTTAAATGCTTCTGAGCCCACCCTAGAGTTCCTTGGGGAAATGAGTCGGTAATAAACCTAATAGGGTTAATTAGGTACGTTACTGAGCAACAGCTCACCACTGGATGTGCACAGAAGCCGATACTGTGGCGCATGGATCTTTAAGAGAGGAAGCAGTTTATTGCACAATTGACTGGCAAGGAGACAGAAGGACAGGCTCTCAACTCTGTCTCCCTGATCCAGGGTATGGGGTAAGGTTTATGGGAGCAGGGAGAGGAGGCTGGTATGCAGAAGTGCTGGCAAGATAAGTTTCGATTGGCAGGTCAAAATTTTCTCTTCTGTGCTTGTTCCTGGCTGGCTCGCTGACACTGAAAGACAGCTTTAACATCCTGTCGTAAAGATGAGGTCAGTGATGGGAAGTTACTAGGAAAAACACAGTAAACAAGGGTAAAGTCATTATGCAGATTTAAGTCATTCCCTTCTCTATTGATAAGTTTCTAGACATTTAAAGTCCTCCTCCCCTTCCTGGCACAGAGAGGGAAGCACCTTTACAAATGGAGCTTTCTCTTATAAGTGTAAATTTCCCTTCCAAATGGGCAACTTCTAGAAATAGAACTTTTCCTGTGTCTGCTGTTTTTTTAGTAATCATCAGCTCAAAATAGCCTTTATGCCAAAAAGGCATATTTTGGGGTGGCATATTCTGTTCCTGGTCCTGTGGTTACAGGCATTAATCCAACAGGTTGATGACTGAACTAAACCAGTTGCATCTGGCCTATGATGCTCTTTTAGCAGCTCTTAGTAGTTATTCATAAAATATTGACACATTTAATTTATTTATTCATAGACTTTATCGTCAATGTCATTAATAACTTTAATCTTCTCACCTGATGAGTTTAATGACTGAATGTTCGAGAGTGAAGTGATAGGTTGTCTTTGAGTATAGATTGTGGAGTTGGTATAAGCAAGTTCTGTGAAAAGCCTGTGTGACGGGCACTCATAAATATTTTTCTGCACTGTATTTTCCTCAAAATAGGTGAATCATTTTTGACATTGTAGGCTATGGACATTCTATGATTGCTTTCCAAATGATTAAGTAAACAGAAGCTTAGAAATATGTATAATTCTAATTTCAGTTCCTACATTTATATTTTCCTGGGAACATTGGAATGATCCTCTGAAAACCTTTTGGGATCATTTGTTTGTAGGGGGATAACTCTCCATGGTGTCTTGCATTTCTGCATGTCTTCTTAACAAAGGCATCAACAGATTTGTGTTCCAGACTATCTTTTCAAGGATGCTTGTATAATAACGCAAAGCCTTAGAAGATAGAGATAGTGTCTCCCTCCAAGGCAGAGGGCAGATGTTCTTAATTTTCAGGACAGTAATGCTAACGTCTCTCTCCAGGGCAGGTTTAGCAGCAGCCCTGTTATGAAAGACTGGTATTTTCAAGGCTCAGAGGTCCTCAGTGCGTGTTCAGGTATCGCCTGGCCCTCACTACATCACCCTCTGGGCTTGGGGAACCAGTGCCACTGATATTGCTCCGACTACTGCTATTGCTGTTCCTTGTCCTTTGTCTCTGACCCAAGAGGCTAGTTATTTCATACGCATAGAGCATGGAAGATGGGGCTGGTGCCTAAGAGTTTATCTAGTTACTTCCAACCTTTGCATCCTCTCCTCTCACTCCCCAGCAGGTGGGGGGAGAGGGACAAAGGGGACCAAAGGCTAATGATACGACTTACTACTTAGAGTTGTGTGAAGATTAAAGATGATAGTGCTTGTAAAGCATTAAGCACAGTGTCTGACACAGAGTAAATGTTCAATAAAGCATAGCTATTTAATTTTTCTTCTATTAAAGGGCTTTGGATACATTTCCCCAAGCTTCGGCTGATTATGGCTTTGCTTTTCTCTTAATTGGTGAATGCTTGTACCTCCGTTGATTTGAGTGGTCATTTGAAAATCAGGCCTAATTGACCCTTGGGGAAACATTCTTAAATATTTAAAAATAAAGATGACAGGGTACCTACTAGTGTAGCGCATAGTACAAGGCAGAAACTCAGTGAATGTTAGATACGATGACGGTTAGTGTTATTTTTCCCTCCATCCAAACTCACGTATCTCACATCTTATTCTGTTGCTCAGCTCAGCTCTTCTCCACTTGCTGACTGTATGTACAATTTAAAGTTGCCTAAGCAGAAAATATTCAGAGTTAAAAAAAATCAAAATGTGGAAGATCCTGTGCTTTTGGAGGAGTATGAATGTCATTTTTTCTAGTGTTTATTTCTTTATCTAATAATGTCAGATGAGGAAGAAAAATGGTGAAGACAGAAATAAAATGGTCTTGGTTTTAGTTTCAGCTTTACTGTTTAATTACTTGTGAAATCCTGTAAATTTTCTTAATTTCTGTGCCTCAGTTTTCTTCTCTGCAAAACGTAGAAAATAATAGTATTGGCCTCAAGGAATTATTACGAAGTTTAAATGAATTAATACTTCTGAAGCACTTAGAACGGTGCTTGGCACATGCTGAACGCTCAAGAAATGTTAAGTACTATTAATACACTGTTGCCTATTGTTTAGGAAGGCAGGAGAGAGGCGTTTTTGTTCTTGTTGGTGTTGATGTTAGCAAAACTATATCTCAAGAATTCAGGAAATTCAGAGCAAAGGAGATACATTGGGGGAAAACTCTTCCTTATTGTTTCTTTTGAAGCCAATCACTTTCTATGGTATTGTGTCAACTAAGATGGAGTTTGTCTGTAAGTAATAGAAACACACGAACACAAATACTCACACAGATGATTTTCTATGGTTCAATATCTGTCAATACACTTTAGAGAGAACAAAAACCACAGAGTTCTTGCCTAATGCAGCTAAACCCCACAATTGGAAAATTAAGATAGCTATGTCATCAGCAGGGTATATATCTGCCATAAGAATTATGCAATTGGTTTCCTCTTCCATCAGAAAAATGGAAAACAACCAAGAAAGAAGAAAAGAAACCATCTGCAGGATGGAAGGGAATGAAGCAAAAGGTAACTGAAAGATTTTTAGGTGAAAAGAGCTGCTTTTATTTTTTATTGTGGAGCAAACCGAGTTCCCAAGCTATCCTTTCATGTGCCTATGTCCGTAGAAAAATACACATGGGTAGAAAATGGCTTGCTCTAGTTGGGTCCTATTGGGCAAGGAGCCCCCATTGAATGTCAGCTTATTACAGTGATGTTATTTTCCAAATGTATCTTAAAGTAAGTGTAAATTTGTTTTCAGAAAGACCAATCCTTAACAGCTTGTGGAAGTAAGCAGTTTTCAGTTTTACTCATCCTAGTTTTACAGCTAAAAATAAGAACGAGCATTTACTTTATTTTGATAGTGTCCTTTTGTTCCTATCAAACAAAGGAAGTCCAAAGTCCACCAAAACCACTTTCTGGGTGTATGTCAATAATTTGACGCCTCTTGGAATAATGAAGGAGGAAGAAACAAAGAAAGGATTTTTTTTGGTCTGGCCTCTTCTTTATAGAAATATGTATTTCAATTCTCTTTAGTTAAAATTGAAATGGATTCCTTTGTGGCTCATATTTTTATGTCTTTAAAACAAGTGTTCAAATCTAATTGAATATAGTTACTCATTGGTTTAAACTGAGCATATGAAATAGATCACACTCCAGGGCCATTTTTTTATTCACTGAAAATACCAGTTTTGGGGAAAGGACGGAAAGTAGCATTTATGGAGTAGCAAGTATGGGATTAAAGACTGTCCTAGGTAATGTTTATCTGCTTTTGGTTTGAAACGTCTTGATACAATGAGCAAGGTGTGGTCTCAATTTATAGCTGGGAGAACCAAAGCTCAGAGAGGTTAACTTTTTCATTCATTCAATGACTGTTCCTTGAGCTGTTGCTCTAAGTGGTATACACTGTACTGGATGGTGGAAATGCAGTGACAAATAGGATAAGACCACACAAGGACCCTGATGGTTTCAAAGTCCAGTATCTCTTCATTCCACCTCTGTGTATTTATACACAAATAGCCATGACACAAGGAAGAATGTACGGTCAGTCATAGAGAGGTACATATCAGGGGGCATACTAACATTTATTGGGAGTTGACTTCTTGCTGGACATTATGCAAGATGTTTGCTTTGTTTTAATGTATATAATACTCAAAACCACCCTATGAAATGGATAGTAATATTCCACTAACCAGTGAAAAATGGAGGCACAGAGGGGTTCAGATTGTTGCTTATGGTTGCTCAGCTATTCAGAGGTGGAAAATAATTTGAGCCAAAAGGGAGGGCTTATTTCTAGCAGAATGGATAAGAGAAAGCTTTTATGGAGTAGGTAGATTTGTGCTATGCAAAAAATGGCAAAGAGCTGGCATGTATTTTACTTCTTTCTCTTTCAGTGGCAATGGCCAATTCCACTAATCAATCATGGCACCTTTTCCCATTATGCTTGGACATGGTTTCAGAAACCTCAACATGTACTCTCGGCAGCCACCGCCAAACAATTGGAGCCTGCATTTGAGAGAAACCATATTTTCCATCTATAGCAAACATTTGTTTTTGTTTTTGATTGCCCAGTATCCCTTTCACTTTTCTGGTATCATTTGGATTTCTTTTTGAGGAGTTCTTTTTTGCATAGTGTGGTCTTGGTGGGAGAGCAATTCCAGGTGCCAACCACTTTTTACAGAAGCCAAGAGACCATGCCAGGATATAAATATATAACCTAAGCTTAGCAGATTGGAACCCGTCTACTGGGTCTTTGACTCAAGGGCAGGAAGGAATGGTGTGCTAAACAGACTTTGCTCCAAGGCCATGGCTGGGGTTCCTGCTTCCTAATCCTCTGGTGTTCCCTTGCGTCTTGTGGTTTCCCACACCCATCATTTCTGGGAGCACCAATAGTCATCCAATAAGTTGCTTTCGTTTAAGTCAGCCAGAGTTGGTTTCTATTGCTTGCAGCTAGGCAATCCTAGCAGATACATTATCCTGGCTGGCTCACTATTGCTGCTGGCCCTGGGTAACTCTGTGATATCATCACCTGAAAGTAACAAACAAAACACTCCTTCTCTGGAAGCACCCTGTTCATTTGCGTCCAATTCACACTATCAATTTAAATTTTATGCTCTTAATGTAATTACAGGGACAATCCCAGCTTGGAGAGTTAACCTCTACTTTCCAGTTTTTTCCATTTTCACTCTTTGTTATTTTTATGCTCCCTTTATGGGCTCAGACTTTGAAACTCACTGTGCTTACTAATTCATTCAGGTAGGCTGAGCTATCTTTTCCGAACTGTCAAGGTCATCAACGGACTAGATCTTTCCTAAATGCCCCATTATTGGCTTCAGGATGAAAGTAACTTAACAGGAACTATTTGTCCCTTTGATGGGTAAGTTCATCAGGGCATTCTGGTCAGGAGGTTTCCATATTGCTTTTCTTCTGAAATGGGCTCCTTCCTCAGTTATGAAGAGCTAAATTTCCTTTTTCCTATGAGTGCATATCAATTCCTATTCCTTTACTTTAGATTTACTATTTCTTTTTTATCTCATTTTTCCTCTCCTGGCTCTTGGTATTCTAGGGCCTCAACGCTCAAAGTGTGGTGCACAGATCAGAAGCATCGACATCACCTGAGAAAGGCAGACTCAGCCCTCACCTTAGATCTACTCATTCAGGATCTACAATTCAACAAAATCCCTGAGTGGTTCATATGCACACTGAATTTGAGAAGCTCTGCTCTGGAGGAACACCTAAGTGGTTTGGCAGATATGGTATTCCAGCCGATTTCTATTCCAATCTGTATTCTAAGCTCTTCATCACCTATTCCGACCTTCTCTTAGCTGTAGTCGTTAACTATGGAGGCTGGAAAGCTAAGAACTCATATCTCCAGCCTCATTTCTAGCTAATGTTGGACACACGGCTTAGTTCTGGCCGGTGAGACTCAGTAGGAGCCGCTGTGCTGCCTCTTCTGCTTCTTCCTTCCTGCTTGGAACACCCATGACGCTTAGGGTGTCAGCCCCATTGCTAAGAATGGGAGACACAGAAGGAGCCTAGTTTCTCCTGCCTTCTAGGAGCTTCTGAAGCAGCCCTGGCTACCTACTCCCAGAATTCTTGGTGCCTGAAATAAACACATGCCTATTTGGGTAAACTACTATCAGTGGGTTCCCAGACATCCCTAACCAAAACACTGGCTTCTCCAGAGCATCTGATTATGCACCAAAGCCCTTTGGAAACACATTTAAATTTTGACTTCCTAATTCAGAAGATACACAGGACTGGCTTTCAACCTTGAGGCTCCAAGCCATTTCCAAGGAAACAGCAGAGTTTAGTGGTGAGAAGCAGAGTGGGCTTCATGGGTGTGCAACCTGTGTGGTTGCACAGGGTTCCATGCTTAGAAGGGCTTTGTGCTTGGTTTAATCCTCTGGTGTCATTATCTTAAAATTCTCAATAATTTTTGAACAAGGGGGCCTCACGTTTTCATTTGCTCTGGGTCCTATAAATTAGGTAGCTGTTCCAGGTGACAAACCAGTGGCAAACTTATATCAGCCAGGCTCCAATTTATCTTATGAACTGAGGTGGGAGATAATTTAATAGAAGAATTTAGATTGCTTACTATTTGGCTCAACATTACTTAAGTTATAGTTGAATTGTAGAAACTCTGACCAGTGCTACTCTGATTCTTTTCTACTATTTCACAATGTTTCAAAAGAGAACTTATTCTAAACTTTAGACACAATCATAAAAAGGATATCTCTTTACTAGTAATTTGAGATTGAAGCAAAAGCTTTATTCTAAAATTGTTGCTGCTGAGGCCAAATATGGTTAATGTTAAATATGAAATATATAAA
Source organism: Equus asinus (assembly GCF_041296235.1). Lineage (NCBI taxonomy): Eukaryota > Metazoa > Chordata > Mammalia > Perissodactyla > Equidae > Equus > Equus asinus. The sequence continues at coordinate 12,501,238 of NC_091820.1, read as the reverse complement.
TATAAAATATTTCAGTATATTAAATATACAAATATAGAAAATAAATATAAAATAATCATAACAACTCCAAGGACTAGGAGTCAAAGTTCCTCATAAACAACAAAGGAAGTGGAACTCGGAAGTCCCAATTTCAGTGCTAAGGAGTATTACCCAACTGGCAGGAGAGAGGCATGTTCAGAGAGTACCAATGTCAACACACCAGAGAGCGTCTTGACACCCGATGGCAGCAGGAAGGTCTGATGCCAGAAAAAACATCAGCATAACATGAATTCCCATAGGTATTTATAACTCTGCTGCCTAATTGATTTTACAGTATTTCTGACAGCAGAAGCCACTGGATCTTTATAGGTCAATTTCCAATGTTCACACCTCTGAAATCCTCCATCCTGTAATGGCAATTTCTAGATGGCTACTAAAGCAATTTTCTGGACTAAGCAGAACCTTGGGTCCTGACGGACGTGTTTGTTTACTTCCACTAATAATATAGTAAGCACGATGCTGTTGTGTTGATTTTTCAGAGCTGAGGCAATGCCGGGTTTTGCTGAAGTAACTCTTTCAACAAAAGTGACTGTGAGTTAAGGAGAGAGGGAGGAGAGACCAATGAGATTAAAAGTAAAACTAGGGTTTTACATGCTTTAATATTTGAAAGGAAGGATCTGATTTTGTCAATTACTTGAGCACCCTTGCTCTGAGCCAGGCTCTATATGCTGAGTGGTGGAGGGAAGCACATCATTCAAAGTCCATTGGGTACTCTGGCCTCGGGCTGCTGGCTGTGGTACCCAATGTGGAGGGGAAGGGAAATCGGGGTTGGGGATGATTCTAGTTGAAGTGCTAAGATGGATCCCTAAGAAAAAGACAGAGAGATTCCTGCATTGGGGAAAGGCCCTCCAGACTGGCTAAGGGGTTTGATGTGTACATGGAAGTAGAAGAGATAAGGGGACACAAAATAGGTATCCTCTTTTCTTCTTGACAAAGAAGGGACAACAGCTGCAGGGGTGTTCGATAGAGCACAGGGATGGTGGGAATGTTCACCAACCAGGGTTAGCAGACAGGACTTTGAAGATGGTGGGCAGACTTGAGGGGATTCCTCTGAGCTATATGGCAGATGGGCTTTCTGGCAATGTGATCCAAGTAGGAAGAACTACGCCTCAAACAGAAAAGAATTTTGCTCCAGAAGTCAAGTGGCCAAGGATGGGCAAGAGTCAAGCAGAAATCACTTAGCCTTGGATGTGCAGGGGAAAGGTAGACTGTATGGGGAACTGTCATCGGGAGTTTCAGGCAATGAGATTGGACCTTAAAGGTTTAGACCTCTGAGCAAAGGGAGGCTGTGGTTGGGATTTATCCACTTGTGTCCAGACTGTGCCCCAGATGGTTTTAAAAATTAATTTATTATTATGTATGTTTTGTTATGAAATAGTTTGTCTCACAAGAAGTTGCAAAAATAGTACAGAGTTTCCATGTACCATTTACCCAACTTTCCCTTACGATAACATCTCTTAAAAAAACTTTTCTTCCCCTGATACCATCTTACATAACCATAGTACATGTCTTAGTCCTTTTGAGTTGCCATAACAAAGTACCATAGACTGTGTGGCTTATAAAGAACAGAAATTTATTCCTCATAGTTCCTCATAGGCTGGAAGTCTGAGATCAGGTGCCAGTGTGGCCAGGTTTTGGAGAAGGCTCTCTTCCAGGTTGCAGATGCTTAGTTAGCTTCCTTGATGTCGTTTCTTTATCATCCATCCATCTATCCCTCCATTCGTTCCTCTCTCCCTCCCTCCATCCATGTACTGCTGCCAGAATAACTTTCCGGAAACACTGCTTGTATTATGCTATTCTTCTTAAGTGGTGTGCACTCAAAAAGCTGTAAAAGCTTTCTATTAGTTCAAGGAATAAGTCAAAACTCCCAGTGTTAGGGAAGGTGATCTCTGAAAGGATGCATTTGATCTAAAGAGCAAGTTAAAGCAAGCAGTCTCTACAAGGACACACTCACCTTGACTGATACTCGCTTGAAACTTTGTGCCACGTTCAACTCAGTATTTTGTTTTCTTAATTTGAGTTCCCCCACGAGTAGACCTGGAGACAAGGATTTGAGTGCAAGTTGTTTACATGGGAGGTAGTCCCAGGAACCACCACTACGGGAGTGGAGAAATGAGACTGAGAAGGGAAGGAAGTCATTGCAAGGTATGTTATCAAGGCATTAAACTAAGGGCAACTTGAGCTTAATCTCAGTTTGGGGAATTCTGGTTGACAGTGTAGACCATGCAACTCAGAGTCATTCTACCCGAGGGGTGAGAGGACTGGAGTCTTTATCCACTGACTCGTGTCAGTCATTGGTTGGAGGCTGCTCCTGTATCTCTAGCCATCTCTGTACCCTCAGCCTAGGCATGGAGAGAGCAAGCTTCAGCAACCAGAGAAAGTCCTCTGGCAAACATCGCAGGCACTCACAGTTGGAAGTTGAGCTGGTGTGCACTAAAAGGAAAGACCCAAGGGGCTATGGGCAGGGCACAAACAGCAGTTATTATGCTTAAGGTCCTTTATCCCACGTGCATTGGGGAAGATCCTGGGAATCCAAAGATGTGTGAGACCCTGTCTCTGTCCTCTGGGAAGTCATACCCCAGACAGGAAGACTGGTGTGTAAACGGCATTGCAATAGAGTGTGGCCATGCCTGTAGTTGGAAAAGGAAAGTAGCACTAATTCTGCTTGGGATCTTTAAGGATGGTCTGATAAAGGAAGAGACATGGAAACTGGTTCTTAATGAGATAAGGATAAGTGAGATTTTGCCAGGATGCTAGAGGGGAGGCGGGAGAGTTAGGGGAGGCAGGAAGAAGAGTATTCTAGATGGAAGGACTAGTAGATGACAAAATTAGATGGAGAGAGATGGAGAGAAGAGTCCTGGAAATAATGGATATTCTTAAATAATTAGAGCTTAGAGAGCATGGTGGGGACAGGATGTGAGGGAAATTCATATTGAAGGGGACGTTGGAATCTTCTTTGCCATGCCTTTGGCATTACAGCTTGGGAATCACATTTTTTTGCAAACAGATTTCCAAGAAAAATTTTAAGGAATTCCAATTTGAGTTGACAGGCAAGAGCGATTCCCTTCTATGAGAGAAAAATGACTAGACATTAAAGTTAAAAATATTATGCAACTTGGATTATATGTTTAGGTTTATATAGGAAAACCTACATTTTTTTCCATAAAGGAACTTTATTGTTTAGAACAGAATTTTACTTACCTGATAGCTTGTCTTGCCTAAGCAAATACCCAGAATTCCTTTCTGTCTTAGTTACTATGACAATTTGATACCATTGCCTTTAAAATATTGCATCTCAAACTCCAGCCAGAATAATTTCCATGCATGGATGCTAGCATTGATTTTTAAATTCCTTATTTTTATTTATTAGTTTACTGTACCAAAGGTTATCAAATATCTTTCTACAATCCAGATAAATTGCCTCTGGTGGCTCAGCCAGCATCTATTATCCTTTTCTCTCAATCCCAAAAGCAATCTGATTTTTTGGGAAAAGATTTATCCCTTAGAATTATCTGTCGACCGCCACTTCATTTGCTACACTCTTCAACTTACATTCATCTCATTGTTTAGTAAAAGTAAACAGAAGTGCCGTGTGGTTTATGGGATGGCAGCCACAAAGAAGCTTCTTTATTCATGAGGTTTTATCCATTTTAAGGTGATCCCATCTTTAAGGTGTTATCCAGCACAGATGTGGGATCAGCAGCTCAGAGACTCAGCTACCGAAGGAAGGACTGCTTTATTTTTCCAAACACTCACCCATTTTAGAATTAATTCCAGGTTCCATTTTGACTAAGCTTCATATGAAATGCAATTGTTTGGATTATTCTGATCTATGTCAGTAAAGAGAAGACTACATTTTTAAGTCACAAGACTGTAGTTTTGAACAATGTCTCCTCTTCTGCTGTTGCAGTACATCTTGGTCAACTGTGCTTATTTTGAGAAATGTACTATGGCCTTGGGAAAGGGCTGGTGAAAACTGAGGAGGGCTTATTGCATTTCTTGGTTCTGTACTTAAGTAAACCAGCTACTTTGTTCTCTCCCTTTCCTCCAAGGGTATCTTAGTTAGAAATAAATGTGATTCATTTTCAGTAAAAGAGGGATTGTAAGATGGCCTTGGGTTTAACAATGTCAAAGCATGTGATAAATGAAGAACACAAAGCGCCAGAAAAATGTATTTAGGAGGCCATTTTGGATTTGATTGGTAAAAATTGACAAGCCCTTCCCTTCAAGATTGGCTTTGAAACATCAAAGAAATAAGAAAAGCAAGAGAGAGAAAGTTACTTAGCCAAACCTGGAAGGGACTTTACTAAATCTGAAATGGATACGTGTTGTCACATGCCACTTGACAATTTCTAAAACATCTTTTATGGGCCAGTTACCACAAAGGTGTTTATTTTTAAAACTTGTGTATTGGGTAAAGATCCTTCCCCAAATGGCTGAGATTTTGTTAGCATATTCTCCTTCATCCAGCTTGAGTCCCCACTCAGCGGCGCATCTGGGAAAGCATGACATGGTGACAGCCAATACTTTCAATGGGGAAATATTTTTAAAATGCAGGCACAGTGCGCAAGTGATGAAGCAGGAACTCCGACATTTGTTCTCAAATGTTTAAGCCTTGCCCCTTCACTGCTCTGCACCATGCAGAGATTAAGAGAGGGGCTGTGGAAGGCAGCTTGTTGCATCCTGAGTCCAGTCTCCTCTTCTCCCAGCCACTAGAATCTGCTCTCCCAAATCTCCCTGGGATTAGGTGTGTCCATGTGACCAAGTTCTCCTCAATGCCATTTGAAAATGTGTAGATTCCAACTCCTTCGCTCAGACCTTCTTCCTGCTAGCCAGAATGCCAGACTTGTCAGTAACCTGGCTTTGACCATGGAGATAACTACCATGCCCTGGAGGTCCTAGAACCACAAATGGAGGAACCCTTGACCCCTGAATGACTTCATTCCCAGGACCAGGACCTCCTAAGTGTAGCCCATTGGAGTCCTAGGATAATTAAAGGAGAACAAGGACCAATTACATGGGGAGGTTAGAACCCTCATGAAACCAGTGGGCTGCCTAGGACCCACATAATAATTCAATCTTGTCTTCAGGGTGTGAGTCCTTTATGGAGACTTATAGAGTGGTCAGGAATCTTCCAAAACAGTCTAACACCAGACAACCTCATCCACAGTGTATAACAGTAGGGCTGGAGGAACACTGTAGGGATACGTGATAATCAGCCTGATGCTGCAAATGATGATTCAACTAACTTCCTGTCTTTTCTTTGTGTGCTCTTGGCATCTCATGATCTTCAGCATATGAAGAAGCTAGACTGTTCTGGATATATTGGGCCTTGAGGTCATCTACTACGTCCATAATCAATAGATAAGTAGGCAAATACTCAGAGGTACATACATACTAAATTTCAACTAGTTGAGAGGGAAAGTTGATGGAAGTAATCACCAGGTCATTCTGTTTAATAGAAGAGGAAATACAGACTGAAGGGCAGTAGGCTTGCTTAGGGCAAGATGGCATGGCATGAACATGTTTTCTGATTCTGGTACGCCTGTGGTCTTCAGAGGCCCAGGATACTTCCCTAATCCCATTGATGTCATTATAGGCCAAACCTTTAGGTTGTTTTTTTTCCTCAATTTTTTTTTATTGAGGTTATGATAGTTTACAACTTTGTGAAATTTCAGTTGTACATTATTATTTGTCAGTCATATTATAGGTGCGCCATTTCACCCTTTGTGCTCACTCCCCACCCCCCTTTCCCCTGGTAACCACTAATCTGTTCTCTTTGTCCATGTGTTTGTTTATCTTCCACATGTGAGTGGAATCATACAGAGTTTGTCTTTCTCTGTCTGGCTTATTTTGCTTAACATCATACCCTCAAGGTCCATCCCTGTTGTTGTGAATGGGACAATTTCATCCTTTTTTATGGCTGAGTAGTATTCCATTGTATATATATACCATATCGTCTTTATCCAGTCATCAGGCGATGGACACTTAGGTTGCTTCCACATCTTTGCTATTGTGAATAATGCTGCAATGAACATAGGGGTACATGAGTCTCTTTGAATTGGGCATAAGGTGATATCTTAGTGTAATTTTGATTTGCATTTCCCTGATGATCAGTGATGATGAGCATCTTTTCATGTACCTATTGGCCATCCATATATCTTCTTTGGAGAAATGTCTTCATGTCCCCTGCCCACTTTTTGATCGGGTTGTTTGATTTTTGGTTGTTGAGTTGTGTGAGTTCTTTATATATTATGGAGATTAACCCTTTGTTGGATATATGATTTGCAAATATTTTTCCCCAGTTCAAACCTTTAGTTTTTTCATCTTACTCGAAATTATGAAGATGGTTAGAGTGAAAGATGGGATCACAACCCACATTTTTGAGATAAATATTTTAAAATTAAAAAATGGAATTTTGAGTAGAATTGCATTAAATCTATAACTCATTTTAAGAAAAATTGACATCTGTATAACATTCCATCATGACAGCCAGGAGTATGGCCCAAGTCTGTATATTTAAGTCTGACTTTATATGTCTTAGTAAAATTTTATAATTTTTATCATAAGGGTTCTGTCTATTATATAAATGGATATTTTATATTTTTGTTGCTCTTGTGAGTGTGATCTGTTTTTCAAGTATTCATTGTATTTGGATACTTTGGGGAAGGAAAACTATTAATTCTGGTATATTTACCTTGTGTGCAACCACTTTACTCAACTTTCTTATCAATTTAAATAATTCCTAGTGGATTTTATTTTGTTTTATATGTGCATTGTTTTCTTAATTTCCTTTTCAATTTTTCGTTGTTAGTGTATAAAAATGCAATAAGTGTTGATTTTGTATCCTGCAACATTACTGAATTTGTTTATTAGGTCTAACAGGTTTTTTTTGGTGGAGTCTGTAGGGTTTTCTACATATAAGATCATGCCGTCTGCAAACAGAGACAATTTTACTTCTTCCTTTCCTATTTGGATGCCTTCTATTTCTTTTTCTTGACTAAAGGCTCTGGTTAGGACTTCCAGTACTAGGTTGAATGAAAGTGGTGAGAGTGGGCAACCTTGTCTTGTTCCTGATCTTAGAGGAAAAGCTTTCAGCTTTTCACAGTTGAGTATGATGTTAACTGTGGGCTTGTCATATATGGCCTTTATTATGTTGAGGTACATTCCTTCTATACCTAATTTGTTGAGAGACTTTATCATGAAAAGATGTTGAATTTTGTCAAATGCTTTTTCTGCCTCTATCGAGATGATCGTGCAATTTTTTGCCTTCATTTTGTTAATGTGGTGTATCACATTTATTGATTTGTGTATGTTGAACCATCCTTGCTTCCCAGGGCTAAATCCCACTTGATCATGGTGTATGATCCTTTTAACGTCCTGTTTAGTTTGGTTTGCGAATATTTTGTTGAGGATTTTGCATCTGTGTTGCATCTATGTTCTATAATTTCCTTTTCTTGTAGTGTCACATGAGTCCTTAATTAGGGATTCTGGAGGAGTCAGAGTGAGAGGAGAAGGCGATGTGATGACGGAAGCAGAGACTGAGTGATATACTTTGAAGATGGAGGAAGAGGCCAGAAGCCAATGAATACTGATGGCTACTGGAAGGCTAGAAGAAGAAAGGAAATGGGTTCTCCTCTGGAGCCTCCAGAAGGAACCAGCCCTGTTGGCACCTTCACTTGAGCCTGGTGAAACTGGTTTTAGACTTCTTACCTCAAGAACTGTAAGAGAATAAGTCTGTGCTGTTTCAAGCCACCAAATTTGTGGTAATTTGTTGCAACAAAGATAAAAAACTCCTACACTTCCCTCTCCTCTACTGATTTTTATCTCTTAAAAAACTACTTGCATTCAAATTGTCATCTCAAGATTTGCTTCTAGGGGAATCCAAACCAGGACACTCACCATCTTTGCTCTACTCTCCATCTCTTCTTACCACTTCATTCCAAGCCCACGTTGTCTTTTCCTGGACAGTTGCTGGAGTTTCTACCGGCAACTGTTGAAATATTAAACCTACTACCAACACACAGCCATATTTATTGACTTAATTATATCATTCAGTACTCTCTTTACTTGGTTTCCCTATTCCTCTACACCCATAATATTTTACTTGCTGTGATCCTGTCAAAGGAGATTTTTGTTCAAATGAAATTGCCACTCCTGTAAGTTCAAGGTGATTTGACGTTCCTTAATTTCATTTGAACAAAACTCTTCTTTTTTATTTTCTTAACAATAACTTCTATGAATTTTAAGGTGCTTATTCATCAAGTACATTTATTATACAATATTTATTAAGGCAGGGAAGTGGACATCTACTGTATTTACTGGAGATTACTTACAGAGACAGAATCACTAATAGCTGGCTTAAGCAGAAAGGGAATAATAAGGGGTATTAAGTGGCAATATCATTGGAGGGGCTGAAGAGACAGACTATGAACTGGACTGCTAGAAGCCACTTTCAAAGCAAACCGCAAAATGGGGTCTCCAGGGGCACTGCTGCTCCTACCACAGTCTAAAAGATGCTTTTTGATGGGCCACTATCACTAAAGTACTGGCTTGGGAGCTACCTACCTCTGCTGTGATAAGGAACCATTTCTGCTAAGTCAAGAAACCACAGCCTCAGCTGCTGACATGGAACTAGGCCACCTCAGCTATGATCGGCATCCACAAAATAAGTTTCTCACACCTGGCCTCTCTTCCTGCATAACTTGGTTCCAAATCCAAGTGTTGGATGAGTGCATCTGTTGTGCAGATTCTAAATCTCACCCACAATTTTAGTTGTAAGGGAGTTTGGAAAATAAAGCTTATTGCTTTCAAGTCTCTGTAATCCAGGAAGGCACAGAAGGGGGTTGGAACAGAATTGAGCAATCCAATCCACAAAACCCACTACAACCATGTGTTAGCAACAATATTAGAACAAGAAGAAGGAAATACATTCTGCTTAGTGTTCCTTGGAATAGAAAACTGCATTAGCTACAACAGCGCATTCCGGTTAATTGAGATGAATATTCTATTATTACCCTACTTTTTATATAGCAATATTGGTTCTCCTTTGCTTATGCCAATGTTTTGGTAAGCTTCCACGAGCCCATTTGTTAAATAAGCTGACAGATTACAGACTGCAACTTCCCTCTCTTATCTTTCCATGTGCCAACCAGTGTTTTGGAGCCTAGAGGGGTTGGAAAATAATTTTTGGCTGACAGTCTTGAGCCTTCATTCCATAACTAGAGGGGGAAGTTCTTGAATTAATGAGAAATTATTTTGTTGCATTAGATCCTGGGGTATAAAATCTTGAATTGTGCCCAACTACAGTAGTTTTTATGGGCTGTTGTTATGCTGCGATGCTTTGAGCATCCAAAATCCACATTCAGGCGAAAGGAGACGTACAGGATATGTTGTGAAAAGACTTCTTGGTGAAGTCCTGTTTTACTGAAGCTAAGGAACCTTGATGGGGGGCTGTCACTACTCTTCCTTCTTTCTCATTTCATAGCGCTTGCTAAGGGTTCTGGTTTCACTGGATGCTATCATGGGTAAAAAGCAGCAACAACTGCTATTCAATTGACAGTGTTTTGTCTTTGCTCCCATGGAAAACATTGGGAAACATCTGATAAATTTAACATTGTGAAAATAGCATTTTAAAGGCAGATGACTTTGGTTTTTATCATCTTACCCATGGATTTTCATGCATGCATCTTGAAAGATTTTTGGATTGCAATGAGAAACCAAAATATAACTTTAGGAAGGTGTTTTATCCATCGAATGATTTTGAAAATGAATGCTCAGTGAAATTTGAATTTCAGTGAAACTGAGCTTTTTGAAACAGCTCTAAAAGCGAGATGCTTCTTTTTGGAGCATATGATCAAATTTTGTATACTGCAGTAATTTGAATAATAAGAGGGGATCTTGGGAAGCCAGTGGCAAAACATAAAATAACAAACATCTGGGAAGTTGGCAGGCATGAGTTGGAAGGCTACCTGGTGGGGTGACAGGTGTGCACGGTAAATGCTGTAGGGCATGAGGTGGGAGCAGTTGTACTCAGTAGGACTAGAGGCTGCAACATGAGAGACTGAGGTTGTCCGTCTTTATTTGTTCCCAAAACAGATGACCAGGAAACTAGCCATTAATTTATGCCTGTATTGCACGTTATACACATCTTTCTAGGAAAATTTTGCATTTTTATCAAATTTAACACTTAGTATTCTTAATCCTGCATAGGGCTCTTTCTTTCCCTTGGACCTATTTGGCCCCCCAAAAATTAACGAACATTTTAACAAAACCAATATTATTTCTCATCTAAAACGATTATATAAAAACCCTCTACCACTGATTTAAAATTTTCCTGTTATAAATTGTCCACATTAAAATCAGCCTTCATTTTTTTAATTAAGATTATGATAGTTAACAACCTTGTGAGATTACAGTTGTACATCATTATTAGTCATGTTGTAGGTACACCACTTCACCCCTAGTGCCCTCCCCCCACCCCCATTTCCCCTGGTAACCACCGATCAGTTCTCTTTGTCCATATGTTAACTACCACCTATGAGTGGAGTCATACAGAGTTCGTCTTTCTCTGGCTGGCTTATTTCACTCAACATAATACCCTCAAGGTCTATCCATGTTGTTGTGAATGGGATGACTTTGTCCTTTTTCACAGAAAATCAGCCTTCATTTTCATTAAGCTTTTCTTTCTTTTTTCCTTAGATCAGTGGTTCTGAAAGTATGGTCTCCAGAACAGGAGTATCAGCGTCACCTGGGAACTTGTTAGAAATGCAGATTCTCAGGCCTGACTGCAGACTCACGGAATCAGAAACTGGTGGTGGGCCCCAGCCATCTGTGTTTAAACGAGCCCTCGAGGTGACCCTGATGTGAGAACCAAGTGGGAGAACCACTGCTAGTCTAGGGTCGGAGACGTTAGAGAGACAGTAGGCTGTGGTCATCTCAACTCAAACTTTTAACAAAATTGTGTTTCTTTCCATTCCAGACGGTAGTCTTTGTGCAGTTAATTTGGATTGGAAGACAGTGCTATTGGAACCAAATGTTGCTGAGGTCATCCTAATCAAATCTGGGAAAATCCCCTTCAGGTGATGAACCATAACGTAGGAATAGGAAGGGAGAAATGACCTCTTGCTCCTTTATCCCTAGTTCTGTATTATTCAACAACAATTATCTTCTGTTTTTATTTTTGAAAAATTAAAAAAATCAGAAATGATTACAGATTATGTGACAAAGACCAGCCACTTAGAATCAATCCATGTTAACATTTTGTGTATTTTCTTTTAGTGTTACTTTCTTAGATAAAATTGAAATGTTCTATTTTCTCTGCCCCAAACCTATTCTCCTTTCTCCCTTTCTCTTTCCCTCTCTTCATCCCCAGAAACAACCTCCACCACAAATTTGGCAATATCTAGTCTGTTTGTAATTTCATCACATATATATATATATATTCACAAATGATATTAGTACTGTTTTAGGTAAGTCTTTCATCTACATTGACACAGTGTTATTATATGAGGCACATAATATTTATAAACTTGCTTTTTTCACTCAATTTTATGTTTTATAAGATCCATCTAATTGATAGTGTAATTTCCATCTTTTCTTCTTCCCTCCTATGCTTTATAGACTTTGCTTTGCTACCTTGATGATAGACAAGGAAAAGGATGAGGGGCTGGGTTTGAAAACTTCCATTACTCACTATCAACTCCAGCCAAAGATGATAAAAGGTGACCTCTTGAAACAAAGGAAGGTCTAGCTGGAGTTGGGAAGATGGCTAACCTGGAAGAAACGGATTTCTCACTTGACTTTGATTGCTCCATAAAGAATATCTGGGTGTTTGCACAGGACACAGAGCTGAGCTGGACATCTGGGAGCCCTTGACATGCATTATTCAGGTCATGATAGTGATCTCAAAGCCGAAGGAACTCAAGCTTGCTGCTGCCATCAAGGACTCAGTGGATCCTTCCTCTTCTGAGGTAATCCCTGAGAGGCCTGGCTTTGTGTATGCTGCTTTCCAGTTTAAACCTGGACTGGGAAGAATTCAACAGAGTGGAAAGTATTCGCTGCTGCAGAAAGTCCGGAGTCAATCCCAATGCCATACCAGTCTCCTCCAGGTGCCAGCTGACTTAAATAAAAAATTTTCTTTTCCTTCAGTTTGTGGATGGATAGCTGTTCTTTGGGACTAAGTTATGGTACCTGCTGATGGAAGGTAGTATGGGTTGAATTGTGCCCCCTAAGAGGTACATTGAAGTCCTAACCCCTAGTACCGCAGAACGTGACCTTATTTGGAAATAAGGGAATTGCAGATGTAATTAGTTAGGTAGAGATGAGGTCATACTGGAGTAGAGTGGGCCCTTAATCCAATATGACTGGTGTCCTTATAAGAAGAGGAAAAGAGACACAGAGGCAGAGACACACAGGGAGAACTCCATGAGACAACAGAGGCAGAGATTGGAGTGATGTATCTATAAGCCAAGGAATGCCGAGAATTGCTGGCAATCACCGGAAGCTGGAAGAGGCAAGGAAGGATTCTTTCCTAGAGCCCTCAGAGGGAGCATGGCCCTGCTGACATCTTGATTTCAGAATTCTAGCCTCCAGAATTGTGAGAGAATAAATTTCTGTTGTTTTAAGCCAGCCAGTCTGTGGTACTTTGTGATGGCAGCCCTAGGAAACCAATATAGAAGGCAAATGAAGAGTTAGTTTAGCTCAACTCATTACGTTTAAGAGAGTACCCAGAGACTCGTAACATGTGAGTAAACTGATTTTTCTAGAAATGTTGGGGAATTAGGTAGTCTGGTTAACTGAATTTTCTGGTTTGAGCGTTAACCAGCTTACTCGGTATTTGATTTATACCAACAGTATTACAGGTTTTAAACTTCTGGGTTGTCAGTTGTAATTATAATGAAACTGTAGGGGACATAAAAAAGTATATGGATATCCTTAACATAAGGTAAAACAAGAGAAAGGAGTTTCTAAAGATGAAAAGATAAAGTGTTATATTAGTCCAGATCGGGATGACTACTTTTAGCCATGGATGTCTTCAGCCACAATGGTAATGAATTTTGGGTAGATCTTCTTTTATTATTTAAATCATTAACTAGTCAATTCAATAAGAGCTCAAGTCAGTTGTTTTGACTGATTTCTACTGACCAAATTTTAGAATTTTTGAGTGAAGAGACAGTGTCTTATTCTTTTGTTTTTCTCATATTGTGCAAGATAGGCATGGATGATAAATATTCAGTAAATACTTGATGATTTAGTGCCTACTGTGATTCTGACTTTAGAAGCTGTGAATAATTTGATTTTGAAAGCCTACATATTTACTTTTTTGTTAATTTCTTTAATGAAAAGGTAATACAAATTTGGCCATATCTACCAAACTTACAGATGTATTTATTCTTTGCGCCAGCAATTCTACCTCTTGACATTGATCCTACAAATACATATGTACGTGAACGAAAGGTCATGTGGATAAGGTTAGTCATTGCAGCATCGCTGACAACCTAGTGTCCAGGAAGAAAGGCCTGTTTTATTGGAGCACAGCCACTCCCAATCATTTCCGTATTGTCTAAGGCTTGTTTTGTGCTACAAGGGTAGAGTTGAGTGGTTGTGACAGAGACTATGTGGCCCGCAAAAGCTAAAATAGCTACTATTTGGCCCTTTAAAAAAAAGTTTACTGACCCCAGCTCTAAGTGATTTAGTTGAACAAAACCTTGCATATACTTGTATAGTACATGCAAATACAAATACAAACTAGTTAACAAGAAAATCCAAACCATGAGCTTCACTCTTGAGAATGCACTGGAGGGCTGGGGCTCTCTTTTAGTTTGGGAATCCTTCCCCTGAAGAGAGAAAAGATGGAAGGCAAGGTTGCTTCATTATTAATTTATTTGGCAAGTATTCATTGGGTGTATACTCTGGGGGAGGTACTCCTGGGATTGCAGGATGCAAAGATGAATAAAGCATGATCTTTCTTCTCAGGGGCTCACAGTCTAGCAAGGGAGTAAGATATGTTAAAAATTACAATACAAAATGATGAGTGCTGTAAGAAAGAGAAGAAAAAAGTGCCATGGGAGCAACAGCAGCAGCCGAAAATATGTGAACCTGCCCAAGGCCTTTTTTTAAAAAAAAATCATGCTCTACAACCAAGAGAAGGTATTTGCAAAAGGGAGTCATGTTGAAATGAAAATTGCCAATGAGACAGGTTTTACTCTTTCTAAGCAAAGGAGGATGGTGAAAGAACATTTGTTGAATTTAAAACCTCAACAAAATGTTTAGGCCCAAGAATATTACTGTATCCTGTCTTTTTTTTTTCTAGGACTCTAACTTTATGCAGCTAGATTTGTTTTTTGAGTTTTGACCTACCCAACTTTTACAGTGGGTCATTTGATGCTTCATGAAAATAAAATCTGCATCTTATTGTCTTAGGCATCTTTCACAGAAGCAAAATTTACTTTCTTCTTTTGGTTTACCATAGGTTTAGCACATAACAGAAGCACATAATTCTGTAAGTGTGTTTAAAAATAAAGTATTCATCCATGTGAATGGAGGGAGATGAAAACGCACCAGCCTCACTTACAGCACGCTGAGTTTTTGTTTCCATTTTAGATTAGTTCACACTAGTTGTTTTGGACACTGTTGTAACTGAGGTTTCTTAGTATTGCTCAGATTTGGAACAAAATGTCAGGATGTGTGACAGAATGGTTGATACATAAGGTAGAAAGTTCAGGTTCACACTACATTTCCTCGACGGCTTCCTTTTGCTCCTGCAGACCAACTCTCCACCCTTTCTATTCTCCTTTATGGACCATAAGGCTGAGCAGCATGGATTCCATGAATGTGCTTCCTGCCCTCTGGCTTCGGGTTGGATTCAGCCAAAGGGAAGCCCTGGCAGATTGCAGGAAGGGGAGAGAGTGAAGTTCAGGGTATTTATTTCCCTAGCTTCTTCCCTCAACTGAAGGATCCCTCAACTGAAGGAAGGACACATAGCCCATTTCACTCAACTCTCTCTGTCCAGTAATTGCCTTCCCCTTGGCTCTTCTGTGCCCTGTTGTTACTAGCCTTGGGATACTGCGCCATTCCTGGTGATTTCCCTATTGCCTCTCAAATGGTTGTTAATAGTTTCTTTATTAAACTCTCCTTGCATTAGCCCAGCTGACTATGCTGTGCCAGGGAACCGAGGGATTCACTATATTCATATAAGGTTGTTTTGCAAATCAAAAATCTTAAATGCATAGAGAAACCTACTATTAAAAGAACACTGTGGTGGATCTTTTTATAGAGAGAAGAATTCTTCTGTAAATCTAAATGGGTATCCTTTAATTATTTAAAAAACTCTAGATGTTTATACATTAGGTTTATCTGGAACATTGTGCTTTGTTTTTCATGCAGTTTCAACTTCAGGATTTTCAGATACCATTTAGAATATATCTCATTCCTCTTCCTCATGACAATCCCCAAATATTTGAAGATATTTACTATTTTTGTCCCCCTGAGGTTCCTGTTAATTGTGGCGAGCTGCTCTCTTCGCACTTAAGTCCAACAAATAGTCCATATAGGACATAGTTTTAAATTTGTTCACCATTCTGATTTATCTCCTCTGAATGTGCTTTGCTGGAGGCATCCAGATTGCCTGATTTGGATGCAGTCTACCGGAGAATTACAGGCCAAAAAAAAAACTTCGACTAAATTCTCTAGCACCCACGGAACACTAAGGTGTAATCAAATTCCCATAAGGTACTTGAGGAGTCCTGTTGAAGAGATATGAGTTTGCACTGTGAACTAAAGGCTGCGGGCCATGGTCTGACTAGGGCAGAAAGACTTCAGCCCAACCATCACTGCCTTCATTCTACATGGCACACTTGTAGAACTACCTTCATTTCCCCACCCGTCCATCCCCCTCCCCAAAGTTATAGCACACTGTTGAGTTATATTCATCTTCCTGTCAACCAAAACTTTCGTCTTTTTCAAACAAGGGGTTGTTAAGCTAGATTTTCCCTATTCTGTATTTGTGCAGCCATTAGGTTTTTCTTTTGACAAAGAGCACTCTGTGACATTTACCCCTGCTTCACTGCTTATTAGTTGGGCAATCTCACCTTGAACCTCATGATAGGATGAAGACTAAGAAACCATAAGAAAGAAACCCTTCATATAAGTGGCTTGTATATTGTATAACGGCTGTGATGTGAGCAATCCAGGTCATCGGAGAAGCTTTGCTTCATATGGTCATCCAGGGACTCAGGCCCCTTCCATCTCATAGCTCAGGCTTTCTAGAGCATCGTCTTCATCTGCAGCCTTGATGCTGGGCCACTGTCAAGTCTATTTCAGTTCCAGCCAGTAGGAAAAGGAAGGAGGGTATATAAGAGGCATCTCAGCATTTTAAGACAGACCTGGAAGTAGCATTCATCATGTATGCCAAGATTTAACGAGTGAAAAAACTCAGTCACATGACCACACCTAACTGCAAGGGAAGCTGGGAAATATAGTCTAGTTGAGCAATCATGTGCCCAGCCACAACTCCATTTCTATGTGAGAAGGGGAGGACGGATTTTGGTGGCCAACTATCAGTTTCTGCTACTAACCTCATTCTCTTAGGCACTTTCTATCATTCATTCATTCATTTGTCCATTAATAAAACTTTCTTTGAGAACTTAGTGTCAGGCACTAAGACACATGCTGGAAGAATGCAAAAGTTAATGAGACAGGGACCATACAATGAAACAAGTGAAAATCTAGTCTGTTGAAGCTTCTTTGGATCTGGATTATGCCACTTAGTGGATTACTTAACATTCCCAGCTTCCTGTCATTCTCGTGTTTGGTCAGTACCATCAATATTCTCTTCCAAGTCCATGATCAACATGTTAAATGGTTGGAGGTGAGAATAGAGCCTTTTGGCAGCCACTGGGAACTTCCTCCTAGGTTGACTTGACCCAACAATAAGATGCTATGAGGTAAGGATATTCAACCGTTAAAAATCTATCCAACTCTTATTCAGCCTATCCCCAAGAATATCTTGATAGCCTTTGTCAATGACCTCGCTAGTCTTCAGATCCTCTCTGGCTACCTCATTCCCTGATCTACCATTCAGATGTCCCCATCAGAAATGAGATTCAAATGTCACTGGTCCTGAGAGAATCTCCCCCCACCCCATGAGTACCACATCTGTCTTTCAGTCTTCATAAATTTCCCTTTCAATAAACTGCTCTAGAATCTCTTTCTACAAATTGCTCATTAGTCTATAGATACAGAATTCTTTGCCCTTTAAAAAATTAAGACCATTTGGTCTGTTCATGCTTTCAGTATCTCTCACATACTTCATGATTCTTCAAAGTTATTAGATATAATCTCATGTCCAAGTTTTTCCAGAATCCTGGGATACAACTGGTTCAAACCAAAAGTTTAAAATAAAAAGAAAGGTTTTTTCCCCCTCTTATAGTCTTCTCACTCATCTTTGTCTCCAGTTCACCCTTAACACTGTTTGATTTATACTCTCCAGTCCAAAGATCATTCTTCTTAGTAGAGAAGAATAAGAAAATGACTTTGGGCTGAATAGGGTTGCTTTCTCTATCATCTATTAAGGTTACATTATCTGTCCCAAGTGACATCTTTTTTCCTTCTTAATTTGTCTTTTTCTACTGCACATTTAAAAAACGGGAGCTCCAGTCTTCTCTGTCTTGCCTTAGCTAAACTCACCATATTTGACTCTTCCTCCCTTAAGCTGTGGCATCTGCTGGTCCTCTCCAGTTTAGCTACTTTCCCAAATCAAACATACTCAAACAGCCTCTTACCCTTTGTCCCTCATATCCCCACTTAATCATTTATCCTCTTTTTTTCCTATCTCAGAGTGCCCAATCTTCTGGGTTCATATTTTTGCGAGTGTCCCCTGGCTCCTTGCTCTCTTCCCTGACCATATTTCTGAGAATCAGCATTGAACTATGCATGGTGCTTGTGTGTGTATATGTGTGTGTATGAGTGTGTGTGTATGTGTGGGTGTGATAGAGTCTGTATGATGAACCTCTCGCCCTTACTTGTTTGGTTATTTTCCCTTTGGCACTGAAATATCCATGAGGGCAAGATGTTGTCTTGTTCACCACTGTATCCTCAGCATCTAGCACAGTGCTTGATGTTAACATGTTCCATGAATGGTTGTGGAATAAATGACCTCTTCTTCATGCAAAGGCCTTGTGAGCAGCATTGCCTTGCCCCAAGCCCTCAGATGACTCACGGTCAAACTAAGCAACAAATAAGCAACATGTTTTGATGACTTACTAAAAAGGTGGTGCTCACAGAAGATGGACTCTTTTTCTCTAGTAGAAAGAATAGACAAAATAGAGAAAAAAGTAAGACAAGGTATGTCGGTCTTCAGCAAGCCCCTAGCATTTCAGCCAATAGCATCCCTTTTCACTTAATGATCTCATGGATTTTTCTTTCTCTTAACTAAAACAGAGGTTGTGATAAAATATCTATCAAGTGCTTGATATTTGTTAGTCCCAGTGCTAAGACTCTCACTTTCATCTCTTCATGTATTCGGAACAACTTCTCTATGAAGTAGGTATGATTATTCCTGTTTTCCAGATGAGAAAGTGAGGCACAGGAGGTTAGTGTCAGTGTCAGTTTCTGGTTCACAGCAAGTGCTCAATAAGTAGCAGCTACTATTATTATTGGCTTTTGTTTTTTTCTCTTGTGGAAGTGCCCCAAGCGAGGTATGGAGGTATGGGGAAAGTGCTTTTGTAGTTCAGAGAAGATGGTGATGAACTCCCATGTGCAGTCATTGTGCTGGAGTTGGTGGGGAGGCATGAAAAGATGAGCAAGACAGTCTTCATTCTCAGAGAATTAGTAATTGTGTGTGTGTGTGTCTGTCTGTTTGCAGAAGTAAGGCAAAATATCCTAAAAATTATCATAAGGGCACAAAGGAAGCACAGAGAAGGGAAGATTACCACCAACCCCATGAAGGAGGTAACATTTGAAACGAACTTGCAAGGTGAGGACTTCCTAATTCTCCTTGACAAATGACAAACTGGGAAAAGCTTTTGTAACTTGTGTCACAAAATAAAGGTTAATATTCTTCCTACAATCTCCATGCATGCAAAAGCAGAGAGGTGGGAGGGTACAGGGCACCACTGGGGACTGGTGGACTGTCTGGTGGCTGTGCTTTCCTGTTCCTTCCATCATTTGGTCCTAATTTTAAGCTCTGGCCCCTTCCAGCTTTTGGCGTGTTGAGATATCCCACCCCCTCCCCCACTAGCACACACCATCTAGGGCCTTCTTCACTTAGTCTCAAATTGCTCTCATTTTGACCCATTTGCCCTAATCCAAACTCTCAGTTCTGTAATCTTCTCTTAAATCCTGCCTGTGGGCTTTTGGACTTTCTGTTTGTTCTTGGCAATTCTGACAACACGGTGTCCGCCGGTTCCCTGCATCTTGGCTCATCAGTCTGGCCGTCATCACCAACTCGTGCCTCGAGTCAGCAGAAGCCTCTATTCTAACTCTAGTTCTTGGTTTACCTAACCCCTTGTCTCCTCCCTTGTCCCCCTTCTCATACCCTCCTCCCCACATATACAGTCTATTTTGCTGGACACAGGGAAGCAAAATAGAATAGACCAATTTAACCTCTATTTCAGATTTTGACAAGATTTGAAGACAGTTCTTCCACTCCCCCTTATTTTCCAAGACAAAAATCTTCAGTCATTAGTTTCCGAATGACACGATTTGCAGCTGCATTATCATCAGCTTCATTGTCTTCTGGATGACTCTAGTTTTTTTCCACCTCCCACTCCCGAATTGGAAGCTTACAATTGAGATGGAGAGTTAAAATCCCCAAGTATGAGTCACTTAAGTAACTCTACAAAAAAACCCCTAAAAATTAATAAAGTTTTGAGAAAGGCAAAATCAATGTTTCAAATAGGGCAGAGAATATATCCTAGCCATCTTTGGATGCTTATTTATTGGCATGGTGACTTGGAATTTTGAGGATCATATTAAAGAAGTTGTATTTCTTAGTTAGGAAACCCCTGAGTCATTACAAAGGGATTATGGGAGGTGTCATGAATATTTAATGAGCTCAACCTATTGCTTTAGTGAAAACCTTTGTTTACTTCTTTTGCATTTCTGATCTCTCTCTCTCTCTCCTTCCTGCTTTAGTCATGGCAAATTATTTTCTGCAGAAATGAATTTCTAGACTCACAGTAGTATATCACAAGAGTATGGAATTTTTTGTTCTGCACTTTCCATCGTTTTTACTTAGGAGGAAATGTTGCTGCTCCTTCCACATCCCCTTGACATTCAGACTGAAGTTCATCTTTGGTCCAGTTGTGGAGAGAGCAGGGAACAGGAAGTGTCAGAGAGTTAATGTTTCTAGAGCAACTCTTAACCAACTGCAACCTTACCTCTTAGTTGGGGCAACTCTGAGGCATAGTCTGCACTGTTTTACAGAATTCAGAGGGATTAACTCCAGTTGTTCACAGAGGTACTGGCTCGATACCACACTTTATTGGCTTTCTTCCTTTCTCTTTCCCACTTACCCATTCCACTACTGGTATTTCCTGGGATCATCTCCCAAATAAACTCTAACACTTGAATCTTTGATTAGGGATCTGCTTCTGTAGGACAACCCAAACCAAGACAATATTTTATATAGATTTCCCATATTTCACAAGGATAGGATATTATGTGTGGGTTTAGCTCATTTCTTCCTTCGTGATTTACATATATCTAAAATCATAGTGGCAAGGTTATCCGTATTAAACTTCCTCTGTTTTATTAGTTTTTAAAAATTAGAAGTGAAAAATATTATCCAAAAATTATAATTATCAAAATACCTAGTTGATGTAACAGTAAATTTCCCCATACTATCGCTTTAGGGCACATTCTGAATTAAACATGATGCTTGCCCCTCGAGGGACTTTCAGGCCAACAGTGTAGGCCATCTTACAGCAATGAAAGCATTGTCCTTGACCAAGAGTCATTTGGTGGGATAACACAGCAATTTTATCATCAATAAAAATATCTGGGGAATGTTTTCCCACTCTAGTTCATGGTGGACCATTTTGAGAGCTTCCCCTCTGGCAGTACAATACAAATATCCCATCCCCTGTAATTATGATCTCAGTTTCAAAAATCAATGCATTTTTATTGACGTAAAGATCAATCAAATAAATTGAAAATAAGTTGAAATAAAGATCAGTGTAAGGGAAAAGCTAGTCCATTTTATGATGATTTTCCACATTTAAAAGCGAAGATTAGATTAAGCGATCAGAATAGTCAAAATTCTAGAAGATGGTAATGGAAATTTGGCTTTAAACCATTTAAACTGATCACATGGGACATTTTGCTTTGAGCAGAAAGTGCACAAACAGGGCTTATGACTTGTAAATGAATAAGAAACTTTCATTGTAGGCATGGGCCAGGAAGTAACGGTTTGTTTGGCAGTAAGTTTTTGAGAAACCAACTCGGGGACTGACAGCTGCATTATTCAGTATGAAAAGAATTTTCACAGAGAGCAAACACTCATCCATTTTCCCACATTTGAAAACTTTCTTCGTTAGAGAAACAGCTCATTTACATTTCCCTAGAGAAAAGCCTGCTTTACAAACTTTAAGAGCCACGCTTGCATTTCAAAATTCTTAAAAACATGCCCAAATGATGAAGGAGATTAATCACCTTCATTCAATGAACATGAAGACAAAGGCGAGGCCAGGAAGAAACTGGAGGGTGGGCCATAGAAAAATTGAAGGCAAATTGAAGTTCACCATCATGTGCTCTCCCCATCTCAGTGTTGCCTTCCCCACCACCTCCTGCCCCCTAGATGTCCCCTAAAACTTTCCAACCCAAATACAGATCCGTATGCAATAGGTATAACACCAAAGACCCAAAACCTTGCTCTTGGAAATGCAAGACTTTCAGTGTCCTGTGCATGTCATGAAAAAAGTAGTTATCAACCCTCCCATATAAGGGTTGTGCCTGAGAGAACTGAGTCCCCTGGGGTCTCTGGGGGAAAGGATTGAATTAACATGTATGGCAGATGAATATTCATGAGGGGTATCCTGGACAGGTTGATGAGCAAAACTCATTGCAAGTAACTAGTGGGAGTGGAAAGACACTCAGGACTGGCAAGTCCTTGAGCATGTGGATTAACACTCAAAACAGAAAACCTAAGGAAAGTATGGACATCCATGGTCAAAAACTCGCAAGATTGATGCCAATGCCACACACCAAAAATTCCTCCAAGTGGACAAAAGACCTAAATTAAAAAAGAGAGAGAAATAATAGCGGAAAACATGGGTGAGTTCCTTCATAACCTGGGAGTGATGAAAGCCTTTCTAATTAATTCCAGAAGCCCTAAAAGAAGAGATTAGTTTACATATTAGACTACATTAAAAAACCTAAACTGAGCCAGCCCAGATGACCTAGTGGTTAAAGTTGAGTGTTCTTAGTGCTTTGGTGTCCTGGGTTCATTTCTTGGTTGTGGAACCACACCAGGCATCTGTCAGCTGCCATGCTATGGCAGTGGCTCACATAGAAGAGCTAGAAGGACTTACAACTAAGATATATAACCATGCACTGGGGCTTTGGGGAGAAAAAAAAATGAGGAAGATTGGCAACAGGTGTCAGCTCAGGGCCAATCTTTCCCTAAAACAAAACAAAAACAAAACACTAAACTTTTGCCTGGCTAAAATTATAATGAGAAAAGGCATAAGATGAATGGCAAACTGAGAAAAGCTTTTGTAACCTGTGTCACAAAATAAAGCTTAATATCCTTCCTAAAATCTATATGAAAAAGATTAACAGCAAAATAGAAAAATGGGCAATACAGCAAAAGAAATATCAATAAGGCTTTAAATATCTAAAAAGGTGACCAAGCTCACCAATACTAGCAGAAATGCAAATTAAAATATATAGAGCGACCGTTTCTTACCTATATATTTCAAATGGGCAAATATTTCAAGCTTTGACAGCATACTCTATAAGCAAGGCTGAGAGTAAACAAGTACTCATAAAGCATTGCTGGTCGGAAGGCAAACTATGACTTCTTTGGAAGGGAGTTTTGTAAAGTCTAATGAAACTAGAGATGCATTTACTCTTTAACTTAGGAACTCCTCTTGTAGGCATCTATCTAAAAGATATTCCTGCACATTTATGAAGTGACAGATGCACGAGGTTATTGATAAGAGTGTTATTTGTAATAGCAGTAGATTGGAAACAACCTAAATATGCATAATATAGGGCTAGTTAAAATAAACTATCACACATTCATACCATGGAGTTCTATGCAGCCATAAAAATGGACCAAGAAGACACTGATATGGTGTGGTCTCTGGGCTATTTTGTTCAGTGACGAAGTACAAGATGCAGAACCATGTATACAGTAAGCCATATTTCATGCAATGAAGAGGCAGAGGATGAGAATATATCTACATATTTGCTTCTATTTGCAGGAAGAAATGCTGGAAGGACAAATAAACAATTTATTAAAATGGTTGCCTCTAGGGAGTGGGAGGTAGAAGGGAAGAGAAAGGTTAACTTACCTGAGTTAACCTTTTCATATAGTTTATACTTTGAAACACGTCAATGTTTTATATATTCAAAAAATAAAATTAATTCAGAGTGTCAGCAAATGCCTAACTTGAAAATAAAAGGAAATAAATGCTCTAACTCAATACCAAATTGATGACATAGCCACAGAGAGAGAAAATATATTTCAAGAGACTTTAGAACACAGAACTTGGACTGTACAACCTCAGTGTACATTCCCTGTAATGTTGGAGAAGGCAAGGAGAGCACCAAGAAAGTGAGCTGTCATTGTCAGGATAAGAATAATTTAAGAGAGACAGGGTCCTGCTAACATATGTGGGGCCTGAAGCAAGAGTACAATGGATGCTTACATACCATATGTCTGACAGAACAAATGGCAAGATATAGGATATAGTGGAGTATGTGAGGAACCCATTTGGCGTAAACCTAATTTGGCCTGATCTTGTTTTTCCAAAAGGGTCTGACGTGGCCGTTGAGCATGCGTTGTATATCTGCTTAAGCATTTGCTGTGTCCCAAAGGCAAGAACGAATGCCCTTAAGACAAAGGTGCAACTTCCCCCACATAACCATTTCCTTAAGGATAAGCATCTCTCCCTAGACTAGGAATTGATTGCTGTGCTCACCCTGTGACCACCCGGCTCACCTGTGACCACCCAGCTCGAGACAACAGACCTGCTTCCTGCTGTACCCACCGAGACAGCAGACCTATCTGCTGTGTCCATCGATCACTGTGCTGACAGGGTAATTTCATGACTGCTGTAAAAGGGACTTCCAATCATGTGTGGTACATGCTCTTTCACGGTATATAACCATTCTGTATACCTCTACTTCTTTGGAGTGCTCAGTTCCTTTGTGGAAGGACTCTCCTGGGCTATATGATCCTCACATTTGGCTCATAATAAACTCACCCTAATTTTGATTTACAGATTGGTTATGGATTATTTGCGTTGATGTGTCTAAATGTTTGAAAGTTGTAAGTCAAGCTAACAAACTGTTAAATAAAATATGTTCTCTCCTACTACCTTGTCAGCAATTTACAGAATAATTTTATGTTTATTGAATCTAATTTAAAAAATCAGATCTTGTATCTTGCGTGTCTTTAGGTTTTTTCCCTATTTCATTATTCTGGGGATTCATTTCTATTGGATTTGTATAGAAGTATTGGTCCACAACAGCTTAAACTTAAAAACAAAAATAAACAAAACCAACCTGGTCCTTCAGCACAGGTATTTTGAGATGTACTATGCTATGGACTGAGTTGTGTGCCACCCCCCGCCCCACTTCGTATGTTGAAGCCCTAACCCCAAGTGTGGCTATATTTGGTTAAGGTCATTAGGGTTAAATGAAGTCAGAAAAGTGGTGCCCTAATCCAGTAGGATTAGTGTCCTTATAAGAGGAGACACCAGAGAGCTGGCTCCTTCTGTCTGCCATGTGAAGACACAGTGAGAAGGTAGCTATCTACAAGCCAGGAAGAGGGCTCTCACCAAGGACTGAATTGACTGGCACCTTAATCTTGGACTTCCCAGCCACTAGAACTGTGAGAAAAGAAATTTCTGTTGTTCAAGCCACCCAGTTTGTGCTATTTTGTTATGTCAGCCCAAGCTGACTAATGTATACTGGCTTAGAGGATCAGTGAAGTCACTGCTGCTGGCCTGTGTTCTGCCTTCTGCTCAAGGAATCCATGTTGGAGGTCATGTGGGGGGGAGAATAAAAGAGTAGCTCAGTTTTGTAAGATTGAAAAAAAGAAGTGCCTCTGAAGTGTTTTGATGACATCTGGAGTCTTAACTTTAGCTTTCAAGGGGAGAAATATATTAGGATAAATTGAGAATATTCACAATGTTTTAAATAGGGAGAAGTGTGCTGTTGAATAATGATATCAATGCTAACTAGAAAATGTTAACAAATCCTAGTCTTTTAGAAGGCTTGTGACCCTCATTTGAACCAGTGTTCATAGAGGTTGAAACAGTGAGCTTTTATTTAGGCTGAATGGAAAGCAAAAGTATTATTGAAAAATTGGCTGCAATTCTAGGATAAGACATATGCTGTTATCTATCACAATGAAAGGAGAGAAGAACCACTTCCATTTTGATCAAAAGACTCAGGGCACTAAGAAGCAATTTAATCTAACTCCATACTTTGTGTGTTTGATATAAAATTGAATGTAAAAATTTCTTTCGGAGTCATTTTATAGTGACACATTCAAACTCTAGAGAAATGAGACTCTGATGGCGCAGGGAAACAAAAATGTGTAATCCTTTCTCTGTGAAGGTGCCATCAGAGTATGCTTCCTGAATTGGTCCAAGGTTTAGGGTTCCGTTGATCAGTTTTCTTTCTAGTCTGATCCTCTCTGTGGCCTGTCACAGCATTCATAAGACACTCTCTAGGATCAAGGGTAGAGCCTACAGATGGGATATAGAGCAGTCATTTCACCATTGAACAGTGTTCCATTGTATGTGTGTAGATAGTGTGATTTATGTAGCCAATCTACTGTTGATGGATATCTGGATTGATTCCTTTATTTATTGTTAATACAAACGTGATTCTATTTATATCATCTCAGATGTTTCCTAGCACACATGTGCAATAATTTTCCAGGGTATATTTCCAGAAATAGAATAAATTGGTAGTAGTACATTATCTGCGTGTTTAGTTTTATTTTTTTAAAGATTTTATTTTTTTTTCCTTTTTCTTCCCAAAGCCCCCCTGTACATAGTTGTATATTCTTTGTTGTGGGTCCTTCTAGTTGTGGCATGTGGGATGCTGCCTCAGCGTGGTTTGATGAGCGATGCCATGTCCGCGCCCAGGATTCGAACCAACGAAACACTGGGCCGCCTGTAGCAGAGCGTGCGAACTTAACCACTCGGCCACGGGGCCAGCCCCCTGCGTGTTTAGTTTTAGTAAATAATGTCGAAACATCTTCTGAAGTGGGTGGTTGAGTGACCATTAATTCTTATTATTGATCTGTAAATTATTTTAGATTTTCTTGTGAATAATAACAGTTTTTCTCAATCTCTAGATCTTTTGATTGTTTGCCTTACCTTCCTGCACTGAATAAGGGTCTCTAGTACAGTGTCATAGAAGTGGTAATGACAGAGTCTCTTGTGTTGTTCCTGATATAAAGGAAATACTTTCAACATTTTGCCATAAGTGTGATGTTTGTTGTAGGTTTATTTCTTATAGATATCTATCATCTATAGATATCTAGAACATAGAAGTTTCCTTCTATTCTTAGTTTGCTAAAAATTTATATTCTAAATAAAATGGGTATAGAAGAAAAATACCTCAACATAATAAAGGCCATATATGACAAACCCACAGCTAATATCATTCTCAATGGAGAAAAACTGAAAGCTATCCCTCTAAGAACAGGAACCTGACAAGGATGCCCACTGTCACCACTCTTATTTAACAAAGTATTGGAAGTCCTAGCCAGAGCAATCAGGCAAGAAAAAGAAATAAAAGTGATCCAAATTGGAAAAGAAGAAGTGAAACTGTCACTATTTGCAGATGACGTGATTTTGTATATAGAAAACCCTAAAGAATCCACTAAAAAACTTTTAAAAATAATAAATGAATACAGTCAAGTCGCAGGATACAAAATCAACATACAAAAATCAGTTATGTTTCTATATACTAATAACAAAGTAGCAGAGAAATTAAGAATACAATCCCATTTACAACTGCAACAAAAAGAATAAAATACCTAGGAATAAACTTAACCAAAGAGGTGAAAGACCTGTACACTGAAAACTATAAAACATTATTGAAAGAAATTGAAGAAGACACAAAGAAATGGAAAGATATTCTGTGCTCTTGGATTAGGAGAATTAACATAGTTAAAATGCCCATACTTCCTAAAGCAATCTATAGATTCAACACAATCCCTATCAAAGTTCCAACAACATTTTTCACAGAAATAGAACAAAGAATCCTAAAATGTATATGGAAGAACAGAAGACTCTGAATAGCCAAAGCAATCCTAAGGAAAAAGAACAAAGCTGGAGGTATCACACTCCCTGATTTCAAAATATATTACAAAGATATAGTAACCAAAACAGCACGGTACTGGCACAAAAACAGACACACAGATCAATGGAACAGAATCGAGAGCCCGGAAATAAACCCACACATCTATGGACAGCTAATTTTCAACAAGGGAGCCAAGAGCATACAATGGAGAATGGAGAGTCTCTTCAATAAATGCTGTTGGGAAAACTGGACATATGCAAAAGAATGAAAGTAGACCATTATCTTACACCATGCACAAAAATCAACTCCAAATGGATTAAAGACTTGAATGTAAGACCTGAAACCATGAAACTTCTAAAAGAAAACATGGGCAGTATGCTCTTTGACGTTGGTCTTAGCAGCATTTTTCAGATACCAGGTCTGACCAGGTAAGGGAAACAGTAGGACAAACAAACAAATGGGACTACATCAAACTAAAATGTTTCTTCAGGGGCCAGCCTGGTGGCTCAGTGGTTAAGTGTGAACATTCCTCTTTGGCGGCCTGGGGTTCGCCGGTTTGGACCCCGGGTGCGGACATGGCACCGCTTGGCAAGCCATGCTGTGGTAGGCATCCCAAGTATAAAGTAGAGGAAGATGGGCACAGAGAAGATGTTAGCTCAGGGCCGGTCTTCCTCAGCAAAAAGAGGAGGATTGGCAGCAGATGTTAGCTTAGGGCTAACCTTCCTCAAAAAACAAAAAGCTTCTTCACAGCAAAGGAAACCATCAACAAAACAAAAAGACAACCTAACAAATGGGAGAAGGTACTTGCAAACCATATATCAGATAAAGAGTTAACATCCAAAATATACAAAGAACTTTTACATCTCAACAACAAGAAAACCAACAACCCAATTAAAAAATAGGCAAAAGATCTGAATAGAGATTTCTCCAAAGAAAATACACAGATGGCCAACAGGCACATGAAAAGATGCTCAACGTCATTAACCATCAGGGAAATGCAAATCAAAACTACGATGAGATATCATCTCACTCCAGTCAGAATAGCTATAATAAACAAGACAGGAAACAAGTATTGGAGAGGATGTGGAGAGAAGGGAACATTCATACACTGCTGGTGGGAGTGCAAACTGGTGCAGCCACTATGGAAAACAGTATGGAATTTCCTCAGAAAATTAAGCATACATCTACCATATGATCCAGCTATTCCACTGCTGAGTCTCTATCCAAAGAACTTGAAAACACACATGCACCCCTATGTTCATCACAGCATTATTCACAATACTAAGACTTGGAAGCAACCTAGGTACCCATCAAGGGACAAATGGATAAAGAAGATGTGGTATATACATACAATGGAATACTACTCAGCCATGAGAAATGATGAAATCCAGCCATTTGTAACAACATGGATGGACCTTGAGGGCATCATGCTAAGTGAAATAAGTCAGAGGGAGAAAGTCAAATACCATATGATCTCACTCATAAGTAGAAGATGAAAACAACGACAAACAAACACATAGCAACAGAGATTGGATTGGTGGTTACCAGAGGCGAAGTGGGGAGGGTGAAGGGCAAAAGGAGTGATTAGGCACATCTGTGTGGTGATGGATTGTAATTAGTCTTTGGGTGGTGAATATGATGTAATCTACACAGAATTAGAAATATATTATGATGTACACTTGAGAGTTATACAATGTTATAATCCAATGTTACTGCAATAAAAAAAATTATTTTCTTATTTTTTATAAACCATAGCATTATTTTTGTATATATGATACATATTTAATATCAACAATTTAAACCATACAAAGTAATACAAAGAATGATTTTTAAAACATCACTTCATTCCCCATCACCAAGATAAATCTGCTTTTATTTCATATTTTACTTTTACTATGAAAGATCTTAAACGTACAGAGAAAATAATATAATGAGCCCTTATATATCAATCATTTGATTTGATTGGCATTTTGACATGTTAATTTCATCTGTTTTTTTTAAATTCTGAAGTATTTTAAAATAAATTTAAGATATTATGGCATTTCACACTTTTTAAATATTTATTTTGTTATCCAGCTCTTAAAAACAATGATATTTCTTGGGAGCCAGCCTGGTGGCATAGTGGTTAAGTTCACCCACTCCACTTCAGCAGCCTGGGGTTCAGGAATTTGGATCCGGGGCACAGACCTACACACTGCTCATCAAGTGATGCTGTGGTGGTGTCCCGTGTACAAATGGAGGAGGATTGACATGGATGTTAGCTCAGGAACAATCTTCCTCAAGCAAAAAGAGGAAGATTGGCAACAGATGTTAGCTCAGGGCCAATCTTCTTCAAGTACACAAAAATAATAATGGCATTTCTTATAAGCCCACAATATCATGATCACTTTTAGGAAAATTAACAAAATTTCCTTAATATAATCCAAGAATTCTCAACAGGTGAACATTTTTTTTTGGAGGGGTATATGAAAACATCTTACTGTTTTAATATTTGAAGCACAGATGTAAATACAGTACATAAACAGATATATAATATTATCTGCGGTATTAAAATTTCTTTGGGGGTATTTAGGAAAAGAATGTGTAAAAAAGTTCCTTGGGGGGAGTGATAATTAAAAACTGGTTGAGAAACACTGATAAAATCTAATATATAGTTCCTATCCAAAATTTCCCAAAAGATTCTTTTAGCTGATATTTATGTATGCTGGATACAAGTCCTTAGTAAGACATATGTATTGCAAGTTGATTTGACAACCACCCATTGTTGGAGTCCCAGAAGGAGAAGAGAGAGAAAGGGGCAGAAAGCTATTTAAATAAATAATGGCTGAAAACTTCACAAATCTTGGAAGAGATGTAAACATCCAGGTACATGAAGCTCATAAGTCCCCAATCAGATTCAATTCAAGGAGAATTTCACTGAAACACATTACAGTAAAACTGTCAAAAATCAAAGACAGAGAGAATTTTTAAAGCAGCAAGGGAAAAGAAACTCATTACACACAAGGGAGCTCTCATAAAAGCATAGTGGGTTTCTCAGTAGAAGCCTTGTAGGCCAGGCGAGAGAGAATGATGTATTCAAGATGTTGAAAGAAAAAAAGTTGCCAGCTAAGAATACTTTACCTGGCAAAGCTGTCCTTCAGAAATGAATGAAAGATAAAGACTTTCCCAGACTAACAAAAGCTGAGGGAGCTGATTACTATAAATGTACCGTACAAGAAATGCTAAAGGGAGTCCTTCCAGTTGAAATGATGAAAGCTAAGTCGTTATCAGCATAAAATAGACTATTATAACTATAAGATGTTTCATGTAAGCCTCACGGTAACCACACGACAAAAACAGATAGTACCTACCCAAAGGATAAAGAGAAAGGAACCAAAGCATACCACTATAGAAAGTCATCAATTCACAAAGGAAGACAGCAAGAGAGAAAGAAAGGAACAAAGGAACTACAAAATAGTCAGAAAACAATTAACAAGGTGGCAATAATAAGACCTTACCTATCAGTAATTATTTCAAATGTAACTGGATTAAATTCTCGAATCAAAAGACAGAGTGGCTGAATGGATAAAAAAAGCAAGACCCAACTATATGCTGCCTACAAAAGACGCACTTCAGGACATGCATAGGCTGACAGCGAATGAATAGGAAAAGATATTCCACAGAAATGGTAACCAAAAGAGAGCAGGGGGCGCTATACTTATATCAGACAAAATAGAGTTTAAGTCAAAAATTGTAGCAAGAGACAAAGAAGGTCATATGTAATGAAAAATGGGTCAATTAATCAAGAAGATATGACAATTATAAATATGTATGCACCCAACATTGGAGCACCTAAATATATAAAGCAAATACTAACAGATCTGGAGTGAGAAATAGACAGCAACATAATAATAGCAGGGGACTTCAATACTTCACTTTCAACAAAGGATAGACAATCCAGACAGAAAATCAGTAAGGAAATATTGGACTTGAACTACACTTTAGAACTATGCAAGGTGATAAATATGTTACTTAGCTTGATTGTGGTAATCATTTCACAATGTATACATATACACAATTTTTATTTGTCAACATTATCTCAATAAAACTGGAAGAAAAAAAAGAAAAGAAATTGTTCAAGTAGCAAAGATTCAACCCATCCTTTATAATTTGGTATCAATCTGGAGTTATTTTCTCATAAATAAGAACAAGGCTTTTGTTTAACAGAGATGAAAGGTGCTATTTGAACTATTGCACTAAAAGTTGTGAAATGATAGGGAAAGCATAAAATGAGTAAGGGACCAGATATATTCAAGGCTCTCTATGTGCCTGCAATTGTGCTAGGTGCTGGGAATACACTGGTGAGCAAGACAGTCATGGCCTTCTTGTCCTCACAGAGCTTACAGCTCCCAGGGAAGATGGACAATGAACAAGTGTGAGGAACGCTAAAAGGGAAAGCAAGGGTGCTTTATGGAATAGCTCATAGGAAGTCATAGGTTCCTTAGTCTCTTCCAGGTTTGGGCAGGCCAATTGGCACCTAGATCTCCCCCTTTAGTAAATGCCTAGGTTTGAATCATAGGAACCAACTCACTGGGAGATCTGAGGCAAGTCACTTACGTTGTCCCAGCCTCCGCTCTCTCTTTAATTTAATATAAGGGAAAATTCCTTCTGATCTATGAAGCATGTATACTAATGTAAGACCACATTATTTCTTCTCTCAGAGTTATAATATTGAGTAGGTTGTGGACCATCAAGTTGAAAATTGAGGGATGTGTATTTCTGTCTGAGGTTGCTAGATGAGAGCTCTCTGTTATGGGGTGGGAAGAAATTCTGAGCCTTTGAGTGTATGGATGTAGCCTGGTTTCTTAAACCTGGCTTTACAGTAGGATCACCAGGGGATCCTTTTAAAAAAAAAGTTCTGATGCCCAAGTACATCTCATTCTAATTAAATCAGAACCTATGAACCTGGGCCCTAAGAAATATTTTTCAAAATTTCTCTAAGTGAATCTAATGTGCAGCCAGAGTGGAAAATCCGTGCCATGATTAACAAGCTCCTTCATCTGTGACCCAGGGGTCTCACGTCTTCTGCCAGTGTCCATGAAACTGTGGCTGGCTAACTTGTTAATTTGTAGGCAGGGTGAAATCTCAGACCTTTCACAGTTCTTGACAAGATGCTAAGTGGGGAGGGGCTTTCATTTATTCCTGATGTTTTCTTCCAGTGGCTAGAGCCCCCTCAGAATTATAGACCTGCCTCAGAGACATTGCAGTTCCAAACCAGTGCAAAAAAGTGAATACCACAATAAAGTGAGTCACACGAATTTTTGGTTTCACAATGCATATAAAAGCTATGTTTACATTATACTGTAGTCCATGAAGTATGCAATAGCGTTATATCTAAAAAGGGATGTACATATCTTAATTAAAAAATACTTTATTGCTGGGAAATGCTAACTATCATCTGAGCCTTCAGTGAGTCATAATCTTTTTGCTAATGGAGGGTCTTATTAAAAAAACACAGTATCTGCAAAGTGCAATAGAACAAGATATGCCTGTATAGTCAGGCCTCTCTCTCCTCCTTTATTGGATATACTCCAAGGCAGATGGAGAAGATGATCTGACTGGCCGGCCCATGGTCCAGCTCCATCCCTGTTTCTCTCTCCGGTGGCTTGTTTTACATAAAGAGTGGAAGTTCTCTCTTTCACAGTCTCTTGTTTTCTCCATCAGGCCTTCATTTTAGAGTCTGCTTCCCAGGAAACTCTGATGGTTATAAAGTGTCTTGGGCTAGAGGTAATTCTCCGTGGTTCTCTCACATTTCCACGTCTTGTGGTCAGAGACACTGACAGCCTTTATTCCAGACTATCTTTGCAAGGATAGTTTTATAATCAACAGCCTTGGAAGAGAGAAATAATGTCTCCCTTTGGAGGAGATGGGAGGTTTGTTTCCTATCTGGTATAATAAAGACAATGTCTCTCTTATAAAGCCCATTACAAAAAACGGAGGTTCCCAGACTTGGGATTGCTCAGCTGTGACACAGCATCCACTTAGGCTGTTCCATGTTGCCCCCATGGGACTTGGGTGGCAAGGGGAACCAGCATAAACATGAAGCCCATTCTTCTTGCTGTGCTATGAGTAATAAAAAAAAGAACAATTGGAAGCCAAAAATATCACATTTATTACTGATCGAGGCCAGCTTGGAACAGGTAGTTGGAGGTTAGAGCCAAACGGGCCTGCTAAACGAGCTCGAGAAGCAGACAGGTTTCTCCAACTCCTGAAGTCGTGATTAATGAAGTCCTCCATCTGACTGTGTGGCAGATGACAGGGCACAGGGCACCGTTCTGCCCGGAGGCCCCTGCTTTACTGTTTAGAGCCTGGGTGGCCGGTAGGACTGTGCTAAGATCAGAAGGGCTCATTTATCTCATGGATTTTAGATTCTGTGCCTAATTTAATCTAGAACAGGAACCAAACCATTGGCTAAAGCCAAAGGCAACTGCTGCTCAGGCTAGAAGTGGGGCATTCAGTTTTTCTTCTATTTTCTGCCTCTTAAAGTGAAAAAATATCTGAGGGTGGTTGGTGGTGGGAATCGATCTCTGGCAATCCACACAATTATCATTTTTATCCCATTTAGCTTCAGCATTCTTCCCATGGATTTCTTGTGCTGTTTTTTGCATGTTTGGGTGGTTGATGTGCGATAAATATAGATTGGGTGTATGAATTATAATGAGTCTCTCATTTTACCTTTATGCAGGAAATCTCTGCTCTTGCTGCACTGTCAGCATCTGGTATGTCTGTGGAGTAAGTAGAAAGCAGTTCAGCAAAGAGAGTTTCCAATGATGCTGAATAATGCCTGGGGATTATTTTCTGGATAATGTTATTAGGCATTTAACAGATAGCTGTACATCAGCTACTTTCATGTTGTATCTCACCTCTTTACAGGGGCTCTTCAAAGTAAATAATACCGTTGCCATTTTCCAAATGAAGTTGTTACCTGTCTATGGTCATGTTGCTTGAGTAGGGATGGCATATTTTATTGAAAACTGAGGTGTGTATGAAATACAACTTTATTTTCTTACTGACATCTTTATTTCTATTGTGAGCTTCCTGTCTATTTGGTGGTGGAAAATGTACTCTCAGTTACTTTGGAGGTCCTTCCTTTTCTCAACGAGGTTCTGTCTGATTTTAGTAGGGGAGTGAGACTACATGGTGCTCAAGACACTGATGGGGAAAGCCAATATGATCCTCCCTGTTCCATCTATTCCTGGGGGCACCTGCTGAGATGTTCTTGTGTCTCCTTGGTCTTCAGTCATGGCTCGCTGTAGGCTGCTGCATGCAGGATGCCCCATCACTACTTCATAGACTTTTCAGAGACCCTAGCTCTCAATGCCATCTTTCGGCTGCTCTGAATTGCAAAGAAAAGATGCTATTGTTCTTGCAACACCAGATAGCCCTTTTGACTCTGGTGTCCTGCCGCTTTACAAGGTTCTACCCGGGAGAGTAGGTCAGGGTCATCTTTGCTTTCAGATTCCCCAGACCTATCTTGTGGTTTCTGTCCTCTCCTTTGCTCCAGTTGTCCCTTAGGGAGGGGCAGGCACGTGACTTAGAGACTCTCCCCTTTCAGAGAACACATCCACCCCCAATACAGCAGCTGTATTTGCTTCCCTACCGACTCTTTCTTTATTCAAGTGCCAAGGAATCTTTTATTTAAAAAAAATTTTTTTCCGGCCAGCCCCATGGCTGAGTGGTTAAGTTCACGCACTCCACTGCGGGTGGCCCAGGTTTTGCCAGTTCGGATCCTGGCACGGACATGGCACCGACTGTCAGGCCACATTGAGGTGGCGTCCCACATGCTACAACTAGAAGGACCTGCAACTAAGATATGCAACTATGTACCAGGAGGATTTGGGGAGATAAAGCAGAATAAAAAAAAAAATGATTGGCAACAGTTGTTAGCTCAGGTGCCAATCTTAAAAAAAAATTTTTTTTTCTCGAGGTATAACTTACATACATTAAAATGCACAGATCATAAGTATACAGTTCAATAAGATTTGGCCAATGTTTACAATTGCGTAACTCACACCTATATTAAGATATAGAACATTTCCATCGCCTCCGGGAAGTTCTCTCATGTTTCTTTCCAGTAAACCCCCACCCCCAACCACTTTTCTGATTTTTATCAGTATATATTTGTTTTAGCCTGATTTCAAACTTCACATTAATGGAATCATGTAGTATATATTCTTGTGTCTGGCCTTTTTTCACTCCACATCAGGTCTTTGAGATCCCAGGAGTATTTTGAATTTCACTATTAAATCATCATGCTGTATCTATTCCTTGAGCCCTTCAAAGCCTAGGACTCTGTAGCCACAAAGCCTGAACTTTTGAAATTCAGTTTTTTCTAGGGAACCCTCATAACACTGCTGGTGGGAATGCAAACTGGTGCAGCCACTATGGAAAAAAGTATGGAGATTTCTCAAAAAATTAAAAA
The DNA here is from genome assembly GCF_041296235.1 of Equus asinus. Taxonomy (NCBI): domain Eukaryota; kingdom Metazoa; phylum Chordata; class Mammalia; order Perissodactyla; family Equidae; genus Equus; species Equus asinus. The sequence goes on along the minus strand of NC_091820.1, from coordinate 12,465,243 downwards.
TAGGAATACCATATGATCCAGCTATTCCACTTCTGGGTATTTATCCAAAGATGAAAACACTAATTCAAAAAGTTATATACACCCCTATGTGCATTGCAGCATTATTCACAATAGCCAAGACTTAGAAGCAGCCCAATTGCCCATCAGCAGATGAATGGATAAAGAAAATGTGGTACATATATACAATGGAATACTACTCAGCCATAAAAAAGGTGAAATCTTGAATTTGTGACAACATGGATGGACCTTGAAGGTATTATGTTAAGCAAAATAAGTCAGACAGGAAAAGGCAAACACTATATAATTTCACTCATATGTGGGAGATAAACAAACACATAGATAAGGAGAATAGATTAGTGGTTACCAGAGGGGAAGAGGGCGGGAGGAGGGCAAAAGGCGTAAAGGGACACATATGTATGGTGATGGATGGAAACTAGACTTTTGGTGGTGAACACAATGCAGTCTATACAGAAGCAGAAATATAATATACTCCTGAAATTACACGATGTTATAAACCAATGTGACCTCAATAAAATAATTTTTTTGGGGGGGGGGGGTGAGGAAGATTGGCCCTGAGCCAACATCTGTTGCCAATCTCCCTCTTTTTGCTGAGGAAGATTGTCCCTGAGCTAACGTCTGTGCCAATCTTCCTCTATTTTATATGTGGGATGCCACCACAGCATGGCTTGATGAGCGGTGTGCAGGTCAGCACCCAAGATCCAAACCTGCAAACCCTGGGCTGCAGAGGTGGAGCACGCAAATCTAACCCCTATGCCACTGGGCTGGCCCCAATAAAATAATTTTTAAAAAAAGTTTTTTCTATGTTTTTTTGCTATATCCTCTCTTGCCTTTAACCAAAACTCATCTATTTAAGCAAGGAAAAGTCAAGAAATACCAGGAAATGTGGAAGGAATCTGCCAATAGCTCCAAGAATTGTCCCTTCACAGAGTCAAGAGCAGAGTCAGAGTTTTAATCCAGGGCTCTCTGACCCTGGAACATCTGCTCCTAACAACCACTTTCTAAGTTTCCCTGGAAGATTTAAAGAGTTGGCTGCTAAGAAGAAGAAGGAAAACGGAGAGTTATTTTGAAATATGAGTTGCTGTTCACTACAGAAGAGTGACGAAAAAGCATTTCAGAGCAAGGCCTTAGGCAGCCAAGCTAGCATTGGTGCAACTCAATGAGCAGTACAGAACAAAAAATTTAAGAATGAGTACTGAAGGTTCTCCTGGTGAGACGAAGCCTTCTGAAAAGTATCCTTGATTAAAAATAAACAGCTGAATTTAGAAGCATGGCAGAATAAAAGAAGTGCCTTCTCTGTGAAGGGCCTTTTCCCTCATGGTTTGCAGGATTAGTTGAGTTGGGCTCTACAACTAACTAGCTGTGTAGCTTTGGGCAAATCTCATCACTTTTCTGAGCTTGAGTCCCTGCAGTGAGAGGAGTACAGTAAATGGTCACTAGGCTTCCTTCTAACTCAAAATCACAATCAATTAATGTTTGTAGTGCCCAGTAAATGAGCAAATCAGTGTTCATGTAACCCAAAGGTCCTTGCCAAAGATGCAGGATGTGCTAGCTGAGTGAACCACATAGAGGGTTACAACTGTGTTTTCTGTTCCCACAAGGAATGGCATAATCATTCTTTGGATCCACCATACAAGCAAGAAATGAAAAGAGATGGAAATGGCTTCAACATGTATTTGTAACCATGGGCCCTCTAGGCCCGGTTCAGCTGACTCCATCTTATCAACAGAGTAACTAAGAGTGGTTTTTCAGGAACTGAGAAAGAACTCCTTGTCCAGTTCAGGCTGGTTGAAACCACCAACTCATCAGCTGGGCCTGCGCAAATGCCCGACAAGTGACCCTTTTGGCATCAAAGGGCTGAAAACTCCACCCTCAGATAATGCGAACACCACCATTTTGTGAACATGCATGCTATGAAGAGCCATGAAGCTTGACTACGCTTGTGCAGATCATCAGTTACCTCACTTCTCACCTCCAATCATCTATCTCCACACTGCAGACCACCTTGCCCTTCATCCCATAAATTTTGCCCCAAGCCCTGGATCAGGAGACAGATCTAAGAGTGTCTCTCTCCTATCTCCTTGCAGATTGATTTTGCAAATAAAGCTATTTTTCTTTTCTCAAAGGCTGATGCCATAATAATTATCTCTTTATGTGCATTGGGTGGCAAGCCCTTGCTTGGTAACATTTTTACGTTTTTACTAGGTAGTACTAGCTATGGAGTGAAAGAAATGGAGCTATGGTCCTCTTGTCTGGAAGCACAATAATGTGACTTTTAAAATAAATTCAATTTTGGTGACAGTAAAAAGAAATGGTGGTTTGCAGTGCCATGGAATTGTCCAATTTTTCCAACGGACATGAGTGCACACTAGCTTAATTTTGAGGTTACATAAATGAGAATATCATGGCTTTCAGAGCTGTAATAATAATAACAAATCAATATATACCCAGAACTTCCATACTGTATTTTAGACCATTTCACAGTTACTATAGTACAATAACTCTTAAAGGTGGGTTTGGTGTATTATCGGCCCCAGTGAAGATAAGTAATTCACCCAATTAGTCAGAAAACTAATTAGTGGAAAGTTTCAACTATTATATGCGGGAATTTACTTGGATATTATTTCAGGATTCATTTCTATATGCCTTACTACTTCTGAATTTAGCTTATAACTTTTGTCTGTTTTGTTTGCTCAATCACAAGATTTTGTTTGACAGAAGTGTGTGTTCTACTGTTAATCTTTTTGGGAAACTATCAAAGTTTAAAAATCTTCCATAAAAGATTTATGGTGAGGGAACAGAAATGGTTTTGCTTTATGGAGTTTCAAGAAAAAAAAAGGCTGAATCAGTTTATGCCGAAATCCTACCTTTGGCATGCTGAAGAAGAGCATGAATAATAGATGGCAACGGTCAAAATTCAATGAATCCTTGCGATTCCATATGGATGAGGGAAGGGAGCGTACTGAGATAGTCTTCAAAGTCTCTGAATTTTCATTCAAGCCATTGCTTTGCCACTTGTTCTATGCATTCTCATGATGCTCTCCATTCCTGAAGTGTTTTTCTCCAGAGAAAGGTCTTCAAAGAAGAGTGAAAACAGCAAGGCTCATGGCGTGCAGGACTCTCCATAAGAAAGAACTCTCTACCGACGGCCTTTGTTCTGACACTCAGGGCAGCTCTGAGCAGACAGAGCTTCACTCCAGGAAGGCTCTTCTCAGCAACTGTCAATAGGAAGAATTTCCAGCTTCAAAATAAAGACTAATTCAGGGGCACCTGCCACAACCCCCTCCTCGTCTTGCGATGTGCCAGCAGGTGAGACTTCTCTGGAATAACATAAAAACCTGAGCAGAGCAGCTCATCTAAAATGGTTTGCAATAATAGAATGGTACCCTAAGAGCCTTGTGGAAACATTTGAAGTTCCCAGCCAGACCTTAGCCTAGGCCTGTGGATAACTTTGGAGAACACTGGACTAGTTATTTAAATAAAGTAGGACCGGCTCCTCCCCATGTGGGAGTGCAGGCTTCCTAAAGAGACAGATGAGCAGAATAACTTGGAGTTCTGGCCCAGAAACTTTAAGATTTTCCAACTTCATGATTGTTCTTATTACACTTTCCCAAGGTGGGGACAAAAGTTTAACTACTTCTCAATGTCAAACAAATGCATTGACAAGTCAATACAGAAGAGAGAGAAAACCATGGATTCATATGGCCAGGGGAGAATTCCTTACAGTTTATTTCAAAACCAATATCTAAAGGATTTTATGAGACGGAAAGTTTTCTATAAAATATTATTTTGGGGGGCTTTGTTTGTTATAATCTTGGTATAATACAAAATAAATGCTTTCAGCTATGATCTGCCTGGGAAAATGGTGAATGGAAGTGAGAGGGAACATTGATGATTGTTAGCCATTTGGTATCGGTAAAAGCATCAACTTGGAAGAGCTAGATTTGTTACAAGTTAATTATGTGATCTGGCATAAGTTGCTTAGCCCAGGGGATCTCAAACTTTGGTGATTCTTAAAGAATCACATGGAAAGCTTGCTAAAACACTAATTCCTGGATCCCACCGCTGGAGAATCTGTTCACTGGGCCCGGGAAAGAGCCCGAGACTCTGCATTTCTAACAAGCTCTTAGGTTATGCTGATGCTGCTGATCCAGGGGCCAACTTTGAGGAGCAAGGACGTCTTAGACTAGACTCTCCTTATTTTCAAAAGGTGTCCACTACGTTAGATGATTACTCAGGTCTCTTCTGGCTCCATAAAATTCTTTGAGGTTCAATTTTGTTCTACTTGCCCTGCTGAAAGTGTTTGTAATTTTTCTTTCTAATGGAGATGGCAAATGGCAGGGCATAAACTAAATCAAGGGAGCAGCTGTCTTAGGGAAAATTTGTTGCTATAAAGGTATTAACCGTTAGCAACCGGTGTCTACTTAAATATTTTACATTCAATTTTATATTTGAGTTTCCTAAGTGAAATGAAAAAATTTCTCTGGAAGGCTTGAGTTTGAGTCTTAGCTATGCCACTTACTAGCCCCATGATCTTAACCTTTCTTAGTTTCCTCATCTGTAAAATGGGGAAACCAATTCCAAGTCCTCCCTATATTGGTAGTTCCTGGAATATGCACTTGAAAGCAACTCGTAGGTTGTAAGGAACCATGCAAGTGTAAGGAATGACTGTGTGCAAGGTGTAGTAAATAGGAATCACAGCATGGAGGCACTGAGCCAGTTTCAGAATGATTCGTTAGAGGCCATGTGGCTTCCTAACACCACCCTACAAGCAGCAGAGATCATTTTTCTAGCTCTGTGCCTTAGATTGTCCACAGGAATGTCTGTTACACGTGTTGTAAGACCTGGCACTGAAAGGAGAAATTGGAAGCTGATAACTATATGAGTCAGGGAAGCAGAACCACTATGAATATTATGGAAGAAGAAATTTGTTATGAGAATTAGATCTTGGCAGTAGAGGAGGATCTGGGGAAGCAAACGTTGGACAATGGGAGCTGGGAGCTGGGAGCTGAAGGGTCAGGGCAAGGTCACGAAGCAACCCTGGTACTATGAATGAGTCAGAGCTTCTGAGGAAACCCTGGGGCTCAGCACGGCCTGTGGCTGTAGTCAGACCACAAAGGAGAGCTGGTAGAGTTGTCACTGGAAGCTGTTGACTCTTTGTGGCCACTGTCTCTGTAATATTGCAGAGAAGCATAAGGTGGTAGGCCTGGGATTGCTGTTGGTCAACAGGGGCTGGAGAGCTGGAGGTGGAGGAGAGGAGAGTGAGGAGGAGCCCGAACCTGCTGACAGCTCTGCATCTGTGTCTCACCACCTCTAACCAGCTATGACCTCAGAGCATAATGGGTGCTGATTCCTCCCATCCCCAAATCTTGTACAAAGCTCACCTTTGGCCTACTCCAACTCAGAACCATAGGGGAAAGGAGATTCTGGAAAACTTAATTCCCAAGTTGATGATGGAACAATCCAGCACAATATCACACAACATTTCTGAAGCACATACAGACTGAATAAGGAGGTATCTTCTTATCCAAGGAGGCCAACTTGTCCTTCTCTAAAAGAGAGAGAAAACAGCACTGTATTTAAAGAATAAGATATATTCAGGGGCCAGCCCTGTGGCCAAGTGGTTAAGTTCGCACGCTCTGCCTTGGCAGCCTGGGGTTCGCCGGTTTGGATCCTGGGTGGACCTACACACCACTCATCAAGCCATGCTGTGGCGGTGTCCCACATAGAACTAGAATGACTTACAACTAGGATATACAACTATGTACTGGGCCTTTGGGGAGAGAAAAAAGAAAAAGAGGAACATTGGCATCAGATGGTAGCTCAGGGCCAATCCTCCTCACTAAAAAAAAAGCATACCTTTAAAATATATATGTATATGTTCAATCCCCTGAATAATAAATCATAGTAGTTTAAACATCTTGAGAATGCACACACATATGTAAAAACTATAGATATAGGGATAAGGCCTTCTTTGTGTGGGTATACACACATACACAATCACAAAATACAAGCAATCTCCAGATATAACCAATAGAAGTTCAGAAGACTCTCATTTATACAAGATGCACAGGCAGGATTTGGAATGCAGGGAGCGTCATTCCCCGGAAATCGAAGTGGGAGCTGCTCTGCATGGGCGTCCTGGAGAGTGTTTACTCAGTACGTAAACAGCAGGTAAGGCAGAAAGGGTGAAAAATATGCTGTGCATATACAGTCGAGCCTCATTGTTTGTGGATTCATATTTTCGAATTCACCTACTTGTTAAAGCTTATTTGCAAACCCCCAATCAATACTTGTGGCACTTTTGCGGTCGTTCTCAGTCATGCACAGAGAAGCAAAAAATTTTAGTCACCTCACGCACATGTTCCCAGCTGAGGTCGAAAAAGGTGATGCTCTGCCTTCCTGGTTCAGCTGTCATGTGTAAACAAGTGTCCTTTCCGTGGTCTGTTTAGTACCACATTTTTGTGCGCTGTGTTGGCAATTTTGCTGTTTAAAATGTCCCCCCAAGTGTAATGCAGAAGTGCTGTCTAATGTTTCTGAGTGCAAGAAGGCTGAAATGTGTCATAAGGAGAAAAATAAGTGTGTTGGATAAGCTTTCTTCCGGCTTCCTTATAGTGCTGCTGGCCATGAGTTCGTTAATGAATCAACAACATATACTAAATAAGGCATCTTTAAACAGAAACACACATAACACAAGGTTATGCACTGATTGGTTGATGAAAAAGTTGTGACTAGAGGCTGTCAGGCACATAACTCTATGTTTCCTCTAGGGGCAATGCTTCAGTACTCACTCATCAGTATTCAAGCATTCATTGTGACTTTTCAGGGTATAACTACTGCGAATAACAAGAATCAACGGTACATCCTAAAAGGAAGAAGAGAGAACTTTCTCTCTCGTAGGAAAGGCTGGATATAACGAGGAAAGGCAGATCTCAATCCGTCACCATTTGGTTGATGCCTGAAATTACATTCTTAGTTGAGTACCTTGCCAGCCCATTGCAATGTACGTATACCTGGAGTGATTGCCCTTCAAACCTTGTCAGCGGATTACACTCTAGTGTGAACGAACCTCAGTAATTTTCCTGAGATCAAGTTATTATTGGGATCGAGGAATAGGAAGAGAGTGTGAACTTAGCCAGTTAAAACAGGTGGAGAGAAGGCCCACATAAATGGGAAGCAACTAAAGCAAAAGGAGCTGGGGGTCCACAGAAAAGGCTGCCTTTTGTTTTTAAATTTCATATCTTAGCTTTATTGGTGAAGATCTTCTCTCTTATGCACCAACGGATAGTAAACTCATTAAAAAGCAGGTATTAAAAGGTCTTGAATATTTGAAGCTTTCCTACATATTATTGTTTTTAAGAAAATTATCTTTGAGTCAATATTTGCTTACATGGTCTGCATAATATCCGAATATTTGGCACTCTCTTGCTCTAGGTCAACCCTCTCTGATGTTTGAAAAGAACCTGTTTGGGATTGCATATACAGGAATAGCCATGAAAAAAAATGTGTTTCAGATACCAAATGTGTCCTGTCCTGCCCTTCACAGAAGAAGAATGTTGAGGAAAAGAGAGCAGAAATATCAGATTTGGGACTGTTTTCTCCTTTTTTTCCTTCCCCATTTCCCTTCCCCCATTCCACCATTTCTTTTCTTCAGATAACAGTATTTCAAATCTTCCAATATGCTCATTTATTTCTGGGTCTTGCAAGGCTGGCACCTCATCACTGACACCTGCTTTCCTATACCCTGGTCAACCCCTTAGCTGCTCTTCACCCTTCAGGTCTTAGACGTCCTCTCATTCAGACTTCCTAGCTTCCCCAGGTCTTCGTTAGGTGTGGCACTTCTCACATAATATCCTCATGTGGCACTGTGTGTTTCTTGTGTAACAGACTCCTCACGTGGGATTAAAATGCTCTGCTTGCTCTCCGATTTCCTTGCTGGGCTAAAGTCTTAAGGAAGATTCGGGAAAGATTTATCTTGCTTATCATTGTAAGCAGTAGTCACATGGCAGGCACAGTGTACATTATGGTTGAAGAGATAAATAGCTAGCATGTCTGTTCAAATTTTGAGCCAGAAATAAAAAAAAGATTTCACATGGGCTTTTCTAGCCCCCTGACAAGAACCTCTGAACATTATTAATTGTGCCCATACCTTGAGTCTGTGCATGTTAATTTAAACATTATAACTGTATTTAGCAGTCAGCCATAGCCTTGTAACAAATGATCACAAAATCTTAGTGGCATGCTAACTGGCACTTATTTTGCTCATGGATCTATGGGTCAGCTGGCGAAGCTCTGCTTTATGCTTTGGTTCTGAGAGTTAGCTGAGGTAGATTTCTCGTGGTGGTTTATTTTGGGACCCAGGTTAAATGGTTAGCAGTTGTGCAGGAGAACTCAGCTCATGGCAATGGCAAAGGCGTGCTCAACCATGTAAGCAGATTTCAAGCCTCTGCTTGTGTTATGCGTACCGACATCCTATTGGCTAAAACAAAGTTGGGGGGGTGTGTAGAATGGGAACTATTCTGTCCCTCTGGGCAAATGTTGACAAGTTCCTCTCTTCAGGAGGAAGGGCATAGACAAGATTTCTCAGGTTAATAATTTTGCTTTAGGTCTTGGGAGAGTACCAAAGAGGACATCAGATGTTAGGAATTAGTGGTCCTTGTCCTATCTGGAAATGTTCAGGACATCTCCTCTCTGGGTAAGTGAAATCTCCCTAAACAAGGCTCTTCCAAAGAAATGAAGTCATTAAAACACAAAAACAATGAAGGTCTGCTTTAGATTCAGAGCATCCTCTGCAAATAGCTGATCAAACCATTTAATTCTGATGAGGACTGTCATTTTACGGAGATGAACAGAGGGTCTTCCCATAGCATGGTGATGCCAACAGCAGGGCTTTGCAAAGGTTTTTGAGATTGTTAAGGAAACAAACAGCATTAATGCCCACCAGGGAGATTTTCTTCTATGGATTTTGTTGTTTATGTTTTACATTTAAATCTTTAATCCATTTGGAATTTACTTTTGGATGTGGTGTGAACTAGGGATCCAACATTCTTTCCTTCAACATGTTTAGACAGATGTGACAGTACCATTTATCAAATAAACTATTCTTTTCCTGTTGAATTTAAGTACTGCCTTCATCCTATCTTATATGTTAATATGTTTACTGGAATCTATTTCTGGGATTGCTATTCCACTCCACTGCTTTATTTGCACATCTCTGTGCCACTACTATATTATTTTGACTATAGTGGTTTTATAGTATGTTTAATATCTAAGATAAACCCTCCCACATATACTCTAATCTTCTGTTTAATAATTTTCTTGGGTGTCTAGATTAAATGGACTTTAATATAAATGTACTTAGGGGCCGGCCTGGTGGTGCAGTGGTTAAGTGTGCACGTTCTGCTTCAGAGGCCTCGGGTTCGCCAGTTCGGATCCTGGGTGCGGACGTGGCACTGCTTGGCAAGCCATGCTGTGGTAGGCGTCCCACATATAAAGTAGAAGAAGATGGGCACGATGTTAGCTCAGGGCCAGTCTTCCTCAGCAAACAGAGGAGGATTGGCAGCAGTTAGCTCAGGGCTAATCTTCCTCAAAAAAAAATATACATATATATATAAATGTACTTAAAAATTCCCATTGGGATTATAATTAATATTTCACTGAATTATATATTGATTTTAGGAGAATGACTTCTTATGATATTAAGTCTTTCCATTGAAGAATAAGGTATGCCTTTCTTTTTGTTCAGATATTGTTTTATACGTTCAATAATAGTCGGAAAAGACCGAGGTATGATTTAGGACAGAGAGAAGGCCAGTATGGCTGGAATAGAGAACCAGGGTGGAAAGGAGGAGATTACCAGTGATAACTTGGAGGTCATACTCGCTCTTCAACATGACTTTATTGAAGATTTATTATGTGTTGTTATTAAAGTTTATTTCTCAGAGGATTTTTTTTAATCTTTCTTAATTTCAAGATCTCAAGGAAGCCATTCTATGTATTTCTCGCTGCAAAAGAACTCTTGTTTTCATAACTTGTTAAAGCACCTGTTAAAGATTATCACTGGATAGACTGAAAGTAGAATGGTGGTTTCCAGGGACTGAGGAGAGCAAGGGAAGGGAGAGTTAATGTTTACTGGATACAGAGTTTCGGTTTGGGAAGAAGAAAAAAGTTCGCTCAGAGAGAACATGGAAGCTCTGTGCCCTTTCCCCATACCTTGCCCTCTGCATCTCTTCCATCTGGCTCTTCCTGAGTTACATCCTTTTATAGTAAAGCAGTGATCTAGTAAATAAAATGTTTCTCTGAGTCTCGTGAGCCACTCTAGCAAATTAGTTGAACCCGAGGAGAGGGTCATGAGAACCTCTGACCAGTTAGTCAGAAGTACAGGTGATAACCTGGGTTTGTGACTGGTGCCTGATGTTGGGGGGGGGAGGGCAGGCAGCCTTGTAGGACTGAACCCTTAACCTGTGGGATTTGATGCCGTCTCTGAGGAGGTAGTGTCAGAATTGAGTTGAATTGTAGAACACCCAGCTGATGTCCAGAGAATTGCTTGTTGCTGTGGGGGAACCCCCACACACTGAAATTGAGTGTCAGAACCCCTTTAGTGTCACATCTAAAAAATCCTTGCCAAGGCCAATGTCACGAAGCTTTTTCCCTTCATTTTTTTCTAGGAAATTTATAGTTTCAGGTCTTGTGTTTAAGTCTTTAATCCATTTTGAGTTGATTTTTGTAAATGGTGTAAGGTAAAGGTACAATTTCATTCTTTTGCATGTGGATATCTAGTTTTCCCAATGCCACTTATTGAAGACTATTATTTCTCCTGTGTGCTCTTGCTACCCTTGTCTAAAATTAGTTGACCATATATGCATGAGTTTATTTCTGGGCTCTCTATTCTGCTCCATTGGTCTATGTGTTTGTTTTTATGCCTGTACCATACTGTTCTGATTACTATAGCTTTGCAATATACTTTGAAATGAGGAAGTGTGATGCCTCCAGCTTTGTTCTTCTTAAGATTGCTTTGGCTATTAGGGGTCTTTTGTGGTTCCATATGAATCTCAGGATTGCTTTTTTTCTATTTCTGTGAAAAATGCCATTGGGATTTGGATAGAGATGGCATTGAATCTGTAGATTGTTTTGGGTAGTATGGACATTTTAACCACGTTAATTCTTCCAATCCAAGAATATGAGATGTCTTTCCATTTATTTGTGTCTGCTTTAATTTCTTTCATCATTATTTTACAGTTTTTGGTGTACAAGTCTTTCATCTCCTTGGTTAAGTTTATTCCTAAGTATTTTATTCTTTTTGGTGCTATTGTAAATGGGATTGTTTTCTTAATTTCTTTTTTGGATAATTAGTTGCTAGTATATAGAAATGCAACTGATTTTGTATTCTGCAATTTTGCTGGATTCGTTTATTAGTTCTCACAGTTTTTTTGTGGAGCTTTGATCACTTCTGTTTGAGATACTGCCTAACATTGAGGAAAGAACATGTGCCATGAGTTAGAAAGTACTGAGTTTCAATCCTATTTTCAACTTGCACATGATTCGAGGACCTTGAGTCAGTTAATTAACCTCTCTCTCTAAGCCTTGGTTTCATCATTCATGACATGGGGATGCTCCTCCCACCTAACTTTCTATTACATAGTGTTGCATTGATGATTACATGAGATGGTGAAGTTGAAAGCATCAAACCAGTGTCTGCCATTTCTAAAGTATGTAACATGATCAGTAAATGGTATTCCCATCCCCCTTCCCGCTCAACCTCACCCAGATCTGATCTCCCCTAAAGACTTGGACCATTAATTTATCTCTCCTCCTTCTCCTCATTCCCAATTCAGCTCCTACCAAAAATGCAATTTCTTTAGTGCAACTGATCTTAACTGATCTTATTAAAAGCAATCTGGACTAAACTATTGCACAACAAGGGGAAAATGACACCTCATTTGCTAAAGTGCATGTTATCGTTGTTGCATATTAATATTAGATGCTTATTAGCCACACTCTATCTGTAATTGCAGTAATTTCAGGTGTGATTCAGAGGAGATATTTTGGGGACATTATGGCAATGGAAAAATCAATTATCACTCATTTTGGAAATTCTATCTTTTTCCTAAATTTTTTAATTAAAGATTTTAGGGTATAATTCCTTTGATAGATGGTTTACATATCATAGATCATGCTGTTAAAACTGCAGAGTGGGTGGTTACTGCAGGGTTAGTAAATAATAACAGATGGATATAAAAATGTATCTGAAAACATTGGGTAGCTGGATATTTGATGGGAAGAGGAAGCTTGGAGCAAATTCATGGACAGAGGGAAATAGGTCTTGTATCAGAAGAGTTTCAGAAGAATATGAGAAGAGTGAGGAGGAGAGAGGAGGCCCATGGCTGCCTCCATTGATTAGGAAAAGTAAAAATGTTCTGTGAGGATTAGGAGGGAACAAATAATGCATTTGGGAAGAAAGGGCGGATAAGCCCTGGCATGGCCTTCATGTCTCCTGCTTATCTTTCTGAGAACAGAAGCATGTGCCTCCTTCAGCTTGTTCTTGGTGTCCCCGAGTGTCCGGAGATCAACTCCCTGCTTTTCAGCTCCCTTCTTCAAGAAGTCTTTTCTCATGATACTGTCAGCTCAAAGATTAATGGGTCTGTATTTTGGAGAGGAGATTTCCCAACTTTCACAGTACTGGGAATTCCTTTTTCTCTGGTTTTCAGTACCCCATTGAGGTGCAGATGGATAAAATTAAACATTTAGCAGGTTCTTTTCAGCTGCTGAGCCATAAGAGATGTGCTTTCCTTCGAATCAACCATAATTAAAAAATAGAACAATTATACAAAGTGTTTCCAGGAAAATGATGCTATATAGATGGCCTTGTCATTACCAGACTTTGTCATTTTCATTATATAAACATGGAAAATAGCAGTGAGCAAAGGGGCAAATGTGAATTAGAGGGAAGTGTTTTTGCTTCCACAATGGGCCCTTTCCTCCTGATGGAATTTACTGCAAGCAGATCTCTCTGATTGAAAACAATGCAAACCCGCTGCTCCTTGTGTGTCCATTCAGTGATGACTCATGGTCATCCTTGACAACTTGATCTTTCAAGATAGTTGGTGAGCACAGAGCTCCTATCTGTGGGCCTCTCCATATATACTTTCATTTTCTAAGTTTCGATAATAAGAAGAATCTAGAACCAGTGATTTTTAAGGTTTCAAGAACAAGCACATCTTTAGGTGTGTGCTTTATAATGCTGTTGTGAATAATTTTTTCTTCAAAGATATGGCATTTTATTATTATTAGTAGTAGTATTTACTTCCAATAGTAGTTACAAAGCTTATAGAAACTTCTTTTCACTTCCTTCCATAGAAAAGGTGAAAATGAAGAGACTAGGGAGCCAGATATATTTTTTCTTTCTCTTCTTTATTGGAATTGTATCATCTGAAGGTGATTGACTGTACTAAACTCAAAACATTGAATATTACATTTCGGCCAACTGTGTGCAGGATACAGTTGTGGAATTTGGGGGAGTTTCGTGGAAATGTAGACAGTATGTCCTCTGGTCTCATCTATTTATAATCACTGTTAGATCAGAAACCCATAAAAGAGGATTCTAAAATACGAATGTTTTCTTTTGAAAAAATACACTTCACTCATTTAATCTTATAAAAACTTTATGAGGAAGCGTTATTACCATGTCCATTTTAGAGATGAGAAGCTGAGACCCAGAGAGGGTAAGCTAGGTAATGGCAGAGCTGGGATTCGAACCTAAGCAGTGTTCTATATTGTTTAAGCTTTTAACCACTCTGCAACACTGACTCGCTAAAAGAGGCAAAAGCTAAAGCAACAACGATGACAACAGCAAACAAAGAAGACAGTAACTGAGGTGTAACCAATGTCTTGTTCTGGGTTGGGCTGGGAATCACTTCACTTTCAGGTGAATCTCATGTCCTTTAGAATGTCAGTGCGAGGAAAAACCAAAGCCATCATCCAGTGCATTCTCCTCCTGCCGGGTGAGAAGCTCAACTTGAAAGGAAATTTGGAGTATTGACTTCTACATGTAAATAGACATTTCTAGCATTCGACTGAGAATGCTTGGATTTGCTGAGAGCAGCTTGAAAACTCATAGAGTTGTTTTCAGACAGGAGCAGGGGAAGAACTAGCCCTACTGAGCACATTTAAAGGGTGAATAAAGGGTTTCTCAACTTCGACACTTCCGGCGTTCTGACCAGATCATTCTTTGTGGTGGGGCTGTCCTGTGCACTGTAGGAGGTTTGGCAGCATCCCCGGTCTCTACCCACGAGATGTCAATAGTACCTCCCTCCAGCTGTGAAACCAAAAATGTCTCCAGACATTGTCAAGTGTCCCCTGGGGGGGGGAGGGGGGCAAAATTTGACTTTGTTGGGCTAATGAGTGACAAAAATAAAATTGCCATTTGTGACAACATGGATGGACCTAGAGGGTATTATGCTGAGTGAAATAAGTCAGACAAAGACAATACTGTATGATTTCACTTATACGTGGAATCTAAAAAACTAAAACAAACAAACAAATAAAACAAAACAGAAACAAACTCACAGATGCAAAGTACAAACTTGTGGTCACCAGAGGAGAGAGAGATGGGAGGATGAGTTAAATAGGTGAAGGGGATTAAGAGATACAAACTTCCAGTTATAAAATAAATAAGTCACGAGGATGTCATGTGCGGCATAGGGAATATAGTCAACAACATTGTAATAACTTTGTATGGTGACAGATGGTTACTAGACTTCACGTGGTGATGATTTTGTAGTGTAAATAAATGTCGAGTCACTGTGTTGTACACCTAAAACTAACATAATATTATATGCTAACTATACTTCAATAAAAAAAATTGCCTCAGGATTATATGCTTGTTGTACAACCATTAAAATGGCCTGTAGAAGCCCTCTCTTCTCCTATGCCCCCTCGGCTCTTGCTAAGATGCTCAACTCCTTAGGCTCTTTTCATCTCTTCTCTTCTCTGTTCTTCCCTCTCCCAGGCCCCCTACCACTTCCTTCTGCCGGGGGGGGGGGGGGGGGGTGCCCAGAAACTCAGATTTTTTCTTACTTTATTATGCAGAGCCATTCCTCTTTCTCTCTGTCTCTTAGGAGTCCAGGAAGTTGGGGCTGTGTGTGTGTGTGTGTGTGTGTATGTGTGAGACATGTGGGGATGTGGGCACAAAGAGTCATATCTATTGGAAAGCTATCATGCTAATCCTCAAGTAGAAGCCACTGCAAATGTTAGAGGTCTTAAATAGGAGCTCCTCCTCTAGCACCCTTCCTCCCCACCAGCACCCTTCCCCTCCCCCCTACAGATGGAAATTATGGAAAATGAGAGGGTAAATTCCAGAGCAGCGGCCCAGTGCTCTGCTTTTAGAGGAGCTGTCTACAAATGTGGTACATAATCAATTAACACTTTCACCTCTTATTGGTAAAATGCATATATCAATCACACATGAAGGGGTGCAAACTTCTTAAAGTACAAACAAATGGATTAAAAGTAGTCAGCTAAAATAATATGTACAGCATACACTTTTTATAATCCCACCTTATTTTGATTTTTGTCAATAAGAAGAAAAAGGAAAAGATTTTACAGGTATGTGGCATTAAAAATGACAGGCTTTTTTAAGGAAAGTTTTTTTTAATGACTTTTTGAGAAGTTATCGAGAGATGTTGATTTTAGTTACCCTCTTTGTTTTGTTAGAAATTTCTCTGTCAGTAGCATGAACATTGTAGCAAAAATATCTGTAGTCACACTGCAGTCGAAAAATCAGGAAAACATCCTGTTTTTTAAGCTTTCATGTAAATAATGTTAATAATTTCATCTTCTATTCTGATGAGTCATACTTGTCTTTAAAATGTACAAACTATCCTCCGTATTTTCTCATGGACTTTTTCATCCTCTGATTCTTCTTTCCATCCTTTGAGGTAAAAAACCTCAAAGAAACATCTTTCAAACTCCAGGCTAGTACATTATGCTGAACTTTACCTTGAGTATCTTTAATAAAAAGTCTTTCCATTTTAATCACACAAACTGTTTCTTTCCTTTTAACAGTGGATTTCAACCATTATAAGAATGGTATTTGTTTACTGCCTACTCATTTTAAAGGATTTTTTTAGTTGCTGAAGTGAACGGTCAGCCATAAGGCAAAAACACATTGGTGTGTGTACATGGATGTGTGTGTTATTTGTAACGTGTCAACTTCCTTTTGACTTCACCAGCCTGAGGTGCAAACAAGTTCAGAATCTTGTCCCAAAGTATAACAATTGGGCTCATATCTTCCAGGAAATCTAATGCGTCCCCTAACCCCCACTCACAAATTCTGCAGGGATAAAATTGAAAATTTCTATTCATCAAAAGATGCCTTGAATAAACTGTAAATGACAAAATTAAAATTGGCTGGATAATTGCCACACATAAAATGGATAGAGGATTGGTATGTAGTATATATGAAGCGCTTATACAAATCAATAAGAAAAAGAGAAATAACCCAGTGGAAAAGTTGGTAAATAATGCCAATGGGTATTTTATAGAAAAAGAAACACATATGGTCAATAAACTCATAAAGAGATGTTCAACCTCATTAACAGACAGATGAAAATCAAGGCGAGTTTTCATTATTTTGAACTTCATACGTCACAACTATGCGTGATAAAACTACATAACTACACACACACTTATGACAAGGGTAGGATAAACACAATATTCCGAATTATGTTTATTTGGAGAGGAGGCAGAATTATAGCACTGGGGAGAAATGTATAGTTAGATGTAAGTTATTTGTAATGTTTTTGGTTTGCTGGTGGCTTCATTGTGCTCATTACATTATTGAAGAAAATAGATGACACCCGGCTGCTAGATAGATAGCAAGTTATATTTGGACCAAAGATGTTGGTGAATTGTAAGCCAAGGATAATAATGATTCTAATTCTGTGCAGCTGAAGTCCTTAAAAAAGTGACTTGGGTGGTTAGTAAAACCTTTCTTAAGGAAATTTCAAAAGCTTGAAGTGTTAGAGGGCTTGCAGCTAAAGGAACTTATATTAGGATGAGGACGGTTATGCTACAAAGACACAGAAACCCCAAATCTCCAAATCCCGGTGATCTGCTACAAGAAAAGATTATTCCTTATGTACACAATATGCCCTGATAAATAGATGAAAAGCAATAGGATATATTGGAGTATATGAGGAAGCCGTTTGGTTTAAAACTAATTTGGCCTGACCTTGTTTTTCCAAAAGGGCCTGCCGTGGCCTGTTGAGCATGCATTGTACATCTGCTTTAAATATTTACTATGTCCCAAAGACAAGAATGATGCCCCTAAAGATAAGGATGTAACCTTCTCCATATCAGCATTTCCTTTAGGATAAGCATCTCTTCCTAAACTAAGGATTAATTACTGACCTGCTGTGCTCACCTTGTGATCACTCACCTTATGACTACTGACCTGCTGACAACTGATTTGCTGTGCCAGCTAAATGTCTTGTGACAACTGTAAAAGAGACATTCCTATCATATGTGATGTATGCTCTTGGTTCCAAGATGGTGTATAACCAGTCTGTACACCTCACTTCTTTGGTGCCCTTCTGTCCTGGGGGAAGGAAGGCCTCAGATCTGGCTCATAATAAACTCATCCCAATACTGATTTATAGATTGACTATGGATTATTTGCATTGACATTTCTTGGCGTAGTCACAGGAGGATTTCAGAGACCCCCACCGGAGACCACTTGGAATCTGCCCTGAACTGGCATTTGGTACCAGTAGGGTCCACTGAGCCCCCCCGATCACTGCATTCTTCAGTTGACCCCAGTGAGTTCTCCTGAAACCCAGACCACCTTATTTTAAGTTGATAGTCCGGAGTTTATATGAGCTGTTTCAAACCTTAAGACTAGGTGTCTTAAGGGGGTACCAGTACATACCCTAGATAAGAGGAACTTAGGGCAAATTCCTAGGAAGAGAAACCTAGGGGAATTTCCTAGGCCGGGGAGCCTAGGGGTAACTTTGTAGTGAATGGGGTAGGCTGATCTTTGTAATTTGGCTTTAAAGTGGAAAAAATTGTCTTTATATAGTCTGAACAAGCTGCTTGATAGAGAAATGAGAGTCTGAACTTGTTCACTTCCGAAGAGAAAGGACACCAGCTCCTTACACTGTCCCTATAAATTGTTCAGACTTAATAGTAAAACTAAACTAAAAGAAAAACAGGAAATCGAGCTTCTAAAAGGCCACCAGTTCCCGAATGGCCAGCCTCCCCTCAGAACTCCGACTGGCTTCATGCTGAAACTTGCAAGTTCTCAGCGAAATGAGGATAGCTGTAATCAGCTGGCAAGATAACCCAGGATAATTTGAAATGACAGTGGCCACTGTGGGGCTCCATCTTAAGAGCCAGGTAATAGAAAAAATTTTTAAAGAGTCAAGCTCGCCAACTTCCCGTATAATTGCTCAAAACTAAAGTTTCCAGAAGCTGTAAATATTTACAAAGAATAGTTAACAAAAAAAGGTCTTACCAAGCTTGTTTCATGTCCTGAGGGTTTGGCTTAATAATCGTTAGGTTGGAGGTCCCCAAATACAATCAGACAAAATGCATTTGCACCCCATTTTGTGGTCAGAGATAGAAATGTGGGTTGCACTCCATTTGCGGTTAAGGATCCTAGCAAACTGTCACCAGCTTCAGGGGAATTACATTGGCCATTAGAAGGAACATTCTGCTTAGATAAGATCATTCAATAAGTACACTTAAAAAGCAAAGAATTCAAAATTCCAAAATAACCTTATTGAAAGTTTTGCTGCAAAAAGCTAATGGAAAATTAAGTTATAAAAGGTACCTAAAGGAAAATATATTAAGCATGACTTTACAGACACCCCCATAATCTACTCTCAGAGTTACGGAGACCCCAAGAGATTTTTCTGGGAAACTGCTATGTTCAAGACTACTGGAACTGTTCAATACGACCAGGTAGTTACTGTTTGTCCTGGTTGAAACCTGACAAGGTATTTCAAAGGATTTAGCAACTTACGATCAGAAATTCGGCCAAGCTGGGCCAGCCCCAGTGGCCTAGTGGTTAAGTTTGGTATGCTCCACTTCAGGGGCCTGGATTTGGTTCCTGGGTGCAAACCTATACCACTTGTCTATTATCAGCCATGTTGTCACGGCAGGTCACATAAAAAAAAGAAAAAAAGAGGAGGATTGGCAACAGATGTTAGGTCAGGGTGACTCTTCCTCAGCAAAAAAAAAAAAAAAAAAAAAATCAAAATCAGCCACGCTGGAAGCTGATATTGAGAACCTGACAAGAATTTTTTAGGCCTTCTTCCCTAAGTTAAAATAAAACTAAGCACCCAGAGGGAAAGAAGCAAATTAGGGTGATATAGCTGGGCAGGTAGAGCAACTATCCTCAAATTACAAATCCTTGCAAAACTAAAAAGCAGCTCTAAAGGCAGTTCAGATTCTACCCAGTTCTTTTATCTCAAAAAAGATTATCACCTCACCTCTCTGGGAACTTATCTAGCCCATCACCAATTCTAAGACTAAAGGGAAAACAAATGAAAATGTCAAGAAAAATGGCCATAAGAGCACCCTCACCCAAAATCTAGCATCTTGAGTGTCTTCTCCACAAATATTAGTGGAAAAAGCTTAAAACAAAATTTGGATTCATAACTAGGGAGGCTTGTATTACTGTACCTGATTCATGGCATTAATTTTAAAATAATAGCTGTGGTGTCTCTGTGTATGTGTGTCTACACGTCTGTTATATATATGTGATATTTTACCTTTGGATGATATGGCCAAAATTAAGAGCTCTATTTAATTGGCTTAAAGTAAGCACTTATATAAATTATTTCTTTTAACTTACTCTTTTTTTCAAGTATGCTTTGCTTTTTTTAGTGAGGATGATCAGCCCTGAGCTACATCTGTGGCCAATCATTCCTCTTTTTTTTCCCTCCAAAGCCCCAGTACATAGTTGTAGGTCATTCTAGTTCTTCTTTGTGGGATGCTGCCACAGCATGGCTTGATATGCAGTGTGTAGGTCTGTGCCCAGGATCTGAATCAGTGAACCCCGGGCCACCAAAGCAGAGAATGCAAACTTAATCACTCGGCCACAGGACCAACCCCCGAATTATTTCTAAATGCAATGGAAACTAACCCAAATGTCTCTCAAGTTAACATGATAAAATTAATCTTTGGTAAATGAAAGTTTATTTCAGATTGTTAGTTTGATTAAAATTGACATGTCTCCAAAGTTATCAGCATTGGATATGATGCAGACATGTAGACTTTATTCTACATTTATTGGTCAAATAAGCTGATCTTATCTCTATTACAAAACTGATTAGCAAAAATAATACCTTAAGGGCCGGCCCGGTGGCGCAGCAGTTAAGTTCACATGTTCCGCTTCTCAGCAGCCCGGGGTTCGCCGGTTCGGATCCTGGGTGCAGACATGGCACCGCTTGGCACACCATACTGTGGTAGGCATCCCACGTATAAAGTAGAGGAAGATGGGCACAAATGTTAACTCAGGGCCAGTGTTCCTCAGAAAAAAAGAGGAGGATTGGCAGTAGTTAGCTCAGGGCTAATCTTCCTCAAAAAAAAAAATAATATCTTAAAATGATGGCTAATTTTGAGTAATGTCTCAAGAACTTTTGTAGGCAATCTAACTAACTATTGGGAACAAGTAATAAAATAGACGTGAAAAAGATAAGAGTGTTGGGTGAACTTTTTTAACAATAATTACATGTATGTACTTAAAATAATTTCAAAACCTTTTGGTAACTTGAAACTTCAGAGTTTTACTAGTTGAATTAAATAAAATTTATTGAGTACTTAGGTCATTTCCATGTAGGATAAAATATTATATGTTAATTACTAAAATACTGAAGTTTATCTACTTTCAGCATCTTATTACAGAGAAACCAAAAGATATTTGGGTCTATTAGTAACATGTCTTGTATTTTATTTATTTTTTAAAGATTTTATTTTATTTTTTCTTTTTCTCCCCAAAGCCCCCCCCCCCGGTACATAGTTGTATTATATTCTTCATCATGGGTCCTTCTAGTTGTGGTATGTGGGACGCTGCCTCAGCGTGGTTTGATGAGCAGTGCCATGTCCGTGCCCAGGATTCGAACCAACAAAACACTGGGCCGCCTGCAGCGGAGCACTCGAACTTAACCACTCGGCCACAGGGCCAGTCCCCACATGTCTTGTATTTTATTAAAATTGTACTATGAAGTAGCATGTTTCTAGAAATTATAAAAGGTATTTATAAATTTGCCAAGCCACAGAATGCTAATGTAAAAGACAGTTCATAATTGCCTACTTTTTAGTTTTCACTAAGGTCTGTAAGGGTTAAAAATTCTAATTAATATATTTAATTAAAGCCACTAAAAATTAATCAGGAAATATATTTGTATTCAAAGAAGGTAAGATGCATATTTTCAGTAAATACGGTCTAAAGAATGGAAATATTATTGTTTGTTTTGTTAAGGAAGATAAATTTGTCCTAAAGTACTAGAAGGGAAAAAAGGAAAGCATGGGACAAATTCTGAATGTAAAAAGAAAGTTATAGAAGGTTTGTTGAAGAGGAACCCTGAAGAAAGAGTTTTATACATGGTCAAGTTGGCTAAGATTAAAATAAATTTAATTAAGTGAATAAGTTTTAATATCAGAAGCAAGCTCATAAAAAAATTAGAATTTGGTTTTCTCTTTCTTAAAAGGATAATTTTCCTAGACTTTTACTCTACTCTTGATAAGGAAATTATAAAAGGTTTTCTTTACTTTCAGGTGAGTCTTGCTTTGGTTAAATGGATAACTAAGCATTGTTTCACAGTGACACAAGATCAGGAAACACTTAATCTTATTCATCCAAGTGTTCTAAAACCTTTTGATATTTTTGATAAGCTCCCCAAAATTCATATCCTAAATGAAGTTTTTCTTTGAACTTAAAAAATTTTTTTTCTGAGAATTTTCAGAGGGCCCCTGGGACTTCTCAAAGAAATTTGTTGTCTCTTCCTATAAAGAGGGAGATACTAAACTAATTAGGATTGTTTGGTATGCTAAATTGCATGGGAAGCATTGTCAAGTAAATGATGATAAGCCTTTTAGGTTATATTGTGTAAGTAAATATTATTCACTATCTTAATCCTGCTACATTGCTTCCAGCACCACAGGAGAAAAAGACCATGACCGCATTCTATTATCTAATTTGGTTTACAGATAGGTCTTACTTAAGTGATAGGCAAGGACATTATCAAGCTGGGTATGCTGTCCAGCCTCGAGAATGTCCACTACTTTCTATTAACTCTGCTAACCCAGTAAAAGATTTCCTTCTATGGACTCAAGAAATCACCATGGAAGAAGAGAGACAAAGGTGGCAACAAAAGGGGGAAAACAGTACTTTTGGAAACTTTCTCCCACAGTAGCTCATGAAACCTATACTCATTGTACTATATGCCCAAAATATAATCTAGGGAAACTATTTCATGAATCACAAGGCCACTTTCCCCTTCCTAAGGGACCTTTTGAGATGTGGCAATTGGACCTTGTTCAAATGCCACCATCTCAAGGATAAATATATCTTGTAATGATCTGTATGTTCTTATGTTGGGTCGAGGCCTTTTCTTACAGAAGAGTGACAGCTTTAGGTAAGTTATTATTGGAAAGGATAATTCCTGTTTAAGACTTCCTACTGAGTTACACAGTGACTGGGGAACTTATTTCACCTGACAAGTAATTAAATCTATTTGTGACATTTGGCCAATAACGCAACATTTTTACTAATGGCACAATCAAAACTCAGTTGGCAAAGTTTTCAGAAGCATGTAATCTTTCATGGCCAAAAGCTCTTCCGCTGGTGATCCTCAGTCTTTGATCTATACCCTTTGGTATACATCGGCTGTCTCCTTTCTAGGTAAGAATGCGATGGCCTCTTCAGTTAGATGAAGGAATATATGAACCAACTTTGCTTAAAGGAGATATCTTAATTATTTCCCAGGTCTCACTGAGACACTTAAAAATAAAATGAGAGGTTGGTAGCTGACTCTTTTCACAGTGAGCTCCCAGGAGACAAAGACCTTTAGGATCATGAGCTACAACCTGGAGATTTTGTTTATTGGAAAAGATTTTAGATAAACAATTCTTTGCAGCCCTGTTGGAAAGAACCGTACCAGGTACTTTTAACCAATTCATGTGCTGCAGAATCAAAAGGCATAGACTCATGGATTCACATTTCTCATTTCTTAAAAAAAAGGCTTCTCCACCTGAGTGGGTTTCAGTTCCTATTTCTGATACCTGACTTCAACTGACCAATGCAAATATCTCCAAACCAGGGTGGGAAGAAGATGGCATGTGTTGTAGACAGCTGTCCCAAGACTCCGGACCAGGCCTGTGTTCCCAACCTTATATCTCCTCATTTAAACCCTTGTAATGCTTAAACTATATACCTATTTTATAATTGTTCCATTTAAGGTTTTCAGAATACTATCATACTTAAAGAAAGTGATTGATTTGGAACAGGCTGGTCTTGAAGGCCAGGCGTTTTTTGGGTGGCTTCTAATGGAACTCAATAGCTGTGTGGAACAAATCTCTGGCCTTGGCTACTGCCTGGATGGCTAAAACACTGCACCCTGAGTTTCCCTTGGATGCAGGGAAGGATTCCCACTGAGCTAACACCTGTTGCCAATCTCCTTCTCTTTAAGGCCAGATGGGCTCATTCAGTATTCCACTAGTATGGCTGCCTAGTGGCTATATTTGGTCTTCCTTGGGGCTAGAAGATGTTATTATCACATGTGGAAGCCCTGACTAAATTTACTCAACAAGTCTTTAATGATAATCAAGCAGGAATAGCCTTATTAAATACTGAAATGTCTTTGATAAAAAAGGCTGTCCTTCAAAATAGGATGGCCTTAGATATTTTAACAGCGTCCCAAGGTTGTATGTGTACAATCATTCAAACTGAATTCTGTGTTGAATGCCTGATGAATCTTCCAATGCGTCATCTCTGCTAAAGCATGTATAAAAGCAGGTGAATGTCTTAAGTGATCCTACACCCAGTCTTGATTTGTTTGGTTGGCCCCCTTCAGGTATTGGTTCCCTTTTTCCATCCGGACTGCAATTATAATTGTAAACAACGTGAGCTTGAGGAGTCATGGAAAAGCATATGTACAATGTTTGTGCAACAACCTGAAATTAATTTAAAAACCTATGAAATGATTTCTCTGTTAATATATACCTCTATGTTTGTCAGACTATTTCCCCTCAACGTGGATAACTGGGCAAATAAATGAGATAAAAGCCTAGCAGCAAGGGACATGATGGACCCAGGGCAGGCAGCAACCACCCTGGTGCTGAGGGACAATATTTTGATCATCAATGCTTTCTATCGAAAGATTATAGATCAAAAAGGAGGAAATGATAAATGAAAAGCAATAGGATATATTGGAGTATATGAGGAAGCCATTTGGTTTAAAACTAATTTGGTCTGACCTTGTTTTTCCAAAAGGGCCTGACATGGCCTGTTGAGCAAGCATTGTACATTTGCTTTAAATATTTACTATGCCTCAAAGACAGGAATGATGTCCTAAAGATAGGGATGTAATCTTCCCCATATCGGCATTTCCTTTAGAATAAGCCTCTCTCCCTAAACTAAGGATTAATTACTGACCTGCTGTGCTCACCTTGTGATCACTCATCTTGTGACCGCTGACCTGCTGACAGCTGATTTGCTGTGCCAGCTAAGCATCTTGTGACAATTGTAAAAGGGACATTCCTATCATATGTGATGTATGCACTTTGTTCCAAGGTGGTATATACCTCTCTGTACATCTCACTTCTTTGGTGTCCTTCCATCCTTGGGGAAGAAAGGTCCCAGGCTAATCTTCAGATCTGGCTCATAATAAACTCATCCCAATTTTGATTTATAGGTTGACTATGGATTATTTGCATCAACAGCCCAATGTAGATCTATACTTAGGGACCCAAGGAGGTTCCACCATCTTGTAGCTGTACTAGCTAAAAGAATCTAACTCTTGACTGTCACAGTAGGGGGAGAAAGTACTGGAACGTCTCAAACATGCAATTAAATGCTTCAGTTTGAAAGTGACTCATGTGATTTATGCTCCCAGCCCGTGATTACAACTAGTCTTATGACCTTGACTAACTGTGCTCAGAAGGAGAGAACTAGGTTTATGTAAGCACCAGAAGTGTTTACTACAGAGTTGTTTTCAATAGAGACACAATGGCAAAGCTTTCATGTCTAGATGACAAAGCATGACAGACTGAGGTAGGGAGCATGTTCTCCGCTTCTGCATATAATGGCTTCTATGCATTGAGGGCCCCAGGGAACCCAGCTTAGCCATGCATTCTGGAGAGTTCTAAACTTCAGATGTCCATGCAACACATCTCCAGGAATTCCCAGGAGTACTTGGGCTAGGCATTGAAATGAAGAGGATGAAGGGCTTATCTTGACTGCTAGAAGGAAGAATCAGAGAGAACTGAGGATTATTATTACTAATGTGAGCACGTTTGCATCACAGGCAAGTAAAACTCAGGCAAACACCTGTTACATTCAGATTATTGCAAGTCCTCTGGGTGCCAATGTTTCCTTTGGTTCACATTTCTCTCATCTTGCCCCAGGAACAAATGTTAAATCAGAGCTACCTTTGAAGTCACCAGGGTGTGTGTGCAATCCTTGAAACTTTTAAGGCGCTAATTTGAAGGGATGCTGGGAATTAGCTGGGATCAGTGTGAAAGCAGGGCTCCTTCATCTTGCTCATTTTCTTTTTTTCAAGAATCCTCTGACATTTTAGCAATTGTGATATTCCTTCCTTTAGGCATTCTTAGAGTTAGACATAAGTTATAAAGTGTATTCTGGCACCAGGCTCCTACCATCAAAATCTCCTGTGGGAAATAGTTATTTGGCTTCTCTCTGGGTATACTGCTGCAAAAGTCTCATTCATCAGTTCTCTCCCTGCCGCTTTGGCAATTAGCTCCGGGGCAGAGAATAAGCTATGCTCACGTGTGAGCCAACTCAGAACATAGACAGTAAAATGGATTCCTCAGTATTGATGACCTCTCTGGAGTCTTCTGCAGCTTAACTCCCCAGAGTCATCCGAATACAGGCCAGCCCCTCTTTCTCTCTCCCTTCCTGCAGACTCTGGGGTTCTTTTTCATTGCTGCCACAGCATATTCTACACTGAGTAGAGGTCTGCTGGGTGAAATGCTGTCTTTCAGATCTCTTCTAGGAAAACACAATAATGTAACTGCCACCTGAAGGATATACAGCAAATCACTTCAGGAAAAGAGACCGGGATAAAGAAAATAGTAAGTATTGGGAAGTTTCAAGAACTGATGTTGTATCAGTCAGTTTTTATTCAGAGAAACAAAACTTTTAGGAGATTATATATATATATATAATACATAAATGTATATATACATACATACAAAATCTCCTACTGTATATATATATATATATATTCATTACATATGTATACTATATGTATTTAAGAGATTTATTACAGAGATTTGACTTGACACAATCATGGGAGCTGGTTAAGCAGTCTCTGTGAGGCTGCTCTTTTTACCTCTGATGCTGAAGCTAGCAGTCTGCAGGGCAAGCACTCAGAAAGGGAGAATGGAGGTAAGTTTGGGGAGACCATGAGCTGGCTGGAACCCACAAGCTTGAACTGGAACCCCATGAGGACAGATGGAAACACATGTCAGTTGTTGCTGCCCCTGACCTTGGTGGGAAAGTATCCCGCAGAAGCCAGGGCCCTTCATCCTGGAGCTCCACACACACCTGGCCCAGAATTCAGAGAGGCTGAAAGAGGATCTAGGGGGGGTGCAGTAGTTGCAGCCAATGAAGTGAGTTAGCTGGTCAGAGACAACGTGTGTGAGCTACAAAATGGCTACTGCTTCCCTTACGCCCTCCGACTGTCCCAAGTTTCTCTCATAACCTACCTTAACCAGAGACATGCAGGAAAGGGAAGTCTGGAAATGTAGTTCAGCTTCGCTAGGTTGACACATTACAATTCCACCACAAATGAATTCCCTGATATGAAACCTCTGGCTTTCTTGATGAAAGGCATCAGAAGCAGCCATACCCTCGGGCTCTCTTTTATTCCCTCTGGAAGACCTCAGAAAACATCCTTGAGCTTCTGGATCACCTGGGCTTTTTCCTTTATAGGACTGTACTCGCAAGCCTGAAAGGATGGTTGGAATTTCGCAATAGGGTCTTCCTGTACCTAGAACTGATGACCCGCTTCTAGTTGACCCTCTGCTGCACATAAGGAAGATCATCTTTAGTTCAGATTAGTTCCACTAACATCTATTGAGCTCAATTATGTACCAGGCACTGTGCCAGGTGCTGCAGGAGACAACGATGAACCAGGCCCTTGAGGAACTTACTGTCTAGTGGGAGAGAGAGAGACGCATAACTAGAAACAGTCATGCAATATGGTCAATACCAAGGTATAGGGATGCAGGGTGTGCTATGGGAGTGCGGAGAAGGGGCTATCCAGGGCTTGAGTTGTGGATCTTAAAGGATGAGTAGGAATTAGCTAAGCAAAGAAGAGGGCAAAGTGCAGAGCAGGCCGAGAGATGTCGTAAGCAAAGGCTCCGAGGTTTGAATCAACAGGTATATGATGGAAATTCTTAGAAATTAAAATATTATAAGAGCATAAAGTGGGTAACAGGGACTAACAGAAGGTAAAGCCAGGTCATAGGAAGTGCATCGTCTATACAAAGAAACTTTAACTTTATTCTTTGGAGACACTAAAGGTTATACCTGTATCAGTTAGTGATATGTTCAATAGAAAATCCTGCAAAATAGTGTCAAGAGAAAAGGATTTTTATTGGTTTTCTGCTACAAAAGCCTGGAGGTGGGAAACCTGGGTTTGGTACGGCAACAAAACCATGTGATCCATGATTTGGGCTCTTTCTATTTCCCGGTTCCGAAATCCTTAGTGTCATCCCATTGTCCCAGGGTGGCTATTACTACGTCTTTAAGGTCCATATCCATATTCATATTCATATCCCTACGGCTTCTGGCTATACCTCATTGGCCAGAACTTTGTCACATGGCCTCACCGAGCAGCTGGGGGGCTTGCACATGGGATATCTCTGACTCCTAATGCCTATCCACACTCTTTTCCTCTTGCTGCACCGTGTCCTTTACTTTGAAGTAGAAACCTTATGTGACTGCTCTGTGAGTTCATTGAGTCCTTTCAAGTATCTGAAATTGGGGAATATTTGCAAAATCCGAAGTCCTTACCATCGTACAGAAGGCCTGCCTGATCTGGCCACCTGCTACCTCTCTGACTCCGTCTCCTTCTACTGCATCTCCCTTTCTCATTCTGCTCCAGCCATCTAAGCCACCCTTATTGCACTGAAACATACCCAGCATGTTCCAGACTCATGACTCAGCATTTCCTGTTTCCTCTGTCTAGAACTCTCTCCCTTAGATATGTACAGGGCTCCATTCCACCATTCTGGAGAGTCAAAAAGACTTTTCCAGACTGTACCTTCTAATATGTAAACTTGCCTCTGTTTCTTTTTATTTCTTTGCCTTTTTTCTCCTGTCTACCTAGACTAGAATATAAGTTGCGTAAGAGAAGAGATTTTACTTATACCTAGAGCAGTGCCTGGCACATAATAGATGCATAATAAATGATTGCAAAGGGATAGCCAAATAAATAAAGAGGAAGGTGCAGATTCAGCTGAAGCAGGAGGAGCAAACAGCTCTTTTGTTACCTAGGAAAGACTTCAAGAGAATAGCAGGATATCAGGAGCTACCAGAGTTGGCTAAAACTGAAATGTGGCCAGCCAGGAAGGAGATGGTTCAAAAGTAGGAGGTATTGAACGTACCCGCACGAGAAAGCTCAGATCAGTGAACAAAGCTTTATGTTGAACATAAGCTGAGAGGTTGAATTGACTCCTGATTGAGGTTTCTTGGGTTTACCAACCATCTTGGTGTAGTTTTAGCTTGTCTGAAATGTTGCTAATGGTGTATTTGTGTTTGTGTGCCGTTGGCTGTTCTCAGATTGAACATTAGATTTAATTATGAACTTAGTCTCGCCTTTAAAATAACCCCCATCCATGTAGCTTGAAAATTGATTTTGTAATAGAAGTCTGTGCTGAAAATGTGGATGGAGAAACTTAGATCAAAACAGATCACTGTGTTTCCTGTTATTCACAAAGGGACCCTTTCTCATCTTGTGCTAGGAGGGGAATGTGTGTGTATTTAAGTTCTTGGTGAGAAAAAACAGAGAAGAGGAATGTATTGAGAAAGAAAGGAGTAAAATATATAAAAGCATATAAAATAAGCACAACTTTAGGGAAAGTTCCAACTTTACAGAAAGGAGATTTTTTTTCCACTTTAAAATATCAGATACATTTCGACAAGGCAGAATCCATGCACAATTGTAAAATGGTTTATCTCCAGGTTCCCAGAGCTCTTAAGGTGAACTGATAAGGTCAGACAGGGAAGCAAAGAAGTTAATGTAATAATTTTCACCAAATATTAAGCATCTCTTGGGATGTTTTGTTCTGTTTGGCTTGGGAAGAAATATTTTTGTTTTGCTTCTTTGCTCGTTCATTTACACTGATTTGTCTTTGAATCAATAATATACGCACATGATAGAAAATTCAAAATGTACAAAATAGTAGAATGAAAAAGCCGACTCCTTCTTAACACAGTCCCCCCATACACACACACACACACACACACCCCCACACACACCGCCCCACACACAGTTTCCCTCCATGGAGACAACTCTCATTACCCAATATGCACGTGTTGCTGAATCTTGTTTTTTTCACTTGATAATTTCTTTTGGAGATAATTCCATACCAGAACATATAGTCTTTCCTTTAAGGATTGCATAGTGGGATTATGAATTTTCATAGGAAGGTTTTTCTTTCCTCACCTCAGCAAGAGATGAATGCTTAGCCTAATGAAGATGGAACCACCAGTAGGAGGAATTAAGACCTCACAGGGAGAGATTTTTAAGTGAATGAACTTCTTCAGAGCTTTCCAAATGCCTTCTAGAAATAGGCTTGTCAGATAAAATACAGGACACCCAGTTAAATTTGAATTTCAGATAAACAAAAAATATTTTTTAGTATAAGTATGTACCATTTGGGAAATACAAAAAATTATTCATTGTTTATCTGACATTCCATGGGATATACTTATACTAGGCAATAATTCATTTTTTATCAGAAACTCAAATTTATGTTTCTCTGAAATTCAGCTTTAACTGGGCGTCATATATTTTAATTTGCTAAGTCTAGCAACCCTATCTAGAAACACTCAACTATCCATTTGTGAATAGAGCTGATCTTAACTTCAAACTCCACAATGATGAGTTGGTGTCTGTTAGAGCAGAAAAATATTGCTTCTTAAATATCATGGTTATAAAAACAACCTCAAACTTCAGGCTTCAATATTTTTATTAATTGCTTTTCGTAATCCACAAGAAAAGCAATGCCTTCCTCAAGTGTTTTAGATAACTCGTTGAACTAAGACTGTTTAGCATATTGTCTTCAGCATTAAAACACTATAATTTATTTAAGATGTATCTCAAAGATTATAGTCATACACTTGAAACTTGAGATGAATTAAATTTCAGGGGAATTTTACTTGTATTGCTCACATGACATTTTTTCAAAAGGAAGTATTTCTGTCAAAAAAAATTAAGTCAGATTGTAATTAAGCCAAGTTAAATCTTTTATTGGAAAATGAAATATTGACCTTGCAAAATTCATATTTTGTTTTCTTATGATGCCCTTTAGGGAACTAAAAATCAGCACAGTGTGATTCAGCATGGACCCCATTTAGTTGTTTTCCCCAGACTCAGATAGATGCACACTGTGCTCGGGCTGCTCACTTGAGTGTTGCCCACGTCATCCCTGACACTAGTCTGCTGTTCCTTCTCATCTAAATCCAATAACACCCCAGTGATTGCAGCCAACTCGGAAGCAGTGACTGTGCTGCAGCCCAGAAATGCCTTCTGGAACGAATTTGGAGCTTACGGGTGTATGCTTGCCTTTGGTTTGTGTGTCTACTGATGGGAATTTATTTCTCCTCATCTTAATATAAACAAGATCCCAAGGATCTTGAAAGCTACTGTCTAACTTTGGAAGGTACCACCTTTTGAAGAAAAGTAACCTTTAAAAAATTTTATTTACTGTTTTAAACAGAAGGTGTGTGCACCACTCAGCCAATCCCAGCCTACAGAGAGAGGAACGTGCTTGTTCCCTCCATATCCATGTTTCCTTTCAGCATTAAAATTTGAGGAATGAGTTAATGATATGCATGCTTAAGTACTGGGGGGCGGAATGTAGTGGTGTCTGCAGTTTCTTCTGAAATGGATCAAAGAAAAAAATAAGATGGATCCATGGATGGATAGATATGTACTAAAGCAAATAGAACACAATATTAATGGTAGAATCTAGGCAGTGAATATATAGTTGTTCACTGTAATATTCTTTCAACTTTTTTGTATGTTTGAGATTTTTCATAATAAAATGTTGAGGAAAACAATTCCAAGAGTGTACACTAAAGCACTAGAGAGACAGGTACACTTGGAGGTATAGTTATACTGTTGATGTAGAAAAATCATTTTCCCTCTACCCTTCTAGGTTTTTGGCTGAGACCCCCAGATTAACAGGAGAAAAATAAACAGAAGTTTAATAACATGTATCCCTCCTGTATGCATCGGAGATGCCCAGGAAAATTGAGCAACTCCCTGAAATGGCCCAATGACCATTGGGCCACCAATGACCACCTTAAATGCCATCTCCAGCTAAAGACAGAAGATATTGGGTGGGGGTAGGATGGAGTCAATTATGAGAGGTGACCACAAGAAGCACAGTAAACGAGGGAAGTTTGTCATGCAGAATTAAGTCCATGCCATCTCCATTGATAAGAGTTTCTAGAGATTTATTATTTTTTAATTTTCCTTCTTTTCCCCAAAGCCCCCCAGTACATAGATGTATATCTTAGTTGTGGCATGTGGGATGCCACCTCAGCAAGGCCTGATGAGTGGTGCCATGTCCGCGCCCAGGATCCCAACCGGTGAAGCCCTGGACCCTGAAGCAGAGCGCGTGAACTTAACCACTCAGCCACGGAGCCGACCCCTTTCTAGAGACTTAACATCATCCTTCTCTTCCTGGTACAGAGAAGGAGACACCTATACAAATGGAGATTCTCCTTATAAATGTAAATGTCTCTTACAAAGGGGTAAATTTTACTTGTTTTTCAGAGCTTCTCCTGTGTCTGCTGTTTCTTAAAAATAATTAGCCTAAAATAAACGGCAAATTCTGCTCCCCTTCAATACAGAGGCATTTGGGCCAACTGCTTCACCTCTCTGTGCCTTGATTTCTTCGTCTGTAAAAGCCTGCTGTATAGGGTCATGGATTCCATGAGATAATCTCCATAAAATACTTAGCACAATGCCTAGTTCATGATGTTCAGTAAATGTTAGCTGCTATTATTATTACTATTGAAAGGCTAATGTACAAGATGCATCATGGTGTAACTGCAGGCCCTCCAGGACCAGTTCAACCAACCCAATCTTATCAATAAACTAATTAAGAAATTGTCTTTCAGAAAATTTACAAAGTCGCGTAGACACAGCATGTGCAGAAGAAGAAATCTTGACCTGAAATGACCAGGGAACCAAAGATTCTCCTCCCCACGGAACCAGAGGGCTGGGACACAGCTGGAAGTTAAAAGTTGGACTCTTATCAGAATTGAGGGGTCTGTCATTCAGGAAGATCCGATGATAAAATTCCTTCCCCACCTCATCATAAATATTTAGAACCCTGTCATAAATGTTTAAAACCTTACCATAAATGCTCGAAGGCCACCAATCAAAACCTGTCCCGCCTGTGTTTCCGTGTGCCAGACTGTTCTCCTTAACCTCTTAAGTTTTGCCCCAAATTCTGAATCAGGGAGACAAATCTGAGGGCACATGCCCCCTGTCTCCCTGCAGACTGATGTCACAGAGTAAAGCTGATTTGTCTCTCCGAAGCTGATGCCATAATTAATTGGCTTGTTTATACACATCCAGTAGGAGAACCCTGTTTTTGTGTGCGATCAGTGGCCCCAAAGAAGATGAAAATGTATCAGGGAAGCCTTTCCAAATAAGGTGCCTTGACCTTGTTCTCAAAGGATGTGATGGAAATACATCAATAGAGTGAGGTTCAGCACAAGCAGTAAATGAGGAAAAAAAGGAAATGAAAATAAGAGAATGAAAGGACAGAACACAGAAGCAAGGTGTGTGTGGAGTCATGGAGGAGGCTAGCCTGGCTGTGTTTTGGAGAGTAGGACTAGATTCTATTAGTTCATTTGGAACTAAAATAGTTCTGTCATATTCCTTGGAAACTTAGACTCAAAGGCTCAAACTAGGTAAGGAAAAAAAGCCCCAAATGTAACTGGAAACCACCCTGGTTTTTGAAACCAAGATGCGGGACAAATGAGTTCCTCCTTTGTCACTAGTCCAAGGATAAGAAGAAGGAAAATAAAAGAGTAAATGTAAGAATAAACTTATGCTGGGAGGAAATCAGTGTCATAATTTTATAACCAGTTTGAATACCCAGATTTTTCCACATTCTTAAAAGCTTCTCTTAAAAAATTGTTAGTTTCATTTCTCTGCACCCTGTTCACCAGTGTCCTTCTCTCTCTCTTTTTTTTCCACTTTGACTTCTAACAGGTACTAGTGTAGGGGAGGAAGACACTTCCTCTACCCTCCAGGGCCTTCTGGCTGGTCTAAGAATTAAATTGACATGAGACAGAATAACAGGAGAAAATCAAACAAGCTTTATAACATGTGTACGTGGGAGAAATCCAGGAAATCTGAGTATCTCAGCCAGAATGGCTGAAGCTGCCATGTTAAATATCATCTTCAGGGGCTGCCTGGGTGGCGCAGTGGTTAAGTGCACATGTTCTGCTTCAGTGGCCTGGGGTTCGCCAGTTTGGATCCCGGATGCAGACATGGCACCACTTGGCACGCCATGCTGTGGTAGGTGTCCCACATATAAAGTAGAGGAAGATGGGCACGGATGTTAGCTCAGGGCCGGTCTTCCTCTGCAAAAAGAGGAGGATTGGCAGCAGTTAGCTCAGGGCTACTCTTCCTCAAAAAAAAAAAAATATCATCTTCAGCTAAAGACAAAGGAGGATGTTGGGGGTAGTGGTTTGGGACTTCAAAGTGGAGGAAGGCAATTCACATGAAAATGGAAAAAGAAATGTTTAGTAGACAGAACTTTGATAAGAATGGGCTTAGCAAGGACCCTCACAGTCTGTCGATACCCAGAGTTAACTACAGTGATGGCCTGTCCCAGAGACAGCCCTTCTATCTTAAATTCTTTTAGGCAGTGTGGGGACCTGAAATTGGCCACCTCAAGATATGTCTCTTTGGCATCAGGATTATTTGAGGCTGATGGCTTTTGATAAACTGGGACAGGGAAGGAGGCTCTGAGGAATGGAACTTGCCCTTTGTTAGGAGACGTTTACATTTGTAAGGTAAATCTCTATCTGTAAAAGGTGCCTCCCTCGCTGTACCAGGAAGAAGAAAGGAGATGACCCTCTCTCTAAAAACTCTTAATCAATACCAAAGGCAAGGACTTAAAATCTGCATTTTATTGTGCTAGTCTGGTAACCTCCTGTAACTGACTTCCCTCCCCCTCCCAACGTTGGCATTTCTTAAGGATTAAGCATCTTTCCTTAGGCTAGGAACTGATTGCTGCGCTCACCTGTGACCGCCCAGCTCCAGACAATCAACTAGCCTCCTGCTACGCCCACCGAGATAGCCGACCACTACCTGCTGTGTCCATCAAGCCCTGTGCTGACGGGGCAATCTTGTGACTATTGTGGGAGGGACATTTCAATCACATGTGAAACACCCCGTTTGGGGGTATATAACCACTATGTGCACCCCGCTTCTTCGGTGCCCTTTCTTCCTTCGGGAAGAAAGGCCCCGGGCCATGGTTCCTCATAAAGCTTTGTTTAATTTTCTCTTGCTATTCTGTCTCATGTGAATTTAATTCGTTCTCCAGCCAGACGAACCCCCATTTGGGGAGAGGAAATGTCCTCCTCCCCTACAGCAGTTAGGGGGAAGCTCAAAGTTTCTTTCAGAGTCTTTTGTCTTTAACAAAAGAGACACATTTTGGGGTGGCCAATTCTGATCCCCCACCCTAGGTACTAAAACAAGGTTTCCTTTTTTATCTAAGGCAGAATACTCTTTCCTTCTGCGGAGAGGAGCTATTTTTTTAAAAAAATCTCTGTGATGTCTTCAAATTATTGGAGATGGAAAAGGCTGATAAGATGCCCTTGAGTGCCCGATATATGGGCAGAGCAGCCTAGCAATGCCTTGAAGCCCTGTCCTCCCTACTCCCCAGAAGAGCTCCAGGCTGAGAGTGGCAGGAGATGGCAATGATGGTACTTGTGCACCAACCCTTGGTTGCCCAAGCGAGACTCCACTCACCGTTTAAACTGCAGTAAACAATTTGGAAGTTTATTTTCCATTTGAGGCTAATCCTCTAGAATCCAATATCGTAATAGATATTGAAAATAAGATGCCTTTGTTATTAAAAAATACACAAGTTGAGTTTCTTGAAACCTTGTGCCGCTCAGCATACCTGACTAGATTTCTGTATTTGCTGGCCTGTCATTACAATGGGAGATTCATCAACATTTCCTCTGTGGCGCTCTAGCAAGGTGTTTATTTACTTTATGAACATGGAGAGCTTGACTCTCCTGGGTCTTTGAATACGCAGTTTTATAATGAAGTGCAAAGTTTTATCTTTTTTCTTTTTTTCTTTGAAGATTGGTAAACATAGCCTTGGGTTTCTTATACAATAGGCCTAAGCAAAAAAATTAAAAAGTATAAAGAAAGAAATACTTTCTTCTAGCGTATTGAGAGGGCCATTTTGTGTATACGTACATATTATTTTTGGCCTGGGTTAACAGTAAGATCTGAATGCCATCAGAGAAGGAACAAAGGCTATCATGGTTCCAGAGAATTGAAAAAGAGCTTGGTGCTATAGGCGAAATCCTTTCCAGCAATTGTATCTTTGAAAAAGTCTACATTGCATTATTAAATAGAGGATAAATGGCAGTAATTTGCTATGTTTTCACATGAAACATTCCTTAACATATTTAGACTGAATGACTCAGAGGGATTTGACTTCCTAAGGGACAGTCTTATGTTCTGAAGGGGAGAAAAATTGTGCCACTGCAAAATATGCCTCTTTGGCACAAAGATTATCTTGAGCTGCTTATTTTTAACAAACTGCAGACACAGGAGAAGCTCTAAAAACTGAGTAGAAGTTAGCCTTTCATAAGAGACATTTACATTTGTAAGGGAAATTCTCATTTGTAAGAGAGTTTCCCTTTCTGCACCAGGAAGAGGAGGATGACTCTAAATCTCTAGAAACTCTTATCAATGGAGAAGGCACAGACCTAAATCTTCATAATAGCCTTACCTTTGTTTACTGTCTTTCTCCTGATCACCTCTCATAACTGGCCCCCCCAACTCTTCTTTTGTCTTTGGCTAGAGATGGTATTTAAGGTGGTGACCTGGGCCATTTTGGGGAGTTCCTCAGTTTTCCTGGGTCTCTCCCATATATACAAGAGGTGTACATGTTATTAAACTTCTGTTTGTTTTTCTCCTGTTAATCTGTCTTTTATTACAGGGAGCTCTCAGCCAAGAACCTAGAAGGATAGAGGGAAAATTAGTTTTCCTCTCCTATAGTTCTTATATAGGAGAAATCTCATTTTCCTACTTCTAGCA
Source organism: Equus asinus (assembly GCF_041296235.1). NCBI lineage: Eukaryota > Metazoa > Chordata > Mammalia > Perissodactyla > Equidae > Equus > Equus asinus. Next base: position 12,428,437 of record NC_091820.1, on the reverse strand, counting down.
AATTCTCTTGGGACAAAGTAGAAAGTGTCAAAGTGAAGTGAAGCAGATAGAGCCTGAAAACAGTACTCTCAAGTCCCAGTACCTAAAAAGTGACCATAGAGGAGTGTTCATCTTATATAAGGTCTAGGATAGGATTGAGACCCCCAGTTGTATAGGAAATCTATGTGAATCCCCACAACTTCTAGCAGGAGAGAGCAAGCAAGTCCTTCCTCTGATGTCCTGCTCTATTCCAAAATAATAATGGTTGGGTGGTACAGAGCTAGAGACCTTTGGAGCCAGGCCGCACAACATCCCCATTCCCTCTCTCAAGGAGGGGAAAATCCTCCTTCTACCTTCTTGTGTTCTTATGGCTGGGCTACTAATAAAATTGATACTAGACCAAATAAACAGGAGAAAAACCCAATTTAACTAGGTACACAAGGGAGAATCATGAAAATGATGCTCAGAGAGTGAACGAAGCAGGCAGTATATGACGCAGGCTCAGCGAGCTGAGGAGTTGAAAGAAAGATTTCTTGGACTCTCAAAGTCTGGCAGTAGTGCTTTTTTATCCAGAGAATAGCATGGAGTAGCATGGGCACAGGACCCATGTGCAGTAAAGAGCTGCAATGGGTTGAGGGTAGGACTAAACTTATTAGGCATAGGTATGTGAGTTATTTCTTTACAAGACAAAGGAAAGATCATGAAAAAGATTGCTAAAATGGTATCAGTGCAGGTGGGGTCTGGTTATCGGGTGGTCCTATAACTTTGCGTAGGAATCCAGTTGGATCAGGTCAGGACGTCCTGTGCTTCCTGGAGGATGATATAGATCGGTATGTAGGCCAGGACGCCTTGGGCTTCTCTCCCTGGGGCAGCCTTGATCCTCATCAGTATATACATGTCTTTGTACATAAACAAACAATAAATTTGTGAGGAATAGACAAGACAGAGAAACTTGGGTTTGGGGTACATAATTACTGAGGAATTTAAACAGAGTTCCGCTTTGAGGTAGTAAATTAATGGTTTGTTTATGTAGCCTTCTTGGCCCTGAATCTCCAGTTCTGGTGATAAGAATGCAGGAAGAGCGCCTTTCACAGGGGAGATTGATCTCCTGCTTTCATAGCGACAAGGGGAGGTGGTCAGAGTTCTCTTCTTGCACTGGCTGCTTCTCAAGTGACTTTAATTAGAAATAATCCATATGCCATGGTGGAATATTTTGAGTCAGCCTATCCTGGGCCCCAACACCCCAAATTCAAGTTTCCTCCCAAACATTACATATTTGTTTTGGAGGTGACAGTCTAGGGAATACAACTTCTAATCCTCCCTGTATGGATAATGAGAGTGTATAAATGTGTTGGATTCTGTGTGAAGAACTTGCTCAAGCTCTTTCTGCATAATCATGAAGCAAGACTAATCCTGCTTAGCCTCTAGTCAATGTCATGAAGTCCATGACTAAATTGTCAGGCCACGGGAAGAACTACCTGGATCTGGGGTCATGTTTCAAGGCTGGATTGGAAACAATGAGATCAAGATTCAGTGTAAAGAAAAGGAACTGATGTTATGAACATAGAAGATAACAGGAATAGATGGAAAGCATCAAGGATTGTGGCTCATGGATTTATGTGAAGAAAGTTATAGGGAAACTTACCTGCTAGGAGGAAAGTGTTGGAGTCAGGTATTGCCTTAATCATCGGAACTGGGGCTAATTATGTTGTCCCCTTTGGAGAATAGACCCTCATAACACCTCTATAGTAATCATGATGACAGTGATGATGATACCAACGTCTGTGGCAGCTTCTTACACTTAGCTGGAAAATAGTAAGCACTTCATAAATGGAATCAGTAAGCCAATTAGTGTTATCAATTATATGAGTAGTTCTAAAAGTATTTTATGTAGCAATCAAGAGAATACAGAGCAACTAGGATTCTTATCTGGAACAGATTGTTCCAAGACAATGACTGGTGGGACATTGGTGGTATGCCCACTGTTAAGCCCAGAGCATAAAACACTCTATTTAGTTCCAAATCTACTGAGAACTTTGTAAAGTTTAGCTGTAGTTATTGGGCTTGGAACACTGCAAAAGTAGGCATTTAGCATACAGGTTGGTTATCACACATCGCTTATATGTCACTTTAGATCCTTTCTGCCTCACCGTCTCCAGTGCTTCTGGCTCTTTGTTCCTTCCCAACCACTGCTGCATTGACCAACTTCTCATGGGCAAGACCTAACAAAGCCTCACTTTATGCCCACTGTACTCTTGACTCCTACGTGGGCTTCCTTATTGATATGGAAGTGGGAAATACTATGAGACATGGAACCACCGTGGTATGGTGTCCACATATGGTGCAACATATGTGCACATATGTGTGTCTGGGGAAGTTAACCCTTCATGGGTCAAATTTGACCAATGGAAAACAGAAGCAGGTGAATGAATTCTTCTCCCTTCCTCTCCCCATATAGCATCTCTGAAGATCGCCCTGAGAGATGGAGCATTCATTAGTGCTTGATATAGAGGGGTGGCCTGCGTGGTAAAGCACCCTCACATCGGTTCTTACTCATCTCTGGCCTCTGTTACTCCCTGTCACCTCACTCCTGCTTCTCTTGGATTAAGATCTCTAATAAATAACAGCACATAAGCCTTTTCTGTAGGCTCTGCTTTATGTGCAACCCAGGCCAAGACACTTGGCAGGGACCCCCAATGACCTGAACTTTGGGGCTCCTCATTTGGGCTTTCCAAAGCATTACATGTCGTTACTGGCCTGGCTTGCTTTGCCCATTTTGGAGTTAACTGAGGTTATATATTGAAAGCGAAGAGAGCTAGCTTAGGCATAATACAATCACCAAAAGACAAACTTAGGGGAGGAAAACTTTCCCTTTCTTCTCTTCTAGGTTCTTTGGCAGATCTAATAATGAAATTGACACAAGACAGATTAATAGGAGAAAACAAATTTGATTTAATTTCATATGTTTGGGGGCCCAAATATATAAGACTCAGAGAAGTGACCAAAGCAGGCAGCTTTTAGACAAATAAACAATAGATTTGTGAAGAATTGACAAGACAAAGAAGTTTGAGCTTGGGGTAGGAAATTAGTAAAGCAGTAACAAGATTTGCTTCTGCAGACTTCTTAGCCCTGAATTCCCTAACTCTGGTGATAAGGATGTCTCCCTACCTCCTGGTACAGAGAAGGTACCTTTCACACGGGAAATTTATTTCTCGCTTTCAGCGGGACAGAGGAGGGTCAGAGTGCCTTTCTTGTACCAGCTGTCTCTTGACTTTAATTCAAAATAATCAATATGCCAAAATGGCATACTTTGGGGCGGCCTTCCCTGAACCCCATCAACGTTTTTCAGTAAACTCCATAGCTGAGCTGGAAAAAATGAACTAATTCTGGTTTGTACATAAGCATAAAGTCCCTAATTTGCATACACACAAGTATGGAATTACAAACATATATACATGGCTCTGAATTCAAAGGGGAACATGCAGCAGGATGTTAGAATATAGTCACTGCAAGCAGTCAAAGGATAATAAGATGATATGAAGAACCAGGGACCAGAAAGACAGGTAAGTAAAAATGCATTCATATTCATTTTAAAGAGGCTACTTGGGTGAATGGGGATAATATATTGAAAGAAGCTTAATTAACTAAGGCTTTGAAGTAGCAGAGATATTTAATGAATGTTTGGCACACTCAGAATTGATTGAGGAAGTCTTCTCTCATGAAAATTTCTTGGGAAATCATAGTGTATCCTTAACAAATAAATGAAATACAAATGAGAAGAATCATGTAATGATTGAGATTCTCAGCACAACTTATTGAGTAACGCCCATGTGGGGGCTCCAGGAGAGATGTCACCTCTCTCTGACAACAAATATATCTTGTCATTGATATACTGAGTGAAGCGAACATTGAGTTCACTTCCAAGAACTCCGGAAATGGGATTCTTGTCCTCAGACTACTTCAACCTTAGTGGAAGAAGAGGCGAGATGGGGAAATAGCCAACCAAAAAAATGCGGCAATGATTATATTTAAATTGAAATCATTTACATTAATTACAAAGGTGGGTTAGGGTGTTGGTAAGTTCCTGTATACTACTAAGTTTGAGTGAAATTAGCGAGAATTTTCCTGGAAAACAATTACATGTGATCCACTTTTGAATTTTATATCTTATAAGATTGGTAAATAAAAACAAGACTTTGTGTTTTCTTAATAACCAGAGGCAAAATACCAGAACTACATACTAAATAAAGATCCTTTCACAAGGACCAAATGCTCGTCGTTGTTTACAAGTTTCTCCCAGTTTGAAACAGTGGTCCTGAATCACATTCCGGATGAAATGTGAATGCTGGGCATGGCATGTAATGCCCTGGATGATGGGGGCTCTGCCTGTTCTTCCTCATTTCCTTCTTATACTGAAGGTTCTACCCACCTTGAACATTTAGCATTCCCCAATGGCGCCATCTTCTCTCACTAGTCTTGCTTTGACATGAGTTGTTCCTCCTGCCTGGAATCTTTTGTACCCCTTCTCTCTGTGGACTCTTTCTTCTTTCAAGACTCATCTCACCCTGTAGATTTTGATGATTTGGGTTTTGAATTTTCTACTAACTGTTTATTTTTCTTTTGATCCATTTTTTAAATGAATTATTTTTAATTTCCATGGGGTTGGGTGTTTTTGATCTGTTTGAACTTACACTATTGCTTTCCAGTTGTCAAACTTGTATTCAAATAAAGATGACATTCTTGTGATTAGTCTTATTTCTTTTTAATTTTGAAACTGACTACATAATGGGAATACTTTAAAAAGCATTATTGTAACTTATGCATTTACTAAAGTTATAATTTATAGCGATATTCTCAGGCCAAAAAAGCTTAGAGTCATTCTTGACTCCTTTTTTTCTCCTGTACTCTGCATGTCTGATACCCCTGGAATCCTATGGGCTTAACTTTCAAAATATATCCAGAATCCAAGTATCCTTCTGTTCCTCTACCTGAGTCTAAGCCTACATCAGGCCTTACCTGAATCCTTGTGGTAGCATCCTAACTGGGCTTTCTGCTTTTGGTTTTGCCCCCTGCATAGAGTCAGTCTTTTCTTCCTTCAGTGTCTGTGAATTAGTTGGATGGTAAGTCATCCCTGGACTCCACGCCTTCACTAGTCTCCCATCTCACTCACCATCAATGCCCAAGCCCTTAAAACTCCTCCCAGGCCATAAGCAATCTTCCTGCTGCCCAGCCCCCACCTCCCTTCAGTGGCATCAGCTGGCACTCAGTCAGCTCTGTGGTTCCTGGAGCACAGAAGGTGAGTTCCTGCCTAATTCTCCTGGTCTGGGATGATTTCCCTGATATCCATAAAAATAGCTTCTCAACTTCCTTCAGGTGTTCGCTCAAACGCTACCTTCTCACTGAAGACTTTTCTGACCATTCTTTTTAAAATTTCTAGTTGCGGAACTTATATTCAAATAAAGTTTATTTTATTATTTTATTTTATTTACTTTTTCTTCTTCTTCTCCCCCAAACCCCCCAGTACATAGTTGTATATTCTGGTTGCAGGTCCTTCTGGCTGTGCCATGTGGGACGCCGCCTCAGCATGGCCTGACGAGCAGTGCTAGGTCTGCGCCCAGGATCCAAAGGGGCAAAACCCCGGGCCACCAAAGTGGAGCGCACAAACTTAACCACTAGGCCACCGGCTGGCCCCAAAGGTTTTTATTGAAGTTTTCACACTGAGTCCCCCAGACACACATGTACCTGTTTCTCGCCCCTTTTCTATCTTATTTTTCTCCATTTTGCTTATCACTACCTTACATGCAAAATACGGTGCTTATTTATTTGCTCATTGCTGGTTGTCCCGCTTTGGAACATATGCCTCGTCAGGGAGGGGGATTTGGTCTCTTTTGTTTACTGCTGTATCTCTGGCGATGAGAACAGTGCCTAATGTGTCATAGGGACTCAAAAATATTTGTTGAATAATGAAGCAAAAAATAAACGTATGAAAGTTTAAATGAATTCGATGACATAGTCTCATAATACAAAGTTAAGTCAAAAATTGAGATTTAAAATTTTATTTCTAAAAAACTTTACTTCAAAATGTCTAGTATAAGCCCAATTTTGTTTATTGCATATACATAGAACAAAGCTAGAAGGAATAAAGTTAATAGTCATTTCTCAGAATGGGGCAGTCTTTTGTATATTTTCGTAATTTTCTACAACCAGCATTGTAACTTTATAGTTAAGAAAAGAACATCAAATTTTATTTTTTAAAAATAAAATGATGATTGTTAAAAATAATTCCAAAACAATTTCTTCTTATCTTTGTAGGGAAGCAAAATTTGCCACCCCAAAATGTGTCTCTTTGGCGTCGGGAAGTTTCTCTTTTACCTCCCCTTTAACGGCTAAAACAATTTAGAGAAAGAGCCTCTGATCCAGGAAGAGCTTTCGCCAGAGACGTCTACAAAGAATATGAGCTGGGTGTGTAGACAGGGAGGAATTTAGCAAGGCCTGTTGATCAAGGTTCTCTCTGTGTTCCGTGGTTTCTGAATGGTCCAGCAAACATTTGTTTACCAAACATTTATTCTTTTCATTCTTCCTGTGAATTGCCTTCCTTCTCTTTGAAATCCCAGACCCCTGCTCCCTTCTTCTTAGCTCAGGATGGCATATAAACCTCAATTGCCTGACTGTCTGGGAACCTCATATCTTCGGGGCTCCCATTTGTATGTAATGAAATTTAATTTTCTCCTGTTAATCTGTCTCATGTCAATTTAATTCATAGGCCAGCCGGAAGAATTTAGAAGGGTAGAGAAGAAATTTCTTCCTCCCTAACATCTTCTTGATACCAAATGATGGACTGGGCTGTCTTAATAGCTCTGTGTCTCCCCTACTCCTCTCTCCTTCCCTCTATCCTGTAATTTGGCCAAAAAACTCCAATCATTAGTCATTTTGACACTACAGAGTCCATGAAGTAAGGGAGTCATTTGTCAAGTTTTGAAAGAATTGGAAATCTCATTGAAAAAAGTTTGATTTTTTGAAGTTCATTTTCATTCTCACTGTATTTTATGAATTTTAGTTTCTTAGACTTTAAAATAGTATTAGAAGCCTGGTTGGCTCATTCTTTAGAAATTTAGTGCAAATTTGGAGGTTGGTTCTTAGAATTACATGATTTTGTAGGAGAGGAAAAATAATTTTCTCTCTACCATTCTGGGTTCTTGGCTGAGACCTCCCCTAACCCTGACCCCCTAATAAAAAGACATTGAGCGGAGAAAAGCAAACAGAAGTTCAATAATATTTATTCCTCCTGTATACGTGGGAGAGACCCAGGAAAACTGAGTAATTCCCTAAAATGGCCCAAGCCAACACCTTAAAGACCATCTCCAGCTAAAGACAAAAGACAAAACAAGACATTGGGTGTGGGCAGTTATGGGAGTGACCAGACAAAACACGGTAAACAAGGGTAAGGTTGTTATGCAGATTTAAGTCCTGCCTCTTCCATTGATAAGAGTTTCTAGAGATTTGGTCATCTTCCTCTTCCTGGTGCAAAGAGGGAAACATCCTTACAAATGGAGAGTCCCCTTATAAATGTAAATGTCTCTTACAAAAGGGTAACTTCTACTGTTTTCAGAGCTTCTCCTCTGTCTGCTCTTTCTTAAAAAATAATCAGCCTGAGGGCCGGCCCAGTGGCCCAGTGATTAAGTTTGCATGTTCCATTTCAGCGGCCTGGGGTTCGCCAGTTTAGATCCCAAGTATGGACCTATGCACCATTTATCAAGCCATGCTGTGGCAGGCGTCCCACATATAAAGTAGAGGAAGATGGGCATGGATGTTAGCTCAGGGCCAGTCTTCCTCAGCAAAAAAAGAGGAGGATTGGCAGCAGATGTTAGCTCAGAGCTAATCTTCCTCAAAAAAGAAAAGAAAAAAAGAAAAATAATCAGCCTGAAATAATCCTTATGCTAAAGAGGCATATTTTGGGGTGGCAAATTCTACTCCCCTTTAATTTCAACAAGTATTTTCTTCAGCATTTGTATTCTCCTAATGTGGACTAAATGTACACATGTCAAGATATGTGGATATGTTAGGTGCTAAACATGGGATATAAATTTCTCCTCTCTCCACTTGATTCTTTTCCTAGAATCATAGAAAACAAAAAACCCAGTAAGCTAGCATTTGGCCTTTTTATACAGAAAATCTCATAAATCATTTTGATTGGCAGGTTTTTGTTTTGTTTTGTTTTGTTTTGTTTTTGTGTGTGCTGTTGTTGATGTAGTATTGGCTGTTGGTTATGAAAGCATTTAATTTTAGATCATTGGTTCTCAACTGTGGGTTATTTAACCCCCAAGGGACATTTGGCAACGTCTGGAGATATTTTTGATTGTCACAACTAGGGGGCAGGATTGCTACTGGCATTTAGTGGGTAGATGCCAGGGACGCTGTTAAACATCCTACAGCACACAGGACAGCCTCCACTACAAAGAATCATCCAGCCCAAAATTTCAGTAGTGCTGAGGTTGAGAAACCCTATAATCTAGATAGAGGATGAGTTACAGCAAGCATTGAATTGGCCACTCAAAGAACACCAACAGGAGAGGTCCTGTTCTTAAGCCATTTTTGGAGCCAGCCATCTCATCCTTGCTCTAGCTTGTTTACTTTTTTGTGTAATGGTAGAAGTTTTTAATCACATCCCAGCTGGGCTTTGTAGCTTTGGTACAAAGAGGAAACTCTCAGCTCTAACCCCCAGGCTCAGTTCCACCCAGCAAGAGGAGCTGAATAAATACTTTGTTACCCGAAGAGTTCAGCTTGGCTGGTGGAGTTACTCATCACATTGCAATATCATGTCACACGTGGATTACTCTTGAGTGCCTGAGCTGTACTGGAGGCTGAGAAAAGCTGCCAATGACCTGAGCAAATACCTACAGAATTAAAGATTAATCAGTACAGCTATTTAGGCCAGCTCTGCATGGCTTGTCTCTGAGACAAACGGAGATGGATGTTGAAGGCATTTTAGGAAGGGGCACTGGGAAGGGGTAACCCAGCATGTAAGGCAGCCCCTCTGCCTAGAGGCTGGACCTCTCTCTGCCTCCCTTTTCTCATCCATTCAGGGTCTCTCCATCTCTTTTTCTGTTTCCACTCCCCCTATCCCCACCAGCCCCATCCTAGTGTTTCTAAATTTGTGATAATAAGGATGCAATGAGTTTTAAAGATCAGTTGCAATGGTTATTAAATGACATTGAATATTCTTTGTTTTTCCCTTTTCATTCATTTTTCAGCCACTGTGTTTATTTTCATGGTATGTTAGTGTGGGAGAGGAAGACAAATCCTCTACCCTCTGGGTCCTTCTGGCTGGGCTACGAATTAAATTGACATGAGAGAGAATAACAAGATAAAATCAAACAAAACTTTATAATATGTATACATGGGAGACACTCAGGAAAACTGAGCGACTTGCCAAAATGGCCGAGGCTATTTCCTTAAATACCATCTACAGCTAAAGACAAAGGAAGGTGCTGGGGGTAGTGATTTGGGACTTCAAAGGGGAGGAAGGCAATTCACATGGAAATGGAAAAGCAAATGTTTGGTAGATAAGAATGGGCTTAGCAAGGACCCTCACAGTGTATTGACACCCAGAGTTATCTATGGTGATAACCTGTCCTGGGGACAGGCCTTTTATCTTAAATTCTTTTAGGCAGTTAGGGGGAAGTCAAAATTTCTTTCCGAGTCTTTTGTTCTTAAAAATAATCAAGCAGAAGAGAAATATTTTGAGGTGGTCAATTCTGATTCCCCACATTAGAAAACAACAGGGTTCTAAGTTTATATTCCTACTTTTCAAATCAAAGCTATCTTTTTGAACCCAAAATATCCCAGGCTGCTCCAGCCTGTGAGGAAGTATGTGGTTACATTGACAGTAATATCCAAACATTCTTTGCTCCTCCTAGACCTTAGCTCTTTTTCAAAGGCTCTCCCAGTTATGTGGGAGGAATTCCTGGGGCAGTGTTTTACAAAGCTGACGCTGATTGGCTCTGGCCTAATCACGGCTATCTGTGCTCACTCTGATCCTTCCATACCTCTGTGGCTTCTCAGCTGGGCATAATTGCTACTGCATGGTCTTATGTGCCCAATTCCCCTCTCCAGTGAGCCTCAAAAGTAGCCCATCTGGCCAGGTGTGTGTTTGGGTAGAAGAGTATGGGGAGAAAGGGATTGGGAAAGATATCCCTTTCTCTCTCCACTGACTTTCCCCCTCTTCTTCCAGGGATGACTGTATCGTAAATTACCACTTTAGCAGAAAAAAAAAAAGAAAGAAAAAATAAGTACAACCCTCAAAGCATATTAACTCATGGAAAGAGATACTTTGAAGATAAGTATCAATCATCGAAATAGTCTTGCTAATAGGACGACCACACTACAAAACTCCTGGGGGTCCAGTTTACAACATAGCTTATGCAAATGGCTTCCTAAGATTGACTTCTAGAAATATATATTCTGATTGAACTTTGTGATCCCTTAATTATAATTTAACTATAATTCTAACAGATGTGTTGAATATCTCTAACATATCTCTAGTTTTTGTGCTTTATATATTGAAGAATTATTCTTGCTAACGTTAATACTTTGAAGCACAGAACATGTGGTTCTGATATGATCATCTTTATGGACAACTAACTGCATGATCTGTTGACAATTCATAGCTTGATATCCCATCCTCAAGCCCCCAGCACTAGACTGTCTGGGGCTTGGTAGTATAACGTTTGTTTTGCCTACATTTGAGTTGGAATTGACAAATAGAAATTGAAATAATGTGCCAGGAGACTGTTGACAGGTGTCATATTTCTGGCTCAGTGTTCAGTTTAAAGCTTAGATGGTGATAGAAGTGGGAACTCAGGGGTAGGAAAAGAAGAAATTTGGAATCTCTATAAGAATGTCAATCAACTAGATATCTTGACAGGTTGACATGTTATCTTGAATGAAAGCATCATTGATGGATGTTCTAATGTTGGATTGAGTTCGCTGACCACAGTCTAATCTCATTTTAGGCCCTAGATGACTTACTAAAATTTGTTGTGTCAAAAAATCTTTGTAGTCTGGATCATAATTTATTACTGACTTAAGCATATATACACACAAAAAAATGTATCCCAGAAAATGTAAGAAGAAAAATTCACAGAGGCATCTCAGCATTCCAGTGAAGAATGTTTTCCTTTAGCTGGTAAAGGGGCATGTCACTCTCTCAAGCTGGTAATCCAACACAAGTATATGTGTGGTCCTTTAAAAATATTTATGTATTCAAAGTTTGCCACACTGTTCACTCTTGTATTACCAGAAGTTATCACTTACTTTAAAGTCTCTGGAGTAAGTAAAATATCACACCGGCAATGCCAATAAAGCCTTTTGGGGATTATATTTCCTATTTCAGTTAATAGCAATAGGCTGAACCTTTCAGTTCCCCAATCCCACCCACGCTTTGTCTCATGGGGGCCTTCACGCATGCTCTTCTTTCTGTTTGGAACTCTCCTCTTGCCCATCCCCACCTAGCACTCCACCAGTTGCTGGGCTAATTTTCCCCGAGAAGTTTTCCTTGATTCTTTGACACTGGATTGGGAATCTCTCCTAAAATCCCAAAGCATGCTGGATTAATCTTTCTTGTACTGTCTTTGACACTAATCTGTAATGGTTTATTTCCTTTCTGAATCCCCAACAGATTTCAAGCTTCTTGAGGTCAGGGGCATCAAGTATCATTCACTGCTGTTTACCCAGCCCTAGCCTCATGTTGGGAGCATACAAGTCACTCAATAAATATTTGTTGATTCAAGACTTAAATAATGAATTGGCCAGCTATCCATATCTATTTCTTATACCTAATGCCTAATTGCCAATTGAAATAGAGCTCGTTACTTCCATTTTCCACATCAAGTGGATATTTGAGAAATTTACCAAATGAACAGGGGTGTAGAAAGATGTCTTTTAGTTTGCCTTATATCAGTACAGATATGGTCTTTGAGCCTGCTTTATTCAAAACAACTCATACTCAAATTGAATCACTTCCTTGTTCTTGAACCTACAAATCAAAGCCAACTGTACTCAAGTTATGCGTAGAACAATGTGAGCGTGTATTTAAATTGTTTGTTAACCCTAGGTCTCACGTCAAGAGACACTTGAAGCTTCTTATGAATAGAAAACATGTTAGTAAGAGTATACTCACTCAAATTTTCCCTTTCCATTTTATCGGCTGTATAGCTGAATTACAACTAATTTAATCTCTGGTAGTAAGCAAATGAATCATTTTAGCTGTGACAGGACATTAACAGTTTTACCATCTTGGCTAATTTTTGGTATTCTGGGTTCTTAATTGTATAATAAAATCATCATTGCACTGTGACTCAGCCATCTAAATTGAAAAAATTAAACCAACATTCTTAGGGTAATGCTATTAAAAAATGAAAGATGGCTTGCCATTAGTTAAAAGAAAAAATCTGACTTTAAGGAACCAAAAGAGAAAAAGAAATCCTTTTAGAATTCAAATCATTATTCTCAGGAACAAAATAGATTTTCTTTCAACATGTTGGAATAAAAATGGAGTTCTTTGTAAAATCATGACAAGTTTTATCTATGGGTATGACATTTTAAATAGGAAGAGTGATAGCAAGAGATAGGTCTTTATCCAGTAACGCGGAGATAAATGATTTTCCTAAGGGTATGAGGATGTAGAAAATGAATCATTTTTGAACATGCTTAGGTTTGCAACTCAGGAAGCCTGAGGATGGTGGTTCCCAGAATTTTTGTCATAGACGGTATCTTTTTATAGTAAAAATTTCATGGACTCTTCTCCACCTGGATAATAGTTATATTGTTAATGTCTGTTAATTAAATAAATCACAATAAAAAAGTTAAAATGATGTTAAAAATTCCTTGAAAATAATGTGTATTTAGTTAACAACAAAGCGTCTTTAATACATTTGAAAAACAGTAGTTCAAAAATGTTTGAGATATTATTTAGCCATTCTACACAAAATGTTTCATGTGCCTATGGGTTCACGAACCCTTCTCAATAATTCCTAACATTTGGGGTCTGTGACTGCAGATTGGGAACCACAGTTGGAACTTATAAAAAGTTATCTCACTTTCATGAAAATTACTTCTAATAAGCTTGACAGGACACTTGTCGCCCCTCAAGTCTTCCTTTCCCTTGCACAAATACATGAGATTGTTTAGGATCATCTTTACCTCTCTTTCTCTAGTGTTTCAGGCGTTCTAGTTGTTCACTTTTACTGGACTTTAAATGAGGTATTTAAATGTCCAGATGGGTGATCCACTGAAGACACCTCTTGGCTAAATTGCAGACTCGGGCATAGTTAGAGAGTTCATAGGCAAGGATAACTTACCTTTGTGTTTTGAATTCATCGTGTTGCGTTGTAATTGTTTCTTAATCCATTGAATTTAAGAGGCCTTTAACTGTAGGAAATTATTTCATGTAACATTTGTAAATAAAACGAGTTGCCAATTAAACTCTGACATGATGCTTTCAATATTATTTAGTTTTTTGGGTTTTTTTTGGAGGAAGATTAGCCCTGAGCTAACTACTGCCAATCCTCCTCTTTTTGCTGAGGAAGACTGGCCCTGAGCTAACATCCATGCCCATCTTCCTCTACTTTATATATGGGACACCTACCACAGCATGGCGTGCCAAGCGGTGCCATGTCTGCACCCAGGATCCGAACCGGCAAACCCCAGGCCCCTGAAGCGGAATGTGCGAACTTAACCGCTGCGCCACCAGGCCGGCCCATTATTTAGTTTTTTAATTTTAAGCTTGTTAAAGAGCTGTTGTACATTTATTTAGACATATTTTAATCATGTATCACTATTATGCATTCATAAAATGAAAAATATACATGAAATAAATTGGTCAAGGTATTCCTAAAATTTTCTCCTATTTAGGGTCTAAATTTTTGAAATCACTTGCTATTCAGAGGCATTCATATCTATCTTTCCCCACATAGTATTGTCCCATCAACCGTGTTGTTGCTGAACCATTTCTTTAAAGTGCGCTCTACCAGTGTCTCTGGATTTTCTCCCAAGCCCCTGACATCCATTCTGTTACCTGAGGTGCTGACAAGACTTTTTTCAGACAGCCAGGATTCATCTTCCCTCCTCAAATTGTCCTTAAATGGTTTGTCGATGGAGATGTCAAGGGATTACTGAAGCCAGTGATACCCCTAGGAATAAACTAAGTTCCATAATCACAGGCAGTGTGGTAGACAGCTTCTAAAATGACTCCCAATGATCTTCACCTTCTGGTGTTCACATCCTTGTATAGCCCCCTCCCTTTGAGTATAGGCTGGACCTGGTGAGTTGCTTCTAATGAATAGAATTTGGTAAAATGATAGGATGACACTTCTGAGATTAGGTTACAAAAGACTGTAATTTCTTTCTGGTTATCTGACTCTCTCTCTTCCCTTCTCTGTCTCTTTCTTTCCCGCTTGCTTTCTCACTCTAATAAAGCCACCTGTCATGTCATGAGCTGCCCAACTGGGAGACCACTAGGCAAGGAACGAAGGGAGGTCTCTGGCCAACAGCTCATGAGGAAGCAAGGCCTCAGTTGAATAGCCCATGAGAAATTGAATCCAGTCAACAATCACCTGAGTGAGCTTGAGAGCAGATCCACCTCCAGTTGAGCTTTAAGATAATCACAGCCCCAGAAAACACCTTGATTGCAGCTTGCAAGAGTTCTGCAGCCAGAGGACTCAGCTAAGCCATGCCTGATCTCCTGATCTCCAAAATCTTTCATATAATAAATGTTGTTGTCTTCAGCCACTAAGTTTTGGGATAATTTGTTACACAACAATAGATAAGCAATGCAGGCAATGCATCATGAATATACAATGGTGGCTACACCATGAACATTACCTGGCTGATAACGGTTATAAATTGCAATTGATTGAAAGGTGAATCTCGATTTTAGAGATAATCAATGTGAATAAATAATCTACATTTTAGAATAAATGGAGAAGTAGAGTAGTTTACTGGTTTGTCTTCACCATTAGCATGAGAAGTCCTTAAATGAAAGAACTGTGTTTTATTCAGCTCTGAGCTTCCATGGTGCCCAAAACATAAGAAATGTTTTATAGATGTTTGCTGAATTGAATTGTCCAAATAATTTTACAATCGGACAAAAAGGCTTAGCTCGAGGCAAATCTTGAGAACAAGAATTTATCCATTGCCAGGGTTTAGAGAGGTATGACTCACATTAAAAATGTGTCTTTAAAAAATTTCAGTCTATGCTCTTTTTAATCTGACAATGTCACTCATTTCATTTATTCTTCTAGTACTGAGGTTTAACAATGCCCTCTTGGATGTTGAAGACAAAAATGGAAGATGGACTTTAATAATAATATTTCTAACTTAAGAATTATGTGATATCCTTTCATAAGTTTGCTCAGCATTTTATAAAAGCACATAGAAGATTACCAGTAAAGGAGCATTATCTATGGAATGCATTATCTGATGGAAGAATAATAGTCTTTTAACTCATAGACTGAGCAGCTTAAATTCCATACTCAGAAAATCAGATTGTTCAAATCAATCTAAGACAACAAACTTATTTCTGTGTGAAGACAGGTCTGACATTTTATTGTGTGGCAAAAATCATCTAGTAATTCAAAGAGTGGTTTGTAAACTTGGAGCCTTGGATTGACTCACTCATGGACAAATACAGGCGGTATGCTCTATTTAATAATTGCATGCATGTTTATTTCTCCCATTAGATCTTAGGCTCTGGAAGACAGGGACCATGTAACACTAATCATACAATGGCAACAAGAAGCATTTTTGAGCATTTATGATGTGTCAGTGACTGTGTTAATCCCTTTACGTGTGTGACCTCATTTATTCCTTAAAACTACCCTATGAGGCAAGTAATACTTTTAGTTTTACAGATGAGATAAGTGAGGCTTAGAGAGGCTAAATAACTTGCCAATATCCTTCAGTTACAAAGTGATGGACGCAGGGTTTGAACCCAGTGCCATAGTTCCAAAGTCCATCTTCTCAACCACCGAGCTACATCCCTGCTTCCCTTAGTTACCACTGTATTCCCCGGCACTTAGCATACTGCCTTATACATAGGGTATGCTCATTAGATATTTGCTGAATCAAAGTCATCAATATTTATCTATTGGGTTTCTACCATGCACATGCTAGGTGTTGAATTAGATAATTGCCTAACTAGAAAAGCTTTTTAAAAAATGTTAAGATGGGAGTATTAATTCTTTACTTACATCCTATATGCAACTAGTTCAAACAGGGAAGTAAGACAGACCATTCAAAATTCAATAAATTTATGTGAGAAATAAAATATGCTTATGGCTCTTTTGTTATAGTACTTTGAAAGGATCAAACTAATTGTGGGTTTATTAAATACGCTTTCCTCTTGTTTTTCAAATTAGCTCATTCTAAGTTGTATTGCTATTTCCAGTTTTTGTTTTGAGATACAGGTATGCTTTTGAATTATTCAGAGGAAATAATAGCAATGACATTCATCTGAGAATGTTATCAATGAACTGGTATCCTATTTCTATGGTGGGTGGTTATAATTATGCAACATTTTCAGATCTTGAATATAAGACTTTGTGACAAATGATCCTTTAGGAGCCTTACTATCCTATTTAATTGGAGATGAATTGGATAATTCATCTATTTCTATTTAAAAATTTTAATAAAAGTAGAGAATAAATTTCATGAGTGATATTTTTCTTTGTAAAGTCAATAGCTTTGTTGAGCTACTTAGAAAGGTTGTTCAAGAGGAGGTAGAAACTGAAACTATGTAGTAATATTCTTTCTACTTTTTCAAAATAGTTGTACTAACTAAAGGGAATGCCCAGTTTTCCTGCAGGGCAAGTTCTAGAGTTTCTTCTGATAGAGGGATCCCAGGGGGTCCTTTTGACATGCAGAGGGAGGAGACGAAGGACAGGTTGTCCTGCGATAATGTAAAAAGCTGACTTTTCATTCAAGGAGGACTACAATATTAATTCTTCCATCATATTCTTTTCCCTCATTGTTTCCTTCTTCCTTCTTCCAAGATTGGAATGATGCAGGTAAGGGTGAGGCAAAGCACACTGGGCTGAATGATAGGAAATTAGATTTTCCTGGACCAGACACCTGAGGACTGAAGGCTGTTTTCTCCCTTCCATTCTTCCCTTTTTCTATTCATTAAGTGACTCATTTATTGAAAAACTATTCACTGAATGTCAAACTTGTGTCAGAAACTGTGATAGGTATATTGGATACAACAGTAAGCAATACAAAACATGCGTCACCATGAACTAATTTCTTGACACACTTCTATAGGGTAACTTGGCTTGCAAAGTGTTCCCTACTTTATGAAGCGTGTGCCTTCAAGGAGATCAGTGTCTAATAACACTGCAGAGAATTAGTTTTCCATCACCTGTCAACTACCGCTAGGGCTCTGAGCAAAATGGCAGGTTTTTTCCCTTAGCCTCCACCACCACTCATCTCCCTTTGACATTCTACCCTCAGATTCAAAGTGGCTTCATTGGGTTGTAAAGCAGCTTAGAAAATTTCTTCTCCTTCCTTTTATCCAAACTCAGGCTCCTGTTCACTGGAGACGATCTTGGCTGGGTGTAGGTCCAATGAAAACATCATGGTCTGAATGACCAGCAGGTTCAAACTTCTTGAGCTGTATCCTGAGCAATCCTGTAAAATGGGGACTTAGAAAGCAAAGAACATTGCTGGAGGAGGCAATGTGGGCTAGCACTACGGTCTTCAAGCCAAAAATACTGAATGTTTTTGCATGTGTATTTATTTTACCAAAATATAAATTTTCCTATCAATTTTATTCTTCTTCATATATTTATTTTGCATGAAGGAAATTTGAATCTTAATTTTATTTACATGTTCAGGAATACGTTCTGTTTAATTAAATATTCTCATTAACTGAAGGTTATTTAATTATCTTCTGTATTTCATTTAAGAAAAAGGAGAGATATATTTTCCCCTTACCATTGCAATAGTCAAAAGAGTAAGCTTTCTTTGTGTTTTAAAAATAATAGTATTCAAATTCTAACATTAGAACATTTCCTTCATTGTTATGAAAATATGAAGCCAAAGTACCAATAATATTTTATATATATGTTAAAGACCTTTCCTTTCCTTACAGTTCCTGATAGCTATCTCTTAATTATTTTAGGAACTTCTGCAAAAAAAGAAGAGTCCTTGTTCCAATGTTTTATTTCTAAAAATCATCTGTGGAACACACTAGAAGGAAGTAAATTTGTCAAGGGAAGAGATGACATGATATTGAAAAATAAGAGGAGGCTGATGGCTGGTGGAGTGAAATGATGCAGTTCCATCCAAATAAAATAAAACATGCAAAGGTCCAGGATAGGGCATTTTTTCATAGTATTCCACTAACTAGATGTCTGCTGACTTGTGCTGAGCAAAATTACTTATTTAGTTTTTAAACTGCAGTAAAATCTTATTTAACCAAAACCAATGAGCCAGAATTCTCATCCTATCTGGTTTCATTCTACATCTAGGAGGAAGAGTCAAAGGTTAAAAGAAAAGGCTCCACAAATTCACATGGAAGAGTTCAAGTTCTGCTTGAGAAGTAGTAGTTTCCATGTCTTTCTTTTTAAATAGCTTAGAGCAAAGTGGAAACGTAAAGGCCTTTACTTGTCCATAGAGCATTAATTTTACGATGCTTTTCAGAATCTACTGCCAGGAACTGCCATTGGATGAAGCAAACAATACTTTGTAATACATCATAGAAATTCCTTTCTCAACTCTATTTTTGATCCTGAATTTTCTCATAAAATCCACACTGCTGTTAAGTAATAGCTTTGTTCCGGAAGACAAAGCAGCTCTTGAGTGTTTGTGGAACTTTTGGGTCATGGAAGACGATGAAAGTTGGGATTCTAGAAGGGCTGCATGAAGGCCTAACGTACTGCTTGCATTAAGGTATTTTTTTTAACTGGTTAATTCAATTCAGCATTTGATGATAATTTTTTATCACTAAAAAAATTACCATCATTCCTTCAGGGAAAAGTTACTTTTTCCTTAGGTGTCCCACTCAAAAAGCTTTGATGTTTTTTATAGTCATAACACATTTGTTAGTTTTGGAAGCTGCCTCAGCATTTTTAGGATATAATTATTAAAACACTTGTAAAAACCAAGAACCTAATTATCTTGAAAATATAGGTATGGCACAAACCTAGTAAATTATATTTCTGACGTTTATCTTGCCCCAGTAGAAATGCATGATAGATTTCAAATTTTATTAAAATAGAAATGTGTATCAAATATTCACTTTACACTCACTTAAAACCTTTTTATTAATTATTTGCCATGTGCAAGAAAAACTGTGCTAGCCACCAAAGGGCGTGGGGAGGCACAAAGATAAATGATAAACAGCCCTTCTCATTACGAACAGTTTAACCTAATCAGGAGGATTGAGACTCCAGTCTATTTCTGCAAACTGTCACCCAGAGAGCTCTCACCTTGGGCCTGGCTATTAAATTTACAGCCCATCTTGAAATGCTCAGAGAAAGATGCCTAGTCAAGTTTCTCGTACTGCACTGTCTGCCAGGGAAAGATGAGTACGTCTTTAGGTCATCATTTTATTGCCAGTGCTTGGCATATAGTATGCATTCAACAAATATTTATTGAATGAATGTATGCTGTAAAAATTAAGTGAGTTAAAGCGGCTTCTAACTAATCTCAGGCAGTTATATATACTGGGAGAAATAGACTCTATACGCCGGCCTGAAATGGTAGAAATGTGTTTCCCATATGGGTTGCTAGAGGTATCTTCTTATATCTCATTGCCTTCGTGGCTTTCGTTATTTTAGGATCTTCTTTGGACAGTGAAGTTTTTCTGACATTTTAAAGTTGATATCCATAAGAATCACTTATGCGGTTTCTCAGATCCTCATCCTCTGAGATTCCGGTTCAGGAGACTGGACAGTGAGGAAGCATTCCAGATGATTCTGATGCAGGGGCCTGTAGATCAGATATTAAGAGACACTATTATTGAGTACTGATCCTTAGGGTTTCATCAAAGCCTTTGTAGATGAAACTCTAAACGTACATACCTTTGGCTTGAGAATAATTTTGAAAATAGAAATTAAGATTTCAAAAGCTCAAGTCAGCATTTGTACAAAGTGACGTTGCAGTTATTAGAAGCTGTAATAAGCAGGGCTCCTGCAATACGTGAGATGACACAAGGTTAATAGTGATTAATAAAGATTTAAGAGAGGCTGGAATCAATAGGCTGGTTATCATGGTTGTTCTAGTCCTTGTTACCAGGTTAGCTTATGATTTACTGTTACTAGATCAATAAGGGTTAAGGGAGTCTTTAAATGTCAGGCAAGTGTGTATGTGAAAAGATTAAAATAGAGGACCAGCTAAAGAAAAAAAATCAGTAGAAGTTGTTTATTCAAGGACAGTTTTTTCTCAGAGGTTTCATTGGGTTGCTATGATACCAATGGTCTTAAAGTAACAAGTTATAACCCGAAGGCAAACTTGAAGCCTCTCACTTCTTAATATATTGTATATCTATATTGCAATGCATTTTATGAGTAGGATTAACACAATGAATAATACATTTGTTAAAAATCAAAGACCACTTTGGTGATTTGCATTGAAAAGAATCTTTTGCACTGAAAGGGATCTGTTTTATTTGACACAACACAGACTCAGTGAAGGCAACGGGTTACAACACTTTGAAAGAACGGGCAACATTGGCATGATAAACTATAATCTCTGTTCTAGAATCTTCTATAGCTTAAAAAAAGTTTTCATATTGACTATTTTAGAAGATAAGTGGTGAGAAATGAAATAACTATGTTGAGGCAAATTATTTAAAGGCCGAATCTAAGGAGGTTATTCAGGAATAGTTATTGTAAAAAGATAACAGTAGCAAGCTGAATTGCAACCTCAGAACCTCAAGAAGCAAAAGACGGGTGCCTTTTATTTGTTGTACATCCAGAACACTGTGGATGATTAACTATTTATAACAAATAGTAGAAGGTATTTGAAGAAAACTGGGTAGCTTTAAAGCTATCTCACATTTGGGTGCTTCCGTTATATATAAGTCTTCTTATGTGAAGTAATCTGAAAGGATTTGCTGACTGAAAAAGTCAATTAAAGTCAAGACTCATAAAACGTACATATCAGAAAAACGACATTCACTTGCCCATCCTTTGCTGTGGGAGTCAAGCCCTCTTGCTTCAGTGTAGTTCTGACTGGAGTTCCATGTTGTCCTACTTATGTAAAGAGACGGTACTGAGTGGGATTTTCCCTAGTTGTTTTTTTTTCCCCAGGCCTTGAAAAATAAGTCCCATAGCTGAAAACAAGAGATTAAATAGGTCACACCTCAAATTTACAAAAATGTACATGGCTGGGGCCCGCCACCCGCCTCCTATACTGTAAGGAGGAGCCAACAGGACTTTCATACACCTGGCTTTTATCCACTCCTCTCTCTGCCCTATGCCATGCAAGGGGAAGACTGTTCTGGAAGAAGAGAGGTGAACTTTTGGGGAAGAACAGTGTTCAAGAAGAGAGGTAATCCCCTCTTCTTTCTGTGAGGGGAGGCTACACTCTGAGTAGCTGGGGAACATTTGCAGGAAAGAGGCTGACATCGCATTCCTGATTGCATATCTGTTCAGCCTACTGCCCTGCCTGCTGCTACCCAGGTAGTGGAAGGAGCATTAGGGAGCGATTGATAAGGGCCACCATCTGGAATTCCCCAAGAATGTGGAAGATGGATTTTGACTGTTCCCAAAGGAGCAGTATTGGATTGAAATCCTACTGAAGGAGAGCAGAATTTATCACCGCAAAATATACCTCTTTGGGATAAGGATTATTTTAGGCTGATGATTTTTAAGAAACAATAGACCCAGGAGGATCTGAAAACCTGAGTAGAAGTTATGCTTTTGTAAGAGACATTTACATTTATAAGGAGAATCTCCATTTGTAAGCGTGTCTCCCTCTCTGTACCAGGAAGAGGAGGATAACCAAATCTCTAGAAACTCTTGCCCATGGAGTAGGCACCGGAGTTAAATTCACATAACAACCATATTCTTGTTTACTGTGCTTTTCCTGCTGTCGAAGAGGGGGAAATTGACCCCCATCTCTCTTGCTTCTTTTGGCCAGTCTGATAATTAAACTGACACAAGACAGATTAACAGGAGGGAAAATACAGGTTTAATTCCTGCACTAGGAAGCCCCATAGAAATGAGACCTGAAGAAATACCCAAAGTAAGCAGCTTTAATACATTTTAGACAAAGAAACAATACATTTGTGAGAAATTGACAGGACAAAGACACTTAAGCTTGGGTGCTTAATTAGTGGGGAATCTAAGCAGAGCTTGGACTTGAAGTAGTAAATTAGTAAAGAGGTAACAAGGTTTGTTTATACAGGCTCCGTGGCCCTGAATTCCCTGTCTCTGGCAATAAGGGTGTCTCTGCCTTCTGGTTCAGGGAGGGTACTTTTCACCCGGAAGATTTACTTCCTGCTTTCAGGGGAACAGAGAGGGTCAGAGTATCCTTTTTGCGTTGGTTGCTTCTCCAGTAACTTTAATTCAAAATAATCACTATGCCATTGTGGGGTAGTTTGGGGCAGCCTGCCCTGAGCCCCAACACTGATAACCTCCCATAACTGGCCTCCTCCCCAACCCCCAACATCTTTCTTTTGTCTTTAGTTGGAGATGGTATTTAAGGTGGTGGCTTGGGTCACCTTGGGGAGTTACTCAGTTTTCCTGGGTCTCTACCGCGTATACAGGAGGTGTCCCTGTATTAAACTTCTGTTTTTCTCCTGTTAATCTGTCTTTTATTACAAGGGAGTCTCAACCAAGGTCCTAGAAAGGGTAGAGGAAAAATTCTTTGTCTTCCCGTGCACTACTCAGAAAGATCTGTTGAGACCCTCGCACTTCCACTTCTGTCCATGTTCATTCAGCCTTTAAAGACTTAGTTACATCAGTAAACATGGCCGAGCAAGGTGAGAAGCACCTCTTTCTGGGTAAAGAGGCAATGTCTGTTTTTCCTCTCCCTTCTCACTATCTTCACACCAGAGAGAGAACTGAGGAGAAAGGCAGGGGAACTTGCGAGCCACAAGAGAATAAAGAGAAGAACTTTAAAACAAGTAAAAGATTGAAGTTGTAACACGACTGCCTTAAAAACTGGAATGAGATAGTTCTAATGACTAAAAGTGATTAAGTTTTACCATAAAAATGAGACTCACAAGGGGGTTGCTAGAGCGCAGTCGGTGGCAGTTACTCCAAAATGAAAACTATTTCACATTTGTGCCCAACATGTTGAAATTTTCACTTAAAAAACCATCCTTGAATAATCTACCCCCATAACGCATAGACTGTTATTTCCAGTGGTGTTTTTTTTTCCTTAAGTGAGAACTCAGACTCTGGGGAAGCAATCTCAGTAAAGCACCCTTTGCAATTGTTTTGCTCCGCCCACTCCATCTTTTATTTTTCTTCCACCCATGTCTAATTTGGCAGCAATTTTTAAAGCAATTTGCATTTATTGAGTCTTTCCAAAGGGGTTCAAGTTTTTATAACAACAACGTTCTTCTTTTTACACTAATTCCATCCGTTTATGTAATATTTAGTTCAATCACAGAATTAAAAAAAAACAAGTAAAAATAGCATAAACAAGTTCGGGAGCCAATACAAGTGATTCTTAGGAGGTATACAACCTGAACGGTGCGTGCAGAAGTGATGGGCATATTCGTGATGCCTCTTCCAACTCCTTTCCGGCGTGTCTGCTCATGTCCCCCTCCACATCAGACTGACTGGCCCACAGGACAGAGGGTGCTCACAACTAGTAGACGTCTCATGCATATTTAAAGCTGTGAGAGAAGACATTCTGAACTTCACTGGGGTATTTGGGGTTACCTCGGGTAAATGTAAGCTATTTGCTTTAATTCATTAAGTATCAGCGCTTATCCTTACTTGGGAGGAATGCTTATTTGATATGAAATTACTCACTTCTCATGATCACCAAGGTAAAATGAATAAAATCTCCCTGAATGCAGCAGGAAACAACACCATCTCTCTCTGAGCAGTAGAAAAGGACGCCATCCCTCTCCAGAGATCCTTAAACACCATCCACCTCTGTTTCAACTACATTTTCTACAGATTTCAAGTCCCAATTTAATCAACTTTATGCAGTATGCAATATGCTAATGTCTAATTCTGTCTGCATTGATCTCTCTAGTAGAGAAAGCTGAAATTAAGAGAGTATATTCAGATGCATGTCTATTATTTCTAGTCCCCATTCAAGAGTTTCCTCATTAGAGCTATTATCTTAATTTCACCTAGAATAGCTGTTCATTGTCTCTAGGAATCTGGTTCTTTTCCAGTTCCCATTCTGTGGGAGTGACAGAAATCTAATCACAGTCAATTCAAGGGTTTCCACCAAAGCACACTTTTTCTAAGACCGAAGGTTCTTAAATATTACCAAAGAGATGGAAATGGAAGAAATCTGGCCCTAAAATTTCTCTGTCCTGACTTTTTCTCATCCAGTAGATCTGTTACTTGTGGCTCAAGTTTAGGACATGGGAGTTATTTTGTTCCATTTTCACTCCACTGGGACACAGAGATGGCCCCTCCCTGTGAGGCTACTGATGCATCACCTGCCTGGATGCACCATGAATCCATTTCCTGTCTGCACTGGGAGCAGACTTGTCAGCAGGGCTGGTGGCTCTGGGATCCACCAATGCCTATATTCTCAACACTTTTCTTCCACCTCCTTTCTCACAATGCAGAGGAATCTTTTTAAGTGTCTGCTGGAAGTCTCATTCCCCTCAAATCTCCAGTTTTCACTGATGATGTTCTCAGACACTTTTATTCCTATGTCTTGAGAGTGTATGCTTTTGAAACACAAAAGCCAGGAAGAAATTTGCAGATTTTTTAATTTCTCCCTTGCCACACCTCTTCCCTGAGTGTAAACAGAGACCTGCTATCTCCTTCAATGAAGCCAAGAGTGGAAAGGAGGGTGAGAAAGGGAAAAATCGCTGGGAGATAGAGAACATAGGCTAATATCTCAAAATAACTTTCCCACTCATCTCATTTGCCAACTAAACACAACCATCCTGCCCTCTTCTCTACAGGGTCCCAGACCAGTCTACAATTTTGGGTCCTGTAATGGCAAATACTTTCATAGGCTTGGTTGCATCAATCGCCTACACTGCCCAACTGGGGTGGTGGAACTTTAATATCAAGGTCATCCAGGGATGACTTATCTGCCTCCAAGTTGTTTCCTGAGGCACAGCTCGATTATTTTCTCCGTGTTGTTTCTCTTTTGACATAGAACTTGCCCAAATTTCCAAATTCTAGGCTTCTCACTATGTGTCTCATTTTATTGAACTGGATTTCTGACTTTGTTCTCATTCCAAGTCCTTATTCCACACTTGATCTTAGCCAAAAGGCCAAGAAGTGATCCCAAGTGCTTATTCCAGAAATTTGCCTCTATCTCTGTGGTAGGCTGAAAAATGACCCCTACCAAAGACGTCTACGTTCTGATTCCCAAAACTAGGAATATATTATTTAATGGAATGAAAGTTGCAAAGCAATCCACCTTAAGATAGCGAGATTATCCTGTTATCCAGGCAGGACAAATGTAATGACAAGAGTGTTTAAATTGAAAGAGGGACACAGAAAAGGACGTCAGATTGGTGTAATGTGATAAGAACTCAACTTGCTTCTGCTAGATTTGAGGATGGAGGAAGGAGCCACAAGCCAAGGAATGTAGGCAGCCTCTAGAAACTGGAAAGGGTAGGGAAATCAATTTTCCTTTAGAGTCTCCAGAAGGAACACAGCCCAGCCTACACCTTGATCTTAACCTGGTGAGACCCATTTCAGACTTCTGACTTCCAGAATTGTGAGATAATAAATTTGTGTTGTTTTAAGCTACTAAGTTTGTGGTAATTTGTTACAGCAGTGATGGGAAACTAATACAGTCTCCATCAAGGGATCCAGACTTGGTCATAAAAATCCTTGAAGGTGAGAGTTTGGGTCCCACCAGGTCTCTACCCAAAGATTTTTTTTCAGGCATTTCCCTCTATCTTTCCATGTGATGTGTCCTCACACTCTTACCTGATGGGATGCCCTGCTACTCACTTTTGCTGCCCTCTTGCCTGTTCTCTGCTAGAAATTTCCAGAAGCTGTAGACACCTTGCCCTGAAACTTAGTCCTCAATAACAATTCTGAGATGTGGCATAGTCTATTTATTATCTTGGCATCCAACATGTCTGGTCTATGTCCACTTGACATTGTAAATAGGCTCTGTGATATTGGTCAATCCAGTTTACAGTCTTGGCTATCCTTTTAGAATATGATTACTTAGCTCCTCTGCCTCCCGTAACCCCATGAGTTGCTAATACCTTGTTTTCACCTGTGTGATAATTCTCTAGCATCCTGCGTTGGATAGCATGGTAGGGAAGCACATGGAAATCAAACAGTTCCTTTCCTTTGGACATGAACTGCTCATCTAAGAATGACGCTTTTATTTTTTACTTTCCCCAAACAATCTTTGCTTTTATTACCTTCTCCCTTGTTTTTGTTATTAACTTTGCCCCAAGTGGATATAACTATTACCTTTCATTTTTTTATACAATTTGGACAGATCCTTGGACATATTTCTAATGGTACTTCCACACAGTTTGAGAGGTTGTCATGTCCACCTTCGTATGATTTTTCTTATAGCTGTAGCACTTTATACTCCAGGTCTGTAAGACATTTAGTGAATTCTGTAAAGTTGGTAGCAAAGAACAAGGCTGCCTGTGCTTCTTCATCAATTATTATCACCTTCCCATCCTGGCCTTCTGAAAAAGGCTTCCATTACTTAAATAAAAAGTTTTGGAGAGATATTTGTGGCTTCAACAATGTTGAAAACATGGGGACTTTTAAATAGCGTTATTTCCATTACTTAATTCTTGTTTATTCTCACAAATAAGTAGATAATTGGTAGTTTTGATACTTAAATCACTCAAAGAATCTATCATTAAGTTGATGGCATCATTTTAGTCAATTTAGTGCATTCTGCATGCCTTCTGTTGCTGTTTGCATTTCTAACTTAATGGAAGGACTACGTGGATGCACTCTTGAAAAACGGATTTAGAAGCCTGTTTCTTTCAGAAGCCACTCTCTCTTTTCTCACTCATAGCTGATTGTTTTGCCTTCTAATCCATTGAAAAATAGAAGGAGCTGAGGGTTCTAGTAAGATAAAGGCTGGAAGGAGTCCAGTGGATTTGGTATTTAGGAGGTCCCCAGTCACTTTCTATAATGCAGTTTGGTAGAGACAGAAGCCAGACTGCTGTGAATTGAGACATGAATGAGAAATGAGGAAGTGCAAATAGCCAGTGGGAAAGATGAGAAGCAGAGGCGAGACCTCTGTGGACCTAACTGAGATTGAACCCATGAGTAGGTAGTAGTGCCTAGCTGTGTGGTTGTGTGAGTTGTGCCAACAGTGTTCATCTTCTGGGTGCATAAACAGAGAATATGAATTGTGGTATTAATCTACAGGGGTTTTTTTCTGGATGGGGATAGGAGAGACTCTGAAGTACTGGTCCAGGTTGGATAGGGAAGGAAGGGAGGCCAGGAGTGGGATAACAGACTGGGAGCTAATGGAAGGACAAGGAGCATCCTCATTTGATCAGCCTAACTTTGAAGATGAGGAAACTGAGGCTCTGAGATGTGAGGTGACATGTTTGATGAGGTCCTTAGAGAATAACCAAGATGAGCCACACCCTTCCTTCTCCACTGTGTCTAACCTTTCCAGACTCCACAGTCTCAGCTCTGTTCCTCTCTCTGAACCCAAGAGCGTCTAAGAGAATATCTTTGCATTTTCAAATTTAACTCAAAATAACCTTCGACCTCACCAATCTGTACCCACACAAATAAAGTCACAGAAGCCCAAATTTTATTTGCCCATTGCTTCTACCTTTGTAGTATAGCACTTCCTCACCAGGCAAAGCCTCCCTGTTCCATGTATATTTTGGATTCCCTGGGAATATGTCACATGTACACTCCCATCGGGCACTCTGCTGCGTTGCTTGGTGACAGTCCAGGCCAGTACCCGGTAAGAGCCCTTATGGTACCAAACAGTGGTCTGTGACTTAGGCAGTTCCTTACCGATAAGGTAACCGAGGCACAGAGACATTAGTCACTTAGCAATGACGACAAATCTAGGAAGTAGCAGAACTGAAATTCAGACTCAGGAAGTCTGGTCATATTGCAACTTTTTCAGGTTTTTAGTGCCAATGTTATACTTTCTTCATAAAAAAAATTGGAAAATGTTCTCTTTCTAAGCTTTGGATTAGTACAAACGTCACTGGAATAGTCTGTTCTTCCAGGGTTTTGTAGAATTCCCCTGTGAAGCTAGCTGGACTTTGAAAGTCATTGACAACTTTAGTCTAGAAAAATCCGTCTATATAAGCTTCCTATTTCTTCTGGAGTCAGTTTTTGGTAAACTGTGCTGGTACCCTGATTTTGGACTTCTAGCCTTGAGAACTGTGAAAAATAAATTTCTCTTGTTTATACCCAGCCTGTGGTATTTTTGTCATAACAGCCCAATCTGGCTAAGACACTTGGTTTTGGTTTTGGTCATCTTGCTCTGTCTTGGATTATCTTGAACAGAGCATTATCTTGAACAGAGTTGTCGCTCAATCTGAGGATCTTTCTAGTTTTTTTACTTAAAAGGTGAGTTAAGCCCATTTACACGTATTTATATGACAGATATATTTGTTCTTGGTTTTCCCATTTTGGTCTCGGATGTTCTGATTTTGTATTGATAGACATAACTTATGCATCATTTTTTTTTTTTTGCTTTCTATCACAGTCCTTTTGATATTTAGCAAGGCGGGTATTTTTGTTTGGTTGGTTATATGTTATTATACCTTTAAATAATATTTCTAACAGCCCGTTTCTTTAAAAAGTATATATTATTATGGTTCCCAATAAAGAGCAACAATGAAACTGTTTTGCATCTCCTTCTCCTCACATCCCTCTTCCCAATCCTAGTTTTTTTACTTTTCCTCTGCCACTCAATAAAGCACGCTTCTGAGAAAGTATTATGTAGGGAAGTGAGTAAAACAGGATTAAGAACCACTAACAATTAATTGATTAAAATATATCTTGAGTACCTTTTATGTGCCAGGCAGGTGATGCTGCTGGTGATATGTGTAAATGAATGGAGTCAGGTCTTCCCCTCAGGAAACTCACAAGGCGGATGACCAGGTAAATAATTGAGAATTAGACAAAAATGCCTATGAATTTTATTCCTCAGCAAGAACTCCATATTTCTTATTCTTTTAGTGTCTACCTAAAGATTTCAGGACAGTCTGAAAAAGTAATCTGCCTGATTACTTAAACACCCTACATAATGAGCTCTGTTAGAACACTTTCATAACAAAGCACTATTACCATAATTAGCCAGTGAATTGCTCCTGAAATTTATCTGAGGCAAAAGCATAGTAATTCTTATTTTTCTCTGGCCCAATCTTTTTTGGATTGTATTAGGCTAACTAGCTAGAAAAATAAGCTGATATACACTTTTATAAGCCAATAGTTTATTTTTTTAAGGGAGAAACAGTTTTGTTTTTGATTCTTTTGCTGTATTTTCAAACAAATTTAATGGATATTTATCTTAGGGAAAGTCACGTTAGTGTATGTTTTATAGATATAAAATTCACTGTAATGACAACCTAGACAGATGAATTTGGAGTGATACTCTTTGAATGGGTAGCATGTAGCAGAACTAACTAGCCCAGGCTAGAAGTTAAAAATGCCCAAGATCTTTCTAGCTGCCACTTTAGAACTTACTAATTGCAGTCTTGAGTGACCACTCCTCTGTGTCTGTGAAATAGGATCAAAACTCCTATGACCGTGTGGAAATTGAATGAGCTCAGTATGTGGAAGTCTTTGTAACCTGAAAACCTTACACAGAAGATGAGATGGGGGGGGAGTGTATTAGTTAGCTATTGCTATATAACAAATTACCCCCCTCAAAACATAGCAGCTTCAAACAACAAACATTTAGTATCTCACAGTTTTTGAGGGTCAGGAATTTGAGAGCAGCTTAGCTGGGTGGTACTGGCACAGAGCTACAGTTAAGGTGTCAGCTAAGGACGCAGTCATCCCAAAACTCAACTGGGGGAAAATTTGCTTTCAAGCTCACTCACACAACTGTTGGCAGGACTCAGATCCTCACTGAATGTTAGACAGAGGCATCAGTTCCTTGCTGCATGGGCCTTTCCTCAGGGCAGATCAAAACATGGTAACTGGCTTCTCTCAGAGCAAGTGAGTGACAGAGCAAGAGAAGGTACCTAAGATGAAAGCCCAGTCTCTTTGTAACTTAACTTTGGAAGTGACATCCATTACTTCTGCCATATTCTATTCATTAGAAGCAAGTGACTAGAGCTCGTCTTCCTCAAAGGGAGGGAATCACACACGAGCGTGTACACCAGCATGTGGGGATTACGGAGTCTATCACAGAGACTGCCTTCTACAAGGGGATTGAAAATAGCATTCCATAAAGCAACAAAAGATCTAGGAATGAAAAGACCAATTGTGTTTGAAGCAAATGGATTACCATACCCTTTTAATAGGTGGCAGGTGTCACTCATTCTCATTCATTCATTCCACAAATATTTTTGAGCAGCCTCTGTGTGCCAGGCACTGGGCTCAATACTGAGTGCCTTTATGTAGGAAAACGAGCATGAGGCCCTCAAAGAACTTGCAGTGCACTGGATGAGTGTGTGGGTGGATAGAGACAAATCAACAGCTCATTTAGAAATGTGATGGCTATTACTGCAGAAGCGTGAAGATAACTGCTTCATTTTCTCACCATCATGTCTACCTTACCTCTTTCTGCACCTACATACTTGCCTTTGTAGGGGAGGAAAACTAATTTTCCTTTTTCCTTTCTAGGTTCTTGACTGAGACTCCTTCAGTAATATAAGAGATGAACAGGAGAAAAACAAACAGATGTTTAATAACATGTATACCTCCTGTATGCATGGGAGACACCCAGGAAAACTGAGTGACTACCCGAAATGGCCCAAGCCACCACCTTAAATACCATCTTCAGCTGAAGACAAAAGAAGATGTTGGGAGTTTGGGGAGGCAGTGGTGGCAGTTATGACCAGGCAAAGCACAGTAAACAAGGGTAAGGTGGTTGTGTAGATTTAAGTCCTGCCTTCTCCATTGATAAGAGTTTCTAGAGATCCAGGGTCATTCTCTTCTTCCTGGTACAGAGAGGGAGACACAGAGGGAAATGGAGATTTCTTTTATAAATATAAAAGGGTAATTTGTACTCAGTTTTCAGAGCTTCTCTTGGATTTGCTGCTTCTTAAAAATAATCAGCCTAAAATAATCCTTCTGCCAAAGAGGTATATTTTGGGGTGACGAATTCTGCTCCCGGTCACCTGCTTCCCTTCACTCCATAATGAATAAATCTCCTTGATCCTAAGACCAAACTATCCATGTGCACTGGATTCCGTGCCTTCTTGCCTTCTCTGCCAAAATTCTCCCTCTCTTTCTCTTATATCACTTATTTGT
Source organism: Equus asinus (assembly GCF_041296235.1). Lineage (NCBI taxonomy): Eukaryota > Metazoa > Chordata > Mammalia > Perissodactyla > Equidae > Equus > Equus asinus. The sequence continues at coordinate 12,396,899 of NC_091820.1, read as the reverse complement.
TCATTAGCAAAAGCATATAAACTTACCGACATACTTCCAATCTTTAAAATGAGAATGCTTCCTGGACCCCATGACCCCTATTATCTACCCATCCATTTCTCTTATTGAGAGCAAAACTCCTTGAAAGAGTTGCCTCTGCTTCCTCAGCCAGCATGCTCTCCTCAACCTTCTTCAGTGAGGCTTTCTTCTCCACCACTCTACTGAAACGGTTCTCCTCAGTGTCATCAATGATCCCTGTATTGTCATATCCCAGAGTTCTCAACCTTGGCACTAGGGACATTTGGGGCCGGATCATTCTTTGCTGCGAGGGGCTGTCCTGTGCACTGTAGGATGTTTGGCAACATCTCTGGTGTCTACCCACCAGATACCAGTAGCATCCTTTCAGTTGTGATAACCAGAAATAATCTCCAAATGTCCCCAGGGAAGCAAAATCGTCCACTGCTATCCTACAGTCAATTCTCATTACTCATCTTACTTGCTTTCAGTGTATTTTCCACAGTTGATCACTCGTTCCCACTTTTTTTATTGTGGTAAAATATACATAACATAAAATGCGTCCTTTTAACTGTTTTTAAGTGTACAATTCAGTGGCAGTAAGTACACTCACCATCACTCCCTTTTAAAACACTTCTCTCACTTGACTTCTGGGACATCTCATTGGCCTGGCGTGTCTCCTGCCTCCCCAGATGCTCCTTCTTGGTGTCCTGTATTGGTTTTGCTTTGGTTTCCAAACAATGAATATTGAGCGTCCCCAGGACTCAGTCTGCAAGCTGCTTTTCTGCATATCCTTACTTCTTAGGTGGTCCCATTATTTAAATACCGTTTAAACTGATGACTCCCAAATTCATTCCTTGCAAGTGTCCTCTGAGCCCCAGACATGTATATCCAACTGCCTACTCAACACCTCCATTTTTTCTTAAATGACTAATAGGTATGGCACACCCCTCTTGTCCAAACTCTTGACATCAAATCCCCTCCTCCCTGGGTGTTCTTCATCTTAGTTAATGCCATTACCCTTCACTCAGTTGCTCAGAGCAAAAATCTAAGAGTCATCCTTAACTCCCGTATTTCCCTCATATCCCATATCCAAATACAATCTGAATCTGACCATTTCTGTTCACCTCGACCGCTACAGGGCTCATCCAAACTACAATCTCTAGACAAAGCTATTGAAAACAGCCTCTTAATAGACCACCCTGTATCCACTCTGGTTCAGCTTCAGTATTCTCCACACAGCACCAAGAATGTCACAGATGCGCACACAAACACACACAGCCCTGCTACCCTGCTCAAAATACTCCTGTGGCTTCCCCTATCACCTGGAATGGAATTCAAACTTTTTACTTTGGCTAAAAGGTCCTACATTATCTGGCCTCTGCCAATCTCTCTGACCTCATAGTCAACCTGTCTCCCTCTCACTCATTCTGCTTTAGCCTCACCAGCCCTCTTACCATTCCTCAAATATTATAAATTTGTTTCTGCCCCAGGGCCTTTATACCTCCTGTTTCCTCAGGCTGGAATGCCTTTCCCCATATTGTCACATGGCACATTTCCTCTGTTCATTCAGGTCTCGCTCGAATGTCACCTGGCCTCTCCTGATCATCTTATCTAGCTTCCCTCCACACTCATCCTCTACCTGGGTAAGTTTCTATCTCTCCACCCTACTTTTTTGTCTTCAAAATAGTTTTAAAAACTTGACATTTTATTGTATGTTTACTTGTTTATTGTGTGATATTGGAGAATGGATGAAAGCACTTTGTCTGTTTACTGCCATATCCATAGCTCCTGAAGAGTAGGCACTCAATAAATACATGTTTAACCACTGGCTGTGTTTTCCATAGAGGGAAAGGGGAACAAAGAGCAACAATGAAATTTCCAGCTGCTTCACTGGTTGAGACTGAAAACTACTGTTCTCAGAGATTACAGGTTAGTTATCACATTAATTAATTATAAAGTTGTAATTGATATAAGTGGTTGAAACTATACTAGGAGAAATCATGACAGAAAAACACACCTGTGCGTGTGCCTTTGTTTTTTTTCAAGGAAAAAGGAGTGCTTTGTCTTAATGCAGTAGTATTCAGTCTCTTTTTTTTTCTTCTTTTGGTGTCTGAACCCCTTTATATTCTTAGGGCTTTATTGAGGACCCCAAAGAACTTGTGTGTATGAGAATTAACCATCAATACTTGCTGCGTTAGCAATAAAAACTGAGACAATTTCAGAATACTTATTTGTTGACTCATTTAAAGATAGCAATGATGAACATATTGCAAATTAATAACAGCTTATTATACTGAAACTATTGCTGACTTCGCAGAGGCCCTAAGATCTCTCTTAAAGTGTCAGTTTTTTCCAGGATACAAGGAGCTAACGAGGGACAAAACGTGGAAAGTGAATTTTATTTGCCCTTGTTTATAACACCTGAGTCTGAAAAAAAGTTAAAAAATGTGTTAAAATCTTGGCAAAGTATGCTCAATTTTGATGGCCTTATTTCCTTGGTTTGTTGCTTATTGCCTTTGCCTACAATATAAAGGGTTATTTTTCACTTTGCAGATAGCAAAGATTCTGTTTCTAACCAGAATAATTTTCCTACACTTTATGTTGACTTTACTATATTCTCGACTATTTAAAGGAAAAAAAGAACAAGGTTTCTCATTTTGCACCTATAAAAGAACTAAGATTCTTTACAGCCATGTTACCTTCTTTTTTTATTTAAAATATTTATTGGCACTTTGACCAGCTGTGACCAAATATTCTTTCTCAGGCATCCATCATACTATCTTAGCCAAGTGTCCACGTCTTCTCTGACTTGTTGGATTTTTTTTTTTAAAGATTGGCACCTGAGGGGCTGGCCCCGTGGCCGAGTGGTTAAGTTCGCGCGCTCCGCTGCAGGCGGCCCAGTGTTTCGTTGGTTCGAATCCTGGGTGCGGACATGGCACTGCTCATCAGACCATGCTGAGGCAGCGTCCCACATGCCACAACTAGAAGGACCCACAACAAAGGATATACAACTGTATACCGGGGGGCTTTGGGGAGAAAAAGGGGGAAAAAATAAAATCTTTAAAAAAAAAAAAAAAGATTGGCACCTGAGCTAACATCTGTTTCCAATTTTTTTTTTTTTTTTCTCTTCTCCCCGAAGCTCCCCAGTACATAGTTGTATATTCTAACTGTAGGTCCTTCTGGCTCTGCTGTGCGGGATGCTGCCTCAGCATGGCTTGATGAGCGGTGCCATGTCTGCACCCAGGATCTGAACCAGTGAAACCCTGGGCCACCAAAGTGGAGCACGTGGACTTAACCACTTGGCCACTGGGCCGTCCCCTGACTTGTTTGATTTTTGCCTTCTTGAAGTCAGAACTTAAATATAGAAAAAGTTAAATAAATCTTTCAGAATATATTTTACACCTAAAACTCTTTGTGATTTCTTAGAGGGCTCCTGGAAAATCACAAAGGTTTGTTCTTTCAGCTTCCAAAAAGAGAGACTCTACAAATAGTAGGTTTATTTATTAGTTTCTATTGACGAGTTACATGGGAAGAATTGTCAAATGAGAAGAGATACTCGGCCTTCCCCAGGTTAAATTTGTATCAGGAAATGTCACTACTGTAAGTATTTGAGAAATTGAATGCTTTATGGGGAGTTCCTAAAGATTCATGAATGATTGCACTGGCCATGGTATGTTTCTGCTTCTCAGAGTCCGAAGGAAGGATGCTTTTCCTGATATTAGGCAACAACGGTACGGTGTTATCAGTCACAATTGCAGTTATTTAAAATGTTAACTAGACCACAGCCTTACTTCTTCAATTTGAATCTAGCATCTTCCAGGCCAGCAGATTTCAAGTGGGGATGCTCATCAGATTTACCCATGGGATTTTATAAAAATACAGATATCAAGAACCTACTCCAGACTTACTGAATCTCTTAAATTTGATTTTCTCAGCATATTCTTAGTAGATGCTTAGAATATTCTAGATATATTATATATATTATGTTTCAGAATTATTATATATTTCAAGATGTTTCCTTTTGGAAAATTATGTTCATCCATTTTTTGTGTTCATCCATTTTTATATATCAAATGGAACATTTATTAACTTTGCTGAAAATAGGCATAATCATTATGCTTAAAGACATTTTGTGTACATTTTTGGAATGACTTTATTATCTTTGCTTTTCATTCCCAGAAACAATCTAATTTCCTTGTCGGCTGCATTATTCTCATTATGAACTCTCATCAGAACTTTCACATATGCAAATTTTCAGTAAAAGCTTGTTTTCAGTGAAAGTCTCTTTGCTCTGCAGGCAGTTTTTGTTTTACTTTAAGTCTTGCCTAAAGGCTCTTCTATAAGCTACAGGTCCTGTTTGTGTCTTTAATAAAAAAGACCATGTGAAAAAGAATTATTATAGGTCATTCAAATTGCTGACACTTTGCAGAAAAGATTCTTAGGTACAGGCTTCTGATGTCATCGCTTAGACTACGTTGAGATCATACCCATGGACTGAGTCAGGACTTCCAGAACTCTTTTTAGTCAAGAAGCAGATGTTTTCACGACACTACTCACCCAAGATCTATCAGAACAAGAACTAATTACATAGGACTGAAGAAACTGATGAGAAAAATTTTATTGTGGTTACTTGTTTGGAATAAAGCTGATGTTTCTTTTTAATATTTCTTTTGCTGGATTATATAATAAATACCTTTCTCTTTCTTCTTAAGCTGTCTGTAACTATAACATTTTTAACAGCTTTATTGAGATATAATTCACACACCATACAATTCACCCATTTAAAGCATACAATTCAGTGATTTCTAGTGTATTCACAGAGTGAATATTACTATCACCATGCCGTCACCACAGTCAATTTGACAACATTTATCATCCTAAAAAGAAACCCTGTACCCATCAGCAGTCACTCATTTCCCATTCCTCCCACCACTCCCAGCCTCTGGAAACCACTAACCTACTTTCTGTCTCTGTAGATTTGCCTATTCTTGACATTTCATATACATGGGCCCATATATGTGGTCTTCTATGACTGGCTTCTTCACTTAGCATAATGCTTTCAAGGTTCATGCATGCTGTAGATATATCACTACGTCATTCTTTTTGATTGCTGAATAATATTTTATTGTATGGATTTGCCACATTTTATTTATTCTTTCATTAGTCGATGGATGTTTTTATAATCCATAACATTTAAAGTTATACTTGACTCTCACTGATACTTTTCCTCCCTCTACCACCACCCCCTGAATTCCAAAACTTTAACTGTTTTCTTATTTTTCATGGCAATATAGTTACTTGCATAGTCTTGTTAAGAATCTGTCCTTCTTTTTACTAGAATTAATTGGAAGAAACAGTTATATGACCAAGATCTTGTCTGGAATATCACATTTGAGAATTATGTTCATTGAATCAGGTATGGGCAGACACTTTTATGGACCTCAAATTTATTTTATTTCTGGAGCTAATGTGTACAAAGCCCTCCCAGGAAAACTCACAGGGTACTTGTAAGGTCCAAGCTTACGTGAGGTCAGGAACGCTACTTCGTGGAAGGCCAGGAACATTGGCGTATTTTGAGGACCTTGAGGAGAATTTATAGATAGTGCAAATGAAATTTGGCACAAAGCGTTTCTTGGGCTTGGTTTCCTTGCCTCAGGATAGCAAACAATAGAGGATTTTAAAAGTCTAATCTGAGTTTCCCTATGAAAACTTCCAGCAAAGTTAATTTAGGAAGGCCTATGCACTAGTAAATTAATATTTGCTACCTCTGTGTAAATAATCAGGCCAAACCTAATGAGACCAGCCTTATTTTGTGATCATGAATAACCATTCTTAGAGATTACTTTGATCTCTGTGAGATGAGGAGAGAGAGGAGAAGGAAAAATGTAAGACTTTGGAATGGGCCAAAGAAATGATTGAGTATCCTTCCAACGGAATGCTGGAGCCTCTTGGGATTACCTCATCCTACCAGGGTGTATGCCTTTGTCTTTGACTAGGCTATTCTATGCCTCTGAGGAGACAGGAGTTAACTGGTAGAAAACTGATGACAATGAATAATTCTTGTCCATACAAGTGCAAACCAGCTGTGTCCAGTGTAATGCAAGTCATTGTCCAATGATTAGGCCAGTTTTTCAAAATTCATTTCAATATTCCTTTACTGTACATAAATTTGTGGTTCTTTGCCTTCTTTGTAACATCCTGTCCAGTTCTCTGTTAATTAATGAGTTAAATTAAAATGTGACACTTGTTCATTTTATATTAGTATGAGTCATGATTTTACCTTTTTTGAACATTATTCTTTAATATCCCTTAATCAATCCAAATTATCCCTGCCCCACCCTGTAAGTGAGCAGCCCAAACTTCAGGGCCAGGCTGGCTGTGCTAAAAGGTAAAGAAGTGTGGAGTGAAGGATGAGCTGGAGTGTCTCTCAATGCTGGTGGCTCTCGGTTCTCTTTTGATTATTTCTAAGAATGGGATGGGGCAGGGAATACATGAAAGGGATGAAAGAACCCTTTAGTGAAATAGTTTTTGGTAGGAGAAGGAAACTAGAAGGTAAATACAATAGAAAGAGTGCCTGGAGACCTGGGTTCTAGACCCAACTCTGCCACCCATCAGCTGTGTGACCTAGGGCAACTTTCTTAACCTCTCTAATTTCCTCAAATAATAATGCTATCTCCCATGTTTGTTGTGAAAATAAAAATTAAACTATCAGGTAAGGTGATCAGCACAGTGGCTTGCATAGAGTATATACAAATAATGTCAACTGTTACTTGTTGCTGTTATTGTTATTAATATTATTATCACTAGTATTCTCTGGACCTCAGTTCCCCCAACCGTTAGAAGAAGGAGCCTGGCTATATCAATGTTACTCAAATTTGAATGTGCTTGAGCTTGGGAAGCTTGCTTAGAAGGCATTCCTAAACCCCTCCCCCAGCATTCTCAGGTAGAAGGTCTGAACGGGGTACAGACATCTGCCTTTTTAAGAGGCACCCAGGTGACTCTGATGCAACTGATTTGAAGATTGTGCGTTGACGAGGACTCTGAGATGGTCTAAAATTTGTCTTCAAGTATGAGCATTCTCTGTGTTTTCCTTCAACTTCAAATTCTCTTAGCAGGAATAGCAGAGAAAATACCCAGCCTCCTCAAGTGGTACTAGAATCTTCACTATGGAGATCCTGAGAGAAAGAGTAGGAAAATCTTAGGAAAAGGAAACGGGAGGATCACTTTGTGAAGTTGTATCAAGGGGAATAATTAAATATGGTATTAGATAAAAGGCACCTAATTTAAAGTAACAGTCTTGAATTGACCAATATTTATTGATTGTATCATTTGAAATAGAAAAGAAATCTAAAAGCAGAGACCTTGAGCCCAAAGGGTTCAACACTTACAAGCTGGCTACACAAAGCGTGGTGCAAGGACCAGCAGCATCCGCAGCCCTGGGGAGCTTGTGAGAAATGCAGAGTCTCAGGCCCCACTCCAGATCTGCTGAACCAGAATCTGTATTTTAACAAGATGTTCAGGTGATTAATATGCACTTTCAAAGTTGAGAAGTCTCGATACAGAACATAGGGCAGCGTCCATAAATCAGCCAGACGTCAATTAAGCATTAATCATGTGATGCTTATTCATTAATGGTTCCCAGTTGATGGGTGCTGGGACATGTTAACATCACCTGGAGAACTTCAAAATGCAGTTCCAGCCCTAGAGATTGTGAATTTCAAGTGGGGCCCAGGAAAAAAAATCTTTTTGAAGGAGCCCCCAAGGTAATTATGGTTCACAGCCAGGTTTGGGAGCCCCTGCAGGGTATGAGAATGAGTACCAAGAGAAGGATGGCAAGGAGCGGAGGAGTAGGTCTTGAACTGAACCTTAAAATATGGGTTCACTTTTTGCAGAATGAGGAGAGTGTAGTGTTTATGTGTGTGTGTGTGGAAACAAGACTGTAAGACAATGTTATTGTAACTTTCTTCTACAGAGAGAAACAAAAACACAAAGTGAAGGAAATATTGTTCTCTGAGGAGTTTTGGCAGGATTTTAAAACAATAACATTTCTCTGTTAGAAACAAGGATGATATGATGCTGCTCATAATAAGTTGGGAGCCAACGTCACATTTGATTTATGTTTAGAAACAATTTGAAGGGATAGAATATTATTCTTCTCAATTCCCACTTGGGGCTAATATATATATTCTTTTTCTCACATAAAGACAGTTTAAAACTCTTGCTCTACATTGAGCAAAAATCATCTAAGCTTGGATTCATTTCAAGAAAATGGAAAATATTTCCGTGCATTGGCACAACAGTTTGACTTTACTGGGTTCATTAAAAATCGAATGAGACAATGGATATCATTATAATTTGAAATGTGGGAAGTGCTATACACACGTCAGGTCATGGTTTGGATTCCTACAGCCTCTCCATGCTTTGTATCTCTTCTGCCTCTCTCATCCCCTCCTCCTTCACTCCAACCGCATACAACCTTGCTATTCACCATAGGTCTTCTTGACTCCCAACCAGATCAGATGTCTTCCCTCCAAAGCTTTCTTGAATTTCTTTTTTTGGTCAACCCCATACCTTGACTATATGTCCAATATTGCACTTTATAATCTCGAGTTATAGGTTATTTGTTTATATGTAGGCTTCCTCGATTAGACTCTGAGCTCTTTGAGGCAAGTGATGATGTTCTAGTCATATTTGAATATCTGGTGTCGGGGTTTCACTTCCCATGTGGTGGCATAATCTCCTAACAGACCTCATCTCTCACGGATAACAACTGTAAATTCTGGACAAATTATAAAAAACAACTACTTGAAAGCTCTGGCGAATAAACCAAGACAGGCAGATTTTCCAGGGGAGTTCAAATTTGGAAGAAACAACTGTCACACTGAAAGTTCCCAGTTTTTGCAGCTTTTGCATGATGGCAGGCTGCGTTCCAGCATGATGCTGTCTTTACCTGGTATCTTTCCCACCTGGGAAACCAAAGGACGGGGCTCAGGGAGACCACAGCTACCGGAAACTGCAGGGAGGCCCAGAAGGGAAAGAGCTGGGGCAGGTAGACCCCAAATTCTACAATTAACCCTTCCTCACGGTCTGACTGTTGGACCTCACATGTATGGCGAAGACTCAAAGAAACTTGCAGCTGAGGCTAAAGAAAGTGAACTGAGATATAAGCTGCTACCCGCCGTGGGCAGAACAGAACTTTCAGTCAAATGCTTGCTCAAAAATAATTCATCCACGCTCTTTGGAGGAACATAACAGAATTCAGAGTCTCTACAACACAACTTTCAATTACATCCGAAAATCACTCCACATGCAAAACACCAGGAAAAGGTGACCCACTCTTAAATGAAAAGGCAATTAATAGATGCCAATCCTGCGATGACTGAGATGTTGGAATGATCAGACAAGAACTTTAAAGCAGCTTCGTAATCGTGATCAACAAGGTAAAGAAAAATACAACGAAATAAAAGATAGGGAATCTCGGCAGAGATACAGAAATTTCCTTTGGGTTCTTTATTATATTGGTTAAGTAGCCTCTAGAGTTAGACACTTATTCTAGCCTGTTCTTGCTTATTTTTCTACTACCTGCCTCATACTTCAAATTAACATTTCACAAAATGTGTACATTTAACTCTCTAGTAGTAGAATAATATCTCACAATCTCTGACTGCTATTTCTTTCAGACCTACCTCCACTAAATGACCAGCCCACACATGACGAAATGTCACAGTATAAGCTGACTGTCAGGGATTCACTCAGCCAAACAGGCTTTGGTCTCTACCCAGTCACCTTTATTCACTCTAGTTGGGACATTATTCTCAGAGTGTATTGCTTCTATTTTAAAAGACTCCTGGAAAAGAATGTGTTTCTCCTATAGACTTAAGCCAAAGTTACACCCCAAAGTGTATTATATTGGGAAATTAGTTTATTAATATCAGCTAATGTTAATGATATGCTTAAAACAATTAAACCACAGAAAACTTTCTTTTACCTTTCTTTGAGTTTAGAGAATAAATACAGCTATTTACAAATGACACTCCCTCTCACTGATGATTTTTATGTTGACATAAAATGAAGCTTGGACAAGCAGCTTTATAACTTGGATGGAAGTGGAGGCAGAAGCTGTTAGTCATCCTTCTATGATCACAATCATGGCCAGCCTCAAGATAAAGTTTAATGGACTCACAGAAGGAAACTCGATCCTTAGTGATATCATAAGGCCATTTCATCAGACTGTAGACTGTACGGTCATATGGGCTGATAAATTCACTCTGTTATTTGAGCTACTTTAAGTTAGGTTTTCTGTTACTCACAGTTTTAAGTAACCCAACTGATATAAAAAGGCTTGAGTAGTGGGGTTAGTCATGAAATTTTTTCCTTTGGACTTATGCTATGACATAATATCTTGCTGGACTATGTGCTGCAAATGTCATAAAAATAATTTAATGTAGGAATTTGAGATCTCATTACATTCTGAAAACAATATTTCTGGGAACATTTTTGCAATTGCTTGTTGTCATCTATCAGTGGATTGCAATAACAAAAAAACTGAATTTTTCTTTATCACTGTTCAGTGACATACAACTTCTTTCGACATTGCTGAACGTTCTATTGACTTCGGGTCTTTACATATGATGCTCCTTCTGCTTATAAAGCTCTTCCCCCCACTCTTTGCCCAGCTAAGAGATAATGACTCGGGGCTGGCCCGGTGGCTCAGTGGTTAAGGTCGCACATTCTGCTTTGGCGGCCCAGGGTTCTCCAGTTCGGATCCTGGGTGTGGACCTATGCACTGCTTGTCAAACCATGCTGTGGCAGGCGTCCCACATATAAAGTAGAGGAAGATGGTCACAGATGTTAGCTCAGGGCCAGTTTTCCTCAGCAAAAGGAGGAGGATTGGCAGCAGACGTTAGCTCAGGGCTAATCTTCCTCAAAAAAAAAAAAGAGATAATGACTCTGCTTAAGAGATCTTCTATGATGCTATAGACTATATTCTCCCCAAATGCTCTGTATTCTCCTCTCATAACTCGTTTTTTTGCAGAAATTTATTAATATCTTTCTTTCCCAATATGCTCCAAGAAACAGGTTCCAAATGGCAAGTTGGATTATTGTTTCCAATTCTTTACTGGCTCCCTCTTATAGAATTATACATCCATACCTTTGGCCATGTGACTTAGCTGTAGCTCCCACTGGAGTAAGTGGAGAATATGTCCCTGCCTCATTAACTTAGGTTTGGCCGTTTGACTTGATTTCACCAATGACATATGGGCAGAAATGACAGTGTACCAGTTCTGAACTGAAATATTAAAAAGCGTATACATCAGTCCAGATCCAATCAGGAAACAGAAGCTGCACGGTAATTTGAATAGGGAAAGTTTAATATAATGAAGTATTAAATGATGATAGACACAGACATAAAGGGAAGTCTAAAGGATACCCTAGGGATGAGAGAGAGAGTATTCAAGGAAGGACAAACTTGGAAGGGGTCTGCTTCCCAAGGATGAATTTAGATCTTACTGGAGAGGGTACAGCTGCGGCCCATTGGATGGTGGAGAAGTTTGCTGGTTTGCCCTGACCAGAGCTGGTCCACAGTCACCAAGCATCAGGAAACAACTCTCTGGGGTGCCAGTGAGCTCAAGCTAATGAGCAGGAACACAGAGGGAGTCAGGGTGTCTGGAACCCACTCACTGGCAAGATGGTACACAGCCTGTGATATATAGTATCTGTGTTGGCAGGGCTGTAGGAAATAGCTTCTGGGGTGCAAGTGAGCCAAGGCTCGTGGGCGGGGATGCAGAGAGAGCTGGGGCACCACTGCCAGCGTGAGGCCTAGAGTGTACCAGTGTCCACGTTAGGAGGGTCATACCATGTAGGTCACTGAGCCTGGGCCAGACTGTGAGATCACTGAGTCGTGGTACGCTCTCAGCACATAGCTGGGACAGAGCGCCACTAGATGTTGCTACACACACGCACCATGCAACAGAAACAAGAAAAAGTGAACTCAGCGCACTGGAACCAGGAAAAGAAGCCCCCTTCTTCCTGAATGTCCCTCAACTGACAAAGCTTACTGCAAAGGACAAATGATTAAAGAATCCAGACCATTATTGCAGAGCAGATGCTGAAGGGTAAATCTGAAGTTGAGAGGCAATAAATTGATAACTGGCATGCAATGCAAGTTTCCACCGGCTTTCTTTTTCTTTTTTTTTTTTTGAGGAAGATTAGCCCTGAGCTAACATCTTCCAACCCTCCTCTTTTTGCTAAGGAAGACTGGCCCTGAGCTAACATCCGTGCCCATCTTCCTCTATTTTATATGTGGGACGCCTGCCACAGCATGGCTTGCCAAGCGGTGGCATGTCTGCACCCGGGATCTGAACTGGCGAACCCCGGGCCTCTGAAGCAGAACGTGCGAACCTAACTGCTGCACCACTGGGCCAGCCCCCACCACCAGCTTTCTTGAGCTGCTGCCCTCCGTGAGAAGAGAACAGCCCAGAGAGTCATGGCTTCCTCAGACTGAGTCCTGCAACATGGAGCAGACGAGCTCTGTGTGGCATGCAGCCTAGCCCAGCTGAGATGATTGAAAGAACAGCCAACTTACAAACCCAGGAGTATTAAATAAATGTTCATTGTAGCAAGCCTTTGAGGTTTTTGAAGCTGTTTGTTATACAGGAAAAAAACTGACTAATATATCCTGTTTTCCTCCACATCCCTTGTCCCAGCGCCTAGATTCTAAGAGGAGCTCAATATATATTTTTAAATGAATTGTTATTGGAACTTTGGGACCATTTTCTGATTGCTCTGAAGGTTTAGCCAAGGCATTATCTAATGGGCTACAGATGGAGTCACTATTTCAGGTACACACAGAACAGGAAAACCATCATGAAGAATCTTACTGGATTTCAAATCTGATCTTTAAGAGAAGAAAAACCTCTTAATGGAAAAGGAAAACCTAAACCCAGGAATTGCTTTTTCAGCTTTTTGAATCCACGTAGCCCATGCAGTGCAAAGCCTTTATACGATGCAGCTAGGCTGTTAGGCCTGCTTCATCGTCTAATTTGGTACCTTTTTGATGTGGCTTTGGGGAAACAAGGTGAAAACTAATCACAAAAAGATTGCCTTGTATGGGAGCCAGCTATTGCTCAAAGGGTGAATTTATGGGCGAAGAGAGAAAACAGATAATCAAAACACAGCCTCTATTGTAGGGCTGCAACTGTCATAAGTTAATTTTATGTTCTGTCTTTTTCTCCTGTTTGGGGTCACAGCACACATCATGCCCTGATATATCATTGACCAGCAGTGAAGAACTCTGTCGTTTCTTGTATTAATTATTTTGTCGATATTACTTTCATCACACCACAAAGAACCATCAGCAGGCATTCACACATTCTTCTATCAATTGGAATTATTTTATAAATATTATTCTATATTTCTATTACTTTACATTTATTTATTATTTTATAAATACTTTATAAATATCTTTAATATAAAGATACAAATCCTTTTCAAGGTTATCTGGTGGAAATTTTGGCATGGTATTTCAAACCTGATCCTTGGTTAGGCCACAACTGCTGGCCATTGCTGTCGGTGTGCCGAAGAGCTTGGCTCTGCTTCTCGTGGTGCGTACAGCAGAGCTGCCCCCCAGTTTGTGGCTGGCGCTGTGTTTGAAGAGCTGGTTATCACGTCTCTGTCTGCCCTGAAACCTCGCGCTCAGAATGAGCTGCGCTGTGTCTGCTGTCGCCTTCTTCCAAGTCATCGCCACTCTGCCACACAGGAGTTTTGAGTTTGTTTTTCACAGGGTTTTTTTTCTCTTTGATTAAACACACTATTAACCGTCCCTCCGTCGATGGTGTAGTCATTCATTTTCCTTCCAAGACTGCTCGTTAAAATGCTTTCGCAATAAAATCGTACATTGTATTCGTATTATTTTAGGCCCATAACCTCTCTATGTTTTAGACTTTCAAAGTTTCCCCTTTACTCTCATTCTCATCCAAAGAATCTAAAATTGGTTTGCATTTATTCATTTGCTCTTTTTCTAACCTCTCTTTGCTGAGCTAGAATAACTTTTGATACATGTCTCTTAACAAGGTTTTCAAAGCGTAGAAATGATATGGTCACTTATAAATGAAAGCTACAAAGAGAATGTAGACCTAGATAGAATCTTAGACATAATTTTCTCCCACTTTCTCTTTTTGCGGTTGAGGTTTAGAGAAGGTAACTGACCTGCACTAGGTTACACAACGAGGTGGTGGCAGACTCGGGACCAGGACTTAACCTTTTCTTCTCTCTGTCTTCTCTTTCCACTGTATCATGCCACAGAAGGAGAAATTGGCAAAGCAGGAAGGGGTGTTGGACATCACTCCATCTAACCATATTCTTTCAAAGACAAGAAACCAATGCCAGGGACATTTGGACATCTGGCATGACAGTGATATTCTTGGTCTTCCAATAAATATCCCTTTGGGGATATTCTGCTTGTTCTTTTAAATTTCAAAGTAAGGGGTCAGTCCATTGGTGCAACAGTTAAGTTCTCACATTCTGCTTCTGCGGCCCAGGATTCCCTGGTTCAGATCCTGCGTTTGGACCTACGCACCACTTGTCAAGCCATGCTGTGGTAGGCGTCCCACATATAAAGTAGAGGAAGATGGGCACGGATGTTAGCTCAGGGCCAGTCTTCCTCAGCAAAAAGAGGAGGATTGGCGGCAGATGTTAGCTCAGGGCTAATCTTCCTCAGAAAAAACAAATCTCAAAGTATGAAGTACTTCAGCACATTCCCAGTCCAAGGGACTGACCTGGTGAGACAACTCACTGAGGCCATCTGCAGCTCCCACCTTCATATCTGGTAGGAAGCTGAGCCATCCTCATGAGTAAGGAGGAGAGGAGCTGTGCTGGGAAACCTCTCCCAACAAAAACATCACCCCACACATATCCTTTTGGGGAGATTAATTCTTCTGGGTACTGAAGGCTTCATTCTGTCTTTCAGAATTCTCTATTAAAATGCACATAATCTTAAAGAATCATTTTTTGTCATTTCACACGTTATTAGCTAATACTTCAAGAGTTTCCCTGAGAGAAGGGCTCCCTTGATATGCTTGTGTAATAAAGGAAGGGAACCAGGAGAAAAGAATTCTGAAATGGGATGTTTCTCTTCAAATCAAGCTCCCTATACCACACTTGGGACTGAGTTGGATTTAAAAGCTTGCTGCTTTACAGAGGCAGCCGTTCGTAGGAAACACAACCACACTGAAGAGTTTGATCTAAATTATGCAAAATGTGGGTAAAATTCCTAGATTTCCTCCTCAATCTCATTTTGCAACCTCTAATGATCCCACATAGAGGGAAGGGGAAATGTCGGACCTGAAGCTTAAGGGACATAATCTTAAATACATTCTTGATTTTGTTAACAATCTACATATTTCATCATTTCTAAGATGCACTGCCTCCTCCTCATTTTAACATTTCTGAAATTTAACATTTCTGAGAGACGTTTCTAATGGTTGGCGGTTTCTTCCAATCGTTGGCAGCCAGGTGGTCATTGTCATGTAGTTATTGCATGCCTGGGCACCAGCTTGATCACTGTGTTTATGTTGTTGTTATTTCAATTGATTTATATACACTGCTATTATCACACATGTTAAATTTAACTGGCATTTAAGATATCTTCCATAGTGTAGTCCATGATTTGGTATTGTTACTGCCCAAGGGGAGTTGTCTGCCCGCTGCAAGACATGCCAATAGTCAGGAGGCAAGGTGTTAGGAGAGAAAGGACTTTATTACAGCTTGCCAGCAGGAGGGAAGATGGCCAACTCATGCCCAAAAGAAGCATCTCACAGAACAAAGACTGCAGGCCAGTTATATACGGGGCTGGTCTCTGGGTGGGACAGACATCCGTTCCCAGTTCCTGATAATCCTTTGTTTTACTGGATAGGCATCAGAGAATGGAGCATCACCCTATACCTTGATCTTTCAGCTGTCACTGATGATGGCTATCAGCATAGGCTGTCTGCCTGGGGGTCATCACATTCCCAAGGAACTCAAAAGAACAAAGTTATCATCCTAAAGCAGCTGGGAGGGGCCACAAAATCTACAGAGCATGTCTGGGCTAGTTACTCAAAGGTCATTTAAAGTCACGATATGGTTTCTTTTCTACAATATGGCTTCCCTATGTCAACCTTGTATTGAGCCAGTATCAGTATTGAAACATTAAGATACTGTGAATGCAGTGGCAGAGGAACAAAGCATCAGGGTGTGGATTTGAAATTAGTGAGCTACCATTGAAGGAATAATGACAATTTAAAATTTTCTTTCAATGCAGTGACCAAGTGCTTTATGGGATCCAGGAAAGGAAGATAATCACAGGTAGATGAAACTCGGTTACATTTTGTTATACACGTTTATGCAAAAAGCTTTGCCTTTATATCACCAAGCAAGACTGTACCAACATCAGCATTTGCAGAATGGGTATCAGCAGCTTGGAAGAAAATCTTGGAGACAATAGTGAAGCACCATCTTAAGATATGCTGGTGCTCGCTCTGGCAGCGCATATACTAAAATTAAGAAATGCTCTGCTGCCAGAGCTCTCAGTGGCACAGAGGACAAGATCATATGTATCCTAGGTGTAACACAGATATAAAAACAAAGCATGGACATGGAAATTCTGTGTTGAAAATTGATTCAAAAGAGTTGAACAATGAATTTGAAGAATCACTAGGAATTAAATCAATTAATTTCATTCATAGTTCCCTTTTGATATATGCATAATAGTGAAATGTGATTAAAATCTATGTTGAAAATCAAAGTCTAAAACGTTCTTTCAAAAATTATACAATAGGGGGCCAGCCCCGTGGCCAAGTGGTTAAGTTCGTGTGCTCCACTTCAGTGGCCCAGGGTTTCACCAGTTTGGATCCTGGGCGCAGACATGGCACCGCTCATCAGGCCATGTTGAGGCGGCGTCCCACATGCCACAACTAGAGGGACCCACAACGAAAAATATACAACTACGTACCTGGGGGCTTAGGGAAGAAAAAGGAAAAATAAAATCTTAAAAAAAAACAAAATCCAGTGAGCATATACGGTTTTAAAAAAAATTATACAATAAAATTTCTAAGTTAAATTAGGAAGTGTTACTGAGCAAGGGCTCTTTCCACCTGTGTGCACAGAAGCCAATACTGTGTATACTGGTCTTTGAGGAAAGAAAGTTTATTACACAATTGATTGGCAAGGAGACAGAAGGACAACCTCTCAACTTGTGTCCCCAGTCAGGGTATGGGGTAAGGTTTAACGGATCAGGGAGGAAGGCTGGTATGCGGAAGTGCTGGTGGGATGAGTTTCAATTGGCAGATCAAAATTTTCTGTTCTGTGCATACTCCTGGCTGGCTTGCCCCCCTGAAAAGTAGCTTTAACATTCTGCTGTTAGGAGGAGGCCAGTACAGTAAACAAAGGTAGAGTTGTTATGTAGATTTAAGTAATTGCCTTCTCTATTGATAAGTGTTCCTAGAGATTTAGTCGTTCTCTCCTTTCTGGGACAGAGAGGGAGGCACCCGTACAAATGGAGATTTCTATTACAAATGTAAATTTCCCTCACAAATGGGTTAACTTCTACTAGGTTTTCAGGACTTTACCCTGTGTCTGCTGTTTCTTAAAAATAATCAGTCTAAAATAATTCTTATGCCAAAGAGGCATATTTTGGGGGGAGAAATTCTGTTCCTGGTCCCGTGATTACAGAAGCATTATGTCATAATTTAATTCGAACCACTTTTTCTTTCTCAGTGTTAACATAAATAGTGACGCATCTTATAATCAATGACATCTTAGATTTCATTGCAAAGCCTGGAGAAATCCAGGTCCTCTACCTGTCAAATACTTTGCACTATGTCCAATAATCGAATGCACTCAGTGAATAGAAGAGAGTTGATGAATAAGAAAGAAGAGGAGGAATAATAATGGTCAGAAAATTTGGCTGGAGTGAATTCTTAGGTAATAGCAATATCTTATCTATCAGATCTATCTGATAGATTTGCCAGAGATCTATCTATCCGATCTAATCTGTCAGAGAAAGAAGCTATCCCTCAAGTCGATTTTCAAGTCATTGAAGATGGGTGCCAGAGGGTTACTGTAAATAGTCAATAAAATTACCTTTAGACTTTGTTATGAAAAGAAGTTAATCTTTTGTTTTCCTTTTTTTTAGGGAAAAGGTCCTTATTGAAAAGATAGCGGGTAGCTCATAGACCCTCTGGGAAGGCTTGAAAATCGCCCAACATGTCCTGTGAAGAGCTCCTTGTCCTGCCCCCATTGACTTCACAGCTGGTTCTGCCACCTCCATTGATGCTGCAATTGCTGCTATGTCTTCCTCTGGAGACAGAATATAGCTGCCACCAAGCTGCTGCCCCTGCTAGGGCAGAACAGACTCTGTAAGCAGCTGAGCAGTGTAGCCCATGCCCTGACCACAATGCAGTATGGGAAAGCATGAATCTTGCATTTCAGTCTCTGTAGTGGAATGCTTGGCCTGCTTCATGAGGTATGGGATTCTCCAGAAATAGTGAGGTTGTTCAGATAGAAAAGAAGTTAATCTTGTCAATTGCTGTTTTCTTGTTTAACCTGAGGGGTGACTCAAGGGTTACAAGGATTTATGAGCTTGTTTTACAGAAGAAAGAGAATGCCTTCCAGGATCACCGGATAACCAGCCCCCAGATGCCATTGACACCCAGAAGTCAGGTTGCCCAGGGGCTTATCGGAGAAACACAGATTACTCCTTTGTTACTCCCAAACTCCTCCTGCTACCCCGCCTTAGCTCTATAAACCCCCTGCTTTCCTCTCTTGTTAAGGTAGATTTGAGAGAACCCATGCTCCTACCTTTTCGTCTTGGCCAATTTTAACAAGCTTTTCTCCCTCTCCCAGCACCAATGTCTCAGTGTTTGGCTTGCTGTGCATCAGGCATGCGAACTTGAGATTAAGAGGTTCAGGACCACTTTGACATTTACAAGTCAAAACTGATCACTGTTTACCTCGTGCCTGAATTTCTGCTGAAAAATGACCAGAGGCATGAACTTGAATTGTCTTGATTTGCTGGATGGGATAATTACGTCTGATGATTCTTAGTCATACCTGTGGAGACTCTAGAGGAGGCCAAAAACACTTAGGGAGTTAACCTTTTAATTAGTTTCGTTGTTATTAAGCAGCAGGTAACCAGATAAAGTGTGGAGGGCAAGGTCAAATTCACCTTCTCAGGCATTACAACGCAGATGTCACCCCTCCCCCACAAATGGCTGCCCATGGGCTGAAAATTTGAGTCCTTTTGCATTACATTCTGGAGGTACTGATGTAGCGCCTCTGTGATCATAAATGGGGAAGGTAATGTGCAGACTTACAGCACGTCCATTTTGCTGGAAAGTCTTAACCGAGCTCCAGTTAGACCACCATTCAGACAATTTCTTTCTTTTTCAGAACATTGACTTTTTAAAAACCAAAATAATAAATAAAAACTCCATTAGAAGCAAATTTTCAACATTACTGATGCGGGGTCGGTGAGCCGAGGAGTCGAAAGAAAGATTTCTTTAGACTCTTAAGATCTGGCAGCAGTGCTGTTTTATTTAGAGAATAGTGTGGAATAGCATGGGGACAGGGCCCATGGGCAGTCAGAGCTCCTGCTGCTGCCCCCGCTGGCATGGGGACAGGACCCACGGGCAGTCAGAGCTCCTGCTGCTGCTGCTTCTGCTGCCCCCGCTGGCATGGGGACAGGACCCACGGGCAGTCAGAGCTCCTGCTGCAGCCCCGAGTTGAGGGTTAGGGCTAAATTTAAGGCATGGGTATGTGAGTCATCTCTTTACAAGACAAAGGAAAAAAAGTTAAAAAGGTACCAGTGCCGGTAGGGTCCGGCCATTGGGCGGGCCCACAACTTTTAGATAAGAATCAAACCGGATTGAGTAAATGGCAGAAGTCACCGCTCAAATATTATCTTCAACTAAAGACAAAGGAGGATTTTGGGGTGGGGGGGTCAGTTACATGAGGTTGCCAGACAGTAAACGACTTAAGTTCTTGCCTTCCCCATTAAGAGTTTCCAGAGATAAGGCCATCCCCCTTCCTCCTGGCACAGAGAGGGAGGCATGGAGATTTCCTTCACAAATGCAATTGTCTCTGATCAAAGGGCAAGCAAATTCCACTCCTCGGAGCCTGATTCTCATCTGCAGTTTTAAAATTAACCAGCCTAAAAATCCTCATAAGCCATTTTAAAATTAAGCAGCCTAAAAATCCTCATCAATTACAATTTCAGACCAAAATGCACTCGTTAATTTTATTTCACGCTATAGTTTCTATAGAAAGAAAATGTCATTTGAATGAATCTTCACTTTATAATCTTTTATGTACAAATTGCACATTTTTACTTTCATATTGTTGTTTGTTACTTACATAAAGTTGTTTTTGTTAATCAGTTGATATTTATTCCCATCTGTGAAATTGTGTTTGAGTGTCTTAGATTGGGATGGAAGGCATTATAATTCTCATTAAAGTTAATAGAATTAAAATTTTTAAAAAATCAGTAACTTTTCACTTAGCATCAGGGATTTTCAGAGAATGAATTAATGAAGAAATAGATATAGCTAAGATTCCTGGATTTAAAGAAGAAATAAACTTGCTAATGAGTATGTGATCCAAGGAAGATGTTTCTAGGTTCTTACAAGTTTTGAAGCTTCTTGACATTACATGGAGACAATCGTGAAAGTTCAGCCACCCAGGCTTGCTCTTGGCTTCAAGCCCAGACACCTAATACCGAAAGGCTCAAGTGTGGAAGGAAAGGTGTGCCAAGTTCATTGGGATGCTTTTCTAGGCCATTAGTTTTCTGTCTTGCCACATTTATTACCTAAGTCAGTGGTTTATGTTCTCATCTTTTTTTTTTATCTTTAAAGATTGGCACCTGAGTTGACATCTGTTGCCAATCCTTTTTTTTTCTTCTCCTCCAGGAAAAGTTACCATTGATGTAGGTTAAAGTCAAACTGGAAAGAAAATTAATATTAAAGACTCCTGAGCATACCTCTAAAGACAAAGCTCCATGTCAGATAACTGAATATTACAAGTCTTTAGAAATATTTGGGAGTTTGCTGTAAAAAAGATCATTCTTCATAAAGCAAAAGGAGACAGCTAACGCAAGAGCATATGCATTTACAGACCATTAAGACTTTCTAGCGCAATGAACTGAGCAAGCTGAGGTGGATGTGGGAAATTTTAAGTAGACTAAGAGAGGTGTGCAGCTTTGGGATAACATTTTAGAGTATTTACATACCTGAGGTCACAGCCAACTCTAAATTTGCTTAAAGATTCATTTATTCTATAAAATCTGGACCTTCCTATATTAGTGGTACCACAAAAGAGCAATTTTGACACGTTTGAAAGAAGAAATCCCAAGAGCTAAGAGCCATTTTTTCTTGATGAGTTTTACTAATGCCAATTTTTAAAACACTTCTGGGATGTCAGTTTACTTTTTCCTTGGCTCCAAGAACTCTAGTTCAGCGGTTCTTGGCTCGGCTGATTTTCAGCCCCAGGGGACACTTGGCAATGTGTGGAGACATTTTTGGTTGTTTCAACTGTGAGAGCAAGGAGAGGGATGCTACTGGCATGTAGTGAGAAGAGGCCAAGGATACTAGCTAACATCCCACAGTGCGCAGGACAGCCCGTCATGACAAAGAATTATCTAGCCCAAAATGCCAATAGTGACAGGTTGAGAAATCCTGTCCTAGATGATGCTGCGAGGGATTGGCCCAGTTTTCATTAATAGCTAATTCAGTCAAGTACTTGAAATATGCATTGGGTTTTACATATATTATAGCATTTAATCTTCATAACATCCCTCTGAAGTGGGTATAATTATTACCATTTTATCGATGAGGAAATTGAGGCACGGAAGTCAGATAATTGACCTCAGATCAGGGTGAGTAAAAGGCAGATTGACTGCAGATCTCAAGCTCAAATCTCCAAGTTCTATGGAAGTTTTGACACAATGGCTAGGCTCTTCTTATACAGTATGATCTAGAATTTCATCTAGAAAGACAAAAACTAATGTTCTGTGAAATTTCAATGAGATACTTTAGATTTCCGGAAAGCTACGTAAGCCAAGGGGTATTTGGGCCATGTTTTCCAGGTTTGTCACAGAAAGAGCCTGTTTCTTATCTACATTCTTCTCTGAACTACAAGCTCCTTGATGTCGGGGAATTTCTCTCATTCATTGTTTGATCTCCTGGACCTTGAACATTGCCTGAAACATAGGTAGATGCACAATAAATATTTGTTGAGTAAGTGAAGGAATAAATGGATGAATAAAGAGGGATACAATTATTCTTCCTGAGCAATTTTCATTCCCTTAATTTATACTATGGTGTTGCTAGCCATCAAAGTCTTTGAAAATGGAATCCAAATCTTAGTTTGCCATTGATCTCTCTACTACACGAGTGAGAAAGATGTGCACTTTCCCCGCATACACATGCACGTGTGTTTGCCCACACTGACAAAGAACATAGATAATTCACTCTATTAGAGGGAAAAATCAACCAAGAGTGTTTGTTTTCACTGTGAACATCACCAGGAACAGAATTATTGCTGTGCCTTCACTGATGAAATGTTTAAGGGGCAGCGGTAGGTAATTTGAGTCTGTGCTTCCAGATCACAGAAATCTGCATCCACTTTAGAGACAGCAACTTTATTTTGTCTCTATTTGCTGCAATCTCACACCTGAGCTTTACTTGCTCCAATGTCATTTTAAGACAGTTTCCATGCCAAGGTCAGCAGTGAAAATCACTTGGTGTTGGGATCAAAGATTAATCATAGCTTTCATTCGGGTAAAGGCAAACATGGCTACTGTTTTTTCTGCAGGCATCTGCTATAGAGCAAAAAGCACTGATCTGGGCATTGGGAGTGTATTAACTATCTATTGCTGCCTAACAAATTACCTCCAAACTAAGCAGCTTAATAAAACAAATATTTATTACCTTATAATTTCTGTGAGTCTGGAAGATGGACATGGCTTAGCCGGAGTCCTCTTTCAGAATCTCTCACAGGATCAGAAACAAAGTACTGGCTGAGACTGCAGTCATCTCAAGGCTTGATGGCTTCTAAATTCACTCACATTGTTGTTGACAGGATTCAGTTCTTTATGGGCTGTTGGAGTGAGGGCCTCAGTTCCTCCATGGCTGTTGACCAGGGGCAGCCCTCAGTTTCATGCCATGTAGGCCTCTCCATAGGGCAGCTCACAACATGGCAACTGGCTTCCTCAAAGGGAGCAAGCAAGAAGAGCCAGAGAGAGAGTGCAAGCAAGATGGAAGTCACAGTCTTTCCTAACCTAATCAGTGAAGTGACACAACTTCACTGTGCCATATTCTATTCATTAGGAGCAAGTCACTAGGTCCAGCCCATACTCAAGGAGAAAGGATTACACAAGGGCATGAATACCAGGAGGTGAGGATCACTGGGAGCCATTTTAGAAGCTGCCGTAATAGGAGACTTAGATTTCAGTCAAGTGACGGTAATTAGCAGTGTGACACTGGCTACGTTATTTTGCTATTTGGTCTTCAGTTTTCTCATTTGCAAAATGAGGCGTTGGACTGAGTTGCCACTGCTGTTCACAAGGTGTTAATAAGTATATCCTACTTCTGGGATTGATTTGTTGGATAGAAGAATGGGGCATTAAATTTTCTTTATTGTGTCGGTTAAGCTTTTGGCTTCAAGGAGCAGGGTCTTCCTTCAGTTACTGCAAGGAAAGCTGGCATCCATGGTTAGGGCCTAGGTGGTCTGAACTGAAATGGGAGGTGACAGGTGATTCTGGGAATTCACTCCTTTTAGACTCTCCCAGGAGCCTTTGTCATGCATTTTTGCATTGCTCCGAGAGTCTCCTCCATTTTCTTTTGCTTTCTGTCTGCCCCTTGTGGGGATCTGGAATTGGCCACCCCAAGATATGTCTCTTTGGCATCAGGATTATTTGAGGCTGATTGCTTTTGATAAACTGGGACAGGGAAGGAGGCTCTGAGGAATGGAATTTGCCCTTTGTTGGGACACCTTTGCATTTGTAGGGTAAATCTCTATCTGTAGGGGGTGCCTCCCTCTCTGTACCAGGAAGAAGAAAGGAGATGGCCTTCTCTCTGGAAGCTCTTAATCAATGCCAAAGGCAAAGACTTAAATCTGCATTTTATTGTGCTAGTCTGGTAACCTCCTGTAACTGACTTCCCTCCCCCTCCCAACTTTGGCATTTCTTTAAGGATTAAGCATCTTTCTTTAGGCTAGGAACTGATTGCTGCGCTCACCTGTGACTGCCTAGCTCCAGACAATCGACTTGCCTCCTGCTACGCCCACCGAGATAGCAGACCATTACCTGCTGTGTCCATCAAGCCCTGTGCCGACAGGGCAATCTTGTGACTATTGTGGGAGGGACATTTCAATCACATGTGAAACACCCTGTTTGGGGGTATATAACCACTCTGTGCACCCCACTTCTTTGGTGCCCTTTCTTCCTTCAGGAAGAAAGGCCCCGGGCCATGGTCCTCATAAAGCTTTGTTTAATTTTCTCTTGCTATTCTGTCTCATGTGAATTTAATTCGTTCTCCGGCCAGACGAACCCACATTTGGGGAGAGGAAATGTCCTCCTCCCCTACACCCTCAACACTTATCTTTTACTTACTCAGTTTCTGCTTGCTCACTGCTTTAATTTGTCATGGTCCCTCATGACCTGGATCCTATCTTCTGACATTTCCTATATGCATCCTTTAAGGACTGATGCATTCCATATCTCCCAGCGTAAATTCCTGAGAAAGGCAATTTTATTGTTCCAGATCATCTTTTCATGACAAGCTTCCTGGAAGGTATGGAGGGTCAAGACAGGCTCACTGTAAGTGATTGTACACCAACCCTCTGGTGTTTTGAACATCTTATATATGGAGGAACAAATCCAAGGACTACCTCTGGTGGGTCCAAAATGCTTCCATTTCCATCTTAGCCTTTTTCTTTTTTCTTATTGATAAAAAAAAAAAAAAAAAACTAGTGCACAATGAGATAAAAATCTAGGGAGGAGTACAAATATATTATCTGTGCCCTAGACTCTATAGTAAGATGGGAATATGATCAATAAATGTCTTGAGTGATTGGTTCTGTTGATGAATTTGGAAACGATGACATTCTGACCTCCCTTCCCCCCAGAAGTATATTGAGTAGAGAATTATCTGAATTACATTCTGTGAGAAGGTTTCAATTAATTTTAGTAATTAAGACTTTCAATTGATTTCAAACTTTCCAATTGATTTCAGTTAAATTGAAACTTTTGCTAAGTCCCTGTTGACTTCCCAGCTTAGAGTGGAAGTCACAACAGAGAATCTAGATTGCTGAGAACATATTTACTCTGGAGTGAGAATGGGGAGCGCCTCACACACGTACAACTTTCCTCTCCAATTAGGAATCAACATCCTTTTACATTTCCCCACTTCTGTTGAAAATACAACTTCCAGGCTACAATGTAGTTTCATTAATGTGTTACCCTTTTTTTTTTTAATTTACCATCTTAACCTAGAGCTTCTACATTTTATTTTTTTTGAAAATTAGCACGTGAGCTAACATCTGTTGCCATTCTTCTTTTTTTCTTCTTCTTCTCCCCAAAGCCCCTGTAGGGAAGGAAGACTTTTCCTCTACCTAATGTGGGTTCGTCTGACCAGAGAACGAATTAAATTCACATGAGACAGAATAGCAAGAAAAAATTAAGCAAAGCTTTATGAGGACCATGGCCTGGGGCTTTTCTTCCCAAAGGAAGAAAGGGCACCGAAGAAGTGGGGTGCACAGAGTGGTTATATAACCCCAAACAGCATGATTCACATATGATTGAAATGTCCCTCCTGCAATAGTCACAAGATTGCCCTGTCGGCACAGTGCTTCTTGGAGGATGTAGCAGGAGGCAAGTCTATGTCTTGAGCTGGGTGGTCACAGGTGAGCGCAGCAATCAGTTCCCAGCCTAAGGAAAGATGCTTAATCCTTAAAGAAATGCCAACGTTGGGAGGGGAAGGGAAGTCAGTTACAGAAGGTTACCAACAAGCACAATAAACAAATGCAGATTTAAGTCCTTGCCTTTCCCCATTGATTAAGAGTTTCTAGAGACAAGGTCATCTTCCTTTCTTCTTCCTGGTACAGAGAGGGAGGCAACTTTACCTTACAATACAATACAGATAGAGATTTACCTTACAAATGTAAATGTCTCCTAACAAAGGGCAAGCAAGTTCTACTTTACAGTTGCTTTCCTGTCTGCAAAGTAACTAGCCTCAAATAATCCTGGTGCCAAAGAGACATATCTTGGGGTGGCCAAATCCAGGTCCCCACACCCCCCAGTGCATAGTTGTATATTCCAGTTGTAGGTCCCTTGGTTATAGTATGTGGGACGCTGTCTCAGCATGGCCTGATGAGCGGTGCCATGTCCAGGCCCAGGATCCGAACCGGTGAAACCCTGGGCCACCGAAGCAAAGCTCGAATTTAACCACTCGGCCTCGGCCGGCCCCTAATGTGTTACTTTTTTAGTTAAATGAAGATTCATTGACCCTTTTTTCATCTTTGCCTGTCGGTATTCAACCTTTAAAAATCCCTTCAGGCTTCATTTCTTCCAGAAAATCTTTTGCAACTTGATTCCTGAGTTGGACTGATAATCAATAGATATTGATAATCAATAATCGATGCTTTTGGAGCCCAAAGAGAATTGAGTATTTTTAAATCTAATCTTCTCATTTTATGATTGATAAAACTGAGGCCAAGAAAAGCTAAGTGACTTACCCAACATTACACAGCTAGTTAGTGGCAGAGCTGCGATTGGAGTCCATGCTTCCTCATACCAGATTTAAAGACCTTTATACCTTAATCAATCAATTAACAAGGTTTTATTGAGTATCTTTTCAATTTTGGGGGTAGGATCTGTTATGGAGCTAAGGTGTAGCAAGGGAAATGAGAAATGATTTTTTTTTTTACCAAAAGTTCTACTTTTAGCCCTCAAATCTGTGGGACTCAGATTTCACAGCAACATCTCCTACTGTGGTAGTTTTGGGTATCCACTGATCAAATGTCCAAGGTTCTACTATGGTTCTTCAGTCACATTCAGATACATCCTTCTGTTACTTAAGCTCATCCACCATATCCTATTGCTTCTAGCCTATCTTCTTCTCAAGACAGCCCAGACTCTTTGCTCCGAAATATGCCATGCCTTATCCCCTTTGCACTTTTATTTGTGCTGTTTCTCTCCTCTCCTCCCCACCTGCCAAAGACATTTGTGGCCCATCGCAGGATCCTTTGTTTCCTTATAGTGTCTGCCATCTACCGTAGCCTGCAAGTGATCTCCTTTTTCTTGGCACTCCCATAACAGGCAGAATGTTCCTTTCATCCTTGCCTTATACTGCTCTCTAATGGTATATGGATATAAGCCCTGTCTCTAACTAGACAAGAGGCTCCTTAGGGGCAACGATGATGGTAATAGCTTCTTTTGTGACCCTCACAACTCCTGGCACAAAAAGCTGAATTTGGTAATAATTAGAAGACTCCTATAAGGTTTAGATTAAGGTCACAGAACAGCAGAGATGACAGAGTCAACTTGCCCTGTGGTACAAGACAGACTAACTAGGAAATTGGGCATATGAAATATCATTTATTTATTCATTCACTCATCCTTTCACTTATTCATTGACCTTCTGCTATGTTTTAGGTACTGATCTAACTCTGTGGATAAACAGTGTGGAAGATTTGATAACATGATTCCTCCCTCTTCATGCTTGGAATTGCACAAGAAAAAACAAGTCCATGTAATTTTGGATGGAGAATATTTCTACATATTAACTTACGAAATTTTTGTTTTGAATTCCCATTTTTCTCCTGCTCATTCAGTCGGACAGGCAGCTGTGTATTCATTCCTTTGATGGACGTATATGGAAAGAATTGAAAAACAGAAGCAACCCACACACTTTTCTGACTTTAAGTCTCCAAAAGCCTAAGTCTTTAGGGTCTCTATGATGTCCTGAGAGTATCCTTGAGGGCTATCAGAGAAGGTAAAGAGGAGTTATTCGTGAGTTTTCAGGTATATTTAGAGTTTCAGAAAAGCAGAAGGAAGAGAGGTTCTCCTCTCTCCTGGATCGTACAAACTGCTTCCTGGCTGTTCTGTTGGCCAGACTCCAAAGCTGATTGGCTCAATGGTGCATCTTCCCGATGAAAGTAGAAAACCATGTCCCTGTCCCAACGGTAACGCTGTTGGAGATAGGGGATGACTCAGCAGGAGCCTTCAAGGACCATGACTGAAGATCAGATGGTCACTCTAAACCTTCTTCATCCCCTGCCTCCAGTCAATATTTTGCCCCAAGACAGAAAAAGCCTGATACATTGTGGAAAAGGTGAAGAAAGGTAGAGTCTTAGTAGACCATTAGCCTCCTGGATGGGAATTTGGAGTCAGAAATTAAGTTGAAGTACAAAAAAATTAAAGTGATAGTTCATGTCCCTTTGAGACTGTGGACTGAAGTAAATGTCCGCTTCGTACTTAGCGTCAATTCCCATTTGACAAAATGTTCCCTTTGGGCAGCCAGATGGCTCATACAAATTCCCACACTTGTAAACTTAACATTGTGCAGCAGAAATAAAATTTTATCAAAAACTTTAAAAAGTCACTCACAGTTTGACATTGTGTAACAGGTGTCACTACATTCTAATGTTCTACAAGGTCCTCAGATGAAACTACTTTCAAATATCACTTGAAAAACCATCACCGAAACAACCAAGGCAATGAACTGAAATAATTGAAAAATCTTCTGAAAGCAAAGCGTATTATAAAATCAGACTTACTCATTTCACAGTAAGTGGTGATGGCCAGTCTAGGCAGGAGCCCTCAATTAGTTGACATGTCCCTTTCCTGGCTTTGAGGGATGCTCTGGGGGGTACTGTGATACAAGTTTTTTCCCTACAAAATCCTCCCTCTTTGGACATTTTTGCTCTGTTTAGCTTAGCTGTTTAAAGTCAGCAGTTGATGAAGTCCATTTTTCTCTCTTGCTGAGGGGTAGCCTTGCTTCTATGTGTTACATCGAATATAAGAGGGCTCACATGCCCATGGCAGAGTCACCGGAATTGAGACCTCCTGTGTATAGCTGGCTATTTCATTTGGAAAGCCTAGGATGTGGATGTGATTCCCATGGGAGATAATTCATTTTTTTAATTTTTGCACCCCAGCCAAATGTACTAATACCATGTTCTCCAGTCAAGCATCCCAAGGGAAAAAGTGCTACAAGTCAGCTGTTAGAAGTCAAAGGAGAACATATTTCTCAAATGGAGGAAGATTTGTTCCTAGCTAATGAATATGTCATCATTAGACCTTACATTATTCTGCAGATACCTGAGCTTATTGAGTATGTTTAGAAACTGCTTTGCTTAGTATCTCATTTACTCCCAAAGAAGGATTTACACGGTAAACTTGAGTGAACACTCTGATACGAGCAGAATTAGTTGCCTTAGTGAGAAGAGAAGGAAAATTTACATTTTAAAAAAGCTATTTTGAAATTTCATTATGCATGTGGAATTTATCTTGCCTTTAGCTTTTCCTCTATGGAAAAATGAAACTTATTCACAGTCTCATGTTGATACTATGGTTGAGTGTCTAAATATGAGTATTATTGCAATTTATAAATCATAATCCCCTTGTCGGCATTTTACTGCCTCCAAAGGGCTTCTTGCTACTCCAATAAGATTTTCTTCCTGCCTCTTCCCACTACCGCTCCCCGCCCAAATCAGTGTGTGTTTCTTTTCCATTAGTATTAATGTAATGTAAGGGAAGGTGTAGCCAATGATATCTAAGAAAATTGAGTAAAATTTTGAAGACTGTTTTTGCTCCTATTTGGACCTAAGACAACAGAAACTATTTTCAAAATTGTGAAACATTGATTATAAAAGAAAAACATACTGCCTCGGGCCAGACTATGGAGACACACATAGACACACACACACTTCCTACACACACGTAAACCTGGATGATCATCAAATCATGCTGCTGCAAACCATAGTTTCTGGCCAGAATGCTTGAGCAGATTGCCATTTTCTTGCAGGTTGGCATCTCAATATTGTGGTCCTAGTTCGTAAGTGTGGTTTCTAATGTAATTTTCTCCAAATTTGTATTGGTGAAACCAAGGGACCAGAAAAATATGAGTTAATTTGGGGGGCTATAATCCAATATTGGAATGTTAATGGCATTTCAGAGCTTCTAATCCCTCCAAATGAGGTCACGACATATCAGGGCTAATAGGCCATCTTGAAAAGATCCCAGGAACCAGGTCTCTGGGCAATGGTTTGCAAACTAGACAGCATCTATTCAGGATATTTTCCATTTTCACTCAGGAAACAAATAAATAATTGTTATTTTGAGAGGGAATGATAACACTTAAGCATTCTGAAGGTTATATATTTTTAAGGGGCTAATTCCTTACTACTTGTTATTTAGTTCTGAAATATATCTATTGTAATCTTTGCTGTTTTTTAAAACAATGTTGAAGTATAACATTCATTCAATAAAATGCACTAATCATAAGTGTAGAGCCTGGTGAATTTTTTTTTTTTTAAAGATTTTTTATTTTTTCCTTTTTCTCCCCAAAGCCCCCCGGTACATAGTTGTGCATTCTTCTTTGTGGGTTCCTCTAGTTGTGGCATGTGGGATGCTGCCTCAGCGTGGTCTGACGAGCAGTGCCATGTCCGCGCCCAGGATTCAAACCGACGAAACACTGGGCCGCCTGCAGCGGAGCGCACGAACTTAACCACTCGGCCACGGGGCCAGCCCCGAGCCTGGTGAATTTTTATGACCCAGGTCAAGACATAGAACATTTCTAGCACCCTGGAAGGCCGCCTCCCCTTCCCCTTTAATCCCCCCTCCCAAGAGATAACCAGTGTTCTCCCTGGGGTAATTGCCATAATGGAAAAAAAGTGTAAGAGGAAGGCAGAGTGAAATTGGAGATTGGAGATCCTGGATCCCATTCCTAGTGTTTACATCAGAAGAAAATATTATCTGTTCTGAGCACTTATCCCAGCCCAGACATATGAATACCAATTTCCTACAAAGATTCTTGGTGAACTGCTACATGCCCAAGGCTCCAGGTACTTTTGCCAAGACATTACCCTGTTGACAGGGCATTTACTCCTAAAGTGACTATGTGGTAGTTACAAATCAGGTTCTGGAGGCAGATACCCCTGATTTTAAATCCTAGCTTCATCATTTGCAAGTTGATCTTGGGAAAGTTCCTGAACATTTTGTACTTTAGTTTCTTCATGTGAATAAGGGAGAAAATAGTAACTGAACCCACTTTGTAGGGTTTTATGTATTTAAAGGGCTTGCTTAGTGCTTGGCGCATGATAAGCTTTCAATAAATGGTAATCACTGTTTATACTATTGGTCTATATTTGGAAATACAATGATGTTATCTATTCCTAATATTTAAATTTTTGTTTTGGGAGAGTTTTACACAGCTGTCTTACATACTTACTTGTATTGTACATATACACTCAAATATATTTGTGTCCATATCCATACACAGACAAATACTTGCGTACGTGGGATTTTTCATAGATACTGGTACTTAGATGAGTAAATGCTATCAAATTATAGGGCCCGGTTTAGCTCATGGATGAACACAAACCCGTAAAGTGCTAAAAATGACCTTGTAAATTTCCAAATCTTAGCAATGATAAATTTTACTTGGATTTCCCCAAGCTGTTCCCCCAAGCTTAGGTAGTTTGCTTCCTGGAAGAATTTGACAGACCCTCTTGTCATTTTACTTTTTCCCACGAGTTCTTGAACCAGAAGTAACCGTGACTACCAATGCCAGCCTTCCCCAACAGTGCTCTGACCATGGGGCACCAAAGAGTCATAGTGAATAATTAATTATTGTTAATGATTGCCTCTCAAAAGGGGATATGTTTTAAAGAAGTCCCAATAGACCATAACTCCAAAGTCCAAACAGTGATAATATTTTTCATTAAAAATAGTTTAGAATTACTATTGACTATTTTACTGTGCTTTTTCAAAGTGGAGGATCAGAGAACCCACCTAATATAAGGTAAGTGTGATGGAGGATGCCAGAGTGGAAAAAGACAGCGACCTTAACCAAGTGTGGTTAAAATAGCTTGCACGTGTGGATTTGACAAAAATATATGACTGTATGAATCATTGCTGGAGCCCCTTCCAGGGCCTTGGAAGGACCCAGAAGCTTAAGCTTCTTTAGTAACACGACCTCTGTCCCTCCACTCGCAGGCACTGAGAGAGTTTCAATCGCAGTTGTCACTTGTTGACCCAAAGGAATGGCAGTGCAGACTGGCGGGAGGACAGGGCTGGGATTCCCTTCTCAGGTATTGGGCATGGTCAGTGTCTGTCTATTAGCACTGAATCCCCAGGGCCAGTATAATGCCTTTCACAGATGAGGTGCTCAGTAAACTTGTGCTGCATGAAGAAGGAAACTATGAATTCCACTTCCAGGACGACAGGGGTGGTGAACTCCAATGACTTATTGATACTGGAGGTGTGCCTAGCACTAATGTTAACAAAGGCCTTTCTTGTATATAAGATGTTGGCAAACCACAGCTCGTGGGCTGGTGGGTCAAATCTAGTCCGCCGCCTGTTTTTGTAAATAAAGCTTTATTGGAATACAGCCACGCTCAATTGTTTACTTATTATCTAGACTGTTTTCCTGCTACAATAGCAGAGGTGAGTAGTCTTGACGGAGACCACATGGTGCACAAAGCCTAAGATGTTTACTATCTGACCCTTTATAGGAAAAGTTTTTTGACTCGACACAAATGATCGTATTTTGATTTTGAGTCTCATTTCGTTCCTGTGAGGGAGGTAAGTCAGGTATTATCTCCATATGACAGATGAAAAAAACTGAGACTTAGAGAGGTTAAATGTCTTTCCCTGGTTAGTTGTACAGCAGGTAAAGAGTTGAAGCTGAACCTAAGTGTTGGGACTAATTCAGGTGTAGCACAATTGAAGGCTCCCTGCAAAGAAGCCCGTGTTGTGAAACTCTAGACAAGGGAAGCTTTTCTCAGATGAGCTCAGTAAATGAAGCAGGCCTCAATGTCCCTACTAGGGCTTTTGGACAGTGTTGTAGGAGCCCCACGCAGCCCTCGGGCCTTACCGCTTAGTCTTCTCCACCCAACCAACTGCCAGGGTGTACATTTCTTTGTTTAAGTGGAGGGCCACTCGGCTCATACATAGGGCAGGCTGGAATTTCCAGGAAAGAATCCCTTCCAGGATCAGCCAATGACTGACAAGAGTTAGTGTGTAAATACCCTTGCTCCCTTGCTCCTTCGGTTGAATACCCTGAGGCATGGGTTTTACACCATTTCCCAGAGTTTCCCTGTAGGATTGAGCTCTAGCTGTGCACAGTGGAAGCTGGCTTAATATTGCCTCCTCTATTGGCTGCCTCCTCTGTCTTTTCACATTTCTCCAGTCTCTTATCAGTGTTATCTGCACCTCCCAAATAAATGACTTGCTCTCATATCCTCCTCTTAGAACACTTCTCTCAGATTCTGCTTCTGGGGAAACCCAAGCAAAGACAGGTTTGGATAAATGGAGGCATTCTTGGAAAAAAGCAAATATTTGGCCTCATGCTGATAGCTGACTGTGCTGTTTCAAATGGGGAAGATCAGTCATTAGGATGGGGTTAATCTCTTGCGGTTCATTCTATTAACCCAACTACTAGTTTGCTGATGAGGGCTCACTTTCCCTGCAGTCACCGGTCCTGGAATAACCCCACCTGCCATGCGGGGAGAGAGATGTGCGTCAGCTAAGACCTACACGGCTGCTGCTCGAGTGGAAAATAGTGCAATGTCATCAATCAACGCCTCACACATGCTCTCAGCCGAAGGGCAATTAGTGTTTCTCAGGATGAAAACTAATATAAGTCTGTAGATGAATGGGTCATTGAAGAGACTATCAAATCAGCCTGGCTGTAAGAGTGACCAGAGGCAGGGGAGTGCTCCCTGTCTGCACCCGGCAAAAGTTAGTGTAGAGCGAGCGGCCTTCTGTCTCAGGCTTGGAAGGGCTCATTCCCTTGAGAGGAAGGCTAGTCATTTTTACTACTTCCTCTCTTCTGGGTTATCCCCTCAACAGACTCAGTAAATAGGGTACATCTACTCACAGGGTTGTGGCCCTGTTTCCTTTTTTAAAAGCAAGAAAATGGAATCCCTTCAATGTATTCACAATATTTTTTTGCAAGCTTTTCCGTTTGGCTCTCTCACAGTCTTTGTTTCTCTCTTCCTCCTCCTTTGGCTCTTTTTCCCCCAACGCTGCCTCTTCTCTTTATCTCTGCCTCTGTCTGCTTCTGTCTCTCTTCCCTCCCCCCCCACTACCCCTCCCCCCCATCTCCCCTACCTGGTTTTTCTATCTGCTTCTCTCTTTCCCTCTCCAAGTTTCTCCCTCTCTTTGTCCCCCACTTACTCTGTTCTGGTCCTTCTTTTGGTCCTTGCAATATTTTCTCAAGTCCTGACGTTCTTTAAAGTAGGTTCATTTACTGAGTCCTTGATATATTCCGCAAAGAAAAGCAGTTATGGTTAAAATCTTTCTGTCATTTGCGGCCAAATAACCCAACAAAGTCAGTTAGATTCAATTTCAAGTAAAATTCCCTCTTGGGCTTTAAAAGCCTGTCTCCTAAAGTTCCCCATTTGGATAGACCGTCTGCTTCTCCATCTTGATTGAAGCCCTGATGGATGTACTCAGCACTACCCAGGCAGCGGGGTAGCACAAAGTTCAGCCACCTTTCAGAAATAGGTGCCAAGTGTTGCCTCCTCCTCTGTTTGCCTAAAGAGGCAAGAGTAAAAGGAGTAAAGGGTGAAAAGCAGCTGTAAAGATTTGCCGTTCACTGCCACCTGGAGTATGGTTTATTGGCTGCGGTTCACAGGTGGGCCTGTGAAGGGAGAGAGAACATAGGCAGCCTTCACACCGGAATGGAGCCAAGATGTCCACAGGCTAAATCTGACTGGATCTGAGATATTCCTGATATTATCACAAGACTGAGACCCAGAACTTCCAAATGTCTCTGGCTCTGTGTCATCAGCCCAAAGGCCCAAGTACTAAAAACCTGCTGGAAAGCAGCAAGAGGAGAGAAAGAGAGTTCCCTCTCAAAGTTTCAAAATGATCTTCCAAAGTAAAATTCCAAAGAAAGTTAATAAATTGTACGCTAAGAAAGAGTTGACAAACACATCAATCAAAACACAAATTCTCTCAAGATAAAATTGAAATAATAGAACAGCTTACAAAAGACTTACTCATAAGTATGCCTAAGATGATAGGTTACAAAATAAATTTTCATAAAATGAACAGAAAATTACAAAACAAAGCAGACTCAAAAGAACAAGAGTAGGTAGATATGAAAGGAACCAAATAGAAAGCTTAGAGTGAAAAATATAGTTACTAGAATTAAAGATAAGATAGAATAAATCCTCAACAGATAGGATAAACTGAAATCCAGACATTTGAATAGAGAATTTGTGAATTGAAAAACAGCCTTGAATAATTCATCCAGAATATAGCACATACTGATACCAAATATAAAAGAACAGTTATAACGGAGAAAGATTGAGAAATACACAAGTATAATGCAAGTTCTATGAGAAAAAAAAGAGGGGGAAGTTGAAGAAGCATTATTTAAGGAAATATTGATGAAAATTTTCATAATTGAAGAAAGGCTTGAGTCTTCAAAACAAAGTTCACTTTGAGACTGAGTAGGACAAATAAAATTGTACCCACCTTCAGACACATGGCAGTGGAAATGAAGAACAGTAAGGATAAACAGAAAATATCTTAACAGCTACCAGATGGAAAAGACAGCTACAACGGAACAATTAGAAAGAGAGTAGACTTCTCATTAGCAACAATAGTTGCCAGAATACAGGAGCAATATATTCAAGCTAGACATTTATGTGCATATAAATTCTTATTCAAGAGTGAGGGGAAAACGAAAATATTTTCAGATTTATACGGCTGAATTTATGACTCACAGACCCTTGTTGAAATAAATATTAAAATATATACTTTGGCAAGAAGAGAAGTGAATGCAGAGGGAATACTTAAGATGTGTGAAATAACAATGAACAAATAAATTGATAAAATATGTCAGTATCTTTAAATAATGACTGAAAAAGTAACCATTTTTTATAAATAAGAGTGAAACTAAATCTCAAAGCAGCAAGCCAATGATGGGAGCTGTGCAGTGCATAGTTAGAAGATGCTAAAATCTTTGCCTTAGGAAGAAGGATAAGTAAAACTAAGTAATTTTGGCTTAGAAACTTTTATCCTTACATATGTTTTTAAAAGTTGGTGGGTCACCTCTAAAATATATAAAAAGATAAGTCCAAATACAAAATAATAAAAATAAATTTAAATGAGTTAAATTCATCCAGTGAAAGACATAGACTATTAGATTGGATTGAAAACAAAAAACGAAATCTGCTACCTTTAATTTATAAGAGAAACTCCTAAAACAAAACTACATATAAAATAAAGATCTATAAGAAAATGCATCAGATTAATATTAATCAAATTAAAACCTGGATAACAATAGCAAGGTATAAAGTGGAATTTAGTTAAAAACCATTGCTAGAAATAAAGAGAAAAAGGTATAATAACATTAAAAATTCGCCAGAAATAATAGAAGGAAAAGAAAAAGGAGTGCCTTAATCTGATAAAGAAAGATCTATTAAAAACTTATGAAAAACATCACATCTATAAATCTTTATTACTGTGTAATATGATTCATTAAATGTGTGCATAAAATACACATACAAAGTAAACATACGTACAAATCAAAAAATAGATTTTTAAAAGAGAGCTTAACATCATTCTTAAACAGAATCCTGCTCTTTGTCAAAATCATACAACCTGGATATATGGTTATTTGATCATGTGCTTTTGGGTGGTTTTTGCATCCAGATAAGGTATTTGATTTTCACAAAAACCTGAAAGTAGCTCAAAATTAGTTTAAGGAAACACGACTGAACTTCGCTTTGCAAACCTCAACATAACACACTTCCCATATGTTTTTCTACTTGCAAATGGATTTTTCCAATTATTTTAAAAATTAATTATTGTCTAGTTGACAGAGACATTATTATTTGTTTACATCAACACTAAAGACTTTTTTGGAATGAAAGACTTCACATATAAAATTAATAAATGACTGGCTTAATCAGGGATTTTTTTGCAGCATCAAAAACTAGAGTCAGGGGCTGGCCTGGTGGTGCAGTGGTTAAGTTTGCACGCTCTGCTTCAGCAGCCCAGGGTTCATGGGTTTGGATCCCAGGCACAGACCTACACACTGCTCATCAAGTCATGTTGTGGCCGTGTCCCACGTACAGAATAGAGGAAGATTAGCACAGGTGTTAGCTCAGCAAGAATCTTCCTGGGGCCGGCCCGGTGGTGCAGCAGTTAAATGCACACGTTCTGCTTCGGCGGCCCGGGGTTCCCCAATTGGGATCCCGGGTGTGGACATGGCACCACTTGGCAAGCCATGCTGTGGTAGGCGTCCCACATATAAAGTAGAGGAAGATGGGCACGGATGTTAGCTCAGGGCCAGTCTTCCTCAGCAAAAAAGAGGAGGATTGGCAGCAGATGTTATTAGCTCAGGGCTAATCTTCCTCAAGCAAAAAGAGGAAGATTGGCAATAGATGTTAGCTCAGGGCCAATCTTCCTCATATACACACAGAAAAAACTAGAGTCAAAGGATTAAAATCTACAATATACAAGGAAACCATGCAAATAAATAAGAAAAAGAAAGAAATAGAAAAATGGTCAAATTTATATGAAAAGGCAAGTCACAGGAACAGAATTCCAAATGGGCAAACAAGAACAAGGAGAGATGCTCACCCTCCCTGGTAACCAGAAAAATGCAGAGTACAACAGCAATACGCCTTGTTCTCATTTTATTGCCAAAGAATGAAAAGTGAAAAAGTACCAAGGGCTTGTGAAGAGGTGAGGAAATAGAAAAACTCATGCACTGCTGGCAGGGGTTTAGAGTAGTGTAGCTACTGTGGACAAAAATAGTGGTGTTCTAAGTGAAATTATGCATGTTCCCTATGAACTGGCAATCCCGCTACTTTGTACAGAATTGTAGATACACCCTCTCACAGACTCATGACAGCGTCTGAATAAGCTTGCTCAGTGGAGTGTTGTTTAGGCAAACAAGCAGTCTGAGGCAACCTAGCTGTCCATCAACGGGGAAATGGATAAATAAAATGCATACTATTCCAGAATTAGAAGCAATTGCATTGTGAAAGGATCTTAAAAATACACTCTCAAGTAAAAAAAAGAGGAACAGATGAGATTTACAAGACAATATCATTGTACAAATTTAAACACATGTTTTATAGTTTGCAAAGATGTATATATGTCAAAGGAAATGTAACAAACACATTCATGTGTGTTTCCGGTTGGAGAGGAGATAGAGCCGTGGGACTGGTTTGATTGGTGATGAAGAAAAATAAACTAAAATAAGAGAGTGACCACGTACCACCCCATGGTGATAGTATTCTCTGGTCTGGGGAATGAAAACTCAAATTTCTGTATCTGGAATTGAAAGAAAAGTGACTGATTTTTGTCTGTTTTTGTTAGCACCTTCATTCTTATCGAACCCTTTAACTAGTGGTTTTAATTATCCGTTGTAATGTCTTGACTTTTTAAGAAAACATTCCTGTCAATTGGGGTTAACTTTAATTTTCATATGTAACTTACTTTTCCTGTCTCATTAACTTGCCTAGCACTTTCATGCTGTTGTATTTTAGAATATTTACATTCTGAGGGAATAACCTCCTCAAGATAACCACTAACCTCCTCAAGATAAATTCTATTATCACAGGCTACACAGGGGATGGCAGAGTTTTAACTTAGAACCTATTGTGAGCACATTATATTGACCACACACAGTTCATACTGTTTGTGTCTGTTAAACGAGCCTGTAGATCCTCACTAACAGAGTTGCAGGAGGTTTGAGTTTGAAGATATTGTTTGACCGACTGAATTTATCTAGTCATTTCACAGAGGAAGAAGTTGAAGTTCAGAGAGGGTAGGTGACCTGCTTGATGACACACAGCTGTAGTTGTAGAGCTAAGACTATACCCATCCAATTAGCCTTGATCAGGCAGAGGTGCATTCACCATGAAGCCAGTGAAGCTTAAGCTTCAGGACCCCTAACTTGCAGAGGCTTCTTCCACATCCCTAGCAGTGCCTGGGAAATGTGCGGACGTGGTCATGGGTTACTGCAAAATCGGCAAAAGTAAGGTTTCCTTTTCTTTTTCCCTTCTTTTTCTTTCTTTCTCTCTCTCCGCCCCCCCTTCTCTTTCTTTCCTTCCTTCCTTCCTCCCTCCTTGCTTTTCCTTTCTTTCCTCCTTTCTTTCTTCCTTCCTTCCTCCCTTCCTTCCTTCCTTCCCTCCCTCCCTTACTTTCCTTCTTTCTTTTTCTGTCTCTCTCTTTCTCCTTCTCTCTCTCTCTCTTTCTCTCTTCTTTCCTTTGTTGAGGAAGATTGGCCCTGAGCTAATATCCGTTGCCAATCATCCTCTTTTTGCTTGAGGAAGATTGGCCCTGAACTGTGCCAATCTTCCTCTATTTTATGTGGGATGCCACCATGGCCTGGCTTGATGAGCAGTATATAGGTCCATGCCTGGGATCCGAACATGCAAACCCTGGGCTGCTGAAGTGGAGCGTGTGAACTTAACCACTATGCCACTGGGCTGGCCCCAAAAGTAAGATATTTTAGATGGAGTCAGTTAAGACCACTGTCTCTTTCCATTCTGACTTCCTCTCCATCACACTTCTCCCTCATGTTAGGGACCAATGGGGGGCCAAGAACATTGTATATTTGTGATTTTGTATTTTTCTTAAAGAGTGCCCCTACAAAACGTTCATTTACAGAGTGCCACCCCACTCTTCATTTATAATACTAAAAATACCTGTTATTGATGTGTTCATGACCATCCAGGACCCTGCTATCCCGTGCAGAGATTTGAACTTCCCCAACCACCTACTTCTGCTCTGTGTTCTGCCCCTCTCCCATCTTGCCTCTTTCTTAGAGGTAGTCACTATTAATTTTGTGTTTACCATTCCCCTCCCTTTTCATTTTGTTTTGTTTCATCACATATATGTTATAGGCTTTACCAATATGTAATTTGTTTTGACTTACAATGAAAATTTTCCTTTTCTTTTTCCTTTTTCTTCTCCCCGAAGGCCCCCAGTACATAGTTGTGTATTCTAGTCGTGAGTGTCTCTGGCTGTGCTGACTTTCAGTGAACTTTGTAACAGGATGTTGTACTTCATTTGGTCTTCACTCAACGTATTGTTGTGAGCAACTGTAGTTGAATGATTTTCACTACTGTTTAATATACATTGTGTGAATGTATCATAATTAGTTTACCCATTCTCCTGTCAATGGCATTTGGGTTGTTTCAAGTTTTTTGATATTTTGAGCAGCGCTGCTAGAAACATTTTTGTATCTATTTTTGGATAACCATGTGCAAGAGTTCCCTTTGGGTATTATTGAGGAGTGGAATTTCTAGTTCATGGAGTTTGAGAGTGTTCAACTTTATATTGTTTCCCAAAGTATTTGGATCAATATGTAATGTACGAGAGATGTGATACATGAGAAATTCATTGTTCCCCGTCCTTTTCAACACTTGGTATTGTCAGGCTTCCTGTTTTCAGTCTTATAGGTGTAAAATGGTATCTTCTTGCAGTCTCGTCTTTCCATTTCTTGATTACTAGTGAAGTTGTGCATCTCTTCATGTCATTGTCAACTCTTACAGCAACTTTGTAAGTTAGGGATTATCATCACAATGTTATAGATACAGAAAATGTGACATAGAGAGGTTAAGTAGCATATCCAAGGTCACCCAGCTAATAAGTGGTGGATCAAGGATTCAAACCTAGGCCTGTCTAATCAAAACCCTCACACGTATCAATCCTGTTATATTAACCACCTTATCTCTTCCCTACAGATTGTGGGGAATAAGAATCTTGGAGAAGTTGCTGTTCCAATTCTTGCAAGATTGAGAACCAATCACTGGAAAGGCTTTCTTTTCAACAGTTCAAAGTAGCAGCCAGCAACCCACCAAGGCTAGTGGCTG
This sequence comes from Equus asinus, assembly GCF_041296235.1. Lineage (NCBI taxonomy): Eukaryota > Metazoa > Chordata > Mammalia > Perissodactyla > Equidae > Equus > Equus asinus. The sequence continues at coordinate 12,355,796 of NC_091820.1, read as the reverse complement.
TGCCCTTTGGGTATTTGCATTTATCAAAGCAAATCTTTGCAGAAGTGGATGACCTGATCTATCCAGCCCTCTGGGTTTTTGAAGTGGGTATATTATTCTATTTGCCTGGTGATGAATTTTACATATACAAAAGACAGAGTGAGGCTGAGGAACCAGGAGATGAAGAGCTGAGAAAAAGTTAGCTTTTAAGTATCATTCTCTGAACTATTACCCTGGCAGGGAAGAGCAGGTGTCGTATTTTATAAAGTCACCAATTACAAAGATGTCCAGAATATGCCATTAATCTAATCACTACAGTTATTATTATTTTTTTAAAATCAAGGCCTCTTCTACCCTGGGCTCAAGCGACATCACACAGCACAAGGAGTGACTTGACTGGGGAGGGTGGTGTTGGATCACCAGCCCTGTCTGTTTCACCCCTGGGCTGCTGCCAAGGAGCCCAAGCCCGGGCACTCTGTGAGACACCTTGAAAGGGAGCTGTCATGGGACAGCCAATCCTTATCTAGCTCTCTGCCTCAGGGATACAGGAGCAGCGCAAGCAAATGCTACAAATGCCCACCTTGGCATTGATTTTTGAAGAAGGGGAAAAAGCAAACCAACAACAATAGCAGCCTTGTAATTTTAGATGCAAAAATGTCATAGCTTTAAGATATCTGGCGTCTCCTCAGTCCAGGTAGCTGATTTCAACAACTAGCCAAGGGATAAAGAATGGGTCCCTTTTCAGGAATTTTGAAAATAAGGGTATCTGCACCTTCACACTGAAATCTCTGCGGAGAGGTGATCACAGGTATTTAGATAGGCTGGCTCTGGGTAGCTGGAAAGACAAGGAGGAAAACCCACTTCATTTTTTTTTAAATATCAGCTTTAGTGAGATATAACTCACATATCCTAAAGTTCACATTTTTAAAGTGTCAAGTGGTTTTTAGTATATTCACATAGTTATGCATGATCTGATTTTGGAACATCTTCATCAACCCCAAAAGAGAACTTGTACCCATTAGCAGTCACTTGTATATTCTGGATACAGGTCCCTTATTAGATATATGATTTGCAAATATTTTCCCCATCCTGTGAGTTGTCTTCTCACTTTCTTGATGTTGTCTTTGAAGCACAAAAGTTTTGAACTTTGATGAAGTCCAATTTATCTATTTTTTCTTTTGTTGCTAATGCTTTTGGTATCATATCTAAGAAACCATTGTCTAATCCAAAGTCATAAGGATTTATTCCTATGCTTTCTTCTACTTTTCTTATATTTAGTCTATGATTCACTTTGAGTTAATTTCTGTATATGATGTAAGGTAGGAATCCAAATTCAGTGTTTAGCATGTTGATACCCAGTGAACCCAGAACCATTTGTTGAAAAGGCTATTGTTGCCCTCATTTAATTTTCTTGGCATCCTTGTTGAACATGAATTGACCATAAATGTAATGGTTAATTTCCGGACTCTCGATTCTCTTCCATTGATTTATATGTTTATCCACATGCGAGTATCACACTGTCTTGATTACTACAGCTTTGTAATAAGTTTTGAAATCAGGAAATGTGACTCTTCCAACTTTGTTCTTCTTTCTCAAGATTGTTTTTGGCTACTCTGGGTCCCTTGCATTTCCATATGAATTTGAGAATCACCTCCTCAATTCTTCAAAAGAGCCATCTGGAATTTTGATAGGGAATATGTTGAATCTGTAGGTCAATTTGGGGAGTATTGTCATCTTAACAATATTAAGTCTTCCAATCCATGAACATGGTCTGTCTTTCTCTGTCTTTCCATTTATTTAGGTCTTCTTTAAATTCTTTCAATGATGTTTTGTAGTTTTCAGTGTGTAAGTCTTGTACTTCTTTTGTTAAATTTATTCTTAAGTATTTTGTTCTTTTTGATGCTATTGTAAATGAAATTGTTTTCTTGATTTCATTTTGGATTGCTCATTGCTTGTGTATAGAAATACAATTGATTTTTGTATACTGACCTTGTATTCTACAAACTTGCTGAACTCATTTATTAGTTCTAATAGCTTTTTTGTGGATTCTTTAGGATTTCCTGTATACAAGATCATGCCATCTGCTGATAGAGATAGCTCTATTTCTTCTTTTCCAATGGGAATGCTTTTTATTTATTTTCCTTGCTTAACTGCCCTGGCTAGGACCTCCACTACAAGGTTGACTGAAAGTGGCAAGAGCAGACATCCTTGTATTGTTCCTAATCTTAAGGAGAGATGGTTCAGTCTTTTATCATTAAGTATGATTAAACTTTCTTTTTTTTTGGGTAAATGTCTTTCATTAGCTTGAGGAAATTCTCTCGTAGCTTTTTGAGTGTGCTTATTATGAAAGTGTTGGATTTTGTCAAATGCTTTACCTACATTTATTGAGATGATCATGTGGTTATTGTCCTTCATTCTATTAATATAATGTATTAAATTGATTTTCACGTGTTAAAGCAAGCTTTCATTCCTGGGATACATTACACTTGGTCCCTGTATATAATCATTTTTATATGTTGCTGGATTTAGTTTGCTAGCATTTCCTTGGGATTTTTGCACCTATATTCATTTGGGATATTGGTCTGCAGTTTTCTTTTATTCTGATGTCTTTGGTTTTGTTATCAAGGCCTCGTAGAGTGAGTTGTGAAGTATTCTCTCTTCTATTTTTTGGAAAAGTTTGTGAAGAGTTGACATTAATTTTTCTTTAAATGTTTGGCAGTATTTACCAGTGAAGGCAGTTAAGCCTAAGCTTTGCTTTATAAAAAAATGCTTATTTCAATCTCTTTACTTGTTAGAAGTCTTCTAAGATTTTCTATTGCTTCTGGAGTCAGTGTTAGTAGTTTGTGTCTTTCCAGAATTTGTCCATTTTATCTAGGCCATCTAATATGTTAGCATATAATTGTTCATAGAATTCCCTTATGATCCTTTTTATTTCTGTAAAGTTGGCAATGAATTCCCTTCTTTCATTCCTAATTTTAGTTAGTTGAGTGTTCTCTCTTTTTTTTCTTGGTCAGTATAGCTAAAGTTTTGTCAATATTGTTGATCTTTTCAAATAATCCACATTTGGTTTCATTGATTGTTTTTTTTTTTTTTCGATTCTGTGTTTCATTTATTTGCACTCTAATCTTCATTATTTCCTTCTTTCTTCTTGCTTTGGGTTTAGTTTTCTATTTTTTTGTTAGTTTCTTAAGATGAAAAATTAGATTATTAATTTGAGATCCTTCTTCTTTCCTTCCCTCTGAGTACTGCTTTAGCTACATCTCATAAGTTTTGGTATGTTGCATTTTCATTTGTTTTCTAGTTTTCATTACGATTTTTTTCTTTGACTATTGGTTATTTAGGAGTATGTTGTTTAATTTTCACATATTTGTGACTCTCTTAAATTTCCCTCTGTTATTGATTTCTAGTTTCCCTCCATTGTGCTTGGAGAACATACTTCATATGAATCCAATTCTTTTAAGTTTATTGAGATGTGTTTTTGTGGCCCAACATATGGTCTATGCTAGGGGAATGTCCCATGTGCCCTTAACACGAATGTGTGTTCTACTCTTGTTGGGTGGAGAGTTCTATAGACGCCTGTTAGGTCTTCTTGGTTTAAAGTGTTGTTTAAGCCTTTTATGTAGAAGTGAATTTTCCATCACTCTGGAGCTGGTTTTTCACTTCAGTTAGTTTAACAGAAAGTAGCTTTACAAAGATGCTTTCAAATAAAGGACAAGGATTTTCTTTAGGTTGACAACATCAGTATTAATAAATTAACTTACTTAGCTTATACTTGTCAGTTCAGTAAGTACCTGGTGAAGCTGTAACCTTGTCTTTGGTTGCTTCTGTGAAATGGTGTGGTTTTAAGACACAAGTGAAAAGAGTTTTCTTGGGCAATCTCTCAAACTGTACTTATTAGTTGAAGAAGTCAAATTATTTTCCTAGCAGTATCTAATGCCAAGGGCTATGATTGAATCTTTGAGATAACCACAAATATAAAAAAGTAATAGGAAGACATGAGAGGCTGAGTTTAATTGAAATTTTGCCACCCAGATGACATTTGGCAATCTAGAGATGTTTTTAGTTGTCTTCACTGGAGGGCTCTACCACTATCCAGTTGGTAAAGGCCAGGGATGCTGCTAAACGTCCTACAATGCACAGGACAGGCCTCAGAACAAAGAAGAAGATCTGGTCCAGAAAGCTAATAGTGTCAAGACTGAGAAACCTTGCTCATAGACTAATCTGTTGAGATCAAGATGAAGGAAATATTTAAATTTTATTACTATAATCATCATGCACAAAGTGCCTTGATTTTGTTTCATTGAAGAATGCAACAGAGGCACAAGATACAAGTACATTTTTAAAATTCATAGGTGACAAACTTGAAATTCAGGATATATTACTGAAATCAACATAGGAGATTAGCATAAGATAAATAGCATTAAGGGAAATAGACTTTTGATAGGAAGTAATTAATTATTTTACACAGAGATTAATCATGGAGAGGTGGCATTTCCTTAAGGACTGACAGGAATTAGAAAATGATCAGGTACTTTTTCTCTGCAAAGTGGTAAATACTTAGAATTCCTTTATTAAACAAATTTAGTTTTAGGTTTCATGGGCTTTGTAAAACTATTCAGATTTTGAACTTAATTTTCCCTTTGTCTAATAGGCGGCTCCCATGCTCTAGAATCCATTGGCATATATGTTTCATGAAGGCAAGGATTTTTCATTTTGTTTTGCTTTGAGTGTTTTGTTTTCTAATGTTTCTCCGTCATCTAGAATAGGAGTCAATAAACTTTTTCTACAAAAGGCCAGATAATAAATATTTTCACCTTTGCAGTGTACGTGGTTCACATCACAATGGCTCAGTAGGGTCTTCAGTATATCTTGTAATTGGTGGTTGTTTATTTGTATGAAAACTATTGTTTTCTGTATATTGATTTTATAACCAGAAATGTACTAAAATTCTCTATCGTTTGTAACAGTTTTTTATTTCATTCTGTTGGCTTTTCTAGCAAAAAAGTATCCTTTTATCTATGAATAATGATAACTTTACCTCCTCCTTCCCAATTTTTATGCGTTTTTATTTATTTCTCTAGTATAATTATTTTGGCTAAAATTTTTTTTAATTAAGTAACAATGGTAATAAAAATTATCCTTTTCTTGTCCTGACTTTAATGGAAATGCTTCTAGCATTTTCCCATAAATCATAATACTGACTTTTTTGTTATATTCTATCATGATGAGGAAGTAAATTAATCAATTCCTATTTTATTAATAGTTCACTTAATATCATGAATAGATGTTGAATTTATCGAATGCCTTCTCTGATTCTATAGGAAGTATTATACATCCCTTTTTTTTTATTTGTTAACCTTCCAATCTCCAGCTTACCTAGTCTTCCAAACAAGTTTTTACAGTCATACATTTCTAAGGTAGAATTGAACATCACAGTCTCTAAGGAACTAGCTTCTCCCCCGACTGTTACCCAGTTCTCATAGTTTCAGCTGCCAGCTTACACATGATACTCGTGGTCTATTCCACAGTTCACATCCTCTTGGATAAACAGTTCCCTGAGAAAGACTCTCTGTCATTTTGTCTTTATTCATCATCCTCTGGAATGCTATTCTCTAACATCCACATTCCCAAGGCTACCGCCAGACTAGTTCCTTAGAGACTGTGATGTTCAATTCTACCTTAGAAATGTATGACTGTAAAAACTTGTTTGGAAGACTAGGTAAGCTGGAGATTGGAAGGTTAACAAATAAAAAAAAAAGGATGTATAATACTTCCTACAGAATCAGAGAAGGCATTCGATAAATTCAACATTCACACTATTATCCACTAATTTCATGGTGGGAAATGCTTGTCCATGAGCATTTGCTCTTCTTTGGAAAGCAGGGTACTTGTGGTATCTTTGTATTGTGTTTCCCATCATTCCTTTCACTATATGCTTCCAGGTTGGGGTTGGCCACAAGAGAAAGTTGCATGAGATTTAGAAGTGTAGAAGTTAAGCCGCAGCTTGGTTTACAACTCTGGCACAAGAGGGCCAGGTAAGTTGTCACTGATCTGCTGGCTCACCCTGTCAGCACGGGGCAGTACCTGGACACATAGCTCATCCAGCTCCTGACAGATTCCTTCCTTAGACTTCTCTGGCACAAGCGCATGTGCAGTGCCATGGCAAAGCCAGCTCCTCCTGAAGGTTAGCTGTGGCATTGAGGCTGGAGGAAGTAAGAGACAGCTGCAGGTTCCAGTTTGTCTTTGCTTTCATCTATGCCCCGCTCACCTCCAATTGCTGGTCTGGCTGATCTGTTGTGACTTCTGGTTCAACACTAGACGTAGAGAAAACAGCCTTACATGGACTGCTCCACCATTTCCACAATAAGCTCTAGAATAAATCTCTTACCCTACATCATGCTTTGTGCTTCTGTTTCTCTGTTGTTGAACCTGATTGATTCAAATTTTTTCCTAGAAATTATTTTACTCCTTCTCATTAATGACTTCAGGAAGTCTGGGGGTAGAATATTATTTGGTATAGAATCACTGAAATTTTATATATTTTGTGCCATAAGTTAAACATCAATATTAAAATGTGATTGCATCATCTTGAGGAAAATCTCTTTTTTCTCAAGTGCCAGTGAATTATTTTTTCTGCGGGAAAGTGCTCTCTTGAATGGAAGTCGCTGACATTGTTGGTGACGTATATTGATTCAGCAACTCTCATAATCAGATTTCAGTTAAATTACTACATGGCTGTCCTGGGAGACCCTTGGTCAAATTCCCTCTTATGGGAGTTTAAATTGTCCTGAATTGCCCTGATTTGTCTTAACACTCGATATACAATTAGTGATTTTTCCACTCTTGTGGGAAATAAATAGGACTGGAAATTGCGACTTTTTTCTCTTGTACTTAACTAAGTCACACTGTGTACGTCCCCCCAAACAATTTATGTGTACTGTAATGAATGAAACATGTACTGCTTAAATATTTCTGTGAAAGATTTTTCTCAGCCAAGAGATGGTGCCAGCTTGCTGTAATGATGTCATTTTTACATCAGAGAGGGACCTAACAACTAGATCCTCCTTTCATGAGGTAATAGAATTGCCTTTGGCTGATAACCTAGCCCATATTTTCTGCCACCTACATTCTTTCAGGGATTCATCCTTTCATGGGCAAAAACCTCCAAGTTCATCAATTCCAAGCATGTTGCAAACACAGCACTATACAAATTTGGGGACAGATAATTCTTTGTTGTGAAGGACTATTTATTGGTATCCCAGGCCTCTACCCACTAGATCCAAGTAGCACCCCCACCCTGAGTTGTGACAAGCAAAACTGTCTCCAGACATTACAAAATGTGCTCAGTGGGGGGTGGGGGGGATGGTGGCAAAATCACTCCTGGTTGAAAACCACTGAACATTTCAATTCAGACACTCTTGAACATAGGTTGGAAAAAGAAGAAATCTCACAAGTGGAGGGCTTCAGTCATGTGAGCACAATCTGAATACTACTTCATATTGTTTGAGGAAGAGAATCAAGAGGTAGTAAGAATTCCATAGAGGCCCCTATGCCAAGTCAATGCTGTGATAACCATCACTGCTATGTGAGATGGGCCAGGATGAAGCAGAATGCCATCTTTTCTTAAGTACTAGAATACAAATGATTCTCTCTGTCTCAGCTTTTCCAGGGAAATAATTAAGTTTGAGCCTGGGGGTTGCTGGTTATATTCATTGACTACATGATAGGTGCTACAATAGAAAAGTAACCAGTTGCAAAGTAATTATGCAAAAAATATTGCCTTTGGACTTTGGTTTCCATTAATAGGGCAGGAAAAGTTTCCAGATTGACCGTCTGGCTGAAAATAATTTAAAATACTAGATTAAAAAAATTGTTCAAAGAGCTCATAGCTGATAGGAAAGAAAGAAACATGTAGGTAATAGACTGAATAAAGGTAAGAAGAGCACCGAAGCAGGCTTTGACACTGAGAGTGCTGGCCAAACTGAGGTGAAATGGAACTTCAGTGTCGCCCTGTTGCGTGGCACGGATTCAGGAGAAGAAACCGAGTACCTGCCTAAGACGAAGAGTCTAATGGAAGGCCCCCGCCATAACACTGGGATTCCAGGGGCTGCAATCAAAATTGCTCTCGGAATCTTTGCACCGAGAAGAGGGAAGAGATGTCTTTGGGAAGATGTAATCACAAGTTGCCTCTTCAGAGCATAGGCAGCCCAAATTCATATTTTTTGGCTGTTCAACAAAACCTGTAACCAATAATCTAGTGATTTTAGACAGGTTTGGTAAGTGCCCACAGCTGGCAGATAAGAGCAAAAGCCAATTCTCTCTATACTAGGAACTTCATTTCACATCGCCAAGGATTTCAGCAAATAAAATTTTTAAGGAATACAAGTAAGAAGCAAAGAAAATTATGAAACAATGCAAGAAAATACTGGCACTGTGAGAATTAGCAGAAAAAATACAAGCAAGGAGAAACAGACTTACAAAGATGTCACACTAGTCACAGAATATAAAATAGCTAATGATTACTATACTTAAGGAAATAATAGATAATAATAGATAAGAAACTGTGAAAAATGGTCAAGCAGATTTAAAATAGAGCTTTTAGAACTTAAAAATAAATAACTGAAAAGAGGAATTTAACAAAAATTAGACCCAGTTGAAGAAAAAACTAATAAACTGAAAGATTTATCTGAAGAAATTAACTAGAATCCATCACAGAAAAACAAACACAAGGAAAATGTGAAAAAGAGGTTGAAAGACATGGAGAATAGTGTGAGAAAACTAATACACATCGAATCAGAATTATAGATGGCAAAGATAGAACAAATGTGCACTAGCAATATTTGACCACACAGTAAAATCAAATCAAATCACAAGGGGCTGGCCCTGTGGCCGAGTGATTAAGGTTCTGCATGTTCCACTTTGGCAGCCCAGGTTCACGGGTTCAGATCCCGGGCATGGACCTACTCCACTCATCAGCCATGCTTTGGAGGCATCCCACATACAAAGTAGAGGAAGACTGGCACAGATGTTAGCTCAGGGTTAATCTTCCTCAAAGCAAATAAAAAAAAAAAGAGGAAGATTGGCAATGGATGTTAGCTCAGGGCTAATCTTCCTCAAAAAAATAAAATAAAATAAATAAAAAATAAATAAAATCATGGGAGATAACTCATAATTCATTCAGCATGAATTCATAATTCATGTTCACAGGACATGTTCATTCCAGAACATAAATACATAATATTAAATAAGAGATGTTGAGTTTAATCCAGAAACACAAGACTGTTTTAGCATTTAGAAATCAGTCATTAACAAGAAAACATTAAAACATCATATGTTAACTCAGTAGATGCAGAAAAAGCCCTTGAAAAAAGTCAGCATCATTCATAATAAAAAAATTACCCCAAACCTTTAAAAAACATCAGAATAGGAGGAAACTACCTTAACCTGACAAGAGCACCTATTAGGTTAAAACATATGAAATTGCTTTTCTTGTAAGTAAAAAAATGGTCAAATGTTACCAATGTTTATATCTCTTCCACCCTAAAACGAAAAGCTACAGCTAACATCATAGTCAATGAGGACATCCTGAAAGCCTTCCCTCTGAGTTCAGATACAAGGTGAGGGGCTCACTTATTACTTCCATTCAGCATTGTGCTGATGTCCTGGTCAGTGCAGTAGGGCAAGAAAAAGAAACATAAGGAAGAATCGGAAAAGAAGAAATAAAATATCATTTTTCACAGGGGATGTGATTGCGTTTATAGAAAAGCCTAAACCATGCACATATAAATGAAAATCAATAAGAGAGTTTAATAAGATTATTTGATTATATATATAATTATATATTACATAATATATTTTTGCATTATATATTATATAATAGATATATCAGCACATATATATTACCTTTCTTTTTATTAATTAAAAAAATTGGGAGGGATGGGATTCCCATGTATAATAGCATCAAAAATGTATGCACCTCAAATTAATTTAACAAACAATGTGGAGTAAATTATAAAACTTTAGTGAAAAGTATTAAGAAGACCAAAATCATTAGAGATACACCACATTCATGGATTGGAAGACTCAGTATTGTCAAGGTTTAAAGTCTTCTCAAGTTGATCTATCGTTTAATTTGCAGCAATCAAAACTCCAACAATTTTGAAAATTGACAAGCTGATTCTAAAATCTACGTGGAAGAGTATAAAGGACCAAGAAGAGAAAAGAAACTTTTGAAGAAGAGCGAGAGGGAGGGATTTACTCTAAAGCTATAGTGACTAAGTCAATGTAGTGTCAGCTCAGGGACAGACAAACCAATGGAACAACACAGAGCCCTGAAAAACGCTCAGGTGTGCACTCAGTACAAGACTGGAGGCACGACAGATCATTGGGGAGGGAATGATTTTTTCAGTAATCGGCGTTGAATACAGATAAAATGGAAATGTTATTCATTTCTCACAACTTACGAAAAGATTCATGCCAGTTGAATTAAAGAAATAATGTGAAAGGCAAAATAACAAAGCTTTAGAAGAAAATATGAGAGAATATTTCACCATCTCAAAGTAGGGCAGGATTTCTTACACGTGAAATAAAAATAAAAATTTAAGGAAGGCATTGATAAATTTGAGAGAAATCCTTAAAATTAAAAATTTCTTTAAAATTCACCAAAAAGTTATGAAAAAACAAGTCATGTAGTATAAGATGATGTTTATGAAACATATTAATTGTGTAAGGATTATATCCAGAATATATAAAGAACTCATATAAAAATCAATAAGAAAATAACCTAACAGAAAAATTAGTACAGAATTTAAACAGACGTCTTATTAAAGAGGATATCCAAATGGCCAAGGAACCTATGGAAAGGCCATCAACCTCATTAATAAATAGGGAAATGCAAACTCAAACCCAAATGAGACTTCACTACACATCAAATGGACAAAAATTAAAAAGTGCAAAAGTACCAGACGTTGGTGAAAGATATAGATCAACATATTCTCTTTCACTGTGGTGAAAATTCCTACCACCACTTTGGAAAGAGTCAGGCATCACATAGTAAAGTTGAACACGTGCGTGCCCTATAACCCAGTAATTCCACTCCTAGATATGAAACTTGGGAAATCTCTTTCACAGGTGAACCAGGAGATATCCACAAAAATTTTCATAGCAGCACTAAACAATTCAAATATTAACCAAAGTAAAGTGGATGAAGGCACTGCGGTATATTAATAAATTAGAATGCTGTACAGCAATGAGAATGAACAGACTAGAACCACACGCTTTGACATGCGTGAATATCACAAACATAATAGAGAGCAAAGAAAACAAGTCACAGATGATTACCTACAATGTAGTTCCATTTTTATAAAGTGCAAGAACAGGCAAAACTGGACAAAGGATTAGATTGTTTGGGAATACATTCAAAGTTGGGGAAAAAATTAAGAAAACAAGTAACCCAAAATTTAGAATAGTGGTTACCTCTGGGGTAGTGTCTTAGCTCGGGCTGCTATAACGCATTACCATAGATTGGATGGCTTAAACAGCAAACATTTATTTCTCACAATTCTGGAGACTGAGGAGTCCAAGATCAAGGTGCTGGCAGATTCAATTCTTGGCAAGGGTTCTCTTCTTCACTTGTTGACAACTGTCTTCTGGTTATGTTCTCACAAGGCAGAGAGAGAGGACTAGCTCTCTTCCTCTTCTTAGAAGGACACTAATCCCGTCCTTGGGGCTCTACCCTCATGACCTAATTACCTCCCAAAGGCCCCACCTCCGAATACCATGACATTGGGGCTTCGACATATGAATTTTGGGGGGACACAATCATTCAGTCCATAGCAGGTAGGAAGGGGTATACCAGTGGGGAAAGACCACTGGGGGTTGTTGAGATATTGGCAACATTCTATTTCTTAACCTACATGTGAGTACTTAGGTGTTCGTGTAATTATTCTTTAAACACATATTTTATATGCTTTTCTGTATGCAATACAGATTTCAGAGTTAAAAAAAAAGGAGGGGCAATATCAAAATCTCTCTGGATAATCATCTCAATGCATTGATGTCCTGCAATTTCTAATTCTGTTTATTGTAAAAGAAACAAAATTAACCTTAACCCAGAAAAGAAAGACACGCCTGATTTTGTCAAGCTCCTAACTGTCTTCCCTGTTAGTGTTGTGATTAAGGGTTCTCATTCCCTGGAGAATCTAAATGCCAAAGGATACTAACGCATTTTATCCCTAACCGATTAGCCCACAAAAGAGGAGGACTGTCTTGTTCCCCAGTCTATCGCCCATGCACAAAGCCACTCTGCCTGGAGCCCACTGGCTCTCCAGTAAACGCACAGACAACAGACTGAAAGGGCCCAAGGAGCAAGTGTGGAGAGAGTTCCTTCTGCCCTAGAGGTCCTTATCGCTCCTCCCCTGCCTCCAGGTCACAGATCTGCCCATCCTTCAGAGTTCTTGCTCATAGCTCCGCCCTTCTCCAAGTTCTTCTCCCATCTCGGTTTGAAGCAGTCTTCCTCCTCTGTTCTCCTCCCAGTCTTATTCCTCAGTTTTCATTCTGCCCATTCTTGAGTATTCGTGGCTATGTTGATCAAGCCCATTTATCTCTGCCACTTTTTGGTGCACATTGAGTTGATTTAAAGAGTGATATGATGAGTGTCTCATTGGAAAAGAAAAACATTTCATAGTGTGTCTGCTTTACCTGGCCCCATACAGCTGACTTAAAGGGGACTTCATTCCAGCAAAAACTGATATAAAAATATCCATATCAGCCTGGGAGGCACGTGATCTTTCCTCATCACGGTCTCAGCACCTTTGTTAAGATCTTGTGTGTGAAACACCTACAGAAAGCACTGGTGGTTAGAGCTCTCTGAGACCCTGGGAGCGCTGTGTGACCTGATATCACACTTGCTCTGGGGACTATACATGAAAGCAAAGGTGACTCTTCTTCCACTGCAACAGTGGCCTGAGCATCCCTGAGACCTTAGGACTCATCTCAGGCCTGGCAGCATTTCTCACAGTTGTGGGGCTTACTCTTCTGACCTGGAGACATGATCTGTGGTTAGGGACAGCAGGTAGGAGTGTGGCAGGAGGGCGTGTGATGCAGGCGCCTGGAGGAGCAGGATGAGAGGGTGTGAGCCCCTTCACCAGGGCACTGCTCTAGGACTCCACAGGGCTCCTGTTCTCCTGGTCATCCTGGCCCCTGAGGACCCTGTGGAGGAAATTATGTACCTTGTGGAGGAAAATGTACCTTGGGCTGCATCCTGTCAGCCCTGCGTGGGGCTGCCTGGGGTGACAGCAGAGGCTGGTAGTGGGGATGCTCTCTTCTGGGGTGGGGGCCTCTCAGTTTAGAGTCAGCACCATCATATCAACTGTTGGCAGGGCCTGGGCCCCTCCCCTCTGCTGTGCTAAAACCCGGCCCTCGGCTTCCTGAATCCCTAAGAGGAAGAGAAGGGACATCTTAGCCCACCACCCCTTCCAGGGGGCACCCAGGGCTGACAGCTCAGACAGGGCCTTCTCTGCCCTGGGCTCCTTTGGAGTCCCTCTACTGACCTGAGTCCACCACCCTCGGAACAAAGCCCTCACCTCTCTGCCTCCCTAGAGGGGGAGTTTGGGGTGCACCACATCTGACGACTACTTCCTGGGGCTCCCAGTGCTGACATCAGGGGCTCTGGACAGCCCGTTCTTTTGGAGAGAGGTCCCCTGGTTAGCACTCGAGTCCCTCACCTGGACTCTGGTTAGGACCCAGGGCTCCTCTCTCGGCAGAATTGGGACCAACCCCTTAGATCAAGGCCCTCCCCTCCCTGAAACCCTCTGGGTAGAAGTCAGCGCACAGCTCTGTCCACCTTCCCAGGGCTGAGAGGAGGAGTGGAGCACTGGGCAGTCCCCTCGATTACGGGCAGAGTGATCTCTTCAGTCGACATTCAGGGTCCCCCTAGAAACCTGACCAGTCTTGCAACTCCACCCGTCAGTTTCCTGAGTCTGTGCCCCTCAGACCAGGGTGCTCACGTCCCAGGTTCCTGGAGGCGAATGTCAGGGTGAGCCACAGCCAGCCTTGGACATAAGGGGCCTCCCAGGGCTGACAGCAGGGGCGGGACTGTATGGAACCCCACTGATGGGTATCAAAGCCTGAGACTCCTCCCTCTACTGATCTGGGCCCATCAGACATCAGTCCTCATATGCCTGAGTCTCTAGGATGTCGGGTATGTCACATCAGGCTACCCCTGCCTCAGGCCTCCTAAGGCCGAGAGCAGGGACGGCACTCTGGGAAGTCCCCTGTCTTGGGGTGAGGTCCCCCTATTAGTACTCAAGGTCTTCACCTGGACACCAGTTAGAGCCCAAACTCCTCCCTTTGCATAACGGAGACTCCTCCCTTATTGCAAGGCCCTCCCATCTCTGTGACTCTCCGAGCAAAAATGAAGGGCTGCTGAGCTAAGGGCTCTGCCCTAGGCATTCCGGGGACCAGAACAGGCGGGGCTCTGTGCAAACCTCTTTGCTTCTGGGGGTCCCCACATATCACTCAGAGTCCTAACCTTAATTCCTGTTAGTACCTGTGTCCCCACCTCTGCAGAACTGAGGGCCACCCCCACTAGACCAAAGCCCTGCCGCCCCCCTCCCCCACGACGACCCTCCAGACAGAAATGAGGGGGCTCCTCTACCTGACAACTCTTCCCTGGGCCTCCCAGGTGCCAGCTGGGGAGATAGTTGGGAGAGATTTGTGGGACCTCCTATCTTCTGGGGTAGGTGGTTCCCTCACTGCTCATTCACTCTCCTCACCCTGACGCTGCGGTCCTGGGATGCCACCCTCAGCTGACCTGGGCTGCTCCCCTCAGATGAAGAGCCTCACCTTCCTGGAACTACCAAGTTGGAAGTCAGGGTGAGCCAAATCTAGCTACAACTGCTCCAGCCTGCCAAGGGCTGACAGCCAAGGCAGGACTCTACCAGACCCCACTGTTCTGGCTGAGTCCTCCCCTCATTCGTCATTCTGGGTCTTCACCTTGATGTTTATCAGAGGCTAGCACTCCTCCCTCTAGTGACCTGAAGTTGCCCTCCTTAGACCAAGGCTCTCTTGTTCCTGAGAACCCTGAAGGACAAGTGGAAGATCAGCCCTGCCTGGAGCCCTGTAGGTCCGAGGGCCGCTGTGGGTTAGTCAGGGTGAGCCCACCTACATCCTGAGGTGTTAATCCCCCAGCCCTCCTACGTGGGGATGCACATCTTGGCTCCTGCCTCCTAGATTAAAGGCTTCCTGGGAAATGATACATCCCTGAAGACTCTTGAGCAGTTTCCTACTGCAAACCTTGCAGATAGTATCAGTGTCACGAGCCATGTGAGATGGGGAAGCTGTAGCTCAAGGCAGCGTGCCCAGGCCAGGTGGTGGGCTATCAGAGAAAAAGCCGGTCCATCTACTCTTTCTCTTCACCAACCAGACTAGCCTCTTATGTAACTTTGGTTCTAATAGATTGACTTTCTACAAGGCAGGAGTGGAGCTGCATGATGTTGTGAGCCCCTATCTATTGAGGTGATCTTACATTGCATATATAGATGATCATACTGGCACCGAATTGGTTTTTTCTTTATTCATACTACTCACTTATTTTGATATTCTATTGCTCTGGCTATGGATTCCAAACCAGTAGTTTGTGACAGAGCTCTCTTTATTGCCTGAGGGACATCTCAGAGTAGTGAAAAGAAATGTGAATTATGACACACAGTATCTTCGTCAGGCTGGGAGGAGTGGGATAGTCTGGGCTCTAAACAAATTCCGACCCTAGGTCTAGGACTGGCCCGGCCACTTACCAGCAGTGTGAACTCAGGCCCACTAGCAGTCTATGAGCCTCAGGTTCTTCATCTGTGAAGCAGGTCTGACAAGGCCTGTCTTCTAGGACTGACTGATGTATGGATGGAATGTATATTGCAAACCCAGCACTGTGCCTGGCAAGTAGTGAGACTTTTTTAAAAAATGGCAGTTATTACTATGATTACTTTGACCGCAGACAATGCAATGTACCACACAGGGATTTTTTTTTTCAATCGAGGAGGAGTCAGAGAATATGCAATATTCTAGGACCAAAAATACCCAAATCAGCCAAAATTCTGCTTAGTAAATAAAACTAAATAATATTTCCCATTAGATAATCAGTCATTTGATGTGGGCATGAGGTCAACTCCTCCAGTAGATGCACCCTGAAGCTACTAAAGGTGTGCAAAGGACCACGGACTTCCTCCCACCCGACTGCCCTTGCACTGAACCCATCCTTATTTTCATTCATTTCACCACCACCGAAAAGCTAGACCTCGCTTAGAGTTTGCCATATTACACAGAGAAATGCCCGATTTGGGTTCCCTTCGAATGGAGTGGTCTAGGTTCCCCCTCCACTTCCCTAGCTCAAGGCAAAGTGAGCCAGCCTAGCGGTTGCTGAATATCACCCTTATTCTCAGAAACTCCCTGGACACAAATGCACAAAACACCTAGTTAGTGCACTGTGTTCACCTGCCCAGGACAGAGGACAGGGGTCCTTCCGATTCCACCCCAGGTGGGCAGGACTTCCCTCCGCTTCACCACATCCCTAAGGAAATGTTAAAAGCAATTTTCCATTGCAGGTGTAGTCTCTCCACTCTGAGACCCACCATCTGAGGGTCTGGTCCCTGCTCCCTATTTTAACAGCCTCACCTAACCCCTGGGGCAGGGTGCAGCCGAACTTAAAGTTCCCGCCCACAGAGGGACTGGAAATTTCCCAAGCTCCCAACCTGCCTGGTCTCAGGGCTTTTTCACTGGCCCGTTCCTGTCTGGAATCTCCTCCCTCCTTACCATCCTTCGGGGTTGGGAGCGTATCTCGTCCGGTTCCCTGTAGGATAGCTTCTCTCGGGCTCTCAAATGTTATTGGCAGGGGCTGGACCTTCTTTGTCTACGCACTCCCAGAACTAGCAGGAAGCCTTCCAAAGGGGAGACGCTCAATTCATGTGTGGGGGACAAATGAGACCGTGAACTACGTTCTAATTTATGACAATTTATTTTCTCCTACATTCTTGAATAAGCTAAGCAAATCCAGGTATATATCTTTTAATTTTACCAAAAGAAAGAGTAAAATGGATAAAGAAAACTAAGAATGAAGCACCTTGTACTCCCCCTCCCACTGTCTCATTATCCCAACTATTTCACTGTGGGGTTCTTTCACATTTTAAAGAAAATACCTATTCCAATGCTATGTTTTCTGGTGCTGGATCACAATAAGAGATGCAAGGATTTTCAATTTGTTTCACAAAATACAGAACTATTACTCTCAAACTTGATAAACAGCAATAGATGTGTGAGCCATGTTATTCATAAACTTAGATTCTGAATCTAAATAAACCTTTTTAACGAGAACACAATGGAAAAATAAGGGAAAAAAGGTAAATCTATAAGTTACTTATAAATAACAAGAACACAAAGAAGAGCTATACTGTGCTCTCTCCATCCCCACCTCGCCCCCCATTACTTAGAGGGTTGACAGCCCTTTGCAACTTCAAGGTGAAGACTTTGCTTCAGACTTCACTAAGGCTGGGAGGATCTGCCTGCCATGGCCCTGGAGCGGATCCTGGCACTAGCAGCAGCCCTGGCTGCAGCTCTGGCTCGAGCTCGCTCTTCCTCATCTCTCAAAGCCTCCTCGTACTGGGCCTGGAAGGAACTGGGGGCACTATGATTGACTTTGGCCCAAAACTCCAGGACTTTCATCTTACTGGTTTCATCATGGGCTCTTGGACCCCACAGGAATTCGTAGCATGGAGGATCACTGTTGGGCACCAGCCGGTACTCCAGGTACTTCTGCTCCACCAAATCTTGGGTGATGAGCTTCCTGGGCTCCCCAAAGATGAAGTGCCTCCTCCCTTCATAGACTCCTAAGAGATTCAGGAATTTCCACATCTCCTCCTCGGTGGTGCGGTTGCCATTCATGAAGATCATGCCCAGGAGAGGCAACAGGAGCCCATTCTTGGGGAAGCCCGTGGAACCACTCAGATCCCCTTCATCAGAAAGGTCTAGTTTGCTGACAAGGGCGTAACAGCGACCACTGGGGTTGACTTCCTTCAGGTCAAGGCCAAAGACCAGCTCCAAGTGCTCGGTGGTTCTCTGGAGGATTTCTGGGAAGTGCTTCTTGTACTTGTTGTTGACAATCTTCAGCATCTCTGCCTTTGTAATGGGCTCTTTAATTTTATACTTGTACAGCAGAAACTTCACCAACTCGCCTGTCTTCCTGATCAGAGGATCTTTGCACGAGCTCTCAGAGGAGGGTGGGGCCTGGGAGGAACTTGCATTTTCCTCGTGGGCCCTTTCATCAGAACTTGTGCAGAAAGTGGCTGCAGCAGAAGAGCTGGCGGTTTGGGCTCTCTGAGACTTCTGGGGAGTGCCTGCAGCAGGGGAGCTCGAGGGAGTACCCCCAGAAACAGGCAAGGAGGAAGAGGAGGACTCTTCTTCCACTGCTGCAGTGGCCTGAGCACCCCCGAAACCCTGGTCCTCAGCCCGGGCCTGGCGGCGTCTCTCACGGGCACGGAGCTTACTCTTCTGACCACGAGGCATGACCGTGGTTAGGAATAGCAGGCAAGATGTGACTGGAAGGCACGTGATGCAGGCACCTGGAGGAGGAGGATGAGAGGGTGTGAGACCCTACAACAGGGAGTGCCCTTGTGGCTTTAAGAATGCCCCTCTGTAGGTGTCCTGGAGGGCACTGCTCTAGGATGCCACAGGGCTCCTGTTCTCTTGGTTAGCCTGTCCCCTGAAGACCCTGTGGAGGAAGTCAGAGTGTGCCTTTGGCTGCCGCCTGCCAGCCCTGCCTGGGACCACTCTCCTTACATCAAGACCCTTGCTCCTTTGTTCCTCTCTTTTTTTTTTTTCTGGGTTTTTTTTTTTTTTTTGGTGAAGAAGATTGGCCCTAACATCTGTTGCCAATCTTCATCTTTTTTTTTTCCTCCCCAAAGCCCCAGTTCATAGTTATATATCACAGTTGTAAGTCCTTCTAGTTCTTCTATGTGGGATGTCACCACAGCATGGCTTGATGAGTGGTATGTAGGTCTGCACCCAGGACCTGAACCCGTGAACCCCAGGCTGCTGAAGTGGAGCATGCAAACTTAACCGCTAGCCACCAGGCCAGCCCCTCTGTTCCTTTCTAAGACAACTCCTCGCCCCCAGGGAAATGAAGAGTCACCTGGCCCTAACAGCTCTGTCCACGGCTTTCCAGGTCAATAACAGAGGTGAGACTTCATGCAGCCTCCTCTCATCTGAAGTAGCTGTCTTCCTTATTTTATTCCTCATACAGGATTTTTACCTATATTCCCAACAGGGCCTGGGACTCCTCTCTCTGCTGAACTAGGGCAGCCAGTCCTTAAACCAAGGCCCTCATCTACTGAAACCATGCAAGCTGAAGTCAGGGGGCACCTGAATCTGTCAGCTCTGCCCTGGACCTCCGTTGGGGGTTAACTGGTCCCCATATCCTCACACGAGATCTTCGTCTTGACACCTGACCGGTCCTGAGACTCCACCTGAGACGATGCCCTTCACACCAAGGTCCTTGTTTAAATGGAACCTCGGAGTTGAAAGTTCAGGGTAAGTCAGATCCTGCCAAAGCTGTCTAGGGCTTACAATGCCTGGGAACAGGAGCAAGATGCTACAGATCCCACGGTTCTCCATTGGGTCATTAGCTCAGTCCTCACTCATGATTCTGGCTTTGGCTTGGGGTAGGACTTTCAACTCTTCACTCTACTGAGTTGAGTCAACCAGGGCCCAGATCAAGGCCCTCACCTCCCTGAGTCACTAGAGGAGAAGTTGGGGCACATCACATTTGGCTATACCTGCCCAGGGCCTCCCAGAGCTAAGAGGAGGGGTAGGGTTCTGGTCCGTCCCCTTTTGGGGAGAGGTCTCCTCCTTAGCACTCAGGATCCTCACCCTGGACTCCACCCTCTACAGAATTGGGGTCAACTGCTTAGGCCAAGGCCCTCCTCTCCCCCGTGCCCTCCAAGCGAGGTTGGCCCCACACCTCTGCCAGGACTCCCAGAGCTGGAAGGAGGGGGCCGCTAAGCAGTACTCTTGGTTATGTGTCAGTCCATATTCAGGGTCTCCACCTTCACACCTGACCGGTCCTGGAACCCCACCCTCTAGTGGAGTTTGGACCCCTCAGATCAAGGTCCTCAGCTTCCGGGTTCCCTGAGGTGAAAGGGGAAGCCACATCCGTCCAAGGCTGTACGGAGCCTCGGAGGGCTCACAGCAGGGGCGGGACTGTTTGGGACCCCACTGATACGTTTCAAGCCTGGGCCTCCTCCCTCAACTGATGTGGGTGCATCAGCCTCACACCCGAGCCCTCACTTCCTGTAGTCGCTAGAGAGAAAGCCCAGGACCTGCATCTGGCTATCCCTCCTGCCTGGGGCTCCCAGTCCAGGTCGCTCCTCCCCCCCCCCCCCCGCCATTTTGGGGGAGATGTCCCCTCATTAGCACTCAGGGTCTCACGAGGACTCCAGTTAAATCTCAGGTGTCCTCCTTCAGTCGAACTGCGGAGGCCGCACTTAGACCAAGGCCCTCCCCTCCGTAGTGCCCTCCACCCACAAGTAGGCCCAAAAATTGTTTTGGGACCCGGCCCCGCGCTGATGCTAAGGCCGGACTTTGTGGGCTCCCTTAGTGACGGGCAGGGTAGTCAAGTACTTAAGTCCACATTCAAAGTCCTTACTTTGACACCTGACGAGCCCTCGGAATTACACTCTCCACCGACCAGAGGTTGCGCCCTTCAGACCCAGTCCTCAGCTTCTCAAAACTTCCAAGGCGGAAGTGAGAGTAAGCCACATCCAGCCAAGGCTGCTAGGGGTCTCCAGGGCTGTCAGCAGGGGTGGTTCAACGGAAAGCCAATGATATCAATCGGAGCCTGAGACTCTGCCCCCTACTGACTTGAGTCCGCCAATCTCACACCCTCCCTGAGTCCCTAGAAGGGAAAGTCGGGCCGTCCCACCTCTGACTGCCGTGCCTGGGAGTCCCAGGGGCTGGCCTCTGGGCGGCCTCCTCTTTTGGGGAGAGGTTGTCGTTTCAGTATTTGGGGTCCTCACCTGATCTCCAGTTAAGGTCCAAACTCCTCCCTGTGCGTAACTGGGCCTGCTCCTTCTCTACGGAGGCCCTCCCCTCCTCTTACCCTCTACGCAGAAACGAGGAGCTTCTGAGCTGAGCGCTCTGCTCGGCTTCCTGAGAACAGAGCGCTAGGAATGCGTGACTCTCTGTTGGCGGGGGTTCCCTCGTATCACTAGGTCCTCACCTTGACTCCTGTTAGTTCTTGGGTGTACTCGCTCTGCAGAATTGGGGTCCACTCCCACTAGACCAAGGCCTTCCTCTATCTGAGACCCTGCAGGCAGAAATGCGGGGGCTCCTCAACCTGCAACTCTCCCTGGACCTCCCGGGTCACAGGACGGGGGAACTTACAGTGCTTCCTCTGTTCGAGTGTGGGTAATTCCCTCATTGCTTCCTAAAATTCATCACCTTGGCACCTGACTAGTCCTGGGACTCCGTTCTTGGAGGAACTGAGGCTGCACCCCTCAGATCAAGGCCCTCACCTGCTGGGACTACAGAATTAGAAATCAGTGTGAGCCAGACCTGAGCCACAACTGTTAGAGACCTCCAACAGGGGATAGTCAAGGCAGGACTCTATGGGACCCCACTGTTCTGGCTGGGTCCTTCCCTCAGAGGCTTGTACCCCTCCCTCAACTGACCTGAGGTGGCCCTCCTTAGACCAAGGCACTTATGTTCCTGTGAACCCTGAAGGATAATTAAGGGGATGCTCACAGGCCTGCCTGGGACCCTATAGGTCTTTGAGCAGCCATAGGCTGGTCTCTGTGGGTTGACTATATTCTAGAGTGTTGGTCTCCCCATTCCTCTTACATGAGGGTCCTCATTTTGGCTCCTATCTCCTTGATTAAAGGCTTCCTGGGAAAGGCCACATCCCATCAAACTCTTAAGCAGTTTCTCCACTGTGAACCTTACAGAAAATAGTTCCTTGTCCCAGATTTATGAGATGAGGACGCTGTAGCTCAAGGCAGGAGGCCCAGGACAGGTGGTGGACTGTCAGAGATAAAGCCAGCTGATCTGTTCCTTCTCTTCACCAGCCACACTTAGCCTCCTATGTAACTTAGGTTCTAATCTGTTGACTTTCCACAGGGAAGGGACAGCGTCTCAAGATTTTGTGAGCCCCTGTTCTTTTGAGGTGATCGGACGTTGCATATGTAGATGATCATGTGGTCACTAACTATGATCTCTTTTTTTTCTTTATTCTTACTCCTCATTTATTTTGGTATTCTTATTGCGCTAGCTGTGTATTCCAATCCCGTAGTTTGTATGCAGTCTTCCTTCTTACTGCCTGAGATACATTTTGGAGTAGGGAAAAGACATGAACAAGGCTGGCGTGAGTGGGATAGTGTGGGAACAGTTTTATTTAAAATAAGGCATGCTGGGGCTGGCCCCGTGGCCGAGTGGTTAAGTTCGCGCGCTCCGCTGCAGGCGGCCCAGTGTTTCGACGGTTCGAATCCTGGGCGCGGACATGGCACTGCTCATCAGACCACGCTGAGGCAGCGTCCCACATGCCACAACTAGAGGAACCCACAACGAAGAATACACAACTATGTACCGGGGGGCTTTGGGGAGAAAAAGGAAAAAATAAAGTCTTTAAAAAAAAAATGCATTAAAATAAGGCATGCTTGGGGACTGTGCATTAGAAAGATTACTTTTGTCTCTGTATGTCTTTCACCAGCATATTTTCTACTCAAAATGAACCCCTATGCTGTGAACTGAATGTTCATACCTGCCAACACTCAAATTCATATGTTGAAACTTTAGCCCCAAAGGTGATGTTATTAGGAGGTGGGGCCTTTGGGAGGTGATTAGGTCATGAGGGTGGGGTCCTCATGAATGGGATTAGTGCCTTATAAAAGCAGCCCAATGGGCCAGCCCCAGTGGCCTAGTAGTTAAGTTCGGTGCACTCCACTTTGGCGGCCCAGGTTCGGTTCTGGGGTGCAGACCTACTCCGGTTATCTGTCAGTGGCCGTGATGTGGCAGCAGTTTACATACCAAAAAAACAAAAGAAGAGGATTGGCAGTGGATGTTAGCTCAGGGTGAATCTTCCTCAGCCAAAAAAAAAAAAAGAAAAAGCAGCCCGAGAAAACTCCCTTGTTTCTTCCACTGTGTGAGGACACGGTGAAAAGTCACCGTCTGTGAACCAGGAAGCAGGCTCTCACTAATAATCAAATCTGCTGACACCTTGATCTTCGACGTGCAGCCTCCGTAACTGTGAGAAATTTTTGTTGTTTATAAGCCACTCAGTCAATAGCGTTTTTATTATAGTAGCCGGAACAGACTAAGACACCTTGTAACAGGTTTGACCACACACAGTGATGTACATTAAGGAGCTCTTAGAAGGTGCGCTTCTCTGTGGTTACAGGCCAGGGAGCCCTGGTTCCTTTCACCCACATCTGGAGCAGGCATAATTTTGTTAATAATAGTGAATTGTGCCAACATTACTTGATGCTGCTAATCAGGGTGTTTTCCTACAGTTTGGATTTGCAAATTGGACAGCTCCCTCTTACAGACACCGACCTCTATTCAGATGCTTACACCTTATTAACCTCAAGATGCTCACTAGCCCACAGCATGGAAGAAGGAGATCCAAGTACAGCTGGAAAATCAGTCCTGGCATAGGAAAGCATTTTCACTGTTGAGGAGTGACTCTGCACTGCAAATGGCAATCATTTGTTTGAGAGCGCTATTGGGAATAAGTAAGATAAATATTAATATTTGCCTCCAAGGCAGAATTGATGAGCTCTGACTCTTCCTGCTTCACTTTGTCTGCCCACGCTGTAGGCTGTGGTTGTGAGACTGACTATACAGAGCTCCACAAAGGGAGTTCTGTGGGTTTCTCTCATCGATTCGGGCACTATAATAGACACTAGGGATGGAAAGAAGGAAGGAAAGAGAGAGAGAGAAGAAGTAGAAGAAGAAGAAGAAAAGGAAGGAAGCAAGCAAGCGAGAAAAAAAGAAAGAAAAGATTCCTGCCTCTGAAGCACTCTCTTAGTCTCATGAGGGGTCAGCAACTACGGCTGGCCAAATCTAGCCCACCACTTGTTTTTTGCAAATACAGATTTGTTAGAACACAGCCACATTCGTTCATTTACATGTTATCTATGGCTGCTTTCATACTACAATGGCAGAATTGAGTAGTGTTGATATAGACTGTATGTTCCACAATGCCTAAAATATTTACTATCTGGCCCTTTACAGAAAATGTTTGCCAATCCCTGATCTAGTGGGAGAGACCAGCATTCACACAAGTAAATGTAGTTCAAAGCAGGATATGATAAAGGCTAGGACCCGTGTAGAAAGTGCTATGCGAGCCCAGGAGAGCAAGAAGGCTCAATGAGAGAGAACATTGTTGCTGAGCTTTGAGGAATGGGTTAGATTCAGGCCATGGGATCCAAGAGGACATTTCAGTTGAGGTGATCCTCAACCTTGTCTTCTCACTGCCATCACTTGGGGAGCTTTGAAATAGGGATGCCTGGTTCTCCCCTCCCAGAGATTCTGACTCAATTGTCCTGAGTCAAGGCCTGGGCATCAGGATTTTTTAAAGCTCCCCAGGGGACTCTAAGGGCAGCCCAAGTTGAGAAGCACCAAGCCAAAGAGGTGTGAGGGAATGATTAGGAGCAAAGTGCGAATGGAAGAGATCTCTAGGTGCGCCGGGGGTGGTGCAGGGGGAGATAAGCTTGGGAAGTAGGGAGTTGACATCCAGGTCAGAGAAGTTGGATTTTGTCCTAGGAAAAGAGCCCAAGAACAGAATGTGGGCATGAGAGCAACATGATCAGAGGGGTGCATAGGAAGCATAATGTAAAAGACGTGTGAAGAATAAATAAAAATAAGAGTGCGTTAGGGACTATTTGCAAGAGTTTACGCAAAATAAGGAGCATATCTTATCTAGGGCAATGACATGTGGCTAAGCAGATTCAGGGGTGAGGGTAAGATTATAACAGCTTGGGCGTCACATGGGTACTAGCCCATCAGAATGGGCTCCACTCTCCAGTCCTGGAGCCCCCAGCTCTGGGGGCTTAACCTTTTAGTTTCTGGATCGTGGAGAAGTATGGGGTCCTGGAGGAGAAGTTAAGGCTACAGGGAGGCACCTGAGTGCTCAGACCAGCAGCTCTTTACCCATGAGTGAGAAAGTATCTTTCAACTAGATGAATATAGCCGTTGGGAGATGAGTTCTTTTTTTTTTTTTTTTTTAAGATTGGCCCTGAGCTAACGTCTATTGCCAATCTTTTTTTTCTTTTCCTTCTTCCTCCCAAAACCCCCCAGTACATAGTTGTATATTCTAGTTGTAGGTCCTTCTAGTTGTGCTATGTGGGATGCCACCTTGGCATGGCTTGATGAGTGGTGCTAGGTCCGTGCCCAGGATCCGAACCAGTGAAACCCTGGGCCGCCGAAGCGGAGTGCAAACTTAACCACTTGGCCACGGGGCTGGCCCCTGGGGAGGTGGATTCTTATACCTGAGACATTTGGGAGGAACATTTATAGACCCTGGGGACTAGGAGGATGTGGGTGATACTAAATGGGTGGAGCCAGAGATGATGGTAAGGTTTTGAGTTTCGACGATTTGGGGGATTTTTGACAGCCATTAGAGGGCAAACAGAACAGAGGAAGAGGTGAAGGATCTTGAGATAGAGTGATTTTGGTTTTGAATATAAATAACCAGTTGGCATCAAAGTGGGACTGGCCTTTACTCTTAGGCACCTGCACAATTTGGAGTGACTCCTTTTCTATGTTCACTTAAAATGTGCAAAAAGGCAGAAATTTCAAGACACCATGAGACCGAGAGAACGGTAAGGGGGTTGCTGCCCCTTTGTTCTCTTCACAAAATTCAGATAGGACCAAACTGTTTTAGCCTTTGGCTTGTGAGATGCTTTCCCTTTTCATTTGCTCAAGCCGGTCTGCACCCTCCCGCTCTAAAAGAACAGCAAAGAAGGTTTTGCTTGCAGTCAGGATTCTGCTTCTGAGAGGGCAGGTACACTGGACCTTTTAACAACCTCTTCTGACTTAGATAAAATTGGAACAACAACATCTAATCAGAAACCCAATACCTTCTTTGAGTTGGGTTTAATGGGCAGATAGCTCTCAGTCCTTTGAAAAAAACAGTAAGCAAGAAGCAGATACAGGTTTTTTTTGGACAAATGTTTTTCACAGGAACTTGGGAAGCATGACGTGTCCTACTAGTTGCTATCAGGTAAAACTAGGCTTTCTGGGCAAGGCATGACGTGAGTACAACAGACCATAGCCACTGTTGTATTTGTACACACATTTGTAAACCACAAGAAAGGAAAAATAATCAATTGTGTGGTGAGTTCCAAGATGACTGTAGGCTGATAAGGGTGAACAGTCCTGCAAGGCTGAAGTCCTGAATTCATGTTCTCCCAGTCCTTGGAGAGCAGAGATGGGGCACTGGGGGACCTTGCCACTCTGTATGGACAGAGTTTAGGTCCAACTGACTAAGGTGGTGAACACAGGCCACATCAGGAAAGGGATTCCAAGGCTCTCCACTCAAAAGTTTTGGGGAGATGTGTAGACAGCACCAGGTGGCACAGAGAAAGTATCAAGCCCAATATGGATTTACATATAGAATTACTGTGATATGGACATCACAGTAAGTGATGTTCTCCGTCAGTGGTCACAAATTTAGTATGCAAGGTGGGAAGGTGGGAAGGGACACTGGGAAACACACAGGTTAGGTGGCAAAGTTGACAAGTGATCTGGAGCAAAATGCTTGACCTCTCTGATCTCAGCTCTGGGAAGGGGAATGTGCTTTTAGAAATTCCTTTTATGATAGTGAGCACAGTTCCGTCCATGTTCAAGCGACAGGACTCCTGCTTTTGTCTCGTTTTCTTGACAAGATGTTATCCCATCTCTCTTGTATTAGAAGCCATTGTTTATCTATGAACCAGTGAACAGGAAGGTTCTCTGCCTGGTGTTTTACAGGGTAGTCCCACATGGATTCATCTTCCCTCTAGCAGAAGGGCCTGATGAACCTCTCCTCATCCACATTATCTCCAAGCCAATTAATTTTCATTTTCCCAAAGTGAAAAATGAGTAACTTGTCAAATCATGACACTTCCCTTTAACTTCCTCGCTTTTGAGATGTGGGGTTGTGTCTGGGCATTCTCTAGGATGTCTTCCAACTCCAATAATCCATGACCCTAAGAGAATATTAAATTCTAATATTACAATTAATAAAGCTTTCTTTTCTGAGATGGTAGGCAGCACACTTACAAAGAGAGAGTTCAGAATTTCTAAGAGGAAAAATCACCTGGGCTTCAGGTGGAGGCAATTAACATTGACCAACCTTAAATGTTAATCTGGATTTTTGGGCCCTGGGTGTCTCAAAGATTTTAGTCTGCCCATCTTCCTACCTAATTCCGGAAAACTAGAGATACAAGGTCTACTTTAGGCACAACTCTGAAGCATCATTTTCTGCTGTTTAAAGTGTTACACTTTCAGAGAGCATTCACAGTTTAGCTGTGGGCTATACACACCACACATCAAGGGGATGGGGTGCAGGGCAGTGGAGGTGGTGAGATATCTGGGGAGCAGAGAGCCTTCTCCCAAGATGACTCCATGGTGGTGGTTGTACACACCCACACACTCTGGGGCCCCCTTGGCATGGCTGTCACCATGTCCCTCAAGGAATTTGTTGGCTGTCTCTGATAGGCATGTCTGGTTACCTCTTCTCACCTAGGGTGTAGGGAGCTGGCACAGCTCCCATTTGTAAGCCATGGTTGTATCATTTCTTTACTTCTTTCCTGCTTTCTGATGATTAGGATTATCCCAGAAAACAAAGGCTCTCAAACTTTGGCATTCAAGCCCTAAAGAGCCCAATTTGGAATAACTGAAAATTATAAAGGTATATGCTGTTTGTTCCTGCAATTCCACATTTAGGATTCTTTCCTAAAGCAACACTTGCCCATGCATGAAATTGTATATGTTATTCATTGCAACATGGTTCATAATAGCAAAATTCTGGAAACAAACTAAATGTTCATCACTGGGGACTAGATAAATAAATTAGGAGATACTACACAGATGTAAGAAAGAACGAGGAAGAGCTTTGTACGATGATATGGAAAGATCTCCAAGATATGGTGTGTAGTGTAGCAAGCAAGGGGCAAAACAATGCATATAGTATGCTACCATTTCTGTAAAATGGCAGAGAGATGCAGGAAAACATATTTGTACTTATTTGCATATGCATAGAAAATGTCCAGTAGTATACATATATAAGAAACTAATAATCGTCACCCATTGGAGCAGAGTGGTGATAGATGCTGGGAACTGTGAGGACAGGGAACAGCGGTAGCCTAGTGACTTCTCACTGAATATCTTTCTATCATTTTAATTTTGAACTATGATAATGGCTTATTTATTCAAAACAAATACATATTTTAAAAGTTTGATAAAACAAAACTCTAGTGTTCTGAGGAATCACCTGGAGTGCTTGTTTTAAAATTTAGATTTCTAGGCCACACTCCCAGATGTTCCAAGTCAATAGGGAATTAGGGAATCTGCATTTTGCAACAAGCAGCCTGGGTGGTTCTGATGTAGATGGTCCAAAGAACCAAGGAACATTCATGCAACAGCTCTATTTTTATTGAACACTGAATACATGCATCTGTCCATTTCATAAATTATGCTTTATTATATTAAGAAATAAAACACATTTCTTATCTTCTACAACTTGACTATTCAGCTTACTACATGGGATTTGACTTAATGTCATACAGACCAAGTACAACGTGATAGAAGCATTGGAAACATTTCTTGAAAAATAAGAATACAATCACTGAGCACATTTCATAGAATTTTACATGGTCACACAGTTAAGTTTGCACATTTAAAAGGATCTGAGTCATTCATATTAATATTGCGAATTTCTTATAAATAATTCATTAGTCTAAGGAGTCTAGGCGAAGCCAAGCCATGACATTGTTTACACAAAGTACCACACCTGGAACTTGTTCTGAGTTATTTAACACAGAGCACATTTTTAATGCAATAAATATTTACAGTTAATAGTAATGAGTACAATTATAATTTACAAAATATGGGTCTAATATTTAAAACAAAACAGAAAATGACATTAAAGAAGCTTGTGCCATGTATTTTTACAACTCACCAAATTGATCATTTCAACAAATTTTATTACCCAAAACCCTGCTGACTTGGATGCAAGAAAGGCCATGTTCGAATCAGTTAAGCCCAGATCACAGAAAGCAAATTTTTTCAAGAAAATCAGTTTTAAT
Source organism: Equus asinus (assembly GCF_041296235.1). Taxonomy (NCBI): domain Eukaryota; kingdom Metazoa; phylum Chordata; class Mammalia; order Perissodactyla; family Equidae; genus Equus; species Equus asinus. Next base: position 12,326,490 of record NC_091820.1, on the reverse strand, counting down.
TTCCTAATGTACATTAGCAATATTGATATACCAATATCAATAGCTAAAACTGAAGCGAAGTGATGAAAAAATTTGGATTCACAACAGGCCCAAATTATATAATCTAACGACACTGAAATCCTGAGTTATACCAAAATTTTCAAGCTTGTCTGAGAATTAATGAGGTGTTGAATGTGTGAGGTTTTACTATCCATTAAACTAAGCCTTTTAAAAGACCCGAAAATTATGTGAGCCCTTCCATGTCATTATATGGCTCTGGGAATGAATTTTCAATTTGGGGGAAAATATGGAAAATAATCTTATCTTCTAGAATGTGAGCTCAGAGAGGGCAGAGAGACAGTGGTGTCTGGGTTTATAACAGGGCACTTAGGGGTAGGCACTCAGATACCTAAGTCCATACCTGAGCGCATGACTCAGCCTCTTAGTCCAGGGGATATTTTTCTGTTAGAGGCTATTCATGTAGCCCGGGTCTCCAGGCTCTGGGAAAGCATCCACTGTCATTTCTTACTCTCGCCAGGGGGAAGTAGGGGAATGGGTGATTCCACCTCTTCCTGACACCTTTTCTCCAACTAATCCTGATTCAAAGAAGGATGCCTGGCTTGACTGTTCTTACTTGGGTCCTCTCTGTGCACCTGGCCCTTTGCCAAGGTTTGTTCTCCCCAGTTAGTCACAGAACAAGGTGGGACATTCTTCCCAAGACTTTCCGGGAATTGTGTCTCTGGAGGCAACTGAACTAAGTAGAGGACTTCCTGCCCACCTACTCTGTGGTGCATTTCAACTTCTACCTGCAGCGAGTCCTTAACTTATGTACTTAGAAACATCTTCGGTGCTCTTTGTGTATATTCTTTGACTCTATCACTAGTTCAGGTCTTTGGACAAAATCTAGAGTAGGGAACAGTATTGCCTATTAGGTACTGTGAACTTAGTTTCTTACATGGGCTAGATTTGGGAAGCAATGCTGCACAGTGGAATGGACATGGACTTAACAGAGATCCAGGTCTACGTTAACACTCTGCCATTCAACTGTGCCATGTGACCTTGGGATCAGGAAGTAATCTCCCTAAGCCTCAGCTTCATCATCTGAAGACCCTTCAAGGTACTTGTGAGGATGAAGAGCAATGTGCTTAGCACTGCATTTGGCACTCATTGGTGCTTGGTGAAGTTGAGCCCCTTCCTTCCAGCACTTCTAGAGCCACAGAACTCCATTCAGGTTTCAGACAAATATGGTTGTTTTGTGGCTTGTGTTTTTGCTCCCAAAGATCCTGCCTTTCTAATCAGCCTTCCACTTCATTGTGACGTGGAATGCTGTTCCCACTAATATGCCTCTCCTGGGCAACCAACAATGTCACTGTTCACTCCCTTGTGCCAAATTAAACAGACTCACTTTGGGGGTCACAGACTATCCTGTAAACTGGGGAAGCGATGATCAGCACTGTTCTTCAATGTCACAAAATGGGCCATGAGAATGCATGAAATCAGATTAAGTTGAATCATATGAAATCACCTCTTTGTAGGTCAAATATGGTCCAATATTGGCAGTTTCACATGTTTCAGCCTCATAGTTCCATGGGCCTTTTAATCTAAGCGTAGATGGTCACTAGTAAATGTCACTTACAAATTTCCATAGAAAAGGATGAAAAGCAGCTCGTTGGCCAGCAGAGAAGGCTTGGCAATGAGACGATGAGTATAAAAGTGCTTTATAGACCATGAACACTAGGTAAATACAAAGTATTTTTTGAACTAATCATGGACATGTACTATTTTAACCCAAGAACTCTTAAACTTTTAAAAGAATCAGAACACATTTCTAACATAAAATTTCACAAGAGAAAAGTCTGTGCTCAATGTGCTATTTGTTGATTGCTATGGATATTTTCAGCCGGAGTTAATACTTAGCCCCCCCCACCTAAAAAAGCGGTGTCTTTGAAGGCCCAAGTTATGGTAAGAGATTGCTTAATATTAAATCTCTTGTGTTTGTGTTGGGTGCAGGGTGGGAGGGGTGTTGAGGTGTGGACCAAGAGGAATGACCATCCAGATACAGAATAAAGTAGAACTTGTTAGGGCTTGGCTTTATTGAATAGCTTACACAAAGCCTGGTCCCAGGAGAGTGAATAATTCCTTTGTTTTCTGCTGTTAATCCACTTTATGAAAATTCAGCCAAAAATTAAACAAATGTACAAAATGTGCTCCATTCCTCCCAGCAACCCGGGGCTAATCTTAAGCTACTCTCTAATAATGGCTCCCTCCTGGTGTGGGCGTGAAGGGCACAAATGGCAAGAAAGTTTGCATCCCTCCCATCTCACCATGCACCATAAGTACATACTATTCATTGAACTCTCATATAGTCAGGTTCCCAGGGCGATAGTTTCTATATGGCATCGGAAAAAATGACTTAGCTACCTTTCAGTCCACAGGTTGAGGATGTCATTCAACTTGTAGTCCCTGAACAAAGCTGATTTCTATTACTAGAAGCCATTTGGTGCATGAATAGACTCTGAAACCAATAGCCAACTTTTACTTTTTGCATAAACAAAGACTTTATAACTTGTGTGCCCATGTCCTACGGACAAGTTCATTTATTTCTGTTCAATGTGCATTTTCATAACAAGCTGAGCTTGGTTTATGTGAAGCAGCCTCTAAACTGTTTATTTACCTAAGGGTTCTCCATGTTTCAAGATGAAACGAAATCGTTTGTGGGGCAAAGCGGAAAATCCAGGGCTTGTTAATGAGGCGGAAGGCCAGGTTCAATGGGGGAGTGAGGGCAACCAGAAGAACAGGGTTTAGCTATCCATATTTATAGGGAATCATCAAATCAACAACAGGGAGGAGCCTTGCCTGTGCCGAGCAGGGAGATGAGCCTGCTGTGGAAGATAGCTCCTAACAGCAGCTGCACCTTCCCCGCCCGCAGCAGCTGTTGGTGGGAAGACTGCTTTGTTTATTGCTTAATCTATCACTGTTGAGCTGCCTGCCTCAGGGAGGCTCAATTTAAGATAGATTGAAAGGTACTGTCTGTCAATTGAATAAACACAGATGGTTTTCCACAGCAAAAATTGATTTTTTTTTTCCTCGCCAAAGACATAAGCACTAAACGTGATTATCTTTGGAAGCCAGGCGTGAAATGTCTTAGCTCCAGCCCCTGCCACTCAGCCCTAGCAGAGAGGTGATCCCACGTGGGGGTCTGGGTCTCTCTCACCGTGATTTTGGGTTCTTCAGGCGGGATAAAAATTTGACTTCTCTAGAGAAGAGTCCAGTTAAGTCCAACCCAATAAGGAGGTTTGAGTCAATCCATCACCTGATTCACGAAATAGTTTTACCATTCCTAGGTCACTGGCTGGCAAAGGCCTCCTCTAACTCCTTCCTTATTTGCCTAAAGACACACAGCTAGACCTAGATTTCAATCTCTTCATTGTTCATCCAGAAGATAGGGAGAAGACCAGACACAATCCATGCCATGACATTAACTGAAGGAGACGTTAAGATGAGTCCTACTCCCAAAATGTCTTTGGAAGCAGGTAGATCAGAGATGCTTGAACAAGTCATGCTAGGTACCCAGAAAGCTATATACCTTAGCAACTAACTAGATATGGAGTCATTTATACTCTGGAGTTTTGAAGAAAGCCAAGGGTAAAATTGTGGAGCAGTGGTCCAAGAAAACAGGTGCATGGAGGTTGAAGAAGGGTGAATAGGAAGAGAACCCTTTGTATAATGAGGAGATTGAACAATATGTTTTCCTATGTCTCTTTAATTCCAAAACATAACTAATGGGACATCATTCCTACAAATTATTCCAGGGAGCCCCTGGAAGCAATAGAATGGTCTGTCTCCTTCCATTCCACTAATGTGAACATGTGGAATGGCGGTTGAAGGATTTCCCAAGAGGAGTTGTTGCAAAGGTAGCGGAAGAGGGGCAACTGCGAGCAGGTGGGCTACAGAAATGCTTTAGAGACAGAACTAGAGACAATGACGAAACTCAGAGGTTTTTAGCCATAAAAGGGACCTTAGTACCATCCTCTCATTCTAGAGATGAAAAAATGGGACTAGAGACAGGAATTTGATAGCCAAGATCCTATAGCTAGAGACAGAGGTGGGATGTCAAGTTAAAAATCTTGGTTCTTTCAGTTACACTACCTGTCTTGCTTTTCAAACTGTCCAATGTAATTATGGACTGCCAGGAAAGCAGGTATGCACAGTAAATAGGTGAACGTAGCAAAAAGAAGGGAAACCAGCTGACAAAACCGTAACCATAGATCTTTACAACTGTCTTGGTCCTAACTTCTGAAGCTCTGCAGACAGTGAGTACTTCCTCATATCAAGAGACAAAAATCTTTTAATATTTGCTATGTGAAAAAGAGAGCTGACTGTTCTATCTCACCTGCATAGAGAAAACCAGAAGTAAAATTGTCTTAAGAAGTAAGAGATACACATTAGGGCATATTTGCAGAATTTGGATTTATCTGAAAGTGGGTTAACATGTTTGTAATCTGTCAGAATTGGCCTGTCCTCAAGTCAAGAAAAACTTGATTCAGGGTTTCTAAAGTAAGAGGGTCAAATCATTTTACTCACTTAGAAAAAGAAAAAGATTTAAATCCAGTATTTTTCTGCACAAGGGCTGTTTCATAAATACTCTTCTTAAGTAGAAACAATGTATCTGTAGCTGTTTTTCAATCAGTTCTTAGAGTTAAGCCCCTGCAACTTTCTTATACATATTCAGACGAAAATACATATTACTGAAATTTTATTCATTTCCTCCCACAGACTTTAGGTGAAGCATATGTTAAATGTAAACACATTTCTATTTCCACTCAGATATGATCCCTTTTTTCTCTTATGAAACTACTGCTTCAATGTAGCAGACAAGGACAGCCGACTATAAGTAAATACATTTGGCTGAATACTTGTATACCAAAAATAAATACTATCCCTTATGCACTTACAAATGTTTGAGGAATTGATAGCATGATCAGTTTTCCCTCAGAAGGATTGCTCTTGTATGATAGAATTGCACCCTGGATGATTAAAACTGGATAACAGCCGAGAGGACCTCCATCGGGTCAGAACTCAGAGTGGGAGATAGCACTCCACAGCCACGCATGGATCTTTATATGTAGAACTCAGAGTGGGAGATGATAGCACTCCACAGCCACGCATGGATCTTTATATGTAGAACTCAGAGTGGGAGATGATAGCACTCCACAGCCACGCATGGATCTTTATATGTAGAACTCAGAGTGGGAGATAGCACTCCACAGCCACGCATGGATCTTTATATGTAGAACTCAGAGTGGGAGATAGCACTCCACAGCCACGCATGGATCTTTATATGTAGAACTCAGAGTGGGAGATAGCACTCCACAGCCACGCATGGATCTTTATATGTAGAACTCAGAGTGGGAGATAGCACTCCACAGCCACGCATGGATCTTTATATGTAGAACTCAGAGTGGGAGATAGCACTCCACAGCCACGCATGGATCTTTATATGTAGAACTCAGAGTGGGAGATAGCACTCCACAGCCACGCATGGATCTTTATATGTAGAACTCAGAGTGGGAGATAGCACTCCACAGCCACGCATGGATCTTTATATGTAGAACTCAGAGTGGGAGATAGCACTCCACAGCCACGCATGGATCTTTATATGTGTCAATGTTTGGTTGTGTTTTCGCCTTGAAATGATGTGTTGAGTGTTTCTCCTATATCCTCAGCAATGTCTTTTAAAAATAATCAACACTCAGGGATTTGTTTTAAACTGGTTTCCAGTGTTATGAATTTGGCGACTGTCCCTTATGCATGAGATTCTTTCTTAGGGGTGACTTTTCATGTCACAAGTGTAAAAAAAAAAGTTCCTTGGTTTGTGATTATAAATATTCCTGAAAGATGACTCAAATCATATTTTTAAAGCACTAGCCTCTGCTTAAAGAAATGACAAGGTGAAGTCTTTCACAAACTGGACATTCTATGTATAATTTTTCTGCTATGTAAATCTAGTTGTTCACGTACAGCCATGCATACCATGTAACGACAGACCACATCTGTGAGGGTGCTCCCATAAGGTTAGTACCATATAGCCCAGGTGTGTAGCAGGCTATACCATCTAGGTTTGTGTAAGTACACTCTATGATGTTCATACAACGACGATCTTACCTAACGACGCATTTCTCAGAACACACCCCCATTAAGTGACGCATGACTATAGTTTCCACGACTTAATTGACCACACCTGTATATCAGGGCATGATGCTTAAAATAATAATTTCCTATCTGTTCCCTTTTCTAAAAAAGGGAAAGTTTGCTCTACATCAGAAGAAGCATTCATAAGTTGAAGTGGAAAACTTAAGCCTTGATGGGCCTTTCAAACATAATAGTGATCCATTTGGGCCTCTCCCCAACCCACCTACACCACTCATGAGCGTTCCAAAGGGTCTTTGGAGGGTACAGAGACAACAACATATGTGAGGGTTCCTTACAAGCCATAAAGAAAAACCAGGGGTTCCTAGGGGGACAGGGTCAAGGGTCAGTCTAGACGTACCCCTCATGACAGATGTTTCCGTTGATGAGGCTGAAGGTGGCCACAGAGGGGTTGGTACTTTTGAAGGAGGTCATGCAGGTGGTACTTCTGCCAGTGCTATGAGACCGGGTTATTAGGCCAGGCCGGCAACAGAGGAGCTGGGTGTTGAACTGTTTTCTAAAACTCTTGCTCAGCAGGTAAAGGGCAAAAGGGTTCACACAGGAGTTGGTGAAGGCCAAGAGGCGGGCACAGATACTGGTGACGAAGTGGAGCAGGGAGGTGTCCACCTCGGAGTAGTGGTAGGAGCGGTACAGGTAGATGACGTGGTTGGGGAGCCAGCAGAAGGCAAAGAGGCCCACGAACACCAGCACTGTCTTGGCAAGGCGCTTCCGGGATTCAATCTAAGGAGAGAGTCACACACAGAGAGACAGAGGGACAGAGAGACAGTGTGGGAGGATTGCAGAGAGACAAAGATAAAGACAGGGGAAAAGAATTAGTGAAATAGATGAGCTCACAAAGCCACGGAAAAAGTTCAATAGGAGAGAGAGGACAAGAGAGAAGCAGATACATGAGGAAAAAGCAACAGAAACAGACAGAAGAAGTGGGGAGGGGAGCCAGAAACACAGAAATGAAAAAGCCAGGAAGCAGAAATCCATGAAGCAGAGTACAGTTAGAATGTGCCACGGAGAATAGATCTTTAAACAAAGTTGATTATATGCTTGAATGGACTGCACGATGAAGTTCTAGTAAGTGCCCTCTTTTTCCTCAGGAGGGCATTTGGTGAAGTTTATCAGCCATATGACTTCATGTCTTTCTTGGCTCCACAGTTAATAATTTCTTATTCCCTCTGATGCTCAAAAAAACACCCAGATTTGTTCTTCCTCATTGGCCAAACCAAAATATCTCCCTATTATTATTATTTTTTTTATCTCATGTTATTTCTGAACTATACAGGAAGTTCTTAGACAAAGCAGTTCTTAAACAAAGCAGGCTGAGCATCTCCTCTTGCTCCCAACTCCCTCTGCTACCACAAGGGGAAACGTCTTTCTCATTAAAGAATTTGGGGTACAATGGATATTCACTACGGAGAAGTCTTTAAGTAGGGAGACAGTTTCACTGAGAACTGCCACTCCCCTTCCCACAATTGAGGCAAAAAAAAGAACTTTGAGAGGTGAAGCCTCCAACTGAGTCAGTTATACCTTTAAATGGCTGGGAAGTCTTTCTGCTTTTTCATCATACATACCACATGATCCACCTTCGGACTAGAAAGCAAGAACTGAGGAGAAAGACAGAGTTCCCGGTTTCTACCATTCATACCTCAAGGATGAAATTATGGGGGACTGTGGGAGATGGGGAAGGGAGTCTAACACATATGGAGGCCATCCTGCCTTCTGGGCACTCTAAGGGTACATATGCTATCTCTTGTAATCCTCCAACAGCCTTACAACATAGGGCTTATTACTCTAAATCATGGATAAGAGCATTGAGGCTCTGAGGGGGTTAGTAAGTCATGAAGCCTGGATTTGAACTCAAATCAGTGTGAACCTGTCTTCATCAAACTACGTCTTATTCTTCAACCAGACTCATTTTCCTGCCCCCTCTGCTTTGTCCCCATGTGGTGACTCTCTTTCTATCCAAACAACATGATCAGAGTTTAAAGAAGTGATATCCCAAGGCCAGTCCTGTGGCCGAGTGGTTGGGTTCGGGTGCTCCACTTTGGCATCCCAGGGTTTCACCAGTTTGGATCCTGGGTGTGGACCTATCACTGCTCATCAAGCCATGCTGAGGTGGCGTCTCACCTAGCACAACCAGAAGGACCTACAACTAGAATATACAACTATGTACTGGGGGGCTTTGGGGAGAAGAAGAAAGAAAAAGAAAGAGGATTGGCAACAGATTAACAGGTGCCAATCTTTAAAAAAAAAAAAAGAAGTCATATCCCTATGAGCCTCAACATTTTATTTTTTAAACAAAAATGCTTTTCCAGATATTTCTCAAAAAGAAACCCATACTCCAAATCTTTCAGGTTCTCAACACCTCCCTAGCTTAGGTCTTTAATAAGAGAAGAAGATTATAAAGAACAGCTGAATTCCTGGGCTTCTGTGACTAGGAGTTTCCATTTACCATCTGGCCGCAGATCACCCACCTCCTCTAACTGCAGAATCAGGCGACCACCTAAATACTATACTCGTCAGTGAGGTGCAAAAGAAATGCAAGGGATCAAAGCCCCAAGGAGGAAATGAATCAATCCTAAGCACCCACCTGCTTCTTGATGTGTATATTCCCTTCCATGGGTAGATTGTAAGCACTCTGGACCAGATTTTTGGCAATGAAGTAGTAGTAGACAGAGATGATCGACAGTGGGATGATGTAGAAGACCAGGAAGGAAGCCATGGAGTGGATTTTGGGGTGCAGCTCATTAGAGTGTGGGTACGGGGCACAGCTAATGAAGGTCTGGTTGGTGCTTTCCTCGTGGAAGGGATGTAGATCAGAAAACACAGCCTCTGGGATGGCCAGAAGCATGGAGATGACCCAGATCAGTGCTGCTTTCAGGCAGATCTTCATCAAGGCATGAGAGGCTTGGATATCCATTGGCCGGACGATGGCTTTGTACCTGGGGGAGGAAAGAGAGAACGTTCTGTGTAAGTTGTCTAATATTATTATGGATGCCAGGGCTGGGACTAGGGTGAGGCAAGCGAGGCACCTGGGGTGCAAAATTTAAGGAAGTGCTCCCTCTCAGGTTCATGCAAGTGCTGACTCTGAACTCACACGACCCTGACAGTGAGCGCTTCCTTAAATGTTCTACTCTAAGCACCGGGCTCTCCTTATCTTAGTCCCAGCCCTGAAGGATGCCTTCCCCTTTCTCCAGCAGTAACATTCTGCCCATGTTCTCTCTTGATTTTAAGAATCTTCTCAGAAAAGCTGAAGCTTTCATTTTTCTTCTTACATCATAGAAATTAATAAGAAAGCATGTTTAAAGAAGGCACAGAGACAAGGTTGGCTTTTTTGGGGCAAAGTCTCCATTTTGAGTATTCAAATGCAGATTAGGGAATCTTAAGTCATTGAGTATTTACGTAGGCAGGCCTCTTCTCTTTTTCAAAGGGTGCAGAACAAATAGTCCACTGAAAAAGTTATCCACAGAAGCATCCCTGCAGTTGTCAAATTAATCTTTCCCCTGCCCTCCTACCCTCTTTCAGCCTCGTCTTGCACTATTTAGGTCCTTCCTAGTTTCTGTGCTATGTGTGCCCCTGTCTTGGGTCCAGTGCTTTGGGAAGCAGAAGCTGAGATGAAGTCAGCAGGACAAAAAGTTTCTTGGGGAGTAATACCTGTGAAAGGAAAAAGGGAAGGAAGCAGGACTGGGCAGAGGGAGCTGTCAGACCCTGATGCAGACCTAAGAAGGTCTACACCAGCCAAGGTGATCAACCATCCCACTTTGCCTGGCAATTTCTCATTTTTAGCACTGGAAGTCCTACATCCTGGGAAATCTCTCAGTCCCAGCAAACTGGGACAGCTGGTAACCCTACACTAGCCCAACGGGAAGCTCAGGAGCAAAGATTGCCCAGCGGAATCCTGTCTTGGGTGGAAATGGCCAGGCCCTTGTATCACCACCTTGCTTAGTCATTGGCTGGGGCCAACCAAAACAAGTGTGACCTCAGTTACTACCTGGTTCAGTCACTGGGCAGGAACTGTCCAGGAAGAGCATGACCATAGCTTGAAGGGTGAAGCGGACCCTGAAGCGGTCCACTTCAGCCAACCACAGTCCCTACAGCTGGACAGTGAGTCTTTTCCTAAGGAAGGTCTGTGAGGAGCATCTCCATGTCTGCCACAATGCCTAGCACAGTGGGCTGCACACCTATTTTGTGTGCACGTGTCTGAGAACCCACTAGAAGATGAGCCTCTGGTGGGCAAAGAGTGTGTCTTTTTCCATCTTGGCATGTGCCAGCACTGCGACTTGCACACACTCCACAAATGTTTGTCCAGTTGAACATGAGCTGCTATAGTGTGGAAGTTGATATGATTTGGGACCAACTAAATGTGAGGGTGCTCATTGCTGAAAATGCTGTGTTGAACCTGGGTTTGACCTATGATATTCTTGCATATCATGGGCCTCAGTGAAGGAGAAACACCTATTTCCACTTGTTTCCATGTTGATTAAACCTCCATTGAGTTACTACTCTTGGCTGCACCCTGACTCCTCACTCACTTTCCTCCTCCCTCCAGAGAAGGGAGAGTGAGTTATGAAGTGGTGAGTTTGGGAAAAAGAACCTGGCATGTACACTGGGCTCAAAGAGGCCTCTGGTTGTCTTACTGTTTCTGACTAGGGGAATGGCACATCTAATATAGAAGATCAGAGTGACTGCAAGTTCATTATTGCTGTGGACCTGAGTCACATTCTCCAAACAGCTTAATCAGACATGGAGCAATTGTTTTTATCATCGTCTGTCTGATTTCTTTATCTAGCTCTCTGTTCCCAGCTCAGGTAGGGAAGGGAGGACTATTATTTCTTGGACATCCCTAGCACTCCGGGACAACACTATAGTCCTGCTTCAGTGTACCTGCGTTTGCTTTTCCATTCGTAATTTGTATTAGTTCGTTTTAAACAATTATAAAAAAGAAAAAAATTTCAAAGGCAGTTCCATTTTCTTCTGGCACTTTCTCTAGGCACTAGTCATTTCAAACATTTTTATTCCAAGTTTAGAATGTAAGCAAGGAATTGGTATCTTTAATTAAAGGTACATGAACATCTTCAGGCAAAGATGTATATGACTAAAGATATCCCTAATAAATTGATTAGCGACAAAGTGGTAATTATAACTTTCATCTGCATTTTCTGGCAGATAGCAGTCCTAAGTACCATTAACTCTCCAAGAGAAAGTGATTCACTCATGCATAAGTCAGAAACCAGAGTGAATGGCTTACCTCCTCCTCTCTTGGGAATCTTGTATTCCTAAGTGCAAAATGCCATGCGAACTACTGAGTCGCTATTTCAAATTCACAGCTTTTAAAACATAAAAGATAGCATAAAAACATTTCTTTTATAGTTTTGCCAGAAAAATAATTTGAATCTAAATCTAATAACCCTCTAGATTTATGTACCAGCTTTCAGGAAATATGGGGAAAGAAGAACCTGCTAAAGGATGCCATGAAGATACAAATCCTGAATTGGAAAGTTCTACAGGAATAATGACCGCATTTTTTTCCTCAACAAATATATGGCATAAAAAAGTAGAGAGGGGGGTTGGCCCAGTGGCACAGTGGTTAAGTTTGTACGTTCTGCTTCGGCAGCCCAGGTTTCGCCAGTTCAGATCCCGGGTGTGGACATGGCACCACGTGGCAAGCCTTGCTGTGGCAGGCGTCCCACGTATAAAGTAGAGGAAGATGGGCACGGATGTTAGCTCAGGGCCCGTCTTCCTCAGCAAAAAGAAGAGGACTGGCAGCAGATGTTAGCTCAGGGCTAATCTTCCTCAAAAAAATAAATAAATAAAATTAAATTTTAAAAAAAGGAGCAGTTCCTCTTCAAAAAAAAAAAAAAAGCAGAGAGGGATGGTTACAGACTGACTGAGATGTGTAAGACATATCAATCAAGTGCAATGTATAGACTCCTTTTGGATTTTGATTCAAACCAAACAACCATAAAAAGATATTTTTGAGACTATTGAGAAAAATCAAACATAGATTTACTATTGGTGATACCAAAGGAATTATTTTTAATGTATTGGGTGTGATAATGGTATTGTGGTTCTGTGTTTATAAAAAGACTTTATTTATTAAAAACACACCCTTAGGGCTGGCCCCGTGGCCAAGTGGTTAAGTTCGCACGCTCCACTTTGGCGGCCCAGGGTTTCACCTGTTCGGATCCTGGGTGCAGACATGGTACCACTCAGCAGGCCATGCTGAGGCAGTGACCCACATGGCAGAGCCAGAAGGACCTACAACTACAATATACAACTATGTACTGGGGGGCTTCGGGAAGAATAAGAAGAAAAAAAAAGATTGGTAACAGATGTTAGCTCAGGTGTCAATCTTATTTGGAAAAAAAAACCCTTAAATATTTACCAATGAAAAAATATAATGTCTAGGATTCGCTTTAAAATATTCAAATATATTCATATATCAATTGTGCAATTAAAAAATAAGTAAAAATGCATTACAAATAATTTTCTGTTATGGAATGTTCATAAAATATCAGAGAAATTAAAGAAACCCCATTTACCAAGCTCTTGCCTTGTGCCAAGCAGAGAATAGCATCTACATTATCTCATTTGTGTTCCAGACAACTCCAACAGGTAGGTGCTACTATCCCCATTCTACAGGTGACAAATTGAAGCTCAGATAGTTTCAGAGGTGGTGGAGTCAATATTCAATTTAGGACCAACTCTTTTAAGGATACCACAGCTCTTTCAGAAGGAAGTTTTGGGTAATCCTTCCTAGAGGCAGAGAAACAAACCAGATGTTTCCAAATGTGTATGGGACATACCAAATGTTCCCTGGAAGTCTAATGATTCTATAGAGCATGGAACATATCAGCCATTTCTTCTTCCAGTAGACTGCTATGCCCAGAGCTCCCAGTGCAGAGAAGACACCACTGGGTGGTTCTTGTTTAGGAGTGACGGCTGCTTGGGCTGGAGTGGATACTCAATCTAAACCAGCCAATGAACTTTCTGGCCAGCTACTAAAGAAACTTTCTTTCTCTTAAGCATTTAAACTGAAAAATAGAGAGGATGTAGTTAGTCAATGATAGATGCTGGAAATAAAAGATTTTGATGTCGAAGAAGGGATCAGGGCAACCATATTTTAACCATGTGCAAGATAAATAAACAGAGTAGGTGGATTAAGAGAAAGAATGAGGCAGACATAAAAGAAGAAGCTAGGATGATGTGACCCCAAGTCATACAAAGGGCCCTTGGTTCCTGGCCCATGAACTACTTTTGAATGTACAAGAGATCTCCTGCTACAATCTTACGATTTTCCTGTTCCCTTTTCCCTTGAGTTAGTGTGAGTGGCTTCTGTTCTTTGTCAACAAAAGAGCCGTATCTAGAACAATTAGACATGATGGTCATTTAAAGTTATTATCACATTTATTTCCAGGATCATTTCATATAGATCATCCCCCATTTGCTGCCCTCTGAAAGAATGAGCTGTCAACTTTCGATTGTACTTAAGAGATAGACTAGTCTATGTCCTCTTTCTAAATTCTCCATCACCTTCCTACCTCTCCTTTCTTCATGCCCATTCCCAGAGTCCCCATTCATCTGAATCCTATCCTTCCAAATTCCAGCTTTTAAGTACCATCTTCATGAAGCTTTTGCTGACGAATCTAGGCCTTGATAATTCCCGTTCTTCCTCCTAAACTGTCTAATTTTATGACAGGATTATTAACTCTTCCCATTTCATGCTTACTTTCCACTATTTTGAATTGTTTGCTAGTTTTCCATGGGTGTGTCTTTTTACCTGACTTTCTCATAAGTTTCCTTAGGTCAGGAGATTATATGTTCTCTTCTCCTCTTTCTGTATCACTAAAAATGCTCCAGGTCCCTGTTCTGCATACCACTTATTTCAAAGTAGAGGCTCAGCAAATACTTGCTAATTAATTGATTAATAATATGTGACTTGCCGATGTGTCTCTTATTTCCAATTTCTCACAAATGAGAAAAAGCAGATTCACTCTTACACACTTAGTAAGAATCATTTCTTCATAGACTGACAAATTCACTCCTGATGATATGGGGTTCAAGACAATTGGTTCCCACTTCTGAAAACATCTGTGCTTCGTTTTTCTTATGCAAACATTGGAAAGGTCAAAAAACGTTCTCTGTAAGATTAATGTGTCAAAGAGATTCTTAGCAAGAGAAGTAGCTGGCTCTCACACCCAGAGTTGGAAACTTTTGCCCACAGAAGTTATGTCTTTTATTCAAATATGGGCAGTTTGTTTATTTTTAAAGATCCAGCATTTCAGCCCTTATTTGTCCATAATTACCTACTGAAGTCTGTAGGAATCGCTGAACAACAATCTTTGTGAACCTCTATCACAATCCTAATGCACACTACGTGGAGAGGATGGAGGTGAAGGGAAAACTCAGTGAACTAAATGGTCTCTAGGGTAACTGACACATTGTCAGCATTTAAATTAGAATCCTGATACCTAATAAGAATTGACAAGACTATTAAACATTGGCTTTATTTTCTCCGGAGACTAAACCAAGAATTTTTCTGAAGAAATGTGGTGCAATTATTAGCTGGCTTATAAAATGACCATAATCCAGAACAATGGAATCTTATCTCCCTTTGAGCCGTTACTCTGCAAATGGGGAACTTGCCTCTCCTTGGTGCCCATTCACCCATTATCTTTAAGTGTGTAACAGATTACAGTCATTCTTTTCTGTCCTCTCCAGGCCAAATAACTTCCACGCTCTTTTTCACCCCTTCTTAATATAATCCAGTTTCCTCTGGGCTCTAATGTGGACTTGGGAGCAGAGAGATCTGGTTCCTAATGGTGATTCTACCAACCAGCTTTATGGTCTTGGACAAATCATGAACTCTTTGCACCTCAGTATTCTCATCCCTGCACAGGAGACAATTCCTGCAACTTTCAATGTAATAACTGATTCAGACAAAACTGATAACACCATTGAGGGAGAGGTTTTACAGAAACAGGATATTCACATAGTCTCAAAGAGTCTCCCCACAGATTACTATTTAACTGCAAAGGGGGAAAATGTACCTTAATGATGGTGAGATCCAGAGGTCACATCTTTAATCACCTGGTCAAACCCAGGGCCACCTTCTCCAGTAGGCAGAGTGGGCACAAGGTCTGTGGCCCATGATTCTTTTAGGAGCTCAGGAAAATGTTTTAATTTCTTTTAAAATCAGAAGAAAAAAAGGAATATAATCCATCTTGGATTATATTTGTCTTTATAACAATACAATTATAAAATATAATTCTTAATATTTTTTATGGAGAGAGGGTCCCCTGAAAGCAAAAGTGCCAAGGGCCCATGAAATTCATAATGTGGCCCTGATCAAACTTAGCAACACAAATGGTGGGACAACCTGAGATCATATGCCTGCCGGTGCAATGCAGTGGGAAGAACACAACATTGCTATGCAGTATTCTTGCCAAAAATTTTTAACCTGAATCTAACTATGAGGAAACAATCAGATAAATCCAATTCTGACACATTCTATAAGATCACCGGCTTAGACTCATCGAAAGAGTCAACTTCATTTTTTTAGAACAATGTAGGCGAGCTACTATTCTACCTTAAAGGAAATTAAAGAGATATAACACGTCATCTTTTTTGCAATAAATACATATATCGAATCATTACGTTATATACCTTAAACTTATACAATGTTATATTGCAATTATGTCTCAATAAAACTAGAAAAAAAGATATAACAACCAAATGTAATGCATAAACCTTGATTTGATCCTAGATTTTTTAAAAAGCTATAAAATACATTTGGGGGACGATGGAGGAAATTTGATTATGGATTATATATTAGATGGTATTAAGGAACTATTGTTAACTTCATTAGGTGTGATAATGGCATTGGGGTTACATAGAAGAGTGTTCTTTTTCTTAGGAAATACACACTGAAATACTTAGGAGTGAAAGGTCAGGATATTTGCCCCTTACTTTTCAGAGTTTGGCAAAATAAAAAAACAACAACAAACAAGCATATATACAAATATTTATACAAACATGCTAAAAAGAGAGTGAGAACAAAATCTAGGGAATGTTATTGTCAACTGTGGGTGGGTATTATACAGGAGTTCATAAACAGGTTGGGGAAAAAACATACACTAAAATATATAATTTTAAAAAGATAAATAACAGTAAAATAATTTTTAAATAATGTGTCATACATTTTATTAACAGTAAACCCTTTTGTCATCAGAAAGACTTTATTATGAAAAACTTAGAATTATAATGTGATTGAATGTGTCGTATCTGATTAGTGCCTACACCAGGAACAAGGGAAGTGTCTTCTTTGTTGTATTCACATTGTTCTCTTGGGCTTGCAATTTTAGTATCATCTACACTCTGAGGTTTTGTTTTGGCAGGAATATTTTTAAGCCACTTGTCCGTTTGGGGAGGTTAGTTTAATTAGAACGAGATCAGGCACAAACACACGTCAGTCTGCAGTGCCTCGCCATAAACTGAAAGGGCAGGGAAGAGTAAGGTGCCGTCACTGAGCCTTCTAGGCGGGGAGACCCCTCTCCTGCTGCTTGAGCTGCCCAGGACAAGGGATCTCTGACACGGACTCAGTGACGGTGAGCCTCGATTTGGATACTACATACCACTAATGTTTAATTCATCCTGATTTTTAAATATAAATAGAAGTTTTGATACTTTCCTCCCTTACTTGTTAGGGAGCTGCATCACGTTGCACCTCTCCTGGAGAGTGTGAACCCCACTTTGGAGTCCATTGTCCCAGAAGACACTTTCCAGAAAATGTGATCACCTTCCTGAATTTAAAGTCCTGCCTCGGATTATGGAAGGAAGGCTCTATTTCCCAATAAAGGAATTTTTGTTCATTCCTCCAGCAGGTGGAGGAGACATATGGGGGGCAAAGACTGTAGGCAGCCAGATTTCTACATATTTACTTTCTTCAAAGGCTAACTTTGCAACTACCCTGTGGGAATTCCTTTCTTGTAACAGATTGCAGGGGAATAAGACCATTCCGCATCTGGGTTTCAATTAGATTGATTCTGTTCACCACCACCACCACCACAATAATAACAGTTAAAACTTACTGAAAACTTACCATGGATCAGACAACTATGCTGTGAGCTTTGTTTACATTATCACCTTTGATCCACAAAACAATTCTATGTGGCAGGTCCTACTATGATTGCTCTTCTACAGATAAGGAAACTGAGGCAAAGTAACTTTTCTAAGGCCATCAGTGCCAAGCACTGGAGACAGGATTTGAGCTCATGCAGGCTGTCCCGGAAGCCTACCACCAGGTCCTACTGCTTCCTATCATGATGGTCTTGTGGTTGACCAGGCAACCTGGGCTTTCTGGTATAGGGAAGGAAAAATCATTTCCCCTCTACCCTTCTAGGTTCCTGGCTGAGATCTCCCTGTAATAAGACAGATGAACAGGAGCAAAACAAACAGTTTAATAACATGTATACCTCCTATATATATGGGAGAGACCCAGGAAAACTGAGTGGCTGCCCAAAATGGCCCAAACTATCACCTTAAATAACATTGTTACCACACAAATAGGGTTCTCCTACCTGATGCTCAAAAAAAAGCCGATTATTACAGCATCAGCTTTTGGGTAAAAAAAATCAGATTTATTACTAGATCTATCTGCAAGGAAAGAGGAGGCATCAGCTTTCAGATCTGTCTCCTGATCCAGGGCTTGGGGAAAAATTTACGGGATGAAGGGCAGGGTGGTCTGAAGTGTGGAGCCAGATGACTGGAGGTGAGAAGTGAGGGAACTGATGATCTGTGCAAGCGTAGTCAAGCTTCATGGCTCTTCATAGGATGCATGTTCACAAAATGGTGGTGTCAGCATGATCTGAGGGTGCAGTTTTCAGCCCTTTCATGTCAAAAGGGTCGCTTATCCTATTGGGCATTTGTGCAGGCCCAATTGAAGGGCAGGTGGTCTCAACTGGCCTGAACTGGACAAGGGGTCTCAGTTCCTGAAAAAACACTCTTAATTACTCTGTTGATAAGATGGAGGCAGTTGAACTGGTCCTAGAGTTACACCATTCCCAGCTAAAGATAAAATAAGATGTTGGAGGTTTGGGGAGGCAGTAATGGGAGGTAACCAGGAAAAACTCAGTAAACAAGGGTAAGGTTGTTATGCAGATTTAAGTCCTGCCTTCTCCATTGATAAGAGTTTCGGGAGATTTAGAGTCATTCTACTCTTCCTGGTACAGAGAGGGAGACACCCTTACAAACGGAGATTCCCCTTATAAATGTAAATGTCTCTTACAAAAGGGCAACTTCTACTACTCAGTTTTCAGAGCTTTTCTTGTATCTGCTCTTTCTTAAAAATAATTAGCCTAAAATAATCCTTATGCCAAAGAGACACATTTTGGGGTAGCAAATTCTGCTCCCCTTCACTGGTATTGGAATTAAAGAAGAAAACCAAAGAAATTATCCGAATGTCTGTTCCCTATCTGCTCCAGCCATGGTGAAAGCAGTGTGTTTCTGGGCAGACACAAAATTCCTGTTCATCTTTGAGTCTTTTATACCAAGTCTCTTGCCTCTTTCACCCCTATATATATACCCTCAAGTTCCCTGTGGCTTGAGGCCTAGAATGAGGTCTGGGCTCTTTCATTTATTCAGAGGCCTT
Source organism: Equus asinus (assembly GCF_041296235.1). Lineage (NCBI taxonomy): Eukaryota > Metazoa > Chordata > Mammalia > Perissodactyla > Equidae > Equus > Equus asinus. The sequence goes on along the minus strand of NC_091820.1, from coordinate 12,307,661 downwards.
GGGGCCTGAAGAGGCCATCTGAGTGAGATGTTGGAGCCGAGGCAAAAAATGGCATCACGGAAGTATTCAAAACCAGAGGCTGAAACGAGGCTAGAGAAAGAGCCACTGATGTGGGGAAGATTTCAGAAGTGCAGGTACTTGTTCTGGGATAAGAGGGATGTAGAAGCTCGGGCTTAAAATGAGAAGAGAGAGGCAAGCAATTGTTGGACATCTTATGGTGCTTTGGCAGAAGGACTTGGGCCCGAAATGGGTTTCAGAGGGATGATCTAATTCCAAAACTCAGTGCTAATCCTGTGAGGGAGCCCAGCCTAGCAGGAGGGGTCTAAGCAGGATGAAGTATTACAGTTGCCAGTGGGGATGTTTAAAATGACAAAGGAAAGCAGTAACCCAGTTACATTTCAGTAGGTGTGCAAACATCCTGGCACGAGTTATTCGTAGGCCATTCCTCAAAAATGTTATGGTGGGAAGAACATATATTTATAACTTGTTAGACTTTTCCAGCAATTTATGAGCCAAAAAGTTTGAAGAATGTTTATAAATCCCATTCGCAAATTGTAGTTAGACACAGCCTGCATTTACTCTACTGTGTAGCATGGAAGATACACAGAGAATGGGGACAAAATCACAAAGACAGAAAAATCACCCCTGCTCTAGGGGGAAGGTAGAATAGACTCTGGATCATAAATTGTCTTCATAAATTGTCATTCACCCCCAAACAGACCCTGAGACAAGGATTTAAGCACAAGTAGTTTATTTGGGAGGGGATCCTAGTGTGGGGGCCTAGAATTGGCCACCCCAAGATATGTCTCTTTGGCATGAGGATTTTTTGGGGGCTGGTTACTTTTAATAAAAGCAACTCTGAGGAGTGGAGTTTGCTTGCCCTTTGTTGGCAAACATTTACGTTTGTAAGGGAAATCTCCATCTGTAAAGGTGCCTCCCTCTCTGTACCAGGAAGAAGACAGGGGATGACCTTCTCTCTAGAAACTCTTAATCAATGCCAAAGGCAAGGACTTAAATCTGCATAATAATCTTATTCCTGTTTCTGGTAACCTCCTGTAACTGACACACCCCACCTCCAACATCCTCCTTTGCCTTTAGCTGGATATGATATTTAAGGTGGGAGCTTCAGCCATTTTGGCGAGTTACTCAGCTTGCCTGAGCCACTCCCATGTATACATGTTATAAAGCTTTGTTTAATTTTCTCCTGCTATTCTGTTTCATGTGAATTTAATTTGTTCTCCTGCCAGAAGAACCCAGAGAGGGTAGAGGAAATGTCTTCCTCCCTTACACTAGGAAGCACAGGGAGGGAGTGGGGAGGTGGGAGAGGGAGGGGATGGAAGCCAATAAAGGTAACTGGAGCACAGGCCTGCTGGGGACCCCCAGAGACGGTAATGAGTACGTTCCAGAACTGTGCCACCAAGGGGTGAGGACGGTGAGATGTTTCCTACCAACTCCACTCCCTCTTTGGCTGAAAACTGTCCTGAGGTGTTAATTCTGGGGCACCCCGGCTTGCTCCAAACCTTCCACGGTCAGATGTCACCATCCATCAGAGAAACACAGGAAGCCCAGGTCTGTAAGTCACCTCCAGGGTCCACGAGGGATATCAGCAGGCCACCAACAGCACTCACTATGTAAAGTCCTCTCCCGCCAGTTTATCAAACATATACATAGAAAATGAAATATCAGAGACAATTTTAAATATATTTCAAATTATTGGGGATAAAAAGAGAATTTCTAAATTATCTCAATAAAATACTTTTTCTTTTCAAAATAAGAATTATTAAAGCTCAAAAATACCATCACAGCATATGAGTCATTGTGTCTAATTATAAAAATTTAACAGCAATCTATTTAAATTAAGCTTTTGTGAGAGGCTTTATACATGGTGAAATGGTGACCGAACTTTGTAGCTGATTGGGTCCCCGGGCCCAGAAGGTTGATCGTGGCAGTGTCAGGGAGGTACTGCTGTGTGGTAAAGGAGACCATGACAGGGAGAGAGAGGGACTGAACGGAGACTGGGAGCCTTGCATTCTATTCCCACTTCCATAACTAGCTATTTTTGCATAAGTATGCTGTCAGTTGCTTTTTATTCATTTTTTTATTTAACAAAAACTTACATAGCACTAACTATATGCCTGATACAGCTCTCAACACTTTTCAGGAAGTAACTTCTTGAATCCCCTAGGAAGCGGGTACTACTGTTGTCATCCTCTTCTTATAGATGAAGAAACTGAGGCACAGAGAAGTTAAATAACTTGCCCAAGGTCACACAGCTAGGAAGTGGCAGAGTTAGGGTTTGAACAGAGGCCTTCTGGTTCCCGAGTCGAGACCTTAAACCACGTGACTTTAATGCCTCCGTTTTCTTCATTTGTGAAATGGAACTAACGCTATCGACCTTACTTGCTATGAGGAGGACCTAAATGAAGTGTTTCAAAAACACTTTCAAAACCAGGAAGCCTCATTTAAATAAGAGGGTTGTTATTGCATTTCCTGAAAAGTAATGACTGTCCACTAGAAAACATCAACTGGTTGAGATTTTTTCAACACCCTCCCCACTCCTTTATGATCAGAAATAACAACCATGCTAATGGTACACTCACGCTTTTGACTAGGAATTCTAGCATTTTATAAAGAAGCCGATACACTATTTCATTTCATCATTACAAAAATTACAACAGTCTTATCGTATATTAAAAGTAGAGACCCTCATCCCCTTTTTACAGATCAGAAAACTGAGGCCTGCAGAGTGACTTGCCCAAAGTCACACAGTTGACAATTAAAAGAACCAGGGTCCAACTCAGACATCTTTTCACACTCAATGCCTTTGAATTTATCTCCATTATGAATAGGGGATGAATAGGTCTCTGCTAAATGCAACCTTGAAAAATTAATAAATAAAAGAAAGACAGAAAAAAGAAAATGAAAGAAAGAAAGAACAGCGTTATTGTTTAATGGGTCTGGACTTTTTTCAGTTTGGGAAGAGGAAAAAATTCCGGAGAGGGATGGTGGTGATGGTTGCACAACAATGTGGATGTACTTAGTGTTACTGAACCGTACATTTAAAAATGGTTAAAATGGTAAACTTTATGTTATGTATATTTTATCACAATAAAATTAAGAAAGAAAGAAAGACCAAAAAAAAAAAAAAAAAAAAGAAAGAGGAAAGCAGGGAAGAAGAGTTTGTAAGTTTGTCACCATGCAACTCTGGGGATATCGTAAGGACCAGTTGAAAAAGTTTGCTCTGAGTCAGCAAAGACATCATCAAAGAAGGTGGTCTAGAGGCTGTTAGTTCATTTGAATGACTTTTTCCAGTTAAAGAAAATTTAATATAGAAGTGCCAATAGCTCGTTGTAAGATTTATAGACGGTAGAGAATTCTAAAAATAAAACAAGAAGAAAAAAATCATCCCGTAGCCTAAGTATTTGCGTCTCACACAGAGGCTCGTGACCATTCTAGCCAGCAGGTGGCACTCTGCAGATGCCAGCTAGCCCCTATGGGCACCATGTCTATTTGGCTCCAAGGAGCACAGGTGGTCACTAGAGGGCAACGTCCTTGCTCTCACAGATCCTTCCTAGGATTAGCTCCAGGGCAACGCATCACGCCTAAAACAAGCAAAGCACCCCCACTCCACCGAAACTAGCACATCTAACAATCAAAAGCAGGTCTTAAACACCTACTTTTGCATGGCTCTGTACTAGGTACAAAAGAGGTCAAAAGAAGTATAAACCCTGGACACTCAGTGACATTTTCTCTCATTCTATCCTGGAAATTAAAAAGACTCATGCAACCTGGGTCACAGGACTATGAGTTCATTAAGAATTAGGTCTACGTCTTGTTCATTTTATGCCTATTTTATCTATTGAACAAATACATAATTAAAACTAAAAATTTAGAACTGTGCACCCAATCTGTCTGGCCTGTAATGCCTTACTTTCAGATAAGGAAATGGGTTCCAGATGCTCAAGATAACCCATTCCTCCCCTGCCACGCTCCTAGCCAAGTACTCCTCTCAAGCCCACTTCTCCCAAACCACTCTGGACACCATCTTGTTAGCCTTTTCCCAAGACATCTCCTGTGGCCCAAACACTTCCTATTTCTCTAACCATTTCAAGCCCAGAAGAATCCCTGGGGGTCCTGAGGAGATGATTCTCCCTGAGCACAATTGCCCTTTTCAAGAATTTTAAGGTGACTTCCTTCCGTCAACCTACGATGAAAAGACCTTAGAGGAGACAGCACCATGCACGAGGGTGAACATTAGAAGGAGGCAGTGAGAAGCCCAGTGTCTGTTTACATTTTTACACCTTTACGTGGGGGCTCTGCCCCCATGCTCACCACCCAAGGGAGCTGGAATCTGGCTAAGCCTTGGTTTAAAACTCTCTCATTTTCTTCATTTAAACAACTGTTAGTATCACAGAGGACCCAGAGCATACTGGAAAAGACACATGGCTTAAAGACATTAGATCGACTCTCAATTTTTTGATGATCCAAAAGCTAATGTGCATGACATGACAGTGCCTTGTAGCCTAAAGCATCACACAGCTGTAGGATTTGTATTTATTATATCCCTTCGGAAGTCTGTCCTGGCCAAATGGACAGGGCTCATGGATTCCCCTAGGTCCCACTCCATTTAGATAGGACACTGCTAAATGACCACCTCAGCAAGTGTGCACACACATCCATATCAGGGACAGCAAACTAAGGCCCACTAGCCAAACCTGGCCTTCTGCCTCTTTTCATATGGCCCGTGAGCTAAGAATGGTTTTTACATTTTAAATGGTTGGGGAAAAAATCAAAAGAAGAATAGTATTTCATGACATGTGGAAATTATACGAAATTCAAGTTTCAGTGTCCATAAATAAGGTTTTACTGGAACACAGCCACACGCATTTGCTGACATAATGTCTATGGCTGCTTGCAGGCTATAATGGCAGAGCTGAGTGGTTGCAACAGAAACCTTTGGGCCCACAAAGCTGAAAATATTTACTATATGGCCCTTTACAGAAAAAGTTTACCAGTCCCTAGCCTATGTGCACTAAAAGTGTGAACACGGCTAATGTTCCTGTTGTTCCCTGCCTGTCCACACCAAAGCTGCTGGGTCCTTCTTTAAATGGAGGAAAGCTCGTCTTCCATTTCACTCAGTGCTGCCAGTTAGGCTTACTAATTTGCGGTAATGAAGACAATAGGCCACTGACCTCTGCCGCTGGTCCTCCAGTATTCAACACTCATTGGTCAGGATGCATAGTCAATTTATCAGCACATTTAAGCACTAATTTAGTATCTCAGGCTCTGCTTGGCATTATGGATATAGAAGTCCCTGGCCACTAAGGATTTAAAATCTGGTTGGGGAAGCGAAATATAAAATCTGGTTGGGGAAGAAAAATATAAAGGTAAAACCTTTAAAGAACAATCGAATAATACATACGTATCTTCCCGTTTGTGAAGCCCTCTTAGAATAGAAGATGCTAGGTCAGCATATGAAGAGCTGTCATCGTGGTACAGACATATGGGTACATGTTTAATTACAAACCTGCTTTATATGTAACTATGGAGTATAAAACTTCGAAGTCATCAAGCCCCATTTCCTTAATTTGAAACAGAAACTGGTGCCACAGCTCGTTAGCTGAGAACCAAGACTAGAACTAGGTCCCTGGATCTCCCAGTCCGTTTCATTTGACTAGAGCACTTCAGATTCACAGGACCTTTTAAAGCATAAATAAAGAATGCTTAAAGCTAAATATTTACTACACTTATCTTCATCCTGTAGTGCATGTATTCCTTAAGCCATCATTTTAACCTTCAATTTCACCTCTGTTGACAATCTAGGAAAGAAAAGATGCCAAATTCTGATTTTTCTGCTCTTCTCTGATGTTTCCAATCCTTTAAAGTGGAAGGGGAAAAGAAAAGATAATAATGAAATTCTTAAAATTCTGTTTTGGTCATCATTTATTTAAAGAGAAATAAGCATCTCTCATATGTTCTCATGGAGAAACTCCTGTAATTTTGTTTTTACATAATTTTACATTGTTTTTAAATTGTGTTTAAAGTATTTCTCATAACAGAGGCCTGACCCTGGTATGAAATTGCCTGGCAATAAAAACAACAACCACCAAAAGGAAAAAAGAAACCTTGAAAAGTTTAGAATTGAACTGTACTTATTCCATTTATATGTAGACAGCATGAAGAAATAAGTGAGTCACATGGACATATTTTTGTCACAGTAAATTCTTCTCACACTGGAAATAAATTTCTTTATGTGGCTGCATTTCACATTTTCCCCTTATTTCTTTCCTATGTAACCTTTAGCTATTACCACTGGCCAATTGGTCTGAGCACATTGCAAAAAAAGAGACAGCAATAAAGAAGTGACGTTTAAAGAAATATACCTTAGGAACATTTTGGCTCTTTCCTGCTCACGAAATTTCAGCTGTTATCAATCACCGCATAACTGACTGTTGGCTCTAGCTTCTGCTTATTGGGGCTAAGAGTCCTGGCCTAGTTGAAAGATCCCAGAGGCTTTGATGTACCTATAATTCTTGGCCGGGTCCACCACTGCAGGCCTCGGCTGAGATTCCTGACTTACTCACTTTGAGGTTAGCCAGAGCTCCCTTCTCTGAATGTAAATTGCTGAGATAATTTGAGGCTCTGAATGCTGATCCCACAGGTCTGACTAGATAGTTCTGTACTCCTCTTAGAGGAACTGGGATGTGGGTAGCTTTGAGGTAGCTGATCAGGTCTTTAAGAGAGGTGGTATAGGATTTTCCACTTCTGATAATGGCAGACTAGCTCGTTGCTGACCAGCTCTCCTGAAATGAAAAGCTGGAAAATCTCTTTGAAAACATCAGAGAAATACTAAGGCAGTAAGGATTCAAGGGGCCAAAATCCTGGAGAGAAGGGAAGTGCAAAGAGATGAAGTTGTTATTCAGCATCATTTTCCCTTTAAGGCATTTACCAAATTTCAAGCAACAGCAGAGAAACTGAGCTGAGCAGAGGATTGACGAATAAATGAAAAACACTAAGAAAAGTTAATATATTGAGGTATATGAGGAAGCCATTTGGTTTAAAACTGATTCGGCCTGACCTTGTTTTTCCAGAAAGGCCTGACAGGACCTGTTGAACATGCAATTGTACATTTGCTTTAAACATGTACACTGTCCCAAGCAAAGAATACTGGTTTTAAACATAGATATGTGTGCCTCCCTCCCATATCAAAATTTCTTCAAAAATAACATTTCTTCCCAGAAACTAAGGATCAACCTGACCTACTATGTACATCTTATGACCACTGACCTGCCGCCCATTGACCTGCTGTGATCATCTGGTAACCACTGACCTACTGTGCTCGCAAAACAGCTTGTGACTGTAGTAAAAAGAGATATTCCTGTCATATTTGACATATGTTCCTTGTTCCAAGATAGTAGATAACCACACTCTACACCTCACTTCTTTGGAGTGCTTCCTTCCCTGGTGAAGGTCATCTTCCCCAGCTATAGTTCTCAGACTAGCTCATAGAATAAACTCATCCCAATTTTGATTTATAGATTGATTATTGATTATTTGTGTCAACAGGATTAAGAGAAACAATAAATGGAGTTCAGGGTCCACCAAAGAGAGGAGCCCAGGTAAACACCTTCAGCTTTCAGTTGAGATGCCCAAAGGGGTACACCCTAGTATTAGGGGTGAACCAGAAACAGACCAGTTCTCACAAAGACCAAAGCCTGGCCTCTAATCTGCTCACTCCCTGATTAGGTCAGATATACTGCCACTTCCTAACTGCCTGCAAGAAGCAAAAGCCAATCTTTTCTGGAAGATACTTAATACCATCCAGAGCCTCAAATTATTTACAGTTCATCATTTACAAGACCAGGTAGTCAAACAAAAATTGCCTCATATACCAGGAGACAAAATAAAATGGCCAAAAAACAAGAGAAGAAAATACATAATAGAAACAGAATTATAGAGGTTCCACATGTTAGAGTTACCAGAGAGAGATTTTACAATACGTTGGGACTAATTCAAGAAATTAGATGACAAGATAGAACCAAATGGAAATTCTAGAATTACAATATACTATAACCGAAATTAATTAGATGGAAGCTTCAGAAGCAGAATAGACACAGCTGAAGAGAGGATTAGTAAGCTGAAAATGGCCAGACTGATGTACGATGAGAAAAAAGGATGGAACATACAGAAAAGGGAATAAGAAATTTATGAGACAGGGTGAAATGAAATTGTGTTAAAAGTAGTTCTCAGTAGCAGAGGTGCCTGACCCTAGTATGAAATTTCCTGCCTCAATAAAAGCAAAAACAACCAAAGAGGGAAAAGTCCTTAAAAGCTTAAAGTTAACCTGTAGTTGTTCTATTTATATGTAAACAGAATAAAGGAGGAGAGGAAAAAGATAATAGGAGAGAAGCAATATTTGAAGTTGCAATGGTTGAGAACTTTCCAAAACTGGCTAAAATCTTCAAAGCACAGATTCAAGAAAAGCTATGAATCTCAAGCAGAAAAGATACAAAGAAAACCACAACCAAGTGCATGATAGTAATGCTGCTGAAAACCAAAGATAAAGAGAAAAATCTTAAAATCAGTCAAAGAGAAAAAAAATCAGTAATTTTAAGGAGCAACAATAAAAATAACATCTGACTTCACAGCAGAAGTTAGAAGACAATGAATGGCAACCTCAAATTGTGAAAGAGAAGAACTGCCAGCCTACAATGCTATGCTCAGTGAAAATATCCTCCCCCAAATTACATGAAATAAAGACATTTTCAGACAAACAAAAACAGAAAATGTATCCCCATTAGACTTACACTAAATGAAATACTGAAGGGCATTCTGTGGGCAGAAGTAAAATGATGTCAGATAGAAGTCACAGGATGAAAATGCAGGAAGGAGTGGAGAGCAACAGACAAGGTCAATACAGGAATCAACCTAAATCTAAAGGTAAATATGTGAGCTAATATAAAGTATGTAAAAACAATAAATATAATGTCCTGTGGATTTTAAAACATAGAGAGAATTAAAATACAGAATAACAATATCCAAAAAAAAAGGCAAAATGGAATGAAAATGAAGCTAAAATGTCCTATTATCGTTGCATTGTCTGAGAAATGGGAAAGTTCCAATTTACAGTAAATTCCAATAAGTCAAGGATACATGTTGTAAACTCTAGGGTGGCCCTGAAAAGAATATTAAGAACAGCTTGTATAATTAACAAATTCATGGAGTGAGGGGAATAGAATAATTAAAATATTTAATTAACTTAAAAGAAGGCAAGAAGGGAGGGAAAAAGGATTATGAAACAGGTGAGACCAATGAAAACAGAATAATAAGATGGCAATTTAAATCCAAATATACCAGCAAAATCGAGTTTATTGTAGTGTCTGTGTTTATAGGGCAGAAACCCGTAGTCAAATTACAAATAGCAAATACATTTGGGCAAGGTCACTCGTGTTATGCATACCCACAAAGTACCAACATTGATGAAGACAACTTAAAACTCATAACGTGAAGACATTCATGGCAAATAGGTTTACAGGTGTCGTCAGTTAAATGAGTATTTAAGATCACTCAACGCATAAGAAAACTTGAAATGCTGTGAAATTTTACATCCATATAGGAAAGAAACTTGAGAGTAGCTTTCTCAAATAATCCTAAACATTTATATGACATTACCAATAACGAGTTATAAAAGAAACTTTTCTAACTTCTCATTAATAGACCAATTTTAATCAACCATGCTAGAAGATCGACTTATCTAATTTCTCTATAGAAAAGGGTATCACCAAACTATTGTAATTTTAAGAGGAGACAAATGAGGATGAAGCCAAAATATTTAAGAAAATGAGTATGATAGACATGTCAGGCAGTTAATTCATTGATATTATGTTATTTTTCTGGATTTTGTGATGTTCATGGAATTTATCAACTTATTTAAATTGTAACTTACTGTGATTTCTAAATCTAATATGTGAATTCTAAATATTTTAAAACATTCACGTCTCTACCTAACTTTGTATTCACAATTTTATTGGTTTTTCCTCCAAACAGTCCACATAAAACCTAGAAAAGGCCTTGTCATCTAGGGTTGGGACCATCACTCTGTTAACATCAAAGGAAATGAACATGATTCACAGACCAGAATCCACTATTCCAGGTTCACTCAGTAGGACCCACCAGAATTCATACATTCTTTTATTCCTTCCTTCATGCATCCATCCATTCGTATTCAACAAACTCTTGTCAAGCACTTGCTACAGTTTAGGAACTGTTCTAGTGTCAGAGAATATGCTAATGAATGAGATAGCCTCCATTTTTTGGGGGCTTATATTCTAGTGGTGGAAGACAGACAGTAAACAAGTAAACAAACAAATGAACAAAATAATTCTCAAGAAAACAATACTGGGTGATATTTACCAAAGATTCAAAGAGATTTGAAGACATACATCCATACAAAAACTGTATGTGAATGTTTATGACAGTTTTATTCATAATCACCCAAAACTGAAAATAACCCTGATACCCATTAACCAAAGAATGGATAAACAAATTGTGGTATATCCACGCAAGAGAATACCACTCAGCAACGAAAAGGAACGGTCTACTGATACATGCAACAACCTGAGTTGAAAGATGCCAAACTCAAATAACCATATACTGTATGATGTCATTCATATGATATTCTGGAAAAGATCAGTGGTTGCCAGGAGCTGGGGATGGAAGAAGGGGATAAAAAAACAGGGACATAAGAGAAGTTGGGGGATGATAGAAATGTTCTATATCTTGATTGTGGTGGTGGTGATTATAGGATTATATAAGTTTGTCAAAATTCATAGAAGTGTACACCTAAAAATTTACTGAATGTAAATTATACTTCGATCAACCTGAAAAAAGAAACTAGATGATGGAATAGTGTTGGTCATTCCTTTAGATTCAGTGGGCAATGAAGGCCTCCTACAGAAGGTGATATTAATGGGTAAAATGAACCAGTAGCCTCTTAGAGTTTCCGAGGCAAATCAAGCCATTTTAAGTAGCAGCAAATATCAGATACTAATCACCCAAATTTCAAAGTTGACTGTAATAAACAAAATACTTTGTTCTATTACTGGGAGGTAGAAAAAGAGAAGTGGAAAAAAAATTTTTTTATTCGGCAAAACCTGTGTTTTAATTAAGAGAGAATTGATGCAAACCCCATACACCAGGAGGATTTACAAGTGCAAGAATGCAAATTTAGTCTATTTTCAAAGGATGTTATTGACACACACCATTCAAAAAAACCTCACCGGGGAGCCCTTTCAGGCTATGCTCTATGTTTCATGATCAAGTTTGTGCTATTTTTTGCTTCCATGCACATTAGGTTGCCAGAAATGATAATTAATCACATGAAAGTCTAACACATTAAAAGATAGTGTATGAGAGACAAGGTCAAAGTTCTTTGCTGCCCTTCTCTCCACAGCACTCCAATTGAAAGAGCCTTGCTGGGAAACCCCACTTCCATTGCCCTGCCCTCCGAGCACTCTTAGAGTCTGCCAGCAGCTGTGACGATCCATCACTGTGGCGAGACATGAGTTGAGTTCCCTTCCAGAGAGGTAGCATGTGCTTCAGAAAAATCATACTATAGAGACGTTATGGACTGGTGGCTCATGTAAAATCTTCTAACAGAGGGACTTTCTGGGAAAGATGCTTTACAAGAAATCAAATTGTCTTCTCTTATGAGAAAGGGCCAATCTCCTTGGAATCAGTGAAGCCGGGTCTCTACGACAGTAGAGGATCCTTTGGAATTACTAAGGTGATCCCCTTAGAAGGGGACCACCTTGGAGTCACTCAGGGTATCTTCCCTCAGAACTGTAGGGTTTGGGATCAGTAGGTCCCACTGTCCAGAGAAGGAAAATGGAATCAGACTCTGTGTTTTGATGGTTTCTGAAGAAAAGTTTCCTGTTCCCCTGAAGAAATTGGGACGAGGAATGAGGAGAGTAAGGTTCTAGTCTGATGCCACTCTGAATTTGTTGTGACAAGGCCAAATTCCATCTTTTGGTCTCTGTGTCAAACAACTTTGAACTTTAAGATGACTTCTATTTGTACCTGCTGGATGTTATCATTTTGTCATTGCTCCAACACCAACCAAGCTATAGTTCTTGTCCTCTTACTAGATGTAAGATGGGTCTGGGTGTTGTAGACAGCACAGACCCCACAGAGCTATGATCAGGGAAGTAGAAACCACATGTATAAAAAGGACCTAGAAATACAAGCTAGGATAGATTCAGTATTTAATGAACAATAGAGGCAAAAACATCTTGGGAAGGGGAAAAAATCAGTGAAAGCAAAAGATCAGGGAATGCTTCATAGAGGAGAAGGGACTTGAACTGTGCCTTGAAGGACTGATAGGATTTGGATAGATCGAGGGAATAGAGCCCAGCCATTAGGGAGGGGGAAATGAAGTGAGAGAGAGAAGTCAGGTGGCAAGTGTGGGAAACAATGAGAAGAGTTTAGTTGGAGCAGTGATTATTCTGGCAAGTCTTGGGATAGAAAGGTAGATAGACTGGCAGATGGAAGAGAGCCTGGCAAAAGAGAATGGAGGGATCAGACAGAAGTTCATAATGCAGACCTGGAGAGTGAACCCCACATGAATTCTTCAGAAGGTCTCAAAACCTCACCAATTCCTAAATTCCCCAATGCCTAAATTTCCCAAACCCATGACTGGTGATTGTATTGGGCTGCCTGGTTTCTTCCCTCTTCATTTTTGGGTATCTTCCAGTAGAAGATATTTTACAGACAAGAAGAGCCCATGCAGCTGGGAGGCATTTGCTATTTGCCTTTCTGAGGAATCCTGATACCCTCAATGAGAGAGAGCAGCTAACACAGATCTTGGGAAAGAGATTTGGACCCCAAGGCAAAGGGCAAACTCTCTTCTGCACTGTAGACTAGAACTTTCTGCAGTGAAGGAAATGTTCTCTATCTGCGCTGTCCAGTAAAGTCACAGCTATTGAGCACTTGACGTGTGGCTGGTGTGACTAGGGAAGTGAATTTTTAGTTTTATATAAATTTAAATAACCACATGTAGTTAGTGGCTACCAAGTTGGACAATGCAGCTCTAGATGTCAGGAAAGGCTGAATACTACATTATCTCATAAATTCCTTGCAATTAATTTTAAAAATCTGTACTTCAAGAGGTTTGCCTAAAGGTAAAAATTTCCTGTTTCTTTATGTATTCCAAATCGCAAGAGAGGAGGAAACTTATGAAGAGTTTTTCCATGGAATAGAAGAAGGATCATGGTGCAGTGGAACTGCTGTAGACATCTGTCCTTAGGATTCATTCTGCCAGCTCCATCCTAGCAGGAAAAGCACTGAATAACAATACCGAAGCAGGCACAATATAACTTGGGGATTGTATGCTGTCAACATTAAATCCAGCTTTAAACTTTATGCTTACTGGAAAAGAAAAAGCAAACTCTCCTCATGCTTTTTCTGTTGAGGGTCCAATTCAGGCCTTAAGTTCCATTTACATAATACTGAGGCACCTAGTACAGAGATGGGCTTCTAGTAGGAAAGACCAGTATGTAAAAAAACATATCCATCCATCCAACTATTTATCTACCTATCCAATCATCTATCCATCCATCCAACTATTACTTATCTATCCAATCATCTATCCATCCATCCATCCAACCATCCACCTATCCATCCATCCATCCATCTTCTCATCCACTCACCCACCTTTCCATCTATCCATCCATCCACTCATCTATTTATTCCCACAAATCTATTTATTGGCTCAAAAAGAATAGCTATTCTCTCATTTACCCAAATATGAGAGCTTAATAGAGAGAAACAGATAAGAAGCAGGTGACTGTGTGATATATTTTTAAAACTATGCTTTCAGATAAATTTCGAAAAGGGGGAAGAATAATAAGGAGAAGAAAAGTATGCATTAATTAACCATAATTTTAATTAATCAATATTTATTGATCACCCATTTGGTACAAGGAACCACGTGAGGCACTGTGGAAAATATAAAAAATCTCCACTCTCACCATTTTTATCTACTTGAAAAGTTAAAACAATGGATACAGGAGAGGCTAAAAAAAGACTGATGAGTAAAATACTTCAAAACAACAAGATGAAAGATGTCGCAAGATAATTCATGTCTCAGATAATAAGCCTCATGTTTAGAAGAAGGCTGGAAATTCGGGCTAGAATGGTCCAAATTAGGGCTTTAAAGAGGAGGCTTAAGCCAGATTCTGAATGATAGGCAAGATGACAATTAAAAATCAGAAGATTTTAAAATTTGAAGGGACCTTAGAAATAATCTAGCTCAATTCTATTATCTTACAGACGATTCGACTAAGGTCAGAGAGTTAAGTGACTTGGTCCAACTTCCTTATGTGGGTAGTAGTGGCAGAAAAAAGCCTAAAATGCCTATTCCAAGCCCATACATTCCATGGGATGGGGAGTAAAGTCTTCTAGTTAGGAAAGCAGAAAGCATTCTGGAGAGTGGGTGGGACACAGCATAAGCAAGGAAGCAGAGTCAGGAACTCGTCAGTGTAACCACTGTGTTATGAGGACATCATCGTGTCTGTGAAGGGAAGAAAGCACGGAAGGAGACAGATGGTGGGGACCAATAGTGAAGGGGCTTGAACGCAAATCTGTAATCAGTCAGCTGTGTCAAACCCAGAATTCTGGATTCTGGGACTGCCTTGCAGTCTCCTCTTGGTGGCAGCAGTATAAACTTTTCTAGAAAATGCTATTCTTTTCATATTAACAAAGACTCAAGTTCACCTGGGGAAGGGGAGAACTGCAGAAGGGAGGCTGGGAATGAGTACTGCCATTGCTGGCCAACCTACAGGGGGCAGGCTGGATGATTATCGCTACACTGGTTCACACCCCAGAAACTCTGAGTCAGTGGATTTCGGATGGGAGCTAGGAATCGGTATATTTTTAAAGCTCCCCAATGATTGCAATGACCATCCAGCTTGGAGGGTCTTCTGGTTCACCCTTTTACCAATCTATCGAATACAGACGACTACTTTGGAAAACTCTTTGATAATATTCACTAAACATATGCTCCCCATGACCCAGCAATTCTACTCCCAGGCATATACCTAAGAGAAATAAACACTTATGTTCCCCAAAAGGCATAAATAAGAATATTCAGAGTGGGTTATTATCAACCCCAAGCTGGAAACAACCCAATGTCCATCAGTATTAGAAGGGATAAATAAACTGAGGCATATTCATATAATGGAATACTACACAGCAATTAAAAAGAACAAACCATTGCTATGTGCACCAACATGGATGATTGTCACAGACATAATGATGAGCATAACAAGCATGATTTCATTTATGAGATTAAAGAACTGGCAAAAATAATCTACAGTAATTGAATTCAGGCTAGTGATTGCCTCTCTATGAGGCTCTGTATTAACTGGAAAGGGGCATAAAAGAAACTCCTGGGGTGCTAGGACTGTTCCACACCTCCATCTGGGTGGTGGTCATGTTGTTACATAGACATATGTAAAAATATATTGAACTGTACCCTTGTTCAGTTTACTGTTGATAGATTATACCTTGTTGAGAAGAAGAAATATAGATATTGTGCGTGTGTGGATATTTACATATATATTTGTCCTGCCAACCTCATGAGGTTGTTATAAGACTCCAATAGCTCTTAAAAATGAAATAAAGAGATAAGTACAGGCTTATATTATTTAACTAGCTCAATATCTATTCTTGTTGAAATTGGTTAGATGCACTGCCTATGATTCAGGTGATCCACCAGCTTTTTGAAGCCTTAGCAAAACACGCAAAGTTAGTTATATGAAAGCTGACAGTAATTTCCGAACTTGGGAAGGACACGCAGTAACTATAAACTTACCGAGAAAACACTAGAACTGCCACAGGGTGCAACCTGGCTCTTGAAAGAGCCTTTCTGCTGATGGTGAATTTGGTTTGCTTTGAAACTCCAGAGAACAGTTCCCTGCAGCTGCATCTTTACATTGCACACCCTCACTCTCCTCTCTGCCCCCTTCCCTCCTCTCCCCTCCCCAAGAAGACAGTAAACGCCATCTGTACCACTGCACTCACCAACCTGGAGACCAAAATCTCATCTTCCCATCAAGAAAATGCCCCTCATCCTGAAGTGCCCTCGGCCAGTAGTAACGAGCCACACACCTGCCTGCCTGCTCCAAAGTTTGCCTGCCCTGAATCAACACGTGAAACTGCCTGTGGTCAGTAGTGCCTGGCGGGCAAATGGTCAAGGTTAGAGCAAGCTGGAGCTGAGTGGGGGGGGGTGGGGTGGAGAAGCCCTGTCCAGCTGGTGCGATGTGCAAACCTAGTTTCTGGGCTACTCTTTTTCAATCTTTGAAGTTGTCGTGTGTGTCGAGCAGTGTACTTTAGGCAGCTAAGTATAACATGTCTACAAACACTGATAACACTATCTTTATTTGTCCATTACTCGACAAAGCCGGGTCACCTAGGGACCGTCTGTTCCTCTACCAAAGGAGAATCCAGCACGATATGTGTTAAAATGTGGCACATTTTCTTCAGAGTATAAACTTCCAAGAGCCGCTTCTATGCCTCTCCCGGGCTACGCTCTCAAATCCTTTATCTTTAACATCATAACATACAGTTGATTTTAAAATAAAAATTTATAGTCTCTGGTTTATTGTACCAGTTTTTCTTAATTTGACCATATTGTCTCTGATGTATCTGGAATCTATTCATTATTGTGTCCAACTTCTAGAGCTCAGAAGTACATAAGATACGTTCAGCAATTTGTGTGAACAACCTGCAGCTATTTCCTGACTGGTTAATTCAAGCAAGTGGTTTTTACATGATAGACGCTTCAGAAATATTCAAAGAATGAATGTGAATTTTTAAGAGTGAATAAATCTGAATTTTAAAGCATCATGTTTACTTAAGACATGCAGTTCACGAATATGTATATTTCCTGGAATCAAACATTGTACCGGACTCCCCCTCGACAAAACATCAAAGGCACTGGCTATGGAGGTACATCAATAAAGATATTCAAATTAGAAATCAACTTTGAATGGAGCTTTCCCAAGGGGAAAAAATCCAAATAATGCTTGATTTCACTTAAGAGATCCTCAGAAAAACCAGCTCACAAACTATTCAGTGACGGAAAGCCAAATACAAAATCAGCTGTGAGAAAAGTTAAGCTGTCTGAGGAAAATGAATTTCAAGGAAATGTTGCTTATTTTCTCCTCGTGGTGATCTCCGAAGACTCTGAATTGCTTCTACGAAACATTTGCCTGAGATTTAAACTCCATGAGGTGTGATTTTGTTTTCTCATCAATCAATTAACTTGGCAGGGAGGGAGAAGTTAGGAAAAAGCAATGTCAAATGGATTCGTCTCCAGGAAATGCACCTCAATCTTATGTGAGGAGATGTTTTTGCTCATTTGTCCCCTTTCATCCCCGCCATCCACTACTTCTCTTTTTTAAACCAATGTGTCAAACTCAAGAAGCAATCCCCAGAACAAAAACACGCCCGGAAGGGAATCTGAGTTTGAGTAAAACTTCCCTTTGTGCAAACAGTTCTGTCTGTCCCAACATGGTAGCTCATTTACCGAGGCACTGACCACCCTCAGAGAGAATGTAACTTTCCTCCGGTACTTACCTGTCTGCCGAGAGAGCCGTGAGTGTGAAGACAGACACCCCCACGGAGGTAAGCTGTATAAAGGGGATCAGTTTGCAGCCAATCCTGCCAAACAGCCATCTGTCTGCCAGGTACCTGCTGGCATCCACGGGAGCACACGTTACCAGGAGGAGCAAGTCTCCCAAAGCCAGACTGGAGATGAACAGATTCGGCACATTTCGCATGGACTTCACGGTACAGAAGATCTTGATCAGGGTGATGTTGCCAATGAGGCCTATCAGAATGATGACCCCATAAATTGCAGGGATGACATAGAGGATCCCTGGGTGGAACCAGTCGTCGTTCGTGGGGAGATCCACACTGTGATTGGAGACGTTGCAGTGTACAAAATGGTCCACTTCCAAGTTCAGAGGCAAACAATCATTTAGAGCCATCCTCTGGATTCCTTCCCACCTAAAAAGTGCCCTTAGATGCTGTTTCTTAACTTTTGATTTTGCAGTTGGGTGAAGATGAGAATAAAGTCTGTGCTGGGCTCTTTATCTTCTTCAATAAAAATACTCTGCGTACGTATATACTGTGCATTCAAAACTGTCACTATTTTGATGCTGGTGCTGCTCTGGCCTTCACATGACCAATGCAATACATCTCTAAATTCAATAAGGTAACAACAAAAACTCAGCCAACAAAGGGCTTAGAATGAAACCCACTCTGTAGCAACTCTTCCTACCTCCATTCTAGTCTGAGTCTCCCTGGCTGCAGTTTCCTAAGAACTTTTGGCCTGTTCTTTTCACACGGCATTTCCTGTCTTTCCTGATATTTAGAATCTGAAGGTTTAAAGTGGGTAGAAAAAAACTGCACTGAGAAAGCCTCAAATCCTATAGGCAGGATGCTTTGCACGTCACCGGCTTCACCAGCAAACGGCAGCTCGGCTGAGCTGAGGCTCTGAAGAGGAACCAGGTCTACTTATACGCAGAGAATGCCAGCCCCCTGCTGGACAATTCAATCACTGCCCAGTCGGCTGTTCTCCCCAGATGAGAATCAACCAGCAGACTGCAGTTGCTACATCTATGTGGCTTAATAGATGCCTTTGACGTCTCATTTAAGAGGCAGCACCTGCGGTAGGTATTTAATAAGTGTGGCTAGCACTCTGCAAAGGCACTGGAAATCTTTCTGATACTGTGCCCATGAATCCAGGTGGGACTCACATCCCATTTTCTCCTCTTTTCCAATATGTTAGAGTGACATGTTAAGGTTGCTATAAAACGAGGTCTGTCTCTGAATCACACGCACACTGATGCACAGGGTGTCCGTGCGTGAGCTGTCCCCACTCAGCCTTCCCACTGTCTCTTTGCACCGGGACTGCTACTGAGCGAAAACAGGCACAGGACTCATGCCTTCAACCTTCAGGAACTGACGTCTGGAAAAAAACAGAAGTAGAACGCACACATGCTCTTTCCTGTAGATTTGCCAGGCCATTCCTGTTCCCTTTACCAGGGAGAAACTAAGTCGGGAGCCGGCTGTATTCTTAACTCTCAAAGATCAGTAGTCTTTTCCAGAAAAATGGGTCTTTTGTCACTGGATCTAAAAATTATGTGAACTGGCATTTTGATGCAGTTATTGGCAATTTTTTATTGAATTCTTGCCACATTTTATAGTAAATTTCCTCTTCAGCTTTGAGTGGGAAATGAACTATAAAGGAGTTACAGCTAGAATACCAAGGAATTGGGGAGTAGAAAGAAATAATTTAGAGTTGATAGGGTGCTGGGAAAGGCTTTATTGAGGAGGTACTAGGAGATTTGAGCTTAGACCTTTAGGCAACAACGTATAAATACATTACAAGGGTGTATCTTCAAGACATATGTGGAGGCAGCTCTTCCAGGTACATCACAGGAAGCCAGTCACTAACAGGCATTGCCATGTGAAGGTTTGGTTTTTCAGGATCCATAAGGAATAAAGAAGCTTGCACTTATCACCATGCCAGGGCCCACCAAGAAAACCTTCAAGTGTGTTGTCTTGGGAATTTCCAGTGGCAGTCTACAACTCTGAGATGGCTGCCATGCTCCTTCCATAAATCCAAAGGGCTTGTGCTCCTCTCAGCCATCAGTAGAGAGTCTGACGCTGCATGCCTGGATGGGGAAGAGCTTCTCAGTGGAGACCGCTATCACCAATAATGAGTCCGTAACCACGAGCCTCGTGGTGTCGATTAGTTGCTAGTGGTATAACTAAATAATGCAGTATATGGGCTCTGTGCTGAAATCCTGGCTCCCTCATTCATTGCCTTGGCAAATTACTTTGTGTCTTAAGCTTCAAGTTCCTTGTCTGTAAAGTGGGGATAATTTGTGAAGTTAAATGAAATTATCCATGTTAGGACTTCATAGTATTTGGCATATAGTAAGTGTTCAATTAATATTAGCCGCTATTACTATACTATTATTGTTGTGATTGAGAGAGATTGTCGTTGTGACTTTACTTTGGAAAAGCCCAATAAGGTTGGAAGAGCAACTGACTTTGGGTCAATAGGCCATAGATCCTACTCATACAGGTGAATCAGCAACTCCTCCATTTACCTGAAAGACATTTCTCGAACATCTACCAGTTTCCAGACACTATGCAAGAGTCTGAGGAAAATAACAAGGAGATACTTGTTTTGTAAGACCTGTCATGATCCCAGCTACTCAAGCTCATAGTCAGAGGACCTGGTTTCAAAGAATAACACAAGAAGTGTTTTCACATAGATTCTGCAAATGCTTTTGTTTGTTCTATACTGGATTAGTAATTTTGCTTCTCGAAAATGCTGTGGTGGCTTTCTTTTCTGCTTATTTACCTTTCTTCCTCTCAATGACAATGATTGCTGCTGGCATTGTTTTTGTGGTCATTACTGGAAGGATAGCCTTGTATGAATTATGCCGAAACTCACTGGCATTCACCATGCTCAGATTAGAAGAATCAGTGAGGCATTGAACTGCCCAGGGTTATCCCGAGGATTTCAAAACAGAGGCAGCAACAGCCAGCACCTGACTATAATATTACATTAAACCTAGATATCTTTGGGCCTTTTAACCTTCTGAAAGTTCTCTGAGTTTTATTTAAATAGAAATAAACTCTGGCTTCTTAAAACAGAAAAAGTCACAGCAATTTAGACCCCATCCCCTTCCTAGGATGAAGCAACTACCTTTTCTCCAGAGAAGGTGACATTTGATCTTAACGGTTGAGTAAGTGTTTGGCAGGACCTTTTGAACAGAGAAAATAGTATGTGCCTATGATAGAGGCACAAAGGAAAGAGCATGGTGTTGGGCAGGGGACTTGTTCTATGAGTCCAGAAACGCCATCCAGAGTGGAAGAGAGGGGCTGCGGAAAGAGCAGAGTGAAATGCAGCTAGAGGCAAGTTTGGGTGAGATTGTGAGGGATTTTGTATTCTTGTTAAAAAGTTTGGTCTAGAGGGCATATTTTTGCTTCACAAAGAGGACTCCTGGCTGTTGTTTCCCTTTATTTCTTTAGACACCCCTTTGTGCTGAGTCAGCCTCACTTCTTAAATCCAACGGGGCCATTAGTGTTTCTTCCCATGTAAGTTAAGCTGATACTGATAGATATTGATTTCCCATGGCTGGTGTTAGCATCATGTGTTCCACAGCACTATAGACTCTTCTAATGGTATTTTAGGAATGAAGATATATTGAGGTTCAACACCTAACATTTTCTGAGATCAAGGATGTTTTAAAAAGCTAATTAGAGAATTCTGATGTCATTTCAAGTCATTAGCCATAATGATTCTTTCCATCCCTACCATTATGTGTCACCTTCCGGCAGATCACCAAACATACTTAGACATTTGCTTAGCTTTTTCTTTAATGGTGAGCATGAGATGCCTTTGACTTATGAAAGTGACAAGGAACAAATACAATACAAAGTCCCTCTCCTCAGAGACTCTAGTTTCCGAATAGAATTGGAGTGTGACTCAGCATCCTTTCTATATGTCGGGGCAGGGGTGTCACTTCTACTTCTATCTCAGTCAAGAGAGTCACATTTTCCATTCTTCCAGAGAAGTGGATTTTCTGCGGGACTTGAATATGAAGGGGGAAGTGGCCTGGTAGAATTTGGGAAGATGGGTGGACTTGACAGAACCAAAGAGAGCCTCCTCTCACCAGCTATGTGCATGGCACTGTGTCTTCTAGTAGCTGGCATTCCTGGCAGAGTGACAATGAACATACACAGGCAAGATAAATTAATTATAGTGTGGGCAGAATTTGTAAGTGGAACCAGACTAAAGAGAAGGGGATGCTCCGGGTCTGTTTGAGAGACAGTCTGCCTGAAACAAAGGTTTGGAGGGGAGTAATAAATGAGAAATAAAGTAGATTGGATCTGCTGGGGAAGACTTTACACATGAGGTTTCGGGTTGGATTTTAGCCTATAAGACACTGGTTCATAAAAAATCATCAAGATTGCCTGAGGTGCTTCTTAAAAATACAGATTCTGGGGGCCTACCCAGCCCTACCAAATCAGAATCTGCGGGGATGGAACTCAAGAATCAGTATTTTGGGGCCAGCCCCGTGGCCAAGTGGTTAAAGTTCTGCGCACTCTACTTCAGCGGCCCAGGTTTGCAGGTTCAGATCCCAGGCGCAGACATACTCTACTCATCAGCCATGTCATGGAGGTATTCCACACACAAAATAGAGGAAGATGGGCACAGATGATAGCTCATGGTTAATCTTCCTCAAGCAAAAAAAGAGGAAGATTGGCAATGGATATTAGCTCAGGGTGAATCTTCCTCACCAAAAAAAAAAAAAAGAATCAGTATTTTTCATGAGGTCTCCAGGGGATTCCATAACTCTACTCTGCTGGGGACCAATGATGCAAGCTGTGTATGACCCAGAGATCATGACACCATGACACTACTTGTGCTTTCCCTTCTGCAAAGGGAGAGGGTGAGCAAGGAAACACGTTTAGGAGATCGGTGCTACAGGCCCTTTCTACCCAAAGTGTGGTCCTTGAGCCAGCAGCATGGGTATCACCTGAGAGCTTGTTAGAAATACAAAATCTCAGACACCACCCAGATTCCTGAATCATAATCTGCATTTTAACAAGATCCCAAGGGATTGATGTGCACATTAAAGTCTGAGAAGGGCTGATCTAGGCGTTAATGAGATCTGGTAGAAGACGTTATGAAACCAGGACAGGAACTGGGAACAGATAGGAAACTAGAATCTCAAGTTCAAAATGGAACAAGCAACTAGACCAACTCGAAGCTGGATGAGGAATCACTGAATTGGGGCTTTTTGATATCCCTAATAATGGCTGGGAATTGTCCCAGACTGCATGGCAGGTGAACTGTCTTTGCCACAGTACAGGGGCAAGAATCCCACTACAAATGTAGGGAATACAGGCAATGGAGAAGCCCAAGATGGTGAATTATTTTATTTTAGGCTTGTGACGAGAGACTAAAGAGTAAGGCAGGAGGGAAGCCACTCTGGCGGGAAATGCCGCATCTGGTTTTCGGCATGTTGACTTCACCATATGAACAAGGGAAAGTAAGGAGGTCAGTGGAAATCAGAGCTGAAGTCTGAAGGCAGAGAGGTCAATAATTAAGAGGACTGCCTGAGAACTAGGATGCTGAATGCCAAATAGTTCAAATGTGTAGAGGAAGGCTAGCCAAGAAACAAGTGAAGTTAGGCTTTAAGGAGAAGGTCATGTGGTGAAAGTCAGTGGGTACTGAGCATGATTCCAGTATCATATTTGTGACAGCACTGTGGAGAAACTGCTGAAAAGATCCCAGCACCCCTTGCTTGAGAAGAATTAGAGATGTCAAATTTTCATGCTGTAGCAGGAACAAAAGAGACAGATGACTATATCCAGATCCTACAACTCTGGGATCATTTCAAGTTCCCTTCTCTTTTCTTAACATTCTGTGACTTTTCATAGGGTTCGGAAGCTTAGGAGAGAGATGGGGGAGTCTTTTGAAATAAAGAGTCAAGTTTCGTTTTGAGCCACAGGAAGTTGCAGAAGTAAATGTAGATGCCCAGAGAAAGCCTAGAGGGGGAGACCAAATCCTCAGCCAGACCCAAGGCTAAGAGAGCACCTGGTACAGTGGTTGTAAAATACATCCACCAGTTCTTGGCACTCTTTCCTTCTAGAAGGGGAGATTAATTTCCCTCCCCTTGGGTGTAAGTTGCACTTAGTAACTGGCTTGTAACAAATAGAATAAGGCAGCAGTGATAGGGTGCAACTTCCAAGGTTAGATGACAGGACATTGCAGCTTCCTTTGTGCATTCTCTTGGATCACTTGCTTTGAAGGAAGTCAGCCACCATGTCATGAGGACACTCAAGTGACCCTATGGACAGGTCCACATGGTGAGGAAATGAGGCCCCTTTACTATGTGAGTAAGTCATTTTGGAAGTGGACCCTCCAGCCCCAGTCAAGCCTTCAGATGACTGCAGCCCCAGCCAACATCTGGACTACAATCTCAAGAGACACTCTGAGCCAGAACCACACAGTCAAGCCATGCCCAAATTCCTGACCCACAGAGACTGTGAGTTAATAAATGTTTTTGATTTAATCCACTGTTTTATAGCAATTTGTTATGCAGCCATAGATAACACCTGGTAAGTAGAATGGATGGAGAGGAGAAGAAAAGAAAACCACCAAAAAGACAAAATAAAGCAGAAAACAAATAGCAGAAAAGGCGAGTGCTATAAACCTGAATTGAACCTTGTCAGAGGAGGTGTGAGGGAAGGGAAAGTATGGTCAAATCTAAGAAAAGTTATACAGACTGAAATCCGTTTGTTATTCAGTAACACTGAAGTTTCTTATCCATATAAAATATACGTATTTTTAAAATATTATAAGTGAACTGAACCTTCTTGCCCAGCCACTGTATACCTGGAAATGAGACCATTTATATTCCATTTCACCACTTGCTCAGTGAGCTTGGGCAAGTCAAATCAATTCAATGAACATTATTTGCCACTGAACTGTTCTGTGCCATAGATTCTACCTCCATAAAATACAGGGGCAATTTCCCCTTGCCTGTGCTCTGACAACTTGAGGCATTGGTACCACCCAGTGGCACCTAAGGCAACAGAGAGTGGCACCTTCCCTCTACTCTCAGCCATCTCTCTTTCCAGCTCTTTCCTCCTCTCTCCTGGGAGAATTCAATCCATGTGCCCCTTGACCCTCTGAAACACATCCCTGTATTATTTCTACCTCTAATAACAGATCTGATAAGACAACATGTCGTTGGGATGGGTTCCTTGTTAAACTTTTTTTTTGGCAGGGAAAGATTCACCCTGAGCTAACATCTGTTGCCAATCTTCCTCTTTTTTTTTTCTTCCCCAAGCTCCAGTACATAGTTGTATATCCCAGTTGTGAGTCATTCTAGTTCTTCTATGTGAGCTGCTGCCACAGCATGGCAACTGACAGCCAGGTGGTGTGGTTCCATGACCAGGAAGCAAACCTGGGCTGCCGAAGCAGTGAGCACCGAACTTTAACCACTCGGCCATAAGGGCTGGCTTGAAACAGTTTATTTTGAAATAACTTTAGATTTACAGAAAACTGGCAACAATAGTACAAAGAGTTCCCATATATCCTTCACCCAGTTTCCTCTATTGTTGACACCTCCAAAACTAAGAACTTAGCGAGGGTACAATATTATTATCTAAACTACAGACTTTATTCAGATTTCACCACTCTTTCTACCACTATCATTTTCTGTTCCAGGGTCCAGTCCAAGATACCACACTGCATTTAGTCATCATGATTCTTTAGTCTCCTTTTATCTGTGACAGTTTCTCAGACTTTCCTGCTTTTCATGATCTTGACCCTTTGTAGAACATCCCTCCATTTGAGTTTGTCTAATATCTTTCATTATGAGACTGGCGATATGGATTTTGGGGATTAAAACCATAGCAGTGAGGTGCTCTTCTCATCACCTCATATCAGGGGGCATGTATTAGTAGCTGCTGTAATAAATTACTATGAGTTTAGTGGCTTAAAAGAAAAGAAATGTATACTCACTATTCTGAAGCCCAGAAGTCTGAAATGAATCTTACCGGGTTAAAATCAAGGTGTTGGCAGGCCTTATTCTTTCAGGAGGCTCCAGGGAGAATTGTTCCTTGCTTCTTCCAGCTTCTGGAGGCTCCCAGCATTCCTTGGCTGCTGGCCTCATCACTCCAATCTCTATTTCTGTCATCACGTTGCCTTCTCTTCTTCTATAGTCAAATCTATCTCTGCCTCCCTCTTATAAGGACCCTTGTGATTACACTGGGCCCACCCAGATAATCCAGGATAATCTCTCCATCTCAATTGCATCTGCAAAATCGCTTTTGCCACATAAGGTTTGCCGTACAACATAGTCACATGTTCCAGGGATCAGGATCTGGCTATCACTGGGGGCCATTACTCAGCCTACTGCAGGCTACATGATATCCATATGATTTATCAGTGGTGATGCTAACTTTGGTTAAGGTGATGTCTGCCAAGATTCTCCACTGTAAAGTTGGGGGGATAGGTTCCTTTTAATTATTAGAAACACGATTGTGCTCATGCCTAAAATAATGGCATTGACATCACGTAGCCATTCAACACCACTTCACTAAGTGCCACTCGCTGCCAGACCCAGTTCCAGGCCCTGGAAACACAAAAATTAACAATCAAGGGTCCCTTCCCTCAATGATGTAGTTGCCTAACTAGGACAAAGTTTTCAATTTCTTTGAAGAAACCTAGTTTACAAACATACACAAAAGCTTTATGTTTATAAACTAACTTTTCTTTTAAACCATCTGGATGCTGCTTTGGTGACAACCTTTGATTGTATAGAGAGTTTCAGGTCATGTGAAAATGGAAACTAATTTTCTCATACTTTCTGAAGTATAATTGGACTTTCTGTGACTATTTCCCAATTTTATATGCCCTCTTGGATTTTCTTCCCAAAGGTGGAGTATTATCTCAGGGGCAAACCAATAAAAACGCCGTGAGGTTTCTCATGAGAAAGTCTGGCTTTTACTGTTTCCAGCCAGCTTTATGGAAAAGGCTGGGATGCACCTCCAGAGTCTGTGTGCTCGTGTAACTAGCGTGAATCTCCACACCTCATATTTCACCCTTTTTCTCTGGCCTGTAAAATAATACACCATGTTCTTCTCTAAGGAAGATGCTAGGAAACAGGATTACCCACAGATTTTTCTCCAGATGCCACTAAAGTACTTCAAAGTCAGAGTGGTTCCATGGGAACTCTCACTCAATATAAAAACTCTGTTATTTTTACTGCTCGAAAGAGGCTTACCTGAAATTAACTCCAAGTCATGTCTGAAATATATATCCCATACCAGGTTCTTCAAGTCAAATGCTCTCGAAATGGAACAACGGAGAGAGGGAATTTATCATTCAGATACTGCAGAATCCAAGCTTTCCCTCGCCTTACCACAATATATCAGAGGCAGAATCTTATTCAAATTGCTTACTAGCTGCCTGGCTTTGATGAAATCGCTTTTAAACTCTCTATGATTACATTTTTCTTCATATATAAAAGGGATTTAAATGGCATGAAGGTTTTCCATCTTTATCTCACAGAGTTGCTGCTAGATTCAAATGAGATAACAAATATGAAGGCATTGAAAAAAGGTATAAAGTCCTAAACAATTTTAAGTTACCATGCAGTAAATTATTGTTAATTTTCGAGGTATGATAATGATATTGTAGTTAGGTTTTTTAAAGTCTTTATCTTTTAGTGCAAGGGTCAGAAAACTTTTTCTTAAAGCACCAAATAGTAAATATTTTAGGCTTTGTGGACCATAGGGTCTCTGTCTGGGAAAACAGCCAATAGACACTAGGTAAACAAAAGGGCGTGGCTGTGTTCCAATAAACTTCATTTATAAAACAGGAGGTTGATCCACGGGCCAGAGTTTGCCAATCTGTTTCAGAGAAATTTACTGAAACACTTATGGATGAAATGATATGATAGCCAGGATTTGCTTTGAAATCATATGGAAAGTAGAGAAGTGGGTAGGGCACAAATGAAAGAAGATTGGCCCTGAGTTGACAATTGTTAAAGATAGGTGAAGGCTATGTGGGGACTCACGTTACACAGCTGTCTATTTTACATACGTTTGAAGTCCTCCACTATTAAAAGCTTGTGCAATGTCAAAAATGTAATTTACTATTAACAGGATTAATATTAATAATGTCAACCAAGTAACTACTCATGTATCTTTGAGGCCTTGGCTGAGCGGCATAAAGTGGAGCTTCCCAGAAGGGTGGTGGCATCATTCTGGCCATTCACATACACGTTTCCTCTGTTCCACATCAATGCAGAGGTCCCAGATTAAAGTACCATGAAGTGCCACATGATTTGAGTTGGGACTGATTTCAGAGCGGCCATTGGATCTCAGCCTAGGAAAATTCCTCTTAGATGCAGTGGAGAAATGGACTGAGTTGCTTTTTTACTACCCCCTCTCTCTCATCCTTCTTCATTCCTCCTCATGGCCATATTAATGTATTTTAGATTCTGTTTGTGTCCTACAGAAGCCAAAAGTGTGAGGTCAATTTTTAGTCTAAATTCTTTTTTTAAGACTAGGTATGCTAAACAGGGCTCTCTATCACGGGTGTCAGAGAAACTAGAAACAGCTTTGCCTATATCCCTATTTTCCTGTATGAATTATATAGGCTCAAATGATTGTTCTAGACCATTCTGCAAAAATTCTAGAGAGGGCCTTCTTATACTTCAACGACAGTGAAATGCTCCATTTCCCCCTGCCTGAAAGCTACTACTAGAACTCACCTTTCTGTTTCTCTTAGCCAGTTTTCTCTTCCTTTTCCTTTGAATTGCTAGAGAGTGAGTAGTACAGAATCTATGGGAAGGGATGAGGACAGAGGATATAAGACTAGAAAGAGCCAACATTGATTCTAGATGCTTTGTACATGTTCCCTCATGGAGTCCTTACAAGCACCCCATGATATAGGACTATTTAAATCTCTTTTACAGATGAGGAAATGAGGTAGAGGGAGGGGAGCAACTGGCCTGAGTTTACATGGGTAATAAATGCGTTCCAGTCACTGAGTGCTTGACCGCTAGACCGCTATGCCTCTCAGGGGACAAAGGGTAGAACTAGAGAGACAGTTATACCTCAGAGTTCTGTGGGGTGAAAGGGGCAAATAGGAGAGAGAAAAAAGGCGTACTGAGATACAAGTAAGTAAGAACTAGGGATAAGTAATTAGGGGGCTGAAAAACTAGTGGGAAAAAACACGGAGAGTCCAGCAGCTATGGTTTCTGTTTCTTCCTCGGCAATGGTAGCTTGTGTTTTTTGTTTTTTTGTTTCTTGGGGGTTTTTTGCCTCTAGGGAAATAAACAGGATGCTCAGTTCCCATCTCATGTCTACAGTCACATTTCTTTAATATCAAAGTAATTTAGGATGTAGAGAGAAGAAGAAACTCACCGGTTCCCAGCGGTGACAGGACTTAACTGTACTTCCTCTTTCAATAAACAAGATGAAACATCCTCATGGAAACATGAAGCAAATTACGCACCATTTTGCTGAAAACACTGCTAGGCTTCAAGATGACTCTTGACAACAATGAACACGCCCCTGTTTCTGATCTCCTGGGAAAGAGGCTACTGGTAGGATCAGAGCAAGGCTGGATGCACTGTTTTCCATTTCCCTCTCACACACCCTACCCCTGTTCTAATTCCACTTCTGCATCCCTTTGCCTACAGTGAGGACGCCGCCTTTCAAAATGAACAGCTAAATTGTTCTATGGGATTAGAAAGACCTTACTTCAGTCATTCAAAAATATCCATTTCTCTTCCTCCAGTTGTAAACTCTCCTTTTGATGATTATGATCGACAACAGTCTTGCTCTTCGGGTTCTGTACCATTGGAATCATTTCCCGAAGCACATTCTCTTTCCTTTTCATCAAAGGCCTGAAAGTGTGGGAACCCTGGCTTTGAGAAGAAATGGGCCAGACCCCCTAGGCTGTGAGGCTAACTTAAGGGTGACACCTCATTATGGTCGAAGCAAAGAAAGCCTGGTTGTCAAGCATCCGAAAAATAAAATAGAAAGTTAATGACTCTGAGCAGGTTGTAACAGGTGATATTTATGGGCTTGTGAAGCATTTTGTTTAAGATGCAGTGACTTCAAGCGGTCAGGGGAGCAGAACTCAATTAACAATTTTTTAAAACCTTCAAGTAAAAAAACTGTTGAGGTGAAAACAATCAGATCAGAAAAAGAATGAGGAGAGGCTTTTGTTACTAGGCAATCCGGAAGCAACACAAATTGTACTCTGGAAGAAAAATGCTTTTTACCCTTTCTCAGAAATGAGGATACACAAAAAGCAGGGCAAAAGTCTCTCCTTAGACATAGTTGCTGCTGAGCCTCACCTGGGCCTTTATGCCCCTTAAATTTTCACTCTAAGCTCCAGGCCCTTTCAAGAGTATTTGTAGGTGGGACCATGTGTAGGTCGGGGATGGGAGTTGGAACTAGCATTTGCTGAGCATTCACTATGTGACAGGCACCATTCTAAACGCTTTCTTCTCTTTGGATTTTCAACCCTATTAGGTAGGCACTATTATTAGTCCCATTTTAAAGATGAGGAAACCAAGGTCCAGAGAGATTTTATAATTCACACAAGATTACACAATTAGTCAAGGCTAAAGCCAGATTTCAAACTCAGGCAATCCATATTCTTAATACCATTCTCA
Organism: Equus asinus; assembly: GCF_041296235.1. NCBI lineage: Eukaryota > Metazoa > Chordata > Mammalia > Perissodactyla > Equidae > Equus > Equus asinus. The sequence goes on along the minus strand of NC_091820.1, from coordinate 12,277,362 downwards.
TTCCAGGGGATTTCTGAATAAGAATTCTTGCTATCTAGAATCAAATATATGTTAGATTTCAGAGTCCCCTTCACCTTCTTAGTTGAGAAAACTGAGACCCAGAGAGGTTAAGAGACTGTCACCATAAACTAATGCTGAATGAGGGTCGGAAACCAGGTCTCCTGTGAACTTACCGACTTCTCTTCTTCTACTTCCCATCCACGGTGCTCTCTTAGAAGACATTCCCTCGGAGGAACCATGGCATCCACGGACATGCACTTCTCAGATCTTCCTTCAAGAAGAAATGTGTTGTTCAGTTACAAGGAGTACAGCTGGCTGAGAGCCTCCAGCTGTTAAATGCCTTCGATATTCACCTTAACTTTCAAGCTGGAGCCACCCTCTTCCTCAGCAGTCCCCAGGCAAAGACCCAGTATGATGCGAACACTAGGACCTGGTCATTCCTGTCCAATGCAGGACTCTTCTAATGGGCAATCTTTTCCCCAGAGCTCCCCACTGGGTTAGGGGAGACTTTGTCAGAGCTACATCGTGGTCTGAGGCTCTCCCTAGCCAACCCTGCTTCCTTCCCCTTCCACCTTTCACAGATATTACTTCCCCAACATATCTCTTCCTCACCTAATTCTGTTTCATTGTCTGCTTTCCAGGGAGGACACACCTGGAACAGGAACCAAGCCTACTTCTTCGATACTTCTGACATTGAAAGTGGAAGAAAATAATCAAATTTAGAGGTCCATGCTTTGAACATCGTCTTTGCTCCTCTCTCTTGTCTTTCTTACTTGTGAGGTCTCTTGGTTTTAAGATACAACTTTGTGTTTTCAACAGTCTTTTCCGTTAAGGTGATTCTCAAGGTAACATGCCTCCTTACGAAATTCCTAAAACAATTAAGAATGTAATGAATTTAGCCACATAGAAGTGCTTGCTTTTCTCTAGGTAGGTTCTTTTGCTGCCCTATAATTTTTTCAACATGCTGCTTAAAATGCCCTAAACACCCTTCACCCTCTTGCCCAGCCAGCAAACTTCTCATTGTTTCATGCCAAGCTCAAATGTCACTCTTATAAAGCTTTCCTGGAGTCCCCCAGGCAGAATTGTCCCATAGCATCATCATGACTACCACCAGCACTACCATCATCATCATCATTATCACTACTGACATGGGTTGAATATTTATCAATGCCACAGCTACATCTGAATTATTTATTTGATCCTTACAACCAAACAATGTTACTTGCCTACAATGAGGTAGGTTGTATTGTTGTACCCATTTCAGAGATGAGGAGTCAGAGGCACAAAGAGGTTAAAGTCACATCTCTAAAAAGAATGGGGCTAGAGTTCCAACTCCAGAGCTCATCTCTTAAGGACTGTGGGATGAAATAGCAGCCCCTATTCTTTTCTTTTCCTAGTCTCCTCTTCTTCAGAAGTGAATGACTTGCAAATAAGTCTGACTAATACTCAACAGGTCTGGTGGGAGAAAGAGTGAGAGGGAAAGACTCTTTGTTTCTGCCATTGATAAAGTTAATTCTGCAGATTTCCCAGGGCCCTCTTATCTTCTACTCCCTGTCTTTTCCTCTCTCCTCAGTCTCCTCACCCTTCTACTCCTTGATTCCCTGAAATGTAAAGTGGAAAACTGGAATTGTTATGGTTCCTGGGTTCAAGCTGTTGATGTTGTTAGGGTCTGCAGATTGGAGAGTGGAGGACAAACCTATGCCAATCTTTCTCTGTTTAAAGCTTTTGGCATAGGAACAACGTGATTTCTTCCTAGTTCTCATTGCTGGGTGTCCATGTATGCATCCCAACATGATGAGGCGCAAAAAGCATGGGCCTGAGACATGTTAAATTGGTAATAACAGTGCAACTCTCAATACTGCCCCCCTTATATATGAGACACGCAACCTTAGGCAAGATTTACAACCTCTATGTATTTCTATTTTATCACTTATAAAATAGGAATAATAATCTCTAACTCACAAGGTAGTTGTGAGAATTAGATGATACAGTGATGCTCAATAAATAGTAGCTCCCTTTTCCAAGATCACTGCCAAATTTTGTGCCTGATATTCACAGTCAGCTCTTGAATCATATTTGCATAAAATTAGCTAATTCCCATCTCTTACGGGAAGACTTGAGTTTACTCTATAAGCACACTACCTTTACGTAACTATATAAAACATATTATATGTAATAAAAATTATATGTCATGATAAATATACTTATTCTAGACAGACAAATCACATGATTTGATAAGGAAGCTGATTGTAAATTTGACTGGGAGAGGTAAATCTTATTGGTGAGTAGGAGAAATTTTGTTCTAATTCATGATATGATGGTAAGGGATGTTAGAGTTCTAACAAGGCATGGAATGGCAAAAGGATTGTTAATTGAATGTAACCCCTGGGTAATTTATGACTATGAGGGACTAAAATGTTAGGAAAAATGGGTTTTTAACTGCTGTAACATTTACTCACACATCCACTCACTCATCCATGTACTTCTTCATCTACCCATCCATCTATTATCGACCTAACCTGCATCCATGCATCTATCTTTCTATCCATCCACCAACTTATTATCCAGACATTCATCTACCCATGCATCCATCCTTCCATTTATCCATCCATTCCACTGACCTACTCAAGATAGTAACACTGCAGTGCATATAAACACATATAGGAAATGGCCCTTACCATATGGGAACTTTCCATTTCATAGGGGAGAAAAGAAAGTAAGAGGATACGTGAGATAAATGCTCCTGAGAGTTGTATAATAAGTCTACAGATTTCCAAAGCATGAGAAATCATATCTGACGGAGGAGAAAGACAAACTTCTTCAATGGAAGAGACAGAATTTACTTTGGATTTTCAAGATTCTTGAAGAATTGGTAGGATACCATAAACAGAAGAGAGAGTGCATTTTGGGCAAAGAAGTTGGTAGAGAGGGCAAGTTGTAACTCTGGTTTAGCCAGATGATGGTAATAGAAGATTAAACCTAAAACTTAGGTTGGTGGCGGGGTGTGGATCATGGAAGGTCTGCAATAATGGTCTGAGAAATTTGGTGTTTTCTTGGTAGCCATGCGACAACATTGAGATTTTTAAGTAGTAGACTGATATAGCCAAAGTTGCATGCGCCAAATATTTTTAATTAATTTTAACTTTCAATTAGCTATTTAATAGCTGAAATAAAATAAACCAGAGGTTCCAAAACTTTCTCAGTTCACAGCGCTCTGTATCTCTGTAATTTTTTTATGGGATCCCTAGGCCAAAAGAAACACCTAACAATTCCACTTATTAAGTAAAGTCCAAATAACTTATTAAATATTTATATCCTAACAACTTAGTAGCCATTTGAGAAAATAATGCATATAAATAAAAAATATATTTTTAAAAAAATTTTATTATTAAATAACCATGATTACTTCTCAATGGGATGTGTGTACTTGCTGGGACTGTACAATTTCTCAAACCTTAGAATCAGATTGGCCACCGCTGCCCTCATTTCCTGTTCTCCATTGATTTTCACTTGGTACGTGCTTTTTACCACAGCAACTGCTGAACACTTGGCTTTGCAAAGACATCATGTTATCAAAAGTAATGTCACCAGATCTAATGTTGAAACTGTGAACTACGTCAAGCTTGTAGTTTGCATAGTGTCCAAAAGATGTTACATAGCTCTATGTTTCCCTCAAAAATTCAAAATATCCTGCTTATCCCACTCCTGGGTATATATCCAAAGGAAATGAAATCAGTATCTCAAAGAGATATCTGTACCCCCATGTTCATTGTAGTACTATTCACAATAGCTAAGCTATGGAAATAACTTAAATGTCCTTTGACAGATGAATAGATAAGGAAAATGTGGTAGATATATATATATACAATAAAATATTATTCAGCCATAAAACAAGCAAATCCTGCTGTTTGCAACAACATAATGAACAGGGGCGGGGGGGGGTATTATGCTAAGTGAGATAAGCCAGACAGAGAAAGACAAATACTGTATCGTTATCACTTATACGTGGAATCTGAAAAAAAAAAAAGGCTGATTTTATAGAAACAGAAAATAGAATGGTGGTTGCCAGGGGCTGAGGGGAAGGGGAAACGGAGAGATGTTGGTCAAAAGGTATAAACTTTCAGTTATAAGATGAATAAATTCCGAGATCTAATGTACAGCATGGTGACTATAGTTAATCATATGGTATTGTATACTTGAAATTTGCGGAGAGTAGATATTAAGAAATCTTACCACACACACACAAACATACACAATAGAGCTAACTATGTGAGGTGATGGATGTGTTAATTATCTTCATTCTGGCAATTGTTCCACAGTGTATATGCATATCAAATCATCACATTGTACACTTTAAATATATGCAATTATATTTGTCAATTATTACTCAACAAAGTTGGAAATAAACACATAGGTAAATAGATAGATAAAATATCCTGCTGCACCCTTGTGAATTTACTGCAGTGCCCCAGGGTACCTCAGTGCATGAATTGGGAATTCAGTATTAAACCATTACCACTTGCCTGGTACTGCCCTAGCCACTTTCTACATATTGATTTATTTAATCCTTACAATGGGGTAATTACTATAATTATCTTCATTTTTCAAATGATGAAACTGAGATCACAGAGCTGGAAAGTGATGAGACTGGTCTTAAACCCTATGCAGCACCTCTATTAATACATATCAAAGGACATCGTGCTTGCCTGCCTTGGCCCATCTTCCCCGCTCAACTCTACACAACATAAGAGTCAGGACCATATCCTGCATATCTTTGTTTTCCCAGTGCCCAGAGTAGCTTACCTGATGCTATTATCAGGATGCAGTGTCATTCTTGATCTTATCTGATTGGTTTAATTTCCCCAGAAACAGAACCTGAGACATGAATTTTAGTGCAAATAATTTATTTGTGAGATAATTCAGGAAGTTCTGACAGGTGAGTGGGGTAGTGTGTCAGGGAAGAGAAAGAGCAAATAAAGGGTGTACTATCAAGCAACTTTCCACAGTGGCCAACTGGAGCTCAATCACCCAGGGAACTCGAGCAGCCAGTATAGAATACGCGGGTCAGAATTATCCTACTGGAGGGGCAAGGGAGCTGGGGTATTTATACACCAATTTCCACCTGACATTGGTTGAAGACTGCTCCTGGGGGTCAGGGTGGAGGTGTTAATTTCTTGGTACTTTCACTTACCATGTGCAAGACAGAGAGGGTTTCAGTGGCCAGAGAAAGTCCTCAGGAAATGAGATGAGATTTTGGCAGCTAGAATCAGATCTGTCCACTAAAATGGTAAAGCCCAACTAGATATGGGTGAAGTAACTGCTTCATTGGTAGAGTCTAGGATAACACTTAGAAAAATGCTTGGGGGAAAGCAGCGCTTCTCTGTGAGGGTGAATCAGAATATTTGGGAGGCATGTATAGTTTGAAAAACCATACATAATATAATATAATTTTATATTTAGAAAATAAAACGTTTTTTGTTTTTATCTCTTTGGTTGGTAAATATATAGAGAAGATAGTAACTTTTAAGAGACTTCAGCATAAAAGTACAGCTTTGGGATAGATGAGTCTCAGAAGTGTCTTTTGGTTTAAAATGTTTAGAACAGCTAAGCCAGATCCCTCGTGGCAAAGTGGTACCTAAGGAGGAAAGCATTTGTTAACGCGGGCTTTCCATTTTGTTTTTCTAGCCCAAAGGAAGCAAGGTACAGATCTCTCAACTGAAAAGGAAAGCTGAAATTGAAATCTCCATTTCATCTACATCTCAAGGGCCATGATGAGAGTTTATCTCAGCAGGGAAAAAATGATCTTTGGGAATATGCACAGCATTTAGCAGAAAGACTCAGTTTCTAAATGCATTCTCAGCAAAATTGAATGGGTTTGCCATGTTCCAAATCAAGTTAGCTGTGCCCCATGAAACTGAGAAGTTTCCCATAAATTGCATTTTAGAAACCATTAAAAATGTCAAGTAATAATTTCTAAGGGAAAAAATAAGAGAACTACAAAGCAAGTCACTAAAATTGGCTATTCATCATTAATTTCCCTTTCCTAATGGAAATGACTTGTGCACACCTTTGCTGAATTCCATTCTGGGCAACAATATTTTTCATACTAATCTGAGAGTTCATCCTTCAAACAAAATATATGGAGATGGTCTTAGTTTAGGCCTTAAGTATGGTTCAAATTATGTCTGGTGAATTTATACCTATAAAGTGATTTGCATAAACGTTCTTGGCTGAAGGAAGAGGAAGTTGCTTTATCACCTAGGGAAGAGTCAGAAATGGTCTTTTCATTATAGGTCCCTGGCCTGGCTCTATATATTCATGTCTGAACTCTCCAGAGAGATGGGATAACAAGAGAAACTTAGGAACCCACTTTCATGAGAAATCCTGAATATGCAGGTCCAGGCTGCATTGTACTATAGCTCTGTTGAGGACCGTGAATGAAGGCTGCAGGGAGCACAGTGTCACTTTGGCGAGAGTCCACAGTTCTGGCGCTCCTGGGACATTAACATTCTCCTACAGGGGCTGGCTGTAGTGATGAACAGCACCAAGTAGCAGATATTCTTGAGGTGTTCAAGGGGAAGAAGATGAGAAGGCTTTTCATGAGCCACCAGAAAGGAATTCTGCAAAACCTGTGAAATCTGGACTTTTCTTTTTAATGTGACCACTTTAGTACCCAGGGCTGGAGAAACTTTGGTTGACATTGAATGAAAACAGTACTACATTTAACATACATCAATGTGTCATATGTTTTTGCAGATAATAATTATGGAAATATATGAATGGCTTTTAATCACATGGATGGAAAACAGAAAAATCTAGATAAAATGAATGTAACCAGTTGTGCAGTGTTGTGCCATCTTGATAATTTACATTTCCGGAGAGATATTTTAAATATATCTATTGTATGCTCTACTAAGTGACTAAGTGCCTGTCTGGTTAATGAGAAAAGCCCTGGATGGGGGGCGGGGGGTCAGGAGACCTGAATTATAATGTCCTAATTGAGCCATTATGTACGTTTTTAATCTTAGGCAAATTTTGTGGGAGTGATTAAATAATTGGCCCCAATTCTTCATCCCATCCTCAATCTATACCCTTGGCAGGGCCTCATCGTGGGCAGAGAGTATTTCCCTGCCCCTTGACTTTGGGCTTGGCCATGTGACTTACTGTGGCCAATGACGTGGGTGGAAATATCAGTGTTTCAGTTCCAAGTCTAGGCCTTAAAAGGCCTTGTGCACACACACTTGCTCTCTTGTGCCTCCACTATTAGTGTAAGAAAAACCTACTCTAGTTGGCTCACTGGTACAAGGAAGGTGACAATCATTTGGAGCAAACTCAACGACCTAAAATGTGAAACAGAACTTTCCTAGCCACAAAAGCCTAGATCAGCCAAACCCCAAATCGGCAAATGCCCAGAGATGCATTAGCTAAATGCATGCTTATTGTAAACTGCTAAGATTCTGTAGTTGTTTGTTATGCAGCAATAGCTGACTGATACATCTTGTTATCTTTCTGGGTCTCAGTTTCTTCATCTGTAAACTGAATAAGTTTACTGTATAACCTTAGACCTCTTCTAGCTTTAACCTTTTTTTTTCCTAAAATAGACTCCTCTTCATTTCTATGTAGCTGAATATTTTTCGTTATCTTTTCTTGTATTTCTAAAGCACACTGATTTTAGGAAGTGCTGCTCCTGTGAGTGGATATGTCAGTTCTATATTTAATGATACTTACTGGGCAACAGAAAGTCTTCCAATCCTAGCTAAAGAGCCACATGAAATATACAGCGATTGAGCCTCAGATAAACAGTACATATTTAATTTCTGACCTTCAAAGTAAAAGTTTCAGAAAGAGCCCCTTGTTTCTTTATTGACTGAAAACAAGTATATGTGTGAGGGGAAGCAGGGTCAGCATATCCTACACTCCTGGGAAGCACTTATATTTTTAGCTTACAGAATTTCAGCCAAGAAGGTTCAATCAAGGTTTACCTTTGGGGACCAGCAATCATTAGCCTCCTCTCTGGCAAGATAGCTCTATACCCATTTTTTAAAAACAACTTCTTGACTATATCATGTGATTTCTTCACATAGCAAAATAACAGTATTCAACCTCTTCCAATACAGAAAGTTAACCTTCTCCTTTGTTTTTCTCTTCTGCATTAGAAGAATCTACAAATACCTACTTCGCCATCAGCAGTGTCATTATAGGTGGAATGCAAACACAGAACTGAGTCCTCCAGGCTAATGAGTTTTAAGTTGTAATGATTTGGGTCCTCAAGCTGTATTGATAAAGAAAAGGAGAAGAGGGGAGACAAGGAGAGAAAGAGAGAGGGGTGTGTGTGTGTGTGTGTGTGTGTACATAGGGTGTAGGGCTTAACCCTGGAAGGACTAGGGGTGGAATAAGATATTGGGTGTGGTAGGCTGAAAAATGCTTCCCCCAAAATATGTCAGGTCTTAATCTCTGGAACCTGTAAATATTATTTTATATGGAAACAAGATCTTTGCAGATGTGATTAAGTTAAGGCATTTGAGATGGAGAGATTACCCAGGATTATCAAGGTGGGCACTAAATGCAATCAAATGTATCCTTATAAGAGGAAGGTAGAGGGAGATTTGACAGATGAAAGAGGAGAAGGCGATGTGACCACAGAGGCAGAGACTGGAGTGATACAGCCACAAACTAAGAAAGTTGGCAGCCACCAGAAACCGGAAGAGGCAAGGAATGGACCATCCCTAGAGCTTCCTGAGGGAGCCTGACCCTGCTGTCACCTTGATCTCAGCCCAGTGATACTGTCAAGATCCTTACTTAGCTCAATCATATCTGCAAGGATCCTGTTTCCATACAAGGTACATTTCTCTCTCTCTCTCTCCCCAAACCCCCCACCCTGTCCTGCCCAAGCAGATGTCAAACTGGGGAATGAGACTATGGTTTCCCCTCATTGTAGGTTTCCCAATCTCTAGGAATTATTTCATTCTTCCCCTCCTAATGCTTCACGTGGCTTCCCATGTGGAAGAGAAAAAAATCATATATATATATATATATATATATATATATAATATAATTCTATACATTATAGTTATTGTCGTATTTTCTAAAACAAGTTTAATAATATAGGCATATATATTCATCAACCAGTGGAACTTTCGATGCAAAGATACATTTATGCTTTTCCTTTTTGAAGAACCGTTACTCATGTCCTAGCCTAGAGACACTCAGGAGATCTGGCGTAATCTGACTTTTTCTCACTGTCCCAGTGGCTCTGAACATTGCCCAGAAGCCAATTCAGTTCTTCACGGTTTGTTCAAGGAAGATTAGAGTTCACGCTGATCTTCTTTATCTCCCTAATTGTTGGAGAGCACAGAGTCCCGAGGCTGTCCCCAAATCTAGCAGTATGCGTAAAAATCACTCCTCCTTGGCTTCTAAGCACTTCTGAGGAAGGAGATCAGTCTCTGACAGAACCAGCTACTATGTTCATGGATTTATTATCTTAGCCCCTTTTAAGCACTCAAATAAACCTCAGATGCAAAGAAGACTTGTCAAGGTTTACAGAAAAAGCTCTGGAAGCTATAGGTTGTCAATAAAACTCCAGTGAATTCACTTTCTCATTCTTTTTCTGCTTGTCTTTAAAATCCTCAATTGATTTTTTCAGAATTCACAGTGTCACCCAGCTAGGGTTGTTTCTAGCTGTTGGCAGGGAGTTCTCAATGAAATAGCAATTATTTGGTGCTGATTTTGCAAATTCAGCAAGTATATCACACAAAAGGGAAGCTCCCCACCCCCCCCCGCCAGCTTTTCTGGGGAGGTGTGTGTGTGTGTGTGTGTGTGTATTTTCTTGGCCAAATTCATTTGTCCTGCTCACTCCCTTTTGGTTGTGCACCTGCAATTTGATCATGCACTAAAATAACTCAATTTGCTTAATCTGATTATACTTGACTGAAAATGAAAAGCAGTGTTTATATGATATATTGAAGGATTTGTAAGGGGAAACTCTTTATAATTTTAGCAGATCGTAACAGTTTAAATGCAGGATTTCTTTGCCTTATCACTGTTGACATTTCCAGCTGAATATTCTTTGTTGTGGGGAGAATTTCCTGGGCGTCATAGGATGTTTAGCAGCACCCCTGGCTTCTATTCACTAGGTGCCAGTAGCACTCCTCTCCCTCATTTGGGACAACCAAAAATATCTCTAGACATTGTCAAATGTCCCTGGAAAGGGAAAGTTGAGAACCACTAGTTTAAACAGCAAATCCATTATGAGAAGATGTTTGGAGCAGTCTAAGAGAGATTGTGTTGAAAATGCATATTAGAAAGTGTGGCAGCCAGCCTCCAAGACGGCTCCCAATGAATGATCTGGTGTTCTGATATGCCCTCTCCCACACTGAATAGAGCTGACCTCTGTAACCAATAAGATATTGTGGAACCAATAGAGTATGATTTTTCTAAGCTAGGCCATAAGAGATACTGCTCTCTTAGATTACTAGTTCTGGGGAAACTAGCTGCCATGTCATGAGGACACTCAGCAACCCTATGGAGAGGTCTACATGGCAAGAGCCTCATTATTAAGCCACTTTGGAAGTGGATCCTCCAGCCCCTGTCAAGCCATGAGATGACTACATCCCTGGACAACATCTTGACTGCAATCTCACGAGAGGCCCTGAGCCAGAATCACCCAGCTAAGCCACTCCTGAATTCCTAATGTACTGAAACTGCTTATTGTTTATTATTGTTTATCATTGTTTTAAGCCTCTGAGTCTTGGGGTAATTTGTTACACAGCAATAGATAATGAATAGAATTTAGAACAAACATCAATTTCAAGGAAAGAAAACAATACTCTCTCCAACAGTTTTTTTTTTTTTAATCAGAGAGGCTTTCTTTGATCTAGTTAAACAAATTTTTTTTTTTGTTTTGGTGAGGAAGATTGGTCCTGAGCTAACATTTGTTGCCAATCTTCTTCTTTCTGCTTGAGGAAGATTGTTGCTGAGCTAATATCTGTGCCAATCTTCCTCTATTTTATGTGGGATGCTGCCACAGCGTAGCGTGGCGTGGCAAGTGGTGCTGGTCTGTGCCTAGGATCCTAACCTCTGAACCCCAGGCTGCTGAAGTGGAGTGCACAAACTTAACCACTATGCTACTGGGCCAGCCCCAAGTTAAACAAAATTTTAAGAGTAGAGTACTATTGATCATAGTGTAACTAACAGAAGAAGGATAGAAGGATATCAAAAGAATAAAGCTAGAGTTTTTGTTAGGAAGAAACAGAACTCCTACTTTAACTGGCTAAATTTAGGGAGATGCATAATTACTAGAATAACAGCATTAAGCAAATAAATACTTAATTTAATGGATAAAACGTCTATTTTTGTAAATGTTGGCTTTTTCTTTATTATTAAATTGGGTTCCACTTACTTAGAATATCATTATAGGTCATTACAAAGCTAATTGTTTAAGAATGAAAATAACCACAGTTTATTTTGTGAGATTATGCTGTCGGGTCATGTATCAGTTAGCTATTGTCACACTAATGCTGCATAACAAACCACTTCAAATCCCAGTGACGTACAATAACAAACATTTATTACTTACTCACACATCCTGGGGTCAGCTAAGGTTGGCTGGTCTTGGCTTGGCTTGGCTCCAGGCTACGGGTTCATTAATCTCTGCTGCACACATCTCTCATACTCTTTAGGCCAGCAGCTTACTTGAGGCATTTGTAGCCTTTGTAACAAAAGAAGGCAAGGATGAAAGCTGTTGGAAAGGGGCATTGAGACAATCTACAGTATCTACCCAAGGGAACACACGTGATCCCCATAGCCAACCACCCTTACCTCTAAGCAATCCTTAACTTCAGGTATCCACTTGTGACAAATACCAAATACACATCCCATGGGTACCCCCTGACTAAACAATAACCTTGTCCCTGTACCTCTGTTCCACTTAGGAATTTGCCCATCTGAGCTTTTCATCACGCCACATAGAAATTCCTCCTGAGTTTTCTGGATTGATTTAGAAGTTTTGATATTTTCAAGTAATGCTATAACTTTTATGGATTTGAAAAATACCATGCAAAGCTATTATTTTAAGCTTATGTCCTTAGGCAAGTTAATTAACTACTCTGGACTTATTTTTTTTAAAACTATCTTGCAGGGTTGCTGTGAAGATAATAAATCATGTTTGGGAGTGACATCAGCATCACGGCAGAGTGAGTTTCTCCCTTTGTCTCTCCCCTCTAAGTTACAACTAAATAGACATTCATTAACCAGCAGAGGATTCTCTGAACAGCAAAACAGGATGCCTGAGAAATCCACATAGCCATGCATCTGAAGGTGGGTAGATTGGATCCCCGGAAGGCAGTGGAACTAGGTGAGTGCACTCCATCCACTACCTGATGGCAGTGAGCCAGGTTGTGGATCCTCACACAGCAGCTAGCATGACTGTAAGAGGAGGTGAGGGCAGCCCAGCCAGGGTGAATGCTTTCAGAGTTGTAGCCCAGCCTGCAGGAGTGCCCACCATGCTGTGGCAGCCCTGCTGGTGGGATCGCTCTATACTGAGTGATAGCAGCTCAGCCCCTGCAAAGGCACCTGCTTGCCAAGCGCAGTGCAGACAAGAAGGCTCCCCACCTGCTCAGAAAGCACCTTGTTCACAGAGCACAGCAGCCTGTGGGACCCACCAAGTGGTGGTTCAGCCCACACATAGGCACCCCTCCTGCCTGGTGTAGCAGCTTGGCCAGTCCTCTGCCAAGAACAGTGGCCCCACCTGCGTGAGAGTAACCCATCCACTGAGCACAGAGGCCCCACCTATGGTGCATGAATTGCCCATCCAGCACAGAGGCCCAGTCCAAATGAGTACAACCTGCAGAGTGGCTGTGGCAGGCCCACGCAAATGCAGAGCAGCCCTACCCACACAACTTCCAACAGATGGGGTGGGATCAGAAAACATAGCTCCTATTCCCCCACCCCCTTCCAGTGGTGGCAGGTGGAAACTGTGACCTGATACTACCACAAATACGCTGGCAAAGGATCAGTTCATTAAACACCATGAAAAACTACAATAACACTTCAGAGCAGAAGGAAAATGACAAGTCTCCAGAAACCAATCCTGAAGTCACAGAAATTTACAATCTAAATGACAGAGAATTCAAAATAGTTGTCATAAAGAAACTCAATACTTTACAAGAAAACTCAGAAAGACATTTCAATGAGCTCTGGAATAAAATTAATGAGCAGAAGGAATACTTCACCAAACAGATTGAAATCTAAAAAAATCCCAAAAACTCTAGATATGAAGAACACAATTAATGAGATAAAAAATAATCTAGAAACCATAAAAAATAGAGCTGATGTTATGGAGGGCAGAAATAGTGAGGACAGAAATATAGAAACGCTTCAAGTAGAGGAGGAGAGAGAACCAAGATTTTTAAAAAATGAAGAAATTCTTTGAGAAATATTTGACTCAATCAGGAAAAGCAACATAAGGATTATAGGTATTCCAGAGGGAGAAGAGGGGAAGAAAGAAGCAGAGAGTTTGTTCAAAGAAATAATAGCTGAGAACTTCCCAAACCTGGGGAAGGAGCTGAAATTACAAGTAAATTAAGCAAATAGAACTCCTAATTACATCAATGCAAAAAGACCTTCTCTAAGGCATATATTAGTAAAACTGGCAAAAGTCAATGATAAAGAAAAATATTAAAGACAGCAAAGCAGACGAAAATAACCTACAAAGTAACCCCTATCAGGCTTTCAACAGATTTCTCAGCAGAAACTTTACAGGTTAGGAGAAAATGGAATGATAGATTCAAAACACTGAAAGACAAAAACTTTCAGCCAAGAATACTCTATCCAGTGAAACTATCCTTCAGATACAATGGAGAAATAAAAGCTTTCCCAGATAAACAAAAGCTGAGGGAGTTAATTGCCACTAGACTTTCCTTACAAGAAATGATGAAGGAAGCCATCCTACCTGTGACAAAAAGACAAAGGTTTACAAAGCTTTGAGCAAGGAGATAAATAGACAGACAAAATCAGAAAATTTCAGCTCTCTATCAGAACAGGTTAGCAAAAAATTATAACATAAAAGATAAAGGGAAGGAAAACATCAAAAATAATTATAAACACTTCAATTTAGTCACAAACTCACAACACAAAAAAGAATAATTTATGACAATAATAACTTAGAAGGGGGAGAGGAAAGGAATGGAGCCTGCTTAGTCTAATGGAGATAAGAGGCTATCAGAAAATGGACTATCTCATCTATGAGATCTTTTATACAAACCTCATTGTAGCCACTAAACAAAAAACCAGAGCAGAGCCACAAATCATAAAGAAAGAGAAAACTAAGAAAACCATCACAAAAACCCACCAAACTGAAATGGCAGTCAGAAATAGAAGGGAAAAGAAACAATGGGAATATAGAACACTCAGAAAACAAGAGATAAAATTGCAGTATTAAGCCCTCATATATCAATAATCACTCTAAATGTAAAGGGATTGAATTCTCCAATCAAAAGACACAAGGTGGCTGGATGAAGTACAAAACAAGACCCAACAATATGCTGCCATCAGGAAACACATCTCAGCTCTAAAGACAAACAGGCTCAGAGTGAAGAGACGGAAGATGATACTCCAAGAAAACTGCAAGAAAAAGAAAGCAGGTGTTGCCATATCAGATAAAGCAGACTTCAAGATAAAAAAGACAATGAGAGACAAAGAGGGGCAGTTTATAATAATAAAAGGGACATTTCACCAAGAGGAAATAACACTTATGAATATATATGCACCTAACACAGGAACACCAAAGTATATAAAGCAACTGCCAACAGACCTTAAGGGAGAAATTGACAGCAACACAATAATAGTAGGGGACCTCAACATCCCACTTACATCAATGGATAGATCATCCAGACAGAAAGTCAACAAGGAAACAGTGGTCTTAAATGAAACACTAGATCAGATGGACTTAAAATATATATATTTTATATATGGAACACTCTCAAAGATAGACCATATGTTGGGAAACAAGGCAACCTTCAATAAATTTAAGAAGATTGAAATCATATCAAGCATCTTTTCCAACCACAATACTATGAAACTAGAAATCAACTACAAGATAAAAGCTCGGAAAGGCATAAATATGTGGAGATTAAACAACATGCTACTGAACAACCATTGGATCAATGAAGAAATCAAAGAAGATATCAAAAAATACCTGGAGATGGGGGCTGGCCCTGTGGCCGAGTGGTTAAGTCTGCGCGCTCCACTGCAGGCGGCCCAGTGTTTCGTTGGTTCGAATCCTGGGTGTGGACATGGCACTGCTCATCGAACCACGCTGAGGCAGCATCCCACATGCCACAACTAGAAGGACCCACAACAAAGAATATACAACTATGTACTGGGGGGCTTTGGGGAGAAAAAGAAAAAAAAAAGACATTTAAAAAAAAAATACCTGGAGACAAATGAAAATGAAAACACAACATACCAACTCTTACGGGATGCAGCAAAAGTGGTGCTAAGAGGGAAAGTTATAGCAATACAGGCCTACCTCAACAAACAAGAAAAATCTCAAATAATCTTAAACTACACCTAACAGAACTAGAAAAAGAAGAACGAACAAACAAAGCCTAAAGCCAGCAAAAGGAGGGAAATAATAAAAATCAGAGTAGAAATAAATGAAATAGAGACTAAAAAAAACAATAGAGAGGATCAATGAAACTAAGAGCTGGTTCTTTGAGATGATAAACAAAATTGACAAACCCTTAGCCAGTCTCACTAAGAAAAGAAGAGAGAAGATGCAAATAAATGTAATTAAAAATGAAAGAGGGGAAATTACAACAGATACTACAGAAATACAAAGGATTATAAGAGAATACTGTGAAAAACTATATGCCAAGAAATTGGATAACCTAGAAGAAAGGGATAAATTCTTAGACTCACACAATCTCCCAAAACTAAGTCCAGAAGAAATAAAGAATCTGAATAGACAAATCACAAGTAAAAAGATAGAAACAGCAATCAAAAACCTCCCTAAATGCAAAAGTCCAGGACCAGATTGCTTCTCTGGAGAATTCTACCAAACTTTCAAAGAAGATTTAATACCTATCCTTTTCAAACTATTTCAAAAAATTGAAGAAGAAGACAGAATGCTTCCTAACTCATTCTATGAGGCTGACATTACCCTGATACCAAAATAAGACAAGGACAACACAAAGAAGGAATATTATAGGCCAATATGATGAACATAGATGTAAAAATCCTCAACAGAATATTGGCAAATCAATACATTAAAAGGATACATAAAATACATTAAAAGGATCATACACCTTGACGAAGTGGGATTTATACTAGGAACACAGGGATGGTTCAACATCCACAAATCCATTAATGTGATAAACCACATTAACAAAATGAGGAATAAAAATCACATGATCATCTCAATAGATGCAGAGAAAGCATTTGACAAGATCCAACATCCATTTATAACAAAAACCCTCAATAAAATTGGCATAGAAGGAAAGTACCTCAACATAATAAAGACCACATATGACAAACCCACAGCCAACATCATACTTAACAGTGAAAAACTGAACACTATCCCTCTGAGAACAGGAACAAGACAAGTGTGCCCACTCTCCCCACTCTTATTCAACATAGTATTGGAGGTTTTGGCCAGAGCAATTAGGCAAGAAAAAGAAATAAAAGGTATCCAAATTGGAAAAGAGAAATAAAACTCTTGCTGTTTGCAGACAGTATATATGGAGATTTCTATATATAGAAAATCCTGAAGAGTCCACCAGAAAACAATTAGAAATAATCAACAACTACAGCAATGTTGCAGGGTACAAAATCAAACTACAAAAATCAGTTGCATCTCTATACACTAATAACAAACTAGCAGAGAAGTCAAGAATACAATCTGATTTACAATTGCAACAAAAAGAATAAAATATCTAGGAATAAATTTAACCAAAGGGGTGAAAGACCTATACAGTGAAAACTATAAGACATTATTGAAAGAAATCGAAGTCATAAAGAAATGGAAAGATATTTCATGCTCATGGATTGGAAGAATAAACATAGTTAAAATGTCCATATTACCTAAAGCAATCTACAGATTCAATGCACTCCCAATCAGAATTCCAAAGACATTCTTCATGGAAATAGAACAAAAATCCTAAAATTTACATGGAGCAACAAAAGACCCCGAATAGCCAAAGCAAGCCCGAGAAAAAAGAACAAAGCTGAAGGCATCACAATCCCCGACTTCAAAATATACTATAAAGCTATGGTAATCAAAACAGCATGCTACTGGCACAAAAACAGACACACAGATCAATGGAACAGAATTGAAAGCCCAGAAATAAAACTGCACATCTATCGAGAGCTAATCTTCAACAAAGGAAACAAGAACACACAAAGGAGAAAGGAAAGTCTCTTCAATAAATGGTGTCGGGAAAACTAGACAGCCACATGCAAAAGAATGAAAGTAAATCATTATCTTACACCATACACAAAAATTAATTCAAAATCGATTAAAGACTTGAATGTAAGACCTGAAATCATAAAACTCCAGAAGAAAATATAGGCAGTACACTCTTTGACATCAGTCTTAGCAGCATCTTTTTGAATACCACATCCACTCAGGCAAGGGCAACAAAAGAAAAAATAAACAAATGGGACTACATCAGACTAAAAGTTTCTGCAAGGCAAAGGGAACCATGAACAAAATGAAAAGATGATCCACAACTGGGAG
The DNA here is from genome assembly GCF_041296235.1 of Equus asinus. Lineage (NCBI taxonomy): Eukaryota > Metazoa > Chordata > Mammalia > Perissodactyla > Equidae > Equus > Equus asinus. The sequence continues at coordinate 12,259,628 of NC_091820.1, read as the reverse complement.
AAAATATTTGCAAATCATATATCTGACAAGAGATTAATTTCCAAAATATGTAAAGAACACATACAAGTCAACAACAGAAAAACAAACAACCTGATCAAAAAATGGGCAGAGGATATGAACAGACATTTTTCCAAAGAAGATATACAGATGGCCAATAGGCACACAAAAAGATGTTCAACATCACTGATCATCAGGGAAATGCAAATCAAAACTACACTTAGATATCACCTTACACCCATTAGAATGGCTATAATCACCAAGACAAAAAAATAACAAGTGTTGGAGAGGTTGTGGAGAAAAGGGAACCCTGATAGAATGCTGATGGGAATGCAAACTGGTGCAGCCACTATGGAAAATAGTATGGAGATTTCTCAAAAAATCAAAAATAGAAATATCATACGATCCAGCTATCCCACTACTGGGTATATATCCAAAGAACTTGAAATCAACAATGCAAAGAGATTTATGCACTCCTATGTTCATTGCAGTATTATTAAAAATAGCCAAGATGTGTAAGCAACCCAAGTAACCGATGAATGGATAAGGAAGACATGGTATATATATATACAATGGAATACTGCTCAGCCATAAAAAAGACAAAATTGTCCCATTTGCAACAACATGGATGGACCATGAGGGTATTATGTTAAGTGAAATAAGCCAGACAGAGAAAGGCAAATACTGTATGATTTCACTCATATGTGGAAGATAAACAAATACATAGATAAAGAAAACAGATTAGTCGTTACCAGAAGGGAAGTGGGGGTGAAAGGGTTAAAGGGGCACATATGTCTGGTGACAGATAAAAACTAGACTTGGGGGTGAGCACAATGCAGTCTATACAGAAACTGTTATATAATAATGCATACCTGAAATTACACAATGTTATAGACCATTATGACCTCAATAAAATAATTTTTCAAAAATACAGATAAATCATGTTTGAAAAGAACTTCACACTTTGCCTGGCATTTAGAAGTTTGAGTTTTTTTACTTGCAGTTGAATGCATTCCTAATTGGTATACTCACTATGCTTTCAGCCTCGTCATCTATCACAATGTTTCGATGTAATACTCTGATGAACCAAAGGGGTAAAATGTACTTGTCAAAAAAGGAATACACTGTGAAGTCTTATAATCAGCAGCTGATATCATTACCATTATTGTTCTAGGATATTTCAACACATTTTGATTAGACAGTTCATCTTCCTTTAAATATTTGGTAGCTTTGCAAACAATTTCAGAAAATGATAAGGCTACCAATAACATGTTCAGAATGTGTACCCAGTATTACTTTCAGCAGGCTGCTAAGTCTGCATCATCATTATGTACCCGGCTTCTAGAATGGTCAGATGGCAAGAGGATGGGTGGGTGGGACTTTTTAAAATATGAAGGGGAAACGCAGAGTAATGTAAAAGTATCTTGCCTGAAACGTAACCTCTAGGCCAGGTAGAAATTGTCTTACTCCCTCCCTTCCTGTCCCTTCATCACCAAAGCTCCTCTCTGCTCCTCCTTAGCGTGGAGGTGGGGCATTGGGAAGGAGAAAGACAGTTTCTGCCTGTGCCACCTTTTTCTGGAGATAAAACCGTTTGCTTTTTTCTTTCCTTCTCATTCCTCAAACTCACTGGTTGCAACACTTACACGTATGTTATTTTCCACTCACTGATCTAATTGGGATTCAGGTCCAACCACTCAGCTAACAAGTTAACTAGATCAGGAATCAATTAGACTCTTCAGTCATTAATTGCACATGACATTAACCCAGATGAATAGACACATGACCTGTTACAAATTCATTGGTAGGCTGAGTGTTCATCTTCAATTTCCCTCAACTTCACACACTAGAAGTAATCATAGGTTCTCTCCCTTTATCTATTAAAGATTAACCCCAGTAATTTGAGGGTGAAGAGACAGCAACCATGAAAATTTTAAAAAGGAAATATTTCTTCCTATTGTTAATACCTAGTGATTACTTTGAATGTGAGAGGATTTAACTTTAATAACAGTCCTCAAGTCAAAGGTGTCATTTAAAATTTCTCATTCTGCACACGCTTCCATGTTTAGATTAATTTTCATAATCCCAGTAAGTAGGAGTGCGGATACCTGTTTTGCTGTTTTGCCAATTGATAGGTATGAATAAAATGGTGGTGGCGCTCATGGTGGCATCTTCTAAATGTCATTAGCACCTAAACAAGAGAGAAGACAATCCTGACACTTCAGCAAGGTTTATCTAGACCCTGGATTTGCTTAAATCATTATAAAAGATCAGGGCTTGAAGATGCCTTAACAATCATACCCTTGCTATACAGACTGTTGTTTGTTTGTTGCTGTTTGTGTGTATGTACACCATATGGCAGAGACCCCTTGTTATATGTGCAAAATCCATACCAATAAGTCCAGTGCAGTAAAGACGCCTATACAGATAAGATTTGCCTAAACCAGTCCTAAAAAGTTGACATAAACATTGTGTCCCATTCCACAAGCAGGGATATGTCCTAATGTCAATTACCCTGGAAAAGGTAAGACATCGCCTTGACACCATGCTAATGTTTGATATAAAACTCTTCCTCAACAGCAATGTTTGATAGAGTAGGGTCAAAGGAGCATGAGAATGTTGGGTACATGAAATGAAATGTGAAAAGAGAAAGGAAAGAAGCAAACACAGGAGACGGGGGGGAACATGAAGCCAAAGAAGCCATGTTACCACTCTTCCCAGGCGCTCTTGAATCCTAATGAAGCATAAACATCCTTGAGATGAAACCAATGGTTCTCAAAGTGTGGTTTCCAGACCAGCAGCATCAGCATCACTGAAGAACTTGTCGGGGCCCACTCCAGACCTACTGAATCAGAAACAACCCCCGCAAGTGATGCTGATGTATGCTCAAATTTGAGAACCACCATGTGCTAAATGTTATCAATGATGTCCACCTGGCTGTGAGTGGGTTCCCCTTAGACCATGGGCATCTCAAGGGCAGTGACCAGGGATCACTAATGCATCTCCAGCACTGGAGTAGGCTGGCACAGAGCCACTTAGTATATATCACTTGAACCAATAAATTATCCTTGTTGGAGAACAGGTAAGTCTTTTTAACAACTGCAAATTTTAATACAGTAATACCAATTTGGAGAGAACAAAGGGGAAGGAAGTATTGAAAGTGGGGTGTGTGAGAAGAATACCAATTTCACAGTTTGGGTCAGCATTGTCTCTTCCTGTTTAGAGAAAAACATACTCAGAAATATCACTTTAAAAGTAAGTTCTAGGGCCGGCCCAGTGGCTCACCGGTTAATTTCACATGTTCCGCTTCTCGGTGGCCCGGGGTTCGCCGGTTCGGATCCCGGGTGTGGACATGGCACTGCTTGGCACACCATACTGTGGTAGGCGTCCCGTGTATAAAGTAGAGGAAGATGGGCATGATGTTGGCTCAGGGCCAGGCTTCCTCAGCAAAAAAAGAGGAGGACTGGCAGTAGTTAGCTCAGGGCTAATCTTCCCTCAAAAAAAAAAAAGTAGGTTATAAGTATTACAGAAATAATCTTAATATCCTCTTTCCTTTTAGTTTTCTACTTGGGCAACAGGGTTAAAATAGCAATCCATACAATTTATAATCTGTCATGAAGTTGTGAACCAACATTTTAGATTCAATACCCTCTGGTAGGAGGATATTCTATTCACAGAAAATATTACTTTACATGGGAAACAATAATTCTGCCTGACAGCTTTTTGAAATAAATATTTTCCCTTTAAGGTACAGTCATGTGTCACTTAAGGATGGGGATAAGTTCTGAGAAACGAGTCCTTAGGCAATTTCATTGTTGTGTGAACATCATAGAATACTTACACAAACCTAGATGGTATAGCCTACTACACGCCTAGGCTGTATGGTTCTAATCTTATGGGACCACCGTTGTATCTGTGGTCCATCATTGACTGAAGTGTTGCTATGCAGTGGGTGACTGTATTTGCTTTAAATAGTTTTCTTGAGATTGTCATATTAAGAGTTAAAAAAAAGACGCAAATGAAAGTATTCTTGGTTAGTTATGTTTCAGAGTTTTGTGGCACCCTGGTAAAGTCTGGCCAACCATTGTGAAGGTCATTGTCTAGGACAGAGGTTCTCAACCAGAGTGATTATGCCTCCCAGGGGACATTTGGCAATGTCTGAACTACGCTGTCACAACTAGGAGGGGGGCTGCTCCTGGCCTCTAGTAGGATGCTGCTAAACATCCTTCAATGACAGGACACAGCTCCCCGACAATGAAGAGTTATCCACACCAAATGTTAATAGTGCCACAGTGGAAAGATATCGGTCAGAGTCAGGAGGCCCTGCTCCCTACAGTAGGGGAACCATACAATTTATCATGTAAACCAGGACACTCTTGAGATCAAAAGGGGATGCTATTAGTAGTTATGCCAGGACAACAGGCATAAACAGGGACAGTCCCAGGCAAAGCCCCTGGTTTCCACACCTAAGGGCTATGTAAACCTGGGCAAACAACATCCTCATCTGTAAGCTGAGGTGATAAGATTAGCCCCAGCGTTCTAGTTCCAGGGATGTAAGCCTTTATTGTCTCAAGCATGTGCTATTCTTTATGCATCACCTCTGTCAGTCCATAAACTCTTCCAGAGTAAGCCTCTGTCTCATTCATTTTTCTGTCTCTTTCACTCTCTTAACACAAGCCCTGCAGAAACAAAGTCTCTTGAACCATACTCTTTGCAGCAGATTTACGACTTCCCACACCGGCAAAATGTTAGCATGAAAGATTTTAATAACAAACATATTTTGGTCGTACTTCTCCTTGGGGAACAGATGGGGCTTAACTTTCCCTTCTTGAGTTACTACCATGACCATATAATTTATCTTCTAACCTAGGACACTTTTGACAGCAAAAGGAAATGCTATTAATAACTACACCAGGACAATAGGCATGAACTGGGAGGTACGATTGCCCTAGCCAGTTTGAATGTCATTAGAATTCAAATTGTCCACTAACCAGATGTTTGTGACTGGCAGACATATTAAGCCCACCCCTTATAATTGATGACCCAAATTATATGGCCTTTTTGAAGATAAAACACAGCTAGTTCCTTTCATCCACCTTAGATAGTATTTGAATCTTTCCTTCATTCTTGAAAAGCCCAAAGCTCACCTTTCCCCATACGTATTCCACATTAGACTAGCTGACCTTTTAAAGCAAATGGAACAAGTCCAGGAGCCCGGGTCACATTATTCCTTCTGAGTTTTATCCCATGTTTCAGTTTATATGTTTGGACAGCACATCCTTTAGAGAATGCTGGGGCCCTTTATGATTCTCTTGGGTAAGTGAGGAGAGGAAAGACTCTGGCCCTGTCTTTTCTCTCCTGATGAAGATGGCAAAGCATTTATCTCAGGGCTGGGAGGTTGTAAGGTAAAAACAGGCTCCTCCCACTAATACACATTTACTTATTGACCTATCTGTTTCCCTCTTCCAAAGTGTCCTTGTGAGTATTATTTACCTCCCCATCCCAAGATCTTGTACCAAGTGGGTGTTCAATATATGTTTATTGAATGAATGGATGAACCACAGAGACATTCCACTTGTCCTCAGTATGGATAGAAATCGATGACCCCATGCTGCATCCCATAACAGTCTTGGGACTAAAGAATACTTGAGCTGGAAAGTCCCTTTCCCTCCTCCCCTCCCCCGTCCTTACCTCCTCCTTCACCAAATTTTCAGTCCTTGCACAAGCCATGTAGCATTCCAGCACTTCACTGCTTGTTTGAGGCAGAAAAATGAACTTGATGAAAGTCCATAGCCAATGGGAACCAAAAGAAAGAAAATGTAAATAGAACCATCATATGATCCAGCAATTCCACATCTGGATACTTATCCAAAGAAAATGAAAACACTAACTAAAAAAAAAAATCTGCACTTCCACGTTCATTGCAGCATGATTTACAATAGCTAAGACATGGAAACAACCTAAGTGTCCATTGATGGATGAATGGATAAAGAAGTTGTGGTATATATATAGTGGAATATTATTCAGCCTAAAAAAGAAGGTAATCTTGCCATTTGTGACAACATGGATGGACCTTGAGGGCATTATGCTAAGTGGAATGTCAGACAGAGAATGACAAATATTGTATGATCTCACTTATATGTGGAATCAGAAAAAAATGAACTCATAGATACAGAGAATAGATAGGTAGTTGCCAGAGGTTGGGGGTGGGGGGTGAGCAAAATGGGGTGAAGGAGGTCAAAAAGTACAAACTTTATAAAATAAATAAGTCCTAGGGAGCTAATGTAAAGCACGGTGACTATAGTTAATAATACTGTATTGCATATTTGAAAGTTGTTAACAGTAAATCTTAAAAGTTCTCATCAGGCGGCTGGCCCCGTGGCCGAGTGGTTAAGTTCGCGCGCTCCGCTGCAGGCGGCCCAGTGTTTCGTTGGTTTGAACCCTGGGCGCGGACATGGCACTGCTCATCAAATCACGCTGAGGCAGCGTCCCACATGCCACAACTAGCACCCACAACGAGAATATACAACTACGTACTGGGGGGATTTGGGGAGAAAAAGGAAAAAAATAAAATTAAAGAAAAAAAAAGTTCTCATCACAAGGAAAACAAATTTTGTAACTATGTATGGTGATGGATGTTAACTAGACTTATTGCGGCGATCGTTTCACAATATGTACAAATACTGAATCATTATATTGTACACATGAGACTAATATAATGTTATATGTCAATTACACTTCAATAAAGAAAAAAAAGAATGCCACACTCCTCATTCAGGATTATAATGAACTGATGTCTGCAGAGGGGTTTCTCACCTGTAAAATGCCATGATCACAACAATTATCATCATTGAAATTATTTCAGTTAGTTGGCATCAGGTAACCCTTTTAGAATGCTATTTTCTGCGCAGAGGAAATGAGCCTGGAAGGTTGGAAAGTTCTGTGCACTGGTACTGATGATGTGTGAAGACCTCTCTGTGGCCCTGGGCCTTTTGTGCACAGCCTTTCGTGATGCATTGTTTCCTTGCATCTTCATTCCCCAAACACAGATTGAGAACTTTGTATATTCGGGGCCATGTGCTAAATGCAAGGATTAAAAAGTGACTAAGTAGTCAGGACCCCTACCCTTCACAAGTCATAGTATTCAAAATTTAACTGCCATGTCATTTAAAAGAAGTTTGAAAACCTGTGTAACCTCCTCACCCATTTTTAAGTTGATATCTCAAGTTTTTCATCATAAATTTAAATATTTATAAAGGTTAGAATTAGCAATGCGTTATGAATATGGACATTTTAAAACAAAACAGATACATCACTCATTTAAATGTATCCAACAGAATCAAACACCATTTGATACCTATCATCATTCATGTTTTTTTAACATAGGAAGAAATTTTGCAGTGCTATTTCTTTTCCTCCTCAATCTCATATTTCCATTCCACTTTACCCAGAGAATTTTATCCTAATCTAATTTATTCTTATGTTTGAAAGACTTTGGTCGTCCTATAACACACGCGCACACGCACACACATTTTTATCCATGTGACCATCCAGTTCAACTTTCTTGCCAAAGTATAGCTCAGCCATGGTACTGTCGCGTACAAATCCCAGCTCTACTGTGTAATAGTTGTGTCTTTGGGTAAGTTACTTAACTTCTATGAACTTCACTTTCCTCTTCCATGATATTGGGAAACTAATGTCGCCTATTTTGTAAGGTTTTTACAAGGATTAAATGAATCAATATATGAAAATACTTAGTCCAGTACCTGGTGTATAGTAAGCATTTAATAAATGATGGCAAATTATTAATCTACCATGCAAAATACCTCTTACAATACAAAAGGGCCAGCCTGCACAGCATTGTCTTCCATATATACCAGATTCAGGATATTTTGTCCACCCTGCTTTTTCACTCCTAGAGCCCCTAACACAAATCACCAGTTTGCCAGGGGCTCTTTTTCCAAAAGTGCCTCAAGATTTGGTGGATGAGCAAATTACTACTTTCCTCCTGACTGTCTGCCCATTGCCACGACAAACTACTGAAGTTCTGAATGTAAAAACACCAGAAACTAGAGCTTTCTGGCCATTCTAAGGTGCTATGAGGAAATGATGAACTATCATGCACGGTTTCCCCCACACAGATCATTGTAAATCACTCTGCAGCTTTAAGTTACTGTAAGATGATTCATAGCTAATCCTTAATCAAAAGTCACCTCCAATGTGATCAAGGCATGCTGCTTTCTGGTAATCCTAGTAGCTAGGGCAACTTTTCAAGTGAACCTTTGCTAGTAAGTGATCATCTCTTTAATTTCCTTAGAAACGCACCCAAGGGAAATGAATGCACGTGATGAAAAGTAAAAGAGTGGCCAGGATGTGGAGCACCTGGAACTCTCACATATGGCTGCTGGGAGTGTAAAATGGTACAATGACTTTGGAAAACTTTTTGGCAGCTCCTTATAAAGTTAAAATCCACCTTTCCTATGACCAAGCAATTCCACTCCTAGGTATTTGCTCAAGAGGACTAAAACCATATGTCCACTGAAAGATTTGTACAAGAATATTTATTCTGCTTTATTCATAACAGCCAACAACTCACTCGTCCATCAACAGGAGAATGGATAAACAAGTTGTGGTATATGCATATAATGGAACACAATTCAGCAACAAAACAAGGTGAACCACTGGTACACATAACAACATAGATGAATCTCAAAAATGTTATGTTAAGCGAAAGAAGCCAGATATAAATGAGTACATACCATTTGGTTCCATTTATATGAAGTTCTAGAATCTGTATTAATAGAGATCAGGGGGCTGGCCCTGTGGCCGAGTGGTTGAGTTTGTATGCTCTGCTGCAGCAGCCCAGGGTTTTGCCAGTTCGAATCCTGGTTTCGGACATGGCACCGCTCATCAGGCCATGCTGAGGCGGCATCCCACATGCCACAACTAGAAGGACCCACAACTAAAAAAATACGCAACTATGTACCGGGGGGCTTTGGGAGAAAAAGGAAAAATAAAATCTTAAAAAAACAAAAAGAAATCAGGACAGTGATTACCTATGGAGAGGGGACACTGATTGTAATGGATTACAAAGAACTTTATGAGGTGATAGAAATGTTCTACGTCTCAAATGGGTAGGGAGTTACACAGGTGTATATCTTTATCAAAACTCATCAAACACTACACTTATCATCTGTACATTTCATTAGTGGTAAATTATACTTGAAAGAATTGAGAAAAAGAAAAAACATAGCAGCATTCAAACTTACAGTTGTAAGAGAACTTCAAGATCATTTCACCTTAATCTCCTCTGTTTTGATGCCAGAAAATTCCATACAACAGCTCAAGGGGATGACCACTAAGCTTCAACTAGGGGAAAAGCAAAATCATAGCCTAATCTATCCTCTCGTCAGGCATCTCGAGCTGAATCACACTGCTGGTTCATGCTGGGTTTGCAGTTAGCTAAACTTTTTGCCCCCATCAGCCAGGACCTCTCACGTGAACTCCTGTCAACGCTGGAAAGTTCTCGTCCTGTTGTTCATCTTAGCATAGTTATTATTCACACGAAGCATCAACACTTCCTGCAGCATCTTTAGAATTCCTCCTCTATATGCTACCATGGCCCCTGAAGTTGTTATTATAAGTAGATTATCTTAGACAACTTCAGGAAGTTTGAGGTGAAATCATCCAGAGACCTTTGAAAAATTAGTCTCATATAAACACGTTCTATGAATATGCCAGGAAAGAACCACATTACAATGCGAGAGACACGCATCGGAACAAGAAAGCAAGCGGAGGATCTTGGTTGCCTACGTAACTTGTGTAGGAAGCCTTATAATTAGGCTGTCACACTTGATGAAACCAGCGTTGGGAACACAGCTCAAATCGTGACTGACGTGGATGTTTCTTTCCTCTCTCACACGATGTTACAGCGTTAGGTTAGACCTAGGCTGCAGCTGTAGGAACGAAGGGAGAGCAGCGACCTCCTCCCCATCACTGGACTTGAAGGGCCAGGAAAAGTCAAACAATCCCATGAAGGTAGGGGCGGGGGTTGGGGCTTTGTCGTCCACAAGGAAAAAAATTAAAATGTGCTCTTCGGAAATCATGCAATTTTATCAATCCTCGCCTTCAGAAAGATGAAATGTTTAACTTTTCTGTTTGTCATTTTCTGTGTTGTTTTCAAACAAGATAGGGCAAAAACTTTATTGGATACACACAAATGAATATTAAAATCCTATTAATTTCTCACTATGGCCGTACTGGGTAAGGAGGAGAAAGAGGGGAAATGGTTAAAGAGATACCCAAAAGGTGAGCCACGTGCAAATGGAAAAGATTTGCACATTTGCATGTTCCCTACCCCCAAAATAATAATAGTATCCACTGACTGAATGCTTACTATTTGCCAGTCACTATGCCAAGCACCTCAGAAGGACTCTGTTTGATATGTCCTGTTATTATCCCCATTTTACAGGAGAAGAGATTGAAGCTTAGAGAGGTTAAATATCGGAATATATCTAGGGAACAGTACGGCTGGGATGTGAGCCTAGTCAGTTTTCCCACTGAGCCTGAACCTTCCACCACCACTTTATACTGTCCCTGGGCCCCAACCCCCAGCACACCTTCATTGTGGGGAATGCCGATGTCTTTTCCAAAGATTTGCAAGGGAAAATCCAACCAAAAACTCAAATCTGTCAGAGCAAAAGAAAGTAGTATCTCAAAGTAAGTTTTTAACCTTTACACATGCATGCCCATTGGATACACGGCAAACAATGAAAGGAATCAAGAGGACTGTCGAAAATTACAAGTTCTACAGAAAGCAGAATAAAAGAACGACAGCATTTTCATCTTAATCCTTTTTTCTGGGTTTCTGTTAGGTTAGAAGAATTGTCAAGTAATTGTTCATTTTAAATTCAAAACTGACACAGACTTTAAAGTTAAATGAACTCAAACTAAAGGAAAAAAAAAAAGCCCCTGGCTTGTGAATTACTCAGTTCCACTCTTCATTATGCATTATTTCATTCCTAGTACATCTTTCTGATGATCACATTCGCACCATTCAGAAGGGCACTGTCTGGCCTCACCGTCTGTCATCAGTGACTAAGTGCTCTGACTACTTACCTCTGATTCTTCCAAATTTGCTAAAAGAAGAAAGACCTTCCACTGAGTTTTAGTTTTAAAATTCCTTCTCAAAGGACTTAATACTTCTCCATAAAGATTCTGACTTTCAGATCAGGGTTTATCAAATTATATTTTAAATGTTAAAAACACGACTCTCATACAAATACAACATGACCATGTATCACAGACTTATTTGTCTCATTCACCAGAGAATAGCAAACTTGTAAAGCTGGTTCAAAGGAAAATTTGAGAGACAGCATATGCTGGCACTGAAAGAATGCAGGAATAAGATTACTAAGTTAGATACAAAAGTAGTTAATATCCTACAGAGCAACAAAAACATAACTTTTGGGGTTATCTATTTTACCGGGCAGAAATTATTTACATCTCATTCAGACAAAAAAGGTTCAAGTTATCATATAACCTCTCAGAAACTGGGTCCTAATCAAGAGCAAATAGTAAATCCAACAAGGGTACCTTTCCCTCTAGAATTAAATAATCCTTGGAGGGGCCTGTTAGGGACAGCTCTTGCATGTTACTGAAAGGACAAGCAGTCATCCTTTTGCTTTATTTCCAAGTTTTAGATAATTTTTCTGAACAAATTTTGTATCTAAAAAGTGTTTGATTAGCAAGAGGCATGGAATTTCAGTTTCACAGTCTTCAAAATTCCCATGAGCAAAAGTATTCTTTGTGGAACTTACTTTGATTTATGACTCTGGACTTCCAGCCTGACCACTGGCCAATTACCTTATTTTAGATGGCGCCAGGTAAATTCACTCTAAGCCTGTGACTCCATCATCAAAATTTTGTATTATTACCCAAATCCCAGACTCCTTCCAAGCTCCCTCCTCTCTCTTCCCTGACACTCATTCCAAAGCCTGAAGGACACTGAAAAACTACAGCCGAGTGTCTTCGGGGGGAGGATACAATCAACTTCTGAGTCACTCTGCCTTAAGTTCCTCTGTGGTCACTCTTGATGTCATCTGTTATTTTTGGAAGGACAATTTACCTTGGGGGCTCTGGAAGATTGTACATTCAGTTCCTGTTCACACAGTGCCTTCTCTCAATTCACCTTCACTCCTAAGCAGGCTTGTGTGACTCAGAAATGCTTCATGGAGAATGCCATACTTCACCTGGCCCTTGGAGTATGTGTAGGACTTGGAAGTATGGAAAGAAGAGTTGAGGGCATCCACACAGGAATAATAAGGTGAGCAAAGGCAGAGAGTGAGAACAAGAACGCAGTGACTGTGGCTTGACTAGAACCAAGGTTTGGGGATGTGAGAAGAGTGACAAGCAGGGGGTATGGGTTATATGACATAAGTAGAAGGTAACATGTGTTGAGTACCTACTATGCGGCAGGCACTTTTGAGACTCATTTTGCAATGCCAATTTCAAATATTATTCTTTATTCCAAAAATCAACATGTCAGAGAGAGACCTTTCACAAAACACAGAAGTAGAGGATGCCTTCCATTTCCCTTATCAATAATCCACCAACAGTGCCGACTTTTTCTAGAAAATATTGGTCTGAGAGTGGCCTCAGCTGAAAATTAAACACAATCTATGATGCTTGGGTCTTACATGACAAATTATGTCTAAAATTGATATAGCCATTACAATGATCACAATCCTAGTTAATGTTTACCGAGTAATTATTATGTGCTAGGCATATTCTAAGTAGTATATATGTATCGTCCCCCTCAATCCCACGACAGCCCTATGAGGCAAACACTATGATTAATTTCCATTTTGTAGAAAAGGAGTCTGTGAAATGAAGAGATAGGCAACAATGGCAAGGTCACAGAGTTGGTAAGTGGTGGCACTAGGATTTGAATCCAGGCCTCTGATTCCACCTTGAATTGAAATCTATGAAAGAAAACCTGCTGTGATGACTACGTGATAATTGTGGCTCTTCCAGGACTGAAAGTTTAATGAGCACCTGTCCCACTGCAATCTCACACCATCTTACCTCCACCCTCCCAGTCTGACCAGAAGCCAAGAACCAACATGCTGATGAAATTGCTCTAGCTAAAATAATGATAGCATTACAAAAGGCAGAACATCTCATGCAAGCGTGGTGGTGAAAAAGAGAGTAAAGTAATGCAGAGACAAGAAAAGGGCGGTGGACACAGTATTTAGGCCCAGATTCTGCAACTAGACTTCCTGAGTTCAAATCCAGGCTTCATGACTTACTAGCTGTGTGACCTTGAGCAAGTTACGTAACCTCTCTGTGCTTTAGTTTCTCCATCTGTAAAATGGGGATAATGATATACCCCACCTGAAGGTCCTTATAAGGATTAAATGAGCGAATATTTGTAAAGCATGTATAACAGTGCCTGGCATATATTAAGTGTATCACAAATAAGTAAACTGAATCATGGAAATTGTAGGCAGGCCATAGTTCTTGTTCATAGCTAGAACCACATTGACACGTATCATAGTGCGTGTCTTTAAAGCTCAATAACAGAAAAGATTCTGAGCACAAGTGTTCGGTAAAGAGAGCTGAGTATCTCCCTAAAGTAATTCAATTTTCCTAGTGGGTGATCCATTCATTGTGCTGGCAAAAAATGGCCAGTCAGTCACATAAGATAATATTTCCCAGGAATGGGAATTACCCTTATCTGGATAACATCCCACCAAAATTCTGTAGTGGAAGTCATAAAATTGCCGGATTGGATATATATCTCGTTAAGTAATTGGACAGAGACAAGATTGGTGGGCTGAGCCTTGCCGCTTTGGCCAGATCTTCCTATTTTTTTTCTGCTGAAGATTTCTGCCTTCTGTACCAGCTAGACTTGGCCCTTTCTCTCTTAGAGCACTTTTTTTCATAAGCCTCACTGTGGTGTTATTTTATCAAGGAGCAGACTTAATGCCACATAATGACTTGCATAGCTGGATGCTCACATGAGTCCCTTAACTGTGTGCTATACAAGCATGTGTCCTCAGACACCCTGCATAGCTGCTCTGTTGTTCTGCTACCATTATTTATCTTTTACTTCCTTTTCAGCGGTTGCTTCGGCCGCTTTTCTTCCGAGATCATTGCTAAGAGCCAATGCTCCCATCTCACACAATGAAAGAGGTTCTAACAGGTGCAGCAGCTGTTGTAAAATACTGGGGAAGGTACATTGATAGAGACCAAATACATTTTTAGTTCCATGAAGTTTGTCTAGATTCAATTTCACACTTAATTGTTGTGCCAAACAAGCAAAATATTCTAGCAAAATTTGAAGTTGATAGAAATTTTAGCAATATTTTATCAAGCTAGTCCCTTTTTTTGCTAAAACAGATTTTGCTGTTAAAATGTTTTGTACATCTTTCACTGTGATATTCTTACATCTTAGGACCAAAATCATCTTTAGATACCTTCATTTTAAAATGTATCAATTGGCAAATGAAGGCAGCTTCGTTTTTCATAAGGGTTACCCATTAGAAAGGCATCTACTCTTCCCCAGGACCATGTGTTTCCCCAGCTTTCTTTCCCCTTTCTTTTACAAAGCGGGGATGTTTCTGTAGGAGACTCTCCTTCTGGCCAAGGACCCTTCACTTGCCCTCCACACACATAAAACACACAGGTTCTAAAAAGAGAGCATTTAACTTGATTATAAGCAAAGAATCCCAATGGGAAATTATGTGTAATTTCATATGTTCTACTGATGAGCACCAAGTGTTGCCTGTCTTTTGTTCCGGGATTATTTGTACCTCAGGTTTTACCAAAATTACCCTATGTAAGGCTGTTTGGTTGCTAAGTTCTTTCTTAGTATTAATGCCACAAATATCCAAGACAGCTAACTATAGTCCCTACAAAAGATGCAATTCTTTGTTTTGCATATCATGCTGCTGATTCACCATCAACACACGTATTGGTGTTGTCCTGCCAAACAGTTGCTTGGTCCCATTTGTGATAAAGACGTACAGATGTGCCTGTTGGTTGGCTGACGTCAGAGGAGCAGGCTGTGTCTATTTTCAGTCTTCAAGAAAGGCCAAAATGTCCGTAAAACTTTCTGACATAGAACCTTTGCCTTATCTAGTAAGTAGACTCAACTCAATGATTCTTAACCTTGGATTTTCAAGGCTCTCTCTATTTCTCCAAATGCCTCAAAGTGTGTCATGAAAGCTTTTAAGAAATTAGCAAATGAAATTAAATTTGGTTCAACCTAAATTTTGTTGGATGTGTTCACTTTGAAGGTAATACATCCATTAAATTAAATTAAAATATGGTGGAAAAATTAAAAGGTGGAAAAAAATCCTACTTTTCCTCTGCAGTAGAAATAGATACTGATTTAATAAGGACTTAGTAGACTAAAAAATAAACAAAACAAAACAAAATCAAAAACAGCAAACAAACATGATACATACATAATTGGATGCTGAAAGTTCTAACCCTATTTTACCCTCTGTCGACTATAACCCCTAAAAGTGAGGTGTGCTATTGTAATCACATTGACTAACTGGAGGAAACAAGCCTACAATGAGATTGCTGTTTTCCAAAAAATAATTAGGAATAGAAAAAGGTTTTTTAATCTTAAGTAATACTCCAAATGTTAAATATTGGAACAACAGGCAGGCATGGTAGGCCTCCCTTTGTCTCTCAAGTTCTGATGTAAACAGAGACTTGCCTTAGCTTCAGGCAATCTTTGCTTTTACCCAGAGATACGAAAATGCCAAAATTAAACAGTCTCTTCTATCTTGAACATATATGATATCAAATACTCCTAAGACTTACCTACAGACCTAAGGGATATACTGAGATAACTCACAGATGAAACAGACTCATCATGGCATCCATGGTACCCCTGGGTTAAAAAATATCTAAATATATATGACATGTGGCCAAAGAAGAACCTGGTGTGTACCGAATTTTGCTCTTGGAAGATTTCGCCACACTAATTCTTAAATCAATACCTCTACTTAAATAGTTCTTTTCTAGCTTTCTTCCAGTGAACATTTTGGTGTACTAGCAGAGGAAAAAAATAGTTTCAAAAGATAAAAACATTGGCTTTTTCAACCAAATAAAAGGTGATATAATTTTCATTAGCTATTATTTTCAAAATGCCCTATATTTGTGTGAACTCAGAGAGGATCTTAAGCCAGAATAAGATAATTACACAGCCAACAGATACAAACCCAGCAGGGTCTCATCAGGGACTCATGAGGGCTCCAGAAATGTGATTCAGGCCTCATATGTTCAAACAATAACCGATAGATGATGCGTCCAATTTAAAATGGACACACATTCTTTCCCCTGCTCCCATCTAGAAGCAGGGTCTATTTTGCCACCTCCTGGATCTGAGCTGGGCTAGAATTGCTTTACCAACAGAGTAGCAGAATACAGCAGAAATGATGCTGTGTCCATTCCAGACCTAAGCCTTTAAGAGGACTGGCAGCTTTTGATTTTGCTTCTGTTTTTGGAAGCCAGCTGCCACGTAAGAAATGTGACCAACCTGAGCCCACTGTGTTCTGATAATCGCAAGCCACACAGAGAGACCCCAAAGGATGAGACACTACATAGAGAAAGAGCCCCATCAGCCCCAAGGCACCAGATATGGGAGTGAAGAAGCTCTCTTGGAAGTGAACTCTCTACCCTCCACCCCTCTCCCTCATCCCACCCCTTCCTGCCAAGGACAAGAAGAAAGGAGCTGTGCAGCCAAGCCCTTTCTGAATTCTTGACCCATAAAATCGTTCTCAAAATAAAATGGTTGTTTTAAACCTCTAAGTTTTAGGGTGGTTTGCCAAAACAAATTGATAAGCTAAGCATTTTGCATTATTGAAAGCTCAGCTTTAACATAGCTTTTAAAGAGAGGGGAAATTAAGCACAAATTGGATTTTTTTTACTGTAGACTAGTAAATGACTACCAGGAGAATTATTGCCTTCTTAGCTAAGTTTGACTTCACTTTTCCTTATTTAGTCTAATCTAGTAAATGAAGACACTAGATTTTAGTCCCTAGCATAGAACAGATCGTTGCTGCTCTGCTGCAGGGCTGGTTGACAGCAGTACTAGAGAGAAAAACAGCATCTCCAAGAGCCCTTATCAGGAGATTTCATTTTGAAAAAAAAAAAGTAACATGATATATTACACTTTTAATAATGACAGAAAGAAGAAAGCACGTAGAAGTTTCGTAATTAAGTAACTTCAGAGACTGTCTATGGAAAAAAAACACCTGTGGAAGACTGGAGTAAACAGAGCCATTGATTTGTTTAATGATTTACAGAGTATAAATCTTGTGTCAGAAATCTGGAGACACACGAAAGGAACGCCCCCATCCCTGCCTTCAAGGAGTTTACCTGCTATGTGAAGAGACAGGCAGATAAACACCTACATTACCGTGTGATAAATCCAAAAACCAAAGTGTGGGCCCAGTGAAGCAGGCTGAAAGGCAGAAAGAGCCAGGAGTCCATTACGTTAGGTTGAACGATGTGAAGTTGCCATTGTTTGACTGAATTTGATCTACAAATATAGCAATTTCTTACAGTTTAACTTAACAGTTTGGTATATGTAGGACATAGTATGAGCAGGGAGAATGTTGGACAACGAAGTTGGAGAGATAAACCGCACCATTTTGGATTCAAAAACAAAAACCAAGGCTCCTTGAATGTCCAACGAATGAGATTGCTTTCTATACTGGAGGATGTAGAATCAAGAAATAAAAGCAGCAGGATGTGGTGATTCATGGGAAGTTGGGGACCAGGGTAAGGGAAGAATCAAGGCTGTCAACCAGAATGGATGATGGGTGGTGGCGATGCCATTCACTGAAATAGAGAATACAGTAGCAGGTTTTCAGTACAGATGATAATGAGTTTATCTTATAATATTTTGAGTTTGCAGTACCTGTGGTACATGCAGTGGAGGTAGCCAGCAGGCAGGTGTGTACACACAAGTCTGAAACTTGAAGGAAAGATCAAGCTTAGAGATACAGATGCATAAGGCATCAGGATATTAAAGAGGGTCAAAACGGTGGGAATAGCTAAGATATCTAAGGTAGAAATTTCAGAATGAGAAGGAAAATGGCTAAGCATGGAATTTAATATTCAATCGAGGCATATATAAAGACGATATACAATAAAGATGCCACCACAAATAAATGAGGGAAGGTAAGCTGTTTAATAGATGAAGTTGGGGAAAAAAATGGCTCACTAATGAAGAAAAGTAAAACTGTACTGATATACACACAAAGATTGATTAACAAACATGAAATATTATACTATAAACTTAAGATGAAAAAGTAAGAGGATGTCTTTGTTAATTAGGAATGGAGATCTTCTTAAATAAAACTTCAAAAGCATAAACCATAAGGCAAAACAATTTGATGAATTTGATTGAAGCATATCTGTTCCATGAAGAACAGCATGAATAACATCAATGAACAAATGACAGAATGGAAGAAGATATGTACAATGTCTAAAACTGACAAGGAAGGAATATCCAACATTTTCCAGAAA
This sequence comes from Equus asinus, assembly GCF_041296235.1. Classification (NCBI taxonomy): domain Eukaryota; kingdom Metazoa; phylum Chordata; class Mammalia; order Perissodactyla; family Equidae; genus Equus; species Equus asinus. The sequence goes on along the minus strand of NC_091820.1, from coordinate 12,241,079 downwards.
CTCCTAAAAATGAATTAGAAAAAGGTAGCAAGCTCAATGGTTTACAGGCAATTTACAGAAATCAAAAGCTGAAGGGTCAATAAATAATATGAAGAGATGCATAAACCCATTAGTAACCAGAGAGATGCAAATCAACCCAACAATGCTCTATGGCTTGACAACCACTGGCAACAATAACGAAGTTGGATTAATCCCCAGGGAAGGCAGGATACAGAGACACAGGGATCTTCATGCAATGCTGGTGCACCCGTTCTCTATGGCCATCCAGCAGAATTTTGCTAAATTTGCAACTTAGTCAACTTGTACAAGACTACTCAACATTTGTAAAGTGCACACTATTTGACCCATACATTCCTCTTCAGGAGTAATTCTGTGGGGAGATTAAGAACGTAGCAAGTGTTGAAAGTTGCTGTTTAAGAATAGTCACTAGAGCATCATTTATAATAAAAAATGGGTAAAAACTGAAATGTCCATCAATAGGCAGGCACCTGCTAATTATAAGGTACTCATAATCTAAAAGTACACTCCGCTTGAATGCAAAAGCAGAATTTAGGGGATAAAGAAGCAATCTGACCAGTCCAGATTCCCATATTTTAGTGATGGTATCATTCTCTACGGCAGCAGTTAGCAAACTTTTTCTGTAAAAGGATAGAAAATACATATTTTAGGCTTTGAAGGCATATGGTCTCTATCACAGAAACTACTCAACTCTGCCATTGTAGTGTGAAAGCAGGCACAGATAATAAATAAATAAACAGGTATAGCCGTGTTCCAATAAAATGTTATTTACAAACACAGGCAGCTGTGGCCCTCAGCTGCAGTTCGTCTAGCTCTGCCCTATAGAATAAGGAGATCTTTATAAGTCCTGGTTCTGCAATCAGTTAGTCTTGGGCAACTTATTTTTTCTATCCTATTTCACCTCATTGTAACAACTAAATAGCATATGTGAATACAAATGAACTACTAAATGATGTAAAAATATAGCCTGCTTTTACCATTTCCAAGTGTTTCTACTGTTGTTACATTTATTTCACACCAGCCTTGTGACCTGCCTCTGAAGGTAAGTATTTGATATGCTTTTATCTGTCTGAGAAGCCTGTTAAACATTCATAAACCATTCTACACAACGCTGGTCTTTGTTCACAGTCTTGTAACCATGAGTTTTATCAAAGTCTATTTAAAAGTCCTCCTCTTTGGATCATTCCCGGATTATTCCCATTTTTATAATTTGTAGGGCTGTGCAGTCACACAGATCCCTATGCCTAGAAGGACTCCATGCTTGGTGTTGAGGAGGAAAAATCATTTCCCCTCTACCCTTCTAGGTTCGTGGTTGAGACCTCCCTGTAATAAGACAGATTAACAGGAGAAAAACAAACAGAAGTTTAATAACATGTACACCTCCTGTACACATGGGAGAGACCCAGCAACTCCCTGAAATGGCCCAAGACACCACCTTAAATACCATCTCCAGCTAATGAGAAAAGAAGATGTTGGGGGGGCGGGGGCAGTTATGGGAGGTGACCAGGAAAAGCATAGTAAACAAGGGTAAGGTTGTTATGCAGATTTAAGTCCTGCCTTCTCCATTGATAAGAGTTTCTAGAGATTTGGTCATCCTTCTATTCTTGGTACAGAGGGAGACACCGTTACAAATGGAGATTCCCCTTATAAATGTAAATGTCTCTTACAAAAGGGCAACTTCTACTCAGTTTCCGAGTAACTGTTTCCTGTGTCTGCTGTTTATTGAAAATAACCAGCTGAAGATAATCCTTATGCCAAAGAGGCATGTTTTGGGGTGGCAAGTACTGCTCTCCTTCATTGGTTTAATGTTCTGCTGTTGTTGTCCTGAAATTCTTAATAATTTTTTAATAAGGGCCCCTGCATTTTCACAAATCATGTAGCTAGTCCTGCTCTTATACACCAGGAAGAAAAATTAACTTTCCAGTTCACATTTACAAACAGCTTCAAGCCACACAAAATGTTTGACAGCAAGAAAACTTAAACGACATTTATTCCTAGGTATAGCCCCACAGAAATGTTTACGATATCTTTCATCTCTTGAGTCTAGTCTGCCTGAAGATTAAAAGGAAGAAAGCTCTTGACATTATGTTAGGTTTATGGACCCCCTCAAATTGGCAGAAATAAAATAGCAGAGTTACAGAGATGAGCAACTGTAAATATTAGGGGTATTTTTGTCCTCTTACTGGAAATATAAAAATACTTGATCCATAAAGGTAATCTTAATAGATATTTTTCAGTGTTATGATAGTATTGAGAATTTAAAACCAAGTCATAATTATCTACCACTTGCATATGGAGGGGAGCAGAATTTGCCACTGCAAAATGTGTCTCTTTGGCTCGAGGATTATTTTGGGCTAATTATTTTTAAGAAACAAAAGACTCAGGAAGAAACTTTGACCTTTCCCCTAACCGCCTAAGAGAATTAAGATAGAAGGCCTGTTCTGGGAAGGAGCTATGATCATAGATAACTCTAGTATAATATGAACTAGGTATGGTAGACAGGGAGGAACCTAGCAAGGCCCGTTTGATCAAAGTCCTCTCTGTGTCCCATTGTGTCTAGATGACCCAACAAACATCTAGTTACCAAACATTAATTCTTTTCATCTTCCTATAAATTGCCACCTTTCCCTTTGAAGGCCCAGGCTCCTGCCCCGTTCTCCTTAGTCCAGAATGACATATATACCTCATTTTGCCTGACAGTCTTTGGAATTTTTCATGCTTATGTGAATTCCCCATGCATACCTATTAAATTTGATTTTCTCCTGTTAACCTGCTTTCTGTCATTTTAATTATTCAACCAGCCATAAGAACCAAGAGGGGAAGGGGGGAATTTTCCCCACTCCTTCACATAGTTATAAATAACAATTATTTTGTGGCCAAAATGCAAATGCATACTTTCAGAGTACTACATTAAACACTTACAAGAAATTCACCCTGCTATTTACACAGAAGGCAAGAGTGTGCTGGTACGAATGCTTCAGTACTCTACTGATAGTGTCTGGCACACAGAAGAGGATCGGTTGACTGTGTTTGCCCAGAAAGCAAGTGCAAACAATGATTGGTTCTATCTTAGAAGAAGAGAGGAAGCTGCTGGTGGGACACAGGCATTGCCTAAGAGCCACAGCAAGGGCTCAGTGGCTTCCCCTTGATTTCCAAATCACACTGACCAGTTTCCAGCACTCTACAATTAGGTATTCAAAATTAAACAGACAACTGCATGTTTTTTATTTTTTTTAAGGGGGGGCTACTCTTTGTTTTATTTACAATGGGGATACAACATTCTTCTTTTGAAGAAAGCATATTTAGATACAATGAACAATCCACTTTTTGTAAGTAAGTAGTTTACAAGTCAAGGCAAGACAAAACAATATGACTTCAAGACTGTCTTACTCAATAACAAAAGCTATTTCAAGTTAAGTTTCCACAGTCAGTAGGCCAATATTCACTAGTAATGTAGCCCTAGAAATGTTACCCCAAGATTCACCCCTGTCTATTGATGTCCCAAAGAAAAGAATACTCTAACCTAATTACAGGTACTGTACATACACATATACATACGTATAAATGCACACATATATGCACATATATACACACATTCATAGAATACACACACACACACACAAAGTAGCTGTGAATATTTTAATTTTTCCTGACTATGTTATGTAAAAACCATTGCTCAGTCATGGCTCTTTCTTTACAATTTATAATATTCCCACTGCTTGCCATGTGTATATTCCAAGTAGCATTTCTAAAGTTTATATGGGTGTTTCCCTTCTTCCTATTCCAGAATTTTCACCATTTACCTTAAAAATGTTAACTCTTCGGGGCTGGCCCCGTGGCCGAGTGGTTAAGTTCGTGTGCTCCGCTGCAGGCGGCCCAGTGTTTCGTTGGTTCGAATCCTGGGCGCGGACATGGCACTGCTCATCAGACCACGCTGAGGCAGCGTCCCACATGCCACAACTAGAAGGACCCACAACGAAGAATACACAACTATGTACCGGGGGGGCTTTGGGGAGAAAAAGGAAAAAATAAAATCTTTAAAAAAAAAAAAAAAAATGTTAACTCTTCCTGAATTCACAAATAACGTCCATTTAACTGATAAAAAGCCTTTAGCTGACACAGGTAGTCTAGAAATTCCTTTTGTACAGCTTTGGATATGGAGGAAGGACTCCCAGCAAATGGATTCAAATCAGTTTTGAATACTTAAAATTTTAGAAAATATTGGAGCATTTAGGTCTTAAGATGGATTCATCTCATCATTTATTTTAGAAATCCAAGTTTCTATGTATCTCATGACTTCCTATGCTAATGACAGGACTTTTATCTTTCAGGAAAAAAGCTGGTAAAAATGAATCACTTTCATCTTGAGTCTTTGTGGGGAGTCCCTACTTTCTGAAAAGTCACTTTTATCTGGCATTTTCTCACCTAAACTTTCCATTAACATCTACAGTGCATCATGCTCATTATAATATGTAGCTTCTGAGTCTTCAAAAAAAATTTATTTTGTGTTAGTGTTTAGTATTTTATTAGGTTCTAGGTTTTGAAAATTACTACTCCATGTATGCTATACCAGAATTCTTGATAATGTAGCACACATTTGCTAATCATGCCAGATAATGCAGTGTTCCATTCCAGTTAAAAATTACACAAGACAGGGCCAGCCCCAGTGGCCTAGTGGTTAAGTTTGGCGTGCTCTGCTTCAGTGGCCTGGGTTCAGTTCCTGGGCGCAGACCTATACCACTTGTCTGTTAGTAGCCATGATGCAGTGGCAGCTCACATATGGAAAAAAAGAGGAAATTGGCAACAGATGTTAGCTCAGGGTGAATCTTCCTCAGCAAAAAAAAAAAAGAAAACAAAAAGAAATTGCGCAAGACAAATACTCATTTTCATCATTTATGATCAACGGTAAGTTACATAAGCTACATTTTTTTTTGCCTCTGGCTCAAAATTAATTTTAGTGGATGGGAAGCTGATCCATTTCTTTAAATATACCTATATATAGTACAGAATCTATATGAAGAAAACTTTAAAACTCTACTACAGAGCACACACACACACAAAAGAGAGAATTAAAATCAACTTTCAAATATCTCTATTTTTTCAATAGAGTCAATATCTTAAAAATATCAATTCTCTCTACTTCTATCAGAAATGAAAGCATGCCAAAATGACTATAATGAAAAGAGTTTGATTCTGGCATTTAATAGAAAGATCAATGTAAGAAAATAGAATATAGACAGAGAGTAAAACAATTCAAGGATTTAGTAAATCATAGGAGTAACAGTTTATATCAGTGGAGAATATGGATTATTCAATAAATTATATTAGAACAACAAAATATCTGTCTGGGGAAAAAATTAAATGAATGCATTTCTCAGTCCTTACAACAAAAATAAATTCAAGATATATTAAAGATTTAAATTTAATAAAAATTAAACCAAATATACAAGAAAGCTCGAAGTAGTCATTTTAAAAAGCATAATCTTGAGCCCTCAGATGAGGGAAACAACAGAAAGAGTAAACAAATGGGACTTCATCAGACTAAAGAGCTTCTTCAAGGCAAGGGAAAACAGGATTGAAACAAAAAAACAGCCCACTAATTGGGAAAAAATATTTACAAGTTATTTATCTGACAAAGGGTTAATCTCCATAATATATAAAGAACTCACACAGCTCAACAACAAAAAATAAAACAACCCAATCACAAAATGGGCAGGGGACATGAACAGACATTTCTCCAAAGAAGATATATGGATGGCCAATAGACACATGAAAAGATGCTCATCATCACTAATCATCAGGGAAAAGCAAATCAAAACTACACTAAGATATCACCTTACACCTGTTAGAATGGCAAAAATATCCAAAACCAAGAGCGACAAGTGTTGGAGAGGCTGTGGTGAAAAAGGAACCCTCATACACTGTTGGTGGGAATGCAAACTGGTGCAGCCACTATGGAAAACAGTATGGAGATTTCTCAAAAAGTTAAAAATAGAAATACCTTATGACCCAGCCATCCCACTACTGGGTATCTATCCTAAGAACCTGAAATCAGCAATTCCAAAAGTCCCATGCACCCCTATGTTCATCGCAGCATTATTCACAATAGCCAAGTCATGGAACCAACCTAAGTGCCCAGCAACTGATGACTGGATTAAGAAGATATGGTACATATATACAATGGAATACTACTCAGCCATAACAAATGACAAAGTCGTCCCCTTCACAACAACATGGATAGACCTTGAGGGTATTATGTTGAGTGAAATAAGCCAGACAGAGAAAGATGAACTCTGTATGACTCCACTCATAGGTGGTAGTTAACAAATGGACAAAGAGAACTGATAGGTGGTTACCAGGGGGAAGGGGGTTGGGGTGGGGGGAGGGCACTAGGGGTGAAGTGGTGCACCTACAACATGACTAATAATGATGTACAACTGTAATTTCACAAGGTTGTTAACTATCATAATCTTAATTTAAAAAACAAGTATAATCTTGAGTACAAATGGCTTTTCTAATTAAGATGCAAAACCCAGCTGTCATAAAACAGTGGCTCTCAACCTTGGCTACACATTAGAATCATGTGAGGAACTTGTGAAAAGTTTCACTCCTTCAACTCCACTCGGAACAAAATGAATCAGAACCTCAAGTCTCTATTTTCGTTTCGGTTTTTGTTTGGTTGATTGATTGATTGATTTTTTTCTTTATTTTGATTGATTTTTTTCTCTCTTGGTGATTTTGATACAAGGTTAATCTTGAGAACAACTGCCATAAAAATAAAACCTTCAGATTATCTCTTATATCACGCTGGAAATTATCTCAGATATTCTTTGCCAAGAGTGGCCCAACTGCCATTTTTACTGTGCAGCTGCCACACTGCACTCTCCTCTCATAGAGGCTTGCTGCCTTCTTGGCCTTCACTCAGAAATGAAAGGACAGATCCTTTCCACTCCCAGAATGTTGACAAACTTTTAAGGGTCCATTAGTAGGGATGCTGGCAAGAAACAGAAGACATGCTCAAATTGTGTAATTTGAGAAGAGTTTGATAAAGAGATTGTATACAGATGGAACGATTCATATCTTAATTGTGGTGGAAATTACATGAATCTACACATACGATAAAACTTTATACGACTATAAAAAAAAATGAGTGAGGGGCCAGCCCCGTAGCTGAATGGTTATGTTCACACACTCTGCTGTGGTGGCCCAGGGTTTCGCCAGTTTGGCTCCTGGGCACGGACGTGGCACTGCTCGTCAGGCCACGTTGAGGCGGCGTCCCACATGCCACAACTAGAAGGACCTGCAACTAAGATATACAACTGTGTACTGGGGGGATTTGGGGAGATAAAGCAGAAAAAAAAAAAGAGATTGGCCACAGTTGTTAGCTCAGGTGCCAATCTTTAAAAAAATAAAGAAATGAGTGGATGTGAAAACTGACGAAATCTGAGTAAGGTCTATAAAAGTCTAGTCAATAGTATTGCACCAATGTAAATTTCCTTATTTTGATACTCTTACACATATAAGATGTTATCATTGAGTGAAATTGGGCAAGGGTACACAGAACCTTTTTGTACTATTTTTGCAAGCTTTTGTAAGTCTATAATTATTTCAAAATAAAAAGTTAAAAAAAGAGACAGATTGGATATACCAAGATGTGAGTGTAGAGGAAGAAAATCACACAACGGATGTTGTAGCAACCCAGAACTCAACAACTGGGCCCAGTTTCCCACTCTTAGGCCTGAAATAACAAGAAGAGTTATAAGAAGAGAGAGACAGAGAAAGCACTCACAAACACAAGCTGTATGGAAAGGACTATCCGACAGGTGCTTTGACCTTGAGACAAGGGATGCCAAGTGGGCCAAGACGTGGAGTTCATTAAAACTGGGACCTGGCTCATTGTCTGAGATTGAGCAAAATTAGTTTGGGGGCCTGAGAGAAACTGTAAAGTTTGGAACAACCACTGGAAGGGAATTTAGGAGGCAAGGAAAGATTTTATAGGGAGCCAACCTGAGATAAGTAAATAATTATCAAACACATTTGTTATCACATTTTAAGCAATGTTAAATAAATTCCAGCAGCATTATATAATTGTATTAGCTGGGAATCTTCAGAGAAACAGAACCAATAGGGGGTATATATACTTATATTTATATATGTATTTATTATAAAGAACTGGATCATGTGATTATGGAGGTTGAGAAGTTCTAAGATCTGTAGCCAGCAAACTGGAGACCCAGGAGAGCCAATGTGTAGTTCTAGTCTGAGTCCAAAGGCCTGAGAACCAGGAGAGCTGACGGTGTAAGTTCCAGTCTGAAAGCTGGCAGACTCAAGACTCAAAAAAGCTGATGTTTCAAGTATGAAGTCTGGAAAAGACCTCCCAGCTCAAAAGAGTTGGTCAGGACGACTTTCCTCTTGTGGGAGAGTCAGCTTCTTCATTCTATTCAGACTCAACTGATTGGATGAGGCCCACCCACATTAGGGAATGCAATCTGCTTTGGTTGGTCTGCCAATGCAACTGTTAACCTCATCCAGACACACCTAGAATAATGTTTGACCAAATATCTGGGCACCCTGTGGCCCAAAGTGACCCATATAATTATCTATCACAGTTATGGACATACAAGTTTTTCTTACCCAGGAGTAACTCATCAGAATAGATAGCTGAATGCCCTGTATTTTGTTTCACTCATAGGGAGATATTAGGGATAATAAAATCCTTGGGTATTGTTACTGGAAGAGTCAGATGATATTTTAGATAAAATATTGTTTTATTTCACACATGCTGGCCATGCTTTCCATAAGAGCTGAAAATTAATTGACTTCAAATATATTTTGCCTTGAGTAATAACTTGGAAATGTGTTCACTGGCCTAAGAAGCTCATCTATGCTTTGGGTTGGCCCCAGTAGGACTGACCTCGCATGTGCACATTACGTTCTATCAGTGATCAACCTGATATAAACCACACAGGGCTCTTAATCCAAGAAGTGGTGACTCAGAGCGATAACACTCTGGACACTTACATTGCCTATGCCTTTGTAAACCAAATGTTACTTAATTTTTTTATAAGAGTGGGTAGCTGACCTTGAATCCCATTGTGCCTGCCACAAACTACAGCCAAGATATAACTTTTGATGCTACCGTCACTTTCCCATTCAAGAGCCTATTGGTTTCCTCCTGGGTTGTCCATTGGCAGGGAACCCAGGCTGAGACCACGCACTTAAGATATTGCTCTTTGGTATAAAAAAAAGCCAGGTGTCTACTGTATGCATGGAAAATATCTCTTTTCATGCATTTGTTCATTTAGTCAATCTATACTTATTGAGCACCAACTAGGTGCCTGGAACCATGGCATGCTGTTATCTGATGTAAGAGCACTTCTAGGCAGAGGGAGCAAGTACTGGGAAGCCAGACCATGTAGGACCCCCTTGCAGCCCATAAGTATTCAGAGTGAGATAAGAAATCATATTCAATTATCTTTTTACCAAAAAAAAAAGTTTTTCATTTTAAAAGCAAAACATAAAAAGATTAAATTATTTTTAAGATAATAGATATTTAGAGAAAGTTATACATGAACTGAAGAAACTTACAATGGTCTCCATCTGTGTCCAACACATCCTAAGGTGACTCCCAATGAGTCACACCCTTTTATAACCCACCCCCAACCCATGGAGCATGAGTGGGAAATGTCACTTGCTTCTTACCCACTGAATATGGCAAATGTGCTTGGATGTCACTTTCATGACTTCTCTATGTTACATAAGATTTTATCTTAGCAGACTGGAGAGAGAGAGACACTCCTGCCGGCCTTGAAAAAGCAGTCATGTTATGAACTACCTATGGAGAGGCCCGTGTGGCAGGGAACTGTGGGAGGCCTGTAGAAACTGAAGGCAGTCTCCAGCAGCTGGCAGCCAGTAAGAAGCTGAGGACCTCAGCCCTACAACCACAAAGACCTGAATTCTGCCAACAATACATGAGTTTGGAATAGGGCGCCAAACTCCCGATGAGACTGCAGTGCCAGCTGACGCCTTGATTGCAGCTTAGTGAGACTGAGCAGAGGACCCAGCTAGGTAGGACTTGGACTATTGACCCATGGAAACTGCGAGATGATAAATGCAGGTGGTTTTAAGTCAGTATGTTTGTGGTATTTTGTTATGCAGCAATAGAAAACTAATATACATTATCACATTGGTTTTCTCCTCAAGCTTAAATACGACCTTTTTTTTTTCCTTTTTTTGACTTTCCCGGAGCCAGTTCTCTTTTGGGGCTTATGAGCTCAGGAACACTGGGCAGTTCAGCATCGAAAACCAAGTTTCCTGGTGAATATTTCTACTGCCTCAAAATAGTGTCATCAGGGACATTGATGAGGGGCGTGCGAGGCACAGCATCTAGGTTTCAGCATTCTTCTATGAGAAAGATCTTTTCTTTCCTAACTTCATGCTCTCTGTTTTTATGGCTCTCTTGGTTTTCTTAGAGGAACTAATGTTTGAAATCACCTATGTTGATGCTAAGTAAATAGGCCTGGACTGGAGTTTATCTAATACATCGTTTGACACAGAACAGGCACATAATAGCCCCAGTGTGAAGCACAGAATTTTCTAAGAGGTAAAAAAACCCAAAACACTGAGACAAATCCGATTGCCCATAAATCATGTGCTGCGGTGACAATCCAGTCAAAGGGAGATATGGTGGAGGATCAAGACTGTAATAATAGGAGGGGGGAGGAGGGGTTGTAGTGGACACTGCCCTGCCCAGATCCTTGGTATTGGCTGGGGCATCAGTCCTCTAGTTGTTGTGATTGTCAGCTGCTAATAGGTCACAGCTGCCCTCTTCTGGAATTGGTTTTGGTCAAGAGGAAACTGACTTACCCAGGAGGTTTTACACACACACACACACACAAACATACACAGATACACACACACAAAGGAGAGGCAGTTCACGGCTAATGACTGTCTGTTGACTGACAAAGACATTAAAAAAAGCCAGCTCCCTTGCTTCCATATGGGAGCACACTGTGATGCTATTCACGTTCCAGAGCTCTCCATCGGATCAGGCGGAGGCTGGTCTTCAGCTGAGATCACACTTAGCTTTTTCCTGCCTTCCTCATTCACCCTCAGGAAATCTCTTGCACAAGAATCACCATCTCAAGTTCCGTTTCCCAGGAACATAATCTGTGACAGGGGAGCTTCTTGGATGTTGGCAACGTTCCTTTTTTTTTCTCATTTAACAGCTTTATTGAGATATAATTCACATACCATACAAGTCTCATATGTGAAGTGTATAATTCAGTATTTTTATCATATTCATAGGGTTGTGCAACCATCACCACAATTTCACTTTAAACATTTTCTTCCCCCCTAAAAAAAAACCTCATACCAATTAGCTGTCATTCCTCATTCCCCAACACCCTGCGCCACTCAGCTCTAAGCAACCACTAATCTACTTTTTATCTCTATGGATTTGTCTGTTCTGGACATTACACATAAATGGAATCATACAATATGTGATCTTTTGTGATTAGCTTCTTCCACTTAGCATAATATTGTCAAGGTTGATCCACGTTGTAGCATGTATCAGCACGTCATTTCTTTTTGGTGTTCAGTAAGATTCTATTCTATGCATATACCATATTTTATTTATCCATTCATCAGATAATAGACATTTGGGTTGTTTCCACTTTTTGCTTATTATGAATAATACTGCTATGAATATTCATGTACAAGTTTCTTTGTGTGGACATAAGTTCTTGTTTCTCTTGCATAGATACTTAGGAGTGGAATTGCTAAGTCATATGGTAACTTACGTTAAATTTTTTGAGGAATTCAAACTTTTTTCCAAAGTGGCTGCACCATTTTACATTCCCACCTGCAATATATGAGGGTTCAAATTTCTCCATGTCCTCACCAACATTTGCTATTGTCCACTTTTTAAATTATAGCCATCCTAGTGGGAGTGAAGTAGTAACTCACTGTGGTTTGATCTGCATTCCCTAATGACTAATGATGTTGAGCATCTTTTATGTGCTTATTAGCCATTTGCGTATCTTCTTTGGAGAAATGTCTTCTCAAGTCCTTGTCATATTTTAATTATTCTCTCTTTTTATTATTTAGTTGTAAGTGTCCTTTATATATTCTAGATATAAATTCCTTATCAGATAAATGATTTGTAAATATTTTTTACCATTCTATGGGTTGTCTTTTTTTGGGGTCGGGGGAGGAAGATTGGCCCTGAGCTAACATCCATTGCCAATCTTCCTCTTTTTGCTTGAGGAAGATTGTCCCTGAGCCACTCTTCCTCTGTTTTATATGTGGGACGCTGCCGAAGCATGGCCTGATGAGCAGTGTGTAGGTCCGTGTCCAGATCCAAACCTGCGACCCCAGGCTGCTGAAGCAGAGTGTGCAAACTTAACCACTATGCCACCGGGCCAGCCCCAAGAAGTTATCTTTTTTTCTTGATGATATTGTTTAATGTTCCATTTCTTGACCCAGGTGTAGTTACATGGGTGTATTCACTTTGTGACAATTTATAAAACTGTGCACTTTTGTTTTCATTATAATTTAATAACAAAGGGTTTTTATTCTCTTATTATCAACGTAAGATTGTAATCCATTTCTACTCTGGTTCCTGATGGGGTTCAGAACATACTACCACAAATTATGGCACCTTGGCATACTGCATATTTTAAGCTGAAGGAATTGAGAACAGGCATGTGCAGGAAGAACTTTCTGGCCTTCCCCTGGAGCAAGTCATAAGACTCTCAGGTGAGAGGTACCCTCCCTATAACCAAAAGAAAGGAGCATCCTTATCTTTGAAGACAAAGAGACACAGAGAGGAATCTGAACAAAGAGGCCTTGCTAAGTTTCCCCCAGTTTACTACCCTTAGCTCATACTCTGTCCTATCATATCTTCCCATGACTTTCTACTCTTCATCAAAGCTAGCATAAAAACACTCAGGTTTGGGACCAGCCTGGTGGCATAGTGGTTAAGTTTGCGTGCTCTGGGGTTTGCAGGTTCAGATCCCAGGTGTGGACCTAGCACTGCTCATCAGGCCATGCTGTGTTGGCATCCTACATAAAATAGAGGAAGATTGGCACAGATGTTAGCTCAGCGACAATCCTCCTCAAGCGAAAAGAGGAAGATTAGGGGCCAGCCCCGTGGCAGAGTGGTTAAGTTCATGCACTCCACTTTGGCAGCCCAGGGTTTCACCAGTTCAGATCCTGGGCGCAGATGTGGCACCACTCATCAAGCCATGTTGAGGTGGCATCCCACATAGCACAACCAGAAGGACCTACAACTAGAATATACAGCTATATACTTGGGAGTGGGGGCCTGCTTCAGGGAGAAGAAAAAGGAAAAAAAAATGAGAAGATTGGCAACAGATGTTAGCTCAGGGCCAATCTTCCTCACACACACAAAAAAACCACTCAGGTTTAACCATTTCTTTAAGTCTTAATTTCCTTATGGAGGCTCCTGTGTCACATAAAACTTATATTAAATAAATGTGCACGCTTTTCTCCTGTTAATCTGTCTTTGTCAGCCTGATTTTCAGACCCAGCTAGGGACCCTAAGAAGATCGAGGAAAACTTTTTTCTCCCCTACATTCCCTTAACTCACGTCAAAAATGATGAGGATTATTTTAGGCTGGTTACTTTTAAAACTGCAGATGAGAAGGGGGGCTGGTTACCTTTAATAAAAGCAACTCTGAGGAGCAGGGTTTGCTTGCCCTTTGTTGGGAAACATTTACATTTGTAAGGGAAACCTCCATCTGTAAAGATGCCTCCTCTCTGTGCCAGGAAGAAGGGGGTTGACCTTATCTCTAGAAACTCTTAATCAATGCCAAAGGCAAGAACTTAAGTTGTTTACTGTCTGGCAACCTCATGTAACTGATCCCACCCAACATCCTCCTTTGTCTTTAGCTGAAGATAATATTTAAGCGGTGGCTTCTGCCATTTACTTAATCCGGTTCTATTCTTATCTAAAAGTTATAGGACCACCCAATAAGGAGACCCTACAAGCACTGATACCATTTTAACAACTTTTTTACATATTCTTTCCTTTGTCTTATAAAGAGATAACTCACATACCTATGCCTTAAATTTAGCCTTACTCTCCACCCAACTTTGCAGCAGCAGCAGCTCCCCATGCCAGCAGCAGCTCTGACTGCCCCTGGGTCCTGTCCCCACGCAGAAGCAGCTCTGACTGCCCATGGGTCCTGTCCTCATGCTATTCCACACTATTCTCTAAATAAAAGAGCACTACTGCCAGATCTTGAGAGTCCAAGAAATCTTTCTTTCGACTCCTCGGCTCACTGACCCCACATCAAAAAAGATCAGGCAAACATCATGGAAGATTCTCATAGATCACTTCATGTATATCCTTCATTCTAGAGGCAAAGAAATCTTAGAGTAACTGAGTGGTGGTTTTATTACCATCACCACATCCTATATTTCAACCTTGCCTGATTTATACCAAGTCACCCCAATATATTACCAAAATCCATTCCAATATCGCTCTTCCTTGTCAACGTACGTGAGTGACCAAATTCCATAAATTAAATGATTTGCAACCTCATTTTGCAGGGCAGGAGGCAACTTTCTCAGAGACCTTATATTCTCTGTGGCCTTTTATATTATCCAGGCTTTTCTCCTCCTCTGATTTATTTGTTCAAAAGCTACCTACTTAGTTTCTATATGTGCCAAGCAGTACGCAAATCACAAGATATTCAGTGATGAGCAAAACAGACATAGCTTCCAGTGTGATGATATTAAACGACAAATTGCACATTGAGAGTATTATTTGAAAGTGTGGTAAGGGTTAGGAAGAAAGTGTACAGGATACTTTGAGAAACAAGGACTCCGAAGTTAGATTTGGGAGTCAGGAAAAGCCTCTCTAAAAAAACAGCATTTAACCCTTGCCCAGGAAGAGTTAGAGATAGCCCAGCAGAGTTGAGGATTTTCCAGAATGAAAAAAGAGCCTGTAAGAAGGCCTTGAGGCAAGAAGAACCTACAGCCTCAGATGAACTGAAGGATTAGTCTGTCTAGAATTGCATTGTTCAATATGATAGCCACTAGTCATGTGTGACTATAGGACACTCAAAATGTGGATACAAGAAAAATTTGAAAGAATGCCTTATTGATATTGACAAATTTTGAGTTGCTTTTTTATTTACACAATACTCCTTTGAATTAAATGCTAATATTCTGAGTTGATACAAGAGTTAGTGAATTTACTTGACGGGAACAGATGTAGTTTTGAGACTGATGTACTTTTGCTCAAAAGTCAAATCAATTCTTCTAAAACAAATAAACCAGTTTTGTCAATGTGGATGTTGATACTAAAGAGAAATTAATTTTTTGTTACTTGATTCAATTACTGGAAATTTTCAAGTATTCTTGGAACAACTTGGATACGTGAATCTCCTTTTTCAACAGTAAGTTTTATGAACTCTAAAGACTGAAGGGATTAACAGCCCACCAAAGTGGTATGAAAGTTACTTTAAACTGAAAACATCTGAGCAATCAGCAGCCACAGAAAGAAATATTGCTTAAACTTAAGCAGAGCCTCCAAAAAATACAGCTGCCATTGACCTCTCCTACTCTGAGGGAGTGTCTTGACTGGTAAAAGACTGACCCTTAGCACCAGGAAGTGCAAATTCAGCTGTCCATTAGCATCAAAAATCCTAATAGACCCTTCTATACTCTCCCACTGAAGCCCTAAACAACCACCCTCTTTTGTTACGTTGATACACAAACATCTACCTCTAGGTATTCAGTGAATTAGTCATTACTGAGTGCTCAACTCCCACTAAACTTTGTCTTTTCTCCTGTTAATCCATTTATTGTCAGTTAATTCATAGGCCCCAAGCACTGGACCCAAGTTGGAGGAAGAAAAAGCATTTCCTCCCAATGATGAGGATTTTTAGGCTGCTTAATTTTAAAATGGCTTATGATGAGGATTTTTAGGCTGGTTAGTTTTAAAACTACAGATGAGATTCAGGCTCCAAGGAGAGAAATTTGTTTTGCCCCTTTGTTGGGAAACATTTACATTTCTAAGGGAAACCTCTATCTGTGAAGATGCCTCCCTCTCTGTGCCAGGAAGAGGGGGGGATGGTCTTATCTCTAGAAGCTCTTAATGGGGAAGGCAAGAACTTAAGTTGGTTGCTGTCTGGCAATCTCATGTAACTGGTTTAGGGTGGTGGCGTCTAACCTTTCTAACCTTTACTTAATCCGATTTGATTCTTGTCTAAAAGTCATGGGATCACCCAATGACCAGACCCCACCTGCACTGATACCATGTTAACTTTTTTTCATGTTCTTTCCTTTGTCTTGTAAAGAGATGAATCATATACCTATGCCTTAAATTTAGCCCTAACCCTCAACTCGGGGCAGCAGCAGGAGCTCTGACTGCCCGTGGGTCCTGTCCCCACGCAGCAGCTCTGCCTGCCCATGGGTCCTGTCCCCATGCCAGCGGGGGCAGCAGCAGCGGCTCTGCCTGCCCATGGGCTCTGTCCCCATGCCAGCGGGGGCAGCAGAAGCGGCGGCAGCAGAAGCTCTGACTGCCCATGGGTCCTGTCCTCATGCTATTCTATACTATTCTCTAAATAAAAGAGCACTACTGCCAGATCTTAAGAGTCTAAAGAAATCTTTCTTTCGACTCCTCGGCTCACCGACCCCGCATCACCAACAGTTTTGGCAACTGAGGATGGGATAATTGGGAGACTACAGCGGAGATCCCATGACCAACCCAGTAAAGGTAAACTTTCTTTACCAGTAAGACTCCCTCCCAGATCTCTGCTCAGGATCCAGTCAAGTGAGGGCAAGCAAGAGCCTCTCCTTGTCTTTTTTAGAAGAGATTTTCCAAAATTTAGATTTACAAGAGAAAACTGAGGTTAGAACTAGTTTTTTGGACGCTGTGACTCTTGTTATAGATAGCTATTGTATCCTCTTTTCAGTAAGATCTGTCTGGCTGCAGTTTGGAGAATGGCCTGGATGAAAGCAAAGATGGGAGAACAGTGAGCATGCTCTTTCTACAACTCAGGGCATGTGCGGATGCTCCACATCTCTGAGACAGAAAATCTCCTTAGGGCCTTGGGTTTTCAAGAAAGACCATGCCCATCACAGCCATCAGAGTTTGCCGCCGTGAAGAGCACCCTAATTCACCACCGAGGTCTCTGAATCCTCAAACACTTCAGTGATGCCCACTTGTGTGCACTTGTTATCAGAGTGCACCTCATTGATCTAGTCCAGTTGTATTCAAAATTTGTTTAGTACTAGGCCTCAACAAAACAGAATGGCTCTGGTTGGAGTTGGGGTAGGGATTCAGAGCCCCAACCACTCACCCCACCCTTTCTAGTAGAAGCCTTTGGGAAGTTCTTCAGAGCCCAGTTTGAAAACCACTACAATATAGTGAATATTTTACAACTACCATGGCTACGATCTGTAGCAGTGGCCTGTACAAAATGACTGTGGATGGGGGCCGGCCCTGTCGCATAGTGGTTAATTTTGGCATGCTCCACCTTGGCAGCCTGGGTTTGTGGGTTCAGATCCCAGGTGTGGACCTACACCATTCATCAGCCATGCTGTGGTGGCAACCCACATAGAAAACAGAGGAAGATTGGCACAGATGTTAGCTCAGGGCAAATCTTCCCAGCAAAAAACCCCACAAAAACAAAAGCAAAATGAGTGTGGATGACCACAAATAGGCAAAAGACATCGTCTAAAATATTTAGAGGAAAGGTGCAGGTGAGGAGTAGGGTCAGTTCAGTAGGAATATCAAGGATGTTCCTTGACCCCAGCTCTCCCTCCATCTGAGCTTGGCTCCAGATCTTTAAGAGCTTTCCTACTAAACCTATTTAGAACAGCAAAATTACGAACATCCAAAATATCTAACAACAGGGATTAAAAAAATGTTCACTATAGATATGCATATTAACTATATATTACTTTTAAAATTTACAATAGAAAGTTAAGTGAAAAGGGCAGGTACACAAATTTTATGTGCATTCTGAAGGACTGGGTAAAATATGTGTGTATAAATCTGAACAGAGACAAAAACAAAATTCACAAAGGTGAACCAGATTGTTTTGTACTATGGTGATTTACGAGGAGTTATTTTTTATTTTTAATAACATTTCCCTTAATATTATGTTATCTTTTAATCAAAAAAGCCTCAAAAATTCTTTTTTGGAAGATAAATTGTAAAAATAAAAAGATAAAATGCAAAAGAAAGTATGTTATAAGAGCAAAAAGCTTTTCTGAAGTGTCAAGGAGAGGAAAAGGTTCTTTCCCTCATGGTACCATCAGCATCACTAAGATGGAAAATCAAAAGTTGTTTCCAGGAACAACTGTTGGAGCCATGGTGATCCGAGCCAGAAATTTCATAAGTGCTTTCTCAAGCCATTATACAGAGGAGTTATGAGTATAAAAGACAACTTTGCAAGTGATGTGTTCTGCATGTTTCAGAATACCCATAAAGTTAGTTCCCTAAATCACTACAGTTTGTAGAAGACTTCGCCATACTCAAACATTCGTGTTATTTTCTAACACAGATTTTTTTTTAAGCTTCATTTTGAAATAGTCTCAACTGGCTTATTGAGTCTCCTGAGTGTCTCCTTTTAAGATTCTATATATTACTTGCTGGGAATCTAGCCAAGGTTGAAGAAATTTTTTATTTTTATTTTTGTTTTTTGCTAATAATCAATATCCTTAAACTTGAGAGGAAGCCTTAGGAAAGTGGGTGGCCCATCAGGTTCCCAAAGATAATAATACTCACAGCCACCAGATGGGCATTGTTCTGCTTAATTTAGGAAGAGATAGGAGAAAGCCTGGCGGGGAGTGGGGGGGGGGGGAGTGAATTGAAAGATCAAAAGAATGAATATGACAATCTCAAATTATTAACACCCTCCATTTTGAAAGTAAAAAGGCCATTTTTTTTAAACCAATGGATCAGTGGATTAACATCCGAACTAATTTGAGAGAAAAAAGGAACTTTTGCAAACCACTCCTCTTCTACACAGTTCTGTAGCTGAGAAGGTTTTCAAAGCCAGAGTCCCCAAAGCAAGAACTAAGGAGCCAGGGATGATGAACATATAAGAAATAGCTCCCATCAGGCAAAGGAGAAGAGTCTGGAAGTCCAGAAAAAGGAGTAGAATGCCACAGTTGGGTCTTCCTGTTTGTATGGGTGGAATAGCGACATTTGATGGATAAATAGAAAACCATAAGGGGACTTTGGAAGTCTAGGTAGATATTTGCTCATTCTGGTTGGCTTCACAAGATGACACAGAACTTAACACATCGACAGTATCAACAACATCAATAGACTTTTATTAATGAATCATTCTAGGAATAAGTCCCCCCCGCCACCACCCTTTATTTCCTAGACACCATGATGAGATAATTTCATGAATTCATGAGTAGCTATGTAGTGGTGGCTAAACGAGGCTCTTGACTGGTGGCTCATAAAAGTATATTTGCTTCTGTCTCAGTTGTCTCAAGATGATGTAGGCATTCACACTGGCTATTAGTCAAGACTCTTTTTGTTGCAAAAAACTAAAATCCAAGTCAAACTCTCATAAACAAAGAAAGGGATTTATTAACTCATCTAGGTAAGAAGGTTCTTAGGATAGCTCACAGAACTGAATGAGGATATACAAAAGCCCACACCAAGGTGGGTTGTCCAAGCCAGGGGATATAAAGCAAGGGTTGAGAGTTACAGAGTCAAAGAACCAAGGATGATGAAATGAGAAGGAATGTGTCCCAATAGGCAAATGAGAAGACTCTGGAAGAAGTCCAAACTGAAAAGCTAGAACCAGGAACTCTGGCTTTCTATCTATCCCTCATCTCTGCTGATCTCTGCTTCTACTTGTGTGTTGGCCTCATTCTCTCCTACTAGAAGCAATCTTGCTATACATGGTAAATTAAATACTTTTCAACAGTTCCTGGCATACATCCTAACACGAAATCCAAGAGGAAGAGTTATCCCCCATGCACATACACTTTGAACCTAGAAAATTCTACAGAAAACTCTAATTGGCCTAGCTGAGGTCACATGCTTATCTCCTGGACCAATCACTTTGGCCACTGTGTCAAATGCTTATTCTTGTGGCAAGGGAGGACAAGGTACTGTGATAGAAAATCCTACCAGAATGCATGGAGTGGGGGTGAGGGCAGAAATTCTGCAAGGGGAAGAGAATGTTGAACCAGAAAAGGAATATGAAAGGATCATGGGCCGATGAGAATAATAGCTACCTGAGTCCTTATACATCTTTCATCCTCCTTATTATCAAAGAATGATTGTTCTTGAAGGCAAGTCACATTCAACTATTGTCAACAGTGGTGCAAAACCATTTACCTAATGATGTCATTTATTTACAAACACAGCCAAACTCTAATTTTTTAAAGAGGAAAACTGAAGGTATTAGTTAAAATGTAATACGGCTTAGTATTTTCACATAGTCATCAGAACTGCAGTGGTGGTGCAGAAGAATTGAACCACAATATTTCAAAGTTGATTGAGACCTCTCTTCCAACCCCTCATGTTACAGGAGAGGAAGCTGGGGTTCTGGGGAGTTCTGTGTCCAGACAACTCCCAAGGCTTGCAAGGAAAGAGGCCAGGATCAGAACACAGATCTTCTGTCATTCAGCCCACTATTTCCATTGGAGAGAGCAGTATCTAAATACAAATAACAACACATTTTCCACTTTTAAAATGGAAGAATGTAGAATGTTACTTTTTTCCATAAAGAATGTTTGTTTATTCGTGGAAAATTTTATTTTCTACCCAATGTAACTTCTTCAGTATGACACTGATTGCATATTCAATCAAAGTATGCTAGTGGAGCTCCTTTCAATCACCAAAACGTACCTCATTAAAAATAAGAGAACTGAACTAAAAAATATTACTATAAGAAGACCATAAAAAAAGTTTTGAAAGAAAGAAGATGTGATAGATAGAAGTTTACATGATTTTCAATTAGCTTAAAGTACACAATTTCCAAAAAACAGTTTTATTTATATTTAAACTTTCTCATGATTTTTTAATAAGGCAAATACGTAATAAATTTAAATCATACAACCAAGTGTACACATTGACTAAAGAAAGTCTAACAAAATATTGCTCTTCTGTGACCAAGAAGAATAGAATATAGAAGGCAAAATATTTGTTTTCCTGAAACTTGAGTAAGAGTCACCTTAGGTCTATTTATTTAATGTAACTTTTTAGATAAGGCTATTTTTTTAAAAAAGATTTTTAATATTTCAGGCACTATTTCTGACATAGTGAAATTAGTTTGAAGTTAATAATGGTCCAATTTATTCTTGCATCAATCAAAAGGCCTCCGTAATTCAATTCAATAAATATTTTTTTGAATTTCCTCTATGTGTGAGGTCTTTTAAGGGATAAAAAGATAAAGCCCCCACTCATGCATCCAATCAACATATATTAAGCGTCATCTCTGTGCCAGGCACTGAGATAGGAATAGAGGATGAAAAAATGCGTATGTGTAATCTACTATTGGGGAGGAAAAATTATTTTTCCTACTACCCTTCTAGGTTCTCCAGCTGGGACCCTGTAAATGGGCCTGACAAAAGAAAGATTAACAAGAGAAAAGCATACAAATTTATTTAATAGAAGTTTTATATGACATGAGAACTTTCATAAGGAAATGAAGACCCAAAGAAACAGTTAAATCTGAGTATTTTTATACTAGGTTTGATGAACAGTGGGAAAGATGTGACAGGACAAAAGGGCAGGAGCTAAGGGGAGTAAACTGGGGGAAACTCAGCAGGGCCTCTTCCTTCAGATTCCTCTCAGCATCCCTCCATCTATGGAGAGGAGGATGATCCTTTCCTAGGGTATGGAGAGGGCACCTCTCACATGAGGGTCTTATGATGTGCCTCAGAGTAGAAGGTGGAGGTCAGAGGGTCCTCCTTGTACCTACCATTTCTCAAATTCCTTCAGCTTAAAATATTCAGTATGCCAAGGTGCCATAGTTTGTGGTAGCATGTTCTGAATTCCATCATTTACTTTCAAGGAACCTCTAAGTCAAGTCCAAGGGGGCAGACAAGGGAACAGAAACTCAGTGAAACGCCCTTAAGAGAACAGAGAGGCAGAGAAGAAAGACCCTAACTCTACCTCATTGTGTCAGGGGAAGCCTCCCAAGGTTTGAGACCAGCTGAGTCCCAAACAGGGATTCCTGAAGCAGACATCATGGCATTCCACCCACATCTGTTGGTCATCAACCTATGCAGATGGTCTCTTTGTGCACGTACCTGGACTTTCTGCTTCAAGGCCTTCTCTCTCCATAAGAACAAGCTTGGCCCTCACACCAGATAGGTAGGTGATTACAAGGGAGTTACAGCTGTGAGAAGCAGCCCTCAACCAGTGGAGAACGGGAGCTGGTGGATAAATATCCCAACTTCTTCACCCTTGGATGGGATAATGCTTTGGAAGCCTCCTGAGGGATAGAGCCCAGTGGTCCACGGGATTAGCATGCTCATTAATACATCTCATATTAGCTCCTTCCTTTCCTATCTCACTTCCCTATGCCCCTACCAATGCTTCACAGGATTCTCCCAAATAAACCACTTGTACTCAAATCCTTGCCTCATGGCCTCCTTCCGGGGAGCCCAACCTAAGAAAACATACAAAGCGACTGGAAAATCTATTCATGGGCTAAATAAATGGTAGTGATTTTAAGCCACTAAGTTTTGGGGTGTATCATCATGCAATAAAATTTAACTGATACAAGCCAAAAAATAAAAAGAACTGAGAAGGAACGATGCTTGAGGTAGGAGGAAAATCAATACAGCAGTGTTTCTCAAACTTTGCCTTGGATCAGAATCACCTAGAAAGCTTGTTAAAACACAGATTGCTGGGCCCAGCACCCAGAGTTTCGATTCGGTCCATCTAGGTTAAGGTTCAAGAATTTTCATTTCTAACAACGTCCCAAATGATGTGGTTGCTGCTGGTCCAGGGACTACACTTTGAGAATCACTGCAGTCAGTTCATAGAAGTCAAAAGAGAAAGTGTTTCCAGAATACAGCAGTTTTCAATTCTTTAAAATGCTACTGAGAGACCTAGCGAAACGAAGACCAAACAATAATGATCGGATTTCATAAATTATGACCAATAGTGACTCTGACAATAGCAGTTTCAGTGAGGTGGTGGGTCTGGAAGTCAGTTTGGAGTGAGCTGAGGAGAGAATGGGAGGTGAGGAAGTGAAAACAGCACATAGAGACAGCTCTTACAACAAAAATGCTGGGAATGAGGAGTAAAGGGAGACATAGGGTCAAGAAGGTTTTAATTGGGGGGAAATTGAGGATACCAGAGTGCGTTTCTAAGCTTATAGTAGAAATCCAGTGGAGAAGAAAAAAGTGATGTAGGAAAGAGAAAGGATAATGGCAGAAGCAGGGTCCTTGGGGTTGGAGCCAGAGCACCTTTGATAGAAGAAGGCATATAACTTCCACTATAGCAGGGTGAAAGATGGCAAATATGGAAAAGATGGTTTCCTGTCTAGTGACTTCAGTTTTCTCAGTTAAGTATGAGATGTCATCAGCTGAGGGTGAGGGATGGGAAAGGGGGACAGGAGCATTAGGGGAAAAGATAGGAGACTGTAATCTCTTGAATGGGAAACAGACCTACTTTCTCCTTGAGGTGAAAGTGTCCATCAAATGAATGTCACTTAGGGATGAAGATATAGGACACTGACTTGGGACATTTATTGCATGCAAACAATTTGCACACCTTGTGCCCGGACAAAAATGGAATTGAGAACACATGTTAGTGGATCAGAACGCAATAATTTTCCAGTTTTGTTTTGCTTTGAAAAGATTCTGGATGTTTTCTAGGAATGCATGAGAAGTATTACAATGAAGCATGGCTGGGCATTATTTATAACAATATGGGATGATTTCTGGAATATACAAAGGTGAAATTGCAGTCTACTGTGTCCCGTGACTGCACCAGCACTGCAGTTGCAACTGCACTACGAATTTTCATTTTAGAAAGAACAGGCTTTCAGTGTGGGCTTTAATAGAATTCTAAAATCTAAGTCTTAGTAATCTGTGAAATATGAGTATTATGAAGATGGTCTTATAAAAATTACCCATCCAAAACTGTTTGCATGAGAGCTGCTTAAACGTAATGACTGGTATATTTTTCACTGGTTGATTTTTATATTTGCTTTACTTTTATTTTATTACTTGGAGAATATTGTGTTTTCTGGTTGTCCCTGATTGACTTTTTTAGTTTGCTGAAGATTTTAAGAGTGCTAGGTGAGATATTGCATATTTTTTAAAAAGCTACTGATGAGACTAAAGTCAATTTAGAAATTAATAAATGTATACTCAGACTCATGAAAAAGTTCTTCTTGTCACTAGTCTGATCTAAGTGATTTGACTATTTCTAAGGATGAGTAGGACAGAGGTCAGTCCTTTTGCACTGGAGACCTCCTATGAAGCCAACATTTTTTTTTACGCCCCATTCCATTGGTTAGGGCCTTTACATCTTGCCTTCCAAAAGCAATCCAGAGCTTCTTTGAAGTGAGGTGGTACCAAGTCCTGTATGTGGTACAAGAGATGGGATTTGTGGAAAGAGAGAAACCAGATGAGCTGGAAGGCCCCTTGTTACAATAACCACAGTTTCCAAATAGGGTTTCTAAGGAAGTATAGGAGAGCACTATAGAACTGGTCATTTGAGATAGAAAAAATAAAAATGAGAGGTAGGCATGCTCTCACAACTTCCCCTTTGGAGCACTTATCCCAATTATAATCAATTAAGCAATTGTGCAGTTATTTGTTTAATGTGTGTCATGCCCCTCTGACCGAAAGGTCTATGATGGCAGGATGACGTGTTTTGCTCACCACTGTATTCCCCAGGACCTAGGACAGTGCCTGGCA
The DNA here is from genome assembly GCF_041296235.1 of Equus asinus. Taxonomy (NCBI): domain Eukaryota; kingdom Metazoa; phylum Chordata; class Mammalia; order Perissodactyla; family Equidae; genus Equus; species Equus asinus. The sequence goes on along the minus strand of NC_091820.1, from coordinate 12,216,167 downwards.
TATAGTAGATATGCAATAAACTTAAAAGGATCAGCAGTGAAGCTATTCTGATATAAAAAGGTACAGAAGATGGCCACGCAGACCACCAAATGAGAAACAAACAGTGGTGCTTGGAAGGAGAAGGCTGGAAATGCACTAATTGTCTTGAGCCATTAAAACTCAAATATCTAGAGCAGGATTTTCACAATGCCCAAAACTCATATTTTCCCCAACTATCATAATTGTCATTGTCTATTTATTTATGGGGATATCTTCTGTGGTCCAGGATGATTTGGCCTTTGGGTACCTTGGTGCTCCTCTTTGGAGGAAGGCCCATGTTCCCCTTTTTCAGAATGCCATGCTATGGAGTGAGAAGTTACAGAAAGGGTTTAAATGGGAGAATGGCCTGATGAGATTTGGGTTGTTAAGAAATCACCCTGGGTAACACATGGAGTATGGAGGAGGGACTTGGAACCAGAATTCTCACTCTCCTTTCCACCCAGTCTCTGTTTTCCTAGTTCTAAGCTTTTGCTCATCTTATCCCCTATACCTAAAATGCCTGTATTTGTTAGTAAATAGGTTTGGTTGTATGTAGTGGGTTACACAAGGAGTTTCCTTCTTTCTCATGAACTAGTCCAGAGGTAGGAGGTCCAGGGATAGTGGCAGAGCTCCTCTGTGAGGGCATTCAACAACCAGATCCCTTCCAGCTATCTGCTCCGACACCCTGTGTTGTCCTTATCTTAATGGTCTAAGATGATTTGACACCACGATCACATTCTAGTCAATAAGATGGAGGAAGGTGGGTCGGGGAGTGGATAAGGACATACTTCTTTCCTTTTATGGATGGGTTTCTGTCTTTCTGGCCATCTCATTAGCCAAAACTTAATCACATGACCACATCTAGCAACCACGGAGGCTGGGAGAAATGTAGTCTTCATTCTGAGAGGCCATGTGATTGGCTAAATGGGACGGGTAGCTTCTATTCCTTTGACAGGGGAGACTGAATATTGAGTGACAAGGAGCCGGCTCTGCCACACTATCTTCTTTTCCCTCCAAAACTATCAAAATCCTTTCTACCTCCAGAGTCTGGTCTAACTCAAATTTCACACCTCCATGAAGCAACGGGAGTAGGGGTGGGGAGTGGGGGATGGAGAAGGCAGGGACTAGACAGCCAGGGAATAATGAGCTTGTTTTCACTGAAACTGACTTTAAGGCATTGGAAGGCATGAGTCAGAGATCTAAAGTCAGGATTCTGAGGACAGTAAAACAAAAATCAAACAGCGAATTTTGAACTCCTTTAAACATAACGCGTAATCTTAAGGGGTTTTTTTTGTTTTTTTGCTGAGGGAGATTCCCCCTGAGCTAACATCTGTGCCAGTCTTCCTCTATTTTTTAGTATGTGAGCTGCCAGCACAGCATGGCCACTAAAGGAGCAGTGTAGGTCTGCACCTGGGAACTGAACCCGGCCTGCCGAAGCAGAGTGTGCTGAACTTAACAACTAGGCCACTGGGGCTGGCCCTTAAGTTTTTTGAGAAGCCTGTCCCCACTTCTACTGATGAGTGACAGCACTAAGGTGTGGCTTTGCCTAAGACATTCTCTAAAAGTGCCCTCAAGCTCCAAAAGCCCATGAGCCCTAGTTTATGAAATAGGGAAACCTCGAAGAACTCTGATCTGACACAGGTCAAAGCGTGTTGGTCACGACGAAAAAAAAAAAAGGCCCAAGTTTTAAGAAAAGATGCATTTTAAACAAGGAATTTTTACAGAGAACCCATCTCCACCAACCCTAGATGTCACTTGTTCCATCCTCTCACTAGGAGTCCTTCAACTTTCTCCCACTTGTGGTTTTCCTTTTGTTCCTAAGATTGGAAACCAGCTGTTACCTCCTGTTCGGCCTCTGGTTCCCATGTTCCATTTCCCAGTCCTCTAGGGGAAGCCAGGCAGCTGCCTAGATATTCGTAAATTCTAGGTGGACACACAGGCAAACCTCATGGTAACCCTCAGATCAATTGCTTTTTGTATATTTTAGGACTGATTTGAAACACCACTAAATACCCTTATAGCTAATCAACACTATAAAAAATCTTCATTAGTCACTACGATCAAATAACATTTAGTGAATTAGTTACTTAGAGAGGGTTTAAAAAAATTAAAATGTTCCCTATGTTTCTTCCAAGTCAGACAGAAATTGATAATGCAGTATTCTCACAAAACTCATATTATTTTAAATAAACAATCATTTTTTTAAATAATGACTTGTTTAGGATAGTTATAGGGAAGAATAAGGCCAAGCGAAGGGAGACAGACCCTGGGAGCTGCAAGAAGGTGGTCCCATTGGATCCACGAAGAGGAATGGCAGAGAGAAAGGGCTTGGGAGTAAAAAATATCCCAGTTTGTTTCTAAGCAATCAGAGGTTGTGATAGCAGATTTTAATATAAGGCTAGGATGATACTACATTGCCTCCTCTGAGCCTATACCCAAACATATGCAAATGCTGACCCTTTATATCTAGGCTTGTAGTCCTGTCTCTAGAATCTCGATGTCAGCCTTGCCTGACTAAGAGGAGATGTTGACTAAAACTGTGGACATAGGGGCAGAGGGAGGGTTGAGTGGGGCTGTGGGCCAAGTATTCCATAACTAAAACCAAAGAAGAATGAGATGATTCAAGTAGGACCAAGTGAAATATAAGTAAGTGTCAGAGCTCATGAAATAAGCAATCTGAAAAAATTCAAAATAAAGAAAAACAGAAACTTCCTATTGTTAAATAGCTGTATCTCAGAAATATACTGGTTGCTGATCTGGGCAACGAGAATGATTATCTTTGTTTAAGGACAATGGGGGCTGAGTTTTGGACAGTGACTACAGGCTAATTTATAAGAGAAGACATCTCAGAAGAACAGACAGTTTACATGGTACATTTATCTCCCTCTTTTAGAATTGAAGAGAATTTACTTATACAAATTTGTATATGTTGGTGGAGGTTCTGGGGCTGGTTGAGTTGTTTACTAGAATGGCCAGTTTGGAGTGGAGGAGTGGGTAGCATATGTAAGGCAGAGCCAAGGACTGGATAATCGAAAGAGTAAATATCACAGCTGCCTAACTTGCCAAGTGCAATTTATAAAGCAGGCAGGTGGCTAGAGTCTTCTCTCAGCCACCACGCCCTACAAGAGGGGGTCCAAGTTGTGCTTATTCGCCTCAGTGGTTCTGGCCCTCTAGGTTCATGGACTTCATCCCCCTTTATGTGTCTTGATTTCTCTTAGCCCCCTGGACCAGCTGATTCCTCCCCACTTAGGATTAGGATCCCATGAGTCCTATTAGCAAAGTCCTGGTCAATGTACTAAAACTATGGACAACTGTGTTTTTCACTTGCATTTTTAGCGACTCAGCTCACTGAAAAATATCCTTTTGGTGCTATGTGAAAAGTAAACATTACAAGAGAGTGAACTTCTTTGTGCTGTTCCTTATCTCTCAACCCAAACTCCCTCCATTAGTTCCCCTTAATCCTAGAGAAATAAGAATTGAATACTATACTTTAATTCCGTGCAATACGAATTGTATTAATTTGGGAGCGGGGCAGCTCCCTAAAGGCCACGAGTAAGGACATAGGGGCTTACATAAGGACATGACATTTAAATTTTAGTGTCACATAACATTCAGTGCAGTCTAGAATGATAACCCAAATGTCATAGAGACAAGATTCATAGTTTCTTCAAGCGAGAAAGAACCCTGAAAATTTTTCAAATCAACCTCAACAACACCACTGTCATTTTACAATGTGTTACTTACTTGAATCATTAGACTTTCATTCATTATAAGAAGCATTATGAAGAGGTAAACTTTTCTAAGCTGTTACACAATTAATAAACTTCACAATAAGAATACAGTAATATTAGAAATTCATGAGAAGAAAAAATACCATAAAGGACTGTTCAGTATCACAAGATGTGCTGAGTGACAAGGAAGAGAATTACTAATAAGACTACATTATGCTCACTTTAGCAAAAAAAAAAAAACCCTCATAGTTTAAACTTCCTTCTTCCTTTCATCTGTGAGGAAAGAAAATTTAATATACTCGGGTACCTTTTGTCCCGTGTGTGTGCTGAAGATTACAAACTTAACGCTGAAGGTATTCTATAGAGGAAAAGTTTACATATGCAATTTTAAAGTAATTCAGTAGATTATTTCCATATAGAATAACTAGAAGTAGAAGAGAAAGTGGAATTTCAATAAAGTAGGACTGATCAGATTTGACCTTTTTTTGGAGGGGAAGTGAAATTGAACACGTAACCTCGGCAGGCCTGGAGCTATGGGCATCTTAAAAGGCAATGTGTGTATGTGTTGAGAAAAATTTTAAACTATTAAGTCACTACTTTAAAACAATTCCCAAGAGCTGCTTTCTCATGCTGAGCTTCAAATACTACTTTAAATAGACACAAAAAGAACACAGTGCTTTTGTGAAAAGCAAGGTGATTTATGCTCAAATTGTAAAAGAAATCCGAGAAGGGAGGTGTACTGCCTATTCTGGCATACATGGACACTGTGACCCCAGCATGAGCCTCTGAGTGTCTCTCTGGGTCTCCATTCCTTCATCATGATAGAAGGAGGTTAAATTAAATTAAACTAAATTAAATTAAAAGAAAAGTCTGGGGACCAATTTTTTCTTTAGACACTTTTATTTCATAAAATAAAAGCCAAGTGGCTTGAGGAAATTATGTTTATTGAAGAATTTATGTACAATATTATTTAAATTCTTTAATAAATAGTTTTCATTTAAGTCAGTTGGCTCAGTGACACATATGGGCTGTGTGTATGTGTGTGTGTGTGTTTGTGTGTGTCAATAGCCACTTCATATATCCAGTTGCTCAGATCTGAGCCTTGGGGTCATTCAAGACTGGCCCCTCTGCTTTCCTCATCCCCGCAGTCAATTCTTCAATGAGTCACAGCAGCTCTGCCTTCAAAGCAGCTCCCATGTCCGACCACTTCTCACTGCTGCCACTGCCAACATCATTGTCCAAGACCATCAACTCTCCCTTGACTGCCAGAGCCTCCTAACCGGTTTTCCACTTTCCCTTCCTACAGCCCCCTGGTCTGTTCTCCACAGAGCAATCTTAGAGAACTTTGTTAAACCAAATCAAACCGTGTCACTCTGCTGCTCATAACCCTCCAATGGCTTTCCCTGTCAAACTCAGAACAAAATCCAAACTCCTTCCAGAGGCTGAGTGGTTTTACATAATTTGGACCATGCCTTTCTCTCTGACTCTCTCATTCTGCTCTGGACACTCCACACTCACACCTGTCTTCATCCTGGTCTCTGCAAGTGCCAAGCATCATGCCTTCAGAGACGCTGTCCCTGACCACTTTGCCAAAAACAGCCACCAGGTACCCACTCAGGGTCCACCTCTTCCTGCCTTTTTTTTTTCATAACATTTATCACTACCTCACCTTCTATTCATTATTATAATTACATATAAAATATGTTATAAATTATATATAATATATATTTATAATTATTTTTCTTCTCATGAATTTATAATATTACTATATTCTTAATTATAAACTTTATTAATTGTGTGATAGCTTAGAAAAGTCTACCTATTTACAATGTTTTTGAACATGAATAAAAGTTTAACGGTTCCAATAAGAGTTTAAAGTAGATGATAGGTCTCAGTTTTCTCTTACCTTCAAAATGTCAGTGGTGAGGTTGGTTTAAAAGTCTTCATTGTCTGTCCTCACTAGAATGCAAGTTCTATGAGGGCACAGACTTTGCTGTGTTCATTCCTATATCCCCAGCTCATACAACAGTGTCTGGCACGAAGAGAATGCTTCATGAGCATTAGCAGAATTAATTAATGAATTAACAGGTGAATGTGTATATACTTACATATACACTGACCCTGGGGCAGCTGGAAAATCTGGGTTCACTACCTCTGGCCACATCCATTTCCCATGTTACATACAAACGCTACCCTTTCCTAGTTTTACATGATGTGAAAATGGACTCCCCCCAAGTAAAGAAACCATTAAAACACAGTGGCAAGGGCCCTGTCATGAGAAGTGCATACTGGGATCCATGGGAACATCAATGGCAGATATATAACCCAGACTTGGACTGGTATGGAAAGAAGAAGAGATGGGGTTAGGGAATCTTCTGAGAGGAGGTGGTACCTCAGCAAGCCAGGTGAGGCAAAGCAGAAAGCAAATTCTAGCATATATGAGAGAGAGAAAGCAGACAAGTTGACGACCAAGTTGTTCAGCTGGGTGGTGATGTCTCCCCCAAAACCAAGAGTACATGAAGAGAAACAGGTTTGAAGGGAAAGATGAGGAGTTCAGTTTTGATCATCGTTCTTGCCTTTGCACAATGTACCAGTTCAATGGCATAATTGATCAGTGCTCTAGCCAGCAACAAATCTGGAGAATAAAACCCAACAAAAATATTTCTTAGTTTCTCATGTGGTAGGCCCATGAGTCATCCATCCTGTAACCTCTGTGGCTTGGCACAATGCCTGCCACATAATAACTGTTTAATTTCTTTAATTGAATTACATTGACTCCTCTGATATATCCATTTTCATAGCCATTTTGGTAAAGTTTTAATTAATTCCAGGTTGACAACTCGGTATCTCTTTTCCCTCCCTCTCTTTAGAGGCCTCTAATAACATTCTGAGCTTCTCTTCTCAAGTTTCTACACATTCTTCTACACATTTTTACCTCCATGTCAACAAGCACCTTCCTTGCATAGCATATGCTTCATAAATACATATTTTTCTAAGAATATTTATTCTCTTCTGATTCAAACATGTGCTAAGTACAAAGATCTGGCTATAGAATAGGAATCAGTAAACGTTTTTCTGTAAAGGGCCATACAGTCTCTGTCAGAACTACACAACTCTGTCATTGCAGCACAAAAGCAGCCACAGAAAACACAGAAACATATAAAAATATATGGCTGTGTTCCAATAAAACTTTATTTACAAAAACAAGCAGCAGGCTATATTTGACCCTCAGGCCATAGTTTGCCAACCTCTGCTATAGAGTCATGTAAATACAAATATATACTACATACAAATAAACACATGTAAATAATATATAGATATGCACAAGTCATAAAACTAATCTTCAGAAATTTTGAGGAAGAAAAATGATCAAGATCATGTTCTTACAAGATTGACTGAAATAAAACCTTTTCCAAACTACATTACATTCATTTCTCTTTTATATTTAACAACATCAGATTCAAAGCACACTCCAGGAGAAAAGATCAGGGCATCATTTCTGACTCCTCACTGTCGGCATTTCTGATGTTATTGACAAGTGTTCTCCTTTCAAAAAACTACAGCCCCAATAATTCCTTTCATCTCCATTTTCATGGAGAAAGTTAATACCCAATTAAAATGCCAACTCAATTAAAGATGAACATCTCAAGTCAGTATTGACACCATTGAAAAAAATAGGTAAACTCTCAGATTTGAATGATTTTTATAGTTTTTAAAGAAACCAAAATCTAATGTTATTTGTGATGTTGCCCACCAACCAGGGAGACAGGACTGGGTTGCTTGGATCTGTCTCTCTCTGTGCTAAAAAAAGGAGCTTAATGATCTGGTCAGGAGCCACTGAAACTTAGTATTGATTTTCCGTGCTCAATTTCTCTCCTAAGTCTTGGTCTTTCGCTTGAAGGTAATTTCATTACCATCAGGAAGCTTGGGCAACCCGGAATGAACAGCAGGAAGCTAAGTTTTGTAAAAGGATTCCACGTCCTACTTCCATTTGCTGGCTTAGACAGGCTGGTTTCCTCAGTTAGAACATGGTGCTTCATCCTCCTCTGGAGCAATATTGTTTTGACCATACACAGTGCTTTGAAGAATTGAAAATTACCTCTAATAGCAAAAAATTAAATGAATATCTATGGGCAAATTGATGAAATTTCAGATCTTGCTTTCCAGTTTTTTAACAGCCTTCTCTCTATTTAAGTATTTTATTTGTTGATAACAGAGACTCTTCCCAACTATTGGAAGAAACTAATTGGTTCAATGACAATTCAATCTCCTTGTTTTTGTGTGGTAGCAACTCTTGAGCAACCACACTATTGATCACATTTCTCCTATAAGAAGATTGGAAATTGGAGGGATGGGCCCAGTAAGAGAGTGGGTTTTAGGAAAGAGACAGCAAATATCAGAACAGGAAACTTGAGTTGCCCAATTCCTTCTGGATTTTCAATGTGACTTTATTAATTTTGTTGGTAGTAGTAGATATGAATTCCTAGGTTATTAGACAAACCCGTATTCAAATTAGAATGCAGAAAAAAATTTAAAAGATTATTATGAGTGATGATTTATCAAATATACTCCTGATTTTTAAAAAAAATATGCAGTGTTAGTGAACATTAACCAAGTACTCTCATACGCTGCTGGGAGTGAATATGGATACAATTTTTTCAAGGGGTAGTTGGGCAATATGAGTCAGGAGCCTTAAAATTATTCAGGTCTTTTGATGTAGTAATTAGTCCCACTTCTAGGAATTTATACTAAACAAAGTAATCAGAGATAAATAAAAAGATTTCTGTAAAAATACGGTCTTCAAAGGGAAAAAATGAAAATGCCCAACCAAGGCAAATTGTTAGATAACTTAAGGTAAATTCATATGGAATATTCATTCATTATTCTTTCAACAAATATTTATTAAGCACCTGTTATGTGCCAAGGACTTTTCAGATACTGGGGAAAACAAAAGTGAGCAAGATAAAAAGGATCCCTGCCCTCACGGAAAAATGAGAAAAATAACAAAAGACAAGTAAATAAGTAAATGAATAATGATAATTTCACAAGGTGGTAAGTGCTAAGAAGAAAAGAAAAAACCAAAACATGATGTGCTGGAGGCATTAGAAAGCAAAGAAATATCTTTTCATAATATGTTTAGTAGTAAAAGTTAGAATACAACACATCAAGATCCCAATTATATAAAATCATACATTTAAAATATCCTTGACAAAAATGTTTTAAACGTAAATAAAAATTATCCCTGGGTTGTGGGATTATGGATATCGTCTTAGGCAGGATAGGTTAGGTCCTACTGCAGCAACAGATAACTTTACTGTTTCACGGGCTTTAAACAGCAAAAGTTTATTCTTGGTCGTGCAGGTTCTGTTGGTGGTTGTGGGTGACTCTCTTGGATGGCCATCCTCCATCTGAAGGCTCAGTGTTGCATGGCAATATCACTGAGGCAAGGGTAGAGAGAGGTGGGGATTCCGACACTGGCAATTAAATGCTCTTACCTACCAGTGACACATGAACTTCTACTCACATTTCATTGGCCAGTGCAAGTCACACGACTGCCTAACTTCAAGGGGGTGGGGAAATACTATCCGTCCATCCATGTGCCTGGAAGGAGAGGAGAAGTAGTGACTGGCACACAGAGTAACATGGACCATGAGTATTTTTTACTTTCTTTTTATACTTTTTAATATTTTGCATATTGTCTTTAGTGAATATGTATATGTTTATAACTAAGAAAGAAAAAGGTTTTCTTTGAAAGTAGATTATTCTGTGACTAGGTAATTCCTTGTGCGACACTGTCCTCAAACCTTGAAACCCAACTCACACCTCTAAGCAAGAAGGGGTAACCTGGGGCTTTCTGATCAATTCCATCAAGTTCTCAGAGGTGATAAGGAATTAAGCATTTACTGGGTGCCCCTTTCCTTGAAAAGCTTAGATATGCCTACAGTTATTAAATATAATATGGTTGTAATGACACGATTGGAAAAGGTCACAATGTGATAATTTCTAAATGTGGAGCCCTGTTCTCTGTAGGTGAGCCTTTCTGTGTCAGTCTTGACTATGCAATTAAACATTCTGGCAGAAGGGGAGAAACTAAAACACCTCTGGCCTATAGTCAGCCAGTTCTAGATGAAAAGGAAGTGAGGGCAGAACCTCTTCCCAGCATGCAGCACAGTTCTGTGTACTTGTTCACGGCAGGGGCTTAATCCCTTTTGGTTAAACTGAGTTGAGAAAATTAAAGCATCACAAGGAACAGACACTGGGCAAGAAACTGTTTGCTTGTTTTACAGCAGTGGTTCTCAACTGTGGTTTTGCTGCCAGGGGACAACTGACAAAATCTGGAGACATTTTTGGTTGTCACAACTTGTAGAGGGCAGGGGCCAGGGAGGATGCAGCTGACATCTAGTGGGTAGAGGCCAGGGATGCTGCTGAACATCTTACAATGCATAGGACAGTACCCCCTGCGACACACACACACACACACACACACACACAGAGCAAAGACTCATTCTGCCCCAAATGCTAACAGTGATGACATTAAGAAAGTCTGCTTTAGGTCAGGTCCACAGCTGTTGGCTGAGAGCATCTCAGAGATCCAAGATCACCCCAGAAACTAAAGTTTTCTGCTCACTTATCCATCAACCAACACAGAATCCACTCAGCCTCCCGGATTCTCACTATATTCCCACTAACTTTCTGCAATGGGGTGGGGTGGCTTTGCCTCCCCCTCTTCCCTTAGCATTAAGGAATCTATACACGTTGATGTCATAATATCCGTCTACATGGAAGCCTGGTGTTGACGTGCAGCATTAGTCATTAAATCTCATAGAAGCTCATCAGCGCCTCCAGCCAAACCTTCCTCTTTGTTCTGGTTTAAATAAAGCCTTTCTTCAAGAGCTCTCCTAAAAGCAATCCAATGAGATGCTACAAAGTATGACAAATCTAATTACTTTCCACATTCTTGCCTATTATTTGGAAAAACCAATCCCCCCTAAGCCACTGAGGTTATTCAGAAAACATGCCAAGGTGACCACATTAAAGGAGGCGGAATCTTAATGAAGGTCCTGACACCCACGAAGTACTAATGAGAGGGCAGGGTTGGCCTCTGAGACAAGAGTCTCAAGCGTGCCCAGAATATTAACAGCCATTCTTTATCCTGAGGCAAATGGCTCTCTCACAACAACAGAGATGATCCACTAATGCCTGATTCAGATGCTCTGTCACAGAATGAATCAGCAGGGCCCTTAATAAGCACCAGAGTAGTATACAACATGAACAGTACTAGTTTTCAACGTGGACTCTGTCTTTATGGAGGCAGTTTTCTTCTGGCTCAGAAGCTGATATGTGGTCCACCGTGCTGATGTTTTCTACCTCTCAGCAAGCAAAGTTCATTAACCTGGGTGGGCAAGGAGCATCAGGGATACTATGGAAGCCACAGAGGAGGGACAGAGGAGGGAGTCTTGATGGATGGTGCTTCTCCCTGTGCGGTCCAATTCTCTTACCCAAGACATGAATGGTAATGCTGAAGACAAGTGCATTCATTTTTCTATGGTGCATAACAAATTACCACTAACTTAGCGGCTTAGAACAACATACATTTATTATCCCACAGTTTTCATGGGTCCTTAGCTGGGTCCTCTGCAATCAAGGTGTTGGTGGGGACAGTGGTCTCATATGAGACTCAAGGACTTCTTCCATGCTCTTTCACGTTGTTGACAGAATTCAGGTCCTTGTGCTCAGAGGACCGAGCCTCTCAACTCCTGGAGGCCACTCCTTTCCATAAGTTGTTCCCAATATGGCTGCTTGCTTCCTCAAGGCCAGCAGGAGAGAGTCTCTCCTGCTTCAAGTCTCTTCTTTCATGGAAGGTCTGGACCCTCTTCATAGGGCTCCGCTGGTTAGGTCAAGCCCACTCTGGATGATCTCCCTTTTGATTAACTCAAAGACAACTGCTTAGGGACCTTCATTACATCTGCAAAATCCCTTCGCCTTTGCCATATTCGATTGGTTAGAAGCAAGTCACAGGTTCTACCCATACTCAAGGGGAGAGGATTACATCAAGGTGTGGATTCCAGGGGGTGGGAATCATGGGAAGCGTCTTAGAGTTCTGCCTCCCACAACAAGCTTCGGAATGTTGAAGCTGACAGCACTGACTGAGAAAGAGAGTGAATATGTTGGATGTCACAGTTCATATCCTATCCAATAGGATGAGCAATGGAATAATAAGTCAAAAGTAGTGAAAAGAGGGCCAGCCTGGTGGCGTGGTGGTTAGGTTTGCACACTTCACTTCAGCAGCCTGGGGTTCACAGGTTCAGATCCCAGGTGTGGACCTACATGTTGCTCATCAAGCCACACTGTGGCAGCATCCCACATACAAAAACTAGAGGAAGATTGGCACAGATGTTAGCTCAGGGTCAATCTTCCTCAAGCAAAGAGAGGAATATTGACAACAGATGTTAGTTCAGGGCCAAGCTTTCTCAAGAAAAAAAAAAAAAAGTAGCAAAAAGAGGGGCCAGCCCCATGGCCTAGTGGTTAAGTTCAGCATGCTCCACTTTAGTGGCCTGGGTACAGTTCCTGGGGGTGGACCTATACCACTTGTGGGCAGTCGTGCTGTGGCAGTGACCCCCATACAAAACAGAGGAAGATTGGCACAGATGTTGGCTCAGGGTGAAGCTTCCTCAAGCAAAAAGAGGAGGATTGGGAAAAGACGTTAGCTCAGGCTGAATCTTCCTCAACAACAACAACAACAAAAAAAAGTAGCAAAAAGAGACTTGAGACCCATACTTAGCTTTTAACATAGGAGAACTGCCTTAAAAGCAGTTCCTGTAAAAAGACCTGGAGGTGTTAATTGTTTATAAGCACAGTAAGTAATGTTTGTATAATGTGATTGTTTAAAAAGCTCAAAATGCAATTTATAGAGTAATAATAAATATACAGTGTCCATATCAATAAAGAAAATATAAACAGTGGTCTTGGTACCACATGTGCCAAAACACATTTGGAAAATTTTTGACATTTTAAGCTGAACATTGCTGAAATAAAACTTTGAAATCAAATCACATGAAAAATGCTTGAAGGAACTATGGATGTTTATAAAAGAAACTGAAGAGGAAACAAGGTTACAGCCATGTAAGAGTTGAGGAAACAGAAACAAGACTCATGGATGAGCATTACAAGGAAACATATTTCCCTTCAGTATAAGAAATACAGTTCTAATATTTAGAGTTGTACACAAAGGAAGTTACTCACAGGGAAGGGAACTCATATTCAAGGTATTCCCATTCGTGGGTGCTCTTGATTCCTCCCCCACCTCCATTAATTATGTCATTTTCACCTTTATCTTTACCCAACCTCATCTTCCCATTGGTGATCATGCATAGGTTTCTTCCATAACATACACAAAGCAAACTTCCTCAGCCTCGCATTCCTCAAGCTACTGCCTCTTTCTCCCACCTTCTTTGAAGCCTGACTTTCTGAGAGAGTGGTATGCACTTGTGATCTGCCCTCCATAGCCTTCACTCCTCTGTCAGTCCACCTAGTCTGGCTTCTGCCCCCACCAAGCCACCCAAACTGATCTTTGCAATGTCACTGTGGATAAATGCTCTCTGCAATTTCTCTTGCATGGCACTCGACCACATCCTCCTTTTTGAAATCACCTCTTTCCTTGGTTTCTCTGACATGACACTCTCTTGCCACCTCTCTGACATTTCTAGCCACTTTTCTAAGCCTCCTTTGTGGTCTCTCTCATATCTCATGCACACCGATGCTCATGGATGCTCCACCAGGCTCTGTCTTGAGGCTACTCCATCCTCATTCTATACGGTATCTTTTGCTGTTCTAGTGACTCCTACTGTTCCGCCATTTATACATTGTGAGACTGTATTGTCAGTGTAGCTCTCTTCTGAAACCCACGCCCTTATCTCCAAAGACCAAGTGAAGGGCTTCACTGGGAAACCTCGGAGTCACCTGAAACTCAGTGTAGCCAAACTTGAACTCAGAATCTCCCACCTCAGCCCACCCCAAACCCTCCTCCTTCAGGTTCCCCACTTCAAAGGATGGTTGGCAGGATGTCATCCTGGTCCCCATCCTCATCCTTACCAGTTCTCCTTATTCCATTGGTCTGCAAGTCCTGAAGGCCCTCTCCAGACTCATCTAATTTTCTCCATTCCCATTGACACTATCTTGATTCAAACCATCAACTTCTGCTTGGATTAGTGCAATAGATTTGATTCTAAATTTGATTTGGTATCCAGCTCTATTATACCACTAGTGGGTCCCTGGGGCAGCAGTCATCCCTCCAAATTCATTCATTTTCTCCCACTTCATGGGCACATGGTCACTCTAAATAGAGTCAGAGACTCTGGATCTCTAAATGGCCATGAGGAAGGCCACTGTCTAATCGCCTGATTGGACCATAATGTGAGCGAGAAATAAGCATTTTATTGTTTACAGTCCCTTGGATTTGGGAATTGTTTGTTACAGGAGTCAGCCTGCATTATTAACACAACTATCCACTTCGGAACTATTAGGTGAAAGAGAAATACACTCCTGTAGTCTTTAAGTCAGTGTATTTGAGCTCTCTTTGTTACATAAGCTTAGCTTTACACTAATATACCTCTGGGACAGGATCGGATCCTCTATGTACCCATCCCGTCTCAGCACTTACTGCACTGAAATTCTTTTGTCTATACTCCCTCATTAGCTAGTAGATAGCAAGGGCTATGCCTCTACACAATTGTATCCACAATATCCAGCATCCCAATCCCCAGCATCAGTATCATCATTAACTTCACTAATATTTATGGAATGATTATCATGGACCACGGACTGTTCTAGTAGCACATATATGTTTCTTCGTGTATTCCTCAAAACAACCTGGTGAGAATAGGTACTTTTATTTCCCCCATTTTATAGAGGTGGAAACTGGGAAACTGAGGCCCAGAGAGACTAAGAACTCTCCCCATGTTTACACACCTAGTAAGTGAAAAACCAAGATACGGACCTACAAGCTTCACCAGTTCACTACATGTTTTAGGGGGATCTTAAATCTTTCTTGAATTAACAAACTAAATTGATTAAGCAAATTCTAGTTGATTGGCTGCAGAAGGTATTTTTGCCGTGGGTAACAGATTGGACTACAGAAGTATTTCTCAATTGTCTTTGGTGAAGGCCTTTTTAAAATTTCCTATCAACTGTGGTTTGATATTTTTGTATAATACAATATCACGTACTTGGCTTTCACAGCAATATCAAATACAATAAAAGTTTCTAAACACTTACTTTCCATTTCTGCACTTGGTTGTCACGATCCAGTAAGAGATTATGGACTGGCACCAGTCTGTGAACCACACTTTGCATTCCGTTGCACTACAGGACCCTCAGGGGTCCCTTCCATCTCTAAGATTATGTATTCTATAGCATCATAAACAAGACCCAAAGGGGAAAAGTCTTCTTTGGGAGTTTACAATGGTAAACTCTCGAGCCAGTGGGAATTATCTACTCTAAACCTATCAACCAGCAGAGTGGTATGTGCTAAGTGCTGTGATGAGCAAACCACACACACATCCAAAAAGATGCAGAGCACGTGTTCCTCAGTCTTACAGAGCATAAATCTAGCATGGTGCATTTGACTAATACCCCCAAAATGTAAAAGAGAGAAGAGTGTGGTCCGAATATGTCCTATAAGAATATACAGACAGAAGACCTCATTCAGGTGCAATTATTAGGGGATATTTCAAATTGGAATGTTATTCAACAGTTTTTTAAAAATTGAAACTTGCTCATACATGCTGAAATTGAAATATGTTCAAGAGATTTAAGTGAAAAAAAGCAGCTAAACGATAGCTAACCTGTGTAAATCGCTATTGCCAATTATATATTCAATGAGGAATTTGTATTTGGAACACACAAAGAAGTGTTACAATTCGTTTATGAAAAGATAAATAACCCAATTTAAAAACTGGCAAAGGATCTAAATAGACATTTCTCCAAAGAAGATAAAAAAATGGCCTATAAGCACATGAAAATATGCTCAACATTGTTAGTCATTAGGGAAATGCAAATCCAAATTACAATGAGATTCCACTTCACACCCTTTAGGGTGGATATAATCAAAAAGACAGACGATAACGAGGGGAGAAATTGGAACTCTCATATGTTGCTGGCAGGAATGTAAAATGGTACAGCCCCTTTAGAAAACAGTTTGGCAGTTCCTCAAAATGTTAAACACAGAGTTACCACATGACTCAGCAATTCTACTCCTAGATATACACACAAGAGAAATTAAAACATACATCCACACAAATGTTCATAGCAGCATTATTCATAATTGCCCAAAAGTAGAAACAACCCTAATGTCCATCAATGGACAAACAAAATGTGGTTTATCCATATGATGGAACATTATTCAACAATAAAAAGAAATGAAGTACCGATACATGCTACAACATGGATGAATCTTGCAAACATTATGCTAAATGAAAGAAGCCACTGACAAAGGATTGCATATTGTATGATCCCATTTATATGAAATGTCCAGAATAGGCAAATCTATAGACACAGAAAATAGATTAGTGGTTGCCAGGGGCTGAGAGGAAGAAGGGAATAGGCAGTGACTGCTAATGGGTGCAGGGTTTCTTTTTGGGGTGATGAAGATGTTCTAAAATTAGATTTTGGTGGTGGTTGCACCTCTGTGAGTATATTAAAAACCATTGAATTGTATATATTAAATGGGATAAGCAAGAGGGATTATTAACCTGTTAAAATAGTTTCTATGTTTTTATGCAACTCTAAACTTAAAGCCATGGCCCATTGTTCACTAACTCTACCAGCATTACAAAAAGTAAAGGATTAAGAGCGACAGCAAGTTTATCTGCATAGGCACAGCTTAGTGAAATGCCCCAGGTGAAGAATTAGTACAACAGGTTGATGCAAGACAGTGTTTGATTAAAACAACAACTTGCCCTTTAAAATACAAGTTCCTCTCCTGCCTCTGAGAATTAACAGCTATTCAGCTATTTGCATTTCTGAAACTGAAGTGTTTTGGAAGTTCCTAAGTGTGAGATATATAAAATATCTCTGGAAAATCCATTGGAAAAGAGCCGTTCCCTAAAGTCTTATACCCAGAGTTCACTCCAAGTAGGCAAGAGGTTGAACAGGCAAGATGACCATCCCTTGAATGCATGACTTATCCACTCCAGGTCTCTGTACGCCCTGGAAACCAGGACATGGTCTTCAATTTCCAGTTTGAAATAATTGCAAATTTAGAGAAAATTTACAAAAATAGTAAAAATATCTTCCATGTACCCATTATCAATATCCATAT
This sequence comes from Equus asinus, assembly GCF_041296235.1. Lineage (NCBI taxonomy): Eukaryota > Metazoa > Chordata > Mammalia > Perissodactyla > Equidae > Equus > Equus asinus. The sequence continues at coordinate 12,199,100 of NC_091820.1, read as the reverse complement.
TCACTAATTTTAATAATTCGTCACATTTGCTTTATCATATTCTCTCTCTCTCTCTACACGCACACGCACACACACACACACACACACTTTTCTTCCTGAACCTTTTGCAGACAGCATGCACACTTACCCCTTAATCCTTCAGTGTGGATTTCCTATATATCCTAACATATTCCCTACTTATCCCAACATATAATCTTACATAATCACAATACAGTTGTTGAAATTGGAAAATTTAGCATTGATGCAGTATTTTCATCCAATCTACAGTCCATGTTCCAATTTTATGATTGTTCCAACAATGTACTTTATACCAATTTTTTCCTAGTACAGGATCCAGTCCAGGATCACACGTTGCATTTAGCAGTCATGTATATTTAGTATTCTTCAATATGGAACAGTTCCGAAGGCTTTTATTTTTATTTTTTGTCTTTCATCATTATTTTCATTTCTTTCATTGTTTTTAAAGAGTATGGGCCAGTTATTTTATAGAATGTCCCTTGAGATGGGTTTGTCTAATGTTTTCTCATGATTCGATTCAGGTAATGCACATCTGGCTCGAATATTACACAAGTGATGTTGTGTCTTTCTCAGGGTCTCATTTTGAGAGGCACATAATGTCCATTTGGCCTTATTGGTGATGTTGATTTCCGTCATTTGGTTAAAGTCTGGTTCCTTCACTGTATAGATTTTCCTTTTGTAACCTATAAGAAGTAATTAATGAGGAGATACTTTGAGACTATGTAAATATCCTGTTCCTCATTAAGCTCCCTTCCTCCTTGATTTAGCAGGAGACTTTAAAATAAGCCTCACAATTAAAAATAATAGTCTCAAAGCACTTGACATTACCGAAATTGTCTTCTTGCTACATGTTTATGTTGAGGTTGTCTTAGATTATAGACCCAGGTAGGCAGGAACTGGCCTATGAAGCTTACTTGGTACAGAATGCAGTCGTGATATGTGTTCATAAAGAGTGGAAAAAAATTCTTAGCAGCAGTGAAAGATGAACTTAGATTGGATATTTCAAACATGATACATCCATTCTATGGAATGCTATGCAACAGCTTTAAAAATGGAAATAGTTTCATATATACTGAATGAAATATCTCAAAGAAACCTTTAAGTGAAAAGAGCAGGATATATAAAAGTATGCACAGTATAATCCCATCTACGTTTTTTAAAACTATATTTGTACTTTTACATATTAATGTATGCAAATTTATAGAACTAGCCTGGAAGAATACATGCCAAACTATTGACAGTAATTACCTCTCTGGAGGCAAATGGAAAATTGGAGAGGCGGTGGTGCCTGGTCTGCGAGGAATAAGACATTCACGTTTTAGTCTAGACACCTCTGTTTTTAGAACAGGAATGTATTTATGTTTTACTAAAATATATATGTTTTTAAAACATATATTTGCTAAAAAATGCTACATTAGCATTATTTCCAAGATTTCCTTTTTCGACAGTCTGATTACTAGTCATGTGAATAAAAGGCCTTGCAGATAAATGAAATCTCCTATGTCTCCATCTCACTAATATATACATGATACACATATGTTATATGTATATTGGGATGTGTATATTTATGTATACGTGATATGTATGTTGTGCTCTTAAAAAATTAAAAACTGAAAGGTCCTTTTCTACCATTCCTCAAAATTCCCAACTTTTGCACTTGGTGGTTATTTAACCTGTAGAGATTTGAGTTAATCATATTGAACTTGTCAATACTCTAGCAAACCAATAATGTAATTAGCTTCCAAGGACATTTACTGAACAGACCTCAGACTTCAGCTCGGGAAAGTAGAGATGTGAGACAGTGAAAAGTGAACACAGTCTCTCTAGGTCTTTTTTATTGTGATTTATATGGAGAGTGTCACATAGCACTTTACTTAGATGCTATTTTTCAACTTGTTATTTATGGAAATTTAAAAAATATACGAAAGTAGACTGTACTTCAATGTATCCATCACCCAGTTTTAATAATTATCAAATCACAGTTAATTTTGTTTCATCTCCCCATCACCACCATCACCACCACTGTTGGGGGACAATTCTCCATGGGTCTCTTGTGTTTCTGCACATCTTGTGAGCAGAGGCACTAACTGCCTTGTTATAGACGATCTTTTCAAGGATGTCTGTATACCAAACACTCCTGGATGATAAATATAGTATCTCTCTTCAGAGTAGGAGCAGACTTGTTTACTGACGTGTATAACAAAGATAATGCCTCCTTCCAGGGCCAGGTCAGGCAGGTTTGCTTATTGCGCATTATAAAAGTTTCAGGTTCCCTAAGCTCAGGGGTCCACAGCTGTGATGCAAACCCACTATTTGCATAACATCCACCTGGGCCACTTCACATTGCTCCATGAGACTTGGAAAGCAAGAGAGATCTGATGTGAGTATGAACTCATGCTGTTTGCTGTTTGGTGAATAATAAAGCCCTTTTTCTCTGACCCAAGGGTTTCACGTCTTCTGCCAATGTCCATGAAATTTTGGCAGACTAACGTGTGAGCTTGAGAGGAGGGTAAAATCTACCTTCAAAGTTCCTGATGCCCACTTCCTCTCTCTCATATTATTTTAAACAAATCCCAGACATTACATTATTTCACCCATAAATATTTTGGTAGGTAGAAACTATTTTGAATATTCTTTGAAACCATTATAATCAAAGATGATGGAACTTAATTCCACACAAGTATTTATGTACATATACCAACACCCCAGGGATCAACTTTGATAACTACAGGACCATGATCCCTTCCTCCAAAGAAACTCTTGGGATTAAATATATTTCAAAACCCAGACTCTTCATATTTTAAAAAAGTCATAGAGAACATAAACTATATATTAAATAACATATGCATGGGGCCTGGGGCAGCACGCAGTAAGCAAACATTGATATTTTTGCCATGAAGCATGAATATTCACACAAAGTAGGATAAAGAGAGACTATAAATAACCTCTCTTAAGTTCAGCTCAAGTTTTGTCACCAAATAAGTTACAAAAAATCTTTAGCTTGTCAGAGTTTGAGGATTTTCAGAAATGCATATAAGGAACTATGGACCTGAACCTCTTTAATCAAGTTCAAGATTTAGGCCCTCAGCATCCTTATAAGGAGAACCATTTAAAAAAAAACTTTTCACAGACCTTTTATTAACAAGTTTGGCCTCTTTCAAAAATAGACAGGGCCAGGAAGAGCCAAGATGGCGCCGTGAGTAGTCCTCTTTGTCTCTCGCCCTTCGAGTCTACAATTATTTGGACACTTATCGCTTGACAAAGGATATCCAGACAGCATCTCAGGACGTCTGAGACACCCACGCGACTATACATCGGAAGGCGGATGGACTTTCCTCCGGGAGGATGTGAAAATAGGTGAAAACTCTCCGACCCCGACGGGCAGCCTAGTACCCACAAGCGGCTTTCTTCCAACGGACGCCCCCAGAGGATCCACACACATCTAGGGCAGGAGCGAGAACACAACAGAGGAGCGACGGTGGAAACAGGTGACCAGAACCCTACCTAAACCCCCTGCAATTACTCCTAAACGCAGAGGGAAACTTTGGAGTTGCACACCTGAGCCCGCGGGGAGAGTCTCTCCCCGCCATTGGCGGGGAGACCCAGCCTGGTGCTCGGGGCGCCCGGAGGGTCCCAGAGAGAGACACGGAGGGCACGGAGATCTCCCAGCTGCCGTTGCCCGCCCCGTGGGACTAGGGATTGCCGGAGATCTCGGAGAGGACCGGGGCCGGGGGAATTTTCAAAGGCCGGTTCTGCGACCCGGAGGGGAAGCGCCGGAGCTCCGCCCGGGCAGCAGACAAAACTCTCTGTCTGCCGTTAGCAGAGGGGCCACGCTGAGCATTCACGGCTCCGGGAGAGGCCCGGAGAGAATCCCAGAGGGCGGGGCGACCCCCAGCTGCCGTTGCCCGCCCCGTGGGGCTAGGGATTGCCAGAGATCTCGGAGAGGACAGGGGCTGGGGGAACTTTCAAAGGCCGGTCCTGCGACCCGGAGGGGAAGCGCCGGAGCTCCGCCAGGCAGCAGACAAAACTCTCTGTCTGCCATTAGCAGAGGGGCCACACCCAGCATTCAGGGCTCCCGGCAGAGACCCGGAGAGAAGCCCTGAGGGAGGGGCGACCCCCAGCTGCCGTTGCCCGCCCCGTGGGACTAGGGATTGCCAGAGATCTCGGAGAGGACCGGGGCTGGGGGAACTTTCAAAGGCCGGTTTTGCGACCCGGAGGGGAAGCGCCAGACCTCCGCAGGGGCAGCAGACAAAACTGTCTGCCGTTAGCAGAGGGGCCACGCTGAGCATTCACGGCTCTGGGAGAGGCCCGGAGAGAATCCCAGAGGGCGGGGCGACCCCCAGCTGCCGTTGCCCGCCCCGTGGGGCTAGGGATTGCCAGAGATCTCGGAGAGGACCGGGGTGGGGGGAACTTTCAAAGGCCGGTTCTGCGACCCGGAGGGGAAGTGCCGGAGCTCCGCCCGGGCAGCAGACAAAACTCTCTGTCTGCCGTTAGCAGAGGGGCCACGCTGAGCATTCACGGCTCCGGGAGAGGCCCGGAGAGAATCCCAGAGGGCGGGGCGACCCCCAGCTGCCGTTGCCCACCCCGTGAGGCTAGGGATTGCCGGAGATCTCAGAGAGGACTGGGGCTGGAGAGAGTTCCAGAGACCCAGCTTAGTAGCCTAGGGGGAAACCCTACAGGCTCACAGCAGCCTTAGGGAAAGCCTCTGCACAGCACCAGTAGAAGGCACCCAGCCGCCAGCCACAAGGCTGGAAGACCCCAGGGCAAAAGCAGCATAGCTAGGTGTACTAACCACAGACTGTAGAAGATGCCAATAGCTCTCCTGCGACCCATAGAGGACAAGTGAGATTTGGTGGGTGCCAACAGCAACGGAGCGACAAATATAAGTGATCCCACCCCTGGCCGCTGGAAAAGCCCATAACACCGTTGCAGACCCCAAGGAGAGAGCACATCTAGGTGGGCTGCAACAGTAGGCACCTGCAGCCTGAAGCCCCCCTGTGACGGCCCCCACGGCAGAGGAGGGAATCCAAAGGGCCACTGTGGCTACGAAGAGGGGCCCAGGCCCAGTTAGCAACTACGGACAGGGTTCCTGGTTGGTGAAATATAAACAGCTGCTCCTCCCACCGCAGCAGCTGAAACAAGTGAAAGGAGCAACTAAACTCTATCTCCATGCGGAGGCACAAATCAACAACATCAAGCAATATGAAAAAATACATTAAATCTCCAGAACAGAAAGAAAGCAACAAATACACAGAAAACAATCCCAAAGAAAATGAGATATATAACCTAAATGACGATGACTTCAAAACAGCCATCATTAAGATTCTCAATGAGTTAAGAGAGAATTCTGACTGACAACTCAACGAGTTCAGGAGCTATGTCACAAAAGAGTTTGATACGATAAAGAAGAACCAAACAGAAATATTGGAAATGAAGAACACAATAGAGGAGATTAAGAAAAATCTAGGTGCTCTGAACAGTAGGGCCAATAATATGGAGGAAAGAATTAGCAATTTGGAAGATGGCAATATAGAATTGTTGCAGGCAGAGGAGGAGAGAGAAGCAAGACTTAAAAGAAATGAAGAAACTCTCCGAGAATTATCAGACACAATTAGGAGATGTAACGTAAGGATTATAGGTATACCAGAGGGAGAAGAGAAGGAGAAAGGGGCAGAAAACCTATTCAAAGAAATAATGGCTGAGAACTTCCCAAATCTGGTGAGGGAGATGGATCTTCAGGTGACAGAAGCCAATAGATCTCCAAACTTTATCAATGCAAGAAGACCAACTCCACGGCATATAGTAGTGAAGCTAGCAAAAGTCAACGACAAGGAGAAAATATTAAGGACAGCCAGGCAAAAGAAACTAACCTACAAAGGAACCCCCATCAGGCTATCAGCAGATTTCTCAGCAGAAACTTTACAGGCTAGAAGAGAGTGGAATGATATATTCAAAAATCTGAAGGACAAAAATCTACAGCCGAGAATTCTCTACCCAGCGAAAATATCCTTCAAATACGATGGAGAAATAAAAACTTTCCCAGATAAACAAAAATTAAGGGAGTTCATTGCCACAAAACCTCCTCTTCAGGAAATCCTCAGGAAAACCCTCATTCCTGAAAAATCCAAAAAAGGAAAGGGGCTACAAAACCAAGAGCAGAGGAGATAAGTAGAAGGACAACAACAGAGAGTAGCAGCTCTACATCAGAACAGATTAAACCATGGGACGAGAAACAAAGGAAACTGAAGAAAACCGGAAAACAAGACACAAAATGGGAGTGGTAGCCCCCCACGTCTCAATAATCACTCTAAATGTAAATGGATTGAACTCCCCAATCAAAAGACACAGAGTGGCAGGATGGATCAAAGAACAAGATCCAACAATATGCTGCCTCCAGGAAACACACCTCAGCCCCAAAGACAAACACAGACTCAGAGTGAAGGGATGGAGAACAATACTCCAAGCTAATAATGAACAAAAGAAAGCAGGTGTCGCGATACTAATATCAGACAAGGTAGATTTCAAAGCAAAACAGATAAAGAAAGATAAAGAGGGACAGTATATAATGATAAAAGGGACTCTCCACCAAGAAGACATAACACTTATAAATATATACGCACCCAACACAGGAGCACCAAAATTTGTAAAGCAACTCTTAATAGAACTAAAAGAAGACATCAACAACAATACAATAATAGTAGGGGACCTCAACACACCATTAACACCAATGGACAGAACATCCAGACAGAAAATCAACAAGGAAATAATAGAATTAAATGAAAAATTAGACCAGATGGACTTAATAGATATATATAGAACACTTCATCCAAAAACAGCAGGTTACACATTCTTCTCAAGTGCACATGGAACATTCTCAAGGATTGACCATATTTTGGGAACCAAAGCAAACATCAATAAATACAAGAGAGTTGAAATAATATCAAGCATCTTTTCTGATCATAACGCTATTAAACTAGAAATCAACTACAAGAAAAAAGCAGAGAAAGGTGCAAAAATGTGGAGACTAAACAACACGCTTCTCAACAAACAATGGATCATTGAAGAAATTAAAGAAGAAATCAAATATTATCTGGAGACAAATGAAAATGAGAACACGACATACCAAATCATTTGGGATGCAGCAAAAGCAGTCCTAAGAGGGAAATTCATCGCAATACAGGCTCACCTCACTAAACAAGAAAAAGCTCACGTAAGCAACCTCAAACGACACCTAACGGAACTAGAAAAAGAAGAACAAACAAAGCCCAGAGTCAGTAGAAGGAGGGAAATAATAAAAATAAGAGCAGAAATAAACGATATTGAAACAAAAAAGACAATAGAAAGGATCAATGAAACAAAGAGTTGGTTCTTCGAAAGAATTAACAAAATTGACAAACCCCTAGCCAGACTCACCAAGAAAAGAAGAGAGAAAGCGCAAATTAATAAAATCAGGAATGACAGAGGAGAAATCACAACAGATACCAATGAAATACAAGAGATCATAAGAGAATACTATGAAAAACTATATGCCAACAAATTGAACAACTTGGAAGAAATGGACAAATTCCTAGACTCCTACAATCTCCCCAAACTGAATCAGGAAGAAATGGAGAATCTGAATAGACCAATCACAAGTAAGGAAATAGAAACGGTAATCAAAAACCTCCCCAAAAACAAGAGTCCAGGACCAGACGGCTTCTCTGGAGAATTCTACCAAACATTCAAAGAAGACTTAATACCTATTCTCCTCAAACTGTTCCAGAAAATTGAGAAAGATGGAGAACTCCCTAACACATTCTATGAAGCCAACATCACTCTGATCCCCAAACCTGACAAGGACAACACAAAGAAGGAGAACTACAGGCCGATATCACTGATGAACATAGATGCAAAAATCCTCAACAAAATTTTGGCAAACCGATTACAGCAATACATCAAAAAGATTATACACCATGATCAAGTGGGATTTATACCAGGGACACAGGGATGGTTCAACATCCGCAAGTCAATCAACGTGATACACTACATCAACAAAATGAAAAACAAAAACCACATGATCATCTCAATAGACGCAGAGAAAGCATTCGACAAGATCCAACACCCATTTATGATAAAAACCCTCAGTAAAATGGGTATAGAAGGAAAGTACCTCAACATAATAAAGGCCATATATGATAGACCCACAGCCAACATCATACTCAATGGACAAAAGCTGAAAGCCATCCCTCTGAGGACAGGAACAAGACAAGGGTGCCCACTTTCACCACTCCTATTCAACATAGTACTGGAGGTGCTGGCCAGAGCAATTCGGCAGGAAAAAAAAATAAAAGGAATCCAAATAGGTAACGAAGAAGTAAAACTCGCGTTGTTTGCAGACGACATGATCTTATACATAGAAAACCCCAAAGAATCCACAGAAAAACTATTAGAAATAATCAACAACTACAGCAAAGTAGCAGGGTATAAAATTAACGTGCATAAATCAGTAGCATTTCTATACACTAACAATAAACTAACAGAAAAAGAACTCAAGAACTCTATCCCATTCACAATCGCAACGAAAAGAATAAAATACCTTGGGATAAACTTAACCAAGGAAGTGAAGGATCTATACAATGAAAACTACAAGACTTTCTTGAAAGAAATAGGCGATGACATAAAGAGATGGAAAAACATTCCTTGCACATGGATTGGAAGAATAAACATAGTTAAAATGTCCATACTGCCTAAAGCAATATACAGATTCAATGCTATCCCAATCAGAATCCCAAGAACATTCTTCACAGAAATTGAACAAACAATCCTAAAATTCATATGGGGGAACAAAAGACCACGAATTGCTAAAGCAATCCTGAGCAAGAAAAACAAAGCCGGCAGAATCACAATCCCCGATTTCAAAACATACTACAAAGCTACAGTGATCAAAACAGCATGGTACTGGTACAAAAACAGGTCCACAGATCAATGGAACAGAATTGAAAGCCCAGAGATAAAACCACACATCTATGGACAGCTAATCTTCGACAAAGGAGCAGAGGGCCTACAATGGAGAAAAGAAAGTCTCTTCAACAAATGGTGCTGGGAAAACTGGACAGCCACATGCAAAAGATTGAAAATCGACCATTCTTTTTCACCACACACCAAAATAAACTCAAAATGGATCAAAGACCTAAAGATTAGGCCTGAGACAATAAGTCTTTTGGAAGAGAATATAGGCAGTACACTCTTTGACATCAGTTTCAAAAGAATCTTTTCGGACACTGTAACTCCTCAGTTGAGGGAAACAATAGAAAGAATAAACAAATGGGACTTCATCAGACTAAAGAGCTTCTTCAAGGCAAGGGAAAAAAGAATTGAAACAAAAAAACAGCTCACTAATTGGGAAAAAATATTTACAAGCCACTTATCCGACAAAGGGTTAATCTCCATAATATACAAAGAACTCACACTGCTTAACAACAAAAAAACAAACAACCCGATCAAAAAATGGGCAGAGGACATGAACAGACATTTCTCAAAAGAAGATATGAATATGGCCAATAGACACATGAAAAGATGTTCATCATCGCTAATCATCAGGGAAATGCAAATCAAAACTACACTAAGATATCACCTTACCCCCGTTAGATTGGCAAAAACATCCAAAACCAAGAACGACAAATGTTGGAGAGGTTGTGGAGAAAGAGGAACCCTCATACACTGTTGGTGGGAATGCAAACTGGTACAGCCACTATGGAAAACAGTATGGAGATTTCTCAAAAAGTTAAAAATAGAAATACCCTATGACCCAGCCATCCCATTACTGGGTATCTATCCTAAGAACCTGATATCAGATATCTCAAGAGTCCGTTGCACCCCTATGTTCATCGCAGCATTATTTACAATAGCCAAGACGTGGAACCAGCCTACATGCCCAGAAACTGATGATTGGATAAAGAAGATGTGGTATATATACACAATGGAATACTACTCAGCCATAAAAAAAGACGAAATTGGCCCATTCACAACAATGTGGATGGACCTCGAGGGCATTACGTTAAGCGAAATAAGTCAGTCAGAGAAAGACGAACTCTATATGACTCCACTCATAGGTGGAAATTAGTATATTGAGAAGGAGATCTGATCGGTGGTTACCAGGGAAAAGGGGGGGTGGGGGGAGGGTACGGAGGGGGAAGTGGTGTACCCACAACATGACTAACAAAAATGTACAACTGAAATTTCACAAGCTTGTAATCCATCATAACATTAATAAAAAAAAAAAAAAATAGACAGGGCCAAAATGAAGCTCTTTAATGCATTGATAAGATTTCAAGTCACATGTACTCATTTGACTATATTAGTGATGTGTGACATTTTATCATGTTTCCATTTTGTAAGCGTTAAACATTTCTAAGCTCTTCTGATCAAAGTGGAAAATGAATGATCAAGTCATTTGATGAACTCAGATACAAAAAAGGTCATGTATAAAAATTAGAAGGCAGGATGTTTAACCAAGGATGAATAAAAAAGGGGCCTGGACCAGAACAAATCATGTCCGGAAGGTTAGCGGTTATTTACAGCTGTGTTCACCCACCAAGAGGAACAAGGCTCACAGTCTGTACACAAATCATGTTCATGTAAGACAGAGAAAGAAGGATGCCCAGGAAGCCTTTTCCTTCTGTTCTCCTGCCAAGCAGAGGGATGTATAGGCTGGTAAACCCGAAGCTGACACGGATGAGTTTAGAACAGATGAGAACATGGTCCCAGAACACTTAACTGCTCTAAATAATATCTACCTCTTCAGCTTTGAAGGATTGCATCTCTGAGTAGGGGGAAGGAATGTCACATTATTTATTGAGTGTCTACTATGTATCTGACAATTTGCTAGGTGCTTCTCGTACTGTTATCCTAATAGAATTAAGGAAAGTAAAGTTCAGGGAGATTGAACAATCCGAATGAATGAATGAATGAATGAATGACTTTATGCGGAAAAGTATTTGTTACATTTGCTAGGTGCCAGATATGAATTTCAATACATATATGAATGATACAGGACTCCAACCTTCAGGAAGTTCCCAATTTAGTAGGAGAGACAGGTATATAAGCATATAATTATAGTGCAAGTTCATATGTGTGGCTGTTGTGGCTCAGAATTTAAAAATCAGACTGTCACTTAGAAAAACTGCATTGTGGGGAAAAAGAAGGAAAATTTTTTACTGATCAAAGAAAATTTTTTACCCATCCTAGTTTCTGAAAATATTGAAATTAAAGGCTTTCTTTTATATTCAAATAGAAAGTAAGATGCCTTCTGAGAACTGCCTTATGGTCAACAGGGAAGAAGGTCTTTACCCTCCAGGAGGCAAGGAAATGTTGGATCTTATGCTATAATCAGGCAAATTCAAAAATCTATAGAAAGGAGTGTTAATAGCTGTGGGAATGTAGAGAATCAGAAAGTCAATATCATGCCCTTTTTCATGAGCTCTCCTAGCTCATCTTATTTATCCACTCATTTCAAGGATTGATAGCAAGCTAATCAACCTATCGTTTGAAGAATGTTCCCCCTTATTGGAAAAGAGAAAGACCATTTGCCCAGCTCTCACCACCTGGAAGCTCTCCTAACATTGCATATTTCTCAAAGATTCCAGACAATAATTTCATTTACTGGGTCTCTTGCTAGGCTTGGCACAAAGAATGCAGGTTTTGGGTTCATATGTTGGTTCTGTCACTCTCTCCAAACTAAAGTTTCTTCCTAGCATACAGAATTTTTTTTTATACAACCTAACATTTAAAAAACCAAAAACCTAAATAGGAGACGATGACTTGACAGAGTAGAGAACTCATCAATCATTAAATAATGGCATCCCATAGTCATTATTTGAAAGAATGTGAAACTGAATGATGCTAAAAACAATTAAATTCAGAAATAAATACATGCTCCTGTCACAAGAAAGGAGGGATATTTGTGAAAATGTAATTGGGGTGACAGCAAAAGCAAAAAATAAGATAATTAAAAGGAAAACAATGCAATTATAATCTACAGTCAGGCACAGCTCCCTCCCCAAATCACTATGAATAATTTACTGCTGCTACCTTAGATTCTGGCCTTAAAATCAGGTGGAATAGGTACCAGTTTTTCTACCAGTCTGGATGCTGACCCCAAGTCTCCTCCTACACTCCCCTCTGGAGAGGAAACACATAAGTAGGCTCTGATGGGTGAGAGGAGGAAGACATCCTATCAAGGTTGGCCTGGTGGAGCCTCCTGTGGCCAGAAGCCACCCGGAATGGACCAAGTTCCTGGGGTTAGAGAAATAGCACAGAGTAGGAGAGGGACTTCAACCATGTTCCTAATGACAAAACATGCATTTCTCAGTTTCATCAAAGACCAGTCATGAAGTCAGATAAATCCAGCCCAACTAATTTCTTTTTTTTAATTGTAAATTTTTTTCTTTGTGTATTTTCTTTATTGAGTTAATGATAGGTTACAATCTTGTGAAATTTCAGTTGTACATTAATGTTTGTCATTCATGTTGTAGGTGCACCACTTCACCATTTGTGCCCACCCCCACCCCACCTTTCCCCTGGTATCCACTAAACTGTTCTTAGTCCATAATTTTAAATTCCTCATATGAGTGGAGTCATACAGAGATTATCCTTCTCTCACTGGCTTATTTCACTGAACATAATTCCCTCAAGGTCCATCCATGTTATTGCAAATGGAATGATTTTGTTCTGTTTTACAGCTGAGTAGTATTCCATCATACATATGTACCACATCTTCTTTATCCATTCGTCTGTTGATGGGCACTTAGGTTGCTTCCATGTCTTGGAGATTGTAAATAATGCTGCAATGAATATTGGGGTGCATAGGACTTTTGGGATTGCTGACTTCAAGCTCTTTGGATAAATACCCAGTAGTGGGATGGCTGGATCGTATGGTAGTTCTATTTTTAAGTTTTTGAGGAATCTCCATACTGTTTTCCGTAGTGACTGCACCAGTTTGCATTCCCACCAGCAGTGTATGAGGGTTCCTTTTTCTCCACAACCTCTCCAACATTTGTTACTATTAGTTTTAGATATTTTTGTCATTCTAATGGGTGTAAGGTGATATCTTAGTGTAGTTTTGATTTGCATTTCCCTGATGATCAGCAATGATGAGCATCTTTTCATGTGCCTATTGGCCATCCGTATATCATCTTTGGAGAAATGTCTGTTCATGTCTCCAGCACATTTTTTGATTGGGTTGTTTGATTTTTTGTTGTTGAGCTGTGTGAGTTCTTTATATATTATGGATATTAAGCCTTTGTCAGATATATGACTTGCAAATATTTTTTCCCAGTTAGTGGGTTGTTTTTTTGTTTCAATCCTGTTTTCATTTGCCTTGAAGAAGCTCTTTAGTCTGATGAAGTCCCGTTTGTTTATTCTTTCTATTGTTTCCCTTCTCTGAGAAGGCAGGGTGTCCAAAAAGATCCTTTTAATACTGATGTCAAAGAGTGTACTGCCTACATTTTCTTCTAGAAGCATTATGGTTTCAGGTCTCACCTTTAGGTCTTTGATCCATTTTGAGTTTATTTTGGTGAATGGTAAAAAAGAATGGTCAATTTTCATTCTTTTACATGTGGCTTTCCAGTTTTCCCAGCACCATTTGTTGAAAGTACTTTCTTTTCTCCATTGTAGGCCCTCAGCTCCTTTGTCAAAGATAAGCTGTCCATAGATGTGTGGTTTTATTTCTGGGCTTTCAATTCTGTTCCATTGATCTGTGCACCTGTTTTTGTACCAGTACCATGCTGTTTTGATTACTGTAGCTTTGTAGTATGTTTTGAAGTCAGGGATTGTGATGCCTCCCGTTTTGTTCTTTTTTCTCAGGATTGCTTTAGAAACTCGGGGTCTTTTGTTGCGCCATATGAATTTTAGGATTCTTTGTTCTAATTCTGTAAAGAATGTCATTGGGATTCTGACTGGGACGGTGTTGAATCTGTAGATTGCTTTAGGTAGAACGGACATTTTAACTATGTTTATTCTTCCAATCCATGTACATGGAATGTCTTTCCATCTCCTTATGTCATCATCCAATTCTCTCAGAAAGGCCTTGTAATTTTCATTATATAGGTCCTTCACTTCCTTAGTTAAATTTATCCCAAGGTATTTTATTCTTTTTGTTGCGATTGTGAATGGTACTGTGTTCTTGAGTTCTTTTTCTGTTAGTTCGTTATTGGAGTATAGAAATGCTACTGATTTATGCAAATTGATTTTGTACCCTGCAACTTTGCTGTAGTTGTTGATTACTTCTAAGAGTTTTCCAATGGATTCTTTGGGGTTTTCTATATATAAGATCATGTTGTCTGCAAACAGCGAGAGTTTCACTTCTTCCCTCCCTATTTGGATTCCTTTTATTCCTTTTTCTTGCCTGATTGCTCTGGCCAGGACCTCCAGCACTATGTTAAATAAGAGTGGTGATAGAGGGCATCCTTGTCTCGTTCCTGTTTTCAGGGGGATGGCGTTCAGTCTTCGCCCATTGAGTATGACGTTGGCTATGGGTTTGTCGTATATGGCCTTTATTATGTTGAGGTAGTTTCCTTCTATGCCCATTTTGTTCAGAGTTTTTATCATAAATGGCTGTTGGATCTTGTCAAATGCCTTCTCTGCATCTATTGAGATGATCATGTGGTTTTTATTCCTCAGTTTGTTGATGTGGTGGATCACGTTGATTGATTTGCGGATGTTGAACCATCCCTGTGTCCCTGGTAAGAATCCCACCTGATCATGATGTATGATCCTTTTGATGAATTGCTGAATTCTGGTTGCCAAAGTTTTGTTTAGAATTTTTGCATCTATGTTCATCAGTGATATTGGCCTGTAGTTCTCTTTTTTTGTGGTGTCCTTGTCAGGTTTTGGTATCAGCGTGATGTTGGCCTCATAGAATGTGTTAGGAAGTGTTCCATCTTCCCTAATTTTTCAGCCCAACTAATTTCTAAGGAGACAAGAGCAGTTTCCAAAGATTATCTTTACTAAGTCTCCTCTACTTTTCTCTGTATTTATACGATCAGCAAAATCTGGATTTCATTAATCCCAAGTAAGCAACATTTCTCCTTTACACAGGCTCTTCTTCCTCTCACCACCCTCCGCATAGAGAATTCTTCCTCATTGCTCACTTCCCTGAATAACTTTTAGTAACTATCGGTAAATCTTCATGACACCCACTCTACCACTATCCTCCAAAAACACGATTAAAGTATTTGTATTATGAAATTTTCCACAATGATTTTTGTCTCCATGCTTACTTCCTTCACTAACCTCTAAGCTCCTTTAGTTATTAATAAAGTTTTATTCCTTTCTTGGTTGCCATGAATGTATTGTGATGCTTGGCACCAAATAAGACAGTCACTTAATGCTTACAGATTGAAGAATAAAGCATTAAAGAATTTGGGCTTAAACTTTCTTGTCTTCCGTATATATCCATTCTGTTAGCAGTTCAATCATACAAGTATGTTTTATTTCTGTACCCCATGATACTGTATTATACATTTTGTAATTTTCTTAAATTCTTATTTATTATTTGTGATAGGCAGCTTCTGATATGGCTCCCAATGATTCCCAACTCCTGGCATTCATACTCTTGTGTAACTCCCTCCCCTTGAGTACAGGTTGGACCTAGTAACCAACAGAATATAGTAAAAGTGAAGAGATGTCACTTCTGAGATTAAGTTACAAAACATCGCGATTTGTGTCTAGCTAGTAGGCTCTCTCTTGTTGGCACCCTCTCCTGCCCTCTCGCTTGCTCCTTCTGATGAAACCAGCTGCCATGTTGCAAGATGCTCTATGGAGAAACCCATGTGGCAAGGAACTGAGGGAGGCCTCCTGCCAACAGCTCATGAGGATCTGGGGCCTCAGTCCAACAACTTGAGGGAAACTAAATCCTGCCAACAACCAGATGAGTGTGATCTTGGAAGTGGATTCTTCCCAGTTGGGGCCTGAGATGACTGCACCCTGTGAGAGACTCTGAAGCAGAGGATCCTACTAAGGGACACCCATATTCCTGACCTCCAGAAACTGTAAGATCATAAATGTATGTTGTTGTAAGCCACTAAGTTTCGGGTAATTTGTAACTTAGCCATACATAACTAATACATTACTTATCAATCAGCTAGGATTCAAAGATGATAAAACCTAACAATAGCAAAATGCAGAGTTTGGTTTATTATTAAGCATAATTATTGGTTTGCAATATGTATTAGCAAATTATTCTTCCAGATTCAAAACTGTGTTTTTATTCATCAAAATGGCTCATATCTCACTTTATCAAGTCAACTTTGCATGGATGTGGGCTTCTGAAAAGCACCAGTTAAAGATCCAGGACATTTGTACATATTCATTGCACAAGCATTTATACGGTACATACCATGTGCCCTGAGTTTGGAGCACAGTTTCTTCCTAGCATATATAATTTTCTTTGAGTATAGGGGCACACTGTTGAATAAGAAAGTTCTTATCCTCAGAAAGCTAATATCTAGTGGGGTGATAGATATCCAAACAGATAATTACTTGCTTTCCTTTTAAGTGATAGAAACCACAAAGGAATGTGTGCGTTGCAGGCCTATGCCCACTGAGACAAGGCAACTAATTCAAGTGGAGTGAAGAGGTCCATCAGGGCCTAGGTAGAGTCTTCAAGAATGCATGAGTGTCATAGAGATAAAGAGGAACAGGAAGAAGGTGCCAGGCCAAGAGGATGGAATAAACCAAGGGATCTATTTAAATAAATTCCCCAGAACATTACCTTTAGTCAAATGGCATTAAACATACTCCTAATAAGTCAACTATTCTTTACAAGAAATGTGTGTCCCATTCTTATCATGGAAGAAGCGAAAACAAATGGGAGTAATTCACACAACTTGATCAAGGCAATTAGAAACTGGACTTAGGATAATTTCCTTAAGTGGTTGAAGCCAGTGCCTTAGTTCATAAAACTGGACTTGTCATCTCTCCTTTATTTATGATTCTGAAATGAACTTTAAATTCCCTGAATGGGAAGATAATCAGGAACCTCACAAATTAATGGCCACACAATTTCATTCCTTAAACACTTAGGCCCTGACTTCTCTCAATTAACTTAATAATTACCACAAAGACAGCTCAAAGAACAGCATCCAAGGTGCTTTTCAAACTAAACAAACACTGGCTTAGACTAAAGATGAGTAAATAAAATAAGCTTCTAGTGCGGATGTACAAATTAATTTTTAATTGGATGTTAAAAGAGTTAATCAAGTGAGTGTATAATATATTTGAACTCTCACCTCTCAGGGTTCAATTTCCCTAGCAGAATGCCTACCTTCTTACACTTCTTGAAAAAACCTTCCCCATCCTCCAGATGAAGCACATTTAGACCAAGAGGTCCTTGCTTGATTCCCAACATGTTTTTAGTTTTACAGTAATTATATTTTATAGCCAATTAGCAATAAACAAGATACTTTCCTGTGTTTGAGTTGAACTAAGTTCATAAGCTTTGCGGGCTGAGCCACTGGAGCACAGGTAGAACCAAGTAAAATGCACAGCCCCGTATGCGATATGCCCAGTTACTGCTGTGCAACTCGGTAGTTAGACATGTCCCTTCATGGAGGACTGAAAGTGATACAGGGCCACATAAAAACCTCAGATTACAGAGAAGCTGGAGGTGGAGAGGGACAGAACCTTGTGAATCCCTCTCTCTTCTCTCTAGCCGGGAGCAAGGGGAACCTCTGGGGGATTCTGGGAATCATAAGATTGTTTATGTGCCCCAAACCCATGGCACACAAACACACATACACATGAGCACACATCTAAACTCCCAACACTCTCCAGTCCCCCAGGTCAGCCTTATATACTCTACCATAAAGAGAATAATGTGTTTTACCTCTAATCTGCTTGCTTGGAATTCTAAACTCAAAATTCCCTTGGATGAACATAATATTTACCACTTATTCTCCTCTACCAAGTACTCTACTATGTGTCTGGCACCTTTTAAATACTGTCTCCTGGGACATCTTCTTGGAGGCCTTCATCCACCATGTAATACGTCTGGCTGCCCTATAGCCACCATGTTGGAGAGACTACATAGAGACAGAGATGCCCAGGGAGCCCCATCTGTTCCAGGTCTCACCTGTTTGGATTTCCTCAGCATAGGCGTCAGACATAAAAGTGAAGGAGGCTTGAGATGGCCCCAACCCAGCCACTGTGACTGAAACCATCTCAGAGATCCCAAGAGAGACTGCCTGGCCAAGTCCAGTCAACCCCTTTATAGGTGAGCAAAATAGGTGACTGTTATTTTTTAAATCCCTGTTAGGGGGAGGTTTGATATCCAGCTATAAATAGCCAGAATAGTCCTTGAATGAGAAGAACATCTGTCCAGGTTTTCCTGTCACCGCACCCCTTTCTGGTCATCTCAAAGATATGAACTGTTCTGCAGCTACATCCCATCCTCCTCCTCCAGCACTCACTGTATATTCTGCATTTAGCTGCACGTTGAGCCTACCAAGACAACCTTGCCAGAAAGAGAACTGTTCTCGGGTTAAAGATGAGTGTAGCTGCACTCACTTGCCCAAATACGTGGGTGCCTGTGTTTATCCAATACAGCAGCACATGAGCAGTCTACTCGGCATTTCACCTTAGATTCCAGGATGTTACCCCAGACATACAACTGTTCTGAAAAACTCTTCAGTTACAGCCCTTCCAGCTCTGTGCCCTTAATGGGAACACATACTTTCAAGCCTTTTCACTTGTTTATTATGCCTACTTGAACTATTGCCAGATTAAAGTGGCAATGGAATCTGGGAACACATTCTAAAACTTACTTCACTGAAAAAATGCAGAATGTCTTATCTTTTTTTTTTTTTTTTTTTGGTGAGGAAGATTAGCCCTGAGCTAGCATCTGTTGCCAGTCATCTTTTTGCTGAGGAAGATTGGCCCTGAGCTAATATCTATGCCCATCTTCCTCTATTTGTGGGACGCCTGCCACAGCATGGCTTGATGAGTGGTGCTAGGTCCATGCCCGGAATCTGAACTTGCAAACCCCGTGGCGCCGAAGCGGAACATGTGAACTTAACCACTACACAACCAGGCTGGTTCCTGTTTTATCTTTTAAGAAAACATCTCTCCTAGCTCAAGGGGGTATATTTCTCAGCCTCAAGAAAGTGTTCATATATGCCATGAGAGTTTAAGGTTACATTGTATTCATGAAGAATTACTTTTGCTTCAAAGAAGAATTTCTGTTATAAACCAGGGAATTAAATACACAAGCACACACACACACATACAAGGATATACTTGTGGACAAAACTTAACAAAAAAAGAAAACTTGCTTTCCTAAAAGGTAAACAGAAGCTGTGCCAAATTTCCCTCCAGTAGACCACACAAAAAAATAAGACAGACATTAACCAAATTGATAAATGGTGGGGTTTCAGTGGAGAAATCAAGGCTTGATCAGTAAATTTTCCCAGCAGGATCAACCCAGTGTGACACAGCAGGAATCTTGCAAGCTCAAGGGAGTACTGCGGAGTCACGAAACTAACTGCTCTAAATGGCAGGCTGTTTTCCTGTACAGGTCTCTACGAGGAGGCGGAGGAGAATGCCATAGAAAGAAGTGCTATAGTTTAAGAGAAAAGTCTCATTTTTGTGCTGAGCTCTTTTTTATATTCCAAAGTGTGTTTGAAGTAAATTTGTCCCTCATTGGGATGCAATCTCAGCCTGTTAATGTCATGTTTATAAAGGCAATCTGGCCCATGGAGAAGAGCAGGCTTAGGAGACAGAAAGGCCTTCTACTTCCCTCCTGCTACCCACTAGCTGTGTGAACTCACATAAGTTACATAACCTCTCTGATCTTTGATTCTTTTTCAGCAAAATGGAGATTTACACAGCACGATGCACATGATTATGGTAGAGGGTAAATGAGATAACACTGTAAGTTGACAGTTCTATGCCTAGAACATGGTATGCATTAAATTAATTATATACATTAAATATTACAATTAATTAATAACATATTTCTTATTAAATTTTATTATTCTATTTTTCCATTTTGGAACATCACCTTTATATAAATAATAATCTTATGTATTATTTACAACAATTTTTTAAAACCATCTGATCAAAGAGTTAAGAGACCTGATTCTAATCCCAACCTTGCCCTTTATACAACATATGATCTGGGCAGGTTACTTTCCATTTATTTATAAGCCTCAGTTTCCTTTTGGTAAAAAATAAAGGGTTTGGATTTGCTGATATTGTCTCTCCTGAATAGACATTTTTCCAAAGAAGACATACAGATGGCCAACAGGTACGTGAAAAGATGCCCACCATCACTAATCATCAGGGAAATGCAAATCAAAACCACAATGAGATATCACCTCACACCTCTTAGGATGGCCATCATCAAAAAGACAAGAGGTAAGAAGCATTGGCAAGGATGTGGAGAAAACGGAAACCTTGTGCACTGTTGGTGGGAATGTAAATTGGTGCAGCCACCACAAAAACAGCATGGAGGTTTCTCAAAAAATTGCAAATAGAACTACCACATGATCCAGCAATTCCACTTCTGGGTATTTATCTGAAGAACATAAAAACATTAATTCAAAAAGATATATGTACCCGCATGTTCTTTGCAGCATTATTTACAATAGCCAAGACGTGGAAACAATCCAAATGTCCACTGATGGACGAATGGGTAAAGAAAATGTGATATATATACACAATGGAATATTATTCAGCTATAAAAAGAAGGAAATCTTGCTATTTGCAACAACATGGATGGACCTTGAGGGCATTATGCTAAGTGAAATAAGTCAGACAGAGAAAGATACATATCATATGATTTCACTTACTTGTGGAATCTTTAAAAAACACCTTGAGCTCATTGATTCAGAGAACAGATTGGTGGTTGCCAGAGGCAGAGGGTAGGAAATGGGCGAAATGCGTGAAGGGGGTCAAAAGGTACAAATTTCCAGTTATAAAATAAATAAGTCATGGGGATATAATAAACAGCAAGGTCACTATAGTTAATAATACTGTATCGTCTGTTTGAAAGTTGCTAAAAGAGTAAATCTTAAAAGTTCTCATCACAAGAAAAAAATTTTTTGTAACTATGTGTGGTGATGGCTAACTAAACTTATTGTGGTGATCATTTTGCAATATGTACAAATACTGAATCATTACATTGTACACCTGAAGCTAATATAATGTTATACGTCAATTGTACCTCAATTAAAAAAAAAGGTCATCTTGAATAAAGCATTAATTAGTGCTTGTGGCTAAGGCCAACGGTCTAGAGACCAGTGGTGTGCTGGTAAATGTTTAACAACTGGCTCTCTGGGTTAAAAAAAAAAAGCCTGATTTATACTGTTTGCCGATTTCCATGGTGTAAATATTCCCACCATGGCCAATTTCAAGCTATCAATGGGACATAACTAGGTGGAGTTGGAAAGAGATATACACAATTGGCTCTCAAGGAGCTGACTCCAGCATATCACTGTGCCAAACCCATTGGATCTCAACGCTCACCCCCCAGCTCACATTAAGTTCCTGAGCAGTAAGAACACCATGAAGAAAAACAGCTCCAGCTCTCGGGATACTTTTTATTTTCAGGTTCAATTTAAGGCAGAGACATAAATAAGCCCTTGTCTACCACAAAAAAAATACCACTAAATTCACTGCCAGGGTGCAAAAAAATTTTGGAAAAAAGAAAAAAGGTTTCGGAGACCATGAAATACTAAAATACAAACTTAATCTGTTTTTCTTACACTCCATTCTAATTTTTTACTACTTTAAAACATTCCCTAATCTCAGACTGTAAAAACAACAAATGACTCCTAAAGTTTCTAAGTCAGAAAATTAGTAAAGCAAATTTCATCTTTTCTTCAATTGCTTAATGCCTGTAAGGATGACATTTGTCAAATCAACTCTTTCTCTCATCTGAAAAGTCAACCATCGATTTAATAATGGATGGACTCTGAATACAGTGTTCCCATAGATGCTGAAATTTAGAGTACCCCAGGATGCAGAGCAGAGCCACAAATGAGAACCAAGCACAAGCATGTTTTAGCACCTGATACATCATCTGTCGATTGCCAAAGCGCTACAGCCCTGCAATCCACTCTAGGAGAGGCCCTCAGGACATGCAGCTTATTTTCTCACAGATCTGACATCATTGATCATCGGACTTCTCAGCCCTCGGAGATTTAAAGTTGAAGAAACTTCCAAGAACCCAGTGTATTATTAAGAGCCATGACAGTTGACATCTGACAGCCCAGCATGCTGCTTTGTACAACGGCTCCTAATATTCACCCAAAGATTTAGAAAGGAAGATCCTACTGACTTGCACCCTGGCAAAGTATTTAAGCTTCCTAAATTATCACCCTGAGTCATCAAGGAAAGACCATTTTGATCTCATTATCTTCTGTGTGATGTAAGGAAAATATATGATACATTTTAGAAACAATCCCATCAAAAAGTTTTTAAAAGTGCAATCTTCAATACCTAGCAAATTTACCCATATGAAATAATTTATTCCTTAGAAATGTGATAATGCTGTAGTTCCACACTTTAAGGCACTAACATACAGAATGCCTACTGAGTATAAGGCATTTGGGAGATAAAGACTCATAAAACAATATAGGAGATATTGTTGTTCTGCCCAGATCCCTTTACTCAGTCCATATATCCATTCCCCAGATGCTGTGAGTATTGGCTGTTAATGGCTTGCAGCTACCTCCTTCTCTAGAAAATTGTCATTTTCTGAGTGGGAGCTGTGTCACAGGGGAGGTCATTCCCTGCAAAAGCCAGTTTATTTCCATTAACTTAGTGACGAGGATGTACAAAAGTCCTCCCATCCCCACACTTGTCTACAGGTGGAACCAGCTTTGTGTGCAATTTATGCTTTAGAGTGCTCCACAGGAGCGGGTTGAGGTAGTCTCCAGCGGAGATCACATCTTTGCTTGACTCCTTCCCTTGTCCTGTCCTGCTCCCCTCAATCCCCTTCTCCTGAGAACACTTCCTCAGTAAGGTATTTGCAAAAGAATCCATATCTTTGAAGTACATCTTTGGGTACTTCTTTAAAGTACCCAACCTGAAACAGACTTACACTCTTTTTTCAAGAATATAAGCCATATGTGTGAAAGTCAACTCAACTATTAATTGAACACTGACCGCATGCAGAGGATTAAAAATGAAAGGGGATTCAGAAGATGTGTCCTTTCACAGCTAAGACAGAATAATAGGTACCAGATTTATTTTCTTGCCAGATATACCAAAAAATGGACAAAGATGTATGGAAAATGGTTTTCATGACATTAACATCAGGTAACAAAAGACAATGATCTCTGGGAGACAGAAAACAAATGAAATGAGCCCCATCATTGCCCCAGCTTACTGTATGGAGAAAGGAACCCAGGATAGTCCTGGCTGACTCCTGAGTTGAGATATAGAGGTGGGAGGCCAGGGAAGACAAGGCAGCAAGAGTTAGCAGGGCAGAATACCAAAGAAGAGAAGGGTACAGGGAAAGAGAACTCTGGAGATCTACAGAGGGTCCCCCTTGAGTATTCAACTGAGTACAGGTCAGCACATGCACATGAGGAAAGGAACACCAGAGAAGTTTAAGGGGAGAAATCACTGGAGATCACACAGGGCCAAGAATAGTGCCCATCCCTAGCAGGCTGAGTGAAAAACTTATAATTCACAGAGCACTGGGTAGAATACTAACAAAAGTTTTGCCTCAGTAGTGGGGGAAAAAATAGCACTACACTACACAATGCTCTGATCTCACCTAACAACACTTAAAAGCAAGACCTAAAAGTATTTAAGTGTTTGTAAGTTACTTAACTGTACCCCAGAATGAAGCTCAAGAATATTTATAGGAATCCAAAAATATACAGCACCCTACAAGGTAAAATTCACAAGGTTTGTCATCCAGTAAAAAAGTACCAAGCATGCAAGGAAACAGGAAAATGACCCAAAATTAGAAAAAATTCAGTCAATTAAAACTGACTCAGAAATGACACAAATGCAAGGATTAAAAAATTGTAACTCTATTTCATATGTTCAAAATATAGAGGAAAGATTGAAAATGTTAAATAGAGACATGGAAGATTTTAAAAAGACCCAGTCCAGTTTAAACTTCTAAAGATTAAAATTACACTGTCTGAGATGAAAAATACACCCAGAATTAATGGCAGGTTAGATACTGCAAAAGAAAATATTAGTAAACTTGAAGACTTAGCAATAGAAATGATCTAAAATGAAACACCAAGAGTTGGGGTGGGGGAGAACAGAGCATCAGTGGTCTGTGAAACAACTTGAAGTGGATAAATATATATGTAATTGTCATCTCCAAAAGATAAGGGAATGGAGAGGATAGAAAAAATATTTGAAGAAATAATGGACAAAAATTTTCAAATTTGATGAAGCCTACAGGTTCAAGAAGCTGAACAAACCCCAAAGGCAAGAAACATGGAGAAAATCACAGTAAGACACATCATAGTCAAATTGTTTAAAACCAGTGATAAAGAGAAAACATTAAAAGCAGCCAGAGGAAAAAATACATATTAAGTACAGGGGCACAAAGACAACGATGACAAAAGATTTCTCATCATAAACAATGTAAGCGGAGGACCATGGAACAACATCTCTAAAGTACTGAAAGAAAAAACTGTCCACCTAGAACCATATCCAGCAAAAATATCTTTCAAAGTGGAGGCAAAATAAAGCCTTTTTCAGGCATATGAAAGATAAAAGAATTCATTACAAGCAGGCCTATATACAAGAAATATTAAAGAAGGAAAATTATAATAGATAAAAATCTTGATCTACACCAAAGAACAGCACTAGAAATGTTAACTATATGGGTAAATTTAAAGAAATTTTCTCATTACGTAAGTCTCTTTAAAAGATAATCAGCCACTTAAAGCAAAAATAATAAAAATGTACTTTGGGGTTTACAGCATATATAGAAGTAAAATACATCAAAACAATAGCACAAGAGCCAGGAAGGGAGAGATGGTATACTGTGGTAAGGTCTTTATACTATATAGGAAGTAGTATAATATTACTTGAAGGTAGACTGTGGTAAGTTAAAGATATATACTATAAATTGTAAAGTCATCACTATAACAACACACAAAGTTAAAGGTAGAAAGCTACAAAGGAGATAAAATAGGAATCATAAAAATTACTCCAAAAGATGGGAGAAAAAGAGGAAAAAGGAGCAAAGATGGTAAAAATAGAAATATGGTGGATATAAGCTCAACCACATCTATAATCACATATGTGACAGAAAGACTCTAAGATGGCCTCTATTTATCCCTGTCTCTTTGCATTCATGCTCTTGTGTAATCCCCTCCTCTGGAGTGTAGGTGGGACCTGTGACTTGCTTCTAACCAGTAAAACATGGGATGTTCACCATCATGATTGTTACACAAGATTGCAACTTCCATCCTGCAAGCAGACTCTCTCTATTGACTGTTGCCCTTGCTGGCTTTGATGAAGCAAGTGCCATAGGAAGAAGTCCACATGGCAAGGAACTGAAGGCGGCCTTCATTCTGAAAGCATGCAAGGAACTGAATCCTGCCAATAGCCACATTAGCTTAGAAATAGATTCTTCCTCAGTTGAGCCTCAGATGAGACTCCAGTCCTGCCTGACACTTTGACTGCAATCTTGTGAGATATCCTGAAGCAGAGGACTCTGCTAGGCTATGCCTGAATCCGTGACCCACAGAAACAGTGAGATAATAAACGTGTGTTGTTTCAAGCTGCTAAGTTTGTGGCATATTATTCTGCAGCAATAAATAAGTAATAAAACACTAAATGTAAATGGTTTAGACATCCAATTAAAATGGAGACTGTCAGATTGGAGTTTTTAAAAAGACCCAACTATATGCCACTTTTAAGAAATGTACTTTAAATATAAAGACACAAGTAGGTTAAAAATTAAAAGATGAGAAAAGATATACCATGATATTCTAATCTTTAAAAAAGCAGGAGTTGCTGTATTAATATAAGACAAAGTAGATTTCAGAATAAACAATATTAATAAGAGTAAAGAGGGTCATTTCATAAAGAGTCCAATTCAACAAGAGGACATGACCATCCTAAATTTGTTTGCATCTAATTACAGAATTATTTACACAAATTAAAAACTGAGAAATTGACAAATCTATAATTATACTCAGAGATTTCCCTAACCTTTTCTCAATAAGTGAAAGAACAAATAGAAAACAAATAAGGATAGAGAAGACCTTCACACCACTATCAACCAAATGCCTAATTAACACTTATACAACACGTCAAAAAGTTGCAAAATACACACTCTTTTCAAGTGTACAGAGAACATTTACCAAAATAGAGCATATTCTGGCCCACAAAACAAATCTTTTGTCTCTTTTTCCCTGTGGTATTCTGAAATTATATGTGCTAAAACCTCGATCTCTATCCTTAACCTCACAGAAAATGCCAATGGGATTTCATGGGGAGGAGGATGAGCGGGGCAAATCTCTAATGCAAAGTGTGCCAAATGCTTGCTTTGGGGAAGGAAGACTTCAGAGGCAGAAAAGATGAGACAGCCCACTCTCTCCAGAGCTGCAAGAGTCAGCTGAGTTAGAGGCTTCAAACGTGGTGTGTTCTAAACGGAACTCCATGGGTTTAGACTAATGTATGCTCATAACAGATTACATCTTTTGCCATTAAAAAGGTTGAAGCCCAGTTACTTTTGGCTCAAAGACATTATGTATACTATAAAAGTTTGTTTATATAAAATGGCATTTATATCATCAGTAATACTACAAGAATAGTAAACAAAAACTTCAAAGAAACCCAGTATCTCACTGGAGGAGATGTTTTTACCAATACCTTTCATGGTGACATTACCTGTGTCGGGGGGGGGAAAGACTTGGCCTGCAAGAGAATTGAAGATGATGCTGTATAACTTTACTTGCTCACCCCATGTGAAATCCTTCAATAGTCCGATGCAACACTGCTACATGTTGAGTCAATGATTAGCTGTAAAACCAAAGCAATTAATGGGGAAAGAATTCACAAAGAGTTGCACTGAGAGTAAACAAATGAGAAGCTCCATAAAAAGAAAAAAACAATGTTTCTGTGTTGGTTGCTATAGAAAATCCTCAGGTATGTGCAAAGCATAATTGATTGGGTGACCGTTCCTGGAACAGGTTATGATGATCCTAAAAAGTTTCAGGTTATTCAAATTCACTTTAGTGCTCGGTAGCATTGGGCAATTTTGCAAAGGAAAGAGAAAGATCTGGGTAATTATAGCAAGGATTATTTTTTAAAGAGATAAATCTCTTGTAAATTGGTACAACCATTCTGGAGGACAATATCTATCGAAATGTAAAATGTATGTACCTTTTGGCCCCAAAATACTCACTGCTCCAATATGCCCACAAAATTGACTCCTCAGATATCCCCACAAAAGATATGTCTCATTTAGAACACTTTTCTAGCAAGTAACAGAAAATCAATGCAATCAGGTTTAAACAATAAAGGGGGGTTGTTGGCTCACAGTCTTGGAAAATTCAGTCATAAGATAGTTCACATTTTGGGCTGTTTGGGGGGAGGTGAAGGAAACACCAATACAGGGGAGGAAAAGTGAGACAGGAACAAGAAGGAAGACAATTAGGGTGCAGTATCAAGCTCATTTCCACTGTGGACAATTAGAGCTTAATTCCACTAGGGAAATCCTAGGAGTCAGTGTAAAACATATGCCTCAGAGGCAATGCACTGGGGGGGAGGGGGGAAAAGCAGTATTTATACCATAAGTCACTGGTTGAGAGCTGCCCTTGAGAGGCATTCATTCCATCCTGCTGAGTGGGTGGTAAAGGGTACTCCAGCAGTAAGAGAAGCCCCTCAGGCAAAGAATTCAGTACTAACAGAAGTCAGGCCACTATGCACTGAAGTGGTAAAGACAAGCGGATATGGGTAGGGCACCGATAGCACTTGCCTTAGGTGGACTTCAGGGTTGGGTGATCCAGCAGCTTAATAATGTCATCACCCCTCTATTCGGATTTCCAGGGTTAATTTTGCCCAACCAATGTTTTCCATAGTGGTCACTAAATGATTATCAGTCCCAAATGGGACTACAGATATTACAGGATATAGAAAGCACTTCAGTGTAAATGTTCCAAGGAACAATGCTTATATTTAGCCTAATTGGACTGAATTAAGGCATAGGCACACCTCTGATTTTGCTATATGGCTTAAATCAATCAGAATCTACTCCCAGAGATACAGATGGGCTGTCTTCCCCAGATAGGAAAGCTAGGTACTGTTGAGAAGGGAGAGGCTGGGAGTGGATGCTGGGTAGTTTAACCACAAATGTATAGTGATATGTGTGTAAAGATGTTAATTGCAACCTTCTTTGCAATAGCAAAAACTGAGGAACATTTGAAGCATGTATCCATAGGGGACTTATATTTAAACAAATTATGGTGCATTCTTACTATGGATCCTTTACAGTAGTAGATCTGTATGTTCTGTTATAGAGGGGTTTCCAAGGCATATCACAAAACAAAAAAGGCATATGCAAATCAGAGCGCAAAGAAAATCACTTTTGCAAATTAAAAAGCAGGAAGATGCATACAAAATTTGTTATGTTAAAGCATAATTAGCCAAAGACCACCAAGGATAACCCTGTAGCATGACAAGGTCAGATTTATTGTCTCAATGCCGTGAGAACCGTGGAACACTGCTCAACAAGAGGGAAGGGGGAAACCCCTTTTATAAGGTTTGAGTTCTTGCTAAAAGATTCAGAGGAAGGTTTAAGGAGTGGTGGTCAGTTCTGGGTTGATTGCTTTTCCAAGGCTGTGTTAGGAGAAGAGGCGGTTGAACTAGGGATTGAGTGCTGTCTTCAGCTAAGGGAACTTTAGCAAGATTGGATCTCTTGATAATAGACGAGTGTGGTGAAGTGGGACCACGGAGAGTGTCATCAGTCAGAAAGCAGGAAGCACTCAAGGAGAAGGCCATTATGACATTTTACAGCTGCTGCACGATCCTGGGAGAAAGAATGCTTCTGTTAACTTTGCGTCTGATTTTACCTGTGTCTAACCACGAAGCTTTCATGATGGAAGGGCTCCTTTTGTGCTTTTTCAGTCTGAGCTGACTTTCACCCCTTCCATCTCAGATAGGTTTTTACTCTTTCTTAAGGAATACTAAGAAACTGTTATCAGTGGTCACCTTTGGAAAAATGGATTGAGTTGGAAAGGTGAGTAGGGAAAGATATCTGCTCTACTCATTTGTATCTTTCTGTTTTACTTAAATTTTCTAAACATGTACATATGTTACTTTTAGTACATTTTAAATGTTAACATGGATTCTCTGAGCAGTGAGAATGACTTTTTTGTTTGGTTGTTTTTTTTATTTGTTTGTAAATTTTCAAGAATTAACGTTATTTTAAAATAATAATAGACACTCCGTGCCTTCCAAAAAGTCAACAATCTGACTGTTGCCACAGTCTAAACCGGGAACCCAGAATGAGTCTTGCCAACCCATCCTCCTCGCCTTCTAATATGCTGCTGCTTCCTGTCTCTCTTGGGTCATTCATTCTATGCCCAATCCTTGTTCCACCAGTTCTGCCCGAACAAAGGGTAGCAAATTTGGAGTCATACCAGTTGGCGAGTGTGCCTATTACCTCACAGGGTGCGCAGGTGCTGCATTGAGACTAGAGAGTACGGTTCTAGGCGGAAAGCTCAGCAATAAGATCTTGCCTCTCTTGTTGCCCTAACTCAGCCTTCCCCAAAGACCACACACCTATCAGTGCCAACAAATTAGGTGTTACTGTTACATCTTCTTCCTGCTAGAGACAAACACTCATGTAATATTTCAATGGAAATGCAGTTGAGGAACAGGTATGCTCATTTTATAATACACTGTGAGTTTACTAATAGGATAGATAACTCAGGGGAGAAACAAAAAGACATAAACATGCTTCCTCTTTATGGCCTGAAAGTTCAATAAAGTGCCTTCCCAAATGCCTCCCCTACGTGCTTCACTCATTAGCAAAGGGATATTTCATTTTAGAAGGTTGGCCAAGAATGTTATAAATTGGGAGAGCTGCCACAGAAGCATGCTGCTTGTAGGGATGAAGAACCAATGGCATAACCAAATAGAATAACTCCCTTTTTAACCCATTATAATAAAACCAACAACAAATACGGGGAGCCTTCTGTGGGAACACGCAATGAGTGGTTTTATGACATTCCCACTAGGCCGTTATTTTTAAAGGGACTGATTCAGAAAATTTGCTAGTGATACACAAGGAGTATGATCTACTCCAAAATTGCATGAGCTTTTCTAAGGCCCAGTTCAACCACTGTTTACAAACAAACAGAAAACTCTACTGTAATATGGAGTCTCTGAAATAAAATTTCAACTATTTTGTAAACAGTTGAGAAATAATGACAGGTTATTTTTCTGTCTTTGCTGTTAACAAGGGCCCAAATTATCAGCACCTCTTACAGTCCCTGACCTTTCAGGATAGTGTAATGAGGTTCTAAAGACAGTAAAGAGTACACACATTGTCATTCTGCCAACTCATAGCTACAAGCTTGTTAATTGAAGAATCTCTGTAGAATTAATGCAAAAGAGTCCAAGCCATTAAAAGGAAACAAACTTTTATTTTCCAATGTACCATTTTCAACAAACACATCAAATATTTCGAAAGATACTCTGAACAACTGAAAATCATTTCCATGGAAATGGTTCCTGTAACTGGAATCTGTTTTTTCTTTGGTTAATAGGGACATTATCCCAATGAAACATTTTAACGGGGCTCAAATAAGTACAAGGAACATAAATGTATTGTTGCATGATCATTTT
This sequence comes from Equus asinus, assembly GCF_041296235.1. Taxonomy (NCBI): domain Eukaryota; kingdom Metazoa; phylum Chordata; class Mammalia; order Perissodactyla; family Equidae; genus Equus; species Equus asinus. The sequence continues at coordinate 12,168,263 of NC_091820.1, read as the reverse complement.
TCAATCATGTATCGGTAAGTTATTAACAGAAAGACTGTTAGCGGTTTCCTGGTAAGGAAGAGGGTGTGAGGTGGGGATGGTATTTGCCTGGGAAAGGGCATGAAGGAAATTCCTGGAGTGATGACAATGTTCCATATCTTGATGGGGGATTGCATTCATCAAAATTCAGTGGATGTACACTTGAGATTTGTGCATTTCATTGTATGTAAATTTTACATCAAAAGAAAAACTAGACAAATGCTGAACTCTAATTGGTAACATGAATGCTGAAGTGTATGGAGGGAGTATATAGATGTCTTTAATACTTTGGAATGCAACAAAGAGTAAGATAAGTTGAAGTAACTCATAAAACAAGTACAGTAAAATATAAATGGTAGGATTTAAGTGATGGTATACAAATATTCACCATAAAATTCTTTCAATGTTGCAGTATGTTCGACATTTTTCACAATAAAACAATTTTAACAACTAAAACTATGTACATACCAATGCTGATATCCTTTCAAGATAATTAAGGGTTTTTTTTTCCAAAAAGTACATACTTGTATATTGATCTGGACCTCAATATAAACTAATTAGGCAGGTCTGATTCATCAGGCACTCATTCATTCTTTCAAACATTCAACAGATATTTATTGAGCATCTACTACGTGCCAGGCACTTGAAAGAAAGTGAAAATGCAGAACGGTCCATTCCATAAATAATTATCTACTTTGGGGAAATGAGGTATGACAAGAATGCCCTTCATTCACAGCTATTCTTTTACGTTCTATTTTGCCCATTAAAGAAGCTACTTTCGACATGCAAAATCAATACTGTTAAATAGGAAATAATTGCACAAATGCTGCTGTCAATTTTAAATTGTTCCTTGAATATATTTTCAACCTTGGAAGCAGAAAAATTGAGACTTTAGGCAAGAGAAGGCCTCACTAACATAACGTGATTTTTTAAACGCCGGTATTACGCTGACAGATCGAGAGAGCTCTAAATGTCATTTCCTCACAAGAAGCTATTATGCACAGTGCTTGAACAGGGCTGGAGGACCTAGCAACAGAAGGGAGAAAAGGTTTCCAAGGCAAGAAGGCTGCTTGTTCCAGAGCTAAACTTTAAATTGCCACGCCTCAAGGTCTTGACCAGGAAAATGAATAGCCAGCCAATGCCTCAGCCTAATAACAGGTCTTGTTTCCCTGAATGACACTGGATTTATTAGACTCCTATTTTCAAATACATGATTTTCCAGTGTAATTCAAGTTACATCTTGAGGCGGAGCACAAACACTGTGGAATGTTTTTGTATGTAAATATCTTCTGGTCTATGAATCCATTGCCTCAGACACAAAAGCAAAGTTTTAGGCTGGGAATGGAAGATAATCCCAGTTATATACTGCTCTAATTCACATTACAGCGCTAAGTGTGACTCAGTAATTCTGACGTCAGGAAACATGGCTGAAGAGCGAGGCAGAGGCGGAGAATTTGCCAACCCGAGAATTTGAAGCCCTGCCCGATGCTCACTCTCAAGCGGCACTGGGGGCTTTGAAATGTCCTTAGCCTTCATGACTCAGGGTCCCCTTCGTTATCCTTGGGGATTATCCTACTCCCTGTGCTGTCCAAATTAGCCATCAAAGTTTCTATTTGAAAGCCTGGCTAAAACATCTCCTTCTCCTTCAAGGGCCTGGAGGAGGAGTGTTTTGAATTTTATCTTCTTCATCTTTCCTTTAATCTCCTCTCTCTTCCCCAAGTATCAGGGTAGCTTTGAAGGGGGAAAAAAGTCACAAAAAGGGCTATTTTTTAGATAGAAATGGAACTGGGGAGAGACGCTTGTCAGCCTTTGCTTCAGAGGTGAAGCAGGGGTGGGGGCAGTAACATTTGTGGCTTCTCTAAATCCGATCTTTGAGTATTTTCATCACGTAGGCAGTAAAGCCACCTCCTAGTCCTGTCTCTGAGGCTTCTGTGAAAAACTGCGCAGTGTCTACGTATGAGTCCGGGAATCAGCTTCTCTCTCTTTCAATTCACCAAAGTGCCTTCCAACAGACAAAGGGAATGATAATTAAAGTACACAACAGACAATTCTTGTGCCATGATAAAATACAAAACACGCACAAATACGGCCACTCTTCCTATGTTTGTCCTGAGGGCTTCACCACATCACTGGCTGTATCATGTGAGTAAGATCGTAAATAGGGGGTTGTTACTCTATGAGACAAAAGCAAAAATTAGGCTCTGAAATTAAAATTTCCTTTTATTTTAATCTGGTTCTTAAATATCTATCTGGCCTGCTAGCTCCGAGTCTTGAGACGTGGTGTCTCAAGTCACAGGACAACAGGACATAGGACAAAGTCAAGGACAAAAGCCCTTCATTCCTACCAATCCTCACCCTGAAATTCACATCTTAAACATGACCCAGGCAACGGGTCCTTATTTTATCCACTGCTCTCATTTCTCCAGATGGCTCTCTGGAAATTCTCTTAACAGGAAGAAAGGGTCTCTCCTACTCAGTCTTGCCTCAAAGCATTTGTGGACTAAATTCATTAGCTTTCCCCTAGATCTTAATACAGCTATTGAGCCAATCCAAATCTCTTTATATTTCCACTAGTCTTTGCTTACTCCACTGTGTTTCTCCAATTTTTACGTATAATGTCATTTGTATTCTTTCTGTAGCACCCTAAAGCCATACTAAGGACTTACTTTGGAAATCTATAGGTTTTTCTGAGCCACTGCTTAGTGAAACACACAATCAAATTCTTCCCTTGCTATTGGTTGAAGATCCAAGAGATAACATTTGTTTTTATAAACAATTCTTTCCTCTCATAATTGCTGCTGTAATAAGGATTGTTCTTGGTCTCAAGTGACCAAAACCCAGTTCAAATTTACTGAAGCACAAGAAGAGGGAATTTGGGGGCTTATTTCATGACAAATCTGAGAGTCATCTGGCAGGAGCCCAGAAAATAGTCTCTTTCCATTTCCTGGCCCTTTCTTCTTCTGTAGTTTTATATTCTGACAGTCCTCCCCAAGTGGTGACAAAGATGACCGCCAACACCTCTGAGATAAAATCCTACCTATCCTGGTTAGCCCTACCATCAGCGAGAGAGATGCATTTCCATTAGCCCAGCCTAAGTCCCAGGGAAAGTGATGGAGATCATCAGGCAAGAGTTGGCTGTGGTCTCCATGCCCTGGACAATAGCCCTTCCCTCTGGATTTCCTCACTGGGTCCCAGCAGAGCAGCTGAGCTTTGGGTCAGAGGGAGGAGAACACTGCAGCTAGAAGGATAGCTAGTTCAAAGACATCAGCTCTGATTTCCTGTGGGACACCCTTTATCCCACCAGCCTGCTTTTAGGAAGATACAAGAAGATCCTGCCGTTCCGGCAACTGGTAGGTTCCAACTCAGGAGCCTAGGGATGAACTGGCACACTGGTGAGAACTGGGGGATGCCTGAGACACAAAACTTGCAAACAACTATAACCTTCTGAAAACAATGCCTGCTCCTTTGTCCTCTAACGCAGAGCAGTGGATAGCCATGAAGATTTCAGACAAAACAAAAATGGTCACATGCAGGCCTCTAGGGACCTGCAGTTCTCCCAGAGTAAGAGACAAGGGACAAGATTATCTGGAGTGAGGTTTGGTAGTGGCGGCAGCTGTTTATTTACTTCAAATCTCTTTAAAGATTATATTAAATAGACTCTAGCAACTTTCGCTTTGTGTGATTTTCGTTTAAACATAGGCTGATGGTGGTTTTAAAATAATTATCCCTGAAGTTTTATTAAAATAATGCAGCTATAAGAGCATTCTTTCCAAGACCTCAATTTGAAATGAAATGCAGACTTTCTAGATTTCAACGCATCATAAGCCACCAATTTCATAAAATTGCATCCACTTTTCAAAGCTGATATTGCCCCATGGAAGCAGCCCTTTGGCAAGGGATGAGGTATTTCATTCTCTAATGTCTCCATTTAGCCAATTATAGGCAGGTTTTCATATGTCATTCCCTTAAAAATATTATAAAAGCACTCTCTACTATGGTTCTAGTATGGATGGAAAATGTTAAGGACATTAATTTCATTGAACTACAGGAAAATTTCAGACTAGAAAGTGACGAGCAAAAAAATGAAACATTTTCCTTGCGCATAATGTGACCTCAATCACACTTCAGCTAAAATTTTGACGAAAAAGATAACCTCTGTCTTTAGGAAAAGCTACATAGAAAATGAAGATAATTATGGTGGGGTGGAAGACGGTTTTCACTTCAAATGAGACACACATATACTTATCAAGTTATACATATATTGAGATATTCATGCCAGAGTGGCCATTAAATCCTCAATATTTCTACACAATAAGAGTGGACAGACCTCTAAATTTCACCAGTTTTCATAACTTACAAGAGCTACAGGTTTAATAAACCTAGAAAAGGTAGGAATTAAGGAAAAGTCAAAATGCTGATTTAAATAACCATTACATATCTTACATGTCATTATGTAAGATAGAGAAAATGAAAATAGAGATAGAATTTTAAATTCTTTTATTTCCTAAAATATTGCCTCTATCTATTCTAAACACGAGTTTGATATCTATATCTGAGAATGTGATCGCCAGTCTCCAAAATGATCCCCTAGTAATCCGGCTCCAGGTTCATGCCCTTGCATAGTCCCCTCCCACACTGAATAAGGCTGACTTGTACAATCAACAAGATACTACAGAAATGATGGAGTATGACATTGAAAGTTGAGATGAATAAGTTCTGGAGATCTAATGTCAAGACCTTGTGGCGTCTGTCTTGCTCTCTCGGATCACTCATTCTGGGGGAAGCCAGTTGCCATGTCATCATGACACTCAAGCAGCAATTGGAGAGGCCCATATGGCAAGGAACTGAGGCCTCCTGCCAATAGCCAGGTGAGTGAGCCATCTTGGAAGTGAATCCTCCAGTCACAGTCAAGCCCTCAGTTGACACTTTGACTGAAACCTTGTGAGAGACTCTGAGCCAGAACTACACAGCTAAGATGCTCTCAAATTCTCAACCCACAGTAACTATGAGATAATAAACGTTTGTTGTTTTAAGCTACTAAGTTTTGGAGTAATTTGTTTTGCATAATAGGAAACTAATACAGAGGATTTCAGTATAGTTTAGGTCTATAAATATCATGGACATCTTTTGTTAAAATTAATTGATGAATTGTTAACTTAATGGATGATGTTCTTTCTGTCCAAGGATCTTTGATGGTTGTCATGTAGGGCTCTGGCTTGTGAACGTCCTTTTAATAATAATCACAAACTCAGAAAAAATTAAGATTATTTGATAATTCTTCACAGGACATTCAAATTATTTTATTACTATCAATACACATTAGTGGGAGATTTTCCATACAGCTGGGCTAAGCATTCCTAGTCCTAGAGGATAAAACTGAAGAGGTTTATTTTCTATTTATACAAGAAATACTTTTCTCTGAAAATTGTCTGGAAGAGATTTAGGGTATTTGGTGGTGGTGGCAGCAGCATTGTCATTAAAGATCTAGTATTTGGAACTGCCCCAAATTTTTCATTTTCTCTGATTATCGTGAATTCAAAGAGACTCAGTAAAACAGTTAAATCCAAGCAGAGACTTTCAAACCCCTAATATAAGCATGGCTCTGTGGCAAATAAAAAAGATAAAATATAAAACAGTCTCAATGAATAGGTGGAACACAGGGGACTTTTAGGAAAGTGAAACTATTCTGTATGATTGTATGATGCTGGAATGGTGGATACTTGTCATTATACCTTTGTTAAAACTCCATATAGACACATCCCCAATGTTCCATGATAGGGATATAATATTTTTTTTCTGCTTTACCTCCCCAAACGCCCCCTGTACATAGTTGTATACCTTAGTTGCAGGTCCTGCTAGTTGCGGGATGTGGGACGCCGCCTCACCATGGCCTGACGAGCAGTGCCATGTCCGCGCCCAGGATCCGAACCCTGGGCCGCTGCAGCGGAGCGCGCGAACTTAACCACTCGGCCACAGAGCCGACCCCGATAGGGATATAATATTTAATTTCACTTTATTTTGAACCCAACCCCTCCCAAAAAAATAGTCATTACTACTCTTAGTATTGTGGGAGGTTTTTGGTTTTTTTTTTTAAAGATTTTATTTTTTTCCTTTTTCTCCCCAAAGCCCCCTGGTACATAGTTGTATTATATTCTTTGTTGTGGGTCCTTCTAGTCGTGGCATGTGGGACACTGCCTCAGCGTGGTTTGATGAGCAATGCCATGTCCAAGCCCAGGATTCGAACCAACGAAACACTGGGCCGCCTGCAGCAGAGCACACGAACTTAACCACTCGGCCACGGGGCCAGCCCCTTGTGGGAGGTTTTTTAAACAGCCACTGGATATTTAAAATTACCAACATGTTCACCAATTTCTTTGCTCAACATGACTTTTCAGATACTGATCCTTCTTTCTAGGTTTGATTTCCTTCTTACAGAAGTACATCCTTTAATACTAAGGATTTGTGAATGGTCAACTCTCCCAGATTTTATTGGGAAAATCTTTATTTCACCTTTAGTCTCAATAGACAGTAGTGTGATTTTTTTTCTAAATGTTCCTGCTAGTCATTTGATTGTTTTTCCTTAGTCTACATTATTTGACACTTAATTCTCCCTCATTCTTTTAATTTTCTCCTTCCAAAACTCACATTAGCATATGTCGAGCATTCTTATTCTATCTTTCATGTCCCTTTAACCTCTATTTCACAACTTCTCTTTTTATATATGTGAGCTGAATTCTGGGTAAATATTTAAATCTATATTCCAATTCTCTAACTATTTCTTTAGTTATGTCTTATCAGTGGCTCAACTTGGCTCAGCTATGAATAGCATTTAATAGTCAAATTATTGAGCTAACTAAAATTATAATGAAACTATACTGGAAAAATGGGTGTATAGGAAACGTTCATGTATGTGGTTGGGGTGAAGAGATCTGAAAGAGCTAAGTCCTGATCTGGGATAGTGGAAAGTAATTAGACAATTCCTCCAAATTAAAAAACATTAAAAGAAACAAATAAGCATGTTATTTAAAGCCATAGAGATCAAAACAATTAAAAATGAAGAAGTTGAAAATGTGGCTTCTAAAGAAGGAAAAGGGATGAAGCGGGGGTTGGGGAAAGGCGCTGGGAACTGTCCACAACAATCTTAATAAGTCTTGGATCTAATAAGTCTTGAGAAGTATTTGACTCTTTAAATTACACACAGGAATAACTGATAAAAAAGAAAAATTAAATTTAAAAAAAGGTAGCTGAGTGGAAATGAAAAACTGTTGAGAAGAATTGTGCAGATTTAAAAATCAAATAAAGGGAATGAATAGGAGGAGCACAGAGGACCCTCTGGGGCAGTGAAATGACTCTGTATGATACTGTAACGGTAAATACGTGTCATTACACATTGTCCAAACCCATAGAATGTACAACACCAAGAACGACCCCTAATGTAAACTATGGACTTTGGGTGATTATGATGTGTCAATGGACATTCACCAATTGTAACAAATGTACCACTCTGGTGGGGGATGTTGATAATGGGGGAGGCTGTGCATGGTGATGGGAGGGTGGAGAGCAGTGGGTAGATGGGAAATCTCCGTACCTTTTGCTCAAATTTGCTGTGAACCTAAAATTGCTCTAAAAAATAAAGTCTATTTTTAAAAACCCCAAATAAGAATTAGCATGCTGCCCCTATTGTGATTTGAAAGTATAATAGCAAGGTAAAATGACATCTTCCTAGGTACTTGCAGTCAATTCTGAATTTTTGCTAACTATGAATCTTTTACCATTAATTTTCCATGTTGAAATTTGTAAAAAGAAGGCGGTGACCTACATTTGTTTCTATATCCCACGCTACAATTTATGAACTTTGCACAATATTGAAGTACCAGTGGGAAAACCCACATTAATAAAATGGCTTGATATTTGTTTGTTTGTTTGTTTTGAGGAAGATTAGCCCTGAGCTAACATCTGTGCCCATCTTCCTCTACTTTATATGTGGGATGCCTGCCACAGCATGGCTTGATAAGCAGTGCCGTGTCCACACCTGGGATCCAAACCTGAGAACCCCGGGCCACCGAAGCAGAACATGTGAACTTAACAACTGTGCCACTGGGCCAGCCCTTGCTTGATATTTTTAACTGCTGTAATTTGAAAAAAAAAAATTTGTTAACATTTTTCTTCCTTTAGAAGAATAACATGTTTTTCAAATTACAGCGGTAAATAATTAACTTTACTGGTAACTCAACAAATTTGGAGACACTTGTCCACCATTAAACTGTTCTCTCTACTTGCCTGGTTAAGAAGACAACTTTTTGCCCAAAGAGGAAGAAGTGGCCCATGGAGAAACAAAAAGATGGTGAACTCTAATAAAGCACCTGTTATGGTTTTTCTAGTGACTCACTAGAAGTTTGCTCATGGAAAACCGGTTCAGTTATAAGATGAATAAGCTCTGGAGATCTGATGTCCAACATGGTGACTATAGTTAACAATACTGTATTATATACTTGAAATTTTAAGAGAGTAGATCTTAAATGTTCTCACCATAAAAACGTAACCATGTGAATAGCCAAGACATGAAAGCAACCTAAGTGCCCACCGACTGATGATTGGATAAAGAAGATATGGTATATATATACAATGGAATACTACTCAGCCATAAAAAAGGATAAAATCATCCCCACAACAATGTGGATGGACCTTGAGGGTATTATGTTAAGTGAAATAAGCCAGATAGAGAAAGACAACCTCTGTATGACTCCACTCATATGTGGAAGTTAAACCTGTGGACAAAGAGAACAGATTAGTGGTTACCAGGGGAAAGGGGGTGTGGGAGGTGGGTACAAAGGGTGAAGGGGTGCACCTACAATATGACTGACAAATAATAATGTACAACTGAGATTTCACAAGGTTGTAAACTATCATAACCTCAATAAAAAATAAAATAGAAAAAAAATAGTAACCACGTGAGGTGATGGATGTGTTAACTAACCTCATTTCATAACATATACATATATCAAATCATCACATTGTACACCTTAAACTTACACAATATTATTTTTCAATTATATCTCAATAAAGCTGGAAAAAAAATACAACGCAAATTTGACCCAAAGACAGGAAAGAAAATTCTGCTTCCTGGGGGAAAAAAAAGTGAAAGGATTCAAACCAGCACTGTTCAAAAAGAATATAATGAGGGCCATATGTGTAATTTTAAGTTTTCTAGTAGCCACATTAAAAAGTAAAAAGAACCAGGTGAAATTCGATTTAATTCAATATACCCTAAATATTATCATTCCAATGTAAAAAATATTAATGAGAGATTTTACGTTCTTTTTTGTACTAATTCTTCAAAACCTGGTGTATATTTTATACTTACAGCACATCTCAATTTGCACCAGCCACATTTCAAGTGCTCAGTAGCCACATGTGCCTAGTGTCTCCTGTATTCAATAGCACAGGTATAAACTGTCACCTTTTATGTCCAAGCAAGACTCAAAATTGCTGAAAGAGAATTTACTACAAAAAACGTCAGGAAAGCAGGTAAGACTGATCAGAGTGCCCAAGTTAGCATCTCAGACAAGAAAGCATCCTTTTCTCTCTTTGTCCAAATGTCCCCTTGACCAGGATTGACCTAGGGAGGGGTCAGCAAACTTCAGGAAAGGGCCAGATAGTAAATATTTTAGGCTTTGCAGGCCACATGGTCTCTGTTGCAACTACTCCACTCTGCTGTCGCAGTATAAAAGCAGCCAGAGACAGCATGTTAAACAAATGGGCGGGGTTATATTCCAATAAAATTGTACTTATGGGCAATTAAATTTGAATTTCATATACTTTTCACGTCACAAAATTATTTTTTCAAACATTTAAAAATGTAAAAACCATTCTTAGCTCACGAGCCCTACCAAAACACGTGGTGGGCCAGATGTGGCCCATCGGCTGTAGTTTGCTAACCCCCGACCTAGAGGACAGGGATTAAGAAAAGGAGTGCTAAGAGGTGGTTTTAATTACACACATCTGTTGAAAATTAAAAACTAAAATTTCAGGGGCCAGCCCGGTGTTGTAGCGGTTAAGTTTGCATGCTCTGCTTTGGCAGCCCAGGGTTTGCAGGCTCAGATCCCGGGTGTGGACCTATACACTGCTCATCAAGCCATACTGTGGTGGCAGTGTCCCACATACAAAAAGAGGAAGATGGGCACAGATGTTAGCTCAGGGACAATCTTCCTCACCAAAAAAATAAATAAATAAAAATAAAAAATAAAATAAAAGGTTGACTGAGCATTGTATTTAAAAAAGAAAAACTAGGGGCCAGTCCCGTGGCCGAGTGGTTAAGTTCGCATGCTCCACTTTGGCGGCCCAAGGTTTTGCTGGTTCGAATCCTGGGCGCGGACATGGCACCGCTCATCAGGCCATGCTGAGGCAGCATCCCACATGCCACAACTAAAAGGACCCACAACTGAAAATACACAACTATGTACCGGGGGCTTTGGGGAGAAAAAGGAAAAATAAAATCTTTAAAAAAAAAAAAAAAAGGACAAACTCCTAAAAAAAAAAAGAAAAACTAGAATTTTGGAAGCTAGAGAAATGGAATATGAAAAGAACACAGGACTTCGTGTCCAGCCATCTCTGTTTTGATCCTAGTGTTGATATGCATAAGGTCTTTTTACCCCAGTCATATCATTGATCTTCTCTGGTCCTCGGCTTTGTTCTGCCAGCTAGATGATTACCGTGGCAACCTCAATGAGGCCAACAATAGCTTATGTACTTTCGCTGCATTAAATCAAAATTGGTAATATTTTGAACAGAGTCTGGGTAAATTTACCATTTAAAATACAAGAGGAATAGCTTTGTTGAGAAATAAAAAGGATTGCAGAGACTTATAAATAGCTTTAACACTGCTATACTAATTTCGAAACAATTCTTACTATAAATAAGTCAATTATCACTATTATCTATGCATTACAATAAAAGGAAATTGTATGTGACAGCCCTGGAGCCTAATTTTAATTATTATTTATATTTTAAAGAAATAATAGCTGCATATCTTGAAATATTCAAGTTTTCACTCTCCACTACAATTAGCCCAAATATGTGTAGTTGTGCAGTATTTCACATTGTTTTTTATTTTGCCTTATTTTACATTATTTCATAAATCGTCCATTAAATCACAAGAAGGCAAACTCAGTCAAACCTTTAACCTAATGTAAAATAACTACTTGGACAATAAAGCCTGAGTTTTCCTTAATGAATTAGATTTCAGAATTAAAGTACAAATGGAAAGACAATTTGTTGATCCTATTTCCCTATTAAAAATTAACATGGGGGCCGACCTGGAGGCACAGTGGTTAAGTTTGCATGTTCTGCTTCGGCAGCCTGGGGTTCACTGGTTTGGATCCTGGGTGTGGACCTACACACTGCTTGTCAAGCCATGCTGTGGCAGGTGTCCCACATATAAAGTAGAGGAAGATGGGCACGGATGTTAGCTCAGGGCCAGTCTTCCTCAGCAAAAAGAGGAGGATTGGCAGCAGATGTTAGCTCAGGGCTAATCTTCCTCAAAAGAAAAGAATTAAGATGATGACTTTTTCCATAACGGCCTACACCAAGAATTTGAACCAAAAAAGTAGAAAGCAACAGAATTAGCTACAAGTTGCAAGTCGAAGGAGATAACATGGATTGGCCTCCTCCAAACTACTCCCACCTCATCCCTCTTCCCTTGACTTTCTCTATCATGAAGACCAAAAAGCTAAAGTTGATTTAACTCCTAATTTTGTTACAGTTGGCCACATGACACGGTTCTGGCCATGAGATACAGGCAGAAACCCCTGAGCAGAGTTACTTTACCTGAATAAAAATAGAAGCCCTTTGTCCCTCCCTCTTCTCCCTGCCTGGAATAGAGAAGTAATGCCTGGAGGTATAGCAGCCATCTTGCCACTCTGGTGACAGAAGCCACTTGCTAAAAGTGGCAGAATAGGTAGCTAGAAAGAGCTTGGGTCCCTAGATATCATCCTTGAGCCCTGGATAACAACGTGAACTGCCTTCCTTGGTATTTCTTATTTTGTGAGAAGAATAAAATTGTTTCTTACTTACACAGCCACTATTTGCTAAGTCTTCTGCGTTTTTTTGGTTTTTGTTTTTGCAGCTAATTGTACTTGCGACCGATAAACAAATAAAGCAGAATTTACTTGCCATCTGTTACACACCAGTGGTTCTTGAACTAGAGCATGGATCAGAATCACTCTGGAAGACATTAAAATTCAGATTGCTGGGCTCCAGCCCCAAAGTTTCTGATTCAGTAGGTCTTGGGCAGTGAATAAGAAATTGCATTTCTAACAAGTGCCCAGGTGAGGCAGCTGCTGCTGCATCAGAGGCCACACTTTAAGAACCAGTGAATTATACAACAGCCTTTCGGAAAATAACACCACATTACATAGCATAGCGTAGCACAGCACAGCATAGCACAGCACTGCATTACATAACTTAATGTAATATAACATAAAATCCTACTTTGCACGTTCTTATTTCCCCACTACTTTGCTTTTTAAAAAATAAATTTCAGCCCAAGTTCTGATCTCCAGACCAAATACTCCACAGTAATCTTCACTGCAAGTGTAAAATCAGTCACAAAAAGATCAGCAGATGTTACAGCTCTGCTCCTGCCTGAAGCTAGAAGACAAGGAAAGAGCTGTCTAGCACTTGCCAGGCTAGACTATTTGCCATGCCATTTCCTGGCACAGAATTACGCTGCTTGCTGACAACTATTCTACTCTCTGTCCTTCTGTAAATTGTAAATGGCAGTTTGGAAGATGTTGACTAAAAATTCTGAAACAGAAACCTTTACAAAGAGAGGCAAGGATAAAATCATGGTCAATTTAGAGTGGGTGCTGATAAGCATCCTCAAATTAGTACGCTGTGAAAGAAATGGAATTTCCTGTCCCATCCTCTTCCCCACCTGACTCCTACCACCTAGAGTCCCAAAGCATGTGATCCACTCAAAAATCCAAATTTCACTGGAAGAAGCTAGAAAGCCTAGTGCTTAGAAGCCTTTCGCTGCCTGCTGGAATAACACACAGTTGAATTTGATACTTAGGGTGGAGAGAAAAGCTTCTACCACACCCACACACTGTCCTACACCCACAGCCTGCCCCGAACCCCAATAATGACATGCTTCAAAAGCCCACCAAAAAGAGCCATCCTTTGAGAAAAGCAATTCAGCCATTTTCCAGGTCTAATATTTGGTCTGCTTTGGCTCCCCTCCCAGGAACTGGTCAAAATAATCCTTCCGCCCTAGGAGCCACATGTTTTAAGCCATGCTTTGTTAACCTCCTAGGGGAGCTGGATCAGTCGAATTCACCCATCACTCATCCACTTCCCATTTCCAGGATCTCAGGGAGTGGGATGAAATAGCTAGCTCAAGGTAATAATCAAGCCTGGCCAGCCTTCACAGACATACAGAATTCGAGGACCAGACCAAAGCTCATTAGTCCTCCTAGGAATGACATCTAAGACCTTGACCTTCTACCACTGCCGAGCCTGTGGAGCTAACAACCCATGGGTCCCTAGAATAGACTTTCATGATTGCCTATATTCCTTCAAACATTTGCAGACCTTAGCACCAAGGGATTTCTGGTTTTAAACTGTCTCCAGTACCTACTTTAGCCTTCCGGCAAGTTTTGATTCTTTTCCGTTTCCCATGAAAAGCCTGAGAATAAGAAACAGATTAGAGAGCCATCTGTCACTGTTCCTTCTTCTTGATCTAAGTTAGCTTTTCAACTGCAGCCAAAGCTCCTAAGTTTCCCTTTAAACCAACCCCAGCTGCAGACGTTTGAGGGTATACTCTATACAAGGTACTGTGCTGAAGGCACAAATTATAAGAAGTCAAGCATTAAACAAGAGGCACAAAGCATCAGTGCCGAGTGACTACAGAGGAGGAAGTTATCTTCAAAAGCTGGGCAAGATAGAGAGGGCCTCGCAGAGGATATGACCTTGTAGGAAAGACAGAACATAACTACAAAGAGAAACTTCTGAGAGAGAGGGTTCCCGGGAAGGGGACTATGAGAAGCCAAGGCAGCAGTGAAGTTTGGTGGAAACAACATGGTTTTGGGGTCAGATGGATCTGGGTTTGAAGCCATTGTCCAGATATGTGAGTTGAATGAGTCACTTCAATGCTCTAGATGCCTCAATTTCCTTATGTGTGAAGTAGGGGTAATAACACTTCTCTTGAAGGATTGTCCTAAAACTATCATTTTTAAAAAGGGTGTAAAATTTCAACAAATTTCAACATAGAGTTCATTCAATAGAGCTATGGCTGTTAAAAGCCCAGATAGGGGTCTAAATATGAGGTATAACGAGAACAACTAGTAGGACTTCTTTGGTTGAGGAGAAAGCTTTCCAAAAAGGACCGAGGGAGACATTAAAAGGACAAATCGAATCAGTAAATTAAACCCAGATTTCAGCAGGCCTTGAACGGTAGGCTGAGGAGTTTGAACTTGATTCTAGAGACAATATGAATATGAAATCTATCAAAGATTGTTTTAGGAAGGGAAGTGACGTGCTATATAATAGCCAAGTATTGACTGGAGCTGAAGGGATTAGATGTTATTCTCAGGTGGGTTAATTGCGTATTCATGCCATAACTAGTGTTCCACTCCAGTTGAGTATCTGGGTCACTGCACCTGTACTAGTCAGGATACTAGTAACAAATTAACTCCCAATCTCAGTGGCTTAACTCAACAAAGATATTTTTTCTCAAACTTCATATCTAGCACCAGTTTATGGGGCTCTGCTCCATATAGTAACTCAGGGATCCAAGTGGATGGAGGTTCCACCATTTTGTGATGCCATGATCTCAACACAAGATTTCTAGTGTCCCTGCAACAGAGCAGAAAGTGGAGAAATGACACAGAGACCCTTATGGTGAGGCCTGGAAGTGGCATACTTCACTGCTGCCCACATCCTATTGGTCATAACTCAATCTCAACCTAACTGCAAAGGTGGCTGGGAAATGTAGGGGAACACATACAATGTTAGGCAAGCAGCTTCGCTGCCACCAGGGAGCCACCCCTTCCCTTTATGCCCTTCCTTTATGCAGCTGCAGCCCCACCACCTGAGGGCTTCTCAGAGGCTGTAGCACATGACACTTTCCTCTAAGTTCTCTTTAAGTCACAAAGTCTAGCTCCATTCCACAGTGTGGTTCAATGAAGACAGAATGTCTCCCTTGTCCACTGAGCTACTGAGGATACAAAACAGGCAGATCCAGAAAACTTGGGGATAGTTGGAGAACATATTTCGGATGTGTCTGCTCTTCAGAGCTTGCAAAGTGTATATAATAGCTGAGTACACTGGAAGGCCAATGATGTAGTTTTAAAGCAAATTCATAGTGAGGATTCTAATGCCTTTAATGAAGTGATAGAGTACAGATGTTCAGTGTGTTGAGAATATGAAGAAATGATATATCTACAATGGAACAACACCCAAAGGTAGGTAGCTAAACATGAATCATTCCAACTAATCCATAAATAAAAGTATTGAGGTAATCTACCACAAGCACCTACTCTGTGCCAGCATGGTACTGTCTTTGGGGACCCTGCAGAGAAAAAGATATACAAGGTCCCTGTTCTCCTGGGTTTGGTGTATGCTTTTCAGTATAAAATGGAAACTTTTTCTGATGGGATTATGCATTTTCTTTTATTGTTCATTTAAGATAGGGAACTTCTTGATTGCCCAGGGGGACAAATTGCCCCTATAAAGAGCCAATTAGTAAATGTTTTTGGCTTTGAAAGCTATACTACCTCTATTGCAACTATTCAACTCTACTGTTTGTAGAGCAACCTCGGACCATACATAAATAAATGGCCATGACTGTGTTCTAATAAAACTTTATTTACAAAAACAGGTATTAGTTCTCATTTGGCTTGCAGACCACAAATTGCCAACCCCTGGCCTAGGAGATAGTAGATGCTCAAATAAATACTGGTTGAATGGATGAATTTTTAAAGCCTGGAATTTGAAGAAAAAATTATACATAAATACTTGTATGAACTTTCATTCTCTCAAATGCCCATCTGTTCCTTTTCACACAGGTTTGGAGAAGCCCAAATGGACCTTCAGGTCAGCCCCACAGGACCTTGCAGACATCAAGGGTCTAGGCATAAAGGGATGAGGCCATGTGACCCATAATTTAAGGCTGGATTAGCAAAAGCAGTAAAAAAGTTCCAAATGGACAGATCAGAATTTGTGGGAGATCAGGAATTCAGGTTATGAACTCAGGAACAAAGAGATAGGGCTGCAATTTTCGCAACCGATTCTATGTACTGTGTTTCATCAACTCTAAGATGTCATTTATGGGGGGGAAATGCTGCCAACTTAATAATGAAACACCCTAACCCGTAAGATGCATCCCAATTTCAGAGGTGTTAACATGTGGGGGCAAAAAAGAATGCCAGAGAACTGGTGAAATATCATAAATTTTTTCATTCATTTGTCCAGAAAACAAACCAAAGTACCATTTATAGAGTGTCTATAAGTTCTAAGCACTTTCTACAGATATTTCTGCGCAATCCTCACATCCATCTAAAGTGGGCTCATTCTCCTCTTTGCTCTCTACACCCCTGCCTCCCTAAACCACTCTTGGCTTCTTAGGCCACTCTCTTTCTACCTCACATGCCTTGCAAATACTACTGCCTCTCCCTGGCCCCTCAGCCCTTTCACATGGTTCATCCCTACATAGCCTTCAGACATCAACCCTCTTGTTTCTATCCCAAGAAAACATTTTCTAAACAAGATGCTCATGCTACTATAGTTCAGCAAATCTAAGATGTCATTAACTCTAAGACACACAACTATTTCATATACTACTAAGAAAGAAAAACATGCTGACAATTAAATCATGACCCACTATCAGGCATAATACACATCTCAATTTCACAGATGTTAAAAGTTGGGGGGGGGTGTGTGTATGCTTTGGAACTGATGAAATCTCTAGTTTAATATAAGTCAGTGATTCTCAGAAAGACTTGATACCTGATCTGAAAGGTGAGGTTGTCTTCCACACTGTTTGTCTTTCAGTGTATGTGGGATGAGATGGAGAAAACTTTATTCATGAGAATTCCTAGGGAAGCTGCAAATGGTAGGAAGACCCAGAAATCCTGCTCCTTGTTAGAGAATTTGGAAGGGGGACAAACATGAGGGGAGAGTCAGAGAGAGAGAGAGAGAAGAAGTGAGCTAACAGCTGCTGAGATAATGGAAAGTTGTTCAGGAGACAGTTTGAAGTTCTCTGTGAAAGCCCCAAAGCTGGATTAAATCTCCAAGCTAACTAGCCTACGTAGATGTTGTTTTGTAAAACACTGGCAGAGGACCCTTGAACTCTGGTAAGCTCAGGGCAGAATCAAGATGACCAATGTGAATTCAGCAATGGAGATGGACAAGACCCTGTGGAAGTCCAGCCTGGAACTGAGAACACAGTGGGCAGAGCCCTATATTTGCTCAAGCTGTGCAACTGGGGAGTCTTGCCACATTAATCTCCCAGAGCAAGAGGTGGGCTCCAGGTGATCTGGGATATGTAGGTTCACCTGCTACCTGCCTGAGGAGCAGGAGAGCTGCCACCAAGCAGAATGCAGCATTAGAATTGTTCTGGAGATCAAGAATCTAGAACCCAGAAAAGCTAAAGGAATTTGACCCAGGGAAAGCCAGTTAAGGATACACAGCTGGTGTAATATTTGCCGGAAATATCGAGGCTGTGTGCTATGGACTGAATGTGCTTGTCCCCACCCCCCAAATTCATATATTGAAGTCCTAATCCCCAGTGTGATGATATTTGGAGGTGGGGCCTTTGAGAGGAAATTATGTTTAGGTGAGGTCATGAGGGTAGAGCCCCCATGATGAAATTGATGCCTTTATAAAGAGATTAAGAGACCAGAGCTCGCTGGCTCTCCACCATGTGAGCACACAACAAGAAGGCGGCTGTCTGAAAACCAGGAAGAGAGCCCTCACCAAGAACTTCACCATCCTGACATGCCTATCTCAGACTTCTAGCCTCCAGAACTGTGAGAAATAAATGCTTGTTGTCTAAGCCACCGAGTCTATGATATTCTGTTATAGCAGTCCAAACTGACAATGACACTGTAATTTGCAATCAGAACAAAACGTCTTCATGAGTCCCAGACAGTTCTGGAAGGATTCGTCAAGCTATCCTGTGCAGGTATGCACACCTGGGCTAAGGTGGCAGAATAAACGTGCTTTCCAGCCAGTCTCAAATTAATCTCCTAGTGACTTTAAGTAGAAATGAAAGCACAGAGAGTCTTCCTAACAGGGCCTGGGAAATTAACCCCAGCCAGGAGGGAGACACAGAACACTTTAAGAAGTAGAAGATGTGGGCTGACTCTGGTCTGCTTATACTCCCCCTAAGTGTGGGTTGCAAGGGCTCAGCGGCATGGGCTGGCAGCCCCTTAGAGACAAAATCCTATAGCACTGAGGGCTCTAGACCAATGTAGGGGTTTAGGTGCAGAAGGGCAAGCTAAGAGCAGGCAGGTAAGGTACCTGCATGAAGCAGGCCAGGTGGGGGCCATGGGAACCCCACCTGAAGAGGATCCAGAATCAGCAGTTGCTGGTTATTGCCACGTGAGGACGTAAGCATGCACTGCCAGATGTTCCAATGAAGGAGATAAACAAAATTCTGATGTCCACGGTAATTTTCTCAATCTTTAAATATTGGCAGCTAATTTAATTTTTTTCGTAATACTCTGAAACTTGTCTGAAGAACTGCTATATCCATTAGGCTTCCTGTTTACCATCTCTAGGTAGGGCCTTTCAGGGATGTCTAGCTATCTGCTTCCCCCCCCAACCTTACAGGAATCCTCTAGAATCACTCTAGATTAAAGGCCACAGAAGAGAAGTGCCACTAAATGTACAGCGTGGTGCCCTTCAGCCACTTCACGCTGCTCCATTATTCAAGACACCACCATTACTTGGCATTTTTCTTCCCAGGAGATCTGTAACATGGAGAGATCTATAGTCTGGTTTTCATATACCAGCCCATAAACCGCTCTCAAAACCTCTGACTGGTGAAGTAGAGGTGGCGTAATTAGTGAAGAAGAGTTCCGTCTCTGAAGTCAGAATGCAAGGGTTTGAATCCCAGGTCCATACTACATCGGCATATGAACTTGGGCAAGTTACTTAAACTCTCAAAATCTCAGTTTCCTCATCTGTAAAATGGGCTTGATAACAGCTCCTGAGCTCATTGGCTTGTTTTGAGAGAGAATACATGCATAGCACATAGAAGGGTGCCTTGCCCATAGTAACTGCTAAATAAATATTAGCTGTTCTTATTAATTCAGTTGAACCATAACTAAATGGGCCATACTGCTTGTAAAATTTCTTTTAAGCAAAGTCAACTCAAAACATTGACAGATGGAAAAGAGAATGACAGTCCTTCAGCATGATTAGGTAGAGAAATGCTAGAAGGAGGCGAATTTCTGCAGTGTGAGAACTGACTGTGATTACCTATGTGATAAGATGCTGTCAGGAGCTCTGAAAGAGCTCTCTATCCCATACTTACACTTCATATTTCCTGATGCATAAAATCCCATTTGCATAGGACAAAGCCTTCCATTCCTGTCTTCAGGGATTTGGGGAGGAGCAAGGCAGTTACTTTGATCCCCACTGAGTATAACCAAAGAAAAGGAGAACTAGGAGGCAAACCCCAGAGGACGAATCTCAGCTCCTTCTCAGATCTAAGGACAAGAAAGGATTTCCTTGTTTTGGACAATAAATAGATTGTCTCTTTGGGGCTGAGATGAGAACAAAGATACATGCCTGGGTGTTAAGGCTGGGACACAGAGGTCCTTATTCTCACTGTGCATCAGAACCACCAAGCAAGATTCTGAATGATGCTTATCATTCAGATAGGGACCCAGTCTCAGAGACTCTGAGGCAATTGGTGGGGGCACAACCACTGTGGAGAACTGTTTGGCAGTTTCTGATAGAGTAAGCATACATCCACCCTATGATCCAGAAAGTCCACTCCTCAGTATACACTTAACTGAAATGAGTGCTCATGACCACTGGAAGACGTGCACAAGAATGTTCATAGCAGCTTCATTCACGTAATACCAAAATTGTAAACAACCTAAATGTCCACGTACATTAGAATGGACAAATAAAATGTAGTAGATTCATGCTGTGGAATACTACACAGCAATGGAAAAGAGCAAACCTCTGATACATACAACAGCATGGGTGAATTTCGCTCATAACGTTGAGTGAAACAAGCCAGATCCAAGAGTACCTACCATATGATTCTATTTATATGAAGTTCAAAAACAGGCAGGACTCATCTATGGTGACAGAGGACAGAAGAGTGGTAGTCTTTGGAGGAAGGTGCTGAATGGGAGGCGTTCTTCTGAGGTGCTAGGAATGGTCTATATCTTGACCTGGGTAATAGTAACACAAGTGGATGCATATGTAAAAATTCATTATATTGTACATTTAAGATTTTTGTTCTGTGTGTACTTGTTTATTCATTTTAAATCTCAATTACAAATAATCTTTAAAAGTCCCCCAAGTGATTCTTATATGTGCAGAATGGAAAGCCACTGCCATCAGGCTACCACGTCTGCCAGAGTATGGCTCTCCCATCTACACCCAGCTTTGTCCTTAGGTAACAGATTTCACCATGTCATTCCTTGCTCTGATAAAACCGCCCACAACACTTCTGAGAGGCCAATAGAGAAAGCACTAAGTGCATCATTTAAAATTCCTAGCAAGGCTATTATCTTCATTAATTCAGCTTTTCTGCACTCTGCAATTGCTAATGGGAGCTGAGAATTCTCTTGTCAGTCCTTAAATTGTGCAGGTGAGGCCCATATGTCCGGGAAGAAATCTATGGCATAAATAGCTGACCTCTTAAGATTACCCTGGTTTAAAACTTTCTCATCTTCATTGCAAGTCCAGGCAAGGAATTATGGAGTATCAGAACCACGTAGGAGCCTGAGAAATAATCCACTCTGATGCCCAGACAGGTGATGTGATTTGTCCTGTGTCACCCAAAAAATCAGTAATCTCCTGACACTTTCACTACATTGATGCCCACGAAATTTGCCATTAACATGCATTTCTTTCTTTCTTTTTTTTTTTTGAGGAAGATTAGCCCTGAGCTAACTACTGCGAATCCTCCTCTTTTTGCTGAGGAAGACTGGCCCTGAGCTAACATCCATGCCCGTCTTCCTCTACTTTATACGTGGGATGCCTACCACAGCATGGCTTAGCCATGTGGTGCCATGTCCGCACCCGGGATCCGAACCGGCGAACCTTGGGCCGTCGAGAAGCGGAACGTGCGAACTTAACCGCTGTGCCACCAGGCCAGCCCCTTAACATGCATTTCTGAACAAAGAAACACTGTCCCCACAGCCACCTGGCGAAACGCTGGCAGAGATAGCAGAGGCCTTGGGAAGTTTGGTTTTTGTCAACTGAACGTTTTTCCAGCCAGGCATTAGCTGAAAATGCACCTTTTATCTTTAGTGTTACACTCTGTCTGTTGACATGGCACCAATAATCTCAGGGCCCTCATGCACATCTGATCACCCATCTGAGGGTGCCGGATTATCTCAAACTACCTCAATCTGAAAAGTGAAGAGAGTGAAAGAAGCATGGAAGTGTTACAGCACAAAAGACACTAATCAGATGCAGGCTTCTAATCCATGTTTGCCTTCCAGCTGATCTTAAGCAAATCACTAAAACTCCAAGAGCCTCAGTTTCCTAATCTACAAAATGAGAAAATGAGCTGCTGTTCAAATATTTCACTGACTATTTCTAAGTATCAAATGAGACAAGGTTTATGAAACTACCACAAGCCTCTACCCAAACACACAACGTTTCCTCCCTTTTTTTTTGTACTACTAAAAGTGCCTGTGAAGTCAAAAGAGGAGAACAAAGCTGGAAATGTGTTGATGGATGGTTTCTCCGCTAAAATATTTTCCAGCAAAAGACAACTTGTTAACAAGCTACTCTGTATACTACAACATATATTTCACAATTTATCTACCTCCTGCTGGATGTCAAAATAATTGGCCTATAATATTTCTAAAATATAGTCAGCCATCTCTGGATTTATTATGTGCATACACATTTGCATAATGATGACTGGATTTACACATTATGCATCTTTCCAGACTTTAGGCTTCCATTACTCTTTCTTTTAAAATCACAAGTCTTGCTATAAAATGCAAGAATCTCTAAGCATGGTTACCATTTTCTTCAGCATAAAAATAAGTGATAGAAGCAGTGCTCCACTCTAGCCTGGAGATGAGAGATTAGTAACCATTGATAACAAACTTGGAATTTCTCCTCCATTGGTCAGAGGAGAGATGGTTCCAGATTTGCTGCCCAACTCTGTCATGGCAGCAACCCAACCTCAGTAAGTCAGCAGAATACTTGAGGCAGAAGCATTGCTGCCACCACCATTTCATCTGCTATCGGGAAAAGATTTTACCTACCCCAATCTAAGGTGAGTGGAAATAGAGAGGAAGTGGCCCCGTAGATACCAATGGCTGGCACTGCTGATTGGCTATCCCAAAGTCATTCCCAGCCCCATCCTCCCTTGCTGCCACACACTACAGAGAATGGAAAGTCAAATGCTCTCCCTTGCAGCTTTGGGTTGCTGTATGACCCAGTTCTGGCCCATAAGATACAACTGAATTTTTTAGCATTTTGTGTCCATAGGATGTATCTTACAAGGAATATACAGTCAAATTAGTGCAGTTTAGGGGTCGGCCTGGTGGCATAGTGATTAAGTTCACAGGCTCTGCTTCAGTGACCCGGGTTTTGCAGGTTGGGATCCCAGGCATGGACCTACTTACTGCTCACCAAGCCATGCTGTGGCGGCATCCCACACACAAAATAGAGGAAGATTGGCACAGATGTTAGCTCAGCGACAATCTTCCTCAAGCAAAAAACAAAACAAAACAAAACAAAAATTTACTGTGGTTTAAAGTCATTTGAAATATTTCTTCTCTCTGTACTTTTGCCACAAACTTACTATACCTATAGCTTTAGATTTATTTTATTTTGTTTTTTATTTTTAGGAAAGCTTTTTCAATTTAATTTTGTTTAGAGTTATATAAAATACATACATGATTTATATACATATAAAATATTTACACGATTCCAAAGTCAAATCTACAAAACATGATATATCAGAAAGCCCAATTTCTATCCCTATCTCCTTTACCAGGTTTCTTCCTTCTTCCTACGTGTAGCCCTTTTTAAAGTTTTTGGCTTATTTTTCCAGTTTGGGGTGTTTTTTTTAACATTTTATTTCTAAATAATTTTAGATTTACAGAAAGTTGCAAAGATAACACAGAGAGTTCTCATATACCTTTCATCCAGCTTTCTTTGCCTAATGTCACATCTTATTTAACCATGGTACTATTTGTCAAAACTAAGAAATTAACATTGGTATAATACTATTAACTAAACTACAGATTTCTTTCAGATTTTATTATTTTGTTGTTGTCCCACTAAGGTCCTTTTTCTGGGCCAGGATCCCATCCAGGATCCTGCATTACATTTAGTTGTCATGAATCCTTAGTCTTCTCCAGTCTGAGATGGTTTATCAATCTTTGTCTTTCATGATTTTGACATCTTTGAAAAGCACTGGCCAATTACATTATATAATTTCCTTAATTTGAGTTTGAATGATGGTTCTTCATGGTTAAATTCAGGTTATGCATTTTTGGCAAGAAAACCACAGAAGTGATGTTGTGCCCTTCCCAGTGCATCATATCAGGAGACACATGATGTCAATTAACCACATTACCAACAAGGTTAACTTGGTTAAGGTGGTGTCTGCCAGGATTCTCCACTGTAAAGTTACTATTTTTCCCTTTGAATTACTAAATATTTGGGGACAGATACATTTAAGCTATGCAAATATCACATTTCTGCTTAAAATTTTATCCATTAATTTTAACATCCATTAATGATTCTTGCTTAAAAAAATTATTACTGTAGCTTTTGCTAAATAGTGTCTTTCTATTTCCATCATTCTTTCTATATTTCTTATTGAAATTCTATCAAAAAATGTTTTCTTTCTCCTTCATTTATTGTTTTATTCAATTATTTATTTATACCAGTATGGATTCAAGGATATGTATCTTATTCTACAGATTATAATCCGTTACTAGCATTATTTGTTTCCTTGCTCATATTTTCCCAAATTTGGCCATTGAGAGCTCCTTCAAGTTGACTTCTGTGTCCTTTCAACACATCCCCATGATTTTTTAGCATTTTTATTTCTGACACTACAAGATGTTTCAGGCTTTTCCTGTATTTTCCCTGCCCCGGTCCTGGAATCAGTTATTTCTCTAAGGAGTCCTGATTCCTTTTATTGGAGAATGGTATTTTAAAACCAAGATTTGGGCACTATGTATGCTCCTTGCTACTGGGGTGTCATTGAACTTCATCAAAATTAAATTTTTTTTGCTCTGCAAAAGGTGCTGTTAAGAAAATGAAAAGACAAGCCACAGATTGGGAGAAAATATTTCTAAAACACGTATCTGATAAAGGACTTGTTCCCAGAGTATAAAAAACACCTCTTAAAACTCAATAGTAAGAAAACAAACAGCCCAATTAAAAATGGGCCAAGAATTTGAACTGACACTTCCCTGAAGAAGATACATGGGTGGCAAATAAACATATGAAAAGATGCTCAACATTGTTAGTTCTTTGAATATGCAAATTAAGCCACAGTGAGATACTATTATACACCTACTGAATGGCCAAAATTGAAAAACAAAAACTGACAGTACCAAGCACTGGCAGGGAAGCCCAGCAACTAGAACTCTCATACTCTGCTGGAGGGGATACAAAATGGCATGGAAGACAGTTTGGCAGTTTCTTATAAAGTCAGACATACACTTAACACCACTCAGCAACCCCACTTCTAGGAATTTACTTAAAAGCAATACAAACTTATGTTCACACAAAAAACTTACATGAATGTTTATGTTGGCCTTATTCATAATCACCAAAAGCTGGAAAGATCTCAAATATCCTCCATTGGAGAATATATATAAACAAGCTGGTGCAGTCATACAGTGAAATCTACTTAGCAATAAAATGGAACAAACTACTGACACATGCAACAACATGGATGAATATCAAATGTACTATGCCAGATGAAAGAAGCCAGACCCAAAAGACTACATCCTGTATGAGTCCATTTACACGACATTCTGGAAAAAGCAAAACTATAGAGACAGAAACCAGCTCAGTGTTTACCAGAGGCTGGGGTTAGAGGACAGAATAATTACAAAAGGGCACCAGGAAAATTTTTGGGTTGATGGAAATGTTCTATATCTTCCTTGTCATGGTAATTACATAACTGTTAGACGTAACATGTCATGGTGGTTATACGCATTTGTCAAATTTCATAGACCTACACACAAAAAAGAATAAATTTTCCTACATATAATGTATTCCTCAGTAAAAAAGAAAAAAAAAAGATCAGGGAGGAAGACAGATAAGAAATTCAAATTACATCTCTGAAACTCCAGATTTTCTGTCTTGTCAATTGCTGCCCACAACACTTAACAGAGTGCCGTTTAAATTTTCTATAACTTTTGTGTTTCTGTGATCGTAGACCCAGAAATAGCCACGAAACATCATGTGGATAAAGTACTTGTACATTTGGAACAGGGTTTTAGAAGAAAAGATGAGAAAAGCAGCTATTCTACGCTGATAAAAGGTGTAAGAAGTAAACCATGTTAAGAGGCTTAAAGGCCTGAGCTCTGGAAATCTTAATTTAAGAGACACAGGTGGGCCAATTACTCCCTTTGAATAAAAGGCAGAAAATCTTCCCCAGCTTTGTTCAAGCCAGCAAGTCATTTGGAGTGAATCTGTTCAGAACAATTCCTCAAGGCAACAGGCATCGCTCATTACTGTGGCAGGGAAGAGGTGCCGGCCCACCCTGAAGAAGAGCTTTCTCCTCCCTCCCCCTCTAAACCTGAAGTCAAGTCTGTTTGCACCCAATGTCCTTCTCCCCTCTCCCAATCACACCCACATCTCCTTCTTCATCCCTTCCAGCCCTTCTGTACTAGTTAGGCCAGGCGTCTGCAAACTGCGGCCCACAGGCCAAATCCAGCCTGCTGCATATTTCTGTACAACCTGTGAGTGAAGAGTGGGTTTTTATACACTTTTTAATGGTTGAAAAAGAATCAAAAGAAGAATAATATTTCATGAAATGTGAAAATTATATGAAATATGAATTTCAGTGTGCATAAATAAAGTTTTATTGGAACACAACCATGCCCATTTGTTTCTAGATGGTCCATGACTGCTTTAGCTCTACAACATCAGAGTTGAGAAGCTGCAAAAAAGACCATGTGACTCGTAGCACCTAAAATATTCACTATCCGGCCCTTTACAGAAAGTTTGCCAATCCCTAATTTAGGTGTTTTCATGCTATTGCCTCTATGTTGATGTTTAGACTATATATTTATAAAAAGGCAAGGCCCCGCAGCATCCTTTATACACTAGATCATGTCTCTTATGATGTCATAACAAATTGTGCTCTTGTGTAATTCTTTTTGCTGCTGCTAAGCAGAATAAAGACATAGCATTCCAGGAGGAAAAGAAATAATTTGAGGAAAACAGTGCATTCCTTGTTTCTAAAACTATCTACTTAAGTATTCTATAGTTAAGAGTATTTGTAGAGTCCAAAACAATAACTATTCACTAAGTATTACTTCACAATATCCAGTCACTCAACTCAAAGAACATTGTACCAATCCATCAACTCTACAAGTTACATTGTCTTTCGAATATAAGTATAAGCGTAATAATTATATTCAGAATTGTGATGGCAAGTTATACTGATTCTGGGCATTTATCTACTCACCTGTTCATATTCTAGTAGTGCTCATATTTTCTTTTTTTTTTAAAGATTGGCACCTGAACTAACAACCATTGCCAATCTTTTTTTTTTTTTTATTGCTTTTTCTCCCCAAATCCCCCCAGTACGTAGTTGTATATTTTAGTTGTGGGTCCTCCTAGTTGTGGCATGTGGGACGCCACCTCAGCATGGCCTGATGAGCGGTGCCATGTCCGTGCCCAGGATCCGAACCAGTGAAACCCTGGGCTGCCAAAGCAGAGCGCGTGAACTTAACCCCTCGGCCACCAGCAGGCACTTCATATTTTCTTTTGACATTAATCAGATTACGAGGCTAAGTGATATAGCAAAAAGTGCTGAACCCAGAATAGGATTTAGAGTTCAAAAATTTGCATTTAAATTTTGGTTCTACCACTTACATTGGATGAATTTCCTAACATCTTGTAGCCCTGAGGTCCTTATCTGTAAAATGGGAATAAAAATTACACCTCACAGGACTTCTGTGAAGTAGTAATAATTATGTGAAAGCATCATGGTTGTGTTATGATAATGACGACCCTATAGTTCATTCTATCTTGTAGTCCCCTTCCCTAATGTTCCTTCAAGCTCACTAAAATTACCTCTCTGCTATTGAGAAAGCCAATGTGCTAAGTAAGAGGTTTTCTTAACCAGTGTGGCCAGCAAATCATTAAAAAATCAGTTATTTAAACTTTTTGATTAATTGTTCCTATAAACTCACTTGATTAATGTTTGGCCATTAAGCGGACAAAGACTAAACAGTTTAATATTGCTTTTATTCTGTGCTTAGGAAAATAGTCTCATTATCAATTAGCAGGATCAAAGATATCTCATTAATAGGAGATGATGATAATTAATTATGAGCTACACTGCTGTAAGAAGGAAATATTTACTTCCCTTCCAGTCCCATTATCCTTCATAAGCATTGGGGGTGCAGCATTAAGTATAGGAATGACGATCAGATCTTATGAGTTCTGAAGTAATTCAAAATATGATTGATCGTTTCCATGGAAAACATACTTATTAAGGGCCAGAAAGGGAGAAAAACAATTGGTTCTAGATGCCATTATGAATAATATCAACTCCTGTGTATGAGTGCCAATTTGATTGATGTTGAAAAATGAATGTTGTAACATTTTTTTATTCAGAAAATTTACCTCTCTACATAAAGGACTCTTCAAAGGGTTTTTGTTGGTTCCTGAGTATTGCTGAGACCTATTGCTGGAGAACCAATACAAGCAACTTCGGTCTGCCGCAGACGCAGATCAGAGGCTGTAGAAGAAACAGGAACTACCTGAGCCTATGCTTCCTTTTGAAGACTAAGCGTCTTGGGCAGAACGGCTAAGCTGAGAATGGCAGGCAGGGGCAGGGCAAGTCGGGAGGCCAGTCATATTCAGTCAGTCAAATGATGACCGACTTCACTGTCACCTTTGGCCAATCCATTTCCAAACTAAATATCTGTGCTGAATTCATTGATCCATTCAGTAACCATTCCCTGGATGACTGCTGTGTACCAGGCCATGTGCTAGGCACTGGGGATTTAATAGCACCGAACTGGGGGTCAGAGGCCTGAGTTCTAGTCCTAAATCTGACACTAACCAGTTGTGTGACAATGGCAAGTGTTGCTCTATAAGCCAGGTTTTGAGTTCACAACTATCGCCTCTCCGTTCTAATGCAATTCTGTGAGTGTGCCTCTTGAGTGTTCTTGGCCCAAATCAGGAAGATCTGTTTCTTTCTCTTTTATTCTATTGAAGATTATGTGGAATAAGAATCTGATATACTCACAAAGTGTTGGCCACCTGCTTGTGAGGTTTCTTTGCTTTAATTGTTTCCTATGACTCAGCAGTAAAGACCCCACACCGAACAAGGGTATGCTCCCTTGGATGAGCCTTGGCTTCAGACAAAAAGATCTGTTTTACTCTTTAATATTTGAGATGATTAAGAACAATGACCTCTGTAAAAGAAAAAAAACAACCTCTGATATCCAAACTAATCTGATGTTCACAACTAAACTTTAATATTTTTATAAGCTCATCTGACATTCACAGCCAGGCCATTTTTGTTCTCCTGTTGGACATAAACAAACTCACAGAACACCAGCCTCGAACAAGGTTACTCTGAGATCACGATAAAATGAAACAAGACCACTTCATAATTTGGTTTAAGCACAAACAAAAACACGGTCACTGTGCCACCCACAAAATGCCCAATCATAGAATTGTCCTCGCTTTCTGACAGCATCCAGTCTAGACGAAACTCCTGCTTCCTGAGACTCTCCCCTAACTCAGCCAACTGAAGCCCAAATCCTATAATATGTTCTTTCCAACACACTCTCACTGAGAGTACCCCATGGTTCCCTACAATGAGTAATAAACCCAACTTATTTAACCAAGTATGCTTCCAGTGGTCTTTGGCTAAAGGGCACTGACACCTTCAAATACATCTTTTCCTCTCTCATCTGGGACACCAAGAGCCAGGCTGATGTAAATACTACAGAAGTACAAGCATACAAAAATTCTCACCATATACAGCAACCTATAAAGACTTGGCAGAGTAAGTCTGCATTCCAGTTCCTATCCCTTTTGTATCTTTTATTTAATTATCTCTTGGAAATGGACTCTCCCAAGCCTGATCTATGAAAAGAGGAAATTGGACTAGAATGGAATTCCCCAAACTGTGTTTCTTGGAAAACTGGCGTCCTTCAAATACTGATAGGTGTTTCCAGAAATGATTCTCTGGGAAAATGAGTTTGGGAAACTCTACAATCTAGATTAAATGCCCTCTTATAGCTCTAGCCCCAGTTCTCCAAGCTAATTTAAGAGTCATTTAAACTCTCTATTTAAATCTCACTTCCTTTATCTGCAAAATGATGCTCACAATATGCCCTGCCCATTCCCCAGTGTTGGGGAGCAAAGGAAAAATGTGACAGAAAAGTATTTCACCAACAGGAGAGCACTCTGTTCAGGCAAGACACAGAGGCAGCGCTGAATCCTTTAAAGAGGTCCTTAAGGCCAAAAGCCTAGTCCAGAAATCAGGCCAAGAGGATGCAGGTGTGAACCAGAGCTAGCACAGTGAGGAAGGGGAGGCTGGGTATTTCAGGGCTATGCTGGGTGACCAACCACCTGAAAACTTGCATAAAACAACCATTTATTATGTTCACAGATTCTGTAGGTCAGAAATTTGAACAGGGCATTATGGTGATGGCTTGTCTCTGCTCTAAAATGTCTGGGACCTCGGCTGGGAGGTTTCAAAGTCTGGGAGTGACTCACTGACTAGGGGCTACATTTATCTTGAAGGCTTCCTCACCCAAAATCTGGTGGTTGAGGCTGGCTGTTAGCTGAAACACTTACACATGGCCTCTCCATGTGATCTCCCCATATGGACAAGTTTGAGCTTCTTCACAGCTTGGTGGCTGGGCTCTAAGAGAGCAAGAAGGAAGTGCATGGCATGTTTATGACTTATCCCAGAAGTCACTTAGTGTCACTTCTGCCCTACTTTAATGGTCAAGGCAGTCACAAAGGTTCACCCAGTTCAAGGGGAGGGACACAGACCCTACCATCCAATGGGAGGAGTGTCAAGGTCACACTGTAAGAAGAGTGTATCTGATGGAACACATTGTTATGGCTATCTCTGGAAAATACAGCCTCCTACTCTGGGGCAGATGCAAAGTCAATGGAGATTCCTGGAGCCTGGGTGGAGAAAGAAGAAGAAGAAGAAATCAAAGATTCTCCCAGATTTCAAGGTGGAAAAAAGAATACAAAAGGGAAGGCTAGTTTGGGGGAAAAGATTATTTCAAAAGATGTTCCCAGTAGCTCTGCCCTTTGAGTCTGGAGAAGATCCGAGCATGTTTATTGGCAGAGATAATGGAGCCAAGAGGAAGAGTAAAGATAGAAAATGAAGGAGGGAAAATTAATAGGGTAAGATTCTGGAGGTGACAGATGTGACCAAATACTCAGGTGGAGATTTAATTTCACAAGGAGAAACTCTATTTCTGTGTAACAAGAGGAAATAAAAGGAGAGGATGGGAGAAATAGAGCAGAATTCTGAGACAGACAAGACATTTTGAAGTGGAGAGAAAGAAAAATGGCAGATCTCAAACTGAATGGCCAATCTTCTCAGGGAAGCAAGAGGTAAGAAAACATTGAAATTAGGATGGGATGTCTTAAGGTCCATAAGGAATAGAAATGACTAGGTAACAAATTGAATGGGACATCTAAGATATGACTCAAATATTTCCTTTTTTTTTTTAAAGATCCTTTTTTTTTTAAAGATTTTATTTTTCCTTTTTTTTTTTTCTCCCAAAGACCCCCGGTACATAGTTGTGTATTTTTAGTTGTAGGTCCTTCTAGTTGTGGCATGTGGGATGCCACCTCAGCATGGCTCGATGAGCGGTGCCATGTCCGTGCCCGGGATTCGAACTGATGAAACGATGGGCCGCCTGCAGTGGAGCGCACGAACTTAACCACTCGGCCATGGGGCCGGCCCCCGAATATTTCTTATTTTTGAAAGAAGTTGAAAGATTGGTAAAATGATGATTGTTGTTGATGCTGGGTGATGGATATATGGGAATTTATTATACTGTTCTTGCTAATTATGTGTATGAAATTTTCATAATAAAATGTTCTAAAATTTTTAAAAGCTATTGAATGATATACTTATCTGTTTTTTAAAAGAAACTAATAGCATTGCATTTTTATTTGAGGGTTGTCAATAAAAATGCTTCCCTTAGGTCAATGGCTCTCAATGGAGAAAGGATTTTCTATTTGTCTCATACATATTACTGTCCTAAATAAAAATTCAATCAATTCAAAGGTACCCATAAAATCCTGTCTAAAGCTTTTTAAAATGCCTGTCACATACCTTAATCAAGTTCTGAAATAGTTTTTCTTATTTCCCCCAACAGCACATTATTGCTTTTTGTTGAAGTAAAAAAAAAAAAAATGTGTTTTTATTTCATTTTTTAATTATTATTTCTTAAGACAAGTTATTTACAGGTTAGATTCTCTTCTGTCCTCTCTACAGCGACACCAAGGTGAAGAATATCATAGGGTTTCCAATCTTGTTAGATTTCTTCCTGGCATTGGGAAAACACTGAGCTGGCAAAATAAATAGCTCAAATCTCAGAAACATATTAGAGTGATATGGAATCCTGTAGGCTTCATAGTCCTAATCATCAACTCATTTATATTCTTCTTGGGGATTGAAGGAAACATATTAAGAAAGGATATTCTTGCCCTATACAAAATTGTCACAGTCTGCTAGCAAGAAAGATTGAAAACCAAAGAAATCCATGAAGCAGCCACTTGATTTCCTGAAGCATGTAAGCGATACTCAGAATTCATCAAGTTCATGGTTCCACATCTTGGATTGTGAAGAGTGACTAGGCAATGTGCATGATTTTGACCTTTAATCAAGGTCTCTTTTTCTGCATTATAGTATTAGGAATAATGAATTGTCATAAACAGCATGTGGCTCAAGCCAATATTCTGAAAAAACAGCTGGTAGGTTTTAGAAATTAGATGGCAAGTCACTCAAAAGCTTCAGATGATTTTTTGAGACACTGCAATATCTTAGAAGTAGAGTAGCCTAATTCCAGCTTTAGCTCTTACCAAACCAACTACATGATGGCCAGGCTCCTGTCCAGAGAAGGAGCACTAGAATGAAGAACATAAGTAAGATAGTGGATGAAAAATCTGAACAGGCTAGAGAGAGGGAGAGAAGACCAGGGAGGTTAATGAAAGGGAAGACTCAAAAGCATGAAGGCAAGGTCTGAAGGGTGGCAGAGACTAGGCACCCCTTGCTGAGGGGTTGAATTATTTCCTTCATACCAGGACAGCAATGCGAAGACAGAAAACAGAAAATTCAGTCAGACATATTTTACTGGGCAAACTAATGCCTAGCTAACTTCACTCTCAATGACTTTTGACAGTAATTTGAAGAATGCAAAGGAAAAATTACTGATATCAAATGACAGCACCCTCTGACACCATTCCTCCCTTGACTGACATTAATCATGAGTTACTGTCCATAAAGGAATTTTTATGTAATGGAGAAAGAAAGCATATGCCACTTCATCTTAGCATCTTACTAAACAGTAGTACTGGGATTCATTTGCATGGACTACAGACTATGTCTGGAGCCCTGAACTTGACTTTGATGTTGAAAAGATTGTAAAGAAGTATAATAGATGACAAATTAGGGAAGAGAGAGAGATTGAGAGAGAGTGGAGTGGAACTGATGGTGATTTTTTTCTCTAAGTCCCCTTGCTTCCTTAATGGCTATAAATTATCAGCCGAAAATACACAGACACTCTTAGTGGCCAGAGAAGAGTCATCTCATCCTTTCCTTTGTGGCTTTAATGAGTTCCCAAAAGATCTAGTCACAGGGTCAGTGTTGGATGGACCTAGCGGAGATGCCACTCATGGTTCTGCCCTTGTCAAATCATTCCAGGAGAAAGCCTTATTCACGTATAGGCACAGCTATACCACACAGCCTCTGTACTCTCTGGAACTCTGTGACACAGACCCCATGGCCCCAGTAATGGAGGCAGGGGCCTACCATGGTCCAGCTTCAATCCCTGACAGAGACTAACTCTAGTGTTAGAAGAGAGAGGAGTAGGTGCAGACATTATCAACTCAGCAAAATTGACTCCAGGCATTGAACATGAAGCAAATGTTGAAAGGCAAACATAACTTTTGTGTCCAGGCCTCCCCAACTGAGTAAGCTGAATAACGCCCCTCCCCAAAGAGGTCCATGACTGAGAACACGTGAATACCTTACCTTACACAGCGAAAGAGATTTTGTAGATGTTATTACATCAGGATGGGAAGATAATCCTGGATTACCTCGGTGTGCCCAATGTATTCACAAGGGACACAAGAGGAGTCGGAATCAGAGAGAAGGAGATGCCATAGCAGAAGCAGAGGAACAGAGAATGGGATTGAAAGATGCCACACTGCTGACTTTGAAGATAGAGGAAGGAGCCATGAGCCAATGAAAGCAGGTGGTCTCCAGAAGCTGGAAAAGGCAAGGAAACAGATTCTGCCCTAGAACCTCCAGAAAGAACAGTCCTGCAAACCCATTTTGGACTTCTGACCTCCAGAACTGTAAGATAATAAATTTGTGTTGCCACTTGTGCCACCAAGTTTGCGGTAATTTGTTTCAGCAGCAATTGAAAACTAATATGCAACAGCCTATGCAGACGAGATATCAATTTACTCCCAGTCTCTAAATTACAACAACTTAAGTCTCATCTCACTTGTCAGTAAAAGCCCAGGCTTCGTTCGACTCCTCTCCACAAATTAAAGGGAAGTCTTACTACCAGGAGTTTGCCTTGGTTGTTTCCTGCTGACTTAGTCTCCTCCTGGTTCGAAGCCATTCCTGCCCTCCACCCTTGGGGACACTGATGACCCTGCTGCTGGTCACTGTCCATTCCCTGGAGGCACTTACCTTGCATTCCTGCATCACTCCCTTGTATTGCTTTACCCAAAGCATGGTCCCGGTCACCTTCCTTAATTTCCAAAGTGAAATGCAAGGCTGCAGCTTGTAGTAATAAAAAAATGATAATAAGTAATGATAAAACTAAGGTTGAGGAAGTTACAACACAGAAGTAACTGTCTTAGGTTGGGTCCCTAGAAGCAGAGCCTGAGATGAGAATTCTTGGGCATGAGATTTCTTGGGGGAGACAGAAGAGGAATGAGGGAAGCAGGACGGGGCAGGGAGAGGAGTGAAGTGACCATGGGGTCTCACTGGGAATTCAGCTTCAACCTGACCCCACAGGGAATTCTGGAGTACAAATTGTACCAGAGGATAGCACCACCCCAAAGGCAAAGGGGCCAGCCTTTTGTACCCCTGTGTCAGTCATTGGCCATAGCCACTAGGGGGCTAGGGTAACATAACCTCCCAGATGAGGAGACTCCCATTCTGCTGAGGGCAATTCTCCAGAGAAAGAGGCAGCTATGAACTGTGAACAGGCAACATTCACAGCAGCTCAGGGATGGGGTCACGGGCCCTTAGACAGGATCTGGGTGGGCACCAACAGCACCCATTACAATGACCAAAACAGAGCTCACCACTAGTCCCTGCAGAGTCCCTCTGCCAATGTCCCTGGCCTCACTACTGTTTGAAAGAGTTAACCTTATTCTTCATTTTCCACCTCCTTTCCACTCCACCGACAAAAACATCCTTGAGCTGTCTCTCCTTAGAGTCAGAGGTCCCAGAGACATTTCTTTCTCCCTTAAAGACATCACCCAAGCTTGTTTCAGTTCCAAGATTTTCCAAGATAGTTGACAGCCCTCATTTCTAACCTTGGTCCTAGGACTCCAAGAAGACATTGGAACACAAAAGCCCAGCATTGGTACATTTGTGGAAGTCTGACTAACATAATATTGTGTAACATGCATGTATGGCACCAACAGTTCAATCTATGTTGAGCCAAGGTGATTAGCTGGGTTCATTTCCCTTTCACAGCTTTTCACTCCTCCCTGGGGAAGTGAAGATGAATTTTCCTCTTTATCCTGCCATCCACAAACACCTCTATGAGAACAAGCAATGCCATGCAGGCACTGAAATCTATAAACCTCTTCTTAGAGAAGAACATATCTCCAGAAGTGTTATTCATACTGCAGGTGGCAACCCATTAGTGATCTTGAGAAAAAGTTAATGAAAAAGGGGAGACTAGAAAAGATCAAAATTCATTTCAAATAATAAATGTACATAATGTTTCAGGAGCAAGTCTCTGTTTCAGTTACATCTATTCATATATGTCTATTCAAAGATTTGTATGTTCAGGGTTGTGATGTATTTCTTACTATGAGCAGGAGTCAAAAAAAGTTGGGGAAAAAACTCACCAATTGAAACACTTTTCACTGCACAGGTAACCTCTCATTTTCATCCAGAACAGCTTGGTTTCTTGATGTTACCGGAAATTTAGAAATCACCATTTACGGCTGTGGGTATTTGCTTCATTTCCGTGAAAGATAAAGATCTATTTGGCTATTTGTTTTCCCCAAAACAACAGAACTCTCAACTCCATTCTACAGCCCAAAGGTGAATTGAACTCTACTTCTCTACAAAGCCTGCTTAAAGCTTTGAAATTATAACTTTATGGGCTGAAGTGGGTAGAATTATGTCCCTAAAAAGACGTGCTCAAGCCCTAACTCCCAGTAGCTGTAAATACGACCTTATTTGGAAAGAGGGTCTTTGTAGATGTGATCAAGTTAAAATGACGTCATGCTGGATTAGGGTGGGCCCTAGCACAGTGGCCAGTATCTTTGTGAGAAGAGGGAAATCTGGACACAGAGACACAGAGAGAACACCACGTGATGACAGAGGCAGATATTGGAGTGATGTGTCTACAAACCAAGGAACGCCAAGGATTGCCAGCAGCCACCAGAAGCTAGGAAGTGGCAGAGAAAGATTCTTCCCTAGAGCCTTGAGAGAAAGCATGGCCCTGCTGCCACCTTGATTTTGGATTTCTAGCCTCCAGAAATGTGAGAGAATAAATTTCTAGTGTCTTACGTCACCCAGTTTGGGGTCATTTGTTATGGCAGCCCTAGGCAGCGAATACATGGATTTTTCTACTTCTACTCTCACCACTGAATTTTCAAAGATCTTAGGAAATACTTACATGTACCTGCTTGAATATTCATAAAACATCTCTGAAAAGATAAGCAAGAAACTGACAACGCTGGTTGCCTTTGCAAAAGGGAACTAGTACCTGCAGGATGAGGGAGGGGGACTTTTTACTGTAATATCTTTTTGAACTACGTGATGTATTATCTATTTTAAAAACCAAATAAAAACTTAGAAAATTTATGGCTCAAACTTGACCTACCTCGCAACCTTGCCCTTCTCCCCAGAGATCGCTGCTGATGGAAGCCCATCCCACTTTTTTAAACAAAGGGGTAAAGACCTAAGAAGATGGATCTCCCTCTTTCATGAGAACTCATGGTTCACAGCCATGTCCCTTTTGCATCAAAAATCTGGGAAGGTTAAGTGTATAGTCTTACCCAGAAATATCCTTAGTCATCTGCCTCTCTCTTTGAAGCTATTTGCTTGAGGATAAAAAGGTAAAATGCTGGCAGCTGAAATAATGTTCCCAACCATGATATTCCTTAATTACCGACTTTAATGAAGAGCCATTGTCACATTTTCTCATTAAAAGACATATTTTATGAGCAGATAATTCACAGAAATTATTTAAGAAGAACAAACTCATCAGACAGTTTGAGAAGGAATCCAACAAGATATGCATAGTTAATTACATAATTTGAAGTGTTGGACAAAATGGGCCCAAGGATCTTTCAACATCAAAGCCCCCAGTGGAGAGGGACGCAGTGGAACTCGGGCCCTTCAGCAAAACGCTCCTATGAGGCAACTCTACACAATACTGGTGATCGATGCACACTTGATTAATTGCATCAAATTAGAAACATAAAACGAAGATCTAGAAGAGACTTTGGAATTCTCAGACATGTTTCCCCTGTAATGCTCTAAAAATGAGCACCAGGTTGTCTGGATTGGAATACTGGCTTAACTTGAGCCAGGCTTTTTCTATGCCTCAATTTCCTCATCCGAAAAATAGAGTAATTATAATATCTCCCTCTTAGAGTTGCTGAGGAGGTTAACGGAGGTGACGTATATGTAGCAGATGCAATTGGCATCCTGCCTAGATCCCATTTACCAAGCCAGAGCACCCATCCCCCAGCTGAGGAGAATGTTGGCTACCCCAGCTGCCCACCTTCTCTGCAGAATTGCCCTGGACTGATCGTAGCCATCTCCTCCTGGACGTTACCCTACCCCAAGGCCCACAGCCAATGACTGACAGATATGGGGGTGCAAAAGAGGCCCCTCCTTGCAGGGCAAGGATAACTCCAACGTGTGCCTTGTATTTCAGAGCCTGTCTTTAAGGAAGCTAGACCACTTCCCTGCTCAGCTTTGCCCACACCTTTCCTTGTCTGCTTCCCTCCCTGCCTCCGGGGTTCTACTTGAAAAGCACTCCCGGATACATCCCAGACTCCTGACTTCCTGCCTCAGGCTCCCTGCCTCAGGCTCCGCTTCTGAGGAACCCAACCTAAGAGAGGAGGTAAAGAGCTTCAAAGTTCAGTGTATAAACACTCAATCCATTTTCACTGTTATTACCTAATCATTCAAATTTAGGGCAAGCACAAAATCAAAGGACCTTTGACGTACTTTAATCCAAGCCAAAGACTTACAGAGGAAAGTGACGGTTCAAAATCTGAAAAGAAAGAAAATCACTTGGGTGAGTCTATTCCCAAAGTAACACTGAGGGGATAAACCAGGAGTCAGAAAGAGCTAAACCAGCCTAACTTCGATTTTTTTAAAAGAATAGAGATTCTGTTGTATAAGACCTAAAATTAGTATGTGCTGCCTTGACATCTAGTAAAATCGGGAGGGTCCCAATGGCCTAACTCAAGTTCCTCTCCCCACTCTGCTATGGAGGATGAGGTCCTCCAGCCAAACAACTCTCCTCATCACAGGGACTAAGCACAGTTCCTGCCTATCCCTGAGTCGCAGGCTTCAGTTCCCCGCCAGGCTTCAGAACTATTCAAACGAGCCAATCACATCCTCCCGCAGGAACCAGGGGTCACCTACCCTCTGGATCCCACAAAGCCTGGCTCTCACAGCCCCTGGTTGTTCACTCTGTTCCTGAATGCAACCCCCATGGGGCCCCACATGGCATGTGGTATCGTCCTCCCCCATTCTGTGAGTGTATGTGACTAATACACTGTTGTCCATCTCATCTGTCCAGTGTCAGGTGTCGTGTGTTCAGCCACCCCCATAACCCTAGGGTGGCAATCCCTCCATCACCAGCAGGGTGAAAAGAAGGCAATTAAAACAGACACTTATTACAAGGGCTTGTAAGAATTCTTACAGGTTTTAACTTCTCCATTGCCTTGTGAAGCTTGTCTATTTTCATATTTGAAATTGAGAAAAGCCAAGTGTGTGTGTCTATATCGAAGAAACAATATTAGGTTAGAAGAAGTTGGAAGACTGTCTTTCTCTGCAGCAAACACAGGAAAGAGGCTCTGTATATTTATCAGACGTCGGGGTGGATAAGGCAGGGCTCAGCTCAGGCCAGAGGGAGAGAGGAAGAAATAAACAACTTGTTGCTAGGACAAAGCTGTGGTCCAGGTAGAAACATCACTGCCTCCTATTTGATCAGGGTGCTTCATTGGAACAAAAACTGAAAAATTGGTGGGATCAGACCAGTGCTCAAAGGTGAAGGAAGTATAGGTCCCTGGGCAGAAATGAAAAATAAATGAGGAGTAGGTGAAACACCTGTTATTCATCCAGAAATCCAAACATTGTGATTCTTATTCATGCAGAATTTGAGGGATGAGATTTGGTTTTTTCTCACCAGTTTTAGCTAAGGTCATCAAAACTTTTGGCTGTCTTTTAAGCATGCAATATTTTGACCTTGTTACTCATCATAGTTATGAGATCACTGGGGACAAGTCGAAGGAGGTGCCCATTTTGAGAGTCTTACAGGAGAAACTTTTCTGATAATCCCCAAATCAAATCCCTCCTGGACTTTCAATTCAATTCAACTTATGAATTATGCGCTGAGCACTCATATTATATGATATCTAATGTGCAGTGTTCCTCTACGCATGCGCCTATGATATATGAGAGAGTCTGCTCGTTTAAGCTCACAGGTGCTTCTTATGTCTCCCGAAATTTGAGAAGAAATACTTGAAAAGATACAAGGGAGAAAAAGATTCAGGCGAAGCACTGACATTAAAATATAAGAACGTTCTTTAAACAAAAAATGGAGCAGAGGGAGTAGCTGTAAAAAAAATAAGTAAATAAAATAAAATACAAGATCACGTAGATTGAGTCACACTATTAACGCACCAACAGGAAAGACAGAAGCAGTTGAAAAAAGGATGTAGGTGATTGTTCAGCCTCCGAAAGGTAGAGCGGTTAACCTACGCTTTGAGGATGAATAGGATTTAAACAGACATAGAAAGTACTCTGCATATCCACACAGTGATGGAAAATGAGCATCCAATTCAGCACATATTCATTAATTACTAAAAAAAACCAACAAATATCACATCAAGTACACAGTGGTTGCCATTTTAATTTGGCTAACTCCCATTTTTGGTTACAAATGACAAAAAGTTCGATTTAAACTCATTCAAATCATAAAAACCACAACGAAGTGGTCCCATATTATTTCTTTATTCAGGTGAGACTTGACCCTGTGGCTCATGCAGTGCCACAAAGGACCTGGTTTCTCACTAGTTTCTTCTAGTGAAGAAGCCTTCCACGATGTTGGTGCCATCCTCAGGGCTTTTACACTGATCCTTTGGCTTGCCCCTCATTGTAGTAAAAGGACAGCTCAGCTGCAAACCTCACATCCTCACATCAACTTGCCAGGAAGAGAGATGGTCTCTTCCTATATCCTCTGCCTATCGTTCAGCCCTACCTTCAATCGTGTTCTCACATGCTCTCTGCACTCCAGCTCCACTGGCCTATTTCAAGCTCATTGAATATGTTAGTCTTCTTCTATCACAGCACATGGGTTTCCATGGTGCATTCTTCCTCCTCTTCACCCGGTTAACACACTCTCAAACTTCAGCTCCTGGTTTAAACTTCACAACCTAAAGTAAGACCTCCTTGCCATCCCTACCTACCAGATAAGGTCAGCCCCTGTTATATGCTGTCAATACAGAGTGTAGTTCTCCTTCGTGGTAATATATTAACATAACCATTTGACTAGTGTTTACCTCTTCCACAAGAATGGAAACCATGTCTGATTTTTTTCACCACTGTATCCTCAGCATCAAGCAAGTGTCTGGACAGTGGGCACTCAATAAATATTTGTTGGTTCGATAGGTAGGTGGATGGATGGATGAATGAATGGATGGATGGACAGATGGATGAACTTGGCTTCTAAACCTGGCCATGTAACTAATTAACTACGTAATCTTCGGTTTTTTTGAGGTTCAGTTCTCTCAGCTGTGAAATGAAAAGGTTGGACTAGTTGACCTTTAAGATCTTTTCTGAATTTAAAGTGCTGAATTCATAAAGTGTTACTAGCAAGAGAATTTCTTTAACTGCAGGTATTGTGGAACAAACTAAAAAGTGATGTTTTCAGTTACTCCGCTATCTTTTTGCAAATGTTATTTTTAATCTAATTCTGACTTTGTGTGGTCTAACACAGTAGTTAGCAATCTGGAGAAACTGGTAACCTACAACTGTTGCCAAGCAGCTGGAATTGCCAAATAGCTAATACAAGTTGGAAAAATATATGCTGACAGTCTAGGCAGATGTTAAATGAAATGTTCTTGAGAACATTTTACACATGTTCCTTTCCCCACCCCACTCTACCCCCAAAGTTGGCAATATTCAAAGTAAAGTGTTGATTTGATTTGATCCACTGCTAAAATGAAATTTGCATCTTGGAGTGATGTTTAGTACAGAGCATTAATATCATATTGAAATAGTCTTATTTTGAATTTATAAAATAGACTTGCTGTATCTAAATTCATAGAAATTTTATTCAATCCTAAGTATATTTTCATTCAGGGTCCAATTCATAACCATCTATTTTTGTATTTAAGAAGAAAATACAATTCATCTTTTCACTTGACATGCCTATGAAGCAGAAGATAAAATTTCTTACCTGCTCTCCCATTCAACATCTGGATCTGAACTATAATCTGCCTATAAATAAGAAATGAGAATTTTGATCAGGCAGCTTTGCAATCTGTTCAAAGTAGTCTGGGAATACTTGATTGCATAACAAATCTCCAAGTAAATTAAGTAGTGTTAAGATAGTTTAACTACCATAAAACATCTAATTATATTCTATATCCCCTTATAAATGTATACTTTCTAATGAAGTGATGCAGCCAGAGTATTGATCAAGAGAAAGCACTATATGGAAATTTCCTTGTAAAAAGAAACTCCTCTTGTTGAGGAGACCAAGGCCCCATTGTTCCTTCTGTTTCCTCTTCTATGTGGCTGGGGTAGGAACTGACTAAGTAACTGTTCCCCAAACCTATTTCCATTTCCTCCTTGGCTCTCAGGTAGACTACATTTCCCAGCCTCCTATGTGACAGACTTCTGGCCAATGGCATGTAGGCAGGAAGTCACATACCCATGCCTGGCCTATAAAATGCTCCCATGGAATCCTCTATCCTCTTTCCTCCCACATGTGGAAGATGGCAGAGCTAGGACAGCCTTGTCTCCTGAACGTCGTGTAGGGCAGAGCCTCTTTCACTTTCTCATATTTCCAACCAAATTATGAGCTAGCAGGAAAAGGACTACATTATCTCATTCCTCATTCTTCATAGTATCTCAGGCGTCTGAGCTCAGCACGCTACCAAACACCTCCATTAAAAATTAGTCATAGGTGATTATTTCTTTTTTTATTTTTATTTTTTGCAGGGGAAGATTCTCCCTAAGCTAACATCTGTTGCCAATCTTCCTCCTTTTTTCTTCCTTTTTACCCCCAAAGCCCCAGCAGCTGGGGCCTCAGTCAATTACGCTCCCTGCAGTTCTTCAAAGCACATTCCCACAGCCTCTACAGAGCATTTTTTTAAAGGTGACATGAGTTTAACCATCTTGTCTACATATCATTTTGGTTTAATAGATTTTAGCCACTATGAAAACATAAAGGGTCAAAACCAGAACAAACCAGTCTCAGTGATGAGTCTTGTCATAAATTTTGTTCTTATCAGTCACCATCAGTCAATCGCATAATGATCCCCCATTGAATAGAGACTCCTTAACCAGTTAGGATTTACATTCAGCTGCTAGTGATGGAGACTGGAGATAAAAATAGTTTAACCGGGGCTGGCTCCGTGGCAGAGTGATTAAGTTCGAGCGCTCTGCTGCAGCGGCCCAGGGTTCGGATCCTGGGCGCGGACATGGCACCGCTCGTCAGGCCACGTTGAGGCGGCATCCCACATCCCACAACTAGAGGGACCTGCAACTAAGATATACAACTATGTACGGGGGGGGGGTTGGGGAGATAAAGCAGAAAAAAAAGAATAATTTAACCAAGACAGAGATTTATTTCCCTCTCATATAAAAGAATTCTGTAGCTAAGCAGTGCAGATAGTAATGATAGCTCCATGGTGTCATCCTGGATCCAACCACCTACTATATTTCTGTTCCTTCATTCTTAGTGCATGACTACCATCCTCAAGGTCATCTCAAGTTCTATAATGGATGCTGGGGATCCAGCCATCATATCTGTATTCAAGTCAGGATGAAGGAGAAGTGGAAAACGTAAAGGATATATGCTAGCTATGCACCCATTTGAAAAAAAAAAAACAAAAAACTTTTGCTGGGAAGTCCCACTGTATGCAGACGATTTCAGCACACAACTCATTGGCAACACTTTGCTACACAGTAGGCTGGGATATGTATTCTTTTAGCTGTGCAGAAAAATGCCCCAACTGTTTTCATAGAGGAAGGGGATGAATACTGAGCGGGTATTCTTTGTCACTTTGTCAATCTAGTCATTTCCTGGGTTTGGTTCTGAAAAGAAAAGTTTTCATTGAAAAAGACTGATGAGATTTTTCCTGTGCTACCAGATGAATGGATTATATTTATGAGAGCCATGGATCCAATTCAACTGCCTTCCATAAATCTGCACATATTGTTTATAGGTTGCCTTGTCCATATAGCTATTCACTTTGGACTTTCTTTCCTCTCTGGGCAAAAGTAAATTTTCATTGCTTTTGTTTTTTCATTGTATTAGGGGCGTTCTAGGCTATCTGCCCGGCCCACCAGCTCCCCTTTCTGAGAACTGCTCTCCCAGAGAAGAGTGGTCCCTGAGTCATATTTATAAACTGCCTAAGGTATCCCGCAGCCCTTAAATATTGAGCCAGGGATAGAAACTAACTCAAGCTGAGCAGACTCATTTCTCTCTTCTGAGAATTGGGATCTGGGATCAAAATCACAAATCAGTCTCCACTGGTCATTTGAACAAAGGAGATGTAAATTCAGAAATGACAGGAACAGCCATCTCCTGCCTTGTTTATGGGGCAGCCAAGAGAGCCAGTTTGCGAACAGAAGAGAGGGGAGCAGAGACGGTGTAGCCCTTATTTTGCTGTAGTTATGTGGATCAATGCTTTCCACAGATATTTTCACAAATGTTACATCCAAGTAGATGAACTGGAATGACTACAAATAGCTGGTGTAGCTAGCGTCAGGTGCTTTCCAAACTACCTTTATTATTATGACTAACCAATACAATCCCAAACCTTTCCCTCTGTGGTCCTTCTGTGTGGTACATTGGAACGACCATGAAATTTGCTGACTTTTTTATGTGTCCCCTCGTCTCCATCCTCATCCCCAGCATATATTTCTTTGAGTAGGTATCTATTACTTCCTGCCAACAGAGTCATCCTGCCTGCCATATGTTATCACAGGTAT
This sequence comes from Equus asinus, assembly GCF_041296235.1. Classification (NCBI taxonomy): domain Eukaryota; kingdom Metazoa; phylum Chordata; class Mammalia; order Perissodactyla; family Equidae; genus Equus; species Equus asinus. Next base: position 12,123,940 of record NC_091820.1, on the reverse strand, counting down.
TAAGGGATAAAGGTTGTGATAAGGGGTTGACCTATTGGTTTGGCTTACTGGATTCAATTTGACAAATTGAGTTCAATTGGAGCTCTATAGTGTGCTAGGTCTGGAGACTGCACAGATGAATAAGACATGGACTCTGCCCAGGATTTTATAACTTGCTATCATAAGTGACTCTCAACCAAACTCCGGCATCGTATACACACATCAAATTGTATCTACTAAGAAGGAGTTAAGATCTCTCAGTTGGAAGATGATTCAATATCCTAGAGACAGAAGAGGGTAGATTATTCCATTGATTTCTTAGAAGAAGGAAACCCTTTCAAAAGTTTTTTTTCCTCTCTGACCTGATTTTTACCCAATCCTCTCTGTTTTTCTGCACTCAGTGTATAAATAACTCCACTGAGAAGGGGATCAAAAAGAATGACAAGCAAGGAAAACATCTCTACATAACTACTTTTAGGTGGTTTTCAAATCAAAAAGCTCAGAATTATGCCAAGTTCGAAAGTCCATAAAAATCTTAATGCAGATACAAGAAAAGAACAACACTTTTTCTTAGTCTTCCCTTTTCACTCTGATCTGCCTTGCTGTTTAAAAAAAAAAAATTGAGTTTCCTGCCTTCTGGAACTCTTTACCAGCAGGAGGTGAGAGATCATATAAATTGCTGGAAACAAATGGTAAGTTAGTCATTTCTTTTATAATGGACCATTAGATTGGTGTGTTTGCATGTATCATTAAGATTTATTGCAAATTCTCTAATGGAATGACAATACTAGAGATATAGTCTATCTAATACAATTAGAATGTAGGCTTCTGGGGTACAATTACTATACGTTTCCTTGGAGGAGAAAAAAAACGTATATCTTCTGCCATGAAAATACCAGGGAGAATAAAGAAGCTATTCTGAATGCTTTAGTACAATTTAACATTTTTCTATCATAACAAAATTCTTGAGAATTTCACATTAGCTGGTGATTTGAAGCCAGGCATCTTCCGGAGGGATTTTTTTTTTAATTCAGAACACAGGATAATCAAGATCAGGAACATTATCTTTTATTCTTTGATGGAAAAGATAAATGCTTCATGGGTACAATCACCAGTGAAGGCCAATGTTACATCTCTACAAGGAATTGTAGGAGCATTCACCTGAGCAACGTTTCTTTGTGGCAGATGAGAGCTGGAACTAGATACAAACTCCCAAGTAGGACAGAACAAGAGGCATGCCCTTGTTCAGAGACGCACATAGGTCCATCCCAACTTATAGGTTGGTTTTCAAGAGAGTTTCTGGTGCCAGATTTAATTTTCACACCTCCTTTTCCCATCAGTACTTGGAACTATTGGTCAAACACTCCCTATCCTAATGGAAGACCTCCCCAGTGAATACTGCTCCCTTCTGCTCCTTGAAATGACAGAACTTTCCCATCACTCCTTGTGTTGTTGTCAGAGCTCCCATGGCACCTGACTCACTCCAAGGAAACCATAAAACCATACGGAAATCAAATCCAACGTAATTCCCCATCTGGAAGAGTCCGGGGAATACCTCCCCACGCATGAAGTTTTATACTAATTTTTAAGTGAACCTAAGCATTTTGGAGACTTTATTTTGTATTACAACTTTAATTGAACACATTAAATCTTATGCATATATTCTATAGAAAGGTAGGAATAGTAAAAAGAGGAGAGAGAACTAGATTTAAAAACCATTGGCTTTAACATGTATTGCAACAACATGAATAATTTAAATCTGCCTCCTGCCATCAGAAAAACATTCCAGAATATTTTTCAGAGATGAATTTTGGTTATTTGAAATTTAGTGATATGATGGGTTTTAGCTGTATTCAACTGGATCATTATAAATGGAGTATGGCTAACTAAGGGGATGCCAGAACCGCAGAGGAAAGAAAATGTTCAAGAAAAATATGTGGCTTATTACACATTCTGAAGCTTTAAAAAAAAATTTAAGTTATACTTGAAATGCCTGTGGTGTACTATAATACAGATGAGGAAATAGAGTGTGAAATTAAGTAACTTGCTGAGTGGCCAACCAATTTAAGTAGATCAAATGGAATATTCACTAAACTGGTTACGTAGTGTTACTTACTCTAGAAAGAACCATCATGGAATACATATACTTTGAAAACAATCCTGAAGCATATAAAGCTATGTAGATCAACGCTTTCTGCAGATATTCTCGCAAATGTTACATCCAATGAGCTGGAAGGACCACTGATAGCTGGTAGATCTAGCATCAGGTGCTTTCCTTTTATTATTATGACCAAACTAATACAATCTCAAACCTTTCCCTCTCTGATCCTTCCATATGGCACACTGACATCAGCATGCAATTTGGTGATTTTTTTATGCCTCTCACATCCCCACCCCTAACCCCCATCTGGAGTGCATATTCCCAAGTGTTTGTTTACTTATTCACTTATGCATTTGTTTACCAATCTGTGAGCACCCTGAAGACAGAGACTGTATGCAGTTCATCTCAGCATCCTCAGCCTGAGACAATAAGTATCCAGCACATGTTCGATGACAGCATAGTTACAAATCTCAGTCACTTATTAGTGGTGGGATCTTGGGCAGTAAATGGAAATCTCTAAGGCTCAGGTCTCCTCATCTATAAAGTGGGGATTAGCAATAATACCTGCTTACCTCATAGAGTTATTTTTAGAACCAAATAAGTTCGTCAGACTATTTGGTTTTTATTACGTTGTCATCATCACTATGGCCATTATCATTCTCATTGTAAATTTTCAACCATTATCCAAGAAGAGTGATTGATTCAGTCCTCTCAAATGCATATGGCTGAATTTGAACTTGAAAGATGGAGATTTACTCCTGAGAAGAGGAAAATAATGGGCGATATGTTTTCATTGGAAAATTCGAGTTAGCAGCAAGGACACTGTAAAAATTCACATACAGATAAACAATAAGTATGGTTCAGGAATAATTACAGGATATCCATGGTTACAGAAAATCTTATTAACACCCATTGTTCTATTTATACCTTGGCAGACATGTCACCACGTTTCTATAACTAGAGGAGAAATTCATTCATTTCAATCTGATCATGTGCAACCCTCCAGTCTTCTCAGGAATAAAGGAACTGGACTCGAGTGTAATGTGAGAATATGTAATTTAATGGGTATAATGGGCTGTATGTCTGAGGAAGAGTCAACACAGCAAAGAAAGAAAGCTTATAAAGGGGAATGGGGCTTCCTAAGATCTCCAATAGGCGACTGCTTGGGGAAGTGTGACCCCGAGAAGCTGAACAACCTTAAGCTACTTCTAGTTTCTCTTGACCACTCATTCAGTTTTAGATACAAAACAAAAAGAAGATTGGGAGATTTCTGATGAAACATGGCATGAAAAATGATTTTTCAGAAAGGCCATAAGGTCAGAAAGATTGAAAGAGTAGATAACAGCAAATGAGAGATGGCCATAAAAATTTGAAAGCTGGAAAGGAGATGACTAAGTGGTAACTGACTTAGCATAAAGCTAAAACTTAACTATCTACAAGGATTCAGGGTCAGGAAGCAGTTGGAAGAAAAAGCCAATCTGAGCTGCAGAAACCCAGGAATGCTCAGAAATGGGCAGCACCAGGTAACCTGAAGGTTGTGTGGGGACTGGAATTGGCCACCCCAAGATATGTCTCTTTGGCATGAGGATTATTTGAGGCTGATTGCTTTTGATAAACTGGGACAGGGAAGGAGGCTCTGAGGAGTGGAACTTGCTTGCCCTTTGTTAGGACACATTTACATTTGTAAGGTAAATCTCTATCTGTAAAGGTGCCTCCCTCTCTGTACCAGAAAGAAGAAAGGAGATGACCTTGTCTCTAGAAACTCTTAATCAATGCCAAAGGCAAGGACTTAAATCTGCATTTTGTTTACTGTACTTGTGTGGTAATCTCCCATGATTGACTCTCCCTCCCAACGTTGGCATTTCTTTAAGGATTAAGCATCTTTCCTTAGGCTAGGAACTGATTGCTGCGTTTACCTGTGACCACCCAGCTCAAAACAATAGACTTGCCTCCTGCTGTGTCCATCAAGCCTGTGCCGACAGGGCAGTCTTGTGACTATTGTGGGAGGGACATTTCAATCATATGTGAAACACCCTGTTTGGGGGTATATAACCACTCTGTGCACCCTACTTCTTCAGTGCCCTTTCTTCCTTCGGGAAGAAAGGCCCCGGGCCATGGTCCTCATAAAGCTTTGTTTAATTTTCTCTTGCTATTCTGTCTCATGTGAATTTAATTCGTTCTCCGGCCAGACGAACCCACATTAGGTAGAGGAAAAGTCTTCCTCCCCTACAGTTGAGTGTCAGAAGTCTGAAAAATAGCCATAGCTGAGGGCAGGGTGCTATACTGAAAAGAGGAAATAATTCAGAGTTATTACATCCCAAATAGTGATAACCTCCCAACCCCTTCTCCTATTTGGCTCTGAGAACACCAGCAGTCACTCACTTACTTCCCAGACAAGAGAATGATCCCTGAGAAAGGACTCACAGATACTAACATATGAGGGTCTCCAATGAAACATCCAGGCCCCCTCTTAATCAACCTATGATAAGGTCCACCACTTGTCAAGCCCCACCAGTGTAGTTTCCACTAAACTAAGCTTTTTAGTATTTCACTCTTAAGCTACCAAGAATTTCCATTTAACAGAAGCTTCTAATATGAAAGACAAAGAACAAACATATGAAAAAAAGGAAGCCAGAGAAAACAGAAACAATACAGAGAGCAGAAGAAAACTAAACCTCACTACAAGTAATATCTTCAAATGATAAAAGAGATTGTGTCATCCTAGAAAAAATAGCATGCTGCACAAAAAGAAGCAATCCAGGAAGAAATAAAGAGCTCTTTGAAATGAAAATATAAGGAAAATAAATCAATAGAGAAGTTATATGATAAAGTTGAAGAAATTTTATAGGAAATTGAATAGACAGAAAAAAGGAAATGGAAAATACAAGAGAAAGGATCAGAAAATCAGAGGATGAATCCAGGAGGTCCAAGATTGAATCATAAGAGCTCTAGAAAGAAAGACATGAAAATGGAGAGGAAGAAACAATCAAAACAATAATTAAACTTTCCCAGAACAGAATAAGGGGCCAACCTACTGCCTAATGCCACGCCCTTGCTAAGGAATTACTGTAAAATTTCAGAACACTGGGTATAAGGGGAAGATTCTAAAATCTTCCAGAGAGAAAAAATAGCTCACAAATAAAAGCTAAAGAGAAGACAATGGAACAATGCTATCAAAATTCTAAAAGAATAATTTCAACATAGAATTCTATATACAGGGGCCGCTCCCCTGGCCGAGTGGTTAAGTTCAGGCCCTCCACTTTGGCAGCCCAGGGTTTCACTGGTTGGGATCCTGGGCGTGGACATGGCACCGCTCATCAAGCCATGCTGAGGCGGTGTCCCACATGCCACAACTAGAAGGGCCCACAACTAAAAATATGCAACTATGTACCAGGGGAGCTTTGGGGAGAAAAAGGAAAAATTAAATCTTTAAAAACAACAAACAAACAAACAAACAAAATAATTCTATACACAGCCATATTATGAATCTGTTTTGAGGGTAGTTTAAAAATATTTTCAGACATGTAATGTCCCAAAAACATGTAAGTTCTCAAAAACCTCAGGAGGCTACTGGGATGTTATAATATTGTGATTTATATTTATTTTTATTTCTTATATTGGGTTTTTGATCGGGTCCTGGCACAGAGCTCTTAAAACCCTTGGAATTTCATGTGACTAGAACGATAAAGGTGTCTTTTGTTATGTAAGTGAGGTGACTTTTGGAAAGCTGCTAAGGATTGGGGGCTGGAGATTGACTCCAGTCGCCAATAGTCAATGATTTAATCAATTGTGCCTAAATAATGAAGCTTCCATAAAAACTCAAAAGGACAAGGTTTGGAGACCTTCCGGGTTGGTGAACCCATGGAGACGTGGAGAGAGTGGGGAGTTTGGACAAAGCATAGAAGTTCCACATCCTTTCCCCATACCTTGTTCTGTGCATCTCTTCCATCTGGCTGTTCTGGAGTTACATCCAATTTACAATAAACTGGTAGTCTAGTAAGTAAAATGTTTCTCTGAGTTCTTTGAGCCACTCCAGCAAATTAATCAAACCCAAGGAGGGGGCAGTTGTAACCTCCAACCTATAGCCAGTCGATCAGAAGGACAGGTGACAACCTGTACTTGCAATCAGCCTCTGAAGTGAGGGGGAGGGGGCAGTCCTGTAGGACTGAGCCCTTAACCTGTGGAATCTGATACCATCTCCGGGTAGATAGTATCAGAATTGAGTTGAATTGTAGGACACCCAGCTGGTGTTGGGAGACTTGCTCACTGGTGTAGGGCCTCCACCCCCTACGTTGGAATTGGTATCAGAATCCTTAAATGTGCTCCCCTACAATGAGAAAGTAAACTAAGCCAGAAGACAAAGGGTCATGGAAAGGAATCAGACAGAGGAGAGAGAAGGTAACTCTCTTTCACCACGATGAAGGTGAAGGAAATCCCAGGACCACACAGCTAAGAAGTGGACCTAGAGAGCCACTGATTCAGATTGGAGAAAGAGGATGGAGGGCTCCAGTAAGGATAACTCCAAACACAAAATGAAGCTGTAGATTACCACCTGTGTTTGATGTACTCAAAGGGGATTGATGCTTCTGGCAGAGTGTTTGGGGATGAATTACGAAAAGATATAGAAAACTAGGCCAAAAATGTTGTAATTATTAGCTCCAGAGAAAAGAAAAGTTTTCCAAGAAAAGAGTTGTAATAATTGTATCCTACATAGTTCATTTGTGCATAATAATTACAAAGTCATACCATGAACATTGAATTCTGATCTAAATTTTTAAAATTTGGTATAACTGTAGTATAGGATGAGGCAGAGTAAGTATGTGCTTTGGAACTCAGTGTGAGACGGGCAGGGGAGGTGAGAGTAAGAGTTAAATCCTTGGCCTCTATAGTGAGAAATCAATAAATAATATCGATTTAGAAAAAAATTAGAAATTTCACTGCTGATTTAAAGTAAGGAGATAAATCCCAGAAGAAAATAGTTAGTAGAATCAAAAGTGGTTGACTCTTAGAAGCGGGTGGCCGGGAAGGAGGAGGGTGGAGGGGGGACATTGTTCATTTTCATTGAAAACCTTCTAGAACCACGTGAATTTGTAGAGTTCTGTGATAAAGGTTAATTTCTTTTCAAAAAAAGCATAGCTGTACATCTTCCATTCCCCCGCTGCCCCAATCTACTCTTTGCCCTTCTCCTCTGTTAAGTGTCCTGAGAAGTTGACTCATGTGGACCACACTAACAGTCTTAGTTGAATTAGCTAAACAGCAGAGATTGGAGGGAGAGAGAGGAGCTAGACGAGGGCATTATTGTCACAGTTTCCCCTGTGTATTGGCACCATGGGCTGTCTACATGCCTCCAGTGAAGGTCACAAGTCCAGTTGGGTGGTCCACAAAGCTCTCTCTCCTCTGCACTCAACCTAATGGCGGTAACAGCTCCACTGATCTATCCTCGGGTCCTGCACTCTCCCTTATGATATCCCTCCACTCTGCCCACACCTTTGGAAACAGTCTCTTCATTAGAATTCTCTTCAAACTACCTAATTTGAACGTGTCATGTATTTCCTCCCAGAACCCTGACTAATCCAGAGCTTTAGCACATCTGCATCGAGATTGACTAGGAAGTAGATGATGATAATATTTTCTCAACTAACAGCTCATGCACATCTCTCTTCAATATAAATCTCTAGAATCAGAGGTTTTTTTAAAGACTTATTTTCTTACAGTAGTTACAAGTTCACAGCAAATTTGAGAAGAAGGCTTAGAAATTTCCCATATCCCCTTGCCTTTCACACATGTACAACCTCCCCCATTATCAACACTCCCATCACAGTGGTACATTTGTTACAGTTGATGAACCTATATTGACACATCGTAATCACCTAAATCCATAGTCTACATTAGGGTTCGCTCTTGGCGTTGTACATTCTATGGGTTTGGACAAATGTATAGTGACATGCATCCATCACTACAGCATCATACAGAATAGTTTCGCTGCCCTGAAAATCCTGCGCTCTGCTTATTCACCCCTCCCCATCAACCCCTGGCAACCACTGACCTTTTTACTGTCTCCATAGTTTAGCCTTTTCAAGAAAGTCGTATAGTTAGAATTTTACAGTATATAGTTCATGGGTTTTTTTCTGCTTTTTCTCCCCAAATCCCCCCAGTACCTAGTTGTATATATTTTAGTTGTGGGTCCTTCTAGTTGTGGCAGTTCATGTTGCTTTGAGGTCTTTTTTTCTAGTTATATACTCATCATAGAAAAAATGGAAAATAAAAAAATTAATCACTGTAATTCCACAAGCCTGAATAAATAGATATTAATATTTTAGTGTGAAAACCTACAGCGGAGTAACAATTAGGCACCCCTTCAAATGGATATTCTTTAGGTGATGTTGAATGTTTCTACAGAGGGGAGGTGGTATAGGTGAATAGCAGAACATAAGGATGCTTGGTAGTCCCAGCCTCTCTTAATGTTCCCAGCAATGTGACTCCATCCCCCAAATTCTACACTTTACTCAGTTATACTTTGAGTTCACCATCTTCACCTCCAAGTGACTTTGCAGAGTATTCCTTCCCACCACGCACAGTGCTCTGTGTGAGAGAAGTTCTGTAAATACAGTTTTCTCCATCTTGGCAACAACTCCAGTGATGTTTTAGTGCTCCAATGATCTTTTACCCACCCCACTTCTTGGCCATTGGTACCCTGGGATAACGTCCATGCCTTTTTTCCTACTTTGGTACCAAACTAAGCATAGTAACAGGAGATCACATTAACATTGTTAGTAGCAATGAAGCTAAACTAAAACACGATCTGCAATTTTCCAGTTATCCTATAAAAATGTCAGCTTATCTTGTTTTACAGTCGCCTCTACTAAAGTTTCCTTGTGAAGTGTTCACAAAGAGATATTAATTTTGATCCACAGCTAGTGTAAGGGAAAAAAATCAAATAAGTGTTACACATAAATACTTTAACTTGGAAGGATGGAACAGACTATAGATTAACGAACCTCATCCACAGAACACATCCGCACATATCCCTGTGAGGGGGAAGAAAACTTGTGTAATCAGAGAGTCAAACTCTCACTGCTGTTATTGCTAAAAGCACAGGAGCAATGGTGACATCTTGTGTCAGGTTAAAAAGTAACAGGATCTTAATTTCTTGTGGTGTCTACTGGGAGAACTTCGGATGAGCCCTAGCTAACATTCATCTTTATCTGCTCCCGTTAGCTGCTGGTCAAATTATAAAACAGGGGCATTGGTTTCTCAGGTGCAGAGATTACATCTTCAGGAACGATGGGGAAAACTCTACTTGGCATTTGACTCATCCAACTGCCATGTCAAGAAGAGGGCAACCAGGAGTCCCAGTCTAGTTCTTCAACGCAGTCTTTCCACCTTGCCAGGACATCCTGCATAAAACACATAGGCTCTGGGCCCATCCACCATCCATCTGAAGCAGCCAGGGGGCAGCTGTGGAGCTCTGTAGTAACTGCACTTAGTTATCCAACTGCTTCTGGCATTTTCCTGATCTTATTCCTTTGGCAGGCCTTTGAAGGTCACGTGACATGACTGGAACCTCTGGAACCACTACTGGAAGCAGATGCCTGGGAAGCCAAATCTCTTATTTCATGTGCTCTTATGAGAACAGTGGTTCTTAACCCTGGCCACACAAAATCACCTGGGGAACTTGTAAAAATATCAATACCTGGATCCATCCCAGACGAATTACATCAGAATTTCTGGGAGTTGAAGGCAGACATTTTTCAAAAGCCTCTCCAGGTGATTCTAGAATGCAGCTTTCACCTGGCTCTGTTGCCCTGGGAACTCAGCCACCATGCTGTGAGGAAGCCCAGGTCACATGGAGAGACTATGTGCACCCTTGTATTTAAAGATATAGGCCTTAGTGCAAATCTCTGATTATTTTTTCTCGAAAACAAACAACAACAAAAAAACTTATTAGAATTATTGAGCCAGAGAGCATCCTTTTAAAAAATAAATATTGATTAAAAGTTAATTTCTAAATTTTAATAATTAAAATTATTTAATTATTTATTTAAAACATTTGTTGCCAAATAACTTTCCAGGAAGGTAAGTCTTTCCTCAAAATAGTTCTCTATTCTTGCCATCTTACATCCCTCTCCTTCCATTCTTCCTTAAACTCACTTCAATTAGGCCTTTGACGCCATCACTCCGCTGAAGGTGCTCTCCACAGTTCACAGTTTACCGATGATCTTCACATCACTGAATCCATGGCTGAGTCTGCTCTTCTTCTGACCTAGCAGCAGTATTTTGCACAGTCCATAATCCTTTCTCCTCAATGCATACTTCACTGGGTTTCCAGGACTCCACCCTCTCTTGGTTTTCGCATCTCACTGGTCAGACCTTCTCAGTCTCCTTTGCTGGGTTCTTCTTCTTTTCCTATAATGCTCCAGTGCTCAATCCTGGCTCTCTTTTCTTCTCTGTCATTCCCTGTATGATCTCAACCTGTCTCAAGGCTTTAAATTTTACAAAATGCCCTTAACTCGCCCCCAATTATATCTCCAGCCCATACTTCTCTCAGAACTCCAGGCACCTACATCTGACTATACTGTGTACTCAACAATTCCATGTGACAGACATCTCAAACAACATTTCTAAATCTTTTCCCCAAAAACCTTCTCTACCAGCAGCCTTCTCCATCTCAGGTAATGGCAACACCCGCCTTTCAATTGCTCAGGCAAAAAATCTTGACACTTTCTTTAGTCCCCTCATTTTCTGTCACCCCACATCCAATTCATCAAGAAATCCTGATGGTTTTACCTTCAAAATATATCCACAATCTGCTCTCTTCTTACCACCTCACTGGTACCACCCTGCTCCAAGCACCTGGCGTTTTGCCTGGGTAACTATAATACCCTCCAACAGGTCTTCCTGCCTAAACTTGTCCCTGCCACATATGCATTCTAGGAGCCAGAGGGATGGAACGTTCTACAACATGTCAGATAATGTTGCTTTCTCTGTTCAAAATTCTCTAACGGCTCCCCTTTTCCTCCCACACACAGTGTCCCTTTTCCTGCTGCACATTTTTCTTTTTCTATTGCTAGTATCACTTTCTAACATATTATATGGTTTGCTTATTTATTGTGTCTTCTGCTTATTGTCTCTTTCTCCCCACTAGAATATAAGCTTCATGAAGGCAGGGATCTCTGTCCATTTTCTTCACTCGTGTATCCCAAGCACCTAGAAGAATGCCTGGAACACTGAAGGCACTCACTGCATGTCTGTTGAATAAGTGAATGAATGAATGAAGGCTATTACTCTTTACCTTGAGACCTCTGTGATCTATATGGCAGGATATCTTAACTCCCTTTACCTACCCCGTAGAAAGATGGCACGTAGACAAGGCTTACCTGCCTAGCCCTCCACTTCTTCGTGCAGGGTATATCATCATCTAGTTTCTCTTCAGGTTGCTCAGGTACCCTCCACTCAGGACTCCTTTCTCTCACAGAGGTCCAGACTCCAAGATTAGCCTGTTTTCCTCTCTTGCTCCCATTCTGTCAGTCTCCTTCCTTCCACCTTTGATACATATCAGCAAGCTGTCAGCAGGAAAGATTCCAGTTAAACTAATTCCAGTTAAACTAATTCATGAAGGTGCTTGTGCTGTCTTGTTCTCCTCTCCAAGTCCCCTCCCTGAGCCTCAAGGCTGAGGATGAGCTTTAGGATTAGCTAAATTCATTTTATCCATTAATTCTTTAGCATGATAATATGTTACTCCCAAGAATATTTACATTTCAAAGATAAATGGTCCAAAAGGGCTATGTTTACTTGTTGACAAACACATAACATCCCAAGCCTCCATTATTCAAGATTCGGAAAAAAAAAAAATAGGATTTTAGCAATAAGAAAAGACAAAAAGAGGTAGTCGCCCTTTCATTTATTCGTTCATTTGTCAAATATTTATTGAGAAACTATTATGTGCAGTCACTGTGCTAGGCACTGAGGATAGAGTGGAGAACAAGACAGAGCAGGTCACACTCCCAATGGAGCTCCACTCCAATATCTGGACTTAAATGCTTTATGTGAGGGCCTTAACATTAATTAACTAATTAAAATTGATTTGCATTAATTAACTTAAGTTTTTCTCCAAAGGAAAAAGCATGATCTCCTTAATTATCAGTCAAGGAGAGTAGATTTTGCTACCCCAAAATATGTCTCTTTGGCATGAGCATTATTTTGAGCTAAAAGCAATCAAAACCCTGCAGATTCAGGAAAAGCTCTTTACCTCCCCTTCAAATGCCTACATTCACATTGGAAAGGGGGCCTGCCACAGAAGAGACCTATTACCAGAGATGCCTTTTTGCCTAAGAAGCTTATCTGCACAACACGACAGCCTTTGTTTTCCAAACATCTCCTCGCCTCCCTTCCCTTTGTATATATGTGAATGGCCCTTCTCCCCTTGGGATCCTCAGACCTCTACCCTTCTCCTTAGCTCAGGATGGTTTATAAGCCTCAATTACCTGGCTCTCTTTGGGTCTCATATTTTTATGGAGCTCCCGTACACATAAAATTTGTTTGTTTTTCTCCTGTTAATCTATTTTACGTCAATTTGCTTATTAGACCAGCCGAAGAACCTAGAAGGGAAGAAGGGACATTTTTTCCACCCCTGCATTAGACACTGCAATCAGTTTTTGTTTCTTTGCCAGTCAAACAAGGTACAAAGAAATGTTATGCTATTAATGAAACGACTGTTAAAATAACCCACAAGATAGGTTTGGAAAGAAAAAGCTGAAATCCTAAGCAAAGCCAAAACACTATAGTACCATCATCAAGCCAACAAAGGATCTCACTATTCCTCTGTTCTGAGGCAGAACCATCCACAGAGGGACAGAAATTGCACCAGCCAAAACTGACTTCTTTCTATTCCCCCTGTGTCGTGGATTAGGGTGAGATCATTAAGTCCCATTGGTCAGGCTGTGAGCCTCCTCTTCCTTATTTTATAATGTGATGACTGGGCCTTTCACACCACTTACGTGACATAATCAGTGAGCCATCTTGTGAGGAAGACATTGCTATCTCCATCTTGTAGATGAGGAAATGAGGATTGGGAGAATGACGTAATGCGTACAAGACTACCCCCGCCACAAGTGCTGATGCCAGTATTTTAAAACCCAAATCTTTCTGCCTCTTGAGCTTATATTATTTTCACTGTGACACACTGCCTCCTGGATCATAAGTTTTGTGAGATCAAAATAAATATCTTCCGAGTTCTGGTGTCAGAATGGAAGGGGCTTGCCTTTGTTCAGACAAGAAGAACTAAAGAGGACCTTATTGGCTCTTGAAGTTAATAGCAGTGGAAATAGCAGAAGTGACAACAGAGCATGGGCAAATCATTTATTTTTTTCCTGCATCTAAGTTCCTTTAGGTGATAAATGGGATTACTGAAATAGAAAAAGCTCAAAGGGACACTAGACAAATCAATCCAGGGTTTATGACAATTTGACAAAGGAACACTAAAAATTCTTATTAGTATATTTCTCATCTGTGTTAACAAGACTATTATAAAAACACCTGGAAACAATAAACAATCAAAATTTTCATAGACAGGACTATGAATAAATGAATTGTGGTATGTTCACCAAACAGAATATAAGAACAGTAGTAAAAAGGAATGGACTTCAGCTACAGACAACAACATGGATAAATTGATGAATGTTAGAAACTTGAGTGAAAAAACACTCCATACATTATGATGCCATTTTTATAAAGCTCAAAAACAAGCAAAACTAAACAAACTGTTTAGGAATGCATCTACATATGTTACAGTGTTTTGTTTTTAATCAAAGAGAATGCAAAATTTAGAAGAGCAGTTTTCTTGATGAGAAAAGTAGAAATCATGGAGGAGAGCCCAGATATTAATGTTCCAGCCCCTGTGTGTTTATATTTTTACATTCTTCACAGCCTACACATATATTATATATTTGTCATTTTACATACATAAAATATTACGTAATAAAAATTTAAGATAAAAATATTTTTTCTGTCAAAATATTGTGGGGTAAATTCTTAAAAGATCTTAAGACCAATCTATTTTCCTTGAAAAGTTAAGAATTTGTTAGGAATTAGGAAAGAAAGACCAAGCAAAGTCTGAATTCCTGTGCAAAGGATTCACAATGCATCTCTCCAACTAGCCTTTAGAGCAGCTCTTATCAGCTGATACAGTAGTTTCCTGAAACCCAGGATCATCCTTCTAACCCAACACCAAACAACTCAGAATTACTGAACTGGCTCGTGTTAGCCAGCCAGCTCCCTTCCACCAGATAAGACCATTTGACATATTATGTAACCACCATGGGAGTTTATCTTTTGATTCACCACAACAAATCTGGAGCCTGGAACACTGGACAGGCATTTTTCAAAGACTGGGAAAAGAATGACCATTATCAGCAACTTCCCGTCATTCTTTGTGTCCTTGATGCTATAAGGAGAGAGTTCATGAAAGAGCTCAGAAGTGTTGGAAAAGTTTTTTGGGGGCATGGATTTATAATTGGGATTTTTCTTTCTGAATATTATTCCCTGCACTTTTATGTTCTGGTTTGCTTTTAAGAAGATATGAAACATTCTGACATGTTTCTGACTTGGTTTTTAATCCCTCTTATCCTCATTCCAGTCTCATAGTGAGAGAAAGTGGAGAGAAGAGAGGGGGAGTAGGGAGGGAGAAAGGGTGAGTTGAGAGGGGAGGGGGAATGTGAAGTGGGGAGAGGAAGGGGAAAGTTAAGAAGGGAAGGAGGAGGAGCATGTGGATGGGGAGAGGAAGTGGGCGGGAGAGAAGAGAAGAGGGGAGGAGAAAGTCACACAGTTACTTCCACATGCTGTACTAGATCATTTCCATATAGGTCATCTCATTTACTCCTCCCAACAACCTTGTGAGGTAAATGAGTAAATCAGACTCAGTAAAGATAGAAGCCTTAAAGTGACAAAGCCAACAAGTGATTGGATTTAACTTCAGATCTTTCTGTCTCTGAAACCAAACTCCTTCTAAGTGCCCACCTCTGGGAACTGGAATTCCAGAACAAGGTAATGCACCAAGGAGCAGGGGCCTGGAGCACGGCAACAAGGTGGGAACCCCAAACACGTGGACATCAAAAAGTTTCATCTCACTAAAAAGAAGAGCATTTGATTGTTCTTGACTAGTCTTGCCAGGAATTTCATGCTAGACTAAAGTGAAGAAAGAAACCAATTTTGCTCTGAGCTCAGATGTTTAAAAGGGTAAGCAATGACCACACAACCTCTCCCAACTCACTGCAACTCCAGGAAGGGTTTCAGGCATGAAGAAGAAAGTGAAGGTAGCACAGACCTTGGGATCAAAGCTTTTGGTTCTTTCTTATGCTCCCCACCCGAGTGCCTCAGTCATAGGCTGAGAGATCCCCATGGGGTTTATGGAGGGATCTGGGAGAAAGAAATGGGAGGTGGCTGATCAACGGTCACTAGTGTCCAGGTCTTAAGTCAAAGGAGAAAACGGAGTTCTTGACCTTTATACATGATCCATCTCAGGTTCTCAGTGCAGGCAAGCAGTTAGAGATGCAGAATATGCCAGGAATAGGCGTGTGCTTTTACCATCCAGGGTCCTGCCAGGAAACAGATGGCACATTCCCATGGGGTAAGTGACAAGTGTTTAATGGAGAACTCTCTATAACAGCAAGGGCAAAGTTAAGGGAAGCCAACAAGGAATGGTGCAGTACCCTGGAGTGAGCAGCTCCCTGAGAACTAAGCTCTGGGAGAGGGCTGCCCAGGCAACACAGCCATCATCAATACAGGGATGCAGCTAATGACAATCCACAAGGAGGCAGGGTGGGAGTCAGAATAGATCACTCACCTTTCTCCACTACCCTCCTCCACCATCCTGCTTGTGCTTCTCATTGCCAGAGAGTAAATGAGCCCACTGGCGTAGGCCACACAGAGCAAGGCAAAGAAGTATGGGGAGTAAACCCAGAGGGGTAAACAGAGAGTAGCCAACGCAATCTTCACAAAGTATGAGTACATGCAAAGATTTAGCTACAAGAATATTCATCACAGCATTGTTTGCAAAAGCAAAAATATAGAAATGACCTAAATGTTAGATAGGGAAAAAAGTGTTATACCCACGTAAGGGCAGAAATGATCTTACCTATTTTTGTATATAAACTGCAGCAATTGGAATAATGCCTTGCATAGAAAATACTCCTTAAACATTAAAAATGCTAGTGTGGGAGTGTATTTATGGACGTGGAAAGATGTTCATGATTCAGTTTTAAAAAACAGGTTACAGAATAATGTGGTAATGATCCCATTTTGTTTGATAGCTAGCTACACAGTTAGCTACAGGATGCAGGTTTGGAAAAACATACAAGGAGATGGTTAGAGTGATTAATGAAGCTCTGAAGGAGACTGTTTTGTTTTATTTGTTTTGTTTTTGCCCTTCATTTTCTGATTTTCCTGTAATGAATACAAATTGCTTTTGTAATAAGAAAATACATATTTTTTCCATTTTATTTATAAAACAGTATTCATTTTTCTGGTGTTTTCCTCTCCTTTTCCTGTGTCATCTCTTGCTCCATAACCTTGAGAGTGGCAGCAGATGGCTGGGCAGGCATGTGGATCGAGGGGAAGGGAGGGAATCCCACCATATGGGAGTCATGACTCACAGCTTTCACAGCTTGTGGAGCACAGAGGACCAAAATACAGAAGAGTGGCAAGGGCCTAGAAAAACCTCATGTTCCCAAGACTTAAATCCTAGGAAGCTGAGAATTATAGTACATGCTGAAGATGACTAAAAAGTATTTTTAAGCTACATTGGAAGGAAGATAAGCTAGCAGGGAAGAGCGTCACTGCTATGGAAAGATGTCACATTACGAGATAGCAGGGAGGAGAAGCAGTCAATTCCAATCTTACCTTAATGTCAACCATAAATAAGTCTTTCTTCTCCTTTTCTCTTTCTTGGCCATCACCATCACCACCACCAGCACCATCACCATCATCACTTTCACCATCATCATCACGTCATCATCACCATCACGATCATCACCGTCACCATCATCATCACCACCATGATTGCTGTCACCTCCTCCAAAATCACTCGCATTATAATCATCTCCATTTCAGATAGCAAACTTCCCAAGAGCAGTAAATATGCCTCATCCTTATATATACACTGGAACATTTAGCACATGGTCCTACATAGGATAAACACAAACTGAATTGACAAGGATGAAGGCACTCTTATCAAATGAGCAGATAACATGATGCTGGTAGGAAGAGTCAATGGACTGCACGAGGAGTTTATAAGCTTTTTTGAGCCAGTATCCCAAAGGGCAGGAACTTTTTAATCATGTACCCCCCCCCAAGAATATTTATATGTATTTGTTTGTAAATTTTATACATGTCCTTCTACTACAGTATAATGTCATATATATTATAAAATACACATAAAGTTAAAATTTTAGTGAAAAAGGGAATATTTATTTTCCACATCCCAATGGATCATTTTGAGGTTTACACACCCTGCATGGGAAACCACTGTCCTAGATGACAGAATCAGAAACAGAAGTTTTTGAAACAAATCTATAAAGGGGCCTGTAACCAACAACAGGAGATTCAATACAGATGGTCAAACGTTGCACTTAAATTCCCAAACTGAGCCCAAGTTGAGGAACTGAATATGCAAGTACACTCTTGTAATACCAACACACCACCACCAGATGCCTTCCAGCTCTAGTAATTGAATATGGGTGGACTCAGCAATAAGCAGCGTTTAGAGAAAAGCCAACCTTGACAATTATTCAAATGTACCAGATGGTGCCCTGTTCTTGCTACTATCACTATTTAACATTACTATATTAAATTAGTATGTTTTCTTTCTAGGGATTTCTTGAAACAAAATAAGGTTTCAGAGGGCAGAAGCAATATGTGCCTGCTTCCATCACTTTGGAAACTACTGTAATACCAAGGCAACCAGAAATTCTCAATTACCCAAGAGAGCCCTGGTTTTCATCCCTTTGGGCCCAGCATCCCAGCTGTTTCTTGCTGGCTATTAACTGCAGCAGAAGGGGAAGAAGGAGGGGACATCTTTGCTAGTTCACCAGTGTGCTTTCCTTGCACAACTCCACCCAAATCTGGACGTTCATGTCATAATTTCAGATCAAGTTAGGGAACTTCTGCAGAAACTGCCACTCCTAAAGAGTGGGGTTGGGGCAATCTGAGTGTATCCTGGGTAGAATAACCTTTGGGCCACAATAGCTTTATGGAAGGTTACAGTATGACAGAGAAGAGAGAAGAAAGACTTTCGAGTCAGATAGACCTGGGATGGAATCCTCTGAAGGGGTTCAGAATGAGCCTCCCCAGAATGTGTCACTTTGGCATGTGGATTACTCTGAGTTGACGTCAGTTAAGGCCCAGCAGACTCAAGGAAAACTTTTACCTCTCCTTTAGCTACCTAAAAGAATTTAGGTAGGGGGCCTGGCCCAGAGAGAGAGCTATTACCAGAGATAACCTTACGTGATTGACCTATCTGTATGGCAGGACAAACATCTAATTACCAAACATCTGCTCTTCTTATCATCCTGTGATTTACCCTCCTCCCCTTTGAAGCCCCAGGCCCTACCCCATTCTTTAGCTCAGGATGGCATATAAGCCTCAACTGCCCAACTTGCCCTTGAGTCTCATATTCTTATGAGCCTCTCATACATATGTAATTAAATTTGTTTCTCTCCTGTTAATCTGTCTTATATCAATTTGATTATTAGACCAGCCAAAGAATCTAGAAGGGTAGAAGAAAAATGTTTCCTCCCCCATGCCTTCATCTGCTGCCCACTGCCTCTAGGACATCAGGCAAGCTACTGAACTTCTCTGTCACAAAAGGCAGTTAGTAAAATGCCGCAATATTTTTTAGGCTTATTGTGAGCTCTAGAAATAATATTTATAGAACACCAGGCACCGGATCCAGGCTTGCCATTCACTCAGTCATGCCTGTGGATGCGAATTCTTGATGCGCTTGTTACAAATACAGACATTTCTCCCCCAGAGATTCAGATGTCATAAGCCCAGGGTGAATAAACGCTAAACCAGGGTGAATATTCCATAATTCCCTGCCTCTGGGGAATTTGTAGTTTTTAAAAGTCCCCCTCTTCCCTCAGGTGACAAGCTTAGGAATCTGTACCAACCGTTATTGGCCATTATTGTGCTCATTGTTACTGCTCTTTTGTTCTTTCCTGCCCACCCCTGCAGCACTACTCCAGGGTACCCCAGTTATGGAGTCTGCTACTTTTTTCCACCAAAGGCCCTGCATTTTCTACTCCATTTCCCTCCTCCCACCCTCGCTCCTCAGTCAATCTGCTCTCTGCCATCTGTCGAGTTAGAAAGGCCCGAGTGGATGGATTCACGTGAAGGCTCTGAACTGGAAATGACTTACTGAGTTACGCAGGCCAGGGATATTTCATTCTAAGTGGCATAAACTAGAGAAATTCATCCTAAATAATAGCAGTCCTGGCCTAGTGGGAGATGTTTTGAGAAGAGGGATCTCTGATTCCTGCCTTAGCCTACTTGCTGATTCATCTGCATGTGTGTAGGAATCACTGGAGAGCTTGTTAAAATGCAGATTCTACTATTATATACTGGATCAAGGGAAGGCCCCCAAATTGCATTTCTAACAAGCTCCTGAGTAATCCAATGCTGGTGGTCCAAGGACGTTTTGAAGTGGCAAGTGATGGATAATGCTGAAGAAAAGAGAGCTGATGCGGGGTCGGTGAGCCGAGGAGTCGAAAGAAAGATTTCTTAGACTCTCAAGATCTGGCAGTAGTACTCTTTTATTTAGAGAATAGTGTGGAATAGCATGGGGACAGGACCCATGGGCAGTCAGAGCTCCTGCTGCCCCCAGTTGAGGGTTAGAGCTAAATTTAAGGCATAGGTATGTGAGTTATCTCTTTACAAGACAAAGAATATGTAAAAAAGTTAAAATGGTAGATAAGAATCAAACCGGATTGAGTAAATGGCAGAAGTCACTGCTTGAATTTTATCCTCGGCTAAAGACAAAGGAGGATTTGTTGGGGGGGAGGGTCAGTTACATGAGGTTGCCAGACAGTAACCAACTTAAGTTCTTGCCTCTGGCATTGACCAAGAGCCTCTAGAGATAAGACCATCCCCCCCTCTTCCTGGCACAGAGAGGGAGGCATCTTCACAGATAGAGGTTTCCCTTAGAAATGTAAATGTTTCCCAACAAAGGGGCAAACAAATTCCACTCCTTGGAGCCTGAATCTCATCTGTAGTTTTAAAACTAACCAGCCTAAAAATCCTCATCATAAGCCATTTTAAAATTAAGCAGCCTAAAAGTCCTCATCAAGAGCTACATCCCAAATGCTTGGAAACTTACCAACACCGAGAGCCTAATGTGAACATGCATGTCTAGAGTCTCCTAACTTAGCAGAGCACTAAGAGATAGGCCTGTTGCCAGCACACGCACGCACACAACCCATAAACACCAAATCAGAACTTTTCAATAACCTCATAACTTAAAAATCATTGCTTTCCACAAGGGAACATTTCCACAGGGAGATGACAACTAAGAGCTCCAAAATTTATTGTAAAAGCATTTTACGCAGTTATTTTTAAGTGACACCTCAACAATTACAAAAGGTAAGTAGAGGTAAATGTGTTTGTTCTACACATGACAGACAATACAAGAACACTAAGCACTCCTGGAACAATGAGATTTCCATTAGCCCGTGTGGCACGGTCAGCTCCACAAATGTAAAAGATTTTGAAAACATTCAACTGGCTATTGCTGTTAATGTTCTGTAGGAAGTTAAAGCACAACGTGAAACAATAAAATACTGAATGTGAGAGCTGGGAACACTGAGCACAGTCCTGGTGTTCTGGAATTGGAGCAGTAACCTATTTGTAAACCTGGAAGGTCTCTACAAAGCAGCCTGGCTCGTCTAAGAGGTCACCCGGTGCACACTCCTCACCGCAACCGTCTTTAGGCAGACCTTGGGTGTGCGAGTGTGAAGCTTCCAGGGACACTGATTCCCAGGGTCACAAACACATCACTTGACCCTTCAGCTCCACGCATCATCTAGGAAGCCAGCTTTGGCACTTTCGCAGATCCAAGGCCTCTTCCTAGAGCAGCTGGAACTTCCTGGAACAACATGGCAGTGTTTGTTTACAATTCATTTAAAACTGCCACCACTCTCGAGAGGACCCTGGCTATGCCCCTGATCTGGAGTCCACATGGCCCCTTACCCAGAAAGCTTTCCTCCTCTCCCTGGAAACCTAGCTTTTTAGCCTCCAGCTGCTGAGCTACCAGGCTGGAAAAACAGCGTCAAGCGATGTCAGCCAGAAATTTTCACTGTGTCTGCAGTTCTGCCTGTGCCTGTGGGAAGACAATATTATACTCAACCTTATACAAGGCTAGCCTTCTTCATATGCTCCAACTCATTAGATTTTAACCTCTAGTGACTTTCTGAACCAGAAAAGACAAAGGAGGAGTAGCCTGTTCGCTGTCTAGGTTGGGACACAATGGGACAATTGTGTAGTTTATCTCTGGGATTAAATGCATCACTCAGATTTATTTTTCTTTTGTGTTTTAATTTTTGATTGACCTAAAACACGCATCCAGGAAAGTGCACAAATTATATATGAATAGCTCAGCAAATATTCACAAACTGATCACAACCTCGGAATCAGCACCCAAACAGGAAATGGAGCACAACAGAAGCCTCCTTGGTGCCCCCTTTCAGTCCATACATCCCCTCCTCCCCCAGAATGACTATCCTGACTGTTAATACTCCGTAGATTAGTTTGGCATCTTTTCAAACTTTGAATAAAATTCTAAAACTGACTTATTTTTGAGACATGAAATTAAAAGGTAATAATATTAGTACCACATTTTATTAAGTTGTGTTTTTTCCTAATAATTTGAGAGCCCTAATATTAAAGTGCATCTTTGAGTCTAGTCCAATTGCTATGGACTGGAGTGTGTTCCCCTAAAATTCAAAGGTTGAAGCCCAAACCCCCAAAGTGACTGTATTTGGAGATGGGGCTTTTTGGAGGAAATGAAGGTTAAATGAGGTCATAAGGGTGGAGCTCCAATCCGATAGGACTGTGGCCCTATAGAAGAGGAAGATCTCAATTCTCTCCCTCTCTCTCTCTCTCTTTCTGCTCTGTGAGGACACAGCAAGGGCTACCATCTGCAAGCCAGGAAGACAGCGCTCACCAGGATCCAAATCAGCCAGCACCTTGATCTTGGACTTCCTAGCCTCCAGAACGGTGAGAAATAAATTCTGCTGTTTAAGCTTCCCAGTCTGTAGTGTTTTGTTATAGCAGCCCACGCTGGCTAATATATCAATTTTCTTAAAAATGTATTTCACTTGTTTGACTAATAAGTTTATTACTGAAGATCAGCCTCTAAACTTCAAAATAATGCATTGTTTTTTCACTATTAGGAGAAGCTGGCACACAAAATTAGTTTAATACTGTCCAGTAAGCAAAGTAGGTTTAGTAGATAAACAATGAGACCTGTGTGCTAAGTGCTGAGATGCAAAGACAAAAAGGCCAGATCTTGCACTTCTATGAAATTCACACTTTACTTGGGAGGTTTCAATTATCCCAAGTCAATGGCAGATATTAATGGTGTCCCTAATGTAGGTTTAGGTGCCCTGACTTTGAAGTCACACAATAAAACCCTGTCCTTGCCACTGTCTTTGAAATCGGGGGCGGGGGGGGGGGGGCAGTTGCAGCGCCTCATACTAAAAGTAGACATCCAACACATGTTGTTGATTAAAGAGGCGGCTGGAGGATTTTGAAGTGTAGCTGGAGCAAGAGAGGTGCCGAGAGGTGGCTCTCTTTAATTAACACTCTAGTGGGAAGAATCGGGCTCCCAATGGAATCACCCAGAGTACCCAAAGGGAGCTCAGTGATTCTATTTGCAAGCCAGTGTGATGAGAAGTGTTTCCACTGAGTCATATTTTCAAAAGCCATCGTTTTCCCCTCCTGTAAACAAATGCCAATTAATGTGTAGGATGTGACTTTCTTAGAGTCGAATAAAAACAACACAGCAACCGGGTGGTATGCAATTTGCCACTTGTGCTTTTAATTTACAGACCTATTGCATGCCACTTGTGTTGGTCAAAGAAACAAGAAATAATTATAAAGGTAGGATAATAGGGAGAATAAGATGTTTGCCATAGCTGGGTCCTCCTCACAGCTCAAAAGGCACTGTTTGTTATACTGTATCCAAATATAAAACAAATGATGTGTCTCCAACAGAAACTATTTAGACTGAAAACCAGCCAAATGAAAGCACCTGCCACTAGATTAAAAAGTCATTCTCTCAGCCAACTCAGATTAAAAAAGAAACATTTTATGAACATATTTCTTCCACTCAAGCAGATTTTTATTATTCTATGTTTCAGCTGCACATAAAAATAAAAACGGCATCTCCAGGCATGACCATTTGCCAGAAATTTAATTTCAGATAAATAGATGGTGCGAAACTAAAAGTATTAGTAGAGTATCATCTGTAAAATTCAAATCATTTTAGTATATGTTGTCTTAGTCTTTTTTTCTTAAACAAAGAGGTTTCTTTTTCTAAATCTATGACACCAAAATATAGCTAATATTTCTTGTCAAGGATGCTGAACAAGGGGCAGTTGGCATTTCTCTTACATCCCATATCTCTAGGGGCTCTTGACAAGAAATAAACTGAAAATATACTTTTCCTTCTTTACTCCAGGACCCTGAGATAAATCTGAATACAAATTTTAAAGGCTACAAATTGAAATGAGAATTCTTTTTACTGGTGGATTTACTTGCTGTTCAAGGCTTGGGCACATTTTGTGCACCTGGGGCTCCAAGGTCTATGTGGCCAACTTCAGTGAAATGCAAGGAAGTAGATAAAAGAGAAAAAGACTGCGACAACGAATAGCTGAAAGACAAGTTTCCCAAGTTCCATCAGGAATTAAAACAACCCCCCCAACGGCTCCTGAAAGTTCTAGCCCAGGGCCAGTAACCACAGCAACTCTGGGGACCACCGAAAGCTCTAACTGATTCGAAGCATGGATTGGATGAGAGTGCATTTTCATTTTGTGTAGTCTTACCATACAGTATACGTCAGGTCAAACCACGTGAAATTGCCAATATTCAACCAGTTTTGGCCATCATATATTTCAACCTAATATCAAGACTGCTTCCCAAGGCCACCTCATTTCGAACCCTGCCCCTAGGACAAATCAAGAACATTATTCAATAAACATAATTAAAAGTGCAAATCTGATATGAAAAGTCTATTATAATACATGCTAAAGCATGTAAAAAATTGAGTCTACTGTGGCTGCCACCAGCATCCACAATTCTGAGTTAACTAGTCCAGATAAATAAACTGCCTTGGCATTATTTTTCTGAGAAATAGAAGAAGGCCAAGCCCTATTTGGAAATATATCAGTAGCCTTAAACGGATTAAAAATATATAATTTCCCTGGATTTATACTATCTTAGAGGAGTGATTCTTTAAGACAAGGTTTCTCAACCTTGGTACTATTGGCATTTTGGACCAGATAATCCTTTGTCCTGTGCATTGTAGGATGCTTAACAGCATCCCTGGACTCTATCCGCTCGATGCCAATAGCAAGCCCGCCTCCAGAAAGACAACCAAAAATGTCTACACATATTGCCAAATGTCGGGGGTAGGGGGCAAAATTGTCCCCAGTATTTTCTCCAAGGTTTTTGGTTAGGGTTGCCAGATTTAGCAAATTAAAAATAGAGGATGCCCATTTAAATGTGAATTTCAGACAAACAACAAAATAATTTTTTAGTATAAACACGTCCCAAATATTGCACAGTGTTTAATCTGTCAACCTTATTTCCAGTGAAGTACTAACATCATAAATAAATAAATTCCTATTTCATGACAGGGGATTAAATAGTTAGAACGACAAAGATAACCGAGCTCACAGTCAGCAGCTTATAGTGAAAACAGTACATACTTTGGAGCCAGGCAGCTCAGAGTTGGAACCTGACAATGTCATTTTTGAAGGTGTGACCTTGGGCAAGTTAACTTCTCTGAGCCTCCACATCCCCTTTTATTAAAAAAAAAAAGTCACGGGTGGCAGAGAGGATTATAATTCTGTTACTGAGTAGTTATGTGAGTCGTATGATAAAGCGAGGTAGCTCTTTAAAGATGAAGTGAATAATACATAAGGTTTCGAGCACTCAGCACTCTCTGGATGTGCTGCACCGATGACCCAGGAGTCTAAGAGCACCAGGACAGGATGTTCGGTTGGCGCTGCCACTACCCCAGATATAATCTAATAGGTCCCAGGCAGCACCTGCCGCTGGCAGGAGGGGAAGCCGAGAAGACTGACGTTGCCTGTCCACTCGTATCTGCTTGTCACGTCTGACCAATAATAGCTGAACAACCACTCAGGGCCCCGTGAGTAGGAATGGGAGTATATACTTGTCAGAGAGGCGTGCAAAGACTGAGAAAAAGAGAATTGCAACCTGACATTCGTAGGGCTATGGTGTTCAACTCCTACAATGCTCTTCTCAAAGAGTTTTTCACTCAAATTTTCCACCTTGCAATTGGTCTGACAATGTGGAAAATATATTTTTAAGCCTTTTTTTTTTTTTAAAAAAAAAAAGGTACTTCCCTATATGTCTATTTCTTCATCTGCAAAAGGAAGGGGCCTGGCAAATGAACTCTAACATTCTTTCCAGGTTTGAAAAATCATGGGATTCCTCCCTTCAAGGGCCCCACTGAAGTCTCAGCTCCTCCTGAAGGGTTCTGCTCTGGAAATCCTGCCAGCATGAATCTCTCCCTTAGCTTCTATTATCTCTACTGTCCATTAAAACAAAACAATCTATTATACAGAATAATAAAACAAGTATACAGAATAATAAAGGTATACAAAATAATAAAATAAATATCCATGTATCCACCACTCAGTTTAAGAAATAATGTGTTCCCAATGTTTTCAAGGTCCCAATCGCATCTCTTTCACCCCCAGCATAACCACTATCTTGAATTTTGTTAATTATTCTCTTTTTATTACTTCCTTGCTTTTCTTAATAGTTTTACAACATATATATATATATATATATATCCCTAAAGAATATTTGTTTAGAGTTGTTTGCTTTTGAATGTTATAACGTTCTGTGTGTGTGTGTTTCATGCTCTACAGTCCATATTCTGTGACTTTTTACTCATTAGTATATCTGTGAGACTCTGCCATACAGATGGGTGAAATTCTAGTTCAATCATGGTCACTGCTCTACAGTATTCCATTATGTGAACATATTACCATTGATTTATTCATTATTTTGTCAATGGATTACTGGGTTCTTTCCAGTTTACTGCTATTTTGAATAATGCTGTGGTGGACATTTTCTATGTCTCCTGGTACACACAGAGTAGAGTTTCTTCAGAGTATAGCAGTAAGGCCACAGGGTATGTGCATCTTCATTTTTCTAGATGATGGCAAATTGTTTTCCAAAGGAGTTTACCAATTCACATCCTCACCAGCGGAATATCAGTTCTCCTCGTGCACACGGGATATTGTGAGAGTAAATAAAAGTTATTTTCTCTGTTGAGAAAGGGCAAAAGACCATTCGCTCCCCGACCCGTTTTCTTAGAGTATTGCCTAAGACAGTGCCACAGTGAACCTGAGTCCTTACTCTAATCTTTGGAATAGAGACAAATCTCTCTAGGGGTTTAGCCCAGTCCCCAGTTTTTGCAGTGTAGTTATCTTCAAGGTCGAGGGCCAAATAGCCTCGAGACACGTAAATGTGTACCTCCAGAATGAGCAAAGGGGTCTCTTGAGAGGTGTGTAGCAGACTTTCAGAAGGCCCCGTCCTTTGTCTCTCTGGGAGATAAGAGAAGTCATTGTTCTTTCTTCTGTTTTGCTCTATAAATTAGACGAGATTTTGTCCAAATTTCGTAGTCTCTTGCATGGACTATGCCATGTGTTTTCTCTCTTCTACATTGGTATGGATGGGGTCTTGCTGGCAGGATTGTTTTGTTTCTCCAACCTATTATTCTTCCATCCATTTTAAAAATAATTTTCTTTATTTTGGAATAAATTTAGATTTGCAGAAAAATTATAAAGATGGTATAGAGAGTTCCCATGCATCCCTTATTTTCACCCACTGGAAATTTTTATTTAGTTTAATATTTGTGTCTTCTATTGTTTGTGTATATATTGTGTATATTATATTTATACTATATTCTATTACATATATTTGCTAATGTATATTTTTGTCTCTGTAAGAGTCTGGGGAAGGTGTTGCTCCAGGTTTCAGTACTTACTACACGGCTTTAGCTATGTGAACGAAGAAAGGCCCTAGCTGAATTTGGAGGCAGAGGTAGGAGAGGGCCAAAGTGCTCCCCTAAGAAAATGGAAGGAATTTGTGTTGGGCTCCTGAGAGCAACAAAGCAGAGAAGGAGAAGAAGAGAGGGAGAGCTAAACAAGGACACAAGCTGATGCGGAGTTGTAGAGGGGCCCAAGGAATTGTTTTAAGAACCTGGATATCTGATGTTAATTTTACGTTTTGTCCATTATAAACCAGGGGTGCACAAAATATGCATTTTAGCCATATGCCTAATGGCCCAAGCCAAGGCCAGAACCAAATATTCTATCCTAGAATGAATTTCTATACCTAAAATTTTATTTTAAAATAATACAATTTTATTATTAAAAGTTAGAGTAGTGACTTTTTAAAGTGTGACATTTTACTGCAGCTACAGAAACATCTGGGCTCAGGCAGCTGCCGGATTGCTCTTTCAACCATCGCACCACACATTTACAGTTTTGTACCAAATGGACATCCACTTTCAAGTGAAGTCGGAGCAGGCACACAATGTCTTTGGCCAGTACTGCCAGCATGGTGTTCTGCTCCTGGAGATGTTGCCATCGATTTATTAAGCTTCCCTCCTAATAGTAAGTGACCAAGGTCAAAACTTTTTTTTCAATTATTTTATTGAGGTCATAATGGTTTATAATGTTGTACAATTTCAGGTGTACATTATTATTTATCAGTTTCTGTATAGACTGCATCATGCTCGCCACCAATAGTCTAATTTTTTTTTTTCCCCGAGGAAGATTAGCCCTGAGCTAACTACTGCCAGTCCTCCTCTTTTTGCTGAGGAAGCCTGGCCCTGAGCTAACATCGTGCCCATCTTCCTCTACTTTATATGTGGGATGGCTACCACAGCATGGCGTGCCAAGCAGTGCCATGTCCGCACCTGGGATCTGAACCGGTGAACCCCGGGCCGCCGAGAAGCGGAAAGTGCAAACTTAACTGCTGCGCCACTGGGCTGGCCCCCAATAGTCTAATTTTTATCTGTCACCATATATATGTGCCCTCTACCCCTTTTGCCCACCCCCAACCCCTTCCCCTCTGGTAACCACTAATCTGTTCTCTTTATCCATGTGTTTATTTTCCACATATAAGTGAAATCATGCAGTGTTTGTCTTTCTCTATCTGGCTTACTTCACTTAACATAATACCCTCAAGGTCCATCCATGTTGTTGCAAATGGGACGATTTTGTCTTTTTATGGCTGAGTAATATTCCACTGTGTATATATATATATATATATATATATATATATATACACCACATCTTCTTTATCCATTCATCAGTCGATGGGTACTTGGGTTGCTTCCACATCTTGGCTATTGTGAATAATGCTGCAGTGAACATAGGGGTGTATAAGTCTCTTTGAATTGTTGATTTCATGTTCTTTGGATAAATACCCAGTAGTTGGGATAGCTGGATCGTATGATATTTCTATTTTTAATTTTTTGAGCAATCTCCATACTGTTTTCCACAGTGGCTGCACCAGTTTGCATTCCCACCAGCAGTGTGTGAGGGTTCCCTTTTCTCCACAACCTCTCCAATATTTGTTATGTTTTGTCTTTGACCAAGGTCAAAATTTACTTCCTAGAGTTAAAGGTTAGGTGGACGGTGACAGTGCAATTTCACTGATGCAGGCTCACCAACTGAGTTTTGAGCACAGCTTAAAGAAGACAATTTCTGAATATTTTCAGGAGCAGCCTTAAGATTGTTTTTCTTGCTCTGGCCTATTTCTAATATGTGTGCAGCACTTACAATGCTTCACATGATCACAGGAGATAAATTTGTCCTCAAACCTTGGATCTGGAAATGTGGCATTGGAGCAAGTAATTGGCTTTCAAGATGACAAAACTATCTCTGAATTTCCACCTGCATCTCAGCTTTCATTGCATTCACACCAATTTCAGCATCTTCACTGGAAAAAAATGATAGAGGTATCCTTCTAGCAGGTCATAGAGAAAATACTTGCAGCTTCAAGGCACATCAGTCTGGTTAACCGCTCCAGCAGCTTCCAGCAAATAAACTACCGTCACTGCAAGTAACCATTGGTTGTTAATAAGCCCTGCTATGTTGGTATCGTTATCTGCAAAGTACAGAATTAAGGTTCCTTTGTCCAAGTAACATTAAAAAAATATATATTATTGCTGCCTTTACGTCTTGCTTGATCTGCAGTTTGCACAGCACCATCGATAGCACCTTGCACCCTGTTAGGGAAGGAGTTCTTGTTTATTAAGAGTGGCAATGAGTTAAATTAGTGCTTTCTCAACTCTAGTGATCCCCAGGGATTCTGATTTGATAGTGTGGGGTAGGACCCAAGAATTTACATTTCTATCGAGCTCCCAGGAGATGCAGCTGCCTGTGAAGGGCCCACACTTGGAACAGCTGTGAGTTAAACAATAACCTCATCCCCATCCACTCTCTTCAATTGTGGGTCTGCTTTTCTTATTTTGCCAGTTTTTAAGCTTCATTTCAAGGAAACCCTTTAGCCCTCTGGTCTTTTTTTTTCCAAACAGCTTTATTGAGATATAATTCACACACCATACAATTTATCCATTTAAAGTATACAATCCAATGGTTTTTAGTATATCCACAAAGTTGTGCAACCATCACCAATATTTTAGAATATTTGCATCACCTCAAAAAGAAACTCCATATTGTTTAGCTATCACCCCCACCTCCAGCTCCTCTAGGCCCCCAGCCCCTGGCAACACTAATCTACCTCTGTCTCTATTAATTGCCTATCCTGGACATTTTATAGAAATAGAACCATACAGTAATACTACTCAGCCATAAGAAATGATGAAATCCGGCCATTTGTAACAACATGGATGGACCTTGAGGGGATTATGCTAAGTGAAATAAGTCAGAGGGAGAAAGTCAAATACCATATGATCTCACTCATAAGTAGAAGAGAAAAACAATGACAAACAAACACATAGAGACAGAGATTGGAGTGGTGGTTACCAGAAGGGAAGGGGGGAGGGAGGAGGGTGAAAGGAGTGATTAGGCACACGTGTGTGGTGATGGATGGTAATTAGTCTGTGGGTGGCGAACATGATGCAATCTACACAGAAACTGAAATATATTACAATGTACATTTGAAATTTATATAATGCTATAAACCAATGTTATCACAATAAAAAAAAACGAAATAGAACCATACAGTCACCTTCTGTTCTTAAGTGTTTTCTTGAAGGGACAGGACACAGCGATATTTGTCATGACTGAACATTGTTAGAAAAGCAACTCTGTTGGACACCGTTCTTTAAGAAATGAGGCTCTTGGGATGACGTCTCTTCCTGAACAGGGTCAGTGGCTTAGTAGTGAAGGTTATTTGGATTTTGAAGGTTTACTATTTACTGTTGCAGTGGGATCTACTTATTTTACGTGGCCACTACCCCACCTTCTGAGAACGACCCATAGTTTCTCTCGGAGGACTTGTCTTCACTGCTCCAGCTCCCAT
This sequence comes from Equus asinus, assembly GCF_041296235.1. Taxonomy (NCBI): domain Eukaryota; kingdom Metazoa; phylum Chordata; class Mammalia; order Perissodactyla; family Equidae; genus Equus; species Equus asinus. Next base: position 12,093,054 of record NC_091820.1, on the reverse strand, counting down.
CACCACCCCTCCAATCCATGTTATGGACTGAAGGTTTGCGTCCCCCCCAAATTCATATGTTGAAATCCTAGCCCCCAGTGTGACGGTATTAAGAGGTGGGCCTTTTGGAGGGAATTAAGTCATGAGAGCCCTCATGAATGGGATTAGCGCTTTTAGAAGAAATCTGAATGAGCTTGCTTTCTCACTCTGCTCTCTGCTGTGTGAGGACACAGCAAGAAGGTGGCCATCTAGAAACCAGGAAGAGGGCCCTCACCAGAGCCCAACCATGCTGGCAGCCTAATTTTGTACTTCCCAGCCTCCAGAACTGTGAGAAATAAATTGTTGCTTAAGCCACCCAGTCTATGATATTCTGTTATAGCTGCCCGAGCTCACTACAACAACCCAATTCATAGGAGAGTGACTATGACCCATGCTCGTTCTGTCAGAGGAACTTCCCTGGACACTTTCAAATCAGCCCTAAGGGAAGGGAACTGTTTCTTCTCAGGTATCTGTGCTGGGAGGATGTGAGCCCTTGAGCTGCCATCAACCAGGCTTTCAACATCCTAGCTGAAACCTGCTGAGAGAAGCAAAGACAGGGAGAGAGGCAGGGGCTTGAGGAGAGGGAGATCCCCATCGTGTCCCTGGGGTCCCGAGGGCCACCCTGCTTCTTGCTTCCCCAAGACTTGGTCTGTTGGTTCTGGCCTCTATTCTAGAAGTACAGAATGGACTTCAGGCAGGCCTGAAGGCTCAGACTCAGAAACTTGTGGTAAATTAACCTTTAACGTCACCAGTCAGATGGCAAATGAGGAATGCGCAAGGGGTGTTTTGTGTCCGTTTCTTATGTCTAGTGAGCAGGCAAGCAGGTCACCAGGCTCTCCAGTATGACCGAAAGGGGCTAAGAGAGTAAAAAGACTCCAAGACAAGAGAGGGTAAGAGCTTCTCCTACCCAGTAAAATTCTCTCTCTGTGTCCACCGTCCTTAAAGGGATCTCGGAGGAATCAAGGATGCAGGCTGCATGGTCTCCTGCTTTGTGAGGCTGTCGGGTGCACTATGTTTCTGTATCTTTTTTTTTTTTAAAGATTGGCACCTGAGCTAACATCTGTTGCCAATCTTCTTTTCTTCTTTTTTTTCTTCTTCTCCCCAAAGCTCCCCAGTACATAGCTGTATGTTCCAGTTGTAGGTCCTTCTGCTTGTGCTATGTGAGATGCCACCTCAGCATGGCCTGATAAGTGGTGCCATGTCCACACCCAGGATCCGAACTGGCGAAACCCTGGGCCACTGAAGCAGAGTGCACAAACTTAACCACTTGTATCTTTTGACATTAGAGAAAATATTGAAAATATTCCTTTAACTGTGTCTTTGGGCATCCTTCCACCAATCACATCACCGTCCTACTGAGACAAACCGTGCAATGGATTATCCCAAGATCCTTCCAATAAATCCCTTTTTATCTAACATCCTTTTTGTTTGCTTTGTCATGTTTCCAAAACTGATCAAGTTGTATCAATTAATACAACTACTGATGCTAAGAAATCTAGTCCTCATCCTGCTTATCTAAAGATAATGTACTCACTATACTTTTGTGCAAAATATGACTATATATAACTGTTGAGCAGAAGATCATGTACTAGCTATCAATCCCAGGGGAGGACTCCAAACACTTCTGCCCATTGCATGTTTGTATCAGAGTTGTCAAGGAAAACACAACACAGTCAAGCACTGGATGGAACAACGCTTTACTCACATAGAGAAGAGACAAAGCAAGATCAGCTTCAATAGTGTGTGTTGGTCCCCCATGGCCAGCAGGTCCTCGGGGCAGTCAACACAGGGCAACTGGCCTATGAACACCCCTCTCGTGCCACAGGAGAAGGACCCTGATCCCTCCCCATGGAGTCTAAAATACTGAAAGCTGTGGGTGTGACTGCGGGCCTTTGACATACATGCTTAAGTGTTGAGGAGCACTCGTTGAGCTTGAAACAGGGAAAGATACTCCCACACAAGGTAATAAGCTCAGCACAGGCTGTGCGGGCTCTTTATCTCTTGGTGAGGAAGTGTTCCAGGCCCAACACCCATTCTTAGGTAGCTGAGCAGGGGTCAAAAGACTGCACATGAGACTGCCTTGCCCAAAAATAACCATATCCACTTGGAAACTTTGGCTTGCAAGGTACAGAGAACCCAATTCAAACAGAATTGGCTCACATAACTGATAAAGTCTAGTCATAAGGGCCCCAGCTCCATTTTTTTGTGACTCTTTCCCCTGCCTTCCTATGGAATACCGTCACCATTTTAAGACTGGCATTCTTGGGGCCCACCAGGGGCCAAGTGGTTAAGTTCGCACGCTCCGCTTTGGTGGCCCAGAGTTTCGCCGGTTTGGATCCTGGGCGTGGACATGGCACTGCTCATCAGGCCACGCTGAGGCGGCGTGCAACATGCCACAACTAGAAGGACCCACAACTAAAAAAAATATATACAACTATACACTGGGGGGATTTGGGGAGAAAAAAATCAGGGAAAAAAAAAAAGAAAGTTGGCAACAGTTGTCAGCTCAGATGCCAATCTTAAAAAAAAAAAAGACTGGCATTGTTTATGGAAGCAAAATGGGTGCAGACTTTGTCTCTCCTGAAATTAGACTCTTCTAATTGAACAAACTCAGCATTCCTGAAACAAAGGGGAAGCGATTAAGGCTGCCACTTGTTGGGACAGGCAATCTCAAAGTCACCGCATTGACCCAGAGTGTTTGGACTCAGTTTAGATAATAGTTGAACTTCAGTTATGCACCAGGTATTGTTGATGAACCAACACAGCCCTGCCCAAAAGAAACTCAAGGTCTCCTAGTCAATACATACATAGTTACTTTGACTATAATATGAAATGTTAATGTAAAGGTAACCCAAGAAATCCAGAGGAGGGTACTTAGCCTAACCTAGAGTGTCGTAAAGAGTCCCTGGTAAATATTTTCCCTGCGGTTGAAGGTATATCCACTTGGGACTTCAACTGCATACAGACACTCTGTGAGGGTAAGGCCTGACCCCAGAGTCTCCACTTATCCCTGGCAGGCACTTGCTCTCATGCCATCCTGAATCTGTTCCAGAAGAAGCCTTTGCATAACTGTATTTCAGCCAGTTAGTGGTTTTCTTGTTTCCATTTTGAGCCAGTTGTTCGGTCTCCTGTTATATTCTCTTTCATTAGCTTCTGACAGTGTAACAATCCTATCCTGCCCTCCTGCATTTGTTCTTACAACTCTCCACCCTCTTCACCTACATGTGAAAACTGAATTTTCATTCTCCAACGTATGGAGACATAGTAGCACTTTCTTCTCAGAGCAAGTCAGATGGCACTTGGGAGGGGAGAATTGACATTTATTAAGCACCAACTATGTGCCAGGCATGAGAGTAGATTTCTTCTTTTGCATCCATTTAATTCTCAAAGAAGGCCGTGAAATAGACATAGTATCCTTGATTTATAAGTGAGGAAACTGAGCCTCAGAGAAGGTGTGTTACCTACAGAAAGTTATACAGCGGCTTAGCAGAGTCTAAGCCCAAGGCAAGAAATCTATGCCCAAGGCCATCTGATTTCAAAGATTTTCCAAAGCTACATTCTCTTCATTACCCAGTGATTTCAATTTTGGCTGCAACAAAAATCATCCGGAGAGTTAAAACATACACACACACACATACACACACACACACACACACACACACACACACGAAGACCTTGGCCCCACTCCAAGAGATCCTTATTTTCAACGGGTAGCGCCAAGGCATCAGTATTTTCCTTCAAAGCTCCTTGGAAGATTCTAATGAGAACCCAGGGTTAGAACAAATTGTACTAGAATGTACTGCCTCCCAAACCACATCAATAAATTTCATGAAACATAGCAGAGGCTGGACAGCACCTGTCTCGACATCTAAAAATAGCTAATAGTGGCACCAATACACCGTATTAAAGGAACTCAGGGTAATTTCACCTAGGATGCTTCACTCATGCAAAGTGTTTATGATAGGCCTGGGACCAAGACAGCACAAATCACATTCCAGAAGCTTGCTCTTGACTTTGCTTCTGAGCCTACATAGAATGCTTGACTTCTCAGCACACGCTACACATGTCCTGCCCCACATGCCCTTGGCCCAGCCCGGGTTCACTGCAGCTCCTGGGGAAGACAGTCTTGTACATGCTGACAGCTCCTCATCTCAAGCAACTACCCATGCCTCTCTGCAACTCTGCCCAAGGACTTTCTCTAGCACCTTTGGAGCTGGCTCAGCCTGGGCACAGGGTGCCTAGGAAGTGCCAGGGACTTATTATCTCCAAGGGCAACACTTAACCAATGAGGAACAGAAGCCTGTGGCTAAATACCTCAGTTTCCCCATCCTTAGTGGGACAATTCAGAGGCTGCTTCCCCGAGCTTCATTTGCACATGGTTATAATTACTCATAACTCGCCTGTTTTGGTGACTTCCTCCCTCACCAATGGTCCCGACTCCTGTGCTTCCTGGAATCACCTCCCCCAATCCTCTGCACCCAAATCCTCGTCTCAGGGTCTGCTTTGGGGGAACCAAACTAGAACAGCCTCCAGGTGTCTCCTTTTAGCCTCAGCTATAAATCAGCATTAAGCCAACAACGATAGTAATTTATACACGAATACTACTTTACAGCTTACAGAGAGCTTTCACAAATACTATCATTTGATCATTAAAGGAGAAGAACATTTCCTAACACTATCGCAAGAGGGTTTCGGGATGGATGCAATGGGCTTTAATTTCTTGAGAGAAAAGTATCCATTATCATAATAAAGACAGGCACGGATTAATTTTTCCCTGTATGCACGTATTCTGCTGATTCTATTTGACTCCATTAGTGGGTTCTTCACAAGAAAAATGATCTATTCAAGCAAATATTAGAAATAATTCTATTGTTTTCTACAGGGGAAGTTCAAGTGATTAGTGCAACAACGTCAGTGGGGTTTTTAAAAAACTTTTATCATGAATAGTCATTCATGCTTCATTATGTAAAATTATATGTTAAAAATACGTGTTGTGGAAACAGTTTTCACTGAGATAAAAACAATTTAACATGGGTCACAGACTGGGGAGAACAGAGAAATTCAACATTTTTTTTCTATCCTCCTATAATTTAAATAAAAACGAGATAAAAAGGGAGAGATCATTGGGGTTGCACCATAAAAAGTAATATATCTTTGCCGTTTCTTTGCAACATACAAAAGATTCAGCTGGGTATTACAGCTTATAGCAGTCTTAGCTATTGAAAACTTTAAACAAAATTGACTGGCTCAAGGAAAAGATATTATTATTTTGAGAATAAGAATGAGCAAAAAATGCACATCTCTCTCTGAGTCTAAATCCCTAATGAAATGGATAATCCCGCAGTAGAAGAACTCGATAGAAGCTATCATTGTTCCATCTGTGCTGAGTCAGGGCCGGCTACCTTGCACTCTTCTTCCCAGAAAGTAGGGCTCCTTGGTCGCATTGTAATCTTTCCTCTATAGTTTGGACCTTTTTACTACTGGTTGGATTTCTATTGTTTGTATCTTAAGGTATTCTAAAGCATTTCCTTAAAAACAAGATTAGAAGTTTTTTAAGTTCATATAGGAGGGTAGCACATTAACCATGTCGTTAAAGTTCTTTTAGTTTTATATTTACTTTTCAGGAAAATCTAGATGATTTCTTAAAATGTCTAAGCTATAATATCTACAAATGAAGCCTTTAATTTCCAGTTTTTTCTCTTAATCCGTTGGCCCCTGATCTTAATTAAAACATGCAATTTCATTCATCTTTTGAGGTCAGAATTTGGTCCAAGTGGTCATGACAAAGTAGGGTGCAAAATAGGTGTTTCCTCACTGAGGGTGATCATGTAAAGGGGCAAATTGCTTCTCAGGAAAAATATAAAAACAAAACAGGAAAAAGTGCTGATCCTAATTGCAGGACTGTGGGAGGGGGCGGGCCAGATATGGAAGCAACATCTGTCTAGGTTCATTGAACAGAAGAGCATGCCAAATGAAGAGAGAGGAGTTTGGGGACACTTCTCTTAGAGGGGAAGGAAGCAGGTGGGTAGAAAAAAGACACTAGGAATCAGTGGAGCCCCCAGAGAAAAGCTGGATTTTCTAGTGATGCTATATTTGACCTCCTCAGTACAGTCATAGTTTCTAAAATACATAAATGATTCCTATTTTAGCCATCAATTCCCACCTACACATTCTGGGTAAGGATGGGGAGACCAGAGAGTTGGGCTTGGTCTGTAGTCTAACATTTTTTTTTTTTTTTGAATTTTTTTTTTTTTTATTAATGTTATCATAGATTACAACCTTGTGAGATTTCAGTTGTACATTTTTGTTAGTCATGTTGTGGGTACACCACTTCCCCCTCTGTGCCCTCCCCCCACCCCCCCTTTTCCCTGGTAACCACCGATCAGATCTCCTTATCAATATACTAATTTCCACCTATGAGTGGAGTCATATAGAGTTCGTCTTTCTCTGACTGGCTTATTTCGCTTAACATAATACCCTCGAGGTCCATCCACGTTGTTGTGAATGGGCCAATTTTGTCTTTTTTATGGCTGAGTAGTATTCCATTGTGTATATATACCACATCTTCTTTATCCAATCATCAGTTTCTGGGCATGTAGGCTGGTTCCACGTCTTGGCTATTGTAAATAATGCTGCAATGAACATAGGGGTGCAACGGACTCTTGAGATTTCTGATATCAGGTTCTTAGGATAGATACCCAGTAATGGGATGGCTGGGTCATAGGGTATTTCTATTTTTAACTTTTTGAGAAATCTCCATACTGTTTTCCATAGTGGCTGTACCAGTTTGCATTCCCACCAACAGTGTATGAGGGTTCCTTTTTCTCCACAACCTCTCCAACATTTGTCACTCTTGGTTTTGGATGTTTTTGCCAATCTAACGGGTGTAAGGTGATATTGTAGTCTAACATTTTTATTCTTGATAATAATTACAGGGAGATGTTCACATATTAATTAAAACAGTAGTAGTGTTCGAGATCCTGATGCTAGTTGTTACTGCAGGCTTAAGGATACATTACAATAGTGTAAAATGTAAAAAATGTATATTTTGACCTGTTTTCCTTTGCTATTAATATGACATCACCTTTGGGAGGCGGGAAGATGTAATGCTCTTTTCAACACTTTTCTTTGGGACTTTTCATCTTTACCATTGGTTTTTGGATTGTGGATGGAAATCAATTTCTCGGGAAAATTTGAAATGCATTCACATCTTCTTTGAAGCAGATTTTTATCTAAAAGAGGTGATTATTTGTTATCAGCATTCCCAAAACGCCTGTTTATTGGGATTATTGCCCTCATCTGTGCTTATTTGTATAACTTATCAAATACCAACATCCTGGTCTGCAAGCAACTTCAAGAGGAAAAAAACGAGTTTGAAATGGATAGGACTGAGATTAACAAAGAGGGCAATTCTGATGTTCACTGTCTGAGGACTGTTTGAGACTCAGCTTAGTTGTTTTAGAATCATACAATAGCCCCATACTGACTTAAATTTTATGTGTATTGCTCATGAAGATGTCATCTTATCCAGATACAGCACTTAAATTCTCCGCTGGGTTTTGGAACAATTCCTGTTCTCCTCTTTGCTAGGATAGACACATCTTTTTGATATATGAATTTGAACTTCTGAAATTTTAAGTCATCAGTTAACGAGTTCAAACACTACCACATAACACATAACACTTGTTTGTATTTTCAAACACCAAATACTACTTTAAAATCCTGCCTGCTGTAACATTCAGATGAGTTTTCTTTCAACACTTGGAAATTATAATATCCTTGGATGTTTTATTTATCGCCTTCCTTTCTCCTACGGTAGCTGTTTGAATGTTGAGGGAATAGCACAAGCCAAAAGACTTAAGCTTAAGTCATGTGAATGTTATAAATGGTGGTGATTAGAACTGGACAGGGGAGCACAGATATTCCTAAGTCACTTTATGCAGATTTTTTTTCTGGGTCTGTCTAAGAGTTAGGTCCTTTGATATCAGCTAAAACTGTCAAAATTGTCAGTTGTGAAAATTCAAACCTTAGGACACATTCTTTACCTGAAAATCTGTAAGTATTATGCTAACTGTCCAGGTCCCCAGGAGAAAATCTGGTGAACAATATTTTGCAAGAGCAGGTTCAAATTTTCTAATACATGTTTCCCAGTTGGAAACAAATCACTTTTATTACCTTTTTCTTATTTTTCATTTGTAATTTGTGGACTCATAAATATTATACATAGTTAAAAATTGAATGGAATTCTATGATTTACTTTTTCATACATTTTTTAGAAAGTAATTGGCTTGTTCTTTGGTGCTCTTATGATATTGAAGATGAAAAATATTATATAAGCATTGTGATGGATTTTGAGGTTTTAAAAAATTTATGGTAGGTAGGGGCTGGCCCCATGGCCAAGTGGTTAAGTTTGTGCACTCCACTTTGGCTGCCCAGGGTTCTCTGGTTTGGATCCTGGGTGCAGACCTACACACCACTCGTCAAGCCATGCTGTGGCAGCATCCCACATAGAAGAACTAGAATGACTTACAACTAGGATGTACAACTATGTACTGGGGCTTTGGGGAGAAAAAAAAAAGAGGAGAATTGGCAACAGATGTTAGCTCAGGGCCAATCTTCCTCACCAAAAAGCATACCTTAAAAAAACTTATGGTAGGGCAGTTGACTCTGGAATAATACGATTTCTGATTTTGTGTCTAAATTGTATTTTTTCTACTCCCACCCCCACCCTCATATACATCCTCCATTCATTAATTGCATTATGTATGGCACCTGGAGGGGAATGTTCTTCGTGAAAGCTGCTCCTAAGAGTGTGGGAGAGATGTCAGTACATCAAGCAAAATGTTTGATAACCAGTGGTTTTTGAGTTTGCCGATTTAGAAGGAGACATATTGTTGCAATTTTAACATTAATTTGTTATGGGATGTTGGAAATAAACCCAGGCACTTTGAGCGCTCTCTTTGATAGGCTACTTGGGTAGCCCCTTGGTTCTTGTTAAGAGCACTAGTAGCTATTTTCAGGTTGATTTTTCTTAAGCACGTATTTATTCTTTCTGGGTTTTGTTACTCTTTGAGGCAAAAACTAAGTCCTTAAAATTAATCTTGGATTAATATATATATTGATGTGTTAACTGGCCTAGAAAATCTCTGAGTTTTTTTCACAGACTCACCCACTCTGAACTTATGATGTTAGAGTATTTAGACACATTTGCAAAAAAAAAGAAATAAAGAAAGTAAAAGAAAAAAATAACCAATAAATATCATCTGGTTATGTTTTACTCATCTTTCTGGCTTGCTTCAATCTTTCAAAATCCTGATTCTGAATTTGGTATCCCTTCCACTTGGGTATCATCTGAAAACCTGGTCAGTTTGCCTTCTCAAGAGAGAGAGACCATTTGCTGGAGGGGCCTGTGCCTCCTCTCAGGGAGCCTAGCAACAGGCGGTCTCACAGGAAAGACTTCAAGGTGTTCAGCTGAGAAGGGTGGCTGCTGTGTGCAAATTCCAAGTGCCTCACATCCAAGATTAGGATAATCCTCACCTCAGCAAGGTCATTCCACTGACCAGTAATCCAAGTCTTCCTAATTCCTGATGAGGCACTCCCGATCGGGTACCTCCTGCCCCTCTCAATTTCTCTACAAGTACAGAGGAGCAGAGTCCTTCTCCTGGAGCCAACCCTTGGTGCTTCCAACTGTGCCCTGACATTGTATGTCATAAATTTCATTGGCCCTCCTCTATATGTCCTCAATAAACCTGTTTTACCCCTGCATTATGTACTGTGCATAGCATTGGTCCCTGCCCTGGGATTTAACAGCTGGCACTCAACATGGGGCAAACACTACTTGACCCCATGCTATGGTCCTTTGGAAAGACAGAAGGGTTTACCTGGGGGTGGGATACATCTTCCCTGGAGTTGTTGGCAGGTCACCTGGCTGAGTTGGAATGGCCAGTGACTAGGTGGTCACAACGCTTATGCCCAAAGACTGCAGAAGCAATGCAGCAGGGTATCTTCAAGGAAAGGAAACTGTGGGATGATAAAGCTGCCCATAAGTCATCCCCTGGTATCTTCTTAGCAACTTGGAGATCCTCCCAAGCCCTAAAGATGACAACGAAGGTGTGGTAGGCAGAATAATGGGACCCTGAAGATGCCTGTCCTAATCCCCAGAACCTGTAAACATATTACCTTACATGGCAAAGGGGAATTAAGGTTGCTAATCAGCTGACTTTATGATAGGGACATTATCCTGGATTATTGTGTGAGCCTGATAGAATCACAAAGGGTCTTAAAAGTGGAAGAAGGAGGCAGAAGAGTCAGAGTCAGGTTGCGTTGGCAAACCACATAGTTGAGGGAGGAGTGTGTGCAGAGGCTAATACCTCCTGCTCTGCTTGGTCATCACCCAAGGCCAAATCAAGCAGCTTCTGCAAGGCCTGGGAAGCAGCCAAGTGGCTCCTGATCACCTCTGGAGATATCATCTCGGGACTCCTTACCCACGTGTGCACTGAGAGCTCCACAGAGCTGCAGGATTGGCTCTGTATTATTTTTTGGAGTCTGCTTATTAACACAGTGCTTTCTCGGACCTCTCACTAACTGTAGAAACCCTACTTAAGGCCCAGTTAATTTCTGCTCCTGAAAAGAAGCTTGTGTTTAATGAGTCCTTGGAGGAAGGTCTGCAAGGTCTGAAGACCTGAAGGCTGAATGGGTGCTAGGATGTGAACTCCCCTGGTGGGCTCCCAACATGAGGCTAGTCCTCTTACCAGGAGGCCCTTTTCCTCCTGCAGACTGCCTGAGATCTTCCAGTTCCCACTGTTACTGACAGATAGGGTGCTCCCTGACCCTTCCAACGGAGTAACAGTGGGATAGGGTCTCTAAAACTATAACTCTTAGACGAAAACCTAGGAGTAAATCACGACTTTGAATTTGGCAATGTGTTCTTAGACATGACATTAAAAGCACAAGCAAAATAAGAAAAAATAGATATATTCAACTTCATCAAAATCAAAAACTTTTGTGAATTAAAAGACACTATCAAGAAAGTAAAAAAACAACCTACAGAATAGGAAAAAATATTTTAAATCGTATATCTGATAAGGGTCTAATATTTAGACTATATAAAGAACTCTTACAATTCAACAACAAAAAGACAAATAACCCAATTTAAAAATGTGCAAAGCACTTGAATAGACCTTTCCCCAAAGAAGATGCGGAAATGGCCAACAAGCACATGAAAAGATGCTTATCATTAGTCATTAGGAAAATGCAAATCAAAACCACAATGAGATACCATTTCACACCCACCAGGATGGCTATATATATAAAAAAAAAAGCAAAAGCTAGAAAATAACAAGTGTGGGTGAAGATGTGGAGCAATTGGAATCCTCATACATTGCTGATGGGAATATAATGTGGTATAGCTGCTGTGAAAAACAGTGTGGCAGTTCCTCAAAAGGTCAAACATAGAATTACCATATGGTCCAGCAATTCCACTCCTAGGTATATACCCAAAAGAATTAAAAAGAGATGTTCAAACAAAAACTTGTTCCATCAACTGACGAATGGATAAACAAAATGTCATATATCCATATAATGGAATATTAATCAGCTATAAAAAAAATGAAGTGCTGATACATGCTACAATGTGGATGAACTTTGAAAACATTACGCTAAGTGAAAGAAGACAGACAGAAAAGACCACATATTATGTGATTCCATTTATATGAAATAGCAAGAGTAAGCAAATCCACAGATATAGAAAGCAGTTTAGTGATTGCCAGGGACTGGGGGAAGGAGAGAATGGGGAGTGATTACTTAATGAGCACAGAGTTTCCTGTGGGGGTGATGAAAAAGTTCTGGAACTAGATAGTGGTGACGGTTGCACAACATTGTGAATGTACTTAATACCACTGAATTGTATACTTTAAAATGGTTAAAATGGTAAATTTTATGTTATGTGTATTTTACCACAATAAAAAAAAGAACAAATAAAAAAACCATAGCCATCTAACAGGGTGATATTCAGAGCGTGTCTGCCTGTCCTGTCCATGACGATACCAAGACCTTGCCAAATACCTTGCAGAAATCTCGGTACACTATTTGTACCGCACTGCTTTGATCAACCACCTTAACATCATTAGTGAAGGTACAAAGGAAATCTGATGACTTATTGGACGTTCTGTGTGACCCCACCATCCTAGCTCCTACAGTTCACTAATTTCCTGTGTGGGTGCTTACAAATCATTCTTTCCATATTGTCATCAATTAACTGAGAGTAACATCAAGCATCCTAGACTGTTATTTTTGCTATTGTCTCATGTTTCAGAATTAGGACCCCCCCACACACACACCCCGATATCCTTCCATTCCTCTGGCTTTTTTCTCTTGCTTTCCAACCATAGAAATTCAGGGTCTCATTTGTAAGTTTTCTATGAGGTTTACCATATTCACCTTGGCCTCAACCCCAGGACTTATAGCCATCTTTTGTCTGTGTTTTTTTCTTCTTCTGTTTTTTTTTCCTTCTTCTTTTTTAAATCTCACCTCTCACCACTCTCCTCTTCACCCACTCCACTCCAGCCACACTAGTTTCCTTCCAATTCCTTACATCAAATATGCCATACTTACTCACACCAAGCTCTAAGATTTGGCACTCTCTGTTCTCTCTGCCTGGAAAGCTTATCCCCTAGATTCTTCTACTGGTTCCTTCTCTCACTTTCTTTAGATCTGTGCTCAAATGTCACTTTGCTGGGCAGGCCTTCCCAGACCACTCTATCTGAAACAGCAACCCCCGCAGCCCCTCTCTGGCATTTCTCTCTCTTGCTGTTTATGACCTCCTGACCTATTTGTTTATCTGCTTATTGTTTATCTCCCGCTGTCACTCCCTTCTCCTCACCTCTTGCACTTCTCACTACCTGACATATTTATGTGTTTATTTTTAGACTGTCTGGCTCCCCTGGGATATCATGGGGGCTCAGTATTATTTATGTAATAAATCAAAGTTGGCCTTCAACTCTCCCCTGACCCATTCAGTCAATCAACCAAGAATTATTGAGTAATCTTTATACGTCAGGCATTGTGTTAAGTCTCTGAGACACAGAAAATGAAAATACATGGTCCCTGCTTGTAAGGAGCCTCTGGACTAGTAGGAGTAGACAGACAACAATAAATCATAGGAGGGGCCATGATCTCGGGAATGTCAAGGAGGTGGAAAGGGCTGAGGTTTTCTAAAGGTTGAGGAAGGTTTCCACAGGTATGTTCAAAGTCACTGAGGTGGGAGAGAACATAGCTCATTCAACAAACTTTATATTCTAAGGCTGGAGCCCCAGATGCAGAGGAGAGGAGGGTAGCACTTACCATCACCTAATTAATTTGTTTACGGTTTATCTATTCACCACTCTCTTTCCCCTTTTTTCTTGGGCTCATCACCTCCTGAGCAAGCCCCCAGAGCCTGACTCTGAAGGGCAACCAAGCAAAGTTTGACACCTGCAGGTGATGAAGCATGTGGTCAAGAAGACAGAAAGAGGGAAGTGAGGCAGGGAGCCCAGCAGCTATGATGTTTGTACAAAGCCATCATTATGCCTGCTTGCAGATGGCCACAGTACTTAAGAAAGCTGCCAAGTCAGATTAAAATCAATCAAGAATGTAGAATATGGGTCTTAGGTTCAACAGACAGAACTACTGGCGAGGGAGTCGTTGCTATACAAAAGCCTCCCTGTTTCAGCGTAGGTTGGAGCAGGGCAGTGTTCAGAGAAAAGCTGGTTAACCAACCCAGCATGTAATTGAGTCTGTTCTTTTCTCTGTCCTACTAATGATTCATTAAGCAGAGTGTACCGCTCACTGTGATCCAGACTCATGACTTCAAATCAAACAGAGGAGGCCAATTTCTGTAAAGTACAGGATGGAAACAATCAGTGCCCTGGGCTTGGTTAGGGCAGACTACAGAGGCAGGGACTCTGCAATTGCTTTTCTCTGGGCGAGGCATTTTGGGAAAGCTACAGCTTCAGACCTAGACACAGAACGGGTAGTAGAAAAAGTCTAGGCTAATGATAAACACATGCCTTGGGCTTGGTTACCACCATGCCAACTTTTTTGAATAAACCTACAAATAATTATGAAGTTAGGATATTTTGGTATAGTTAAATGATTAGATTAAGGAAAGAAACGGACAACTGGCAATAAATATTTTAAATAGAAATACTATAGTGTTAAGAAATTAAATTTGATCTGTTACTTTAAGGAAAATTGAAAATTGTTGGAAAGTTAGTGTGTGGGGAATTAATAATAATATTCATGTGCCATTGTATATCTACTATGTACTAAGTATTATTATAGGTCCTCAGCACACTTTATTTTATTTCATCTTCAAAATAACTTTCTGAAATATGTATTATTAACCTCATTTAACAGATGAGGAAACTGAGGTTCTGAAAGATAAAGCAAGCTGACTAAGTTACACAAAAAAGCCAAGATTTAAAGCCTGGCTCTGCCTAACTTGAAGGGCATACTGTTTTTTTTTTTTTTTTAAATATTTATTTTTTCCTTTTTCTCCCCAAAGCCCCCCGGTACATAGTTGTGTATTCTTCGTTGTGGGTTCTTCTAGTTGTGGCATGTGGGACGCTGCCTCAGCGTGGTCTGATGAGCAGTGCCATGTCCGCGCCCAGGATTCGAACCAAGGAAACACTGGGCCGCCTGCAGCGGAGCGCGCGAACTTAACCGCTCGGCCACGGGGCCAGCCCCGAAGGGCATACTGTTTTGTATGGTGCCCTGAAAAGCTCTTCCAGGCTTTTGTGGCAAACATCAAGTATCTTCCCAAAGAGAATCCTGTCGAAGAAAGAATAAGATGAGAATGAGGAAAGTATTTTTACTCAATGTGAATTTCCAACAATGGAAATCACAGTAAGGAGGTACAGTTTCTTTAGTAGTTGTAAAAACACATGATTCTCCACTCTTAAATTAGGAGATATCCACAAGCAATAAGAAAGCAGTTGAAGGAAAGACTTATTTAAGAGGAAAGAAATCACCTCAATTCAAGGTTAAATCATGAATATAAATGAGATATAAAATAAGCATCTTCATGAGAAACACAGAGAAGCTTCAAGAAAAGAGGCCTTTTGTTGAGGGTTTGTGCGTTAGCCATTATAGGGGAGATCCAAAGGAAATTCTAGATGCTGGTCTTCTATCTCATCTGTGCCTAACTATTCTAGACCTCTGACAGGTGCTCATGAAACATTTCGTTTCTGTTTCAGGTAGAAAGAACATGAAAACACATACACACACACAAATCCCAAAATAGCAGAAGATCGGAAGTGGGCTTTGCGGGATTCCCAAATTGAAAGGAATCTTAAGGTTGTAAGTGTCCGCCCCTTTCTGTAGCAGAGGAGTCCCCTCTGCCATGTCATCTGTTTGAACATCTCCAACCACTGAGAGCTTACCCACTTCGATTCCAGACTCTTAATTATTAGTAGTACTTGTTTATATTTTATCTGAAATCTACCACCCTGTAACTTTCATCCATTGGTCTTATTTTCCTCTTGGAACTAAACAGAATTCTGTCTTATATCCCATCTTTTTCAATGCTGTAAGAGTCATCCTTTTTCCCCTAAATATTTTATTCTCTGAGCTAACCATCCTCACTCATTTTGGCTGTTGCTCATATGTCATGATTTATAGCACTATATGATATGACTCCTATGAAGGAGTTCAAGTTGGTCTACGTCCCTCAAGAAATATGTTTCCCAGAATTGAACATAATAAATCAAAGTATAGTAAGATTGATTATCAAAAGCATAGAACAGTCAGAACACTATATTTCTGCTTAAACAGCCCAAGATTCCTTTGTTGTTGTTTCCTTTTCTTTTGTAGCCTCATCACACTCTTGGTTCTTACTGGCCTCAGGCCACTAAAATCCCCAAGTCTTCTTTTCCACATGCTGCTATTTAACAAGTTTTCCCAATATCCTTATATACCCTTATATCCTTCTCCCTATATCCTACCTATATCCTTAACTTAGGTTCCAAGGACAGCACACTAAAACTTTAAGTTTCATTTTAATAGAGATGGCCATTTTCGCATTTATTTACGCATTTATCCTGCATTATTCCAAAAGATACTAGCTGAGACATCATCCCTGGGCCAATGCCAATTTGGAACCTGCTTTGTCATTTGATTTATTCATACTCCCTCCCAGCCTCTTGTTCTCCGTACACTGATAACCAGGTCCACTCAGCCCATATCCAGGGTACTTAAAAAGGACCATGCTAGGAAAACAGCCCTGTTCAACATACACCTTTGACAAAATTTGCCAGAGTTGACAAAAATAGATCCATTGCTCAGCATTCTTAGGAAGGAGTGGTTATGCTGCTCAATTATCTTATCAACCACCCAGTTTCTCCATCTTTTCTGCAAGGATGCCATGAAAGTCTTTGAAAAATGCTTTGCAGAAATACAGAAACCTCTATGTCCACAGGATTCCTTTGATCTGCTAGTCTAATAAAGAAATCACAAAAGAAACCAAGGCCTGTCTGTCAGGCTGTCTTGTCTTAGTAAATTCATGCTGGTTTCCTTAAGGATCACCTTTTCTCTCTCTGGGAGTTCACAGACCACCCATTTGATATTTTTATTTTATTTTTTTTATTGAAGTAACATTGATTTATAACATTGCATAAATTTCAGGTGTACATCATATTTTGCCTTCCGTATAGACTGCATTGTGCTCCCCACCAATAGTCTAGTTGCCATCCATCACTGTACACATGTGCCCCTTTACCCCTTTTGCCCTCCCCCCACCTCCTTCCCCTCTGATAACCACCAATCTGTTCTCTGCATCGATGTGTTTGTTTATCTCCCACATGAGTGAAATCATACTGTATTTGTCTTTCTCTGTCTGACTTATTTCACTTAGCATAATACCCTCAAGGTCCATCAACGTTGTCCCAAATGGCATGATTTTGTCTTTTTTATGGCTGAGTAATATTCCAGTGTGTGTGTGTGTGTGTGTGTGTGTACACCACATCTTCTTTATCCATTCATCTGTTAATGGGCTATTGTTTCCAAGTCTTGGCTATTGTAAATCATGCTGCAGTGAACATACGGTTGTGTATATCTTTTTGAATTAGTGTTTTCATGTTCTTTGGATACATACCCAGAAGTGGAATAGCTGGATCATATGGTAGTTGCATTTTTAATTTTTTGAGGAATCTCCATACTGTTTTCCATAGCGGCTGCACCAATTTACATTCCCACCAGCAGTGTACAAGGTTCAATTTGATAGTCTTAATGCAGAATTAATACTGAAACCCCTGTTAACATTTGTATCACCTACTTCTCCCCATTTTTGAAAACCAAGGCATTTGCCCATCTCCTGTCTTCAGGAAGCACTTCTATTTCCCAGAGATTGCAGATGATATTTTAAGGATCTCTTTTGAAAATTGTTTTTATATTCTCAGATATGATTTGTCCAAACCTGAAGACTTGCATTCTTTTAGTCTGCATCCTTGGAATGGCAGTGATGGTGGTAGGGAAAGAGAACAATTTCCCTGAAGAATGAGGGTACTGTTTTTAGAAGGAGTGAGGGATACTGGGCAAACAAAAGAGATTCCACCGCAGCGATGAACCTTCAATTCAAATACCCTTCAGCAAGTCTCAGTTCTCTCTAGCTAGTCTTTCTTGCACTAGTGTTACAGGTCTGTGCTGTTCTTGTGGTTTGAGTGATTGATTGCTCTCTCCCTCCTCCCAGGTTTTTATGTGTCTCTTACAATCTGAGCTCCTCGGAGAGCCTTAGTCCCTCTCACCAGAACCTCTAGTCTCTTGGATTACTTCCTTCACTATTATTAATAAGGGGCTCTGGTCCCTTCATACAGACAAAAGTCCCTTAGCTTATTTGTAATTGACATTTCCTGGAGGCAGATGTATTTATTTGGTTTTATTGCTTTTAGTAGGCCCCGATCCCATTTTCACAGTTTCTGTTACTAACGTGGTTGAAAATTAGCCAAAGACCAGAGAAGATGAAGCCATCAGGGGCTTCCAAGGTCAATAGGCTACGAAATAAATTATTCCATTATCAGGATGAAACCTGAATTCTCACATTAACCTTCCTAATTGCTTGCTTACCTTGTTTTTATACTTTCTAAGTGAACAGGAACAAAGCCACTTGCTGCTGTTCTCATTAACACTAATGATCAATAAGTCGAAAAAATTTTTTGCTGATTCTTATATTTTGGTTCAACATTATATATGCTTAATTTAGAGCTTATTAGAGCATTGCCAGTTTTGCTCATTATCTCCTCTGCAAGATGAAGGTGTTTCCTAGGCAAGTAGTTCACATGAAGCAACAATGACTGACTCAGTTTTTGTAATTAAGCAAGGCTTTCAGTTATATTTACTGCTGGGGGCGGGGAGGGAAGAAGCAAGTATTAGCATTTAATATTGACTTATTTTAGATACTCTCAAGAGAAAGAGGTGCTTATAACAACTTTAGGGCTGAATTTAATGACCAGAGCTGTCTTGGAGTCCAAGGGAAGTGTTTGCACACTTATATCCTTCCCTAAGCTCTTCTGAGGTTCTTTCCACCATTAAAATCATGTTTTGAAATGAAATCCCCATACATGCTAAAACATGGATGAACCTTGAAAACACTATGCTAAGAGAAGGAAGTCAGACACAAGGGACCACATACTGCATGCTTCCATTTATGTGGAACGGCCAGAATGGCAAATCTATAGACAGAAAGCAGATTAGTGGTTGGCAGGGGCTTGGGGGAATAGGGAGATTGGGGGTGATGGCTAAGGGGTGTAGGGTTTCTTTCTTGAGTGATGAAAATGTTTGTGTTATATTTGAGTGATGAAATTGATTGTGGTGATGGTTGCACAACTCTGTAAATATACTAAAGGCTATTGAATTGTACACTACAAATGGATGAATTGTGTGGCGCGTGAATTGTAACTCAACAAAGCTACCATTTTTAAAAAATGACACGCTACTCCTCCTGTTGCCATTATATACCACTCCCTGTCTTTCTTTAGAGTCTTTAGCAACTGGATCACTGTCACCTTTTCCACCAGGTCTTGCTACCATCCTGAATGACTTTGACATCCACATAGATGACCCACTACTCAATACCCAATGGAGTCTTTTCCTTGATCTTCTCTACTCCAGTGACCTTCACCTCCTTTCCACTCGGCTACCCACTCCGCCCTTATTTGTTGCATACCCTACCCTATCTCCCCACCTCTTCCATCTCTGAAATAATGCATTCACATGTGTCTCTCAGAACACAGCCTCCAGTACTTCCAGTTGTCTCACTTAGTTGCTCTAATTACAACCTGGCCTTAATAGGCATAGGGTCTTTCTCTTCCTTGACCCCACTACTTTGTCTCTTTCTGCTCTATCAGCATCCACAACCTCCCTCCCTGCCCTGAAACTCCCTGCTTTCATTGTCACTGCTTTCCTTGTCTGGCTTGAATTCCATGCCTCATCGCTTCAGTCTCTAGTCCTTCTATCTCAACCATCTGACAAATCTCAACTGTCCATCAATGCAACTAATTAGAGAATGACTCAGCCACAGATCTCATCTCCACTGTGCACTCAGTGCCCTCAGTTATCCTTCCATATTGCTCCAGAAGCTCCTCTCCGGTTCTCCAAGTTCTCTAGTAGAAACCTGCTTCACACATCTCAACCAATCTCTACCTCCTTCTTAAGCCCAGCAGATAATCTTACCTCCTCCTCTATGTCAGAGAGGAAGAAGCTCTTTCCATACCATCAACTATGTGCTTACTTCCATCCTTTCTTCCTCCCCTACCATTCACTTATCTGAGAAAAATGGAAGAAATGCCCCTTCTCTCATTTAGTCTCTCTACCTGTGTCCTGGTTTGCATCACCTCCTCACTACTCAGTGTACTTGTAGTATTGAGTGTTTACTCCTTTCCCCCATATCTTCAACCTCTCCCTCTCTACTGACTCCTACCCATCAATACGTCTCTCCCTCCTTAAACCAGAACAGCACCTCTAACTTGACGCCACGGCCCCTCTCCAGCTACCTCTGTATTTTTTTCCTCCTCTTTAAATGCAAACCTCCTAAAACAGCTGTCTCCACTTCTCCCTTTCCATTTTTTCCTCCAGGTGCTACAATGAGCATTTCTACGTGACACTTCACTCAAATGGCTTTTTTTTTTTTTTTTGAGGGAGATTAGCCCTGAGTTAATGTGCTGCCAATCCTCCTCTTTTTGCTGAGGAAGACTGGCCCTGAGCTAACATCCATGCCCATCTTCCTCTATTTTATATGTGGGACGCCTGTCACAGAATGGCCTGCCAAGCGGTGCCATGTCTGCACCCAGGATCTGAACCAGCAAACCCTGGGCCGACGAAGCAGAACGTGAGCACTTAACCACTGCACCACAGGGCCGGCCCCTCAAATGGCTTTTTTGAATCCAGTGAGCCCTTTCTGTTCCTATTTGAATTCTCAGCAATATTTGGCATATTTGACAACCTTCTCCTTCTTATCAGGATTTCTTCCTTTAGCTTCAAGACTCTACATACTTCTGGATCTTCTCCCATGCTTTTGACCACTACTTCTCAGTATTCTTTTGAGGCTTTTCCCCTGGCCCCCCCAAAAAAAATTAGTACTCCTGAATTGTGTCCTGGGTATTTGTATAAGTGATCTATTAATGTGTAACAAGTTAACACAAACTTAGCAGTTTAAAACAACATCCATCTATTTTCTCTCAGCTTCTGTGGGTCAGGAGTCCAGGCACGGCTTAACTAGATCCTCTGCTCAGGTCTCACGAGGCTAAAGTCAAGGTGTTGTCTGGGGCTGTGTTCTCATCTGGAGTTGAGTCCTTTTCCCAGCTCATGCAGGTTGTTGGCAGAATTCAGTTCCTTGTAGTTGTAGGACTGAGGTCCCTGTTTTTTTGTTGGCCATCAGCTGGGTTCATTCTCACCTCCTAGAGGCTACTCTCAGGTCCTTCCACATAGTCCCCTCCTTCTTAGCAGTGAAGAAATCCCCTCTTATCAAATTCCTCTTATGCTTCAAATCTCTCTGATTTCCTCTACTAGCCAGAGAAAACTCTCTTCTTTTAAAGAGTCTCATATGATTAAGTTAGGCCCTCTTTTATAATCTGTCTATTTTAAGGTCAACTGATTAGTAACCTTAATTACATCCGCAAATTCCCTTTGGCCAGGTAACATAACATAATCATGGGAGTAACACCAGGTGGGGAACATCATGGGAATCATCTTCTAATTCTGTCTTTCACAGTACTTTTTAAAAAAATGATTATTGTTATATACATTCTTCTGAAGTGATCTCATCTTCCTACTCAGCTTCATTTACCAGCTCTATGCTGATGACTCACAAATCTCTAGCTACAGCCCCAACCTCACTCCTGAGCCTTCAGACATGTATCAACAACCCCCACTACCCATTTGGAGGCCCCACATATATCTGATTTTGGAGATTGAAAGAGGAGTTCAGCAGCAGTCTGCCTTCTTCCTGGGTTCCCTCTCTCAGGAATCATCCCCCAATGTCATCCTTGACTTTACACCCACTCCCTTTGCCCTCACATCAAAGTAACCCACATCAATCAATCCTACCTCTTAAACTCTCTCTAATCTATCTCCTTCTCTTTATTCCTTGTTCAGGCTACCTTCACCTCTCATGCGAATTATTCAATAGCTTCCCAGTTGGTCCCTTGGCCACAAGTCTTGACCTCTGCAGTGGACATTATGGATCTGCTTGCTCAATATCTATTCTAATCTTTAGCTGGGCTTCTGGCTGTGATGTAGATTCCAACAACCAGCTGCACCCATGCAAGATTTGGAAGAGGGAAGTGATATATCATGAAGAGGGGGCCTCGCTTCTGCTGGCAAGCATGGTTATGGAAGCATTTGGCTTTCAGTGGCAATTGTAGAGGGAGTCCAGTGACCAGTCCCTAGCCACGTGAGTGAAAAAAGGCAGAATCCAAGCACCCATTTTGCTGGCAACAGCTTTCTGATTTCTCAATCACAGCAGAGGAGGAATAGTCCTGAAGCCAGCAGTTATGGAGAGAGCTTCTTCTTCTTCTTCTTTTTTTTTTTTTTTTTTTGGCTTAAACAACAAATATTTATTTCTCACAGTTCTGGAGGCTAAGTCCAAGATCAAGGTGCCAGCAGATTTGATTCCTTGTGAGCACCCTGGAGAGAGCTTCTTAATATTCCAGCTCACTGATCATAGCAGACACAGCAGCTCCCTGGCGGTCAAGGTCTACAGTGTTATTCTGGAAGGTTTTCCTGGAAACAGCCTAGATTTTGCTCTTCCAGCTCTTCCAATCATTTTTAGACTGCTTCTGTTTCTATCAGTTAGAATGGCTTATTTTATCTGCAACTAAACTCTGACTACAATATATCTTGCAATTAACCACATTTCATCCAGAGTGATCTTTCTGAAACTCTGAAACTCAAATCTTATAACGGGACTGCCTTTGCTCAAAATCTTTCAATGTTCCTTGATATCCTTATATAAAGCCCAAATGTTTTAATCTTGTCTGAAAGGTCCTGCATGATCTGATCTTCCTGTCCTCTGCAGACTTGTCTTTACCTAGTTACTCTCTGGCCACGCTGACCTTCCATTCAGGTCCCTAAGACAGTCATGCACTCATCTCTTCATCTTTGCATATGCTATTCTCTCTGTGTGGAACACTCCTGCCCTGTCTTCTCTTGACTAACTCTCATTTTTTCTCACTCTTGGCCTAAAGGCTGTGTCCTCCAGGAAACCTTCCCTGACCCTACCACCCATCACTGCAGTCCACCAAAACTCTGCATTAGGCCCGCTCCCATATACTCCCACAGCAGCCTGGTCTTCCCCCTTTGAAACACTTACTCTACTGCAGTGGGGCTGCCAAATTCCATATGAACCTGGTGGAAGTTTCCACGTCTAAATTGTTCTCTAGTTCATCCCCAGTATCCAGTGAGTGTGTGGCCCTGACTTAGGTGTACAAATTGAATGAAGTAATAAAGAAATTGAAGCATTTTAAGCAGAGGGTCTAATCTCTATTGGACTTATGTTTTAGAAAATATACTCAGGCGGCCATGTGGAGACAAACTGTAATGGGATCAGGAGGAGGGAAGGGGCTGAGATAGAAGGTCCAGTTTTTTGGTCTGACCTAGTGCAGTATTAGTAGGGAGAGAAAGGAGGAGAATACTTTATATGCTTTGGTAGGGGGAGGTGAGGCAGGAAAAACTGATAACACTCAAGAAGTAACGAGATAGGAGCTTATTAAATCTTCTTTTAGCATTCCAATTCAATTTAATTAACATTTTTTGAGTGTCTATTCTATGCAAAGCATTGTATTAGTTCTGTGATATAAAGATTAGTAAGATACTATCCCAGTCCTGGAGATTACAAGGGTTTCAGTTGGCTAGTGGAGACACAAATACTTCTTTTTTCTTTGGTGAGGAAGATTGGCCCTGAGCTAACATCTGTTGCCAATTTTCCAATTTTCCTCTTTTTGCTTGAGAAAGATTGTCCCTGAGCTAACATCTGTGCTAATTTTTCTCTATATTTGTATGTGGGATGCCTCCACAGCATGGCTTGATGATTGGTGTGTAGGTCTGTGCCTGGATCCAAACCCACAAACCCCAGGCCTCGGAATCAGAGCACACAAACTTAACCACTAGGCCAGCCCTGAGACATGAATACTTTTAATACCAGGCAGAGAGATCACAGGAGGAAAAACTGAGTTTATGATTTTGTTTTTGTTTTTTTGGCTGAGGAAGATTGGCCCTGAGCTAACATGTGCTGCCAATCTTCCTCTTTTTGTATGTGAGCTGCCACCACAGCATGGCCACTGACAGCTGAGTGGTGTCAGTCCATGCCCAGGAACTGAACCCAGGCCACCAAAGCAGAGTATGCTGAACTTAACCACTAAACCTCAGAGGCTAGCCCAAGTTTATGTTTTGAGGGGCTGTGTGTGTGGTTTTTCAGTTTATGTGTTTGTTTGTTTTTGCCTAACAATAATGGGCTAGTAGTTTATGGGCAACAGACAGTATACTGTGGTGGAAAAACATTGCCTGGAGATAGAACATAGGGGCCCTAGATCCTCATCTGCCACTAGGTAGTATGATCTTGAACAATTTGTTTAACTTCTCTGGGGCTTAATTTACTCATTTCTAACATTAAGTTTTTGAGTAAAATAACCTTTAAAATTCTATTATTTTATATATTTGTTGTAGTTAAGATGTGTGTGGTATTTCTAAATATTTTTCAGATCATTCAATTAAAATGTCCATGTATTCTAAATAGTGCTTTTGGATAAGTGTTTTAACTTTGTCCTATAGTATTTAGAAGAGAAAAACACAATCTGGTCACAAATAAACTATAAACTTGGGTTTCTTGATTCTAAGAGATTAATGATAATATTATCCATTTTTGACAATTAGGGACAGTTTACTGGAAAGTGCCCCCTCCCGCCCACCCATTTCCTCAGCTTTTTCAGCCTTACGATTTTTTAAATTTTGCCTTATCTATTGCCTGGAACAAATGCTAGACTTTGCCAGGAATGTAAAGAAAAACCTCAAATCAGTCTTTTTTTGCCCCTTTGATAGAGAAGTTGTTTTAAATTCTGGGCTCAGATTGTACGAGAATTCTCTTTAAATTTCAGTGGAAAGGAGACACATAAAGGAACACAAAAAGCAGGTTAAGAATCGAGAAAAAAAGCCATCCACTTGAAAGTTCACCTGCTCTCCCCATCACTATGGTTCTTTCTCCTTGTAACTAAGTGTGCAAGAATGGCCAGTAATACCAGCAGTTGTAACAGATGAACCTGGAAAAATCAGTGGCTTAATACAAAGTTACTTCTCATTCACTTCAAGTACAACTGGGGGGCCCGGCCCAGTGGCGCATTGGTTAAGTTTGCACGTTCCGCTTTGGTGGCCCAGGGTTCACTAGTTCGGATCCTGGGCGTGGACCTACGCACGGCTTGTCAAGCCATACTGTGGTAGGCGTCCTACATATAAAGTAGAGGAAGATGGGCATGGATGTTAGCTCAGGGCCAGTCTTCCTCAGCAAAAAGAGGAGGATTGGCAGCACATTAACTCAGGGCTAATCTTCCACAAAAAAAAAAGCCATTTGAGTGAAGTGTCACGTAGAAATGCTCATTACAGCACATGGAGGAAAAAATGGAAAGGGAGAAGTGGAGACAGCTGTTTTAGGAGGTTTGTATTTAAAGAGGAGGAAAAAAATACAGAGGTAGCTGGAGAGGGACCGTGGCGTCAAGTTAGAGGTGCTGTTCTGGTTTAAGGAGGGAGAGACATATTGATGGGTAGAGAGGGAGAGGTTGAAGATGTGGGGGAAAGGAGTAAACACTCAATACAGCAGATGTTAGCTCAGGGCTAATCTTCCTCAAAAAAAAAAAAAAAAAGAAGCAGAAAGTACAATTGGTGGTAGGGATGATGATGGTGGTAGTGGTCTGTGTGTCTGCTCCAAGCAGGCATTCGGGAACCCAGGCTGACAGACTCAGCCATCTTCAAAGCCTAACTTCCAAGGTGACCCTGGGTGTCAATGTCCAGGGGGCAAAAGCAGAGTTGAGGAGGGAGGGAGGGAAGAGGCTTTCCTATGGAAGATTTTTCTGGGCCCTGCCTGATATCACTTCCATCCACGTTTCCTCAGCCCGATCTCAGCCCCGTGGGCACGCATACCTAACTGCAGGGTGGCTGAGGAACAGGGTCTAGCTGTGTGCCAAGGATGACAAAGGGCAGATTTTGATTATTGCAGAGTGGTTTCTGCTTATCCAGGGACATTGATTCTGTCTGACTGCTCCCTCTCAACTCTCTCCTTTCTACCTCATGTCTGTAATTACTAACAAAATATTTCAGAGGTGATTCCTACTTGGCATGAGTAGTTGGAAAATATTTTTAGAGTAGTGATATTCATCAAGTAAGCATCTGATTTTTATGGTGGAAGCTTCAAGTTTCTCTACGCGCTCTAATTTGTAACAGACTATTAGTTTGCACATTTGTACATTAGTTTGCACAGGGCACACAACAATCATACGCCACTCTGGGTTCTGCATATAGATTTAGCTTCATGTTCAATATAACTGGGAATATTACTCTCCTAATGTTATCAGACTTAATGAGGTCAGCAATAAAAAATATTCAGATCTCAAGTTTGCTTTAGATCATTTGGGAAAATTATATCACAAGTGCTGGCTTTGAGAACTTTCCAGTTCCATATTATAGCTTTTCTTTTGACACAGAGCGGTGGTTCTCAAAGTGTGGTCCCCAGAGCAGCAGCATCAGCAGTGCCTGGGAATTTGTTAGAAATGCAATTATCAGGCCTCACTCAGACCTTCTGAAATTCTGGGGACGGGGCCCAGCAATGTGTATTTTCACAAGTCCTCTAGAGAATATCCTAGAACCACTGGTCTAGTTGAGTTAAATTACTGCTGAAACATTTCATTTCAAGGACCAGGTCAAAAGAATATTATTCGAAGTTGTTTTGTTGAAAACATATCGAATCTGTCTCCTACATGGCTGTGAATTAAGAGTGCTGTAGAAAATTCATAGAATGAAAAGACTGCTAAAAATCCTGAGAGATCATTAGGGGAAATAGTTTCCAAAGGTGTCAGTCATGGAAATCCAAGGTTCTATGAAGCATCTCTAGGGGTTTCCTAAGAGAATGTGTATCCACACATTTGACTGGTGACTGCTCCTCTGACTATCCAGGGTGTGTCTCCAAAAGACAAGAGTTCTGTGTCCGGAGAAATGGTTTTGGAGCTTCAGGACAGAGTCAGCATCTTACTCCTCTTTGTCTCCCCATTACCTTCCAGAGTGCCCAGCTGAGAGCAGATACAAAATAAATACTTATGTTAAATGAATGAATGGATAGAATAGTCATCTCACGGATTCAGGTTCTAAATAACTTCCACTAATATTCTGGGGTCACTTTGAAAAAAAATCCCATTTACGTTGTTTATTCTAGGTATCATTAAAGAATATGGACTGCCTTATTATGTGGCCAGTCTTTTCAGCAGTTAAGGATTTTATCTAATATTAAGAATGCCTCCAACTCCTTTAAGAGAGAGAAAAACTTATATGAAGATAGTACATATTCTGTTTCTTGAAATACCTATACAAGATCTCAGTTACTGCATGGTAACCTTTTCAGTGACTAACTCAGGGTTTCTCAACCTTGGCACTACTGACATCTTGGGCTGGATAATTGTTTGTGATGGGAGCTGTCCCGTACATTGCAGCAGCATCACCATCCTGCCCTCCAAAATGTCTCCAGACACTGCCATGTGTGCCCTGGGGGAGGGATAAAATTGCCCAGTTTGAGAAACACTGCTCTAACCTAACATTAAAAGGAGAGAATCATTTTCCTGCATTTTATTCAAAGTCATGGAAACAGGCTTCAAGAAAGAGCATATGTTCCACATTTCTCTTTAGATCATTGTTGAGGACTTTGGCAGTAACAGCCCTATCTATTTGAAACGATTTTGTTTACAAATTCTCATTATTTTAGGCCAGTTTTCGCCCTGGAACAACTTTATCTTTGGAGATGCAAATGCGCAAACTCTAAGCATCTCTTTTTACACTGATTACCATCTTCTATACTGATTCAGCACTGAATTCGATTACAAGGCATTTTTATTTAATAATTTCTAAATAATACATAGACTGGCTAAAGGAACACTGTGCAAGTCCATAATACAGTGTTAGCACTAACAGAAGAGTTTTTATCTACGTCATTACAATATTTTTAAAAATTATCTAAGCAAAACCTGCACTAAAATAAAATATAATAATAACCTGTATCACATCCTACCTCAAGATTCTGTCCCTGGAAAGAAAGTCATCATTGCTTCTGGAATTTATTTCCTGGTATCTAAAGATTGATTTATGTTTGATATTATCTATTTTCTTACTTTTAGTGTGTGAGGATTTAGCATTATTTCAAGATCCCCTCACTTCTGCTCCTCCATATTCTCAATATAAACATATTACAATTTTTCCTTAAATCGTGTTTAATGATGAGCTGGCAGTGTCCCCTGACATCCTTGTTGACGTCCCCATGCTAGTGTCCCCTCTCTTATTGTCCATGTGGATATATACTTTAAACATTCCTCTTTTTTTTCCATTTAATGGCATTCTAAGAGGGAGAGGAGATAAAAGCATACAGCTATCACCCATTTAACAGGAAACTAAAGCTATTGTTGAAAACTTTTAAAAGATTACATAAAAGTCTCAAGGTCTTATTGTTAAGAGGCAGAATCCCTATTTCACCCTCACCTCTTGCATTCAGCATAAATGAAAGCAGGCACTTTTTTTTTTAAGAAACAAGTGATGTTAACTAGACTTATTGTGGTGATCACTTTGCAATATATACAAATATCCGATCATTATATAGTACACCTAGAACTAATATAATGCTATATGTCAATTATATGTCAATAAAAAAAAAATAAATGAAAGGCAGGTTACCAGAAATACTCAATTCTTCCCCTTCTGCACACTTGGGCCACAGTTATCTTTCCTACTTAAGGATAAATCTGTTCTTTTCTCTTTTGACTTTGCCGAATTTTCCTTTATCTACCTGAGCCATTGAAACCTGGGAAACATCAGGTCTTGCAACATGAAACTACATGTTCTTGTTCCACGAGAAATGGTTTTGTAATAAATGTCTCCTGTACCAAAAAAAAAGTATAAAATCTGATTTTTAGTTTTTCAGAAAAAATAATTTTTGTACCATCATTAACAACCAAGAAATCAGGACCACCAAGATAACAAAAGCAGAGGATTAAAAAAGATACCCTATTAACATTACAGATGAAAAAGATACTAGGTGAGAAGAAACATGTATATAACAAAGCCCACAATTTGGAAATTGTGGGAATCAAAGTCAAGCAGTTAATTACTAACAAAGACAGTAAAAGTGTCTCTTTTGTCTTTCACGGTGAATGCACAATTAGCACTTAATACTAAGACTGGGGAATAAACCATCTATAATCTACTGAAAAAGACCATCTGCTTCTATAAATTTTGTTCTTATACACTTGCCAAAAGAAGAGAGCATACTAACAAAATAATGGGCCCTGCACTGTTAATTGCTAGGTTGTTTGCAGTTGTGCTGTTGCTATTAGAATTTAATAAGCCATTCCTTCTGCTAAATTAATAAGCAGGCAAGATTATGTAATAGCTGCTTTCAGCCGCTAATTATTTTTCCCATAATTCCTTTCCCTCTCTACCCCTAACCCCCACCTTTTCTTGGCTAGGAACACCAGAGACTGCCAATATGTCATCAGCAAGTCTCCTATCCTCATCTTCAGAACCACAGACCAACATTAGGAACATAACCAATGAGTTTAAACTTGAAGGTCGTTATCTCAGGAAGCTTGAGGATATATGTATTTTGTACAGAATAAGAGAAAAGCAGCATTTGGTTCTAGAGGGCGAGTTTTCATTGCACAGTATTAGATCTTTGAACTGGCTAAAGGCATCTGTTTTGTGTAATAAGGGAGAAAGGGGACATGAACATGTACCTTTGGGGTATGATCGGTCAGGCAGCAGAGAGAAATTTGAACAGGGGACCTAAAGACCTACAGAGAGTCAGCTCTGTGCTTTGTGCCAACCATTTCTTTAATATTCCAGTATACATTAATCATACATTAGTAGGAGATTTTTCAACCAGCAAAGTAGTGCTTAAAAGGAGAGGTATTATACAATTTTGTCAAATAAGGGCATTAAAAAATGCCCCGAAATCCCTATTATATACTCTCTTAGTTTTATAGACATTTTAACACACACAAAAAGAACATACTCTCTAATAAAGAATTCGTTTAAAATAAATAAATTTAGCTTCATGAAAAACTTAGCATTTCTTTTTCACTTTGGGCCATGAAAAAAATTCTGGCAACTACGTTTGGGAACCTCTGCAAAAAGGGCATAGCTCAACAAAAACAATTTTCCAGATTCCTTTGTAAGAACCTAGGTGACTCGGGTAATGAATAGCACTCGACATGAGAAACCCGTGGCTGTTCAAGCAAGGTCACTTAATCCCGTGGGGCTCCCCTTTCCTCATCTGTAAAAGATGAGTCTTACTAGATGATTCATCCATTCTCTCATTCAAAAAAATATGGACATACATTATGTACCGGGCACAATGCTCAGCACTACGGCTCTTAACAAACCTATCATTTTATAGTCCTTATCAGTCAACTCACATTTATTGTTAGATGCCAGGCAGTGAACTAGGATGCGATGCAAAATGAATAAAATTCAAGATGTGCTAAATAGAGGCTAACGGGCAAGTGGGGATGCAAAATAAATAAGATTCAAGATGTGCTATATACAGGCTAACGGACAAGTGGGTGAAAGAGGGATTCGTTCCTACAGGGTTTGAGGATGAGGCTTCATAGGAGATGTGACATTTGAGAGGAAGGGCATGTCAGGCAGAGCAAGTCGTCAAGGCTAAACTGGAACCCAGGCAGCTTGGGAGCGGGAGCCGGGGAGGCGGCGGCTCCGCGTGAAGGAAGCGGAATATGGAAGATGAGGTGCTGTCTGGGTTTCTCAGCAGAGAACGGACAGTAACTCATCAGGTCCGCAGCACTGAGGATGGGAGAGGCTAGCGCAAAAAGAAACACTCGCACAGCTTGGGGCGAAATGTGTCTAGGGCTGTAGCAGTGCAATGGGAAGGAGGGGCCGGATTCCGGACAGTTTTGAAGCAGAATAATTGCAAACGACCCTCTGAACACCTGCACGAGCTCCACGAAAAGAGGTGACTTGTTTTCCCCAAGTTGCAGCACCCCCTCTCTCCCCTCACGATCATCACCGGCCGTCACACCTCCCCGTCCCACCCTCTTAGGGCACGGAAAGTAATCGGAGCTCGAACTTGGCTCTTCGCGGTGCAGACCCTCCCTGCCCCGCACAGCGGGGTCGACAAAGGGCACCGCGGAACCCTGTCCTCGCGCACTGAATAGGGGGAACAGACAACCGCGCGAGTCCCGAACGCACACGTAGGAGCGCGCAGGCGCGCCAGCCCCGGCAGAAGCCGCTTCCGGGTCACGTGGCCTGGCTTCCGGTTCGCACCACCCCTCTCGGTAGAGACGCAGCCAATGAGCTTCCTTTGACTGTGCGGTCGCCTGCGCCGCCTCCGGTGCCGTTGGCGACGGCCGAGCTGCTTCCCGCGCGTCGCCCAGCCCGCCCCTCCGCTCGCCGCAGCCGCGGCTCCTCCCTCGTCCGGCCCCCGGGGCGGGGTCTGTCGGCTCGCCCTCCCCTCCGCGCCTAAGCCTTCCCTCCGCCGACCGAGTCCCCTCCCCGCAGCAACACGGCTTCCCTTCCTCAGCTCAGCGACAGGGGCTTCCCCTCAGCCGCCGCCGCCGCCGCCGCCGCCGCCGCCGCCGGCCGAGCCCCGCCGCGCCCGCGGCCCGCGGCCGCCGTAAGTCCCGGGGGACGAGCCGGGGCGCCGAGGACGGGGATGGGGGCGGGAGGGTTGGGCGCGCCCCCCGCCGCCCCGCGCGCGCCCCGACGACCCCACCCCGCTCTTGCCCCGCCACCGGGGCGCTGCGCCCGGCAACTCACTTCTCTCTGCGTTTGCTGCCCTCTTCCCACGCCGCGCCGCGCCCCGGGATGCGGGGGCCAGTCCCGGACGCCGCGGCGGCCCCGCGGCACCTGTGGTTCGGAAATCGCCTCAAGTTTTGCGGGGCATTTTTGGGAGGGGCCCGCGGCTGGGGGCGGCGGCGGCCGAGGACCCTTGGCGCCCCCTGCGCGGCGGCGGATGCTATTGTCTGCCCCGCTCCTTGCCTGTCACCTCGCCCGGGCTCGGTCAGTGATGGAGTGCGGCCCCGTGGGGCGGCGGGGAGGCAGCGGAGACGGCCGGACCGAGGAACGCTGGCCCCGAGCCCGCCCCACGGCCGAACCCATTGTTTTTAATAGCAATCTCGAGGAATTGAGGTGCCCTGTGATTTGCGGCACAGTCAAAGCATTGGTTGTTAATAAGAGGGAATACTTGTGCCTTGCAACCGGGTGTTGTCCCATGTTAGCACGTAATTTATTTCAAAGAGACTGAATTATTTATTTGTTCCATCAAGTGGTAGAGAGGGAATACAAGACCCTGCTACCGACAGCGTTGAGCCCATACTCCTTTCGAAAGCAAACCTCCCACCTCTCCTGGTCCCCGAGATCCTGGAATACGGGTCTGTTATTTTCCAAGTTCTGGTAACGGGTTTGCATTAAACGTTGTCCAGTTGATGCTTTACTTCCTGTCCCCTTCGAATGCCGCTTCTTAACAGGACTTGTATGGGAGGCACTTTGATGTCACGAGTATCGTTCGTTTATTTTGTGCCAGTGAAGCGTTTTAAGTGAGTTGTAATAAGCCAGTTTTAACTTTGATAAAGTTAAATTGCCGCATCATGTATTTCTAAATATCTTGATGATGCCTGTCTGGATTAGTACAAAAAGCAACAATAATTTCTTAGCGAAATTCAGGGCCCATTCTATTCTAAATTGGTTGTGTAAATTCCCCCACCCCATGTTTAAATTCAAGATGGTGTGGTGAATATTAAGAATCAGGCTGGAATCTTCCTTGCAGTAACACTGTTAAAGGAGCTTACAATAGTTAAAAAAATACTTGTCTGAATTCTGCCTTTAAATTACCTTTGTAGAAACGATGCTTATCTGTTTGCAATTGAGAAGACAAGTTGAATTTACAAGAAGCTTTCCTTAAAAATTAAATATGTAGACTAATAACAGATTTGCAGATTCCAGATAAATATATACAAAATAGTTTAAGTGTAATGTACACTAGAATTCAGCATCCACTCCATCTGTCGGTGCTGTTTGTTGTTGTTTTAAATGAAGTATTTCGCGTAATGTCTCTGCATGTGTTTAACTCTTGGTTTTTTAGAGGTTTCTGTTCTCTTTCATAATACTACATTAACTCATTTATTGTGTGCGTATTTATGTTGGAATTTTTAAAAAGTGAGATGAGATACTTAAAAGCCAAGCTTTCATTAAGAAAAATGCATTTATGGGATTTTTTTTTTTTGGCTATTATCTTAGATCTTTTGTTTTGCTTAAAATATGTAAGCATAAACTGAAGAGAGCATTCTGTAAGTGATAGCCGTCTGTCTACAAGCAGTTCAAACTGGAACTAGAACAGCCTCAGGGGGAAGAATAGTAGGTCTCCTGCTTCTTTTAAATCTACCTAAACCAGTTGATGTCAGCAATTCTCTTGATGCATATAGAGAGTGTGGAATGTATCGCATAGGCAGACAATAGTTTCTTAAATTGCAAGAGTTATCTTTCTTTTTCCTCAAAATTTCCACTCCAGCTTATTACCTGTTTTTCTTTTTTTCCACACACTGCTTTCCAAACTTATGAGGAACAGGGTGGAGCAGAGAGATTGCATCTGGTGGGAAGATCTTTCTACAAGAATTTCCTGCTATTTTAACTGGCATAGAAATATTGATGGCTACTAATCGTTTGTCCCCCATTTGTCGCCCTGCCCCCCAAAGTTTCTCTATGAAACATGTCATCTTAATCTTAACTTTATTGAATCAAAGTATTGCATGTAATCTTGGTTCTGTTTATCTTAACAGATGCAGTTTATGTTGCTTTTTAGTCGTCAGGGAAAGCTTCGACTGCAGAAATGGTATGTCCCACTGTCAGACAAAGAGAAGAAAAAGATCACAAGAGAACTTGTTCAAACCGTCTTAGCACGGAAACCTAAAATGTGCAGCTTTCTTGAGTGGCGAGATCTGAAGATTGTTTACAAAAGGTATAATTTTTATTTATCAGAAGGGTGAAATAGAATCAAATGTTCAGTTATTTATAATGTGGAAATTGCAGACTTTTGAGAGCTGACATTTATAAATAATAAAGATTTAGATGAAAAAGGTTTAAATTAAAGCTTTATTTTTTCAAAAACTGCGGTTCTGATTGATTACCCAGGCTAAAATGATAATGTCAGGGAAGTCATTTTAAAACTAATTATATAATTAAAGGCATAAATGATTATTCATGCTTAATCATCTTTTCAGAAAAATTCAATGAATTAATTTCTTTGCAGGGGAAAATAGGGTCAATATTTTAAATTGTGTGAGTAACTCTCAGAATTTAGACAAGGATTTCCCCCCCACTTCTCCCCGAAAATCAATAAAGTAATGACTGATAATTGACATGCCTTTTATCTGACTTAGAGTCTTACTCACTTATAAACACCTTGGATACATAGACCATTTCAGCCATATATATATATATATGTTTAAAAACTTTGTGTTTTTACAGGATCTCTTCATCAGTAGTCTTTATTAATTTGAAGTACGCTTGTTGCTGTGGTGGAGGTGTGATTAGATCTGATAGATAATTTTGCCAAGAGTAGATTTTTAAATTTTTGATGTTGCAAAATGACTCATAGATTGGCTTTGAACACTAAACTTTCTTTTTAAAATGCTATACATCTTTATTAACATCTGAAACTCTTTTAATACCTTAAAATAAATTTCTCAGTATTGTTCTAATCAGGTTAAAAGAAATATAACTACTTTGTTTTTCTCCATTTCTATTCCCTTATGAATAATTTACTGTATTTAAGAGAGTTTCTGCATATAAAAAAATTCTCTTCTATGGGGGATGTGCAGGGAACTAACAGTGCAGGCTGCAAAGAGGGTTGAAGAGAAGTCCGGGTTTTGTCTCAGCTTTCCTTTATTCCACTCCAAGTGTGGATAGGTTTGTTGTTGTTGGGGAAATGGCAGAGGAAGTAATGGAGATTATAAGGACAGCGAGAATTTTTTAAAAACCATAGACTCCTCTTTACAATAGAATGAATTTCGTCATCTTTGGGTGATTTTGTATCCAGTGTTTAGTTTGGTACTTGTTGAGAAAAGTCATAGCATTTTAGAGATGAGAGATATCTTAGAATAATCTACTCGAGTGATTTTTTAAAAAAGCTTTTTCCCCCAGGGATAGAAGCTTAAAAGAAACCAGTGGAAGTGGAGGTGCTCTTGTAAAATCAGGGCTGGGATCCTGTACCCTTGCTTACTTGGCCTCTACTCTCTGCAGAGGAGACGGTTCCTGAGATTGAAAACTGCTAGTGTTGATCATGTTCAGTTTTGTAAAAACTAGAATTGGGGAGAAGTGACTTGTCCAAGGTCATATACCAGTTAGTGACATAGGGGCTAGAACTCAAATCTTTTTTTTTTTTCCTTTTTTAAGATTTTATTTTTTTCCTTTTTCTCCCCAAAGCCCCCCGGTACATAGTTGTATATTCTTTGTTGTGGATCCTTCTAGTTGTGGCATGTGGGATGCTGCCTCAGCGTGGTTTGATGAGCAGTGCCATGTCCGCGCCCAGGATTCGAACCAACGAAACACTGGGCCGCCTGCAGCGGAGCGCGGGAACTTAACCACTGGGCCACGGGGCCAGCCCCAGAACTCAAATCTTAAGTTTGAGGCAAAGATTTGAAACAGAGATGAAAAAAGCAGATTTGCATTTCTTAAAAGATCATGTAATTGGAGAATGGATGGGGGGAGGGCTGAGACTGGCACCTGAGGGATCTGTTAGGAGATTGCTTTATAATGGGGTCCTAAAGGAAGACCCCTGCTGTGGGCTCAGTAGGTGGAAAGGAGAGCTGTTGCTGAGGCAAGTTAGTTCTAAGACTTACTCCCTGCTAGAAGAGGGGAGGGCACTGAAAGGAGTGATTCTACATTGCTGGGTCAGCTGACAGGGTAAAGGGTGAGCTAATAGACAGGTTGACTTTGAGGTGCCTAGTTTTCTCGGAGTGGGCGTAGGCATGGAAAATTAGACATAAAGTGTTAGATCACCAACATTCAAGCAGCAGGCAGTGGGGGAGGCGGAAGTGTAGGGTCAGTAACATTGGGGAAGAGGAGAGAGTTTCGAAAATAAGGTTACCAGTGCCAGATGTTGCATAAAGTTCCATTAAAGTGAAGAAGGAATCAGATTTTACAGTAAGCGTTTCATAAAATGCCCTTTGTCAGAACATTTTCAGTGGAATAGTAGAGACAGAACTCTCAAAGAAATGGGGCAAAGTGTGAAGCGGTGGAGAGATTTAAACAGCAAATGTAGGCTATTTGGGGAGTTTTGCTATGAAGGACTGAAGAGGTGGTAACCACCCATAGACATAGGAGTGGGGACAGAGTTAAAAAAAAAAGGTGTGAGAGACTTAAGCTTATTTCTAGATAGGAGAAGGAGTCCCCCGTGTGGAGGAGGAAAATACCAGCAAAAGAATCAGTCCCGTGAATTGAGACTCCTGCAGCTGAAGGAAAAGGCCTGTTAAAGGGAAGAAAAGAAAGCCCTAGTTTGGTGGTCCTGCATGCAGCATTCAGCCCACCCATGTTGGGCCACCGCTTTTTCTTTTAAAGGCTGTAAAGGGTAATCTGACCTGACTCGTAACTTGCATCAAGCTCCTGTAAATAAAAGGTGCACTTCAAAAAAGACAGCTTTATTGAGAGAAAATTCACATACAAAAGTTAGAATTTATAATCAGTTTTCCTATGCATCTCCCCATTTCATACTTCATCTGTTGTACTTAAGGATGTATATTTTGTTGATATAGACAGGTGATCTATTTCTCTAGTCTAGCTGAAAGGGAAGACCTTCTAAGCAAAGAATTGCTGCTTAGCTCCTGAGAAATTCTGAACTAGCGCTTTTGCTGTTCACACCAGCAAGTGATGTTTGTCTTCTTTCCTCAAGTTTTCTCATCTACATTCTCCATCCTGAGCATTTCAAATAATGAGAGGTGGGAGTAGGGAGTAAGGATAATACAGATGAAAAAACAGACTGAAAATCTGGGACTTGAGTTCTGTTCTGTGCCATTAGCTAGTTTTGTGAGTTTGAACAAGTCATTTTGCCTTTGTTTCCTCATCTCTATAATAAATGCTCTTGAAGATCTCTTGAAGACAAAACTATGCTTTTTTGATTCCTGTTTCGTGCAGCATGTTATGGAAGAGGCACTGGATTAAAGTTTTAAAATTAATTTAAAAACACATACATCTCCAAATACTAGCTTGAGAATTTGTCGAAGAGTGCTGTATTGATTTTCTTTACTAACAAAGGAATTTGTAATAACATACCAGTGGGGATTGAGAACAGATTCGTTCCATTCACCCACAGTCAGCTGATATTTAGCTGACTTCGGGGAAGTCATGTGTTCTGAATGTAAGAATAGGCACTTTCAGATGTTCTCTGAGTGCCAGTAATTAGAGTAAGCCTTAATCCACTCTGCTAAAAATAACCAAACATACCTTTCTTCTTACTAGTCTATTATTAATTTTACTTCAGATTTAGACTTACAAATATGCACTAAGAGAACAAAATGAACTCATTATTGAATTTTAAAAACCATTTGGTTCTAAAAATAGGGAGTACACTTCAGGTTCTCTTGGTAATCTTTTACTAAATCACTATGACAATTTTTTGTCTCTCCCTCTTTAAGAACTTTGAAGCTCTTAAAATATTGCTTTGAATATGTTTTAATTTTTGCCAGGTGCAGGATTACTTTATTTAATACAGTTCCTGGCTCTAGTTTTTAATATAAAGCTTGGGCTTTGGAGTCAAATTGCTGTTCCTGGGGAGGTTACTCAATTAAGCTTGGGTCTCCTATAGATGTAAGTAATAACCCTGTCTCTCTGGAAGGGTTGTTGTGAGGGTTAAAATGGTAAAATATGCAAAGCCTTAGCTAACGTTTAATGCCTCACTCAGAGTGAGGGCTCAGTGAATGTTACCCGTTATTATGCTTGGTTCTTTGTTCCCAAAGCTTCCTGGAAAGAGGTGCCTTCTTATAATCCTGACAACTAGGTGTTCACCTGCAGGAAGAATTCATTTAATTTGATGCCTCTTTTTCCATTCTGAGTGGAAGCAAACATTTAGATAGTGTTGCAGGGTTTTTTTTTTTTTGATATTACTGGTTGGTGCTTAGATAACATCAGTCCTGGTGATATTTAAATTAATATTTATGAATGATTCATATAAATTAGGACCTTTGACTAGTGTTTAAGTGCTGTTTATTTGTAAGTAAAGAGGCAGTGCTTGTGGACGAGGAGCTAGGATGGCGCAGGCATTAGATTGCTTAACAGTAGCATTGAAATCAAGAGTGAAAGGAGTTTTACCCGAAACTGTTATTAGTAAATTCTTTCTAGTGGAATTATTTAGCACTCTATTCATGTCAGCTAGTCATGTCTGGATTTTATCTACCATTTTTAATGTCAGTCCCTTTACTCTTTAGTTTTCTTAATTTAGGAAATCTTATGTGTTATTTGTGTCATTTTCCCCAAATTGAAAATTCTGTTTGGTGAGCATGGGTTAGGGAGGATGGAGAGTTGAAATATCCCATTGCCTTTTAAACAGATAAACAGAAACATAGG
The DNA here is from genome assembly GCF_041296235.1 of Equus asinus. Taxonomy (NCBI): domain Eukaryota; kingdom Metazoa; phylum Chordata; class Mammalia; order Perissodactyla; family Equidae; genus Equus; species Equus asinus. Next base: position 12,054,702 of record NC_091820.1, on the reverse strand, counting down.
GTCGTGCTGGGATAGAGAGGAAGCACTTTTGTTAAAGCTGGAAGTGGTGCCCTGTTAAGTGCTTCATGATAATGAATGAATGCGTTCAAACGCCTCCTCTCAAAGACTGCAGGAGACCCACCATTTTAAATAACTTGCTGAATGTGGAGAAGTCAGGTAGCATGGACATGGCAAAAGTCAGGCTGTGTACGACAAGGAAGTCGGTGTGGTAGATGGAAAAAGGCCTGGAGTTAAAATCCGAAAATCAGATTTCTTGTCCTAGTACAACCACTTGGCAGACCCTGTACTCGTGGGCCTTGGTTTTTTTTTCTTTCATAATCAAGGATGATGGTGCCTGCTGTTGGAAAGATCAAATAAGATGAAATTTTTTTATAATATTGAAATTAATAGAGTGTTATGTAAGTACTAGTTATTCGCATACTGAAGAGCAGGAATTCATTGAATTCCGGAACTCAGACTGTGTGTGTGCTTGTGTATTATTTTACGTTAATACTATGAGCAGTAATTGCCCGTTGTGTTTTCTAAAAATCACTTAAATGCTCTTCAGTGAAAATTACAATCTCAACTGAGACTTGTTTAGAATGTCTTGGGTTTTTATTTTGTTTCTTTTCGAAAGCCTTAAATACACTTTAACCTATTTGAAAATGCTCTTTTAATCCTCCTCAAAGGACTTGGTCATTGTTTGCTTTGCCTTAGGGTGTATATTAATAAGTTTTGGCTTCTTTGGGTCAAGTATAACCTGGGCCCATGTGCTGGAATCCTAATTTGGAGGAGCATATGAGTTTTCCAGCCTTATTCCTTCTTCAAGGATAAATAACCTAAGCTTCAATTCAGTAGTGTAGAACTTGGAAAATTTGAGGACAGTTTCAGTTTCCCCTGTTCTCTTTCTCTACATTCTGTAATAATTTGGAACAATTGTTCTTTTCTAGGGGGTTATTCCACAATCCTAGAAATCTCCTTTTTAAAAACAATTCTATGCTGTTAGAAGTCAACATGGTAGTTACCCTTAGAGGTGGGAGGTTGTGACCTAGAGAGGCTGGGAGAGGGGCTTCAGGGGTTCAGTAATAATTCTCTTTCTTGATCTGGGCACTGGTACATGGGTGGGTTCACTTTGAAAACTAATTGAGTTATATATTTATGACTTGTGTTCTTCTCTGTGTGTATATTACACTTCACTAAAACGTTCCAGAACGTCAGCTTCACATTGACAAGATCTTCAATAAGTCTGTCAAATAGAGAGTTTGCTTTCATCTTGTTTACTTGTAGTGTGAATTAGTCATGCAGTGCATTTTGTTTTAATTAAGTAAACTTGAGAACAACCTGGGTCAGCCATGTTTTAGAATATTCATAGAAAGAAGCCTGAAAGGAAGAAGAGCAAAATAAGTTACTCTTTCTAGATTTAGTGTGATTGAGTGATTATTTTGTTTTCTTTTTTACTTGCCTGTACTTTTCAGAATTTCTCTTATATGCATTTGTTACTTTTGTAGTCTAGGAGAAAATATGTATTGTTGTAAAAGAGGAAATAAACTATATAAGCTTGGGATCTTTTGCAATAGGATGTGAAAATATATTTAGAAAACATGATTATAGGGAAAAATTTTTTCTGCATTTGTTTTTTGTTACAGATATGCTAGTCTGTATTTTTGCTGTGCTATTGAGGATCAGGACAATGAACTAATTACCCTGGAAATAATTCATCGTTATGTGGAATTACTTGACAAGTATTTTGGCAGTGTGAGTAGTATTTTGTTTTAGGAAATTGAATGCCATTGTATTTTTTTCTTTAATCTTTTCTGTAACAAGTTTATTATTTGATTGTCTTGAGGATTCTGACTATTTAAAAGTAACTGTGGGAAATGGAAGGAATGACTATTTCTTGTCAGTGTGCCTAGTCAGTTAACTGCCAGAATTGCTTGATCCCACAGACCTACTCATTTAATTATGGTGGTGAGAATGAGGTTTAAAATAGTGAAATAGAAAGGAATCCAACTGCAAAGATTAATATTCTGGAAGTGCTTAGTGTAGAATTTAGGTTTGGTTAGCAGTTATAATCACATTACCCAGGAAAAATATATATTTAAAAAGATGAGTTTTCATGAGTAGAAAATTTTGAAGTTGCTCCTGTTGGGAGCTTGCAGAGTCAGATCTTACTTAGCTTATAGGCATTATGTTTTCAAGTACTTGAGATGGGAAAATTAAGCTGACTAAATCAATGATGCTTAGTTAGCAAGATTGCCATTTTTAGAAAGAATTAAGAATGATTCACTCTGATCAGATTTTATTCACTATGTAATAGTGGATAAGTATCTTTTGCTTTCTTCAGTTTTAACATTATGTTTTTTGCTTTTCAGGTGTGTGAACTTGATATCATCTTTAATTTTGAGAAGGCTTATTTTATTTTGGATGAGTTTCTTTTGGGAGGGGAGGTTCAGGAAACATCCAAGAAAAATGTCCTTAAAGCAATTGAGCAAGCTGATCTACTGCAGGAGGTAAGCTTCTCAGAGTTCTCTTGACTAGACACTAGCATGTTTTGCTCTTGCTAGGAAAGTCTCAGTCATTTTCCCTCATTCTTACAGTTTCAGAAATACTCTGAAGCATGCTTGGCATGGAGTGTCCCTGTGCAGTGTATTGATTGGAATATGTGTCAGTCACATCAACTCAGTTGTCTATAGATGGGTCGTTTACTTTGGGGATAGTCTGTTGTATTGATGGCCCCTTTTTGGACCCCAAAACACTAGAGTCTAAACCTTTAGAGGACAGACTACTTTAAGAAGGGAAAAGATTCATTAAAAGTAATAGTAATTTGAGAACTCTCCATCCATTGTTCTGAATTACTTAAGATAACCCCTTTTCTCTTTAATGTGGATAATCGGGAGTTGACTGTGAGATTATGGCATTTTCATTCCAAATTGGTCCATATTTTCACCTTGTGTCCATTAAGTGCAAATGTAGCCAAGAAAATGATAGTGTTATAATTACACTTTCTGTAGAACCCTCTGGTTTGTGTTAGCAAAACTAACTAAAAAAGAATTTGTACTTCTCTGCTCTTCTTGAATAACAAACCATGTTGTCAAATGACCGCATTCTTGTCTTGCCTGGATATCACCACAACCATTAATAAACCCCCTTTCTTTTCTAATTTCCTCAGTTGTCCTGGGTTAATCGTATATTTAATGCTTCTGTACCTTCGATTTCTGAAGTTTAAAGTTTCATAAATAAGGCTGCCTTTTCCTAAAAACTTGATACCTTAGTTTAGGTACCAAGTTGAATTATGCTTTGGCCATAATTGTGGTTTTAATCAAATAGAAAGTTTATAGCATGAGGAGAAGGGGCTAATCAATATAAAAAATGTAGTGTGTTTTCATTAAGGTAATTGTCTTTTTTTTAATTATTAAAGGAGGCTTTAAATCCAATTTTTTAGCATTTCTGTTATAGCAGAAATGAGAACTAAGGGAAGAAGAGTAAATCTCTTTTTCTCCATTATAACTTTGTAACCATTGGCCTCTATAGGGAGGGGGGAGCTCTCGGTAATCCATCTGCATCAGTCACTGACTGAGTCAGTTGTGGGGATTGCTCGAAGTTGGGATGGCATCATCTGGAACATACATAGATTAAATATGAGACGATGCATTGTACATTTAATGATCTTGAGTTACCAAAACAGTGGTTAAGGTGCCTACAGAAGTGTAGTGTTTTGTTGGCAGCCCTGGTGTTCAGTAGTGAAATGAGTACAGCCCCTTTTCTGTATGTGTATAGTTTGCCACGGTTGTTTATTAATTGATTGCAAATATGTCATTGAGGAGTTTTTTTTTAACATCAGATGTGCTGACTACAAGCTCATCTATTGTTGTAAAATTGGTTTTAAAGTTAGCACTAACTTATTTTGCTGTTCACTGATCAGACTTTTCTAAAAATTTGGTTAAAACCAGGATCAGGAATTGGGAATTTTTCATATTTGTCTCTTCCCTTAATCACTTTTATATTTCATTATTATGGAACTATATATTCTGTTCTATCACTTCCTGGTATCTCCTCCAAGTTCTTCATTCATGTCTTGATTAATTACATTTGCCTTAAAACATTTCTAAAGTTGCTGAAGTTCAGCTTTTCATTTTAACATGTTTTTTCTAGAGAGTACTGTTTAGGGCACTGATAGCTCCTTGTTTCTCGATTGTTTTTTGAACTCTACTGGGAAATTGCTATAGACTTTACAATATGACCATTATGCTGTTTACTTATAGCATGTAATGAGTATTTAATGTTTAATGTACTAAAGGATAAAAAAAGTTATTACGGGTCCGTGTTTATTTATGTGCATATCTCCCCTGTTAAAGCATTAAGTAGTGTCTCCCTTTATGAAATAGTATTTTTATATCTTTAATTGGGGACAGTAGAATGGAGAGAGAAGCATAGGATGTCTATGGTCCCCTGTAAAGTTCTCCTTACCCTGTCTCAGCCTAGTTTAAAAAAAAAAAAGTTGACTACTGTTATAATTCCTGTCTTTAGAAGAGAGCTTTCGCCCTATTTCTCTTCTGTGACTACCTTTACATCGTTTTGTACATAAACCAAAGACGTAGTAGTACATTAAGACATTTTCTACTCAGTGGACTAAGTGAACCATTTTTCTTAATTTATCCATTCAGGTCTTGAGGAGGCAGAAGGTGGCTGGTCCATTCTGAATTTAGAGTGAGTTATAATACATTACAGGTTAAGGTCTTTAGGAAGCCAAGCTAAAGTCTGTATGGGGCACTAAGGCTTCAGGTTATTCTGTTCAGGTTAACGTGTTATTCGGGTTATTCACCAACATACTATCACAAGAAATCTGGGGATGACAAGATGCTTGTTTCCTAAAATAGATTCATTTATACGTTGATACATGATACATATTTACATTTCCTGGAGAGTATTTGAATGTTATGTTCATAAAATAAATGGTGGAATAGGATGAGAAAAAGCATTCTACAAACTGCTAAAAAAGTTTTTGTCTGGGCACCATGACAACAAAAAGGAACCATGATGATAGCTAATGCTTATTGAGCAGTTAGATGTGAGATATCCTATGGTAACCCTCAGGACGCCCTGAGAAAATGGCATGAGAACCTTTCTAACAAGTGAAGTAGAGGCTTAGTGAGGTTCCAGTGACTGGTCCTAGGTAGCAGCTGGCAAAACCAGGATTCCAAATCCAGATCTGCTAGACTCCAGGGCAGTGGGAAATTTTAACCACTGTGCTCCTCCCCACCCCGACATTCGTGTACTGGCTTGGTATGTATATTTTAAATTTTAAACATTCTGTTTTAGATACCAACTTCTTTGTTTCTCAGTAATACAGTAAAGAAATTCATAATTCTCCTGGAGGTTTTTCTGTATTGAGCAGAGTAGAATTTCCTAACACTGATGCCATCTTTTACTTTTTAGACTAGACATTTTCATTGTTCAAATTATCAATAGTTGGAACTTTTAAAATGGTTATATAGGTATAAATGATATTTCTCAAATAATTTCTTATTGGATTTATCAAAACATGGAGATCTATAGTAGCATTTTTTGGTCTTATAATTTAGGGTATAGTATTCACTTAGTCTATGTCATGAAATGATTTTGCTTCCAAAATTGTAAGTATAGCTGTAAAGACATTTATCTAAATGGAGCCTTAAATTTGTAAAAGTCCTAATTGATTGGCTTTAATCTAGTTTTTCGTGTATTGTGATTTTTCTATCTGGTGTCAGTTCTTCTGCTTGAGTCGATTAATTCTAAACACCAATGACTTTGAATTTATAATGAAAATATCTGTTGGCTGAAAGATAGTGCAGACCACAAAATAATTTTATTTTAGTCCCTTTTTTTGTGTGAAATTACATTTCTATCTTTATGAATGTTTATTTTCTTCAGAAAAATTTCTTTAAAATTTCCCTTTTACCCAATTTGTATAAACATCATGTAGTTTGTTTAGGTAGTCCTTCATTTTACAGGCAAATAAGGCAGACAGTCAGTGGATAAAGTAGATTTTCTATTAGCGTATTATAGTCAGTAATGAGAATATAGCATAAATGTGTGTTCAAATAATAACGGCTAAAATATCAGACATTGTGATTACATAATAAAGATACCTTTTTTATGTTAATCACTTGGTAAAAAAAGGATTCAGTTTTGACTTTTCTAGACTGAACTCTATGTTTATTCCTTTTGGTATTCTGTTGTATGAATACAGAATTTAGGTTATGGTATTCACTTAGTCTGTGTCATAATTTGGGGGTAAAGCCCAGAGAAATTGGTCCATTATCCAATTTTTAATGTTTGACTATTGGAATTTAAAACATCTTTTCTTAACATGCCACTGGTACTTAACTTGATTCTTAAATTATTAAGGTGCAACTTGCTGCGATTACTGAATTGAATTCTTTGCAATACTTGGAACATTTCCCCCAACCCCCACCAATTAAATACCTATTTTAAGCTAGAGTTTTTTGGGGGGAAGGCTGCAGGGCAGTGGTATAGTTGGATTTATTTTATAAACATAATGACAGGAAATATAGAGTGCATTTTCTCTGCAAAGTCAGGCACTTACCAGTTTTTCTCTGCTCCTTAATTTTATAGAGCCAGAATGAAGAATGGGGAGGTTTGTCTGAGGATATCTTATGATAAAGAGCAGTCTAAGGCTTTAGTCCCTTTGACCCCCAACTTATTTATTGGTAACTACTAAATTTACCATTTTTTGTGGCATGGATAAAATGGGGTGTTATGCAAAGACTGTTGCACGTGAGATGATTTCAAGTCCTTGCTTGATCCGTGCAGATCAACTGGTTAAATACTGGGCTTTGGGCTTTAACCCTCAGCGGTAGATGCATGATGACACGTGTTGATCAGCGCTTTGAGATGTGTCAACCTTTCTTTTTTATACTAACAGCATCATTTTGATATTTGTGGGGGTTTTCCTTTTGAGCTTTGTTTGCTGTTGGTATTGTTTCTCACTAAAGTAATCTGAGAAATAAAAAATAAGTGAGGTACCAAAAGCAAGCATTACACTCATGAATTTGCTTCTACTTTGAGCTGATCCACTTTGTGAATAGATTTCCTGGATTTGCAGTTGTTACTCTGCCTCGTCTAGAAACTGGTGCTCTATGGAGAATTAGTGCTGCTGAAATTGATTTGTTTTAGTGCTGGGACTGCATGATATATCTTAGTACTCTGCAACATTTTGTGGAAATAAAATTAATAAATCTGTTGGACGGCATAAAAATGGAAAGGTAAGAATCTTAGGAGAAAAAATGACTTCTTTAAAAAATAATCGTTTGTAAAAAAATTATTTTAAGTAAATAAGTACTTAAAGTATTTAATAACATTATGCCTTTTAATGTAAAATTTTGGGGTTTTTTAAAATTAAAATCTTGCTAATTAAGAATATTTTGGAATACTAGTCAAACTCAAGAATATCTTACATTGTTTTAAAACAGTTAGATGCTTTCAAATATATACAATAATACCATTTAACAGCAAAAAGCGTTTTGATATAAATCCTCTTAGGATTTGCTTTAATAAGACAAACTCCTGTAATTCCTTTGTAATTACCATTGTTTATGTTAAAACCGTTAAGCCTAAATCTTTTTCTTTTAAATTGGGTTAAAAGTTAACAAAGTTGTGGTCTTTTATGTCAGCATATTTTTATTTTTTATAGGTAGACTTGATTGGGGTGTGCTAGACCAAATTCTGGATAAGTGACGTTTGGTTTATTAATACTTGAAGTGGAAAATACAGAAGGGTAGATACAGAAAAAACAGAAGGCAGAACAAATCTTGCCTTTCGCTTTACTTTTAATAAGAAACAATTTGGCCAATGTCCTTTGTCACTGGTTTTCAGGTTGTAATCATTTTGCTGTATGTTTATGTGTTTTTTTGAGCTCTTTTTATTTGTTTGCTTTTCAGAATTTTGAGGATTTTCCCCCTTGCTGTTTCATTTTAACTCATTTTGAGCCAACTCTTGCTACTCTGGGCTATTTGTAATAATGAGAAGTTGGAATAACTTGAAATATTCAGTAACTGTAAATCTGATTTCCAGAAGTATTTGTCAAGAACCCACAGCAATAAATACATTTTTATATCACAACAGTTACATACACATGAACCAAAATAATTTTGTTCAGTGGTACTCACTCTTATTTCTTGTTTTGCAATCTCACATTTTCTGTGCTATTCTTTTCTTCAATATTGATCCTGATCTACTGAATTGATTGCGTGAACCCTAGGATTGGGACCTGCACAGGGATCTACGAAGAGCATATTCCTAGCTGTTGGTGGTGATTTTTTTCTTTTAAAAGTACTTTCAGAAAAATTTCAAGGTTTGAGTTCTTTTTTCCTCCACTGACACATTCTTTTTTATTTTCTTTTATTGTTTCTTCTGTTGCCTTTTTTTAAAAAATAAAAATCCCATTATAGAAAAATTAACAAATATAGGCAAGCAAACTAGAACATAATCTTACCCACCAACCAGAGGCAAGTAGATTAACTCAGTGGTTCTCAGCTGGGGTGGGGGATGAGGCAGTTGTACCTCCTCAGGCGACATTGGGCAATGTCTGGGCACAGTTTTAATTGTCACAACTGGCAGTGGGGTGCTACTGGCATCTGGTAGGTAAAGACCAAGGATGCTGCTAAACATCCAACAGTGCCCAGGACAGCCCTCCCAGAACAAGGAATTATCCAGCCTCAAGTGTCAATAATGCCAGGTACAGAAACCCTGGTTTAATTTAACACCATGGAATATGTAAAGATTCCATTTATAAATTCCATTTACATTTATAGACTGCTACATCTTTTCAACTTAGTGTATTGTCCAGAGTATAAATGACTGGCTGAAAATGAATCAAAAGTAGGAGGGGGAAAAAACCTAAAAGTTGTGAAAGAAGGACAAATATGCTTAAGAACACATAAATGCCTATAAAAATCACCTCTCTGATTCACCAAAATTACCTTTACTTGATAACCAGTGCCTGGGGAGATAATCTATGGTTGACTTTAGCACCTAACCCACAGCAAAGCTTGTGGGATGTCACTAGATAATTTATTTTCTTCAACAACAACCAAATCTGTTAATGTCTATTAAGGTAATTGAGTTTTTACCTGGAAACAGAATTGAGTATACCATGCAGGCAGTTAGAACGCTTTTGAACTCTCTGCTGATTTCCCCATCTGCCTTAGGGATTTGATGATTCCTTACAGGAGGAGTAGTTTAAATCACCAGAATTTACAATATATAGACTTGTATTATACATATAGGCTTTATTTTTGTTCTTTTGTACCCTGTTAGCCTTAAATAATCTACATAGCAAAGATATTTAGAGTTTGAATATTTGGAATTCAAATATTTGGAATTCAGTGATTCCAAGAAATCTTTTATATTTGGAAAACCCTGATTAAGTTTAGGGCATTTCAGGTTATGATCCAAATGGAAGACCAAGGCAAATACAATACAGTTACCCTAAAATATGCTTAAAACTATTTCTTTACAGTCTAAAGTTATATTTGCTAAGTTATTCTGATATCTTTTACTTAAAAAATACAATTAACTTCCACAGAAAGTAATTTGTCCTTAGTGTTTTATCACTAATGGGTTGTAAAGCAGGGTTTATAAGATGTAGTTATCCGCATCATTATTTTTAAGACAAGTTTATAAGACAAATGTAATAGAAATAGATCAACAGCACAATAGAAAAAGACAGCAGCACATATGAATAAGTATTTCACAGATGAAAGAAAAAAGGGGTTTTACTAAGGGAATGTAAATTAAAATATCAATTAGATCTTTTGGTTTGTTTCTTGAATTGGCAAAGATGAGAGACCCTCTTGTTTGCTGCTTGTGAGCACTTGAACTTGTATTCCATTTTGGAGGATTAGTTTGGCAATATCTATTAGCCATTAAATGTGTACACCTTTTGACTCATCAGTGACACTTTGACCCACCAGAAATACACAAACGCCCCAAGACACACATGGTGCTCAGTATAATCTTAAGCCATTGGAAACTTACCCAACGTCCATCAATGAGAAATAGGTTAAGAAAATTACAGTACAGCCATACATGAAGCTGTTACCTGGCTGTGAAAGAGCTGAGATCAATTTCTATATGATACGGAAAGATACTCAAGGATATCAAGTGAGAAAAGATCTAGGAGCAGGATATTATTACCTCTGAAAATGTTTGAGGTCCGCCCTCCTTTCTAGAAGTGTAAAACAAACATTATTATAAGTATATTTAAGTGTATTAAGTATAACAATTTTTTAAATTTATAAATTTTTTTAAAATGACAAAATGCTGCTGTGTGAATGGAAGAGTATACATTGTGTTGCTCCATTAGGTGAAACGAGTAGAATTTGCTAGAAAAGTTTCAGCATGTAAAGTGAAGCACTTATGTGCTCTCGGCCATTTTAGACACTAACCATCTGGAGCAACCATGTTGTTCTTGCCACTCATTGCTAACTTAGTATAAAAAAATCACTCAGCTTTCCTAGTGCCTCACAATTGCTTGTGAAACAAGACTGACACCATGAGCCCTGTCATCTAAAAGGTACTTTATAAATAGCTTTCAGTTCTTCTCTCTTTATTCATTGCTAAAAATAGATCTTAGTGAGTTTGGATACTCTCCAGCCCTTTGGTCTTTAGCACAAGGCAAGTGGTTCCAGAGTTGAGAGTAAGGACTTTGCCACAGAATTCAGTGGGGGGCAATAAAAAGGACCATTGTATTCTAGAGCACTAAGGACAAAGGATACCACTTTATAGTGTGGGGAACAAGTGAAGCACCTTTACAAGAAAAACTAGAGTACAGCAGTAACTTCAAATTATACTTACTTATATTCACTTTTCATTAAATGTAAATTATTTCCTCTTTGACCACATTGTGTACTAGAAAGAGAAAATCAGGAGACTAAGTTTTTAATTTTGGATGCAATACCACTAGTTTACTTAAGCCTCCAGATAATTGCTAGCTTACCAGTTTTCATTATAGTTTCCCAGATCGTTTTACTTTTGAGTCATCAGTGTAGTGTGGTGAATATCTGGGAATTTTTAAGGTAATGGGGTTTGTCTTTTCTTAGGGACGTAGGTGGTTCTGAGAACAGGTGTAATTTAATTCCTCTTTGCTGTGTTTCGTTGTTATCCTGCACTTCCCACCACATCTCGTCCTTTTTGTAGGGGATTGAGAAAAAGATTATTCTTAGTATGGAGGAAAGTTGAGCACACATGTATACTAAGGAAAAGGAGCTAATGCAGAGAGCAGTGAAAACCAGGAATATAGAATCAAAGGAAAAGTATATTGCGAGGTGAATGGGAATGGAATCAAGAGCATTGCTCTTGGGCAAGATGAGTCTTCCTCCTCCTTCGTCACGAGGAGCTAAGGGGGTAAAGCTGTAGATTTTTGTTCTCCTGAGTTGGATGAATGACATTGAGAAAGTTGTCGTTTTCTTGGCTTTGAGAAACATCATCTAGAGGAGAGCTGCTGGGGATTGAGGAGAAAGAGAAGAGGTAGAAAACTTGAGGAAAATGTTGAGGGTTTGGTATAGACTTAATGGGGAGCAAATCAGTGATGAGCAAAAGGATTGCCCAGGACTGAAGGCCCGTTTCAGATTAGAAAGAATACATGTCTAATCTTTATTCCAAAAATAGGTCTCCACTGAATCTGTACTAAGGGCAGCTTGTGGTTTGTATTTGTAGAATACAGCTGGATTAAAAATGTTTTTCTGTTTTCACTCTGGCCTTTATTCTCACAGAATCTAAATCACTGATGTTTTGGTGTGTTAAGAAACTCCGTCTGCTGGCTAGTCTAATTCTGCACAGGGCCCCTTGTGTGTTAGGACAGACTTGACTCACCTTCCCTGAATCTCGATTAATATAATTATTCCATGACTCATAAGATGTCCTGTGGTGATATGAGGGCCCAGAATAGTGGAGTTATATATAATGCACTATAATATTTCCTTTGTATGTAAGGGAAAAAATAACTTGGTTAATTATGGGCATATCATTTAGCTAAAAATCAACCTTAAATGTTAAGTGGTCGTTAAGGCATTTATTTACAGCACATATTTTTCAAACCCTAGCAGTCTAAACTAGGAAACTAAAACATGTTATAGCAACTTAAAAGTGGTAAAAGAATACATTTATTTTTGTGCATTTTAGCATTTCTTTTCTTCTTGAAGGATGTTTTTCCAGTAAAGAGAGTTTTCTCCCTATGAAGAATCTTCTTCACAATTGATAGACGCTAATTTCTTGTTTAAGTACAGTAATATGGATCATTGGCTGTAAAGAATGGTTTGGCTTATCATCAACCCTTCCCTTTCCTAAAGGTAGTCAGAGGTCTGCCAGAAATGCCTGGGTGGCCACATTTGAGAATTGTTCCTATAGAAGTGTTGGTTCTCTTTCATGCTAAGTCTCCTGGGGGGACAAACGCTCTGGACTCAACCCTACTTGGGAAACTACCTTTCTCTTTTCTTTTAATGGGCATAAGCTCTCCATGGTTGGTTTTTTACATGGTGTGATATAAAATTAAGAGAAAACAAAAAGATTAAAAGATATAAAGGCTTAAAGAACTGGTGTTATTTAGGTGAAAGGTTGACAGACTTAAACTTTTCTTGTTCTCTCTCCAGAAAACAGAGAATATGTATCATAGCAGGAGTTTCATTGGATGTAAAAAAAGCATACTGGAGTACTGACATGCATCAGAATGTAGTAGGATATATGAATTCAGTTTGTAATAGAATGTCAAGTTTGTTATTTATATTTTAACATCTGAAAAGTCTAATTACATTAAATCCCAAGGGATATTCTCAATTATTTCATTTAATTGTTATTTTCATAAAGAATTTTGCTCTGATAATGCTCCATCATTGGGGCTCATAATTTATTTTTTTACACAGAGAATATTGAAATAGGTTCAGAGATTCATTAACAGAAAGTATTATTAAATATTGTGAATCACCAATGCCATTGATACAGAAATAGAATTCCTCTAGGAAAATGAGGAATTTCTATATGAAAATGACGCATTTGGGGGTTTAATTTATTATTAATATTATTACCGTAACATGTTGCTTCATTCCGCTATAACCTATTCTGAGTGGGGAAAAAGGGCATCTTTCCCTTTAAATGTTTAGGAATTATCTGAGGATTAAAATTTAACTGGCTTTTCTCCTCAGATTTTGTATTTACTGGTTATTATATAAGGGATCTGTTACATATTTTATTGGAACAGTTTATATGACTTTGTAGCCTAACATTTCAAAGTGCCAAAATGAATAATTATTAAAATTGAAGAAATTTTAAAAGCACTCAAATAAGCAGTTTTAAACTTTTTGAGTCACAAGCCTTTTGGCGGGGGTTTTATTCCCTTCAAGAGTCTGAAGCGCCATGGGCCCTCTTCTCAGGAAGATCGGGACACAATTTTGCCTCTGGTTCCAGGGGGTTCTTGGAGTCCCTAGAAATCCGTCTCTGGACACACTGGGTCCGTTTCAAACCTCCCCTCAGGTTATCTCAGTGATGTGAGAAGCATCTTTTCAGATCCCTTTGCAGGCGTAGGCATTTAACAAATCTGTTTGGAGAGTTCTTTAAAGTCTGTCTTGAGCATTGTTTAAAAAGAAATATCCTTAGTCTCAAAGGCATAGTCTTTGAGTTTTCTTTAGTCTTTTTTTTTTTTTTTAAGCTAAGTGGACTGTGAAAAACTCCATTGCTGCTTTTAAAATACCAAATGGGTGACTACTTTTCAGCTTTTTCTTGGGAAAAATTTTCCTCTAGGATCTGTAAGAGAGTTTATGGTCACCTTAGGATGCAGTGATTTTCATTAAGGGATTCGATTCCTTTACTTCGTGTAATACAATCCTGATGAACACTGGCGGGAGGGAGTATTCTCATTGAATTTTCAGTTAACTCAGTATTGACCAGATGACTTACACTGAAAATCTTTTCAGTGCGTGATTAGTAAATACAGTGCTGTAGGATTTTGTAGGACATAGGTCCTCATTTGATTACCATTATATACAGTAAAGTTATAAGAGATGAATCTCAACTCCTGGGCATTGTTTAGAAGCTAAATATTCAGCCAGAAACCAAAGAACAAAAACGAAAATTTAAGTTTTCTTTACTGTGCACTAAACATTCTAAAAATCTGGTTGTGTCTGTGTCACTTTGTATACTGTGTGTAAGAATATATGCATTTCTTTTGTAGCCACGTCATGAATATTTTAATGTCCCTGTGTACTAAATGACTACTCATCGTGTATGCAGAATTTCACAGAGGAAATAGAGAGCTGATATACTTATGAAAGAAAATATCCTCAGCTTGGTGACTGGTTATCTTATATAATAATAGAATATTTCAGAACCAATACCTTTACAATTGTAATGTTTTTCCTGTTCTTATTCCTCTTTTCTGTTTTATTTTCATTCTGTGTGATGTTGATATAGCTTATTCCTGCTTGCAACTGTTTTAATTTCTTCTTGAAAAAATATGACCTATGAGTGTTTTGAGTAATATTTCTTCTTAAACACATACATGTCATCATCTATGAACCATCTGTGATTAATCTTGTAAGAGGAAAACCTAGCAATTGTTAAAATGTTTACCAAAGAAAATATAGCTGAAATGCTAGCTCGAAGTAAGCAGTGCCATAATATATAGTGTGGTTTGGTCTTCAAATGTTGGGAAAAAACCCAAACTATATTTATTTAGTGTGATTATATTATAGTCTATATGACCTAATATGTTCTAATGTATCACATAAGTTTATTTGGCAATAATACAAGAAAGTAAAATCTGCACTATTATATAATATTTAAGGTAAAACATTCACAGTTTGAAGAAATTCGTAATGCCACATTTATTGAATCACATTTGTGCTATATAGTATTGAACATTCCCCTTTAAGAACGATTAGAAAGCTATGTCAGAAGTCTCTTCGATATCTATTGTTCAATAGTAAGTAACTCTTTCAAAGTATTGATACTGAGTTTATTTATATAGTTAAAATCTTAATATTCAGTTTAAATACCAATACTTTACTAGTTATGATTTTATGTTAAGTCTTCATTAAATACTTAATGATTTGTTAGCTATGGTTTTATATTTCTGACTATTAAAACCTTTAATATTGATCATTATTGTGTATACTTTTAATAAAACATGCAACATATTTTATAAAAGGAAAAGTACCAAGTAATTCATTGTTTATATCTAGAGAGTTTAAAGCCTGAGTTAAGTAGGCTATCATTAAACAATGAATTCAGAAGACAGTCAAACTGGTTTACCAGTGAAGGAAGACCATGGAAATGTGTATTAGGCAGCTGTGCAGATCAGTTACTTGCATTCTGACCATTCTCACTGTACGACATGACATGTGAAGCACCTGGCTGGGCTATCAAATGAGAAATTTAGCATTATACATCGAAAGGACTGGGGAACATTGGTCTTTCATTTCCATTTTTTTCCCTCCATCCCTCCCCTCGCCCTGCAGTATGTTATTCATCTGATTTTAATGGTGCATAAATATGCACTGTCTCATGCCTGTTTGCTTTGGATGCCTGTGCTGAGCTGTAACAAGATGTTGCTTCTTTTGTTATCTGTATAACAGCTGCTTGCTTTAAATTAGTAGATTCTGAAATAGCTTTCCTTGCATGTCTAAAATAAAAGTATTGCATGTACTTTGTCTCATGTGAATGACTGTTTCTTCTCCATCGCTTTTGATAATGTATTTTATATTTTAGTTTTTTTAATCGTGGTAAAAACACGTAGCGGAGTTTACCAGCTTAACCATTTTGAAGTGTGCAGTTCGGTAGCGCTGAGTGTGTTCACGCTGTTGCGCAGCAGACCTCCAGAAGTTGTTCATCTTGCAAAACTGAAACTCTGTGCCCATCCAACAAGTGATCCCCGTTCCCCTTCCCCTCAGCCCTTGGTCACCACCATTCTGCTTCCTGTTTCTGTGAGTTTGACTGCTTTAGACAATAGGTTTTCTAGGGAATTTGAGCTAGAATTTCAGTGTGAACATGTCAAAATTACGTTTTATATTATAAACACAATTTGTAAAAAAAACTAATGTACTATTTGTACAAGTCTCAAAGGAATAAAATGTGAAATGATTCTTTGAAACTAGGCTTTTTAGAAAGTACAAATATTTTAAATAATGCACATTTGATAAACAACATGGTTCTCTTCAAGAAATGCTATATAAGACTGCAAGCAGTGAGCACATACAGGAGATCTGACCAGCTCCAGGGGATAGGATGGGGAGCATTTTTACAGGCATAAGCTAATAAAGAACGTTAACTGCATAGGGTTCAATGTAGACATCCTTTAATAAATACATTAAAGGTTGTAGGATGTTTTTAAAAATTAACGTCAAATGAAAATGATTATTTTTAAATTGTTTCCTTTAGTATCTATGTGATTCAGATGTCAGTCTTTCAGTATGTTTAATCCTTAAAGCTAAACATTATAAACGGAAGAGATTGTCTTACATCACCCCTGGGAGTGCTGCATCATTTCCATTAGACTTTCTTTAAAAACTATATCATGAAAACTCTAAGATATGCAAATAGAGTATAAGGAACCCTCATGTACACATCACTCAGCTTCAACAACCATCAACTCAGTACTCTGAACACTAACTCGTTTCATCAACCATCCCCCTCCCATTTTTGCCTCAGTATTTTGGAGCAGGCCCTAGACATCCTATCATTTCATCTTTAACACTTCAGTAATTCCTAATATCTTATTCCTGATTCAGTTTTTCCTAATTGTCTGAAAAATGCATTTTTATAATTGGTTCGTTAGAATCAGTTTCCAAACAAAGCTCACAGTGTATCTGGTTGACGTCTCTTAAGTCTCTTAATCTTTAACAACAACTCTGCGTTTTTCCCCCCTTGCATTTTTTTTTAACTGAGTCACCTATGCTGTGGAATTTCCTCTGTTCTGTATTTGGCTGATTCTAATCTTCTGATGTTGAACTTGTTTTCAGATCCTACAAGTATATTTAGATCTGTAGCCTGGTTAGGTTGAGGTTCAATTTTGGGGGGCAAGAATACTTCATAAAAAAATAGCCTTTTTTCACCAAAGCTGATTTTTTACCCATTTTTCGTTAATACACAAACATACTAAAAGGCCATCATATGAAGTTTATATGGAGACACGGTTTATAGTACTTCATTTAGTACTCAAACTAAATACCTTCATTTAGATTTCAGTTGTGTAGCGACAGCAGCTAACATTCCCTGAGCATTCTCTGTAAGTCAGGCACCAAGCCTTGTCCCTCTTAATCTCTACACAGGAAGGTAAGTACTATGAGTCTGGTTTTCCGAATAAGGAAACAGACCGGAGAGTTTAAGTAATTAAGATTATTCCATGTAATGCTTTACATATAATGAAATCTAATGTGTGGATTTATGGTTTAATATAATCTTTCTTTTCCTTGTTTTGTGCTGTACCACAATTAGGATGCAAAAGTAAGTTAATTTATTATTAGATACTAAAAATTACATTGTTTCCCTCCAGTAAAATATAGTATTCCTTTTAACTACAAAATTGTTGCTAGTAATACCTGAAACTTGACCTGCTTGGTCCTTTTTTGTTTTGTGACGTGCAAAATCAGCCACTTTGGAAAATTTTCAAATGTTTTTCTAGATATGCCTGCTTTGTCTTCCTTTGACATTTAAAAATGAGTATCGGTTGTTACATAGGACAAAAATGCCTTGTGTCGCAGAGGTTCTTCCTGTATGTTGCCTCCACTGGAGCCATTGTTTGCCCTGGGGAGGTCTGGGAAGTTGAGTTTCTGAAGCCTTGCTGCTGGGGACAGTTAAGTCTTAAGTCAAAAACTGAGTAAAAACTCAGGAAGACATTTCTATAAATACATGTGAGCAAAAAAAAGAAAAAGCATGGAAAACAAAATTATGTGAAGAATCGGAGAAAACTCAGGAGATTTTGCCTGCTTTTTATTTAGGGGAGCTTTTGAATTTTACCACTAAGGTAACTTACCTTTCCTGTAGATAATTCGGTAGCAGTGGTTTCCTAAGTTGCCAGTGGGTTTGACTGCTTTTTGTGTTTGAGCAACGGTGCCCAGCACGTTGGTAGGTAATCAATAGATATTTAATGCATGCTGAAAATATCCTTCTGTGGTCTCCAATTTTGGGTGCAAAACCCCAAGTAACCACCGGCTCTCGATAGTAGAGTGTGCCCATACACTCAGCTGCTTGCTGTCTTCTCTGAAACGTGCACGCCCCTCCGCCCCTCCGTGTCGATTTCACGTTCTCAAGCCTCCCGGGATCTGCTTACCAGAGTCTCACGTTTTCCCTCCACAGGAAGCTGAAACCCCACGTAGTGTTCTTGAAGAAATTGGACTGACATAACTCTCCTCCCTTGTTGATGACTTCTTGTGGCATTTCACACACTGTAGATGGTCACTGCCTTCATGTCCATGTTAGCTAATGGTGTAAGATGACGTCTTGTCAGTATTACTGTTTTGCTAAGCTGCTTCATTCAGGCCTACACAAATTTTTTTTTTAAGGGAACTTTGGTTAATCAAGTGGTAACTTAAGGGACTTAAATATGAATTAGAATAATGCAGAGAAAGAAAGGTACCTTTTCTGAATATTTACAAGTTTATAGGTCTGTTTCTCTTAATCTGATTATGTATCTATGAAAATGACACAATCAGGCAATATACATTTATTAATTACTGTCTTTGGCAAAGTAAACTTAAATTATAATGTGAAACCTAATTTTATGAAACCAAAGACTAGTGCAGCATTTCAGTATATATGAGAATAAAGGGAATTGACATGTCACCTATCAAATGAATGAAAATTTAACTGTTGAAACTTGAAAAAAAAAATTTTTCTACCAAAGATCCTTATTGGAAACTACATACCTTAAAACAAAGGGAATATATAAACGACTAAATTGGAACAATGCTGCTTTACACTAAATATTTTCTTAAGCGTTCCAAACGTGGGACGAGGAACAGACCAACTGTTTCGTAGTAGTGAGCACATTATTTTTAAGGCCAAGGAACATTTGACTCCTGAGATAAATTATTTGTGGTCATAATCATTTAGTCACTTAGTTGCATTGTTTCTGATACCCCAAATGAAATGGAAATGTTGGCTTATGTGGAATTCTTCACAACAGTATCTTACAGAAAATGTGTTACTCTCTACACGAAGTGTTGCGTAAGTCATTAAAGCACGAATATTCCTTCTGGGGTGCTTGTTACAGATCCATTTATTTTGCTCTGCTGTTGATTCTCTCCACTTGTAAGTGCTGCAAACTTTAGGGCAGCTTCCTTCCCTTCCATGGCACTGCTTAGTTATCAGAAGTCTTAGAGAAAGACACTACCTTTCACAGGAAAGCGAGAGTTGAATGAAGTAAAGTGGCGTTAGTGGGCCCTAGATTTTTGGAAGCTCTACAGTTGTTTCAGTGTCACTTTTGTACATACTTCTAGGTATGTAAACATGTCTTCACAGCTTACACTTTCATTTGTATCTGCTGGGCTGGACTAAGTGTTGTTGTGATTGTGACCAACATTCAGGTCACGTGAGCACTGTCTTATCATATCGCCAATTAGTTGTAATAAATGTTCAACGTACACCACTGTAGTGTGTTTTTATCTATCTCTTTCCAAAAGTTTGTCAAACTGGAGAGCTGCTGGAGGAATTTTTTTTTCAGTAAAATGTTGAAAGTTCATCTCCATTTGAATGTGGTTGTTAAAAGCACACACACAAGATAAATGGCGGAAGATTTAAGGAGTCTTCATGTACTTCAAGCTCATTAAAAAGTAATGTGGATTCCATGCTGAGAGCTTATCTACACATTTATTTTCAATCAATAAATGCCGCTTTTAAAACCTTGATGCAGTTGACTTTTCTACTCTTTCTGGATGAGCAACTCAGATTACTCCAGGTAACCAAAGGTATTCCAAATTAACTGAACCCCCCCCCTCCCCGGCCCCCCCCCCCCCCCCCCCCCCCCCCCCCGGAACCGGAGGTGCTAACGCACGCGCGGAAGTGGACTGAGATTTGCAAACTACTGCCTAAGCAGCAAATCAAAGCTTTGGGTATCATGATAGTTAAAGGACCTTCTATTAACTACAGATGGGAAATGTTTCATACTTAAAGGAGGCTATTGAAGAACGGGGAAACAACTACCACAAATTAAGTTGTTAGTCTGCTAAAAAAAAAGAAAAAAGGTAGATACTTGTCATCTTAGCCTCCAACACCCACCTATTTATTCACTGAAAACAGGCCTATGGGCCTCTGCTGGCAATGTAGAGTTGGAATTTTGGAATCATAAAGAGTAATCAGGTTATAAGTTTAAAAAACATTAAGAAACTTAAGTTCAAGATGGTCATTTATCAGGATAATGAACAGTCAGTGGTTTAAAAACTGCTCCTTCCTTCATAGCTCACTGCTCATTGACGCTTGAGGAAAAGTCACCGACATCTCAATTACTTTGAGCACAAGCTGCTGTTTCTTATTCTTTCCTCTATGATCTAGTAAGACCATTCAGCTTTGAATACCACATTTAATTGTGTATATCTTGGCTGTATTTAGGAAAGTACTGAAAAATAATGAATTTAGTTAGTGAATGCAGTAGTTACAGAAAATTTTTAATCATTTGTAGGGTAAAGCAAGTATTTAAAGTCTAGAACAAATCCATTCTTAAAGTAAAATGTATTCTGGACCACATCCTTTCTTTTATAGAACACATATTAAAGAACTCATTTTCAACAGATAGCACTCAGAAATCCCAATTGTGAAGAAATTTCAGTATTTTGTGCATCCTTACGTCCTTGCTTCCAAATCTCAAGTTGCCAAATGCCGCCTGCTCTGAAATGCAGGATCCCTAGTATGTCCATGGAAAGGAGGTGACTCAGAAAAAAAAAATTAAGGAAACACGAGAGCATCTTTTCCAGGATCTGAAATCTAAGAATGATATTTTGCCTTAAGCTTTTTTACAGAAGGTTCTCTGACCACTCTTTACCAGAATTGCTTTAACACTAGGCATAGTCAGTAGCGGTGTCCCTAATTTTCCTGAAAATGACAAAAACAAGACTTACTTCTATATAAAGAACTCTCCAACACTATAAAAAAGGTGAACACTAATGGAGAGCCTCCAGCTGAGGGACTGCAAATACGGGGTTGAAGGGACGGGGAGAAACTGACTCTACCCTTTAGTACTTTAAAACTGAGAAAGCGCATTTTAAAGTTAAAAAGCTATTCAGCTATCGCATGTAGAAAAATCCAAAAGATTATTAATAAAGGGCAAGCAACCAAATTTAATGGCCATTGAATGCAGAAAAAAGTGTTTGGCTTAGCCAAAACGTACAGAAAGAAAGAAACACGTAACAGTTAGTAAATTGGCAAAGATTAAAGTAACTTGGTGTTGTGGGGACAGCAAAATTTATTGTTGACAAATTTTTTGTAGTCTTTCTGGAGGGCAATTTGGAAGTACTTCAGCTTTCATAGCTCTTGATGTAATTTATCCTAAGGAAATGATCGGAAATGTGAAAGTATTTAAGGAAATTCACCACAGGATTGTTTTTATAGCACAGAATTCTTTAATAGTGCAAAATTAAAATTAACTTAAAAATCCACTAATAGGAATATGGTTGAATAAATTGAGATCCACACTATGCAGTGAGTAAAAATAACATTAAGAATAGGGCTTGATGAAATATGACAATGTTTTATGTGAAAAAAAGCATATTCAACTGTAGCCCTATGTGATCTTAGTGTAAAAAACTATGTGTATGCACCCCTAAGAAGAGAAAAAAAGACTAAAGTGATGCCCCAGTGTTAACTGGTTATCTTTTAGGGTTAGGATTACAAGTAATTTTCCTGTTGTTTATACATTTTGATGATCAGAGAATAAAGGATTTTTAAATAGGGTTCCAGGCAGGCTACAAAGGGTTCTGCCAGCCTTGCTAACCCATGTGAGCTCAGAGCCCTCTATCCAAGTAAGTAGCAGCCATAACAAATAGGATATACGATCATTTAAGAACAAAATAGCTTTATTTGGATTTGGGACTGTGAATGGTTCTGTCTCTGCTGCCTGACCTTTGCCCACCCCGACTCCTGGACCTCGAGGAGCTCTGACTCCGGCTCCGGCGGCTCTGGCTGCGGCGGCTCTGGCTGCGGCTGCTCCGGCCCCGGCTGCGGTCCCTTTTTCTTCCTCTACTTCGTGAACTGTGCCTTTCCCGACTTTTGGATGTGTGTTTGTGCGATTTCTTCCCCCTGTGACTACTTCTCCTTTTTCTCTCGGCTTGCCCATTTCTTTTGTAGGAGTGGGCTGGACTGGGGCTTCTTCTCCTCCGTGGCCTGCCGTAGTATTTGTCATGGTGGCCCATCCTCTCTCTCCTCTCCAAGTTCTTACCAAAGGAGGAGCCAGTCCGATCTGGAGACAGGTAGATGTCTCTATTGGCTTCCCAAAACTCATTGTTGGGATTTCTGAACACATGGAGAAAGTTGCAGTGTTTTCCTCTTGGACATTGTTGTATTTCAAATAAACCTGCAATGGCAGAGTCAGGACACAGCGTTTACTGCCGGCACTTTATCCTTTTCAGAAGGTATATCTCTGATGTTCAAATGTGATAGAACTATTTTCTCTTGCGTATTACTTAATTTACATAAACTGATGTCATAGTTTTGGTTTCCAGAATTTCAAAAACATTCAATGCTCTAACAAATGGCACAGTGGAGAGTAACAAAACAGAAGCTTGAATTAACGAGACTCTCCCGTTCCCCTACTCCATTATGGTATGGAGTGCAACCAAACAAAATGGTGGCCATGTTATTTTTTCTAGGGATTCCATCCCACTGGTGGACAACGTAGAGCCCTAATTAACACTGAAGAACCAACCCTCGGAGTCCCTGTGGCAGTGTGCTTTGAGGGCACAGTGTTGGCAGGACAGATCCCTAGCCAAAGGAGAGAGCCTATTATAAGTGAAGGATGGGGGTCAGCCCAGTGGCACAGAGGTTAAGTGCACACGTTCCGCTTCGGCGGCCCGGGTTTTGCCGGTTCGGGTCCCGGGTGCAGACATGGCACCACTTGGCAGGCCATGCTTTGGCAGGTGTCCTACATATAAAGTAGAGGAAGATGGGCACGGATGTTAGCTCAGGGCAGTCTTCCTCAGCAAAAAAGAAGAGGATTGGCCACAGACGTTAGCTCAGGACTAATCTTCCTCAAAAAAAATAAAAAATAAGTGAAGGATTCTGTACTTTCTTTACACTTTAAGATGATAAACATTGGCCTAATGCTTTAAATTTACCAAGTCCTTTTAATATGGAAGATTCTTGTCAACAGTGAAATCTAGTTGAACTTAGAGATCCTTTTCTAGTTTTCAAGTTTTTTTTTAAGCAGTAAATTCCCCAACTATGTGAAACAGTTAAAAGTGAAATACCTCCATACTACACACTATATACAAAAAGTAAGTCAAAATGGATCAGAGTCCGAAATGTAAGACATAAACTGTAAAACTCTTTGAAGAAAACATACAAATCTTCATCTTCATGACACTGAGCTAGGCAATGGATTCTTAGATATGACACCAAAAGCATAAGCAAAAAAAGAAAAAAGTAAATTGGACTTCATCAAAATTAAAAACTTCTCTGCTTCAAAGGACACCATCAAAGTGAAAACACAACCCACAGAATGGAAGAAAATATTTGCAAATCATGTCTGTAATATGGGACTTGTCTGTAGAATAAATCAAGAACTCTTATAACCAAATACAAAAACATATAACCTAATTAAAAACAGGCAAAGCATAGGAATAGACATCTCTCCAAAGACGATACACAAATGGCCAATAATAAGGACACGAAAAACTGCTCAACATCATTAGTTACTAGGGAAAATAACAAAGCTATTATTTAAAAAAACAAGTGAAATAGTCTCCTGCTTTGGGGCAGTCAAAGTCACACTCAAGAAGCACCTCCCTGAAATCACGGGACTCCAGGAGCGGACAAAAGTGACTGCCTTTATGGAGAAAACGGATCCATCTCTTTCAGCTCCCAAGCCTTTAAACTTAAGGCGTAAAGCAAGGAATTCTAAAATCCTTTTTTTTCCTCTTCAATAAATGGTTTTTAAGTGACAGCATCCATTAAGACCAGGTTGCCAAAGATTCAGACTTTATAAATTATAGATTTTTAAATAGGAGGTTTCAAGCAGGAGCGTGCAAAGCAAAGGGGAAGAGAAGTGCCCCCTGAGGGGTGGGGGGAGCTCCATCTCTTTGCTTCCAGGTACTTGCACAATAAACACTTCAGCTAAGCCCATCTGATAGAAATCAGAAGAGAATGAGCCCTTCAGAACTGCTGGCTACTCAGAGGACTGACTCATTTCCTGATTCGGCCACTGTCCGATGAGTCAGGCCAACTGAATGCGCCCTCACCAGATCCTCCAGCTAAAGTCAGTCTCGACCGCCCCAAAGCACATCTTTCAAGTTAGGGCAGGAAATGTTATATGCAATGTTTTAGATGGCAGAGATGAAAGATTCAGTAGGGATAAAAGTGGGGCAAAAACAGCTCCAGTGAGGGGAACCAATGAATAGAAAACACCTCCGAAATGGGAAAAAAGTCATCATGCTGTATTTTACCACAAATTGCCATTTTCCATTGGGTCACTGGGCAGAATTCGCACTGAAGCTGGCGTCCTGCATACCACCGTCCGTTAAACAGAGAGAGGGCTGTCTGGCATTCTTCTTCCCTTTAAACCACAAATTAAAGGATGCACTTTACCTTTGTAATATGCAGATCAGTCCTGGTGTTCCTTGACCCTTTATCAGTTCACTGTAGGACCAAGCCCACTGCCTCTGCCCTCCCTAGGCATCCTCACTAGAGCATTCAAGCTCCTGAGGCTCACAGCTTATTCAGGAGCCCGTTTCACTAACCCTCTGAGAGGTGCTGATGCATGCAAGTTGGCTTGAGTCAAAGCTTCTTAAACCAAAAGACCGGACCATTAAAAACGCAGAAGTGTTTCCCAGTGTCAGAGCCTGTTCTTTCTCAGCTAAGCGACTGTTCTTACAATGGTGACTTGAACCCATTAGCCATGGCGCAGCCCGAGCAAACAGCAAGATGAGCAGAAATGATACATTAACTGCTTTCTTAGTGGACCAAATGCACGCTGACATTACTTGGGGCTTCAAGTTCTGGCTCTTTTGATTTATACTTTTCTATTCTCTTTTCTGTTATCCCTTTTCAGTTTGTATTTTAATTATTAAAATTATATCAGTAAAAATATAACTATTGCAAAAGATTCAAAACTATGGAAGTATACAAAGAATGAAATACAAATGTACTATTTTCAAATCTCTTCCATATTTCTATATCAGGTCTTAAAATTTACATTTTTAAAATACCATGCATATGAAAGCTATATATTTAGTGGGAAAACCCCAGAGGTCAACACAATTATAACACTATACAGTGACAAAACATACAGATGTTTATGTTCAGAATACTTACGATTGATATTGAACATACACATTGCCCCTCAGATGAGGTTCCAAGTTGCAGCTGACCTAAGGAGCAATGAAGAAGTCTATCATTAAAACAAAACTAAGGAAGAGAAGCCCTCCAGTCACCAAATGCACTCTGCCCAGGCCAACATTACCAAAAGTAGTCATCAAATCGAAGATTCCAGAATCGAGACACCACCCCACTCTCCCGTCTATCTGAGGCATACTTCAGCACGCAGCAGGCGCTGCAGGCCCCAATTATCTGATCCCTGGGGATCCAGGGGTTTTTTTCATAGATATGAAATGTCTCACACATGCATGAAAATACAGAGAATAGAAATCAGCCCACATATACACCACTCAGATTCAACACTAATATTTTCCATGTTTGACTGAGAATGTTTAAACACGTAAAATGTTAAAGACCCAGTTGAAGCCCTTCCATCCAGTTCCTCTCCCTCCTCCACCACATAGATGAGCACTCTTCTGAGGCTGGGCGTCTCCTTCACACTCCAAACACAACATCCACACACACGCACACACATACACCTATCTACAGAGATACAACTATCCATAGCCATCGTATACACACAGACAGGCATATACACATATATCATATGCATGCCATGAAATATATACATAGATTATGTATAGACATACATATAAATGTATGTCTATTATATATATATATGAGTATACACATATTTAGGTATACATATGCAAAGAAAAATATATATAAACAATGTATAGTATTGCTTTGTACATTGTAAAATTTTATATAAATCGTATTTATTCCACATTCTTGTTTCAAGATGTAATCATGTAAATTTAATGACTCTTTTTTTTTGGTGAGGAAGATGTGCCCTGAGCTAACATCTGTGCCAATCCTCCTCTATTTTGTATGTGCGGTGTGTAGGTCTGCGCCCAGGATCCAAATCTGCAAACCCTGGGCCGCAAGAAGCAGAGCACACAAACTTAACCCCATGCCACCAGGCTGGCCCCTTTAATGACTCATTTTAACTACCGTATACTGGATATGTCAAATTATCAAATTTATTTATCCACTCCTCTAATACTACATATCCAACTGCTTACAATTTCTCATCCACAAACTGTGCTGCAGAGCACTCCTGGCCGCGTCTGCGCAGGCGGGCGGATCTCTCAAGTGTGCATAACCAGAAGGAGCGCGCTGATCCGTAGGCTGCGTGTACCTTCAACTTCACCAGATCCTGACAAACTGCTCTCTGAAGTGGTTTTACTAATTTACACCTATCTTCACCCACTCTGGGTATTAATAGAATTTATAATTTCTTACCTGAAAGGTGTGAATAATATCATTTTAATATGCACTCTTCCTATTTACTAGTTAGTTCGGTTGAACATTTCATCATTTGCTTTCAAAAGTGACAAATCTGATTTGGTTTTATGTAATGGTATAAAAAGGTCCTCAAACATTCATACTAATGTTTAGCTTTTAATTTTCAAAATGAATATAATTTTACAAATCTGTTCCAGAATATTTTTATTAGAACATCCCAAAAAAGGTGGGATCTGCAGTGACCGACAGTTTGCAACACCATCCTTAGAAGGAAGACTAACCGGCCCCCGGAGGCCATGTCAGCTGCACCAGGGACCTTAGAGATCACTTAAGACAGTGGTTCCCAGGGACCCGTTATGAATTTTCCATGATGAATTTGATGTTTTGGAAATTTTCCTACTAAAAATTTACTAAACAGCTTTCCATTTATAACTGCCAATGTGATTAGCATGAGCTTGGCTGACAGAATTCTAAAGAAAAGAAAACATACACCGTGGTAGCGGGTGCAGCCTGATGCAGTAACACTGTGATTCCCACTAACGACTCTAAAGTTCTGAAAGCAGCTCCACCACTAACTTCACGGAAGCAGTATAATGTGGGCGCCCCGCGAGAGAAGCCACTGATGCAGTCCAATCCCGACTCTCGGGATGAGGCAAAGGCACGAAGAGGGAACGTGACATGTTCGAGTGTGCGGAGCTAGGCAAACCACGCTGGCTCCTCAGTGGCACTGCTTCTAACTTTTTTTATTATTTTTTTTAAGATTATTGGCACCTGAGCTAACATCTGTTGCCAATCTTTTTTTTTTCTTCTTCTCCCCAAAGCCCCACCAAGGACAGAGTTGTATATTCTAGTTGTAGGTCCCTCTGGTTGTGTTATGTGGGACACCACCTCAGCATGGCCTGATGAGCGGTGCCATGTCCGAGCCCAGGATCCGAACCAGTGAAACCCCAGGCCACCGAAGCAGAGCATGCGAACTTAACCACTTGGCCACAGGGCCGGCAGCCCCAGTTCTTCTAACTTCTAATGTGGGACTGTGTTGTGTGTGGCCAGGCGCTTCCACCTCAGTGTTTATTGGTTGTGCTGAGAAGTAGTGCAAAGCCAGGAAGGTGCACGCAACAGAAACAAAAGGTAAAGGGGAAAGAGAAATTTTAAAAGAATTTTAAAAATCTTGGAATCAGCAGAAAGAAATATACCCTTGAATTTCACGAGTGCTGCTGGTTAGCAGTGGCTCTGTTCCTGGGCTGTTCCAAATTTCCGCTGTCATTTCCAACTAGCAGAAACAAACCTCAGCTTTATTCCAATCTTTTTCCAAATCATGGGACATCTTCCCCACCCTAACAAGAAAATCATTCAGGTTCGGATCTGATCAAATCACAAAGTAAGAGGCTTCACTATGTTAGGAGTCCAACTACTAGGTCCGGGAGCAGTGGCTATTACGTCTGACTTTACTCTTGCCTGAAGGAATGCTTTGAAATAATTCTGTGTAATCTGAATGCCTCTTTTGCACCCCATATGCTGCATCACCTGGTGGTCTAGTAGATAAGATTCGGTGTGCTCACTGCTACGATTGGGGTTCATTTCCCAGTCAGGGAACCACACCACCCGTCTGTCGGTTGTCATCCTGTGGTGGCTGCATGTTGCTGTGATGCTGAAAGCTATGCCATCAGTATTTCAAATACCAGCAGGGTCAACCATGGGGGACAAGTTTCAGCAGAGCTTCCAGACTAAGACAGACTAGGAAGTAGGACCTGGCCAACCACTTCTGGAAAAACTGGCCATGAAAAACCTGTGAATAGCAGCAGGGCATTGTCTGATAGAGCGCTGGAAGGTGAGAGGATGGCGCAAAGAAACCAGGCAGGGTTCTGCTCTGCTGTGCACGGGGTCGCTATGAGTCAGAATCCACTCCAGGGCACTAACAACAATGCTGCATCAAACGATGACTTTGAGAACACTATGTTCAGCATTGAAAGTATCCAACGAATAAAAACAAGGTGAAAAAAACGAAGCCAGATTTATGTTCTTGGGTAGCTCCAGCAGAAAGAACATGCACCTTGGGTGGAAGTTGTAAGCAGGTACCATCAACACAATGCAACAACAAACTCGGTAAGTGGAGTAAGTGCAGTGGTGTCACACTGTGTACACTGCAGCTTTAAATGAGGCCAGCTACAAAGGAAGGGAGGGAGCACATTCTCCATGATATGCAGCCTCTAAGTGAATGCTGGGACTGCTATCTGCTGAGGACCTTATGCAGAGAATTCATCGCCTGGAAGAGCTGGACCATAAAGGTACTGAATAGATGAAAGATCCTTTCCAGTGTAGACCCTGGCACCCAGGAACTCATGCTAGTACATGTTTATGATTTCATGAACTACTTCTACCGCATCAGCATGGAGGGGGCTGGAAAGGGAGAGAGAAGGAAGTAACATTTACTGAGTGCCTGGCTGCCAGGTACTGTCCCATCACCCATGTCCCCACCCAGGCAGAGAGCCTGTGCCCTATCCCTCTCACCCCATCAGGTACTTCAGTGGGAAGTGAACCGATACCCTCCTTCATATGCATTGCGCATGCCCACCTTGAACTGGATCACTTTCCCCACGTTCTTGAACTCGGGGAGCACATCGTCATAGAAGTCCAGGAACTGCTGGTAGGTTTCCTCTTCACTGTACTCCAGGCTTGCGTCAGGGTCATAGTCGTCCCTTCTGCACTGCTCCATTCCAAATGTTGTAAACATGCTTCTAATAAGAAGGGTGGGACTTGATGCCGGGAAATTGTGTTTACGTGAACACCTGCATATGACAGAAAAACCTAAATTCGGAAGTCCAATAGGTAGAAAATTACACATAAAAAGCTTGCTTTAAACTTTGAGGTAAAGACTCAGGTAACTTGGCTGTTTCGATTTAATTGTAAGATAATAAACCCCATTCAGACATCAAATTTTAACACTTAAGAAAACTGTTCTAAGACTGACCAATATATTGGCTCTCATTAAAATGTAAAGTTGGGAATTATTTCCAAGTTCATATGCCATTCAACTGCCTTTTAATGAAGTTCAAGAGCTTTATACATTGGAAGCACAGGGAAGAAGGTCCAGTGGCATGACAGATTGTGGTGACAGGCAGATACCATATGTGGGACTCAGGAGGAAGGCGAGAACAATATGATCCAGGTTCTATACAATCTTCAACTAACCCAATGCTTAAGACAGTAGGGTAATCTAAGAGTTTTGAGCTAAAGGAACACATTTCTTGGTTTTCATGGCATTTTTATATTTTTTCCTCTGATCCTTGCAACCTGGTAGGACAGTCGGGGCCAGTATTTTCCCCACTTTGCAAAGAAGGAAACTGAGGCTTAGAGAAGCCCACTTACCCAAGTCACATGGCTGGCCAGAGAGGAGCCAAGTGAGCCCAGTTAACCTACACACTACTGCCTGTTCATTACAGCCGTGCATCGCTTAACAACAGGGACATGTTCTGAGAAATGTGTTGTTAGGTGATCTGGATGTTGTGCGAATATCAGAGTATGCTTACACAAACCTAGATGGCATCGCCTACCACACGCCTAGGCTGTATGGTACTAATCTTACGGGACCACTGTCGTATATGTGGTCTGTCGTTGACCAAAACATTGTTATGGGGCACATAGCTGTATGTGATACGATTAAATTTTTATTTAATAAAGGAGGCTAACCATTATGAAGAACAATTTCCTTTTCATAGGACCAGATTGTACCTAAGTAATTTTTTTTTTTAAAGATTTTATTTTTTTCCTTTTTCTCCCCAAAGCCCCCCAGTACATAGTTGTATATTCTTCGTTGTGGGTCCTTCTAGTTGTGGCACGTGGGACGCTGCTTCAGCGTGGTTTGATAAGCAGTGCCATGTCCGCGCCCAGGATTCGAACCAACGAAACACTGGGCTGCCTGCAGCGGAGCATGCACACTTAACCACTCGGCCACGGGGGCGGCCCCAATACCTAAGTAATTTTTTAAAAATCTTTTGTATGAGTTTACTCTTATTTACTTCCTTCTCCAAAATAAAATGATGGGAAAAAATGTAGCTGAAGGTTCCAAATCATCAAAATTTTCCTGATTAGGTTTCCAGTTAAAAAATTGGTTAAAACAAATTTTTTTAGGAAAAAAATCCCCAAAACTTAGGAAAAAAGTTGAAGAACATGGCAAGTGTTAGAAAAAACAATGGCTCTGATTGCAGTATTAATCACAATAGCCAAGACGTGGAAGCAACCCAAGTCTCCATTGACCGATGATTGGATAAAGAAGATGTGGTATATATTAAATGGAATACTACTCAGCCATAAGAAAGATAAAATTGTCTCATTTGCAACAAGGTGGATGGACCTTGAGGGTATTATGTTAAGGGAAATAAGCCAGACAGAGAAAGACAAACACCACATGATTTCACTCGTATGTGGAGGATAAACTAACACATGGACAAAGAGAACAGATTAGTGGTTACCAGAGGGGAAGGGGGTTGTGGGCTGGGCATAAGGGGTAAAGGGGCACATTTATTATTTTTTTTGCTTTAAAAAACTTTATTTTGGGGGCCAGCCCGGTAGCACAGTGGTTAAGTGTGCATGTTTGGCTTCAGCGGCCCAGGATTCACCAGTTTGGATCCCAGGTGGGAACACGGCACCACTTGGCAGGCCATGCTGTGGTAGGCATCCCACATATAAAGTAGAGGAAGATGGGCACGGATGTTAGCTCAGGGCCAGTCTTCCTCAGCAAAAAGAGGAGGATTGGCAGCAGTTAGCTCAGGGCTAATCTTCCTCAAAGAAAAAAAAACGAACTTTATTTTTTATTGTGATAACATTGGTTTAGAACATTATATAAATTTCAGGCGTACATCATATTTTGATTTCTGTGTAGATTACATCATGTTCACCACCCAAAGACTAATTACAATCCATCACCACACACATGTGCCTAATTACCCCTTTCACCCTCCTTCCTTTCCCCTTCCCCTCTGGTAACCACCACTCCAATCTCTGTCTCTATGTGATTGTTGTTGTTTTTATCTTCTACTTATGAGTGAGATCATACAGTATTTGACTTTCTCCCTCTGACTTATTTTGCTTAGCATAATACCCTCAAGGTCCATCCATGTTGTCAGAAATGGCCGGATTTCAGCATTTCTTATGGCCGAGTAGTATTCCATTGTGTATACATACATCTTCTTTATCCATTTGTCAAAGGGGCACATTTATATGGTGACTGACAAATAATAATGTACAACTAAAATTTCACAATGTTATAAACCATTATGACCTCAATAAAATAAAAATATAAAAAAAAGAGAACCCCTGGGAACTCTCCAGAAGAGTCGACTGTGAAGATCCCAGAGTGTTGGGGGTGATTCTTCGCCGAGTGCAGGTGTTGCCGCTGATGTTTAGCGCTTCCTGCTCAGCGCCAAAGTTGCCACACTACCTGACAGGAACATGTGGTACCTCTCAGAAATGGTTCTGAGAGGAGGTGATGTCAGTGAAATGGTGGAGTGAGCTGACCCGGGACTCTCTCCCCTCCAAACTATAATCAAAACAGAACAACTGAGGGGCTGGCCCCGTGGTCGAGTGGTTAAGTTCGCGCGCTCCGCTGCAGGCGGCCCAGTGTTTCGTCGGTTCGAATCCTGGGCGCGGACATGGCCCTGCTCGTCAGACCACGCTGAGGCAGCGTCCCACATGCCACAACTAGAAGGAGCCACAACTAAGAATATACAACTATGTACTGGGGGGCTTTGGGGAGAAAAAGAAAAAAAAAAAAATAAAATCTTTAAAAAAAAAAAAAAAAAAAAAAAAAAACAGAACAACTGAATTTCAACTAATACAGAGATCGTTAGAGACCCACAGTAGCCAAACGACGACAGAGGGCAGAAGCTGAAGCCCCCCTCGGAGGAGCTGGAACAGGGTAAGAGAGAACTTCGCTCCCTCCCCTGGAGACTGGGATCGCTGCTGTGGGTGAGGGAAGGAGTGGGGGAGGGGCTGCATGTCTGGGGATCGTCCAGGACTCCCACTGCCCGTGCAGCGGAAACTCGCTAATGGGGGAAAGCTTTTGCTGCGGGGACCCCATCAAGCCAGGGCCCCAGGAAACCAGAGAGCGAGAGCTGATCGGAATCCAGGTCAGTGCGTGAGAGAAAGTGCCCCTCCTCCCCCAACCCGCAGTGCACGCCGCCATTGCGGCTGAAGGTGGATGGCTCAGAACGCACGGCTCTTGACCCCCATCTAGTAGTGACAGGCTATAACTGCAACCGAATACTACCATCATGCGCAAAAACCACTCCTCTACCATCCAGCAATTTATAAAAGCTCCAGACCTGAAGGAAAACAATAAAAATACAGAATTAAGTCCTGAGGATGTGGAAATAGGTAAACTAAGTGAAAATGAGTTCAGAGTAGCTATCATCAAAACCTTAATGAGGTAAACGGAAATATAGAGAAACAAGTCAACAAGTTCTAGAGTTACTTCACAAAAGAGATTGAAACTATAAAGAAGAATCAATCAGAAATACTAGAGGTGAAAAATACAATGGATCAGATAAAACAGAATACAGATTCCCTGAATGCACGTATAGACACCATAGAGGAGCAAATTAGCATAATCGAAGATAGACAGGCTGAATGGCTCCAGATAGAGGAAGAAAGAGAACTAAGAATTAAAAAGAATGAGGAAAATCTCAGAGAAATAGTGGATTCAATGAGGAGAATCAATTTAAGAATCATCGAAATTCCTGAGGGTGTGGAAAAGGAAAATGGAACAGAAGGAGTCCTCAAAGAAATAATTGAAGAAAAGTTCCCAATCTAGGGATTGAGGGAGAAATGTGTGCGGAGGAAGCTTTCAGATCTCCTAGATTTGTCAATGTAAAAAGACCTACTGCAAGGCATATAGTAGTAAAAATGGCAAAAATGAATGACAAAGAAAGAATACTCAGGGCAGCAAGGCAGAAGAAACTAACTTACAAAGGAACCCCTATCAGACTTTCAGCAGATTTCTCTACAGAAACCTTACAAGCCAGCAGAAAATGGAATGACATATTGAAAACTTTAAAGGATAAAAATGTACAGCCAAGAATACTCTCTCCAGCAAAAATATCCTTCAGATATGAGGGAGAAATTAAATCTTTTCCAGACAAACAAAAGCTAAGGGACTTTGTATCCACTACAAGAAATCCTCAAGAAGGCTCTCATACCTGAAAAAAGAAAAAAAGGGAGAAAGGGGTCACAAATCACAGAGTAGGGAGACAGATAAATAGGATCAGAATAGGATAGCAAATATTCAACTATAGCATTAGGATAAAGGGAAGGAAACCACCAAAGCAAAGATGATCTTATCACTCTAACCACAAACTCACAACACGAGTTGGCATAAGAGATGAAAATAATAATTTAGGAGGGCAAGAGGAAAGGGACTAAATCAGTCTAGGCCAAGTAAGTAAGAGACCACCAGAAAATGGACTATATTATACACAAGATTCTGAATACAAACTTCAGGGTAGCCACTAAACTAAAAAACAGAACAGAGACACAAAACATAAATAAGGAAAAATCTAAGAAACCCAGCATAAGAAATTGCAGAAGTCAATGGGTAGGCTAAAACACACAGGACGAGAAAAAAAGGTAATGCAGGAAAACCAGATAACAAGTGACAGAATGACAGCATTAAGCCCTCATGCATCAATAATCACCCTCAATGTAAATGGATTGAACTCTCCAATAAAAAGACACAGAGTGGCAAAATGGATTAAAGAACAAGATCTAACAATTTGTTCCTCCAGGAAACACACTTCAGCTCCAAGGACAAACACAGGCACAGAGTGAAGGGGTGGAAGACAATGCTCCAAGCTAATAGCAAACAAAAGAAAGCAGGTGTCGCAATACTTATATCAGACAAAACAGATTTCAAAATAAGGCAGGTAAAGAGAGACACAGAGGGACATTATATAATGATCAAAGGGACACTTCAAGAAGAAATAACACTTATGAATATCTATGCACCCAACACAGGAGCACCAAAGTTCATAAAGCAACTATTAACAAACCTAAAAGAAGATATTAAAAATAACACAATAATAGTAGGGGACCAACATCACGCTGATACCAAAGCCTGACAAAGACAGCACGAAAAAAGAGAACTACAGGCCAATATCGCTGATGAACATAGATGCAAAAATTCTCAACAACCCAAATTCAGCAATTCATCAAAAGGATCATACATCATGATCAAGTGGGATTCATAGCAGGGACACAGGGATGGTTCAACATCTGCAAATCAATCAACCTGATACACCACATCAACAAACTGAGGAATAAAAACCACGTGATCATCTCAATAGATGCAGAGAAAGCATGTGACAAGATCCAACAGCCATTTATGATAAGAACTCTTAACAAAATGGGGATAGAAGGGAACTACCTCAACATAATAAAGGCCATATATGACAAACCCACAGCCAACATCATACTCAATGGGCAAAAACTGAGCACCATCCCCCTGAAATCAGGAACGAGACAAGGATGCTCTCTATCACCACTCTTATTTAACATAGTGTTGGAAGTCCTGGCCAGAGCAATCAGGCAAGAAAAAGGAATAAAAGGAATCCAAATAGGGAGGGAAGAAGTGAAACTCTCGCTGTTTGCAGATGACATGATCTTATATATAGAAAACCCCAAAGAATCCATTGGAAAACTGTTAGAAGTAATCAACAACTACAGCAAAGTCGCAGGGTATAAAATCAATTTGCATAAATCAGTAGCATTTCTATATTCTAATAACGAACTAACAGAAAAAGAACTCAAGAACACAATACCATTCACAATCGCTACAATAAGAATAAAATACCTTGGGGTGAATTTAACTAAGGAAGTGAAAGACCTATACAATGAAAATTACAAGGCCTTTCTGAAAGAAATGGATGACAACATAAAGAGATGGAAAGACATTCCAGGTACATGGACTGGAAGAATAAACATAGTTAAAATGTCCATTCTACCTAAACCAATCTACAGATTCAAAGCTATCCCAATCAGAATCCCAATGACATTCTTTACAGAATTAGAACAAAGAATCTTAAAATTCATATGGGGCAACAAAAGACCCTGAATTGCTAAAGCAATCCTGAGAAAAAAGAACAAAACAGGAGGCATCACAATCCCTGACTTCAAAACATACTAGAAAGCTACAGTAATGAAAACAGCATGGTACTGGTAAAAAACAGGTGTACAGATCAAGGGAACAGAATTGAAAGCCCAGAAATAAAACCACACATCTATGGACAGCTTATCTTCGACAAAGGAGCTGAGGGCCTACAATGGAGAAAAGAAAGTCTTTCCAACAAATGGTGCTGCAAAAACTGGAAAGCCACATGTAAAAGAATGAAAATTGACCATTCTTTCTCACCATCCACCAAAATAAACTCAAAATGGATCAAAGACCTAAAGGTGAGACCTGAAACCATAATGCTTCTAGAAGAAAATGTAGGCAGTACACTCTTTGACATCAGTATTAAAAGGATCTTTTCAGACACCATGTCTTCCCAGAGAAGGGAAACAATAGAAAGAATAAACAAATGGGACTTCATCAGACTAAAGAGCTTCTTCAAGGCAAATGAAAACAGGATTGAAACAAAAAAACAACCCAGTAACTGGGAAAAAATATTTGCGAGTCATATGTCTGACAAAGGCTTAATATCCATAATATATAAAGAACTCACACAGCTCAACAACAAAAAATCAAACAACCCAATCAAAAAATGTGCTGGAGACATGAACAGACATTTCTCCAAAGAAGATATACGGATGGCCAATAGGCACATGAAAAGATGTTCATCATCGCTGATCATCAGAGAAATGCAAATCAAAACTACACTAAGATATCACCTTACACCCATTAGAATGACAAAAATATCTAAAACTAATAGTAACAAATGTTGGAGAGGTTGTGGAGAAAAAGGAACCCTCATACACTGCTGGTGGGAATGCAAACTGGTGCAGCCACTATGGAAAACAGTATGGAGATTCCTCAAAAAATTAAAAATAGAACTACCATATGACCCAGCTATCCCACTACTGGGTATCTATCCAAAGAACTTGAAGTCAGCAATTCCAAAAGTCCTATGCACCCCTATGTTCACTGCAGCATTATTTCCAATAGGCAAGACATGGAAGCAACCTAAGTGCCCATCAACAGATGATTGGATAAAGAAGATGTGGTATACATATACAATGGAATACTACTCAGTCATAAAAAAGAACAAAATCGTCCCATTTGCAACAACATGGATGGACCTTGAGGGAATTATGTTAAGTGAAATAAGCCAGATAGAGAAGGACAATCTCTGTATGACTTCACTCATATGAGGAATTTAAAAATGTAGACAAAGAGAACAGATTAGTGGCTACAAGGGGAAAGGTGGGGTGGGGGGTGGGCACAAAGGGTGAAGGGGTGCACTTACAACACAACTGACAAACAATAATGTACAAGTGAAATTTCACAAGATTGTAACTTACCATTATCTCAATAAAAAAATTTTAAAAAATATATAAAAGAAAACAATGGCCTTGAAATGACTAGATGTTTAACTCATACTCACCTTCCAGGTCTGTGATATACATGTGTGCACCTAGTGAGATAACGCATAGAGACTGCCCTGCACGCACCATGCCCAGCTCAGATATGTGCAATCAGTGTTCATTAATGTGAAATTTTCTATTTTCCAAAGGACCTTCCTAGATTATTCAAAGACCTTGTAATGAGATCCATCTTGCCAAGTATAGCTACCAACAGAACAAAGAGTGAAGATTCAACCTGGCTGGCAGTGTTAGCAGTGAATCAGAATTTTACAAGTATGAAGCACATAACAGAATTAAACAAGGAACCAATTTAACAAGGTTAAAATTCTGCTCACAGGATTATTATATGTGAATGAACTTGGCTCTAGTTCCCAGGGTGTCAAATGAGCATTTGTGAGTTTTGGTACCGAGCCAAAGTTCCCACTGGGCCTAGAGATAGTCCATACAATCTGAGTATATTCAAGACCAGCCCTACATCTCCTACTGAAAAGTCAGCTAAGACAAGGGATATTTGGAGAGGCCGTCTAAAGCTGTAGTACTACGCCCATGTGATTCTCAGAATCACTTGGGAAGAACTGAGATTTCTCAGGTCCTGCCCCAGACCATCTGTTCAAAGAGTGGGGAATCCTTATTTTCAAAGTAACTCCCTACCTGGTCCTGAAGGTCAGCCATGTTTGGGAACCCCTGGTTTAGGCCGTGCTATTTACCCATTACTCAGATACTTGAATCAAGTAAGACGGCTGCAAAATCGCATACTTGGACATTACCTTAGCCCAAGGATGGCCAATAAACGGTGTGGGTGACCAAATGCCCCCTCAGGTAGAGCTAATTGACTCTGCCTCTTTTTCTTTTCTCAAGGGAGCACTCCAGGTACCCACAACCTTTGTCCTTCATAGAATCAAGCTACATGCTAGTTAGGCTGCAATCATTTATTGACAGTCTCTTTAAGAGACATTCTCATGAAAATTATGTATGCAACTGTTAATAAAACATCTATCAAAGTTATTGTCCCCCTTCCTACTCAATGTCTTTATACAGCATTCCTTGGGAGAAACATTTAGAATCTGATGCCTGGAAAATCTGTCTTTCCAGAGATATCACTCATTCTTCCTTTTTTGGTAAGAATTACACAGCTCATTATCTACCTGGGATGTATAAAAATCCAGGGCCAAATGTATTGCACATTCATAGTAACTCATTCTCTCCTCCTTTCTTTGCTTTTGATTTCTTTTATTAAACTTAGTGCAGAGGACTGTGAGCCTTCTTTAAATCACTTCTGGAAATAAGTGAGGTATAAATAACTACTCTCACAAATAAGTCTTACTTGTCATCAGTGATTGTGTTCTTTTAGGAGAAAAAAAGTAGAACTCCCCTCAAAGCTATGACTCCAAGAAATATCAATTCCAGAAAGGTTCTAGAATTGAATTCTGTACTAATCACAAAAACAAAACAACCAAAGAAATGCTTATATTATGGAAGTGTTTGATGACGTGACAAATCTTAACAGAAAAGAACAGATGTATGATGTGGCGAAAGTCACTGTGGCTCTCTGTAAAAGGGGAACAGTATCTTTGTTTGAAGGGATGGTGCTGGATTTTGTAACTGAATTTTATTTCACAACTCATCACTTGAATGGTGGAAACACCCAAATCGCTCTCACCCTTTTTTTCGATGGTTGTGGTGAAATTTCGTATGCCTATGAAAATATTAAGAAATGTTCACAAACGAATCTGACCACTGTCAATATTTCCTCGAAACGACTCTCAGGGTGGGTTTTGAGAGCCTGACAGCCCACTCCCCTTTCCATGAGTAAGTACCCACAACTGATTTCCTGAAACTATTTAGGACATCTCCCCTTCTCTCACTTATGACCAACAGAAGGAGAATCCAGAATCAGATGACCCCTAGTTTTAAAATTCAAGGAAATGTTAGGGATATGTCATAAATGAGGAATCCTACAGCTAGAAAACCTTAAATGCAATTTGGTTCAACCACCCATGCAAATGCGAACTCATACTGAGTCTCAGTTGTCTTTCAAAGGTAATTCACTGTACATTTTTTCTTTGGTGGGGGCTGTTTTACATCAATCAATTATTACTATTTCCTGATCAAATTAAACATACATTTTGGAAACACTTCTAAAGGTACAAAGGGGAATAAAATCTCTTTCCTTCTCTTAGTTCCCAGTTCCTCAAGAGAAGGCTTTCCCTATTGACCAGATCCTGTAAATCCTTTCACAGATATTCTGGGCATATATAATCCCAGCTATAAAATATAAGAGGAGTTACATATCCTACATTAGTGGCTCTCAATGCTAGGGCACATTAGAAACACCTGAGGACATTTCAAAACTAAGGCTGCCCAAGTCTCAGAGTTTGATTTACTCAATTTGAGGTAGGACAAAATTTTTTTTAAGCTTTCTAGATGATTCTTAACGTGCATCCAGGGTTTTGAGAACCACTCTTCTTAAAAAATGTAAAATGGTGTGAGAGCTTAAATTAAAAAAGAGAAAGAGAAGGTTCATTTTCTCAAAGAAGGAAATGAAACTCGTGGCATGGATAATTTTATAATAAAAATAAACATGAGTGACAACATACAGTTTCTCATTAAATACATATGAATTTGCCTACTCATATCCCTTTCTAGAATTAATAGGATACTAAGAAATGATTATTTTCTTCTGCAGAATGCACAGTAATAATTAGACTTTGTCTTGCATGGATTCATTCACCGTTATGAATTATTTACCTACTCTGAGTTGTTCATTCATAAACAAGCCAAATTATAAAAATCACCATTGCCTGGCATATAGTAGGTATCTAAATATTTGCTAAATGAATGAAGACATCAACACTTAGTTTTCCACATAAATGTCTTCTTTTAAAAACATTAATCCAAAAGAGGCAGGGGACAAGAGTGTCTCAGAGGATAAGGGCAACAATACCAAATGAGAAGAGCAGCAAGCACTCGGACCGTGCTGGCCACGCGCCCAGCACTGTTTGACATGCTTTCCCTGCAGTCACTCACGTCAGCCTCACAACCCCCTTAAAGCGGGATACTATTTTTCATCCCCATTTTACAGACGAGGGCACTAAGGCACAGAGAGCATAAGTAACTTTCCCAAAGTGACAGCCACTGCTGGCAGGTTTTGACCCCGGGGTCTGTTCCTGTGTGGGAGCAGAATGACCGAGAAAGGTGAATTAGAATACTTTCCCTCTGCTCACTCGGATCCTGTCTTTCACAGATATCCCTTTGGGCGTGCCAATTTTTTAAAGCCTCTTTTATGTACAGTGCCATTCAACAAATAAAGCCAGGCTGCTCCAGTCTCTCGAGATAGATTATTTCCCCATCCAAGTTGTCCCATGTGGACTAATGCAAGCACAGGAAGAAAACCAAAAGCAAAAGGTCTCCGTAAAGCAGTGGAAGGAGTAGAAAGGGGGCCTGCAGAGAACCAGGGGAAGCCCCCCATGGGAACAGGAATGGGGAGACAGGAAGGTCAGCCGGGGAACCGGAGGACCAGCAAGAATGCAGCAGCCACCTGATCATGAACATCTCAAGCCCATGCCATTCCCCAAAACAGAACTCAAAAGCCTCGACATTTTGAATCACTGAATTCTGACATGATGAAGCAAAATTAGTTACCTGTCTCCAAATCTGCAAGCTCCTGTTTTACTGTAGAATGGACAATTAGCACGATCTTTCTCCATTATTCTTAAGTCCGTGGGGGGTTCTGGGTTTTGCCATGTGGTACTATTTTCCAACTGTTGAAAATAACCATGACTTTATTGGTAGTATAAAATTCCACAAAGAATTAAAGGTTTAAAATGTACATCAAATATTTTGTTCGAAAACAAAAACGGATTCATTTATGAATACACGCATTTAAGTTGTAACACGCCGTCAAGACCTTACACACAGTCATCATGGGACAGGAGCAGCAGGGCTCGCTTGCTCCAGTCATTGCCCATCCTCAGTCCTGACTACGGCTACCAGGAGCAGTCACCAAGGTTTCTCTTCTGTCCATCCATTTTGAAAGGGGTTGAAGGACTTGTTAGGGAACCACCACTAAGAACAATCTAAGTTACTCTGAAGCAAGTTAAGCCATGCATTTTGGGGCAAGGTGTGTGATGCTGCTTACACACACTTTAAGAACTATCAGCGAGGACAGGCCACAGGGCTGATTCAATACCATTTGCTTTTGTTCATCAATAAACTGTTGTTGCTGCTGCTGCTGTATAAATCACAGAGCCACAAACGTGATTCCCATATTCAGACCATCCAAATAGCTTACCACAAAATTAACATTACCGGAAGTACTGTTTTTAAAGAAATGTTCGTTGGCCTCAAGCTCTTAATGAAAGGTTTTGAAAATACCTCATTTTCAGCCTGCTGCAGCATCTTCTGCACAGCTTCCTACAAACGGTGCAAACACAGGACTAATGACAATCTGCAGTCAGGTAAGTCACATCGGGTTTCTCTGGTTATCTCATGTGGAACAACTTTAAAAACTCATGCATACAAAGGGCTTCAGGTGCTAATTTGCTTTCCACAGCACAGACCTTCTGAAAAGCTTCAAAGGATATAGAGCTGAGAATCTTTATTCAAATAGGACATTTAATAGCTCACAGCACAAAACACAGTCTTATAATAGTTTCAGTAACAGTAACATTTAGTATATTTGAACATATATTCCACATTCTAGTTTCTAAGATGAGGTATTAGTGGATACTATAAAACACAATGCTAGCTGAAACGTCATAAACATTTAATGGATGCTAAATTATGACATGCACAGTAGTAATTAGGACTGGTGAAAAAGCTCACACTTTTCAATAAGGCAAAGGAAGCCCTGCAACATGTCAGTGAATTTTGACCTCCTTGGCATTTGAACAAGTTTAAATTACGTTCGACAGACTTCTCTGCCCTAGCTCCTTAAAAGCGTTACATAAAAGACACATATGTCTAGCTGCTTACTTGACAACTCTACCTGGTCACGTAAGGGTCCCTGGTAACTTAAAGTGCTCAAAACGGAACTCTTGTTCTTCCCTTCCCCCTACCCACATAAACGCCCCATCTCAGGAAACGGTGCTGCCATCTGCCCACTTGTTCAAACTAAAAACCTAAAAGTATGACATGAATTCCCTCTCTTTCTTTCCCTTCCCCATCTACTCAGTCTACCAGCTAGAGACCCGATGACTCTGCCTCAACACACCCCAAATCCGTGAACTTATCTGTATTAAGCACTGCCCTCAGCCAAACCACCATCATGTCCTATCTAGAACAGCAGCCTTCTAACCGGTCACCGTATTTCCACTCTTGCCTTCTGGGTCACAGCTCCCCACCTTCCCTTCTTTATACAAAAGTCAGAATCATCTTTTAAAGGTAAACATATAAATTAGATGAAGTCACTCTCTGCTTAAAAATCCTTCAATGGTTTCCCATTACACTTAATGTAAAATCCAAACTCCTCCTTTCAATCCAGGAGGCCTTGCGTGATCTGACCCTGCGTACCCTCCTGACCTCCTCCCCTGCCCCTGATGCTTTCCTCCTTTGGTCTCTGGGATTAAGGTACTCTGACCTTCCTTCAACTCCATGCTCAGGCCTCTTCTCCCTCTACCTGGACCCCTTCTCCCTGAGATTTCTGCACTCAGGTGTCAGCTCGCACTTTGGCTCCTTGGAGAAGTCTTCCTTGACCAGGCAATCTAAAGAAGTACTTCCTACCCCAAGCAATCTATTACATGACTCTCAGCTTTACTTCTTTATAGCACTTAAAATGATCTTTTTTGCTTACGTATCACCTGGCTCCCCTGTCTAAAAAACTAACTCAATGAGAGAAGGGACTGTCTTTTTCACTGCTCCGTCTCCATCTACAAGAGAAGTGCCTAGCCCACAGCAGAAACAGATTGCATATCCTTTTATATCTGCTTAGAATCTACTTCGTTTTACCCTACTTCTCCTTAATGTCTCACCAGACTTCCTTTGAAACAAAGCCTTAACTTTTTAAAAAGAAGTCTTAGCTTTTATCTGATATCAGAAAGACCTAAATTGAAGAACATTCTACGGTTAAAATAGGAATTGATTACTCTATAAAAAAATGATATGCTCTAAACAATTTTCCTGCCCCCTAAAAACCTAGCATGGTCTTCCCTCATCTGTAAAGCAGCGCACAAATAAGGGTGTCTAAAATTTGAGCTGGAATTAACTGATGGCCTGAGACACAAAAAACAAAGGTCGTGGAGGCTGCTCCTACCCCACTACGACTAGGATGTAAACAAAGGCATTTTCCCCAAGATAAGGTGATAAACCACCCAATTTTACACTATTCAAATTTAGCAATATTACAGAAAAGATACATCCTGATGAATCAGTCAAGGAAAGACGAGCTGTGTTTTCTTTGAAATAGAGACACTATTAAGGAACAGAAGCAAAATATACCAAGTCAATCTTTAGAAGATCCCAGGAGATAGAGAAGTTATAGACATATGCCTTATAAACTTTAATGAGCAACTATGTGTTAGCTATGATTGCCTTTATAGCCCAAGTTGGAAAGTCAAGATTTAATAACAAAATATTTCCGAATTCCTCAACATTTGAGTTCCTGATTTCTTTCAATCAATTAATTCCTGTGGACATGTCATAAGCAGTTAAGTCTTTTGTAAACTAAATAAATGTGGAAACTATACAAAATATTATTCTCTAAATAAGTCACCCCATATACAACAGAACCTCAGAAAAACACCATTTGCTCCAGAGTGGTACACAGCGTAAAGCAGGGGCCAGCTGCCTGTTTTTGTAAATAAAACAATAAAGTTTTATTGGAACAGAGCCACAACCATTCATTTATAATTATCGATGGCTGCTTTCACGGCACACTGGCAGAATTAAATGTTTGCATACAGACATAAAGCCTAAAACATTTACCCTCTGGCCGTTTACAGAAAAAGTTTGCCAATCCATGGTATAAAGGATAAGTCGGGTAAAGATGAAGAAAAATCTTAATTTAAGGTATCTGTCACTGCACAGACTCAAAGAAGACCAGCATATGGAAACTCTAGTGTATATCTATACTAAAAACACGACTCTTTCTCAACAAAACCACGAAACCCAAATCCTGATATGCCTAGAGCTTATTCTTCAACTCCCTCACACGCCACATGTGCTCACTAAGGATCTGCAGGGTGCTTATCCTCCCGGGACAGGAATCACCTCTCTCTCTCTCTTCTCCTGCAGCTTCTGCTCCTCCTCTTCTCTCTCTTTCCTCTGCTGCTCTTCCCATTCTTCCTTTAACTTTCTCTTTACGGGGGGAAAAAAAGAAGGTAATTT
Source organism: Equus asinus (assembly GCF_041296235.1). NCBI lineage: Eukaryota > Metazoa > Chordata > Mammalia > Perissodactyla > Equidae > Equus > Equus asinus. The sequence goes on along the minus strand of NC_091820.1, from coordinate 12,010,011 downwards.
TTTTTTCAGATGCACTTTTTAAAAACATTTAACATATGAGGCAAATAAATGAAAAACTTTAACCTTATTGGTAAAATGGACAATACCCGTTTTTTTAAGTTCAAGATATGTAACTCTTAATGAGAGTTGTTTTAGTTAACTAGTTAGTTGTCTGGTTATCTGATTAATACCATACCTCTTGCTCTTCCTGCCGTTTTCTAGCTGCCTCTTCCTTTTCCTTCTTCATTCTGAATTCTTCTTGTGCCTTCTGCTCCCGCAGTAACCACTCCTCATGTAATTTTTGTCTATCAATGTAATGATGTAATCAAATAAAAGAAATGGGCATTAATCTACAAACACACACACACTCATATGATAGCAAAATGACATATTGGGAATGATTAAACTGTCATGAAAGATATTTTGTAGAAATCATTTAAGTAGGAGTAAGAGGACCAGAAGATATGAGTAGCATTTTAGAAAAGCACTACATTTCAACAGCTATCTTCCTAGAGGGTAACGGCTTAACAATCACTACTTCTCCATTTCAGTCCATGACATCTTTCACATAAAAGAATTCCCTTTAGGTTGACCACAGTAGTGTTTAGGTGCCAATAAAGTGAGTAACAAGTTTCAAAGCAACATCTAGCTTTTCACATTCAGAAACTAATACCCTTCCTCTTCCATGCATTTTAAAAGTGGCAATTGCAGGATCGCAGCACTATGAAAACCTGGCATCTTCTGCCATAAACCTGTAGACTGCTACTCTATTCACTTAAAAGACACCTGTGGTTTGTCCCAAGCACCTAAACCGCCAAAAGAAAGGAAACAAAACTACATCATGATCATGTCTTTAAAATAAAGAAAGCTAAAGGTTTTATGGAAAGATGACAAGGAGTTATAAAAATAAATTAGCAAGTCTCTAGTTTAAAATGATCAATTATAAAGAGTGATGTTATCTTAAAATGATGTGTCTCAGATATCCAATATTATAAGTTTCTAACTTTAAAGATGGGTTATATTTCAAAAGTTTATTAGTCAACAGGGTGTTTAGAACCTAGACTGCATTTTCTCACTGAATTTGTAAAAGGGAAATGAAATACCGTCGGCCCTCCGTATCCTTGGGTTCCGCATCCACAGATTCAACCAAGAGCAGATGGAAAAGCCTACGATGGCTGCATCTGTACTGAACACGTACAGAGTTTTTTTCCTTGTCATTTTTCCCTAAACAATACAGTACAACAACTATTTACATAGCACTTACATTGTATTAGGTATTATAAGTAACCTAGAGATGATTTAAAGTACACGGGAGGATGTGCATAGGTTATATGCAAGTACGACACCATTTTATATAAGGGACTTGAGCATCCTTGGATTTTGGTATCCATGGGGGTCCTGAAACCAATCCTCTGCACATACTGAGGGATGACTGTATAAGAAATTGTTCTATATTACTTCAGCAACATTAGGAGTTAAATAAGGTTTTATATCTAGACTGGGTTTTATATCCCAACCACAATTACAAACACTCTATGGGAAAATATATTCCATTTCCAACTGTAGAGTCTAAGAATACATCTTTTAGCCATAGCAGAGACTGGCACACTGCATATGTCCATGTTCCTGTGCGTGTTACAGGGTATATGTTCCAGTGTGCAGAACTCTGATTTATGAATCTTCTGAGGAACATATTAATTGTAAATAAGCGGAACCAAAGTGTATATAAATTTAAGACCACAAAGTAAAATGTTATGAAGTTGAAAATTTAATAACTTGAATATACTATTGAGAACTGTAGAGCTCTGGGCACATAACTCCGTCAAACTCCTGCACTAGGAGACGTTAGCAAAGTCTCGCACGGCTTCCGGCAGTCTAAGGCTGTGTCCCTAGGATGACCCCAGCCCTCCCACTCCCCACATTAAACTGCCTGCCTGAGAAAGCTCTACGCTGCCAGGAAAATGGACTATTTGCTCTAGCCAACACCTGTCGAGGGGCCTCTGCCCTCCCTTTCTTAGAGCATCTACTAGAAAGGGCTCATAATTGTGAATATGAGTCTCTCGCAACTCAGAAGTGTCTCTCTCAAGGACCTGAGAACCATTCCTTGGAAATGTACTCATTAAGGACAAGGCCTCTGTCTCCGAGTCTCTGCGGGAGGACAGAATCCTAATTCCCCTAACTGCCAGCTAACAAACACTGTTGGCCTAGTCACATTTACATGGACCGACCCTTTGCACTTTGTCACTTCTGTGACACTCCTGAGCCCCCGCACTCCTCCCTCCTTCTCGCTTTAAAAGGCCCAAATTGCCTCTGTACAAATTGGAATGGAGCTCAGCTCTTTCCCCTACTGTTAGCAGTTACAGAATAAAATCTGCTCTCATCACTTTAACTAATGTCCAGCTGTGTTTACCTCTGACGCCATACATCTGCTTTAAAGTAGTACCTAAAACCATACAGTATTTTCACATAATTTTCCTGCTTTTCAACAATAAAGTATTATGCAACTCATATAGGAATAAACAAAGATCAAAGGAACACAAAGATACGTGAATGTGATTTAAAAGAAGCTTCTCAAATAAATGGGAAAACAAAAAAAGAATCACTGTCCTATTTCAGGCTATCATCTTCATCATAAGAGAAATCTATAATAAGAATATGCAGAGTTATGACAGCCCCTCCTATCTGCTAACACTGTGTTAAGCACTATACACTCACCACCACATTATTTTCCTCAGTTATAGGAGGTAGGTACTATGATTGATTTTATCCCCATATTTAAGGAAAGGAGATCGAAGCTTAGAGCAATTAAGCAACTTGAACACAGCTACTAAGTAGCAGGGCCAGGACTGGAACGCAGATCTGGCTGAATCCAACTCCATGTTCTCAATCACTACTACATTTGTGGAGGGGGAGGGGCGGAGTGCATTTTGATAATTCCCCTTATTTATGTGCTTAGATAGATAAATTAATTACAAGAAAAGAAGCAACATTTCTAGTGAACACACTAAATAGCTAGAGAATGTCTATAAAGTTTTTTCTCCTTTTAAAAAGTTTTTATTTTTTGAGGCCGGCCCCGGGGCTGAGTGGTTGAGTTCTCGCGCTCTGCTGCGGTGGCCCAGGGTCTTGTCAGTTCGAATCCTGGGCGCGGACATGGCACCGCTCATCAGGCCATGCTGGGGCGGCATCCTACATGCCACAACTAGAAGGACCCACAACTAGAAATACGCAACTATATACCAGGGGACTTTGGGAGAAAAAGGAAAAAGTAAAATCTTTAAAAAGCTTTTATTTTTTATTGTGGCAAAATATACATACCATAAAACTTACCATTTTAACCATTTTTAAGCATGCAGTTGAGTAGCATTAAGCACATCCACATTACTGTGTGCCACTTAAAAAAAAAAAAACAAACCAAAAAACTATCCCATGAAAAATACTAAGAGAAAAACAGCAGAATATTTCTGTCATCTTGGGATGGGGGAGGCCTTTTAAGTCAGACACCAGAGGACAGCCCAGTGACACAGCGGTTAAGTTCACACATTCCGCTTGGCAGCCCGGGATTCGCCGGTTCAGATCCTGGGTACAGACATGGTACTGCTTGGCAAGCCATGCTGTGGCGGGCATCCCACACATAAAGTAGAGGAAGATGGGCATGGATGTTAGCTCAGGGACAGTCTTCCTCAGCAAAAAGAGGAGGATTGGCAGCAGATGTTAGCTCAGGGCTAATCTTCCTCAAACAATAAAAAAATTTAAAAATTTAAAAAGTCAGGCACCAAGGTCACATATCATGATGAAAGCTGACGATGTCAAAATCAAATTATGGTAAGTAATGCCATAAGCCAAGTTAGGACTGATGACAAATGAGAAAAACATACATCATCCACATGACAGATAAAGGATTAATATCCTTAATCAAGTAATAACATTGTTTACAACAAACTTAAAAAAATGTCTCCCAAAAGAGAAAGCTGCAAGAGTTAAGCAATCTACAAATAGGTAATAATATATATTAAAAAGGTATTCAACCTTACTAATTAAGAAATGTACATGTGAGGGGCCGGCCTTGTGGCGCAGCGGTTAAGTGCACATGTTCTACTTCAGTGGCCCGGGATTCGCTGGTTCGGATCCCAGGTGTGGACATGGCACTGCTTGGCACGCCATGCTGTGGTAGGCGTCCCACATATAAAGTAGAGGAAGATGGGCACGGATGTTAGCTCAGGGCCAGTCTTACTCAGCAAAAAGAGGAGGACTGGCGCAGTTAGCTCAGAGCTAGTCTTCCTCAAAAAAAAAAAAAAAAAAGAAATGTACATTTGAAACAATGAAATGTAATTTTTCACTATAGGAATTTAAAAAATTGCTAATGCCTAGTGTGAGTGAAGGTATTGGGATATGGGTGCCTTGATCCACTGTTGGAGGGGCTGCAAACTGAGATGCCTTCTACCTGCCCATCTACATTTTACGTGTACTTATCCTTTGATCCCAACAATTTCATTTCTAGGCATTTTCCAAAGGAAGTAACAGGACAGTTACCAAGGATATACAGTCATGCGCCGCATAATAGTGTTGCAGTCAACGATGGGCAGCATATACCATAGTGGTCCCATAAGATTAGTACCATATAGCCTAGGTGTGCAGTAGGCTATACCATCTAGGTTTGTGTAAGTACACTCTATGATGTTCACACAACCACGAAATTGCCTAAAAATGCATTTCTCAGAACGTATCCCTATCATTAAGCAATGTATGACTGTATAATCAGGGATGCTCATTGCAACTTTTTGTATAATAGTAAAAAAACCTAAATGTAAATTAATAATAAACTAATAGCAATTAATAGTAAGTAGTAAATAATAGTATGTAATAAGTGAATATTATTTAATAGTAAATAACCTGAATGTCCACCAGTAGAGAACTATAAATTATGAATAAAGAATAAATTATGCTACATCCATACAATGGATACTATGTTGCCATGGAAATGGCTGAATTAGATCTCTGCATCAACACTGAAATAAATGTCCTCTATATTTAGCAAAAAAAGCAATTTATAGAAAAATATGTATGAATATTATTCATGTGCAGTACATCTACATTTTCTTTCTTATGTTCTTAACAGTGGCTATTTTTGGGTGTGTTAAGTTTACTGAAGCCCTTTTGCTTTTTACACTTCTTAATTATTTGGATTTTTTTTTTCAAAAACATTTACAAATTAGCAAAAACAGTGAAAAATACTTCCATTAAAAAGAAAAATGACAACATCTAGTTTTAGCCCGTCAGCTGGAGATTTAAATCATTTATCCAGGGTATTTTATAAGACCTATTTCGTACGAGGTTTTATAAAGAAGACCTGTGCTACTTAGTAAAGACTTAGAACACTCAAATAAAACAACTGGGTTCACAAGAAGGCTTTCAATTAGTGCTGACCTCTCCATCTCCGACTGCTTCTCCTCTTCCAGCTGTTCACGAAAAGCATCCTCTGCCTCCTCCTCCTCCTGTGCGAGTCCTGAGGGAATTTAAATGTTTTATTATATTAGCTGAGTAGTGCAAAACCTTGGTCAATAATCAGGAAAAAAACCAGATACAATCTTAAATCTTGACAATTATAGTATAAACCTGTTTTTAAAACTTTCTAATAATAAGGGCTCCAACCACCCAAATTTGGTACAATATGAGCAGCAAAAAGAACAATAATGGTAGTAGATAAGACATTAAATTTAAAAAATTAATTGATGGTTCCATTTTTTCAAATTTCTGTACTTTGGAACATTTTCAAAATAAAACATGGGAAAATAATTTACTATAATAACAACTCATATCTTCTCCTATTCAGAATTTAAATTTGAAAAAAAAAGGAGGAACACTGAAGTGATCTTAAGGAAATGTAACAGATCTCAGGCTTGAAGGAAAAAGATTTTGTGTCTATCACATATATTGAGTACAGGTCTAACCAATACCAGTCCTAGATAAGTACAATAATTTGCTTTTCTCAAGCAAGTAAACTTTATTATTTCAGCACCTGAAATTAAAATAGGCAAAAAAAAAAAAAAATTAGGGTAAGTTATAACTCACATAGAATAATATCTAATTATTCAGATAATTAAATCATCTAATGTTTGTAAAGAGCCTTCCAGAGAACCTGGCACAGACTGACTGACTTACAGAGGGATGCCCATAGACTAGACACTGCCTGGACACAGCTGTTACTCAAAAACATTTGTTGCCTGACTGACTCAACCGCTCATCCTCCCTCAAACCAAGCTGACATGCTCTATGGCAGTGATCACTAACAGTTCTGGGCGTACCGTTTTCTCTACATGTACAATCAAATACATGCAAGGATACATATTAAGTACAACATATCTAATTGTATTAAACATGTAACTATATACGGCATCATGCTAGTTTTGCAACTTGCTTTTTTTTTCCCTTTTATCCCTGATGCTTTATCCTGCCTCTAGTGGACCAGTTTTGAGCGAATAAAAAAGAGATGCTAACACAGGTTGCAGGTAAAACACAATGCTCTTTCCATCCTAAATATTCCAAGTATTGCTACTAAAATAATTACTTGGCAACTCCAATGGTAAATAAAACCTCTATGGCTATGTTTCTCAAGGCCCGAGGATCCTGGTTACTTGAGGCCATGGTCTATGGACTTCAAGAATTGCCTAGAATAATTTAATAAGCATATTCTGAGTAATCTGGATGGCAACCATTATTACCCAGTACTCCTGTGTGATTTCAGTGCTTCCATCTGCATTTACAACTACTATACAATTTTATAACTAAGTTAGTACTTCTTTCATTCTATTAAACAAGCAGGTTTAATATAAATGTTAGATTCTGCTATATGAAGGCCAATGACACCACGGCCAATACAGATGAAGATTCCACAGTATTTTAACAGAAAAAATCAGTAGTAAATAACCACAGGGCAATAGTAGTAATGGCATTTCCAAACTCCAATCAGCACAACATTCATGCTGTGAGCATCTGTTTCCCATCATCCCTAACATTACATTAATAGAGATTTGAATTTTACTGGATGTGTAATTTTACTTGGTTTTGCTATTTGTAAATACATTGTTTTATAGTTAAATGACAGTTTCCTAACTAGTTTTAGGCTCATATACATATATTTTCTTAATATATTTTTTTTCCTTTTTCTCCTCAAAGTCCCCAGGTACATAGTTGTGTATTTTTAGTTATGGGTCCTTCTAGTTGTGGCACGTGGGACGCCGCCTCAGCGTGGCCTGATGAGCGGTGCCATGTCCGCGCCCAGGATCCGAACCCGCGAAACCCTGGGCTGCCTAAGCGGAGCACACGAACTTAACCACTCGGCCACAGGGCCGGCCCCGGCTTATATATATTTAAATGACATATTAATAATTTGAGCCAACAATATATTTATCTATTGTTACTCAAGTTCGAGAAAAACTTGCAAAATGTCTGAAACCCTCGACTCTTGCTGGTTTTACAAAGAAAAATATTCACCGAATACTTACTATGGGGCAAGGGCTGTGCTAGCTGCTGTAATTCAGGATGCCTGCACCGATAATATTAGATACTTTATAAATACTTATCATCAGTGGGTGATGATTCACCATGACTTTTTTCCCCTTCTTTAGTACGGTAACACTGTTTCTGACGTGGGTCTAAAACAACCTTACTTGAGAGGCAGTAGCTACAACAATTCTTTATGAGATATAGTACTTGGCTTCCTTCTGACACTGGGCCCTCAAGTTAGGACGGGAGTGGGGAAAGCAATTTCATACACAGAAAACACGATGAGTCCGTTACCTGAGTCTCTTAATCGAGCGAGTTCCTGCCGACGTTTCTTTCGTTTCTCCTTCTTGAGGGCGGCCCTGTACTTCCTGTGGCTGGAAAAACGAGACACACACGCTCCAGCGTCAGTGGTCGCACCTGCAGCGCTGCCTGAGCTCCCCTCTCCTCCGCGCCCAGTGACAGGAAATCGCTCGGGTGCTCAGCAGTGAAATCTTGCTTCCCGTGTTTTAACTACAGAACGTGCATTTACCACCACCTCGCCCTTCCACACCCAGACAGACGGCAAGTCTTCTGCATCTCGCCACCTGTTTCCCTCCTCGCCTCCATGGACGGCTGTGAGAGTCCGGGGCGCAGTCCTGGAAGGGCTCGAGCCGCCGCGGCAGCTGGCTTGCTTGGCCCAGCTCCTCTTTCCTTTCCGCCTGCACATCCTCCATGCCCAGCCTTGGCCCTCTCCGTTCCCTCTTCTCGCCAGGTCATCTCCCCCAACTCAGCTTACCTCAGTTTCCCCGGAAACATCATCTCCTCAGGCGCCGCCATCTTGCCGGCGCAGCCACGCCCCCAAGAGCCAGCCGGAAGAGGCAGACTTAAGGCAGCGCGCGGTGGCGCGCAGGCGTCGGTGCCGCGCAGCCTGTCGCCCGGGCGGGGAGCGTGCCTCGCCCATGGCGGACCAACGACGGAAGACGGGAGACTCCTGTAGGTGGCTAGTCTTCCAAAGCCCTGCGCAAATAAATGCCTCCTTCCCGAAAACTCCTCTGGGGCTCCTACCCCGCTCTGGAAGTAATCCTTCCCTCTAGCGTTTCCCCAGAGCTGTATCACTACCTCTCCCCATACCATAGTGCGGTGATTTGTGGCCAGGAGGTTAAAGTCACACTTCTCCCTCTTTTCTCTTCATCCGCCCACGAAGCCTTATCCCACAGGCAGCCGCTCGCCTGGCATCGCAGTCCGACTTCTCCAGGTTCCGCCTCAAAGCTCCTGACTCCGCCCCCTCCCATTCACACCTGCCGGCTCTGTAGGCAAAGCTAACTCCTGGGGTTGGCAAAGGTGCAACCTCTGCTCCCAAGGAATTTACAATCTAGAGGCCGAGGGCCATTACATAGATATAATATGGTACAGGCAACTAAGTTTACTTAACACAGTCCACCTGGGGATTCAGGAAGAGCTTTCTGATGCCTGAGTTGAGTTTTGAAGGCAGACGGCCTTTACCCAGGTGGAGAAGGGTGAGAATTGAGTTGCAGGTAAATCGGCATAAGCAAAGGCACGGAGAGGTGAAACAATGTGGAATCTGCCAGAACGACGAGAATTTGGGCCATCGAATTTAAAGGGCAATTCGAGAGTATCAAGGAATACAGAGGTAGAGGTGGGCTGGGAATAGGAGGGCCTAGTATGCCATGCTAAGAAGCTTTCATTACGTTCTGTAGGCAACAGGGAACCGTTGCAAGTTTTTAAATTGAGGCTTGTTGTGGAAATATTTGTGTTTTAGGTAAATTACTCTGGTTTGCAATATAAAAGATAAAGCTGGAATATTGAGACCTAGGTGAGAGGTGACATGGGATTAAACTGAGGCAATAAGAGTAGATATTGAGAAGGCAAAATCAGCCATGCTAATAATTAGACTGTGATGTACGCGTACAAGGCCAGGGACAAGACCAAGAAAAAAGGTTTCTGCCAAGGACACGTTGTATCTGCAAAATGATTAACCCCAGTGTTTTGAGTGATTGGATAACTTCCCTGCCCTAGCTTTGTTCCTCTCTCCTCCAAATCAAAATTAGTGAGATACCCAATTACTAAAGTCACCCTGCTTCCCCTAGTCCCTCCGTGGAATCATTCAGAAGCCCAAACTCGCATAAAGCCCTGCCCTACTCCCTCTTATAAAAACACTCGCAGTAACACACCTCCAAGTTGACCTGGTCCAGCTCAGTGCCTCGGTAATTAGGAACACAGACTTTGGAGGTGGATGGACTGGAAACTCAAGCCTTGACTCTTTGATCTTGAGTAAATTCCTCAGTGTCTAATCCTCAGTTTTCTCATCTGCGAAAATCAAGATAGTAATAATAGTTCCCAAATGCATGCTATATGTTGGCATAGTGCCTGGCAATCGTCAGTATCCCCAAAACGTTAGCTGTTATAACATCATCATCATCATATGTGTGAAAACTTCCAGACCCCCTTAAGTGGAGGTTTAGGTACTTGTCCTGCATGTGCTCCCAGCACAAGTATTTCACCTTTTATAACACCTATCACACTATATTGTACTTTGTTGCCTACACATGTCTGCTTCTTGCACTAAATCTTAAAACTCCTTTGGGGCCGGCCCAGTGGCATAGTGGGTAAGTTCACATGCTCAGCTTCTGCAGCCTGGGGTTTGTGGGTTTGGATCCTGGGCACAGACCTACACACTGCTCATCAAGCCACGCTGTGGTGGCATCCCACACACGAAATAGAGGAAGACTGGCACAGATGTTAGCTCAGTGACAATCTTCCTCAAGCAAAAAGAGGAAGATTGGCAACTGATGTTAGCTCAGGGCCAATTTTCCTCACCCCCCAAAAAAATCCCCTCCTTGATGGTGGAGACTTGGCAGTTATAGCCCCTAACTAGAGAATGCCCTACATGGCACAAAATGTGGCTGTGCAAATCACCAATTTTGCTGGTTTCCATGACCAGGACTTATACTGAGAATTGCTGCTATTCTGAAAGCGTCAGTGCTTGGGTTGCTGCACATTTCTTACGAATTAGACCTGACTTTCATGCCAGATCAATAGTAAGAATTTCTTCTAGGAAGATACTCCTAATTTAAAAAGAGTACAGATTTAGATTTTATTTTATCATCATTTAGAAATGAATGTAAATCTCCTTTTATAGGAGTTAGACATTTATCTTCCACAATTTACCACTGAATTCATTTTCATGAGCAAGCTTCAGTTGCTCAAGTTAATTTCATTAAAGTTACTCTAAAAGCCAATTCCATTTCCAAACTATAGTTATCATCATTTGAGTTTGATAAGTCATAAGATAAAAATAAGGTATGTAAAAATTTACTACAAAGATACATTCTGCTGATATTCTGATAAATAGAACAAAGTTATCTTTATTCTGCAACATAACATATATTTTCTATTTTTCTTGGTGCCTAAAATACAACATCTACTTATTCTTAATTATGTATACTTCAGTTCATCCCGCCCTCATGGGAAAATGCCTAAATTTTTATTTTTCATTGTCAGAAGAAAATAGCTGATTATCTTTAAAAAGTTAAAGAAAATATTTTACTCACATAAATAATGTAATAGGTAATGCTATTACTAAAGATGTCTTAGTTATTATAAAATGGCCAAAGAATAATGCATAAATGTATTTTTCTCTTATTGCAAGCATAAAGGGAGAGCAAGGAAAAAAAGTCTACTCTCTGAATGCCAGGTTGGGACTCTTTCAATTAATTTGTTTTTTTCTTGCTCTAGTAGGACAGTGGTACTAGGATTCATTAAATAGTCAAGGCAGAAATTCTCAGGAAAGAACATTTCATTTTTTGCCTACCATTAATTTCAGTATTAGTCACTAGATTTACTCAAGGACATCAAGTGAGGTCTCAAGTCCTCTCCAACCCTCATTGCTATGCCAAGGGCTTTATATATTTTCCACATTACAGTTATAACTTAAAATAGCAAGATAAAATACGAATGCATATTAATATGAAAAATGCATACAAATCTACATTTGTACAACTGATTAAGTTTTCTTTGGAGGAAAGAATTATCCACTGATAATTCTTATAACTTGATTCTTTTGTCTAGTGATAAGCTCAAAGCAACACAACTGCTGGTGGTTTGAGAAGGAATGGTGGCAGGGTGAAAATCCCCACCCAGAACCCAAACCAAAGTACCATTTCTAAAGAGTGGTTGAATTCAAAAAGCAGGAATCAAAATATGCATAGGGACAAGTGTCGTAGTCCTGCCATTACAATATACCATAGACTGAGTGGCTTATAAACAACAGCAATTTATTTCTCACGGTTCTAGAGGCTGAGAAGTCCAAGATCAAGATGCTGGCTGATTCGATGTCTGATGAGTCCCTCCTTACTGGTTCAGAGATGGCTGTCTTCTTTCTGTGACCTCATATGGAGGAAGGGGTGAGAGAGCTCTCTGGGGTCTCTTTTAAAGGGCACTAACCCCATAATGAGGGCTCCACCCTCATGACCTAATCACCTCCCAAAGGCCCCACCTCCTAATACCATCACATTGGGGATTAGGTTTCAACATATGAATTTTGGAGGGACCATTCAACATGAATGCATTACTATTTATATGTTAAGTAGCCAGTATTGTTTATATGTACTAATTATATGGTAAAATTAGAGCCAATTTGCTTAAATGAACTATATCCATTTTTGATCAATAAAATTTTACATGAAAGAACTTAACCAAGAAAGCTGGATTAAAAAGACAATAAAATGTTAAGCAGAATAAACATCAAGTAAATAATATTGATTCTCCTAGTGACACAGAAAAATACCTCAAGTGATTACAATACCATAGTTTTGCTAATATCGCGCCAAAAGAATGTGTCTCCCCGTGAGCAAGGGAAAGACATCTTCCTAAACTTTTTTGAGGTGGATGCCTGGTTTTAGAATAGCCAACTTTACCCTGAGTCATGTAGCCCTGGGAAAGGAGAAAGAGGCTGGCAGCTTGCCCTGTTGGTGATGTCAGCAGATTGTACACTGGTTTGACAGAAAGAGGAGAGCTAAGGAGGGGCGGGTGGCTCTTTCCATTCCTGCTTCTCTAATAAGTAAATCCCTTATGAGTTTTCTAGTCACTTTCTCATCTACGTGGTAAAGGATGTCTCACTAATTTTACAGAATCTTACACACTCAAAAAAACTACTAGGAAGAAAAGTCATTCAACAAATATTAATATTGTGAAGAAGGGGCTTTATTATATTATTTAATGAAGATGAGCAGCAATTTCAATACAAAATTCTTTCTCAAGCCCTTTGACAGACCTCAAGCCTATTTTTTCCCTTCATGTTTAGGAAGGTACAAGTAAAACACTTCCGGAAGCATAACAGACAAGTTTCCTGCTAGGGTATATCAGTAACCAGGACATCTAAAGCACCCCTTTGGGGACCAAATGACTAAGACACAGAAGAAACCACACCCCCAAGGCAGTTTCCATAACCTCTGCAAAGAAGGTGACCAAGAATTTATCATGCAAATCAGGCCACGGCGGAGCGTGAAAGAGGGTGCTGTTAATACTTACACCAGAACACCAGGTGTTAGTAAAGCAGGGGTGGCAAACCGCAACACCCTACCCAGAGCTCCTTTGTTTCTCTAAGGTATAAGGGCAAGTCGGGCATTCCATACACTGGTTCTCACCCCAATTTGGAAGACTCGCTGCAATAGAATTTTGCACTAAGCGTTTGCAAGATGCCTAGGAGGGAAGCTTGTATGCCCTGGAAAATGCCTATCTTGTGTGTTTATCCCCCCACCTTTTTTTTTTGAGGAAGATTAGCCCTGAGCTAACATCTGCTGCCAATCCTCCTCTTTTTGCTGTGGAAGGCTGGCCCTGAGCTAACATCTGTGCCCATCTTCCTCTACTTCATATGTGGGATGCTTGCCACAGCATGGCTTGCCAAGCAGTGCCATATCCGCACCTGGGATCTGAACCAACAAACCCCGGGCCGCCGAAGCAGAACGTGCGCACTTAACCGCTGTGCCACCAGTCTGGCCCCTGTTTACCCCTTTAAAGATAACCATGGTTTGAAACCAATCAATTCTTCTAAGTTAACGTAAACTTTTTCCCCCCACATTTATCTTTTTAAGAATTTTATTTATTCCCTAGGGCATACATGCTTCCCTTTCCCAGAAAAGGCCTGCAATCTAGAAGCAAATGCCTTCACCCCCTCTTTTTTTGGAGCAGAGATAATCTCCCAAACTTACACATACAACTCCAACCCTACCTTTTTTTCTACCGTATTATTTATTTTTAATTATAAAATATGCATAACATAAAATTTCCTCTTAACCTTTTTCAGTGGACAGTTCAGTAGTCTTAAATATGTTCATTCAGCCCTACCTTGCAGGCCAGATGACTAACATGTTAATGAAAGAAACACTACTAGTTATTAACGCAATATTGAGTCTGAACACAGGCTTATAGGCAATTAGAGACATTCCAAGATATTTATAAGCAAGGGTAACAGAGGCATGGATCCCTCAGAATATGTAGAATTATCTAGATTTTAGCTAATCTGATAAGTTTCTCTCTCTATTACTGTAGCAAGCATCTTCTAAAGCACTGTATAAATTGGGAGATTTATGTTGATCACCTGCCTCGCGTAGAATCTCAACTAATGAAATAAAGTTCAGACAGGTTTAAAGAAAAGCCAAGTGAGTTCTGTCATTGTGGAAAAAATATTATCATCATAGTCTATAAAAGTGTATAAACAATGCAAAATAATCCTATAAACTATAGACTATTATATTGCTAGTCTTTTGAAAAATATTTATGTAAATAAATCATGAAAGAATTTTAAGTGCTAGGCACTTCAAGCATTTTCTTTAACATGTTCTGCATATGCTTTCTGTATGATCCAGACTTTAAGTAAAATCTCTGATCTTCAGAAATGCAGAAGGATTTCTAGATATTAGTAAGTACTTGCTTTCTTAGGATTAAAAAATATTTTCATATATCATAAATTGATAGTAAGTAAGCAAGCATATCTTGTACTAGTAATGACAACTAAAGATCAGGGCCAACATATTCAATGCCAAGGCCTTATAAAAGAATACACATTCATGTTTTGAAATAAAATATACCTAAAACCACGGCCAATGTTTGGTCAGGAAGTACCAGTTTGGGCCCTGAGGCTGTTTCTGAAAGGCCTGCATTCTGGATGGTCAATGTCTGTGCCTTACCAGTTGTTAACTATTTTGGTTATCATCCCTATTTATAACTTTGTAGAACCACTAATTGATAAACATAAAAAGACAGCCCAAAAATGTCAGACATAAAAAGACATTACAATTACCAACAGGTTGCTAGAAGAGAAACTTACATCTCTTGCTGGCACTTCAGTGACAAACGTTATTATCAATAAAAGTAAGAATTTGTTTACCAAAGAGCTTTCCTCCAAGACTGAAGGAACACTGCCATACCAAAAATGCACATCTATAATTATTGTTAAATGCAAGTGTTCAGAATAGTCTAGTTAATTTTTTAAAAGCTAGTATGTTTTAAAGCAAAATACTGCCAAAATACAATCGTCTTAAGGAGTCGCTTGGCTGGTCGATGGCTTGGGTTTTGCTTGTATATTCAGCACATAATCATGACGGAAGGATGAGCGAACAGTGCGATTCATCAGGGGCTGAAGGGGGCGGAAGTTGTCCACCATTCTTTTCTCTTTCTCCCCCTCGGAAGTGAAAAGCAGGGTCCGAAATTGCTCAAGCTAGAAATAGAAGCAGGAAGCAAAAATAATTTCAATAGAAAAACAGCTTTACTTCATGAATAAATTACTCTCACCTTTACAACTCTGAAACATTCGTCTAAAATTGGATACAGAAGGAGAACTTATTTCTGGGTAGGAATGCCTGCCCCGCTGGACAGGAAATAAAATGTCGTTGTGGGAGGAGGAGCGTAGCAGGAAGTGGCAAAACCAGCAGGGCACTTGAGATGCAAAGACTGGGGGTCAAAGACCCTGTCTTCACATATTAGCCAGTTGCCAAGGACGAGTTACTTCATCTTTGATTCTCAGGAACCTCATCTTTAAATGGGCAAAATAGCCAGCCTACAGAATAATAAAGGCAAGGCTTGATGCATATAGTAACAGTGCAAAAAATGTTTTGTTTTTTAAAATTTAACTGAATCTTTAACATAAACAATGTATTTTTGATTGATCACTGCACCTGAGCACTGTGACAAAGCAATGCTGCCCGTGGATGTCTTAACTGGCCGTGGGATACCCCCGACTGGCATTGTCCAATAGAACTTCCTATGATGATGGAAATGTCCTCTGCACAGTTCATTACGGTAGCCACAAGCCACATATGGCTAAGTGCTTGAAATGTGGCCAGTGCAACTAAGGAACTGAATTTTTAATTTAATTTGCATTTGAATGTATCTATATTTAAATTTAAATGGCCATGTGTAGCTAGTGGCTAACATATTGGACAGTGCAGCTCAATACAAAAGGAGCAACCCCAGATCAAGGGCTTGTTCTCTAAAGTGGCAATAACATCAATCAATAGCCCCTTGGCTTTCTGAGCAACCATGTTATGGAACACTTGACTCCAAGCCAGCTGGAAAATCTGTTCACAACATTTCTCCTCACTCAGTGAGGTGCACTGTAGCTTAGAGAGGACAGTCTGGGGCACACTAGGCAAGCATGTGAAGGTTTGTTTGGATCAAAGACTTCAGGCCAAGTAGAACTGTAGAGGTGGGACTGTGACCTGGGGCAAGCACCAAACATAGTGACCATGTTTGCAAATTACATATCCTCATTCATTAGGATTGTGTCCATGTAGTTAAGATTTATTTTTAAGCTTTTAAGTTAATTGCAAAAGATTAGAAATAGTCCAAGTACCAATAATAATTTACATTAGAGCTATAAAATTGACTAATACATAGCCATTAAAAAATGATATCAAAGATAATGTTTATTACCTATAAAATGTTCCACACATCACTGAGTGAAAAAAAGCAGCTGGAGCTAGCCCTGATGGCCTAGTGGTTAAAGTTCAGTGCAATCACCACTTCAGCAGCCTGGGTTCAGTTCCCAGTTGCGGAACCACACCACTCATCTGTCAGTAGCCATGCTGTGGCAGCAGCTCACATGGAAGAACTAGAAGGACTTACAACTAGCATGTACAACCATGTACTGGGGCTTTGGGGAGGGAAAAAAAGCAGCTAAATGGTACATACAGAATGATTCCACTTTGTTAAAAAATTATATATATTTATGTAGTCATGCATCACTTAACAATGGGGATATATTCTGAGAAATGCATTGTTAGGCAATCTTGTGTGAACACCACAGAGCGTACTTACACAAACCTAGACAGTATAGCCTACTACACACCCAGGGTTTATGGTACTAATCTTATGGGACCGCTGTCATATATGTGGTCCATTGTTGACCAAAAGGTCATTATGTGGTGGATGACTGTATTTATTGGGACCACATCAAATTTATGGAGAATAAACAATTCATGGAGAATAACAACTTAAGGAGATGACATCAAAGGTGTCTATATGATGTCTTCCTATTCAGTTACATGGTATGAATTTTATTAATTAAATTCTTCTTTTGTGTCTTTCAGGAATGTTAAGTTTTCTTGTTAACCTTATTCTAAGGTATTTTATATTTTTGCTTCCATTATAAATAATGTTCATTCTTCCATTATATCCTCATATCATTATATCTTTTAACTGATTGTGATTTATACATGTCAAATGTATTGATTCCTATAAATTAATATTGTACTCCACTAATTACTGAATTATCTTATATTTGCAGTAGTTTTTTATTGTTTCTCTAATTTATTTTTTCTTTTCTGGTTTACTTGTATTGACTACTTCCAGAATATAATCTACTATAAAATTTAATATGGTCATAATCCTTTCTATATTAAGCATACTATTTACTTTAGAACTGAGATCAATCTCTTCTATCAAGTTAGGGAAGTCTCCATACATTTATTTTACTGAAAATGTTTAAAAACTAAATGGTGAATTTTGCTAATGCATTTTAAGAATCTATGGAAATGATTATGATTTTTCTGTTTAGATTCACTTATACAATGAATTATATTAATATCATTCTTAATAATGAATCATCCTTGTATTACCGGAATAAATGCTACTTGGACAAAGCATATACTTCTTCTAACGTACTGCTGGATTCTGTTTCTACTATATTATTTGAGCTTTTGAAAAATATATTCTTCAGAGACATCAGTCTGTAGTTTTCTTTTTTTTTGGTCCAATCTTTGATGAGTGTTGGTATTAGTTATCCTGGCTTCATAAAAAAGATTTTGGAAGCTTCTGTTCTTGTGAAAATGCTCTGTAATTAATAAAAATCCCTTAAAGCAATCATAAGCAAGTATTATTGTAGTTTAGTTATATCATGAATTAAACAAGATTTTCACCACTTAAACTTAGTTTCTAAGGAAAAAATAAATTCCAAGTTCAAAACAACTGACTTAAAATTTCTAGACAGACATTGTTGGATTCTGTCTTCATCCTGAGAAGTCCAGAGCAAAATTACCTTAAGTATTTTAAAGGATTTTGAGCACATCCATTTCTAGCCTTCAATTTTCCCTTTAAAAAAGTCTTGTTTATATAGAGATTCATATTTATATATAAAATACACAATGCATAAAACATATGTCATTGTCAAATACGGAAGTAAAAAGCTTCTGTTTCCTAAGCTTTAATTCTTCTCTCTAGTTTATGTGAAGCATTTCCTAATTCTTATCCAAATTAAGACAAGATATTAGCACATGTTAATAAAAATGTATAAGCACTACAAGATGTTAAAAACTGACGCCAAAGTTTGAGCTCAACCTTGTTTTAAAGGGGCAGACTAGAATTTCCTTATATAGAAACATGGAAAGACCGTACCTGATCATGATCAACCTCTACAGGCTGCTTCTTAATGATCCAGGTGACAGATTCAGAGAGTGGTGGAGTAGTCAGGGACCCCGAGTAGGTCCAGTAATCTGGGCAGGTGGGCATCAGGCAGGAAGGATCAAATGACCCAAATTCCACAAGGGTGTCCTGGCCAAGAGAAGGGGGTCATCATTTCATGGTAAAAACCACTCAGGAATGGGATGATGAGGCGATGATTCTAGGGGTTCCTGGGGACCAGCAGTGGTCCAGAGGAGCTCCAGGTGCCTCTGGGCACCTTAGGACAGAATTATGCCCATGCTTTGTTCTTGCAATTAACTGTGTATTTTGGATAGTCCTCAGTGGGAACACAGCAGACACCATTTGCTCCCTCCATTCTAGTGACTTTACAGCAGGTGGTCTCCTCTGAACTCCTTGGGAGGCATTAGGTGGTAGTTGGTGCATAAACAAGGAGGCTTCTCTTTTTCAAGAGACTAATAGAATTCTCCTTTCTAAAATGCAATATAAATCAGGAGGAGCCAGGATCCTGGACTAAAAGTGGGCGGGGGGTGGGAAGGGAAGAAAGGAAAAAGAGGGAGATGGAGAGGGAGAGAGACAGAGGTGGGAGTGGGGGGAGGGAGAAGAAAGAATATATGGACTTCCATGGAGCAGTCCCTTTGGGATTCTGAACACTGAACAATTAATCTTGAGGGTTGAACAAAGTTATTCAACCTGAAGGATATGGGTAATTGTTCGTTAAAACTGGACAAACCAAATTTCTGTAAAACTTTTCTCTTCTCCCAGCATGTGGGAGGGTAGTTAAGTGTCAAGAAAGACACTCTGACGGTTTCCACAAAGATTTAGAAAGAGCAGGTGTCAGCAGCAGAGGAGGGGACAGCATTATGTTCCTGAGTCCCCAAGAGCTTGGTGGCATGGCAGCAAAACCAGAGTGGTCAGTGCCCACCAATCAAATTCCTTTTGTCCCCTGCAAAGTGTCCCAGGTCCAGGGCTCTCTCAACATAAGCATTATAAATGGCAAGTTGTCTTCTAGGTAAGTTTCAAAGAGAACCTGAATTACACTGAAGTTAATTACATTTGCCAATTCGAAGTGCCTTGTTAGTGGCTCCACTCTGAGATTGAAACATAAAACATATTTCAAGTGATAGAGGAAAAAAATTATTACCTTATGCTTAATTGATGGCAAAGTATCCACTAACTTCTGTAGCTCTTTATGTTGTTTGCCTAGCTAAAGAAGAAGCAATGAGAAAATATTTAAAACAATTGACATCTCACTGAAGAAACTGTAACAGAATGCAAACTAAAATTAGCCACCTGGGATTACATAAAAACAAACAAACCACACTACTTCAACTACACTTAAACTGGTAATTTAGGACGTTATAAACATCACTGAATCAAATTAGACACAGAACAAATGAGCAGGCTGTTTGCTGACAGGGTCAGAGTGCCTGCAGGGAAAGGTGCCCCTGTTCCTTTTAAATATCAGTTCTTAAACTGAAATTTACAATAATTAAAATTAAAAATGGCTCCACATACTGGTACAAAAACAGGTCCACAGATCAATGGAACAGAATTGAAAGCCCAGAGATAAAACCACACATCTATGGACAGCTAATCTTCGACAAAGGAGCAGAGGGCCTACAATGGAGAAAAGAAAGTCTCTTCAACAAATGGTGCTGGGAAAACTGGACAGCCACATGCAAAAGATTGAAAATTGACCATTCTTTTTCACCACACACCAAAATAAACTCAAAATGGATCAAAGACCTAAAGATTAGGCCTGAAACAATAAGTCTTTTGGAAGAGAATATAGGCAGTACACTCTTTGACATCAGTTTCAAAAGAATCTTTTCGGACACTATAACTCCTCAGTTGAGGGAAACAATAGAAAGAATAAACAAATGGGACTTCGTCAGACTAAAGAGCTTCTTCAAGGCAAGGGAAAACAGGATTGAAACAAAAAAACAGCTCACTAATTGGGAAAAAATATTTACAAGCCACTTATCCGACAAAGGGTTAATCTCCATAATATACAAAGAACTCACACTGCTTAACAACAAAAAAACAAACAACCCGATCAAAAAATGGGCAGAGGACATGAACAGACATTTCTCAAAAGAAGATATGAATATGGCCAATAGACACATGAAAAGATGTTCATCATCGCTAATCATCAGGGAAATGCAAATCAAAACTACACTAAGATATCACCTTACACCCGTTAGATTGGCAAAAACATCCAAAACCAAGAGCGACAAATGTTGGAGAGGTTGTGGAGAAAAAGGAACCCTCATACACTGTTGGTGGGAATGCAAACTGGTACAGCCACTATGGAAAACAGTATGGAGATTTCTCAAAAAGTTAAAAATAGAAATACCCTATGACCCAGCCATCCCATTACTGGGTATCTATCCTAAGAACCTGATATCAGAAATCTCAAGAGTCCATTGCACCCCTATGTTCATCGCAGCATTATTTACAATAGCCAAGACGTGGAACCAGCCTACATGCCCAGAAACTGATGATTGGATAAAGAAGATGTGGTATATATACACAATGGAATACTACTGAGCCATAAAAAAAGACAAAATTGGCCCATTCACAACAACGTGGATGGACCTCGAGGGTATTATGTTAAGCAAAATAAGCCAGTCAGAGAAAGACGAACTCTATATGACTCCACTCATAGGTGGAAGTTAGTATATTGATAAGGAGATCAGATCGGTGGTTACCAGGGAAAAGGGGGGTTGGGGGAGGGCACAAAGGGGGAAGTGGTGTACCCACAACATGACTAACAAAAATGTACAACTGAAATCTCACAAGGTTGTAATCTATCATAACATTAATAAAAAAAAAAAAATGGCTCCACAGTCAAAGTAGCCACATTTCAAGTGCTCAATGGCCACATGTGGCTTGTGGCTACTCTACTGGACTGTGCATTTTTATACCATTTGAAATATACTGATAACAATCTTGTATTTTAACCATTGTTTATTTTTACCCCAATATTCTTAGAACTTAATATTGCAATGTTGTGCCTTGTCATCATAGAAAACAACACATCATTTAAAGTAGGTAAGATTTTTTTTACCTTTAAAAATACCCCTATCACAGCCAAACCATTTTCTTCCAGTGCCGCATCCTCAAAGTTTTCAAATTTGACTGCATTCCAATGCACCAAGTGCAGCTGAAACACCATTACAAGAGGGTATGACACATGATCATGGAGGATCGCTCCAAAACAGACAGACAGCCTTATCCAACACATGATATTTTAACATGTTTCCTCATCCAAAATAAAGCCATTGAAAAAAGCATATGACAATCTGGTGCAAAATGAAATAGAAATAAATAACAGGAAGAAATGTATGCAGGAACAGCAATGAATGTTACTTTGAAATAGAGGGATTTACTTGGGGAGAAAAATAAAAAACAAACTTAGATAGCAAAGTGAGTAACATTTCAGTGAGGGAAGCAACATTTGTCCATTCTCATCCTGATTTGCATGAAACACTCATATTCAAAACCCATCTGCATCTAAAGCAAAGATGTTTATGTTGAGAGAAATAGATTCTCCCTATGGGAATTAGACAGGCGTTGAAGACAAATTTCTTTGAGGGATAACTACTTAAAATGTGTTTCTTTTTAAGGTAACATTTAAAACTAAATTAGGGGAAAAGTTGTAAGACAAAATTCTATTTCCTTATGTGCCTCCTATATTTCCCTACAAATCATTCCTCATCCGTCATTCACGAATGCATCATCGCCCCGCCTCCCGAGTGAGGCCCTCAAGGTCATGGTTAACTTCTCCCTCTCCTCTCCTGAAGAGGACCTTGCCTCCAAGTCCTGCTGCTTTTATTTCAGAAATACTTGCTAAATCTTGCTCTTTTTCTCTATTTCAATTGCTACCGCTTTTATTTAGGCTCCCAGCATCTCTCATCTGGATTACTTTGACCTGATGGCCCTGTACTTTTGCCTGGGTTATTACTTTAGGCTATAATTTGAGCCTATCTTAGAATTCTGGAAGAATTCAGTTGCAGGATCTTAAGATTCATTTCTGCAATATTATTTGAGATGAGGGAAGTTATTTTTGCATGTATAAACTGGGAATAATCAATTATGCCCCTGAGAGGACTATTTAGCATTTATAGGAATCACATGATTCTTCCTGATAATTTCTTAGAACTAGAAACTCAGAACTATCCCCCCTTCTCCACAGCTGTCACTGTTCCTGAGCTTCTCAACGTACCTCTGCGGGGTAACATTTGCTGTCCACGGTATGCTCGGAGCCCCAGGCATCGATGGCCCCCCAGTGAAAATGGAACTGCTTCAGTCGGTAGTTGTCTTCCAGGGGTCCTCCCTCGATCACTGAAATGGCACATCCAACAATTCAGGGGACAGCTATTCACGCCGTGGAGGAATGCAGGGGAAAGGCCGACTCTGTGGGTTGACCCTTCTATACGACCTGTCCTAAATGGAGCACACTGTATCATATACATGTGTTTAGAAACTTGATTTCCACGCAGTTAATACATGTATAAGGGCAAGACCTGCACTCTGAATGACATCGAAATTTAACTACACTCCAAGCTACATACAACTGGTAAAGGCCAATTCTTGACTTACTGTTATATTCTATATTTACTGTGCCTCGTTATTTTTATACGCAATAAAATGCAAATTTCTCTCAGCATATTTATCCAACTCTCTCATAAAACTGAAATATGGGGACCACAGATATTCTCTTTCTGTTTTACGTACTGACACTTTGCTTTTCAATTTTTGAAGATACAAGTGTTTCTTTCCCTTTCATTGAAATGGAATAGGAAATTTCCAAGTCAAAAATTATCACCCATTTCCCTTTGGACCCAATGAACAATGTGAGTCATCAGCCACACACTTTACCACTGGCCTCACCATGTTGGATAATAAATACCTTTTGTTTAGCCTAGAGTTTTCTGGAACTAGTGACATCAATACATTATAGGCAAAATATTCAGATACAACACGTTTTTAAAGTCACATTTCCTCAAGGCTTTGGGTGGTGCAGATTTTTTTGCTTGAATTTGCTAAAGCATATTAGTTCCTCATTCTTCCATCTCATCAGACCCTGGTGATGTCTGTCCACGGTTAAACCAATACAACACCACAAAAACCATCCATCTCATCGATCTTAATGATCTTTAGAATTTATTGCATCATTAGTTGAATTTTATGTAAGCAAATGATTGAGTACAGCAACCCCAAGGACCAAACACACTGGTTACGTCATGCAGTGGTCTGCTATGTATCTTAATGGCTTTCAAAAATATTTTACATAACTTCCTCTTTTAAGAAAAGAA
This sequence comes from Equus asinus, assembly GCF_041296235.1. Classification (NCBI taxonomy): domain Eukaryota; kingdom Metazoa; phylum Chordata; class Mammalia; order Perissodactyla; family Equidae; genus Equus; species Equus asinus. The sequence goes on along the minus strand of NC_091820.1, from coordinate 11,986,291 downwards.
GGAGTTTCGTAAGAGGTGAGTGAAGACACCAATGGCCACTTTCCTTTGAGGGGCAGGAGAGGTGCAGAGAATAGTATCATGTGATTCACTAAATTAACAGGAGGACAGTACTCCAGTGGACTGAAATAAAAATATCTTCCAAAAAATTCTTATTTTTCTATGCCAGCTCCATATTGTGAGCATGACTTTGGCAAATGATCTAATCTGTTGAATGAAATTGAAGGTCTGGTCCCACATGACCAGGGAAGAGGAAAGGGCCAGCTTTTCTCTCCTATCCACAGAAAAACACTGCAACATTTCCTGGACACATACTGTGCGTCTTCTCCAAAGATGATCAAGGCAGAGAGATGTCACTGATGGGTGGCTGCAAGGGAGTGGCAGCACTGGTCTTCAGGTGTGTTTGGATCACCCACACTGTACACTAAACACATTTTTAATTCATTGCCAACATTTAAAGCTAGACAACTTCACATAGAAATCCACATTTCCAACTTGACTTGAGAAGGAGATGCCCTGCCCATGTTGGGCACACGCTCCCGCTGGGTAACAAGAGGCTAGATGGGAGAAATGGCGACCCCCATTTGGATGGTCCCACCAGTTCTTCACAGTTGCCACCACTGCTATTTCTCTCAGACTCTCCCAGCCTCGCTCATTTTCATGACTTCTCTGGCACTGGAGGTGCATCTGCATTTCTGATCCCTGGGAGAGAAGTTAGATGCCCAGGCATCTGACTTGGGCACTTGCTAGCTAGAAAAGTCATTAAGTTGCTACCATGTGCCAAGCACTACACCTATATAAACTGTACATAGGAAAGAGGTGAGACAGGGCAGCATTCTCCTGTATAATGTGGTTAAGAGCATGCACTTTGCAGGAAAAGGGCCTCAATTTGAATTAATTGGTTTTGTGTCATTAGCCACATGTGCTGGCAGTTTCTAAGATGACTCCCAATGATCCCCGTCTCCTGGTATTCACACCCTTATATAATTCGCTTCCCTGAGTGTGAGCTGGACCTTGTGACTTGCTTCTAAGGGTAAAAGTGATAGGATGTCACTTTTGAGATTAGCTTACAAAAAGACACTGGTTTCCATTTTGTTTGCCCTCTCTGACTCTTCTCGCTTGCCTGCTCTGATGAAGCCAGCAGCCATATTGTGAGCTGCCCTCTGGAGAGGCCCATGCAGCAAGGAAATGAGGGTGGCCTCTGGCCAACAGCCAGCAAGGAATGCAGGTCCTGAGGGGAAGTGAATGCTGCCAACAGCCACTTGAGTGAGTTTGGAAGAGGATCCTTTGCCAGAGGAACCTAGAAATGAGACCCCAACCACAGCTGACACTTTGGTCACAGCCCCATGAGAGACCCAGAGCAAGAGTACCCAGCTAAGCTGCACTCAGATTCCCCATCTCTGATCATGGTCTGCAGAACTCTCCGTTAACTGGCTCTTGCCTTCCTCAGGACTTCCTTGTCTGCCACTTCCTTCTGGCACTTTACACACAGTGATACCTAATACAGCATCACACTGCTTCACACTCCACCTCCACGTGGAGCACCCTGGTGTCACCTCAGCCAGGAAGCCTTCTCCCACCAGACCTCAGGTGCACACTTCCCTCACAGCACTTAGCACTCTGCACTCACATCTTCTCTTCAAAGGTCTGTCCCCTCACGACACTGTAAGTTCCTTAAAGGCAAGACCATCGTTTCTTCCTCTTTCTATTCTGAGGACCTGGCACAGTGCCTGGCACTTAGGAGATCCTCAACGAAACCAGGAACTAAAGAAATAGACTGTAAAGTGTCTGTTGGGTTTTTTAATTGAAACCTCACTGATAGCCTCAGCAAGAGCGAGGAAGAGGGTGGGGTCAGGTGGGGCAGACGGGTGGACAAGAGGGGGAAGTACAGCCAGCAAGAAACAGGTGGGGAAGAGAGACAGAAAACAGTGAATTAGAAAGCAGAGCAGTAATAAGATGTCAAGTAAATATATAACTTATTTATTTAAGGTTGTTGATATTTTGGTCTTTCTGTGCTCTAAGATGAAAAAGAATTAAACTTGTAAAAAGTTAGATAACAAATATAAAACACCTAGCAGAGTCAGACTTAGAGTAAGCAATCTATGGAATATTCGCTCCTTTCTTTTGCTTTTAATGTGGAGCTAGCAGAGAGAGGGATGATGAAGGGCAAGGTAATACACAGGACCCACACGAGTAAAAGGAAATGGGCATGAAACTTCGGGGGGTGATGGCAACATTCTAAAATTGGATTGTAGTGATGGTTGCACCACTCTGTAAATTTACTAAAAGTCATTACATTGTTTTTTCAAAAAAAGTAAATGTAGGACCAAAAATAGGGAAGGAGAACTTAAAATGTTTGTGCAAGCATTCTTACTAGGTTCATTGGTGATGCCCCATCAAAGTGTAAAGTAAAGCGAAGCAAGATGGGGCAGGAAGCATCCTTAGGAGAACAATGGGACTCATCTCTCCCTCTCTTTAATGCCTGGTGCCATCGCCAATAAGAGTCATTTCAGAAGAGGTGATAATTTACAGGGATCATCCATGGGACTCAGCCCAGGCATAATTCAGTGCCCTACCCCACAATATTTTGCATCGCTCATATGTATTCATTAAAATCCACAACTGTGTCCCATTCAGGGGAGCCAAAGAACAAAATGATGCCCAGCAGAAGGCAGTGGTATAAGATGCTGACATAATTTCTCTATTATCCTTTTAATTTCTGTAAGGTTGGTTGTGATGTCCTTTCTTTCATTCCTAATTTTAGTAATTTGAGTCTTCTCTTTCTTTTTCTTGGTCCACCTAGGTAAAGGTTTGTCAATTTTGCTGATCCTTCCAAAGAACCAACTTGTGATTTCACTGCTTTCTGCTCTCGTCTTTATTACGTCCTTCTTCGTGTTTGCTTTGTGCTTAGTTTGCTCCTCTTTCTAATTTCTGAAGGTAGAATACTAGGCTATTGATTTGAGAAATTTCTTCCCCAGTATAGGCATTTTCATGTGTAAGTTCCCTCTAAGCGCTCCTTTAGCTCATGCCATAAGGTTTGGTATGTTTTGTTCTGTCACATACCTGCCCCAGCTCCTTTAACTGCACACTTTACCTCCAGTTCTTTGTAAAGCACGCTGCAGTACCATTTCCTTGGGTTTTTTTGAAATTTATAGACACTGATATTTATTAGATCCTTTATTTTCTAGAATTAGAATTGTTTTCTGTCTTTCTTCATTTCTAGGATGTCTTTGCCTTCTTTTACATTTCCTTTACTTTTTAGGTTCATTCACTCTTTCTTCCTCTTTGAATACTAATGGTTATTTTGCAACAGCATGGAGAAATAGCGGTGAATAAGCAGGAAATAGGAGGCAAGCACTGAAATGCGGAAAAAGAGAGAGAGGGAGAGAAAGTTAGGTACTTACTAAAGATTAATAGTATCTTGAAGAAAATAATTATTAAAGCATAATGAAAAGAGGTTATCTATTTTGGTCCTTTCTTGACAGAACAAGTGGAAAATTAGCAACCTCTCTATAATTTTTCCTGTATATTTTGTAAAAAGAGTGTGAGACTGACTCACCTAGGGAGCGTAAAATCAAGGAATGATGTGTTTGGAGGTATCTAAAGAGCTATTATGACAAAAATGTTGGTCATTTGTTTTCCATCTGAGATTGCCCATTTAAATAGGTCTATTTTTCAAAAGAAAAAAATAAAACAAAAAGCTATTTGCCTTCAATGATCTTAAGATTAACTCACTTGGTTAAGAAACTCATTAAACAACTTCCTGAGATTTCCAACTCAATGAAGCAATAATATATTGGCAACAGACAGTCCTTAGACTGTCAAGGTCATTAGAAGGCTGACCAACATTTAGGATCCTCAGAAGAAAAGAAAGAAGGTTGCCAGGAACCTAGACAGGACTGAGACTAATTAATTGAGAAGACTGCTATGCATCTAGCATGAATGGACGAGAGTTGGTGTTCTATAGATTGGGTCTGCCCATTAGTCAAGTTCTGGCAGGAATAATGGTAGTAAAGGAGACAAACAGAGCTTACCATAGTGCAAGATGGCCATCAGGAACACAGGAATTTAGCTTGCTTTTAAAGATTTCTGGAATCCTTATATACAATGCAATATTATAGGCTTCTAGTTAAGATGGGGGCATACTCTCGGGTTTTGGAAAAATTAAGAAAGACACCAGTAAATCTGGGAGAAAAAGGAATAATTTCTTCTTAGTTTGAGAAATGCAAATAAGATGTAAGGGTTTAGGGTTGTGTCATACCATGGAGGAGAAAGAGGAAAATGAGGGACACAGAGACACCTAAGCCCTTAAGGAGAGACTCAAGCACTTCCTGGATCACAGCAGAGAAGTATGTCAGAGGGAAGAGGACCAGAGAGATTGATCCCATTGGAGAAGCAGTCTGTTTGCAGTTGGACCAGAGGACTATGTCTCTTCAGAGCATCACCAGGAAAATACAAAGGAAACCAAGATACAGTTGAGAATCCTGGAGCCAGGATACACATAGGGGTGAACACTTCTGTTTATGCTTTAAGTTATACTTTTTACTTCATTCATTAACACTTTCACAGACTTATTTCCTACCATTCCTAAGAGGAAACTAATTTCCTTTAGATCAGGGTCTCTCAATCTCAGCTCTTTTGACATTTCAGGCGGTATAAGTTTTCGTGAATGTTGTCCTATGTATTGCAGGATCTTCAGCAGCATTTCTGGCCTGTACTCACGAGATGGCAGCTGCACCACCACCCCCCAGTTGTGACAACCAAAAATGCCTCCAGATGTTGCCAAGTGTCCCCCACCCCTGGGGGGAAGAGGTAGCAAAATTGCCACTGGTTGATAACCATTTGTTAAGATACACTATTTCAAATAATAATTATTCAGACTAATTAGGACTTCTTTTTTTTACTGAGGAAGATTTGCCCTGAGGTAACATCTGCTGCCAATCTTCCTCTTTTTGTATGTGAGCTGCCACCACAGCATGGCCACTAACAGACGAGTGGTGTCAGTCCATGCCTGAGAGCTGGACCTGGGCTGCCAAAGCAGAGTGTGCTGAACTTAACCACTTAGGCCACTGGGGCCGGTCCTAATCAGGACTATTCGATACCATCAAATTCAGTTTGGGAAAAAAAAAAGAAACCTGCATAGAATTAATCACATTCTGTTTTCCATAGATACTAAAAGTTTCAGGTAAACTTTGAAATTGTTCAGATCAGTTTATATCTGGGTAGGTTGAAAAAAAGAGATGATTCAAAAGCAATATAATAGTTGAATTTAAAAATCTCTTTTAAATTGTGTTTCTTTTAAAGTAGATAACACTGTTTAATTAACAAAATTGACAGAACACGAGTTTCCATTTTTCTAATATATGACTAGTCTAACTAGTTAAGACTGTAACCTCATGCACACATGAATATTCTTTTTGCCCCATTTCAAAGATATTGCAATCTGATCAGCTAAATCTGATTATTTAGTATAAAAGTGTCTTGTAAAGTCAGCAAGCAGAGAAAACTAGTACATATTCAATAGCTACATACAAAATAAATTTCAGACAAAGCTTTAATTTCACACCCTATCTTCTATATCAATTATAGAATTTATACATAAAGATATACATATTTATTGATAGGAAATACTACCTATACTAATAGAAGAAAATGTGCATTAAAAACTAGAAGGAACTTTTTTCATATACTGGCAAAGTAAGTCCAATGAGTGCCATGCCACTGCTAACAGGAGATTCATGCTCGCATGGAGGCAGTGTGATATGGCCTCTGCTGACAAGAAACTGTCCCTTTAACTCCAGACAAGAACACCAGTCTGGCTCTCACCTGATTTATCTGTAGAGTCTTCAAATTCCACGAGGAAAGAGTACCCGTTATTCCAGATGTGGAGGCAGGTGGCCGGGTCATAAGAGATGGTGAGCGGTTTTAAGCCAGGATCATACACGCTGTCCCTCCACCGGATGTTGATGGGCGACTGGCGCTCGCCTGCCGGGACCAGGTCCACGCTCTCCCAGAGTGGGTGCACTAGGAGAAAGCACATCCGGGCTATCACCAAGATGTCCACTATCTGGGATCACACACCAGGCAATTCCAGTTGCGGAGAGCCTGTCGAGGCCGATGGAATTGAAGTCTTAGGAATTAGTTGCTCAGGGGCATAAATGACTGACCAAGGCAGAAGACAAAGCGGTCAGAGAGCAGCTTGTAGAGAAGCGGCCTTCTGCTGTCTCATCAAGCTAAAGCATCTCAGGTGACCTTCTAATTTCACCTAAACCGAGTGACACCCAGTCCTGCGATAACAGCAAAATGCGTGGAGACGAGCGCCATGTGGAATAGGCTATTCTCAAACGAGTTCCTTCTCTTTATTGATAATTTTCGGAGCCCAACCTGCCAAGCCAGCTTTAAATACAAATACAAATTAATGACATTTTCAGTACTGAACTTATTTTCAACAAAGGAAATGAGGGAAGAGGAGGAAGAATTTTTGGACAGAACGTTCAACCAAGCATGGTAAGGTTTTAATTGGTTGGCTAGTAGAAATAAAGGCTTGCGTAGCATGCATCCTGTAATCTAGCTTGCTGTTTTGAAATTTCTGGAATCCTAGACACAATGTAATATTATAGGCTTCTGGTTGAGATGGGGACACACTCTAGGGTTTTGAAAGAATTAAGAAAGATACCGATGAATCTGGGAAGGAAAGGAGTAATTTCTTCTTAATTTGAGAAGTCTAAGTAAGATGTTCAGGGTTTTGGGGCCATGTCATACCATGGAGGAGAAAGAGGAAAATAGGGGACAAAGAGACCCCTAACCCTTAAGGAGAGACTCAGACCCTTCCTGAATCACAGCAGTGAAGTATGTCAGAGGGAAGAGACACAGGGACATTGATCCCATAGGAGGGATTATACGGTCCCATAGAAGTGCGTCTGCTGAGTTTACCTCCCATGTAAGCGAACTGTGAGCACAAGGCAGCCATCCTGCAAAACCTGGGCAGAGAATCAGCATTGCTAAGGTCCCTGGAGTTCTGTTTGTCACGTGCACAGCTATGGACATTATATATGAAGGTGTACATGCACAACTTGTCCCACATGGCACCCACAGTGATGACATCACTGATGATGATTTTTCTACCCAAGAGTCAAGCACCAGGTCTTTGTGGCAAGTCCTGATAAATCTCAGCGGACTTCCTGTAACACAGATAGAGCTGTTGAGACATCCATGCATGATGGACAGAACCCACGTGTATAATTTGGGTGGTACAGTTCTCTGCCCTTTAGAAACACCACGGATGGGAACCAAGACCAACAGGAGAACCAGAGGAAATATGAATGGAGATAAATCATGACCAACGACCCTCTGTACCTCACCCCACTACTAAGAATGAGTCAAAGGATTTGAGAAAGTGACAGGACAGCTGCTACCCAGTCAAAACCCCTGTGTATGCCAGGGTCACTGGCACTCCACTTTCCACTAAAAAAGCCAGAAACCTGCCTCTCGTTTACTCTTATAGAGGAGACATCTCTTCCTGAGGTAGTTGCCCAAAGCTGGAAGTTCAAGTTCAAGATCTTAACCTTATTTTGTTTTGTTTTTTTGGGAAAAGTGCACCAGTAGTATAGATATAGAGCTCTCCAAGCAGTTTCTAGATCAGTGGTTTTCAAGGGAAGAAGTGATTTTGTGCCCCCCCAGGGGACAGTTGGCAATGTCTGGAGACTGTTGGTTGTCACAACTGGAGGAGAGTGTTACTGACATCTAGTGGGCAGAGGCCAGGCATGCAGCTAAACATCCTACAATTCACAGGACTGGCTCCCACAAGGAAGATTTATCTGGCCCCAAATGTCAATAATGCCAAAGTTGAGAAATCTTGGTCTACAGCTAAAAAGCTATAGGCAAATTCAGAGTATTCTCTTTTTTCTTTCTATTTTTTCATATAACGCAGTACTCATCTCTAGGGAGGTCCAAATCCAATGTTTTGGGTTTTCTCCCTTAGTATAAAAGAACTTGTGAAGAACAAGAACTTTTTCAGAAATCTAAAATGGAAAATGCATATGAGTCGGTACAATAAAGTCACACTATAATTGGATTAGAACGCAAATTCCTTGCAGGCAGGAGCCATATCTCCCTCCTTTTTTGTTGCCCTGTAGTGCCTTAGTCAATATAGGCCCTTTAATTTGAGTATTGATTATTCAACTGCTATTGTTGGGATGAAAAGCTGTATTTGAGTAATTGTGTGATATCTTTAAACTTCCAGAAACCCCTAGAACAGCCCTGATTCAGATTTAAAGATGCCCAGCACAAAGAGACTTTGCCCCCTCTTCCTCTCTGAGATACTCAGACCGTGGCTGAGGATTTGAGAATCACCCTTCAAAAGCAATTTACGAGGGTCTCCTGTGAAGACCAGGGGAGAGGTGGAATAATGAGCAGATGCCTGACACGATGCCCTCTTTCACCCTCCATCGTTCCCCACTTCCTTCAGGAAATGGCCAGAATCTACTCTCACACCCACACAAACACCAGCCCAAGAAAACCAGGCCTATTCCTCCAATTGCTCTTTTATGACCATAACAATCCTATCACTTGATGCCCTTCAGTTCAGAAGTTCGGCTTCCAGAAGGTTTTCTCCAGCCCTTCCCCCGCCCTTCTTTAGGAACATAGATCATTTCCCCACTAGGGGGCCCTTGGTGACTGTCCCCTTAGTGAAGCCAGCTTTTGCCAAGGGCTTGTTTTGCTAAAGATAAATTCACATTTTTGTTCTCTCCTCCCTTCCTCTTCTGCCATTTTAACCAAATGCAGATTGAAATGATTTCTTCGTAGTTGCTCATACTGTCCCTCAAAACAGGAAGATGATTAAGTGTTCTGACCACAGAGCCTTCATTTGCAGGTTCTTCTTGTTTGAGGAAAATGAAATAGAGTGATTTTATCAACCATGGTTTAAGTGAGTGATGCCATGCTGCCATTAGGAAGGTGTCAATAACAAAAGCCCTTTAGATTCCATAGTGAGGATATGCTCGGTTTTAGTTCTCATTTATTTCTACGACTAGTCCTGACTCTGATTTATCTTGTGCTTGTACTACCCCGTCTCCAGCCTGAGGCGGGTGGAGGTCTTCCTCTTTCAGCCCTAGAAATGTGGAAATTGCATTCCTGCCTTTCCTCCTCAGTTCCTGCTCCTCCTCCTCAGAAATCAATTGCCCCTCATTCAGCTCAAGGCCGGCTCCTATTATCTTTAGGTCTTGGGCTTAAGTGGCACCTCCTCAGTGAAACTTTTTTTGACTACCCCCTTATGATATGATCCCCTTTTAATTTTTAATCATAGCACTCTGAGCTTTTCCTTCAAAACATTAAACAGGTATGGTTATGATTGTACGCATATGAAGGGTAGCAGAATATGCCACGATAGGAGAAGAAAACCTTACTTGAGACCCACTGTAAGACAGATTAACAGGAGGAAAAAATTTTAATTCCCTACTTATTTATGGGAGCCCCACAAAGATATGAGACTCAAAAGGCAGCCAGGCAATTGGGGCTGATACACCTGAGCTAAGGAGAGGGACAGGAGTCTGGGGCTTGAAAGGGGAGGAAGGAATTTCACAGGAAGGTGAGAAGAGGAAATGTATCGTAAAGAGAGTTTGCTCCGCCATGCCGAAGTCTCTCAGGTGAAAAAGCCATCTCTGGTAACAGCCCTCTTCCTGGTACAGGCCCCTTTCTAATGTAAATTTCCCTTACAAAAGGGTCACTTCTACTGTTTCCAGAGCTTCTCCTGTGTCTGCAGTTTCTCAAAATAATCCTTATGCCAACGAGGTATATTTTGGGATGGTGAAGGGGGGGCAGAATATGCCACCCTCAAATACGCCTCTTTGGCATGAGGATTATTTTGAGCTGATTATTTTGGAAACACCAGACACAGGAAAAGCTCGGAAAACAAGAGTAGAAGTTAATCTTTTGTAAGAGACATTTGCATTTATGAGGGAAATCTCCATTTGTAAGGATGTCTCCCTCTCCCTACCAGGAAGAGGAGGATGACTAAATCACCAGAAACTCTTCTGTTTCAGTGGAGAAGGCAGGATTTAAATCTGCATAACAACCTTACCTTGTTTACTGAGCTTTGCCTGGTCGCCTCCCATAATTGGCCTCCCCACCACCTCCCCATATATTTCTTTCCTCTTTAGCTGAAGATGGTATTTAAGGTGGTGTTACTACCCAAGTGGGCTCGTCTGCACGCCACAATACATGCCAACAGTCAGGAGGCAAGGTGGTAGTGATGAGGATTTTAGGCTGGTTACTTTTAAAACTGCAGATGAGAAGCAGGCTCCGAGGACTGGAATTTGCTTGCTCTTTGAGAGATATTTGCATTTGTGAAGGAAGGGGGGATGACCTTATAGGGACCTGAAATTGGCCACCCCAAGATATGTCTCTTTGGGATCAGGATTATTTGAGGCTGATTGCTTTTGATAAACTGGGACAGGGAAGGAGGCTCTGAGGAATGGAACTTGCCCTTTGTTAGGACACATTTACATTTGTAAGGTAAATCTCTATCTGTAAAAGGTGCCTCCCTCTCTGTACCAGGAAGAAGAAGAGAGATGACCTTGTCTCTAGAAACTCTTAATGGGGAAGGCAAGAACTTAAGTTGGTTACTGTCTGGCAATCTCATGTAACTGATTTAGGGTGGTGGCTTCTGACCTTTACTTAATCCGATTTGATTCTTGTCTAAAAGTCATGGGATCACCCAATGACCAGACCCCACCTGCACTGATACCATTTTAACTTTTTTTCATGTTCTTTCCTTTGTCTTGTAAAGAGATGACTCACATACCCATGCCTTATAAAATTAGCCCTAACCCTCAACTCAGGGCAGCAGCAGCGGCTCCTCCTGCCCGTGGGCCCTGTCCCCACGCAGCAGCCTGACTGCCCATGGGTCCTGTCCCCATGCTATTCCACACTATTCTCTAAATAAAAGAGCACTACTGCCAGATCTTGAGAGTCCAAGAAATCTTTCTTTCGACTCCTCGGCTCACCGACCCCGCATCAGTAGGAGAGAAAGGACTTTATTACAGCTTGCTGGCAAGAGGGAAGATGGCTGACTCATGTCCAAAAGAAGCATCTCACAGAACAAAGCCTACAGGCCAGTTATATACAGGGCCAGTCTCCAGGTGGGGGAGATGGCTGGTCTCAGGGTGGGGCAGACATCTGGTCCCAGTTCCTGATAGTCCCTTGTTTTACTGGATATGCATCAGAGAATGGAGCAGCTGCCCTATACCCTGATCTTTCAGTTGTCACTGATTATGGTTATCAGCAGAGGCTCTCTGCCTGGGATTATCACATTCCTACACTCCTAAGGAACTCAAAAGAACAAAAGTTACCATCTTAAAGCAGCTGGGAGGGGCCAGAAAATCTACAGAGCTTGTCTGGGATAGTTACTCAGAGGTCATTTAAAGTCACAATATGGGTTTTTTCCTACAAAATGGCTTCCCTTATGTCAACCTTGTGTTGAGCCGATATCAGTGGTGGCTTGGACCAACTCAGGGAGTCACTCAGTTTTCCTGGGTCTCTCCCATGTGTATATGAGGTATACATGTTAACAGACTTATGTTTTTCTCTTGTTAATCTTTTATTACAGATGTCTCAGCCTAGGACTCAGAAGGATAGAGGGAAAATTATTTCTCCTCCTCTACACATCTATACTTAATTATCTGCTTCTCCACTGCTCTGCAATCCAGAACTGAGCTGGCTTGTGGACTGAATGAAGATAAAGAGCATTGATGAAAAGGTTTCGTTCTCCTTCTTGCTTTATTTCCTAGGACCTCATTGATCACCACATTATATTTTCTTTAAAAATCTTTCAGGTTTCTCTCTTCCTTGCCTTGCTCATGACCACCAACCTAGTTTAGACCTTTACACTCCAGACTTCACACGATGCCTCTCGGTTGTTTTTCCTTCTTCCTCACTTCTCTCTACTCCGTCTTCCCAAATTCTGGTCTTGATGATGAGGATCAAGGCTGCTCCTGCCCCAAGGAGAGAAGTCCAAGGTGTCCTGCCCTACATACCGATGATCTATATCATCCTCCGGGAAGCACAGGACATCCTGACCTGATCGACCTGATTTCCATCCAAAGTTATAGGACCACCCATTAACCAGACCCCACCTGCACTGATACCATTTTAACAGTTTTTTTCATGATCTTTCCTTTGTCTTGTAAAGAAATAACTCACACACCTATGCCTTATAAATTTAGCTCTAACCCTCAACACATTGCAGCTCTTCACTGCTCATGGGTTCTGTCTCCATGCTGCAGCTCTTCACTACCCATGGGTCCTGTCTCCATGCTATTCTCTGAATAAGAGAGAACTACTGGCAGACCTTGAGAGTCCAAGAAGTCTTTCGACTCCTCGACTCACCAAGCTTGCATCAGTGACATTTTCTCCAACCACTCTTATCTTTCCTTCTTCTGAACTCACACTGCAGTCACTCTCACACCATTTAGCATCCAACCATTACTCATGTCATGTGTATTTGCTTTATCTGCTCAAAGGATCTGTGTCACTCCAAGCCCTTAGGGCCTGTACTATTTCTACAGCCCCAAGGCTGAACTCAGTACCAGGCACAAAGGAAGCACTTAATGCCTGTTTTACTGAGAGAGAAAACCAAACAAGTCATACTGAAGCCAGGTACCTAAGGGTTACTGTAGATACTGAAGCAATTTGCTGTTTTCCTGTTTAACTTGAGAGGTGACTCAGGGGTCTCCAGGAGTTGTGAGCTTGTTTTCCAGAGCATTTGTGAGCTGTGTTGCAGAAGAAAGAGAATGCCTTGGGGGAGGTTGCAATCACCTGGTGGCTGGCCTCTACAGCCACTGAAGCCCAGAAGTCAGATTGCCCAGGGGCTTATCGGGAGTGACCCTTTGTTTTCCCAGAGCTCCTCCTGCCAAGCCCCATAGCTCCATAAAACCCCCCTGCTTTCTGTTCTTGGGGAGGTGGATTTGAGCGAACCCAAGCTCCCACCTACTCATTTTGGCCAATTTGAATAAGTCTTTCTCCATCTCCAAGCACTATGTCTCAGTGTTTCGTTTGCTGTGCATTGGGCACACAAACTTGAGATTAGGAGGTTCGGTATCAATACCAAGGCTCTCTCCCCTTACCTCACACCCATCTTCTCTCCGACCAGGCAAGCAGGTTTACGCCAGAACATCTCCTGCATTCACATGATCGCATCTGCCTGCTCCTTTCATTTCATAAAATCCTACCAGGCTCTCAAGGTCAGTTGACGCCCCTTCTCCAACAACCCCACATTACATTAAGCATCCCTTCATCTGCTGTTACTCCTCGGCAACCACTCTGTACCCGCACTGTCTAATGTGGTAGCCACTCACCCCATGTTGCCAGTGAAATGTGCTATAAATGTAAAACACCTAGGAACTTTGAAGACTTGGCACAAAACAAAGAATGGAAAATATTTCACATATTCATTTCATTTTAAAGTGATAATATTCTGGATATATTGGGTTAAATAAAATAGATTAGTAAAATTAATTTCACCTATAACTTTTTCACATATATTTGCTATATTAGTAGAAATAATTTCACAAATCAACTAAATTTATTTATTCTTCCTCCCCCCCAAGTTGTACTGAGGTATAATTGACATACTATTTGTTCTCTTTTAAATGTGGTTATTAGATAATATAGAATTGCCTATATGGCTCGTATTTGTGGCTCACATTACTTATCTCCTGGACATGGTTGCTCTATACCCTCATGAGCTTTTTCTCCCCTGCCTTGCCCTGTACCGTCCTTTTTCCTGAGATGCGCTGTTCTCTCATCTAACTGAAGACCATCCTGGTAGGCCTAGGGCTTAGCGCAGTGACAGGATACCCAGGGACCCTCCATATGACGTTGCTGAGGATGATCACAGAATCACAAATTGTCTTCTCAGAGCATCAGGGCTGTAAAAGGCTCCTTGATGCGGAGCCCAGATAAGCACAGCATACACATGCAGCTTCCTGGTGGTCAGTTCAGGGCTATTTGTCAGTTCCTTGTACCTGCAGATTCCCCTGAGGCCCTTAATACAATTCCAGCGGGCTCTTGATCTTCCCAATGTTTCTCAAGGTTATTTGGATGTTAATGAAAGACCCAATCTGGGGCATCCTGAGTCTAGATTATTTAGGAATGAGCAGAGTCTTTTCGTGAAGAAACAGCAAAAGAAGCCTCTCGATACTATTGTTCTTCAAAATTAACTGGAGGAATGACAGAAGAACTTTATAACACAGCTCAGTTATAATATAGATCAGCACTGTCAAATAGAACTTTCTCTGATGATGGAAAGGACTAATATGGTAAGTGCTCAGCACTTCTGGCCATAAAATTTTAATGAATTTAAATTTACAGGTAGGGGCCGGCCCTGTGGCCTAGTGGTTCAGTTGGCACACTCTGCTGCGGCAGCCCAGGGTTTTGCAGGTTCGGATCCTGGGCGTGGACCTAGCATGGCTCGTCAAGCCACGCTGAGGCGGCATCCCACATGCCACAACTAGAAGGACCCACAACTGAAATATACAACTATGTACCGGGAGGCTTTGGGGAGAAGAAGGAAAAATAAAATCTTTAAAAAAATAAATAATAAATTTACAGGTAAATACTTATTAGGGCTAGTAGTTAGCTACATTTTACACAATGCCATTCTATTCCAAGTTATCCTAAAAAGAAATGTTTCTCTTCTTTCTAAAAGTAGAGAGATCATGAATATTAAGAATTACTGGAATAATAACAAATAAATATGTACCACTTCCATTCTAGATGATATTCTTTATATTTCATTAAATTAAGAATTAACATTATTAAATTAATTTTCTTATGATCTAAATCTCATGCTTAATTTTTTAAAAAGACTTTATTTATTTATAGTACAGAGATTTCCCATATACACACTGTGCCCCCACACACATAGCCTCCCCTGTCATCAACATCCCCCATCAGAGTGGGACATTGGTTACAATTGTGGAATCTACACTGACACATCGTAATCACCTGGAGTCCATAGTTTACATGAGGATTCACTCTTGGTATTGTAATTCTATGGGTTTGGACAAACGTATAACGACATGCATCCATTGTAGGGGAGCAGAATTTATCACTCTAAAATATGTGCCTTTGGCATAAGGATTATTTTAGGCTGGTTATTTTTAAGAAACAGCAGACATAGGAGAAACTCTGAAAACCAAATAGAAGTTACCCTTTGTAAAAGACATGTGAGGGAGGCACTGAGCCTATGATGGCGATAAAGACGATGATGTTAACAATCATAGTAGCAGAAGTAGCTGCCAACACTGAGTCCTCACTGTGTGGCAGGTGCTAGCTAAGGCCTATAGACGTTATCTTTTCTCTCTCTCAATCTTGGGTCATTCTTGGTCACAAGTGTACACTGGGCCTTCTGCTGGGGTACTGAGCTTCCAGAAACAAAGAATATTGTCAGACTTCTCAGATGAGCCTCTGGGATTTAGGAACAGGATATGCTCAGTGGCCCAGGGTACAGAGACCATGATATTCTCCTCAGTGAAAACAGGGAGGGGCAGTGAAATTGCCAAAAACAAAATCAAATTATGACTGGCACTTGTTTTTCTTAGCAACTTACAAACAAGAACATCTGATGTGGAAAATTAATCAAGGGAAGCCCCCACATCCCCAAGCCACCACTGCTTTTTGTTTTTGTTAACACTAAAAGGAGCAAATTATCCAAAAGACAAGCATATTGGATTTGAGACCTTTAACTTTCAACTTCCTGTTAAAAAAAAGTAAAACTTTAGTCACTAGCTAAATATGACTATTTTTTTCCACTTTAAGCCTTAGACCGCAAAGTGCCAGCATCGAAAATGAGCCAGTCCAAGTAGGATGTGGGCCTGCTGGTAGGAAGCCACACCCAGCAACCAGAAATTTATTATGACTCTGGCCAGTTCATTTCAATGAGTCAATGTTAGAGGAAACAAAGTAAACTTACAATAAAAATATATTTATGGAGCAGCTTCAAGTCCTTGGATTTAGCTAGATTAGTATTACTAATTTACAAGCATTCCTTTCTTAACTATTTGTTTAATTATGTGCATATGGGGTCAAAAGAGAGCAAACCCAAAGAGAAAAAGTGCAGAAACCTAGACCTAGAAGGAAGCCAACATTTGAACACATTGTGTCAGTTCCCTTAAAATAATTGAAAAGATGAAAAAATTCCTCTTTACTGCTATACTTACCCATTTCATCTCTCCACAAACTCAGACTCATCTCTCCACAAATACACACATTATCTACTTATCATCTCACTGGTTCTTAACCAGGGGCAATTTTGTCCCCCAGAGCCCATTTGGTAATGTCTGCGGACATTTTGGTTATTATAGCTGTGGGGGGTACTACTGGCATCTAGTGGGTAGAGGCCAGGGATGCTGCTAAACATCCTACAGCGCACACTACAGTCCCCTGACAACACAGAATGACCCACACCCCAGTCAGCAGTGTCTCGGTGGAGAATCCTTGCACATGGACATGGACGGTAACTTGTATTTCAGGAGAGGAAGGAGATCAAGAGGTTCCAGGGAAGACCGTCTGCTGCCTCACTTGTTCTTCTGCGTTTACAGCAGAGCACACACGTGGCAAAGTGGTCAGCTAGAAGTAACTGCAATTTGTAACTAGGGATGAAATATTCCAGAGCATGAAACTATGGAGCTTGCAAACATTAATATGCAACTTCCAGAACGTTAAGATTCAAAGAAATAATTCTCAGTTTCTGGATCAACATTAGTAAGGAGACTATTGCTAACAACAAACAGTAAAGAGCAGGTCCCAAAGTATTTGAAACCGGGACATCTCCCTTGTCTTCCTTCTGCATGACATCATTCTAACATATTAAAATTGGTCAAGAAAAGATCTTTCTAAACCTTACTGTGGCAATCATTTTGCAATACGTGTGTGTTTCAAATCATCACATGGCACACCTTAGACTTACACAATGTTAAATGTCAATTACATCTCAATAAAGCTAGGAAAAAAAGAACTTTCCACATTTTAGAAGACAAATAGAGAAACAAGTAGCTATTTTCAGTTCTTATGGCATATAATCCCACTCTGGAATGCCACTGACATAGTACCCGCAAACACTTAACACACACGTGATTCTTAGGAAACAACCAGCCTTTCGCTGTCTTTAAGGCAGTGGTGTACTCACAGGCTCGGTTCCGGGTTCTGTAAGTGCAGGTGTAGAGGCTGCAGGGCCTCACTGGCATGGACCTCGGGATCTGGAATCTTCTCCACGGTGACTTGCATGGAGAGGCTTGAAGAACGGCCCTCAGACGATTCATTAACTCCATCTTTAGCTTGAAATCTTGATCAGTTCCCAAATAACTTGCAGGAATCTAATAACCTAGAGGCAGGAGGACAGAGGAGGAAAAGCTGTAAACAACAGAGATTGACAGCATGTGGAAACCTCTAAGTAGGACAACAACATTCAGATTATTAGTATACCTGGGGCTGGGGCGGGGGGGGGGGGGGGGGGGGGGGGACGGGTGGGACGGGTGGGACGGGGAGACCCAAATGAGAGTGAATAGTTTATTCAGTCTTGTTCCTCAAACTCATTGGTCACCTCACTGGCAGGATCCGGATGACTGACTCAGGCGCCTTGCCTTCCCTTTGGGGTGGCAAATAGTAGAGGTCCAGAGAAATGATTCTCTTTATCCACAAGAATGAAAAGACTGTTTACAGTTTCTTTTTTAAAAAAAAAAACAACAAGAAAACATTTACTCCCTGAAATCCAAATTAATTGTCCAGCATATTTATATGTAAGAAGTAACCAAAGATTAAAGTTCCCTCCAGGCAATCTGAATAAAAAAAATCAATCTGCATTGGGATTGCTTAAAAAAAAGCCCCAAGATACATTCTGCCAAAATAGTCATGGGCGGTTTTGAAATCTAAGCTTAAATATTTTCTGTGACTCTTTGCCAGTTTTAGGTGTAATGCTATGTCCCTGAATCCCGGGGAAAATGGAGAAGGGTAATCCTGAACTACTCTACAGGTAGATTCAATTTGAATATTAATATATGACTGCACTGATGACCCCTCTACCCCTCACGTGTTCACAGTGAAATTCTCAGAAGATGATGCTTTGTAAGGCATTCACTACAGTGTTCTGAAATCATGGTAATATTAACTTTGAATGCTTCTCCTCTCCCACCCAATATTGCTTTATCCACTTTTCCTGAAAACTCCTTTCCTTGTTATAAGTGAGCAAACAGGATCAGAAATGAAAAAACAATTTTTTTTCTTGATTATACATTCACTCCACTATAAATTTCAAAGAGTTTAGAGTGATTACTTGAGATGCATTCAGACAGCTGCTCAGGACACCATTCGAGCAACCATGAGTGCGGTTTGGCTGCATGGCCCTGTGCCCTGGCCCTGCTGATCTCTCAGCGTCACATCCACTTCACGCTCCTGCCTGCACAGCAGCCACGTGCACTTTGGATCTTCCAACTCCTGATGCTCCCTCGAGCCTCAGGGCTTGTGCAGAAGCTCCTCCTTCCCTTGACCAACCTCCATTTGTGCCTGGTTAATTCCTACCCTCTCCTCAGATGATCCACTCCAGCGTCACTTCCTCAAAGCCTACCCTGACCACATTAGGATTAGGGTTAGGGTTAGGTGAATTTGGAGTGCCAATGGGAAGGGGTATTGCATTTTTAAATAAATCGCTCACAGGAAGCTTAGTGAGGTGAAATTTGAGCTAAGGATTGAAGGACGTGCAGGAATTAGTTATGCATATGGATATCAGGAGGAAGGGTATTTCAGGCAGAGGAAATTGCCTGTGCAAAGACCCTGAGGCAGGAGCTTGTCTGGCACATGCAACAGACAGTAAAGAGGCCAATATGGCAGGAATGGAGTGAACCAGGAGGAGGGTAGTAGGAGATGAGGTTGAGAGGTAACAGATGCCAGATCAAGCAGACTTTTAGGTGACTGTAGAGGTTTTTTCTCTAACTCAGTTTCTCAACCTCGACATTGTTGACATTTTTGACCAGAAAACTCTTTGTTTTGGGGGATGTCCTGTGCATTGTAGGACGTTTAACAGCATCCCTGGTCTCTACCCACTAGATGCCGGTGACACCCTCCCTTCAACTGTGACAACCAAAATGTCTCCAGACATTGCAGATGTCCCTTGGAGAAGGAGGGGTCACCTCTGATTGCAAACCATTGCTCTAAGTGAAATGAGGACACAACGGAGTTTGTGTGCAGCAGGACAGAATCTGATTTGCAGTTTTAAAAGATCATTCAGGGCGCCCTCCTAGAAACTGACTGGGATGGGAGGCAGGAAAGAAGCAGAGAGATCATTCAGGATAGTCCTGGCGCTGGAACTAAGGATGTCACAGTGGACGTGGTGAGAAGTGATTGGGTGTTACCTATATCTTGGAGATACACCCCATAAGACGTGAAAGGAAGGAGTCAAGGATGACTGGAAGATTCTTGGGCTAAGCAACTGGAAGGATGCAGTTGCCATGAACTGAGGTGAGGATGACAGTGTGTGGAAAGGTTTTGGGCGGGAAATCAGTAGCTCAGATTTGGGCATGTGGAATTTAAAATGAAACTCCAATAATCCAAGTGAGAGACTATGAAGCACTGGACTAGACAGTGACAAAAGAGATGTACAAGGTACTTTGTATTCAAGAGATCACCATTTTGGTAAAAAACAGAGGGTTTGGCACTCAACTGGAAGACAGAAAAGGACAGGAGATGAGGAAGGCCTTGTGATTTTACAGCTGGAGTGGTGCTGGTGGTAGGATGAGGACGGATCCCTGAACAGAGAGGCAGAACCTGGTGCGAGGAGCAGGTGGGAAGGGGAAGATGGCACTCTTACTGCTAACCACCTTGGATTTGAGGCGCCAAGAGAGCAGGCGAGGGGAGAAGTCTAGGAGAGAGTCGGCAGTGCAGCTCTGGTGCTCAGGAGAGGTCATGAGGCTAGAGACAGAAGGAAAATCTCCTCTCCCCAGGAGTAACGGGCGTATAGAGGGGGGCTGACAAAAGAGAGTGATTAAGGAGGCCAAGAGATGGTGAAGGAACAGTCAAAGGCAATCAAGGACGGAACCGAGCATGGAAGGTCGGGCGAGCAGGCTTCCCGGAAAATCCAAATGAACAGAAACTCAATTTAGCTAATGCTAGGCTACAACACCTGTAACAAGGAGACAGGAACCAGCCCAATGAGACAGGGCCATCTGCAAGTCCCCTGGCCTAAAATGATAAGGCCCCTAACCAATCTGCAAGCTAGGAGAATCAGATAGAGGCCACCAAGATCCAATTCCACAGTTTTGGGACTTTCCTGGGCTTACGCATGCGCTCTAGCACCCAGGAGTCCACTGAAGGCGACCCTAGCCCCATTAGCATAGTAAAAATCACACCCAGGGCTGGAAAGCTAGCCCGCTAATGATACATGCCACAGCGCAGCCGCAAGCACAAGTCTACCTCTCACGCCATGACAAGGCCCTCCTCCCCAGCCTTGGTCTAATAAAAGCCCCACAATCCTGCTCCCTAATGAGCCAGTCACCTGCCCCTTTCCTTTCTGCACTGGCTCCCTTGTGCCTCTCCTGTGCACAAACTAATCAACTTTTACTTTTCTACTCCCATTTGTTGTCTCTCTTGATTTCCATTCTGAGGGACAACAAGGACCCAGTACACCAGTAACATTTCGGTGACCCTGAAGGGACTTTCTTGAGTCCCGGTCGAAGATTGGACAGGTTGGCACCAGACTGGCCTGGCTGCTCAGATGTGGACATAAATGGCCACAGCCTAACCTGTTTTGGACTCCAGTGTTCAGAGGGTCCAACGCTCTCCAGTCCAACCAACTTTCTTAAAGTCTCCCTCTTTTCCTTCTCTCTCTTTCAATCTTTTATCCTCTTTCGGAGTATCTTCTCTCCTCTGGTTTCAGGGGCACCATGAGCCCCTGGGTCAGTCATTAGCCTGACAATCTCGCTTTTCTGGTTTGGGAGACTCCGAGTTCCACCTGTGGGCGCTCTCCTCTTCCAGACCTGATCACCCCAGCAACCCCAAGTGAGGTGCCCTCTCCTGGCGGTCCTGGTTTCTGTTAATCTGTTTGGGCACCTGGAGTGATTCCAGCTTGGCCCCTCTGTAAGTCATTTGACTGACATCTGGGATCCTATTTTGTTTTCTGTCAAGAACCTGTTGAGCATTTTAGGGGCCTACTGAGTCAGTTATGGGAATGGGAGGCCTGTAATCTATTCTGTAAACTGTCCTGCCTGGGAACTGTTGTTTGTGTGACCCTTATCTTGATAACCTTTGGAAAAAGGCTATGAGGGTGAGGCCTCATCACCTCTTTCCCTTCTTTGTCTTTTTCATTTGTCACCTCCTCTGTTAGGACCAAGTCGAGGTTAAGTTGGGGCTGGACCCAAGCAGCAGAACTGGACCTTTTGTAAAATTGAAACTTGAAAACCTTTCGCCAAGGACCTTAACTATCAACCCCAGCACTAGGAGCCCTGGCCTCTGGTCTGCTCCAGGCCTTTGCCTCTTGCCTCCCTGGCTTGCCTGGTGCTGGCTCAGGGACTAAGCACCTGGGCTAGCAGGACTTGACTAAATCTTACAACTATACTGACACCCACAGTCGGGCTCTGCACCCTTCTCTAGGCCCACTGTCAGTCAGACTCGAGCTTTACTGCCATGGGGAACGCCCCAAGCATCTCGGGAGACTCACCCCTCAGGTGCACTTTAACTAATTGGAAACACTTTCAATTGCATGTGTTATGCCCCAGAAACTCCATCTTGGAGAAAACTTAAATGGTTTCTCTGTGCCTTTGTGATGCAGTTGGACAGGCAGTTTAACCTACAACGTCATTTAAGTTACAACCCAATTTCTGAGAAATCAAGAGCAATTGTCCTTAGAAAATCCTTGCAAGACTGGAAATGAAGCTCTAGAGGCAGTTCAGGTTCCCCCCATTTCCCTTATCTGAAAGAGCTTGCAAATCCTCTGAGGAATATCTAGCCCATCACTAATTCCTAGGACTGAAGGGAAAAAAAGGAAAAAGCAAGAAAAACGGCCATAAAAGTGCTCTTGCCAAGAATCTAGCATCCTGAGTGTCTTCTCCACAGATATTAGTATAAAGGCTTAAAACAAAATTTGGATTCCTAACTAGGGAGCTTTGTATTACTATACCTGATTCATGGCAGTAATTTTAAAATAATAGCTGTGTAGTTTCTATGTATGTGTGCCTATATGTATGTTAAATATGTGTGATATTTTACCTCCAGATGGTATAATTTTTAAAGTGCTCTATTCCATTTGCTTAAAGCAAGCACTTATATAAATTATTTGTAAATGTAACAGAAACTAACCCAAAGGTCTTTTAAGTTAACATGATATAAATTGATCTTTGGTAACTGAAAGCTTATTTAAGATGGTTGGTTTGATTAAAATGGAGACGTCCCCAGAGTTAGCAGCACTGGATATGATGCAGACGTACAGCCCGGGTTTACTAGTCAAACAAGCCCATGTTACCCCTCTTACAAATTTGTCAGCAAAATAATGGCTCAGGATGATAACTTATTTTGTCTAATGTTTCAAAGTCTTTATAGACAATCTAAGTAATTCTTGGGAACAATTAAACTAAATAGATTGAAAAAGATAAGAGTATTGAGTGAACTTTTTAACAATAGTTATGTGTTATGACTGCGTATTTAAGATAACTTCCAAAATCTCTCTGGTAACTTGAAACTTTGAAGTTTTGCTAGGTGAAATTAAACAATAAAAAACTCATTGAGGGGCCGGCCCGGTGGCACAGCGGTTAAGTGCGCACGTTCCGCTTCTTGGCGGCCCAGGGTTCACCGGTTCGGATCCCGGGTGCAGACATGGCACCGCTTGGCAAGCCATGCTGTGGTAGGCGTCCCACATAGAAAATAGAGGAAGTTGGGCATGGATGTTAGCTCAGGGCCAGGCTTCCTCAGCAAAAAAGAGGAGGACGGGCAGTAGGTAGCTCAGGGCTAATCTTCCTCAAAAAAAAAACAAACTCATTGAATATCTGGGTCATTTTTTAAATAAGATAAAATACTGAAACATTAAATTACAGAACTCTAACAGAGAAATTGATGACTTCATGAAACTGCTGACAGAAGATTAAGATCAGGAATTGATCACACAGGACAGAATGAACTGATGAGGATGATTATAATTTTTATGATTTTTCATTTGAAATATTGTCAATTTTTTTAATGTTCTGTGTTTTTCAGATTTAAGGAAATATTTTTCTCTTCTCTCATGCTAACTATGACTTACAGCAATTTGATAAATTATACCTTTGTAAGCAGAACCAAAACATTTATTTTTCTCTCCCTACCTTATCCCTCCAAAATTTGGAAACTTTTAGTGAGTGAGTATTGTTTTCACGGCAATATAGTTATTTGCATAAGTTCAATAAGATTCTGTTCTCCTTATAACAGGACACAATTGGAAACATTGGTTATATTACCAAGGCTTTGACTAGAATGTCATATTTGAGGGAAACATACAGACTTAGATATGACAAGACAGCTTTAGAGGAATAAAGGTTGACTTTCTGGAATGAAGCCACTTGGAAATATTGGCCTGGTACCTTGTTTACAGAGTTCCCAGCAACCTTACTGGGTGAGCAAAAAAAGTCACTCCTCTGGCAGGTGCAAGGAACCTCAAGGATTTGTAGGTATTGCAGGTGGAGTCTGACAAGTCCTTGGCTTTGCTTGGCCTGGACTCGAGAGGCCTTTAAAGTTCAATCTGAGATTCCTTATAAAAAGTTCCAGCAAAGCAGATTTGAAAGAACCTATATAATCAATTGCTATTCTTGCTATACTTATGTAAATAACTGGGCCAAGTTTATTGAAACTAGACTTATTTTGAAACCAATGAGTCTTAATTGGCTATCTTTGGTAAAAATGAAAGTGATTTTAGAGAGAAAAATTATGCTTCAATAGAAACTATAGTACACATTCATGGATATTAGGTTCTAGTTCTGATAATTGTCTTTGAGGTTTCTATCTGTAAACTGGACCAGATCCTGAATTCTTCTAGTCTCCTGAAATATCTGGCTACAAATCTCCAAACTAACATTTTCAGTTTTTTCCCATCACTTTCATTTGGAATCATTGAGAACTAAACCTGTTCTTTTCCTGAAGCCCTGAAAACTGAAGCTGGACAACTTGATATAAACTTAAGAGAAATTCATGTCTGTTGCTGTGTAAGTCTCTCAGAAAGATACCTGGACACCCGATAACATCATCAGAGAGATTTCAAGCTATAAAAGATGCTTCAACTCTGACGTCTAGAAATCTTTTTGGCTGACTGCTCCCTGAGCTCAGAAACTGGTTTATAATTTGCTCCCACCAGTAACCGTGTTTTTCTTTTTTTTTCACTAGAAATTACTTATGTTAATAACTCAGGGAAGGTTGAGATCAACATCTGGGAAATCTATGAACAAGTGTCCTGGCTTCACTGATATAAGCAAGGAACAGACCCCAATTGGGCATGGTCACTGATCAAGGATGCCCTGCCACTCCTCACCTGGCTCCTTCCTTTCTTGGGACCCCTGGTAATCATCATACTCCTATTAATTTTTGGTCCATGTCGTTTTAATCTTCTTGTCAAGTTTGAGTCCTCTAGGCTCCAACAATTCCATGTTAAACTGATAGTCATGCAAGGATTCCAGCCACTTCCAAGAGCTAACCTACCTGGTCCTCATTCTCATTCCTACTGGACCCTGCAACAAGCTGAAAAAGATTTTTACTTCTCCTGGATATAGGGCCCCCTTCTCAATGTCCCCTGTCAGCAGGAAGTAGCTTCAGAAGAGACCGTTGCCCATGATGCTTAAGATTAAGGAGGATAAAATCTCTCAGGGCGGAAAGAGACAGGAACCAGCCTAATGAGACAGGGCCATCTGCAAGGCCCCAGACCTAACAACCTAAGGCCTCTAACCAATCCACAACCTAGGAAGAATCAGATAAAGGCCACCAAGATCCAAATTCCACAGTTTGAGGACTTTTCCCTATTTATGCATGTGCCCTAGCACCCAGGAGTCCACTGAAGGTGACCCTAGCCCCATTAGCATAGTAAAAATCTCACCCATGGGTGGAGAGTTAGCATGCTGATGATACATGTTTCACACGTAGTAGCATGCTACATGACAGTGCTGGTGCAAGCACAGCCCCACCTCTGCATGCCATGACAAGGCACTCCTCCTCAACCTTTGCCTAATAAAAGTCCCACAACCCCACTTCCTGAAGAGAAAGTCACCTGTCCCTTTCCTTTCTGCATGGGATCCCTTTTGCCTCCCTTGTGCACAAGCTAATAAACTTTTACTCTACTCCTGTTTGTTGTCTCCCTTGATTTCCATCCTGGGGGATGACAAGAACCCAACGTGCAGGTAACAACAATACAAGATGTTGTTTATGCTAAAGCCTAAAGTCAATCCCCTCTGTTACACTGAAAGTTATAATTTATCGAGAGGTGGTTATTTAAACTTACCCACAGATCTCATAATACCCAAGCTTGTGAAACCACAAATAATGTTTGACAAATATAATACAAACATAATCAAACATAGTATATAACAATGAACTAGTAGCGTGCACTACCAGATTTCAGAGAAAATCTGTCCTTACTTCTGTCCTTAAAGAAGGGACCACAGGCTGGATGGGCCCCAGGAGAGCTAAGTGTTCTGTGCTAAGTGCCTTAGCTGTTATAAGTATTTATGTATGTCCTTGGATTTTACTAACAAGTCCCTTATCTGCTGTTTTGCAAACTTAGAAATGTGTGAAAAAAGAAAAGATTCTGAAAGCCTTTAAAGAATAACTCAAAAATCATGTATTTATTAAATGACAAGTAGTTTGAACTCTGCCTGATTAACATTTATGTGTTTGCAAAACAGACAGCAAAAAAAAAAAACACACCCCAGTACTCTGACTAAAGGTTACAATTACATTGAAACAAAAATTCCTTGATTCTCATCAAATTGACCTTCCATTTTCTCATCTCCTGATTTCCAAAGGAAGCCACCAGCCTTTTGCAATTCCCTGAAATGTAAATTCAAGGTTATGCTGCCATGTCTTGACTGAGAAAGTTGAGCTTCTTCCTCTCACCCACTTCTTCCCTGAGAGCATGATCCCAATCTGGGCTGCCAAAGGCTTCAAAATGCATTTCTAGTAACTGCTTTGTGTGTTGCAGCTAACTGGCCCAGTGCCACCAATGAGCTGAAATGCATTTTCCTCCTTCCATCAGAATTCCGCAATATTCCTCTTCACTCATTCCACTCACAGTTCACTCAGCCTTCATTGTGTTCCAACTGTGAGTGGTCACAGCTTTTTGCCTGGCTCCAGGGAGAGCAGGCCAGGTATGTACAGGCACAGGAATGGTGCCCTTTGGGTGAATTTCAGCCCTGGTACTAAGGTAAAAATTATCTGAGTAAAGGTTGAAGGCCCTGGATGGCTGAAAGGTTTTCCATTTCCAACATATCAGAGAACAGTGACCGTTGTGAGGGCTGTGCAGGGGCAGATCAGGGGTAGGGTCTGGGGCAGCTTCCCTCTCTAGAGAAATCTGGCTACTCCTTTCCATATTCCAGCAAGGCTTGTAAAGCAGAGTAGAGATGGCCAGACTGTCAGTAAAGGAAGAATGGGAAGGAGAAATCACTGTGGTTTCAGCGGCTAGCAGAGAATAAGTTCTATCCAAATTAAGATGTACACGTGAACATATATTTCTCAAACTTTCCCTGTGAAAACACAAGGGAGGGGAGGACACTTACATTAATGTTAACGAGTTGCCATCAAGCCTCAAGGCAGTGGCGTTTAACACTGAATGCCACAAAGACTCAACCATCAACAATGTTTGTACTTCAGAGAGTCTCCCCCAGTTCTGGGGCGGGGCACAAAATAAAAAGACCAGAAGGAATTGCGGAATGAGGAAGGCTCAGATTTGTCCACGTGACACAGCTGTGATGCTGATTCCCTGCCTTGGGGGAGGCTGTGACTCCATCCACAGACCCTGGCATAGTCAGAGGCAGGGTTAGAAATACAAGGCAGACCCAAGTCTAGCTTGCCGCGCCTTAGTTTCTAGAACTGCAATCTCAGATTTGTAGCCTTTAGCCCTGTCTCCAGCTATTTCACAGCAGGCTGGACTTTCTTGAGTTATTCACAGCCAACCACCCGTAACAACACTCCCTCCTAAGGAACTGCCCACACGCCCCCAGCCCCCCGCGACAAACTCCCCAGGACAGCTGTTTTCCCATCAAGTGCAAATAACCCTAAAGGAGGTGCAGCTATCTGTTTGGTGACTCCCATAGCAAAAGAGGGCTGCCAGGAGCACGGGGGCGATGACCTACTGGATTCCCTATTCCCCTGGGCGCCCCGTGGGGATCCCGGCTCGCAGGACCAACAGCTGTCCCGGCTTTGAGACCTGGCGTGGCAGGACGGCAGAGTGTGAGAAGGGTCCCAGCCCTCCCCGAGTCAGCCTCTCCGCGCTGTGGCCCCCACTCCACTCGGCCCGCCCTTACCTGAGGGCTTCCTCAGAGCACGAACCTTAAGGTTCGCTCCAGTCCCGGTACCCGCGGCTTGCCCGTTCTGCCATCATAGCCACGCCCCTGGTCACACCCCGCAGCCTGGGCCACGCCCCACCCATCTAGGCCTCTCCCATATGACAGGGCCAAGCTCCCTCCACGTCCTTACGTGCTGCCCTGGCCACGCCCCTCCCGCCACAGCCAGGCCCCTCACCCGGGCCTCGCCCCTGAGCTCTGCGTGAGCCCGCCCCTCCGCTTTGGTTACGCCCCTGCTCTCCGCTCGGGTTTGGATGTGACAAGAAATGATGAGCAAGTTAGAGAAGATGTGGCAAGGGGTTGATGGGTGGAAAAGTATTTCTTGATTTGATTAGTAGAAATATTTTTGGGTGGAAAACATAGAAGCCACTTTTATAGGACTTAGCACACTTCTTTACATAGTAACTTCTCAACAAATCTTCATTCAATAGCTACTCTTTCACTGGTATAGGATGATAACATTTCTCCTTTCCTAGCAGTAAGATTTGCTACTTTTTTCTTCAGATGCCAACAATAAAAGTTTTATGATAGCATAGTTACTTTTTCTTCTCTTCCCACCCTCCATTCCATTTCTGGCTTGAAGATAGTGGGAATATTCAAAATGTTGCGCTAGAAGGAACACAGAGAAAAGAACATGTTTCAACTGAACACTCTTATTAAGCTCACCCTGACCCTGAGAACCCTGCCTCATTTATAAAATGTTTCAACTGTCAGTCATTTTTGCCTGAAAAATAAATTCACAGAAATTGGTCCAAATACAGCCTGTATAAACTGCTGAGTTGATTTTTACATGGTTAGTTCTACCTCACCTCCTTCCACAGATGATTTGAGGCAGCTTACTAAAATACAGACATTCCTGGATTAAAGAAATAGTTGAAGTACCCAGGGAAGGGAAAGCTAAAGGAGAATAACGCACCCAACGATAAGAATAGCAGTGAAGTATGCAGGCCATCAGATCCAAAACAGTTGTTCAAGGTGGGCCAAAGATTTGCCCCTAAGCTTTTGAATGAGGAAATAGAAAATAGAAAAGAGGAAATAGCAATCATTTTAAGGTTTTTCAGTGTTCACAAGATCAAAATCAACCTTTTGTTTTTTCAGAAACAGTTTTTCTTGAATTTTAGCCCTGAGAGAAATCCTGTTTCCTCATATAGATGATGTAGTGAGCTCAGTGGGAAAGAAGTGTCATCAGGAGTTAAACACGGGGCCCTTCAAATGTGAGCTGTTGGCACAATCACAAAGCACAGTGCATTAAATCAACTCCATGAACCATCAAAATGTTTCTATTCATCCAAGTACATAGGCCCTCAATGGTCTGGCTTAATCCAGGGTCACATTTGATAATCCTTCCCCAGGATGGCAAATAGGTTTCAGTTCATATGTCAACTTTGAGCTATTTGTAGTGGCTGTCTGAATAACTATGTTGAGTTTTGCGGCTTTGTCTAGGCTCAGAAGGAAAAAGTTCTCTGATTGATTAACAACGTCTGTCATGGATGCAGGATGGGTGAGTGGCTATGTGCAAAAACCTATCTGGTATCTCTGATGTATAGAAATAGAGAGGTTGCATGCAGGGCTTTTGTGTAGTTACTCCAAATCAACAATTCTCATTATAGGGCTTTTGATAAATATCCTACAGTAGAGAGTTCAAGGTCTCTCTCTCACTCTGACCAACCCACACTGGTCCTCTCCTGTCCATTTCCATCTCAGAACATTTTCCTTTGCTGTTCTCATTGTTTGGATCACTCTTTGCCTAGGTTTACAAGGCTGGGTTTTCCTCATCATTCAGTTCTCAGCTACAATGTCATCTCTTTAGAGATATCTTTCCTCACAACCATATCTGAAGTTGTATCCAGAGCCTCTCAATCTGTCCTGGGCACAGAGATCACGTTATAGTACAGACTCTGACTCAGTGGTTCTGGGATGTGACCTGAGAGTCTGCATTCCAGCAAACTTCCAGGAGATGCAAACCTGATGTTCCATGGAAGGCACTTTGAGTAGCAGCCCCACCTCTCCATCTCTATTGCATTATCTGTTTCATTTTCCTCGTGGTGTGTCTCACGATTCGAAATTATTTCTTTATCTGTTTGTATATTGGATTGTTTGTTGGTTGGTTGTTTACTAGAATGTAAATTCCATAGGAGCAGGGACTTTGACCAGTTTGTTCAACTTTGTATTCACAGCACTGAACACAGTACCTGGCACAGCAGGAGATGCTCCGTAAATATTGCTGAATGAATGATGCTGTTCAAGATTTGTTGATTAGCTTGAACTAGAATGTAAATCTGATATGTCACTAGCACAGTGTTTAGTTAGGACGACTTTTAAAAATTTTCATAGCAAGGCTTTCTTGATGAAGGAAGCAATGAGTTGTTTTCTCTTCTGGGGCAGGGTCCTCTTCTAATCCTAGATTGGTGACAGTGTGAAAACTGGCCCCTGCTGATGGGACACATTTTGAGTAGCACTGATATAGAGGATAAAAATATACAATGTTATGTAAAGCTTATGTATTATGTTTTTATGTATTTTTATACATAAAATGTATATGTATATGTATGTATATTTTATGTATATTATGTATAATATATTTTATATATTATGTATTTATATTTTTCCATCTTCAAGAAACTCATAGGCAGATAGAAATACACACTTTGAGACACAATTACAAGATTTTTCATCACTTGCTATAATAAACAATTGTAGGAGAGAACAGAAAATTGTGGGAGAGAATGGATAATTGTAGCAGAGAATGGAAAAGTATAGGAAAGAATGGGGAATTTTGTGAATAAAGGAAAAATTGTGGAAGACAAATAATTGTGGGATAGGAAAGAATGATAAGAGAGGGAATTGTGGGAGAGAATGGAAAATTGTGAGAGAGAGGAGAAACTCTGGGGGAGAATGAAAGATTGTGGGCAAGAACAGAGAATTGTAGGAGAGACAAGAAATTTTGGGAGACAAGGTTTGATGGTTAATTTTATGTGTCAACTTGGTGGGGCCACAGTACTCAGATATTTGGTCAAACATTATTCTAGATGTTTCTATGAAGGTGGTCTTTTAGGGGGATGAGATTAACATTTAAATCAGTGGATTTTGAGTAAAGCAGATTACCCTCCATAATACAGGTAGGCACCATCCAATCAATTGAAAGCCTTAATAGAACAAAGACTAACCCTCCCTGGAAGAATTCTGCCAGCCAACTGTGTTTGGACTGAACTCAACTCTTCCCTGAGTCTCCAGCCTACCAGCCTACCCTGAAGATATTGGACTTACTGAGCCTCCGCAATCGTTTGAGCCAATTCCTTAAAATAGATCTCTCCACATATATAAATATATGATACTGAGCCTCTTAATCTCAAGTTCATGTGCCCAATGCACAGCAAGCCAAACACTGAGACGTTGGTGCTTGGAGATGGAGAAAGATTTATTTGAATTGGCCAAAACGAGTAGGTGGGAGCCTGGGTTCACTCAAATTCGCCTCCCCAAGAACAGAAAGCAGGGGGGCTTTCTGAGAGGGGGCTTTATAGAGCCAAGGGTCTTGGCAGGATGAGCCTGGGGGGAACACAAGGGTCACTCCCAATAAGCCCCTGGGCAATCTGACTTCTGGGCTTCAGCGGCTGTAGAGGGCCAGCCACCTGAGGGCCAGTCATTAGGTGATTGCAACCTCCCCAAAGACATTCTCTTTCTTCTGCAAAACGAGCTCACGAATGCTCTGGAAAACAAGCTCACAACTCCTCGAGACCCCTGAGTCACCTCTCAAGTTAAACAGGAAAACAGCAAATTGGTTCAATATATACAGTAACCCTCAGGTACCCAGCTTCATATATATATCCTGTTGGTTCTGTTTCTCTGGAGAACCCTGACTGATACACAAGGTATTGTGGGAAAGACTGAGAATTGGCCCCTTACACCTTGGTCTTGCCACCTGAGCTCAGTTCTAGTCACCCCAGCCCCCCATGCCTCTCAGACTCAGGACATTCCCTTGGCTGCCCCTATGCTCCTTCGTGGCCGTTCCCATCACTCTAGAGTCATGCCCGTCTATTCCACCTGACCAAACCATTCTCATATGAGCCGCTACTCATCCCTCCTCCCTACCATGCTCCTCCTTTTCCCAGACAATCCCTGTGCTCCACCTTGACCACTACAGCCTGGGCAAGCTCCTAACATTCCATCTAGGCCATGTCCTTTTCCCTCTTATTTCAGCAAGCTAAGGCCTCTGATCAATGTGGTGATTACACAGCTACTGCCAGAGCCACACCTCCTGTGTGCCTTAATAGACATGCCCACTACCAAGACACCACAAAGAATTATGGGAAGCACACAATTATGGGAGAGAACAGAGAACTGTGGGAGAGACAGGAAATTGTGGGAAAGGAGCACTGTGAGAGGAAATAGAAGATTTGAAATAGAGAATTATGGGAGAAAAGCAAGGATTGTGTGACAACATGGAGGAGTGTGGGATAAAACAGAATTGTAGATGAGAACAGAAATATGTGAGATGCAGGGAATTTTGGGAGAGAGGGAACTATGGGAAGGCAAAGTATTGTTGGAGAGAATGAGAATTCACCCTCTGTTGGCCCTGCCTCTTCTGCTTTGCCATCTTTGCTCCTCCATGAGCACCATGGCCCAGAAAGCTGCCAATCTACCTCTCCCACTATGACCATTCCCCCAGGCATTTTCATGGCACCTCACTCTTCATTCAGGGCCACGCTATGCTTCATCATAGCCATGCCTCTTACCTAGGAACCACAGGGAATTGCAGGAGACATAATATTATGGGAGAAAACTCTGGGAAAAATAGGTAATTGTGGGAGAAAATGGAGCATTTTTGGAGAGAACAGAAAATTCTGGGAGAAAATAGAATTGTGGGGGAAACCTAGACACAAGGATTGCAGGAGAGCACGGAGGATTGTGGGAGAGTACAGAGGATTGTGGGAGAGCCATAGCATTGTGGGAGAGCATGGGGAATTGTGGGAGAGCAGGAAGATTGTGGGAGATAACAAAGTATTATGGGAGAAAACAGAATTGTGGGAGAGACAAGGAATTGTGGGAAAAATAAGGTATTGTGGGAGAGAGAGAGAATTCATTCCCTACTCTACCCATCCTCCTCATTCAGGGCCATTCCTCACCTTTTGGCCATGCCCTAAAGTTGAGTCATGCCCTCTTTCCTATGTCATACCAATTTTGCTCCTTCATGACCACACAGTGTACCTTGCATGCCTGTCCTGTTATGGCCACACACCACAGTTATCCATGGCCACACCCTTCCACTTATCATAGCCAAGACCCTAACCTACCCACCAGGGAGAATTATGGGAAAGACATGGAATTATGGGGGGAAAGAGAATTGTGGGAGATAATGAAGGATTGTGGTAGAGCACAGAGCATTCTAGGAAAGCAGAAGGGATTGTGGGTGAAAACAGAATTATGGCAGAGCAAAGGGGACTGTGGGAAAGCATAGAGGATCGTGGGAGAAAGGTAGCATTGTGGGAGAGTACAGAGGATTGTGGGAGAGCAAGGAGGATTATTAGAGAGCACCGATGGATTGTGGGACAGCCCTGAGGATTGTGGGAGAAGGACAGCATTATGGGAAAGCATGAGGCATTATTGGAAAACAAGAGGATTGTGGGAGAGCATAGAGGACTGTGGGAGAAAACAGAACTATGAAAGAACAAGAGAATTATGGGAGAAAACAAATTTGTGGGTTAGTACAGAGAACTGTGGGAGAGACAGGAAATTTGAGAGGGAAAATGGAATTGTGGCAGAAAGAGAATTCGCTTCCTGCTGTTCTACCCTCCTTTCCCACAGGGCCTATGCCTCTCACATTCTGCCCATGCCATCACTGTCTGAGTCATATCCCTCCCTCCTAGGCCACTCTACCTCCTGCCACACAATGCCTCTCTTGCTTGGGCCAGACACAGTGGCTGTCCATGGCCACACCCCCACACTATGTCATAGCTACACCTCTTACTTACTGGCTACTAAGAATTGTTGGAGAGGGGCTGGCCCCGTGGCCAATTGGTTAAGTTTGCATGCTCTGCTGCGACAGCCCACGGTTTCACCGGTTCAGATCCTGGGCACGGATATGGCACCACTCGTCAGGCCACGTTGAGGCAGCGTCCCACATGCCACAACTAGAAGGACCTGCAACTAAGATATACAGTATGTACCAGGGAAGATTTGGGGAGATAAAGAAGAAGAAAAAAAAAAAGAATTGCTGGAGAGAACAACCAATGGGTCAGTGAAGAAATCAAAAAAGAAAAAAATACCTTGAGACACATGAAAACAGAAATATTGTCATGTGCTGCATAACAATGTTTCAGTCAATGGCAGACCACATATACAATGGTGGTCCCATGAGATTAATACCATATAGCCTAGGTGTATAGTAGGCTATTCCCTGTAGGTTTGTGTAAGTACAATCTATGACGTTTGCACAATGACACACTTACCTAATGATGTATTTCTCAGAATGCATGACTGTGCAACATACCAAAATTTATGGGATGCAGCAAAAGCCATTCTAAGAGGGAAGTTCATAGTGATAAATGCTTACCTCAAGAAACAAGAAAGATCTCAAACAGCCTAAGTTTACACCTCAAGGAACTAGAAAAAGAAGAACAAATAAAGCCTAAAGTTAATAAGAGGAAGGAAATAACAAAGATCAGAACAGAAAAATAAATGAAATAGAGACTAAAAAGACAATAGAAAAGATAAATGAAACTAAGAGCTAGTTCTTTGAAAAGATCAACAAAATTGACAAACCTTTAGCTAGACTTATCAAGAAAAAAAAGAGAGAAGGCTTGAATAAATGAAATTAGAAATGAAAGAGATGTTACAACTGATACACAAGAATATAAAGGATCATAAGAGACTATTATGAACAATTATATGACAACAAATTGGACAACCTAGAAGAAATGGATAAATTTTTAGAAACACAACCATCCACAACTGAATCATGAAGAAATAGAAAATGTGAATAGAGGGGCTGGCCCCGTGGCCGAGTGGTTAAGTTCGCGCGCTCCGCTGCAGGCGGCCCAGTGTTTCGTTAGTTTGAATCCTGGGCGCGGATATGGCACTGCTCATCAGACCACGCTGAGGCGGCGTCCCACATGCCACAACTAGAAGAACCCACAACGAAGAATACACAACTATGTACCGGGGGGCTTTGGGGAGAAAAAGGAAAAAATAAAATCTTTAAAAAAAAAAAATGTGAATAGACTGATTACTAGTAAGGAGATTGAATTAGTAGTCAAAAACTTCCCAACAAACAAAAGTCCAGAACCAGACAGCTCCACTAGTGAATTCTACCAAAGATTCAAAGAAGAATTAATAACCAATCCTTCTCAAACTCTTCCAAAAAACAGAAGAGGAAGGAACACTTGCAAACTCATTTCACAAGACCAGCATTTACTTGATACCAAAACCAGACAAGGACATGACAAGAAAAGAAAATTACAGGCCAATATACCTGATGAACATAGATACAAAAATCCTCAACAAAATATTAACCTGAATTCAACAATACATTAAAAGGATTATACACCACAATCAAGTGGGATTTATTTCAAGGATGCAAAGATGGTTCAACATCTGCAAATCAATGCAATACACCCGTTAATAAAACAAAGGATAAATATCATATGACCATCTCAATAGATGAAAAAAAAGCATTTGACAAAATTTAACATCCATTTGTAATAGAAACTCTCAACAAAGTGTGTATCGAGGGAATGTACCTCAACATAAGAAAGGCCATATATGACAAGCCCACAGCTAACATCATACTCAACAGTGAAAAGCTGAAAGGTTTTCCTCTAAAACCAGGAACAAGACAAGAATGCCCACTCTTGCCACTTTTATTCAACATAGTGGCAATGTCCTTTTATTGAAAGTCTTAGAGCTATTAGGCAAGAAAAAGAAATAAAATGCATCCAAATTGGAAAGGAAGAATTAAATTAAAACTGTCACTATTTGCAGATGATATATTATATATAGAAAACTCTAGGGGCTGGCCCCGTGGCCGAGTGGTTAAGTTCGCGCGCTCCGCTGCAGGCGGCCCAGTGTTTCGTTAGTTCGAATCCTGGGCGCGGACATGGCACTGCTCATCAAACCACGCTGAGGCAGCGTCCCACATGCCACAACTAGAAGGACCCACAACGAAGAATACACAACTATGTACCGGAGGGCTTTGGGGAGAAAAAGGAAAAAATAAAATCTTTAAAAAAAAAAAAAAAAAGAAAACTCTAAAGACTCCACCAAAAAACTGTTAAAATTAATAACTGAATACTGAACAACTGAACAATTAATACCTAATTAATGAATAAACTAATTAATTAATAAATAACTGCACTGAATAACTGAACAATTAATAACTGAATTCAGTAAATCAACATACAAAAATCAGTGCTGTTCTTTTTTTTCCCTTTTTCTCCCAAACCCCCAGTACATAGTTGTGTATATTTAGTTGTGGGTCCTTCTAGTTGTGGCATGTGGGATGCCACCTCAGCATGGCTTGATGAGCAGTGCCATGTCTGAGCCCAGGATTCGAACTGCAAAACCCTGGACCACTGAAGCAGAGCACGTGAACTTAACCACTCAGCCCACGGGGCTGGCCCAATCAGTTGCATTTCTATATGCTAGCAATGAAATACCAGAAAGAAAATTAAGAATACAATTGCATCAAAAAGAATAAAATACCTAGGAATAAATTTAAGCAAAGAATTGAAACATATATACACTGAAAACTGTAAGACATTGACGAAAGAAATCGAAGAAGACACAATAATTGGAAAGATATTCTGTGCTCATGGATTGAAAGAATTAATATTGTTAAGATGTCCATACTCCTCAAAGCAATCTACAGATTCAGTACAATTCCTATCAAAATTCCACTGGCATTTTTCACAGAAATAGAACAAACAATCCTAAAATTTGTATGGAATTGCAAAGACTCTAAATGGCCAAAGCAATCTTGAGAAAGAAAACAAAGCTGGAGGCATCACAATTCCTGATTTCAAACTGTATTACACAACTATAGTAAGCAAAACAGCATGGCATTGGCATAAAAACTAACACATAGATCAAGGGAACAGAATAGAGTGCCCAGAAATTAACCCATGCATATATGGTCAATTAATTTTCAACAAAGGACCCAAGAATATTCAATGGGAAAAGCACAGTCTCATCAATAAATGGTGTTGGGAAAACGGGACAGCCACATGCAAAAGAATGAAACTGGAATTAACTCAAAATGGATTAAAGGCTCGGAGGTAAGACCTGAAACCATAAAACTCCCAGAAGAAAACATGGGCAGTAAGCTCCTTCACGTCAGTTTTGGCAGTGATTTTTTGGATCTGACTCCAGAAGCAAAGCTAAACAAGTGGGACTACATCGAACAAAAAAACTTCTGCACAGCACAGGAAATCAGCAACAAAATGAAAAGGCAACCTATCAAATGGGAGAAAATATTTGCAAATCATATACCTGATAAGGGGTTAATATCCAAAAGATATAAAAAACTCATACAACTCAATAGCAAAAAAGCAATCTTGATTAAAAATGGGGCAGAGGATGTGAATAGATATTTTTCCAAAGAAGACATACAGATGGCCAACAGGTACATGAAAAGATGTTCAACATCACTAAATCATCAGGGATAGACAAATCCAAACCACAATGAGATTATCACCTCACAGCTGTTAGAATGGCTATTATCCAAAAGGCAAGAAATAACAAGCGTTGGAGAGGATGTGGAGAAAAGGGAACCCGTGTGCACTGTTAGTGGGAATGTAAATCAGTGCAGCCAGTATGGAAAACAGTATGGAGGTTCCTCAAAAAATTAAAAATAGAACTACCATATGCTCCAGCAATTCCACTTCTGGGTATTTATCCAAAAAAATGAAAACACTAATTTGAAAAGATAAGTGCACCCCCATGTTCACTGCAGAATTATTTACAGTAGCTGAGATATGGAAACAACATAAATATCCATCAGTGTATGAATGGATAAAGAAGATGTGAGATATATCTATATATACATACACAATGGAGTACTATTCAGCCATAAAAAGAGAATGAAATCTTGGCATTTGTGACAACATGAATGGACGTTGAGGGCATTATGCTACATGAAATAAGTCAGGCAGAGAAACACAAATATCACATGATCTCACTTATATGTGGAATCTAAAAAACAAAACAAACCCAAGCTCATAGATACAGAGAACAGATTGGTGGTTGCCAGAGGCAGGAGTGAAGGGTAGGTGAAATCAGTGAAGGTGGTCAAAAGTTACAAACTTCCAGTTATTAAATAAAAGTCCTGGGGATGTAATGTACAGCATGGTGACTATAGTTAATAATATTGTATTACATATTTGAAAGTTGCCGAGAGAGTAGATCTTAAAACTCCTTTATCACAAGAAAAAAAATTTGTAAGTATGTATGGGGACAGATGTTAACAAGACTTATTGTGGTGATTTCACAATATATACACATATGGAACCATTATGTTGTACACCTGAAACTAATACAATATTATATGTCAATTATACCTCAATTAAAAAAAAGATGGTAAAAAAATTGGCAAGAGAAACATGTAATTTTGGGTGCAAACAGAGATGTGGGAGAAGGAATTACGAGGCAGAAAGGAGCATTGTGGGAGAGAACAGAGGATTGTGAGTGACAATGGAGAACTGTGGGTGAGAATAAGGAATAGTGGGAGATGCACAGCCTTTCAGGAGAGACAAGGAATTGTAGGAAAGACAAGATATTGTGGGTGTATAGGTAAATGGTCTCTAGGCTTCTCCTGACCTTCCTGCATGAGCAATATCCCTCCTGATATGGCTATGCTCCTGCACTCCATCTGGGCAACCCTTCCTCATGTCACCCCCGCCCCCCCCCGCCCCCTCTCCAACGTCTCTCTGGTCTCCAGCTGTTGCCTCAACACATCTATGCAATTCTGTATGGCCATGCCCATAAGTTCAAAGCCATACTCCTCAGGTGCGCCTGACCACGTACTTCTTGTTCAGGCCCCACCTCTACCATCGCCGTGTCTAGCAAAGTTCCTTTTGTTCCCACCTGGTCACTTCCTACCTCCCAATACACTCTTATTTTGGCCAGGCTAAAAGTCCTCCAAGCTCAGCTGTGAGCACATCTCTGTCTAGGGCCTTGCTTTCGGTGCTCTGTCATAAACAAGCCCCCTCCCAACCTGCCACACCCCTTCAGTAAAGGCCACACCCTTGTTCTCCACCTGCAACATGCCCCTATTGGCTGGGCCATGGCAAATGAACTCAGTGCTAACCACATTCCCTCCTGTATCCACCATTCCTCTCCCTCCAAGGTCACTCCCCTGGTTAGCCTCTGTGCTTGTCAATAGTCCCTCCTGACCCACTATAGTCCCGCCCCATTCACACCCACTGTTCATGCCCCTCTGGTCCAGCCATGCCCTTCCCCACTGGTCTATCTCCCACTCTCTGCCCATGCCACATCTTTGCAATCCACTGTGGCCACCCCCATCCCATTGCAGGAAAGCTAGGTGCACTCTGTCTCGTCCTCGCCCTACTGTGCGTGCCATATCCCCTTCATTCTTTGACCCGTGAGGCTTGGTCCCTGGAACCTCAGGATGCACTTGCAGAAGGTGCCCAGGCCTCCAGAGAAACCCTCTTAGGCCCCAGAGTTTGGTCCCGTGGCATTTGTTTAATGAAATGAGGCTGCGGACCCATGGTCCTTATCTAAAAAGTGACTTTCCTCAGATTTCTCCTAGCTCCAAACACCACGACTTGATGAGCAGCAATCTAGAGGTTTAGTGGGGAAACACAACTGGTAGATGGGTCACAGGACCATGTTCCTTCCAGCCAGTTTTCAAGTCCTCTAACCGGGCCTGGAAAACCTTGTTCCTTCCTCAGCGGACCTTAAATGCTAGGCAGATGTGTGGAGTGAGCAGCAATCCTCTATTTCCTGATGCCTCCTCCCAAAGGCCTTTCCTAGGCACCCAGTGCACTCTTGCTTTCTAGGGCCAGACCTGACACCACCCCCACTTAGACTGAAATTCTGGTTGCAGCCCTGTGCTCTGGGATCACTCTGCTATCCTTGTTCCCTCTATTTACAATTCTGCGTCCAGGAAAAAAAAATTGAAGAGGTTATAACCAGCTTTCTTCTCTGTCCAGAAATCTCTGAATGGGCAATCCTGGGGGAAGGGCTCTCTCCATTAGCCATTCAGCCACTCATTCATTCAAACCATATTTATCAAGTACCATGTTCCAGTGACAAATAAGACAAGCCTCAAGGAGCTTACAGCCTGAAGTTGCCCCAAACTTGGGTTTTGATAGAACAAGAAATGACTAGAAAGTTAAGGAAGGTGTGTTAAGGGAGTTGATAGGTGGAGAAGGACTCGGTAATGATAAAGTTAATTTGTATATCAGGAGCCACAAATGGAGGCCTCCCCAGTGGCCTGGCCCAAGTCACAAATCTAAACCTGAATCAGCCCGCACTTATGGGAAAAACCTTTCAAGGAAATCTAACATGCACCAATCACAATCCTCCAACTCAGCTTTAGCTAGCTCACCTGACCCTAGACGACAGGACCCGCTGACCTCATAAGGAAATCCTCAACCTCCCAGCCTATCGTGCCCTGTTTCCATCTTGCCTCTTCTCTCAGTAAAACTTGCTCTTGCCCCAACTCCCTCGGGAAGAGGGCTCCACTGCCTGTGAGGCACCGCACCCCCCTAATCCAGGGACTGTGTTCCCTTGAATAAAGAACATCGAACTCTTTACTAAATTGTTTTAGTTTTGTCACTTGAACGTAACCACAGGTCTTCTTTATCCGATTAGTAAGACTATTTTGGGGCAGAAAACATAAGAAGCCACTTTTATAGTACTTACTACAGCCCCTTGCACAATAAATTCTCAATAAATCTTCATTCAATGTATGCTCCTTTAACTCATATAGAGAGCTACATTTTCCCCCTCCATAGCAGCAAGATTTGCTACATGTAATTCTTTATATGCCAGCAATAGAGATTTTAGGATCACATATTAGTTCTCTTCTCTTCCCACCCACCCTCCCTTCCATCTGTGCCTTAAAGACAGTGGGAATATTCACAATGTTGAGCTAGAAGGAACACAAGAGATAAGAACAATTTTCAACAGAACACATGTTAAGTTCACTCTGACCATGAGAACTCTGCTTCATTTATATAAAATGTTTCAAATGTCATTTATTTCTTGCCTTAAAAAACAACAAGAAATGAGACCAGATACAGACTGTGTAAGTTACTGTGTTAATTTTTATGTAGTTATCAATAGCTTACTTCTTCCACAAATGATTTGAGGCAATTTATGAAAATATAGACAATACTGGATAAAATAGTTGAAGGAATTAAGGAAAGGGGAACTTAAAAGAAAGAATAATTCAGCCAATG
Organism: Equus asinus; assembly: GCF_041296235.1. Taxonomy (NCBI): domain Eukaryota; kingdom Metazoa; phylum Chordata; class Mammalia; order Perissodactyla; family Equidae; genus Equus; species Equus asinus. Next base: position 11,945,322 of record NC_091820.1, on the reverse strand, counting down.
ATAAGATAAACAAGCAGGCAAGCCATTGGATCCTGAACGTTTTCCTTGTGAGCACAGAGGAAAATGTCCTTGTTAAAGGTGGGCCAGAGATTTGACTGTAAGTGTCTGAATCAAAAGAGAATGACAATCATTTTAAGATTTTCCAGTGTTCATAAGATAAAAGCTAGGGTTTTTGTTTGATTGATTTTGAGAAGTACAGGTTTTCTTGATTTTTAATACCAAGAAAAACCCTGATTCTTCATAAAGATGGTGTCGTGAGCTAAGCGGCAAATAAGCACCACAGGAATTACACACATTTCCCCTGGATGTAAATCATTGTTACAATCACAAAGCACAGTGCATTAAACCAATGCTATGAACTATGCAAACTTTCCTGTTCAACGGAGTAAAATATACATAGGTCTTGAATGGTCTAGCTTAATCCAGGGTGGCATTTAGATTATCACTCTCCAGGATGGCACGCAGGTTTCAACTTGCATTTTATCTCTGATCTATTCATGGTAGCTGTCTGAATAACTGTGCTGGGAAGTTTTTTGTTTTTTTTTTTAAAGATTGACACCTGAGCTAAGAACTGTTGCCAATCTTCTTTTTTCCTTCTTCTCCCCAAAGTCCCCCCAGTACATGGTTGTATACTCTAGTTGTGGGTCCTTCTAGTTGTGGTATGTGGGATGCTGCCTCAGCATGGCTTGATGAGCAGTGCCATGTCCGCGCCCGGGATCCAAACCAGTGAAACCCTGGGCCGCGGAAGCAGAGCGTACAAACTTAACCACCCAGCCCATGGGGCCGGCCCCTGTGCTGGGAAGTTTTGTGGCTGAGTCCACGCTCAGAAGGAAAAAGTTTTGTGATTGATTAATATTGCAGGATGGGTGAGTGGCTGCAAGCAACAACCTATCTGACATCTCTGATTTGTAGGAAGAGAGGTCTTGCATGCAGGTCTTTTACAGTCCTCCAAAACCCATATTTCTCATTACAGGGCTGTTGATAACTATCATGTGGCAGAGAGTATGAGGTCATTGTCTCTGGCCAAAACTTAAAGGCAGAAACTTTGAGATATTGATTAATTCATATGCTTTGTATATCAACCAGGAGGAGGGTAGTTTAAGGTTCTGTTATGAAAATGAGAGCATCTAATTAAAGTAGTGCATAGCCCAATGCCCCCTCCACCTCTTTATAAAGACTGGCAAAGGAAGTACATATATATTTCCCTAAATCCAATAAAAATGTACAAAATAACGTTGTATTTTAAATGGTTTCACAGTTTACTGTAGTAGACTTAGGTGCTACAGGTTTAGTAAATGTCTGTTTGTGACAATGAAACAGAATAATCAGGGTCAAAATTCAAAAGCGACATTGGTCCTCCCTGCCTCTTGTTTTATTGCAGGTAAATGGAGTGTACATATGCTCCGATAAACTTTAAAAGGCCTCTTGCACGAATCAAAAGAATGATTCATGTGTTTTCTTTTCATGTGATCTCATATTTAATTTACCCTCCAGAGCAATAGATCAATAGTTGTGTGCCAAGAAACTGCTTTTCAATAGTGTTGTGTAGTACGAAAAAACATGGAGAAATCAATTTCTTTTTCCTGTCTGGAGTCTTGGTACCTTTTGCGTTGCTCATAGCAACAGTAATCTCAACTTTTTGTCTACGTTCTCTAAACCCTGAACATTGGAAGTAAATAGTAACATATTTAGAATAATTTAAACTGCTTTATTTGTCACCGTTACCACTGTTACTAATAGATTATTAGGCTTCTATATGTGGAATTGCTGAAATGAGCATTGTATGAAGCAAGTTACACAGATAGGAAGCATGTGGAAGTTCAATACTTAAAACTTGTCCACCAAAACAAACACTAAATTTGTGCAAGATTTTTAAAAGTGTAAGTATGTTGAAACAGCATGTTGCATGGTAAGAATCCCTGCATATAATTCTGTTTTCCATCTATTTTACTGAGATCTCCATCAAGCTATTTAACAATTAATTCATTTTTAGTACTTTCTATGTGATATGTAACTTGTGGTATTTAAGGATTTGAAGTCAAGTTATTGACAGTGTCTCTTATTTGTCACTTGAGTTTTTGTCTTTCTATTCACCTGACAGGACCTATAAAAGTTGATATTTTGAACTATGCCACTTTGGGCCACACATCTGACAATTTCTTTTGCTGTTGTCAAACAAATCTAAACATATAAACACACCAGCCCGTGGTCATAAATTTGCTTTATCTTGATATGAAAATTTTATTACCTTGAGAAATTTTTCATTTCATAGCTCTTTAATACTATGATAGCTCTGCTTTAAAATAACATGAAATAGTCACATATAATGCTTTTATTGTGAAAAAGGAAATTTACTCTAACAGTGTAATATTCATTCATGATTCCTTTACAAAGAATATTGTTAGAAGCTCATTTGAAGTTATTAATGAAATATCTTTGGAGATTAATGGGTACATTGTACAGACATCCTCTTATAAATGCTAAGATTAAAAATGCATTAATATACTTGAGACTAATAAGAATACTATTTAAAATATGATATATACATACATGTTTATGGATAAATCTGAAAAGGACTTAGAAAATACTTTTCTAAGTAATTACTGGGTTATAGAAAAAATGAAATCTGTAATTATAACTAATTTGAAAATTAATAATGAGATTATTTTTATTATGTACATTATGTAGATAATAATTATGTACATCTACACTTCTTATGTCATGTGGCCAGAGCAGTACTCAGAGGCAAATTCATAGCCACAGATGCTTTCATTATTAACTAAGACCAAAAATAAATGAGCTTATTAGTCAGTTCAAGGGTTATAAAAAAAACCCCAGCAAAATGAGTATAACAACTGGAGGAAGGACTCAATAAATGTATAAGATGGATAAATCAGAAAACAGAAAGAATAGAAATAAAAATTATTCCAAGAGCACATTCATTGAAAAAATAACAACAAAAAAATAGCAAGACTTCTGGCAAGTCTAATGGAAAATGAGAAAAAAATGTATTCACCAGCAAATATATAGGGAACATAGCAATAAATATAAATATTTTATGGAAAATATTCTATAAAGCTTATGAGAATACTGGAAAATCTGAATGAATTAAATTACTTTCTTGGAAATTATAAAAAGTCTAAATGGATTCAGAAAGAAGTATGAAATCTGAAATGACTCACAATGGAAAAAATGGAAAGTTTTCAGAGAACTCTTTGCCCCAAAGATGCATGATCCAGATTATTTACCTGTAAAGTTTTTATTTCTTATGCTTTTTAAGTATTTCTATACATAGAAAATGTTGGATATATTTCTATACGATTTTCAAGGTGGTAGGATAATGATAAAAAAAAGAATCTTCAAGAATTAGCTCTGGAAAAGGAACCCACATGCTATGCTTCTTATGAAAATAGATCTAAAAATCTGAGGGGAAAAAGTAGCAAAATAAGTCCAGTAGCATGTCAAAAATCATCAAACTAAGTTTATGTAAGAGTTGGATCAAGGTAAGGAAATTTATTAGAATAATGCACCAAGTGGTAAAAACCCAATGATCAGACTGATACTGAAAGTGCAATTGATACAATTCAAGGTCAATTATCAATAAAAAGAATTTTTAGTAAACTAGGAATAAAGGATACTTTTATCACATGACACATCATATTTAATGGGACTCCCCAGATCCTGTGGAGGAGCAGCATTCCCATTAGGGTGAGGAAAAAGACAAGGGTCCACGTTATTCCCACCCTTGTGTCGCTGTGTTCTGATAGAGCTGCTACAATGAGGCAACACAGCAACAACAACGTCAACAGCTAGGTATTACTGTTGAAAAGTAGGAGAACATTTCAAAATTATGTATATATGACATGAAATACAGGATTGCTTTCCAGGAAAATGCAAAAGAATAATCATATATCAAATTGAAAGGGGGAGCTAACAACTGACAAAGAATGTGCACACACAAATTTATGCAAAAAAATTTGAGGAAAATGAACACTTTGGCAGAAAAAAGGGCAAAGGGTCAAAAAAGCAATTTACAAGAAAAGAAATACAAATGGCCATTCAACATATAAAATGTTCAGCTTTACTATGAACAAAGAACTGAAATCAAAGTAGCATTTATATACTGCTGTACCATTTGTTTTGCCAAAGAGTTTTGAGGATACTGGAAAATGAACATGCATATACTGCAAAAAATACGTACACTGACATAACACTTTTGAAAGGAAATTAAGACGTATCAAAATCTTACCTTTTTGCATAACTTTTGACCCCCTAAATTTAAATTTTAACAATTTATACCAAAGATATTATTATAAACGAGTAAAAAATTACTAGCTTCCATAATATTTATTACAGCACTTTTTCTTATAGTAAAAAACAGAAAATAAGAAATTAGATTTAAAAGCATATATCTATAAACTAAATGCATTAGACAATCATTAAAAACTATATTATAGAGAAATATTTAATGATGTGGAAATATATTCAAATACACTGTTAAGTTCAAGAGAGAAGGTAACAAATCTTCATAATAATATGATTCCAGCTTTTTAAAATTGAGACATAATTAACATATGACAATGCATAGGTGTAAGGTGTACAATGTGTTGATTTGATACATTTATATGTTGCAATATGATTACAACCGTAGCGTTAGTCAACACCTCTATCACATCACAAAATTATTTCTTTTTTGTGGTAAGAACAATTAAGATCTAGTCTCTAAGCAACTTTGAAGTTTATAATATAGTATTGTTGATAATAATCACTATGCTGTGCATTAGATCTCCAGAACTTATTTATAAACTAGTCTCAAGTTTGTACCCTTAAACAACATCTCCCCAATTTTTCCACCCCCTAGACCCTGGTAACCATCATTCTACTCCCAGTTTTGTTTTTAAGAAGAAATCTATCTGTGTTTACACAAACACACACACATACACAAAGAAAGACTCAAGGCTAAGAAAGATATGTTCCAAATATTTATAAAACGTTAACAATGCTCATCGATGCTGGCGGAATTACAAGTGATTTCTACTTTTCTCTTTGGCTTCTGTGTTACTTTCCATAAAGAACTTATATTGCTCTTTTTCTTATCTTTAAAAAATGATGCAACAAACATCAGGAAATCACAATTCAAAAGGGGAGAGATTTTCTTCTCTTTTCAAATGAATGGCTTACACTGACAAAAACTCAGCATTTTACTGTCTTCAATCCTAGTCACATAAGTCACTAAGTAAAAGCCAAAGAGAGATTTTGGGGGACTCAATTCATGAAGAGGCAGCATGCTAGAAAGGAAAGCTCTGACATCCACCCCCTGGGGGCTTCTATTGGCATTTAGAGAATGCCTACTAGGGGAAAGACTCTCTTCCACTCATTATCTTAATCCTCAGAGCATCTCTGAGGTTTTGTTGCAGTTTCAGTTTTGATCAACGATGACCCAAGATGCAGTGTGGTTCAGTGTGGTGGAGATAGGGTTCAAGTGACACCCATTCCACTCCTCCCATTGCCACCAATGCCTTAAACACTGGATCCTTGGTTCCGTCATATGTAAGATGATTATAACAACAGCAATTGTGAGGAGCTGTTTTGAGGATTAGAGAAATAATTCAGCAAACCTAGTTCATGGTAGGTAGCTCTTAATTATTGTTCTATAGCTGCACAGAGCAATGTAGTCACTAGCCACATGTGGCTACTTAAATCAAATTAATAAAAAGTCAGTTTCTCAGTAGCACTACCCCATTTTACCTGCTCAATAGCGAACTGTCTAGTGGCTACCATATTGGATAGCGCAGATATATAGAGTATTTCCATCATCACAGAATGTTCCATTGGACAGCACTGCTCTATATCATCAACTTTGATTTTACACAACTGCCAGATCTTAGTGCTGGCCAAAACCATTCCCTTTGAGTTGGAAGCTCTCCTCGGATGTTTACCTGCAGAGGTGAGAGTCAGGTGAGGCCATTCTTGGAAGGGTGTCCTTTGTTCACCAGAGATAGAAAGGAGTGATGTTCGTTTCCCAAATTAAGAAGCCTTTCTCGGGGCTGGGCCCGTGGCTGAGTGGTTAAGTTCATGTCCTCTGCTTTGGCGACCCAGGGTTTCACTGGTTTGGATCCTGGGTGCAGACCTAGCACTGCTCATCAGGCCACGCTGAGGCAGCGTCCCACGTAGCACAACCAGAGGGACCTGCAACTAGAATATACAACTATGTATTGGGGAGAAGAAAAAAAAAAGATTGGCAACACATGTTAGCTCAGGTGCCAAAAAAAAAAAAGAAGCCTACCTATGAGCCAGATCTTTTAGCCCTGAAGAGGTGGGAAGTTCATGCCAAGGAAAACCTCCAGAGAGGACTGACTTTTTTCCACCGTGCACTTAACCAACAACAACAGAAGGGGTGGGGGAAGATTCCAACTTGGAGTCAGCAGAGGAAACATTCTTTGGAGGTAGAGTTTGGAAAGGACAACTGATCTGTTTTCCAAACAGATTTTCGTAAATAACTGACAGGAGATGGGCTGCTTCTATCAAAGTATTAACCCAAATGATGGAGGTTAATCATTAAACCTTTCGGGTGGTGGCTTGCTTGTTTCTCTGATATTCTAATCTGGGTCACAGAATGGCGAAGGCAGCTTTTAGTGGAGGGCAGGACATTTGTTTTTCCTTTCTGTGTTTGCCTTTAGCTTTCCACTCTGAAACTATGTCGTGGCCTCTTATTCCTGGTGGCTACTATCCGTATTGAACTCTGTGAATCAGGTATGTCACCTTGGAACTTAAAAATAGATTAAATTTTCTGTTATCTGATGTGGCAAGTCTTTGACTTAAAGAACTTGTTGTCTTTCTAAATTTGCAGATGTGTCAAAGCTTGAAAGTTGAGCCTCTGTTTTACGAGTTTGGAAAGAAACTATTAAACCATCTATGATGATTGAGGTTAAACTTTTGGGTATATTTGGGGCAGCATATTTGTAGCTCTGTTCTCTGGCATTCCAGTTGCATTAAATATTAGGACTTAGCAGGCTGTTTGGCACATTTTGTCATTATATGCTGCTGCTCTTTCCAGTGCTCAGTAGCCACCTATGTCTGGTGTCTGCCATATTGGACAGCACGGACATAGAACGTTACCGTCATCACAGAATGTTCCATTGGACAGCACTATTCTATATCATTAACTTTGATTGTATTCAACGATCAGACCTTAGAGCTGACCAAAACCATTCCCTTCACAAGAAAATGCTTTTAAAGTGAGCTTAGTATCAGACCAGCTTGGGAGATACAGCAGTAAGTGGAACATCTGTGTGCTCAATTTTAAAATATATTTCTAATAACACTGTGCTTTCTTTAATACTAAGTCGTCTGCATAGTTATCTTAAGCTTGAATAAATTATTCCAAAGAGGGGCTGGCCCCGTGGCCGAGTGGTTAATTTCCCGTGCCTGGCTTCAGCGGCCCAGGGTTCCACCGGTTGGGATCCTGGGCGTGGACATGGCATCGCTCGTCAGGCCATGCTGAGGTGGTGTCCCACATGCCACAACTAAAAGGACCCACAACTAAAATATACAACTATGTACCAGGGGGATTTGGGGAGAAAAAAAAAAAAGAAGAAGATTGGCAGCAGTTGTTAGCTCAGGTGCCAATCTTTAAAAAAAAATTATTCCGAAGACATCAATCTGATGTTTTATTAAAGTAATAATGGATTCAAATGGAAATTGTTAATAAAACGGTTTTGCTTAAAGTATTTAATCTCTAGTATAGGCTAGAAATTCAAACTGATGGATAAATATATGCAGCTAATATGTGTTGCTTGATCTGTGAAGCCATATGTGAGATAATAAGGTGTGTTCAACTCAATTTCACACGTTTATTGAGCACCTATTACACGTCAAGTATATGCACAGCAGGCAGCTATGCTGCTATGAACATTCTTGTCCATTATTTTCCATGTGCTTTCTTTTTCTTGGGTACTTACCCAGGAGGGAAATTGCAGGTCATAGAGCATACATATGTTTAGCTTTAGCAACTCTTCCCTTATCCTCTCTTAAGTTGTACACTTCGATTCCTTTTAGGCATGGAGCCTATCTCTTTGAAATGTTTTGAGTGCCTAGTAGAAATATGCTACATCCAATGCACAAGTTTTCGATCCTTTAACACTTACCCAAGATAAGTGGTTCCATTGGGAAGATACTTAATCTAGAACTACGTGAACCCTGTTCTGATCTAAATAGTTGGAGGCTTCATTCTGTGACCAGAAAACTCCACTCCTACCCAGCACCAGCCAGCTCATGCTCTTAGATTTAAGAGGAACCAATGAAAGGACAGGAGATCAGGTCAATTTATCCCCAACATCAGACAAACAAGTTAAATTCATGCTCCAAGGAGAGCTGGCTAGCATCTTCATTTTTATCTGCTGCACCAAGCTTATCATTCTCATCTGCACTTGAGCAGGTTTATCCCCCACCTCAGCATTCTGTTAACAAGCCTTTCCTCTCTGAAGAGTGTTTGTGCCAATCCTTGATCAAGAACGGTCTTTCTTGATTTTTAAGTTTGTAGACATGAATTTTTTCTGCACTTCAGCTCTTTAAGCAGGGCAGGAAACCAAGGAGAGAATGAAACTAACATTCATTTTTCCTTATATATATGAAAGCCACTTTGAGGAAAGAGGATCTTAAAATTATTCACTAAAATGAAGATCTGGATTTTATTTGTATTTTAGCAAGTCATTCTTTACCTGTCTGAAGTTATTATAGATAGTACAAGGGAGCCTATCTAAAGCCAGTTCTTCCTTCATGCTCAGATAGTTGTTTCACTGTAATGTAAATTACTGTACTTTTTAAAATCCATCCTTTGGGCCAAATAGCTATTACTGACACAAAAGACATTCACTCTGGTTTTCAGTCAATGAGAATGCTTCAGACACAGTGGTGGCTTCAGATTTTGTCTACTGATGGGTGGGGAGGCTATAAGGGAGTTTGTTGAAATAATATTTTGACAGCAAGCTCCCCTTTCACTGAGATCTCACATTTATATGGAGTGGCTACGAGAGAGGTGCTGACAGAAATTAACACAGGCTAAATTCCCTCAAATCATCCCTTGGGGCCACTACTGTCTACATACTTACACCTGTATTTGTGTAAAGTTGCATGAAAAAGCAGCAATAAACTGTGGGACACAAATGACACAGATGACAGCTGTTCATAGGCAAAATTTCCCAAACAGAAACTGGGCAACATGGTTGACTATTGAGAGTATCCTTAGGAAGTGGTCTTCATGGTGTCTGTAGACCAATGTAGAGATTGGTGGTAAACACGTGATATGAAGGAAAAGAACTGACCACTTTGATAACAATAGGCTGGGGTGGGGGCTTCTCTATGTTGAGTCATCAGGGGAAGGCCTCTCTGAAGAGATGCCATTTAAACTCAAACTGGGTTAACAAGAAGGAGCCTGCAAGGGGGAAAAATGTTGCAGGCGGGAAGAGCTAGCTCTTGGCAGGATGCCCTGGATGGAGGGACAAAGTGCTGATCTTGCTGTGCCAGGCAGCATGAGTCCCAGGAATACTGCTGTCAGGGGGCTGAGTGATGAGGGCTGCCTAATGAATCAGGATGTGTTTAAGATGCAATTCAAGTGCTGGGCCTGATTCTACATGCGCTGCCATAAAGGAGGCTGCATCTTTATATGAACAGGCGTCCCCCGAGGGGAAAGAGGACCACAAAATGCAAGATGGGACTGAAAACAACTTTGCAGAGGGGCTGCCTGTCTTGAATGTGGCGAGTGGATGGAAGACACCAGTAGCTTGGCAAGTGGATCAGATTTTAAATCTTCTGCCTTTCAGAGGTCTTTTGGTGCCAGTGTGAGGCAGAGTGAATTCTGGAGGATAGCTGTTATGGGCTGAATTGTGGCGCCCCAAAATTCATATGTTGATGTCCTAATCCCCAGTAACTGAGAATGTGATCATATTTGCAGATAGGGTCTCTAAAGAGGTAACTAATGTAAAATAAGGTCAATAGGTGGGCCCTAATCCAGTATGACGGGCGTCCTTATGGAGGAGATTAGGACACAGACATGCACCAGAGGAAAGATAATGTGAAGACAGGAGAGGACAGCCATCTACAATCCAAAGAGAGGGGTCTTAGAAGAAATCAACTCTGCTGACACCTTGATCTTGGACTTCTATCTTCCAGAACTGTAAGAAAATAAATTTCTGTTGTTTAAGCCCCCAAGTCTGTAGTGTTAGTTACACACTATAACACAGTAGCAAATATCCCTTTCCAGGATGGCTTCAGGGACCCACATCTTGGACATTCACTATTTATTCATGCTTCTTTTTCCTCATTGCATCTTTGATGAATATTGCAGAAAACTTGAAGATACTGAGATGCACTGGATTGAAAACGTAAAGGGTAACTCAGTCAAGATAGCCAAGTGATTCACAGAATAATAAATACTCTCAGATTCATCCCACATTCATCCAGTCCTCACTACAATATCTCTCACATCAAGCTCAATCAACTCCAGTGATAAGAGCTCAGTATCTCTTAGGATGCCTGTTCACATTTGGAAGCCTAGATTGGCATATCCTTGATCCAGTCAGCATACCCTTGATTAACTATGAAAGCGGATGTAACCTCTAGAGAGAGGTCCTGGCTGCGTCCATGCAGGGCTTGCTGGAGAGCTGACCTGGTCCAGTCACCATCACACTAAGCAGACGGGGAGAGAAGGCTAGAGGGTCAGAGAGGCAGAGGGTGTGCGCCTGCAGAGAGGGCTGTGGCATTTCCACTGCCTTCCCCATAGGACAGGGGCAGGAATGGGTTCCAGTACATAGACACCACGCAGCCAGGTGGGGTGCTGACAGCCGGGTCCATTCTGATGAGTCGGTGCCCTCGCCCTACCAGTGAGTGTGTGTTTTGAGTGATACTCTTGCTTGTTTCCTGCCTCGCTCAAGTGAGGCAGAGACTGCTCAGAGAGTGGAGTTGTCTGTAAGAGGAGAGACTGGCCTACCACTTCCCGGTTGGATGAGCTGGAGCCTCCTCTCAGCTGGAGAAGTCTAAAGGTGGAAGGCTGGTTTGAGCCTCTTGTGACTGGGTGAGAGGGCAGCTTTGCGAGCAGCCTGCACTTGAATGTGTTCTGGGGCCAAGTGGGGGCTGCTGAAGGGAGCTGGATGGAGTCACTGCCTTTGGGGCTGAGAACCAACTGCAGGACCGAGAGGTGGTAGAGTGAGGCTGGAAGTCACCAGGGAGGCAGAGCAGGGCTGGGATGGAGGAAGTCGGCCAGACTGCATCACCCGTGTCAGGGGAAGATGCAGTGCAGAGGTCCCCAGACAGGTCCCCAAAGGCCCCACAAATGCACTCTGAATTAAGAGCATGAGGACACCCCCAATGACAGAGCACCCCCAACAGCAGGAGGGAACCACAAAGAGCCCTGGCTAAGGAAAAACCGCTTTGCCTTTTTCTTCTCTGATTCCCGCCCTCTCCCATCTCCCCTTTCCACTTCCACCCCAAATGAGCCAGAATGAAGCAGCTGTGGGGGGAGGCAAGGTGAGATGTGCAGGAGTAAGTGGAGGTCAGAGAGTGACAGCATGGGGCACACCATGCAGGCCAGCACTGCTGCAAGGAGGGCCGTTGTGCGGCAGAGGCGGGAAGACAGTTGGTTTTCATCAGGCTGCCCTGAACTCTTTAACAGCCGGCGGTGGCAGGAAAGCCACACCAGCTGCTCCAGATGCCGTCAACGGGTGGGGAAGGGAGAGCTGACCGAGGGCCCCCAGGCAGCGCTGTGAGCCATATGAACCTCTCTCTTCACCGTGGTCTACTGAGGCCAGCCTGCTGAGCGGCGCTGCTGGGCTGGGGCCACAGAATGAAGTAACCTCTGTTGAAGGCCTGCTATGTGCTAGACCCTGAGATTAGTATGATATGTAAAATCAGGTCCCACACAGCACAGGGCCCACACCCAAGAAGCTGGCCCAGGTAGAAATTATAGGAATAGGGACTAAATGTGACAGAAATAAGACAATTCTTTCAAAATCATTGTTTACATTTTTTTTTTAAAGCTTCAGTGCATAGTTATGTATCCTAGTTGTTGGTTTAGTTCTTTATGTGAGCTGCTGCCACAGTATGACAACTGACAGACTGGTGGTGTGGTTCCACAACCGGGAAACAAACCCAGGCTGTGACAGGGAAAGCACTGAATCTTAACCACTAGACCACCAGGGCTGGCTCTAGAAATCTTGATATCAAGTGATTTTCTTGCTATTTCCTGGATTTGCTTAAAAGCAGAATAGAAAATGGGTGGAATAATTTAAATGATAAAAACTTCTATTTCTTTAGGTTAGGTTATTTGAAGTTTTCTTGGGACTTCGACTGAAGATGGCAATCAGGGGTTCTCAAGTTTTTATAGTAACGTTAAGGCCAAATTTACTAAATAGTTTCACCGGAATTTTTAAATGCTGAAAGTAGTTTCTAAGGAAAATGTAATCTATGTTTAAACTTTAATCTATTTCCCGGATAAACTGGGAAATTTATCTCTCTCGCTTAGCAGATATTGTTTTCCTAGGATAATTGATCATTTTTAGCAAGAGGGGTAACTCAGCACGGCATTTTCTTTCTGACTTAACTGGGGTAGGGCATGGAATGGATTTCCTCCTCTGCCTAATTATTCAAGGACAAGTCTTGTGACCTAAAAGAGAACAACGTACTGTTGTATCCATGGTAAGGGGATTAACAGCCTTGTGCTTGTAAAACAGCAGCCCAGCTCCTATTTAGTCCTTTGATTTCCAGAAACAAGAGCCCGATTCTTGCCACCCCTTGCATGCTGTTGGCCCTGTCTGGCGCCATCGATGAGAAATGGCAGTGGAGCCAATTCTTAGAGAATTACCTTCAGACCAGGGCTCCCCACACTTGAGGAAAGGGAGTGAAGAGTTTTTACCTGTTCAGTGAGTTGCTTAAAGAAGCTATTTGTATATGAATAAGTATTATTACTTTGTAAAACACTTGGATAAAATGATTATTGAAGTGAATTCAAATAATTCCATCAGATCCACCTATACTTACAATCTTGAAAATGTAGATTTTCTATTTAGCTGTACTAATGGGATTTCAGTTTATTTTTTGAGGTATAATTGACACACCGTATTATATGAATTTCAGATGTACAATATAATGATTCAATATTTGTAGATATTGCAAAATAATCACCATAATAAGTCTAGTTAACATCCATCACCCTACATAGTCACAGAATTTTTTTTTCTCTTGATGAGAACTTTTAAGATTTGGACATTTCGGTTTATTACATTAAAACATACTTTAAAAAGACATGTTTAGCTCAGTAAGTACTTTTTGGTTAATTTTCCATTTTGTGCAAATCTTAGAAGACATTCAGTGTGGTCACATTTGGAAGAAAGACCATGGAAGAAGTCACACTAGTTGTACACAATCTGTAAATGGAAGGAATTTCTATCCTTTGGTTGCTAAGCAAGTTAACTACTGAAGACTGTGCCGTCAGCCTTCATGCTCCTTCCATTTCAACACCGACTTTCCTTACATTTACGCGTCCTCTTGGCTACCCCATCTACACTATATTCAGGAGTCTTCTTCTACTACACAGTTATCATGTTGGTGTTATTATGTTGTCTGAATATTTGTGGTCGGGTAAACAAAGTTTTGGGAAGTAATCACCCTCCTTTCCTTCCTCTCTTTTGTATTATCGCAGTCCTGGCACAATTTACTTTCTCAGTTTGTCCCTCTTGGAATAATGTAGAAACAGTGAGTACAAACAATGGAAGTCATTACTCCATTCTATTAGTTTGTTCATCTGTCCATTCATTTCACAATCACTTACCGAGCTCCCATGTGGGCCACACTTCAGGAATACAGGGGCTCACAGCACGGGACAGACTTGAGCCTGGCCCTCATGTCCTGAGGCCCTGAGAAGTCGTCTGTTGCACAAAATGGACAAATCTTTATGGACAAAATATTTGATAGTCTCCCCGGTGACCCTCAGCTGATAAAATTAAAAAGGGTGTTCTTTGCTTGGAGACAACGAAGTTCAAACCAGGGCAGGGGTTGGAGACCCTCCTGACAAAGACTTGGACAAACCACATGACATCTAGAAGCCCTTTGCCCTCCCCACTGTCCTGGGTCTGTTCTCACATGGGACATGGAATCTCGTGTGCAGATTCTGGCATCTCAGGCATTACTGGCTTCTACTTTGGCGTTTAATCTTCTGGTGGGCTCAAGACACTGTGACCTTGGGCTTCGATGGTCTCAGCAGCACTAAACTCCTGTACCTGGAACTTATGGGTAGAGTCATGAAATCTAAATGCCCCTGTAATAGCAACTCTTCCTAACCATCCCTAACCATATTGGCTAATCAATGTTAGGTCTTAGTAAACATTTGTGAGTGAATGAAGCATGATTAACATCCTGGCTCTTAAATCAGAGGCCTGTCTATTAGGGCACAGTGGACACCAGAAAACAGGGCCCCACCCACCCACCCACTTCTCCTCTTCTTCCACCTTAGTCCCATGGGAGGATACTCCCATGGTGGATATGGTGGGAATGGCCAGAGTAGAAGGAGCTCCCTCCTGCCTGGGTTTTATCTCTTGTTGGACCTCAATTTCTCACTCTTGTGGGAGCCAAGACATCAATTAATTTCTCAAATCATCCAAACAAGGGGGAAGCCCCAGCCCATGAGTGTGTCTCCATCATCTTCCACAGCCTCTGCCTCGCAGCTGTCTCCAGAAGCAGGGCTGTGCTTTCCCACAGCCTGGCTACTTTAGGAAGAGGGCGTACTCATTGCTAGTTCAGCTGCCAGTATCTGAACAAATTATCAATGCTTCTCTGCAATTATATTTCTATGGTTGGTATTTGTCGAGCACACGGTTACATTTTTGTTCGCTTAAAATCTTAGACTTACTTCTCCTGGCTGAACCATCGTGTAGGAGGGGTACCTAGTACTCTTCTGTTGAAGAAGACCCTAAGCAGCTAAAACTCTCCACCTTTTTTCTAATATCCATCTTGGAGAAATGATGGAAATGGTGCTTCTTAAGACACTAGTACAGTGGGAGGTATTCTAATAAATACTTGACAAATCTGAATAGAAAACAGAACTAATTTTTTAAATTTTTACATAATTATTAAGACCACCCTTATGCTGATAGATGCCAATATCTTGCATGTGAATATAGCTCTTTCTTATTATCAAAGTACATTTGTATCTGTTATCTCCTTATCAGTGAAGCCAGTAAGAACTATTATTACTCAATTTCCTTGTTTTGTTCTTGTAGATCATTTTACTGTGCCCAGGCAACTTTAAAAATAACTGCTTTGCTCCTGTATTTGTATGTATGTGTGTGTGTGTGTATTCAATTTGAAAAAATAGATATTTATAAAAAAATTTCAAAGATAATACAGAGAGATCCTGTGTACATGGTCCTCATCCTGGGTGTATTTTTCCCTCCACTGCTCCTGAGGATATCTGGAAATGTCTGCAGGCATTTGGTTTTCACATTTGGATGTGCTACTGGCATCTAGTGTGTAGAGGCTATGAATGCTGCTGTCCATCCTGCAAAAGGATAGACAGCCTCTCGCAAGCAAGAGTTTTCCAGCCTAAAATGTTAATAGTGCTGAGGTTGAGCAACTAACTGCCCTAGACCCTTCACCCATGTCCCTAATGTTATTGTGTTAAATAACCATGGTAGGTATATCAAAAATATGAAATTAAAATTCATTTAATGTTATTAAACTGTAGTATTTTAGGATTTCCCTTTTTAAAAAACTAATGTTCCTTTTCTGTTCCAGAGTCTACTCCACTTTAGTTTGATCCAGTCTCTGCCAATTTCTCCATTTTCCTTTGTTTTTCATGAACTTGGTCTGCCTTTGTTTTTCATGACCTTGACACTTTTGAAGAGATTTATAAGTGTTTTTTATATAGGTATGGACACTGACCCCATCCATAACATATCCAGGTGGCATGTGGAAATGTGATGTGTTTTTGGGTTATATCTATGACTGGAGAGTGCTATGGCATTTGGAGGAGGGGATGAGAGATAATCAGTGTGGTGCCAAACTCAGGACAGTCCCACCTAGCAAGGAATTTCCTACTCAAAATGCCAACAGCGCCCTCACTGACACACTAAGATCTCCAGCCCTTGCTCTTAACTCATGTAGAGTGGCATGCAGTGTCTCAAGTCTAGTAAATGGCAGGTAGTAAACTTCAAGACAAAAGCTTGATTTTTAGGGATTCAGTCCAGGACTTTTTGTATCTAACACTAACTGTCTCCATTGAGTATTTTCAGCAATAATTTTAATCATTTGGAAATCTGTATTTCTAAGTAGAGCAAATATTGTCATTTCATCTGCCGAGGGGCTGTATTAAAGCATGAGTTGCCACCCAGTGGAAACAATGAATAAAGAGCTTGAATTCACGGTAAGGGATAGTGCAGTTCCATGGTGACGGGGACAGGAGGGTATACAGGGCCACAGTTACGCTGATGGAGCTGTGTGCAGCCCTCCTCCTGCCTTCTCTTTCTTTATATGCTCTCTCCCCAGCGGGCAGTGTGTGTGTGTATCTCCTTGTTTATCTTCTGTTTCCACCTCCTTAGAAAGCAAGCTCCAGAGGAGAAGGGACTTTGCTTTGTTTACGGCGTAGTCTCTGACTCTCTAAAGGGGAATACCATGAGATTCATGTTTGAGCAGTATTTAAAGAGGCTCTAGATAGAAAGAACAATACAGGCAAAGTGTCCAAATGGCCTCTTACCTGGTTTCTGGCCTCCTCTATTATGCCAGCAATATTACTTTGTAGTTGTTTAATTCTATAAAGGGCATGTGCTATACATAGTATCCCACTTCCCTTCTTTTTCACTCAACACTGTACTTTTGAGATTCCTCCTTTTATAAAACAGTGTAGCTCTAGTTCAGTAGTTTGCAACTGGGGGTGTTTTTGTCCTTCAGAGGATATTTGCCAATGCCTGGAGACATTTTTGGTTGCCACTACTGGAGGTGGTCCTACTGATAGCTAGTTGATGGAGGCCAGGTTTGCTGCTAAGCATCCTGCAATGCACAGGGCATTCCCCAACATAGAATTATCTGGCCCAGTAGCCCAATAGTGGAGAAACCCTGGCTGTTTCTTTCCTGCCATCTGTGGAATGCTATTCCCTTGAGATTGTACACCGTATTTACTCGATCCATTCGCCTCTCGATTTAGGTTGGACATTTAGGTTGTTCCAGTTCTCTGCCCTGACAAGTGTGCTGCAAAGAGCATCCTCACCAATCTGTGTTGGGGTGTGAGGGTGTGTGTAAGAGAGTTTCTAGCGGCCACACTCTGTTCTAGGAAGCACTTCCAAATGCCGCTCCAGAACAGTTGGACCCTCTGACACGCCAGCAATTGATATTATTTAACTTTTTTATATTAAAAAATAGAAATTTCTTAATATATGGGATTCTAGTTCTCTGCATCTTTAGCAGCACTTGATATTATTTACCTTTTTGATTTTTGACAACCTGAAGTGGTTAAGTTGCTCATTTAAAAAAATACATTTTCCGATTATTAATAAAGCCAAACATCATGAATAATTCACACCCCACACCATTCTACAAAATTGGGGGAAATGTTTTTGGCAAGCATGCACCACTTCATTTTGTTCATCCCTGTAGGTGTTTTAAAACCACCCATTTTGGGACACCAAGCTTGAGTGTTCCTGCCAGTAGGGGTCACCATCCCCCGTGGGTCTTTACCAGTGGGATTTTTTTTTTTTTGCCAGCCTCTCCCCACTCCCACCACCCTCCCACCCCCAAGGAGGGGCTCCCGAATGTTTGGTGGTGACTGGACACATATGGTTTATTTTCACAATATGGGTACACTACTGGCACTTAGAGGTTAGAGGTCAGGGATTCTGCTAAAACCCTACAATGCAGAGGACAGCACCCAACAAACAACAAAGACTTATCTGGCCCCAAATGTTAACAGTGCTGAGGTGGGGAAGCCATGGTGTGGACAAAATCCTAATGTGTGACTGTTTGAAAGAAAGACAATGACAATCTGTATGATAATAAAGCTGCCCACCATTATTATTATTTAAAATAAGAACAAACTTTCCTCTATACAAACTGGGCAAACAGTGGAGAAGCAGGCTTTCTGGGTAAGCGTGGTCCCAGGGACAAGGCAGGCCTGGCTGGGCAGGAGGAAGGCAAACAGTGTATCTTCAGCGTGGGCTCCATAGGGAGCAGAGAGGTGGGCCTGGGGGCTTGGCAGACCTGCCAGCTGGGGTGGTGGGAGGTGACCTGGTGGTGTCAGTGAGTCACGGAGGGGTAGAGCGGGGCCAACAGGGTAAAAGGACTGTGGGTTTGAGTCTCAGGAGGTGGTGGTGGCAGGGCCTTGCCTCTTGGGACACAGGGGGACATGAGGCTGCAGGAGGCCCCCGGCCCCGCGGAGTGCTGATCCCTCCCAGCTCTCCAGCGAGGCGAGGCTCTGGGGGCTGGTTGGTGGTGTCCTCGCAGCAGGGTGGGCAGTGGGTGGTGGGCGGTGGACCGGGAAGGCCCAGGAAGGCTGGAGGTCAGGCCCGGGTCAGTCTCCTCCTGTCAGGCACTGTTGCATCAGTGGCGGAGGTTGCTTCTCAGAGGCCCAGGCCTGGGCACAAAGGAAGGGGTCACTCCGTTTCTCCGTACAGGCTGGAAGGCAGATGGCCTGGGCTGGGGGCTCGGGCTCCTCTCCTCCGGGTCAGGGATCTCAAACCAGAGAGGTCCGTCGAACTTCTTCTTTCCTTTCTGGCATTGGCTGAGGGCCCTCAGGACGGTCTCCTTGGCACAGGGGTCCGGGGGCTCCTCCGGGGGTGGACCTCGGGAGACGCTCCCTCTGCGCTCAGGAGGATTGATTTTGACGGTGACCGGGCTCCGGACGTGTCGGGGGTTCCGGGCATTCCAAAGCCATCGCTGCCTGAAGCTCTTCTGATTCTCGGACAAATCCAGCCCCATGGAGGTGTGGCGGGGTTGGGTCCGCGTCCAGCGCTCAGGGTGGACGTGGTTGACCGGGCACTGGTCCCAGTGCTGCTGGCTGCCGGCGGGTCTGGGTCGCTGGGACCTGCGATCCGGGGCTGGGGGCGGCTGTGCGGCCTCGGCTGTGCCCAGGTAGCTGCCCATGATCGCGGTGCGGCGGGTCGGGGCCTTCGGCTCCCAGACGTGTCCGAAGTCTTCAGACGCCAAGCGCACAGGCTGCGTGACCGTTGGTACCGGGCGCAAGGACAGCGCGTGGGGTGTCGCACGTCCGGGCCCGCCGGGCACGGGGTCCCGCACGTGCCAGGCCAGCCCTGCGAACACAGAGACCCCACGCGGGGGGAGGCCGCCTGCTCTCTGAGGACAGGAACGTCCGGCTTCCCACTGTCGGTTCCCAGTGCTTGGCTCTGGGGCTCCGGGCAGAGGGGCCCACTAGTGCCTTCACTTTTTTTTTAAACAATCGTTACCTGAGCTAACATCTGTTGCCAATCTTTTTTTTCCCATCTTCTCCCCAAAGCTCCCCAGTACATAGTTGTATATTCTAGTTGTGAGTGCCTCTGGTTGTGTTATATGAGACCCGCCTCAGCATGGCCTGATGAGCGGTGCCATGTCTGCGCTCAGGATCTGAAACCCTGGGCCACCAGAAGTGGAGTGTGGGAACTGAACCATTCGGTCATGGCCCACCTGCACCTGGACTTTTGTACTTGACACTTAAAGGGAGAAAATATAATAATTTCTACTAGGTCCTGAAAATTATAGAAAATGGACAGAAGGCTGCTCCTTCATTATTGTAAAAACAAACCTAATACACTTGAATGTTCTTTTAAAGAAAAACAACGAATTTACTTTTGTCAGTAAAGGGGATGTGTACTTCATTCTTCTAGAATGGTTGCTAATGTCACTTTTTGCAATTTTGCTCTTAAGGAACTGGTGAAAGACATTCAGGATTTATGTTTTAGCACTGACAATGTTGATTTAATGTGGACTCTCCTAGAACTGTCAACCTTCAAACATTCATAGATGGGTGGTTCTCTCTGAACACTAATGCCATTTCTCTCCTTTCTTTTTTGAGGAAGATTAGCCCTGAGCTAACATCTGCTGCCAATCCTCCTCTTTTTGCCGAGGAAGACTGGCCCTGAGCTAACATCCGTGCCCATCTTCCTCCACTTTATATGTGGGATGCCTACCACAGCATGGCGTGCCAAGCAGTGCCATGTCTACACCGGGGATCTGAACCAGCGAAACCTGGGCCACCGAAGCAGAACGTGCGAACTTAACCGCTGTGGCACTGGGCCAGCCCCTCTCCTTTCATTTCTAATGGCAGTCTTGCAAATAGAGCGAGGCACATTTTTCACTAGTAGTTGAAAACATCCAACTTCAAAAACTCTGCAAGGGGCCAGCCTGGCAGCATAATGGTTAAGTTTGCCCACTCTACTTTGGCAGCCCAGGGTTCACAGGTTCAGATCCCAGGTACGGACCTAGCATGACTCATCCGGCCACGCTGTGGTGGCATCCCACATAAAATAGAGGAAGATTGGCACAGATGTTAGTTTAGGGCCAGTGTTCCTCACACAAAACAAAGTGTGTAAGGGCTGCTGGGTAACTGATTATTGTGCTTAGGTTTGCAGGTCCGTTCAAGGTGGTGTGAAAAAAATGAGTCTTTTCTTGTGAAAATTTCCCTCAAAAGCACACGCCTAAGGCACCTGTTGGGCTGGCCCCAATGCTGGGTTGGGAAGGGACAGAAAGTAGAAGCCTGCAAGGAATCCAAGAGTGGGCAACAGATTCACTGCAGATCGGAGAGGAGGTTGGCTGTGGCGAGGACACTTAGTAGAGCTTAGTGAGGAAGCATCAGGTTTCTGAGGTCAGCGAGAGGCCAAATCTTTTGAGATGCAGGAGTGTGGTTAGCTGGTAGGTGTGGGAATGAAATCCCTAACAGTCTACTCACTCATGAATTCTTTTTTTTTTTCCGGCCAATTCCTTATTTAAGGAATGATCCCCAGGTATATGATTTTGAAAACAGAGAAATTCCTATGGTATAATTTTCTTTTCAAGGCATTTTTCAGGATAGAAATAACTTTTTTTACATAACTAACATCTCTCTTAAGATGGTAATAGTATCAGATTGGATGATCTAATGCCATTGGGTATGGATTTCTTCTAACGTAGTTTTCTTTCCAATGTCTACAGAATTTCTCACATCCTATCTGCAATATAACTCAGTGGGTGTCATTCCGGTTTGTGACTAATGACCCTCTGACAAACCAGAGTGTGCTGGTGAGCTACAGGCAATAATAAGTGAGTCACTCATATACCTTTACTGGTAAATCAATGTGTTGATTAATTAAAAGCCGTTTTGTTTTCATAGACACTGAAGACGTTTCCTCTTCTCACGCACCAAGAGGTAAAGAATTTCACTGGTTAGTTGATACTGGAGATTAGCATCTATCAGTGGTGCTCAACCAGGGGTGAATTTGCAGTGGACAGTAGGGAATGTCTGAAGACATGTTTGGTTGTCACTACTTGGGGGTACTGCTGGCATCCAGTGGATTGAGGCCAGGGATGCTGCTAAACATCCTACAATGCACAGGACAGCCCCTCACAACATAACTATTGGTATATTTATTGAGACCACATAACATTTATGGAGAATAAACAATTCATGGAGAATAACAACTTAGGGGGAATTGACATCAAAGACGTCTTGATGATGTTTTCTTATGCAATCACATGGTATGAATTTTATTAGTTCAAGTTTTTTGTGTCCCTTAGGAATGTTTTACAGTTTTCTTGTTAACATTTTATAACTTCATTTCAAGGTATTTTAGTTTTTTAGTTTTCCTTGTAAGTAGGGTTCTTTCTTCCATTATATCTTCTAACTGTGATTTATATTTCTCAAAGGAATTGGTTTCTATAAATTATGGTACTCCACTAATTGTTTCTCTAGTTTCCTTTATCTTTTTTGGCCTAACTTTATTGGCTACTACCAGAATTTAATTTAATATTTAATATGCTAATAATAGTGGAATTAGTAGATATCCTTTCCAAACTAGGCATACTATTATCTACTTTACCAAGTTAGGGAACTGTCCTTTCATTCCTGTTTTACTAAAAAGCGTTTTTATAAAATAGCTGAATTTTGTCAAAATGTGTTTTAGGAATCTATTGTGGGGGCCTGGAATTGGCCACCCCAAGATATGTCTCTTTGGCATAATGATTATTTGAGGCTGGTTACTTTGCAGACAGGAAAGCAACTGAAAAGTAGAATTTACTTACCCTTTGTAAGAGACATTTACATTGTAAAGGAAATCTCCATCTGTAAAGGTATCTCCCTCTCTACCAGGAAGAAGGGGGGGGGGGTGACCTTATCTTTAGAAACTCTTAATCAATGCCAAAGGCAAGGACTTAAATCTGCATAATAATCTTATTCCTATTTCTGGTAACCTCCTGTAACTGACTCCCCCCACCCCCAACATCCTCCTTTGCCTTTAGCTGGATATGATATTTAAGGTGGGGGCTTCAGCCATTTTGGCGAGTTGCTCAGCTTGCCTGAGCCTCTCCCATGTATACATGCTATAAAGCTTTGTTTAATTTTCTCCTGCTATTCTGTCTCATGTGAATTTAATTTGTTCTCCGGCCAGATGAACCCAGACAGGGTAGAGGAAATGTCTTCCTCCCCTACACTATAGAAATGAAAATATGAGTTTTCCCTTTAGACTTGCTGATAGGATGAAGTATATTAATCATAACTATATCCTTCCTAATACTGAACCATCCTTGCATTACTAGAAAAACCCTACTTGGGCAAAGTATATATTTCTGATGTACTGCTGGATTCTGTTTCTAATATTTTATTTAGCTTTCTTTTTTTTCTAAAAATTTTTGTGAGATATTGGCCTATTATTTACTTTTTTGTGGGGGGTATCCAATCTTTGGTGGGTTTTGGTTTCACTGTTATCTTGACTTCATAAAAAAGAATTTGGAAGCTTTTGTTCTTGAGAAAAATTTTTTAATCAATTAAAATCCAATACAAACAAGTAAAAGCAGTTATTGTAGTTTGGTTAGGTTATAAATTAAAGAGGATTTTGTGTGTTGATGTAGTAACTACCACTTAAACTTTAGTTTCTAAAGGAAAAACAAATACCAAGTCAAAACTCCTGACTTAGAATAAAATTTCTGTATGGACGTTGTTTGGTTCTGTCTTTACCCCAAGATTCCATAGTAAAACTCCCTTAAGGAAATTAAAGGGTTCTGAATACATCCATTTCCAGGCTTCATTTTTCCATTTAAAAGAGTCTTAATTTTTATAGAGATCCTACATAATGCGTATACAGTAAAATATACGTCATTGTCAAGAATGAAAGTAAAAAGCTTATGTTTTTCTAGTTTTAACTCCTCTCTCTGGTTAACTTGAAGTATCACCAAATTCATGTCCAAACTGAGACAAGATGTTAGCACACTTTAATGAAAATGTATAAGCGCTACAAGATGTTAAAAACTGATGCCAAAGTTTGAGCCCAACCTTGCTTTAAAGAGGCAAACTAGAATTTCCTTACATAGAAATGTAGAAAGACTGTACCTGATCATGATCAACCTCTACAGGTTACTTCTTAATAATCCAGGTGATGGACTTGGCAAGTGGTGGGGTAGTCAGGGCCCCTGAGTAGGTCCATCTGGGCAAGTGGGCATCAGGCAGGAAGGATCAAAGGACCCAGATTCCACAAGGGCATCCTGGCCAAGAGAAGGAGATCACCAAGCTATCATTTAGTGGTAAAAACCACTGAGGAATCGGATGATGAGATGATGATTCTAGGGGTGTCTGGGGACCAGTAGTGGTCCAGAGGAGCTCTAGGTACCTCTGGGCACCTTAGGATAGAATTATGCCCATGCTTTCTTCTTGTAATTAACTGTATTTCTTTTTTAAAAAATTGAAATATAATTGACTTTTTAAAAAATTGAAATATAATTGACAACTGTGTATTTCTGATACTTGTCAGTGGGAACACAGCAGACACCATTTTCTCCCTCCATTCTAGTGACTTTACAGCAGGTGGTCTCCTCTGAACTCCTTGGGAGGCATTAGGTGGTAGCTGGTACGTAAACAGGCTTTCCTTTCTCAAGAGAGATTCATAGAATTCTCCTTTCTAAAATGCAATACAAATTAGGAGGAGCCAGGATCCAAGACTAAAAGGGGAGAGAGGGAGAGAAGGAAAAAGAGAGGGAGAGGGAAAGAGGCAGGAGGGAGAGAGACAGAGGTGGGGAGGAGAGGAAAAGAGAGAGAGAATACATGGACTTCCAGGGAGCAGCCCCTTTGGGACTCTGAATGTTGAACAATTAATCTCGGGGGCTGGACAGAGGTATCCAACCTGAAGAATATGGGTAATGTTCTTTAAAGAATCATTTCTGTACCTTGCAAGGTAGCCCAGGGCCAGGGGCTCTCTCAACACAAGCATCATAAATGGCAAGTTGTCTTCTCAGCAACTTTCTTTTCTTTTTTTTTTTTTGCTTTCTCTCCCCAAATCCCCTAAGTAAATAGTTGTATATTTTAGTTGTGGGTCCTTCTAGTTGTGGCATGTGGGACGCCACCTCAACATGGCCTAACGAGCAGTGCCATGTCCACGCCCAGGATCTGAACGGGCGAAACCCTGGGCCGCCGAAGCGGAGCGCATGAACTTAACCACTCAGCCACGGGGCTGGCCCCTCAGCAACTTTCAAAGAAAACCTGAATTACATTGAGGTTAATTATATTTCCCAATTCAAAGTGCCCTATTTAGTGTTTCCACTATGAGACTGAAACATAAAGTAGATTTCAACTGATTTAGGAAAAAGAAAAATTACCTTATGCTTAATTGATGGCACAGTATCCACCAATTTCTGTAGCTTTTTATGATGTTTGTGTAGCTAAAGAACAATAAATGAGAAAATATTAAAAACAATTGACATCTCACTCTAGAATTGTAATGGAATGTGAATTAAAATCAGATACTTGGTGACTACCTAAAAATAATCCACAGTACTGAACCTGCACTTAAGCTGACAATTTAGAATGTTATAAACATCACTGAATGAAAGTAGATACAAAACAAATGAGTAGGCTGTTTGCTGACAAGCTGGAGCCCACAGACTGGAGGGAAAGGTGTCCCCTGTGCCATCAGCCTCTCCCTCTGAGCCTTACCGGCACTTGGCCCACAGGGGCTCTCGAGGCTGAAGCTCTCAGAGCCAGCCAGAGTGTGGGAAGGCACAGCTTTTAGCTCAGGCCCCTGAGTCCTCAAGGGCTCATTTCTGCAGCTTCAGCATAATAACCACATTTTCTGGTTTCTGTATTTCATGCTTTGATATCTGAGGCCTTGCTGACACTAGAGGAAGTGCCCCTCCCCGAGCTAGCTAATTCCTATACAGAACAAACTGGGAGGACGTCTTTAATACGCAAACCAACCAATCCAGACCCCAGACCCCAACTCCTCCTTTATAAGATTCTCACCCTCTGGGCCACTATTCCTCTGCCCTAATTATCCCAGAATCAGGCACCAGACGAGGGGCAGCCTCTGTGTCCCAGAGCCTGCTGAAATTATCCAAACCAAGCAATCCTAAGCTTGCTTATGCTGCCTCACCCATTCCTTCCATGGAAGCCATAATAAAGGCTCTTGTTCACATCTTCCCCTCGCTCTATCTGCCTCCTGACCATGCCTGGTGCTTCCCCATGTGACCCTGCATGGTGTTTCATGCCTCCTGTTTTTAGGAATCTGTGAGTATAATAAAATCCTTCCTTCACAACAGTCATTTCCATGTCTGTGTGTTGCTATACCTGATTAAAACAAATCCTAGGTACCCTGAAAATACTCAGCCTCCAGACGGGACTAAAGCAGGGAGCTTGTGGGAGGCCTGAACCTGCTAAACCTGCAAGAGCTCAGAGGTCCTGCACAGAGTACAGTCCACAGATTTTCAGTCCACTTCTTCAGTTGCTAGCGGTGTGACCTGGCAAGAAAGCACTTCACCTCCGCTGAGCTTCACTTTCTTCATCTGAAAAATGAAAACGACAGTATTGCCATCAGAGACCTCTTTTTTTCCTTTCATGATCATGTCCCATAATTGTTTGTATTTATCTTTTTATTCCATCTAAAATATATTCTTGGGGCCAGCCCTGTGGCCAAGTGGTTAAGTTTGCGTGCTTTGCTTCGGCAGCCCAGGGTTTCGTGGGTTTGGATCCCGGGCACGGACACGGCACCACTCATCAAGCCATGTTGAGGCAGTGCCCCACATAGCACAACCAGAGGCACCCACAACTAGAATATACAATTACGTACTGGGGGCCTTTGGGGAGGAGAAGAAGAAGAAAAAGACTGGCAAAAGTTGTTAGCTCAGGTGCCAATCTTAAAAAAATTATTCTTAACTAATCTCACATTTTAACCATCATTTATTTTATGCTATTTGCCTTTATCCTTTTATTCCAGTGCCTAAAAATAGAAATGTAATGCAAACCACAGAGGCAATTTTAAGTTTCTAGGAGCCACATTTAAAAAGTTAAAAAACAACAGGTGAAATTAATTTTGATAACATTTTATTTTACCAAATATATTCCAATATTGTCATTTCAACATGTAATCATTATGAAAACTTATTAATGAGACTGTTTCCATTTTTTCCATATTAAGTCTTGGAAATCTGCTGTATGTATTTTACACATGCAGCACATACCAATCTGGATGCTAAATTTTGATCAGAAATACTTGATTTTTATTTTTACACTAGAAAATGTGGATACACATACCCAAGTTGTTCCAAACATTTTAAAAAGTTTTCCAATAACTGAACTGAGTATCGGTTCTTAAATTTAAATTAATTAAAATCAAATAAAATTAAAAATCCATTTCCTCAATCACACTAGCAACATTTCAAGTGCTCAACAGCCATACATGGCTTGTAGCTACCATGGACAGCACAGTTTTATGCCATTTGAAACATATTCTTAACAATCTTATGTTTTAAGCATTGTTTATCTTACCAATGTATTGATCCCAATATTCTTAAAGTAAAAAACAATATTGTAATATTCTTTCATTCTAAAATCCATCATTTAAAGTTGGTAACATTTTTACCTTCAAAAATATTCGTATAATGACCATGTTCTTCCAGTTGCCGCATCCTCAAAGCTTTCAAATTTGATTGCGTTCTGATGCACCACATGAAGAAGGATTAATGCCTAACCATATAGGATCATTCCAAAATAAATCAATAGCAATAGCCTAATTCAACCTACTATATTTAATTATGTCTCCTCACCCAAAATAAAGCTACTGGCAAAAGCATATAACAATCTGATGCAAAATGAGACAGAAATAAAGAAGAGGAAGAAATTTATGCAGGAGCAGCAATTAATATTACTTTGGAATGAGGGGATTTATCTGGGGAGAAAAATAAAAGAAAACTTATATAGCAAAGTGAGTAACAATTCAGTGAGGGATCAACATTTCTTCATTCCTATCTTGATTTGCAGGAAATACTGAAATCCAAAATGCATTTGCGTCAAAAGGAGAGAAGATGTTTATCTTGAGAGAAACAGACTCTCCCTATGAGAATCAGGAGTTGAAGACATTTCTTCTTTGAGGGATAACCACTTAAAATGTGTTTCTTTCTATTTTTAATGTAACATTTAAAATTAAAATAAAATTAAATTGGGGAAAAAGTCGTAAGAAGAAATTTTATTTTCTTATGTGCTCCCTATACTTCCCTACAAATTATTCCTCATCCGTCATTCATGAACTTTCTGACATCATCAGCCCTCCAGCCTCCCAAGTGAGACACCTCAAAGTCATGGTTAACTTTGCGTTTAACTTGAAGAGGTCTCCACCTCCAAGTCCTGTTGCTTTTATCTTAGAAATGCTTTTTAAAACTTGCTCCTTCTCCCTGTTTCGATTGTCACACCTTTCATTTAGGCTTCTACCATCTCTCAGTTGGATTAATCCAACCTTGTGGCCCTGCACTGTTGCCTGGGTTAATGTCAAAAAATAAAGCAACTGACTAATTAAATGAAACTATGCTGTGCCACTCTCTTCTTTAAAAATAACCAGTGTCTGATGAGCTTGCCTTCCATCTACCCTCTTAAGTTCAATGATCACCATTCTTCCTGCCTCTCCCCACAATACACATTCTGCATTCTGGTCCCTTTGTTTTTTGGCCATTTTATGAACATCTGCTTTTACACATGATTTTCCCTCAGTCTGGAATGCCCTTCTAATCCTCTTGGCAAACTCCTATTCATCCTTCAACACC
Organism: Equus asinus; assembly: GCF_041296235.1. NCBI lineage: Eukaryota > Metazoa > Chordata > Mammalia > Perissodactyla > Equidae > Equus > Equus asinus. The sequence goes on along the minus strand of NC_091820.1, from coordinate 11,917,083 downwards.
CAACGGAAATGTTCCTCCTTTGAAATCATCATAGACTCCTCTGAGCAGTCTACATCACACCTTCCTCTGTGGTCTCACAGTACTTTTAGAAACCCTTTTCCAAAACACACTTGCTTTTAATTCTAATTTCATGCATACTTTTCTCACCAGACTTTGAATTCTGGGAGGTCAAGAATCAAGTTAGTATTCCTGGGACTTAGTGTTGTGCCTGGCACATAATTAGCACTGAGTAAATGCTGAATGAATAAATAAATCAATGAATGACAAAATATATATATATATATTATTAGGTGACCAAAAATGTAGACTTTTTGCTTGCCTATCCTTTTACTCTGTATTGCAATCTTATCACGTAAAATGTGAATAAACAGTATTACTATTTTTTTTTAAAGATTGGCACCTGAGCTAACAACTGTTGCCAATCTTCCTTTTGTTTTTTTCCTGCTTTTTCTCCCCAAATCCCCCCAATACAAAGTTGTATAATCTAGTTGTGGGTCCCTCTAGTTGTGGCATGTGGGATGCCACCTCAATGTGGCCCGATGAGTGGTGCCATGTCTGCGCCCAGGATCCGAACCAGTGAAACCCTGAGCCACTGGAGCAGAGTGCGTGAACTTAACCACTTGGCCATGGGGCTGGCCCCAGTATTACTATTTAATATAGAAGTTATTTGTAAAGTCAGCAAGCAGAGGAAGATTAGCACGTATTCAACACACACACACAAAATAAATTTCTAGCTAAGTTTTAATTTCATGCCCTATCTTCTATATCAATTAGACAATCTATGCATAGAGAGAGATGTATTAATAGAAAATACTACTTGTAGAAGAAATTGTACATAAAAACAAGAAAGGACATTTTTCATACACTCAAAAAAGTCCAATGATGACCCAATAATTCCACTTCTGGGTATACACCCCAAAGAATTGAAAATAGCATCTCAAAAACATGTCTGCACACTAATGTTTGTAGCAGCATTATTCACAATAGCCAAAAGGTGGCAGCAACTCAAGTTTCCACGGACAGATGAATGGATAAACAAAATGTGGTCCATCCACACAGTGGAATATTATTCAGCCTTAAAAAGGAAAGGAATATCTGATACATGCTATAACATGGATGAACCTTGAGGATATTCTGCTAAGTGAGATCAGCCAGTCATAAAAAGACACATACTGTATGATTCCACTTATATGAGGTACCCGGTATTCAAATTCAGAGACAGAAAGTAAAACAGTCATTGCCAGGGACTACAGGGAGGGGAAAATGGGGAATTACTGTTTAATGGGTAGAGAGTTTCAGTTCTGCAAGATGAAAAAAGTTCTGGAGATGAATGGTGGTGATGGTTGCACAACAATGTGAATGTACTACTGAACTGTACACTTAAAAATGGTTAAAACACTCAATTTCATGCCACGTGCATTTTAGCACAATTTAAAAGAAAGTAAGTCCAATGAGTGCCATGCCACTGCTAACAGGAGAGGTTCATGCTCGCATGGAGGCAGTGTGATATGGCCTCTGCTGACAAGAAACTGTCCCTTTAACTCCAGACAAGAACACCAGTCTGGCTCTCACCTGATTTATCTGTAGAGTCTTCAAATTCCACGAGGAAAGAGTACCCGTTATTCCAGATGTGGAGGCAGGTGGCCGGGTCATAAGAGATGGTGAGCGGTTTTAAGCCAGGATCATACACGCTGTCCCTCCACCGGATGTTGATGGGCGACTGGCGCTCGCCTGCCGGGACCAGGTCCACGCTCTCCCAGAGTGGGTGCACTAGGAGAAAGCACATCCGGGCTATCACCAAGATGTCCACTATCTGGGATCACACACCAGGCAATTCCAGTTGCGGAGAGCCTGTCGAGGCCGATGGAATTGAAGTCTTAGGAATTAGTTGCTCAGGGGCATAAATGACTGACCAAGGCAGAAGACAAAGCGGTCAGAGAGCAGCTTGTAGAGAAGCGGCCTTCTGCTGTCTCATCAAGCTAAAGCATCTCAGGTGACCTTCTAATTTCACCTAAACCGAGTGACACCCAGTCCTGCGATAACAGCAAAATGCGTGGAGACGAGCGCCATGTGGAATAGGCTATTCTCAAACGAGTTCCTTCTCTTTATTGATAATTTTCGGAGCCCAACCTGCCAAGCCAGCTTTAAATACAAATACAAATTAATGACATTTTCAGTACTGAACTTATTTTCAACAAAGGAAATGAGGGAAGAGGAGGAAGAATTTTTCGACAGAACGTTCAACCAAGCATGGTAAGGTTTTAATTGGTTGGCTAGTAGAAATAAAGGCTTGCGTAGCATGCATCCTGTAATCTAGCTTGCTGTTTTGAAATTTCTGGAATCCTAGACACAATGTAATATTATAGGCTTCTGGTTGAGATGGGGACACACTCTAGGGTTTTGAAAGAATTAAGAAAGATACCGATGAATCTGGGAAGGAAAGGAGTAATTTCTTCTTAATTTGAGAAGTGTAAGTAAGATGTTCAGAGTTTGGGGGCCATGTCATACCATGGAGGAGAAAGAGGAAAGGAGGGGACACAGAGACCCCTAAGCCTTAAGGAGAGACTCAGACCCTTCCTGAATCACAGCAGTGAAGTATGTCAGAGGGAAGAGACGCAGAGACATTGATCCCATAGGAGGGATTATACGGTCCCATAGAAGTGCGTCTGCTGAGTTTACCTCCCATGTAAGCGAACTGTGAGCACGAGGCAGCCATCCTGCAAAACCTGGGCAGAGAATCAGCATTGCTAAGGTCCCTGGAGTTCTGCTTGGGTAGCTGCTATAAATTCAAAATCCCAGCCTTAGTTTTTTGTTTGTTTCGGGTTTTGTTTGTTTGTTTTTGGCAAAAATGGTACCAACATAGAGCTCTCCTGACAGTAGCCCAGTGCTTCTCAAGAGGAGTGATTCTGCCCCAGAAGACATTTGGCAACATCTGGAGACATTTTTGGTTGTCACAACTGGAGGAGAGTGCTGCTGACATCTAGCGGGCAGAGGCCAGGCACGTGGCTAAACACCCTACAGCATACAGAATTATCTGGTCTCAAGTGTCAATGATGCCAAAGCTGAGAAAGCTCGGTCTCTGCAAACTCGGAGCGTTCTTTTTTTTCCCTCTATTTCTTCCTATAACACAGTACTGTCTTCTCTCTGGAGAGATCCAAACCCAATGTTTTTACTTATGTTTCTTAGTATAAAAGAACTTGCTCCTTAGAGAAGAATTTTCTGTTTCAGAAATCTCAAATGGAAAATGCATTTGAACTGGTACAATATATTAATATTATAATCTGATTAGGATGCAAATTAGAAACCCCTAGAACAGCCCTGATTCAGATTTAAAGATGCCCAGCACAAAGAGACCTTGCCCCCTCTTCCTCTCTGAGATACTCAGACCGTGGCTGAGGATTTGAGAATCACCCTTCAAAAGCAATTTACGAGGGTCTCCTGTGAAGACCAGGGGAGAGGTGGAATAATGAGCAGATGCCTGACACGATGCCCTCTTTCACCCTCCATCGTTCCCCACTTCCTTCAGGAAATGGCCAGAATCTACTCTCACACCCACACAAACACCAGCCCAAGAAAACCAGGCCTAGTCCTCCAATTGCTCTTTTATGACCATAACACTCCTATCACTTGATGCCCTTCAGTTCAGAAGTTCGGCTTCCAGAAGGTTTTCTCCACTTGTCCCCCACGACCTCCTTCTTTACAAACCCAGACCATTTCCCCACTAGGGGGGCCCTTGGTCACTGTCCCCTTAGTGAAGCCAGCTTTTGCCAAGGGCTTGTTTTGCTAAAGATAAATTCACATTTTTGTTCTCTCCTCCCTTCCTCTTCTGCCATTTTAACCAAATGCAGATTGAAATGATTTCTTCGTGGTTGCTCATACTGTCCCTCAAAACAGGAAGATGATTAAGTGTTCTGACCACAGAGCCTTCATTTGCAGGTTCTTCTTGTTTGAGGAAAATGAAATAGAGTGATTTTATCAACCATGGTTTAAGTGAGCAAAGGGACACTGCCATTACAAAAGTGTCACTAATTTATTCCTGATGAATAGCAAAAGCCCTTTAGATTCCATAGTGGGGATGTGCTCTGTTTTAGTTCTTATTTATATCACTAGTCCTGGCTTTGATTTATTTTGTGCTGGCACCACCCTATGTCTCCAGCCTCGGAGGTGTCCCTCTTTCAGTCCTTGAAACATAGAAAGGTCACTCTAGCCTTAGCCCCTCAGTTCCTGCTCCTCCTCCTCAGAGATCAATTTCCCCTGGTTCAGATCAGGGCTGGCTCCTATTATTAGCTTAATTGCCACCTCTTCAGCAAAAGTGTCACCTCCTCACCTCTCAGACTACCCTCTTATTATATGACCCCCTCATTTTTTAAATCACAGCATCTGATCTTTTCCTTCAAAATATTTATTACCTGAGTATAATGATAATTATATGCATATATGCTTAATTATCGGCCTCCCCCACTGCTCTGCAAGCCCCATGAAAAACTGAGCTGGCTTTTTATCACTGCTTCTGCATAGAATGTATAAGATAAACAGCATCACTGGGAGAGTTTCATTCTCCTTTTATCTTTACTGATCACATTATTTCTTCTTTAAGGATCTTTCAGATTTCTCGCTGCCTTGCCCATGACCACCAGCCTAGTTTAGACGCTACATCCCAGACTTTATACAATGTCTCTTGGTTGCTTTTCCTCCTCTCTCATTCCATCAGCTTTCCTAAATGACCACCTTCAACGTGTTCTTCCTGAGTTAAAGACTATATGTCAAGTCCTAACTTCTGTGTCCAAGTGCCAAGGTTTCCCTAATAGGAACGCACCTCACCCATCTCATTTCACTTCTCCTCATTCTTCCCAAAGTCTGGTCTTGCTATGCTATCCCAGAACTCGGCCATGCCACTCCCCTTGGTCAGCCAAAGTGAGCAGTACTGTAAATGTAAAATACCCGCTGGGCTTTGAAGACTTCATAAAAATAAAGAATATAAACTATCTCATTCATGATTTTTATATCGAGTACATGTAGAAGTGATATTATTTTGGATATATTGGGTTAAATAAAATCGATTAGTAAAATTAATTTCACCTATATACTATTTTTCACATATATTTGCTATATTAGTAGAAATAACTTCACAAATCAACTAAATTTATTTATTCTTCCTCCCCCCCAAGTTGTACTGAGGTGTAATTGACATACTATTTGTTCTCTTTTAAATGTGGTTATTAGATAATATAGAATTGCCTATATGGCTCGTATTTGTGGCTCACATTACTTATCTCCTGGACATGGTTGCTCTATACCCTCATGAGCTTTTTCTCCCCTGCCTTGCTCTGTACCGTCCTTTTTCCTGAGATGCGCTGTTCCCTCATCTAACTGAAGACCATCCTGGTAGGCCTAGGGCTTAGCGCAGTGACAGGATACCCAGGGACCCTCCATATGACGTTGCTGAGGATGATCACAGAATCACAAATTGTCTTCTCAGAGCATCAGGGCTGTAAAAGGCACTTTGATGCTGAGCCCAGATAAGCACAGCATACACATGCAGCTTCCTGGTGGTCAGTTCAGGGCTATTTGTCACTTCCTTGTAGCTGCAGATTCCCCTGAGGCCCTTAATACAATTCCAAGGGGCTTTTATTCGGTCCATTGTTTCTCGAGATTCTTTGAAAGTTAATGGAAAACAACACAGTCTTGGTATCCCAGCCTATATCATCTGGGGATTAACAGAATTCTTTGTGAAGACCTTGCAAAACAAGCTTTTGAATACTGTTGTTCTCCAGGCTTTATTTGTGTTCTTTAAAATTAATTGCAGAGGGGCTGGCCCCGTGGCCGAGTGGTTAAGTTCGCGCGCTCCGCTGCAGGAGGCCCAGTGTTTCGTTAGTTCGAATCCTGGGCGCGGACATGGCACTGCTCATCAGACCACGCTGAGGCAGCGTCCCACATGCCACAACTAGAAGAACCCACAACGAAGAATACACAACTATGTACCGGGGGGCTTTGGGGAGAAAAAGGAAAAAATAAAAATCTTTAAAAAAAAAAAAAATAAAATAAAATAAAATAAATTGCAGAAACAAGACAACAACCTTCTAACACAGTTCAGTTATAATATAGACCAGTCCTGTTAAATAGAATTTTCTGATAATGGAAATTTCCAATATGGTAAGTGAGAGCTACATGTGGTCATAAAATTTTCATAAATTTATATTTATTTACACGTAAATGTAAAGTGTATTTATATGTAAATACACATGGGGCTAGTGGCTACATTTTACACAGTGCCACTCTATTCCAAGGTGTCCTAAAAAGAAATGTTTCTCTTCCTTCTAAAATTAGGGAGATCATGAACATTAAGAATCACTGGAATAATAACAAATTTGTACCGTTTCCATTCTAGATGACATTCTTTATATTTCACTAAATAAAAAATTAACATTATTAAATTAATTTTCTTACAGTCTAAGATCTCATGCCTAAATTTTTTCATGTGACAATTAGGTTAACTTTCACTAGATGATACACTAAGTGAAATGGATTTTATCTTCATCTTGGGTAACAGGTGCAGGCTTTCATCTTTATTATATTACTAGTCCACAAAGTTAGGACTGCCAACAGTTATTGTCTGCTACTTGAGATGACAGCCAACAGCAAAGCAAATTGCCAGCCAGTGATTACCTGGGGGGAGGGTGGGCAGGGAGGGTAAAGCACAGAGCACAGGGCTCCAGAGAAACGCTGCTTTCTGAATTTGCTATTACCTCCTCCTTTGTGTACTTCTTATTCTGCTTCTCCCAATCTTAAAAATGGTCAAACACATGAGGGAGGCACTGAGCCTGTGATGATGATAAAGATGCTGCTGCTGCTGCTAACAATCGTAGTAGCAGAAGTAGCTGCCAACACTGAGTCCTCACTGTGTGGCAGGCACTAGCTAAGGACTGTACACGTTACCTTTTCTCTCTCTCAACAATCTTGGGTCATTCTTGGTCACAAGTGTACACTGGGCCTTCTGCTGGGGTACTGAGCTTCCAGAAACAATGAGAACTGTCTTTACAACTGAACAGATGAGGGAGCAGGATATCTGAACAGGACAAGCTCAATGGCCCAGGTCAGCAAAGACTATAATATTCTCCTGGTGAAAACAGGGAGGGACAGTGTAATATGCCAAAGGCAAAATCAAATGGTGACTCACCTGTTTCTTGTAGTAACTTACAAATAAGAATATTTCATCTGATGTAGGAAATTAATCAAGGGGAGCCCCCACCCTCCAAGTCACTACTTTTCGGTTTTTGTCAATACTTAAAGAAGCGAACTATCTTAAAGACATGAGCATATTGGATTTTAGACATTTAACTTTCATCTTTCTGTAAGTATAAACAAACAAAAACTCCAAGGAAAAACCCCACTTTAGTAACTACATAAACATGACTGTTTTTTTCCATTTTAAGCCTCTGACCACAAAGTGCCAGCACTGAGAATGAACCAGTCTGGGCAAGATGTGGGCCTGCTGGCAGGAAGCCACACCCAGCAACCAGAAATTTATTATGACTCTGGCCAGTTCATCTTAATGAGAACACAGTCAGTGTTGGAGGAAATAAAATAAACTTACAATAAAAATATATTTATGAAGCAGTTTCAAGGCAATGGATTTAGCTAAATTGACGTTACTAATGAGTTCCTTTTCTTATGTGCACAAGGGGTCAAAGAGAGTAAACGCAAGGAGGCAAAGTTAAGAAACCTAGAATTTTGAAGCCAGTCAACATTTGAAAACTGTGTGAATTCATGGTGAATAGTGGGAAATATATAAAATATACTTCATCATTTCTTTAAACTCATCTCTCCACCAACACACACATTATCTTCTCAGTGGTTCTCTACCAGGGTTATTTTGTCCTTCAGGGGACATTTAGGAATGTCTTGAGACATTTATGGATGCCATTCAACATCCACAGTGTACACTACTGCCCCCAACAACACAGAAGGACCCACGCCCCAGTCAGCAGTGTCTCGGTGGAGAATCCTTGCACATGGACATGGACGGTAACCTATATTTCAGGAGGGGAAGGAGATCGAGAGGTTCCAGGGAAGACCATGTGCTGCCTCACTTGTTCTTCTGCGTTTACAGCAGAGCACACACGTGACAAAGTGGTCAGCTAGAAGTAACTGCAATTTGTAACTAGGGATGAAATATTCCAGAGCATGAAGCTATGGAGCTTGCAAACATTAATATGCAACTTCCAGAACGTTAAGATTCAAAGAAATAATTTGCAGTCTGTGGATCAACATTAGCAAGGAGATAATTGCTAACAAGAAACAATAACAGGTTCTAAAGTATTTGAAACTGGGACATCTTCCTTTTTCTATTTTTGCATGACATCATTCTAACATGTTAAAATTCGTCAAGAAAAAAACTTTCCAAACCTTATTGTGGTAATCATTTCGCAATATATACACGTATCAAATCATCAAGTTGTACCCCTTAGATTTACACAATGTTAAATGTCAATTATATCTCAATAAAGCTAGGAAAAAAAGAACTTTCCACATTTTAGAAGACAAATAGAGAAACAAGTAGCTATTTTCAGTTCTTATGGCATATAATCCCACTCTGGAATGCCACTGACATAGTACCCGCAAACACTTAACACACACGTGATTCTTAGGAAACAACCAGCCTTTCGCTGTCTTTAAGGCAGTGGTGTACTCACAGGCTCGGTTCCGGGTTCTGTAAGTGCAGGTGTAGAGGCTGCAGGGCCTCACTGGCATGGACCTCGGGATCTGGAATCTTCTCCACGGTGACTTGCATGGAGAGGCTTGAAGAACGGCCCTCAGACGATTCATTAACTCCATCTTTAGCTTGAAATCTTGATCAGTTCCCAAATAACTTGCAGGAATCTAATAACCTAGAGGCAGGAGGACAGAGGAGGAAAAGCTGTAAACAACAGAGATTGACAGCATGTGGAAACCTCTAAGTAGGACAACATTCAGAATTCAGACTATTAGTACACTGGGGGTCGGCGGGGAGGACCCAAATGAGAGTCAGTAGTTTATCCAGTCTTGTTCCTCAAACTTACTGGTCTCCCCAGGACCTCAGACTGATCTGCTTCCCTCGTATGCACTTCATGTTCCTGCCTGCACACCAGCCATGTGCCCTTTAGTTCTTCCAAATTCCGAGGAAGCTCCCTCCAGCTGGTGCATGTACTCCTCCTTCCCCCAAACCACTCTTCCTCCATCTGTGCCTAGTTAATTCCTACCCTCTCCTCAGGTGATCCACTCCAGCGTCACTCCCTCAAAGCCTGCCCTGACCACATGCTCACCAGGTGAGCCTAGCGCCCTCTTCTCCTTGGTCACCGTGCTTATCTCAGTTGAATTAAATACCTGATCAGGGATGTACTTTACAACTCCATCTCCCCAGCATCTAAGCCCCATGGTGGTAGGGACTGTGTCTGTCTGTCATAGCTGCATCTCTTAGGGACACAATGCCTGGGACATGATGGCTGCTCAGTGAGGATTAGTGGAATGACCTGAGTGGTGAAGATGTTGATCCTAATTTCAAGAACCCAGAACTGTGAAGTGACTGCCAGCATGTTCTCAGACAGTATTAAGTGTTTTTCCTTTTCCTAGATGCCACCATCACCCATTTGTAATTTTGAAACACTTTTAAATGCTTGTCATTTAAGAGGAGGGTCTCATACCCTACCTATAATATCTGAAGGATCCCCAAAGTCCTTCCTGCCTAATCTGAAAGAGGAACCTACTCCAATATGAACCTAGCCTAGTCTCACAGGGATGAGAATTCTGCCAGCAAACACTTTCAACATTCACTGTCATTTCCTTTGCTCTAGGCACCATGCTGGGATGCAAAGATGTACAAGGCATGAACTCTACCTTCCCGGTGTTGCAATTTCTCCTCTTTGGAGCCTCTTGAAATGCACATCATATGGGAAGGGAAACACAGACCAATCCAGCTCTCAGCAGGCGTTAGTGCCTCCTCACTTTCTACCTTCAGCCTACTGGAGGCCTCCCAACAGTTTGGCAATGCCGGGGCGGGGAGGGGGGGGAAGACAGGTGACAAAAGGCACAAAAAGAGACATTGAGAGAACACTAAGGCACAGGTCACTTACTGACATCAATATTATTCATTCACACCATCTTTCCAAGAAGAATGTTAGATACAAAAAAGCACATGATGATCCCCAGTGATGCTGAGCAAGGAGGTATGCACTCTGATTTCATCCTCCCCTTGCTTCATATCTTTCACTATTAATTGGCTCTGAACTAGCTCTTTTTCCCCGTACTGCTGCCCTTGACCCTGCTAGATCTGAGCTAGAGGGGAGAAGGCTACACCCAAGGGGAAGGAGAGAAAAATCACACCCGATGTGTGTCCAGTGAAAGCAGGAAGCAGAATTACTTCCTATTACTACCCTGAGAGGAACAAGCGCAGGCTCCAGGTAGAACTCTATAACTGCCTAACAACAAGCTATGTCACAGACAAGTATTGTAAAATGAAGGGTGGCAAACAGCCAGCTTTTCAGCCTGGTGCCACGCACTCTGTCGTACGCATCACTTTGCCATTGAACACACTGAACTCAAGAGGCAGAGATGCACCGTCACATTAGAGAGGACTGGCAGGAAGTTCACGAATCCCACGGAGACTCCTCACCTGCAGGCCTAGCTCTCCACCTGCTGTCTTCAGGCCAGTGTATTAATTTGAAACAAAGTACCATCATCTGGCTGGCTTAAGGAACAGAGATTTATCGTCTCACAGTTCTGAAGGCTAGAAGTCTCATCTCAAGGTGTCGGCAGGGTTGGTTCCTTCTGAGAATTGTGAGGGAACTATCTGTTCCCAGCCTCTCTACTCAGGATGGTTAATTTTACGTGTCAGTCTAGCTAAGCAGATGTCCAGGGGACACAGTGGAAGGTGGAGCTGGATGGGGATTTGAGATTAATTCGGGGAATATGAATGTCCAAGAAACTGGATGACTTTCTGATGTTATTTCACGCATATAGGATGAAGCACTGATGGCTTCTGATGACTGTCAGCACAGCACAGGCTGGATGGGAGTGGGCAGAGTGGAGCCAGGAACGTCAGTGACGAGGTGAGTCCTTCAACCATCCTTCATTCACTCCATCACTCTTTCGCCCTTTCATTCATCAAGACATCAACGAAACATCTATTAAATGCAAGAAACTGTTCTAGGCTCATCAGGGGACTAAAACAAAATCCCTATCCTTGTAGAGCTTACATTCTAGTAGGAGGAAACAGACAATAAACAGCAAGTGTATAAATGAGTAAATTATGGAGAAAATTAGAATAGGTTCAGTGAAAAGTAGAGCAGGGTAAGGTGAATTTGGAATGTTGCACCTTAAAAAGCTTCTCAGGGCAGGCCTCAGAGTAGGGGAAATTGAAGGGAAGACTTGAAGGAGATGAGGGAATTAGTCACGCGGCTATCTAGAGGAAGGGCATACATACAAAAACATAAATATATAATGTGCAAATATATATAAAAATATAAACTAGTGCAAAGACCGGGAGGTAGGAGCTTATCTGGCATATACAAGGGACAGTAGAGAGGCCAATATGGGCAGGAGTGGAGTGAACCAGGAGGAGGGTAGTAGGACATGAGGGCAAGAGATAATGGATGCCGATCAAGTAGACTTCTAGGCCACCGTAAAGGTTCTTTCTTTAACTCAAGGTTTCTTAACCTCGACATTGTTGACATTTTTGACCAGATAACTCTGGTGTAGAGGACTGGTCTTTGCATCGTAGGATGTTTAGCAGCATCCCTGGTCTCTACCCACTTGATGCCAGTGACACCCTCCCTCCAACTGTGACAACCAAAATGTCTCCAGACATTGCAGATGTCCCTTGGAGAAGGAGGGGTCACCTCTGATTGCAAACCATTGCTCTAAGTGAAATGAGGACACAACGGAGTTTGTGTGCAGCAGGACAGAATCTGATTTGCAGTTTTAAAAGATCATTCAGGGCGCCCTCCTAGAAACTGACTGGGATGGGAGGCAGGAAAGAAGCAGAGAGATCATTCAGGATAGTCCTGGCGCTGGAACTAAGGATGTCACAGTGGACGTGGTGAGAAGTGATTGGGTGTTACCTATATCTTGGAGATACACCCCATAAGACGTGAAAGGAAGGAGTCAAGGATGACTGGAAGATTCTTGGGCTAAGCAACTGGAAGGATGCAGTTGCCATGAACTGAGGTGAGGATGACAGTGTGTGGAAAGGTTTTGGGCGGGAAATCAGTAGCTCAGATTTGGGCATGTGGAATTTAAAATGAAACTCCAATAATCCAAGTGAGAGACTATGAAGCACTGGACTAGACAGTGACAAAAGAGATGTACAAGGTACTTTGTATTCAAGAGATCACCATTTTGGTAAAAAACAGAGGGTTTGGCACTCAACTGGAAGACAGAAAAGGACAGGAGATGAGGAAGGCCTTGTGATTTTACAGCTGGAGTGGTGCTGGTGGTAGGATGAGGACGGATCCCTGAACAGAGAGGCAGAACCTGGCGCGAGGAGCAGGTGGGAAGGGGAAGATGGCACTCTTACTGCTAACCATCTTGGATTTGAGGCGCCAAGAGAGCAGGTGAGGGGAGAAGTCTAGGAGAGAGTCGGCAGTGCAGCTCTGGTGCTCAGGAGAGGTCATGAGGCTAGAGACAGAAGGAAAATCTCCTCTCCCCAGGAGTACGGGCGTATAGAGGGGGGCTGACAAAATAGAGTGATTAAGGAGGCCAAGAGATGGTGAAGGAACAGTCAAAGGCAATCAAGGACGGAACCGAGCATGGAAGGTCGGGCGAGCAGGCTTCCCGGAAAATCCAAATGAACAGAAACTCAAGTTAGCTAATGCTAGGCTACAACACCTGTAACAATACAGAAGGTTGTTTATGTCCAGGCATATGCTTCAGGAAGAAAGATGCTTATCAGAAAAGCGTTTATGAATTTGCACCTAGACTATAAACTGCAAAATTTAGCATTAAATACATACTAATAGCCATTATTAAATAGGCTCCAGGTGAGTTCTGGAATGTATAAATGTAGAATGTATTTTCTCAGTAAGTTATATTTTGTAGTACAGGCACAGGAAAAATAGGTAACACTGAATGAAATTATAAATGTTTTATATTATTATTAACCATTGTCTATGAGCAAGAAATAGTTCACTAGAAGTTTTAGACCAAAAATACTTCTCTTTCTCAAAAGCACATATTCAAAATAAAAGGATTCTAAATACATAAAACAATGTTCATGTTGACAAACACATTCAATAATTACAAGTCAGCTGTGGCCTTAGGGCTTTACGAACAAAATTATACACCAAGATATAAAAATATGGACACTTGAGAGAACAGGTGTATACTATTTAAGGCCAGCACTGCTGCCTAAAGCCAATGATGGTTGTTAAAATAATTTATCAAGAGGTGATTATTTACCCACCTTACCCAGTGATCTCATAAACCCCAAGCTTGTGAAACCACAAATAGTGATTAATCCTCAAACACAGCACACAACAATGAACTACTAGCACACATTGCTGGATTTCACAATCTGTCTGCCCTTAAGTCTGTCCATAAAGTTGGGACCATAGGCAGGATGGGTCCCAGGGAAGGTAAACTTTGTGTGCTATATGCTCTTGCTATCACTGATTATTTATGTATGTCCTTGGGTTTTACTTAAACGTACCTTATCTGCTGTTTTGCAGATTTACAAATGTGTGAAAAGAGAAAAGATTCTAAAAGCCCTTTAAAATAATTCATAAACCATGTATTTATTGAATGCCTCGGCTAGAACTCTGCCTGATCAAGCTATTTATACATATGCAAAACAGACACCAAAAAAAATTACTTACTAAAGGTTACAATTGCATTTTAAAAAACTCCTTGATTCTTACCAGATCGACCCTTCATTTTCTCACCTCCTGATTTAGAAAGGAAGTCAGCCTTTTGCAATTCTCTGAAATTTAAATTCGAGGGTATGTTTCTATGTCTTGATTGAGAAAGTTCAGCTTCCTCCTCTCACACACTTCTTCCCTGAGAGCATGATCCCAATCTGGGGTTGCCAAAGGTTTCAAAATACATTACTTAACCTGGTTTGTGTGCTGCAATTAACTGCCCTATAGCAGCCAATGAAATGAAATGCATTTCTCTCTTTTCATCAGATTTCCCCAATGTCATATTTAATCAAAGATCACTCAACTTTTATTGTGTTCCAACCATGAGTGGTGGCAGCCTTTTGCCTGACTCCAGAGACAAGAGGGCAGGTGTGTACAAGCACAGGAATGGTGCCCTTGCTGCTTTCGCCCTTTAGGTGAATTTTAGTCCTGGTACTGAGTTTACAATTTCTGAGTAAAGGAAGAAAGCTCTAGAAAGCTGAAAGGTTTCATTTCCAAAATACTCAAGAACAGTGCAGCTCTTTACCAGGGCCCAGAAGGGAGGGCTTAACTTTTTGGCTCACTGTAGATTCCAACGGAGGCTGAGAACAGTGACTGCTCTGAGGTATGTGCAGGGATACTTATGGTAGGGTATGGGGCAGATTCTCTCACCACAGAGTTCTGACTTCTCTCCATATGCCAGCAAGAGTTTTTTTTTTTTTTGGTGAGGAGGATTAGCCTTGAGCTAACATCTGTGCCAATCTTCCTCCACTTTATATGTGGGTAACCATCACAGCACAGCTGACAGTAGTGTAGGTTCGTGTCAGGGATCCGAACTGCCAACCACGCCACCAAAGCGGACCGTGCCAAATTTAGTCACTATGCCATGGGGCGGCCCCCAAGACTTTTAAATAGCAGAGTGGAGACGACCAGACTGTCAGTAAAGGAAAAAGGGCAAGGAGAAATGTGTGGTTTTCAGTAGCTGACAGAGAATAAATTCTACCCAAATTAAGGTATACACATCTTGGTTATCTCCCCATGTTTTTCAAACTTTCTCAACAAAGATAAACGAGGTAAAACTATACTGATAATATAATAATATAACATAATATATATTGTAGTATATAATATATAAGTAAATAAAAATATTATATAATTATAACAATAATTATAATAAACGAATTTCCAGCAGCCTCAGAGCAGTAGCTCTTAACTCATGCCACAAAGAATCATAGCCACCAACAACGTTTGTATTTTGTAGGTTCTTCCCCTCCAGCTCTGGGGCACAAAAGAAAAAGGATTAAAAAAAAGAATTGAGGAGTAGAGAAGGCTCAGAATTGCCCACAAGGGACAGCTATGCTGTTGCTGTTGACCCCCTGCCCTGGGATTGGCTGTGAACCTGCCCATAACCCTCGGCATAGGCAGGGGGAAGATCAACAATGCAGTTCTGAGTAAGTCTCAGCTTGCGGCGTCTCAGTGTCTGGAACTACAACCATTTCACTTCCCCAAGTCTCTGGGACAGCTGTTCTACCTTTAAATAGAATTCTAAGCGGAGTGCAGCTATCTGGTGATCCTCATAGTGGAGGAACAAGATTAGAGTGGGGAAAGAGCGATGCCTTGCCTCCTCTCGCCCATTCCCCAGAAAAACCCCGCCGGGACTGTGGGCCTCCTCGCGCGGCCCTATCGCAGCGCGTAGCCATGAGGGGCAGAAGATCCCTGTCCTCTCTGGTAGGCTATGACCCCCTGCTGACCACGTTCCACACAGCAGCGATCCCTTACCACAACGTTTCCCTGAGCGCGAACCCCTCCGCTCGCTACCGGGAGAGGCTCATGCGCGCGGCCATCTTGGCTACGCCCCCTTGCGCCTCGCCACGCCCCTCACGCCGGGAGACGTCATTTCGCTTCATACGTCACGCCAGCGTCCACCCGGCTCACGTCCCCGACAAGGCCTTAAGTCCCGCCCTGGCCACGCTCCTCGCCTCGGAGCGGCAAGTTGCTGTCCACTCAGCCAGGGCCTGGGTTCCCCCCCTGCTCTCTGCCCTGGCTATATCTCTGCTGCCGTCCCTCCGTGCCTTCAGGCGCGCTCAGGGGCCTGCGCGCTAGCTTCGCCCCGCCCCTGCCCTCCGCCTAGGCCCACCCTTCAGAGCTGGACCATCTTTGTCAGGCCCCTGAGAACGGCAAGGCCACGCCCCCACGTTGACGGTACGTCCCTGCGCTCCGCCCACACGACAGCCTTTCTTCCTGTTTCGTCATGAGCATCCCGCATGCCATTCCATGACCCGGCGTCTCCGTCGGTGGCCCCGCCCCTGCCCTGCGTCCTTTCACATCCCTGTTAACCACGCCGGTCACGCTCATTCTGTTGACCCCACGTCCCTCCCTGAGCCCATTTCCCTACTTTCCACTCTAGTAATTCCTCTGCTGCCCTCTGCCTGATCTCACCCCTCCCACAATCTCGACCAGTTTTGTCATGCCCTGACGAGCCGCCACGCCACGCCCTTCACGCAACAACTAAGTCCCACGTCTTCAGGTCATGCCCCTCCCAACAGTGCCGTCGCCGGCGTGGTTTCCCACGGTGTCCAGGCCCCGCCCCTCAGGCGCGGGTCACAATTCTTCTTCTTGCGCTCCCCGCCCCTCCGTCTTGGCCAATCCCGGCGCTCTGCCCTTGCCACGCGGCACGACTATGTGTTATACATTGGCCAGGCTTGTCCCGCGCATGCGCATTTCCCCGCGTTCGGCCCTGGCCACTCCCTGAGTTCCCAGGCTGTTCGGTTTCACTTCTACTCTGGCTGGGTGCACGGCGCTTTATCTCCCCCTGCTGGTGGAGCCTAGTCCTGGGAAGCCACGGAGGAATGGGAGGGGCCCACAAGTTTCTGAAGAAAACCGTCCAGGTCTCAGAGCTAGACTTCAGCGGCATTTGTAGAGTGAAACGGGCCTGCGGATACCTGATCCCGGTCTAAAAATTGACTTTCTTCATATTTCTCCCAGCTCCAAACCCCACAACTCCATGAGCAGAAGCCGGGTAGGAAACATAACCGGGGACCGACTGGGACTGTGTTCCTACCAGCCCCCCAGCAGATCTTAAGTGCTAGGCGGATGCATGGCGTTAGCACACTCCTCTGCTTCCTGATGTCTCCTCCCGATGACTTTCCCTAGGCACCTAGTGCCCTCTTGCTGTCTTGGGCCTGTGGAGGCAACACCACACTTAGACCCTCATAGGGGAGGAACAGGGTTCGACGTCTGTTGGCGGTGGGGTGGGAGGGGACCTGGGCCCCGGGCCTGCTTTAAGATTAATCTTTATTCCCTCCATTTACAATTCTGAGTCCACAAGAAAAAAGTGAAAAGGTTATTACCAGGTTTTTTTTCTATCCATAAATCTCTAAACGGGCACACCTTGGAGAAGGGCATTTTCCATTAGCCATTCAGTCATTCATTCTTTAAATCTTGTTTATAGAGTGCTATGTTCCAACGACAAATAAGACAAACCTCAAGGAGCTTACAGCCTGAAGTTTCCCACCTTAGGTTTGGATGAGACGAAAACTGATGAGAAAGTAAAGAAGGTGTAGTAAGGAGGTTGGCTAATAGGTGCAAAAGGACTTGGTAAGTGCTGGTCTCTCTCTCTTTTTTTTAAATTCAAGTATAATTGACATATATTAGTTTCAGGTGTACAAAATAATGACTCAATATGTGTATATATTGCGAAACGATCACCACAATGAGTCTAGTTAACATCCATCACCACACATATAATTTTTTTTCTTGTGATGAGAACGTTTAAGATCTACTCTTTTAGCAGCTTTCAAATATGCAGTATGGTATTATTAACTATAGTCACCATTCTGTATATTACATCCTCCTGACTTATTTATATTATAACTGGAAATTTATGCCTTTTGACCACCTTCACACATTTCGCCCACCCCCCACACCCTGCCTCTGGCAACCACCAGTCTCTTCTCTGTATCTATGAGTTTGGTTTTTATTTTTGTTTGTTTTTTAGATTCCACATATAAGTGAGATCATCCAGTATTTTGTCTCTCTCTGACTTATTTCACTCAGCATAATGCCCTCCAGGTCCATTTGTTTGTTTGTTTTTGAGAAGCACAGTTTTTCTTGATTTTTAGTCTGAAGGGAAATCCTGATTCCTCATCATGATGATACTGTGAACTAAACAGGAAAGTGTCATAAGGAGTTTCATACAGATCCCCTCGATGTAAACTGTTGCCGCAATTAGAAAGCACGGTGCGTTAAATCAGTGCAATGAACGGCCCAAACTTTCTTGTTCGTTCAAGATCACAGAGCTTCAATGGTATGGCTTTATTCAGGGCAGCATTTAGATCATCATTCCCTATGACGGCAAGTAAGTTTCAACTCACATGTCAACTGAATAACTGCCTTGGGAAGTTTTGTGGCTGAGTTCATGCTCAGGAGAGAGAAGTTCTGTAATAGATTAACAGTGTCTGTTGTGGGTGAAGGATGGATGAAAGGCTGCAAGCAACCATCTATCTGGCATCTCTGATTTATAGTAATAGAGGTCTTGCATGCTTATCTTTTAGGTGGTCCTCAAAAACAACATTTCTTTCTTTCTTTTTTATTTTTGAGGAAGATAAGCCCTGAGCTAACATCTGCTGCCATTCCTCCTCTTTCTGCTGAAGAAGACCGGCCATGAGCTAACATCTGTGCCCATCTTCCTCTACTTTATATGTGGGACGCCTACCACAGCATGGCTTGCCAAGTCCACACCCGGGATCTGAACCGGTGAACCCTGGGCCTCCGAGGCAGAATGTGCGCACTTAACTGCTGCGTCACCGGGCCGGCACCCAAAACAACATTTCTTAGTATAAAGCTTTTAGTGATTTTCAGACAGTAGAAGGGTCAAGGTCACTGTCGCTGGCCAAAATTTAAGAGCAGAAACTGACTTGTTGATTAATTCGTATGCTTTGTATATCAACCAGAACGAGGGCTGTTTAGGATTCTGTTATGAAAATGAGAGCATCTAACCTAAAAGGTACATGGCCCAATGGCCCCGCCACCTCTTTATAGATGTTGGCAAAGGAAGTACCTATAGGCAAGGCTAGATGTGACTGAGTGACACCAACTGGCAGCCAAACAGAAGATTAAGGATGAGAAACACTACTCTCTAGAGCATGGCTGCAATAATTTTAGCCTAGAAAAAAATCATGACTTGCCAAAACTATGAGAAAACTCTTAATATAACACCCAAGCAACAGTGCAAACAGTTAAACGTGTAGGAAGAAATGTCAGTAAAGTCTTGCTTTTACTACATGGGACTCCTTATGATGTATTGGTCTTCATGCGCAGGATGAGACACGCAGGCACACATGCATTCCATTTAAGAAGCTGTCCTTTCAATTCCTATCTCAGAAATGTAAAGTTGGCAGAATTACACTCACTCAGTTTATCTGAATTAATCTTTATTTCTAAACAGTAGAGATTAACTTTCTCTGAACTAGTAAAATGTTACCCTGTGGAAAAAAAGACAAAGTTCATAATGGTTATGGCTGTTGATTAGCCTGCAAAATTTGATGAGTCTTCCAAATATCGTAGCTTCACATTTTTTTTCTCACCTTAAAAAGGGCTTAAAGTATGGGAGTGGAGACAAAAATATTCCAAAGCCCAGAGTTCTTTGTTTACCAAAGATACTAGAATTTGTTTTTCTCTGGCTAGGAATGTAAAAATAAAAATTGCAGTGTACCTCATGATACTTCATTTCCACAGTCTCAAGCTTCTTAGAATGCCAATTTTGGATTCAAATAAGTCAATTTAATTTTATTAAATTATCAAATATTCATGGCCCATGAGAAATGCAAAATTGATCCAAATATTGTCTTTGCTCTCCAGGAACTTAAAATTTGTAAGACACAGAAGCAAATCATGTTGGTGATAGATGTGTGTACAAATGTGAACAAAATGCCGTGTGAATACAGGAGAAGGAGAGAATAAAAAATTAGTAGATTGGACAAGTCTACAACAAATAATAAAAATCTATAATAAAAACAAAAGAAAAAGGTTTCTCAAAGGAGGTGATAATTGAGATGGACCTGTAACAATGGCTAAGATGTTTAAAGGTGAGGAATGAAAACTCACAGTATTCAAGTTAAGGAAATAGCATGAGAACACAAAGGATAGAGGTAGGACATGGCCCACTGCAGGACTAGCTGGTGGAATGGCTCAGAGGAAGATGGGAAGGGTCATCAGTGTAGATGCACCTGAAAAACCAAGTTGGGTTCAGATCTTAGAGGCCAAAGAGTTTGTATTCTCTGACATAGGCCCTGGGGTGCTGATGAAGATTTCAATGTGAATGACTTCAATGTAAAAGACAAGAAGAAGGACAATGGAAGGTAGGAAGAGCATTCAATGACAGTGAGTTTTAGATGTGTCTGTACTTACTAACCATGGGCTCTTGGACTGGAAGCCCATATGTGCCCAGGGCTCCAGCAACCAGGCAGTTATTCTTTCTCATTAGCCATCTTAATAAAAAAAAATGAGTTTATTTTAATAATAATTTCAGAATATGGAAGAAATAATGTTAAAATCTTATAGGATGCTTGATTTTACACACACAAACATATTTGGTTCCCTTTTATCTCCTGTTCTTCCTTGTGTGAGTTATTCCCATTAAGCCAAACAGAAGGAGAGAAAAGGTACCAGATAAAGGCCTAAATAATGTTTCTAAAGTTTGTAGGATGTTCAGCAGTGTCCTGGGCCTCTACCCACTAGATGCCAGTAGCACCCCTCCTCCATTTGGAGACAACCAAAAATGTCTCCAGACATTGCCAAAATGTCTTTTTGAGGAAAAAATCCAACCCTCCCTCTCCCAGTGGAGAACCACTGAGTTAAAATATAATATTTTTCATGACAGACAAAAATAATTTATCTCTCCATGCGTCTTAGTACTGACAATTTAAGGAGAATAACATGTTTTACCTCCTAATTATACTGAAAATATCAGACTAATTGCTATAAACATCTTGATATTGTTTATTATAATGTATATCGATTTCATTCCAATTTAAACGATGAAAGATCACATTTATTCAAAATTCTACAACTTCTATAAAATTATTGAGTGGAGCCATTAGTTTAAAAGTGCAAAGTTTTTGTCTTATGAAAAGTTCCCATGTTCAGCTATTAAAGGTTTTATTTGATTTCTTTTAATGTGTCACAGCCAGTTGTATTTCCCAAAACCCAATAAAAAATGTACGGAGTAAAGTTACATTTGAAATGGTTTGGTTTCACAGTTTACTGTAGTAGATTTAGGTGCTACAGGTTTAGTAAATGTCTGTTTGTGACAATGAAACAGAATACTCAGGGTCAAAATTCAAAAGCGACATTGGTCCTCCCTGCCTCTTGTTTTATTGCAGGTAAATGGAGTATACATATGCTCCGATGAACTTTAAAAGGCCTCTTGCGTGAATCAAAAGAATGATTCATGTGTTTTCTTTTCATGTGATCTCATATTTAATTTACCCTCCAGAGCAATAGATCAATAGTTGTGTGCCAAGAAACTGCTTTTCAATAGTGTTGTGTAGTACGAAAAAACATGGAGAAATCAATTTCTTTTTCCTGTCTGGAGTCTCAGTGCCTTTTGTATTGCTCATAGCAACAGTAATCTCAACTTTTTGTCTACATTCTCTAAACCCTGAACATTGGAAGTAAATGGTAACATATTCAGAATGATTGAAATGGCTTTATTTGTCATTGTTACCACTGTTACTGCTAAATTATTAAGCTCGTATATGAAGCTGGTGAAATAAAGCAAGTTTACTATGGGTTCTCTGGAGGTTTAATACTTGAAATCGTCTATGAAAATAAAGACTAAGTTTGTGCAAGGTTTTGAAAAGTGGAAGAAAAAAACACAGTGTGTTGAGAGACAAGAACAATAATATCTAGTTCTGTGTTCCACCTATTTTATTGAGCTATCTATCAAGCTCTTTAATTATTAAATCATTTTTAGCTCGTTCTAAGTGATCCATACCTTGTAAGAGTCTTCATATTTTTTTTTTTTTTTAAGATTTTTTTATTTTTTCCTTTTTCTCCCCAAAGCCCCCGGTACATAGTTGTATATTCTTCGTTGTGGGTTCTTCTAGTTGTGGTATGTGGGACGCTGCCTCAGCGTGGTTTGATGAGCAGTGCCATGTCCGCACCCAGGATTCAAACCAACGAAACACTGGGCCACCTGCAGCGGAGCGCACGAACTTAACCACTCGGCCACGGGGCCAGCCCCAAGAGTCTTCATATTTTAAGTCAATTTATTGACATCTTATTTTATCATTATACTTTTTCTATTCACCTGAAGGGAGCTATAAAAGTTGACATTTTTAATCATTCCCTTTTTGGCTGCTGTTTCTTTTGCTATTGTCAAATACCTTTTCTAAGCAAATACTGGGATATAGAAAAATTAAAACTGTAATTATAGACTATTTAGAAAATAGGAATGAGATCACTGTACATTTATACTTCCTCTGTCATGTGGCCAGAACACTACTCCAAGGAAAATTGATAGCCACAGATATTTTCATTATTAACTGAGAAAGATTAAAAATAAATAAGCCTATTAGCCAACCCACAAGTTATAAAAAGAACAAGAAAACCAGTATAATGACAATGGGACTTCATACATGTACATGAGATTGACGAATCAGAAAGTAAAGAATTGAAAATTAAATCCAAGATTTTATTCTTTGATTAAACAACAGCAAAAATAGATAAAGCTCTGGCAAGAATAATGAGAAATGAGAAAAAAATTAATATATACACTAGAATACATAAAGGGAATATAGCAATGAATGTAGATATTTTATGGGAAATATTGTATAAAGTCCATGAGAATACTGGGAAATCTTTATTTATTTATTTGTTTTTGCTTTTTCTCCCCAAATCCCCCAAGTACATAGTTGTATATTTTTAGTTGTGGGTCCTTCTAGTTGTGGCATGTGGGACACCACCTCAACATGGCCTGATGAGCAGTGCCACGTCTGGGCCCAGGATCCGAACTGGTGAAACCCTGGGCCGTTGAAGTGGAGCACATGAACTTAACCACTTGGCCATGGGGCCAGCCCCTGGAAAATCTTAATGAAATGAATGATCCTCTTGGAAATTGTAACCAGCCAAAATGGACTCAGAAAGAAATATGAAACCTGCAATAAATGACAATATAAAAAAATGATTTTTTTTTTTCTGGTGAGGAAGATTGACTCCAAGCTAACATCTGTTGCTGGTCTTCCTCTTTTTGCTTGAGGGAAGATTGTCCCTGAGCTAATATCTGTGCCAATCTTCCACTTATTTTATATGTGGGATGCCACCACAGCATGGCTTGATGAGCAGTGTGTAGGTCTATGCCCAGGATCTGAACCCGTGAACCCCAGGCCGCCAAAGCAGAGTGTGCAAACTTAACTGGTATGCCACCGGGCTGGCCTCAGAAATGAAAATTTTGAAAGAACTCTTCCCCCAAAATACATATGGTCCAGATTCTTCAACTCTGAATTCTTTATTTCTTCTGCATTTTTAAGTGTTTGTAAACATAGACAATGTTAGTAATCTTTCTATACCATTTTCTGGATGGTAATATAAGGGCTGGAAAAAAATAAATTTGAAGAATCAGAACTTGAAAAGGAACCCAAATGATATTCTTCTATGAAAAAAAGTTTTAAAAAATCTAAGGAAAACCACAGCAATTAAGTCCAGAAGCATGTTAAAATCATCAAACTGAGCTGATATAAGGGTTGGATCAATGTAGTTTATTAATATAATGCACCAAATGATAAAAACTCTGGAATCATATTAATAGATGCTGAAAAGGCAGTTGAGAAAATTCGTCACCAATTATTGATAAAGAGGATTTTTAGTAAACTAGAAATAAAAGGAGACTTTAGTCTCATGACATCATATTCAAAGTGACCCACCAGATCCTGTGGAGGAGCAGCATTCCCATTAGAGTGAGGAAGAAGACAAGGGTCCATGTTATTCCCACCATTACATCACCCTATTTTGATAGTGCTGCCACAATGAGACAAAATAACAACATCACACAAGAACACACAAGAAGATCCAAGGCTAAGGAAAGTGTGTTTCAACTGTTTAAATATATTAACATTGGTCATTCATGCTGGTGGTATTATGGATATTTTGTACTTTTTTTGCTTCTCTATTTTCTGTACAGAACTTCTACTTTTTCGATCTTTTTTTTATCGTTCTTTTTTTTATCATTTTTAAAATGGGACAAGAACATTGAGAAATCATAATTCCAAAGAGAAGAGATTTTCTTCTCTTTTCAAATGAATGGCTTACACTATGATTCAGTATTTCGCTGTCTTCAATCCTAGTCACACAAATGACTAAGTAAAAGCAAATGGAGAAGTTAGTTACTTTTAAGAAGTGCGAGATTAAGGGAAAGCTGAATCAGATTTCTATGTCTCTAACATGGCTCTATTCCTAAATGCAAATATTCAGCTTGGTTACCATCTCTATCTATTGGCTTTTCCTTCCCATGATGACTTTATCTAGTCTAACTTTTCCCAAGATAACTTCATCTAGTCTGACTTTGTTTTCAGGGCTTAGTTATGTGAGCTCTTCCTTCTAGGAAGTTGCCGTTTCACCTGATAGTGAAATTGCTAGAATGACTGGGCTAACTTTAGGCTGCTTCTCCCTCTAGTACAATTTTTCCTGACTCTTGTGCCCTTCCAACCAAGGTGAAGGAGAGGAGAAAAAGCTTCCTCAGGTGGAGTCAGCAAACAGAGATGGGTCATCTATGATAAAATATCACCCTAACTAGGAGGGGGAAATGTTAAGACTCTCAAAGTGTTGCAGAAGTGTAGTTGTTGATATTTTTCTGATTGTTGCTGTAAAGATCCAGATTTTGTAGGGCCAGCCCCAGTGACCTAGTGGTTAAGTTCAGCGCGCTCTGCTTTGGTGGCCTGGGTTTGGTTCTCAGGTGCAGATCTACACCACTTATCTGTCAGTGGGTCTGTCAGTGGCCATGCTGTGGTGGCAGCTCACATACAGAAAGAGGAAGATTGGCAGTGGATGTTAGCTCAGGGTGAATCTTCCTCAGGAAAAAAAAATCCAGATTTTCTAGTTAACATCAAGATCACCCAATCTAATTTTTTCATTCATGGTTTTCAAGTAACAAGGTGGAATTTGGGGACCGAATTCATGAAGAGGCAGCATGGTAGAGAGGAAAGGCCAGACATTGACCTGCTGGGGGGCTTCTATTGGCATCTATAGAATGCCCACCAGGGATAAGATTCTCTTCCATTCATTATCTTAATCCTCAGAGCATCTCTGAGGTTTTGTTGCAATTCAGTTTTGACCAACAATGACCCAAGATGCAGTGCGGTTCAGGGTGGTGGAGATAGGGTTCAACTATAAGTCAGCCAGGTTGATAAAGTGACACTCATTCCATTCCCCTCATTGCCACCAATACCTTAAACACTGGATCCTCAGTTCCCTCATATGTAAGATGATTAAAACAACAGCAATTGTGAGGGGCTGTTTCAAGGATTAGAGAAATACTCTAGCAGACCTAGTTCATGGTAGGTAGCTCTTAATTAGTGTTCTATAGCTGCACAGACCAATGTAATCACTAGCCACACATGGCTAATTAAATTAAATTAATAAAAAGTCAGTTTCTCAGTAGCACTACCCCATTTCACCTGCTCAATAGCCAACTATGTCTAGTGGCTACCATATTGGATAGCGCAGATATAGAGTATTTCCATCATCACAGAATGTTCCATTGGACAGCACTGCTCTATATCATCAACTTTGATTTTACACAACTGCCAGATCTTAGGGCTGGCCAAAACCATTCCCTTTGAGTTGGAAGCTCTCCTCGGATGTTTACCTGCAGAGGTGAGAGTCAGGTGAGGCCATTCTTGGAAGGGTGTCCTTTGTTCACCAGAGATAGAAAGGAGTGATGTTCGTTTCCCAAATTAAGAAGCCTACCTATGAGCCAGATCTTTTAGCCCTGAAGAGGTGGGAAGTTCATGCCAAGGAAAACCTCCAGAGAGGACTGACTTTTTTCCACCGTGCACTTAACCAACAACAACAGAAGGGGTGGGGGAAGATTCCGACTTGGAGTCAGCAGAGGAAACATTCTTTGGAGGTAGAGTTTGGAAAGGACAACTGATCTGTTTTCCAAACAGATTTTCGTAAATAACTGACAGGAGATGGGCTGCTTCTATCAAAGTATTAACCCAAATGATGGAGGTTAATCATTAAACCTTTCAGGTGGTGGCTTGCTTGTTTCACTGATATTCTAATCCGGGTCACAGAATGGCTAAGGCAGCTTTAAGTGAAGGGTGGATTTTTTCCCCTCCTTTTGCCTTGTGTTTTCCACTCTGAGAGAATGTTGTGGCTGCTCTTTTTTCTGGTGACTGCTATTCATGCTGAACTCTGTCAACCAGGTATGTAGCCTTGAAACTCAAAAATAGATTAACAGTTTTCTAAATGATTGACAAGTCTTTGACTGAAAGACCTCTTTATTTTTCTAAATCTGCGGACATGTTGTGGCTTGAAAGTTGAACCTGTGACTGTTTCATGAGTTTGAAAGAAAATTTTAAACCGTCTAACATGATTGCAGTTAACTTTCAGGAATATTTGGGGCAGTTTAATTACAGTTCTGTTGATTTGAATTGCATTAAATATTAGGATTCATCAGGCTTTGTTTTGGCAGATTTTATCATCATGTACTGCTCTCTCTTTTTTTCTTTCTGGTAGGTGCAGAAAATGCTTTTAAAGTGAGACTTAGTATCAGAACAGCTCTGGGAGATAAAGCAGTAAGTGGAGAACCTGTGTGTTCACTTTAAATTTTGTTTGCTAATACCATTGTGCTTTCTCTAATAATAAGCCTTTCTGCAGAGTTGTCTTAAACTTGTATAGATTACTTCTAAAGACCTCAAATCTGTTATTTTCTTAAAGTAAAAAATTACAGTAAAACAGAAATTGTTAAGAAAATAACTTTGCCTAAAGTATTTCATCTGCAATGTATGCTAGAAAATATGTGAAGTTTTGTATTACACAAAACAATTTTGCAAACTTGAACATTGCAACCCAGCATAGTGGAGCAAAGGGGCCTGAGTCAGGCACTCAGGTCTGGGTTGGGCTCTGCTCCTCACTGCTATGGTCATTTGAATTTTGTCAGACTCAGTTTTCTAGTCATTGAAAAGAGGGATGTTCCACACACATAAGATCTTTCACAGCACAAAATTCCAGTTCTAGCGTGAAGTTTCTTCAATTCTTCTGAGATATCAAAGTACCAACAGGAAATATATGCTTATGAAATGGAAGCTAAAAAATACTCATGGGGCTTATGTAGCTATAGGAACAATAAAGACTGTCAAATGAATAAGATAGCATTCTGCAATTCTAGTTTCAGTTTTCCAGTGTGGGCTGTGAAAATTTTCCCTAATAGAATGTGATATTAAGGTGCTTCAGACTAGAAACAATAAAAGAATTTTAAAGAAACTTAGAGGTATTCTGTTTGCAGTTCAATCCACCAATGTATTATTTTATTCACTCAGTGAGTAATAATCATCATAACAGCTAGCATTTATTGAGAACTGAGTTTGCTTTCTAGCTGGGACCCTGCTAAGCACTTTGCTCACATCAGCTCATTTAGTCCTCACAATACCTCTTTGAGGAAGGTAGTATAGGTATTCTCATTCTCAGTAGATGGATGAGAAAACCAAGGTGCAAAGAAATTAAGTGACCTACTCAAGATCTCAAGCCAGCAAATGGCAGAGGTAAGATTTGAACCCAGGCAGCCTGACTGTAGAATCCACTCTCTCTACCAGTGTGTAGGGTTGCTTATCCCAGGATCCTCTGAGGGCAGGCACCATGCTGTATGCTGGGGATGCAATGCAGCTAAAATCAGGCTTGTCCCTGCCCTTGTGGAGCTTATAGTAGTGGGAGAATTGGTTGTCCATTAAATATTCAATGAACCAAATGCGAATGTGCAACCTTGACAAGTATTACAGGAAGGAGAAGTACATGGGGGCTTTGGCCTCATCAGGGGCCTCGGTACCTGGCATTTGCCATGAGGTCTAAAACACGAGTAGAAGTGAACCAGGGGATAAAAGAAAAAAAGGCAGAGGGAACAGCATGTGCAAGCGCTTATTACAGGAAGGAACTTGGTGAGAGTGTGGGATGGAAGGAAGGCTGAGGTGTCTGGAACTGGAGCAGAGAGGAGGAGCAAGGCACGTGATGAGTTTAGAGAAAAAGGAGGGGTCAGGCCAAAGAATATGTGGACTGTGTTAGGGAGTTTTGATATTATCTTTAAAGCAAGTGGGAGTTTTATGGAAGAGGCGTCACGGTAGAATTAGTGTTTGGGAGAGACTTGTGCTACAGCGTGGAAGACAGTTTGAAGGGGCCTAGGGTAGAAAGGAGGAATCAGGAGGTGATTGGAGTAGTGTAGGTGAGACATGATGTCCATTTGGAGTACAGTGTGCGGGTGGAGAGAGAGTAGTTAAGGGATTCAAGAGCCACAGGGATGTTGTGACAAGGAAGGGAGAAGGAGGGGTTAAGATGAAGCAACTGGATGGGTGATGGCCCTTTTATGAGTCAGGGAACCAGGTACAGACAAGAACAGGCTTTAATTTTGGACTTGATGAGTTTGAGGCATTATTAACGAATAGGCAAGGACAGAGGGGCTTGAGCTATACATTCCTGAGTCGCTTGGACTAAAGTAATAATGGAAGCTTGGAGTAGGTGACCGTTCTGAGGGAGAAAGTACAGAGTGACGGGAGGAAAGGGTCTAGCATAGAGCTTTTAGGTTCTCCAAAACTTGAAGCTCCTGTAGAAGAAGGTGAACCTGTAAAGGAGCAGAGGGACAGGAGGAAAACCAGGAGAATGTCATATTATAAAAAAGAAGAAAATGCTTCAAGATGAAGGGAGTGTTCAAGAGCGTCAAATGCTGTTGAGAGGCCAAGGAAGATGAGACTGAAAACTACTCATTGCGTTAAGCAATGTGGAGGTCATTGGTAACTTTGGAGGTAGCTGTTTTTCTGGAATGGTGGAAATGGAAGGCAGATAATGGAGGGAGTTAAGAAGAAGTGGGCAGTGAACATGTAAAGATGGAATTATGGACAACTCCTTTGAGAATTTTGGCTGTGAAGGGCAGGAGAGAGACAGAAGTAGGTGGAAGGAGGATTGAGTAAAGTGACTTGGTTTTGCTGTTGTTTTAATGGGAAGGACTTGAGTGTGGTTAAAAGTCAATGGACTCAAAGTTGAATGCACAGAAGAAAGGGGGGAAATGGATATTGTTTAGAACCTGAGAAGGGCAGAAGAGAAGAGTTCCTAATAGAGGTGGATGGAATAGCCACTGAAAGGAGGAGAAACATCACATCTGACCTTTTTTTTTTTTAAAGATTAGCACCTGAGCTAACAACTATTGCCAATCTTCTTTTTTTTTTCCTGCTTTTTCTCCCCAAATCCTCCCAAAACATAGTTGTATATTTTAGTTGTAAGTCCTTCTAGTTGTGGCATGTGGGACGCCGCCTCAGCACGGCCTAATGAGTGGTGCCATGTCCATGCCCAGGATCTGAACTGTTGAAACCCTGGGCCGCCAAAGCAGAACGTGTGAACTTAACCACTCGGCCACAGGGCCAGCCCACATCTGACCTTTTAAAGAGGAATGTGGATAGGATGTGTGTCTATCGAGGAAGTTTTACATTTGGTGTCAGGAGGATGGGGAGTTTAAGTTGATCACTTGAGAAATATCTCTAAATTATGAAACAAGAACGTCTAGTGAGAGTGAGGAATGAGGGAAAGCATTGAGATTTGGGGTACCTGAAAGAAGTTTGAAATAGTCACTGTGAACTATGAGGGAGAGAAAACTGATGGAGAAATCTAAGGGATTCCCAGGTAATTTGAGAGTAGGTCATCATGAATTTAGAGTTAAACCAACAAACCCTGTTTTGTGACTTTCTCCAGTTACGCTTGATTACTTGCCTAAAATGTGGAGTCAGCCTCATTAGTCTGCTAGGGCTGCTGTAACAAAGTACCACAGACTGGGTGGCTTAAACAATAGAAATTGATTTTCTTTC
This sequence comes from Equus asinus, assembly GCF_041296235.1. NCBI lineage: Eukaryota > Metazoa > Chordata > Mammalia > Perissodactyla > Equidae > Equus > Equus asinus. Next base: position 11,887,151 of record NC_091820.1, on the reverse strand, counting down.
GGTTCTGGAGCCTACAAATCCAAGATCATGGTGTCAGCAGGGTTGGTTTTTTCTGAGGTCCTTGAGGGAAGGCTTTGTTCCAGGCCTTTCTCCTTGGCTTGTAGACGACCGTCTTCTCCCTGTGTCTTCATATTGTCTTCCTTCTGTACGTGTCTGTGTTCAAATTTCCTCTTCTTACAAGGACACCAGTCATATTGGTTTAGGGCCCACCCTAATGATCTCATTTCAACCTAATCACTTCTGTAAAAGACAGTATCTCCAAACCTGGTTACCTTCTTAGGTACTGGGTGTTAGGACTGCAGCATATAAATGGGGAGGGGGGCCACAATTCAGCCCATAATGTACGCACACACTCAAGTTTCCAGCTAAGAAAATAAAAATAAAAATTGTACCAATGTTAACAAAGGAAAGGAAGCTGAGGGGGGAGTCAGTTTATGAGTGAAGAGAGAAAGGGAACAGACTGTATATGTCCAGGATAAGAAGTCTAAGTGCCCTATTTGTTGACCTGCTACTAATACTGCAGATTCTGAAGAAGATAATGCAATGAGAAACACTCCACACTTGGAATGATAGAATGTCCAGGAAACTCTATCCTGAACATTATGGTGACATGATTTATCATGGTCTCCAGTCTTTAGTGTATGAAGAAAATGAGATGGGGGGGCGGCGCGCCACACCACTGTGGCTACAATTAGATTCCAATGGACTGTTTTTTACCCCATGCCTCTTCACTTTACATTTTCTGTTTTACTTCCCTTTCAGTATGCTTGGGATACAAATGAAGAATATCTCTTCAAAGCGATGGTGGCTTTCTCCATGAGAAAAGTTGCCAACAGAGAAAAAACAGAGTAAGTAAACAGTGAAAAATCTTGATTATTTGCAGTATTATTTGAGACAGTACATTAATTCAAAACTCGATCTTGAAAATAATTTTTTAACCAATTTTTCAAAGGAATCCACATTTTTATTTAACATTTTAAAAAACTTTCATAATCTAGCTCAGCTTGCAATTTATATCATGTTCTCAAAATGCTTTTCATTCATTGGGCACTGTGAAGATAATTATCCAAAAAAATTGCAGCCATGTCATAAGCTTTCTACATTTCTATTGTATACATATAATTTCTCTTGCACATAGATAGATGGATAGACAGATAGACAGATAGATAGAAAGAAAGGACTCTACTCTCATTGTATTCGTCTGCTCGGACTGCCATAACAAGATACCGCAGACGGGCTTACACAACAGAAATTTATTTCTCACAGTACAGGAGGCTGGGAAGTCCAAGATCAAGGACTGGCAAGGTGAGGTTTCATTCTGAGGTCTCTTGTTTTGGCTTGCAGACACCACCAGATTGCTGTGTGCTCGAATGGCCTCTTGTTGGGGGGCGTGTGGTCAGGGGGCGGGGTGGGAAGCGGAGGGAGAGAGAGTGAGCTCTCTGGTGTCTCTTCTTGTGAGGACACTAATTCTATATAACAAGACTCCACCCTTATGATGTCATTTAACTATAATTACCTCCTTTTGGCCCCATCTCCAAATACAGTCACATTTGGGGTTAGGGTTTCAATATATGAATTTTGGGGGAAGGGGAACAAATCAGTTCATAGAACTCATTTTGAAAATAAATGTGTGTGAGTTCATCCCACTGTTGCTATCTATCATAGCATCTTGTTTATTTTCTTAAAAGCTTTAGTTTTTATCTATTCTTCTGGAGGAATCTTCTCTATTTGTAATATTTACTTCCATCTCTACTTGTGATTAGAGTACTAGTCCTGGTTTCTCTCTACTCTTTCACCCCCCTTCCCATTGAGAGGAGAAATGACCAATCTGGTTGGTGAACTGGAAGGAGAAACTGGGCGTGGGTTCGCTTCTCTAGGAGCCGGCATTTTTTCTGTGCCATCCCCTACATAAGTACAGAATCAGGCCCTGCGTGGGCATGCGTACATACCTATAAGGCTCTATGCGCTGTTCGCAAATGAGGACTGTTTAGATGGGTAGCTGCCATATCATACAGGGTATTAAATATCTTGGATAGTACTCCAGTATGTCATGACACGTGCCCCAGTTCAGCTCTACCTGGGACGCTGTAGATGAATTTATCTCATTTCAGGATTTTTTTAAAATTAGGAAGGAAATTTGCCTGCTGATTAAAGTCATAGCCTCCAACCTAGCCTTTTATTTTGGTCTCCTATCTACTTCATTCTTTCGTCTTAATTCTATAATGATTCAGAACCTGGCAAAGAGGATTGCTGTTTATTGGTCTCCCTCAAACCCACAATATATGATGCATGGGCTGTGAATATAAAGAAGGAAACAGAAGAGTGAAACGTGGGGGAGCAAAATAAACATATGATATGTGTATTTGTGTGTACACACATAGATACTTTAAAATAGTCACATAATATATTCAAGTGATTCAAAAAATTAAAAGAAGGAGATATATAGCAAAACAAAATTATATCCTAAGTGAACTCTATTCCTATTTTGTAGATTTTTGGAAAAAATATATTTGCTTTTTTCTTATGCCTTTAAACTACAGCATTCTTTCTACAATTATTTATAACAACTTTTAAAATTATCAATAAAAATTGTGATTGCAGTATAAGAAATTAAAAAGGAAAAATATAAGAAAAAAAGCCACTAGTCATCTCACAATGCTAACCCCTCAACTAGTCTCTTAATCTTCTTGTCCTTGTTCAGTAGGTTTTTCTACATTGCTGTGTTCAGTATAATATTACTTCCTCTAAGTGCCTAAATTTCACCTTTTTTTTCCTTTCTGCTTTTTCTCCCCAAATCCCCCCAGTACATAGTTGTATATTTTAGTTGTGGGTCCTTCTAGTTGTGGCACGTGGGACGCCACCTCAGCGTGGCCTAATGAGCAGTGCCATGTCCATGCCCAGGATCTGAACCAGTGAAACTCTGGGCCGCCGAAGCGGAGCATGCGAACTTAACCACTCGGCCACAGGGCCAGCCCCTAAATTTCACCTTTCAATAACTATGTTAAATCAGATGTTTCCATTCTTAGGAGAAGTTAATTTAAATATGTAACATTTCAGATTAATTTTGAGAAATTCACTTTTGAAATTATTTTTGCAGAACCTGAGGCATGGTAGGAGTCTGTGAATATCTGATCTTGTTTATTTGCAAAGGTGTTTTGCTTGGAACTGGGTACACGAGATATATAGAAGCTTTTGTTGCCACTGCCAATTCAAAAAATCGAAAAGTGTGAAACTAGATTAGAGGTCAACAAACTTTTTTCTGTAAAATATAAGGCAGCATGAGTCCCAGGAATACTGCTGTCAGGGGGCTGAGTGATGAGGGCTGCCTAATGAATCAGGATGTGTTTAAGATGCAATTCAAGTGCAGGGCCCGATTCTACATGCGCTGCCATAAAGGAGGCTGCATCCTTACATGAACAGGCGTCCCCCGAGGGGAAAGAGGACCACAAAATGCAAGATGGCATTGAAAACAACTTTGCAGAGGGGCTGCCTGTCTTGAATGTGGCGAGTGGATGGAAGACACCAGTAGCTTGGCAAGTGGATCAGATTTTACATCTTCTGCCTTTCAGAGGTCTTTTGGTGCCAGTGTGAGGCAGAGTGAGTTCTGGAAGGTGAGAAATATCACTTTCCAGGATGGCTTCAGGGATTCAAATCTTGGACACTTGCTGTATGTTTATTGTTTTTTCCCCCATTATTGCGTATTCAATGAATATTTCAGAAAACTTGATACTGAGATGCACTGAATTGAAAATGTAAAGAGTAACTCAGTCAAGATAGCCAAGTGATTCACAGAATAATAAATACTCTCAGATTCATCCCACATTCACCCAGTCCTTACTACAATATCTCTCATATCAAGCTCAATCAACTCCAGTGATAAGAGCTCAGTATCTCTTAGGATGCCTGTTCACATTTGGAAGCCTAGATTGGCATATCCTTGATCCAGTCAGCATACGCTTGATTAACTATGAAAGCGGATGTAACCTCTAGAGAGAGGTCCTGGCTGCGTCCATGCAGGGCTTGCTGGAGAGCTGACCTGGTCCAGTCACCATCACACCAAGAAGACGGGGAGAGAAGGCTAGAGGGTCAGAGAGGCAGAGGGTGTGCGCCTGCAGAGAGGGCTGTGGCATTTCCACTGCCTTCCCCATAGGACAGGGGCAGGAATGGGTTCCAGTACATAGACACCACGCAGCCAGGTGGGGTGCTGACAGCCGGGTCCATTCTGATGAGTCAGTGCCCTCGCCCTACCAGTGAGTGTGTGTTTTGAGTGATACTCTTGCTTGTTTCCTGCCTCGCTCAAGTGAGGCAGAGACTGCTCAGAGAGTGGAGTTGTCTGTAAGAGGAGAGACTGGCCTACCACTTCCCGGTTGGATGAGCTGGAGCCTCCTCTCAGCTGGAGAAGTCTAAAGGTGGAAGGCTGGTTTGAGCCTCTTGTGACTGGGTGAGAGGGCAGCTTTGCGAGCAGCCTGCACTTGAATGTGTTCTGGGGCCAAGTGGGGGCTGCTGAAGGGAGCTGGATGGAGTCACTGCCTTTGGGGCTGAGAACCAACTGCAGGGCCGAGAGGTGGTAGAGTGAGGCTGGAAGTCACCAGGGAGGCAGAGCAGGGCTGGGATGGAGGAAGTCGGCCAGACTGCATCACCCGTGTCAGGGGAAGATGCAGTGCAGAGGTCCCCAGACAGGTCCCCAAAGGCCCCACAAATGCACTCTGAATTAAGAGCATGAGGACACCCCCAATGACAGAGCACCCCCAACAGCAGGAGGGAACCACAAAGAGCCCTGGCTAAGGAAAAACCGCTTTGCCTTTTTCTTCTCTGATTCCCGCCCTCTCCCATCTCCCCTTTCCACTTCCACCCCAAATGAGCCAGAATGAAGCAGCTGTAGGGGGAGGCAAGGTGAGATGTGCAGGAGGAAGTGGAGGTCAGAGAGTGACAGCATGGGGCACACCATGCAGGCCAGCACTGCTGCAAGGAGGGCCGTTGTGCGGCAGAGGCGGGAAGACAGTTGGTTTTCATCAGGCTGCCCTGAACTCTTTAACAGCCGGCGGTGGCAGGAAAGCCACACCAGCTGCTCCAGATGCCGTCAACGGGTGGGGAAGGGAGAGCTGACCGAGGGCCCCCAGGCAGCGCTGTGAGCCATATGAACCTCTCTCTTCACCGTGGTCTACTGAGGCCAGCCTGCTGAGCGGCGCTGCTGGGCTGGGGCCACAGAATGAAGTAACCTCTGTTGAAGGCCTGCTATGTGCTAGACCCTGAGATTAGTATGATATGTAAAATCAGGTCCCACACAGCACAGGGCCCACACCCAAGAAGCTGGCCCAGGTAGAAATTATAGGAATAGGGACTAAATGTGACAGAAATAAGACAATTCTTTCAAAATCATTGTTTACATTTTTTTTTTAAAGCTTCAGTGCATAGTTATGTATCCTAGTTGTTGGTTTAGTTCTTTATGTGAGCTGCTGCCACAGTATGACAACTGACAGACTGGTGGTGTGGTTCCACAACCGGGAAACAAACCCAGGCTGTGACAGGGAAAGCACTGAATCTTAACCACTAGACCACCAGGGCTGGCTCTAGAAATCTTGATATCAAGTGATTTTCTTGCTATTTCCTGGATTTGCTTAAAAGCAGAATAGAAAATGGGTGGAATAATTTAAATGATAAAAACTTCTATTTCTTTAGGTTAGGTTATTTGAAGTTTTCTTGGGACTTCGACTGAAGATGGCAATCAGGGGTTCTCAAGTTTTTATAGTAACGTTAAGGCCAAATTTACTAAATAGTTTCACCGGAATTTTTAAATGCTGAAAGTAGTTTCTAAGGAAAATGTAATCTATGTTTAAACTTTAATCTATTTCCCGGATAAACTGGGAAATTTATCTCTCTCGCTTAGCAGATATTGTTTTCCTAGGATAATTGATCATTTTTAGCAAGAGGGGTAACTCAGCACGGCATTTTCTTTCTGACTTAACTGGGGTAGGGCATGGAATGGATTTCCTCCTCTGCCTAATTATTCAAGGACAAGTCTTGTGACCTAAAAGAGAACAACGTACTGTTGTATCCATGGTAAGGGGATTAACAGCCTTGTGCTTGTAAAACAGCAGCCCAGCTCCTATTTAGTCCTTTGATTTCCAGAAACAAGAGCCCGATTCTTGCCACCCCTTGCATGCTGTTGGCCCTGTCTGGCGCCATCGATGAGAAATGGCAGTGGAGCCAATTCTTAGAGAATTACCTTCAGACCAGGGCTCCCCACACTTGAGGAAAGGGAGTGAAGAGTTTTTACCTGTTCAGTGAGTTGCTTAAAGAAGCTATTTGTATATGAATAAGTATTATTACTTTGTAAAACAGTTGGATAAAATGATTATTGAAGTGAATTCAAATAATTCCATCAGATCCACCTATACTTACAATCTTGAAAATGTAGATTTTCTATTTAGCTGTACTAATGGGATTTCAGTTTATTTTTTGAGGTATAATTGACACACCGTATTATATGAATTTCAGATGTACAATATAATGATTCAATATTTGTAGATATTGCAAAATAATCACCATAATAAGTCTAGTTAACATCCATCACCCTACATAGTCACAGAATTTTTTTTTCTCTTGATGAGAACTTTTAAGATTTGGACATTTCGGTTTATTACATTAAAACATACTTTAAAAAGACATGTTTAGCTCAGTAAGTACTTTTTGGTTAATTTTCCATTTTGTGCAAATCTTAGAAGACATTCAGTGTGGTCACATTTGGAAGAAAGACCATGGAAGAAGTCACACTAGTTGTACACAATCTGTAAATGGAAGGAATTTCTATCCTTTGGTTGCTAAGCAAGTTAACTACTGAAGACTGTGCCGTCAGCCTTCATGCTCCTTCCATTTCAACACCGACTTTCCTTACATTTACGCGTCCTCTTGGCTACCCCATCTACACTATATTCAGGAGTCTTCTTCTACTACACAGTTATCATGTTGGTGTTATTATGTTGTCTGAATATTTGTGGTCGGGTAAACAAAGTTTTGGGAAGTAATCACCCTCCTTTCCTTCCTCTCTTTTGTATTATCGCAGTCCTGGCACAATTTACTTTCTCAGTTTGTCCCTCTTGGAATAATGTAGAAACAGTGAGTACAAACAATGGAAGTCATTACTCCATTCTATTAGTTTGTTCATCTGTCCATTCATTTCACAATCGCTTACCGAGCTCCCATGTGGGCCACACTTCAGGAATACAGGGGCTCACAGCACGGGACAGACTTGAGCCTGGCCCTCATGTCCTGAGGCCCTGAGAAGTCGTCTGTTGCACAAAATGGACAAATCTTTATGGACAAAATATTTGATAGTCTCCCCGGTGACCCTCAGCTGATAAAATTAAAAAGGGTGTTCTTTGCTTGGAGACAACGAAGTTCAAACCAGGGCAGGGGTTGGAGACCCTCCTGACAAAGACTTGGACAAACCACATGACATCTAGAAGCCCTTTGCCCTCCCCACTGTCCTGGGTCTGTTCTCACATGGGACATGGAATCTCGTGTGCAGATTCTGGCATCTCAGGCATTACTGGCTTCTACTTTGGCGTTTAATCTTCTGGTGGGCTCAAGACACTGTGACCTTGGGCTTCGATGGTCTCAGCAGCACTAAACTCCTGTACCTGGAACTTATGGGTAGAGTCATGAAATCTAAATGCCCCTGTAATAGCAACTCTTCCTAACCATCCCTAACCATATTGGCTAATCAATGTTAGGTCTTAGTAAACATTTGTGAGTGAATGAAGCATGATTAACATCCTGGCTCTTAAATCAGAGGCCTGTCTATTAGGGCACAGTGGACACCAGAAAACAGGGCCCCACCCACCCACCCACTTCTCCTCTTCTTCCACCTTAGTCCCATGGGAGGATACTCCCATGGTGGATATGGTGGGAATGGCCAGAGTAGAAGGAGCTCCCTCCTGCCTGGGTTTTATCTCTTGTTGGACCTCAATTTCTCACTCTTGTGGGAGCCAAGACATCAATTAATTTCTCAAATCATCCAAACAAGGGGGAAGCCCCAGCCCATGAGTGTGTCTCCATCATCTTCCACAGCCTCTGCCTCGCAGCTGTCTCCAGAAGCAGGGCTGTGCTTTCCCACAGCCTGGCTACTTTAGGAAGAGGGCGTACTCATTGCTAGTTCAGCTGCCAGTATCTGAACAAATTATCAATGCTTCTCTGCAATTATATTTCTATGGTTGGTATTTGTCGAGCACACGGTTACATTTTTGTTCGCTTAAAATCTTAGACTTACTTCTCCTGGCTGAACCATCGTGTAGGAGGGGTACCTAGTACTCTTCTGTTGAAGAAGACCCTAAGCAGCTAAAACTCTCCACCTTTTTTCTAATATCCATCTTGGAGAAATGATGGAAATGGTGCTTCTTAAGACACTAGTACAGTGGGAGGTATTCTAATAAATACTCGACAAATCTGAATAGAAAACAGAACTAATTTTTTAAATTTTTACATAATTATTAAGACCACCCTTATGCTGATAGATGCCAATATCTTGCATTTGAATATAGCTCTTTCTTATTATCAAAGTACATTTGTATCTGTTATCTCCTTATCAGTGAAGCCAGTAAGAACTATCATTACTCAATTTCCTTGTTTTGTTCTTGTAGATCATTTTACTGTGCCCAGGCAACTTTAAAAATAACTGCTTTGCTCCTGTATTTGTATGTATGTGTGTGTGTGTGTATTCAATTTGAAAAAATAGATATTTATAAAAAAATTTCAAAGATAATACAGAGAGATCCTGTGTACATGGTCCTCATCCTGGGTGTATTTTTCCCTCCACTGCTCCTGAGGATATCTGGAAATGTCTGCAGGCATTTGGTTTTCACATTTGGATGTGCTACTGGCATCTAGTGTGTAGAGGCTATGAATGCTGCTGTCCATCCTGCAAAAGGATAGACAGCCTCTCGCAAGCAAGAGTTTTCCAGCCTAAAATGTTAATAGTGCTGAGGTTGAGCAACTAACTGCCCTAGACCCTTCACCCATGTCCCTAATGTTATTGTGTTAAATAACCATGGTAGGTATATCAAAAATATGAAATTAAAATTCATTTAATGTTATTAAACTGTAGTATTTTAGGATTTCCCTTTTTAAAAAACTAATGTTCCTTTTCTGTTCCAGAGTCTACTCCACTTTAGTTTGATCCAGTCTCTGCCAATTTCTCCATTTTCCTTTGTTTTTCATGAACTTGGTCTGCCTTTGTTTTTCATGACCTTGACACTTTTGAAGAGATTTATAAGTGTTTTTTATATAGGTATGGACACTGACCCCATCCATAACATATCCAGGTGGCATGTGGAAATGTGATGTGTTTTTGGGTTATATCTATGACTGGAGAGTGCTATGGCATTTGGAGGAGGGGATGAGAGATAATCAGTGTGGTGCCAAACTCAGGACAGTCCCACCTAGCAAGGAATTTCCTACTCAAAATGCCAACAGCGCCCTCACTGACACACTAAGATCTCCAGCCCTTGCTCTTAACTCATGTAGAGTGGCATGCAGTGTCTCAAGTCTAGTAAATGGCAGGTAGTAAACTTCAAGACAAAAGCTTGATTTTTAGGGATTCAGTCCAGGACTTTTTGTATCTAACACTAACTGTCTCCATTGAGTATTTTCAGCAATAATTTTAATCATTTGGAAATCTGTATTTCTAAGTAGAGCAAATATTGTCATTTCATCTGCCGAGGGGCTGTATTAAAGCATGAGTTGCCACCCAGTGGAAACAATGAATAAAGAGCTTGAATTCACGGTAAGGGATAGTGCAGTTCCATGGTGACGGGGACAGGAGGGTATACAGGGCCACAGTTACGCTGATGGAGCTGTGTGCAGCCCTCCTCCTGCCTTCTCTTTCTTTATATGCTCTCTCCCCAGCGGGCAGTGTGTGTGTGTATCTCCTTGTTTATCTTCTGTTTCCACCTCCTTAGAAAGCAAGCTCCAGAGGAGAAGGGACTTTGCTTTGTTTACGGCGTAGTCTCTGACTCTCTAAAGGGGAATACCATGAGATTCATGTTTGAGCAGTATTTAAAGAGGCTCTAGATAGAAAGAACAATACAGGCAAAGTGTCCAAATGGCCTCTTACCTGGTTTCTGGCCTCCTCTATTATGCCAGCAATATTACTTTGTAGTTGTTTAATTCTATAAAGGGCATGTGCTATACATAGTATCCCACTTCCCTTCTTTTTCACTCAACACTGTACTTTTGAGATTCCTCCTTTTATAAAACAGTGTAGCTCTAGTTCAGTAGTTTGCAACTGGGGGTGTTTTTGTCCTTCAGAGGATATTTGCCAATGCCTGGAGACATTTTTGGTTGCCACTACTGGAGGTGGTCCTACTGATAGCTAGTTGATGGAGGCCAGGTTTGCTGCTAAGCATCCTGCAATGCACAGGGCATTCCCCAACATAGAATTATCTGGCCCAGTAGCCCAATAGTGGAGAAACCCTGGCTGTTTCTTTCCTGCCATCTGTGGAATGCTATTCCCTTGAGATTGTACACCGTATTTACTCGATCCATTCGCCTCTCGATTTAGGTTGGACATTTAGGTTGTTCCAGTTCTCTGCCCTGACAAGTGTGCTGCAAAGAGCATCCTCACCAATCTGTGTTGGGGTGTGAGGGTGTGTGTAAGAGAGTTTCTAGCGGCCACACTCTGTTCTAGGAAGCACTTCCAAATGCCGCTCCAGAACAGTTGGACCCTCTGACACGCCAGCAATTGATATTATTTAACTTTTTTATATTAAAAAATAGAAATTTCTTAATATATGGGATTCTAGTTCTCTGCATCTTTAGCAGCACTTGATATTATTTACCTTTTTGATTTTTGACAACCTGAAGTGGTTAAGTTGCTCATTTAAAAAAATACATTTTCCGATTATTAATAAAGCCAAACATCATGAATAATTCACACCCCACACCATTCTACAAAATTGGGGGAAATGTTTTTGGCAAGCATGCACCACTTCATTTTGTTCATCCCTGTAGGTGTTTTAAAACCACCCATTTTGGGACACCAAGCTTGAGTGTTCCTGCCAGTAGGGGTCACCATTCCCCGTGGGTCTTTACCAGTGGGATTTTTTTTTTTTTGCCAGCCTCTCCCCACTCCCACCACCCTCCCACCCCCAAGGAGGGGCTCCCGAATGTTTGGTGGTGACTGGACACATATGGTTTATTTTCACAATATGGGTACACTACTGGCACTTAGAGGTTAGAGGTCAGGGATTCTGCTAACACCCTACAATGCAGAGGACAGCACCCAACAAACAACAAAGACTTATCTGGCCCCAAATGTTAACAGTGCTGAGGTGGGGAAGCCATGGTGTGGACAAAATCCTAATGTGTGACTGTTTGAAAGAAAGACAATGACAATCTGTATGATAATAAAGCTGCCCACCATTATTATTATTTAAAATAAGAACAAACTTTCCTCTATACAAACTGGGCAAACAGTGGAGAAGCAGGCTTTCTGGGTAAGCATGGTCCCAGGGACAAGGCAGGCCTGGCTGGGCAGGAGGAAGGCAAACAGTGTATCTTCAGCGTGGGCTCCATAGGGAGCAGAGAGGTGGGCCTGGGGGCTTGGCAGACCTGCCAGCTGGGGTGGTGGGAGGTGACCTGGTGGTGTCAGTGAGTCACGGAGGGGTAGAGCAGGGCCAACAGGGTAAAAGGACTGTGGGTTTGAGTCTCAAAGGTGGTGGTGGCAGGGCCTTGCCTCTTGGGACACAGGGGGACATGAGGCTGCAGGAGGCCCCAGGCCCCGCGGAGTGCTGATCCCTCCCAGCTCTCCAGCGAGGCGAGGCTCTGGGGGCTGGTTGGTGGTGTCCTCGCAGCAGGGTGGGCAGTGGGTGGTGGGCGGTGGACCGGGAAGGCCCAGGAAGGCTGGAGGTCAGGCCCGGGTCAGTCTCCTCCTGTCAGGCACTGTTGCATCAGTGGCGGAGGTTGCTTCTCAGAGGCCCAGGCCTGGGCACAAAGGAAGGGGTCACTCCGTTTCTCCGTACAGGCTGGAAGGCAGATGGCCTGGGCTGGGGGCTCGGGCTCCTCTCCTCCGGGTCAGGGATCTCAAACCAGAGAGGTCCGTCGAACTTCTTCTTTCCTTTCTGGCATTGGCTGAGGGCCCTCAGGACGGTCTCCTTGGCACAGGGGTCCGGGGGCTCCTCCGGGGGTGGACCTCGGGAGACGCTCCCTCTGCGCTCAGGAGGATTGATTTTGACGGTGACCGGGCTCCGGACGTGTCGGGGGTTCCGGGCATTCCAAAGCCATCGCTGCCTGAAGCTCTTCTGATTCTCGGACAAATCCAGCCCCATGGAGGTGTGGCGGGGTTGGGTCCGCGTCCAGCGCTCCGGGTGGACGTGGTTGACCGGGCACTGGTCCCAGTGCTGCTGGCTGCCGGCGGGTCTGGGTCGCTGGGACCTGCGATCCGGGGCTGGGGGCGGCTGTGCGGCCTCGGCTGTGCCCAGGTAGCTGCCCATGATCGCGGTGCGGCGGGTCGGGGCCTTCGGCTCCCAGACGTGTCCGAAGTCTTCAGACGCCAAGCGCACAGGCTGCGTGACCGTTGGTACCGGGCGCAAGGACAGCGCGTGGGGTGTCGCACGTCCGGGCCCGCCGGGCACGGGGTCCCGCACGTGCCAGGCCAGCCCTGCGAACACAGAGACCCCACGCGGGGGGAGGCCGCCTGCTCTCTGAGGACAGGAACGTCCGGCTTCCCACTGTCGGTTCCCAGTGCTTGGCTCTGGGGCTCTGGGCAGAGAGGCCCAGGAGTGCCTTGACTTTTATAGTTGGCAGATAAAGGGAGAAAATATAATAATTTCTACTAGGTCCTGAAAATTACAGAAAATGGACAGTAGGCTGCTCTTTCATTGTGAAAACGAACCTAATGCACTTGAATGCTTTTTTAAGGAAAAACAACAAATTTACTTTTGTTAGTAAAGGTCATTTTTCTAGAATGGTTGCTAATGTCACTTTTTGTAATTTTGCTCTTAAGCAAATGGTGAAAGACGTTCAGGATTTATGTTTTAGCATGATAATGTTCATTTAATGTGGACTCTCCTAGAATTTTCAGCCTTCATACATTTCATACATTCATATATTGATTGTCTCCAGTCTGAACACTAATCCATTTCTTTCTTGTCATTTCTGCTCATAATCCGTGTACGCAGAGTAGAGTAAGTCACATTTCCCATCTACAGTGGGAAAGCAGGTAACTGGAGAAACAATGTTCAAAGGCCACCGATAAATTAATTATAGCACTTCAGTTTGGAGGTCTGTTTTTGGGCAGGCCCCAATATTACAGTGGGAGAGGGACAGAAATGGTGGCCAACGGAGCAAGCAAGTGTTGAATCAAGTGTGGACAACAGATTTGTCTGGATGTGAGAGGTGGAAGGCTGAATGAGGCAGACGCTAAAAAGAGCTTGATGAGGAAACACAAAAGGCGTCTGTGGTTCAGAGAGGCCAAGTGTTGGGGAAGCAGGAGTGCTATCAGCTGACGGGTGATAGAGAATGAGATCCCTAATGCTCTCTATTGAGTAGTTCTTTATTTTTTCTTGTTTGGTAGATTCCTTATTTAAGGAATGATTCTCAAGTATATGATTTTGAAACAATGGAAATTTCCTATATAATTTTGTTCTCAATAAAACATTTCTTCATAATGGTGGAAATGACTTTTCATACACAGCTAGGACGCCTCTTAGATGGTCATTACACCAGAGTGGATGGCCTAATACAATTTGGTATTATTTATTTATAATGTATTTTTTCTTCCCATCATCTGCAGAATTTCCCACGTCCTACTTTGCAATGTAACTCAGCGGGTGTCATTCTGGTTTGTGGTTACAGACCCTTCGGAAAAGCACACCCTTCCTGCTGTTGAGGTACAGGAAGCCATAAGGTAATCACTGCCTTCTACGGTAAATCCACTAGGTGATTAATTCAGTTATTTTCATAGATATTGAAGAATGCTCTCTCTGCTTCACAATGATTTACTTGTTAAGATGTCAAAGATTTATTTTGTTAGTTTGTATTAGAGATTAGAGTTCATCACTGGTTCTCATCTAGGGGCAATTTTCCCTCCAGGGAGATATTTGGCAATGCCTGGAGACATTATTGTTGTCATAATTGGTGGTGGTGGGGGGAGGGTCACCAGCATCAAGTAGGCAAAAGTTAGGGGTGCTGCTAAATATCCTGCTATGCACAGGGCAGCATTTCATAACAAAGGATTATTCGCCACCCCCCCCCCCCATTGTCAGTTGTGCTGTGGTTGAGAAACTCTGCTTTAAATATTAGCTAAGAATGTTTAGTACTATCTTCATTTGTCAAGAACACCGTGTACAGCACTCTTATGTGATGGTTCATCACGTGGATTCTGGAGCCCAAATGCTTAGGTTTGTAATTCCGTTTTGCCTTTTGCTAACTGTTTGAATACAGACAAATTACTTCCCCTCTTTTGCTTTCCTCTTATCATCTGTAAAATGGGAATTTAATCTCTCAGAGTTGTTGAAGAGATGAAATGAATTAATAAATGGAAGGCATTTTGAGGGACAAGTCATACCTTTGACTTTTATTTAAAAAGCAAGAAAAATATTCACATTTCTTGGATATCTAAGGACTTACCTTCTTTAGTCAATATACAGTCTTTATCTTTAAAAGCTATATTTTTTTAAAAAGGTAAAATCATGATTCTCATACAAATTAAAAATAAATAATATCAAAGATTTTATTATCTCATTAATTAATGAAGAAGCTAGTGACATGTTAAAACTGGTTCAAAGGAGATTTCAGGGAACCATGCATATATAGGAATTGAAGAATGGTGATGTTCATTTGCAAAAAGATGGACCAGTCTTTCCAACAGGCAGTAATCAATCATGTTCCATGAGACACGGTTCACTTGATTTTCTTTGGCAAGAATCATTTACATTATTTCAGTTTTCTACAACTTACAGATTTGCAAGATAACTCAAAGACAATAGAAAGTGGAAATTGTCCAGAAAGTTACTCTCGCCAGACACTCAGTAATATTTTTTACCCATTTCAAGTTTTATACAGTTTTTCCTGACAGTTCTCCTCCTCCTTTCCTTGTGATCATAACAAACTTTCAAAAGTGAAATGTATTCTTTACTTTAAAGAAGCAGAAGGATGCAATTTGTTTTTATTTCAATGGCTGTGCACTTTATGCATGTCAAAACTTCAAATCCCACACATGATTGATATTGGGCAAAGGTATATTGGATGAGTTCAGGAAACAAACTATTTCCCAAAAAAGAAAGAATGAAACAAAGGAACTCTCCTCACAAAGGATTTATAAGTTACTGAAATGCATATTGTTCTCTTTACCAAGGAGAAATATCTAGTGAAAGAACTCATTTGCTCTCTGTAAAATATTAACACTGAAGATAATGAGTATATAATCAAATGCCAAAGGTTTTTGTGTGAACGATCGTTCTATTTCCCTTGCTGAAGCAAAGATCTATACGAATGGAAAATGATTTAATCTGCTTTAACAAGAAGGTTCGAACTAAGTTGTTTCTGCACTTTTGCCACTAAGAATACTAAGACCCACCACTTAGAGAGTAAGAATGAGGAATATTGTATTTCATGTGAAAAGAGATTTTATGCAAACCATGTGATCTGGGAGGGCTACAAGGAAAATGAAGGCACTGTGGTTAAACCAGGCTTCAGTTAATGTGAGAAGGAAGAGTGACCTTCTTCACTCTTGAAGGTGTGAAGGTCAAGGATGTAGATGGATATGTTCACAACAAACTGTCTATTTGAAAGGTCCTAGCAGGAGAAGCTATGAGGGAGTGAGGATGGCCAATAGAATGAGAATTTATGTCAGGGAATGGGTAGGGTTCATCAGGATTGTATGAAAGTAAAGGAAACACCACCAAGAGGGAAGAAAGAGTGAAGAGAAAGGAGATGGTAGCTAGAGGGCAGGTAATAGGAGTTTCAAGGTTGAAGAATCTACGTGGTTGGGCAAAATAATAGTAGTTTCACCAAATATTTGCATAAGACTTTCTGGTTCACAAGATGTGTTCTTATGCATCTGTGGCATTTAATATCAACGCCAATCATTTTTAAGTAATTATTACTATCCCTGGCTTATAAATGAGGAAATAGAGGCTGAGAGAGATTAACTGATTCGCTAAGGCTGCCATGCTAGAAAAATAAAGAGTGCAGACTTGAACCCAGGCATGCTGCCACCATATCCAGTGAGTATTTTTCTCTCTGCTAGAGTGTCCACACCTACGGAATGAGGGGAGACAAAGACCAACCAGTTCTAAGATGTCTGTTTTAGCTCTGTTGTGAGGGCCTCGATTTAGTCAAGGCCAGTCTTGGCTGGAAGATAGCCATGGCGATTGACACCTACTGGGGATTTCAGTGGCGGATGGAGATTCAGTTTGTACTGAACGTTCATTTTACTCTGAGTCATACCTTAGTAATAGGGTTCATTGTTTTGTGGGAAGGTTTGTGTCCCCAGATTATCAATATTAAATTATGAAAAAAGAAAACATTCCATGGTTTGATAAAAATTACATTGAAATTACCCCCTGCTGTAGGTTGTCTGGCTGGGATTCTCCTTCACATTCATGAATAATCATGCCTCAGCACAGATTTCTGTTTGCTAAAGGAGGTCTTTCCTGATAGCCTGGTGCTGGTCTGCAGAGGTTCTCAAGCCATCACTATCGTTCAAGACCTGCACTGTCCAATGCAGTCAGCCACATGTGGCTATCGAGCACTTGGAAGGTTGCCAGTCCAAGATTAAATATGCTCTAAGTGTGAAGTACACACTGAATTTCAAAGACTCAGTACAAAACGAAATGTGAGCCAACTCAATATTGAGGATATGTTGAAATTATATTTTCTTCAATCTATTGAGGCAAAAGTATACCATTAAAATTAATTTTACCTGTTTCTTTTTACTTTTTAAAAAAATGGCAGTGCCCAGAAAATTTTAAGCCACACATGAGGCTCACATTGTATTTCTCTTTCCCAGTGCTGCCCTAGAGGTGGATGAAGTCAGCCTATCTAGTGGGGATTCAGTAAAGGCCATACAATAGCTCTAAGAAGTCTCCTCACCCAATTTGCAAATTCCAGTTAGAAATTCACTTATTTGGTTTCAGTCAAATAAGTCTTTGCTACCAAGCCCTCCCTAACTGCCACCACCACCCAAATGCAGATTTTCCCCAGGAAAAATAACACATTTACCTTTATATTTTTCTAGACTTTTGGACTCCTAAAGCACAATTTACTTTAGTCATATGGAACTGCTTGCAGTTTACTGAACAAATCATACTATACCATGTCTCCATTCCTGTGCTCACTACACACTCTGGTCTAAAGAACTCCTACTTGTCCCTCAAAACACAGCTCGAAAGTTGCCTTCTCAGGAAAGCAGCCCTGACTTCTCACTGGGATGTACTCACCCTTCTGCTGTGCTCCCACTGTGCCCATATTTGCCTCTTTCATAGGACACTTTGCACTGCACTGTGATTGTGGAGGGACCGATCTGCCATCCTTCTAGACTGTAGGCTCCTTGGTGTTTTTATTTCACTTTGTATCTCTAGCACCTAGCACACTATCTGGTACTTAGCAAATTTTCAGCAAATATTTGTTGAATTAATAAAAAAAAGATCAAATTGATGGATTTGCAGCTGCTCCTGGCTTCCTGTTTTCTTTTCTGCTCCTGATTTTCTTTTCTTCTCATGCTTATTGCCCACTTTTTACATATTATTTTATCTTTTCTGCCTGTTGGTATTTATGTAAGCCACTTTCAATAGAGTTCTGTCATTTAAATCTAGATGCTACCTCTCAGGAAATAAAACATGGTGGGCAGAGCTCAAAGCTCAGGATTTCCGGTTACTTCTAGGACATTCGCAACATGGAGGGCAGTGGTGCATAGACGAGCATCTCTCTGGAAGCAACTTATGAAAAGAAAACCACAGTGTGATTGCCCTCATCGAACTGTCTATTCAACCTGAAGCCTCCTGCTAGGGGGAGCTCTGTTTATAGGGATAGTTATAATCATGGAGAGAGAGGCCTGTGCCTTCTGTTTCTAACGTTTTTTTTTCTGTCTTGTTTGTTTTTAATCATCATTGTATTTTAGGATGAATAGGAACCGGATCAACAATGCCTTCTTTTTGAATGACCAGACTCTGGAATTTTTAAAAATTCCTTCCACTCTTATACCACCCACTGACCCACCTGTGCCCATCTGGATTATTATATTTGGTGTGATATTTTGCATCGTCATAGTTGCAATTATACTATTGATTTTATCAGGAATCAGGCAACGTAGAAGGTAAGATATTTAAAGGGAGTAATTTAAAGGGTGTTTTCCTATTTATTCATGGCTTGAAAAAATAAGGAGAGGATTTTTTTTCCCCTAGCTGAAGATAATACCTTAAATCTGAAACTTTGAAAAAGTTGATGATTTTCAAAATATCACTTATGCTCTTGTTTTTAGAGACTTTTTGGAGTCCAATGTCCCTTACTTGACTATGGCTCCTTCCATTACTATCTTTCACTCTCTTCTACACCATATGAATGTTTCATATTCAGAGTTGATTTTAATACTTGTGTTATGATTTTGTAAACTGGATATACAGAGTTAAGCTGACTTTTCAGGTAGGCAGAGTTAATCTTTGATAGTCATCCACTTCCAAATGTTAGCAGCTCCATAGTCATTTCCATGCCTCTCCACCTTGGCCTGCCTCCTCTTGGCCCAGTACATGCAGCCGCCATCTTGCCCCAGGTACTTTTGTGCTGTTTTATACTTCCCTCCCTTTGATGGTTGCTCATCTTCTAGTCCCTATGACATTATACAGAACCATGTTCCTCAAAGTGGCCTTTGAATCAACTCCCTGCATCAGATCACTTAGAACACTTGTTTAAAATGTTCGTTCCTTTCCCCTACTACAGACCCACTAAATTAAAATTTCTAAAGGGGATGCATTTTAATAAATATCCAGGTTATTCTAATTCACTTAGTTTGAAAGCTTCCAATTTAACTCCTTACCTATAGATTCCCACTCCTCAAGTTCATTTACGTGGATTCTGGGGCACTTGTGAACTTTGCTGTCTAGATTATTGATATTACTTCAAGAGAGAATTTCAGATCAGTGGAAGAGTTACTAAGGTAGTGAGGCAAGAGGAGAGGAGACAGGCAGGGTTTCTCAGTGCAGTGAAAGGAGAAAATAATTTTGTTGGCAAGTAGCTCTGATCCAGAGGGGAAGTGGAAAGAGTCCTCAGCTCTTCACTAGACGTTTTGATGCTTCTAAACCTCCCCTTCTGATGCCAAGGGAGATGAATTCTGGTAAGTGGGAATCACAGGGCCATGCATTGGTTTTCAAAAGTGTTGGTGCCCACATGGAAGATATGGGGTGTGTCTGGCCTAGTCTGTGTTCAATTAAATGTTTCTCCTGAGGTTTACTACTTCCTGTATGGTTCACCCTAGTTACTAGCAGAAGGTAATCATTTTAAATTTGGGGCTTTGTAATTTTTTTCACAAATGATAAGTGAAACTCTATGGAATAAATAAAATTTATGTCTAGTCCCTGAGTTAAACTCAAAGATTAAGATCAAGTTGTACTTGCTTGATTTTCTTGATTTTGGCTTGACATGTAATGCAAAGAGACTTGGTACAAATTGTTAATTTGTTTTGGTATTTTTTTTAAGAATATTAAGAAATATTCTCTTATAGTATTTGAATATCTGTGTTTAATATTTTAAAGTTTTGTATTAATCCTAAAATGCTATGATTCTGCAGTTTCTATTGATTGTAACCTTTGTGAATTCACTTTATCTCTGTAGTTCCCAATTTTCTCACTAGTACGATATAACTACGAAGTTAGAAGAATGGGCTCTGGAAATAGACTGCTTAGATCCAAAGTATTTATCTCCTAGATTCTACTCTTGGGTATAATCCATTAACTGTATGGATATCAGGAAGCACAGGCAATGAGTCAGGGAAGCGAAACTCAGGAGAATATGGTTTGTGGTGCTAGAGTCAAGTTGGTTAATTTTTTCTTTGCTGTCTGTGCATAGATAGCTTTGCTAGAGCGACAGCAAAGTATAAGGGAAATAATTAACTTGGTGGGCTAAAAAGAGTTAGTACAGTAGAGTGCTTAGAGTGGCGCCTGGCACACAGTGAATGCTCAGTAAGTGTTAGCTCTTACTATTACTTTGTTATCTTGCCATTTGCTGGTCTTTCAGCTAGTTTGTGCTGGGATCAGCTATCTCTTTCCTTCTGAGTAGATTCTGCAGTAACACGATAATTGGGTGTGTAGCATCATAATCTGTTGCCCAGGAAGAGTGAGGCTGTTGTCACAACCTTGCCTTCATAAATTCATTTCATATTCAAACTAGAAAAACAGATAGACAGATCTCTTGTGTAACCTGGAGGGCATCAATAATTAGCAAATATAGTCAGGACAATTATGACAACCTTTTGAAGATAAATTGATTTGTCGTGTTTTAAGTTTGATACAGTCTGCAGTGGGTTTTTCTTGGGCAAAGTATTGCTTCAAAGGTGAGGAGAGGGTGCAGTTTAAAGTGAGGCGAGTCCTGATAATTGTGATGAAATCCCTTTCTAATCATGGAAAAGATAGCAGTTGCCCCAAAGTCTTTAGTCTTGGGCAAGACAAAGATTTGTTCAGCAATCCAATGCATACACATTAGATAATAATGAGCATAGTTTGCATGATACAAAATCTTAAACTTAGAAGATCAGGAAGGACTATGGGGTCATAAAAAGTCACCATTCTGCTTCTATGGAAAAGAGTGCCAGTATTATCTAACATATATGCATATTTATTTATTTATTTATTTTTGGTGAGGAAGATTGGCCCTGAGCTAATATCTGTTTCCAGTCTTCCTCTTTTTGCTTGAGGAAGATTGTCACTAAGCTAACATCTGTACCGATCTTCCTCTATTTTGTATATGGGATGCTGCCACAGCATGGCTTGATGAGTGGTGTGTAGGTTCACACCCAGGATCCGAACCCGTGAACCCTGGGATGCTGAAGCAGAGTGTGCAAACTTAACCACTACACCACCGGGCCAGCCCCAAATATTTAAACTTACTATTGAGGAAATTTCTCAAGTAAAACTTTAATAGTTCTATAAAATGTGTCACTAACAGTGTTACACTGATCATTCAGAGCCATGGGTAGAAAGTATGCAGTTATTGGAGCCCAAACTAGGTGAACTCAAATACCAGCTATACTCTTTAGCTGATTGACCTTGGTTGAGTCATCTAATTTCCATGAGTCCATTTCTCCATCTGTAATATGGAGATAATATCTCACAGGGCTTCCTTGAGGATTAGATGAGATAAATGTGTATAAAGTAGCTAGGGTATAGTATGCACTAAATAATCAGTAATTATTATCCAAGATCAGCTTAACCCATTTCTGTGATTAAGGGATGCTGGAAAAGGATAACTTTTCTATCCAGATATTGCCACCATATTGTAGAAAATTTTCCATGGCTCATTACTTGGGATTTTTTTAGTCAACAAACGCCTATTTTAAAAGGCAAATGGTCTTATTAGGTCTGCTGTTTACTATAATAGTGGTTAACCAGCTCTCTAAAAAATATACCCTGGTTTGTAGCATTTGTCAATTTCCTATCAAGTATGAAATTTCTGAATATTTAAGTCACCCCTTGCAAGCCTGTAACAGCCAGCTTCAACACACTATTGCCACTGCCATCTCCTTTTGAAATAGTTTGAGGAGGCTGCTTCTCTATTATCATCTAGTTGAGAATAGTTTGTGGAAGAGAGAGATTTGTTGAAAGGAAAAGATGGAGAAGTGATTTTTATTTTTTTTAACTTTTGGGCAACAATTAGGGAGCTGGGTAGGTTGGAAGGCAACCAGGATGAACTGCATATACTTCACAATGATGTCTGTACTAGATCTGTGTCTAGCCCCAGCCCAGAACTAGGTGTTTTAGTTCTCTGGTCAGCTTTATGGTGATGGTGATGACGATGATGGTGATAGTGATGGTGGATGATGACAAGGGCAATCATGGTTATAATGGTGAGGGTGATGTGATAATGGCAATGGTGATTAAGTTGATAATGTGATGTGTGTTTTAGTAGAAAGAGCTCTAGATCAATACTCTTGGTTTTGGTTTCCAGTCTTAGGCCCGGGCATTTACTAGCTGAGTGATCTTGAGAAGGTTGCATATGGAAAATGAGGATAATAATATTTTCTTAAATAGTTATGTTGATGAGAAGACAAAATTAGAGAATACACACAAGTGCTTTATACACTGGAAAGTGTCATATCAATGGAAGTTACTAGCATTACCATCAAAAAGCAGTTACAAAGTGCTGATTCTATGTAACCTTGCACTTTGTGCCATGAGAGGAGAGTCGCACATACAGCACAATTTCAGACTTGCATTTGCATAGTAGAATTGATTTAAGAATCCCATATATAAATAGACTGTTATAACGTTAGGATCTTAGGAAGCAACCTTAACGATGAACTAAGTCCATCTCTCCAAAAACCAAGCCTCAGAGGTAAAAATATCCTATTCCTTTATTGACCATCCATTCTGTGATAGGAGCTATAGTACATACCGTGGAAGAGACATATATAGATAAATAGACATATATAGATAGAGATATATAGACATAGATAGGATGGTCCCTGCCTAAAGGAGATTAAAATCTTGTAGTTGGTAACAAAGCCAAGTCAAGGACTCAGGACACAGAAACCTAGCTAATGCTCACAGTTGAGTAGAGTAATTAATAAATTCACTTGGTTTATTTCTGGTTATATTTCTATTCCCATAAGGTCAATAGTAAACAGAAGTGAATTTGGATTTCTACAAATCTTGCTTTTCACACAAGGGGATGGGACTCAGCTGACATTTTCATATACTGAAACTTCATGTTCTTATATAAACCTTAATTAGGGGCCAGCCCCATGGCTGAGTGGTTTAAGTTCCAGTGCTCCGCTTCCGCGGCCCAGGGTTTTGCTGGTTCGGATCCTGGGTGCAGACATGGCATCACTCATCAAGCCATGCTGAGGCAGTGTCCCACATAGCACAACCAGAAGGACCTACAACTAGAATATACAACTATGTACTGGGGGGGGGGGGGTTGGGGAGAAGAAGAAGGAAGAAGAAGGAAGAGGAAAAAGAAGAAGGAGGAGAAGAAGAAAGATTGGCAACCAATGTCAGCTCAGGTGCCAATCTTAAAAAAAATAACCTTTAATTAAATAAATAGTCTTGAAAATAGAAGTATAAATAAAATCAGAAATGTTAGAGCTAATAATTGTCTTTCTTTGCTCTTCTTAAATGTACATACTCAGTAGGAATAAAATACGTGTTTTGAGTGAAGCTTGGGGAGATTATAGAGTTCTAGGTCCACTCTTTTTACCAATTTTGTTCCATTCTGAAAGACAAGTTGCTGTATATATTTGAGTCTCAGCTCCTTCATTTGAAAAACAATGATAATAATAAAATGTGCATAATATTGCAATGGGAATAGTTGAGATGATGTATGCAAAGCACTTAGTCTGGTTTCTGCCATGTGATAGATACTGATTATTATTATTATTGCTATCACATGACAGATAAAAGGCCACCTGCCTACAGTCACATGATTAGAAAGTAGTAGTACCAGTATTTAAAACCAGGTGGGCTTGATCCCAAAGCCCACCAATCAGTGTGTTGCAATGCCCACTGAAATCATTCCAGTAACAGCATCGTTGCTGACATTTTCACCAGGAATCATCCATACTGATTATGAGGACAGTCCTATTTCCCCAATAATTGATTCTGTCCTGCTTTAAAATCATATTTGTCTATCCTTTGTTGTTTTTCTGGCTATTCTTGGACCTTGGCTCTTCTGCCCTATCTTGTTTGAAAGGAGATAGAAATACTCTTTCTGCTTTTAGGTGCAACTACTTTATCTTGAGCAAACCCTGTTCTTCAACACTCCCAGCTCCGAGGGCCACCTGATACTTTTTTTGTCCTTTCTTTTTCCCCTCTTCTCTCTGGATTTATGAGAGAGATCCATTCTCAAGGCTCCTAGGAGCTAGTTTCAGGTATTTTAGTCACTTTTTTTTATTGTTTGTTTTATCCTCTTCCTGGACCAGCTGACATTACAGGAACGGCGGAAGTCATTAAAGCTCTATTTTTCAGGAAAAAGAATTCATGTTTTTAGCGGAACATCAAATCAGAATGATCCAGAAAGATAGTTAAGTTTTATTATTCTTAGTAAGAGCAATGCATGGGCAGTGAATCAGTTTATTACAGTACACACTATGAGATGTGACAAAGTGCTATGTTACTGTTAGATAACCTTTGAGCTGCTTATCATGTCCACCAACCAGCAAGTTACTGACACTGCAGTTTGTGAAGCCCAGCAATGCCATGACTCGGAACAACTGGATCTAAGGTCACAAAAGAACAATATGTACCTAATTTGCCACTGACACAGCTCGCTTTGATAAATTTCCAGAGTGATTTCGCTCAGAATCTTTTTGGTTGAGAAATCCTTCTACTAACGAAGAGAAACTTGTCCTCATCCGTTTGCATCTTCCTTTTTAGTTCTTCCCATTCTTTTGTGACACCTGATAGATTATTTTTCCCTTGTGGTTGGTGGAGGGAGAGGCAAGATTCCTTGCAGTGATCTGCATGTGTCCAGTTCTCGGCAATTTTTCTTCTAACTCCATAAAAACATTTTTTTTTTTTAAGATTGGCACCTGAGCTAACAACTGTTGCAATCTTTTTTTTTTTTTTTCTGCTGTATCTCCCCAAATCCCCCTGGTACATAGTTGTATATCTTAGTTGCAGGTCCACCTAGTTGTGGCATGTGGGACACCGCCTCAACATGGCCTGACGAGTGGTGCCATGTCCATGTCCAGGATCCGAACTGGTGAAACCCTGGGCTGCCGCAGTGGAGCGCACGAACTTAACCACTCGGCCACAGGGCTGGCCCCGAAACATTTTTTAACTGAAGAAACTGTCAAATAAACACTGACAACCATTTTTTCTAACACGATTTTTGCATTGCCACTTACTTCAGAATGCTCCATTCACTAAGATTTTTGTAATATGGGTTTCATACTTACATACACAAATTTCAGGGTAAGATCTGACTGTTTAAAATTTATTGTTATGGAGAATTATTATTCACTCCAAGCCCAATGGGGAGTGATTTGGGGGAAAATTGCACGAGCTAGACATTTTTGATAATTTATAAATGTGTATTTGTTACTAGGGTTTCATCCCTCCTTTTATAATCCATAAAAAATGAGGGGAGGGAGGACCAGGGAAATTCGGAATTTTCTCCTTTTATTGAGTCCTTTCTTTTCACTTTAGAACAAGGACTGTGTCTCTTCCAACACATAGTAGGCACTCAAAATATTGAATGAAAGTTGGATACACTGAATGGAAGTAATGTGATTGATGGTTATAGAATGTCAATTGCTTATGCTTTCTGGAGGACATGGAAAGTTATGATACTCCTGTCCACAGGAGGAGGGACCAAAGTATTCTAGTCCTCTGGTAGGTGAGTTCACCTGCTGGAGGACCTTCTCATCACATGAAACTCGATGCCCACCCCAACCTGCGCCGATCGCTGGTTGCTGATGCTTGGAATGGCCATGGAGTGTCTTCACCCTTGGAATGGAAAAACACAGCAGCCTATCCTTTCCTAGGTCTCTGGGACTATAACTCCTGACTTCCAACCCAGTATTGGGCCTTTAGTGACACACTGTGACATTTGACAGTGGCGTATACAATGGCAAAATACTTTCAAGTGATGACAGTGGAATCTGCAGTATCAGAAGGCTACTTTACCTTTCTTTTTGAAAGCTAGCTATTTGAAATTATCTAGCTGTTTGAAACTATCAGCAAAGCCTGGCAAAATCTATACTAACTCCTAATTCCTAAGGTACGAAAATGAATATTTTCCTCCATCCATTTGAAAAAATAACAATATAAGAGATACAAGAAGTATCACATGTATATATTTCCTTCCTTCCCTCCTTCCTTCCTTGGTTGTTTCCTTCCTTCCTTCTTTCTCTTTCTTGTGGTGGATCCCATTCAAGATCTACCTCGGGCTACTGTCTAAGTAACTTTGCCTACAGCATCAGTCTGTTTGTCCATCCATCCATCCAATTGTTTGTTCAATTACCCAACCACCATCCATCCATCAGTTTATCATCCAAGCAGCCAGCCATTGATCTGCATTCATTGATCCATTCATCCATCTGTCTGTCTGTCTAACTAGCTAGCCAGCCACTCATGTATGTGTCCATCCAACTCTAAGCACTGTAGTTGAGTACCTACTCTGTGCTGAGTCCAGATCAGCTGTTTTACAAAATATCTTTAAATCAGCTGTTTTACAAAATGTCTTTAAATTTGGATTTGTCTGATTAGTTCCTCCTGAGAGATTCAGGTCAAAAAAATTTGGTAGGGGGCCAGGATAATATATATATATATTATATATATTAAAAATATTTATATATTTTATATATATATAAAATCTTCTCATTGCATCACATCTGGAGACACTTGTCACTTTGTCTCATTGTTGGTGATATTCACCAAATTTCTCCCTTTACAAAATACAAATGTCTCTTTATATTTAGTACATTGCTTGTGGGAGCATGTGACTGTCCTGTTCCCTAACCATCTCTCACTCAATGGTTTAGTATCCATTGATGAGCCTCAACATAATCAATTATTATTGTAGTGATGATTTTCTATTTCTGTTACTCCTTCTATATTAGTTGTCATTCTTTTGTAAACAAGAGCTCTCTCTTTTTCTCTCCCTTCCTCTACCATATTCTTTAAAGCATGTTAAAGTGGACTTTTACGTAGGACTAATAGGAAACTCTGTCTCAGTCATCATTGGGGCATCATCATGCACCACTCTTTTTTTCTCCCCCTCCCTCCATGATATCAAGCATAATTGGCTCAGTGGCTTGGTCTTTCACAAAAGACAAGAAGAACCTTTGAATTCAAGGCTACAGCTTTCCACACTCTAAGGAAATACTAAGGGTCTGGTTACCACTTGGGTTGGGGTAGAAGGGTCTACTAAGGATCTGAGAAAGAGAAACTCAAAAATTTACCCCGTCTTATAGAGTTTTCTGGAATGACCTGGAATTATAGCTATGAGTTGTTAATTAGTAAAATGTTTTCTGAGTTACAAAAACCTGACTTACAAATGAATGCAACTATTTTGTAATAAGTAGAGCCAAGCAGTGATATCTGCAATTTATAATGGTTACTTCCTTTCTGCAAAGTAATGAAAGTTTGCTTCTTGATATTTCATTTCAATTTGATTTTCACTCAACATTTTCAGACCATTAATTTGTCAAATCCTGTGAGAGGAATTTATTGCTTTTTTAAATCCAATTTTTATCAAGTTGTTCTCCTAGAGTTAAATTTTTAACTTGCCATTTACCATATATTTCCTCACATTCCTTCATGCAATTTGTGTCTGTAAATGTATAGGTGTATATGTGGGTGTATACAAACATATTCGTTCATATAAACATACATATGTACGCATTCATGTACATATTCATATATGTTTATTTTAGTATTCCAAATAAGACCCACTTGTTCTGATCAATATGTATATATCATCCAGGCAGACTGCTTATCTTGAGAGCATCTTTTCAGCTTATCAGCTCTTTATGATCTTTGAAATTTATTTGAAAATACACAATGTCATCAATTATTTCATCATTCTAAGGTTCCCCTTCCCTTTCCTGCTCTCCATGTTTGTACAGAAGACCATGCTTTCTCCTCCTAGATACCAATCATTCTTTTTGTGTTCATTTAGGAAGGACAAAGGGCCATCTGAAGTGGATGACACTGAAGATAAGTGTGAAAACACAATCACAATTGAAAATGGCATCCCATGCGATCCCCTAGACACAAAGGGAGGGCACGTTAATGATGCCTTCATGACAGAAGATGAGCGACTCACCCCTCTCTGAAGGGCTGCTGTTCTGCTTCTCTAAGAAACTCAATACTGGCTTCTCTGCAACTGCCGAGTGTCACAAATTATCAAGGGCAGATTATGTATTTTGTTTCACCATTCTTCTTTTGTAAGAAATTTTGAATGTGCATGAAAGTGAAAAGCAATCAGTTATTCCCCTGAAGACCACTGGAATCATAAACTGTTGAGTACTCAAAATATTCTAAAATATTTCTCTGACGACACAGTGCGTAAGTGTAGTCATGTGGCGTTTGTAGTTACTGATTTAAAAATGCTTTAGTATTTAAGCATTTCCAGAAATCAGGTCAGGCCACTATATATATGTATTTCTCATTTTGAAGACCTAAGAAAAATATTTTTCCAGTGGAGAATACCTATAATGTGGTGAAGAAATCATTGAAAATGGATCCTTTTTGAATATCACTTATATCATGCTGTATATGACTAGGTAAACAAGAATAAAAAGTAATGGAATGTAAATGGAATGAGTAGAAATGGCAGTGTGGATACACAAGGTGGAATTTGATCCTGTTATCATACCAACAGTTGCTTGTATATTTTCTGACTATCAATCTCTAATAAGGCAGCTCTATTTGTTGACTATTTCTGCAATTTGTAAAAGTACAATCTATGCTAATTTAATAAAGTGCTAATCATCTCTTTTTGATTATATGACTAATTGTGTTCTGAGATTTATTTTCACACGGTGGAACATAGTAACCCTAATTCTTGTTAGTTATGTTTAATATGCTCTACAGCCCTAGAAATGCATTATTTTTGTTGCGTGTATCCCTGTTTGAAGACATCTTGTAGTTTTTAGACTTGATTTTACTTCCAGATAGGCCATGCATCATTCTAAATTCTGATAATAATTATTATACATTTATTAATAGAAAGAAAATTTGATGCTCAATCTCTCACTGCTATCACCCATAATTGGTGTTACAGCAAGTCTCTAACTCACTTCATCTCTGCCTGCAGTGTTGCTCCCTGGATACAGACTCTAAGGTGGGTAGTTGCATGCAGAAGGTTTATTGGGGACTGCTCTCAGGAGTTATACCTGTGCGAAGTGAGGAAGGCAAGTGTGGCAGACAGATTCTAAGGTGTCTGCCATCTCCTGATGTTTATGCTTTCATGTAATCCCCTCTCCTTGAGTGAGGATGGGACTTGTGACTTGGTTCTTATTGAATAGAATACAGCAAAGGTGATGAGATGTCACTCCTGCAATTACTTTCTATTATGTCTGAGTCTGTCTTGCTAGCAGGCAAGTCTAGAGACTCTCCTTGCTGGCTTGATTATGTAAATGGCCATGTTGGGAAAGCCCACATGAAAGAAACTGTGAGCAGCCTCTAGGAATTGCTGGTGGCCACTCAGTACTGAAGATAGCTTCCAACCGACAGCCAGCTAGAAGCTGGAGTCCTCAGTCCTAAAACCACAAGGAAATGAATTCTTTCAACAACTGGAGTGAGCTTTGAAGCAGATTTTTCCCCAGTCAAGTCTCCAGATGAGAATGCAGTCTGGCCAACACTTTGATTGCACCCTGAGCGGAGGACCCAGTTAAGCTGTGCCCAGACTCCTGACCCATGGACATTGCAAGATGATAAATGTGTATTTTTTCAAGCCACCAAGTTTGTGGTAACGTATTATGCAGCAATAGGAAACTAATAGATTAGGATTAGGCAGAGGACTAGCAACATGGTTACAACAGAGACCTCTGCCAATCCTTCAGGGAGCTTAGGAGCTGAGACTGTTCCTGATTGAGATAAGGTGGCTGGACCTTGGTATCTCGTGACCATGGGTGCTCTCTAGGAGAGTATCTGCCCTTGGGAAAGGCAGTTCACTGTGGCTGAGAGCAATTCCCATTGAAGAACTCAGCTGTGGGCCTTCAAAAGTCACTATTTCCAGAAGCTGGGGATGGGTACATGGGCCCTGAAGAGGGGGCCTGGTGGACCCCCAGAATATCCACCACACCTTCTCCAGTCCATTGGCTGCAATGTAGCTTTAATTAATATTCAAAATGCAAAACTGATCCTGTTGATTCCTAACATAGAAGCCTTTAAATGGCTTCTTATTATCTTTAGGACAAAGTCAGACTCTTTAATACAGGGCCTCCTGTGGTTTGACCCCCACCTTCCCCTCTAACTTCATCTCCCACCCCTCCTCCCCTTTTGTCCTCTGTCTCTCTCTCTCTTTCGTCCAATCATAATAGATCTCTCACAGGCCTTTAAACAAGCTGTTCTGTTTACCTGTGTGGAGGCCTGGATTTGGCCACCCCAAGATATGTCTCTTTGGCATGATGATTATTTCAGGCTAGTTACTTTGCAGACAGGAAAGCAACTGAAAAGTAGAATTTACTTACCCTTTGTAAGAGACATTTACATTGTAAAGGAACTCTCCGTCTGTAAAGATATTGCCCTCTGTACCAGGAAGAAGGGGGGATGACCTTATCTCTAGAAACTCTTAATCAATGGGGAAGGCAAGGACTTAAATCTGCATTTGTTTATTGTGCTTGTCTGGTAACCTCCTGTAACTGACTTCCCTCCCCCTCCCAACATTGGCATTTCTTTAAGGATTAAGCATCTTTCCTTAGGCTAGGAACTGATTGCTGCGCTCACCTGTGACCACCCAGCTCAAGACAATAGACTTGCCTCCTGCTACACCCTCCGAGATAGCAGACCACTACCTGCTGTTTCCATCAAGCGCTGTGCCGACAGGGCAATCTTGTGACTATTGTGGGAGGGACATTTCAATCATATGTGAAATATCCTGTTTGGGGGTATATAACCACTCTGTGCACCTCACTTCTTCAGTGCCCTTTCTTCCTTCAGGAAGAAAGGCCCCGGGCCATGGTCCTCATAAAGCTTTGTTTAATTTTCTCTTGCTATTCTGTCTCATGTGAATTTAATTCGTTCTCCGGCCAGACGAACCCACATTAGGTAGAGAAAAAGTCTTCCTCCCCTCACCTGGAACACTCTTCCCTCTCTCTCAGCCACTCTTACAGCTTGTCCTTAGGGTTTCTCTCACTTAAACATCTTGTCCTCCTGGAGGTCTTTGCTGGACCTCCCGGCTATGTGCTCCTAGAATGCCCAGATAATTATACTCATCCTGTTACACTATAATTATATCATATTTAAATGTGTTTTTCTAGAGGAAAGAGACCGCAAAGGCAGGAGTTGCCCTAGCGCCCACAGAAGTCCTAATAAAGCCTTGTCTCCATAAACATTTTCATAACCCACTGCACTTTGCTCCCACCTCCAACCAGATAGAATTAGCCATGACTTTGGAACCTCACCATATCTATACATATTTTTAATTATAATGATTATAATATTTCACTTTGTTTACATATCTGTAACTTCACACTAAATATAATATTCTTAGAGTGTTCAAGTTACTTAGCATAGTGCCTTGTCTTCTTTCCTTCCCTTCCTTTCTCCCTTTACAGTGGTGAGCAAAATTGAACACAATCCCTGCCCTCATGGTGCTGAAAGTCTGCATAGTCAGAGCTCAGTAAATGTGTGCTAATAAACAAGCAAATGAGATAGTAGCTGTCACAAACTCATAGTCTTATCCCCTCTGAGAGTGAAGCATGCCCCTCTCTCTGTACATGGAAGAGTTTGAATCTGTGGGTGCAAGATTTTTGACTTGGATACCATTTTGGCTTGGGAAACATATACTCTTTAATGTTATTAGAGCTTTCTTATTTTTAGGGGAGGAATGAGATTTGACCTCTTGGTTGGCAATATATGATTCACTCAAGAACCATTTTCTATCTTACATCCTCTTGAATTGTACACTCCAGAGTAGGATAACTTTGCATATAAGGTTGATGAAACATATGAATTCAATCAGTGTGCACTAGCAAGCATAATTCAAGACATGCATTCTCAAGAGGATGGAAATTGTTCTTGGTGGAGAGAAAAAAGTTTAGATATTATAGTAATTTATAGTCCTCCAAAGGACCACAGTACATAAACAGATAAAAAAATATATCTATGGTATTAAAATTTCATGGGTGAGCTGTTAGGAAAAGATCTCTAAAAAGTCTCAATAATGTGGGGAAAAATGGTTGAGAAACACTGATCCAAGATAGGATTCTTATTTTGAAGGCAGCGGATAAACCAGTTTCATCACTAGATCATTTTCTTCACTGTCTGTTTATTCTGATGCCAAAGGGATTTATTCCACTTGCAAAGGTCTGCTCCACTAAATATCCTTGTTGGGGAAGTTTTCTATGCGAGCAGAGATGTGCTGTAAACCTGACAGTCAATATAACAGCAAAATGGAGCTTATGTCTCCTGCCTACTGCCTTTGACAAACACTCCAGGTAATTAGAGAGCAGTCAATCATCAACCACTCCTTTCATTTTTAATTTAATGATCCTCTAATGTGCCACAAGGGAACACATTACCAGGTGATATGTACTGGAAATAAAATGTTGTAAAGCAGGTGGAAATACAGCTGTTATTCCAGTATCCACTTCCTTAGCAAAAACTACGATGAAACTGGAAAGACAGAAGCATCTGAAAGCCAAGTCACTACAGAAAAAATTAGCTGGGATGGTGGTATCTGGACTTGTTTCACAGAAGAAATGCAAATTCAGGTAACTTTTGGTTTTTTGGGTGTAGTTTTATCTTCCATGTTTTCCACAAGACTAACCAATACAAAACATCACTATATAAAATAATGCAGTGAGTTCTTGCATTTAGAAAGATACACGATCAGACTCCGCATACGAATATCACCAAGTGAAATATGCACCTTTTTCATTCCTGGATAAGGAACAAAGAATAGGAGAGAACACAGGTTAAGAACCAGAAAGAGTAAAAAATCCCTCAGAGTCCAAATCCTCCGTCCTCATTTCAAATTCATGGGGCCCCTTAAACAAGATACTTTAGTTCCCATTTTACATCTTGTTTTCTTTCATAAAGAATATCATATGTCTACTTACCTCAATTACATAAGCAAATGCATGGAAGTTTTATTTCCTTCTTTCCTACTATCCTTCCTTTACTACCTTCTTCTTTCCTTCCTTTCTGCCTCAAGAACTTATTGACTGTACACTCTATGTAAGATATCATGCTGTGTTTAGGTAAACAGAGGAAGAATGTTCTAGAAGGGATCCATTCATTATTTATGACAAGATTAAGTATTACTCAGAATATCATTCTATTTTAGAGAATTTTGGTTTGAATTAATGAATAATTTCTAGTTGTTACTTATTGCTCTTTGTTTTCATGGCATCGTTTGAAAAAGAATTTTATATCAGTATGGGTACAGAATAAGAGCCAATTTATAAAGCACAGCATTAGTCTCCTCTCTATTATAACATAGTAGGGGCAGCAGTAGGGTGCAAATAGTTGATGCAAGTCTCTATGGTGGTACTGGGCAGGAGGGGAGAGTTTTGCCAGTAAAGAAATGACAACTGTGTCCCTAGGTGTAATTTTTCCACAGTTACTCCTTGATGTCGCTTATAGTTTTTGAAAATTAGTGAACACATGTCAATAATATGGGTGTGGGGTGTTGGATGAAGGGAGACATTTAATCAGACCAGGGAGAGTGATCCCAGTTTTTTTTTAAAGTGTCTGATGTCTTTTGACACAATCTGAAACTAGGTTCCCGGAACAACAAGGCTAGGTCATATCCAACACCATTGGAAAGCGTGGAACAAAAGCTCCTGGGCAAGGCACGGAGCAAAGGTGAGCACTAGCTACCATGGGCAGGCAAGCCTAGAAGGTGCCATTGTCAGGTGCCTTGCTACAGTGAACAAGTGGCCCTTATTTGCAAAATTTAGCAAAAGTTCAATTAAGACTCATGTCTTAATTGCCCCTGGACTCCATTTGTCATCCTAAACCATTAGGTCATAGCCCGTGATGACTAATGAACAATGAAGTATTGTGGCAATATTCAGTTTGTGTCAAGATTGCATTTGAAAACTTATGAGGTTGAACCAGATAAAAATTGCTGCTATGCAATCATTTTTTGACCTACAAAAATGGCAATTTCTTACGGTTCAAGCTATTAGTTTGCTAGTCAATTCCTTGGAAATTAGGAAAGATGTTTCCCATATAAATATGTCATACATAGTAAGACAGCCTTCAGGCCAGCTTACAGGAGCATATTAACCCATGATGTTGCTGAAATATTGTACATTTATGATGTAAAATATTAGGAAACAAACTGTTATAATGCCAACAACTTAATGAAAACTAACAAAGAAGGCAATTTAATAAGAACCAGCTTTGATTGTATTGTCAGTGCTTGAGGAAAAGCAGATTTTAATGGAAGCATAAGAAAGTACATGGAACTAGTAAAAGGAATTTGTAGACACTCTGAAGACATTTAAAGGACATTAATCCTAGCTAACTAAAAATTAAGTCTACAGTATATTCACTGTCTTGGCTTCACCACCATCTACTTACTTCTCAACTCTTTGCATTCTGGTTTGCATTCCCATAACCCTGAGGAAACTGCTCCCTCGAAGGTCACTAGTGAATTTCTGGTTGTCAAGACCACAGCTTCTTTGTCCTCCCCCTCCTGAATCTCTTTGATTCATTTTACAGTATAGGGCACCCTGCCCCCCCTCTTTGATATACTTTCCCTTCTTGACTTTTCTGTGATATGGCCCTATCCACTTACTCCTCCTCTCTGTTTAACCATTCGTAAAGAAACCAGAGACGAAGGTGAAAGAGAAATAAATAAACAGGTGAAAACTGAATTATTTTGTGTAAAATTTAGTTGGGCTCTCAGTAGTGAAAGAAAGAAGAGAATTGCATCTTGTGCATAATGAAGGCAATGGAGAAAATACTTGGGGTTAATGGTTCTCTCTGCTGACCACCACCAAGTTGGTTGCTATCCAGAGAAGCCTTGGCGTAAGACAGAAAAGGTGTGCAAGCAGTCATCGTGTAATAACTGATTAGTTGCTTCACACGGTGGTGGAGAACACCAGGGCTAGAGGAATACGTGTTCACAGTCCCTTATCTGCAACTCTAAATCCAAAATCTCTAAAAACCATTGGTAGCAACACCTGACCTGAACAGATACAATGCTCTTTATGATCTTATTTATCATACTTAATGGTCTTTATTTATTATACTTAATATTATTGAATGCAAAAATATTCAAGTGTTTAGTGATAGAATGCTGCCCCAGACCCCACTGGGGGTAGGTTGATATATGTTGTATACACAGTATTACCCATATTGCCTGAGTTCTAATCCCAACACCACAACTTACTAACTGGGTGGCCCCAGGCGGGCAGGGATTCATAAAAGTGGGGAGACAATCCGGTGAAATAACTTGTCTCCATTTGATGTAGATAGAGTAGTTTTAAGAAGGAACGAATACTTGCCCTATCTGCTCAAAGGGTTATTGTGAGAATAGAATGAAATGAATAACAAAAACCAGTAAAGTTAAGAAAGAAAATGTGCTCTGTGAATGAAATTTTTATTTATTAAAATTGATATTGAAACTACTCAACTTGAGGCTGTAATGAGGAATAGAAGAATTTAAGGGAAATATTTTACTATATGAACAATTCATAACTACAATGGCTGAATCTCAGAAGTAGATAACCTGCCCATTTGGAAAGACACAACCACACATAGATCTGGTGGGGAGACAGTGGGTGGGAATATAGATAGAGTATCTATTTGAATTTTCAACATAAAGAAATTTTTAAAAACCCTAGGACACTCTGCTAGTGTAATTGCAAAGAAAAAACTTCTAAGTACACATTACTTCTAACCTCAACAATACCCTCATTTTCCCCTGGAGGAAACAATCCTATATAATTCCCGAAGAAAGAGACAGAGATAGAGATGGAGAAAGACAGAGACAGAGAGAAACTTGTGGTAACTCAGCTAATTATCCCAGTATTATCTTCAACTCAATTAGGTGATGATGATCATGTTTTTAAGTAATTACTCCTTTTTAAACTCTATCACCAAAGCAGTTGATATTTGTTGAATCAACTGGCCTCCCAACCAATTCAGTTAAAAAATTCTATGTGACTGGACGGACACGCTGTTTTGTTGAATTAACTAATGAATATGGTAGAACTTTGTGCATCCGGTCAAATTCTAACGATGCTTCGACTCTTTTACATTGAAGATTGGTGCCTGTGACTTGTCTGCCAGGTATGTGGGGATGAGTCACTTATTTGTTAATTTCTTGGGACTCTTAAAGGTAAAGACTCAAAGGTTCCTGGGAGGACAGGGCCACAAGCCAGCAGTGGAACAATTCATTCACGTGATAAACCTTTTGGCTTTTATTTAGCACAATTCCAGGTAATCTAACATGTTCTTTGAAGAACTAAGGAAAATTTAAACCAATGGACATAAGAACTAAAACCTACTTGCTCAAAAGTGACAGAAGCTTGCCGATGTTAGTATCTTTGCCCTCCTTTCAAGGATGATTGAGGCTCATATTAAATTCCCATCACATATTGCAGTAGTTACTTGCTAGATTATCATTGGTTTAGCTATAAAGGGGGAATACCAAGGTTCATTTTAGTAATACAATAGTTGCAGAAAGCCTCAGGTTACAGTTTCAAATGCAGTGCTTTGACACAGCACATTCCAATAGATTAGCAAATAAAACGCCACTTAGAAAACCTCCCCAGCGATTATGCTGGAGTCCTTTGAGAAGAATTGAGGGTGTTGTGGGGTCTGGAAACCAGTGTACTTAGCAGTTTTTCACAGAGTTTTCTAGTTCTTTTTTTCTTTGTGTCGAGAATCCAAATACATGCCTTACACATCTATGTATTCCCTTTCACCACCTCTCTGCCAGATCTGTTTCTTTCCGGATAGATAGATAGTCTTACTTCTAAGATTCAGTCATTACGGATATGAATATTTGGCCATACAGTAGAATATTTTCCCTAAATAAATCTTTTTTTCATTCCTTTGTGGACTCAAGTTGAATAGTTTCAATATCACTTTTTATAAACAATATGAAAGTTTTATTCACAGGTTCTTTTTTTTTCACTAATTTTTACTTCTTTTCCTTATTTATTTCA
The DNA here is from genome assembly GCF_041296235.1 of Equus asinus. NCBI lineage: Eukaryota > Metazoa > Chordata > Mammalia > Perissodactyla > Equidae > Equus > Equus asinus. Next base: position 11,850,145 of record NC_091820.1, on the reverse strand, counting down.
TTCAATAGCAAGTAGTACTAATCCTACTTAACAAAAGAAAAAATGGAGGCTAAGTGAATTTAAATATTTTACCTGAAATCATACAGCATTTAAAAATGTTCCCACATTATGTAGCGACTGATTCTTTTAGTTTCCATGTTTTGATTATTACTATTCTACTTTTGGCTTATTTCCATTTAAGAAGCACTTTGCTATCGACTCTTCTTCCTGGAATAACTTGAACATGTCATCTATGCCATGCCAGATGTGGACTCATTAGAGGACAAGAACTGGGATTACAGTGTCTGGAACCCCCTAACTCAGTAATGTGCAGAGCGGTTGCTAGGATTATTCTTGGTCCAAACCGACTGCAATGCCATGGGCGGTGGCATAGAGAGAAATAAGCATCTCAAACAGATTGGATATATTTCACAACTGGAAAAATCTTTCAATGAGGAATGTATTTTTGCTTCAGCATTTATATAGCACTGTAGATTATTGTTGGCCATTTCTGTGCTATACTTGATTCAGGTCATTTGCTATTATGCTTTACTTGTGGGTAAGGCAGGGCATGTTTTAGAGGCTATGGTGAAACTGCACCCAGAACTGCAACTTTCCTCATCCTACATCGAGTCAGATTTAAATGAAGGAAGAGCACTCTGACACATCCTGTTAAAACAGAAAGTCAGGCCACAGCATTCCCTTACTCAAATCTCTCTGTGCCTACCCGTCTCTTTCACGGTCGGCCCCAAAGTCTCTAAATGGTGACAAGACCCTACACAATCTGCTTTCTGCCCCTGTAAACACCACACTACTTTTATTATAAAAACTGTCATACATAAATTGGAAGAATAATATAATGAACACCATATATCTACCACCTAGATCTAACCATTCAAAACTGAAATTATAAAGGCCTGGGAGAGATCAGATCCTGAGAGGATTGGAAACAAAAGGAGAGAGGATCCAATGGATCAGGCTGTTAGACATGCAATGGAGGGTGGGCTAGGCTGCCTATTAAACGGAGGTTCTTACATAGGGAGAGGAGTAGGGGTGGACAAGGGACGGGGGAAGAGGCCACAGTTGGGCTGTGGTTGAGGCTCATTCCCTGAGCAGCATTTGGTTTTGTTTATTTGTTTGTTTTCCAGCTGGAGATATAACTGATATATAACATTGCATAAGTTTAAGGTGTATGATGTAATGATTTGGTATATGTATACTTGCAAAATAATTACCACAGTAAGGTTACTTAACACATCCATCACCTCATGTGGTTACAATTTTTCTTTTTGTGGTGAGAACTTATAAAATGTACTCTCTTAGCAACTTTCAAATATACGATACAGACTGTTAACTATAGTCACCATACTGTACAGTACATTCCCAGCACTTACAGCACATCTTCTTTATCCATTCATCCGTTGACAGGCACTTAGGTTGTTTCATATCCAGGCTATTGTGAGTAATGCTGCAATGAACACAGAAGTACAGATATCTCTTCAAGATCCTGTTTTCACTTCCTTTGGCTGTTTACCCAGAAGTGGGATTGCTGGATCCTATGGTGGTTTTATTTTTTAATTTTTTGAGAAAATTCCATACTGATTTCCATAGTGGCTGTACCAATTTACATTCCCACCAACAGTGGACAGGGTTCCCTTTTCTCTAGAGCCTTACCAACACTTGTTATCTCTTGTCGTTCTGATCCTAACAGGTGTGAGGTGATATCTCATTGTCATTTTGATTTGCATTTCCCTGATGATTAGTGATGTTGAACATCTTTTCATGTACCAATTGGCCATCTGTATGTCTTCTTTGGAAAAATTTCTTTAAAAAGAGTAGTATTTTGTGTTTCCATTTTCATTTGTTTCAAGATTTTTTTCTTTTTGGTGTGGAAGATTGGCCCTGAGCTAACATCTGTTGCCAATCTTCCTCTTTTTGCTTGAGGAAGATTGTCCCTGAGCTAACATTTGTGCCAATCTCCATCTACTTTGTATATGGGTTGCCGAGATTAATGAGCTTCAGGAGCAGTGTAGGTTCATGCCCAGGATCCGAACCCGTGAACCCCGGGCTGCTGAAGTGGAGCATGTGAACTTAACCACTACACCACCAGGCCAGCCCCACAAGATATTTTTTTATTTCCCTTTGGATTTCTTCTTTGATGTATTGGTTGTTCAGGAGTGTATTATTTAATTTCCACACATTTGTGAATTTTTCGGCTTTCCTCCTGTTATTGATTTCTAATTTCATACCATTGTGGTTGGAAAAGATCCTTGGTACCATTTCAGTCTTTTAAAATTTGCTAAGGCTTATTTTGTGACCTATCATATGATCTATCCTGGAGAATGTTCTATGTACACTTGAGAAGAATGTGTATTCTGCTTCTGTTGGATGGAATTTTCTGTATATGTCTATTAGGTCTATTTGATCTAAAATATGATTCAAGTCCAACATTTCCTTGTTGATTTTCTGTGTGGATGATCTCTCCATTGTTGAAAGTGAGGTACTGAAGTCCCCTACTGTTATTGTATTGTTTATTTCTCCTTTCAGATCTGTTAGTATCTGCTTAATTATATTTAGGTGCTCCAATGTTGGGTGCATACATATTTACAATTGTCATATCTTCTTAATGAATTGATTACTTTATCATTATATAATGACTTTCTTTGTCTCTTGTTACCATTTTTGGCTTAAAGTCTATTTTGTCTTATATAAGTATAGCTACCTCTGCTCTCTTTTGATTTCCACTTGCACGCAGTATCTTTTTCCATCCCTTCACTTTGAGCCTATGTGTGTCCTTAAAGCTGAAGTGAGTCTCTTGTAGGCAGCATATACTTGGGTCTTGGTTTTCAGCTACACTATGTCTTTTGTTGGAGAATTCAATGTATTTACATTTAGAGTAATTATTGATAGGTAAGACTTACTAATGCCATCTCGTTAATTGTTTTCTGACTGTTTCATAGTTCCCTTGTTCTTTTCTCCCTCTCTTGCTGCCTTCCTTGTGAATTGATGGTTTTCCATAGTAGTAGATTTTCCATAGAGTATTTCCACAGAAAAAGAGAAGACTCTTCTCTTTTTCTTTTGTAAATCTACTGTAGGCTTTTGCTTTGTGGTTACCATGAGGCTTATGTAAAACATCTTATCATTATAACAGTCTATTTTACATAGATAATAATTTAACTTTGACCACATACAAAAACTCTACCCTTTTACTCTTTTTATGTTTTTGATGTCAGAATTTACGTCTTTTTATATTGTGTATCCATTACCAAGTTATTGTAGCTATAGCTGTTTTTTTTATAATGTTGTACTTTACCCTTTATACTAGAGTTAAGAAGTTAACACCCTACCATATTACAGTATTAGAGTGTTCTGAATCTGACTATATACTTACCTTTATCAGTGTGTTAAATATTTTAATGTTACTAATTAGCACTCTTGCATTTCAGCTTGAAGAACTTCTTTCAGCATTTCCTGTAGGGCAGGTCTAGTGGTGATGAACTCCCTCAGCTTTTGTTTGTTAGGGAAAGTCTTTATCTCACCTTCATTTCTGAAGGACAGGTTTGCTGGGTAAAGTATTCTTGGCTGGCAGTATTTTTCTTTCAGCACTTTAAATATATCATCCCATTCTCTCCTGGCTTGCAAGGTTTCTGCTGAAAAATATGCTTATAGCCTTATGGGGGTTCCCTTATATGAGAAAAATTTTTTTCTCCTGCTGTTTTTGAAAGTATCCATGTCTTTGATTTTAGACAGTTTTATTTTAATGTGTCTTGGAGAAGATCATTTTGGATTGAAATTTTGGAGTGACCTTTTAGCTTCATTAATTGGATGTCTAAATCTCTCCCCAGGAGTGGGAAGTTCTCAGTCATTTTTTCTTTAAATAGGCTTTCTATCCCTTTCTCCTTCTCTTCTCTTTCTTGGACACCAGTGATGCGTACATTGTTTCTCTTAGTTGTGTCCCATAAGTCCCATAGGATTTCTTCATTCCTTTTCATTTTTTTCCTTTTTCCCAAAGCAGCATTTGACTGGAGCTCTGGCCATCCATGTCCTCCCCTTCAGTCAAGGCCACTTTCAAACCCTCTTTAGCCTATGAAGCCCTCCAGAGACAAAGATTGTACACAACACTGTTCAGTAGTCTGCGTCACTGTTTACAACTGTCAAGTGATTCTCCCTTAGGACTAAACATTAGCTTTTGCCATGTCCTTTCAGCCCATTTCTTCCTGTTCTTTTCTTGGGAGAGATGGCGCTATCTGGATAATATCTCCTACATATTGACATCAAAAAATTTCAAGGCAGAAGTGTTATATCATTTTCATCTATTTTTAAAAATCATAATTATTTTCTTCTTCAACAGTCTTACTAATTCTTTTGAACCTTTACCACATCCCATGGAAAGAGGCAGGGGTTGAAATGGAAGCCACACTAACAGGTTAAGCCTCAGTTCTCTTACCGGTTGACATAGAGCTAGTTAATAACCTTGCTGAGCATTTGAAAAGTAACAACTCCAGAAAGGTGGTTATGAACACTCAGCAAGGTGATATACATTGGTGCCCTGAACACAGTAAATACTTTTAGTGTTGGTTCTCCCCACTGTGATGTTCAAGTCAGGGCTAATTATTTGGGCTGGTATTTTATGTTTTATTTTTTCCTGCATTCTTCTACTTGTTATTGAGACCAGTGCATATATACACAAATGCACATCTAAACAAGATCAGATACTTTGTACTCCAATGCCTTGGCAGCTGGGAGTAGGTAATTTACTATTCTGCTTGGCCCTAATTGAGATGTGGAGCAGTGGAATCATGCACACACATTAGTTCTTGAGAGAACTATGTTCATAGCATTATCTAGATCTGGATCCCTTAACCTCAGCACTTGATATATGAGGCCAAATAATTCTCGTTTGTGAGGAGCTGTCCTGTGTGTCGTACAACTTTTAGCAGCATCCCTGACCTCTACCCACTAGATACAGTAGCACCCTCACCCAACTTGTGACAACCAAAAATGTCTCCAGACGTTGCCAATTGTCCCCTTGGGGGAAAAATCACTCTGATTGAGAACTACTGCTCTATATCACTGATATAGATTTGCTTTGAAGAGAAAATTACTGCCATGCCATCTGAAGTTGTCATCTGTGAATCTATGATCTCTAATTACTCTCTATTCCTGAACATTCTCAGCCCACTGAGAAAACCATAGCTTTTTACCAAGAGAGGGTAGATGGTCTTCCCTCAGTGAAAACCATGAAGATAAATGCAGGAAAAGAAGTTCAAGACAAACTATGTTTGTAACTCATGCAAGTTTGATGTCATCCTGGGACCATTTTTTGAGCTGTCCAGCCACACCCTTTATGCTTCTTCATGCCTTGACTATCCCTCTCTTCCATGCCTGCCATAAAAATTCTTTCAAAAAGCCCTTTCTTACCACAAAGAGTCTGGGCTTGAAGGCAGACTGCTGAGGTTCGAATCCCAGATCCATTGTTTTCCAGCTTTGTGATCTTGATTCCATGCCTCGATTTCCTCATCTGGAAAATGAGGATGGTGCTATTGCTTACCTCATAGGGTTGTTGTGAGGATTAAATGAGGGAGCACAAGTAAACCAGTTAAACTCTGCATGGCACATAATAAGCACTCAACAAGGTTTGGGTATTATTATTGTTACTGTTATTAGTAATATTAGTCTCTATGATTCAGAGTCTAATCTCTTTCAGAAAGACTACTTAACTCTTTGAGCCCACTCTAACCTCATATTTCTCTGAAATCATGAAAAGTTTTATAATCTTACAAATCAGTTTATTCACATCATCTTTTATCTGTGTCGTTTGAGTAAATTTTCCCAACAACACAGGATGTATGAGTCAGAGATTGTGTTCTATGTGACTTGCATTCTCTCATTCATCTCATTTATTGGGTAAGTAGTTGTTAACACTGTTGCAGCGGTGGCGGGGCAGGGATCTGTATCCCTGAAAAAATTGGGTAGTGGTTTGGGGAAGTATCTTCCCTCTCCTCTTAGGAATGTCTCCTCCTCTTTCCCGCTCTTATCTGGTTATATCATATATAGTCAGTGGGTAGTGATAGTAGCATGATATTAATACTAAATGGAAACTCCTTCCAGACCAAGGCACAATTCAAGAAGATCTTGGAAGTTCTGTCCTCTGCGTCTGAAATTCATAGGAACCCAAACTCATGGTTGGAATGCTATCTCTACAGAAAATGTAGAAATAGCCCTTTCTACAGCAGATGGAACAAGCACTACCTATATTACCTGTATGAAAGACATTTTCTCCTTCCTCCTTATGGCAGAGCCAATTAGTTGGATGTCTGCCATTCTCCAACGTCAATCAGATTTAAATCTTGATTAGTCTAAGCCAAGGAGCCTAGTCCCCTGGGAAAGCGTCCCTTGTTTTTAAAAAAATTCATTAAAAAAGAGAGAGATTCACAGGAAGAAGCAGTTCTTCTTTTTCTGCATTGTGACTTCTAGATGTGATGCCTGAAATGAATGTAGCCATCTTGTGACCAGAAGGGGAGCTTTAATCATAGCAGAGGTCAATACGCTGAGAGTGACACAGTGGAAAGATGGAAGAAACCTGGGTCTTTGATGATATCATTAAGCCACTAAATTAACCAACGCTGGATTTAATGTATCGTGGTCTTTTTTGTGTGTGAGTTATTATGTTTTCCTTATTGTTTAAGCCAGTTTAGTAAGAGTATCTTCTTACTTGCAGCCCAGAAGCACCCTAACTGAATAGATAATTTGGAAATACCTTGGTGAAATTATTAAGAGAATGTATCAGTTAGCTTTTGCTACATAAAAAGCCACCCCAAAACTCCATGGCTTGAAACAACAGTCATTTATTTAGTTCGGCTTCTATGAGTTGACAATTTTGTCTGGGCTCACCTGAGAAGTTCTGGTCTTAGCTGTTCTCACTCATGCATCCACAGTCAGCCGCCAGGGAGGCTTGGGGCTGGCTGGTCTAGCATGGCCTCAGCCTTGTTGTCTCATCATTGCTCCAGTGGTCTCTCACTCTCCAGGAGTTTGGCTCAGTCTTGTTCACTTGGTAGCTACTCAGGCTTCAGAGAGAGAGAGAGAGAGAGAGACAGAGAGTGAGAGACACAAAGAGAGAGAGAGAGAGCAGGAGGGAGGGAGGGAGGGAGGGAGCAAGCATGGACTCTTGAGGCCTAGATTCCAAACTAGCCCACTATCACTTCTGCCACATTCTATTGGCCAAAGCAGATACAAGAAGAGGGGAAATAGACAATATTCTTGATAGAAGAGACTGCAAAGTCACCTTATAAAGGGTATTAATACAAGGTGGAGTGAAGAAGTAGTTCTGCAATGTACTACAGATGTCTTATAGTAAATATTTACAAAGCCCTCTCCCTAATTAGTTGAGCATCATGGTAAATAAATAGGTTAGAATCTAGGCACCTCCACTTGTTAATTAGACTTGGGCTTTTTAGTTAACCTCTTTAAGTCCTTTTTTTTTAAGCTTTTATTTTTTCTTTTTCTCCCCAAAGCCCCCCGGTACACAGTTGTGTATTTTTAGTTGTGGGTCCTCCTAGTTGTGGCATGTGGGATGCTGCCTCAGCCTGGCTTGACGAGTGGTGCTATGTCCGCACCCAGGATTTGAATCAGGGAAACCCTGGGCTGCCGAAGCGGAGCACGTGAACTCAGCCACTCGGCCACGGGGCTGGCCCTTGTAACGTTTCATTTATACTCCTATTAAGTGGAAATTATAATAGTTCCTTACTCATAGGGTGACAGGAGGATTCAAGAAGACAATGCTTGCAAAGTGCTTAACACAGTCCCTGGCATATAAATATTAACCATTATTTGTAATTTATAAAGACAGGCCCATACTCTCTAGTTAAAGCCCTAGAATTCTCTCTCTCTCTCACTCTTTCTCATTCTCCTCTCTTCTCTTTGTTAAACAAAACTTAAGTAATTTCTTATCTGTTCTGCCACAACCCCTCACCTCATTACTGTTGTAGCTGGCACCTTGCCTACAGCATCTCCATACCTGCCAGAGGCTCTGTGCCCGCAGTGGAGCTCCCCAAGTTTCTGGATTGCCAATGCCTAATGTTTGCTGATGGTTGTCTTGGGGCCTGACGTAATGCTTTGCCTTGTCTTGGGCCTTGTTAGCTCTGGTTTTTGATTGCCAGCAGCTGTTTCCCTAGAAGACTGTCAGGATTGAAATCTCAACTGAGTAAGAGATGGGTTTTTGCCCTCGGCCCCTGTCTCCAGGTTTCCAATGGAATAATACTATTAGGAATGAATCCAGACTACCGAAAGCGTCTCTAGTGTACCCCATGTTCTCAAGCATCATAGGTCTTCCAGAAACATCCTATGGAAGTGTTTGAGCTATCCCTGAATTTCAGGTTCATATTGAATTTGTGTGGAACGTGGACCTAAGGACTTCTTGACCAAATAAATTCAAAGAGGATTCTGAATCAGCTCCCAAGGATGATCAAGCTGCCCGGTGAGTTGTAACTGACTTCTGCTCCCCAGCTAATTTTTGGGAGATTCCAGTGTTATAACAGGAGATTCCAGTGTACAATAGTTATGATAGGCAACAAAGCTTTGGATAATACCAACCACAAAACCAGTGAAAAGGCTGAGCAGAGAAAGACACTCAATATGAGAGTTCCTTCAAGTGTGTAGTCACATTTTCACTTGTCACAATTGTTTAGTGACTTTATCCTTGCAGAGGTTGCTGAGGCTTTGCCTAAACTTATGTAAACCAATGTTAAAACATTGGGAATCACTGAGATCCAGAAATAACATCTTGTAGCATGATGGCCTTATCCAAATTTGAAAGCCATAGAGATTTGATTCCTTTCGGGATGAAATCCAAATTAATATTACTAATACCTACCACATTCTGACTGTTCCCAGAAAAGATACAATGCTGCCTTGGGATTTATGTTGTATAGTTTCTAGGTAGTGAACATATTTCTCAGCCAAAGAGGGTTCCTGACAAGGCTGAAGACAGGCTGGTAAATCTTAGGAGGGTCTTTAATGGCAAAGAGTGACGTAATAGTAAGGCTCTTACCCAACTTACCTTCTAGTTTTTATATATTGGTGGTGACATTACATCTCCTGTGTCATCAAAAGCCGAGAGTTTTTTAATTTAAAATATGGTAGATTCTGAAGCCTCAGAAAAGTTCTTATAATTTCAAGTGCGTGTATCCACGTGGGCATGAGATTGAAGGTTTTACTCTTCAACTTTTGACTTCCAGACTGGTCTGCCTTGGCTCTCAGATGTTAGGCACCAGAGGATTTACAATGTGATTTATCTACTCCCCATCTCTCTGATTTTGGGAACTGGAGCCATTATATAACCTCTCATACTTTCCTCCACATCTCCCACTTGCTTAGGTTCCAGAGAGAGAGAGAACGAAGGAGCCCTGCAACCAAATAAACATTAGCATCCTTAGGCAGAGTACCACTCTTAAAGGATAACCTAGAGGAAAACTTCAAAGCTCCAATTAAGCTCCTTTCTCTGGTCCTATAGACCAGACCAGCAAGCTTACCTCTGAGCCTCACCCTGGTCCTTCCAACTCTCTAGAGCTCTGATGTCTCCAAAGAAGAAGGCTTCCCCAGCCTTGAAGCTTACAGTCTTTCCAGCACCATTGGTGTTAATCAGCTCTTATCTGGGACATTGTGTGTCAGAGAAGGGCACACACAGAAAAGAGAATTCTATACGTTGTAGAATTGTTACCGTACACTCTGCCGTGGCATTCTGTTTCTACAACAAGCATTTTTCTCTATCTGGACTTTAGGAATATTTGTCTTGTGATGTACCAAACTACAACATAGTCAAGTATCTTGACTTTATTTCTGGGTCCTCACCATCACATTAATCATGTATTCTATTGTTGAATTGGCCACTCAACCATAAGTTATGAATAAAAATGTTACGTAGAAATCGGGGGCAACATTATTATCCCATTGGGCATGGAAATAAAGCCTCAAAGGTTCAGCAGAGTTCTGGGTCATACTTGCCAGATAATCCTAAGGGTCTATGATTCAGAGTTACCTTACTTTTCTATAACTGATGTTGCCTAATTCATTCTGAAATTAGCACACCCATTCCAGTACCAGACTTCTTGTTAACAGATGTGGCACCTCTGAGAACTCCAGGTCATAATGATCTCAACCTAATTCTGACACATTGTCTCGTGGGAGCAAATGTGTCTAACATGGCTACCAGAGCAGCTTTTCAGTTTAGCCGGTATTCTAGCTTCTGTGGTTACTTGGCTATCTCATCTTTGCTGAAGTTAATGGCTGGTCATGAGGGCCATCTTTAAGAACAGGAACTCCTCAAGTAATGTCATGGACTTTTTTTTTCTTTCTTTTTTTTGGTGAGGAAGATTGTCCCTGAGCTAACATCTGTGCCAGTCTTCCTCTATTTTGTATGTGGGATGCTGCCACAGCATGGCCTGATGAGCAGTGTGTAGGTACGCATCCAGGATCCGAACCTGCGAACCCTGGGCCAGTGAAGTGGAGTGCTCAAACTTAACCACTACACCATCAGGTCAGCCCCTAGGAATGACATAGCTTTTGATGGCGCTCTAAGCTTTTGGATTCAGAGCACCCCTAGATGGTGGAATAAATTAGCAATGCTAGAATAACTAGCCTCATATTTTGCTGACTCAGTTTAAAGAGTGTGTACACCTCCTGACTTGGTCTAGAATATTGATTTTTATAGATAATTTTCTATTTGTGTTCTAGAATAGTTATTTTATGGAACACTTTATTTTCATATCCCAGTTAGAATAATGTCTTTTTCTGGTTATCTAGGAATTCTGATGACCACAGCTGTGGGGAAATGAATGCTAGCTTATGGCCACAGATGAGACAACACTGGGTAGGAGCAAAAAATCAATGTAGTATTAAAAATTAAAAAGTAGATAAATGAATTTGATAATAAGTGTTTTAAAAGATAAAAATTATTAATGAAATCAACTGGAGGGATTTCCATTACTTTTATCTCACTCCCTGACACCCAGCTTCATAGTCATCAATGAGTTTTTTCACCATGGTAGACATAAAGATGGTTCATCTCATACAATGCCAGAGTGTCCTCACTTCTCTTGTTGCCTAAAACATTGATTGTGGGCTGAGATACTTGGCTCGGGGGAAAGATTGACCCACGTTCAACCCTTGCCTTTCTACTTAGTAATAGCATGGCCTCGGAAGAAGTGGCTTGATGGAGGCAGACTTCGTTTTCTTCGTCTGTAAAAAGGTGGTAACAATATCTTTCTTACATGGTCATTTGGTGGATTCAGTGACTTAATACATGGAAAGCATTTAGCCCAGTGCCTGGATTATAGTAATCATGCTATTTTTCTTCCATGTTTCCACCATATTAACTCAAAGCATAGCTTCCAAATCACATCTTGTTCCAGAAATTTTTTCCACCTTTTCTCAGCTGATACTAATTTCTGTCCATCACATCCTGTGGATGAACAAACGAACAGATAACATATGCATTATTAAAAATGGATTATGCCACATACAGGGTCTACCCTCTTCCTCCTCCCCCTACTGAATATATATACAATGTCTTCGTTCAACAACCATTTATTTGGTACCTATTATATGCTAGGCATTTTTCTAAGCAGCTGGGGATATGGTAGTGAACAAAACAGAGAAAAATCTCTGTCCTTTTGGAGCATATGTTATAGTGGGGGGAGATATAAACAATAAGTAAATAAATTTGAAAAATATGCAGTTATCAATATAGTGTAGCTGATGGAGGTAAGTGCCATAGAGGAAGATAATGGATGGAAGTTGTCGAAATAGTGTCAATACATGCTTCTGTGGTGGTAGTGGGAGGGGAGATCAATTTTAATAAGATGATCAGGTAGCTTGAGCTCCACTCCTTGACTCAATAAAAAGAGAATCATAATATTTTTTTAAAATTCTGAGCTTTCAGATTGGCAGGAGGCAAAACAGCGTTTAGTCAAATTGAGAGGTTATAGTCTTGATCAGCATTCCCAGAACCAACCTTGGAGTTAGTACAACTGGCTCTATCTGGGTATTGTTCCATTAGCTCTCTGGGAGGTCTTCTTTTCCTTGGTGGGAGGGACTCTGAGTGATAGAGAGGTTGGGGATTGAGTCAGTATCTAGCCTTGGCCAAGCCTCACTGATGGCACAGACCAGGCAAATCCCTTAGAAGATGAGAAGGGGAGGCTACAATATCTCCAAGATGAGCCTGCTAGACCTCAAGAAGACAACTACTGTTGGACATTTCTAGTTGGATCAGAAAACATGGCTCTTATACTCAATCTGAAGACTGAGATAGAGTCCAATAGGGATGAAGGTTTATTCTAAGATATTTAGAGCCAATTAGGAAGTATTAACCACATTGTAAAAGTTTTCAGTCACCCTCAGACTCTAGCTGAAAGGCAGGAGCTGGCTCCAAAATGAATCATCTATGCTTTGAATGCTGTCAACATTTCAGCCTTGACCTAGACTGGGTCTAAGCCACTTGACTTTGACTCTCTCTCATGTCAACTGCCTTTTCTGAACCTGCACCTTGTTTCAGCTCAATCATCCTGTGTTCCTAGATGTGTCTACTGTGCTATCAACCACTGAAGAAATGTGATGCTCTGGCCAAGTTCCTGAAACCCCCTTTTATCATTTCCCTGTTCAGTCCACAGATGGATCCTCTAGGGTGGGTTGTTGCAAGTAACTTTTTTCCCTATTTATCCATCCCATTTTCCTCCTGAGGGCTGGACTAATACTTTCTAGTACACTGGGATCCTGAAGAAGTATGATTTTTTCCTCTTGGTCTTAACTGAAAAGACATATTTGAGTAACCATCTCCAGATGAAAACTCTCAAATTTCCATCTTCATCCCTGACCTCTCTGCCAAACTGCAGATTTGTATATCTGCCTGCCTTCTCAACACCTCCCCTTGGATTTCTAACAGATATCGCAAACTCCACTGAATTCCTAGTCTTCCCTCCAAAATGCAACCTCTGCCATCTAAATTGATGTCAACCTCGTCCTTTCAGTTGTTCAGTCCAAAAATCCTGGAGTGATCCTTGATGCTGTCTTTCTTTCAAAGACTACATCCAATTCACCAGCAAATCCTATTGGCTTTACTTTTAAAATGTATTCAAAACCCAGTCACCTTCTCACAAACTCTACTGCTACCACCAAGCCCCCATCTTATCTCACCTGGATTATTGCAATAGCTTCCTCACTGGGCTCTTTGCCTATAGTCTTGCCCCTAAGTAGTCTGTTCTCCATACGCAGCCAGAGTGATTCTTTCCAAATGCAAGTGAGGTCATGTCACTCCTCTGTTCAAACTCTACCATGGATTACCATTTTACTTAGGATAAAGGCTCAAGTTTTGCTTTTAAGGCCTTAGATGTAAATTTATACTGGTGGCTCTAGTGTTACCTGATATTTTGTATAGTCTGGGTGTGGAAATAAATTAGGGTTACATGGCAAGCACTGTACTGTCATAAATTAAGACCAGTAATACTCAGCACAACCTCCCTGGAATCTACAGTTTGGCCTCACAAATTTGAACTCTGTCTGTTGAAAATATTTGTCAATTTGGTTAATGAAGATTATCTTTGCTCTATCTGTAGGGAAAAGGGACTGCTATGCAACTAGAAATGTAAACAGGAAAGAGCTTTAGCTTTTCCTTTGGGCTCAAAAGTCAACTTGTTATTTATTTTCTGTAAAGTACTTATAAATTCACTTTGTGTGATAAATATGTGGTCAAAACTAATTGTACTAAATGCAAATAATTCTCGGCCATGTAAAGTTTTAAATTCTCTATGCTGTGTCTTCCTGATATCCTTTCTTATTTCTGTCAGAAGCATGACTCTATCCATTTTAAGATAAGAAATTGCACAAAACCTCCTTTTTTCTTTAAAGTTTCCCAAAGTTATCCTCTCAACTTAGGGAACTAGAGAAAGCTTCTGCTGAAGCTCTTTGGCAAAATCACCACTTCTGACTCAGTTTGAAGTATATGAAAAGTTGAGTGGTAAGGGAAATGTGGATCTCAAAGTCTATGCACTTTGTTCGAGCAGAGTGAAGATGCACCCTGAGCTTCTGAAGAGGGAGCTTTCTGATTGAACTTTATGGTTATCTGGTTTCCATTTCAGTTTTAACAGACAGCAAATCAGAAACAGGGAGGGGATTTGTGGTGAGCAGGCTTACTAGAAGTAGAGTCTTCAAGAAGTGACAGGGAATTCAGAACCTGCAGAGACAGCAGAGTGAATAGCAATAAAGCAGTTTGGAGCCACTTAATGTAAAGCCCTGAAGACATTGTCACCTTATAGCCTAGTCAGTCAACAACGTTCAAGATGATGACACTGAGTCATCGGGAAAAAAAAGGCACAAAATAATGTTCAGGCAACATCCTGATTAGGATGAAATATATTTTTAGAAAATTTTTTTTACCGTAAATGGTTTAAAAATGCAAAATTGGTGTAATCAAAGCAGTCCATTTTAGTTTTGCTTATGTGGGCCTGCTTATTCTCAGAATATGGCAGTTTTCATTACAGAACTACTACAGACAATTCTCCCACTTCCCTCGCTTCTCAAAGTCCCCTAATTATTACACGGCTTCCCTCATTTTGAGTGGCTGTTATTACTAGACTCCCAGCATTCTTCTCTCTGTTCTCATGTATTAATTCATATAATGCTTACATCATCCTTATGAGATGGGTACAATATCGTCATCAGTTTTGAAATAAGGAAATTAGGTGTGGGGGGAATATTACCTGCCTAAAGCCACACAGCTAATAAGTGGCAGAGTAAATCTGTTATGCTACCTAAGTCTTCTTCTAAATGACAGCCCCGTGATGGAGGAGAGTTGTACACCCTACATCTTCTCGTCCGTGTCTGAACTGTGCTTCAAATGACATTATTTTAGACCCATTTATTCTCTTATTTATTTTCCTCTGGATACTCTTCTGTGTCTCTCTAAAATTGTGGTCCTCAGAAATGAGCGTGAAGCTCTAAATTATTTTGTATCTAATACTTCTATTAACAAAGTCTAAGAGAGTCTACAATGGATTTCCCTTTTTTTGGACAGTCAAGTTGGATTTACAACTCCTACGAAGCTTTGACTCAACCCACTTGACTGGGCTGCTCTAGTAGCTCCCGACTGTTCTCCCTGCCTCTGCCCTTACCCCCTTAGTGTCTGTTCTCTAGCCAGCAGGGAGAATGATCCTGTTAGAACTTTTGCCAGATTACTTCTCTGCTTGAAGTCCTCTAATGTTTTCCCATATTACTCAGAGTAAAAGCCAAAGTCCTACAATTGTCTGTAAGGACCTCCTGGTGTGACCTCCAGCTTCCTCTCCATCTTCTCTTCCTGCCATTTTCCCCTACTCACTGGTCTCCAGCCACAAAGACCTCTGATGTTCTTAAGACCTGCCTGCGCCCTTTGCCCTTGCTATTCCTTCTGCCTGGAACAGTCTTCCCTCAGAATACACATGGCTTTCATCCCTCCCTTCAGGTTTTTGCTCAAATGTCACCCTCTCATTCCCACCCCATCATTCACCATCCTCCTTTCCTGCTCATTGTAAAGTCATAGCATTTATCATCAGCTGTTTGTTTCTTCCCTCTATCCTACCTCATATAACACGATATCCACAGGAGCTTTTTTTGTCTTATTCATTAGTGTATATCCAATATGTAGAATAGCGCCTGGCATATAGTATGTAGCCAATAAACAATTGTTGGATCAAGATTCTTGTTGTTTTGGACATGAACTGTTTTTGGTCAGAGAACTGCTTAATCCTATACTGTGTGGTTGTTTCAGGAACGTTTAGATCTGGTCGTAGAACTGTACATTTTGGTAAATCCCTTATTGAGATGGAAGATACACTGTGTCTTTGGATTTTTTTAATATTCTATTCTTTTATGAGAAAGGAAATAAGTCAGACAGCATCTGACTTGTTCCATTGAATCCCTATATATATGTTTAGGACAAGAGAGATGTATTTTCCAAGTGCAAACCACATTCTAAAAACTATGTTTTATAGTTCTGACAGGTGTCAACCTCAAACTCTTCCCTCTACCACTTACGAAATTCACCCTTCCACCCTTTCGAGAAGTAGGACAGCTTTCCTGCATCTCCAGTCTCCTAATTTTCCCTGGTTCTCCATTCTTTCTCAAAGACAGTCTGTACCTTTAGGCCAAATGTTTTTCTGGGTCCCCTCCCCTGGGTCTTTAGTGGATGATTTCCGTTTTCAGAATGGGCTCAGAGAGAACCTTCTGGGTAGCTATCAGAACATCAGCATCTTCTTAGTGGAGAGTGAACAAAAATTCCAACAATCCAGTCACTGCTTGCAGTTGACCATCGTGAGCCAGCTTTCCTGCAGAGTTATTGTGACAGTTCTCCCAGGTCCCTTGCCTCTCAAAGTTCCTTGGCTTCCAGAATTTTCCTGCTTCACTGTTATCTCAGGTTCCTTGTCCATCTATTTTTAGCTTTCAGATTTCCTATTTCGCTTTCTCCATTTCTATTTGATCACGGTAATCTTATTTTCTGCCTCAGTGAATTGAAGTTGGACTACTCTCCCTTTTTTTTCCTAAACCTAGAGCTTCATTCAGGAAGTGACCTGAGTAGAGTTTTGTTTCGGCTTTTATTAAAGTAACATTCCAACTCTTTGTTCAGACCCTCACGTGCCACTCGCCCTTCTCTTGCCTGGTTTTTCTCTTAACGCCTGTAAGAAGCGAGTGGATCTCAGCTTCCTGGAATGTAGGAGGAGTCTTACTGAAACTTCACTGATTTTTCTGGCATCTCACTTTCTTTTAACATTCCTTATCATAATTACTTAAATTTGTCAACCACTTTATTTCTTAGAAGGGTTGCATATTTTGATTCACACCCAGGGTACTAAGAATCCACCTCTTTTTGATGTGGCAGAACCAAATCCATCGTCTTCACTGAAGGCATGCATCCCTCTGAGGCTCTTTATCTACACCTCCATTATCGCTCTTAGATCCCTGACTACAACTTGAAGGCCTGTCCTCTAGAATCAAACTGCCTTCTTTCCTGTTCTTGCTCTATCACTTGCTAGCTGAGTGAGGTTTCGCAATTTAAGTTCTCTGAGCCTCAGTTTCACAATCTCTATGATGGTGATAAAAAAAATATTTACCTCAAGGTTTTTAGTAATGCTCAAATGAGATCTCACAATGCAAAGCACTTTGAACAGTCACTTATAATTATTTTTCCTATTTTACAGTAATACGTGCAACTTTGGAATGAGGGGAAGTTGCGGGAGCTTTTTTAAAAGGTTTGGTTGCTGCCATTTCACCTGGGCCTGGAAGACTTGTTTTTCTGGGTGAAGAAATGTTTTCCCTGTGCGAAGCTTTCATAATCACAGTCAAGCAAGCCCATGAGTCCTGCCATTTAAAGTGGCTTCTGTCTTTTATCTAAGATGCTCACACCTCCACCCTGGGAATGAGAAAACTGATCCAGCTCCTGAGATTCGACAGAATAACCACTCAAGTCCCTTTGAATTCTACGTCGCCATGATCCCATGGCGATGGGTGGCCAGAAGTTGACATGAACACTTTTTGAATATCATGCCACGTGGAGGCATTCTTACTTCCTTGTGAACGTGACTGAGTTTTGAATGGGGAAGTGAAAGGGAAGAAGGGACACAATGAAGGCAGTCATAGAACCAGTGTTTACCGTGGTTATATGAGAAATGGAAAACGAACCTTTTGAAGTTTTCCCAAGCCAGATCAGGAGCATTAACCTGTGGAGTGGAGGGTGGTCTTATAATCTAAAAAAATGGCCGTGGAAATTAAAATTTATCAGAAAAAAATGAATTCCACAAAGGCAAAGTCATTTACTTAGGAGGAGAAAATGTTACCAATGTAGAGAATTTCTGTGAATATGAACTTGAAATAAAAAGAAAGGAGGGATAACTGACTATTAATGGAATTGTCTGGAAAACATGTTATGTACCAGTATTATCCCCACGATCCCTAATTCTAGGCTTTTTTGGTCACTGTAAAATTATAACACCTTCAGTGTATCTTTAACAGTTTTTTAGGAACATATTAACCAAATGTACAAGTTTTGATTTGGCCGTAAAATGCTAGGAGAGCTATGATTCTCTAGGATTAATGAATAACATTTGTTTATTTGATTTACTTTTAAAATCATGCTAAAATCTGTTTACATATCTGTTCTCTCCAGGATGAACTTTATGTTGGTTCAGCAGATTGTTTACTGTTTTTTCTTCTTCTTCTTTTTTTTTTTTTTTCTCATCTTCCCTGCTCAGTGCCCAACCCGAGTTCAAAGGCTGATGAGAGAAAAAAACTCATGAGGAGGTTTTACTCTCGGGAAAGTTGTTCAGTGGATGTGATCTTGGCGCAGAGGGAAAGATGTCAGGCTCTTCCTGGCTCCTTCTCAGCCTCGTTGCTGTAACTGCTGCTCAATCCACCACTGAGGACCTAGCCAAGACATTTTTGGAGAAGTTTAACTCTGAAGCTGAAGAGCTGTCTCATCAAAGTTCACTTGCTTCTTGGAGTTATAACACCAATATTACTGACGAGAATGTCCAAAAGATGGTGAGTTCTCATGGCTACACAGGGATATTTGTTGCTTCTTACAGATTAGAATCCTGCCCGTAAAATTGAGAAGGGAAATCAGAGAAATGCTCTGAGCTATGAGGCTGATGTTTTCCTCGGTATTTCTGATTCTGGAGTCCCAGATGTCTAAACTTAATTGACCTTGGGGTTGATTTGGAAAATTGTTACAAAATAATTCACTGGTCTCAGGTCCAGATTCTTGGAAACCAGTGAACATGCTTTATAAAGTTGCCACCATAATTCTCATCATAGTTCAGGGTTTCAAAGCATTTCATGGAAATGCCATTGGTTATTCAGCTAATTTCCTCAAGCATACAATGTCAGTAGGAATATCTAAAGACCCTCTACAAATGATATAGTAACTGAAAAATGCAGCTGGAGGCTTAGTGAAAGAGCAGGCTTGTAATTAAGCTAACCTTGGGTCGGGTGAGGCTGGACTTGGGAATTCCTTCCTTAATTGTTATGGAGCTCTGAGGGACTTCCAAAGGTCACAGAATCCATCCAGAGCCCTCCAAGAAAAACCATAATTAAACCAGTTCTGACAAATCTCAGAATACTCTGGGAAAGCAAGATGCTTTGTTTGACAAGTGCAAGGATTTAGGAATTTCTCTCTCACAGATCCCAAAGCAGTATTCTTACACATTTAGTGCTAGAAATTGAACAACGTTATTTAAGAAAAGATTTTTGTCGCACTTGTACAGCAATACGTTCCTTCAAAAATGTAGTTCAGAAGCTTATTTTTTCAAATGATTAATGGTTGTGTGTTTAAATTAAACTACTGCCATTCACTGGACAGATCAAATATGAGAACTATTGCCTCATTTGAAATCCCACAAGAGATTTTTTTCTATTTTTTTAAAGCTCAAAGAAATCCAGGAGATTTTGACAGCACAGTGCTATCATAGGAGATCATTTTTTTTCTTGTCTCATGTTTTAGTCTTACCTCTCTTCATCT
Source organism: Equus asinus (assembly GCF_041296235.1). NCBI lineage: Eukaryota > Metazoa > Chordata > Mammalia > Perissodactyla > Equidae > Equus > Equus asinus. The sequence goes on along the minus strand of NC_091820.1, from coordinate 11,830,632 downwards.
CTTCATTGTTGCTTTTTTTTCTCACCTTTTATTTGCTCTCTGTTGTAGGTACCTGTAGTGTATCATGTATTTGTTTTCATTCTCAGCTGAATGGTCCTGTGGCTGGTGGTGAAGGTATACCAGCATCGTGCCTAAGAGCTCTGGAGCCAGACCGCCAAGGTCCAAAGCCTGGCTCTACCACTTTCTAGCTGGGTGAACTTGAGCTAGCTAATTAACCTCTCTGCACCTTAGTTTTTTTCATCTGTGAAAAAGAACATTCATATCTGCCTCAGAGGGTCACTGCGAAGACTGAATTAACACACAAAACAGCTAGAATAGTGCTCGATGCTTGTGAGCATGGGAGGACAATAAGATATCATTGCTATTAGTGTGTGAAGGAGTTATAATTGCTGAAGAGATGTGTAACAGTTCTGTGAAGCGCTCAGATGCTGAGAAGGCATGTTATAGGATGAGATGTAGTGATGTTGTTGAAATCGTCTTTGGATCATTAAGTGCTATCACTTTTGAATTGCACCAGTTGATTAGAGCAAAGGCCAGAAATGAAAGGGCATAAGTCACAAAGTGTGGCCAAATTGCAAGAACTATGGGCTCTTTAAAGGAAAGTGAAAACATTTGAATGCAGGAAGCAAGCAGGAGGCCCAATATCTCCTTCCACAAGCAGTGGTGAAGTGTAAATTAATGCATTTAGGTGCGTCTGTGAGGGTTTACCTGGGGCGGGGGGCAATGGGCAGGGAGGGAATTGACTCTTCCTTCTATTCTCTTATTACATGTATTGAGATCTCCTAATAAAATGGGCACTGTGGTAGGTGCTACAAGAGGTACCAAGGGCCGGCCCTGTGGCTGAGTGATTAAGTTCACACGCTCCGCTTCAGCGGCCCAGGGCTACGCCGGTTCGGATCCTGGGTTCAGACATGGCACCGCTCATCAGGCCATGCTGAGGTGGCGTCCCACATAGCACAACCAGAGGCATTCACAACTATAATATACAACTATGTAGTGGGGGGCTTTGGGGAGAAGACGAAGGAAAAAAAGAAAAAAGTAGATTGGCAACAGTTGTTAGCTCAGGTGCCAATCTTTAAGGAAAGAAAAGATGTACCAAGATGAGCAGGATGCTGAGATAATGGTATGCTGTTGGTGGTCATGCTTAAAGAAAGAACTTTAGAAATGACAAATTTTCCCCTCAAAAGAGCAACTGGAATGACTTAAGGGGATCAGAGAGAGTTATGAGGGAAAGCAGAATTAGATGCACAAAGCCTGTCTCAAAAAGAAAAAAATATTAGTCTGAGATGGAACAAGAAAGGATAGAGTGTTCACAGTTGTATTGGCCAAATCTCTTCATACTAGAAAGGTGATGCCTTTGAAAGCTCAGAAGAGAGAAATTTACCGTAAATAGGAGGAGGTGCTATTTACCTTACAGGTGGTAAAACTGGTAAGACTTGTAAAACTGGGCCATTCTTTAATATAAAAAATGAGACATTAAAAACTCTAAATAGGTTTTTGAAGTATTTAAGCAAATGTAAGGACAGTAGATCCACCGTGGGTAAGGAAGTATGGTCAAGTGCATTGATGGACCCAGTTATTTACCCTTCTCTGTAGCAATGCCTTAGGTTATGTCACTTTGCAGTGCCATCCCACTGAAAATGATGTGACCTTGTCCTTGGCCATGTGACTTACTTTGACCAATGGGGTGTTAGCAGACACGATGCAAGCAGAGGCTTGAAATGGGCTTGAATAATGGGGCTCGTCCTTTGCGCTGTTGCCTTTACCGTGAGGACATGCGTGGGCTAGCTAGCTTAAGAACGAGAGACATTAGGAGTAGTTGTCCCAGCAGAAACCAACCACCCAAAGTTGTAAGTAAAACTTGCTGGCAACCCCCAGTGATTCTAGTCTCATAAACAATAAAGACTTATCCCATTGAGGTTTTTGGTTGTTTGTTATATAGCATTATTGTAACAATGGATAACTAACACAGGAAAGGAAATTTGGGCTATATGACACCTGTATGTTCATATCTTATCAGGGTGACATTGTTGAGGACAATCTGCCATTTCCTAATTGTCTCTTGGTGTAAATTTCAGAGTCAGAATATTGAGCTTGTCAGCCTATGGATCTGACCTAATATGGCGATTCTTAGATCAAGTTGTGAGAATATACCTTAAAATAATAGAAGGCATCAAAACTTGGTCAGTGTAGTGTCCCCAAAGCTCCCTACTTGGGAGAGGTCCATCAGATAGAGATAGGAGAAAAACTTGGTTCACAACAGGTTTCTAAATAGTTCAGAAATTAAGTGAAAATTAATTACCACTTATCATATGCTGTACAATAAATTGCCCCCTTGCTTTTCAGCAAATATACCTCTCATGTTTGAGATCTAATAGTCACCAATTAAGCTCTAATTATCGTCTCAGTAAAATGATATTACTTTTTTCTCATTGTCTCTTCTTTGCAAGTTTAATGTTGGTTTGAGTTTTGAAATGGAGTCCTTTGTAAATCAAAAGGATTATTTTTTTTGCAAAGTCAGAAGCTCTCTAACAATATGGTAGGTCCACGGGCAATTTTTATCCCTGAAAGAGAGTAAAAGGATCTTATTGCTGGCAGAGACACCCTGGTTCACTCTTCCAGGATTTGGCAGTTACTACTACAGCTGCCCCAAACTCCTGTCCACGCAGCTGAAGTGGGTGTTGAAGACTGCCCTGCTGGAGCCCCAAAGGTCTCTGAGAACACATCATAAATATTTCTTGATGAGTCATCAGAAGCTGTGAAGGGAGAGCAGGAGGCCCAGACTTACCCTTTGGGTGGTCTCTAGGGCTTCCTCAGCCCCCATTTGCCAGGGCCCCTATTGTCCTTGGGCATGCCTGATTCCTGAACTTGTTTGTTCCTCTATCTTTAGGACTGGGGTCACAGTGAACTCAGAGCAGGATAATTTTAAGCTGCCATTCAATACCCAAGGGAAGAATGTAGATTTCATCCCTGTCTCCAATGAGTTTGTCCCACACTCCTCAGCACAAACAAATACTTACACACGGGTACAAGGATTCGGAAAGATCGCTGTGCTGCAAATACAGTGGAATTCAGGAAATCCAATGCTGTCTTGACTCTCCTGAGCTGGCTGTGATACCTTGGGCAAGTCACTCATTTCTTTGTCTCTTGAAACGTAAGGGAGTAGATGGGCATAGCCAAGATTTTTCAGTAGATAACAATTGTGAATGGGTAAGTTCCACGTGTGGAGGATTAACATGAGTCAAGTGCATTCATACTAGTTTTCCTTTGCCGTGAAAACTTGATAATGTCCCAGTTTAGTCATGTAATTTTGGTGAAATTAAACTTGAACAACTCAAAGTGATAATGTTTAATTACATCCAAAGTTGGCACAATTATTGATTTGAGCACTCTGGCAGGGCACCAGGCGGCCACCAGCTACACCCAAGGAGGGCAGTCTGGTGGTCAGGAGCTGCCACTGTTTCTTGATGTACGCCAGGTAACTGGGTAAAATTTTGGCTAAATCCTTTGGTTTGGAGCAATTCCATGGCGTTTCAGATCCAGATATAGGATCTAGGGAATAAGGTGATTTTTTTCTTTGCTTTTACTATTGAGGGCTTTTAACAACAGCTTTGTTGAGATATAACTTACTAACCATAAAATTCACCAATTTAAAGTATACAATTCAATGTTTTTTAGTATATTTGCAGAATTGTACAACCATTGTCTAATTTTAGAACATTTTCATCACTCCAGAAAGAAAACTGCATGCCCATTAGCAATCTCTACTCTTCCCCCCGACCTCCAGCTCTAAGCAGCTACTAATCTAATTTCTGTCTCTATACATCTGCCTATTCTGAACATTTCATATAAACGAATTATACACTGTGGTCTTTTGTGACTGGCTTCTTTCACTTTGCATGTTGTAGCATGTATCATTACTTTGTTCCTTTTTATTGCCAAATAGTATTCCATTGTATGAATTTTTCTTTACTTTTTAACATAAAAATTTTCAAACACGTATAAAAGAAGAGAGACTAGTATATTGAATCTCTTTATACCCATTGCCCAGATTCACCAGTTATCAACACTTTGGCCAATCCTGTTTTATTTTTCTACCTAATCCCACATTTATTGGATTATTTTGAAGGAAATCCAAAATGTCAGGTAGTTTTATGTGTAAATATTTCAACTTGTAGCTCTCAAAGTAAGAATTTTTAGAACAACCTTAATCATAGTACCATGTCAAAAACTTAACAATAATTTCTCAGTATCATCAAATATCTAGTCAATATTGAAATGCACCCTACTATCTCATCTATATTTTTAAATTTCAGCTGGTTTGTTTGAATCAGGATCTAACAAGGTCCTCTCCTTCCAATTGTTTTGATGGATTTACTTTACGTCTCTTTTAATCTATAGGGTCCTTCCCTCACTTTTTTTTTTTCTTTTTGCAATTCATTTGCAGAAGAATTGAATTGCTGGTCCTAAAGATACTCCTACTTTCTGGATTTGCTGATTGTGACACATAATGTTACTCAACATGCTCTTTTGCCCCCTGTATTTCCTATAAATATCTATAGATGTAGGGCAGAGGTCAGCACATGTTTTCTGTAAAAGGCAAGATTGTAAACATTTAAGGCTTTGTGGGCCCTATGGCCTCAGTTCAACACCACCATTGTCGACTGTTCAGCTCTGCCGTGGTAGCTCGTAAGTAGCCACAGACAATACGTAAATGGGTGTGACTATGTTCCAATAAAACTTCATTTACAAAAACAGATGGGGGGGTGGAGTCCTGATCTAGAGACTTGATCAAAATCAGCTTTCACTTGTGAGTTTTTAATAGGTGTGGAAATTAAATTTACACTACTAGCGTGGTGCAGGAATATTGAGCCAAGAAATTAACAAAAAACTAGTTCAGGTCCCTAGAGCTCTGGAAAAAGGAAGCAAGTTAAAAAATCTGTAGGGTCCCTTTTATAACCCAAAGCTCAAGGCATTCCTCCTTTGTACAATAGACACAAATAAATTTAAAGGTTAAATAGAAAAAGCAAGACTTGAAATTTTATAGGAAAATGTAGGTGACTTTTGGTTAGGAGTGAGTTATTAAATGACTTAGGAATGGTTTATTAAATAAGAGACAAAGGATCATGCTATAAAGGAAAAGATTGATCAAATCAATTGCATTAGAATTAAAAACAAACTTCTGTGCATTAAAAGACATCATAAACACACACACGCACACACACAAAGGACAAGAAGGAGAGCTCGAGAAAACATTTGTGATGCATATAATTAAGAAAGGATTAACAGCCAGAATATATACAAAATTTTACTAAGTTATAAGAAAAAGATAAAATCCACTGGAAAAATGGGGAAAAGATATGAGCAGTAAGTTCATGGAGGAGGAGATTTGAATATATATATTTACATCTCTTATATATCTCTCTAATTTCACTAATAATCAGGCAGATAACATTATAATAATAACGAAATGCAGAGTTGACATAAAATCAGATTTACCAAAATTTGGCAATATCTATTGAAGTTGAAAATTGCTTTAACTCATCAGTTCAACTTCTAGGAATCCCAACTGGAGAGCCTCACCTGTGTGCTCAGGAAACTTGGACTTGGCTGGAATCCTCTGAGATTTCCATATTTGAAGGTTAAAATTGAATGTTAGCAACTTCATATGGTTTAGCTTAATACAAGGATGGATACAATACAATATGGAAAAGAAAAGGTAATACTTAAAAACAGGAAACAATAAAATCCACAGAAGAGAAATTACAAATAAACTTGGACTTGGTCATATACTTAAATGTTAGACAGCAGTTAAAATGAATAAATTACATATGCTTGAAAAATGGGACAAAATAGAATTTTGAGTGAAAAGAGCAAAGGGGTTTTATTTCATTTTTTCCAAACTTTATCGAGATATAACTGACATCTAACATTGTGTAAGTTTAAGGTGTACAGGGTGTTGATTTGATACACTTATATATTGCAAGATGATTACCATGGTGGCATTGCCAACACCTTCATCTCGTCACGTAATTACCGTTCTTCTTTTTGTGATGAGAACATTTAAGATCTACTCTCTTAGCAACTTTCAAGTATATAATACAGTATTAATGACTATAATCACCAAATAAAAGTATCTGAAACAAATATTTCAAAACATCAACATTTGCTAAATCTGAGTAGAGGTTTTCATGGTATTTGCTATGTTACTTATGCTATATTATATTTTTTTATTATGAAATATCTCAAATACATATGTAGTGGGCCACTTTCTGGCAGGACCCAATTTCAGGGGTGTTTTTTCCCTATGAGATAAAACTCAGAAAAAATTAAAGTGTCTATAAGCCATATCCCTTCCTTCCATCTAACGTAAAGAAAAAATAAATTTTTGATCCCCAAAGCAGAGCAATGGAATTCATATTCTTATAATTTAGATTACCTACTCTGTGGAATAGAATAAGTGTTTTTTAAATTTGTATCTGGGCATATTTGAAAAGTAACTAAGGCAGCTTTTGTCTTTGAATCTGGTGTGGTTTTGAGGGCTATATCTGGAAACTGGGCCAGCATATGGGACCTGAGGGTGGAGGGTTTCCTGGGAGCTTGTTGGGCTCCATTTTACTGGGTGGATGCTAAGGTTCCAGTCAGTTTTTCGTCTTTTGTCTTCAGGGAACTCTCATACCTGTAGGAGAAGCAGTGGTTTAGAGGTTGCTGAAAGTATAACCTGGTTCAGGGGATAAAAATCTATAGAAAAGGAGAAAAGGAGATGTCAATACTTTAAATCTCAAACAACTTATCACAAGAGCATTTTAATTGTTTAAATAAAACTATCACAATTTGGGTAGAGACCACCAGACCTATGGCTTAAGGCAAAGCTCATATGAAAACATTTAAAGCCATAATGAAACCATTGTATTTAATTTGCATAGAATTGGGGCCAAAAAGAGCAGGATATCTTTTTGAATGTTTCAAAATATAATTTAGGATTTACACTTTCAGTCTTCGAAATTAGAAAGGATGTTTCACAGGATGAGAATATGGTATCCGCTACAGTTATAGGTAGGGGGTCAGAGAGGGTTTTAATGTCCTGTGATTGTACTCAACAGCGTATGTCTTGACCCCAAACCCCTATCTATGGCTGCAGGAACTTTTGCTGTTTCAGTTGCTGCTCTCCTACCTTTGCACAGAGGTAGTATGGGATGCAACCTATTTGATCTGTCATGGTGTCTCTGGGACTCCGTAGCTATGTAAATGACTGTACATGTTTCATTTCATTCATCATTCTGGTCCAAAAATTACGCATAGCTATCGACCACTGTCTAAGGTATCTAGTAGTCGTGTATGAACTGACTTTGATCCTCAGCATAACTGCTAAGCTGTCCGCTTTACTTAGGCTTGGGAGCCTTAGAGCGAGGGTATGGAATAAATTGTAAATAATATTAAAAAGAATAGCTTGGGGCAGAACAGTATGTCCTCAGGGGCCAAAGTTCAAGGCAACATAAAGTAACTGTTTTTTGTGCTATAAAGTATATTCGTAGTATGGTTGTAATAAATAAAATAAAAAAGACGTCTTTAATGTTCCCATAGGCAGTATAATAAAAAAAAAGTTCTAAGACTAAGACCTTTGAGGGATTGTGAGTAGTTTTCAAAGTAGATGGAGAATAAAATTATTTCTATAGTTTGGTATCAAAGTTTTACCAGAAATTTTGCTTGACAGTAAAATCATCCTTGACTGGGTGAAGAAAGGTAAGGATTGAGAGGGGAGTGGTGGGTCACATAGATGAGTCTGTGCTGTAGATCAAACTCCTCTTTCCATAGCTCACTCTTTCCCACTCATGCATGTTAGAGAGAAGACTAGAATGTGTCGAATATGATCTATAGTCAATGGTTAAGAGCATTAACTTTGGAGGTAAACATATCTGGGTTGACACCCTGGTTCTCCCAATTACTAGCTGTGTGACCTAGGGAAAGTTATTTACCTGCACTGTGCCTCATCTCCCTTGTTTGTGAAGTGGAGACAAACACAACTACCTCACAAGATTGTTTGTGAAGGTTAATCGAGAGGTAGTCCCTGAGGGGTTGTGTGTGCCAATAAAGAGAGAAATCATTTTCCATTTTGCTGCCGCTATTCTCTGTATCTCTTGTCTGATCCATTACTGTCACTTCCATGCTCCGTTTCCATCATGTCACATGCCTGCTTGCAACCCCTAAGTGACTCTGTGGTATTCACGGGATAAGAGTAAAATTCCTGGGTCTAGAAAGTGCAATCATGCCTGGAGTCCTGCCTTTGGAGTCTGCACTAGTTATCTATTGGGTAAAAATTACCACAAGCTTACCAGCTTAAAACAACACACATGACCTCACAGTTTCTGTGGGTCAGGAGTCCAGGCATAGCTTAGCTAGATGTGCTTCTGAGTCTCATAAGGTTGCAGTCAAGGTCCTGGCTAGAGCTGTGGTCTCATCTGAGGCTCACCTGGGGATGAGTCCACTTCCAAACTAATGTGGTTAGTGGCAGCATTCAGATCCTTGTATGCTGCTGGACTGAGGTCCTTCAGATGTCAGTCAGAGGCTATCCTTATCATGTGGCCCTATCCATAGGGTAGCTCACGACATGGCATCTTACTGCAAGAAAGTCAGCAAGGGAGAGAGAGTCTTCCAGCAAGATAAAAGTCACAGTCTCATGTAACATAAACATATACATCCTGTCACCTTTGCTATATTCTACTGGTTCGAAGTGAGTCACAGGTCCTGTTTACACTCAAAGGGAGGGAAACGCACAAGGGTGTACCACTAGGAAGCAGGGATCATGGGAGCCATCTTAGAGTCTGTCTTCCACAGGATCCAGGATCCAAATACTGGCAATTGATTGCCAACTCCTCTGTTTATTTCTCTCAGCTCCCTTCTGCACATAAGAAAAATGGAGCTAGAATGATTTTCTATCTCATGGGGTTGTTAAGAAGATCAAATGAGGTAAATTATTTTGCAAAATGTTCTACATCCATCCAATTCCTACCTACTTTAAGGTCTGTCTTAAGTCCCACCTCTTCCATCAGGGCCTGGCTAAATCTGGTCACTTGCATGAGTCTCTCTTTTCCTATAACAGAAACTGATTGACCCACTCATAGTTTATACATTATCATATGCTCCTATGTTTCATTAATGAAACAGTCATGATGCATATCTTATCTGTCTGATAAAACTGTAAGCAACTTAAGGACAAGGACTTTTTTCCTATAACTAATAAAATAGGTAACATTTTGAATGCTTAGGATATATTTTTTATATTTTATTATCTGTTAATTCTTCTTGTCCTTACAACAATCCTTTGAAGTATGTCCTATTATTACTCTCATTTTACAGATAAGGTAATTCCGGCTCAGAAAGGCTAAGCAATTTGCCCAAGGTCACATAGCTAGTCAGCAGTGTCTGACTCCAGAAATGGAGCTCTTACTTGCCTCATATGCTACTTCTTTTGTCTGTATGGTCTAGAGAAGTACAATGTACAAAGCAGTCACTCATCTTAGTGTTTGATAAATGGAAATAAGTTTGTGCATTGAGAGAAGACTGCATAAAGAAGTCTGGAGAAGTTCACTTGCCTACTGATGTTCAAGATGGGGAGCAAGTGAATCCTGGCATCGTCACCTGCTTGTTGGTTTCTTTTGCTGGTAGAAAATCACCATGGCTACCAAATGGCCATATTCAAGGCAACGTTGTTTGGGGATCATAATTTAAGATCAGAATCTCTGGTAAGCCATGGCACCATGGAGCTTACTGCAATCTGGTTCTCATTTCTCATGGTCATGAGGCACTTTATCCCCATTAAGTCCACTCTGAGCTCTACTGGACTCTCCCTTTAGAGTATTAATCCTTAAATCCTTGATCCATTCACCCACATCACAGAGCTAAGGCCATAAATTCCAGAGCTCCACAATGTGAATCATCTGTGAGAATTCTCTTCCAGTTCTGGGGACAGGACCCTAGGGAAAACTAGGCACTGGGCCAGAAAGAGAGAGTGATAAAGAGTGGCCTGGTCGCTCTTAGCTTGAGCCTTGACCTTCAGCAAAGTAGAGAACTAAACCACTCAGGAAATATGAGACGTTGCAAGAGATGTTCTTTGGACTATATTTTCTGTTCTATCTGTTCAAGCAGTGCCATTCTGACTTCATTTTTTGTCATTTCAGAATGAAGCCGGGGCCAGATGGTCTGCCTTTTATGAAGAACAGTGCAAGCTTGCCAAAACTTATCCACTAGAAGAAATTCAGAATCTCACAGTCAAGCGTCAGTTGCAGGCCCTTCAGCAGAGTGGGTCATCAGTGCTCTCAGCAGACAAGAGCAAACGCGTATGTGAACATTCTAGCACTAATCCCAAGATTTGAAATATTTGGGAAATATTAAACATTAGTATCACCCATGGCTGCTTCCTTTATCTGCAAAGACAGTAATGCTGACATTAGAAAGAGCTCTGTACCTAAGGTAGGACGACCGCATAATTTATCATCCAAATTGGAATCCTTTTGAGAGTGAAAAAAGACACTGGTAATAATTATGTTAGGACACAGCGTTAAGGTGGGATTGTCAGGGCACTGTGGTGTATATGGGCACCCAATACGGAGGTCACCTTCCCGAGGATCAGGAAGCCTGAAGAATACACTTAGTCTATGTCAGTGATTCTCAAGTCGGGGTGATTTTGCCCCCCAGGAACATTTGATAATGTCCGGAGACCTTTTTGGTTGTTACAACTGGGAGTTGCTATTGGCATCTAATGGGTAGGGGTGCTGCTAAACACTCTACAATACACAAGGAAACCCCCAACAATAAAGAATTATCTGGTGCGAAATGTCCGTAGTGCTAAGCTTGAGAAGCCCTGTATGTAGCCTGATCCTACTCCCCTTTCATTCTTGACTCTCCTCTGCAACTTCAATAAGTGGCTAACAACCTCAGCTCAAACTGCTTTAGGGATGGGTGACTCACCTCTTTCCAAGATTCATATGAGGGTCCCTCTAGTTGATGGAAAAGATACTCCCTCCTTTGAGTGTTAAGTGCTTTACCCTGACTTTGTTCTGCCTTCTAGAGCCAAATTGCTCTTTTCTATAATGGTGTTTAAATAATGAAGGCAGCTAATTTTAAAAAACTAGTTGAGTCTTTTCTTCTCTAGGCTAAACCTCCTTCGCTCTGTCATTTTTCCCCTATACAATGGGTTTGAGTTTCCTAACCTCTCCTAGTTGCTGTCTTAATTTTGTCAGTATCCTTGAACTGAACACAGCACTCTGAGTTGGTTGTGGTCTGCATGGAGGTGAGCAGGAATATGACATTCTGCACCCTATGCTCTACATGTACTAAGACAGTCTAGAATGATAGTAGGTTTTTGTTTGTTTGGTTTTGGTTTTTTGACAGTCAGATTTCATGGTTGCTTCGTATCAACATCACTGTCATTGCAGTCTTCAAATCTCTTCCGCCAATGTTGTTCTAAAATGATACCTTTTAAAATTCTATTCTTAGGTAGGTAGTTTTTCCAAATTCAAGAAAGCCTATATTCACTCCGTTAAAATAACATCTCTTGGGGCTGGCCCCGTGGCCGAGTGGTTAAGTTCGCGCACTCCGCTGCAGGCGGCCCAGTGTTTCGTTGGTTCGAATCCTGGGTGCGGACATGGCATTGCTCATCAAACCACGCTGAGGCAGCGTCCCACATGCCACAACTAGAAGGACCCACAACTAGGAATATACAACTATGTACTGGGGGGCTTTGAGGAGAAAAAGGGAAAAAATAAACTCTTAAAAAAAAATAACATCTCTCATCCCATCTCTCTAGCCCAGAAGTCAGCAAACTTTTTTCTGTAAAGGGAAAGATAGTACTTTAGGTTTTGTGGGCCATTTTGTCTCTGTCACAGTGAGTCAACTCTGCTGTTATAGTGGGAAATCAGCCATATCTAATACGTAAACAAGTGTTCCAATAAAACTTTACAAAAACAGGCAGCAGATAGGATTTGGTCTGCAGATCATAGTTTACATACCCTTGATCTAACCTATTGAAATATTTTTATCTAAAATATTTGGCTATTTAACATCAAAGTCTTCTTTCCCAGTTGCTTGTTCTCTGGAACTCTGTGTTCTCATCTGCATCTATAAAAAGAAAAAATGCATGATAAGGACAAGGATGAAACCATATGGCACATATCTTCCTACAAGTTGATATTTATTGCTCTGCATTCTTTGGATCCAGTTATGCAAGTAGTTACTAATCCACTTTATCTTATGCATTCCATGCTTCCCCATCTTTTTCACAGACACTGTGTGAAACTTTGCCCATTGGTCTTTTAGAGTCTAGGCAGTCTGATTTAGCCTAGGTGGAACCTGGACATTGTATTTTTAAAAGATCCCAGATAATTTTAATGGAATGAAACCTGCTGAAATGCATATATAAGAGCTTGAAGTGTTTGGGAAGAGGGGAGACTCAAGGATGCATGAATTCAATGGAGAAGAAGGAGGGGAGATTGAAAAAGCAGCTAGAGAAAGAGACCATGAGGGTTTTTGGCCATGGTAAGGAATTTGGGTTGATTCCTTTGGAGTATGAGATTTTGTTGAAGTTTTAAGCATAGGATCTCTTTCATCTTTTGAAATAATGACTCTTGTAGCAGAGTGAAAGAATAATGGAAGAAGGAAATAGGAGAAAGGAAAACAGTCTTTCAGCCAGTGCTTCTTAAATCATCTGTGGTTCTCTCCTTTCTCCCTCCTTTCCCCCCGCCCCCTTCTTTCCTTCCTTCCTCCTTTGCTCCCTCTCTTCTTCCCTTTTCTCCTTTATTACCAATCTTCTGCAGATCAGTACTTGGTTGAGTTCATTGATCACATGCTTGGATGTTACAGAAATATCAAATTGTTTTTAAAAGTTTATGAACATTTATACCCTCAATTCAGGTACTTATCACAGAATGGGAACAAACCATTTGCTGACTTGCACTGGTCCATGAACCATACTTTGAGTAGCTCTGCTTTACTCTATTATCTTACTTTCCTTTACCTACAGGGTAAAGTTTAAACTCTTTAGTATGGCATAGAAGGTCCCTTGTGATGTGATCCTTGCTTACCTCTCTGTTCTCACATCCTCCACCTCCCTCAATCAGCACCGCTACTCCAGTTTCCTTCAACATGTCACCACTCCCTGAAAATTCCTTGTCTGTCCCAACCTCCTTCCAGCTTTTAGGCTCTACCCTCCATGTCCCTTCTCTACTTGACCAATTCCTACTTCTCTTCCAAGGCACAACTCTAATGTCCCCTTCTCTTTGAAGCCATTCTTAAATCTCCAAGTCATTAACTTATCTACTCCCCCCTCATACTGCCACATCACTTTTTGGTGGCAGTTATAGCACTTGTCACATTGTCATGTAATTATTGGTTTCATGGCTGCCTCACTGTGCCATGACTGTAGGGTCCTTGAGGACCAGTGACTTGCTCGTGTCAGAATTGTCAGAGTGTAGGACATAGTAGATGTTCAATAAATATATACTCAATGAATGCTGAATGAAACAACAAATGCACTTCTCTGTGCATGTGCAGGTGGGAAACATTCTTGGGATTTTGGTAGATCTGTTTATTTCAATCACTCCACATATATCTATTATGTGTTTATAAGGCTCTATGCTAGTTGATAGTGAGGAAATTTAACTGAGATATTCCTACTCTACATAAAGGAAGATACTTGGCAAAGAAGATGTGAACTGCTGTATTTTGAGGCAAGAAAATCACATGGTCAAAAGGATATCTTTACATTAGCATTCTCTTTAGCGTATTTTCCATTTTTAACATTGTTTATTGCCTTTAACTTGCAGTTGAACGAAATTCTAAATACAATGAGCACCATCTACAGTACTGGAAAAGTTTGTAACCCAAGTAATCCACAGGAGTGCTTATTACTTGAACCAGGTAGGCTATTAATTTTGAGCAGGGATTATGAAATTTACTTTTTTTGTTGTTCCAAGTTTTAAAAATGAGATTGACATTAGATGATGACATTGTGCCTTTCATATGAATAATAACCAAAGGTGAGAAGATTCCAAATATGAGTGTTTCAACATGTAGATGAACTTTCAGCTTCTAACAAAACTTCATTGTAAATTCTGTCACATTCAAGTAATTTAATTATGTTAGTAGTTAAATGATTTATATGGTTTGTTTTCTCTGCAGAAATATTTTGGAACTTTAATAAGGATGAGGAAATTAATGAATCATGATATTTCATTTAATAACTTTAAGACCTTGATGTCTTACTTTTAATTCTTTAAAGTTCATATAATTATTTACAAATAAAAATTTTACAAATGCATGTTTATTTCCCTTTGGGTGCTTTGCATTAACAGGTTTAGATGCCATAATGGAAAACAGCAAAGACTACAATCAGAGGCTCTGGGCTTGGGAAGGCTGGAGGTCTGAGGTTGGCAAGCAGCTGAGGCCATTGTATGAAGAGTATGTGGTCCTGAAAAATGAGATGGCAAGAGCAAACAGTAAGTTTGCTGGTTTGTAGAAGTCCTGAAGCTCTCTATGAGGCCATAGGACTATTTCTCATGAATTATCAAGGCTTCCCTTTGATATAAGAGGCATCCATAAATTAATGACTGTCTGCTGAACAATTCAGGTTACCTGTCTCAAATAAGAAACTTCTAGGAAATAAGGCAAGGCGCATTGACATTCTACAGTTTAAAGAGCTCAGGAGTGAGATTCAATTACAGGGCCTCAAATAAATCAGTTATCTGGGAAGGTCTTCATCTCCTGGGGTTCCTGAAGTAGTCTGGGGATTGAATAGGGATTCTATTTCTCAGAAAGAATGAGGGACAGAGACACTGTCTCTCGCCCGCTCCCATCTGGCCACAGTTCATTCTCAAAGGTTGTGTGTTTACCTCAGGGTGATGTCCCAGAAAGAAAAAAATCAGATTCATTTAGGCTGGAAACCCATAATTTTCTGCAGCTGTAATTATAACTCAAATCACGTGATCATAAAAAATCTTCACATGGGGGTGAATTTCCATATCTCCTAACTTATTCTCCTGCCTTAACAATGAGCTGAAGTCACGGCATTATGAATAACTCTATGCTTTGATGATTCACTGCCTCCTGGGGTTGAGTAAGGAAGAATTGTTTTAACCTGTTGTTTTTAAATGTCTTTCTCTGCCACTTGAACTCGTATTCTCAAGCCATAGGCAAGATGGAGACAGAACTCTTCACCACATCCTTCCATCCAAATATTTGTTTCTCTTCTCATCTTCCTGATCATCCACTGCAAAAGTGCCTGTAAAAATAAAAATTATTAAAATACATTTGCAAATGTTATTAGCTAATACCCTAACACAAGCTCGTGTTTCTTGGTGATGAGACACTACACGAAGCACACAGAGATGTGCTGTGTATACATATAGTTTGCAAACAAACACAGACCCAGTGTGGCAACGTCTAAGATGAATTAGGTTATATTTGAAACTATAAGGCCCTGAACAAAATGAGAATTGAAAAACTCAGATCCAATCACATGTTTTAAAGCTAAAGATGCGAATTGACCTACGGAGAGAGTAGACACCCAGGGTTAGGAGACTAGGAGTGTGTCTCAGCCCCTTACCAGTTGTGTGACCTGGGACAAATGATTTAACCAGCTAAGAGCAGACTGTTAATCTGCACAGTGGGGATTATAATAATATCAATCTTGTAGAGTTTTTGTGCTTATTAAGTGAGATAATGCATTTAAATTTCTGGCACAGAGCAAGTTCTTAACAGACATTAGCTAGGGCTGTTGTTCATTTGCATCCCTTTGAGTTGATATTTAGAAGGGCAATGAAAATGTGACAGATCTTTGGATTTTTTTCTAACCTCTCAGCAAGGCTAATATGTGTATACTGTGCTTTATCTCTTTATTTCCTTTACGTTCTCCTCTTTCAAAAACAGATTATGAGGACTATGGGGATTATTGGAGAGGAGATTATGAAGCAGAGGGGCCGAGTGGCTACGACTATAGCCGCGACCAGTTGATTGAAGATGTGGAACGCACCTTTGCAGAGGTAACTGAGGAAGTGTACCCAGACACAGATGTAGGGCAGTGTGTGGGAAGAAGGGACGGTGACCAAAGACGTTCTGGCTTGTCCTGAATACATTGGTCAGCCATTTCCAGGCCTCAGAGTTATGGAATATTAGAACTTGAAAAGATTTTAAAGAATCATAGGGCAACTCCAGCAGATGATCAGAATTGCTCTGCTTTTCTCCCCTTTTCATCCACTGACCAGGAATTACCAATAGCAAGATTATAAGAAGGAAAGATTATAGGAAGAAAAGGTCTTTTAGATTATAATAAGGAATGGCCTTCAGGAGCTACCTGGGGCTGGCACTGTCTTGTTTTGTTAGCAGAGTGGTAGGCTTTGCCTCCTTCCTCAGGACAATCGATACTATTTTTTCCTTGCCTTTGACTAAGGAAGGCTTTATAGGGAAGGGAGAGTCTTATGAGTAGAAGTGTTCCATGGACACTTCTCAATGTCTCCCTCTTCCTTCACTTTGACCCCTACATCTCCCCCTTACCCCTGTGGCTTCAGACTTCTTATGTGAAGCTACTCTGTCATAGCTATAGTTGAGCAGAGCTATCAAAAATGGAAGTAGGACAAACAACCCTGAAAAAAAGGATCGAAGGATTTGAACAAGTACCTCATCAAAGAAATTATACAACAGGCAAATAAGCAAGTAAAAAATTATTGGGGAAACTCAAATTAAAACCATGATTAAAAACCACTACACACTCACCAGAATGGCTTTGATTAAAGGGACTGACAATACCAAGTGTTGGTGAGGATGTGGAGACACTGGAGCCCTCCATACACTGCTAACAGAAATGTCAAATGGTACAGACACTTTGGAAAATAGTTTGGCAATTTTTTAAAAAGTTAAACACGCACTTACCATGACTAAGGTATTCCACTCTTAGGTATCTATACGAGAGAAGTGAAAACATATATCCATGCAAAGACATTAATGCTTCATAGAAGCATTATCCACAATAGCCTCAAACTGGAAACAACCTAGTTGTCCTTCAACTGATGAATTTTACCCATGGGATATTAAATGAAGCAAACTCTGATGTATTCATACAATGAAATGCTACTCAGTAACAAAAAGGAATAAACTACTGATACATGCAATAACATGGATGAACCTAAAAAACATTATGCTAAGTGAAAGAAGCCAGGCATAAAAGGTCATATATTGTATGATTTCATTGATATGAAATGTCCACAATAGGCAAAACTATAGAGACAGAAATCAGTTCAGTGATTACCTGAGGATAGAAGTGGGAGTGGAATTGACTGCAAATGGGTACAAGGAAAGTTTTTGGGGTGATGGAAATATTCTAAAACTGGATGGTGGTGATGGTTGCCCAGCAGTATAAATTTACTAAAACTCATTAAACTATACACTTAAAAATGGATGGATTTTATGGTATATAAATGGTACTTCAATTTAAAAATAAAGGAAGTAGGGCCAGCCCTGGTGGCCTACTGGTTAAGTTCACCACACTCCACTTCAGCTGCCCGGGTTTGGTTCCCGGGCACAGATTTACACCATTCATCTAACAGTGGCCATGCTGTGGTGACAGCTCACATACAAAATAGAGGAAGATTGGCAACAGATGCTAGCTCAGGGCAAATCTTCCTCAGTAAAACAAAATAAAACAAAAACAAAGGAAGTAGGCAGCACCTTAAAAATGAATATTTTTGGGGCCGGCCCGGTGGCACAGCAGTTCAGTGCGTGCATCCCGCTTCAGCGGCCTGGGGTTCACTGGTTGGGATCCCAGGTGTGGACATGGCACTGCTTGGCAAGCCATGCTGTGGTAGGCGTCCCACATATAGAGTAGAGGAAGATAGGCACAGATGTGAGCTCAGGGCCAGTCGTCCTTAGCAAAAAGAGGAGGATTGGCAGCAGATGTTAGCTCAGGGCTGATCTTCCTCAAAAAAAAAAAGAATATTTTTTGCAGCTGCTTTCATTTTGGGACCTGTATTCCTCCAGATATGTTTACTGCTTAAGTGGTGGGGCTAGTCATCATCAATATCTGGGAAGAGGGAATGCTTTTAAACTCTTCAGAATATTTGAGAGGAAAAGAAATCAGAATTTAAAGAAATTCCACTTGTCTAAGGAAGCTCTTGTTCTCAGTGTTGGGGGTTAGAAATCGGAGTAGGCTACTCTTGGTCTTAAACTTTCTTCCCGGGCTTTTCAGATTAAACCATTATATGAACATCTTCATGCTTATGTGAGGGCAAAGTTGATGGATACTTACCCTTCCCATATCAATCCGACTGGATGCCTCCCTGCCCATTTGCTTGGTAAGAAACTCCAGGAATTCTTTGTGTACCCTGTTCTTTATTCTTTCCACCAATAAAGCTGTTTTTTAG
The DNA here is from genome assembly GCF_041296235.1 of Equus asinus. NCBI lineage: Eukaryota > Metazoa > Chordata > Mammalia > Perissodactyla > Equidae > Equus > Equus asinus. The sequence goes on along the minus strand of NC_091820.1, from coordinate 11,812,225 downwards.
AATGAGACCCAACATAAAACTTTTGAAAAATTCTGTGAATGAAGTGAGTAACATTATAGAAATCACATTTTGAAGGCACTTTCTTCAACAGAAAGCCATTTTAAATCGTTCTGTATTGCGTTACTTTATTTTATACATAAAGAGTTATTATGTTGGCAACAATCTAAAGGATAAAGGGGTATTTAAGATAACTAGAGAAAGAACACCAAGTTCAAATGAGAGTGGAAATGAGGAAAATAAGTTTTACCATTCAAGTTGGTTGGCTAAACTCTTGAGGTGGAGTTTAGGATTTTAGTTATATCGTCAGAGAAAAGAAACTTGGTAGGCTGGAGGTGGTCAGGGGCGAGAGAAAGGCTTTCTAGAATTAACGTATAGCCTGAGTGAAAGCTTCATTCTAAACTTCACCAATTACTTTTGCTGAAAAGTACTTGGTTTGGGATCATATGAATAATGAATGAAATCTTCATCATGAAGGAAGATGCCTAGTTTAAGAGGAGAATTAATCTTCCAAGAACTTTGGATTCTGCCACGGAGCCTCGTCGACCATGCAAGACCTGGGGCCCTTTATTAAACCTCGTAATTCCCCTCCAGAGAATAGCCATCCTCCCCTCCCCGCCTCCCCACCCCAGAAGCTGAGGCCAAATAAAATATATGTGTTTGAAAAGCTCATGTCATGCATACGTAGCATTCTGGATTAAATCTAGAATACCATATGGCACATGTGTGTGGTGATAGATTATAATTAGTCTTTGGGTGGTGAACATGATGTAATCTACACAGGAATCAAAATATAATGATGTACACCTGAAATTTATATAATGTTATAAACCAATGTTACCACAAAAAATTAAAAAGTTTATTTAAACTAGGCATCTTCCCTCAAGATTATTTTTTATGGCCCATTTACCAATCCCACCTCTTTCACTATGTAAAATCAGGTCTATACTTCTGCTGTCTTTGTCATGTATTAATGAATCTTTTTTTAAAATAGGTGATATGTGGGGTAGATTTTGGACAAATCTATACTCTTTGACAGTCCCCTTTGGACAGAAACCAAACATAGATGTTACCGATGCAATGGTGGACCAGGTAGGAAGAAGAGGCCTTGAAAACCAAGTCTGAATTCTCAAATTCTTTTTATGCCTTCTCTTCTTATCTTTTGCATATAAAACCATATAAATAAAAAAAATTCAAGCTAATTTAAACTTTTTTTTATGTAGCTATCTTTTCATGGAAAAGTGGTTTACAATGTCAGTGACACCAAGTACCTTGAATAACAGGTATGGTATTGATCTTGCTAAGAGATATTAAAAATGGAGATACCCTGAGTTTTCCATTAAGCAGCAAGATGTGGAATTATCAACTGATTGGCATCACTCTTTCCAAAGTTACTCATTGCTAAGCAATTAGTCAGTAATCTCTATGAATAGTAAAATAAAGGATATCATTAGATTTTTGCATATTTAAAAAATCATTGCTGTTAGAAATATTAGAAGAGTCTCTAAAATAATTTTTAAATCATGTTTTTGTTACCATCTTGGTAAAATTATTTAAATTCTCTGTGTTCCCTTCCATTGATGGAATCATATTATAGTTGTATATTTTTCTTTATTCAGCTAATAGTCTACATTTCTGGGTAGAATTCATAATCATACTTCTATTGGCTGTATAAAATCTCTTCAGATAGTTGCACCATAATTTATTTACTTTACTATTTATGCATTCCTGGACTTTTGCTTGCTAACAGTTTTAAATCTGTAAGCAGCAATGCAATGAACACCCTCACATACGTAACATACTCCTGGGAAAAGTCCACAGCAGAATAAAAATGTAAAGCTGCAGGGGCCTCAAAATTCTACAGCTATTCTAGCCTTATTTTGTAGCTGAGCAGCAGCAGAAGCCCATCTTTATGTCGCTCCTTAGCCTATCCACAGTGGTTTTATATCCACTACCTCTCCTAAGTTTATCTTTACAACAAACCTATGAGACTGCCAGGACAGATATTGTGATAGTTCCATGTTGTAGGTGAGGAAACTGAGGCTCGGGGAAATGACTTGCCCGAAGGCACAAAGACAGTCAGTGGCAACTGAGGTTTGAACTCAGAACTCCTAATAGTTCCAGTCTGGTTTTCTATTCACTCATTCTTCACTCAACAGATGTTAACTGTGCTTACTAGTCTACGTTGCTTTGGTATACGTTCTCTCTGTATAATAATAAATACTAATTAATAATACTAATATTGCATGAAATTAAGCCTTTAAAGGTTAATAATAAAAAAATCCATAGCGTCATATCCTGTTTCAAATCCCCAAGGCTGACATAGGAGAAAAACCAGACTTCACTGATCTTTGAGATCAGAGGAAGTTTTCTGTGTCACTAAAAGTGATTCATGAAGTATCTGCAATTACATAAATGAAACTTAGTTTGCCTGATGTGGGCCTTATCTCCAAAGAGGTCTTGGTCAGCTCCAGGGACAGTAGCTCCCAGAGAGTTTGCTGAATGGCAGACACCTACTGCTGCCCCTCTCAAGTTCCAGAACATTCTGAAAGTTTAGATTCCCATACAGACTATGAAGCCAAGGCCCAAGTACTCATTGGCTGCTGGGTCACATGCAGGCCTTTTTGGTTCTGAAAGCCCACTTCTTCATGTCCACATTATTGTTTGTGTCTTCCACTGAGCCTAATACCAGGGCCTTGCCCCTGGAAGGGCCTCAATCAATGATGCTTGGCTTGAGGTGAATAGTTTTTAGCAAGGAGAAGGTCATTGTTGTTTATCTTTATACTTGAATATAAAGAATAAAGACAAAAAACATCACACATAATCTCACTCAGTCTACCGTTAATATTTTGTGTTTTTCCTCATTAAGATTATACTATATAAGTGGTTTGTATATTGTATTTTCTCTCTTACTATTAAATTTTTTAAAAAATCAATAAAAATTCTTTAAAAATCTAATTTATTTAGATTTTCCATTCCACAAAGTCATCACTTATTTAACCATTCTGGTGGTTGTTTCCACTTTTTTCCGTATTAAAAGTCATTTTACATGTTGTACACCTTAAATTTACACAATGTTATATATCAAATGTATTTCAATTAAAAATAATAAACAAAAAAACACATTTTTTTATTTTTCAAAAAAACATTTAAATGTAATTCTTGGACCTAATTTCTGAGAATTTCCTAGGTTAGTTCCCTAGAGACAGGATTACTGAGACAAAGGGCATAAACACTTTGAAAGCTGTCCATACATTTCACCAAATCACCTTATAGAAATGTTATGCTTATGCACATATCTAACAGAAACAATGCTTTTATTTTAATTCTAGAATTAAGTGCTGTTCTTTTTTTTCCAGAGCTGGGATGCAAAGAGGATATTCGAGGAGGCTGAGAAGTTCTTTGTGTCTGTTGGCCTTCCTAATATGACTCAAGGATTCTGGGAAAACTCCATGCTAACTGAGCCAGGCGATGGCCGGAAAGTTGTCTGCCACCCCACAGCCTGGGACCTGGGGAAGGGTGACTTCAGGTAGCGAGGCTGATACTCACATGGCTGGTACTAAAGTGGGAGACAATGGTGGCAGGGATGAGGATGAATTTGGATTACTTCTCTGCTTCTCTGAGCACAGAAGAGTTGAATGAACTCTCCTTGAACGAAGGCTGGGAGTCCGTGAGAGCACATCTTGGCTTTCCCAGGAAAAGGGGATTGTCAGCAAAATTGAACCTTTAGACAATTTACCTCACTTGAAATAATATGCACACATTAGAGTTGTATGGTCATGGGTATGGTGGGGCCCCCATTAGGAAAGGTTTGGTGCTAAGATTTATGGAACATGGATGTGTGAATCAGGAATTGATCTTCCCCTCCGTTTCCCTGTTGTGAGTGAGACAGGACAGGATAAAAGAGAGAAAGTGGTATGCGTCATAAGAGAAACATAGAGAACATTCTATAGGGAACTGGAAGAGAACTGACCATACCTGGAATAGGGAGTAGGCTCAGACAGGGCTTTTCAGGTGGCATTTGAATTGGGCTTGAAAGACGAGAGGGGCTTGGGTAGATGGTGCTGGGAGGCAGACACTGGGCTGGGACAACAGCAGAATCAAATGCGGAGAGGGAGGACCTGACGTTGTTTTCTGGAGTCAGCAAGTTAGGCTAGTATAAAAGGCATGTGAAGAAGGGTCTGGGTGATATGGCAGAAGGAACATAGGCTTTCAAATTCCAGGTGTGTCACTTAATGACTAGGCAACCTTGGGCAAAGTATTTAACCTTCTTGGGTTTCAGTGTCTTAATCTATAAAGTGGAATAGTAATTTCTAGGTTGCAGGTTTGTGAGTGTCTTAGGTTGGGTTCCCTAGGCTGAGAGGGAGATTCTTGTACAAGTGCTTCACTGAGGGAGAGCTTTCAGGCCAAGGGGAGCGAGGGAAGCAGAATGGCGCAGGGGAAAAAGTTCAGTGAAGATGCGGTCTCTGCTGGAGACTTGGCCTCAGCCTGATCTCACAGGGCTCTCGGGAGCATGATTTGTACCACAGAGTTGGTCACACTTTTGAGACAAGAGGACTGGCCTTTTGTACCCCTCTATTAGTCAGTCATTGGCTGTGGACTGCCCCAGAGGGTGGGGGCACTTAACCTCCTGGCTGAGGCACCTCCCATTTAGCCAAAGGTGGTGAAGAAGGAAGCGGCCGTTGGTCTTTAACGACTATGACTGAGGCAACTGGGAGATGGGTGGATCTGTCTGATAAAGCAGATCTGGGTAGAGACCCAGCAGCATCCGCTAGAGTAGGGGTTGGCAATCCTTTTCTGTAAAGGGTCAAACAATAAATAGTTTAGGGTTTGCGGGTCTCTGTTGCAACTACTCAGCTCTGCCATTGTGGCATGAAAGCAGCCATAGATAATACATAAACAAATTAGTGTGGCTGTGTTCTAATAAAACCTTATTTATCAAAACAGGTGGTCAGCCACAGGCCATAGTTTACTGACTCCAGTACTAGAGTGAGGCTTAAAAATGAGTAAGTATACGTAAGTTTCCTAGCACAGGATCGTACATACAGTAGACATTAAATATATAGTAGCTATTCTTATAATTGTTTCAAAAGAGAATAGAGAAAAACCAAGTTAGAAAAGCAAGTCCTATTGGGGTGTATAAAGGAGGTTGAGTTTATTCTTGAGCAGTGGGGAGTCCTTACAGGGTGTTTTTCAGAGGGATGACATGGTCAGAGTGGTAGGAAAATTAATTTGGGAACCTGGTGAAATGTGATCCCTACACTCACCTGAATGAAACTGCTCTTGCCAAGTTGAAAAAGACCACCACCTAATTGCCAAACGCAGACCTTATTTCTTTGGGCCACAGCAGCATTAGACAGCATTTATGAGTTGTCTTTGAAATGCCATTTCTCACTGGCTTCTGCACTGTCATCCTCTTCTGGACGTCTTTGACTTCTCTCTCTGTCATGTCCTCTGAATCATCTTCCTCTCTCCACTCTGTAAGTACTGGGATCTCTTAAGGCTTTGTCTTGGCCCTCTTTTCTTGCCACTCTTTGCCTGCATCATGGGCCGTCACATCCACTCCTTGACTTACATGAAATGATTCCCGAATATCAATTTCCAGCCTCTCCTCCTCCTCCTTCTCTATTCTGGCTATACCAAATTTCCTGCAGTGTCCAGAATGCCACATTCTTTTCTCAAGACTTTCTCATTGAGCACTTCCAGGAATGTCAACCACTTGTCCCTCCCTGCCATCTACCTGGCAAACTCCCGAATGTTGATCAAGATCCAGATCGCTTATTTTATCCTCAGCTATGCCCTTCTCGGTGCTTCTAGGAAACTGTGCCTGCATTCACTCATTTTTATGCCCAAGGTCAGGTCTACTCATCACTTACAGAGTACCTGCCTCAGAGTTTTTGTAGTAGAAGACTCTGCTTATCTTTATTTCCATTAGTCTGTGAGCAGGAGAACAGGATTCACCTGCCCGTAACTTTATATTGAGCACCTACTACAGTTTCTAGGACATAAAAGGTAGGTCCTCAAAATTCATTGGTGAATAAATCTTGGAAAGATGATCCATGCTACCCAAATCCCATACAACTCTACTGCGATGACTAAATGAAATTCAGTGAGCTTCATTTTAATCTTGCCCATTTTTGTGCAGGATCAAGATGTGCACAAAGGTGACAATGGATGACTTCCTGACAGCCCACCATGAGATGGGACACATCCAGTATGACATGGCATATGCTGTACAACCCTACCTGCTAAGAAATGGAGCTAATGAAGGGTTCCATGAAGCTGTTGGGGAAATCATGTCACTTTCTGCAGCTACACCTAACCATCTGAAAGCCATTGGTCTTCTGCCACCTGATTTTTATGAAGACAGTGGTATGGACATTTTTTCAGGGCTTGTTTTTGGGATTCTTTAGTCAGATGTGGGCCAAGGTATTTATTTTCACGCGTAGGATATATATTAATTTTTTCCACATATAGTATAAGGTATATATGGGTAACTGGGAATTGCTACTGGTAAAAAAATTTTAAGTATGTATCACAACATGCCAACTTGTGGTTTTGTATCTTTGAAAAGGGCATAAGAGAGGTAACTGAATGAATGGCCTTGGGACTCCAAGAAACATCTAACAGAAGATTTTTCAAAAGATGCTAAAACGAGCCCACAGAACTGAAATGGCTTTTTCAAGGTCACCTAGCTAATTAGTGTCAAGAGTTCTGATTAGATCCCTCTGGTTCTAGGTAAAAACTTTCCAAAATGTTAGACCTGGAACAGAATCTAAAAACTGTTTTGCAGAGGAAGAAAACTAAAGACAGGAGAGGGAAAGTAACTAGCTCGAGGTCAAAAAGCAATGTGAGAGAACCAGAACCAGAGCCCTGATCTAAAGCTTTCCCATAATATTATGCAAAGCAAAGTGTAAGTCAAAATTTGGGAATTCTTAAAGAACAGGTGGAAGAATATTAAGATTGGAAGGGACTGAAACATTTTGTTCATCCAGCTGAATCATGAAGTTGCCCCTCCAACGCCCCCTCAGATCCATCTTTGCCTGAGGCAGCCTGTTTCTCTTTGGATGGCTTGGACTTGATGGAACACAATAAATGTTCAAGAGATCTAGAGTCTTCAGTGAGGATGCCATGGCTTTTGGTTCTTTTTTGTAAAAGGAGGACACTTAGAGTCAAATATGTTTTTCTCTTTCGTGTGTTTCTCTCCACTTGTTTCAACTATTTGGGCCATAAACATCAGCTCTGCTGGCTGGAACGTTTGGTCAATGAGGTCAAGGTCATGAGCTCCATCCTCTTGTGGGCAATTCACTTTACCTTGATTTCTGGCTTCAGACCTTGGTAATCTTACAAGGGTCTGGGAATAGGTCAGTGTAAACCTATCATCATTGCTGAAAAAGTTAGCATAGGCTCAGACCCAGTGGGGAATAGACAAGTAGTGCCATCCTCCCATGAAGGGAGCAACAAAGGAAAGGGAGTTCACGGTAATCACACCTGTTTCCTAATTTTAAAATATCATTCTCAAGTCAATTAACAGACAGTTATTTGTTTTTTATCATTTTTGATATTCCCTGACAGCAGGCAAAGATAGTTGAATCACTAAGACAGTACTGTACTAGACATGGTTAAACCATTGGTTTAAAAAACTCCTACCTCTTTCCTTGGCTCTGCCTCTGATGTGCAAATAAGGTTAAACAAATAAGTTCCTTCGTTCCTTCTCTCCCTCCCTCTCTCTCTGTTCCTTTCTTCTTCCAAAAATATTTATTGAGCACATAGTACGTGCAAGACATTTTTCTAGACACTAGAGATAGGGTGGCATGCCAAGCAGATAATATCCCCCGATTACATTTCAGTGAGCTTCATTTGTACACTAGAGATGAGCTCTACTGCCTTTTTATGTCACTAATAAAGGATAATGGGATAACACAATTTGTTAAAGCATTTTAAACCCAGGTAAGGAGGATGCCAGTACATTTAAAGTACATTGTACTTCTTTTTTTTATTGAAGTATAATTGACATACAATATCCTATTAGTTTCAGGTGTACATCATAGTGATTTAATATTTATATACACTGTGAAATGATCACCATCTGTCACCATGCAGAGTTATTACAGTATTATTGACTATATTCCCTATGCTGTACGTGACATCCCCATGACATAATGATTTTATAACTGGAAGTTGTACCTCTTCATTCCCTCCACCTATTTTGCTCCCCCCTCATGACCACGAGTTTGTTTCCTGTACCTATGAGTCTGTTTCTATTTTGTCTTGTTTGTTCATTTGTTATGTTTTTTAGATTCCACATATAAGGGAAGTCACACCGTATTTGTCTTTCCCTGTCTGACTTATTTCACTTAGCATAATAGCCTCTAGGTCCCTCTGTGTTGTTGTAAATGGCAAGATTCCATTATTTTTGTGGCTGAGTAATGTTCCAGTGTGTGTGTGTGTATGTCACATCTCTTTATCCATTCACCTATCTATGAACAATTAGGTTGCTTCCATATCTTGGCTATTATAAATAATGCTGCAATGAATATATGGAGGTGCTTGTATCTCTTCAAATTAGTGTTTTCATTTTCTTTGGATAAATACCCAGAAGTGGTTGCTGGATCATATGATAGTTCTATTTTTCTTTTAAAGATTTTATTTTTTCCTTTTTCTCCCCAAAGCCCTCCGGTACATAGTTGTGTATTCTTTGTTGTGGGTCCTTCTAGTTGTGGCATGTGGGACGCTGCCTCAGCGTGGTTTGATGAGCAGTGCCATGTCCGCGCCCGGGATTCGAACCAACGAAACACTGAGCCGCCTGCAGCGGAGCGCGCGAACTTAACCACTCGGCCACGGGGCCAGCCCCAGTTCTATTTTTAATTTTTAAAGGAACCTCCATACTGTTTTTCCTAGTGGCTGCACCAGTTTATATTCCCACCAGCAGTGTACGAGGGTTCTCTTTTCTCCACATCCTCACCAACACTTGTTATTTTTTGTCTTTTTGATAATAGCTTTCTGACAGGTGAGAAGTAGTATCTCATTGTGGTTTTGATTGGAATTTCCCTGATGATTAGTGATGTTGAGCACCTTTTCATGTGTCTGTTGGCCATCCGTATGTCTTCTTTGGCAAAATGTCTATTCAAGTCCTCTGCCCATGTTTTAATCGGGTTGGTTTTTTATTGTACTTGTGATTATCCAGTGGATGGTTGCCTCCAGGGAGGCTTTTTTTCGTTTGCTTTTTTCCTCCCTGGTTTACTGGCTTTTGGCCACATCTGTTTAATATTTGCTTATTTGACAAAGACTCACAGAGGGAATCATGAAGCACACACCGGGCTAGATATACAGTCTTGAATGAGACATGATCACTCACTGCCTTCATGGCGCTTACAAGAATAAACAGCATGACTGGGAAAGTAGATGAAATAGCCCTAATCAGCTCTGATGAGAAGTATAAGGAATGCAATTGAAACTAGTGAAAAAAATGAGGATTAGGAGTTACTTGTGGATTTATTCACCTGTTCTATCCAAGGCTTCACCCTACTCCAAAGCCCTTGGCTGAGAAAGTGAATATGTACATGTTATTATGTCCACTGTCAATATTTCTCATGGAATCATCCTTATAGTAAGTATATTTGGGGAATAATATCTTGAGATTAGGAAATTTTCTGACACAAACATCCAATGTCATCCTCATCTTAATATTTATCCTTTTCCATTTTACTTTCAGAAACAGAAATAAACTTCCTCCTCAAACAAGCACTTACAATTGTTGGAACTCTACCGTTTACTTACATGTTAGAAAAGTGGAGGTGGATGGTCTTTAAGGGTGAAATTCCCAAAGAGGAGTGGATGAAAAAGTGGTGGGAGATGAAGTAAGTCAATGAACACGAAATCTGTAAACGTTTTCTCACGAGTTTGCTGTTTATTTAAAAGCATTTGGCTGGCCTGTATATATATACACACACACACATCACATCACGTATATAGTACCAGTATATGTATCGTATTGCCTGCAGGCTTCCTCTGACCCTTAGAACCCTCATGTGGCAGGAAGGACTGAGGAAATAATGCCACCCCATCAGCTCTTAACCAATACCTGATGGGAATGGGTGGATAAGTAATAAAATCAGCTTCCTTACCCTTTGCCGGGAGAATTCTGAGGTAGTGACTTGCTTGAAAACACCCTTTTGGGGGGCTGCTTTCCTTTCCCTGTGTCACTTCCTCATTCCTTTGCTAATGTGTCCTGGGATCATTTCCCAGGACCTTGTGTCAGGGTCTGCTTCTGTGAGAACTCAGTCTAAGACAACCGGGATTGGAGTTCTCAGAGAATTCTTCACAGTCAGAATAACTGGGATTTCAACAGCTAAATCTTGAAATCTGGTGATGTGGGGTTAAATATGGGAAAATGAGAGAGAAGTACGTTAGGCCAGGGGAATGCCATCACGCCACACACACGCACACACATACAGACACACACATATTAACAGCATCTTTTTAACTTAAGTCTCCATTTGGGTGCCTTCTCAGGTAACATTTCCTTGGCTCTGCCCCCTACCCAAGCAGGATTAGGTGACACTTCTTCTTATGCTCTATCTTCTTAAGTGTTGGGTCACCCGTTAAACTGTGATATTATTTAGAAAGTGAACAATTTATTCATTTTTATTTATCCTTTTATCCTCTCTTTTAAACAAAAATATTAATCTACATTTTAGGCACAGCACTGGGGATCCAGTGCTGATGATTTTAGACCTTCTCCTTGACTTCAAAGAATTTTTAGTCTATGGAGGGATGTGGAAAATGAAACTACTGCAATGTGTTCTGTTGCGATGAGAGGGTATAGGGATCCATGAGCATCCACAGGGAGATCCAAGGCCCAATCTCGTGGGTCAGATGAGGGGAGGCATCTAAGTTGAGCTCTGAGAAAGATGTGGGAGATACCTAGGTATATGTAGAGGGGAACGGAGAGAATTCCAAGCCAGAGAGAGCCTGGAACATTTGGACAACAGATAGCGATCCCTTTCAATAGTTTCAGTACTACATTATTCATCACTGTATCCCAAGCGCCTTGCACAGTGTGCCTGGCACATGCAGATATGAAATAAATAGGTTTGGGATGGAAGAATTACAAAAGAAGACAGAAAGGAAGGAAGAAAGAGAGAGAGAGATAGAAAAGAAATCTTCTCCCTACCATGTATTAGTCAGACTCCTGCCAATTATTTTTCTTTGTTTTTCTTATTTTTCCTTTTCGTAGTGAAGATCTACCTATGTAACATTCAGCCTCATATCCGTAAGTTTAAGTCAGTGCCACTCTTCTGCCAAGATTCTCTGTTAACTTAAATCCTACTTGGGAGGAAGGAGGCAGCATCTGTAATAACTGTTTCTAGCGTTTGAGTGTTACTGAAATTGTGTCTATAATGATCCCACAATCAGAAAGGACAAATGTATTAAGTTTAAACAATGCCAAATAAATGGTTTCTCTACCTTTTTTTCTTATCGAATTACTTTTTGATCCCTTTTAGTTTATCTTTAAAGGTACATGGAATCAGACCCTTAAAATGATTCACTAATGCATTAATTACTCCATTCATTCAACAAATATACATGAAGTCTTTCCTTAGCATTAAGCACTGTTTGGCACTGGAACTATAAAGAAGAGCAAGACACAGCCTTGCTCTCTAGGACCTCAGGTCTACAGGGCAAGAAGGAGCTGTATGAGAATCATTATAAAATGGAGAGAGAAGTGGGAAGGAAGGCGCAGCTAGAGAAGCCGAAGGAGCTGGAGGGCTTCACTTGCTGGCAGGTGGGTGGGATCAGGGGGAGGCCTCACAGAGCAGGGGACACTTGAGCTAGCCTTGAAGAATAAGTAAAGTTTCCACTTTAGAAAATTCTGTCTGCCAGGAGCACATCAAGTGTAGTGCCAGAGAGAAATTGTGAGCACTTTCACTGTACATTTTTGGCCATGCAATGCACTTTATTAAATTAGTGTTTTGAAGACGTAACTATTTTTCCAATGGTATATTCTAGCTGAATTTAAAAAGGAAGAGAGAACCACATAATGGGCTTTGTTCTGTAATTTTTTACACTGTTTCTATTTCACCTGACAACCAATTCCAGTATAAATGCCACTGGCTGATAAAGCTGCACTTAACCATGCCTTCTCATGATGCGTGACCCACGGCTGATGTATCTGCTTTTTTTCCCAAAGGCGAGAGATAGTCGGGGTAGTGGAACCTGTGCCCCATGATGAAACATACTGTGACCCCGCAGCTCTGTTCCATGTTGCTAATGATTACTCATTTATCCGGTAAATGACAGTTTTCTTTTTACTGTTTAGTTTCTATGGTTTGTAGACAGCTGTGCTAATGGCAAAGAAATAGGGATCTATGAAGTGAAGACTGAAATTTCTCTATCTCCACCCACCTCCCCCCAGAACCTCAAAATAGATGATCAATTTCAATTCAGTTTACCTCCACACGATTTATTGGGTTAAATAAAACTTGTGCAAAATCTCTTCTCCACTATCAAGGAGTCTATAGTATCCTTGGGAGAAATAAAGTATTTTTGTTTGTCTCCTTGTTACTGTCAGAGTTCAGAGTGATTGTAGTAGAAAGAGCATTTTTAACTTGAAGTCCAAAAACCTATGTTCTTTACCTATTAGTTCCAGATCTTGAATTTGCTGAGCCTCAGTCTCCTTATTGATAAAGTGGAAATAACATTATTGACCTGCCATAAGGATTGCTTGGCATCATTTATATGAAAGGGCTCTAAATCTGTAAAACACAATGCAAATGTAAGCTAAAATTTAACAAAATACTGCCGTTTCATCAGCTGATACAAAAATGCATGTGGGTTATGATGAGTCTGCAGGGTTCATGTTTGGGTCTTTCTGGAGAAAGAAATTTAACTAGTATCTCTTTGGTTACTAGGGCCTCAGAATTTAAATATATGCCCCAATCTATGACTCTACCACAGTAACTAAACATGGGACTGCTTTTCTGTTTCTTTATCTCTTTTACAGATATTACACAAGGACCATCTATCAATTCCAGTTTCAAGAAGCCCTTTGTCAAACAGCTAAACATGAAGGTCCCCTGCACAAATGTGATATCTCCAATTCCACTGAAGCTGGGCAGAAGCTGCTGTAAGAAATGCTTCAAAACAGTTGAAACTCTCCTATTATCATTTAATATCACTCCTCTCCATGCCTGTTTGAATTTGATTTCTTTGTTCTAAAAAGAAAATTTTTGGTCTCAAAGGGTCCTCATCCACAAGTTAAATGCTTATTTTGTGGTCACTCAGGAACCTAGACCATGTGAAGCCTGGACAGGGCACCTCCTCTCTCCATGCCATAACTACAGAGCTCCCTTTGTAGTAATTGGAAGGGAAGAGAGATTGAAGGATTAATCCGTCCGTTAACACACCTTATTTTCTTATCTGCCAGGAGCAAACTTAGCCAAGCCAAAGAGGAGAAACTATAGATCATACATGTAAATATAGGTACATCTGTAATTCCTCAAAAGGCCCTGAACCCGCCCTCCCCTTTTCTCATGTAGCCAAATGCTGAGCCTTGGAAAATCAGAACCCTGGACCTTAGCATTGGAACGTATTGTAGGAGTGAAGAATATGGATGTAAGACCACTGCTCAATTACTTTGAGCCCTTGTTTACCTGGCTGAAAGACCAGAACAAGAATTCTTTTGTGGGATGGAGCACCAACTGGAGTCCATGTGGGTACATCGAGTTGACACACTTTGAATCCCTCCCTTTCTGCTTCTCCTGGTCTTCTCTGGCCCCAGTGTTATGGGGCTGTGACATAGTATGTTCTCCCTCTGTGTAGACCCTGCTTCTGACTGTGCTATGGTGGCAGCTGCCATTTTATCTGGGAGGAAACACAATGTTTCTTGAGCACCTACTATGTACCAGGCACGGTGAAAACTGCTTCACACACACACACCCCCCCCTTTCTCTTTCAAGTCTGCTTTATTAGCCTCATATTTAAAACAAAAGAGTATAGCAGTCCCCAACTGATTGTAATAAAATACTGCTCTTCAGAGATAAATACCTTTAACAATTTTAATGCTATTACAAATTTAATGCTATTCGTTCTGGCAGTTTCATATTTCTAAACAATGTGTTTATATTGTTATCTCTTTATTGGTCAGTTTTAGACATGCACTTCTGCCTACTCTTGCGCCTCTCTTTCTCATTCTCCCAATAAAGCTTTATCATAATTTTCGGTAAAGAAATCATCAATATTTACATCATTATGCCTGCAGAGCCAAGGAATCTATTATATCCTTTCTTACATGGCTTTTTGTTTGTCCTGAAGTTTCTACTGCCTCATTTTTTTTGCATGCTTAATTTGCTATCTATGTTGCATTCATCTTTTCCAACTATTCCAACATATCTATTCTTTTCAGTCTCATTTTTTCCTAAAGACTTCCCTCTTAGAGTCTTATGTCCTCCTCTCTCAATCTGGACCACAGTTTTCATCCTGAGTCGTCCCTTTGCCACTTTCCTGGGTTGAATCCACTCCTTCCTGGATTCCATGTCATCTTTCTTGGTTTACCTCTTGTTTTTGCCACAGCAGACTTTCTAAGCAAGAGCACGTGGGTTAGGAGGATCAACTGTTCCCCAAAGTGGCTTTAACCAAACCTTGGCTTTCATTCCCCTTGTTTTCAGTCTGATATCTTCTTTCCACCCCCTGCTGTACCTCAATCTCAAGCCTCTCTGGAATTCTCTGGGACTTTTTGGGTGTGTACCGCCTCTGTGTACACATTAGGCCATGGCTTCCTGACTCTTGAGAAAGCACTTACCCCTCCTCCATTACTTCTTATTTTCCAAAAGTGTGTTTATACCTTTTAAAAAATTCCTTTACTATCGCTTTAGTGGGATCTTGGGAGGGGAAGGAAATAAACACACATGGTAAATCTGTCATCTGTAACAACAGCCTTTGATTTCTCTTTGATCAGATGCTGACCAAAGCATCAAAGTGAGGATAAGCCTAAAATCAGCTCTTGGAGAAAAAGCAGTGAGTATTCTGGACAGCACATCCATTACTTTTCAATGCACTCCCTTGAACAGGACACAATAAGCCCATTCCAGTGTGATCCAAAGGATGAGAAGCCACACGGTTCTCTTAAAATCTACAAGCCCCAGGTTCTGGCCTTTGGCTTTTGGGTTTTTTTAGTAACACATTCCTTATTGGATTGGCTATGTCTACTTTTTCCTTGTTACCTTGAAAGTGTTATGAAGATCAATGAGAAAACATCCAATCTTAAATATCAAATACCCACCCTCCCAATTCACTCTTTCCACCATTACTTGTATTTGAGGAAGAGGACATGGTTGTACTTTGAGAGATTTTTTGTTTTTAAAATTAGTGTTGGTACTTTTGTTTTGTTTTGTTTTAGTCAATTATCTATATCCCGGAAGCTTGTTAAAAACACAGAATCTTAGGCCCCCACCCTGGACTTGCTTAATCAGAATCTGCATTTTAACAAGCCCCCAGGTGATTTGTATACACAATAAAGACTGGAAAGGTCTGATTTAGAACACTGTTTCTCAAACCTGGCTGCACATTGGAGTCATATGGGGTGTTTAAAAAATCTGAATGCTTGAGTCCCACTCACAGAGATTCTGACTTAATTGCTCTGGGGTGTGGCATCAAGAGTTCTAAAAGCTCGCCAGGTGGCTCTAATCACAGCAAAATCTGAGAACCACTGACGTAGACATGCATTTTGGGATAACAAAACGTTTTACAGAAAATCACATTATTTACACCTTCATGTGAATTGCTTTAATCAGCTGTTGCTTTCTCCTAAGTACCTGTTTCAAGTTATCCAGTCTGAAGAAGTAGTGGCTTTGACTGGGAAAGAGGAGAGGAGAGGGTATTCTCAGGCAGATGGGGCTCAAAGGCCTGGGTGGGGGCATGGCACCCTGAAGGCTTTGCAGAATTAGACGACAACCGGGAACTATTGGATAAAATAGTTCAAGGTGCTACAGAAAATTGTTATTTGCATTGGATAGATCCAAAGATTGCAGTTCTACCCCCTTACTTTTCCTGGGGAGTTAAATATTGTCCAAGGCTCTACAGTAGTTGTAGTGTAATTTTCATAAATAAGTAAGACACCTGAATAGAAATAACATAGTAGAAGGAAAAAATGAACATTTAAGGAAGAAACAATAAAAATGGAGATGTCTCACTTCCCAAACTCTAAAAGTTCAAGTTCCTATTGTTAACAATCATTGAATGTCTGTGGGATTATTTCTCTTTCTGTCGTATTTTCATTAGCTCTTCCTTGGCCTAATAAATTTTAATTACTTTAAAGTATCGAGCAGATCAGGATCCTTTTCAATTATCTTCTTTTTTCTTGACATTTGTCCCCATGTCCTCTTTCCATGCAGTGAGGGATTTGTAAATAGTCTTCAGAGGGTTTGATGGCGTAACGTTCTGAGGCCGATTCACTGAGCAACGGGCTGATCTGATGAGACCAAAATCATACTTTTAGCAAACCTGCATACCAGGGCCAGTATGTCTGCCCAGTTCAAGCTATTTCATGGCAAAGTCCAACTGGATCTTTGGCATTATTTTCAGAACTCAGCCTTTAATTTTATTCATATATAGAAATAGTAACCAGAAGATTATTATTAGTAATATTAATAATATTATTACTATTAAAGCAACTTTCCCCAAAACCCCAGTGATATCAAGCTGAAGTGAATGTAACAATTCTTTTGTGAAATCTTGTAATTGTTTTTCCTAAAAGGGAAAGGAGAGACGCAAAATTTGTGCCATTCATTGATCTCTACTGCCAACTACTGGAGGAAAGAGTGAATGCTTTTCATAGACTATGCAAATACACATTCCTTTAGCACTGAAAGACAAGAACAAACAAATTACCTTGTTGTTTACAAAATTATTTTTTCCTTGGATCTCAAGTTTCTTCTTCTTTTGAACTTACGCATATCTGAGAACTTACTATAAAAATAGTAAAAACTCAGCATATTTGTCTACAATATATGGACATTTTAACCAAAACCCATGAATCGCATGACTCCCATCTATAAACCTGCCCTTAGGGTGTTTATTTCAGCTTACATCAAACTAAAGTAAAAGGGTCAGTGACCTCAGTGGGTTCTTAAAGCGTGGTTTCCTGACGAGCAGCATTAGCACCACATGGGAGGTTGTTAGAGCTGAAAATTCTTGGATCTCTTCCGAGACATTCTGAATGAGAAACTCTGAGGGTGGGACCCAGTATTCAGGTGGTTTAACAAGTCCGCCAGGTGATGCTGATGCATACTCAAGTTGGAGGTCACTGACTTAATAAATAGCAAGAATCTTAGGAATATTGGAAAACTTAAAAATAATGCTTGTGGAATATCAGGTTTTGAATGTATCCTATGATCCCCACTGAGCAGTGTTTTTCTTTCGAATTTGCAGTATGAATGGAATGACAATGAAATGTACTTGTTCCAGTCATCTGTTGCATATGCCATGAGAGTGTATTTTTTAAAAGCCAAAAACCAGACAATTCTTTTTGGGTAAGTTGAGTTGCTGTGCTCTCAAGTTACTCCAACCAGTACTTCTCTTACTCTTGGGTCTGAGAAGATGTTATGCTTAAACTTTAATTCAAGTGAAATTAAGAGAAAACTCCTAATAACTTATAAACTCCTTTGATATCTTGGAATTTGGGCCCTCTATTTAGGGATGATTGTGGCTTATTTGACTTGTAAACTGCAAGAGCATTGTTTCTATGAAAAGACCCTCCCCTCTCCTCTCCTCTCCCCTCCCCTCTTTTTCTCCTCCCCTCTCTCCTCCCCTTCCATCTCTTCTTTTCCTCCCCCTCCCCTCTCCCTAATGCTCTCATCCACCCTCTGCACTGAAAGAAAAAGGCAGAAATCTCTGCCTTCGTTGAGCTTATATTCTAATACATATGTTTTATGTGTGTGTTACAGACAATCAACAAAATATACAAGTGAAATATGGTAGAATTAGATGGTAATAAGTGCTAGGGAGAAAAATACAAGTGGAAAGGGGCTAGAGAGTTCTGGTATATATGTGTATAGAGTTCCATTTTTAGCTAAAATGATCAGAAAAGGCCTAATTAATATTTGAGCAAATGTCTAAAACAGGAGAGAGAGCCAGCAATGCAGACAATGGGGAAAAATGTTTCAGTTGGGGGAAAAAAGCAGGTAGAAGGAATGAATATCCTTCACCTGTTGAAGGAGTGAATATCTTTCACTTGTTGAAGGAACAGCAAGGAGGCCAGTGTGGCTGGAGCAGAGTGAGCTAACAGAAGACAAGTGAGATGTGGTCAGGGTGGGACTGCGGGATGGGAAGGGGAGAAGAAAGTTCACATAGACCTCACAAGCCATTCTAATGACTTTGGCTTTTATTCTGAGTGAGGAGGGCCGTAAGCCACAGGATCTGCCTTGGGTTTTATTGGAATCACTCTGGCAGCTGTCAGAGCACAGTCTTGTCACATTGTGTTGTAAACCCCACTCCTTACCCTCGCCCATGGGTGTATCATTAGTTTTTACTGGGTGGGGCAAGGTTGGAGGATGTAAACACACCACCTCTGTCCATGGTACTGAGCCATTGCAGCCCACCTTATTTTTTATCACAATCCTGGGTCACCAATGATTCCTCCCTGAGTCTCCTGTTGTTTTCGGCTTGAAATTTTTCTTATCATTGAAAAAAAAATGTGTTCTTATATGGTGGCAGAAAAGGTAGTGCCAAGACTTGCTGTCACACCTTACATAGTTGAGTTCATGTGCTTTGGGCAGTGTTAAAGGTTTTTGGACAATTACATCCTTCCGTTGTTTGACCTACCCCATGTCTCTCTACCCTGTGATCCTCCCCCTAATCTCCTTTTCACCAGCAGAAATCTTCATTCTCTTTACTGTGTCCTCTGTGCCACAACAGAAAATGTTCCTTTTGTTTCTCCACAGGGAGGAGGACGTGTGGGTGAGTGATTTGAAACCAAGAATCTCTTTCAACTTCTTTGTCACTTCACCTAAAAATGCATCTGACATCATTCCTAGAACTGACGTTGAAGAGGCCATCAGGTGATATTTTACTTTAAAACAAGCTATATAAGAGGGAGGGGGTTAACAAATGCAACAACAAAAATAACTAACATTTAGTGTGCTCTTACTGTGTGCTAGGCACTGTTGAGTCATTTACATGTTTTACCTCATCTTAAAAACTTGGCTTTTAATTCCAGAAGGATCTCATGACAAGGGAATTGTCTTGATTTGTGTTCCTCCAGATACAGGCCCTTGGACAAGGATTTGAATCTAAGTAGTTTATTTGGGAGGTGATCACAAGAAACACTGATAGAGAAATATAGACATGAGACAGAGAATGGAAGGAATATCATAAACGACATGTTGTCAAGCAAGTTACCACTGTGAGCAACTAGAGCTCCATTCTGCTGGGGAATTCTGGGAGACTGTAGAATATGCACCTTAATTTTTTAAAAAATCTTTTTTATGCTTTTTTTGGTGAGGAAGATTGGCCCTGAGCTAACATCTTTTGCCAATCTTTCTCTTTTTTTTTCTCCCCAAAGTCCCGGGACATAGTTGTGTATCCTAGTTGTACATCCTTCTAGTTCATTTATGTGGGACACCGCCTCAGCATGGCTTCACAAGCAGTGCTAGGTCCGCGCCCAGCATCTGAACTGGTGAACCCTGGGCCACTGAAGTGGAGCATGCGAACTTAACCACTACGCCACTGGGCTAACCCCTAGAATATGTACGTTAATTGCCTCATTAGAGCTGGGGTATTTATTCACCACCTCCTGTCAGTCACTGGTTGAGAACTGCCTTACAGGTGACATTAATTCCCCAGCATTTCTGGCCTGCAGGCAGGACAGAATCTTGTGGCCTGAGAATGCTCTCAGGCAAAGACAGCAGGTACTGGCTGAAGAAAGTCTGGCCAGCAGGCATGGAAAATGGTAAGTGCAGAAGGGACATGGGCAGATATTGCCATCATTTGCTGAAGGGACTTTGGTGTAGGATTCACTTAGCTAACCAAAGGACTTTTGAAACAAGGTAGGCAAGAATAGGATTCCTTAGACACTAGGAGAGGGACTTGGTATTGGCAATGGGTGTTTAGAAGGAACAGTTTGCCCAGTTTGCCTCAGCTCTTTCCCAAAACAACAAGAGTGAGGAATGGATAGATGTAGATGGTTCCCCTTGTCATTAAAAAAGGCCTAAAATATCCACTGCTACGGGGAAGCTCACTAGGTGGCCCTCTTGAGCTGCTGTTCATCTTTGGAAGCAGAAGTAAGATCTGCTGGGCAGAGTGTGCCTAGAAAATCTGGCTTAGTTGGGGTGTACAGCCCAACCATACCCAGAGACTCACTGAATGCCTCCAAATGACTTGTCTCTGTCTTGGGGGAAAAGTGCCAGCTGAGATCATCAGGAAAGAGCCAAGCCTTCCTGCAAGCTGCAGGGGACTTCAAACTTCCTGTTTCCAGAATTACTTGAGACACTTTCAGGCTAAGCTTGCCAGGGGCTACATGGCTAATTCTGCTTTGACCTCTCTCCTTCTCTGGGTGGACTCTGACCTCCTAACCTGCGCTATACCCAAGGGTAGGAAGATGGGATGTCAGACACTTTGGTTTTCAATCCAGAATATTCTTTATTTCACTATTTTTTGTTTTGTTTTTAAAACAATCTTCATCCTTTTTTCCTCTATAAAATTCAGCCATATCCCATCCCAGGGCTGGAGAAATTGGCAAAGGCCCTTTTCCTGTGGTCCTCCCCAGTGCTGCCTCCAAATCTCAATGCCTTTCATTTGGAAAATACAATTGTTGTGACTTGGGTATAGGACCTGATTCATTTATTTGTAGATGAGGTATATCCAATCGTCCTTTCCATCATTTGACATAAAGTCATATTCTAACAGAAGGGAAATTCTTGCCAAATTTGCTAACTTTGCCTTTACAACACAGTAGTCATAAATGAGCAAATGCCAACCACTTGCACATTTCCACACTCGCAACCCAATTTTCCAATGAAGCTGTTGCCAAACCTAATCTAGGATGCAAGATATGAAAGGTGCATCATTATCAAAACTCATATCTTTCATTGGACCTGGTTATGTACTTTGATTTCGTTGCTATTTTAGGTGTACATTCTTAGGATAAGCCTTATCAAATCCTTTCTGGAACAATGATATAAGGAGTAAATTTTATTTTGCCTAAGTGTTTTTCTTTTGGGAATAGGATGTCCCGGAGCCGTATCAATGATGCTTTCCGCCTGGATGACAACACCTTGGAGTTTCTGGGTATTCAGCCGACACTGGGACCCCCTTACCAGCCACCTGTTACTGTATGGCTGATTGCTTTTGGGGTTGTGATGGGCCTGGTAGTGGTTGGTATTGTCGTACTCATCGTCACCGGCATCAGAGGTCGAAGGAAGTAAGTCACCTTTCCTAGACTTCTCTATCCTAAAACAGAAAGGTTTAGCGAAAACTAACCTGAAAATTTGCAGTAAGTGGTAGGTTGTACAAACCAAAAACTTATTTGAACAATTTTGTACCTAAATATCGTGGTGAATCCCCTAGAAATTTACCAGATTTCATCAGAACTTCACCTTCCTAGCAAGCCATACCATGCAGTAGATGTCCAGCCTGGGGGTTACTTCTATGTCCTGGTAAACTCCATCTTGGCCACAGCATCATTTCCCCGACTGCCAAGAGGCACTGCAAACTCAGCAAGGACGGGCAGCCTCAGGGGATTATCCTTACTGATGAGTCCTCCTTGGTCTATAAGTGACCCTAAAGACTGGATTGGTGATGGGTTTGAACTGTGAAATAATTCAAAATTGAGTTCTGAGATTTGCTTCGAGCTGCTACTCTTTAATCATCTTCATTCCTCCTCAGATAGCCCTGACTCCCTATCATCTCCTTAGTTCATGGGTCAGGCACTCTTTAATTCGTTCTTGAGTTGAAGATCCAAGTTCACTGAGGATTTAAATCCCTAGAGACCTGATTTATAGTCTTGCTCTGCCACTAGATTTTTCTTTTCTTTTGCAGGGAAGTTTGGCCCTGAGCTAACATCTGTTGCCAATCTTCTCTTTTTTTTTCCTCCCCAAAGCCCCAGTGCACAGTTGTATATCCTAGTTGTAAGTCCTTCTAGTTCTTTTAAGCGAGCCACCACCACAGCATGGCAACTGACAGACAGGTGGTGTAGTTCTGTGACTGGGAAGTGAACCTGGGCCACTGAAGCAGTGACAGTGCTGAACTTTAACCCCTAGGCCATCAGGGCTGGCTCTGCCACTAGATTTTTCTTTTCTGACCCTAAGAAAGCATTTACTTTTTTGCCCTTATGTAATTAAGGTTAATAATATGTTATAGAACCTAACAAAACCCTATACACACTTCAGGTTGTTTAATCATGTTCTTGATTGAATTTTTACATGCACTAGTCTATTTTGCTCCATTTTCTACACTATAGAAATTTTTAGTCGCCCCAAATAGCTTCATTTAAAAAAATTAGGCATTGAATAGAATACATCCACATGGTTAAAATTTTAAAAATACAAAAGGATACATAGAGTCTCCCCGTCACTCTTTGCCTCCAAGCTCCCCTCCCAAAGCCAACCAGATTGATCAGTTTCTTGGAGACCTGGTGAATCAGAAGTTTCGTTTCGGCAAGACCCCAGGTGATTCATATGCACATTACAGTTTGAGAAGCACTGTTCTACATACTAAAAATTTGCACATGAGATACTATTCCAAAGTTAATTCATTAAATAAATTATTTGAGGGCACCTCTTTCATGCCACACACTATGTTAATAGAAGGCACACAGACAAATAAGACTGGCTACCCTGCTCAGAACTTTCACACATTAAATACATTAATGTTCTCAGCAAATGTACGATGTAAATAGGTAATTATCTTCATTTATATATAAAACTGAGATTCAGAGAGCCCAAGTAACTTTCTCAAGTTTACACAGCTGGTCAGTAACAGATTGGGATATCCACCCAGTTTCCAAAGCTGGTTGTTGTACTACAAAGCTGTCCTGCCCTGATCTTTATTCTTTGGAAGTTGATAATTTATTAGGAAACTCTTTAAAATGAAGCAACTAGCTAAACAACCACTGAGTTGCTAAAAACAATAATAATGGTTAATATTTACTGAGGATTATATGCCAGGTACTGTGAGTGCTCTGCCAGCATTATTTCATTGCCTTCACATTGCCATCATTTTCTGAATAGGCAAACTGAGGCACAGAGGGCCCCTCTCTCTGACTCCAGAGCTCACACCCTAACCAGTCTCCTCCTCTCTGCCAGCCAAGGTGCCAACTAATCACAAGGCTAAAGAAGTGAATCCAATGCGCTCCAGGTGTTTATAGTCCATTAAGAGGGCACGGATATGCAAATGATACTCCAGTAATTAGATGCTGAGATGTAGAGGATGCCCGGGCCCAGTGGAGTCCAAGGGAGGTAGTGTCATTCTGACATCACTATATTAAGGTGACTTCACTTTTTAACAGGAAAAATCAAGCAAGAAGTGAAGAAAATCCTTACGCCTCTGTGGATTTGAGTAAAGGAGAAAATAATCCAGGATTCCAAAATGGCGATGATGTTCAGACTTCGTTTTAGACAAATCTGTTTTATTTCCTCTTGAGGTGATTTTATAGTATGAAAATGTTAATTTCATGATACAGAAAATATGATATTATAAAGATGTCACTAAATATCAAAACTATGGCTCTGCTCAGGAAAAGTTGTCAAAGAAGACACGCCTGAGGAGAGGGCATCTTCACTTGCATTGCTTTTAATATTTATTTCTGCCTCAGAATTTGACTTCTCTTCTGTTTCCTAAAAGAGATTTTTCTATTTGAGAATAATAGGGAAAGTGTGTCTTCGGCCTCACAGGCTCTTCAGGGGTGACGGAAATGGAAATGTCTGTTGCATTGCTGGAGTTAAAAAAAAAAAAAAGGTTGTATGGTGGGAAAAAGTGTTGGGGCCTTGTATGGAATCTGGACAGATCGCTTTTAGGGACAGTGCCCGTGAACTGATGGAGCTGCAGGGATTAAGAATGGCACACACTGTTCACTTCGATTTAATTCAAATGTGTAGGATGATACACTCTCTTCATGTAAACTTAACCTAAGTACTATAGCGATTTGCCCACAGTGACGATTGAACTGGACCATCCCTTCTTCAGGGTGACAGGTCTAAAGAAGAGAGAAGAATCCGGAGAACAGTTAGAGGACATTGACTTCTGGCTTCCAAGCTGCTTAATCATTGTTTCCCTGACAACATAAAATTAGCCCCAGGGCCCTCCATGCCTCCGCCAGGGCACACCTGATAGAAACTCACTTACATTGTCCTCTAACTGGGGAGTGAATGGAAATCCCAACTGAAAGTCACCCTCTGAAGTAGGCACCCAATCTCTTAAATCTTTTGTATTTATTCACAATGTTTGAGTAGTACTGAGCACAAAGCAGATACTCAATAAATATTCACTAGATTTACACACTCCTGTGGTCTCATGTGTGCTTATGTGCTGGGGCTTCTGTGGTTTCTGTCTACTTTTCACTTCCAGGAACAAAGTTGCTGTCTGACTTCCCGGGGACACGACCTCCCAAATGTCTTCAAATGTATCCTAATTTCTTAAATTCCTTTATTGTACAAAGCAGTTGTAAAATCAATCCAAAAAGAGTTGTGTTAAGATTGTATACACCATCAGCTTAGAAACCAAACCTGATACTGCTTTTACATATCTCAGAGCCCCCAGCCCAGTTCTGACTATAGCATCCGTTACATACCTGAAGACTGATTTAAAATAGATTAAAATATCGAAATTCTACCCATCAACTTACTCTGTGTGCTGACTGGCATAATGTTAGAGCAACTTTGTGCTTAATAAATTCTATAGAGATAATAGTAATGGTGGATCAGTTAGCCAAGTCAGGGGAAGATGACCTTTTTCTTCACTTCCAAGAGAGTACAGGCAGGCCTCTGGTTTAAAACGACAATAAATGCTAGAAATCACCACTAAACACAGTTTAACAGCATTTTAAAAATTATTATGCATGTTTTAAAATAGTATGAAGACCGTTCCTTTACTTGGCTTCTCCTGGCTTCACTGAACTTATTTTCTGATAAACCTCTACTGGTACCTTAATATCTTGCTTGAACTTGATTTTTGAAGCCAGGTTTCTAAGCAAGGCTTTGGCTTCTTTTCATAGAGAGACAATTCTATATTGTTTGAATTTTCGCAACAACCATGTATTACCTTAGTTACAAAGAGGATTATTTTTAGGAGATCAAGTATATAAAAATAAGGAGAAGAAAGGAAAACAATCTTCGGTGGGGGGGGGGGGTCCAGGAACACCTAGTTCGAGCTGAGAAATCTTTCTCTGGGGCGTTAACTGTCTGAG
Source organism: Equus asinus (assembly GCF_041296235.1). Lineage (NCBI taxonomy): Eukaryota > Metazoa > Chordata > Mammalia > Perissodactyla > Equidae > Equus > Equus asinus. The sequence goes on along the minus strand of NC_091820.1, from coordinate 11,786,829 downwards.
GTACATGTCCCTGGTGGACAGCATCAGAGAGAGCAGCAAAGGCTGGCACCGCCACCTGACTGTGGGCCCATCGAGGGGGAGGGCTGTGTCACTTGTTCCTTCTCTTCCTTTGGGTAGGAAAGAACCTGGCACACAAGACACCCTAAAGAAATGCTTGCTGAATATATAAATACCCTAATGGTTATTTTGAAAGTTCCATTTCATTATAAATTGAGATTTGTGTACCTGTGTAAAAAATAGAAGGCTATTATCATAAGTCAATTCTGCTGAATATAAAGAAATCATTATTTAAATGTCAAGAAGCAAATAACCAAGAGGGATCTTTCGAAATAGCTGGGGGATGAGGGAGTGAGTGAGATGAGGGAGGGTGTGAATGTCTCTGAAGGGAAATTACTAACTTATATCTAGAAAATAGTAGCGGGGCTTACGTAGGGTGTCTTTTCATTTTAACAGTGCCCTCCACATCACCCTTCTCTTTCTCTTCATGACGTTATAGAAATGACAATGAAGTACTCCAAAACAGAGTAAAACCTACGGGTTCCGCAGCCGGCGTGAAGGAAGGCATTCCCAGGAACGGTTTTAAAGCTAAAGTACCTTTGAGTAATAGCCATGAGAAGCTAAAATAGGACTTTTGTACTTTCGTATCAAAATAGAAGACTGAAATAGAAACTGCAGTTATCAAACTAGCCAGAAGCCCCAGAGCCCTAAACTCAAGGATTGAAAATGATTAGAAAGCAACGATCTAATCAATTCTAGATATAAGTTCATGGTTGCACTTGTGTTGAGATTGGTAACAGTTAAGGTTAAGGAAAAAGGCATCAAGTTATACCTTAGCATCTTTTGAAATATGCTCTGCGTGAAACAAGGTTGCTACATTATTGAATAATATAATTTAACTTTAGTTTTTTATTTGTGTACATGATGATGTAAAAAGTCATTGTTCTAATCCAGATGTCAGAGGAGAATTGTGTCATTTGGATTGAATTATGGACCACCTAATGATGCTCACCACATGATGAGGTCCCCTAGGGCAGTTTGGCCTGACTACACGGGGACATGTGACAACTTGTTAAAAATTCAGATTCTCAGGCTGCACTCAGACCTGCTCTACCAGAATCTCTGGGGTAGTTCCAGGAATCGTGTTTTAATAAACTCTCCATTTGATTCTCATGCATGCTAAAGATTCAGAACATTGAAACATCAAGGCAAGTGTCCACCTTTCTGTACTCGATAATAGTATATTTAATTATCATGAGAGTGACAATTAAAGAAAAGAACAAATATCCAACAAATAATTTTTCAATTCTGCTCAATCTTTGCACACGGTACACACCCTCTTTCTATTGCAATCAGAAAATGTGCTTCTGCTACAGGCTGGGGAGTGTAATATTAAGAGCAGCATAAACAAAATTACTAATTAGACCTAAATTTCACGGAAATCTTTTGTTTCCTACCTTGTTCATTTCTAGATAAGATAATAGACAAACAGCACACGGAATACTATTAAGAAGAACTAGCTAAATTACATTGTCTGTGCCTTGCTACTTTCCTTAAAAAGAATGAAAATGTTGGCCAACATGTACATTCATTCTCATCAGAGCTCCTAATTTCTTCTTCAAGGCTTGTCTTTTTCCCGAAGTGGTTCGATAGAAGATAGGAGTTGCTGAAATGTTGGACGCTTTTCTGGAAGCTAAATAAAAGAGAAACCCAATGGTTTAGTCTATGAAGGTTATGATTAAAAACATAAAATATAAAATGTTTTATACCTCAGTCCTAAAGCTAGTGACGTTTAAAATGTGGAAACTCTACAGACATTTCTACTAAAGAGAAAACTAGAGGCCTAAGAATTGGAAAAGAAAACATAGAAGTATTTTTTTTGCATAAGATATGACAGCAAACCTGGAAAAACCAAGAGAATCAATGATAGAACCAACACAAGTATTAAGGAATTCGCCAGGAGACCAGTATATAAAATTAATATACAAAATCAATAGGCTTCATATGTATGTACAACCACTAATTTGAAGATATAATGGAAGAGAAAACCCCATTTACAATAGCAACAACACCAAAATAAAATACTAACAAAAATGCACCCCGTAAATGAGGAAAACTTGAAAACTCTGCTGAAAAATACAAATGTAGACTTGAAAAACATGGAAAAGCAAACAGTGCTTGTTCTGGAATAGGACAAATCGGTATCATAAAGATGTCAATTTCCCTAGGTTAGAATATAAACTAAATACAATCTCTAGTTCATAGATTTTTTTAAATATTCAAAAATAGCTGAGAAAACTATAAGGAAAGATGAACAATGAGGGAGTGCTAGCCTACCTAGTGTTGAAACATGTTCTAAAATCTTTATAATTAAAACAATGCAGTGCTAGCACATGAATTGAGAACAGAGAACAGAGAAAGTCCCAAAATAAACCCAAATATGTATGGAAATTTCGTATAATGTTAGGGGGTATTTTGACACCATTAGATGCTATCTTATCCCTGAGGATAACATGGTCTTTAAGAAAATGGTGCTGCAACAACTGGGTAGGCATTTAGAAAACAAGATCTTTGAGTCTATCCTTTATACCATACACCAAAACAAACACCAACTAGATCAGAGACTTAAATGAAAAAGAATGAAACCAGAGAAGTACTAGAGGAAAATCTGACTGAATGCCATTATAATCTGGTGTGGGAAAGCCTCTCTCTCACTCAGTTTTCAGAAGCAATAAAAGTAAACATTGATATAGTCAACTATACACTTTTTAAAAACTTTTGCACGGCAAAAACCACCATAAATTAAATCAAAAGATAAATGACAGACTGGGAGAAAATAATTACAACTTGTGTCACAGATAAAGTATTAATCTCTTTAATTTATAAGGGGATCTTTAAAATCGAGATGGGAGAAACAAAAACCTGATAGAAAAAGGGAAAAGACATGACATATAACTGTCAGAAAGATATACAAATGCCCTTAAAAATACACCTCACTCATAATGGAAGATGTACCTATGCAAGGTGCACTACAATGCCATTTCTCATCTGTCAGACTGGCAGGAATTCAGAAGCTTGACAATGGTTTGCGTGGGATACTAGGCACATTGTTAGAGGGCCAACACCTGTGGAGAGGAATGTGCTACTTTTTTTTAAAGACAGAAATGGAAACAAAAACATACACGTACATGCGCCTTTTTATGCAAAGAAATATGGGAAAGGTAAATTGGCATCTAATGAAAATTGTGAATGTTCTTCCAAAAGTTGCAAAATAAAATATAAAGGGGAGACCAAAATGTACAGAATGCTCACTATATGCAGACCCTTCAACTGGGGATTGTCTCTATGCAAACCCCTCTCAAAGGATTCTGCCACAATTCACCCACTTTCCCGGACCAGCTGTGAAGAAGGAAGAAGGCAGTTGCTTCCTGTTCCGGGCACCCTGTCCATCTGACGGTGCGGTCATATCCCCAGGAGCTAGAGTGGGGAGGGCCAGGGAAGTTCCTGGCTTCAACTCAAAAACCCCTTGTCTGCTCCTCTTCTCCATCTGACAGGTGAGAGCAGTAAGTCAGCCTGATTGTGGGCAGTGATAGGTCTCTAACTCCCCTCTGACCCAGTCTGACCCTCTAGCTCTGCCTGGGGCTCTCAGCACCTCAGACATTACACTTGGGGTAAAAAGGGTGGGGCAGCCTTAAATAGTATTCCAAGCGCTGTAGGATGGGAAACCACGAAGCGTCCATACTCCAAGAGATAATTTAAGGCTAAACAATAAAATATTATTATGTGATGCAGTCAGCAACTCTTCCAAAGTGGGACTCTAGGCTCCAACACAAGAGATTAGCAACTCTTTAAGTCGTGTGCAGCAATTTATTCTGAGCACCATGCATAGCGCCTGGTGCATAGGTACTCTGTAAATATAACAACAGCAAACACTTAGAGTACTTACTGTGTACCAGGCACTGTTCTGAGCACTTTATAATACTAACTCATTCAATTCATACAATAATCCTATAGGTTAAGTACTATTTCATAGTGAAGCACAAAGAAGTTAGGAGGCTTGTACAAGGTCACACGGCTAGCATTCAATCCAGACATTCTGGTTCCAGAGTCTACATGCTTAACCACGACACCAATCTGCCTTTTACCAGTGAATGAATGAATGCATCAAAGCATGAATGCAGCATTAGGCCCCTTTGTCAATGAGGCGGTACCATATAATGGCTATGAGCTATGGGCTCTTAGATCAACGTTCTTAAAAGTCCTCTATTGTCATGTCACCCTCAAAAGTCTTCAGTGGCTCCCCATTGCCTATAGAAAGCAAAACTCGCCCTCCTCTCCCTGTCATTCACTCTACAGAATCTGGACCAGATCTACTCTTCCAAATGAATTTCCAGCCCTTCCAACGATAGCTATAGCCAAGCATCACGCGCATTCTTGCCTCTGCAACTTTGCCTGTGCTGCTCTCACCCGGACACCCTTTGACAATGTCTCCTCTCACACACCTCTGGACATTCTGCATGGATTTCCTGACCTGGTCGGATAATGATGCATTCAGCAGGCTGGTCTCCCTCTCCTTTGAACTCTTCTTGTACTCGCCTATGTTTCCATTCGGTATGTATAATTATAAACTGCTTGGTGTTTTCAGTCCCACAGTGTGCGTGTGTGTGTGTGTGTGTAAAGACGGAGTTTGGCGAGGGCAGAGATGGAGCCTCATACTTCCTTAACATCCCCCTTAGTTCTACAAGCATAGTAGGTGCTTTGCAAATTAATCTCTGCAATTTCAGCTCCATGTCTACCCCCAAAGATACTCTTACTCTCTACCTGCATGGGATGCTTTTATTCAGCATTTGGGAGGCATGGGAAGAGAGGATGGAATGGTGTCCATTACATGTTCTCTACACATGGTTGTATGTTCTCTGTTACACATATTCTATTTGAGGAGAGACCCCATAGTGTGTGGATAAGAACCGGCACTCTGATACTAGCCAGCCTGCTTCTTAGCTGTGTGACCTTGGGCAAATCACTCAACCTCTTTGAGTCTCTGTCTCCTCCTCTGCTAGTTTTAGCCATAATAGTACCTACGTCATAGAGTGTTTCCTCATGAATAAGTGAGTTAATATTTATCAAGTTCTCAGAACAGTGCCAGACATAAGCTGTTTGTTAAATTTTTGGCATCTACGTTGCTCGTTTTGGATTACAGACACTTGAGGGCGGGGTCCCAGGCCCATTTCCACCTGCTCTGTAACAGGTGCCTTCCCTCAAAAATGCTTTGCCCAGCGGTGACACAGCAACCAGCCTGGATGTGACTGGCACCCCTTCCAGCTCCCCCTGGTGGTGCACTTGCCTCGTGCCAGCAGCTGTACATGATCTGGTAGATGGTGTCTGATGCCAGTTGGGGCCGATAGAGCCTGTGGCCCTGGGAGACCTTCACAACCACCTGGGAGTTGTCATACAAGTCGTAGGGCTGCTTCCCCAGGCTGAATACTTCCCACATCAGGATCCCTGCACCGCACCAAGGGGTGGCCGGCAGACAAAGAGGAAAGAGAGCCAACATCAGAAGGGACAGAGTTTGTCAAGTGAGCTTCACGCGCCAGGTCAGGAAGGCTATGGGTCAGAGTGAGGGATCTTTGGGAAATGAGTCCTAGCAAAACGGGCATGGTATGGAAGGTGAGCCTGTACCATCATTTCTGGAGCCCAGGGCCTCTTCCCGATGTTCCCTGAGACCTGGATGCTTGTTCTTGCTGGTAAACAACCAGCAAGGGCAGCTGCAGAGGGAGCTACCTGGGACCAAGATTCTTGGACTGCTTCCCAGAGGCAGTTGGGGCTTCAGCCCACAGTGATGACCACCCAGCTCCCACCCTTAGGAGTGGTTGACTGAAGTCTTTGTCCTTTCTCTCACCCTGCTTGGGCAGTTGTGTGCAACGATTTCACTGCACAATCAAATCACCTCTCAGTGGAAATGTAAAGACAAAATCATTGACAACATTCCTCCTCTTCCTATTGCCACAATAGTTCATAATATTCTGTGGGTCTTTTGAGAATCTGATAAAAGCCATTGGCTCTCCCTCGGGAAAGTGAACACACAGCACTTCTGAGTTCCCTGTCTGGAGATTCACAGTGCCCCAACAAGGGCATCACAGACTCCAGGTTAGGAAACCGAGGTCCGGTCATGGTGGTTAAGAGAGTGGCATTTGGGGTCAGTCAGATGTGGCCTTTGAAGCCCAGTCCTGCCACAGATAGGCGGGGCAAGTTTCTTAACCCTTCTCAGCTCAGTTTCCCCATCTGTAATATGTGGCTATTTGCACATCATAGAGTTGCCGTGAGGATTAAATAGGATACAACATGCAGAGCACTTACAAGAGCACCGGGACATTTTAACTGCTCCCTAAATGGTGGCCATTTGCTGTTCTACTGGCCTAGCCGGAGAATTTCAACAGTCAGCCAGTTTGAAAAGCTTGGAAAACCAGAAATACGTAAGAAGGAAGAAAATTGTTCTAGAATCATTACTGAATTACTACCTTCAACTCTTCTTTGACTTTAAGGGCTACAGATTTTACATAAAATATTTACAATAAGGCAATATTACAAGCTGTTATGGCTGTATTTTTTTTAAACTTTCTAAAACAATCATCCAAAAGCATGTTGCCCCCTTCACAATTCTCTCTTTGCAAGGCTATCCACTTATCTCAAAAATAGTATCATTGCTTCAAATATCTGTGGGACTCCTCCCTGAGAATTGCTTTCAGAGGCCCTGGTTCATTTTGAATAACCTCATCGGGGACAAATTATTTAAGAATAGATTTAACTTTTGGAAACAGCCAGAAAATTTCTTTCATATCTTTCATAAGGCATATCCGTTGATACAAGGAGATTTAAACTAATTTTGCCAAGTTAATCAGCACAAAATGACATAGATATTCACCAAAATGCTATCTTTGTGTTTTTTCCTTTTTCCATGTACATTGGATTATTTTTTTAATGAACAATACCACTTTTACAAAAGGAATAATTATTTTTAAAAATTGTGTCACATAGAAAAATGAATGGCTACCTAAATTTTCCCTTTTTTCAGACAGTCTTTTGGATGTCACATAGAAAATCTAATTATGCTTATGGACTAAGACAGGCCAGAAACAGGTCTCAGTTGCATTTAATATATTCTGTAACTTTCTAATAATTGGGATTATTTATCCTAAATCCATCTGACAGTGGTTGTAAACAGGACTGACATTCCTCACCATGTAGAAAAATATCAGAAAATCTATAAAATTGCAATTTAAGAATTGTTTCTGTTTTCTAATTACTTTTATTAAATTTCAAAATAGATCTTTTAATAAAATAGAGGTCAGCAAAGTTTTTCTGTAAAAGGCCAGAGAGTAAGGATCTTAGGCTTTGCCGGTCATGCAGTATCAGTGGCAAATACCCTACTCTGCTGTTGCAGCGCAAAATCAGCCAGAGACAATACAGAAATGGATGGGCGTGGCCGTACTCCAGTAAAACTTTATTTACAGAAACAGGCCACTGGATTGGGTCCTGGGCTGTGGTTTGCTGACCACTGATCTAAACGATGAATTTTAACGAGGACACTAGTTGGAATTGGTATGGTCCAAAGAAAGCACTGAGTCACGTTTGGTGTTCACACCAGGCATGCCGAAAGAACCCATCAAGTCAGGAGGGAATGGTTGTCACAGCTGCCTTCTCACAGAAACTCGATGACTTCATTTTAAGCCCTTCAATGTTTCGGACTTCGCGCAAACTCGGTTTTAATTTTTAATGACTACTTTTTAAAAACTGTTTGAAATCTTCAGTGGAAGAGCTTTTATCCCCTATGATTTGATGAGAAGGTGCTAGCAGGATGCAGATTATACAATATGTGGCAGACATCTAACACCGACCCAAGAAAAGGTCATCACCATCTTCAATCTCTTGCTTGTCTCAGGCCACACAGGTAATTTCGTAACTGCTCAGAGCTTTTGCTAAAAATGGATGTTGCTGCTCTTGTGGTTTCCTGTTGTGGAAACCAGCTTATGCAATGGGGCTGGGGCCTGTGCGGCCACATTCTTACCAAATGCCCATACGTCTGACTTGCTGCTGTATTTGAAGTAGTGAAACACCTCTGGGGCTGACCACTTGACTGGAAACTTTGTTCCTACTGAACTGACATACTGGTCATCAAGAACATACCTGCAGGGAAAAATCAACATAGATCTTAAGCCACTTGGCTGTGCAAAATGGGAAGACCTCTGCTGGCCACCATTGTCTCCATGGCGGTACAGGCTGCTGAAGAACATAGAGCCATCCAGCCTCAGCCAAACGCCCCGGTTTTCTGGATCTTTTGCTTCCTTTCAATGTGCAAGCTTCACTAGAGGCTGATTACGACTTGTAAGCTTTAAAAAATGATATCTAGGGGCCGGACCCATGGCCAAGTGGTTAAGTTCTCGCACTCCACTTTGGTGGTCCAGGGTTTTGCCGGTTCGGATCCTGGGCACAGTGCAGACGTGACACCGCTCATCAGGCCATGCTGAGGCAGCATCCCACATGCTACAACTAGAAGGACCCACAACTAAAAATATACAACTATGTACCGGGGGGCTTTGGGGAGAAAAAGGAAAAATAAAATCTTAAAAAAAAATGATATCTAATTTTGAAAATACCAAAATCTGAAGGCAAAATGTTTAGTAAATATCAAAACCCACCAAAATGTAAAACTAAAAGCACTCAGAATCCCACCCCCAAAATAACCTGTAATTCTACCATTCAAGACACATTTTTGCTTGTATTTTCCAATCTTTTTTTTCTATATATAATTCGAACAAAATTGGGTTTCTGTTGCATTGCAGTTTGCTTTTATTTTTCTTCTAATGGCATATCAAGCACATTTTCCCCATATGGTCACATTTCTTCTGCAGCATCATGTTTATTAGCTGAATAGTATTCCCTCTGATGGATTAACATAACCTGTTTAACCATGTAAGTTGCTTCTAATCTTCTGTTATAAACAATGATGAAAAACAATATCCTATGGAGATATCAAGACCATAATATATTCAAAGATGTGCCCTATACTTTTGTCTGTAATAATGATAAAAATGGAAGCAACCTCAATGGCTATATGTTGAGGAGCAATTAAATATAAAATGGCAAATTAATGCAATAGAATAGTGTGCAGCCATGAAAAATGAGATAGTTCTATATTTATCAAAATAAAAAGATGCCCATGGTATATGGCTATGTGCAAAAGCAGGTGTATATAATGTGATTCCATTTTTGTGGGAACAAACGGTAAGTGTACATATTTGTGTATATGATTGGGTATACATAGGAATAAGGTGTAAAAGGACATCCACCAAATGTGTTAGCAGTAGTTGGTCCCAGTGCTGAAAACGAAGTGAAGGGGTCAGGGGCAGATTCTACTTTTTACTTTATACACTATTGCTGTATTTCCTATAATAAGCATGTATTATTAATATAATTAACAGAGGGGAACCTTGTATATTTGCCCACAAAAAAGAACAACAAAATAACAACTCAACTCAAAAAAATAGGAAAATGAAAATTATGGAAACTGAAATTTTGGATACACTTTGTAGGAAACTTTACACACCAAAATGTGTTAGAGATATTTACTGTAATTTAAAATATCAGAAAAAGCTGATTTGGCAAATCATTCTTTGAAATATTAACAATCATAATAAATAAATAACACATTCATAGGATTATAGACAGCACCTTCCATACTTCCCTCCCCAGGCCCCCCTCAGCTTCTCAGACACCCGGAAGCTACCCTGGCACCCCTGACTGGGTTCTGCTCATGGCTTAAAGCTCCCTTCAAACCATCAGGACCAAGTTAAGTCACAGGCATCTGAACGGTGGGACCATAGATCTTCATGACCAACAGGGCCTGGTGCATGGCCTCCAGGATGCCTTATTCAGAGCAAGACCTTGTGTCTCCCTTTTCCTAAGCTACAAAGAACTTGATGGTCTATTCCCTGGATGCTAGCATACCAGCCAACGTTCCTGCTTTGAGAACAAGGTGGGGATCAGTTCCCTTGTCCTGGGAGCTTCCCCTGCCCTAAGGAGCCATGAATAGCTTTTACTCTTGCGCTCCAGAGAGCTAGACATTTGGAGTGTCAGTGTAGGAGACTCAGTGTATGATGGTTGGAGTGATGGCAGGTAGCACACAGCTAAAGGGATATCTTGCCAATATTGAGGGGTCCCAGAAGAGGAGCATTTCCTAATACTGAATTTTGGGGAAGACTTAAAAAAATAGATCCCCCTATAGTGTTTTAGAGCCATGTTTGCTAAATATAGAGCTGGCCTTAGCCAACACTTCAGGTCTCTTTGAAACTGCATTATTCTTTCTCAGAATTATGTGAGCTTATGTTGAATCAGCACAACTTTATAGGTGTATTTTGTCTCAACATTAGGGACATCTACTTGCCTTCTGGACTAAAATGCGAGCATATGAGGGCAGGGACTATCTGACATATCAGTATCTCCCACAGGCCCAGGTATCTAGTAGGCACCCAATAAATCTTTGTTGAATGGAAAGGCCAACATGTATGTCTTCATTTCCCATGTAAAATCATGAAAATTGACTCTGAGGCTTAAATAGCATGAGGATTCAGAATCAAGGAAACAGAATACTCTTTTAAACTGCTATAAGAATCAAAATAATTTCTCCAAATCATGAAGTGGTGATAGAATGCTCACCAAGAGAATTTCCGAGTCTACTTCCATGTCTTACTTGGTGATAAGAAAATGTAATGATATGACAACAAAATCTTTCCTAGTGGTAATGCTATGCCTATTTGAAAATATATTGAGAAAAAAGCAGAAAGGGCTAACGGAACCTTGACTGAATTAAAAATGTATGTAGCCAAATAATCTGGCTGTAGCACGTTATATTTAAATATTTAGGATCTTTCATGGAATTTATTCCTAAGTTTAGAAAATATTTATTAGAGTGTTAGAAGAACTAAAAGGGACTTTGGATGATTTCTGAAGAACAAGTCCATCCTACAGGTGAAGAAATGAGGTGAAACATGTTTCACAGGTAGTCAGAGGTAGTATGGGGGAGGGGATCCAGGTTTCCAAGGCCCCAATTCAGAGCAGATTCTACGCCCCCACAAAGTCTTCAATTATGATGGCATTTAGATGTGAATGGAAATCTCTCTTTCATCGGTTGCCCCTTTGGAGCCGGCTTACCTCGTCATTCCAAAGTCAGATACTTTCACAGAGAGATCACTGTCCACCAAGCAGTTCCGAGCCGCCTTTGGAGGAAAAACAAAATTACCAAGTAGTAAAAGTGACCAAGAATCCGATGTCAGAATCCAGCATTTTCCTTCTCTTTGGCAGAGTTCTCAGCAAAATCTAAGATTGCCTATCAAAAACCCAAATGTTGAGAAGCTGTCTTTTTTCCTTTGCAGTTTTCAATGTTTTGAAATGAAAATGTGCTTCCATAAGTGTTTTCACCCAAGCATCCATCCTTGTCAAACAACATGAAAGGTATTTCACATTAAACACAGAACCTCAGCTCATCAACGAGAAGGGAAAAATTATTTCTAGGGGTTTCCTCTCCACCACTAGGATACCGTGCATTAAGAAGGGCTTTGAAGGCATGATGCTGCACTGAGACTCAGAGAATGCACTGGCCTAGTGTGCATGGCATGTTTGCTATTCAGGACAAGGAAATCTCTAAAGATAAGCACCAGTACATAGCAAGCTGAACAATCCTCACTCCCACCCTGACCCAAAGACATACACCAATTTTGTTTCCTTCTCTTTTTTTTTTCTTTTGTTTTTTCAGTTATCGTATTAAGTGACTGCTTTAGCACTAAGCCCTTCCCGGAGTAAAGGTCAACTTGGGTTTAATGGTTCTGAGAAACACTAAACTGACCAAAGCCTTTCCTTTCCATCTGTTTTCCTTCATAGCACAACGCAACTACATAGATCTTGATGGCTTCTTTGACTCTTTCTGTACTTTAAATATTTTATTTTGAAATTGTGGTTTTCATTACAAAACTGTCATGTGTTTAAGCAAGTCATAAGTAGGCAAAGTAAAAGTGAAGATGCCCTCCTTGCCATCCCTCCTGATGGCCCACTGCTGGAAGCGGGAACTGTGGATTGCTTTCTTTCCTTTCTTTGAGCTTCCAATGGCTTTGCTTACCAAGTCCCGATGTATGAACTGGTGCCTCTCCAAGAAGGCCATGCCTTCACAAACGTCATAGCACATTTCCAAGAGCTGGGAGGGTTCAAGTCCTTTACCATGACTCTTCAGGTAATTAAGCAAGCAGCCATTGGTTATATATTCAGTCACTATGTATATAGGGTATTTCTTTGAACACACTCCGTAGAATTTCACCAGCTTGGGATGGCTGAGTTTCCTGGAAACAACAGATTTTCAAAGTTCAGTACTGAATTTCCACACTCCATTTTCCAGATGTCCTGAGGAAGAATCATTCTCAGATTTTTGTTCATTTTAATTTCCCCCTTCTACTTGATCAGAGAAAGAGAGAGGAAAGTTTAGGATTTTATTTTGTGAGCGTTAGCCTTTGGAGGCAAACAGTGCTGCCTCACATTGGACATTGACAACCCCAGCAGCAGTTTAGCAGTTGCGGGGGCTGTGTTCAACTTACCTGCAGAGAATCAGGGAAGCAATGGTCTGTTGCCTCAGAAATCCTGTTTCGTCTCATGGCACTTGAGAACTTCCGTGACTGATTTGGAGGAAGCTATAGCGTAAGAGCAATCACTTCCATTTTAAAGCATCTAATTTTCATATCTAAGTATTTTATTCTAAAAAATTTGTTTCAGGGGCCAGCCTGGTGGTGCCGTGGTTAAGTTTGCACATTCTGCTTCGGCAGCCCGGGGTTCGCCGGTTTGGATCCTGGGTGTGGACCTACACACCGCTTGTCAAGCCACGCTGTGGTAGGTGTCCCACATATAAAGTAGAGGAAGATGGGCATGGATGTTAGCTCAGGGCCAGTCTTCCTCAGCAAAAAAGAGAAGGATTGCTGGCAGATATTAGCTCAGGGTTAATCTTCCTCAAAAATTAATTAATTAATTTAAAAAATAAAAATAATTGTTTCAGAATATGAAGGGCATAGGAAAAATGGAAATAGTTGCCATGTTAGGGAAGTGAGATTAGGCGTTATTTTTCTTTCTTTTAAAAAAATTCATTTTATATTATTGTTACATTATTCTTTCAATAATAAATTTAGAAAATAGCAACCACATGTCACAGCACTTCTGGTAGGTCATGATGGATGGACACTCAGCTATCATGATGTTCACCAACTTGTCCTTATGTGATTGATCTATTCTCAATAGATAGATTCAGGTAATTAAGGATGATTCTTTAATGTTCAGATGCGTAAAGTAAATCCAAATTTAACCTGTTAACTTGTAAACTTTTTAATAAGGGTTTATGAAATATTTAGTTACTTTCTTCCTTCTTAGTTTAACTATAGGGACATGACTTATCATGTTACTCAAGGCAATGAGCTCAGTTACGTATCTTTCAGCAAGTTCAGAGACCTGCATGGTACTCATCATTGCTCCCTTCAGAGGGAGGGCTTGTGGTGGGACAAAGGTCCACCACCCCATAAAAACTGTTTCTTGAGCAAATTCAGTCACTGACTGACAAGCTTATGGTGGGAACACCATGTCAACTGATATGTCCCACATGACAGGCCTCAGTTTCACCATTACATTTGGGATTTAACGATTTCCCCTTATGGTACAGTTTGACCTCTTTCGTTATGACTAAGTGATTTGGTAATGACTTTTTATGATTCTTTATGATTACCAGCTTAGTAATAGCAAAAAATATGTTTTAAAGTCACACCAGGACACAGGGGTTACACCATGAGCCTAAGGGAGTTTCAGCCAGATTTTTTTGTCCTACACAAAGAAGACATCAAGGGCCCTCTCCCCACTTTTATGACAGCACAATTGCCAAAGGCAGAACCAGCGACATAATTTGCAGGGACTAGTGCAAAATGAAAAGGCAGGGATTCCTGTTTAAGAATTATTAACCATTTCAAGATGGTGACAGCACAGCATTAAACCAAGCGAAGAGCCCTTCAAAGTGTGGGGCCTCTCCACAGGGCAGGTTGCATGCCCATGAAGCCAGCCCCAGCCAAAGGCTTATATTCACATGGTACCTTTGCTTCCAAACAATTCTGCAATTGTGGTAAAAGTGATTGTTCTGATTCTCCTGGCACCTTTGGCCTTCATAAAGGAATGACTAAGGAAATGGACACTGGAATGTCTGCCCGGGTTTGCATCTCTGCTTTGCCGCTTTTACTAGCTTGGTGACCTTGGGCAAGTTATTTAACATTTCTGTGCTTCAGTTTCCTATAAAACAAAGATAACCATGGTACATCTCTCATAGGCTTCTTATGAGAACTGAATGTGTTAATATCTAGAAAGTGCTCGGAGAGATGCCTATAAATACTACATAAATGTTTTAAGTAAAATTTTTTTAAAGTGCTATTATTCTGTAATGGGCTAGGATTTGTGATTTCAACTATCTTTGACCACAGTCCTGCTATAGCATTGTTTTCACATCATGCTGATCGGGTCCCGAAAAGTAGGATGATCAGCTGTGTCAGTTTACCTAGCACTGAGGGGTTTCTGGGATGCAGAACGTTCAGCACTAAAACCAGGCAAGTCCCAGGAAAACCCGGATGATTGGTCACCCTTCAAAGTCTGATTCACATGTTGACAAAAAGAGGTAGAATCATCAAAATAATTCTTTGTGGGGCAGGCCCAGTGGCATAGTGGTTAAGTTCGTGCACTCCACTTCGGCAGCCTGAGGTTTGCAGGTTCGGATCCCAGGTGCAGACTTACACACAAGCCATGCTGTGGTGGTGTCCCACATACAAAATGGAGCAAGATTGGCACAGATGTTAGCTCAGTGACAATCTTCCTTAAGTGAAAAAAAGGAAGATTGGCAACAGATGTTAGCTCAGGGCCAATCTTCCTTACACACACACGATAATAATAATGACAATAATAATAATACTAATTCTTTGTACTTACATAGACGAGAGAGAGAGAGAAAGAACAGAGAAAGAGAACACATATGTATTGCCAAGAACTGAGGACAGTGCTTGGAGCTGAGGCCCATTAGGAAGGGCATCTTCACTTGTCAGGTGAAGAAAGAAGTAGGGTGAGAAAGGGATTTTTACCAGACTGTACTGAAGCTACCAGGAAGGAAAAGGATACTGTCCATAGGGCGTTAGTTTTCAGTATTGCTTTAGTCCTGGCCACTAGAGGCTCCTGCTCTTGGGCATGTGTTTTACAGGGCCCCACTCTGTTCCTCATCCCACTATGCACCTCCTCACAAGGCGAGGAGACCAAAGGGCCAAGAAGACATACCCACTCAGAACCTGTCCATCTCTTTCTCTATCACCCTCAGGGTACCAGGACTCTGGAATCCCCTGTCCACATGGTTCTGAGGCCTCTGCCAGGATCCGTGCAGACTCTTCCTAGGTCTGTCCCCCTAAGACTGAGCCATGCTGTTGAGATGCCTACCCCTAACCAAGATAATTAGCCAATAAATATTTATTTGCAGGAGACACAGGGAGTTTGGATGTACTGAATGCTGTGTCTGCCAATAAGTACTGAGTATAGGGCAGGATGGAGCTGGGGTTGGGAGGAGAAAAGACAGAAGTGGAGTTTGGGTGGAGGGGCACGGGCCAGAGGCTAGTTTCTCTAGAGTCTGAGAACTCTAAACTTGAATACAGCCTTTCAGGTTGTTATGAAGGTATACTTGTCAAAGTAGGAGCATAGAACCGATTTTATTTAACAGTGTGTTAGCTTGTTTATAATTTCTATGTATTAATATCTATGATCTGTGGAGTCTTGCTCCAGGCGTTGTAAATATTAGGGACAGGACTGTTAGCATGAACGTCCTCTCACGGTGAGGGCTAAATTGTCATTCCTCAGAAGAAACTTACATCATGGTCTGGGCCTCCTGGAAGAATTCATCCTCTGACATGGAACCCTCCTTGATCATCTTAACAGCAACATCATACTCCCCCTTCCACTTGCCCAGATGGACCACTCCAAACTGGCCACTTCCCAGCTCCTTCAGCAGGGTAATCTCTTCTCTTTTCAGTTCCCAGAGTCCTAATAAGGCAAGACAGGCATTCTTTAGGATGGGAATAGAAGGCTTTGGGGCTAAAAGCTCTCCAAGAGATTTTCTCTCCAGTGAGAGTTTCCAATTGATAATATGAAGGACAGCAAGACTTTTTAAGTAGCCCACTTAAAAAAAAACCCTTAGTGATGTGGTCTTATGACCTATTAGACCACATGATAATGCCACCTGGACAATATTGTTCTTGAAGCAGCTATAGTTATTAACAAGAAAGCTCTGAGTAAAAACACTTTGCCAACTAGAGGCAACTTGGAAAGGTTCAGTGTCAAAATGTGCTCAATGCCCTTAGCCTGGTAAAACATTGTTACATTTTCTTATAAAACAAATTAAACCATGATCTGGGTGGATGTCATTATCCTAAATACTCAAGGTTGAAGACTGGTTCCCCTGAACAGGCACAGAATCCCGGAAGAAGAAAGGAGAGGCAATGGGGTTCTAGAGGCTGATGATTGGGTTTATCAAGAGGAAGAATTTGACAATCTTTTTGGTAATGCTGGGGAGATTGCAGATTTAGATTGGGAGGACAGAATAGAGTTTTTTTTTTTTTTAAGAAAATGAACAAATACATTAGAGCTGAAGCCCTGCCTGGTACAACCTGAGCAGGGACCTCCTTCCTGTCTTCCCTCTTTTTTCAGTAAATTAACTATATATATATATACATTTAACCAAAAATGGTGGGAAATGGAGTTTAAGAGCCCAAGAGTGTGTCCATACCACTTCCCAAGGACACGGAGATGGGAACCTTGTTGGCCTTGGTCGACACAGGGTGGCGGAGTCGTGTGATCATGCCTGCAATGGAATCAGCATCACATCATCACATCATCAAACCATATCACACCAGATTACATCCTAATGGTTCACACCTCTGCTTATGCTCCCTCCAGAGCAGCTGAAAAAGCGCAGAGTTCAGGTTGCTGTGATGCAGACAGAGAATCCATCCTGACCATATTTATCCCGTAGTTGTACTAATTTGTTTTTGACTAATTAGCTCAGTGTAAAGCAAAAATTCAAAGAGTAAAACCAATTTATCTGACTTCAAAAAAATCCCATCGAACTTAGTTGCTTGATGGAATCTTTCATTTAAAAAATTTTCCTTTTTATTTTGCTATCTCCTTATAGTCCTATATTTAAATATGTAAACACACAGCACATACATTTGGCAAAAATCCAAACAATTTAGAAGGGTGCAACATAAAAAGTAAACCCCTTGAATTTTTAAAAATTGAACATATTACTAAATTGCATTAAGTGGTAAAGGCATTTTATTTGTTTACATCAAGTTATGGTAGAGCTGGGTTAAAACAGTCATAGTATTTACAATGGCTTGAAAGAACTCATTCAAAAAAATATATTTCTTGCTTTAAATGTGTGACGTTTTCCAAGTCACGAGAACTACCACACATGTCCTTTTTTCCTCCTTCCTTTTCCTATATATTTGTTTACTTTTTATATGAGTAAATCCTGAACCTTTAATAGACAAAAAAAATTAATGCATTCCTCCAAAATATGTATATATACAATTACTGCTTAATTGATAAATTATGTGAATCATAAAATATACTCACAAATAGAAAATTTAAGAGAATGAAATCTAAAAAAACAAACCTAAAGAAACACTTTAATATTTTCTTCCTGTACTCTGTGGAGTTTCTTGAGCATCCTCTGGAGTGGAATCATTCCACTTGGATATGTCTATTTATAAAATACCTTTTCCAAAGGGTACTTTTGAGGTGCTACAGGTTAAAATAAACAATCGAGGAAATTTATACAAAGGAAAAATGCAAGAACCAAAATGAAAACCAGGAGTAAGGCCAATTCACCAATGTGCACGCAATCAGGTCGGATAGAGTTGCACAAATTCGACGCTGAGCCCACAGTTTATTTTAACGCATTGTTGGAAATTCATCCAGTCACTGCCCATAAGCGGCACTGGTCTAGAAAAGACATTTAGAAGGGATCTCTTTTTTCATTTCTTTTTTGTCCAGCGTTATTGAGATGTTATTGACATATAACATATGTAAATTTAAGGTGTACAATGTGATGATCTGATACATGTATATATTGAGAAATGATTACCACAATAAGGTTAGTTAATCTCCATTAGAATGTATTTCTATATACATTTTCACTAGGTGATTAGGCAAAATTTGAAAAGAGTAAAAGCACCCAGTGTTGGTGAGGATGAGGGAAATTGCTATTGGTGGGAGCGTATATTTCTGAAAAGCATTTGACTATGTCTACATTTTAAATGTTCTTAGCTATTACAAATTCCACTTCTAGGGAATTTGGCTACAGAAACACTCTTACAGGTACACAGAGCTACATGTGTAGGACCTTGCACTGAAACATCGGTGTATTGTGAAAATATCAATAGAGGGTTAGGTGAATAAATTATGGAGTAATTCTACAATAGAATTCTATGTAGCTGTTAAGTAGAACAAAGTAAGCTATGTATATTTGCGTGGAAAGACCTCTAAGACACATTGAATAAAGAAAGTAGGCTGTGGGGCCAGCCTGGTGGTGCAGCAGTTAAGTGCACATGTTCTGCTTTGGTGGCCTGGGGTTCGCCGGTTCCAATCCCGGGCACGGACATGGCACCACTTGGCAAGCCATGCTGTGGTAGGCGTCCTACATATAAAATAGAGGAAGATGGGTACGGATGTTAGCTCAGAGCCAGTCTTCTTCAGCAAAAAGAGGAGGACCGGCAGCAGTTAGCTCAGGGCTAATCTTCCTCAAAAAAAAAAAAAAAAAAAAGAAAGGCTGAAATGTAGTATGTGTTGAATGATCTCACCTCTGTAAAAATATAATGTGTATACCTACATATGCAAAATTTATCATTATATATATAATGACTAATGACTGTTAGCATCAGCATAGAAAAAAATTTTGTCAGAATAGACATCAACTTGTCCATGGCGATTACCCTTCCAATGATATACATTTCTATAATGTTCAAATTTTACAAACAAGTTACTTCTACAGGCAGAAAAAACCTGCAAATATTTTTATAAAGAGAATCTCTATTTCTAAGTCACTCAACTCACTCAACTCCATTTTTTCTGGCATTATAGAGTGCATAATGTTATATTCCAGGAAACGTAGGTGAAAAATCACAGCAGGCATAGGGCTTGAGAGCATTCTTTCCCTACTTTCATGGTTCCCTATATAATTGAAAATATTAAGAGGATCAGTAGTATCCAAGAAAAGTGATATTTATCAACAAGGACTTATAAAAGAAAAACTGAAAAAAAATTACCTGCTGAATTGTGTTGATGATAGTGAATAAGCTTTGGAATGGAATCAAAACAGTAGTTTTCTGCCAGGTACAATTTGTTCTCAGCATTTGTATGCACATGGTAATGTTTGACGGTTCCTTTCTTATCACTGGTAAGGAAGAAAGAATGTTAGACTTATTTTTTTTTTAATGTTAGTCGTTTTTAATAAACAATTGAAGCTTGATTAAACAATGGCTAAATAATTAATTTAGTTGCATTTGTAAATCTTGGAGAGGGAAGTCAGAGACGGTTTCTCAGTGTGGGCATCTGGTGTTTTTCTGGAGGCAGCCATGACAATCAGGAATTATGGAAGGGGGCTCCTCTCTGAACTCAACCGATCCTTTGTGCACATACAGAATTCATGTATAACAAAATTCCAGCTCTCTGGACTGTTCCTTCCTTAGTAAGTCTAAAGCTGGAATCTTCCTTTGATGATCGAGAGCCCTGCAGTTCTTTAAGATCATTATTCTGAACACCAATTCTCTTTTAGGATAATAATAGAGATAAAAATCTGGGAGGCAAAGGTGATTAGGCTGTGGGTGTTCTCACCCACAACATGGATGGGAGGCCCTTTTGGGAGTGGAATATGCAAGATGAAGTGGGTTAGGATATCCTTTAATTCCTCAGGTGAACTTGTATCTTTTTTGTATGAAACACTTTTTTTCTTTTGCTCTACTTTTAGAAAATAGCGGTGAATTGATGCACATTGGTTTAGGCTGATCAGGAATGGTATGCCTGTTTTGGATTTCAGAGCATAGTATAGCATCAAGAACTGGGCTTGAGTCCAGTTCTACTGCCTGCTAGCTACCTCATCTGGGTGTTATAAAGATTGAATGAGATTATCTATATATCAATTTGCACTATGCTTCATGCATAAGAAACTATTAATAAATTGTGTTGCTGTCATGCCAGCCTAGTTAAAACTGCAATTAGAAAAAGGAGAAAGGGTATTTCTCTTCGTTGCAAATGGCTACTTGGCTCTTGGTCTCAGCATGAGAGTCACTCAAGCCCATTGATGGTGTTTCATAAAAAACGGCTTCTGGATTCATTGATTGGGATTGCTTTAATGTGATTCCTCATATACTTGCTAATTTATCTATTTGACCACCTTCAAAAATGAATTTGGTGTCAAGAAGCTTGACTAGGAGGACTTCCGGTATCAGGTTTGGCTGGAACTGCAGGGCCAGAGTGCCACAGAGATTTTGCCAGTCAGTAAACCAAGTCTTCTCCCGGTTCTTACGTGGTTGGCTTTAGCCAGCATCCAGGTGCGCAACCTAGCACATGAGATGCCCCTAGGATGTGGCTTTTGGCATTTTAGAACGTCATATGACCGCTTAGGGTACATCCAATTACCTCACATTGGAGGTAGGTACCCTAAAAATATTCTTGAAATAAAATAACTTTTTAATTATTACAAAAATATATATATGCACCACAGGGCAGGGTACATGAAGAGGGCACCAAAGCAGAATGACCATTCAATTCCACCATTAAAAAAGGATTGCACACATAGAAATATTTTCTTTCAAAAGATCATAATCAAGATTTGGCCAGATTCTTATTCCAAAACATTGGGAGTTTCAGTGTAGAAACAGGAGTGTGGTTGAAGGAACATGAACTTGGCTGTTGAAGGCCAGGCTTCAAGTCAGTCATTTATGAGCTTTGCAGGCAGGTCTTTGTAAGCTCTCTGAACCTCAATCCTCTTATCTGTAAAATGGTGCAAATAAAAATAGCTTTCCTATTTGCTTTGCAGGATGATTAGAAGGAACAAAAGAACTAATAACCAATGGGAAACTGGCTTGTAAAACTCTGGAGGGGGATCCTGATGTTGGTGACGATGACTTGCATGAGATGACTGTGGGTGTCTTACGTGCCTTAGTGTTGAGGTGGAGGTATTGGAGCAAGGAGAATTACTCTTTCTCAGCAACAGCAACAATAACAGTAATTGCTGTTTATTGAATGCTTACTATGTGCCAGGCGCTGTTCTGATCCGATACATGAATTAACTCGCTTCATTCATAGAAAATAATAATCATTATTATGTCCCCTTCCAGATGAGGAAGTTGAGGCACAGTGGTTAAGAAACTTCCTAAATGTCATAAAGCTCTGGAATGGTAGAGTCAGGATTTGGACCCAGAAGTACAGCTTCAAACCAGACCTCTTAATCACAGAAAGAGGATAGCCCACTAGAAGGAAGCTGTCCAGGAACACAGCTACACTGATTTAACCTTCTGCTGACTCTGCCCCCACTGGAAAGACTCGCTAAAAACCAGACTCTGGGGTAGGTTTCTCAGCTCAGCAGGTGGCTCAGGCCAAGAGTGTAGAGGCTTCATTGCTGTTTTTCTCTCTTTCAGGCTTATGACTGAATCAAGGAAAATAACCCAGGATTTCTTTAGCAAATGTTTACTGAGGGGTGCTGTGCGCTGGGCACTCTGTTGCTGCCTGGGACAGGCAGGAGGGGATCAGCCACAGCACAGCCTCTTGGAAATTGTAGGGGAAAAGGCAACTGCAATGGTCACATCCAATAGAAATACTTTGATCCCAAATTCCAGGCTTTAAAGAAGATGTCTTACCCCAAAAATGTGACTAAGTGACAGGCATATTCAAAGAACATACTCAAAAGATAAAAGAAATAAATTCATGTCATACTTACTTCACAGCCTTACTAAATAAGGACACTGTGTACATTCCCGCCTGGCTGGAATTTCTAACCATAAACGCTCCTTCTTTTCCCTGAAAAGAAATGTAAATGCGGAAGGAACAGAAAACGTTTTCATTATTCTTGAAAACTATTTTTCTTGGTAGGTGGTAGGAAATTAGATCTTTTAGATCCACTTTAAATGTCATTGATGACACAGATTATCCAACAGTTGGCACAGAAGGGGACCCACGGTTTAGCTTTCCTCCTTTTCTCACTCAGTTTCTTTACAGTTCTACCCCATGTGCCTCAACTTTTCTTTTCTAGTTAATTTTTAACCCTCTCTGGCAATTTTCTCTGTTTTGTGTTTGTGCAAGCCTAATGTTTTAATCTTTCAGAAATAAAATCTAAAACCGGATATCGCCTATCACGCTCTTTGAAGGTTTTAGAAAACCAAAGATGCAGAATAAATCATTTGTTAAAATTCTATGCTCGACTTGTCTTTCTTAATGACTTGAGCTAATTCTAAGCAGATCCAGCTTCAGAAAGAGCAGATAATAAACTATGAATGTGACCAAATACTGAGTTAGGTAGTGAAGTCATCACATTCTCACTAGTACCCCTCAAAGAAATAATGGGTGTGTTTTATTAGGTTGAACCATATCAAAGTGTCATTTTTGTAGGTCAGAAGTTTGCTCTTGGTAATTCCATACCAATTGGTAAGAAAATCAGGTCGATTTATCCCCTGTTACATCTGCTGTACTCTGGTTGAAGTCCTAATGAGCAGTGACAGAGCTGAGGTAGACTCTTACACAGATGGCCCCAATGAGTCATCTCTCTGTGTTCGTGCCCTGTGTAGTCCCCTCCCACGTTAACTCTGGGCTGGGCCACGTGACTTGCTTTGGTCAGTAGGATATTAGCAAACATGACAAAAGCAGAGACCAGATAAATGCTAGCACTGAACTGTGGGGCGTGTCCTCTTCAACCACTGTCTTGAGATCACCATGCTAGGAGGAAGCCCAAGTTAGCCACATGGAAAAGAATTATGGCACCCCGGTTGACTGCCTCAGCTGAACTCCACCCTCTCATCAACCCACCAGCTAAATGCAGCCACGTGAGTGACCCTAAGCAAAACTTGCAGAAATGGTGAGAAATCATAAATCTTGTTTCAAGCCACTAAATTTTGAAGTGGCTTATTACACAGCAATAGATAATGGATCAGAGGAAGTGGCTATATGTGAAGGGCCTGGTATCTCATCTGCTGGATGACCAACGCTGTGGTGACTTGACTATCGTTAGCAATAAAGTTTCTATGACAGGTGCACTATCCTCTGGGCCCAACAATAGAAAGAGATTCTTAAAGGCTATTTTAAAGACTAGATTATTTACCTTTTGTCTCAGTAACTGCTCAGATTGTGACCTGGAGATGTCACCTGCAAACCAGCTGCAATAAAAAGGAATTCCATATTTGAGAATTAATAATTTTTAATTGCATAAGTTGTCATCAACTTTCTAATCTATAAAACGAGATGTTGGCCTAGATCAAGGGTTTCCAAACCTGGCTGCTCAAGAGAATCTCCTGAGGAGCTTTTCAAAAATTCAGATTCCTAAGTCTCCATCACCCAGTTATGATTCTGGGGTGGGGCCTGAATATCTGTATTTTTAAATGGGCTGGCATTTAGAAACCTTTGGCCTCCTTCTAGGCGATCTCTAAGTTTTCCTACATTTCACCATTTTCCATGAGAGCTAGAGATTAGACCAATGAAGAATATTCCAAAGGGAAAGTCAGGATTGCCAAGGATGAAAGTTCCTGTCTTTCAATCCTATAATTTTCATTTAGTGATCCAAGAGAAACACACCTCATAGCATCTATTTTTTTTTAAGATTTTATTTTTTTCCTTTTTCTCCCCAAAGCCCCCCGGTACATAGTTGTATATTCTTCGTTGTGGGTCCTTCTAGTTGTGGCATGTGGGACGCTGCCTCAGCGTGGTTTGATGAGCAGTGCCATGTCCGCGCCCAGGATTCAAACCAACGAAACACTGAGCCGCCTGCAGCGGAGTGCGCGAACTTAACCACTCGGCCACAGGGCCAGCCCCCTCATAGCATCTATTTTTAAAGCAAATGCTTCTCTAAAAAATATATTTTATTTGCCGAATAGCAATAATAGATAAGCATCTAAGGTTATATTAAGACAGAAGCAATTGTACTTAACTGAGAAAAAGATGATGTGGGACAGCCAGGTGTAACCTTTACATACTGCCATTTTTACTAAGTTAGCCAAGAACATCATGTCTTATTTTATATGTGGAGCTCAACAAGCCACAGAGCTGTTTCTTATGTGAGATCAACAATGTCTGTAGTCTTTTGGCTTTGGCCAAAACATCATACTAAGGAAATAAACAGGGGGTGAAGTGGGATGGGGCATGGGTTTGGGGGCTTGGGAGGACCCTCTGGCTAGAAGGTAACACCTAAGGAGTAAAGAAACCATGAGGAGGTGAGAGTGTATTAAGTGAAGGTGGGGTGTCAGTTGATGGCTAGTTCAATGACGTGGAAAGAGCCTTAGACCAGCCAGCCTGGAGATTTGTGTTCCAGACATAACTTCCTAATAAGCAGCTGTCTGGCTTTGGAAAAGCCACTTAACCTCTTTTGACCTTGGAATTCCTTATTTGTAAAATTAGGATGCGGGTTGAACTTGATAAGTTTAAAGTCTCTTTTAACTCTACCCTTATAGATACTGTATAATTAACACTTGAGATATTAACTGATAGTTTTTTTAGTGAGCTAATAGTTTAAGATAAGCATAGCTAATTAAAAGACTCTTCAGGGAATACGATCCAGGATATACGCCTATGGGAGACAGAAGAAAGAGACGATCAGGAATAAGGAGAAAGGCCTGGAGAGGCAAGGGGAGATTGTGTATTACACTCCCCCTTTCCCTGCCCACACACACACACACACACACACACACACTCACACACACACTATGCCTGTGTCATAATTTTGCTAAGGCCTGGCTCTGTTTGTTTTAAAAACTATTTCAGCATTTCAATGTCAGAACAGTAGAGATTTAGGCTTAGTCTTAAGTGATCATTTTCCACCTAAACCTCAGAGCCTCAGTCTTTAATGGAGTGGAGTAGAGTTGCTCATGAAGTTATGGCCATAAAATAAATGCTTCAGTGACACTGATAGAGCAAGAAGCTGAGGGCACCAAGTACAGGGTAAGAAGGCTGAGCCCCAGATCACACAGCCCTGCAGTCCTGATCTCCCTTCAGCATCTCTTTGAAGAGGGCAGGTCTTTCCTGATCATTTCTCCAATGTACATCTCACACCATTTGAATTTAGAAATGATGGAGATAGAGACTATCTATATGGTCAGACGTGAGTTTTCTGAATCAAAGAAAGACTTCCAATTCATCTAAATGCTAAAGACTAAAACCCGTGATTAGAGGTTCACTCCCATTGGCTTAAGTCTTTGTTATCTGTTAAAGTGAAATTATCTTTGGATAATTTTCGTGCTGGTCTTTCTCAGTCTTTTATGTCTTAGTTTGAATTATTCCATCAGATGCTTTCCTGAGGGTAGATGTTGGGGAAGAAAACAGGGCTAAAGAAGAGCTAGAAGGTGGCAAAGAGACCGTGCTGCGAAGCGGTGGGGGGTACAGCATGTCTTCCCCAATGTGACAGGTATGCCTAGGGCCAGGCTGGGTTAGAGGTAAGAGGAAAAGTCAAAACAGTGGCATGTACTTTATAAAAGCTCTCATTGCATTTATAGCCAACATAGCACTCGTACAAAAACAGAACTAGAAATATGCATAATCCTAGTGTTCAAACGAATTGGTTGCCATTGGATAACAGGTGTCTGAGAGATGCAGTATGCCCTGGTACTCCCACCTCTCCTTAATGCCAATCTTGAAGTCCAGGAGACTCATTTGTCCCTGTTTGTAGAATGATAGAATCTTAGATTTTGGAAAGGACCTTAATGGCCACGTAGACCAACCTGTCTCAGTATAGTTGGAGTGGTCACACATTCTTATTTGCCCAGAAGAGTCCAGTTTATGCCTGATGTCAGGTGTAACATTTAATAGTACACTCTTTCTCTCTCTCTAAAGTGTCCTGCTTTGGATGTTAAATGATAAGGTCACCCTAGGAATAGGACTCTCTCAACATAAATGTTATCACGTTCAAGTCTCTGTTGTGCTACCTTGTAAAATTACTGCATCATAAATAACTTCAAAAGATGGACTCAACGTTAATAAGAACCTTCAGTCATCACCTGGTGAAAGGCCTCCAGGGAAGAAACAATCAGCAGAAATGTCATATGCTGTATCTCTGAAGACAAAGGGAAACGAAGAGGACACCAGGTATATGATGAATCCAATGAGTACGTGCAGCCAATTTAGATAATCCAGATCGGGAAAAAATATTTTCACTAGTAACAACCCAGCTCCTTGTCACCTGTCCTCCAGATAAAAGTCCCAAAACTTCACCTGTGTTTACCATGTAAACACAGCCTCCTGAGCGAGTCTGAGCTATCTGTTTTAATGCCTTTGGGGAAGAATAGAATAGCAACATCTATATTTAGTTTCAGAGGAACATAGAGGACTTTCAAAACTCACTCATAGTCATCCAGGTTTTCCTCTTCTTCAGATGAACTTGACTCAGGGAATCCCCTTAAGAAGAGAGAAAACAACATGAATACAAAAAACCACCATGAAATCTTCTAAGTGCCTAGCAGTGCAATATCAAATCCCACCCTGCTTTCATCCACATAAATAAAATTCAGACTGTCGGGTTTCCCTTTTTACATTTGGGAAGGAGTCAGTAAAGTGAAGAGAGAGTCGCTCAAAAGTTGAGCTCATGCCCAGTCTAATGAGAGCATGACCCTTTGATACAGGAGGCCCCCAGGAGGGCCCCAGGCATGTGAGTTTCTTTGACTCTTAAGAAGAGTGGGATCATGAAATAGATGAAGATGTCTTCAGAGGCAGCTGTGGCATAAAGTTGAAAAAAAAATCTCAGGTTGTATATAGAGCTATTCTTAGAGGAGAGTTATTCAACTCAAGGTTGTTTTTTCTCCTGCTAGAGATGCCTGAGCTAGGTGTATTAATGTTCATATTGACACCAGTGTAGAATATGGATGATGGATTGGAAAAACCAGTGTGAGGAAAACTGTAACCTATAAGTCATCGACTCAGACCAACTTAAGGGTTGGGAGAGGCAAACTACATGGGTTTTTTTGGTTCATATTTACTTTCATGTAAAGTCTAGTTGCAAAATCATTGAAAATTTGGTCAGTTTTCCCGCAAATGGAAGTAAAGGAATATCTGAGTTTGATTTACCATGACATCTTTGAGGTGCTGTGATTTACAACATCTCTTTCCCTTTGGTTACTGCACGCAAAATCTTCACTGCTACAAAAAAGACACATTTCATAAATTTATGTTCATTTATGAATGTTAAATGACAAAAGAAAGTCATTAGATATGTTTTAGCTTTATTTAACATTTTGACCCATACACTTCACTTGTTTTGGAAATTTAAGCTAATGAGTCATTTTCACATTTTCATCCTTGCAGGACTCCAATAGAAATCAGTAGTTCGACAGTATTCCTAAACAAAAGAGAATTGTTAATAATGGCTCGTAATAACCCCAAACAATAGAAGACTTGGATTAATAAATCATCTTGGTGGGTTTTGCCCTGATTTCCTTGTAGATATGCAAGCATTCTGTCACTTATATATTTTAAAATGTTATTTTCCTCTATACTGTTGTGACTGCAATTAAAGTCTTGAAAATACTGAACTTTTTTTTTAAGATTTTATTTTTTTCTTTTTCTCCCCAAAGCCTCCCGGTACATAGTTGTGTATTTTTAGTTGTGGGTCCTTCTAGTTGTGGCATGTGGGACAACGCCTCAGCATGGCTTGATGAGCGGTTCTATATCCGCGCCAGGATCCAAACCGGCAAACCCAGGGCCGCCAAAGCAAGCACGCGAACTTAACCACTCGGCCACGGGGCCGGCCCCCGAAATGCCGAACTTTTAACTCTGTGTGGACACTGACAGATCTGCAGGATTTTCATCATTCTCTGCCACTTGTCATTTTATCTCTTTCGTTTTGGGTGTTAAGCAGAGCATGAGAAACTGCTTACCTCTCCAAGGCCAAAGGCTGTTTTATTTGGAATGTAAGACCTATTTTCTGTTTGCCTTCATATCCCAGGCTCTTTTTCAAAACCACGCTTCATAGTGGCAAGCTTCCTTAAGTAAACGCTCCTCTGGCTCTATTTCAAGGCGTGCCTGGAGAAAGCCCTCAACACTAGAACGCCACCCTCCCCGCCCTCCCAAAGAGCCTTGCTCACCAACATAGCTTTTTTACTTCATCTGTTCATAAGAAAATTCTTATTTAAAAATGCCATGCAGTTTATTTAGCATTTTCATTGTTTTTAACAACACGTGGAGAATGTCCATCAATGGTCCATCTCCTAGGTTTATCCATATAATGGAATACTATATAGACATTCAGAATAATCAGGTAGGTTGCATAACAACGTAAATGTACTTGACACTACTGAACTGTACACTTAAAAATGACTAAGATGGTAGGGGGTTGGCCCCGTGGCCGAGTGGTTAGGTTCGTGCGCTCCGCTGCAGGCAGCAGCCCAGTGTTTCGTTGGTTCGAATCCTGGGCGCGGACATGGCACTGCTCATCAGACCACGCTGAGGCAGACAGTGTCAGACAGTGAACAACATGATGAGTTGGAAGGATAAGGCAGCAAATAAGGAAGGGAGGCAGCGTCCCACATGCCACAACTAGAAGAACCCACAACGAAGAATATACAACTGTGTACCGGGGGGCTTTGGGGAGAAAAAGGAAATAATAAAATCTTTTAAAAAAAAATGACTAAGATGGTAAAGTTTATATTATGTTTTGCCACAATTAATTTTTTAAAATTAAGTATATTGTGATGTATTCAAATGGGAAAGATGTTCAAGATGTTCAGTGAAGAGAACAAGCGGCAGAGAAGACTGTGTGGCGAGAAGCTGATTTTTAATTCTATGTATCAGGTGGCATGCACATAGCAAATATTTTAGAGGAATGTACACTGAATATTCTGCGATGCTTTAATGGGAGCATGGATTATTTTGCTACTCAGAAAAAAAAAACAAAGATTAAAAGGCAGCTCAGGCGAAGATAGCACAAATGACAGAAAGTTGATAAAAAATATTATCTAGTTATGTGAGCTGAGAAACATGGCTGCGTTTTTAAAGTTCAAGCCCTTTTAGCAATTATCATAATTCACTCACACATGTAACGCTGCCATGCTAAGAAGTGATTAATCAATCTTTTGTTCAGATAACTAGCTTTCTGAAGTTCTAGGGAACAACCTAGGGTCTGGACTAAATGTTGGGTGCAAAATTGAAGGGCGTGTCAAAAAACTCAGTAATTGAGGTAAGTAGTGTTTTAGTGGAATATTTTAAAAAATAAACATTAATACAAAAAATCCACGATGAACAAAATATCAACATTTTAAATAAAGATAGGATCTGGTAATCCATGAGTTGGCAGCTCTTCAGGAACCCCATGTGAATCAATAGTGCTGACCTCTTATTTGAAAACCGGTTGGTCAGTCTCACTGTACACCTCCCTCAGGGAATCCCTGGGGCTTCCGGCAGGGAGGGGACCTGGCACAAAGTTGACGTGACATCCACTCTTCTTGGTTCTGGGCTTATTGATTGTGTCCTTCCACAAGAACACTGGGTTTCAGGCAAATAAATGTAACTCCTCCCCTCAGGCACCAGATATAGATGAATATATTTAGATTCTAGCTCCACTTTAGATCGAAAGGCATCATGACTTGTTATACTGAAAACAACTGCAAGAATTCACTTATATCCTTTCAAGTTCCGTATGGCCCTGTGGCTGTATCATTAGTACAGTGAGGCATTTGCTTTAGGTAAAAAGGATGAGGATGGAAAGAATAGAAGGACAGGGGAGCAAACAAAGAAAAGAGATACACGGTGAGTCAGAGAGATGCTCTGCATCCATTGTGGGGAAAGTCAGACGTTGGTACCCTGTAGAGATGCTAATAACTGGGTGAGAAGATGTCAGACAGTGAACAACATGATGAGTTGGAAGGATAAGGCAGCAAATAAGGAAGGGTAGTCACCTGACCCTTTCTCTATTGTCATATTGCAGTTCAATTCAATATATTTTGAGCACCAAGTGTGGAGCCAACTTGGTGCCAGATCCCAGAGACATACACAATTTAGGTACTGCCTTCAGGGTACTTTCAATTTTGGCTTTTGGTAGCATCTTTTGGCTTAAAAAATCTGAGAAAAGTAATCATGTCAGGAGAGGCAAAGGTGTACATCCTGAGAAAGCAAGCCATGGTCTTGCTTGAAATGCTACCTGTCATTTGGCCAGTGATGTCCGAAGCACATTACAAAAGTAAGCCCACTTTAAGTTTTTTCAAGTAAAGGATATATTTTAAAGGTTCAGAGTTCTGGAATGTGAGGTTATTTGGGAGAAAGGGGGAGAGAAAGAGGAGGAAACAAAATGCTCAAGCATTACAGTCATGTGTCACTTAATGACAGGGACGCGTTCTGAGAAATGCATCATTAGGTGATCTTGCCATTTTGCAAACATCACAGAATATAGTCACACAAACCTAGATGGTATATCCTACTACACATCTAGGCTATATGGTTCTAATCTTACGAGACCACCATTGTACATGCGGTCCATTGTTGATCAAAACGTCATTATGCGGTGCATAACTGTACTTAGATCATGAGATAGGATAATCTAAATGGAAAGTCTGAGCTGCTCAGTCCCAGTGGGGCCACTGTTTGCCTAGACTTCTGGCACTGAAAATTTTCTGAGAGGAGAGCCCTATCTCAGCTAAGGCCTGCGTGGACAGTGTTGAGGCTGAGGTCCAAGGCAGTGGGGTAATGTCTATTCTATATGCTGGACAGCCAGACTAAAAGAGGAGGCTTACCTTTTCAGTTTTCTGACTTGCCACCAGTCAGGGAAGTCTTCTTTCGGAATATACCGCATCTTGACGTTTGACTGGGAGCCATAGTCTTTCTTTGAGTCACCGTCATACTGAGCTAGAGTGGTACTTGAAGATGGTTCATCCATTTTGAAAATAGGAACTGCTCGAGGAATCTTCAGCTTTGGAGGACAAGAGATTTTAATATACCACAGTGAGGCACAGATTCATGTACTGGGAACTAACAACCAAAGTATATCAGCTCTCAAATTAAAAAGAAAAGAAAAAGAAGGAAGGAAAGAAGGAAGAAAAGAAAGAAAGGAGGGAAGGAAGGAAGGAAGAAAGAAGGAAGGAAGGAAGAAAGGGAAGGAAGGAAGGAAGAAAGAAGAAAGGAAGGAAGGAAGGAAAGGAAGGAAGGAAGAAAAGGAAAGAAAGAAAGAAAGAAGAGAGAGAGAGAAAGAAAGAAAGAAAGAAAGAAAGAAAGAAAGAAAGAAAGAAAGAAAGAAAGAAAGAAAGAAAAAGGGAAATACGAAGTATTGGAAAAGATATGGAGTTACTAGGGCCGGCCCTGTGGCAAGGGATTAAGTTCGTATGCTCCGCTTCAGCAGCCCAGGGTTTGCGGGTTCAGATCCCAGGCGCTGACCTACGCACTGCTCATCAACCCATGCTGTGGCGGTATCCCATATGCAAAAAAGTAGGGGAAGATTGGCACAGATGTTAGCTCAGGGACAATCTTCCTCAAGCAAAAAGAAGAAGATTAGCAACAGATGTTAGCTCATGGCCAATCTTCCTTATTAAAAAAGAAAAAAGATTTGGAGCAACTGGAACTCTCATACTTTGCTGCATGGGGTATGAAGTGGTATAATCACATTGAAAAGCTGTTTGCATAATCTGCTAAAGCTGGACATGCACATACCCTGTGACCCAGAAAGTCTATGTACATATCCAACAATGAAATCAAAAGACATGTAAAAGAATGTTCATAGCAGAATTATTTCAATTAGATAAAAACTGGAAACTACTTAAATGCCCATTAAAAGGATAAAATAATAAAGATATTGTAGTTGTAGTAGGGTAAATACTGTGTCGCCCACAAAAGATGCTCATGTCCCAGTTCCTGGAACTTGTGAATATGTTACCTTACATGGTAAGAGGGATTTTGCAGATGTGATTAAGTTAAGGATCTTGCGATGGGGAGATTATCCTGGATTCTTGAGGTGGGGCAGATGTAATCACAAGAGCCCTTAGAAGAGGGAGACAAGAAGGTCAGAGATTAGAGGGAAGATGTGAGGATGGAAGCAGAGATCTCTCTTTGTGTAGAATTCAGTGACTATTAGAAATAGAAGTTTTATCAAGTTGCGATTGCCCACAATCCAGTCTTAACATGTTTCTATCACTCCTATAAGATCACTCATGCCCATTTGTAGTCAATCTCCATTCCCATCCTGGCCCCAGGCAACCACCAACCAACCTTTTGTCCCTATAGATTTGCTTATTCTGGACTTTGCTCTTAGGTGTTTTACAGGGTCATAGTTTTCAAGCTTCAGAACTGAAGCACATATTCAAACCAAAACAGCAATATTGCTGATATCAAAATAAAATCCCCAAACCTTAATAATTCTATTAGTCTCCTAGGGCTGCCATAACAAATTAGTACACATTGGGTGGATTAAAATAAGAGAAATTTATTTCCTCACAATTCTGGAGGCCAGAGGTCCAAAATCAAGGTTTCAGCATGACCATGCTCCCTTTAAAAGCTCTAGGCGAGAATTTTTGCTTGGCTCTTCCAGCTTCTGGTGGTTCTAGGCATTCTTTGGCTTGTGGCCACGTAACTCCAGTCTCTGCCTAGGTTTTTAAATGGACTTTTTCTCTGTGTATCTCTCTGTATCCTCTCATCTTCAAAGGACATCAGTCTTTGGATTTATGGCCCATCCTAATCTAGTATGATCACATCTCAGTTCTCAACTAATTATGTCTGCAGAGACCATTTCCAAATAAGGTCACATTCTGAGGTTCCAGGCAGACATGAAATTTGGGGGGCACAATTCAGCCTACTACAGTAATGGATTTCCTTTTGCCTTTCATGTTGGTTCACAAAAATTATGTGGTTTTTACTTAGATAGAAAGATAAAAGTAAGTGTGTGTGAGTGTATGTAGCTGGAAATAAGTACCCAAGACACCATAGAGCCGATGGATGCGTGGAGACACTCCCTTACTTTCAGGTGAGCTCCCAGAGAACCACTGGAAGGCCATTGGATGTGTCTCCTGGCATTTGAAGAGGCTGACACCTGCCTGAGAAGCCTAAAAGCAGGAGGCTATGGCTATGACCCCAAGGAAGCAGAGCAAAAGGAGAGAAGCAGCCTGTACTTTGAGAGCGAGCCACATACGGTTTTACTAACCAGAGCAGTCAAGGTTTTGTTTGTTTTCCTGTAGGCCAGCTCCACCCTTGGGAGAGGGTTGGCTGGGAGCTATCTTGAAAGAAACTCTGGCCAAGTTGGTAAATTGACCCAGCAGAAAGATTGAGGGCTAGAAAGCTAAGAACTAAAGGTCAGGACATTTCCTATGTCGTAAAACTACATTTGGATCTGCACCCCGGGGGGAACCCCAAGAAAGTCTCCCCTAAAGCAAAGAATCAAAATCAGAAAACCGTCTTACCCAGAAGCCACCACTACCAAATCATGATGGGACCAACCATATATGACTGTCTCTTTTTCATTTGACCCACTCTTCCTGGGCCCCAACCCTGAAAGGGTCAGAAATTTTTAGCCTTTCCATGACCTCTCCGCCAAAGCAGGCTGCCCTCTGCCGCAGACTTGAGCTAGATGAAGGGGAAAAGCTCTAACTTGGAAAGATGTTTGCAGTAGTGTGATTATAATATTGGTTGGGACAATTTAGAGGCTGTTCTCATGACTGCTAGTAACTGGGAAAATTTATGTCATTTGAGAGTGACTGGAAAACTCTGGAACCTCCCTGAGATTCTATCCAGGGACAGAGAAGAAAGCCCACCGAATAGTTTTGAAGGGCTAATGGAGGGGAAGAATTATGTTGTTTTCTGTTTGTGCCCTGTGGAGCCCCATTCCTTCACCAGGATACTTACAGGACGCAGTCTTGGCCATGCTGGTGGCAGGGGAGGGATGACAGCTAATAATAGTTGCCTGTTATGTGTGATGCCATCTTACGGACTTCTCCCATAGGCACCCATTTTTTGGTGACCACTTATATGCTTATAGGTTAGAAAGAGGCCCAGTTATTAAAAGAAAAAATATAAAATGGTAAAATGGTCCTACATTTGAATTTATAATTTGATAGTGCTATTGCTGTTGGTGATAGCTCACGTTTTTTCTCTCTTTGCTGAGCAGTCTTAATGAAGCCCATGCTTTCTTGAACCTGGCAACTCTCGCTTTACTTAATACTTTCTGCCTAGGAACAAAAATTTAAATGTTGACTTACCACTCTGTCTGGGAAGGTGGGAGCTCTGTGTTTCTCTTCATTGGTTGCAATGTGCAGATCAGCATCTGAAAAGTAAAACCAGTAATGTCAGAAGGAACTTTACACAAAACGAATCAAAGCACCCAAAGTTAGGAATCAAAAGAATGAGCTAGTTTGCGTGAGCAATACTCCAGATTAAATGAATTTAAACACAGCATCTAGAGTGATTCTGGTACTATCCTGTATAATGTCCAACTCGAACACTACGCCTCCACCATTGATTTTCAACATCCTGTCAAAATGGATAAAAAATTCAAGTTCCTCTACATCTTATAAACTGGTAATTTATACCACATTTCCAACTTGTATTTGAGTGACAGATAGCTAATCTCGTTGGGTAGTACCTGTGACCCTAGGATTCAGAATCCATGTCTGATTCCTCTTTGACTGGCTCATACAAGATGCTTATAAATAGCTGATTTATAAGTGAACACCTATTCCATGCTTTTTTTCCCTCTTCTTATGATAATTGTTGGTTTCTCTTTCTACCCACACACGTAGGTAGATGTCCAGGCTGTGAGTGTGAAGCCGTTATATGCTTTATAAGTGGGGTGGCCACGGTCAACTTACGTGTAGGCCATGTACCCTGGAAAGAGGGTGGTCCAGGGCATTTTGGAGACAGAAGGAAACAAAGACACTCAACTGTTTCCTTCCTAGCAGCTGCGCCCCTGGGGTGTCCTGTAGCTCAGCAGAGGAGGCCAAGGGAGTTAATTACACTTGGGAAGATAGACAATATCACAGCTGCTTGTGAGCCATGACACCTTTACATTCTGTAGTTTTCTTCAGAGGCTGGCAAAGAGCCTGTGGCACCCAGGGCACATAGCAGGTGCCATCCAGACAGAGCCTAGGAAGAGAATCCTAAGGCAGTGCTCTCTCTGGCCTTTTTCCTGCTTTTTCCCAGGGAGTTAGGGCATGGTCAGAGCTGGAATCTTGCCTGCTGGGTAATGATGCCAGACCACAGACAGAATAATTGGAGGGAATGATTAATGCTGTAAGGACACATTACTTCTCAGCTCCTCACAGTGGAGGGAAGATCTACGTATAGTAAATTCTGTAGAGTTCATTAAATCACTATAATTATGAGTATAAAGAGCAATACGATCCAGTTAAGGTTAACAAATAGTCATTGTGTAGTTTGAGATGGAAAACACGATGAATATTTATTCATTGATTTTGTAAAATTATCATTAGTAACGTTAACATAATTGTCGGTTGTCAATACTTTATGGAGTGAATTTGAACAATATTTCATGTCCCTGCGTGTTCTAAGTTCATGAGATATTATCATGCAGCTGATCTCATTCAGTTCTTTAAAGTCATTGTAATCCAAGCATATTTTGTCCAGGTTGGTAAAATTGTTACTAAAATAAATTCTCCTTTTTATTTATTGACAACTTCATGTTGTTAAACAATGATACACTTCTAAACTATCTAAGACTGCCTCATGTAGGGATCCTGCTGGAGGAAGGGGACTCCATGGGGCGCAAGCAGAAAACAATACAATTCTTTCCCTCCATTATCTGTTCAGAGCCAGTCAGTGGGCTCTCTTCTCTGTCTCTGGATAAAGTCTCAGGCAGATTTCCCTAGGACTATAACTCTGGATAGAATTTGGTTGCACTTAAAAGCAAATCCTTCACTACCTTCTCTGATGTTATTAAGAAATCAACAAACATGTACAGAATGGTAAGCCACCTTAAATATATCTTTTAAAACTTGGCCATCCAGCATTTTGGTATACATGGTGATTAAAAGTGTTACTTAAATTTTATCATTTGATT
Source organism: Equus asinus (assembly GCF_041296235.1). Classification (NCBI taxonomy): domain Eukaryota; kingdom Metazoa; phylum Chordata; class Mammalia; order Perissodactyla; family Equidae; genus Equus; species Equus asinus. The sequence continues at coordinate 11,750,504 of NC_091820.1, read as the reverse complement.
TTTTAAAAGGATGTTGGTTTTTGAGTTTATAATTTTAGGTTACGAACCATGATGATATGTTCACCGCACTCTATCTATTTGGAGTTTATCTTAAACGAGGAAGAATTATTGGAGGTAACAAACAGCTCCTTGCTTGATTCATGATTCCAATTTAAAAAATATTTCTCATGAAATGAAAGAATGGCAGATGTTAATATTGTTATTATTTTAACGAATATGACTCAATTGACCCTAGACTTAGACTTCATTCGCCAGATAGCATCTTCGAGTCTGGATTTTCATGATGCCAACCAATCTGGCACATCTTGTTTTCCTGACCTGGCAAGCTGTTCTGGCATGTGGCAGGTTTGCCTAATGGGACACCATCCACCCAGGGTCCAGCCCAATAGAGAGGTCACATTACATGCTTCCCAGAGTGTACATCCTGGGGCCGCTTTGCAACTCTGTTGGCAGCACAGGAACTTCCCGTCCACGAAGAACCCACTATGGTACTTGATCAGCAGGTGGGGGTTGCCCCTTATCTCTGGGGAGCAGGCAGGAAGAAAACACGACATGAGTAAACGTTGGCCCAAGAGAAGAAACATTCAGTAAGAGCTGTTATCACAGAACAATGAAAACCTCATTTTGCCAGCAACAAGAGTGAGGGCAAATGGTTCCCAAAGGATGTGTCTTTCACTTAGAAGTTAAAAAACCAAAAAGAAAAGTCTAACTACGTGTATCGTGAGAACAACACAATAACTTACATCAGTCTTAAAAAAAACTAGTAGGAAATGCATGTACAGATCAGCTTGGTGTTAGAATTTTAGAAATACATCGATAAAGGAAGGAAGTGGGTTATGGCACATGGTGTTCTCTTGTGGCCAAAAGAGGCTGGAGGGTAGGACCAGATCGTAGCAAGAAGAAAAAAAGTTCTAATATACATTCCTTCCACTTTATATTTTGAAACATTTCAAATGTACAGAAAGGTTGCAAGAATAGTACAACGAACGTCCATATGCTGTTTACCCAGGTTCACCAATTTTTAACCGTTTGTCTCATTTGCTTTCTCTTTCCCTCTCTGTGTATACATATTATGATTATTTTTAAATTTTTTATCATTGTTGTATTTTACTCAATCATTTGAGAGTAAGTTGCAGATATTACGACCTAAATAATGTCACCCATAAATACTTCAGCACGTAACTTCTGTTAACAAGGACATTTCCTTATATAACCATAATACAATGATCAAATTCAGGAAATTTAACACTGATATAATACTATTACTTAATACATACTTCATATTCAATTTTTTTCACTTGTTCCAGTAACGTCCTTTATAATCATTCACTTTTTTCTGATGGAGGATTCAATCCAGAATCACTTATGGCATTTAGTTAATCTAGTTTTCCTTGATCTAGAACAACTTCTCATCCCTTCTCTGTCTTTCGTGACTCTGATCTCATTTACGCATACCAAGGAATGAATGGTTTATGGGACTACTTTTCTAGGAATATGTGCATATTTTAAAAGCCCGTGGAAATAGGACAAAGAAAGCCAAAGAAATGAAATTCCAATATTGGAATATAATACTGTGTCGACAACAATCTAGCCTCTCTCAACATACAGCAGAGGAATCTAAAAGGTCTTTGTAGAGTGGTTCAAGAAGGATCTCTAGGTAGGGAGGGCTAGTTCTATGTGCGGCTTCAATTCTTTACTTCTTGATTTTATCTTCATCTTGAGGATCCCTAACTTGATCCCAGGAGAATTCTGCTCCTCCTTTACAACTCTGACTCAAGGAAATCTAATAATAATAATTACTTTATTATTAGATAATAATAACTACTTTACTGGGTCGTTGGAAGGATATGAGAAAATGTATGTAAAGCATCCAGCACAGTGTTTGGCACAGAGTAGGTGTTCAATGAATGGTGGGTTTTAGTTATATCATTCCCTTAGTTTAACTCAGTTCAGCTTACCTGAAAACACTGTCATTAAAAAAAGACCTTACTGGGGGCTGGCCCCGTGGCTGAGTGGTTAAGTTCATGGGCTCTGCTTTGGTGGCCCAGGGTTTTGCCAGTTCGAATCCTGGGCGGGACATGGCACCACTCATTAGGCCATGCTGAGGCAGCGTCCCACATGCCGCAACTAGAAGGACCCACAACTAAAAAAATATATATATGTATATACAACTGTGTACTGGGGGAAAAATAAAATCTTTAAAAAAAAGACTTTACTGTATATTAATGGGAATTAAAGGAAAGTTATTACCAAAATCACAAAAAGCAAAAGGAGTTAAGATTACAAAACACTAGTTTCTGACCTTGACAACGGTCATTACGATTCCTTGAGCACATTACTTGCCTTCCTGCTCCCTAAGCTCCTGTGTGCCAAGATCCCTATTATTTCCTACTACATGGATTTAGTTTCCTGGGTAACCAATTCTTTCCCAACAAAGTCCAAAAGTCCACACTGCAACAGTGCTACCATCTAATAATGACAATAACAGGAAGTCATAAATTAATATGTGTATAGGACTTTAAATTTACATGTTTTTCCCTCACATATATCGTCTCATTTAATCTACTCAATAACCTTGGAGTTGTTATCATGGCTCTTACAGGGTTAGGTAAACTGAGATGCCGAGGGGTGGTGTAACCTGCTCAAGTTCACAAAACTAATAAAGAGTGGATCTGAGACTCAGCCCTAAGCTTTTTCTACTATGTTCCAATGCACAGATGTTAGTTTCCCTGCCAAACCCCTTTCAGCTGAATTCAGAACCATGGTAGCTGACACACCTTAAGTGTCCGATGAATCAGCCCAAACCTCCCAAGTGTAGGTTACCCTCTTGAGAATTCTGTATCTCCAAAGTCCATCTCAGTTTATAATGCCTGAGCTAAATAATAGACACAAAAGGGGGGAAGGTCATTATATCACAGTGAAACTTCATAGGGGAGAGGATTTGAGTGATGGAACCTCTTTGTTTTCTTGTGGCAGGTTGGTTTGCCAACCTGACAGCTGATACTACCCTCCTTCTCTCTTGTTACCTTCAACCTGACAGCCGATCCCAACCATCTTCTCCCTTGGATTCCAGCATAGAGGCTGGAAAAGCCAGATACTGTCTTCCAGCCTCCCTTGCACATAGAGATGGCCGTGAGACACAGTTCTGGCCAATGAGACATGAGCAGAAGGTTGCAGAGGGGCTTCTGGGAAAGCTCAGAGCCTTTCCAAGAACCTCTAAGGATGGAAGAGCAGAAAGCTAGGAGGAGCCAGGGGCCCTACTGATTTCATTGAGCTGCTGCCCTAGCCCTGGACTTGCTTACCTCTGGATTTGTGATAGGAACAACCATGTATTTGTTTCAGCAACTACTTGGTGTCTTTTCACCTGTATCCCAAAGCATTACTAACTGATACAAATCGCTTCTGGCAGCCCTAGTAATAGGGTCTCTCTGCAGTTTTATAAGAGGATAAGAGATTCACTCCCCCTTCTCTCTCTGCTCTCCTTTCATGTTCCATGTGCCTTAACATGAGCTACCCAGGGCCCACCCAAACCTGTCTACCATATACAGTTCCAGAAGGGCCCACAAAGGACCCTAGTGCATGACCAACAGCTGCACACAGGAGGTGTCTACATAGGAGCTGCTCCCAGGAAATCCCCCCAAAGTAGACTGAATGGGAAGCAGCATCTTAGAGCTCCTCGTGGAGGCCCCACTATAACCACAGTGACTCATGTCTGTGTGCAGGATACTTTAACAGATTTATGATTCACTCATTTGCGGCTCATCATCATTCTAGGAGAAAAGAAATGTGATCTCCCATTTTACAGGCCAAGAAACTGAGACTCAGAGATGCTGGATGGTTTTATTAGATGCTATCGTGAGGCAGGACTTGGATGCAGATTTGCCTGACTCTAAAGGGATGACTTTCTCACTTCACCAAGCTGGTGGAGGTGGAGGGAGGCTTCTTTCCTTACTGGACCACTTGACTATCTTACAGAAAATGTTGCTAACTCCTTTCATGCAAAGGGAAAATTAAGCCTTATGTGTGAAAAAGGATGTATTTGCATCGAAGTGGAGTAGGTGATTGTCTAAAGTAGTGTAATTTGAGGTGTACTAAGAAAGAGCCCTAATCTAAAGCTCAAATGAAATAAAATCTTTCCCCATCTGGGAGCTTAATATCTGAAATTCCGATAGAGTCATCCATTTGAGTTAAATATTGTCCTCACACCATTACCCACATTTAAAATAAAATTATTGCAAGGAGAAACATCATAGTGCCAAATTATTAACACAAATTCTCTCTCTTCGACCAAAAGTTGTTACCAGGGCAGCCTAAGCATCACTGAATAAAAGCTCCATTAAATCCCCAGTTTTGCCCAGCATTTTACCGTACTCGTTAAAAAGCTGGGTTTGGGTAGTTGAATTATGAGTTCTCCATTATTAGGTATGTGACATTGGCCATGTCTTCACTTACCTGGAAAATGGAGAACAATATTACCCTTTCCGTAGAGTTCTCAAGAGGATTACCCAAGAAAATATTTTGCAGGCACTCAACACAGTAACTGGCAAATGGTTAAGTGCTTAGTACGTATTAGATGCCACATTCTGTACACATCCAAAGTACAGTAGCTACAGGACCTGAGGAGACTAGACTTTGCCCTGGCAAAGGCAAGCACTGTGGGTGGAGAGCAGGCAGCCCTGCTTCCTCCATGCTGCTGGGAAGGCACAATAGCCAGCTCTGTGCAGAGTGGTGAGGAGGGCGGGGAGGAGAGGGGTATCTGATCCCCAGGCTTCCTCTATGTAACAATGAGAATGCAAAATAAGGATAGCATGGCACATTCTCTGAGGCTGGTAGGAAAATCAGTAGATTCTCTCCTGGGCTTGGGTCCCTTCCTTCACTAAGCCTCAAAAGAATTCAATCAATGACTCCCTTTTAGGACTTTTTAAATTACCTTTTTGTAATGCTTTCAACCACTGACTTCGGCTCTTTTCGTTTGATGCATAGACATAGAGAAGCCCATCTTTATAGACAATCTGGAAAGGAAAAGATTTGGTGCATTTAGATATAATTGCATCATAGTTCACTCTGGCGCAACTGCATATTTTCTGTTATTCAAAAGAAACGTTGAGTTTGCTTATATAATATGCATTCACTCTGGAATTAAATGAGAAAAAGTCTAGTTATTTTTATCCTCCATCCCTCAATTTGTTTCATCCCAGACACCTCTACACTTTGGAAAACCACAGCAATGATGCATCTGACAGCAGTGAACATTGAGGTGTCAGTAGAGATGCCCTAGACCATGGAGAATTATGAGAGCATAAGATGTTAGACATTACAGGTGTCTTAGGAGTGTTCTGGCCCATCCACCTATGCAGTGCATAACTTTCTTTACAGCCCGTTGGAAAATGTTTATTTGCTCTATTCTTAAAAATATCTTCAGGGATAGAATGTCCTTTACTTTTGCTATGCCATCCTTGTCAATTTCCATATATTCTGATCATTATATAGTTCATGCTTATATTGAGTAAAAATATGTCTCCCTATACTTCATTCCCTTGGGTCATGTCCCACCCCAGGAATCCTAGCATAAATCATTTTCTACTCTTTAAAACACTTGTTTAAATGTTTGAACATTGCAATGTCTTCCCCAGATCCTTCTCTATCCCACTTTTGTGGGTAAATAATACAGACATTTAGTTAATACATTTATTACATTTTAATGTAATAATACATTACATTTATTAAACATTTATAAATACATGTATTAAACACCTACTAGTTTCTGGGCTCTTTCTTACTTTAATATTTTAATCCTATTTCAACGCTACAAAAAATATATGATTATGCCCATTTTTCAAGTGAAGAAATAAACTCGGAGAGAGGTTGATACTTTGTGGTTACACAAATATAGGCAGTCTGTAGGGCTCCAAAGCCTGTGTTCTTCGTACTCTATGCCTGATAAGAAACTGAAGCATCTTCCATGAGCACACACTCCCTTGGTTTCTTCCAGTTGGGTAATGTCCCTTTTCAAAGTGGAAAGTATGGATTGTTCATTAACTGGATTATTTTATTTTATTTCACTTTTGGCCACAGTTCCCTCATGCTAGCCCTTGGTAGTCTGGCTATCTGAAGGTCAGTCTGCCTGCCTTTAGATCAGAAAGATAAGTATTCATGATATAATAAAAGTAGGGCATGACTTCAATCAAGCCACTTCCAAAGGGTACTGCAGGCACACTCTCTGTAGCATACCATTGTTTAAAATACTTCAGGGTAAAATGAAAACTCCTCCGTGCGTGCGCTGTGCGAAGCCTTTCATGATGGGCCTTGCCCACCTCTCCAGGTTCATCTCTTTCACTCTCTCACGGAGCGGCTTTATTCATGAAGGCTACTTGGAGCTCTCCAAATGTGCCATACTCTTTCACGTATCAGTGCCTTGACACCTGCTATTTCTTTTGTTTTGCTGGGCTAAACTCCACTTGTCCTTCCCACCCGAATGTCACCTCCAATAGAAAATCTCTCCGACCTCTTGGAGTGAGGAGTGAAGCTTCCACTTCCTGGGGCACCAGGGCTACTCTGCCAACCCTCATCTTAACACTCCCCCTCACTGCATTATAATGATCTGTGAATGCCTTGGGGACAGGGACGGCATTTTATTTCCTATAGTGTGCCTAGTACTTGCAGCACATCAGAAATGCTCAGTAATGTTTGATGAAAGAGATTGTCAGACTCTGAGGCAAGTCAGGCCATTGCTGCTTACATGCTCTCCCTCTAGGAAAGACAGATTGGTAGATAGAATTTTAGCAAACTGCCCAACTCCCATCTGGGGATGTTCCAAGCCTTGTCATTGTGTTAGTGAATCTTTGCAACATCATTATTTATCTCAAGTATATTGAGTTCATAACAGAAAATATTACAAGAAGAGCCATCCATCCAATGGAATGGGTCCCCGCCCTTACCTGAAATGGGTACTGCCTCTCCGCAGGGGTCTGCTCCTCAACATTTACTTTCTCCACGCATCTGATCTTCTTAATCTCGATTGATCCTTTTCTGCTGCCTCTTTTCTGAATTAAAAAACAAAATATAACATGTCTCATGTGACACACAGTGGTGCACAAAGAAAAGCATGAAGTTAAGGTTATGCTTGGGAGGGAGATTGGAGATGGGATGGACATGGGAGACTCACTCCCAATTATTCCATAATAGTCAAAATCCAGAGACAACAGAATATATCTCTTGAATGTGGGCACTAACTCATATACTCCTCCGAAAGCAAATCAAGGAGCACTTAATAACTTTGTTTAATAATCTTGAAACACATTTCAGATCACCTGGTATATGGTTAATCTACTCAGGAAAATCAAAATTTAACTCCACAAAGCATCTTCATTTGGTTTTAATTTTGTGTATTTCAGTATTCCTACTGCTGTAGAAATTCTCAACTGTACAGAAATATTCTCATTTTCAGCACCGTGTTAAGGCAGTGTTTCTTTTCTTCAGCACTATTTGGGGTTAGACAATTCTTTGTGGTGGGGGCGGTCCTGTGCATTATAGGATGTTTAACAGCATCCTTGGTCTCTACCCACCAGACTCCAGTAGCACACCGCCCCCCCAAATATGAAATTATGACAACCAAAAATGTCCCCAGCCACTGCCAAATGTCCTCTGTGTGGCAAAATCACCCTTGATTGAGAACCACTGTTCTACAGTTACAGTTTGCCTTAGTAACGTTAACCAATGTTTTAAAAATCTTTATCTTGAATTAATTATACCTCGGCTAAGAAAAGACAATGTGATAAGTGAGTGCAAGTGGATTTTTACTGTGTAAGTTAAGAAACCTGATGTTGTTTCATTATAACTAAGTGCGTTGTGGAGACTTAAGAAAAACAAATAATATAAGAACAATGGAATAAATAGGGTCTCACCATTTTGTCATATTCATAGTAGGAGAGGTTTGTTTTGGTCAAAACAAAAAGCCGCTCTTTGTAGTTATTTGGTGACATTTTCTTCTTTTGCTGTGACCTTTTGAGAAGAAGTTCTTCTAGGATGGATTTTGTATCCATATTGTTGTCCTAAATTTAAAAAAATAATTAAAATGAGTGTTCACAGCATCTCGCTAGGTTCTCTCTTAGCTTTCATAGTTTTTATTCAACTGCAGCTCATTCAGGGATAATATAAAGTCTAAAAATTAGATTTAGGGTTATAGAGGAAAACATAATTAGGTAGACTCTTAAACACACACATACCTGCACTTTTTTCTACTGCTTTGACTTTGACCTTTATAAATATGTTGACTTTTTACATCTCCCACCCTGGATCATAAATTCACCATCTTTGCGCTACCCTCTAGACAACCTTATCAAAAGTCTCCTTATTCCTTAAGCATCCTATAGGCATTTGTTGAATTGAGTTGGATATAATCAATCTTTTAAAAATTGAGCTCCAGACAGCTCACCATGCATGAAGTAATTGATCAACTGAAATTTCTCTCCACGAATGTGGCAGGTTGTTTGGGCAAATTAAACCACCGTAAGACTCTGATATCATTGTAAACGACACCCACAGCCCCTGGTTATGATCAGATCTTTAACATAAAGGACATGGGTAAAATTTTCAATGTTTCTGAGAGCAAAACATTAAAAAAATGCTATCAGAAAAGATTTAAGAGAAATGAAGAAAATGGATTTTTGTAAGCTAAAGACACTTCTGCTTTTCCTTTCAAGCCCACGTAAAACATTAAAACTTAGGGTATTTCTGGAAAATAAATGCACTGATTTTCTGGTTCTACTAAGACTGTTGCTTCAACTCTCAGTCTGATATCAGGTCTGAGAATGAAAAGAAGTAATGTTAAGCAGTAGGCCACAAGAAGTTACACTTTCTTCTGTTCTTCTTTGCTTTGTGAAATAACATGGTTATTAGCAGTCAGATGCCCAATAATTACCATCTTTCTTTATTTATTGATAACCTGAGAGTAATTAACTTTACTTACCTTGCATTTGATCGAGCCAAAGTGTGCTTGTGGGTCCTTAACTTTAACTCTCAAGCTCTAAGCAAAAAGTTACTGCTCTGAGGCACCATCGCTCATCTTCCCTCTGGCTATGCCAGAGTCAAGCACTAAAAAGAAGATATTTACATCCTATTTATCACTCTCTATCAGGAAGCACCCACACAGGCATTGCTCTGTCTGGATGGAGGCGGATGCCAAGTGAACCTGTCCAATCACTAAGGGGTACTTCTCACTGGCCCAGGAGTGTGATGGGCCCATGATGGCAGGGGAGTGGAAGAAAGGGAGACTGAGAAACAGCCTGGAATTGAATAAGCCGGTCAGGCCCAGCCAGCTTCCCTCCTGACATAGACCACACCACTCTAGAAACGGGAATCAAGAAAATCAGCTTTTATTTTTTATTTACACAGATCAGGTGACTATTTATTAATCCTTCAAATGTTCTCCAAGGGCAGTGTTTGATTTATAGGCAGAAGTAGCAGAAATCTTACCTACTAAATATAATAAAGTCCCGGTCACTTTTTGCTTTGAATATTGTTTTATCTAGGAAAAAAGTATAATTCTTTTGTGAAAGTAGAACAGGTTTCTTTTGAGTACAGTGGGTGCTATTCGCTATGGTCCCTGCTTTCTTTGCCCCGGATGCAGAGACAGGGCAGAGATCAGGGTGTAGCAAACCCAGCAGGACCTCGGAAGGCAGGTATGCCTACCTTTCACCTGTGCCTCCATCATAACCTCTACACACATGCTTGTTTAGGTAAAATTATTTTCCACACCCAAAGTCTAAGGCTGGAAGAGAATTTGCTTGAAGACTGGTTGAAACCGTGGGGGGTCTACTTCTTGTGTGTCACAGTCCCCTTTGGGGAGCCACACCACACTAGGCAGAGTTGTAGGGCACTTGTGCCTTTTACACTTAAAAAACTTACTAACAAAGCAGAAAGAGAAAACTATGGACACTCTTGCCAAATGTGTCTTATATCCACAGCTAAAACGTTACACCTCAAACTAGCAGAGTGCTAGTTACATAGATCTGGTTAGTGGAATAGAAAGTTTACTTTTCAAATTCTTTTCAGATGCTGAATCCATTTGTAACATTAAGAACACTGTCTTGAAAATGCAAATCCCAATGTCCAAGGTAGTACGCAGCCTTTCCCAGTACTGCATGATGATACACACACTTTTCTGTTTATAGACTTTCACATTTATCACATGAAAGATGGTTTTGGAGGGAATTTTATCTAGAAATTCATATGGTGAGTCACAGAAATCATTGACAAGTGAAATCCACAAAGTTGCTTCTGTATGTCGAAGGGAAGAAGAACATTGACTAGGAAGGAAGGTACCAAGTCCTTGAGCACATTTTCTAATAAATCTTCAAGGGTTTATACACGTTGCTGTATCTGATGCAATATAATAGTCAAATTCCAACAAAATTGTTCATTCTAAAATCTTGCCCTTTGTGAATTTTTTTGCTTTCATTTTAAAAATAATATATGGGGGCAGGCCTGGTGGCATAGTGATTAAGTTCACACCCTCTGCTTCAGCGGCCTGGGGTTCACGTGTTTGGATCCCGGGCACAGACCTACACACTGCTCATCAAGCCATGCTGTGGCAGCATCCCACATACAAAATAAAGGAAGATTGGCACAGATATTAGCTCAGCGACAGTCTTCCTCAAGCAAAAAGAGGAAAATTGGCAACAGACGTTAGCTCAGGGCCAATCTTACTCAACAACAACAACAACAAAAATATATATATGGTATGTTTATTCTACAAAACCAAGAACTATGGAGAAGTAAAAGAAAAAAACTGTTAACATTTTGGTGAACATACCTCTAGATTTTTTCAAATATATGTGTGCACGTGTTTATTTTCACAAAAATGAGTTCATATACTGTGCACATGAGTCTGTAATCTGTTTTCTCACATAACAAGCACCTGGAGCCACACTTCTTTGAAGTCCTTCAAAGCTCCACTCTCTGCACTAGACTCCCAAGCTTCCTGCTTCCTCACAAGCTTGAAGAACCCCATTTTGATGACTCACACTTTTGTCATCCGCAGATTGGTTTCTTTTAAGACAATACCTGATTCCTGCTCAAGTTTGGACCTGCCTTTCTCATTCTATTTGCTTCAGTCCCTTTCTTGTACTTCTCTCCTCCCCTAGATAGCCTAGATTCTAAATTGAAGCCATTTCTATGGTCTCTCTTGGTATAAGAGGTGATAATTGGTGATGACTAATTTTTAAAAATGTAATGTCTCCTGCCATGTATTAGGACCATAAGTCAACAGGGCTCAGGTACCACTGTTGATTCAAATGCCCGTCCAGCAACTAACAAACTCAGCTCTGCCTACCCTTATTTTAAGGGAAGGGAAAAAAGAAAAAAATCTTTCAAAATAAATGAGATCCTAAAGCTAGCCAGTATTCACCAGAAATCTATTTCCATAGAGGAGCTGGTGGGACTTGGCTGGACTCTCATATTACCACCTACATAGAATAGACACATCAATTTGCTTACCAAATATCCCAGGCTGCCTATTTCCATAAGGGCAGGAAACTAGCAAGAGATTAAAGTGCAGAGGAGGCAAAGAAAAAAAAAGAAACCTGGCAGAAATCAATACAGTATTTTCTATAAGGAAGCTGGCAACTACTGCGTAACCTATAACATACATAAAAGGTGCATGCTGAACTAACACGACTTGGAATCGCTATGGTTATTCAGCGATAATAAGGAAATGATATCACAAGAGTAAGGAGTTCAACTGTGCAGGTCTACGTAGCACACTTGATTTTGAGCCTAAGTGTGCCTGACAACGAGTGACTGGTTCCAGAAATAGAAATCAGCTCTCCACTGCCCTGAGTGACAACGACTGGGTTTGAGAGAGAGGTTTCATAACTAATTAGCATGCAACGTTGCTGTGGGGTGGTAGACTCAGAAGGCTTGGAGGAGCTTACAGGACTGTCATTTGTGAGCTGTGTCACCTTGACCAAGCCCCTTCCCTGCTCTGAACTTCAGTTTTCTGATCTGTAAAATGTGATGGGTAACAGCTCCTCCACTTTATAAGACTTAAATGAGAAACCTTATGTGAAAATACTGGACACACTGTGGGCAGTGAATCCTGATTGAAAAAGGAAAAGGTGGAAAGAAACAACTGAGGTGCTAGAGTGGAGTCCATTCTCTTTGCTATGAAAGGCCTGAGGAAGGAAAAGTTGTTTTCTTCCTTAAGATAATCAAGAAAAATATTATGGAAGAGAGGGCATTAAAACTGGACCTTGAAGGCTATGAGTGATCGTAGTAATAATAATTCTAGCTAACACTGAAGGAGGGCTCACCATGTGCCAGGGGCTATTTAAAGCACCTTAGAAATATACACTTGTTTACTGGTCACAAACACCCTATTGGGTAGGTCATGATACCCCCACACTATGGCATAGGTTGTGACACCATACCCTATTGGGTACACAGTACCCTATGGGGTAGGCCATAACAACCCAATCCTATGGGGTAAGTTGTAACAAAGTTACCCTATAGGGTAGGATGCTACACCATTCCTTGCTTATAACTGATGAAGCTGCCATAGGTAAGTCAATTGCCCAGGCCACACTGCTAGTGTGTGGAGCCGGGATTTGAATCCAGGCAGCCTAACTCCTCTTAACTCCTGACTACGATGCTAATGTTAGAGAGGGACATGCCAGCTGTGTAATCCACCTCCTCAGAGAAGGCTCTAGCCTAAATATAGGAAGGCAGCCGTAGGATATCAAGGCTGATAGGAATCTTAGAAGTCATTTTACAGATGCAATACTGAGCCTCAGCAGCGTAAGTGACTTAGCCAGAACCACAAAGCTATGACCCAAGAGACACAGCCCAGGGAGCCAGTGGGGCACTGTCTACACCATCGTGGCACTAAACAGACTAAAAGAGATCTATGTGTTCAGCTTAACATGCTATAGCCTTGCTAAGTCATGCTGTCTGGGAAATCTAGGCATAAATTTGAGTCTTACCAGACGCAGGCAAGGGACCTTTTATTGGAAATAGCAGAAAAATGTCACCTAAATAACCTTTCAGCAGGAACCTCCAAGGCAGTGTTAAATCGCAAAACTCTAGCCCACATTTTAAAATAGGCAAGAACATACAACCTCAAAAGTTGGAATAAATTCTAAGTGGTGCAGAAGGAGGAGCAGGAGGCAGGAAAAGAAGGGAGAAAGATATATATATATAGTCAAATGGGGCCACTGGATAGTTCCCTCAACCAAAAAGTTGACTGGCTCATCATGGTGCCTTTAAAGCTTTATTTTTTAGAAGTGAGAGATGTACGCCTTTACTTGATTTAGTTATCTTCTCTTACTTTACATATCATTTAACTAAGATTTTGATAGGTGTCAAAATATCATAATAATACATGTTGTGGGAGGGCAGTGGAGGGGTAAGGTGAGAAGGAACAGGGAGATGCGCCAAGTGCGGACGGGGGTAGAGGCTTAGACGAGGGAAAATAGAGGACCCTGTGACAAACTCCATCTTCAAATATTTGTCCAAGGCCAGGCCTGTTTACTTTCCTGCTAAATAACTGAACAAAATATGTTGGTAAGTTAAACAGGAACAAAAAGCTGAACTCAGAATCGGGTAAAGTGGTTCAAAAATATCTCTTAAGATGCTAGCCAAAGATAAACACGGGCTCTGAAGAATGCGATGTGACAAATTCCTGCTTCACTTGATGTTATGCAGGAGAGAGAAAGTTACAACTGATCTTGGCATGACATGGACAGAAATCCTTTAACATTGACACCCAAATTCTCGGCATTTTGAAACACCATACCTTAATGCTCCAAAATAAATTTAGGAAAACCAGACATTTTGGGAAGGCTATTTTGCACAAAGAATGTGAGAATTCCAATGTCATTCCTGTTGGAGCTAAAATTTGCTTTAGGTGTGAAATTCATGTTCAGTGCCTGACAGAGCTTTTCTAAGCCCTTCCTTCTTTTCAGCAATGTCTTTCCTTCTGCTCTCTCTCCTTTGCCAGGGGCACTCCTCTGGGCACCCTCCTTAGGAAAAAATCAAAAAGTGGTAAATCCACGTCTTAACACCTTATGCTGAATTAGTTTAACACATAACACTGCTTAGGTGATACACGTTGGTGTGAGCGAAAGCACCAAGCTGGTAGGTCCAGATCCCTGCTCTGTCTCTGTGCAACCTGGTGTGTTGCTTAACCCTGCTAACCTCAGCTTCCCCATCTGTAAAGGGAGTGAAACAATAACCCCCTCAAAGGGTTATGAGGAGTCAAGAGAAAATGGTGGTACAATGCCTAGCACTCTAGAAAATGTTCCCAAACCCTGTATTCCTTCCCCTCATCACTCTGTAGGTAAAGTTTTTAAAAAGACCGTAGCAAAGTTTAAAAACTGAAGACAACAAAATGACCCTCAATGATAAAATTTCAGTCCTCATCTCTCTTCCTCCAGCTCCTGGGGATAGGAGATAAGGGGAGGGCTCCCCACGTATTCTCCAGTCAACAAGCACCTGCTCTGTAGGTCTGTCACAAGCTTTCAGTCCTGGGACTGGTTACCTTAAAATCAGGCTGAACCAGCCCTATTGACTGTGTATTTGTGCCAGCAGGTTTCTTACAAATCAATATGTGGATGTTACTCAAAGTGTGGTCCATGGATGAGCAGCATCCACATCCCCTGGGAGCTTATTGGAAATGCAGAGTCTCAGGCCCCACCCCAGACCAAGCACATCAGAATCTCCATTTTAGCCAGATCCCCAGGCGCTCCCTGAGCACAGGAGAGTTTGAAAAGCACTGACCTAGACCACATTACTGTTGTACTACTTTTTAAATCCAATGAAATCATCATGGTCCATAGAAAGTTTCAAAATTATATGGATGTGGCTGTAGCTGTCTGGTTCAACTCCTTCCCATCTTTCTGCATCCATCTGAAATAGCCCCAAGCTCCTGATTGAGGGAGACTTTGGGAACCTAAGAACAAATATTTGTAGCTAAAATAACGTTAAAAAACCACAGATAAATAAAAGCAGGTATGACTAACATTTCTTTGTCTTTTTGGAAACAGTTATGAAGCCAATATGAAAAGTCACAGAAAGTCAACGCCTAAAGAATAGTATGGAGAAAATCAGCAGAGGAAACGATGCAAAGCTACATAGACCTGATGCTGATGTACACACAAACTGACAGCTTCCCTGAAGGAGATTTTGAGCTGGGGGAGGAATTTACAGTGAAACTATAGCAGTCCCCCAAATTACCTGGTCCCATCCAAAGTCCCTGGAGGAGCCCCAGCAATTTCATATGCGTAAATTTTTAGTATTTTCATTAAAGGGGGCTTTCCAAATTTTGTGAACTTCAGGCTCTACCACACCCGGATCTGAAACTATTTTCCTGTAGGATATGACATTGTGTAGCCACCTGCTGTTTAAACGCACCATTTTGTCTTGTTCCATCGCCGGGTCCGCTGAGGTGAAGTTAATCTGCCCTTGCAGGAACACAGCCCCACGGTCCTCCTTTCAGCAGTAGCAAATCGTCTCACATTTTCCCGGCTGCTGGGTCAGAAATGGCTACATTACTCAGTGCCCCCGAAACGTTTATTGTCCTGCAAGGCCTTACACAATCCCACAGGAAACCACGCTCAACACTTAGCCAACACTTGTTGATCTGATTGAACGCAACAAAAACGGAGACAAAGCATATTTCAGAAAGGTTCCAACTTTGATAACTACAGCTCCTGCTTTTCCCAGGCAGCTGTCGGGTACATGTGATAACCCTGCCTTTGTTTATAGAGCTCTGTGCTGGAAAGGACCAGAAAATATCTCCGCAAAACCCCACTTCTGACGCTGACTTCTCTCCCACGAGCCAGGAAACCGTGAGGTAATGCCACAGTGCGCAGAGAATCAGCAACGAAAACTTCAGCTCGACGCTGGACAAAGGGAGGTCAGAGAATATATGAGAGAGAAGGACAGTTAATGTGACCGAAAAGGAGCACATTTCCGCAACTTAATTTATCAAGAGATCCAGAAACGGAAAAGAGATCGTTTTTGCTAATGTACCATGCACCAAGATTGCAAGGAAAAGGTGTGATTGTCACTTGACATCATTGATACAACATCACAACTTTTGGTTTTACTGCTTCCACCATTTTCTCGGGTGCATGCTGGCTGGTCATAGCTAATAAACCTAATGACTTATTTTAGGCTCTCTTATTGACAGCCGAGAAAATGAATCATCCTTTTAGCATGCATTGACACACTGTATTAAGTTATAAATTGTTGGCTACGTTAATTATTTGTAACCATCTAGGGTGTGGTGAAATCTTGGGTTGGCAGAGGAGAGTATAGCTACTGACTTTCAAAGAGGTATTCTTTTCAGTGGACACAGGATTAGCATCATTTCTACTCATTCGTTCAAGTCTTGTTCAGAACATGCCACGTGCTGTAAGCATGCTGTTGGGGGCTGGAGACACAGCAGTAAACAGAGCAGAGGCAGCCCCCGTCTTCAGGGGGCTTACGTCTGGTGGAGGAAGAATCACAAATGAAGGTTGAATTACAGTAGAGTGTGTGAAAAATAACTGGCAGAGATATTTCTTATATTTCTGTTTGAAACTGGAATTTTGGGAAGGGCAAAGAGTCCTTCAGAAGAATTCAAAAGTGGCGAGATTACACCCTGATAGCAAGTAAGTCACTGATGGGCTCCAAACAGCTCTCCACCCTCTAGGAATAAAGCAGGCAGTCATTTGAGAAGGTGAGAGTGGAGCAGAGTAACAGTGGCACAGCAACCTGGACAAATGAATTCATTTTACACTCTGCTAATTAACTTCCTTTTCCACATGGCGATTTGTATTAACTCCACTGTTTATGTATGGTAGCATAGCAGAAGATCAATTCTAGAATAAAAAGTAAATTTAGGGGAGGGGAAGGAGGAAGTGGCGGAAACCTGGAGACACCTGGGCCCGATCTCGCGGGATTCCCATCCCTTCTTGGGGCTTGAAATGCTCAAGGGCAGCTGGGAGGAGTGGTTTCCTCTAAGTCAAAATGCCACAGATTTATTTACTTATTCTATTCGTTCACTTCCTCTGCCACTTCTCCCAAACCTTTCTTTGGCTCTGTATTTTCCATGTCTTTAGTTTAATTCTGACATGTTATGGCAAACTGCTATTTTGATTACATGATTTAATTTGCTCGAATTATAGGCTGTGTTGTCACCTCTACCCAGTGAGACCCTAGGAATTTTCTCTAAAGCTTGTTCATGCACGCCTTTAGCAGGTAACAAGCTTCTGTAAGGATGCAGCATGGGATAATTTGACTTCATGGCATAAACAAGCTTGTTCACTTGGGAGTAGTAGAGCTTAGATTTTTAGAATAAGAAAGAACATGACAGGATTTATTTTGAGTGTGTGTGAGAGAGAGAAAGAGAGCAAGAGAGGGAGGGAGAGAGAGAGAGACCTTCTGATTTCTCGCTGACCTCACTTTTTCTCTCACTTAAAAAAATTCATTTGACTCATGGCTTTAAACACCATCTATATGCTATGATTCCAAATTTCAGTTCCTCTCCCTTGAATTCCAGACTTGCATTCGACCGTCAACTTGTCCATCTATATTTGGAATATCTAATAGACATGTCGAACTTAACATGTCAAAGCTGACCTCTCGACTAACCCCTCAAACTAGCTTCTCCTACAGCCTTCCCCTTCTCAGCTAATAGCAACTCTATCCTTCCAGGCCAAAGAAGGCGGAATCATCCTTGAGTTTTACCCTCCCTTCACACCCAACATCCAATCCTTTGCAAAATATGGTTAGCTCTATCTTCAAAATATACCCCAATTTGGCCACTTTTCACCACCTCTACCGCTACCTACTGGTCTCTGTGCTACCATCCCTCACCTGGATATTGCTCTCGCTTCCTGACTGCTCTCCCTGACTGACTCTTGCCCCCTGCAGTCTATTCTCCACTGAGTAGCCAGAGTGAGTCTGAAATGTAAGTCAAATCTCACCACTCCTCCAGTCTGAACTCTCCAATGGTCCCCTCTTTTCTGGTCCCCTAGCATTGTCTTTAACATCACCCTATGATTCTTCTCCTTCATCTTGCCTCTCGTAAAACTGGCCTCCTTGCTACTCCTACAATATTCTGAGCACCATCTGCCCAAGGGCCTTTGCATTGGTGGTTTCCTCTGCTTGGCAAACTGTCCCAGATATCTCTCTGGCTCATTTCCTCACCTCCAGGCTCTGCTTCAAATGGTGTCTTCCTAAGCCCTACCTGGACCACCCTGTTTAATACTACAAGCCTCACTTCACCCAGCACTCCCAATCTCCTACTCTACATTTTCTTTTTTCCATAGCACATATCACCTTACAACCTACTATATAATTTACTTATTTATTACCATTAGTATCTGTCTTTCCTCACTAAAGAGCAAGCCCACAAGGGTTTCAACAGCTACTCTCTGCAGCTTGAGCTTTTCCCATGGGTGTGTCTTCGTTTGGGTGTTACTCCGTCACCTCCTGTGCTCACTCCTTCCGGTGTTAAAATAATCTGCTTGAAGGTTGGGACCTGATGTGAATAGTTTACATTTATTGGAATTGAAGATTAATGCGTCACCTCTCCTAAGGATGCTTGCATTTTAAACCTCAGATCCAATCGTGGAATAGCCTTGCTCCTTATGAAAAGAGATGGGTGAGTTGGGGGTGGAGGTGGACACCAAAAGGTTTGTTGTTGTGTTTTGTTACCAGCGTTCCAGACACCTATGAAATTTTTGCATAGATGTTGGCATTTTATCAATTTTACTCCCATTTTTCAGTGGAAGTAAGGATTTGGGGTGTAGATGGGGTTGGCACCTGCTTTTGTAAGGAAAGTGTATTGGAACACGGCCATGACCATTCGTTAGGTATTGTGTGTGGCTCCTTTAGTTTTATAACAGCAGAGGTGAGTAGTTGCCACAGAGACTGTATGCCCGCAAAGTCTCAAATATTTACTATCTGGCCTTCACAGAAAAAATTTGCCAACTCACGCTCTAGAAGAATCCTGCCAGCTGTGGAAGTGACCTAGTCGCTTGGAATTCAGTTCTACAGCTCAAGGCAACAGACATTCACTGAATGGTACTGTGTACGAGGTGCCAGAGTTGAAAGTGAAGAAAGTAGGCAAAGGGGATATCTTTAGGGAACTCTTCCAGCCACGATTCCCTCTTTGATTCAAAATTATTTTTCACAAAATTTTATCATGAAAACTTTCAAAATACAGAAAAGTTAAAAGAACTTTACAGTGAGCGCCCATATACCACCATCTAGAATCTACAATTCCATTTTACTATATTTACTTTGTCATATATCTATCCACTTATCCATCTCTCTATCCATCAATCCACCTTATTGGTATTATTACTACCACTGCCAATATTATTATTTTTTGGTGCATTCAGAGGAAGTTGCAAACATCAGTACAATTCATTTGTAAACACCTCAGTATACATAACATTAAGTAGAGCTTAATTCAAGTTAGCCTTTTATTTTAACTCCAATACTGTGATCTTGAAAGCAGCCTTCATTTGCCAGAAGACACAACCTTATAAAAACTAAAAACCGAGAAAGGTTATCAGGGTAACTGAGGTATGTATCAGGGGAATCATTCACCTAAATTTCCCCATTTCCCTGGTTCAAAGATGGATCGGTCTTTCAGGGCCAAGAGCTTTTTGCTTGTGGTGAATTCTAAGAAAGTTCTGAGGCTCAAAAGAGAGGGTCATAAGCTGTTCTTTTCTGACATGCTGCCAAAAACCCATGGGAAAGTCAGAGAGGAACACATTTCTGAGTTTCATGCAACGGTTGACCACATGTAGCTTCTGGGTCAGAACCCTGGTCGACGGAACAGACCGACTATGTGCAGACTGCTCGCATGAGGGTGGAAATGCAAGTCACGCACGCCCATCTTTTCTGAATATATTTGGATGTCCTCAGTCATCAGCACATTAATGGCCTTCATAAACTAATGTTTACAAAATAATCAGTCCCTGACTTAGAGCCAACTGATTTCACTCCAAGTGAGTCTGAATCCCTAAAATGGAATATTCCAGAGATATTTGTCATTTTAACGAACAGAAGCTACAGTGCTCTGGGAGGCAAATTACCAAAACCTTACCAATCTGAAAGAAAGAATTTTTGAGATGACTGCTTTCAGGAGAGAAAAAAATTATAAATGATGAAATGTATAAGAGGTCCATGTACTTCTATCAAATATATCCTTAAGCAGAAGGTTGATAAGTCATGCAGAAGAAGAAAATAAAATTTTTGAGGAAAAAAGGAAAAAAAGGTCAACTAAAATCTGTTGATAATGGGGGTGTCTTTACAGACAAGAATGGTGTTCTTTGGAATCTTTTGGGGAAGGCTTTCTTCATTGTCATATCAGCATGGAGTTTTCTTTGTTTCCCTGGATTCCAAGGGCCATTGATGGTGTATCTACATGCTCACATATCCAGCTGCCTGGTCGACATCTCCATCTGGGTGGCAAATGACATTGTGAAATGTGTTCAAAGCCCCATGTACAGGGTCACATTTCTCATCTCAAAAGTGGGCCCTGTTATAATGAAACAGTACATGTCCCATACTCCATTTGTAAAAATTCACCCCTCTCTCACCTTTGTTTTTCCTCATTTTAAGTCTTCTGGCTTTCCAGGCCTACTCTTTCTTTCCACAGAGGCCTGCAAGTAGAATTCCCTGCCTGCGCTGACAATGCACGCCCTTGGACTTAACTTCTACCCGTGACTGGCTTATCAAAGACAAGAAGGAAGGGAAATTCTCACTCTCGTTACAGTTTCGGAGCTGGAGGGGATGCTGAGTCCCAGAGGAAGCTTTGAAAAGGTGATAAGCTGAAAGCATCCCCAAGAGTATCCCAAATCCAGTACAGAAGTGGGTGAAATTGTACAGCGAAGCCATTCTCTCCTGTTTTCTTTTGTTAGGAAGCTGTCCTTGTAAATGCTACTTGTAACAGAGGAGCCTATGAGGACACCTGTACTCCAGAGCTTACTGCTATGGCCAGTTGGATGCAACATTCAATCTCTTAAGTCTAGTTTAATAATTGTTTATTTTGCTGGATGGCTGGTTGCCTTGGTAATAACATTTAAACAGATATATCTGCTTTCTGAAAGGGTAAATATTTGTGAGAGGTTTTCTTTAGCCCAGACAACTTTGAAAATCCACCTTGTCTTTCCTCTCACATAAAAGCATATTTTCCAGTTATCTATTATCACAAAACAAACCACCTGAAAACTGAATGGCTTAAAACAACCACTTCTATTTGCTCACAATTCTGTGGGTCCAGAAGTTGGGAAGGACGCAGTGGGGCGTTCATGTCTTATCCAGGTGGCGTCAGCTGGGGCAGCTGGGCCTGGAGGATCCGCTTCCACGGCGGCTTCTTTGTCTACATGTCTGGTGTCTCAGTGTTCTTGGCCTCTGTCTCTTTCCTCACACGGCATTTCTACCTCTCCTTCATGTGGCGTGGGCATCTCCCAGAATGGTGGTCTTAGAGTCATCACTCTTTTTACGCCACAGCTGGCATCTAAGAGGCAGGAAGCAGAAGCCGCCAGGCCATTTCAGAGCCACTCCCAGAATTGGCATAGTGTCACTTCCACTGTATTGCATTGGTCAAAGCAGCCACAAGCCCTGCCTACACTCAAGAGGAACAGAAGTAAACTCCACTTGTGATGAGGGGAGTGTCAAGGTTGCATTGTAGAAGAACACATGTGTGATGGCAGATACTGTTGGAGTCATCTTAGGAAAATAGAATCTTCCAAAGGATGGCAAACAATGATTGGTGAACAATGTGTAGTTATGATGAGTGCCATGTCAAACTTCTCAGCCACACTTGAGGGGACAGACAGGGAAGGTTTCCCAGAGGAATGACATGGAATCTGAAAGCTGAAAGATGAATGGGGATAAGCCAGATCAAGGAGAGAGAAATAAACTTCCAGACAGAGTCATAGCAAGCCAACAAGAGGAAGAACACACGTTCCACAGTCTAAAAGAAGTTCAGCAGGGTGGAAAGAGGCGGTGCCTGCGTGTGTGTGTTTGTATTTGTCCTTGAGCAAGTGTCAGCGTGTTGAGGGTGAGGCCGAGTTGAAGACATCACAGAACTTTCTTGAGGACAGTGAAAGTGTTGGGCAGTTATTCCATTTCCCTGCAACTTGGAAAATGGCTTGACCAGTAGTAAGCCTGAAGGCAGGAAGAGTGGGGTGGCTGTCAGAGAAGATGGAGGGTGGCAGTCAAAAAGGGAAGGATTGGATATATTTAACAGATATTAGCAGAATCCGCAGGATTTCACGGTGGAAGAGGGATGGGGATAGCCTGAGTTCCAGGCTCAGGCAATTGGCTAAATGTTGAAATTTTTGGTATGGAACGTAGAACCATTTACTTAGGACTGGAAAGTGCCAGGCAGAGAGACCATGCTTCTTTTTATTTGGAGACAGTTGCAGAAGTAAGTATGGTGATGATAAGCAACAATATTTATTTCATGCCACTTTTAATGTTCATGTGTATTGTCTCATTTAGCCTTGAATCATCTAAGTAAGGTGACGAGGGGGGAAGTGAGCCCCACTGACACATAAGGAATCCAGGGGAAAGTCCTTGTTCCTTGACTAATCTGTTCTTTTAAAGATTGGCACCTGAGCTAACATCTGTTGCCAATCTTCTTTTTTTTCCTTCTTCTTCTCTCCTAAAGCTCCCTAGTACATAGCTGTATATTCTAGTTGTAAGTCCCTCTGGTTGTGGCATGTGAGATGCCACCTCAGCATGGCTTGATGAGCGGTGCTAGGTCCGCGCCCAGGATCCCAACTGGTGAAACCCTGGGCCGCTCAAGTGGAGCACGGGAACCTAACCACTCGGCCATGGGGCGGCCCCTAACCTGTTCTTTTAGAGCAGGGGGTCTGTAAATTGGCCTGCAGCCAAGTTTGACCCACTATCCAGTTTTTACAGCTTGTGAGGTTTTTAGATTTTTCAGTAGTTGAAATTAAAAAATCAAAAGACTATTTCATGACAAGTGAAAATTAAATGATTTCAAATGTCAGTATCCATAATTAAAGTTTTATTGAAACACAGCCATGCCCACTGATTTACATGTTGTCTATGGCTGTTTTTTTGCTACAAAGGCCAAATGGAGCAGTCGCCACAGAGGACACATGTGGCCGCAAAGTCAAAAATATTTACTAGCTGGCCCTTTACAGACAAAGTTTGCCAACCCCTGTTTTAGAGGTGTCACTTTCCGTCCTTTCTCAAAACCACGCAGTGAGCTTTCTGGGTTTAGAGGACAGAAGCCCATAGCCATGCCTGCACCTCCTGGTTAAAGATCCTGGCAATGAACTAGATGCTCTCACTGGCTTCTGCGACTCCACAGGTCCCTGGGAAAACGCTCCAACGGCCTGTCCACTGCATTCCAACATCCAAGCACTTCACGAATTTTCTCCCCACTAGAGTGCGCCTTTTCTCTAGGCAGGAACAAAAATGTCTTGGCTCCCTCACTCCCCCCACCCCATTCTAAGTGGCAAACTGCAGGCAACTTATGTAACAAACAATTGTTTAGTTCTTTAATTCTCAATACAATCCTAGAGGTTGGTACTACAGATCTTCCTCGATTTATGTTGATGGGGGTTTTGGCCTGATAAACCCATGAAAAGTTGAATATCCCAAGTCAAAAACGCACTTAGGACACCCAACCCATAGAACATCATAGCCTAGCCTAGCCTCCCATAAACGTGCTCAGAATACTTACATTAGTCTACAGTTGGGCGAAATCATCTAACATAAAGCTGTTTTATAATAAAGTGTTCACTATCTCACGTTATTGATCGAATACTGTACTGAGGGTGACAAAGTGGTTGTAAGTATAGCGGTTGTTTACCCTCGTGATCCTGGGGCTGACCGGGAGCTGCAGCTCACTGCCACTGTCCAGCATCACCAGAGAGTATGGTACCACATATTGCTAGCCCAGGAAAAGATCAAAGTTCCAAGTATGGTTTCTACTGAGTGTGTATTGCTTTCCCACCATCCTAAAGTTGAAAAACAAGGAGTCGAATCATCGTTAAGTTGGGGCCCTCTATATTGTCACCGTCCCCATTTTACAGTGTTGGAACCACAGGCAGAGGGGCGGCGCCACCCGTCCAAGGTCACGCAGCTAACAAGTGATGGAGGGAGGATTCGAACCTATGCAGCCAAGCTCCACGGGATGCGTGACAAGGAGGTTCTGGTTAAAGGCAGGTTTCTTACGAGGGCGAGTTGAGACCTTCGCTCCGATCAGAGCACCCGCCGGGCCTACACACATCTCCCAGGGCCCACGGCGCCCCACAAAAGCCTGCCCGGGTGCACATCCCTCCCATCTCTCCCGGGCGGGAGGGGCGTAGGGGCCAAAGGGCAGCAGAGCAGGCTGGAGAGGCGGAGGGCGGAGCGAGAGGATCCGCACGGCGGCGTGTAAATAAAGGCGTGTCGCCCCCGCCCACGGCCCCGAGGCCGATCGCTTCCCGCCTCCTGCCTCCCTGTGGCCGCGGCCGCGAAGCGCTGAGTCACGGTGAGGCTGCTGGACCGGCGCCCTCCCCAGCCACCCTCCCTGCGTCCCCCACCGCCGCACGGGCTCCAGCTGCCGTCCCGCGCTTGTCACAGGCCACCCTGCCCCCTCCGTGTGAGTACCGGGCGCCCGCGGGGGTGGGCTGGGGGGTGCTGGCTATCAGTAAGCAGCACCTCGCCTTCCCCAACCCCCTTTAGACTCCTAGGGGAGTCTCCTAGGGAGATGACAAGAGATGCTTAAATAGTACTCTGAAAGTTAGTGAAAGTGGTAAACGGCTTTTCCTTCTGCAAAGCGCTGCGACCTGGTAAGTACCTCATCAGTTGTTCACGTGCATAGAATTTAATTGTAGGAGTCTGGAAGGACCCAGAAATAGTCCACATGGGGTAATATCCATTCTAGTTGCTTGTCTGTAGGTGATGACAGTTCTGTATGCCTCTGAGAATCAAGCTCATATCTGTGCCCCACAGTCCAGCACCTAGTAGGTATTGATTGATTGCCTGCTCCTGGGAGGGCACATTTTAGGATGGGCCTTGATGACTGGAGGGCACTGGCAAGTAGAGTGCTCTGAATAAGGCGGCTGACATTCTTAGAGCACTGAATACGCCCCTTTGAGGTAGGCAGTCTGATTACCCCTGTATTACAGGTGGAAAAACTGAGAGGCTTAGTGATTGGCCTCAGGTCACACAGCTGATATGTGGTGAGACTGGGATGCAAACCCAGGCTGTCAGGCTCCAGAGTCTATGCTTCTTGCTAAAGCATTTCTCTTGGTTTGAGGAGGAATCTATGAAGGAACGGATTATATTTAGCTTGAAGAAAAGCTTTGGGGACTGGGGGTACTGTCTGCAAGCATCTGAAGTGGGAAAGGGATTGGTTATACTTGTTCCATGACATCCCATTGAATAAAACTTAGGCTCACGAGGAGGAAACCCTTTGCAGTAATAAACCCGGGGTATAGATTGTCCTGAAATAATGGGGTGCATTGTCAAGGGCGCCTGCTCCATGAATTCCCTGTGCTCTCGAAGACTTCATGAGAAAGCTCAAAGATTTCTTGCCACTAAAATTGGCCCACAACTTCAGGGATAAATGGGTCTTAGAATTGGTTGACCATCAAAGATCCCTTTTAATGCCAGGATCTTCAGCATGTTCTGGTGAGAGTCGCAGACCTCTTGGTTTTTGTCCATGTTCCCAGTGTCGCCACATAAATCTCTGCTGTCAGCCTCACCGGTAGCACCTACCTCATGGGGCAGCGTGGGGTTGGGGGAAGGCTGAGGGATTTCAATGAGGTAAAACAGATAAAGTGCTCATTAGAGGTTCTTAGTAAGTGCCCAACAGAGCTGTTACTAGACCTTGGAAAAGATGGCTGCAGGATCACTTGAGAGAGCAATTGTAAATAATCACTAGGCCTGGGAATCTAGAAAGTACCCATATACATTCACCATCATCATTATTGTTTTATATCACCAAACGCAGTAAGCAATCAATAAGTTGTGGCTGTTAATATTTTGGGCAGGTCTGAATTTAATATCCTTTATCTTGTAGTCCTTAGATGGGCCCTCCTTTAAGAGTTCTCTCTTTGTTGTCCCTCCTTTTGCCCTCCATCCTCTGCAGCTCAGCAGCAGAGCACTTTCTTTTTAGCCTTCAACATGGCGTCCTCCAAGAAGGTTACCCTCTCAGTGCTCAGCCGGGAGCAGTCGGAAGGGGTTGGAGCGCGTGTCCGCAGAAGCATTGGCAGACCCGAGGTACTCTGGTTGGGTGGCTGTTTCATGCTTTTTTGCAGAAGGGACTGATGGGACACTGAGGATAAACTTGGGAAGAGAGGGCCTGGGATGATCATGAGCTGCCCTGTGGGGCCATACTCGAAACTTAGCAGTTGGGGTCCCCCTTGGACCAGGACCAGGCCCAGCCCAGGGCGGGTTTTTATAAAGTGGATTCAGAGGTCCTGGGGGGAAGGTGTGCCTGAAGTATCTCTGCCCCTCTCTGCACACCCACGTCCTATCCTGGGTTCATCTGCCAGCCTCAGCGTGCACATCACCAAACCATGCGCACAGGTCACAGCACTAGGAGTAACTCTGCGTCCCCATTCCAGATTCCCAGGAGAGAGAATCTGATTGGCTCAGCTTGGGTCAGGTCTCTACCCTTGGCCAGTCAGCCATTACCGGGGATTTTGGTTCATAGAGAGACTGCTGAGACCCAACTCAGTGGACTTTTTGTGGTGATGAGGGAAGGCGGGGGCATCTCTCAGAGAAGGCTCTTGTAGTCACGTAAATGTCTTTCAACATTAGAGAGAAGTTTTATTTGAAAACTACGGGAGTCATGGGACTTGCAGAAAAGGAAATCTTACATTCCCAGAAAGGTGTCTAATGGTGGTTATCGTCCAAGTAATACAGCACCCAGCACCATACCAGATTCCAAAAAAATAATTTTTTTATTGAGGTATGATTGACATATAACATTACATTAGTTTCAGGTGTACAACATGACGATTCAATATTTGTATCTGTTGGGAAACAATCAGCACAATAAGTCTCGTTAACGTCCATTGCCATACATAGTTACAGAATTTTTTTTGTGTGATGAGAACTAAGATTTACTCTCTTAGCAGCTTTCAAATATGCAATACAGTATTGTTAACTATAGTCACAATACTGTGCATTACATCTCCAGGACTTATTTAGTAACTGGAAGTTTGTACCTTTTCAGCACTGTCACCCATTTTGCTCACCCCCAGTTCCCCTGCCTCTGGTAACCACCAATCTGTTCTCTGTATCTACGAGCTTGTGTGTGTGTGTGTGGGTGTGTGTTTAGACTCTACATGTAAGTGAAATCATACTATATTTGTCTTTCTCTGTCTGACCTATTTCACTTAGCATAACGCCCTCAAGGTCCATCCATGTTGTTGCAAATGGCAAGATTTCATTCCTATTTATGGCTGAATAATATTCCATTGTGTATATATATATATACACCACACTTTCTTTATCCATTCATCCATCGATGGACACTTAGGGTGTTTCTGTGTCTTGGCTATCGTAAATAATGCTGCAGTGAACATGGGGTGCAAATAGCTCTTCAAGTTAGTGTTTTCATTTTCTTTTTTTTTTTTAAAGGGAAAGATGTGGTGCTGCTCTTTTTTTTTTTCTTTTTAAAGATTGGCACCTGAGCTACCATCTGTTGCCAGTCTTCTTTTTATTTTCTTCTCCCCAAAGCCCCCCAGTACATAGTTTTATGCTCTAGTTGCAGGTCCTTCTGGCTCTGCTGTGTGGGATGCCGCCTCAGCATGGCCTGATGATCGGTGCCATGTCCGCACCCAGGATCTGAACCAGCGAAACTGTGGGCCGCCCAAGCCTCCACTCAGCCATGGGGTGGCCTCTGTGTTTTCATTTTCATTGGACAAATACCCAGAAATGGGATTGCTGGATCACATGGTAGTTCTATTTTTAATTTTTTTTTATTGAGGTCACATTGGTTTATAACATTATATAAATTTTACGTATGCATCATTATATTTTGACTTGTGTTCTATTTTTAATTTGTCAGGAACTGCTGTACTGTTTTCCATAGTAGCTGCACCAATTTACATTCCCATCAACAGTGCATGAGGGTTCCCTTTTCCCCACATCCTTGCCAACACCTGTTGTTTCTTGTCTTTTTGAGAATGGCCTTTCTACCAGGTGTGAGGTGCTAACTTATTGTGGTTTTGATTTGCATTTCCCTGAAGATTAGTGATGTTGAGCATCTTCCAAAAAATATTTTTGAATAAATGAAGAAGTATATTAGGGAAATGTATTCTTTTTGAAAAGTGAGGCTGGTTTGTTCCTCTTCTTAAAATCTGCTCTGATATTCTCATAATCTTTCCGCCATTAGCTTTCTATTCACTTGTGAATGTCTTTTGAGGTCCATCAAACATTGTTTTCCAAAGGGACACGTGCAAACAGCATTATTCTAGGGACTAAATGCACAGTGGATGTTGGGGGGGGGTGCAGATGGATGTTGTATCATCTTCTACTAGGCCACATCACTAAGAGAACAATTGTAAGGAATTCGGACACCCATCAGTAAACACATTATTTTATGTTGAGGATAGCTAATACTTTAATTACTCCATCTGTCAGGAACACATCTGCTGAGGGTTTCTTAATTTTTTTGTCTTGTGAACCTCTTTGGCAATCTGATGAAACCTATCAGTTCCTCCTCAGAATAATATTTTTTAAATACATAAAATACATAGGATTACAAAGGAAAGCTTTTATATTGAAATATGGTTAACAAAATATTACAAAGCAAATTTGTAGCCTAGTAATTTTACAATAAGTCCCGAGACTTGGTGGCAGTTCTCATAACTACCTAATTTCCAAGCTGTGAGGAGCACAGTGTACCCACAATAATGGTAATGTGGTATGAAGACAGCTTTAATTTCTGTTGGTGACAGAGCCACAGGTCCTGGTAATTTACTGTGGTTCTTGAACTACATTTCTAATTGAAGGAATTGTTCGGTTTCATTCTGGAGATGGACAGTGGAGACTTGCACACGAATGTGAATGTCCTTAATGCCACTGAACTGTATACTTAGAATTGTTTAAAATGGTAAATTTTGTGTTATGTGTATTTTACTACCAAAAAAAATCCAGAAGAAAAAAATTTCCAGTTAGAGGTTAGTGAAAATAAAGAAGTAATTTTTTTTCCCATCCAAGTTTACAACTCCTCTGAATTCTATCCATGGTGCCCAGTTAAGAATCCCTGGCTGAAAACCTGTGCTTTAAAGACCCCCACATTCTCCTAATTCAGAGGGTCTCCCATGTCCTGGGTCTGCCTCTATCCTAAGGAAAAGAAAATGGACAGGAATCAGTCCCATGCCATCGCCCTGGTTTAATCACTATTAAGACAGAGGCTGTTTCCTTTTGTGTGCATGTAGTTGTATATTTTACATCATGGGGATTATACAGAATAAACAATATTGTGTCCTTAGTTTTTCATTTAACGTGGTAGCATATAACTTCCCCTGTTGTTATAAATTCTTCATAAACATCATTTAAATGGCTATGACATATCTCAGTGTGTGGGCATACCATTATTCTCTTAGTCATGACTCCACTTTTGATCATTTAGATTGTTACCATATTTTTTAGCACTCCACACACTACCAACTTTTCAGAAAGGTAGACCCCTAACCCTCGAATCAGCAGAGAAGGAAAGCACCAATCTATATTTAAGGCCCTTACTTTTCAAACTTTTTGCACCAAGGCTTTGTCTCTGAAGAAACATCTCACCAACCTTGAAGCCCAAGCTGTTCTAGCATAGAGTTTACAACAGTGTTTAGTATTAGTGGCTATAAGTGACCTGTTCCCTATGACTGTATATGTGGAGGAATAGGAATTTACAATGCTCTCACTGAGCCTTTTGGTGATAAATGATAGAGAAGAGATGGAGTGGGGCTGGCTTATACCTTTCATTACAATTATATGTGATCTTGGCCAGCCAGGCTGCAATTTGAATGATTACATAGCTTGCTGTTAACGTGTAGTTCATCTGAGCTCCCAACAGAAGGGAAACCCACTACTCATCTGCATTTGCCTCTATGCCCTACTCCCACTTCCACAAGATACTCCTTGGTGGGATGTGGTTTTCTTTGGACCACTCATATCTCTTTATTTTTTTATTATGAAGAATTTCAAACATAGAAAACTAGAGAAAATAGTATAATGAATCTCCATGTCCCCAACATCCACAATGATCAATTCATAGGCAATCTTGTTTCCTCTATATCCCCATCCATTTCTCCCCTCAAAGTATTTTGAAGTGAATCATTTCATTTTATTTATAAATATTTCAGTTTGGGTCTCTAAAAGATAAGAACTTTTAAAAAATATTACAATCCCATTATCACACTTAAAAATAATGTGTAGAACCTACAGTGCCTCAGGCGCTGGGCCAGGTGCTCTGCATTCATTGTTTCCAGTCCTTCAGGGTGTGTGTTATCCTGTGAGAAGAAAAAATATATAATAAGGTATGAGAATTTTCAGTCTCTCCTCCCAACCCCAGTTCCATTCCTGGGCTTTCACTGAGCTGAAATGGAGTTATGAGTGACAGAATAAAGTTGAAGAGATTCCAGATCTGATTTTCACTGAAAAGGGCGGAGAGTTACTGGTGGAAGAGAAGAGAGTAACTTCAGAAGGTCAGAGGAGAGAAGGAGAAAAGGAAAGAGCTGTCTCCAGGTGGTTCGAGGAGATTTGAAGAGTTAGAGGGAGAGAAGAGCGAAATACTGGAGACAGATATATATTGGAGAGGAATAAGGGGGATTTTAAACATATCTTTAAGTTGAAGCCCCCTTTGGCATTTTTGAGAGAAGTCAATAAATACTTTGTTTTTCAGTTACTTTTTCGTATTGGACTGGGTGAAACACTGAACTGGGATAGGCCACAAAGTGGCCCAGCTTTACCTGGGTCACAGTCCACATTTTAAAGTGAAGAGGCTGAGACTTGGTTAGGTGAAAGAACTTGAAGTAGCTTCTTGAATTTGTGTGTGTGTGCATGTGTGTGTGTATTTTTTTTCCCGTAGAAAGTGAAAATAAGAGAGTCAAAACCAGAGACAGAGGCAAAGAGAGGGTTTGGTTCTTTTGTTTCTAGCAATATGACAGAGTCCATACCCTGAAATAAACAAATAAATAACTTAAAAAATTAATTGGCTGAGCTGACAGGAAGTTAGAAAAATTCTGAGAGTCCAAAAATGGTGAGAAAGAAAAAAGAAATAGAAAATCTGAATAGTTTCATAGCCATTAGGGTATTGAATAAGTATTTTAAAAATTTATCACAAAGACAACAGGTCCAGATGATTTCACAGACAAATTTACCAAGTATTTAAAGTACGGATAATTCCAGTAATGCACAAATTCTCCAGGAGATGCAGCTTGTCGTAAATCACTTTATGAAGCGGATGTCATGCCAGAGCGATCTTTCTAAATCTAATCATCTCAACCTTTGATTAAAACCCATCACCTTTACGATAAAATCCAAACTCCTTTGAGATTTGTCCGCTCTCCTCAGCCCCTGTCGCGTCATAATCCGTGTGCATCTTTTGCCCTGGTAGAGTAGTCTCCTCGCGGTTCTTCAAGCTTGCCACGCTGTCTCCCTGCTCTTTTACTTGGAATATGCTTCCTTCTCCTCCACCTCCTTTATTAACTCCTCCATGTACTTCAAGACCCAGCTCACGTGACACTTCTCTGGGAGAACCTGCCCTGGTCCCAGCCCACTCGTATGTGTTAAGTTGTCTTCCCCCAGAGCATTTATCAGCACAGTGCAATCATTGATTTCCGTGTCCCCCACGAGGATAGGATACGGACTGTATCTTGTTTGCACTTGACTATTTAGATCTTAGATGATCATGAAATGCTTGTCCACTTGTTGCATGTCTTGTAAAATGTCAACTGTTTAGCTTAATCAATGAATCTGTGTGTGCATGTGTGTATGTGTGTGCACAAATCTATGTAGAAGTAAGGAGTTCTTTCCTATAAGCAATTTTTATTGCAAAAAGTTGCTCATTAGCTATGTGTTTTCAGTGAGCTTTGCTAGAGCTGTTCATGAATGTAGCCCCTAGAAGTGTGTCTTAAAAGGCTTGTCTAATCTGCTAAATTCTGTTTTTATTTCAGTTAAAAAATCTGGATCCATTTTTACTGTTTGATGAATTTAAAGGTGGCAGACCAGGTGGATTTCCTGATCACCCACATCGAGGTTTTGAAACAGTAAGTAAAATAATTTGACTGCAAAAGAGTGTCTTTTACAACTTGCCTCTGTTCTTAGATGTAGTAATCACTTCTAATGGGAAATTCAAATTTAGAATCAATGAATAATAGGGAAAAATTAATTTATAAGTTCCCAGGTAGACTGGCTGTTACAGAATTGTAATATCTGTTTTACATGAAGTATACTAAAATTGAAATATTTACTGTTTTTAATATTCTTTGAATTTATCTCACTGTAGACATTGCTATTTGAGCAGTTAATAAATAGCAAGAATTGGTTTCTTAAAATATTTATATAATTAAAATAATCTGTTGGAGTTAGAAGAAACAGTTTAAAATGTGATCTAAATAATTTTATATAGAAAACTTGCTTCTCTTCAAGAATATTCAGAAATGTTTAACTCATGTAATATAATAATTTAAACCCCAAAACACAGTCCAAGAACATTATGAGTATTTAAACTCAGTTCTAAGGAATTATAGAATCAAGAGGCCGAAATATAACATGGTCTAAAAATTAGGATTTTAAGGACATACATATACCTTTAGAAATTTAACTATAAAATTTAGAGGTTCTGCTGGACACTTATCTTCAGTTTTAGTTAGTTACAGAAATAAAAATGTGCAGTATAGTATTGTGGCCCTTTCCGAGGTTCCCACTCTCCACACATACATACATTCTGGGAAGAAACAGGGACAGTTACTTCCTAGTTACAAAGGTTGGCCATCTGCTCCGTGAGAAAAACCCGTCTTCTTGGAAAACAGACCAGGGCTTGTTAAAGGTGTAGTGTGTTTGTCATGCCAATCATTGAAAGAGTAAATATTTATTGAAGGCCGGCGACATGCAGGTGTTGGTGTCGGGCGATCTTTTGTATGTTAGGGTTTGTGTGTTGGGAAGTATGGGCAGAAGGCAGAGGGAGGGAGGCTAATGAAGAATGAGCTGTGACCCCTGCGCACCTCCAGTACGCAGTCTAGTTAAGGAGGTGAAAGATGGACAGGTAAAGAGTTAACCACTGCAGTGTAAAGGTAGCATAAACCAAGAAGCTTCTGGAAACAGTATGAAGGATCAAGGTAGTTGGACCAGTCTCCCTTCCTCATTTAGCCATCTGCCTTCCCATTCTCTTCTCTGCTAACACTTTGGGGGCATTGTGCCTTGCTTCAGCAATAATGGAACCACTCCTTTCACCTTTCTCTACCCGTGCTGGATTCTGACCCGGTTCCCAAAACATGTCTCCCCACTGTGCTCTTCTGCTTCTGGTATCAGGACATTCTCGCCACTCCATCCCACAGCTTCAGTTATCATTTTACTAAGCCGTCAAGGTCTTTTCAGATATCACGATCTCCATCAAGTTTTCCAGACAGTCCCAAGAGGATGCACTTTCTCCTTCGTTTGGTCCCCATAGCATTCTATTTTTACCAGTCTCATGCACGTTACACCTTTATGGTGGCATTGATCATATTGTGTCTCGCATCAGAGTTAGGCGTTGCCACAACCCCCACTCCCATGGCCGAGAGGACTGTGAATTGTGTCAGCTGAGAGAATCCCGCACGTCGCCATGTTCTCCAGGTGGAGGTACTCCATAAGTGCTGGCTGAATTTAATTGGATAGTAAAAAGAGGTCGGTTTTCCTGAAGGCAATTAATATATTAAATAAAATAAGTGATGAAACACATTGCTTTCCCTTCCATCATGGAAAGGCAATTTAATTTCCTTTATAAACTATAATTTATAAATTGTAAGGTACTCAACTTTACTCTGTGAAGGAGTTCAGCTGTAGAATATTGGTATTTGGCTCTTTGAAGTAAGAATTTTCCTTAAAACTATAGTTATAATTACAGTCAATCCCCGTTATTTGTGGATTCTGTATTTGTGGATTCACCTACTCACTAAAATTTCATTTTTAGCCCCAATTCATTACTTGTGGTGCTTGCGCCATCGTTCATGGGCATGTGCAGAGCAGCCCACCGTGCACATTCCCAGCTTAGGATGAACAAGGCCGCGCTCTGCCTTCTTGTTCCAGCTGTCCTGCTGTAAACAACTGTCCTTCTTGAGGTCTATTTAGTGCCACATTTTTCGCATTTTTGTGCTTTTTGTGGGTGATGTCACTGTTAAAAATGGCCCCCAAGCATAGTGCTGGAGTGCTGTCTGGTGTTCCTCAGTGCAAGGCTGTGAGGTGCCTCCTGGAGAAAATACGCATCAGATAAGCCTCCTTCAGGCGTCCTTACAGTGCTGCTGGCCGAGAGTTCACTGTTAATAAATCAATAATATATGTTAAATAAGGTGTCTTTAAACAGCAACAAACATAAGACAAGGTTATGTATCGATAGGTTGATGAAAATGTTGTGACCAGAAGCTCACAAGGACCCAAGGCTGTATTTCCCCAGGAACAATGCTTCAATATTTGCTAATTGAGTGACACGGCAACTTTCTAGAACAGAACTGCTGCAGATAACTAGAATCGATTGTAGCAGTTTTCCCCAGGAGTGTAGGTCAGCCAAGGACTCGGCTCGCTTAATAGTGTGAACTTTACAAGTCTGCAATTTAAAACCGGGTCCACTTTTAGGCTCTCATGACCTCCTTTCTGGAGCGTTTTCTACAGGCTTGTTGTAAGTTTTAAAAATGCTAATTAGTATAGAGAACAAAGTTAGAATCACCTATGTTATCGTACCATCCAGAAATTGGTACTGTTATTGTTTTGATATATTTTCTTCCAGTGCTTTTTTTCTGGTATTATGATGCATGTGTTTTGTGCCTTTTTTTTTTTTTACTTAACATTATATGGTTAGCATTTTCTAGATATTCTTCAAAAAACTAATCTTTCATGGCTTCATTAAGCATCTGCCATGAAGGTTCTACCAACTGACATTACCACAGCAATGTATGAGGGTGCCTGTTTTCCCTCAGCGTCACCAACACAATGTATTTACCCAACTTTTCTTTATCTTTGCCATTTGGGCAAGTGAAAAATAACGTCTCAGCGTAGTTTTAATTTTCATTTCTCTTATCTGAATGAAGTTGATTATCTTTTCTTTTTCTTTTCTTTTTTTTTTTGGTGAGGAAGATTCACTCTGAACTATCATCTGTTGCCAATCTTCCTCTCTTTTTTGCTTGAGGAAGACTGTTGCTGAGCCAACGTCTGTGCCAGTCTTCCTGTTTTTTTTTTTTTTTTTACTTGAGGAAAATTAGCCCTGAGCTAACGTCTGTGCCAGTCTTCCTCTGTTTTGTATGTGGGACGCCACCACTGCATGGCTGATGAGTGATGTAGGTCTGCACCCAGGATCCCAACTAGTGAACCTGGGCTGCCAAAGCAGAATGTGCTGGACTTTAACAGCTATGCCACGGGGCCGGCCTCCATCTTTTCATTTTTAAACACTTGTTCACCATGCATATTTATATTCTTGGCCTATTTTTTTTCGTTGGGTTACTGGTACTATTCTTACTGTTTTATAGAAGCTCTCTCTATATGAAGGAAATCAGGCCCTTTTCAGTGGTAGCAGTTGCAGTAGTGTTAAGAGGGGTTAGGCTTGTTTTGCATGCTCCCGAAGGTAAACCTTTGGATACAAAGCATAGATACAAAGCAACAGAAGGAAGGACTTCTAACAATTCATTATGCAAGGATAGAATAGGCTCCCTGGATCAAAGTGATTTCCTGACTCCTGGAGAAATGCAAGCATGCACTGAATGTTCGCTTGATGGGTGTGTTATCGGGATCAGTGGTCCCCAAAGTAGGCTGTGTGTGTGAGACGAGTCAGTGCTGTGCAGGAATCAAATACTAGAGCTCCCATTCTTTAAAATAAAATTGAAATTATGCTGTACTAGCACATGAATATAAATATACATATTTTGAGTGCATGCTTGCATTTTTTAAACTGATAGTGACACGTGATCAAAGAAATACGGAGAATATTATCCTACAAAATTCTTATTGCCTCAAGGGTGAGCTGCGAGCCAGCAGTGGTATCACCTGGAGCCTGGGGCTCTGCCTCTGATGGACAGAGTCAGAGTCTGCATTTCAGCAACATCCTCAGGTGATTGGTATGTGCATAAAAATTTGAGAAGTGCCTGTCTAGATGACCTTCCAAACTGGAAATACTATAATTCTATGAGATAAGAGTGAGAACCTGATTTTACTGAGTTAATTGCTGATTATTCTTCGGTTTGGCTAGCTATATATTTTCTGTTAAAAATTTGCCTGAAAATTGAGGAAGAAGGAATGCCCTAGAGAAGGAGGCACAGCTGGTGGTCACAAGACAAAGGGGAAAATGCACTCGGTATTTCCTGCCGGGAGTTTGGACTCTGGGAAGCATTGTTTTCAAAAGGCCTGAGTGGTAAAGCGTGGAATAATTTTGCAGTTACCTATTTCTGGTCAGGCCTGATATCTTGATTTGTTTAGGGCAGCTATAAATGATCAGAAACAAAGAACAATGTGGAAAATCCATGCCCTGCCAAAGTTTCGCTCACAAAAGTTCACATACTTTTGATGAACCCTTCACGCACCCTGAGAAGAGACATATTTTGTGCCTTTCAAAATCGTCCTTTAACTGATAGCCTCGGGACTTCCGAGGTTTTAGCGCTGAAAGTCCCTGTTCTGGGACCCACCCCTCAGTCCTGCGGAAACCAACATGGCTCATCCCTCCTGCTGAATTGAATTCAAGAACTGTTAGGAGTAAACCATCGCGCCTGCTTTGCAGGGAAGTTTTAGGATGGTCTTGTCAGTTATGTTGTTAGTTGGCCTTAGAAATGCTTTTCATGGTTTTTCCCTACATGCCTCAGCGTTCTTTGATTTTGTTCAGAACGAGCCCACCCTGTTTCCCAGGGCGTGCCCATCAGAAAAGCCACACTCATATTTACTGGTTGGCAGCCAGCAGCGTTCGCATGCAGTGCCTGAACAATATCCTGGAGAGGAAGGGGAGGGTCCTGGTGACTCACACCTGGAACTTACAGCTGGACTCAAACCTCCCGGCTCCCCTCCCGGCTCCCACACAACCTGCTTTTCCCAGCTTGCTGTGCACTTTCAAAACCAAACCATACTGTTGTTGAATCAAGGCTGGAAAAAAAAGAAGAGCTTGATTAAATTCAAAATCTATTTTGCAAAGGAAACTAATACTCTAAGAAAACTAGGAAAGAAGGATACTTTCTCAGCATTGTAAAGACTGTCTACTGCTCAGCTAACATCCTATGTCATATCTAACACTGAGATATTAGACATACTCCTGTTAACTGGAGAAAAAAGACAAGAATATCTACCAGCACCATTATGATTTAATGTGGTTCTGGAAGCTTTGAAGCTATTAATGAGAGTTATAGCTATTGGAAAGGAGGAGGAAAACCTATTTGTAGGTAATACGCGAATGAAAAAAAACCTCCCAGTGGCCACATCCAGCTTTGGGTAGTGATGTGATCAGAGGAGGACTGAGGGCACAGGGCAAGCACGTGGATTTTAGCTTATACAGTTATTTGGAATGATTCGGGGGGTGAGGCTAACAGATTATAGGAAGGAAGCTTAAGCAACCCTCACCTCCAAGACACCGCTCGGCACCATCGTGCTGAGAATATCAACAAAAACTTCTTAGTTTGTAAATGGCTGGATATAAAATAACTATGCAAAAATCACCTACATAAAAACAATAACCAGGGGCCGGCCCCATGGCCGAGTGGTTAAGTTCACGTGCTCTGCTTCAGCGGCCCATGGTTTTGCCAGTTCGGATCCTGGGCACAGACATGGCAGTGCTCATCAGGCCATGTTGAGGCGGCGTCCCACATGCCACAACTAGAAGGACCTGCAACTAAGATATACAACTATGTACTGGGGGGATTTGGGGAGATAAAGCAGAAAGAAAAAAAAAGATTGGCAACAGTCGTTAGCTCAGGTGCCAATCTTTAAAGAAAAAACCAAAAAACCCCAATAACCAGATATAATGGGAGAAACATCCCATCCCTAATAGCAGTAAGAACTCCAGTAAAATTCCAGAAGAAAAAGTTATTCCCCTTTAACCCAGTAATCCTACTTCTAGGAATCCAGTAATTTCCTGGAAAAAAACCCAAAGTAAGAACACAGGTTTATTATACGAATGTTTATTCCAGTGCAATTTTAAAAAGTTGAAAACAAAGGAACAAAGTACGTATCCAAAATAATAAGGGAATGGTTATATATTTGGAAATTATAGAAGGAAATTAATATGTATCTGGAAGATGGAATGTTATGCAGTGTTTTTTATAAATGCAAATATGATTCCAGAAAATTTTCATTACCCTAAAAAGAAAGCCTGTACCCATTAGCAGGCACTCCCCATTCCTACTTCCCCCAGCCTCTGACAACCACACTTTCTGTCTCTATGGATCTGCTTCTTCTGAACATTTCATATAAAAAGAGTCATATGATATGTGGTCTTCTGTGTTTGGCTTCTGTCACTTAGCACCGTGTTTTCAAGGTTCATCCATGTTGTAGGATGTATTGGTACCTCGTTCCTTTTTATGGCTGAGTAATAGTCCATTGAGTAAACCACGTTCTGTTTATCCACTCATCTGCTGATGGACACTTGGGTTGTTTCCACTTACACCTTGATTCTCTGGTTGCCTAGATGATCTCTGAAAGGACACCCAAGAAACCGGAAATGGGTCTCCCAGGGAGGGTTCCTCAGTGATGAGGGAGGGTGGGAAAGAGTTAACTTTCACGCTAACCCTCTTTTTCTCTTTGTACCTTTAGAATTGTGAACTATGTATATTGATTAATTATTTAAAATATTGATATTTTCAAAATTCCCTCTTCACACCCCATATTTGAAGATAAACAGTGTTCTAGTTGGCGAAGCTCCCAATGCTCACTTGCTCTCCAGAAGTCTTGCTGAGGGCTTTGACTTGGGTCTGCCCCCTCCACATGAAATCAGCCTGGTCTGTGTTCTGTTCCAGTCAACCAGATAAGCTAATAATATATGCCAGCACTAATGGGGAGGATGACCTAGGGGCAGCTCCCTCTAAGAAATATCTGTGTACCATTGGAGGTTCCCGCGAAATTTAAAAGAGTGCTTCAATTTAAAAGCATAACTTTCTCCTCTTCAACATGTTTCCTGGCTGAAAGGAAGTTAAAATTGTGTGTGTGTGTGTGTACACGCATGAGTTTAGAAGTGGGGATAGAGGACGTATAGTTTGCAAGAAGGTTGGAAAATGATTAAGGAAGAATGAAAGAGGTCCGGTTGAAGAAGCTTCACATTCTGAGGGAGAAGCTAGCACTCATAACAGAAAGTCTGGCAGGGTTTCTTGGAAAATCTGGCCATTAAGTTAGAAATGACTTTCTGGACAGTGTGGGAAAAGATAGAGGGCTGAGTCTGGGGATATAGTAGAAATGGTGAGTAGCTTAGTCAGACTTAATAACTGGATGTGTAGGGGTGGGCTCTAAAGCTGTAGGTTGGGCCATTATTGGGGAAAGCCTTCAAGGCGGAACTCAGTCCCTGGTGATGAATGAATGGCCAGTATTTTATATCCTGAAACTCTCAATTTAAGTCAATCATGTTAAATTAGAACCATCTTTATCTGAAAGTCCAGCTTTTAGACTTTGTATATCAGTATTTCTCAACTGGGGGTAATTTTGCCCACACGGGATCTTGTGGCAATTTCTGGAGACATTTCTGGTTATCCCAACTGGGGCTGCTACTGCCATCTAGTGAGTAGAGGCCAGGAATGCTGCTGAGCAGCCTACAGTGCACAGGACAGCGGCACAGCAAAGAATTAAACCCTAGTCTGTGTTAACAAGCATAGGTCACGTGAGGGAAACTAGCAGTTTCACTGAAATATTCTTCAAAAGTAGGCCAAATGAATTCTCCACAACGTGCCCCATCTGCCCCACTCCCACCCTCTTACGGTCGTAAACAGAAACCATTCATGTCTGAGAGACTCCATTCCTAGAGTTCTTAAGTAGACAAATTGAGGGGGGTGGGTAATGAAGTCCTTAAACCAGTCATTAAACATTCTTTTATGTCACACATAAAATAATGCTTTTTAAGTTAAGACTAAAAATAAGTCCACAATAAATTAACATAGATCATTACATGATAAAAAGCTTCTTGCAAACCTTCCACACTGTTAGCAAAACTGCTTCAGGGTTATCTGTCAATAGACTTTTTTTTTTTTTTGGTGAGGAAGATTGTCCCTGAGCTAACATCTGTGCCGATCTTCCTCTGTTTTGTATGTGGGATGACACCACAGCATGGCATGAAGAGCAGTGTGTAGGTCTGCGCCTGGGATCCCAACCCATGAACCCTGGGCCACTGAAGCAGAGTGTGCAAACTTAACCACTACACCACCGAGCTGGCCCCTCAATAGACTTTTAAATGCAGTGCCTGACCATATGGGATTAAACCCAAGGAAATTTGCCAGACAATAATATTAGCTACCAGCTTTATGGGAAGCTTCCCGTGCCACCCTGAAAAGTAGGATTTGTTAGCCCCTCATTTTACAGATGAAGAAACAGGCTTAGGGAAGTGGTGACTTGTCAAGCTCACACAGCCCATACAGGGCAGGATTCGACGGGCCCATCTGATCCCAGGCCCACACTTGTCCACTCGTCTATGCTACCACTCCTTCTGGAACAGAGTTCCCTTTCTATACAAGTGATGATGTCTCAATACATTGACATGTTCAGATGATTAAAAGATTTTTAATGCCCTTAGAAATGAGATTGCACGGGTGACACAGATCCTAAAACTGTGCACAGTTCTTATTCCCTCTGCTACCCACTCACCGTGGGACCTGATGCTTTCATGGTTCAGGGATCCAAGTTTTCCTACCTGTAAGCACAAAGTAGTACTCTCACTTCTCCTGAACTTCTGGTATAATGATGAAATGGATTAGGTTGGTTGACTGTCTGGATATTTAAGGACAATCATTTAGCTTCATGCAGCCACAGGGAGACCATCTATGATCTAGTAATGACATGATAAGTAACAAAATCTTGTTTTAGTTGCTCATGACCTCTTATTACAACCTAAAAATTCTTTTTCTCCTTCTATATACCTTTTTGCCCTACCCGCCCGACCTTTTCCCCAATATTTCAATCTTTAAGGACCAGCTGGGGGGGCTGCTTTCTCCATGAATTACTCCTCCATGCTTCCAGATCCTTCCTCATCAGAATTAATCTTCTGTTTCCACCGGGACTAATTGTCCATCTCTTGAGCTTTCACTCCTCTTGGCTGCATGTTTTGGTAGTTGATCCCTTGCTAGAGTGGCAGCTCCCTGAGGTGGGGAAGGAGTGATCATTGTGTTCCTCTGGGGTGATTTCTAACTTTCTGTTTATGACATTTTTGTGATGACATTTTCCCTTGTGCAGGCTGAAATCGAAGAATGAAAGAGAGAGATTAAAAATTACTTGCAAATTTAAAATTTCCTAAATAAAGACAAAAAATTGGCATCCCTGTGTCAGGCTCCCTTATTAGAAAACATTTTATTGCTTCTTGAAGTCCAGAATCCTGAGGACTGTGGCCCAATAACATCAAATACAATGAATGCATTCACTAAAAGTTTGAGAAATTAAATCCTTATGATGAATTGAATCAGGGAATAATAATAATAATGCACCCATCAAAAGGTGTCAGCTGCTTAATTAAATTTAATGTTATTATAATGGAATTTTAACAAAATAATAAAATGAGGTAAATCGACATGATTCCCTTAAATCTCTCTCTGTAAGAGCCCTGTGAGCCCCAAACCTGCCTAGGACCATGTCTGCAAAGGAGCGTTTTCAGGCACTTCATTCTTAGATGTCTGCCCTGACAGCTTATAGCTGGAGACTGCTGAGCAGAAAAACTTCCCTGTACACCACAACATAGCTCGGCCCTTGATGACTAGACGGCGGCCTGCCACAGGGACACACAGTCTTTAAGCAGAGACAGTGTGCATGTGCTAGAATATATACAGTTATCAGAGGATCTGTTAACAAGACGTATTCCTGGTTTGGTGAGGACTAGTTTTAGAAAAACAGTGAGCACACATCATTAAGAACAGCAGAGGGCACTCTGAAGCAACAATACTTCTAACTACTTACATTTCACCCTCTGGGTGCAGACACAACACTTTTGTATGTGGGACGTTTGGGTCATCATTGAAGTTGGCAAACCATTCCCTTAAGGCCTCGTCAACATAATATGGGAGCTAAAACAATGGACGCGGACACCTTGACCACAGTTTTACATGATGTAGGTGGTATCAATTAAGAAGCTGGCCTGATGATTACATGGGGATCCAGGGGTAGTTTGTCTGAAGAGATTCCCCAAAAGGTTGAATCCTGACTGGGGTTCGAAGAGGAAGGGCATTCCTGACCCTGGGGTTCTAGAAGCAGCTGGAAGGTTCTGAGGGAGTCTTCAATTCAGCTTGTCTGAGTAGCTAGATTTGAGAATATGACCATCATAGAACCTTGATGTGTGTATCAGAAATTTTACTCAGAGTGAAAGGAAAATTAGTAGATTTGGGAGACTTTTGAAAATGGGGGCAACGGAAAAATATATAAGGAAAATTGCTTATAAGTTGGTTGTTCTTTTCTCTGTAGTTAGATGCCATTTGGTAGAACTCTTCAACATCCACACCAAAGGAAGATCCCGTGATCACCCCATCTCAGGATTCTGTGGCTGCCTGTCCTTCCATCAGCCTTTTCTCCAGTTCACCCAGGAACCATAAGGCCTATTCCGAGCTTTCTGTGCAATAGTACAAGGACCCTGTCTTTGCCAGAGATAGCCAGTTTGCCTAAAGCCCTCTCAGCTGGCAGTCCTGGCTGCTCTTGCAACTCCCGTCAGATCTCTCCTCAAAGGCAAGCACTTTGCTCACGACACGTACATTCTTGCCAAGACACTGTCAGCTTTTGTGCAGCAACATGGGAGGGTGAAGATAGTTTTATTCTCAGAGACAGAAAATGCTAATTTAAGTCCTTGCTCTGCTGTTATTAACAGTGTAACACACTAAGCCACACTGTTGTCATCGATAGCATGTAGATAATAATATATTCCCAGGATCAGATGCTTTTTATACGCCAAAATGCTATGCAAATGCAAGATGCTGCTATTCATTCATTCATTCAACAGATCTTTAGTGCCACCTAGACACTATTCTAGATGAGCAAAAAAAAAAGTCCCTGCTTTCATGGAGGTTACATTCTCTTAGGGAAGACAGATAATAAAGGAATAACGAAATAATTACATAAAATGTATCTCATAGTAGAAAAGCTAGGAAGTAAAAAAATATCCCATAGTAAAAAAGCTAGGAAGAAGAAACAAATCAGGGTGGGAGGATAAAGAACAGATTGATCAGTTAGATGGGCCGGTTGGGGATGGCCTCTCTTAGGCAGTGACGTTTGAACAGAGGCCTGAATGAAGTGAGGAAGTGAACCATGAGAATATCGGGGGACTACATTCCAGGAAGCACGAGGGAGCACCTGAGGGAGGATCTAGGGCGGGATCTCTGCCCGCGGAAGTGTGGCAGACATGCTGATTCTAGAACTTACCAAACACTTCTTATGTGCCAGGCGTTTTGCACATATTACCTCATTTAGTCGTCACCGTGCTCTGTGAGCTCACCTCCTAGGTCCATGCTGTACGTGAAGAAACTGAGCCTCCAAGAAGTTAAAGGACATCACCCCACATCTCACACCTGGTCAGTGGCAAACCTGAGACTCCAACCAGGGCCCCAAAGCCAGAGTGGTTCTCCGAGACAGGGCCACGCCAGCAGGGGGCGGTGTGGCGGGAGTCCCTGAAACATTGGTGCCTCTGCAGGATTGTGGCAGGAAATGTCGAGGAAGGGCCCAGTAGAGCTTTAAAATATTTGGATTTGCCCGTTGGTTGAATACCTAAACCGTATTGGTTATCTTTCCCGTTTGGTTATCTTTCCACCTTTTGGCACTTGTGAAGGTGTGTATGTGGGGTCGAGATTGGATGAGCCAGTTTAGTGGGGGTGATTTTCCAGGTTTCTCAGTGATTGCTCAAGTCACTAAAACATTTTTGTCAAGTAACTTGGGTCCTTAACTGTATGGATTCAAACGTTATGTTTCTATCCTTGAAGACCAGTTAGCAGCTTCTATTATGCAATATGTCCCTTGCCGGCCTCTCTCATCAGCCATGACCTCAACTCCTGTTTTTGTTTTGTTTTTCTCTTTTTCCTACTCAGCTACCAATAGGAAAAAAGCCATCCATTTAGGG
The DNA here is from genome assembly GCF_041296235.1 of Equus asinus. Lineage (NCBI taxonomy): Eukaryota > Metazoa > Chordata > Mammalia > Perissodactyla > Equidae > Equus > Equus asinus. Next base: position 11,706,079 of record NC_091820.1, on the reverse strand, counting down.
CAAATGGAAATTAGAAGAAAACATAAGGGTTTTTTTCCTATAATATAAACATTTTGCTTTAATGAGGAAGTCTTGCATCTATAAGAATGAATGAGGTCATCACACTCTTCCTTCTAAATACCAGCCAGAAGGAAACAACAAACTATATTCTGTCTTATGCTATAATTCTTCAGAATTAATTTATAGCTCCTTGTGGTACGTCTTTCGTAAATTTCACAATGCGGGTGACACTTTTCTTTTATTATTATTGTGGGCTGTGTCCGTCTCCTCCCAAACACAAATACACGAGGAAATCAAAACTGACAAGGAAGCAAAAGTATTTAGTAAAGACCCAAGGAAAGTTTAGGACTAGAAGGAGGAAAGGACAAAGCAGGACCAGGAAGCATGTCAAGTCTTTAAGAAAACACCTGTTTCAGATTACAGATTTCTCACTTAGTTAGGTACACACAACTCTTGAGCTTAAACATAACACCCACAATTCCCTGAACCGCCCACGGCAGTTCTCCAGGTGTTTGCGATTATGTAATGTCCCCAAAATCATCTGGATTGTGTCAACTCTCAGAAGTACAGCTTGAGTCTAAAAAAAATCCGTCTGCAAGCATTAATTTATACTTAAGATCTCAGTGTAGCATTTTCAGCACTTAGCAAAAATAAATAACAGATAAATAAAAGGTCAATAGTTTCCTTGGTTCCTGATTTTTTCCCCAAAGGCTAAAAGTATGGTTTTTGCTTTAAGTAATAAAAGGCAGGCGTTATGGACTCAGTAAAGCTTCATTTACCAGATTTTTTAGTTATTTAGAATGGGAGAAATGATGTTTACTTTTATATTACCAGAGAAAAAAGGACATCCACACTGCAAAAGTGGAGGAAAAGGGGAGATAACTGTCTTCTTAATCCTTTCGAAAAAGTGTTGGAATTGCTCTCTAAAGTAAAATTTGCAAAAAAATAAAAATAAAAAACCCTTTCCTAGTGTCCACGTAAATTTTCATTTTTAAATGAGTCACGCTCACCGCAATTTACTTTTTAAAGTTGCCTGACATAGTTTTTTAGATGATTAACAACTTGAAAGCCCTTAGGCTTGGATAGTTGAAAAACATTTGGGGATGGAAAAGAATATGATCTGAAAGAGGCTCCTGTGAGAACCCAAAGACGAGCTTCAGCCCAAACAGATTGAAAACTGCCGTTATTATGCAGTTATTTTAATTAAAAATGCATGCGTCACAGGAAAAGGAAAGCAATTCTAGACGCTGATCCTTATAGTTTGGCTGTTAGTTTGAAATTTGGAAGCTTTTTATTTGTCCCCTTAAATTTGTAAGCTTTTTATAGGGTCCCAAGTACTTAATTCCTATTCTGGCATGAGTGCCCTCCATAGTAATTCCAGGTCTTTTCCACCTACTAATATATTAAAGTTGGGGCTAACTGTGTTGTCCTCACACATAACACGGATTTTCTTCTGATTCTTGGTGTCTTCCTTATGTCTCACTGCCTTCCTATCCAGCCCAGTTCACCTGAACAGGGGACAAATATTCACCAGCTTCTATGCAGAATAAAGCACATCACTTATTTTCATTCACTGATTAGTGGCAGCATCTTTATATTTTTCCAAAATAAAAAATTGTTTCCATTGTGAAAAAGTAAACTACTCATTCCAGAAAACGCAAACCAACAGAAAAGTGGAAAGAAGATATCAAAACGCACCTGCACTTCCACCATCTGGAGATGACCACTGTTCACGTTTTGGTGTATGTCTGTCCAGGCACCTCCATGCATACCCGAACATGACTGCATACAATTTTATTTAAATGAATTCATGTAAATGAATCATTGCATTTGATCTGTTTAAATAAAATTTCTGTTCTGTAGCCTTTTTTTGATTAAATAATATTTCATTTTTCTGTGTCAGTAAATAAAGATGTATATTACTTTTTAACAGTTGTATAGTATTCCCTTGTCTAGCTATACCATAATTTAGCTAAGTTACCCTATTAATGCATCATCCAGATTATTCCTGTCTTTTTGCTATTGTAATAAGCATTTCAAAAGTAGATTTGTGCAGACATTTTGTATTTTTGTTGTCTCCTTAGACTTAAATCGTGGAAGTGTATTTTTTGCATTTAAATCCTTAATCCGTCTGGAACACGTTTCTGTATCTAGTGAGGACTTACTGTCTCTTCTTATATGGTCAGCAGATTGTTCTAACACCATTTATTGGAAAATGCATTCTTGCCCCACTGCTTTGAAATCGCTGTCATCATGTATTAATTTCCCATACAATTGGAGCTTTTCTAGTCCCATGCCAATGTTGCACTGTTGCCATTACTATAACAAGTTCCCAGGTGGGGATTTTAGACTTAAAACCTATGTATTAGTTAGTGTTCTCCAGAGAAACAGAACTAATAGGATATATATAGATATACATAAGAGGAGATTTATTGTAGGAATTGGCTCACGAGATTATGGAGACTGAGAAGTCTCAGGAGCTGCCATCTGCAAGCTGGAGACCCAGGAAAGCCAGTAGTATACAGTCATGCGTCGTATAACGATGGGGACACATTCTGAGAAATGTGGCATTAGGCGATTTTGTCATTGTGTGAACATCATAGAGTGTACTTACACAAACCTAGATGCTATAGCCTACTACACACCTAGGCTTTATGGTACTAATCTTATGGGACCACCATCATGTATGTATTGTTGACCAAAACGTCATTATACGACACATGACTGTAATTCAGTGTGAGGCCCCAGGACTGAGGACCAGGGGGGCTGCTGGTGAAAGTCGTGGAGTCCAAAGGCCCGAGAACCGGGAGCTCTGATGTCTGAGGGCAGGAGAAGATGGATGTCCCAGCTCAAGCAGAGAGAGTGAATTTGCCTTTCCTTTGTCTTTTTGTTCTGTTCAGGCCCTCAACGGATTGGATGATGCCCACCCTCATTGGTGAGGGCCGTCTTCTTTAGTCAGTCTGCAGCTTCAAATGCTAATCCTTCCAGAAACACTTTCACAGACCCGCCCAGGAATACCATTTTGCCAGCTATCTGAGTATCCCTTAGCCCAGTCAAGTTGACATAAAATTAGCCATCACAACCTAGAACCTCCAATTTCTGTAGCTGTCTGGCTGTCACCTGCTGGGGTAAAGGTTGTTGCCCAGGCCATGCTGTACACAGTATACCTCAATGACATTGTTCTGCAGGAAGAAACATGGAGAGTCTTCAAGTCAGCCAGCCCTGATTTGCACTGTAGTAAGTGTTCTATAAATATTTGGATTCAAGAACTGGCACCAAATAAAGTTAGCTCAAGAAGAGATGGGTTTATTACAAGACTACTATGTAAGATTTCAACAGCATGACAGTAGCAGGTCTTTCATTGCCCTTAGTTTGGGGTATGAGGAGGCATGATAAATCATGGCCTGTTTTCCTAGCCTGAATTCTGAACCAATGGAGAAGATAAAAGTAAGAAAGGTGGCAGACAGAAATATACCTTTATTTCTGATAAAGCTGATATTAGAGAATATGGCTTACATCTGCAGGCGGCTGGGCTTCCGAATATTGTACCTGAAACTTAAGCACATCTTATTTGGATCTCACTGGTTGTGCTGGACCCCTGCAGGCCACCGCCATGGGGGCGGGGCCCTCTCACAGAGGCAAAGAGCAGAAGGGAACAGTTGCTTTCTGTGGACAGGCTGATTCCCAGAGAGGAAGGGGTTCAGCTGTGCAAGTGCAGTTTCTTCTTTCAAGTCCACCAATCAGATTAAGTTGTCCTCTCCCCACTATGGAAGGCTGGGCGAGGTATAGCAAGAGGTGAGGAGAGCTCATGTCAATGGAGTACCCTCCGTGGGGAAGGATATATCAAAAAGGGCAGCGGAGGGTTTTCCTAACTCCGTGTGGAACATCGTGCCCTGGTTTAATCAGCTGCAGCTGATGGAGCAGGAGTCACGTGATATAGGTCAGGACATGGCTGTGGGAGGACACGGTCATGGCTAAATCTAGTATAGCACTGTGATTGGTTTTATTTCTTGGCCCCTTCTCATCTCTCTAGGCTTATCTCTTGCCATTCCCATTGCTTGAATGAGCCATGCTTCTCTCTCACTTCTCAGTCTTCACTTATGCCTGGAATACACTTCTGGGCCACCTTCACCACCATCTTTTTTTGTCTAGCTTATTCCCATCCCTCCTTTAGCTCTCACCTACACTGAGAAGCTTTACCTTATGTACAAGTGTGAATTAAATACCTTCCTGTTCTCCTCACAGTACCTTATACTCACCCAACGGGACACTGATTCCTTATTTTATTCCTGATTACTCTGTCTTCCACATGAGAATGTAAGCTTCATGAAGGCAATCACTGTATCTGTCTTCTCCATTGGAAGACCTCAATGACTATTTGTTCAATGAATTCATAAATGAATGCTGTTGGTGAACTTGCCTTCTTAATTTTTTATTTTAAAATTCTTTTGTCGTAGGTTTTATATCTGTGAATTGATCATATTTTGGCTGTTTCTAAATATACAAAGGTATAGGAAAAATGGTCAAAAACCCACTGCCACTTATGATTTATAAAACAACTTTTTGAATTTTCATATGAAAAAGATCAGTTAGGTCTACATTTTATATCTTAGGATAAAGCAAAAGCACAGACTACAAAAGCGATCTGGCCTAGACATACATAATGGGTTCTGGTATGGAGGAGGAAGTAATTTTATTTGTGTAAAACAGCAATATCTGATGTGTATGCTGAGAACTTCATAAATATTTTCTCTTCTCTCACCTCTTGGTTAAATTTTTTTGTTATTCTTTCTTGTTTAAATATAATGATATTTTGACTCTGTTTCTTTTTGTGATTTTAGAGAGTTGTGGTTTGTAAGTAAGAAGCATTTTTTAAAGAACTGATTTGAATTGTTATTTAGTTGAATGGATCTTTGAGTGAAAATTAGATCTGGCTTACATAATTACAAGAGATGCTTGGATTTTAATTGCAGACTGCATTTTCTCATTCACTCATTTAATGGTGATTAAATAGAATTTTGAAGTAAAATTTCCAAGATTAAAAAGGATAAACACATTAAGCTGTAAAGAAAACATTGGGAGAGCTAGAATATGAAAACTTCATCCGGTAACGTAAAGGTTCGAAATTGTTACTTGTAGGCCTGAGGCATGGTTACAGATAAACATGGTTTTGCACACGCCTTTCAGATCTGCTTAGGCTAGTTGATATTTCTTGTTGGAATTACAGATGAATTTCATAAATGTGTACAAAATGAACAAAATGGATGGTCAAATCTAAAGAGTTATATAGAGAGAGCCCATACCTTGATGCATACACAAGATTTTTTTTTTTTTGAGGAAGCTTAGCCCTGAGCTAACTACTGCCAGTCCTCCTCTTTTTTGCTGAGGAAGCCTGGCCCTGAGCTAACATCCATGCCCATCTTCCTCTACTTTATACGTGGGATGCCTACCACAGCATGGCGTGCAAAGTGGTGCCATGTCCGCACCCGGGGTCCGAACCGGCGAACCCCGGGCCGCCGAGAAGCGGAACGTGCGAACTTAACCACTGCACCACCGGGCTGGCCCATACACAACATTTTAAGCTTTAAGTATTAAATTGTATATTTCAAATAACAATGTTACCACATCCCTGGGGTAGTTTAAAATTCTAAGTATTTGGGGGTCTTTTTAATCTTTGTTAGGATAACCACAATAGCTTTAAAAATGAGAATTTTAAGAGTTGCTTGATTTTTCCTTTTAGTAAAATAATGAAATAAGAAGGGCTGAATTTTCTCCTCTTTAGAGTTGGTGACATCTCATTCTACCAAAAGGTACTGTGATTGCAGAGGGTCCTGGTAAGGTTTTGCTCCCCACACAAAATGCTTACCAGAGCTGACTACTGATTTCCAAATTTGTTTATCCAGATCAGCATTGTCAAATAGAACTTTCTGTAAAGACGGAAATGTTCTGTAATCTGCGCTGTCCACTATGGCAGCCACTAGCCACATGGGGCTCTTGAGTACTTAAATGTGGCTAATACAACTTAGGAGCTAAATTTTTGATTTTGTTCAATTTTATTATTATTTGTGTGTGTTTGAGGAAGATTAGCCCTGAGCTAACATCTGTACCAATCTTCCTCTACTTTGTATGTGGGTCACTGCTACAGCATGGCTGATGAGTAGAGTATGTCTGCGCCTGGGATTCGAACCTGCAAACCCTGGGCTCCAGAAGTGTGTGTGAAACTCCAACTACTTGGCCATGGGTCCGGCCCCCAATTTTGTTTAGTTTTAAGTAATTTAAACTTAAGCAGCCACATGTGGCTAGTGGCTACTCTATTGGACAACACAGCATTTCTTTCCACTTCTAGATTTAGTATGGGCATGCTGCTGGAAAAGTTGACTTTAATTTGCATGAATTCATTTGATGTGTTTCACCAACATTTATCGAGCACCTAGTGAGTTTGTGTGCCTGGTGTCAGAAATACATTTCCTTTGGATTTCTTAAATCAGCTTTTAGGGAAAGATGTGGAGACCTGAGATCTGTCATCCTACACAGCTGAGTGAACATGGCCTTGGTAACAGGGCCCCTGCTGTTTCAACAGGAGCTGCCTCTCTTTCACTCTGAGCTCCAGGACCCATGGCAGGGCCATTGCCTGCCAGGCTGAGGGGATAAGTGGGGGCTCCTCTCACCTGGCTGTGAGCTCTGGCATGCTCAGGGCTGCATCTGCCCAAAGGAAGGGGCTCCTGTTTGAAATTCTCTCAAAGACGTTGTATGGGCTAGCACAGCCCTTTCACTGAGATTCATTCCCTCAGCTTGCCCTTCTGGCTTAGCTGCTTCTGACACTTTCCTCAACACGTTTCTATGGAAAAATTGAACAACTCTTCACAGCTATCCAACATCTACTTTTTCTTCTGCTTATTTTTTCAAAGGTGTCTTACCTCCTGGAAGGGGGAAGCATGGCCCATGAAGATTTCTGTGGACACGTTGGTCAAATGAACCCAGGAGACCTGCAGGTATGGGCAAGGAAAAGGAATTGCTGATGGTTTAATAGTCTTTGGGTGTGCATGCTTGATCTCACCCACTTCCAGCACATTCGTGCTTTCCTTCCTCCCTCTGTTAGATCCTTGACCTCTCCTTTTCTAGGGATCCTTCCACTCAGCCTGGAAGTCTGCACAGGTCTCTTATATTCTTCTCTCACGCTTCCCTTGATGCCCTCAATCACTTTTTAGCTCCCACCTAGTCTTTTTCTTACATTTCTCAAACGAGGAATCAAGAGTGACTGTCTCAACTTCCTTATCTTCCATTTCATCTTCCACTCACCGAAATCAGAGTTGGTCTCTCACCAGCCCCCAAACCTTTACTGAAGCTGTTCAAGTAATGGTCACTCCTGATGTCCTAATTGCCAAATTCATTGCACCAGTTTCAGTCCTCATCTTTCTAGACCTTTCTGCTCCATTTGAGACAATTTACTGTTTATCTTCCAACTCATTTACAGGGGTAGGTATTGTCACTTAAGACGGTGACCCAAACCCTGCCACCATCCTAGTCTTGTCTGAGACGTGTTACAATTAAAATCCCCGGGAAATGCTTGCATCATCTTTGCCCATTTTGTAAGTCTGAACTCTATATCATATACTTTCTGGGATCATTTGCATATTTTGTGGAATGAAAACTGCAAATATTTGAATCGTAATGTTTCAATAAACATAAAATTTATAGACAGAAAAGCAAAAGGACAAAGAGTTGTGGCCAAAAGTCAACAGTATCCTCTCACTGCAGCAGGACATAAAGTGGAGGCTGCCCAGAGCGGTAGATGAGATGGCTGGTGTGTCCTGACCAGGGAACTGGCAATTCCCTTGCCTTCAGGCTGCCTCTGCAGTTGTACCTGTTAGGTGCTGGTCAACACCTCTCCTACCATTAGAATTTCACATTTGATTAGAATAACAATTGCATCATGTCTTTCTGTTTATTCAGCATTTCCGTATGCATGATCTCTCTAAGGTAAGTATTTTTTTTACCTCGTTCTAAAAATGAAAGAATGGGGATTTAAAGAGTTAAAAAAATGATGTCCATGGCTTCAGAGGTATTAAATGATGAGGTTGGAGAGAGAACCTTGTTCTCCCCCTCCAAATCCAATGGGTGAGCCATTTAAAGAAAGGTATTGCCAAACTAGATGATATCTGAAAAAGAAAAACCAAGGTATGAAAGGCAGATTGAACATACGGAGAGATGAACTGTTAACAGGAAAATGCTTAAAAGTGAGAAGACAAGTCTGAGGAACACCAGTAGCTCTCGTCAGATAGAAGTGCAGCGTGGGAGGATGTTTAGATTTACTTTCTATTGCATTAGAGCGGGAGTCAGCAAATGTTTTCTATAATGGCCAGATAGTAAATATTCTAGGCTTCGCAGGTCATATGGTCTGTAGTAACACTCAACTCTGCCTTTACAGCAGGAAAGCAGACAGACAGTGTGTCAGTGAATGGGTGTGTCTGTGCCAATAAAACTTTATGTATAAAATCAAGTGGCAGGTGGGATTTGGCCTGTGGGCTGTAATTTGCAGACTCCTGTACTAGAAGGTTTCATCAGCCTTATCAAATGGAAGACAGAGGGAAGTCTCTTTAGATTTAGTGAAAGAAAGAAAGAAATCTCTAAAATATGCACTGGCCTTCTTTCAGATCCTTGAATTGCTCATTCTTGTCTCAGTCTTTTACATGCCGTTCCCTTTGTGTGGAATCTCTTCCCCTTCCCCTGGTCAATTCTTGCTCCTTCTTTGGGTCTCAGACTGAAGGCTGATGCCTTGAATGAGCAGACCATTGCCTTTGTTCTCACAGGAGCCTATCATTCTCCACAGCGCCAAGCACAATCCTAAGATCAATAATTATTTGTGTAATTGTTTAAGGATTGTTTAAGTTTAATTGTTTAAGTTACGAGGGCCGTGTGGAAGATGCTGTTGTTGGCTTGCCCTGTAGCCCTTTGACCCAGCTCTGAATTCACATGGTCACAGTCCCCACGTGTGTGCATGGCTCCCCATCTCCAGTGCTGCTACTCTGCCTGAGAGCTTTCTCGAGCCCAGTACTTGGCAGTCTGCAGCCCGGATGTGCCAAGGATTTACACCGCCAGGGGGACTCTCGTCAGTGAGGGATGGGAGTCGGTGGATAAACACCCTAGCTTCCCCTCCTCTCCAGCCAACCATTCTCAAATGCATCTTCTACATGGTTCCCAGGGGAATTGCGCCCCAGGTGCCCACGGGTGTAGCTCGCTCATTAACACTCCTTTTTGGCTTTCTCCCTCACCTAGCTCACTCTTCTCTACTCTTCCCTGCTTGTGCTTTCTGCATCACTTTCCAAATAAACTACCTGCACTTAAGTCCTTGTCTCAGGATCTTCTGTGGGAGAACCCAAGCTAAGACAGGCAGGAAACCTATCTGTTAAGTTCCATCCCTTCATCCTCTGATCTCAAGGTTAGTGTCTGAGGCTGGCCCCTGATATGCTCTTAAAGAAGAAGTAAATGCACGCTTGAAGAATTTGCGCAACAGTGGAGGCAATAACTGTTTCTCTAAGTAGTGAGGGCTCCATTACCGGACTTGAGCAAGCAGAGACTCAAGTCAATCTTCCGTGGTGTAGTGGATACTGTGGACCTCTGTGTGTATCTCTAGGCCCATGCCTGTATCGTCCAGCTGCTGATGGCTCACAGCTGCATCCCGCCCTGGGCACTGCCCTCTGCCGCAGCAACTGCCTCTCTCAAGGTTGTACTCCCTGCGAAGGGGTGGAGCATGGTCAGTGGTTTGCTGATGTGGAGATAGAAAAGCTCAGCAATCTTGCCTCAATGTGGGACAATTCAGAAGGTTCATCCAACTCTAGAGCTCCCTGTTGGCTTGGCTGAGGCTTCTGTTGGAACTGCGTTGCTGCTTGGCTTCTCCCCCTGCCCAGTCCTGCTTTTTTCACTTCTGAAGGAGTATGTCCTGCGAGCACTCCCCAATGCGCTATCTGCCTGCAACTCCCCATCTCAGAGCTCAATCAAAGGCCCAGGGATGCCAAAGAGGATTCTTCCATTTGTGTGAACTTTGGATCCGACGCTTTGATTTCAAATGAGGAAGCATGGGAAGCGTTTGGGAAACTGGGAAGGGCTTCAGCAGTTGTCACTGTTGTTTTGTTATTCCTCATGACGCCCAGGCACTCTGAAAGTGGCACTTGTAAGGTGCCTCAGTTAGTTACTGTGTCATACTCGTCCCACCCGCAGACTTGTTATAGGGGGCTTACATTTCCTTCTTGTTGGTCTGGTGTTTGCAGTGGATGACTGCGGGCCGGGGCATTCTGCACGCTGAGATGCCTTGCTCAGAGGAGCCAGCCCATGGCCTCCAACTGTGGGTTAATTTGAGGAGCTCAGAGAAGATGGTGGAGCCTCAGTACCAGGAACTGAAAAGTAAAGAAATCCCTAAACCCAGTAAGGATGGTGTGACAGTTGCTGTCATTTCTGGAGAAGCCCTGGGAATAAAGGTAAGCCGTGCTGTCATGTGTTTGTGAAAACAGAGGTGTAGGATGACATAGGCTGGCCCCATCTGGGTCAGCAGCTCTCACTGGGTTTATCACAGTTTATGTCCCATGGGATGGACTTGCTTCCTAAGTATCGGAATAAGTGGAACCTAAGGGAACCCAGAAATTTTTTACCACATGCAAACCCATAGAGTTAGGAAAATTACAAGAAAGCAAGCTCATATAAAAAACTTAGTCCAAAAGCAATTTTCAAGGTACATCTTAATATGCATACAGTTTTTGCCTATTTCTTTTGGCTTATAGTGCAATTTTGTGGCTCCTTGGTACTGCCAGATCGGTACCTTTAAGAAACAAACAGAAAACAAAACCAACTCCACTGCCTGAAAATTTATTCAAATTATTTATTCCCAACTTAGTAAGTATGGAAAGCACACAACTACATCATAGAAAGTTTTTTTAAAACATTAACATGAACATTTATCTAACCCATATAAACACCATGCCCTGTACGTTCTTCTCAACTGAGACTTTATAATATTTAGATTTAGAGTTCCACCTTTTTAATCACATAAGATCAATTTAGGCTAAATATGATGAGCAGATTTGTGGTAGGAAAAGGATATGGCAAATATTGTGTTAATTGCACACCAGAACTGCTGCTGGGGAGGCCAAGTTCCTCACGCCAGATGATTCGAGGTACTGGCCAGCTAGGTAGTGAGCTGGGTAGTGCAGTTTCTTAGGTGAGGTTTCCCAAAAGCAGACCCTGAGATGAGAATTCGTGTGCAAGTGATTTTAAAGGAAGTGCCCCTACGGGAACAGAGAAACGAACCAGGACAGGGAAGGGAAGGGAGCCAAGCAAGGGTGCCATCTCCCGCAAAGTCCCACAAGAGATGGAGACTGGAGGATCAGTTTGCCTCTGAGTTGTCCCAACCCACCCTGGGCAAGGGAGCTGGGCTTTCATGCTCCTTTACCCCAAGTCATTACTTATGGCCATTGAGTGTGGGATAGGGGGCACAGAACTGGTTAAAGAGGATCCAAGGGGATCTGAGAGGGGTCGCGACATCCAGTTCCACACGTGCCACCTGGAGTTGAGAGCATCAACATATTGGGAACCACTTTGCCGTTCTCCCTGTGGACAACCAGCACTGAAAAGTATTTTAAATACTAATTTATGTAAAATTTAAATTTTGTTTATATGCACCCACAGGGATGATGGCTTGATGGTGGCTACTAGCCAACCACTCAGTGGGATGCACGTCATGGTGAACAGAGTGGTCATGATTATTTGCTGGGACTTAGGGGTTTTTATATTTTATGTGCTATAACCACAGTTCTTTACCTGTACCATGCCTAGGTGTATGCATTATTTTGCTTTGTGTTTCCAGTGCAAACAGAAGTAATCGAAGAAAAAACAATCAAAATTCACCCCCTATTAAGCATATATATCTGACTGCTGTCTGTCCCCCTGGCAGGCCTATGGCTTACTTTGCACTTGGACACGTCACCCTTCATCGTGTTTCTGTGAGCCATTTCTGTTTGCCAAGCATTGGGCAGGGCCCTTTTCAAGTGTATGTCAAGAGTTTTCTCCCCTCCAGCTCCACAGAGGAGAATTGAGATCCTGTGAGGTCCTCCCAGCATAAGGCAAAGGTCGTAGCTGTGTGTAGAATCAGGCAGCGAGGCCTAAGGAGAGCTGAGTTAGTGCAGACGAGGAGCGGCTCACTGCTTCCTATAGCAACTATCATTCTGTTTCCAGGACTCTGGGGTTCAAGGGACGTGCCTTCAGGGTGTGCTGAGGTGGGTGGTAGAGGTCAAGAGATTTTCCCTCTTCACTTCAACCAAAGCACAAGACTTTGCCCAGTTGTGTGTATTGGGATCATCCTTAAGATTGCATTTAGAAAAAGAGTTGAGCTGTCTGCAGCTAAAAAGAGAAATTAGACCACTGATTTAATAGATAAGCAAAGCCAGCAGTATCACGAATCCTTGGAGTTCACAACTGCTTCTCATTTATAGAACACAATGCAAATTTGATGTCGGAACTGGTTCCAATTACAGGCAGAAGGACATTTTAAAGCACTTCCAAGCAGCAGACCGCATGGTCTTGCAATCACAACTAAGAATTAGAGACCAGAGGTAATGTTTTAACTTTGTAAAATCATGTTTTAGTAGCTGCTGGCCTCTCTTTTTTCTTCTTGTCGAGTAAAATCTTTGAAGTGAATTGCGTTCTCCCAAGTAAATGATCAGACTTTACTATGAGAGCGTTTTAATAAGGGGCTCTTGGAACCCTGGGAAGCATTATTTTGAATTTTGAGAGGCAGTGTGGTGCTGTGGTTACCAGCATGGACTCTGGAGACAGGCAGCCTGGATTAGACTCGCCACCATGAACTAGTTGCGTTGCCTTGGACAAGCCACTTAACCTCTCTGCTTCAGTGTCTTCATCCATAAAATGGGCTTGCTGTGAGGATTAAGGAAGTTTTTTATACATTAAGCAATCAAAACGGCGCCAGATACGTTGTAAGCACCACATAAGCGCTAGCTGTTATTATTATTTGATTCCTTTGTGTTAACTTGGGCAGGAGGTGGGCTGAGGTTATGTTTGCTGTCTATGCCAAAGGGACTTGCTGGGATTTGGGAAAAGTAATTAACCTGCTCTGAAGAGAAGACACCAGTGAGTCATTGTAAACATGGGGGGACTATTGGCCATTTCTTTCTGTGTCTCTTAAGAAACAGTTTCATATATCTGAAGCCTTCATATCTGCTCACCATGAAATGACTGGATCTTAAATAGTCTAGATGTACCATAAAAACAAACTGAAGATTGTTTTGCATCAGGAAGATAATTTTAAGTTAAATTACGAGGCTGAGAGTATACCTTTCAAGAGACTGATGTGCTTATAACCAATATAGAGTCAACAGCTCCCTTCTGTGCAACTGAAATATCTGGAAAATGGAATTAGTGACCATTCCAGCACTTCTCCAACTTTAATATTTATATGGATTACCCAGGGGTCTTGTTAAAATGCAGACTCTCATTCAGCAGGTCTGGGTAAGTCTGAGGGCCTACATTTCTGACTGGCTCCCAGGTGATGCCCATGCTGTGGTCCAGGGACCATTGTTTATAATATTTGTAATGACCATGGGATCCAAGACATGGAAGTTTATTCATCATGAGGAACTATTTGATTAGGCGCCTACAGAAGATGTTAAGGTCCAGCTCTGTGGTTTTTGGGAGACCTTATTTAACCTCTCTGGACTTCAGTTCCAATGTCCACAAAAACGGTGAGCGGTTTTGTGCAAGATGCTATAAGCTTTTGCAAGCAGCACAACTGTCCTTTTGCTATTCCCAAAGGTAGATGTGTCCCCATTTCCCAGGTTGTGTCTATTTCAGTCCCTGGGAAGCCACAGCCAATTTTTAGCAAGATTCTGCCAGGCTAGCACAGTCTAAAATGAAGGCTGAAAGGGGGAAAAGATAAAAATGGGATACTTTGAATAGTTTCTGTCACTTCTGGAAGGTCAAAATCACATGTTTATTTCATGAAAGTATGAAATTCTCCAAACCCCATTCCATCCTTATCAGGCAGCCAATCAGCAATATTTATTGCCAGTTCTCTCTGGAACATGATTCTTCTCCAACAAACGCCTGTACTTGCCTCCTGCTGTTTTAAATTCCATTAAGTCAGAAGCAAATCTTAAGGAGGCCTCAGCCTCACTGGGGTCAGAAAAAGGCAATCTGGAGCCTGACTGCCTGGGTTCAAGGCCAGCTCTAGCACTGACTAACTTTAGAGAAGTCACTTAATTCTGCTGGGCCTCAGTGTTCTCATCTGTAAAATGGAGATAATTCTAATGACTTGGAGGATCATTGGGAGGATGAAATTGGTTAATATGTGTAAAGAATTTAGAACAATACCTGGTGAGAGGTAAGCCCTCTGTAAGTGGTTGCTACTTTCACTTCTTTGCAAAAGCTTTGTCCAGTGTTCGTGTGGCCTACAGACATAGCAAAAGGAAGCTTCCTTCTGATGGGCAGACTATATTCAGGTATTAGATGATAACCAAAATTGTAAAAATTCAATTTCCAAGAGTTTGCCAAGCATTCCATGTAATTCACTCAGATCTTGCTTACCACTGTGCCCCCAGCACCTGAAACAGTGCCTGATACATACAAGACAATCAGTAAATATTTTCTGGGTGCATAAGTGAAGTCATTAAAATGTAAATGAATGCTGGAATAAGAGAAACTAGGACAAAATGGTAAGAAGATAGACAATATAGAAATTAGCAATGACTGCAATTCTGCTTAATATGAGCCAACTAAGAAGTTGAGAGAACAACAAAATTAGCTGAACTATATTTTTAAATAAAATAAACTGTTTAAGGGATTAGGAAGTAGAGAAATGAAAACCAGATAGATTTTTTTTCTTTAAATGTAAATACTAGGCTGTTTTGCAAGACCCAGATTGTTCCCTGCAGGTTTCCTAAATTCAAGCAGTGACAGCAATGATGAGCAGAGGTTTTGAGGTTTGTGGTTCTCTTTGGGGGTCCACAGGCAGGTGTCTTCTTGTCTCCTGTAGCATCTTTCCTGTGGGTTTTCAGGCTGTGGCTTGATCTCAAGTAGTGGACACACTTACCAGCTTTCAACGTGTCCCTGCTGGGTGTGTCCCGTTCCTCGCCCTGGTTGAGCTCTGGCAGGCATTGGAGGACCCCATGTCCCTTAGGCAATTCTCTCCCAGCCAAAAAGCACCCTGCCCACTAATCAGCAGGGGTTGGTGCGTGATTTATAACCAAGCCTTCGATTGTCACCTCCGATTTGGAGAGCTGATGGAGTCTCTGGGCTGTGGCAGGCCATTGGTGCACACACACGCTTTTTCCTATACCAGAACTAGAGAGCAACAGCTACCCACCACATTTCCCAGCTTTTGTTTTCACCCAGGAAACTTAGGGGCAGAATGTCATTTGAAACACTTTATCATCAAGATGCAATTTTGTCAGTATCCCTGCTACGTTAGTTTGATTGAAAAATATATAGTTTATGTGGCTTTCTGGGAAAGTACTTTTATAGCATGTCCAAATGCCAAATGGCAGTGGGTTTTTGGCAATCAGAATGCTGGATAGTAAACTTAGGACATTTTTGCGTTATACCCTTCTCTCTATTTCAGGGGAAATTTGAATTCTTCGATTGTATCTGGCACATCTTAAGTGGATCTTGCTGACTTTACAGTTGAGCCCAAATTCTCAGCTTCTCCCTTCACCTGCCTGTCTGAGTTTGCTTCTGTTCACTTCATCATGGGGGGAGAACCAAACACTTCCCCCGCCTCCACCAGGAAGCTCTCTTTTCTTGGCAAGCTCAGAAGAACGACTTCTTAAAGTAGCATTTGAAAGCTATTAAATCATGAAAACAGGTAGCACAGGCAGACGCGTTTTTCCTTCTTTTTTTGCCTTTGCCGTATTCCAGTGAGTTCCTGGGGCTGGCTCAAAAAAGGATGACGGCTGTTCTCATGGCAGAGCTTGGGAGTGGGGCAGTGGGTTTCCTGACAGAGGGAGTCTGAGGTAACGGGCTCCAGCTGTTCCAGAGAGCAAGCAGAGGCAAACAACACGTGCTCAGAAGGAGTGAGCCCTTCCAAAGGCCTGTCTGTTCATTTATTTTATTTATAAATCAGAGCGCTCTGTAATCCACTTAAAACTGGATGTTTAAAAAAAAGTTCCCTTTGGGGTGAGGGTGGGGAGGATAAGGATGGACCTGAGTCTTCTCTCTGTTTGTCTTTTTATTTTGAAATTTGAAAGCTGTGAATGTTTACATATTTAAAACATCCAGTTAAACAGAAAAAGAAAAAAACACCCAAATCTTAAAATTAAAAACAAATGGGAACAAACGAAGAACTTAAAAATTTGTGTAAAGGTATCAACAACATAACCACATGGAGAAAACATTTATTTTAAGGGCTTTTAAACCTAGTGCTCTAACTGTACATTTTTAGTGGGATACGTTCTAAAGACAAAAAGAATGGCACAAAAATTTCAGTCTTCACTCCGCTGTTTTATTATTAGTGTTGTCATTGCAATTTTAAAAGTTTTGTGTATATTGTGAAATAAAATGAATGAGTAAATTTGTTAATATTTTTAGGAATCAAGATTTTCAGGGTAAGAAAAATAAGTACAATATAAAAGAGCTAAGAAAAATGATGTAATATTCAATTTTACATTAAACATTAAGTGGGCATTTAAAAAAACAGACAGCCATTATCTCTGGCAGTTTCTAGACACCTAATATGATTTGATCATTTTTGGAATCTAATATCTTTAATGATGCAATGACCCATGTTTCTTTCTGATAACAATTTCATTTTCCTCTGGTTTTTGTTTCCATTGATTTTTCTTTTATGGTCCATGTTTAATTAGATACTATGAGGAATGCTAAAAAAAAGTCCCACCAGTGAAATTTACAATCACCCAAATGAATTCTAGATGGATTTCCCTTTTGAGACCTTAAATAAATGTATTTTAATGGATGGGTGTGGGGAGAGAGGAAAGGAAATCTCAGCATAAGGCAAGAGAGCCTTCTGGTCTTCCTCTGACACAGGGCAAGGAGGGAACAGAGCATTTGGGGGAAAAGGATTTTGTGAAGTGCAAAGTCCTATAGAAATGTGCAGTTGAGGGTTTCACCATCTCCATTTCCTTGCTACTATTAACCAAGGTCCAACCAGTGTTTCTTCTCTTTGGTGAAGCCTTCTGGGCTGCCCTACATCCACACAGCCATCTGTCTTCACAACCCGTGAGGTTTTTGGACTGACAGTTATCATTTGATTCGTGTGTCCCATTTGTCTATGAGCTCTATTCATTCGGTTGTTAGGCATCTGTCGTGTACACGTTGTCTAGTGCCCTGGAGAGACAATGTGGGTAAGATACAACCACTGTCCTCAGATAAGGTCATAGCCTAGCTAGGGAGAGAAACTGGCAAACGTGCATAATGTGATATGAGAAGGGCTAAAACGGTAGTATGTACAACTTCTATGGTAGTCCAAAGGAGGGGGAATTGATTTTGCTTGTGTGGATGGAGGGAGGGCAAGGAAAAAAGAGAGGAAGACAGGAATCATGTCTTATAATGATTTGTATGAAAGGTTTGGATAGTAGGAGTGCAGTAACTATTTGGGGATCATGATGGGAGGCTGCATGGGCAACCAGATCCTGGTGGGATTTCGACAGGGTGAGAGGAAGTGATGCAAAACATTGGGCTGGAGGGAAACCAAGATGAAGTTTGTCTTCTCCTCGATTTTGCCTAAGGCTGACCTTGTTTGTATGTATATTCCTGCATCCCTCTCTCCCACAGTTTTCAATAGCATGGTTCGAGGTTAACGTAGGGTGGGATGCTTTGTGTAGTCCTATCTCACCTCAAATTTCACAAAGCAGTTCATTCTGTAGGACCTGCCCAACACAGACATGTAGCCTGAGCAGATGATCAGCATCATTCCAGACAAGTGCAAAACTTGGTTCTGATTCAGTGTTGGGAATAGGCACAATTAGGTCTGTTAGCCTTGTTTAGTAAATAGGAGGACACCAAAGAAATACACCCAGCAACTTCAAAGACTTGTCGTGTGATAGGCAGCCATAGTTGGCACTTCATTTGCAGTTCGGAATGTTCAAATAAACAGTGGTCAGGATCTGCTCAAATCGGCTGTACAAAAGATTGCTCTTGCCCAGGGCAGCCTGCTCACCCTGGAAATACCATTCTTGGTGCACACAAAGGGTGCCAGATGTTCTTATTTCTTCAAGATGTCCCTGCTGACCTAATCACCTAGGAAGTACATTCCAGTGGTGTCGACAGACCCTCTTCTGCCAGTAAGTGAAGAATGGAGAGGTGCACTTTTTAAACCAGAAGTTATATCCTGTGCCATTCATACATCGTTGGCCCTAGTAATCAGGATTACAAATTAGTAAAGAAATTTAGACTAAGGGCATAAAGCTATAAAAAACCAAGTTGTCTTCTTCAATAAAGGTGAGTGGACACTTTGCATATCATTGTAATCACTTCTGTGGATGTCAAGGCTTGCATTCTTCAGATATCTTCCTCCCCAGGAACATATTACATATTTTTCCTAACTACAGTGAAAAATATAGAACAGCTTCAGAGAGCTTCAGAGGTTCTTGCATGTTGCATTAAAAGCTGAGCTCTTGTGGATATAAATGAGGTAGATGTCGGTATTTTAAAGATTGGTATTGGCATATATAAAGCTATGCTGTTCATAGCTGCAAACACAATACTTTCTTTTGACCGAAGCACAAGTCCTTGGGATCATGTAGCTTTTGAACATTTTGACCAAACTCACACTAAAATGGGATGAGAAAATTTGATGTCAGGTATTATTCTAGTTACTTGAAGCGTTAGTAAGAATTCTGCTCCTGTGGACAGGTATAGGTACTTCAAGGTAGACAAGAATTTAAAAATTTCAACTCAAATGGGCTCTAAATCATTGCTAGGGATTACTCTATTAAAAGAGGAGCATGCTGTACTCTTAAAACCATGGGGAATCCCTCTCACCATCCATTGTAGATTGATGGGCTGTTTCGTATTCCTTTGGCTTAGTAAAATGAGATGAGGAGACTGTCAGATCCTGCCATTCCTGGAAGGACTTCCACACTGGCCATGGGGAATTGGGAGGATTTCCCAGAAAGGTGTCTATGCCATTATAGTTCGGTTTAGCTCAGCAAATATGTACTGAGGGCCAACTGTGTGCAAGACCTTGTGAAGGGGTGAGGGAAAAAGCTGAAAAAATCATGGAGCTGGAAGGGCACCATCCAAGAACAAACACATCAACTGCTAACACTGGTGTACTGTGGGGAGTTGCCAGACTAGTAAACATGGCGGATTTAGAGGAAGGCAGAATAGATAGGAGGCCCAGCCCAATCTGAAGGTTCAGGAAAAGCAGGCCTAAGTCTAAAGGAGATGACTGGCCAGGCAAAGAAGGGTGGAAGGAGTCTAGACAGCGCGAAGGAGACTGGGCAGGGCCATAGAGGTGTTTTTAAGGTGTTTCTGGAAAGAGGTGTGAAAGTGTCCAGTGGAAGGACTCAGTGCTCTTAGAAGGCCTTCAAAACATATCTTCATTGTCTTAAGCATGAAAATTGGAAAAGTTATCATCTCTACTGTGTAGAAATTTCTGGTAATTTCTCTCCTAGTTTTTTTTTTTTTTTAAATTTTTCTATTCCATTCTCTTTTGTCTTTAGAGATATCTTAAATATAGCAATAATGTTTCACCTGGAGTAATTGCTCTTCTAACCCCTCTGCCTTTTATCTCTGTCTCTGAGTGATCAAAGCTAAAACTGCAAAATTCTGAAGGGACAATGCTCTCATGTCGCTATCTATGGGAGTCATCCATATTAAGAGTAGAGCTGTTACATTTGGAACACAGGATGAATTGATTAAGGTCTAGCTCATCCAGGTTCATTGAAGAATAAAATAATGATAATTCTCCTCTTTTTCATGAAACCTTAAAGCCCCCTTGTTCTTTTTGCTCGCATATAGGTGGTCATTTTTAACATTACAGAAGGAAACCATGATGGCCAAAATTTTTCTTTCCTGGTCTAACTATAAATAGCAACTGGAGAAATTTAAATGCTTCCTTTTAGGGGGAACATTTTGAAATCCAGAACAAGGCTCTTGTGTCCTACTACTTTTAAACAACTGCTTCTGGTCAGTTTTCTTCTCATATCTAGGCTCTGAGAACAATACTGGCTTCCCCTCCCCCTTCTGCTATTCCCTGATTATAAGAAGCGACCCATGAGAGGGAGGGAGAGCTAAGCTGTGAAAAGGAGGAAGAAAAGTAACCCGACACATTTTCTACTCCATCTTGGGTCCTTTAGCATTGATGTTGGTGCCTTTCCATCCTTTCTCCACCAGTGTTTTCTTGTAGACCACCCCACCCCCACCACCCGTCACCACCACCAATTAGAGCTTCTGCCAATTGAGTCCTCCTGGCCAGATTCTTTTCCCCAGCAGCTTCCATGCCTGGCTGTGGCAACTCTGCTTGTCAAGAGTCAGTACCCACTTACATCTTTGCCACCTTGGAGACTTTGAGTGCCTCTGAGTAACTGCTGTGACTCGGCTGGTGGATTTTCCCAGCATCAGATACTGATTTAAGGCAGTCTGTTCCTGATGAGTCCAAAAGAAGTTTTGAGCAAGACTTCCTGGTGACTGTGATTAAACATTTTCATAGGTTTTAACTGACAAGAGTCTGTCAGCCAAACAAAAGCAGAAGAGGACTTAGAATTGGGTAGAAGTCAAATGTAGGGAGTTGACATGGAGGAAAAGACCAAAAGATAATTATTCTTTCTTCCCCTCCCAAGTTCAGAATGAATTGAGAGGTAGACTCTGAGGAGTTGGCCAGATGGGGATCCAAATATCATGTTTATTACAGTGAAATCTGGATAAGAGCACGTGAGTTGTATCTGAGCCCTTTGGAGCTTCTTAATACTTCTCCTACTTCATTAAACATGTCCAGGCAGAGCTGTACAGTCATAGGCATCCTTTCCAGAGGCAGACTTATTACCTCATGGCAGAAGAAGCGATAAAGAGAGAGAAAACAGCCCAGAAGGGTGTGACCTGCGCATACTCAGTTCCTTGAATTATCCTCACCAACCAGATCCCATCCTTCCCTCTCCTGTCGACACCCAGGAATAAGTGAGGAAGGTAGAGAACAGCTGACTGTTGCCTCATGGGGACATTAGGGATGGGTCTGGATGCTCCCCCAATATCCCTCAGCATTTTGTTCCATTAACCTATTGGACTTGACACTTAGCAGTGACTGACCCCTCAGGGAAGAAGAGAAGTTTATCAGTGTGGATCTCCTCCCACCAAAGCTAA
This sequence comes from Equus asinus, assembly GCF_041296235.1. Classification (NCBI taxonomy): domain Eukaryota; kingdom Metazoa; phylum Chordata; class Mammalia; order Perissodactyla; family Equidae; genus Equus; species Equus asinus. The sequence continues at coordinate 11,684,761 of NC_091820.1, read as the reverse complement.
CTTCTGCTCTCTGGGATAAATTTTACCCCCAGAAGGGTCTGAAATGAGTACAGAGAGTATTTTCATTAAATTAACACTAAGGCATATCTGTATTCTAGGCTGCCATTCCCTCCTGATTTCTTTCCTGTCAAATTATTCCCAATTGTGTTGAGAGATCTGTGAGAAGCCTAAGTAGCAGCATAAAAAGTTAGCTAAATATTGAAATATCCCAAATTTGAACATAAATCTCTCCTATCATCAGATTTCTAAGACAAAATCTAAACCCCTGATCCAAAACTCCTTGCCTTTGTAAACCAATCGAAAAATTATAATTAAAAATTACATTCTAAATAAAGTCTCAAAGCATCCTCACCCAATTTTGATTCTGCTTTGCTTGGGTGGAATATGGATTTTCTTTTTCTTTCTAAGCACCATAGCCTAGGTTCCCTCCACTGGACTGGATGTGGCTCCATCAGGGCTGCCAAACTTGAATTCATTCTACCCCAATTTTCACTTGTCTCGCTTTAAAGATAGTCCCCAAAGATAATGAGACACATTTATCGCAATACCAGCCCTAGATCTCTGAGATTTCATTGCACAAGCAAATCTCCAAGCCCTAGAGCAGTTGTATCTGCAGAAAATTGATGTATGTAGTGAGTGCAAGCATTAAAATAGCTGGGAGAACAAAGCCATGTATCCTGAGTGCCTCTAGCCTCTGAGGTGAAGCATTCCTACCTTCTTGAAAAGTTAGATGCTTGTGTTATTGGCAACTCTATGCACTAAGTCTTAAGAGAATCCTCTACTCGGCTATTGAGGTTGATGAGACTGTGAAGAGATGTTCTTCTGACCAATATACAGAGAAATGTAAATTCAGATAATGTGCTACCACTTGACACTCTGCAGGTTTGCAAAAATTAGAAAGCTGGTTATTGCCAAGTGCTGGCAAGGATGGGAAGAAATAGAAACTTCATGCATGACAGGCAAGTGTAACTGTATTCATTGTGGGGAGCAAGCTGGCGTTACAGTCATGAGTAGCTTAATTATGGGGATACATTCTGAGAAATGTGCTGTTAGGCAAATTTGACATTGCGCGAACATCCAAGAGTGTACTTACACAAACCTAAATGATATAGCCTACCACACATCTAGGCTATATGGTTCTACTCTTATGGGACCACTATTGTATATGCGATTCATTGTTGATTGAAGCATCATTATGCAGTGCACGACTATACTTAGTTACTTAGTGAAGCTGACACTGTATATAGGGGACGCCCCAGCAGTTTCACTCCCGGATGTTTACTGCAGCAAGACTTCACCAAGTAGACATATGACAGTGGCCATCCCAGCATCATGCTTGGTAGAAAGGAGTCAGAGATGACGTAGGTGTTCACCTCTTAGAGAATAGATAAGTAAAATATGGTGATTACGTATGATGGAATACGATGTTGCAGCCAGAAACAATGGACTATATTTACTTATATCTGTATATTAGATCTCAGGAAGTAATGTGGAATAAATCAGAATAAGAAAGCAGTTTTACATACAATGCTACTTATTTTTCAAGGACACCTGTATATCTAAATAAACATACAAAGGGCAGACTGGAAGGATGTTCATTATATATGCTTGACTGAGAGCCAGTGGGGGAATGGGACTGAGCTTGAGGCTGATGGGGAAAAAATACAAAACAAGAGGGACTCTCATGGATGTATGATGACCCGTGTGCCATGGACCATGATGTATGACCAGTTGAATTCCATTCCCTGCACCTAAGGTGAGAGAGAGAGAGATTGGTTTGTGTCTAGCAGTAGCTTTTAATTTGGTTAGTGTAGTTGACCTCCTGTGTGGGTGACTTAAGAGATTCTAGGATGCCCTAACACATGCCAAAAAATCTCAGTTACTTATCAAAACTATACCATTAGAGAGTCACTCCTTTGACAGTATGATAGATTGAAAAGAGTATGGACTGTGGAGTCAAGCAGACCTGGGTCCGAATTTCAGCTCTGTTGTTTAGTACCTCTGTGACCTTGGGAAAATTCTTTTTGAGCCTTTATTTCCTTATCTACCAAATGAGGATGATAATGAATAGTTTTTGAGTTATTTGTATGATATGTAATGTGTCTAGCAACATAGAGGGTACTTAATAAATGTTTGTTCCCTTTTCTCTCATCTGTCTCCCTTTCTGCTCCCACGTTCCCTTTTATTTTTAGGCTTTCCTGAGAGCAAATCTCCAGAAGTTCTTGGGAAGGGAAATGAAAATGGCTAACATCTTTTGTGGGCTTATGAGGTACTAAATTCTAAGTCAGAACTGTCCAATGAAAATAGAATGGAAGCAACATGTAATTTAAACTTTTCAGTAGACATATTTAAAAAAGTAAAAAGAAACAGGTGAAATTAGTAATGTATTTTTACCAAGTTATCCAAAATATTATCATTTCAACATATAATCAGTATAAAATTATAATGAGACATTTTACATTTTTTGTACCAAGTCTTTGAAATCTGGTGTGTATTTTACACTTACAGCACATCTCAGTTCACAACTCGCCACATTTCATGTGCTCAGTAGCCACGTGTGGCTAGTGGCAACTGTACTGGACAGAGAAGTTCTGAGTGCTGTGCATGTATCAGTTCTTTTGCTGCTGATCTAACTTGAGTACTCTGGAAAACAGAGCCTAAAGCAGGTCTTATGTGCAATCCCAGGGCAGTAAAGTAAAGGAGAAGAGAAGTGAGACTGATGCTTGGCGGTGCAGGATGCCTGTTCAGAAAACTGTACCTCAGGACTTCCTAATGGAGGAAGAATTTTTCTGTCATCCCACATCTTCCATCCCTCTTTGGCCAAAGTCTGCCCCTTGGGGGCTAATTTTCTGCCCTTCTGGATCATGTCACCTAGCCCCTTCAGGCAGCCTCTGAGAAAGCCACATACCATGTCTGGTAGCTTGGATCTTCATTCCAGTCTGTGTGTAGAGGGAGGATCCAGAGCCTTAGTAGGTCTGTCAGACCAAGCCCTGGAGCTCTGGAGCTGTTGTAGCCCCCACAACTGAACTTGGCAGTCAGACAGGAGGGGCCACAGTAGCTGGAGATGTCAACAGTGGTCAAAGCGATGACACCCAGGGGTCTCCATAAGTGGCCAACGGCTCAGGAGTGAGGCTGAGAGACTGAGGAGGCACATAAAATGTGTCCAATTAAATTCTCATAACAACCTAATGAGAGAGGAAACTGAGGCATAGTGAGATTAGCAACTTGCCCAGGGTTATGCACCTAGGAAGTGACAGAGTTGGCATTCCAACTAGATATCTGGCTCCCAGTTTGTGCTTTTAACCACAGCTTACACAGGTCTTTACCAGTTTGCCACAGCCCAGTGGAAATCAGATTTTCTACTGAGAGCAGGTTTTTATGGAAGCTGTAAAGACGGAGAGGGCCTGAGAGGAGAGATGGATGTTGAAGGGTTCAGAGGAAATTCTTGACCCGTCTGTAATTTTGCTAAGGATCTGACCACTTCTTACTTGCCCAGCAATTCATGAACGTGCCCCTGCCCTGGCTGGGGTAAGTACTGACCCCTTCCATAGGTCTCCAGCCCTTCAGCAGATTTGTCAACTCTTCTTCAAGAGTTATTGCTGAATAGTGGGAAACTGCCTTTCTTGTTTATGGATAGATGGGAGGCCATATTCAATACTTTTGGAGCATATTTGTATACTTACTTTATTTAGATGGATTGATGTAGTAAGTTTGGGGTTTTGGAGGTTGATCAGGGAAGAGACCAGTTCACGAGAGGTAATAACACGCGAGCTTTATTTGAGTGGAACTTATACGGAGTTGCCTGAGAAGGGAAGTCCCTCGCAGTTGGAGACCTTCCAGAGACAGTGGTGCGAGACTACCACCCAGAAGGGGAACAGGGCAAGGGACCTCCCGGGGGAGTAGGGGAAATCAGAGACAGGGCTTACGTGTGCAGCTGATGTCGCTCAGCAACAAGGTAGAGGATCTCTGGCTCAGAGAACTCCAAAAAGCAGCAGCAGTTTGGCGACTTTTATAGCTGCAGAATTTGTCTTTATTTATGGCTAGCAGATGTTGGGTGCAGTTTCACAGGGTATGTAAAGTAGGTAGGCTCTAAGTGGCTAAAAATATGTTTATTTGGAATATATTTAGAGCAGATGTGTGAGAATTTGAGTTGGGCTCTTGCAGGCTTTGGGCTAAAGGTTCTAGCCTGCTATGAAGAAATAAACAACGTGGGGGCCATTTTTGCCTAATACACAGAGGCCATCTCAGGCCCATTTATATGATAGTTGAACAGGAAACTTTTCTATTAATTCACCTCTTCCATTGCTGTAGTGGGGTATTAGGATCTGGATGGAGTTCTTAAGGCAGCTCGAGTCTAGAATTCCTGACAGTATGAGATGCTTTTCAGAGCAAACCAAGACCTACTCTTCCTTTTTCTTCTGGCACTTCCATTGGAATCAGAATGTCAGGCAGTGATGGCAGGGAGAGATCAGCTCTCCAACTCCACCACTTTGTGGATGAGAATGCTGCAACTCAGCTAGGCAGAAAGTCTTTCCCAAGGTCACACAGCTCATTGTGGAAGGAACCTAGACCCAGTCTCAGGTTTCCTGGCTTTTGCCCCATTTTATTTGTGCAGTACCCCTCCCTTATCACACCATTCCGCCTTGTACATAAGCTTTCTGAGTGTGTCTCTTTCCAGTCTGGGAAGGCCTTAGCTCATTTTCATGGAAGGAAGCTTCAGAATGAACCTCTCTCTCTTTCCACACCAAAGGGTACCTTCAGGCACGTGTCTATACAGACACCCCTGTCAGAATGTCCTGCAAATGATCACACAGGAGAAGCCCTGTGCCATAACAAATTCCCCCTTAATCATAAAATTGAAGGTTCATATCTATACAAAGGTATCAGTCCCCAGAGCTCAATGAAATCTTATCTTTGCCAAATAGTTTCCCATCTTGATGCACTTTCTTACAAAAACACTTAAAAAATCTTAGTTAATACCAAATGTAACTAATAGAGATTAAAAAAATTATAAAGCTCTGTGAGGAATATTCTAGCATCAGTTAATAGATTTGCTGACTCAACCTTGGAACATATTACCCATGGATGAGAGATAAGGGATAGCAAGGCTCCCTGCTGGCATATTTGGGGGTCATTGGTGGCTTTGTTGTACTGTTGCCTTTGTAGGATTATGGGTGGATTGTTCATATAAGAGATGGACATTTGTTCTTTCTCTGGTTTTAATTTTCCAAAAATTAGAACATCTGTAACCTAATTTTAGGAAAGAATGCTGACTCAAAGGGTGAAGAAATCAAAGTCCGGTTTCACAATTAACATGTCTCTGGTGAAATTTCAGGACTGTGAGTCCTGTCAGCATCTTTATTCCTTTCCCCTTTAGCTCTTCTCTCCTCACTACCCCTCCCTTAAATAAAAGGTGGGAGGGAGAGGGACTAGAGTGTTACTATTGATTAAAGTGTTGCTTGGAAAAGGATTCTATAGAGACTTTTTCTATCCCAGTCGGATAATTGGCTCTGTCCAGAATTCTTGGTCAGCTGGACAGCTTGATGCTCAAGATTTTCCACAGTCCTTTATGGATGATAGAAGTTAAAAACGTAGTCTGGCCCTCTCTAACTTTCACCCTATACAGAGTCATTGGCATTTTGCCTAAGAGTTCCTTGTCTTCTCTTTGTGTAGCACTTCATGTATATGTCAAAATATGATTAGAGGGTTTTAATCCTTCCCACAGTACACTTGGCATTGAGGATGGAAACTAATCTCTCCCGCTCCTTATCAGAATTCTTTAAAATCATCAAGAATTCAGAAATCAGAGTGCTTTGGATTGAGGACAGAAGACTTATCCTTTAGTTGAAGGGCATCAACCTATTTGAAACAACAAGCGTTGGAAATTTGTTTGCAATAATGTGGTGAGTCTGCTTTTCATTCCTCAAGCATTTCATTCCTCAAGACATTTCTCAAAGCCTTGAGATCTCCAGGAGAAAGAGGAAGGTATGCTTCTCCATGCAGGGGCCAAGGAATCTGGCAGTGAGTTTCTTGAGTGTGTGTGAAGGTGTAAAGTGGTGGAGAGAATAGGTCTTTTCTGATGGGTTTTCACCCCAATGCAAAGCCCAGCAGACCATGAGAGTGAGCAGTGGTGGAAGGAAGATGAGGAGGTTGGCAAGCACTGTGGGAGATGTGCGAGATGATGACGAGAACTCCTGTGGAGTAGATCTTCGTCTATTAGTTGGGGCTCCTAAGCTCGTTAGTGAAGTTTTCCCCATTGAGGCTCTTCCTTGTGATTGGCAGAAAGAGAACCTGCCTGAAATAGACCCAGGTATATGTGCAAACTTAATAATGATAAAGAAGGTTATCATCAATTGGGGAAAAAAAGAGACGAATAAGTCAACTGGGACTATTGGTTAACCATTCATAAAAAGAAACCAGTTTAGTGCATGATCTCATACCCCATAGTAAAATAAATTCAACTTAGATTAAAAACTTAAATGTTAAAAATTTTGAGCTAGAAAAATACAGGAAAACATTTCTGTGATGTTTGGATGGGGAAAGACTTTCTAAGTTTAAAAGCATTGGAAGGAAAAGATTGATAGGTCTGACCCACGTCAGAAATGGCATAAATGGAGTTAAAGGCCGAAACCAAACTGGGAGATTTTTACAACAAATATTATTAAAGGCTAATAGCCTTAATTTATTAAGAAAAAACACCTGTCATATAAATTGATAAGAGAAGCGCCAGACTCTCTTGACCCCACACCCCCCCAATTCTCTGCTCCCTCTGAGTCATCCTTCCTAGAATATTTGTCTGCACATGTCATCTCCACTTCCTACATGCCCTCACGCTGGCATCCACCCCCATCAGTGCATTGAGTCACCGCTGACTTCCATGTGGCCAAACCCAGAGGTCTTCCTTTTCTTTCTCATGCTAACTCTTCCTTCCCATGGGTTCAACGCTTCCTCCTTCTCCACATCTTCTCTCCTTTCTTTGGCCTCTCAGATAACACATTCTTGTGTCTCTGGATGCTCCTTACTCCTTCAGTTTCCTTTCTCAGGTAGGTACCTTTTCCTCTATGCGACTCCTAAATGCTCAGGTTCCCTGGATCTCAGGCCTGAGTCCTCTTCTCTCTCATTGAACATTATCTCCCTAGGTGACTTTATCCATTCCGTGGATTTAGATGCCATTTGTTGTGTTAGAACTCCCACATTTATATTCACAGCACAAACCTCACCTCTGAGCTCTGTGTACTCACATATTCAACTACCTACTTGACTTCTCCATTTGCATGCTTCCCAGATATGTCAAACTTAAAATAGCAAAAGTTGAAGTCTTATTCCCCCTACCCCTGCCTGTCTGGATAACAAACAAATGAAAACTTGTTTCCCTTCTAGTCTTCTCCATCTTAATGAATGAATGGTACCATCACTCACTGCTCAAAGTAGAAACCTGGTGGTCATCCTTATTCTGTCTTCCCCCACCCACGTCCAGTCCATTAGCAAAACCTTTCTATCGTTTTAAATCTATCTCTGTCTCTCCAGTCCGGTGCCTAGCCCTGGCCAGGCCCAATGCAGCAGCCTCCTCCTGGGGCTCCTCTCTCCTGTTCTTACTCCCTTCCAGTTCTCCCACATGGTAGCTCAAGATTTTTATCTTTAGGATAAAAGTTGGATCAATGTGTTCCCATTGTACTTTTAAAGAAATCCTAAATACTTTACTATGGACTACACCTGACTGGCTCTTTTCTAACTCTCTCAACTCATCTCATGTGATTCCCTCCAGCCACCTCATTGTGTCTGCATATTGCTCTCCTCTCAGTTTCTGAATCCTCCAAGCTCTTTCCTGCCTCAAGGCCTTTGTACCAGCTTTGCTCCTTTCTCTGCCCAGAAAACTCTTACCCCCAACTCTTCTCATTCGAGGCCTTGCATTACTCCCCTATTTTATTTTCTCTCTATATACCCTATTTATTTCCTTTATAGCATGTGTAATTTGTATTTAATTTGTTAAATTACCTTCCTCGTTAGAAAGTACGCTCCACAAAGGCTGAGCAGATGTATTATTCACCGATATACATATCCAATGACGAGCGCACTACAGGCTCTCCATCAATATTTCTTGAATGAGGGAGCTAATTAATAAATGAATGAAAACTTAAATAGGTTAATGAGCAGATATTTTATAAAAAGGGAAATACAAGTGGCCTAATTAATACACATGAAGCATCTAGAATAGTAGTGCTTGGTACATACTAAGCCCTTAATATATTTAGCTATTTTTATTCTTATATTAATATTATTTAATAATATTTGTTAAATTAAAAATAATATCACCCAAACTAGCAGTCACATTAAAAAAGTAAGGAGATACTAACTTCTGCTTCTTAAATTAGCTAATATTAAAAAAAATAAGATGGTTAACATTTTGGTGAGATGGGTGCTCTTTATAGGTAGTTACCAAGTGATTTGACAGGAACAATTTGGATGAAAGCAATTCGGTTAGTATCACAGCTGATCAAAATGATTGTTCAAAAACAAATACTGCTAGACACTGGGCGTTCAAATATTGGTATTTGTACTATGGAGGTGGTGCCTTTAAACTTTTTTTAGGTGAAGCTTTTTTCCTTACTTTTTCTTTTTGTCCATCTTTTCCAAGATTTTCAGGTATTTTTTCTTTTCCTTTTCTTTTTTTTTCCCAGCAATTAATCCTTCCCTTCTCTGTTTGTGACAAGGATATACTGGGGAAAAAATCTAAATGGGCAACAAGAGGGAGTTTGTTGAAATGAGTTAACGTTCTAACACTAGGGGTTTAGATGGGGGAAAAAAGAATATTTAAAGCACATAATGAGTTGAAAAACTGCCTTGTGGTGTAGCAAAATTACCAAGACTAGAAAAACCAATGACTAGCAGTGAACATGTTCAGCAAAATTGCTGCTCAATCACATGATCGTGTTGACCAGTTTGCTTCTGGGCCACAGTGCATTTAGCCATAAACCTACAGATATATCAAGAACCTTTAAAACGTCTAGACTTTTAGACCAAAAATTTCACCGTGAGGGGAAAAAAAATAGAAATGTGATCAAAGACTTATATGCAAATCTATTCATCAAAAGTTAGCAATGATGCAAAAAAAAAAATCCCGTAAAACATAATGTCTAACGTTAGGGGGATGATCCAACATGAGGGTGATGTAGAAACACTGTTTCTTTCTCATTTAGGATATTGAGGATTTGCACTTGTCAGTACAGTTGCTTAGAGTAATTTGCTTAAGCAACATATAGTAAGATTGAGAAGTTGAGTGCATTTCCTGAAAAATCACTAAATCATAAAGGGTCTTTGAAATAGTTCCCAAAAAGACATGTGAAAGCATTTATTACAGCTCTGATATGTGACAAATTGCTGCCACTTGCTTTTAAGGAAGGCCAGCGCAGTGGCAAAATTAGCAGGATTCAGGGATAAATGGGAAGTTATCTGTGAAAGGAGCAGTGGCAAAATGAAAGATATTTCCTTTGTCATCCTCATGCATGGCAACCAAGGTAGTATGCCCTTTTCTTTTTCTTGGGAAGACATCTTAAAACCACACGGTTTCCATGTGGAAGTGATTTCACCTCCTAATTAAGATCACATTCATGAATGAAAGCAGAGGAAGGAAGCCAGCTTGACAAGGGTATCATACCCTTACCAGCGTAAGCGGGAAGTCTTTGAAGGCTGTAAGATGAAGGGAGTTGGGGTTCGGAAGGAAGTGGTTTCGTAGACCTTGTTTTGTCTTGGTTGTTTTGCAGTCATTATTGGAATGGTGTCTTAGGCTCATTAAGGGTTTAAGTCTGACATATTTATAGAGAAAGAGAGACAAGGCTTGTCTGGATTTGGCAGCACCCCTGTTGTTACAGGTTAGCCAAAATTTACCCTTAACCTCTCTGAAGAGTTATGTTAATTACCTTCTGGAAGCTTTGCCTACATGATATTTGAACTGTAAGATTTTAAGCCATTAGGCTTTTCAAATACAGACTAAAACATTTAAAGATAAGTTTTCTAAACACTTTTCATAGAGAATTATGAAATGAGAAGAAAGACAAAAGAGAAATAGCTTTGGATTTTGGTACCTGTGCAGGTACTATTAATCAGGACCAGAGAAAAGGAAAAAAGAAAACAATTTTACTGATGGAATTTAAGTGCATTAGTTCTGTTCATGCTGAAACAGATCTGTGGAGGAATGTTTTATTTTAGGTTGTCATGAACCAATTTATTTTAATCCTGTGGAAATAGACACATTGATAGCTAAATTTAAACCAAAAAAAGAATGATTTGTTTAATTAAATTCTCATTCTATTTTGAGAGTCTATTAATAGTTTAATACTATACATAAAAATAAGCAAAACAGAACACAGGAAAGAATGTGCCTGATGGCGATATTTCTTTATGGTTGCAAATCAGCAGTGTGTGTAATAGAAAAATTAAATCCAGGTTTGCTCAGAGGGCATTTGAGGCTTGCGTTATCATCCTTGAGTTAAATAAACATAATTTACATTTGCTGTTTCAACAGAATTACCGTGGAAGATCAAAATTAAAAAAGGAAAACCTACCTGCTTTTCAAAAACTGTGTGTGTGTATGTGTTGGTATATTTATATACATACACACACCTACGCATACAGTCATGGGAATAGCTTCCAAACTGAGTTTTATTCTGTTAAGGATTAACTGAAATAGAATAATATACATTTAGGTTTGGGGTAGTTGATTATTCAAGACTTGTGTTATATTGAAACCTTCAATGATCTGTTTTTCAGTATGAGAGGGATATTAGAATTGGAATTATTTTCTAGGCTATAGATGTGAAAAACACCTTCAAAATGAATTAAAAATTTCCCTTTAGCCCTTTTCACACTGTAAGACAATAGGATATATTTGTGGCTTTATAACGTCTCTCATTGGTTTCAGTTTAAAATTTTGTAAATGAATACATAAATATAGAATTCTGTGTGTGTTTGTGTGTGCGTGCACACGTATCTGTGTAGTGGCAGTCGTAGAGAGATAGGTTATGATTTTTTGGACAACACGAATTAGGTTGAGAAGCTGGAGGCAGGAAGAAAAGAGAAAGAGCTAGCCAGGAGGGCAGGATTGATGGCTGAGGTTGAGGGCAAAATAAAGCAAGTTAACTAGCCGCTCCCCACTCACTCCCACAGCACTAGTTGCTCTCCCTTGCCACAGCCACATTCTCTCTTCTCTACAGCTCTATTCTGAGAAATCAGGAGGGAATTAAAAAAAATTAAAACATGGGGGAAAACATTAATTTTCTGACTCGGAATTTCAGAACCAGAAATAGACTTAAACGTCAGTGAGTTCCAACACCAGATTTTCAGATGAGTGAACTAAACCCAGAAGAAGATAAGTGCTTCGTTAGTCAGCAGGAAAAGCAGCGCTAGCATCAAAGACTCCTAGTTTCCAGTTCAAGGTTATTTTTATGACTACGTTCTGGGAGTATTTCTAGGAAAAATTAAAACAAGAGCCTTTTGTGATTAATCTCTTCACTATAGGCAGGGGTACTGCCTCTGCCACTGAGGCAGAAGTTAGGAAAGATGCTTAAACCAAACATGGGTTCTTTTTCTGGAAGAGAGCAAAATATTGCCCAGGAAGAGAAGTTATCTGATATTATGGGAAGCTTACCCTTGATCTTTTTAGAGGTAATTTTAGAAGTCTTCATCAGACAAAACCAGATCCTTTCCAGATGGTCTATTATACAACTAATGATACTGGAGAATCAGACCCTGTGTCCCACGGGTACTGCCCTTGTTTTATGTATGTTTCAAGCTCTTCAGATTGATTGTGAATCTTTGGCCTCAGGTTGCACTTGATGTCACGGGTCTTTCTGGTTTCATTTATGTGTGCACAGGGGAATTTGCTTTTCCAGTCTTTGAAGCTGTATTGATGCAGCTTGATCTTCTAAGCCAAGTAAAACCACCTACCAGACTATTTAAAGCCGGAACCTTCAATACATGAGACATTGATTGGAAAGGGAACAATCCTCTATAGCATTATTTACACTTCTCTATCCAAAAATTTAATGTGCAGACTGATACTTTGACCATACTGAATCACCTGTCCTGAAGAGAGGCATTTTGCTAAATATAGGTAAAGATATTGATGGATGCCCTATATATACTATAAATAAATGCATTATCATACATGGGATTTTCCATTATGAAACATTATTCAATAAATATTTATTGGGGCTGGCCCCGTGGCCGAGTGGTTAAGTTCTCACGCTCCGCTGCAGGCAGCCCAGTGTTTCATTGGTTCGAATCCTGGGCGCGGACATGGCACTGCTCGTCAAACCACGCTGAGGCAGCGTCCCACATGCCATAACTAGAAGGACCCACAACGAAGAATATACAACTGTGTACTGGGGGGCTTTGGGGAGAAAAAGGAAAAAAAATCTTAAGAAAAAAATATGTATTGAGCAACTACTATGTGACAGGCACTGTGGGTTGACCCTAGGTGAAAAAAGCAAAAATATCCATGTCCTCATGGAGTTTACATAATTATTCTCTGCAAAATGATGCCTTTATCAAAGATAATAAATAATTCTGGGCTCTGGATTCTCTCTTTTGGTCTATTTCCATGTGCATGTTTTTAATGAATGTAAACTTTTTATTAAGATAACATATACACAGAAAAGTATACAAATCAAGTGTACAGCTCAGAGAATTTTCACCAAGTGAAGACACCCATGAAACCAGAAACCAGGTCAAGAAACAGAATATTGCCAGGCCCTAAAAGCCCCCTTTTTAACCCTTTCCAGTTATTAACCTTCCCAAGGTAACCAGTTTTCTAACTTCTGACACCCTAGATTAGTTTTGCCTTGTTTTGAACTTTATAGAAATAGAATCACGTGGTATATGGTCTGTGTCTACCTTCATTTGCTCAATATTGTGCTTGTGAGATTCCTCTGAGTTGTTGCATGTATTTGGTTCATTCGTTCTCCTTGCTGTACCGTATTCCATTGTATAAGTATATTGCAATTCATTCAGCCATTCTATCATTAAAGACATTTAGAATATTTCCAGTTTTGGGCTGTTACTGACAGTCTTGCTGTCAAGATTTGTGTACATATCTTTAGGTGAACATTTCTGTTGGGGTACACCTATGAGTTGGAATGCTGGGTCATAGATGATGCATATATTCGTCTGTACTGCATACTACCAAGCAGTTTTCTAAAGTGTTCATACCAAGTTATAGTCCCACCAGCAGTGTATGAAAGTTCCAGTTACTCTACGTCCTTGCCAAATTTGATGCTATGTGCTTTTTCATTTTTGTGTGTATTTTAAGTTTAAAAAAAGCAGAACAGAACCACTGGGGCTTTTTGATAAACAATGAGACATAATAAGGTTTGTAACAACAGTGATAATCCCTTGGATTTTAGTCTATGCCAGGGATTCAGAATGGTATCATATTGAATTACAAACTCTGCTTAACTGTTGATGGAATCAAAGCCACAGTTTACAATACAAAAGCCTGCAAAAGTTTGCCTTTCTTATATTTGGAGTTATGGCTTTTTCAAACCAGCAGTGGTGGACCACCTTTTTTTTCAAGAGGGCCAAGTTAGAACAAATAAAAATATTTACAGGCCACTTTTTTTGAATTTCAAAATGGACGTGGCTTTGCTGAGACCTGGAGAAAAAACATACATTTGGATGTGAGATAACCTAACATATCGAGTGGAAGACTGGAGGTGAGAAAGTTGGAACGACTATTGGCCAATAAACTCTTAATATCAGACTGTATTTGAGAAGTGGCTCTGGGAAGACTGTGGTCATTCCTGAAATGAACTTGTCAACCATATTGTCAAGCTAGGAGGGCTAACTTTTAGACCAAGACTCTTAAGAGAGGGCTGTATTGGCAGCCCATCTCCCCACTTTAACAGCACTTCCCAAGGAAGAATTGTAAATATAATGGGTCCAGGCCCCGGGCCCATCACAGAAGGGCCCCGCTGAAGTAAAGAACCTTATTCTTGGAAAGACGCTTATGGTTTCCTTTTTCTTTTCAGTCCAAGATTTACACTCGCACACCCACCTTATATTTGGACTTCAAATTGGACCAAGGAGCAAAGCATTCCCAGCCTATTCCTAAAGGTATGATGTCTTCTGGGGTTTAGTGATGATTTCAGGGCTAAAAACAAGGGACCGTGTTCTCCGGAATGTGCTTGTTTCTGAATCTCAGCACAAAGTTCTATGAACTTTATGTTTAGTTATGTTTAAAATTAGCAAATGCTGATGAGGACTTTCAAGTTAAGAAAATCAGGAAGAATTCGTAAAATGTTAGGGACGGACCGTCCGAGCTGCTCCCCTCATCATACAGGTGTCAACTTGAAGGTCCAATAGGTTACTTCCTTGTTCAAGGCCACGTAAAGACCTGCTGGACAAGGCAGGACTTTTACCATGTCTCCCGACTTCTGGGCCGCTAGTGACTCGCAAATTCTGGCCTTATTACTTACGAACAAGTGCATCGTTGACTGAGATACTCGTATCTCTTGATAAAGGCATTGTTGTGGAGGACTTAGCTTTAAATTGACATTTAAGTCCAAAGAATAATTAGAAAACTTCCAAGTATTTAAGACTAATTTTATTTTTTAAAAATGGCTGCACCTCAGGTCATTAGGCATCCTCCCACCCATTATTTTCTTCTTTGGTTTTTTCATTCTGGCTATTTTTAAGTACAGAAAAAAATTTTAAATTAATTCACTTTAACATATGCCTCCCTTTACACATAGCTTTTCTAACAATAAGTGTGAAAACACATATGCTTGCACTTTTAGTGCAGTGCTTTTTTTACTTTTGAGTTTGCCTCCCTCTGATCCCTTTCCCTCCCTTATGCACCCATAGCAATGCCCTCCCTCTGTATCCCAGATCCAGGATGAATCCCAGTTATATCCTTGAAGTAGACCTTGCTGTATTTTCTCCATACTCACTTTTCTGCACTGACATCTATGTGCATGTAAATATACACATATACAGGGTTATTTTGTCATTGTTTTACTAAAACAGAATCATATTAGAAATACACTTTTGCCTCTTGCTTTTTTGACTGAGCAATATCTCCTGGAACTCCCACCCCATCTACTTGTCTTGTTCTCTTTGATGGCGGCATTCTGTGCCTTGGGTTGTCTACAATGCATTTAGCTATTTCCTGTCATCAAGCACTGCCTTTGTTCCTAGTGCTTGCCTACTGCACACTGGTCGGCAGTGCACATCCTTGTATACAGGTCCTTCCATATGGGGACTTATTTTGATGTGACGGGTTTCTAGGATGGTCACAAAGTATATGCAAGTTTCATTTTAAAAGGCATTGTCAGATTGCAGTCCGAAAAGACAGTCACGCTTTCCGTCAGCAGTGTATGAGAGTACCAGTTTCTCCATGTCCCCACCAATGCTGTGTATGGTTCCTGTTCTTTTATATTATTTTGTCACTATGAATTTTAGACCTGAGATTGGTTTTCAAAAGCATTTTTGGACGGATACAAAAGCAAGTAGCTTAGAAATGCATGTTTATCATTGAGTCACTGTGAAGCTGCTTGAAACAGGTTTTATAAACCCAGCTGTGAAGCAGAAGAACCAATCTTTTCCAATATGTCACTTCCAGTTATAGTCTGTTCTCTCTCTCTCTCTCTTTCCTTCTCTTATACACACACACACATATGCATACTCACTCTCTCATCCATGCTTGAGTTGCGTTGGGTGACCAATCCAAAGTTTTAGCCTTCCCTGTCCAGTGCTAGAGAAATAATTAATTTAAGTATGACAAAGGACTTATTATTCACGGATTTGATAGTTCTGGCTGCCTGTCATCAGACATATTGACTGGTAAAATTACGTGTATAAATTTTATTTTCAAGTTAAGGTCACCCTTTGTCTATTTTTTTATACCACCTTTCCAGGTCCAATTCCATTATAAAATCCAAGAACTGTCTAAATTCACTTTATTTAAGTGCTTTGCTGCAGCAAATATTCCTTGAACTGTGTGGGTTATTGGCTGGGTCCTGGGCATGTTTTGTTTATAATACTTTGATTGTTTTGTTACGGTAAAGGGATTTGACATGGATGTCTGGGTTATGTTTGGCTTGTGGCATAAGCTTTGCAATCTAACTAATTTACTGTTGACTTTGTTGTATCATTACCAAACTAAAGGGTTAGAAATAGAGGCAGACACTGCTACCATCCCATTGATGATACCAGGAAATGCATCTTTTCCAAGGGACTTCCAGTTAAGGGAGACTGGAAACATTCTCATGAACCAGAATAGGTTTTATCTGAACTTATTCCCATAAATAGTATTGGGATCGATTTTTACCGTCTCTTTATTTCCTTCAGGCAAGGCATGTTTCTGTGGAGTTGTGCTAATCTTGCAGAAAACAGATGTTTCATGCAGTGATGATTTGGAAGGCAGCTGATATCAGGAATTGAGCTGGATGGTGCATCACTTACAAAGAATCCGATTTATTGAGTCTCTGACAGTACCAGATGCCTTTCACATTGGCCACACATTTTTCATGTTAGCTCTTGGCTAAAGGAAGTAGTTGTTGTTTTGCAGTGACTTTTGCCATCTCTTGCAAAGCAACCTGATTTTCCCTGCTGTAAGCTGATATACAGATAACACTGTTTGTTATCATTCATTGAGAAGGACATAAATCTGTATTTCTAGGAAAATATCAATCTTTTCCAAGAAACTTGTGCCTTCTGGTCCTCATGTCCCTTTTGTCTTCTGACTGACTGCATCCCAGTTTGGCCCTCAACAGCCACTCTGTTTATTTTTCCATCTTCCTTCACAGCATCTCTCCTACTAGGTATTTAAAAGCATGATCTGGAATGTTAAAAATGAAGGATTGTTATGGTATGGGAAAATGTAATTTTGTTAAGCCTTTTTTGCTTCCCTCAACTTTTAACTTTTCTTTACAGTATATGTACATCAATCA
Organism: Equus asinus; assembly: GCF_041296235.1. Taxonomy (NCBI): domain Eukaryota; kingdom Metazoa; phylum Chordata; class Mammalia; order Perissodactyla; family Equidae; genus Equus; species Equus asinus. Next base: position 11,667,815 of record NC_091820.1, on the reverse strand, counting down.
ACAAAATTTCTTTAGAGAACATATAGCCTACTCTTCTCTGGTAAGCAGAATAGTGGCCCCACAAAGATGTCCACGCCCTAATCACTGGAACCTGTGACTATGTCACCATACATGGTAAAGAGGAGGTTGCAGATGTGATTAAGTTAACCATCTGGAGATGGGGAAAGTGCCCTGAATAATCCAGGTGGGCCCAGTATAAGCACAAGGAGCTGTAGAAATGAAAAAGGAGACAGGAGTCAGAGAATATGAGATGTGACAATAGAAGCAGAGCTCACAGTGATGTAATTGGTGGTTTTGAGAATGGAAGGTGACCACAAGGCAAGAAATAAGAGCAGCCCCTAGAATCTGGAAAAGTCAGGGAAACGAATTCTCCTCTAGAGCCCCCAGAAGAAATGCTACCCTGCCTACATCTTGATTTCAGACACTGGAGACTCATTTTTGGACTTCTACCTTCCAGAACTGTGAGATAATAAATTTCGGTGTTTTAAGCCACCAAGTTTGTGGTAATTTGTTACAGCAGCAATAAGAAGCTAATACACCCTCTTAAACATCACTAATATGTTTTTGCCTCCGTGTTTACCTTCCAGGGGAATAAAAAGGAAAGGAGCCACATCAATTATATCTCAATAAAGCTGGAGGAAAAAAGAAATAAATGCTTTATAACACTTTTTGAAAAAATAGATTTTAATCCCTGCATACAGTAGCTACTCAGTAAGTCACATTAGGATATATTTACATAAATCTTATTATATTAGTTATCTATATTGCTGCATAACAAATTACCCCAAAACTTAGTGGCTTAAAACATTGGTTAGCTTACAGTGTCTCACAGTTTATCTGTGTCCTCTGGCTCAGGAACTCTTGCAAGGCTGCAATCGAGGTGTCAGCTGGGGCTGCAGTTATCCCTGGGCTCCCTTGAGAAGGATGCACTTCCAACCTCACACCCATGTGGTTGTTGGCAACATTCAGTTTCTCAAGAGTTCTTGCCTGAAGTCCGCTGTCAGTTCCTTGCCACGTGGGAGTCTCCATAGGGTGGCTTACAACATGGCCACTGGCTTCATCAGAGCCAACAAGTGAGTGAGCAAAAGAGGATCAGCAAGATGGAAGCCAGAATCTCTATGTGACCTAATCTCAAAAGTGACATCCCACCACTTTTGCCTTATTCTGCTGGTTAGAACCAAGTCACTAGGTGCAGCCCATACTCAGAGAAGAAAGGCTGTACAGGGCATGAATACCACGAGGCAGAGGGAGTCTCAGAGTCGACTTGCCAAGCTTATGATCTTGGTTCAAAGTGCCACACATTTTGCCATATGGTCAATGAGTCAAAAATGAAGTAGTGACTTTTTTCTCTTGCCTGTGATTTTCTTTATTTCTGGAGAATACATGGTGAGTTCTCCTTAGAGTTCCTGCCTAAATGTCTTTTCATAGTCATTATCTACTTTTTAAAGGAGAATGCCCCAAACATGAATGATTCACGTGGAATTTTAGATTTTCAGGTGTTCTCATAGAGAAAGCAAAAGCTGGTTTTGTTTACTACACAGAATACATGATTTAATTCATGGGTAGTTTTTGCAAAGCTTTCTAATGTACTAATGTACTACTTACCAGTAGTACATTAGAATATTCAATCATGATTCCCCTCATACTTAGAATATACCCGTAACAGTTATGGATATTAATCAGTAAGTCTTCAGAGCAGTGATGAACATGAACCAGAGCTTGAAATATAAAATTATCCAGTGGGAAGCTTCATGTCATTTTCCTTTGGGTGGGTTGTCTGTCTTTTTCATATTGATTTGTAGGAGCTCTTTATATATTCTGCATTGTCAGTTATTTGTGTTGCAGATATCTTCTCCCTTTTTCCTTGTTTTTCACTCTTCTGTACTATTATATCTCCCTACATTTTAATAAATAAAAGCTCCTTAATTCTATCAGTCTGTTCCTTAATGGTTGGTGCTTGCTGTAGCTTCTTTAATAATCTTTCCCTAATCCAAGATCATGAGAATGTTCTGTTGGAGATGCTTTCTTGTTTTGCCTTTCATATTGATTTATCTACACCTGGAATTGCTTTTCTTGTGTGGTGAGGTACAATTGCATTTTTTAAAATGTGGTTTTGAAAAAGATAGAAAAAAGGGCGAAAATCCATGATGGGAAATATCGTGAACATTTTTGGAAGCTCACACTTCACTGAATCATCCTGTAGTAATAACAATAACCATAGCTAGCATTTATTAAGTGCCTACTGTTTGCCAGAAATGGCTCTAAGAACTTCCTGTGTACTAACACCTGTGAGCCTTATAAGTCCATGAGGTAAGGACTGTGATGATTCCATTGTTCAGATGAGGAAACTGAGATACGAAGAGGTTAAGTAACTTATTCAAGGTCAACTAGCTAGTGAGTGTTGAGGCTGAGCTTCTAACCCACACAGTCTGATTTTCACTGTGACTCTTAACCACTAAGTATCAGGCACAACAATGGACCTTTCGTGACGAATACCCTGTTGGTAGTGCCTTGGGAGTCTTGGGAAAGAAACCCAGGGTTTTGCAGATAGGTTAAAAAAATGACTGTTTTTGAAAATTTTTTAATGAATAATCTCACCAGTTTGAAAATTGTATTATTTTGTCCTAATATATCATCTTTAATAGAGAACAGATGAAATTGCTGGTCAATGTAAGGTAAGAAACTATTCTAAGAATTTAAACACATTTTGATTTTGACAAGGATGTATTTTTTTTCATATTTTACAGGTACTACTTAAAAATCTTTTTCTGTTACAAAGAGCCAGGTGTCTAAATATGCCCTCCAATAATCCTAGGGGTGTTTATAACACTCTCTACTTATTTCAAGTTTCTATTGTTTTCTGAACCTTTATTTAATCCTTAAAGCTCTATATGTTTTAGTTCTTAATTGTCTATAAACTTGGCTTCAATCTAAGTTCAAGTGCCTAAAATACAGTCATGCACCATATAAGGACGTTTTGGTTAATGATAGACCACATATACCATGGTGCTCACGTAAGCTTAGTGCCGTATAGCCTAGGTGTGTAGTAAGCCATACCATCTAGGTTTGTGTAAGTGCACTCTATGATGTTTGCACGATGATGAAATCACCTAATAACACAGTTCTCAGCATGCACCCCCATCTTTAAGCAACGCATGACTGTAGATTCTATTTTACAACCCTAAATATAATTTTATGATTATAACTGCCTGTAAGAATTATTTCCTGAATTTTTCTGAGCAGTTAAAAACCAATTGTGAATACTGTATATTTGAAGAGGAGAAAAAGTCTCAAATAAAAGGTGGTTCAAATAAAACCAAGAAATAATAGTAGCATGTATCATTTTAGTTAAAATGATCACATTGAATGTCTTGTTGGTGGGAAAACGTCAATGTAGGCTTGGTCTCTAAAGGGCAGGATAAGCTTGTAGGAGATTCTAATATATTTTTTTCTTGCTATTTTATTAGCGAGAAGATAGTCAGCAGAGTTTGTCCTCCAGAGGGCTAGGCTCCATTCTGGACACACAGAAGGCTGCCTTCTGAGAGCGTGCATTCTAAAGAGCTGACATTCCTAATACATTTCTCATTCAAAATGTTAAATTTCGTTTATGTCTTAGTTTTTCTGTTAGCCTCTGATGCAATGAATATTCAGTATTATCAGTGTGGACTGAACCGTTGGGGAAGGTTCTCTTGTAGGTTGTAAGTGTTCTTGTTTAAAATATAGAATCTTTAGAGATGGCTCTTCATGTTATATGCCCATGGCTTATAAACACAGATCGTAGTATGATCAGACTGGAATGTTTGAAACACATTCTGACTATATTTTACTCTAGAAAGCTAGTTGTCTCAAGTGTCTTTATCTGTGTATCATTCTATGCAATATTGTCGGGCATTTTATTATTGGTGTTACTCACCAAATTTGGTAAAATGGGCATTCTCCTGTTTTCTTTTGATGAAATTCCCACAAGGTTATCTAATAACCTCTCTCTTTTCCAGATTGCAGTGCTACAAAGTTGACACTTCTCTCTTTCTGTTTCTGTTTGGTTATAAGATGGAGCCTAAATGCTTGTTCTTGGCACACTGAGAGCTCTTATAGTGAGCTGTCAGTAGCTGTATGATCAGAAAGCCCACCTTATGTCACCAATTCTAGACTGCAGTGTTTGCTGGGACACAGACAGCATCCTAACTGCCACAAGGTTCTTGACAGGGACAGCAAGGATCCGTTCTCTACATTTTGGGAAACAGAGACCCTGCTGAGCTTTGCTCAGTGCATAGTGCAGTCCATGAGGAGACCAGTTGGCTTGGACTGGAGAGGGGTGCACTGGGGAGCATGAGGTCATCTCTGTGGTGATGACCCTTCTTTGGCCTGGGTCTCAGCTCATCAGAAGCATAGATAGCAGCCACTGCAACCCTGACCTACATAAGGTCTCAGGAGAGTGGAAAGAGAAGGAAGGGGCAGGAAAGGGAACTGACATTTGGTAAATGCCTGCTAAGTACCAGGCATTGTGTAGATAATGTTAAAAACCTGTAACACACACTCATGCCCATGTACATATATATATGTAGGCACAGATATACAGCGCCACTTGACCATCACAACAGCCCTGTGTTATACATATTATTTCCTTGTTTTACAAACCAGGAGACGGGCTCAAAGAGGTTAGGAGTCTGGTCCTAGATCTGCCTGGGGGTCATTTGTTGATTTTTAAACCTGCACTTTTTGCCTGTAACTGTGTGTGTTCGTTTTATTGCTCTTTTATTGTCCCTTAGTTGGTTTGTTTTCCATGGCACCAAAGGCCTCTGTAAGGTTTGCTGCTGCCCTACCCTTCCTCCTTTCCCCGGAGGGGTTGCTGGGTTGGAATTGACTATGGAGGTGGGACAGGCAGAGAAGGAGCGATACTGGAGAAGAAGTGTAGGACCAGACTGAGAAGAGTCTGTCTGCTAGGGTCAGGGCTGTAGGCTTGTCCTGGGAGACCAGGGAGCCATTGCCAGGTTTTAAGTGGGGCTTCTAGAAAGGTCACATGTGCTGTGTGTAGAAAATGGATGGGATGCAACCAGTTAGGGGACATTTCTCTCACTTATATGATTTCATCTGTAAAAGAAAAGAGATATAAAATAAATATGGCAACATATATGTTCATTATTTCATCCTTTGTGCTCTTATGAATTAAAAATTTAAAATATTGAAAATAAATACAATCTCTTCTCTAAAGTTGAGAGGGAAGGGATTAACAAACACTTTGGTCTAATGATGAGGAAACATTGGACAAACCCAAACTGAGGGGCATTCTACAAAATAACCAGTCTGTACTTTTAATGAAAGAAAAAGACTGAGGAACTGTTTCAGATGAAAGGAGATTAAACATGACAACTAAATGCAGCATGTCAACCCGGATTAGATCCTGGCCTGGAAATTTTTTTCTTTTTGCCATAAAAGACATTACTGAGACAACTGGCACAATTCGAATATCTATACATAGATAATAGTGTTGTATTAATGGTCATAATTTTTTCATTGATACTGTATCAATTTTATAATTTTCATAAGTACACCATGGTTATATAGGAAAATATCCTTGTGTTTAGGAAATACATACTGAGAATTATTTCAAGGTAAAAGGGTATCATGTCTGCCAGTTTACTCTCAAATATTTCAGAAAAAATGATATATATTTCTAGAGAGAAGAATTATAAAGCACGTGTGACAACATGTTACCTTTTGGAGAATCTGGGTGAATGCTGTATGGTAATTCTCTGTAGTATTTTTGTAACTCTTCTATATGTCTGAAATTATTTCAAAATAAAAATTAGAAAACAATTTGGTGGAATGAGGAGGGAGAGGAGAGGACCAGGTGGGTCTGCCTCCTGTCCTAGGAGGCTAGGCCTCAGGTCGATGGGAGCTGCCCGCCCAAGCTGAGCGCAGGGACATCCAGGGAGGGCTCTTAGGAAGCAGCACCGCTTTGGGGTCTGGCAACCAGTGTGACCCAGAGCTTGGAGAGCGGTTCATTCTCTCCTTGGCCCCATTCCCCGCTCTCCTTCCCTCCCCAAAGCTGACCTTTGTCGGGGACTTGGTGTGTTACCAGACCGTATTTTTCTACTTCCTTTACACATACATGTGTAAGGAGTAGTTGTAAAGTTCATTGAAATAATGAACTCAAAGACTGAGGCAGGAGAAAAATGAGCTGGGTTAAGGCAGGAAATGTAGGCCAAGAAAAGCTCTCACTAGGGACATTTGCAAGAATTGGGAACCTCCCTGGAAATGAGAGCAAATGCCGCAGAAAATGATTTACATATTTAAAAGACAAGTTTTACATTTTTTATGCTTGACTAAAGGAGGTCTGACTTAAATGTGTTGCTGATCAAACCTTCCTACAGGACCAGAAGTAAAATGTGACCCCTAGCCCGACTCATTTTCTTTGTCATTGCCCCAGGGAAGGGAAGAACTTCCCAGCTGCAAAGAGCCAGTAGCTTGGAAACCACATTTGTAGAAGAAAGGAAAGTATAGGGTCTGTCACCTCCTGGGCGGGGGTGGGGGGGTATCAATTCCTGGGGCAGGACATAAAAGTGGGAGGAGAGGTGGGGGAAGCTAGAAAGATGAGAAGCACCTGAAAATCTCACAAGAGAGCTCTTTGCTGATGCAATTCTGCTCTTAGCAGAGAAGGAATTCTAATAACATATGATGGTTCTTAAACATATAGTAGGCATTCACACAGTTTGGCTCTTGTTTTGCTGTAGCTTTAAGAAACAATGCTTAATGGAAATTAGTTAATAGAAGTAAGTGCAGATGGACAACATGTTAAAAAGAAGAAAAAAAGGAAATTGCTCCCTGTTCCTATTCCATTCCCTCTAACCCTCTGTGCCTTCCAACCAGTAATATGAATTGTGTTATTCCTGGTAAAGATGGAATCTATATCCTAATAGAAGACTTTTTCACAGCGCAAAAATAGGTGAATGGACTGAATAAATTGACTTGGCCATTCCTTTAAGCAAATGTTTGATCCTTCTGGATTGTGTGAAAAAGATAAAAATGGAAAGAAAACAGACGGAGGCAATTATGTGTGGATTGGTTCTCTGCTTGGAGGGTGAGTAGGAATGAAGCAAAGGGCATGGAAGAGAAATGAGATTAGAACAGTCAGAATAATCCCAGTTAAAAACCCAGTTGAGCAACTGAGAGCCTTGAGGTTCTGTCGCACTTGGAAACCATTAATTTTTTAATGCCTTGCAACCGTGAAGAGGGGATCGGTTATATAAATTAGGACACGTTCTTACAATGGAATGCTTTGCAGTCTTTCCCAAGGATGAGTTATGTCTCTGTTTTGACATGGAAAGGTGTCCAAAACAGAACATTGAGTTTGTTGTAGTTGTTAAGCAAATTTTACGGCACATAAAAGAAAGAAGAAACTGAAAGCCCAAATACCAAATTGCTAACAATATTTATCTCAGGGTGAGTATGAAGATTGCAGAAAGTTTTTCAGTTTAGACGACATCACACACTTTTACAGTCTTAAAATATCTTTTAAGTTAATGTGTCTTACTTTTTTGTGATGAGAAAAAAATCAGTAAAGACACTTGCACTTTGAAAAAGAAATTTAAACAATTTTTTTAAAAAGCAATGAAGAAAGGGGTTTTGTTGCAGAGTTTTATTATAAATCAGGCTAAGTAGGACTCAGGAAGCTTCCCACCCATTCAAGGGCAGAGAGAGAAGCGCTCTAGTGGAGCAGCCCATCCAGATGGATAAGACAGGGGGAATCGTGGCTGTGAATTGTTAGCGTGGGTTTTCAGCATCCACCACAAACCTCCCTCCCCAAAGTTGCACAGCTTGAAAACCTGGCTGTGCCTTATTCATCTTCATGTCTCCACCCACAGTGCATGCACATGAGTGGCAAATGTTCACTACATGATAGTAGACTGAGCGAGTGGGTCAATAAGGGAGAAAATGTGTAAGTGAGCTATGAGCAAACAGCCTTACTACCAGAGGCCTTAAACTTGTTCTAGTAAAATCTCAGAGAGGGAAAACTGAAATAGGAGGGTGAAAGAATATCCTTTGGCATCCACCCAAGTGTCTTTGTTTGTTTTTGCCATCTTTCGGATTTTCTTAACCAGACTCAATTTATGTTAAGTTTTATCAGTTATACCTTTTCTTTTGTACCTCTCTTGCATGTTTCAACTCACCTGCCATCACATCCACATCCCTAGAGTATATTTTGTCCTCCATGATCCTTCCACATCTGCCTTTGTTTTGTTTACTCTGTCACCACGTTGACTCGCACACAGACTCCAGTCTGTGCGCTGCCTTTCTGCCCTGCAGTCCCTTCCCAGATCTTCTCTCTTTTCCACGGAAGGCACACAGAATGATGGTCTAATTCCATTTTGAGCTTGTCATTTCTAGGTTCATGTCTCTCAGTGTCACCACAGCATCTTCTGGGCCATAGGTACAACACATAAATACCCATGAAAATCCAGTGCCGGTGCTGAAAGAACAAACGGCAGGTGGTCCATGGTTCTGAGTTCTTGGCCCCACGGGTCCCAGTAGGAATCTGGTGTATGCTGTGTACCCTCTTCACAGAAAAGTGTACACACTTGAAAAATTGTGTGGACAATCCCAGGGAGTGCACAGGCCATCCGAAGCCCATTTATACCCCAAAGATTATGCATCCCTGCATCCCTGCAACTCATGCTCCATTTTAGGATAGATAAAAAGGAATGAGTTCACTGGGTAAAATGTAACTTAGTAAAGAAAAGCATATTTCTAGCATTCTCTTCACACTTAAAACTACCTAGAGGCACAAGAAACTGAAGATTAGCCACACTGGTGTGTGTGTGTCACAGTTGTATTAGCATGATGTTAGAACTGGAAGAAACACTTTATTTGTCAGTACAGCTGTTGGCCTGTAGGTGTATAGCCAAGTGAATTGTACACTCTCTGCTTGGGTGGCTCAAAAACATCTGGGGCCAAGTCATTTAGGTTTATGGGTGTGTATGTGTATGTTTTAAACAGCTCACATTACAGAACTTAAATTTTAAATATGTATCTAAAAGAAAATAAAGGATTTAATCTCCAAATATATCTTTTATATCTGTCATATAAATTTATATATTTGTATTTCATATATAGAGATATTTTTAAAATATATTGTTATATCTTTGTTCCTTTTGGCATTCTGGACACTAACTTTTTAATGTCACTGGTCCCTTTTCAGGGTGGACCAGCTTCATTTATACCATATCTGGAAATGTGTATATTGGTAAGTGATGAGTATGTTGCCTTGGGTTCAATTGCAGTAAAATTTAAACTACAGAAGAAGAGAAAAGGTAAGATGACACCTCTCATGTAATTGAATACTACGCCACCTCCTGTCCGACACCAGCTGTTTCTACATCCTAGTACGTACTGGTATGCCCAGGGCAGGGCACCTCTCAGGTTCCAGCATGTTCAGTGAGGGAAGAGAATATGAACACCAGTCATGACAGCAGACATTTTACTGTGTGCAGCTGTAAGGTCCAGGCACGATTATGTGGGTTGATACCTTGCTGAGATATTGACAGCCTCCATACTGATCAAGGGATAGAGCTCTAAGGGGAGCAGGAATCTATCTCCTAGGAGGTGGAAGGAGGTGAATTTTCAGTCCCAGGTGCCTCTGAGAAATCTCATTGTTGGTTTTCTCTTATTCCAAGGGTGGTATATGTGTCGCTTGTTGAGTCTAGCCTAGAAGGAATGTTGAGACCCAACCAACTCTAATTTTATAGATGAGGAAAGTAAAGTCTAAAGAAAGTTATTTACCTTGCCAGGATGATGCGTCAGTCCATCTGGGACCAGAACCAAGGTCTCCTCAATCCTACTCCCCACGCCCCACCCCATATTCTTTGTATGATGACAAAGCGGGGACCACGCCATCTAACTTGTCTTTTCTAGTCTAAGCCCTTTAGCCAACCCAGCAGGAGAAGAGCCAGCAGTGGCGGGAGAGTGCAGCTTGTAGAGCAGGCTGGCTCCTGCCTGCATCTCCTGCCACCCTCCCCATCCTCCTAGAAGCAGCCTGGGTGCCAGGAAAAGTCTCTCTGTAGGATTGACAGAAAACTGCTGTAGCAGATGCTGTTGGTGCCCTGCCCACACCCCTGGGGCCTTAGCTCCACAGTGCCCATTGACCAACTTCCAACTGCCAGTACTATCTGTGGCTCTTGGCCTGAGGCTTTCTTTGAAACCTGGGAAGGCTGCTCTGCCTGAGTCGGGACAGGAGGAAAGTGCTGGGGAATTCATATTCCCAGAAACTTCCTCACTGCTCAGGTGAGCTAACTCTGAGGCCTGTGTGTGAGGCCTTTTCTTAGAGTTTCCCCATGGGATGTTCATACCCATAATGGGAGTGTACTTGATAACATACCCTTCATCATCTGCCTTTCCTTTCCTAACTTTCCTGATTCCTGGACTGTTGTTTCCTGGGATTGCCTCCCAGATAAACTCCTTGTATGCAAATGTGCCTCTCAGGTTTGGCTTCCAGAAAACCTAAACTACGTGAGCCAGCCTCCCCTCTCTCCTTCCCTGCACCTCATGGACAGTGATGGCGGGGGGCAGGAGGCGGGGAGAGCATTTGACTGCTCCAAGGTGCAGGCCAAAAATCTCGTTCCTGAGACCCTCTGGGGTTGGGTGCTCTCTACCCGCCTCCTGCAGACTAGCCTCCTCAGCAGTGAACTTCCTGGGGCCCTAACATGACCACCTCCTTGGGCAATACACTCCCTGCCCCAGACAGCTGGCTTACTGACAGCATCTGCTCAGGGTTTGAAGGCCACACCTGGAGCTATTTAAAGCATTTTGTGTATTCTCCAAAAGGGGTGTTTGGGGGCCGACCCTGTGGCTGAGTGGTTAAAGTTCCACACACTCCATTTTGGCGGGCTGGGTTCAGGAGTTTGGACCCTAGCGTGGACCTACTCCACTCGTCAGCCATGCTGTGGACGCATCCCACATACAAAATAGAGGAAGAGGGGCTGGCCCCGTGGCCGAGTGGTTAAGTTTGTGCGCTCCGCTGCAGGCAGCCCAGTGTTTCATTGGTTCGAATCCTGGGCGCGGACATGGCACTGCTCATCAAACCACGCTGAGGCAGCATCCCACATGCCACAACTAGAAGGACCCACAACGAAGAATATACAACTATGTACCAGGGGGCTTTGGGGAGAAAAAGGAAAAAAATAAAATCTTTAAAAAAAAAATAGAGGAAGACTGGCACAGATGTTAGCTCAGGGCTAATCTTCCTCAAGCAAAAAAGAAAAAAAAAGAGGAAGGTTGGCAACAAATGTTAGCTCAGGGCAAATCTTCCTCACCAAAATAATAATAATAATAATAATAATAAATAAATAAAAAGGGAGTGTTCAGTTGCTTCAAATCATTCTTCTGGAAAATAATGGTAACCAAGCCCGTGTATTTTGATTTTATACAGTAGAAATTGGCTTAGTTCCTCTTTCACTGAAAGCATTTCAAGTATGAGTCAGAGGCAAAATTCATTTATTTTAGCATTTGAGAAAGAGTGAAAAAATTTAGTAGTAGTATCTCAAGTCTGTGTGCACACACATTAAACTACATTAACTATCTGGAAGAGATGAAGCATCATTTGTTTTTATGATTTTTGAAAATCTTGAGTATCACATGGTACTTTATAAAAATGGAAAGTAAAAACCATTTTTATGGAGGTGGCACCCCTGACTTATGATTTTAAGAGAAACAAAATAATCTGCACAAATGAAAAGTCATAAAGCAAGCACATGAATTCTAAGGTGGTAAGGATACCAGAAATGTTTGTGTAGGAGGCAAAACAGGAGCAGCAAACTTCCTGTAAAAGGACAGATAGCAAATGTTTTCATCGTTGGGGGCCGTACAGTTTCAGTTACAATGACTCGTTCCTGCCCTTGTAGGACAAAAGCAGCCACAGGAAATATGTAAGCAACTGGGGTGGCTGTTCCAATAAAGCTTTATTTATGGCCACTGAAATGTGAATTTCATGTATTTTTCATGTGTCATGAAATACTACTCTTGATTTTTTTCAGCCATTTAAAAATGTAAAAACCTTTCTTAACTTGTGGGCTCTAGAAAAGCTCACATTTGATTTTGGTTTAAATGACGTTGTAGAGAATGAAGGGGAGAAAAATTAACAAAGGATCTTAAAACCTGTTTTAATTAGTAGTTACAGCCTTGTTTCCTGACAGACCTTTAGTCCAAGAATTTAGCAAGTGAAAAGCTCAACAATTTGTGGGATAAGGATGACTTATATAGCCACTTGTTTTTCTCAGGGAGAGGCAGGGTTTTCCTGAGTCATCTCTACTCTCTGGCCTGGTTCCCCCCTCGTGACCATGGGCCACAAGAGCAGAACATCTGGCAGGAAATGGGGTCGCAGTGTGTAGTGCTAGAGTGAACTTGCATCTGTCCAGAGTAAACTGGACCGTGGAGAGAATCCAGTTGGCAGAACTGGCCTCTTGGGACTCTGCTTTAGCCAATGAGTGACAAGCCAGATGACCTCATTAGAATGTTATCTCCTTCCCTTCGTCCTACCCTCCCCCTAATAGAGATGTTAATGAGAAAAACAAAAGGTCAAGAACCAAATCACCAGAGAAAAAGAAATGACAAAGCAGAAATAGCTATTGAATATATACTGACCTATAAAATCTATAGAGAATCCAGAAAATGCTTCCTGACTTTACTGCCTCAATTTTATCTTGCTTATAAAACCAGGGTGGCACCAGCCAGCCACTGATGGCAGGAACTGATAAGCAAGTAATTGTCTTTTTCAAAATGACAGGCACCTCTGCTCTGTTGAAATAGATGTTATAATATATATACTTTGTGTATTGGGCTGGAGTAAATAGATAGCAGTTTCGGTTGAAAAAGTAATCTAGGAGATTCCTTAAAATGGAGATTTAGGAGGACTATTAAACAGTATTAATTGATGCAGGAAGTGCTTAAGGGATGAACATTGGTAGATTTAGTTTGAGTTTAGACAGGTGTAGTTTTGAACATTAGAAAATTCTGGACATTAGCAAGTTGTCTAAGTTAGTCAGGCATTTTAACATTCAAGGTGAGTACGGTGAAGCTGTGTAATTGCCCCCTAATGACACCCTGAAGAAGACAAGGAGTTAAGAGAACTAAAGTGAGATGAGTAGAATTAGCACTTTCTTATTTACAAAAGTATTTATATATTGAGATATTTTGTGCTTTGCCAGATTAATTTTTGATACATTGGGTTTTTTTCAAGCCTTCTAAGCTGACTGTTGGATAGTAGCTTTAAAAATTGTGCAGGGGAGAGAGAGACATCTTTGACAGCGATCTTATACTGAGGCAACAAGTCCTTTGACCAGCCCTCAGCTAAAATCTGTGCAATATATGATTTTAAAAAATCAAAAAAAGGTAAAAATTACATGTTCAGAAAACCAATAGATCCCAAGGATACTAGCCCTGAACCCCTTCCCTGAAGCTGAGATGAAAGTGACGTTGAGCGTTAACATGGAGATCAAAAGGGTAGAAGAGTTTAGATTCTGTATCCTTGAAGCTTGGGACAGTTTATCAGCTTGGATACCAGTCCCTTAGAAGGACCACTAACAAGTATACTGTTGGGGCTTAGAAAATATATTTAGAAAATCTAAAAATGTCTGTCTGTGGTTATTGAAATGACAGCTAACTGGCTTATACAGGTGGTAAATTGTTTCAAACTTATTTAAATAAGTAATTACTCATGCTTAGTTTGTGCTCAACCATTTGCTTCTGGTTCTGGGTAGTATTAAGAAGTTTGACACAGCCCTGGATCTCAATAAAGGTGAGGAAGCACTAGAAGCCCTCCAAATTGACCTCCACTTACCCAAAAATGAATTGGATGAGACAGTGCTCTTCATTGCATGGTGAATACCTTGAGTGAGGTGCCTGAACACCCAGGATGATCATGTGGGGGCCTGGAATTGGCCACCGCAAGATACATCTCTTTGGCATGAGGATTGTTTGGGGCTGGTTACTTTTAATAAAAGCAACTCTGAGGAGCGGAGTTTGCTTGCCCTTTGTTGGGAAACATTTACATTTGTAAGGGAAATCTCCATCTGTAAAGTTGTCTCCCTCTCTGTACCAGGAAGAGGGGGATAACCTTATTTCTAGAAACTCTTAATCAATGCCAAAGGCAAGGACTTAAATCTGCATTTGTTTACTGTACTTGTGTGGTAGTCTCCCATGATCGACTCCCCCTCCGCCCTCAACATCCTCTTTTGTCGTTAGCTGGATATGATATTTAAGGTGGTGGCTTCAGCCATTTTGGCGAGTTGCTCAGCTTGCCTGAGCCTCTCCCATGTATACATGTTATAAAGCTTTGTTTAATTTTCTCCTGCTATTCTGTCTCATGTGAATTTAATTCATTTTCCGGCCAGAAGAACCCAGAGAGGGTAGAGGAAATAGCTACCTCCCCTACAGTCAGCTCTCTTGGTCTACCTGCCCATTGCTATTCCCTACAACAGAATTGAAGTGGACTTAAAGGCAGTTGTGATTGCTCTCAAATCTGTTTATACCAGTTGCACCAATACTTGTATTATGCAATTTAATTAAATAATATGTAAATGAATGATGTAAGTGTGAAAAGAGAGTTGGTATTTCTAGAACAACTAAGTCAAATGCTTTGTAAACATGAGTTGCTAAAGAAAAGCCTTGAATTAGTATGGGAGAAATTAGAATAAAAGATTGATGGGAACTAATAATCTAGAAGGATTTCAGTGGTGCATTATGCATATGCTTTACAAAGAAAGACAGTGCTTCACAATCCTAAGAAAAAAGAACAAAGCAGGAGGCATCTCAATCCCTGACTTCAAAATACACTACAAAGCTATAGTAATCAAAGCATCATGGTATTGTTGGTACAAAAACAGACACACAGATCAATGGAACAGTATTGAAAGCCCAGAAATAAAACCACACATCCACGGACAGCTAATCTTTGACAAAGGGGCTAAGAACATACAATGGAGAAAGGAAAGTCTTTAGTAAATGGTGTTGGGAAAACTGGACAGCCACATGAGAAAGAATGAAAGTATACCATTATCTTTTGCCATACATAAAAATTAACAAAATAGGATTAAAGACTTGAAGGTAAGATGTGAAATCATAAAACTCCTAGAAGAAAATATAGGCAGTACACTCTTCGACATCGGTCTTAGAAGGATCTTTTCAGATACCATGTCTACTCGGACAGGAGAAACAAAAGAAGAAATAAACAAATGGGACTTCATCACCCTAAAGAGCTTCTGCAAGACAAAGGAAACCAGGAACAAAACAAGACAACCCACCAACTGGGAGAAAATATTTGCAAATCATTTATCAGACAAGGGGTTAATCTCCAAAATATATAAAGAACTCACACAACTCAACAGCAAAAATACAACCTGATCAAAGAATGGGCAGAGGATATGAACAGACGTTTTTCCAAAGAAGATATACAGATGCCAACAGGCACATGAAAAGATGCTCAACATCACTAATCATCAGGGAAATGCAAATCAAAACTACATTGAGATATCAGCACCTTACACCCGTTAGAATGGCTCTACTCACCAAGACAAAAAATAGTAAGTGTTGGAGAGGATGTGGAGAAAAGGGAACCCCCATACACTGCTGGTGGGAATGAAAACTGGTGCAACCACTATGGAAAACAGTATGGAGATTTCTCAAAAATTTAAAAATAGAAATACCATACAACCCAGCTATCCCACTACTGGGTATTTATCCAAAGAACTTGAAATCAACAATACAAAGAGACTTATTCATTGCAGCATTATTCACAATAGCCAAGATGTGGAAGCAACCCGAGTGCCCATCGACTGATGAATGGATAAAGAAGATGTGGTGTATATACAATGGAATACTACTCACTTGTAAAAAAAAGACAAAGTCATCTCATTCACAACAGCATGGATGGTCCTGGGGGGAATTATGCTAAGCAAAATAAGCCAGACAGAGAAAGACAAACACCATATGATTTCACTCACATTTGGGAGATAAACACATGGACAAAGAGAACAGATTAGTGTTTTCCAGAGGAGAAGGGGGCTGGGGAGTGGGCATAAGGGGTAAAGGGGCACGTACATATTGTGATGGGCAAATAATAATGTACAACTGAAATTTCACAATGTTATAAACTATTGTGACCTTAATAAAATTTAAAAAAAGAGAAAAAAAGGAAGAAAGACTGTGCTTTAATCCAATTGACAGACCTACCTTGACTCTATTTCTAAAAATTGGCAAATGAATGCAAATTTACACTTTAATTTAAAATAAAATGTTTGAGTTTGTCTTTTTCAATTAATGATCTTGATTGTGTCAGATAAAAGGGCTTCCACTGTACATATGAAATTGATGATATCAAAATCTATGATGGAAGTACCAGAATGTGTGGAACAGAGAGTAAATGGGATAGCTGTTCTTATAAAGAGAAGAAGAAGAAGAAAGAAATCTGGCATATGGGGAAAATTGTACAGCAATTAATCACACATTGAAGATGCAGCACTGACTTTAAAATATGTCTTAAAGTATTTTGCCCTTTTATGATTGTTTAGGCAAACAAAAATATTTGTAATTAAATTGTTTTCAGTTAAATTTTCCTTAACTGCACTATTAGATTTAACATTCTTGGCGAAGCTTCTCAATGGAAACTATTTATTATCTGATTTGGCTCTATTTATAATTGAAAGTAGTCAGAAACGATAAAATATATTTCCTTTGAGACTTATTTTAGGTTCAGGAGATAACCAGATGGGTGAAATAGCATAGAAATGACATGAAGATAGAATCAGTTTTGCTTTCTGTGACCTTGTTTTAAACATTTCATAAAATAATACAGAAGCTAAAGGTGCGTTTAAAATAATTAGCCTAGAAACCTGACTACAGGCTCTATAAAAAAGGCCTGCCTGGGGGGGAGCATTGCCAATGGCCTCTTCAGTATCAATACTGTGATTCCTCTCCCAGATCAGCAAGAATGGGCAGAAATACATTCCATATAAAGTTAGAGTGAGCGCTCTTAGCAAAACATCAACTCTTGGTTTCTAAATTAAGATTTCCTCACAGACCAATGAACGCCATAGTCAAACAAGCTACCCTGATAGGAGGTACAGAGAAATCCCAATTCAGCATTATTTTTGAGAGCTGTCTCTTGCCAGCTCACTCCATTAAAACAGTGAAAGAGGGGCTGGCCTGGTGGCTCAGCAGTTAAGTTCACATGTTCCGTTCCGCTTCTCGGCAGCCCGGGGTTGGCCAGTTCGGATCCCGGGTGTGGACATGGCACCGCTTGGCACGCCATGCTGTGGCAGGTGTCCCACCTATAAAGTAGAGGAAGATGGGCATGGATGTTAGCTCAGGGCCAGTCTTCCTCAGTGAAAAGAGGAGGATTGGCAGCAGTTAGCTCGGGGCTAATCTTCCTCAAAAAAACAAAACAAAATAGTGAAAAGGCTTTATAAATTGTTTTAGTCTGTGTATCATGAAATGTTCTATGTGATTAAGTTAGGGGCCAGGAGTAGACCATGTGGGTAATGGGTGCTATATATGGATTAGTTGAAGATAAAGACATGGCTCATTGCTCCCAGGGAAACTTAGTAAAGCACACAATAAAATGCTGCTCCATATGACAGTTGAAAATATTACCCAACTCTAAATGAGGTTATTCTTAGCCTCCCACACCTCTCTTTTATTGGCCAAATCCTTGCATGAGTGGAAAATCCATGGAGTTCTATCATTCACTTCCATGAAATTTGTTGACCTAAATCTTTGGTGGAGAAGAAACCTTTAGTGGTATGCTGGGGCTGGCTCTTGACAGCTCGCAGGAGCTGGTTGGGCACTTCTTCCCTGACCTCACACTGGGAGCTTCAAGTTGGCTTCACTGGGACCATTTACACCACGGAAATTGGCACACACTACAAATCAAGTTTGTTCTCCCCTTTGTCCCTGAAAGCCAGTTGTTAAACGTTAACCAGCACACCACTGTCTCTGGGACAGAAGTTCTTAATCTTCTTTGTACCATGGACCCATTTGACATTGGCCAAGGCCTCACCTCTGAGTGATATGGTATTTTTAATTCAATGAAGCCATTAAAATGTTAAAAGAACAGGTTTATAATTATATGGGTGCTTCTCTACTGACATTTGAAGTAACATGATCCAGCAGCAGGTCTGTTCTAAATTCTAAGTAGTGTTGAACATAAAGTGTGTTTTGAGAGATCTGCAACACTGTAATGTGATAGGAAAATACCTGTGATTTCTACTGGAGACAGTCATCAGTCCAGCTAATACTGCTGTGGTTTATTACCTATATTCATGACTGAAGGAAAGGCCACATTTCAGTTGGCTGTTAGTGAAAATAAAGATGTAATTTATCTCCCATCCAAGTCCATGATCGCTCTAAATTCTATCTACGGACTCCTTGGGAGCACTTTGACTCCAGGTTAAGAACTCTTCCTCTATTAGAATCCTATTTCACATTTGCAAGCATCAGAATGAACCCTGTTGCTTCACATAGGTTATCTCCAAAGTGGAGATAAGGAGGATTTCTGTAGAAGATATAGCTATGTTTAGAGTCTAATCAATATTCACAAAATCCACAACTTATGTTTCTATTACATAATAATTCCTCAAGCTATTGTTTTCATTTAAATAAGCACTTCCTTACTGATTATTCAGCTTTAGCACTAATGTGTCAGGTGAATGCCCTTATTTATATCCCCAGATGTCATGCAGGTGTATCCCCCTGGACATCCTTATGGGCCTCTCACCCTGCTTAGAATCTTTTGTCTGTTGTCCACTTGCATGAATGGTTTTTAGCTGACTGAAAGACCCAGCCCAAATCCCACCACCTCTCTACGGCCTCCCGTGGCTGTTCTAGCCCACTTTGGCTTCTCTGTTCTTTAGCTACTCTTGCAGAACCGCTGTTGTAATCTTCAGGTCACTACATCATTCTGCTCCTAGTGAGAATCATGTTAGACTCTTCTTTGTCCCACTGTCACCGAATCTTGAGATTCTTTCACAACTCCACCTCTCCAATCCATCCCTGTCTTTCTGTGTCCACTCTACTAGTTCAGACTGTAATTCATTTTCACTTAGACTGTTAGAATAAACTCCTAATGGGTCATCCTAACTTCAGTCTTCCCCCTTCCAATTTATTCTATGCTCTGCTCCCAGAGTCATTTCTCCATGACACAGATCTGACCATTTCACACACACACACACCCTCTCCTCAAAGGCCCTGCATGTTATATGGATAAGCGTGGCCTTCAAGTCTTTCCTTGATCTGAAGGCAGTCTACGTTTCCATCATTCTTCCCAGAAGAATGTTCCAGCAATGGTAGAAAGTCCACCATTCGCCCAGAGATGCCCTGCACATTCCCATTCCCTTGTCTAGAATGTCCTTCATCCTAGCTTTGCCTCTTGTAGGTCTGTCTAATCCTGCAGAGCTCTGTTCAAGTCTTTACTCTTCCACAACAAATTCCTAGGGTCCCTAGACCTGAATTCGCCCCTACAACCCCCTGTTCGCTCATTGAACTTTGCTTATTACTTTGTTGTTGCCTTTAAGACACAATTTCATTTGTATTGTTTCATCTGTGCACCTCAGTATAGAAGAGATGGAAACATATTCATCCTGAAGACCCCCACTGCACCCCAGCATTTAGCACAGGGCCTTGTTCATAGTTCAATAGCTATCCAACTTATTTTTCAGTTGAATAATTCTCTGGTTATTTTATGAATATATATTTAGTTTCTCCCAGTGAGATTTTGAATTATTTGTACGCTAGGAATCTGCTTTGCCCTTCTTTGTATTTTCTCATAGTATTAGGCAATTGTGGGTGCTCAGTATACTTGTTGAAATGAATTTACTAATTTTCCTAAGTATGCTTAACCCCTGTGAGATTTATAATTTTCCCAAGGAAACACTCCTATTAGCATATAATGCCAAGGACTTTGCTTATTAATTGAACTGTTAGGCATGACATTAAAAGTGTAAATGGAAATACAATGCAGACTCAACCCCCTTTTCTTTTCAACATTGGAAACCAGCCAATTTGAGACTTTAATAATTGCAAATATAATCAACCAAGAGATTTAAGGAGATTCTTAAGTCTATTATTTCTGAGGTTGAAATTAATATTACGGTGCTATGTAGTTAACCAAATTTGTAATCATATGATAAATATACTATAATGAGTATTAAATTTAGTGGGTCATCTTTTTTGTAGGGCCTGATGATGCACAACAAAAAATAGAACCTCATCACACAGCAGTGCTGGGGGAAGGTGACGGCGTCCAGGTGGAGAACAAGGCAAGTGTTAAAAATCTTGAATTTTCTTAACTTGTACTTTCTACTTGTACTTTGAAAATGCCTCAATCTCCTTTGTAGCTGGAAATTTTTCTCTCTTCCTTGAGGAAAGAAACTATGCCACAAGTTTATCAATGCCTTTCGTTAACCTTTGTTATTTCTCTTGGTTTATTTCAAAGCTTTATCTATACTGGTTCCTCATCTTCAGGAATCATCTAAAGTCCCTATTGTTTACCCCTAGAAATTTGGGTCTGGAGGCAACACATCTTCCTTGTCTCTTAATTTTCTTTCTTTATACAATTGATTTATTTTATTTTTAGCATAAGTGAAATGAATCGGCCCATTAGGAGTCTAAATATAGATCTACGTGTGTACTCACATAGAGCCCTTTGGAAGTAGTCCCCATTTCGAACTGAGAAGAGAACACGATGCATTTCATAGTCCTTTTGTATTGCATCCCTGTGTTTTAAGTAAAGTTTCTGATATTTTAGGCATCTTAGGAGCTTTTTTTCCCAGGTTGCCAAGTTTCTTCCCTGTGTCTTTTTTGTTCTCTTGGGTGATTACCCACCATCTTGTGAGCCTATTAAACCAACTTGAGTACTTTGTGTCATTGTAATAAAGGGGATTGAGGAGACAATCGTGCAGGAGCTCCTGAGTAGATGAATTTTGAAAAGTAGGGATGAGCACAATTTCAGTGTGCAGGTGACTGGTGGAGAGGCAATCTGACTGGCTGGGCAGGGGCGAGGTCCTCTGACCCTGCTGTTGGAGAATGCAGTGGACTGGAGGAGTTCTCACATCTTCTGCCACTTGCCTGGCAGCTCACCTCCTGCTGCTTTAATTGTCTGCAACACCACCGTGAACTGTGAGGTAAACAGAAGAAAAGCCTCAGGAGCACCAGAGGAAATGCATATGTCAGGGTCTGTGCTGTTTATTATTAGAGTGAACTGTATGAAACTGCCACTTTTTACCTACAAAAATGGCAATCTCGGGGCCAGCCCCATGGCTGAGTGGTTAAGTTTGCACGCCCTGCTTCGGTGGCCCAGGGTTTCGCTGGTTTGGATCCTGGACCTACACACTGCTCATCAGACCATGCTGAGGCGGTGTCCCACATGCCACAACTAGAAGGACCCACAACTAAAATATACAACTGTGTACTGGGGGGCTTTGGGGAGGAAAAGAAGAAGAAGAAAAAAGATTGGCAGCAGTTGTTAGCTCAGGTGCCAATCTTTAAAAAAAAAAAAGGCAGTTTCATTGATTTCAACCCAATGCAGGAAAGAGGCATGGAATCTACACATAGCCCAGAACCTTCTGATAGTGGATTCGTTTGTAATGTTATCTGGTTTAACTTGACAACCTCTGTTTTTCCTGTAATATAGCAGGGGGAACATTGCAAATGATAGGGATTTGGGAGCTGAAATGGAAAACCAGAAAGAAGTGGTGAGGGGAGCCAGAAAGACGGGAGGCAGCTGGGCTAGAAAAGAGTTGGCTGAAACCATCACTTCATCGGCAAGCAGCGCTCCTGGCTCCAGGGGCACCATTCTGTTATGTGCACTTCTGTAATTCTTGCTGTATATAAGCATAGCCTGA
This sequence comes from Equus asinus, assembly GCF_041296235.1. Lineage (NCBI taxonomy): Eukaryota > Metazoa > Chordata > Mammalia > Perissodactyla > Equidae > Equus > Equus asinus. The sequence continues at coordinate 11,645,928 of NC_091820.1, read as the reverse complement.
GCCGTCAAGACATTAGAAAGACTTCTATGAAAAAATTAATTTTTAAAAAAATTAGCATTTAAATTGGCATTTGTCACTTATATCCATGAATAGTAGAAAGCCCCTCTTAGATTACAACACAAAAGAGATTGTGAAGGTGTGAGTCTTGACTTTGCCACTTGTTAGCTGTGTGACTTTGGACACGTTTCTCAACCAATCTGAGCCTCAGTTTCTTTGTCTGCACAATTCGTATAATGATACCAACTGCATAGGGTTGTTGGAAAGAATATATGAGATTACATACGTCAAGAGTCTCCTCCAGATCTAGCACAGGGCTCAGTAAATTATGTCCAATAGGCCAAATGTAAGCCTGTTTTTGTAAATAGAGTTGTATTGGACCATAGCCACACCCATTCATTTCTGTTTGTCTATGGGTGCTCTCACACCACAATGGTAGGGTTGGGTCGTTGCAAAGAGACTGGATGGCCCACAAAGCCAAAAATATTTACTTGCTGGCTCTTTACAAGGAAAAGCTTGCTAATCCCTGGTCTAGTACATAGTGGGTGTGCAATAATGGTAGCTGGAAAGTTCACTGATCTAAACAGGTAATTTAACAGATAGTCATGCCAGATACATGTTACCTAATAAGGATTCATACCTTATACCCTGAGGTTTAGGGCATATGACAGTTTCTATAGCTAGAAAAAGGCCCTAAAGGATCCTGATTCACTCAGGCTTCAGGCCAAGGTTATCTTCACTTGGAACTAGTTTTAGCCAGAGGATAGATAAAGACAGATGACGTGACTTCCTAGTGCTCCCTCTAATCCCATTTGCACTGAGTTGTGGTCAAGAATGAGGAGTTGATACACTCCCTGGTTTCCTTCTAGCACTGTTCTTCCTGTGCTTTCACTCCTCCTCATTTCTGTGTCTTCCACCATCACGCCTATCTTTCTGGTTGACTAGTAGTATGGGTGATTTCCTCTAGAGTGACCAATCCACTGGGGCAGGAGAGGAGGGCAAGGAAGGATTGACATAGATCACATCTTTTCTCTCCCTAGGTTTCTCTCCTCCATCTTAGCATTTGACGTATCTTAGGCCAGCACATTTTAGGTTGCCGGGACTCCTGTCTTCTTCACTCAAAGGGTGGACTGCCTTTTGTGACCATTACTCTGAAATCTTCCTTGGTGGGTAGCAACTACAGGGGCCTGGTTTATGCTAGATTTAAGAGACTTTAAGCCAGACCCTTTGATTTCTTGGAGGAAGCCCAAACCCCAACAATGGCTTCAAAATGGCCTTAACTTTTTCAGAGTTCTTCGAGATTGGGGTCAACCCCAGGCTACTCTGGACATTTAATCCTGGACTGTACTGTACTAGTCACCCTGGAACAGCCTCTGTTTCCTGGTCTAGGGCTCTTCTGTGCTGCTTTGGCCCACAGTTGGTGCTCTGGTTGCCAGGGTAGCTCTGTGATCAGAGAGCCCATGGATTTGATATGAAAGGCTCCATCTCACCTTGAGACCCATGTTTATAGTCGTGTCCTATTGAGAAGGTCTTAAGCCTCATGGATTAGCAAACTCATTTGTAGTTTGTCAGGGTAGACACCAATTCCTCACTTGCTGCCATCGAAACCGTACTTGAGAGCAACGATACTCTTTAACTGGCGGCATTCACGGCGAGCTCATTAAATTAATGCAGATTAACATTTGATTAAAATAAAGATTGAAAGACAGAAATAAAACCAAACACCCTGTTAAAGCTGGACAACTTTTTTGTTTATTTATGCATAAAAATTTATAACAAAATAAACCATTAATTGTTTTAAACTGATAGCAGTTAATTGTTTATCTTTTATGGCCTGAGAGCTGTAAACAGTGAAGTCTGGTAAGAACGCTTGCATGCAATGAAGTCATGCTAAAGCTCAGTTTCTTGTCATTTTTTCAGGTACTGTATCAGTATAATAAATGTTCTTAAAGCAAAAGCATGCCCTCAGATTCATCCACAGTCCTACTATCATCTTAAGCTTTATGTTTATAATCAATCAAACAAACTGTGAGTACATACTCATAGTGTAGAAATGATCCACACCTTAAATGAATCACAGGGCCTTCATCTGGGCTTTGATCATTTATTGTTGGTATCAGTGGAACTCAGGACATAGCTTGGCAATAATATTTATGGAATAACCAGAGTAATTTGTAAAAGTGAATTATTTAAGTAAACCCAGAAAAGCCTAACTCTGAATTAGGAGCTCTGAGAAGGTGCACCAAAGTAAAAGACATGGTCTGGTGCCAAAAGATCCTGAATTTTAGTTGGGGTAATGATACATGAAGCAGCAAGTGGGCCTCTGTTACCTTTGTAAGGGATCTTTGCATCAAACTCCCAAAGGGCATAGATCCACACAGGGACTCATGTCTTAACCAGGTCTTTCATTCTCTTGCTTTTGCTTGATTTTCATCATTTGATACCCTATACAGGGTCACCATAGACAAGGACTTCTCAAGATAACAGCACTTGGGACTCTGAATCACATCAACGCTCTACTGAATATCCAGAAAGATTATCAGCTTTCCCCAAAGAAGGCTAGTTAAGGAAAGAAAAGATGCATTTAAGAAAAAAGAAAAAGACAGAAAACATCTGGTTTGGGTTAGAGGAGAAAGGGCCATTCAGAGGTTAATTTTGTGGAAAAGTCATTAAAAGAAGCTTGGACCATCCTTCAAATTTCTAAAATGGAAAACCAAACTCCTGAACTCCTCCACACCCAGCAGTTTAATCATTTTTCACTTCAGACCAAATTCAAGTGTCCTTTTATCCTATTGTCTGAATTATAAAGCGAAAGTCATCATTTGATTTGAGCAGTATCAAAAGGGGCAAAACGTTTATTTTAAAAATTTTATAATCATTCCAAAACGTGTAAGCTGTAGGACATGTTTGCTGTTCACAAAACAAGCATCTTCTGAATTAAGAAACTTGCATTCTGAGGAGTCAGCACATCCTTGACACAAGGAGGTAGGCTTTTCCTCTTCACTCCTCTTGTAACCTCTAGCCCTTAATCCTCTGCCTCCTGACCCGAAAACTCATGTGTGTCTCCCCTCCAGAAAAACACCTCAGAACGCTATTTAGTGATGTCTTCTTTCAGATTAAATTATAAATGATGTAATGCCAACCATCTGAACTCTCTTTCTGAGATACTTTTCTTTCAAATATCTATTGATTAACACTAAAATTTCACCACTCCAAAGCCCTTAGGGAATAAATCTTTTTTAATAGCTGTATTTTGTTAAGTTCAATTTTTAGTGACTTAAACATGGCATTGAAAAATAAATCATTTCAGATAGAAACCTTCCCCTTTCCTCTGGGCTTATGTTATATTATGTACGATTTGACTTATAACCTTGGCTCATCAGCATGTACAGTCATGTTGCTTAATGACAGCGATGTATTCTGACAAGTGCATCAAAGGTGATCTCGTCATTGTGCGGACATCATAGATTAGACTTAAAGAACCCTAGATGGTATAGCCTACCACACACCTAGGCTGTATGGTACTAATCTTATGGGACCACTGTCGTATATGCTGTCCCTCATTGACCACAATGACGTTATGTAGCACATGACTGTATGTTAATTGTTGTCCTGAGCTATAAAGTATGATGGTGTCTTTAGCACCTGCTGGCTCCTACAGTAAGTGGTCCTACACTAATTCTTAAGCTTCTGTGCCAGTTTTTCATAGTTTTTTCTTTTTCTTTTCCACCATTGATGTTAGGCTGTCCATTTTGTGATATTGCTATATATATATAGTAGTGCTTTCCTGTCTTCTAGCTTTGAATCTGTTATAGATCTGATAACCACAAAGCCTAATTGTTAGCATCATGTATAAAGTAAGAGCAAGTAGGGATTGAGTGAGGATGTGTGCTGAGGTTACAGCACTAATCTTTATTATATGGGGCTTAGGACATCTATTTTGAAATTTGAATTAGCAGAAGTCTTTTTAGGCTTATCCTTTGGTTTTCAGCTGGGTTCGTATTAGCACATTTTGACAGCAAATTGGGTTATGGATAGTTAAGGTGATGATGTATAAATAAATATAGGCCTGGGAATGGTTCAATAGAGATATTTTTTAAACATGCAGAAATGATTAAAGCATCCACTGGGTGGATGTACTAAATAACACCAGCCTTGGGATTGTGGGGAGTAAATTGACTTTTGCAGAAACTATTCTACTCTAGATTCCCTTTTAATAAAGTTGGAGGCAGAAGGAGAAATAAATTTCAGTCCTGTAAAATATGAGGCTTTTTTTAAACTACGTGGAAGATTAAAGAATTCATTATTCATTTTTATTGAGTCCAGTGATAAGTCTCCTGGCACTAGTGACATTGTAATGATTTCTAATGTAAGAGCTGTGTATTAGTAGAAGCATGTAAATATAATGTGATATAGTTTAACGTAATATCACATATTTAGAAATATGCCATACTATTAGAATATGGGCGAAATTTTTAAAAATTTCAAAAGCTTTGTTCTAAAGTGCCTATCATTATGGCTTTATTTATTGTTTTATTCTAAATCAGATAAATCTAAGAGACACTTCAAAAGAAATCCATAATATTCAGTTATCTGTTAGTGAGTGCGAGACCACCCTAAAATCTAGTGGCTTAAAGCAATTATTATTTCTCACAAGTGCGGTGGGGGGTTCTTCTGGTTTCTCTGGCATTACTGGGTGAGGGAACATCAGCAGTGGTGGGATTTGGAGTCATATTGTCAAAGAGCTCTCTGGAAGGATTACTGCACCAATTTAAAATCTCTCAAATGATATATACAAGTGTATCTTTCCCTGCATCCACACTACCACTGGATATTCTAATTAATATTTTTTTTCAGTTTCAGGGGAAAAAGTCTAATCTTATTTCTAAATAAAAGCTTTTAGAGACTTAAGAGGACCATTTTGGAGAGAAATTTGCCTGAGCAGATGTTCCGCGGATGTTTTTCTAAGGTTCCATTGAGTGTAACATCTCTGGGGCATATTTTACACGAATCGTCATAAGTGTCAAAAGTAATAAAATCTTACTTTTGGATTTGCATAAATAATCTTCCCTTTAAAAAATGATACTGTTAGTGGAGAATTATAAATCGTATAATAAGCCAAGTCAATCACATGGTTTGTCTTAAAGATGTTTCCACTTAAAGAAAATCTTAAATTCTCCTTCTTAATTTGAGAAGGTTAATATTTTGGCGGTCTGGACTTTTCTTGAGTTCTGATTGCTACCAAACATTTTAAGGAATAAGCGTTTCCGTATTGAGTGCTGCACAGAAAATATTTCTGGAATTTATGTTCAGAATTAGGAACATTGTCCATTTGGCTAGTATGTCAACTTCAAATTACTCCTAATTTGACATTAAGAAATAAGCATGTTTATTATTTGATGCTTTCTTCCTTGACTTTAGGATCCTGAAAGAAGCCACTTCGTCCTAATTGCTGGGGAGCCATTAAGAGAACCAGTTGTCCAGCATGGTAAGCCCAAAATGATGGCGATTTTCTTGGTTGATTTTCTTTTTCTTTGAAAGTAGTGTACATATATAGTATTATTGGAAAGACTAGCTGGATTTTTATCCTATCTCTCCATCTACAAATTTGAGAATTTTGTTTCATTTCTCCATTGTCAGAGGAAAATATATACATGGCATTTATTTCTACATTCGTTCTCTTGTTTCTTTTAAAGAAACATTTCTTGAGTACCTATCATGTGTAGGGCATTGAGCTTGGAACTGTGGGGAAAACAAAAAGTATTTTTGCATTGTGTCATAGGGAATTTCAACTGAAAAAAGATTTTGTGGTCTATTGGGGACTTGAATATCATCTTTATCTTTAGCAAAAATAACAGTGTTTGTTTTCAGTACTGTCCTTGTGGTCTATTGTATTTTTAGTGAAAAATAGAAATCTCTTAAGAGTATTTCTTTGGAAGTTCTAAAATATTTGAGTAACTCTTTGTTTATTTAAAAAAATGAATAGAAATAACTGTGGTATAGTAGAAATAGGACTATACTTGGAGGCAGAAAATCATGGAATAAGTACCCATAATAGCCACTTCAATTCTTTGTCTTGATTTTCTCATAATATTGTTGTTTGATTAAATGAGGAACATCTAGAAGCACCTAGAATCCAACTTATTTAGATAAATGCCTATAAAATGTAACATATATGTTCACTTATCTAATTATGAAATTTAGCATGCATTAAAACCCTAGAACATCAACTTGCCGTGCATGAATTCTCAAGTATACACAGCGATTTCAGGGAAAACCCCCAGCTGATCATAAATTTAAAGAACACCGATTATTTTAAAAATATTCTTCTTGTTGTTCTAGTCATAACTTGAGAGGAAAGCATTAAATTATACCCCACCTTGCTGATAGCATTTGACCCCCATTTTGCGTGCTTCGGTTTCCACTCCAAAGGTTTATGGTTCTTGTCTCCTTTTATCTTGATTGAACAGCACTGAAATAGTTTGTTATTTTGGAAGAAGCCTGTAGACCAATTGGGTAGGGCCATAGTCTTTATTAACAGCGACTAGAGTTTAGGTGGGAAAAGGATGTGTGGGATCTAAGTCTTTGAAGTTAGACTGCACCAGTAATGGAAAAAAAGGAGTCCAACTGAATGAAGTGACACCCCAAGGCCTGGAACTGCTTGAAGCCACCCTCCATCTGTGTTATGTGAGTCCTCTCTCAGAGGTTTGGGTCTCAGGGGCGCTGCATATGCCCGCACATACAGACTCATTAACCAGACAAGATAGGTGTGTCCCTTGAACCTTAGTTAATGAGAAGCAAAGCATTTTGTTTATTTTGGTTTTTTTTAACTTGTTAAAACCCAAACATTTAAGTTTTTCTTTTACCTGTGCGTGTTTAAAGACAGCCACAACCATCTCTCGACTATTTGGGAACAAGTACTAGTTTACTGAATTAGCTAAGGGCCTTGTTTCTCTAATCATGGAGTGTCCTTAATTATATGTCTGCAAATTAAGGGCAGGATGCCATAGAAGTTTAGAATAGGAAATGCCCCTAGCATCGATGGAGTCCTGTGCCTTTTGGAAATTAGCAAATTTTTTTATCTAAAAAATCCAGATATTTTACTGTTATGTACTTAACAGATACTTGGGTAGCATTTACTATTTACAGGATTGGTCAAAGTGCTTTCCAAATATTAATTCGTTTAATCTTCAAAACAACCTTACAAGGTAGGTACTCTCATCCCCATTTTACAGATGAGGAAGCGGAGGTGCAGAGGTTCATTGGGTTGCCCAGGGCCACGGGCTAAATTCACAATCAGGCTGTCTGGTCTCCAGCTACCCTGTCCTTCTGTCCTCTCCATGCTTGTTGCCCCTCCCTCTGCCCTGTGGCTTCTCTGAAGGGAAGCGGTAGTTAGTGGCAGAGCTGAGATTTGAACCCTAGACTCCTGACCCCATGTTTTGTGCTCTCTGCACTACACCAAGCTTCTACATAATGAGAGATTTAACTCACAGCATTTTTATTACTGGGGAGGGAGTTCGAAGTTTTAATTAGAGAAGAGATGAAAACTGTAGTTTGAAGGAGGCTTTATGGGATTATCGATAGGTATCCAATAATTTTCTTGTTTATAACCCTTATAGTTGATCAATTAAAAAACATGTGCGTTCTGAGGGATGTAGACTATGGTCAATAATACTGTATTGTGTATTTTGAAAGTTGCTAACAGAGTAAATCTTAAATGTTCTCATCAAAAGTAAAAAAAATTTTGTAAGTGTGTGGTGATGGATGTTAACTAGACTTACTGTGGTGATCATTTTGCAGTGTATGCAAATATCCAATCGTTATGTTGTACACCTGAAACTAATGTAATGTTGTATGTCAATTACACCTGAATTAAAAGAAAGAAATTTAGTGATATAGTATCCAAAGAAAAAAGGAACACAAGAAGAAGAAAAAAAAGTATGGTTTCAGTTTTCTTCTTCTGGAGGATTTGAGGAAATGAGCTTCCTGAACTCAGCTTTGGAGGGCTCCAAGCTTCCAGTGCTCCCCATGTTTCTCAGAGTGTGGTGTGTGGACCAGCAGCAGGCGCATCACTCGAGAGAGTTAGAAATGCAGAGTTTTATACCCCACTCCAGATGTCCTGAATCAGAATGGGCATTTTAATAAGATTTTCAGATGATTCATGTGCACGTTATAAATTAAGAAGGACAGCAGAATACCCCAGAAAAGTGTCAAAATGGAAGCCGAGAAGTACACTGTTTTTACAGAAATATAATTGGGAAACGGGAGAGGTGCTCCCCAACTCCAGACTCTAGCAAAATGATGGCGTGCAGGAAATCGGTCCTTGGCCCAGTACCTGCTCTCATTTTCCAAGTCCCATTTCCCTTTCTTCTATGTGCCCTTTTAAAAGGTAGCTTCTCCAGGGTGCCCTCTTGAATTTATTATTTATTTTGCTCATGAGGGCTCTCTCATGCTTTCCTACCTGATACAGTCCAAATCTCAAGCTCCAGATGAAAGTTCTCTCATGAGCTCCAGATCCATATTTCGAACAATGTACCAAGCACCTCTGCCAGGAAGCCATATTATTGTCTCCAATACCTCCATGTCAGAATTTCCAGAACTGAACTCCTTGCTTTACACACAGCCTCCTATGTCCTGTTACCCTTAACAATTTCACTATCAACTCAGCCTCCCTGGCCTGACACCCTCTCTACCCTGATGCCAAAGTCTTCTTTAAAAACTGCAAGTCAGATCACGTTACTCTCTACTTAACCCTTCAATGATTCTTGGTCATCTGCAGAATTATGTCCAAACTTCTTCCCGTAGATGCATCCAAAGCCCAGATGGGTCTGGCCTCTTCCTACATATCAGATCCCCCCATCCTTTTTCCCCTTCACTCCCACCTTCCAGCACTGTGTCACCATCCTCAGTTCCTCCTGCATGCTAATCCTGAAAATGCCTTTCCTCCATGTATGCCTATTCTGACATCACTCCCTTTGTGAATCCTTTCCTGGGCCCCTCCTCCTCCCCTTTCTGTGCTGATCCTCTGGATTTTACATACTTTTATCATTCCATGTTTTATCATTCCATACTTTTACCATTCACACTGTTTTTTAATAATTTGTTTCCATATCTGTTTGTGTGATAGATTTGAGGTCCTTGGGGGGAGAGAGTCTGTCATTCATTCGTCTTTCATTGTCATTCATTCGTCTTTCATCTTTACATGTCTAGCTCCTAGCACAATGTTTGTCATTTAACAGGTACTCCACAAATACTTGATAGATAAGTAATTGAATGAATGAATGAATTTAGATGCCTTCTGCCTCTTTTCCCTTTCTGCTGCCATCCTATTCCCTGCAGCCTCCCAAAAGGCCTCAGCATCATCAAAACATATTATCCTGTGTCTTCCTTCTCAAGTGTTAAGCTAAAGGGAGCGCCAAAATCTGTGCTGACAAGCTAACAGGGGTTAAAAAGTTTGAATGTGTTATTCCCTCTAAGTAATAGTTAGATTTTAATCCGAGTTTCTCAGAGAAAGTCCCTTAGAAGAAGAGCTTCTGTAAAAGGAATGTCAGGGACTTCTGAAGACTGGTGGAAGAAATATACTGAATGGACAAAGCTGTCAACTGCTTTCAAGACACTGCCAGTGCCGTGTAAGAGCTGGCCTCGTTTATCCAGCAGATTGTGGGAGTGATACAGTCCACTATGCCTCTGCCCCTACGATATGTAAAGAAAAGGGAAGATACAGATAGTTTGCCTCCTGGTAGATTAGAGGAGGACTTCTACACTTTTAGCAAAACCCGAGTTCAAACCTAGGAATTAGACAAAGGGGCCGACAAACTGACCCGTGGGCCAAATTTGCCCACTGCATGTTTTTGTAAAGTTTTATTGAAACGTAGCCATCCCTATTCACTTTTGTATTGCCTGTGGCTCCTTTTGCCCTTCAACAGAAGAGGCCAGTAGTAGTTGAGAAAGACACTGTTTGACCCACAAAATCTAAGATATATACTATCTTGTCTTTTACAGAAAAAGTTTGCCGACCCCTAGAGAATCCAAAAGTGTGATACTTTCTTGACTTGAAATTTTTGTAGTCTCCTGTTTATTGTCAATGAGGTGCTACTAATTTTCAAAAATGTCTTAGACCCCCTCATGTAAGTGCACAGCCTCATATACTGAGTAGACACCCAAACTACGACAAGACTTTCCAGTTCTTTGTATTAGATTGGTTCAATTCTTGATATCAGCTAATGATATAAAACAAACTACAGTAAATCTTAAAAGTTCTTATCGCAAGAAAAGAAATTCTGTAGCTATGTATGGTGACAGATGTTAACTAGACTTATTGTGGTGATGATCATTTCTCAATATATGCAAATATCAAATTATTATGTTGTACACCTGAAACTAATATAATGTTGTAGATCAATTATACCTCAATTTAAAAAAAAGGAAGAAAAAACCTAACTACAAAAATGGTTGTAATAGAACCAAACCTAAGAATGTTTTGAATAAAGAGATTGACATTGCTGATGACAACCTGCAACGAATGGGTGGGATGCGATTGTGTTAGTTTATCTGAATTTTGATCTTTATAATCATGAACAATCCTAGTCCACATACTTGTATTACAGTCCTTGGGGATTGGACGCTGCAAAAATAACCTTTTACTGTTCAGATATGCCTGGATTTGTTTCAAATGAAGGACTACGGAAATACGTACCATTTCTAGTGATAGAAGAAAACATTGTCACCTAGAACTTTCTGAATGTCTTTTTCTGCCCTAGGTCCATTCGTGATGAACACCAATGAAGAGATTTCTAAGGCCATTCTTGATTTCAGAAATGCGAAAAATGGGTTTGAAAGAGCCAAAACCTGGAAATCAAAGATTGGCAACGAGTGAAGAGCAAAGAGCAGGTCTCAATGTTTTCTAGAATCTTGCCATTTGTGGCATCCATCCATTCAACATTCAATTTCCAAAGCTGACTTAACCAGTTTCTTAACTTGTAAAGAATTCCATGGTAAAGCGATAACATGGTTTTTATAGGAATGCACTTGAGATATTTCCTGGCACGTGCAAATAAACCTAATAAATCAGTTTTCTTCATTTTGACCTAAGTTACTAAATTTCTGTTAAAAAAAATCATTTTGTGTGTGTTTGCCTTTTCATGTGTGTATGGATATTTTGTTATTTTTGTGCATGTGAATTTTTTTAAGCAAATCTGATTGCTTTCTGTGTGTCACTGGCAGTAGATGTGTGAGCATCTGAGGTCCCTTTTTGAGCAATGCAATTTCGATACAACAGTCATGCCTCTGGGCTGCGGTTTCACGTTACAGGTTATCTGCGTTAAAATAACAGCAGTCCTGACGTTTGAGTCAGTTTTTAAAACTGCCCTGCTATTGGTAGGGACGCGACAGGATTACAGCCAAGACTTCCCTGCATTTTCTGCCAAAATCTGGGTCAGATTTAAGACACATGCTTCTGCAAGCTTCCATGAGGGTTGTGAAAACGTTTGAATCCAGAATCGGGTTCCCGCCTCTGTAGCTGCAGACATTGGTGGCCGCACCACCTCCTTACAAAGCAACTAGAACCTGGGGCAGAGGGTGGAGAGAGATTTTGTTAATTTGCTGGACATGAAATGGATTTAGAGTGCTTTCTCATTTCAAGTGGAAGACATGTCCACCTCCTGATTATTTTTGGAGCATGAGAACATTTACAATTCTTTTCATCTCTCTCCCCCCATAAGATTGTGCAAAAACGTACCTTGACTAATTGAAGTCGTTTCGTTGGATTTTGATCACAACTGATTGTTTGTTTTCCATGTGAAGTCTTGGGGTTTCGAACTTTCCTTCTGGAGGATGCCTTTTGAAACAGTTTTCTCTAGCTGCCTGATGTCATCTGCTTGGTAATCAGTGGATATTGAAATATTCAAAATGTACAGACAGTGGGCAGTGGTGAATATTTTTATGATGTCTTATCTGCAGTTGGTGCAGGGCTCCAGTTATGAACATGGACCAGTGAAGGTAGGTGAGCTCAATTTTTAATATGATGCAGATTTTTATATTTGCTTATACAGAGAACTTTCTTTCTTTGCCCCCACTATTTTTGAGACAATATAGAAATGCAGAACACTCCTGGTAGTGGACAGGATACATCCTGCATTTAATAATGAGTGTTCTGTTTCTTCGGCTTACTAAGATTCCTGGCATGAGTGTTTGAAAATGCTGGGAGGGGGGGTTTTTGGAGACGTAATAGAACATGAGAGAGCATTCTGGAATCTTCAGGTGGGGAAGTTTCCCCTCGATTATATATGCAGATGGCACAGTGATTTTCTAATGAAGCACTGATTTGTTTTTATGACACAGATAACTATGGGACATTTATTTTCAGATCATTTGTGAGCAGCAAACGTTAGTTTATTTAGTTAGTTAATTTCTTCTGTAAATTGAAAACTACAGTGCTTTCTACAGACATTTTCTATCTGGTTTTCAAAATTACCCATTGCCACTATCTAGAAAAATGTTCTCGGAAGTTGTTTTGGTTTTTTGCTTTTTGAAATGTGTGAGGTTCAACAGTGATTGACTCTGTGGTTCTGTGAGCGAGCATCAGATAGAGTCCAATGAATTGAGAGTAATGCAAAAAAATTAACTGGGATGTTACTGACTGAGCAATATTTTGCCCAATTTTATGTATTTCATAGATTATATTGTGCTTTTCTTCAACTTTTTATTTTGAAAATGATTCAGATATAATTGTTTTGACTGAAGTGCTAAATCATTATTGATTTAGGAATTTCTGGCCGTGAACAGACAATCAAATGTGGACTTGAGTTTTTGTAGCTGTCCTTAGGACATGCATTTTCAACAGGGGTGATATCGCCCCCAACAGGGGAGAACTGGTCCTTGGGAATGAAACGATCTTAACTCTTGTCGTGAATAAAGCACAGATATGCCTGCAGCGCATAAACCGAGAGTGCGTGCAGTGTCTCTGTAGAGGTCGAACACGGTGTCAGGGGTAGAGGCACCTGGCCAACAGTCTCCACCTTTCTAACTTTCCAAATTCTGATGGACACAGAGAGCTCACAGCCCGTCAGCTCCACCTCATTGCCGCCAGCCTGGATGTTGGATCTCAATGCCAGATTGCAGGTAAAATGGAATCTCATTTTGAGCCTAGGTGACGGGAGAGAAAAATCAGACTTGTTTGAAGCAAGAAAGACTTTTCAGGCTGTTCAGCTTTTTTTAAGTCCACAAAACTCAGGAGTCCTTTAGAATGCGTTGGGTTCATGGAGTTGGGTGTTCTTTTTCCAGTTTTATCATGTGGAGTTTTAAAATGTTTGTATTTCTCTTTGAAATGTCAATTGATTTGATAGTGCGAGAGGAGGCTTTGAATTGTTGGCAATAGGTCATATTCTTAGGTCCTTCAGCTCTTTTAAAGAGCACAGACACCAAAAATTCCTTCCGTGTCCTGGGCACAGTGAGGTTTTAAATGCTTCAGATTACTGCTAACACATAAACTTTTTAAATGGGGCAATGGGGGAAAGCAGTTGAATGTGCAGGTGACAGAAAACGTGTCCTTATACATAGAAGTGCAGCATTATATGCTTAGTAATACTATTAGGGATATTGTTCATATCTACTCGAATTTCCTTTAAAAAGTGAATCTACATATATTCACTCACCCCCCAGCTAAATTAAATATTTCTGATATGAAGGGAAGGGGCACCTGGAGTTAAGCAGAAGTTTGAGCGTCGATGTGACTGGGTTGGTGAAGGATAAGGAGGTGTGTCTTATTGGTTATTACTCCTTTCCTTTCCTCTCAACATTTTCTTAAAAGAAAATCTAAGAAGAAATATGTTCCTTAATGTTAATGTTCTTCTTGTTGAAATTAAAATTTAGTATGAAAGCATATTCAAGATGGTAATGGTGTGGACACTGGGATATGAATTTATTTTTTGCTTTTTGAGAGAAAAATGTCTCATTTTTTTATAAGACGTTTTCAGGGTCCTCCTCAATAGTAGGTCCATGAGCATGTTCTTCTGTCCACTCTCCCCTCTTCTAACCACCTCTTTTCCAGAATGGACGGCCATGCCAGTTCTGTCCCTAGCTTGCCCTTCCCCCACAGTCCTCACTTTCTAGCCTTGAACGTTCTGTTTTTTCAGCTTAGACTAGCATTGCCTCTGCTACAGTTATACGAGTCTGTGAACATTTTTTTGCAGCAGCCATGCAAACAGCTACCAATGCCCCGATAATTAGTCTTACCACTTAGGAGAGCTGTTTGGAGTTAGCAGTGCATGGAATTTGTGAACTGAGATAAATCTGTTTAAAATCTCAACTCAAATATACTGTATATAGCATTTAGCTGCTAAGTTTCTCAATCTAAGCAGAATAGGTTTTCTTCTAGAAATAAGGTTAACCCAATGCCTGATCTTGGCTCACTAATACAATTGGATTAACCATCTAGATGTGGGATTTATTTCTGTGTCTATTGCCTCTAGCTTTTTTGTACAGTTGGGATAGTCGCATACAGTTGCATAGGTTGTACACTGCACAACTCTAGGAAACTCCATCCACATAGACTCACATCTGTATGTGACAACCCTGAGTACAATAGTGTAGACAGTCTGGGCATTTGGTAAATAAATACCTGCAGCCTCACTGTCCTATCATTCACATTGACCTTCTGGCCAGCACTATTTCTGATTTATTTGATGAGCAGTTCTTGTCACCAGGAATCATGGCACCCCCTTAAGCCACTAGGGGAAGCCAGCCTCCATAAATCTTTTCAAAGTCACAGATGTAGACATATCAATACAGCGATAAAAGAATAATTTGGGTCATGGTAGGCTTTCCCAACTGTTTTCTGGCAAAATTTGTTTCCTTCTCCCCCGCACTTTTAGCCTCCTCTTTCTTAACCTTACTGGTGGAAGAATATTGCTGGGTGTTGGAGTCGTTCAAACTCTGTGTAAGACTGGAGTAAGTCCAAGATCCACAGGACAGCGAGATACCTCTAACTCTCATGAGAAGTCACATGGCTCACAAGACTGCATAAGCTTTGTGTCACTTGCCTTCTTCTGAAATTGTCTCTAAAGTGAATTGAATAACAAGGATGAGGTGTGCCTTCCATATTTGAGTCCAGGAAACAGACCCCCCCCCCCCACACTCCCCTATTCCCACTTCCAAAGTCATGCACAGGGAAGTCCATTGACTTTGTTGCTAGTCAAATGGCCCAATGAGCTCTTGCCCACTTTTCTATGGGGCACAGTCCTTGGCACAAAAGACACTTGAAATATTTTCCATCAATTTCTTCTGTATGTATGACCTTGTAGTTAAATGTGTTGAATTACAAAGACACAGATCTATTCTATCTTAGTCACTTTTAACTGGTGGTTAAAGCTTTTATATCACTATAGCATATTATTGGTACTCAGGATAAAATAGACTCCCTGTATCTTATATCTTGAATATAATACTTCCTCGTATGACTTATTTTTTTAATTTAAAAATCCTGATTTAGAATTGTGGGTAAACCTTTACTATAGACTGCTAAGAGCTCTAGGGAAAAAAAGTAACATTAAAGTTCAATATTGAACGCCTTCTATTATGGAACCCCTTCTTGGGACAAGCCTATAGAGACAATTTATGGAATGAGAATATAGTATTTGGACACATGGATGTATCCATGGAGAACTTGACGTAATAAGATCTGGAACTCCCAGGCACATTTATCGTTACCATAATTACCTAAAGGTACTAGAGAAATAGGGACACAAATGACAGTAAAATTGTTTCTGAGCATATTTCTAAGCTCAAGTCTTCCCTACCACTTGAGATTAGCAGAGAGGGCAGGAAACTAATTGGGAATGTGCTTGACATGAGAATTTCTTCTTAGGTTGCTTTTATGGTGGTAAATCCACTTTTCTCTCTCTCTTGCCACTAGTTCTTAGTCTCTACCGAGATACTAGGACATTTTAAAGCAAAGACACTCTGAGCCCCCTCCCCCGCCTCCGTCTTGAAAGCCTTCACCGGTTGTGATGGCCTAATTCATAAAGGATCTCCCTTTCTCCTCATTGGAACTTTCCAATATTCAACAGTTCATTCATTTATTTCTTGAGCACCTACCATGTCTCCCAGTGATCACCCTGCTGGGAATGCAACAGGAAACAAGACAATGTTTCAACTCTCATAGAACTTATGTTCCAAGTGTAGTGGGTGAAGGCATGCAATATGCAAATCCGTAACATGTCAGGGGTAATAAGTGCCGTGAAGAAAATGAAGCAGGGGGAGGAGACACAGTGTGGGTGGGGGAGACTTCTCTGATTGAGTTTTGTTTGTGCAGACCCCTGAAGGAAGTGAGGGGGGCAGAGGCAACAGTTGTACAGTGGCCGAGGTGAGGGTAGCGAGCTGGCTTGGGTGTTCGGGTATTAGCCAGGGGGCCGGTGTGGCTGGAGTAGGGAGAGTGGAGGCCAGAGCCGCAGTTGCTGAGGTTGGAGAAGTAGCCAGGGCAGATCATGTAGGGTGTGGCTGTGCTCCAGTAAAACTTTATGGACATTGACATTTGAAGGGGATATCATTTTCATGCATCATGAAATATTCTTTTCATTCGTTTCAACCATTGAAAAATGTAAAAAATAATTCTTAGCTCATAGACCATACAAAAATAGTCAAGCTGGATTTGGCTCAGAGACGGTCGTTTGCCAACCCTGATCTATATCATTACACTATTTTACGTCTTCATATGTATCAATGTAACAGTACCTGACATTTCCTATTTGCTGTGTGTAAATTTATTGCTTTGTCACCCTCCACTAGAATGAAAGCTTTTTAAGAACAGGAGCTTCTCATTGTCTCATTTACTTCAGTGTCTCAATCACCTGTGCAGAGCCTGTAATGGAGTGGATACTAAGAGAAGCATTTGTTGACTGACTGATAGACTAGGATTCTAAGATTTTGAGATACTCAGGTTATGAACTGCTGCATTAATTAGTCTGCAGCATCTACTCTCATTATGGGTTGTCTGATTTAACTTTTTTAAAATTCTAAGGCATTTTTTTATAAGGCAGTATATTCACCCTGTGCTATTTTCCCATGGGGATTAAAGAGGATTTGGGTGGAAGTATCAAAAAATCCTCCAGTGTCCTTCCACCCACAAGCTCTCCTATAAGGGGTTCACCTCTAGGAGCCAGTTGTAGAAGGACGCTACCTTAGCCCATTATTGCAATCTGGTGGTCACAGAAAGAGAAATGGGCAGAGCAGCATCTGGCTACAAGGACATCTGGATAAAACTTGGACACCTTGATGATTTCCTTCATCTTTGAGATCCTTTAGAAGTGCTATCTATGTTTTCATCTTACACCAGGTGGTTTGTGAAAATGTGGTAAGTTGTGGCAAAGTGCTCTGATCAGATACTTTATCAGTCAGGCTAGGCCAGGATGTGCTGCAGTAACAAACAACCCCCAAATCTTGGTGGCTCATAAACAACAGAGGTTTACTTATTGCTCATATCATATGACCATCCTGTTTCGTCCAGGGCCAACTCCACATCAGGATGAAGCTGGCTGAGCATCCAGATCTTGAGTGTCATTAATGACCATGACAGAGGGAAGGAGAGGTCTGGAGAGTTTTGCCCTGGCAGTTAAATGCTCTGGCCTGGAAGTGACTCCCATTACTTCTGGTCACAGCCCCTTGACCCACTGCTCCATCCAACCACAAGGGGCCAGGAAGTGTAATCTTTCTGTGTACTCAGAACGTAGAAAGCTAGAAATATTTGGTGAACAGTATTAATGACTAACACATACGATGTTGGTCACTTCTAAATGTTTCTAAGCATACCTTTGAGATAGGAGACAGGCGTGGCGGACACCGAGGTAGAATCACTGAAGGAAGACACACAGGTTTATTTCTGCTGTTCAGGAGGCTCCTCCCTGGGCAAAGGAGAGCTGTACATTCAGTTCAGTAAACATTTGTGGAATGTCTACCCAGGTGTCAGGCACATGAGTGGAAATGAGGTTTTTATAAAATAAAGATGTCTTAGTTATTTGCATGTCTTACCAACAACCAAGGAGTTCAGTTTGGCCCATAGGAAGGATAATTTTAATGCCTGAAACTTTGATGATGTAAATTTTTATGAGTCTCTTTTTGTCATTCATTGTTATCTACATAATATTATAACACTCACATGTTGGAGAAGAGTATTGCTTTCTTGAAATCTAGGTTGGCTAAAATTATTTCTAGAGAGAAAATGACGTGTCAAATATTGCTATGGCAAATATTTTCTTATTGCTTACTGTCCCTTTCTGGAGAGAGTTAGGAAAAGAGTAATTTTGATTGAATGAATACCTTGAGTTCATCCTAAATAAGAGACTCCCCAAAAGGAACAGAGGGGAATGAAAAAAGTAGCCTTTGCCTTGGTCTGCTTGGTTCATAACTACACTGTCACAGCAAGACTGGGGATCATCTTAGACAATGCAGAGGATGTTGGTGAGGAAGGGGAGAAGAACAGTGGATGTTGACATGGAACCACTGCATCTTTAGAAAGAAAGGTGAAAAGGAGCACACTGGGCTGACTGCCAGTGGCATGGCAGGGCTGCCTTGTGAAAAGGATGATGAGGTTTTACATAAAGATCTGCCCATCCAATGGATTAGATTACACTTAGGCTGAAATACGGCTGTAGCAGTTAACTCTTGCCACAATAATGTTGTGTAACAAACCAGTCCAAATTTCCCTGGCTTAAGGCATCAATAATCTGTTCTCACTTAGGTTTCTGTGGGTCTGCTGGGAGTCAGAGGATCAAGGCTCAAGCCATAGGTTGAGTGTGGGTCTGCCCGCATGTCTCTCATCCTCCTGGGATCAGTGGGCTAGCAGGGGCAGCTGCTTGTGGTGATGGTGGACATGTAGGACAACTATGCAATCATAAGTTCATTTCAGTCCTCTGCACTGTGTCTTGTAACGTCCCATTGGTCAAATCAGGCACATGGCCCAACATCAATGGGACTGAGAAATATACTCCTCCCTTGGTGGAGGAGGCAGTGAAATTGTTTTTAACACTAACCTAATTACCATAAAGGTTTTGGGTTGTTTCCTTAGACATTAGGTCCTTGATCTTTGAGATCAGTGCTACAAAGACTGTAATAGACCTCAGGAATATATACTTTTGGGGTTACTCAGAGCATCCTTTTAGAGTTTTGCCACTCAGGCCCATCCCACACTCATCTGCCCCCACATTTCCTAAGCACAGATGCATCAAATGGGAGCAGAGGCATTTGAGTAGAGCATGGATTTAAAGCATGTAAAGGGGGGCGTACACATACAGACGCTAGACAATCTGGCTGGAGAGAAAACCACCAACAGTTTTCATCAAATTGGAGGATGTGGAGCTCCCAGGCATCTTAGCCTTCTAGTATCCACTTAAAATACCCAGCAGCTATGCACATACACTCAAAGAAATGCATGCCTACACAAGTGCATGCACATGCGTGCACTCCACACACATACACCCTTTACCTGCATTTGTAGTTCCTTTCCTTAGTCTAAGTTTAATTAAACACCCTGGGTCTCTCACATATATCCATTTAAACATAGAACTGCATGAGTAAAAGAGCTACCGGTAGCATGAGCCCCCCAAATGGCCAGGTTTCTGGATTTCAGAGAAGCAGGACCAAGCCCTTGGCTGGTTCCATCTGAGCAGCTCGCAGCAGTTGGAGTCACAGCAGTAATTATTAGCAAGTGTGCATTCTCCTCCCTGCCCTCAGGTGGTACACCCCATGCCATTCAGTACCATCTGTTCTGGGTAAGGCCAGACCCTGATAATAAAATACAAAGGTTTATGAAGTGGGTGGTTTTTCTCTTCATCCATCTATAAAGACGTATGTAAAGCCTGAGCAGATACTTTAAAATTGGCCTTTCATCTGAAAATACCTCCAAGAAATGTTAAAAAAGGAAAAAAAAATTTGTCTTTGATTTACCCTCGAAAAGTTTTTTTAATTTGTAATTACTATGATCGGAGTCGCCCCATCTTGTTCTTTTCAAACTCACCTCTCTGGTTCGTGAGGGAAATCAAGGGCCGTAAAACACAGACCTCTAAACCCCAACGTAGGGCCAGATGCCCCACCCTTGGGAAAGGAAAGAAAGGAAAGGAACTTTATTGAGCGCCTACTCTATACTTGACCCTTTCCCGCCTATGGCCTCATATAATCTCCACATCAGCTCTACAAGATGAGTATTATTAGCATTGCCATCTAAAAACAGGGAAACCAAGGCTTAAGGAAGTTAAATAATTGACCCTCAGGCTAATAGCTAAAAAGGAGCAGTGCCTGGATTCAAAGCCAACTTACTTAATTTTTTTAAGTTATTATATAGTAAAATTAACATTTTTTCCCTTTTGGGGTGCAATTCTATGAATTTAACACATGTATAGACTTGTGTACCACCATCAGGATACAGAAAAAAATCATTTATACTACTCCTTTATACTCCTCCCAGCCTCTGGCAACCTCTGATCTAGCAGCTATTACTATTGCTTTGGTTTTTTGAGAATGTCGTAAATGGAACCATACAGAATGTAACCTTTTGAGATTGGCTTCTTTTACTCCGGACACCTTTGAGATCCAGCCAAGTTGCTGTGAATACCAGCAGTTCATTCCCTTCTTTTGCTGAGTGGTGTCCCATGGGATGGCTGTAGCACGGTTTGCTTAACCATTCACCTGTTGAATGACATGTGGGTTGTTTCCAGTTTGGGGGCTATTACAAAGAAAGTTAGTCTAAGCATTAGTGTAAAGGTTTTTGCGTGAGCCTGAGTCCTCACTTATCAACGGTAAATTCCCAGGATGGGACTGCTGGGTCATATGGTGAGTGTTTGCAGAACTTTATAAGAAACCACCCTTACATTTTCCAGAGTGCCATGCCATTCAGAGCCAGTTTGGAACAATAAATCCATGCTGTCCTCTCTCCAATAAGCTGTCTGTCCAGATGACAGAATGGTTTACAATATCAGGCAAAGCTTCCTTTCGAGGAACGTTCTTTCTTCCCACTTGGGAGCTACGAAAGGCAAAGTCACAAAACTTATATTTGGACTCACAAGTCTAACCTGGCCTGGGCAGACTCCTTGACAGGTGGCAGAGTGAGAAAGGGTAACAGAGAAGCAGGGGGACAATATCTGTGGAGGACAGCTGGGAGCATGATGGTGCGACTTGGACCTCAAACTAGGAAAAATTTAGTGGTTTTGGCTAAGCCTTAAACATCAAATTAAAGATGAAATGAAAAATGCTCTTCCATTAAACAGAAGAAGTTGCTAAGAGGTCGAGGGAACATGGGGCTATTTGTATTGCAACCTGATGCACCTCTCCAAACCCACTGCAAAGGGAAATCGCTGACTGTGGTTCCCCTGAACTACTGGGGCGAATAATAAGAGAACTGTGCCCCTCGGCAGCACTTGTAAATCCCTAAGCAAATCTAGGGAAAGCTGTGTGAAATGTGATGCCTCCATAGCTCACCCCGAAGCTTATGGATATTCTGAATATACAAATTCTATCCATCCCACTCCCTTGTCGCTGAACTTCCTGAAGATGAAGGCATTGCCAACACAGTTTGACAAAATAACATCAACAGTTTTAAAAAGGCTTGGAAACGTAGTCTTAGACCCACAGTTCTCAAGAGGTCCAGTGAGGAATTTTGCAAAGCCGGTCTCCTTTTCCATATCTAGAACAGGAGGATTCCTAACAGCCTTGGACTGGAATGGCCCAAGAAAAGCTTTTTGCAACTCTTCGAGGAAAGTAGTCAGGGTCCCTGCTCAGAAATTCCTTGCTAAGGGTCTGAGAGCTCAGGGCCAGGATGGGAACCCAGCCATTTACTCTTAAGCCGCACTCCCTCCACTTGGCATCTATGTTTATGTTCTCATTTATATTTTCTTCCAAATATTTTATAGACTGCCTTGTGAAAGGATTATAATTTATACTTCCCTGCTGAATTCCAGTAGGTAAAAGCAGTAGCTATTATTTTTAATTCTGTTTTGAGAAATGGGTTGTTTTGGCTTGTTGGGAATTTGAGAAGCAATTTATTCTGTCATCTAGGATGGTTTCACACGAGGCTGCTGACCTCCTCTTGCTGTTTAGCCTGGAAAACAATATTATTGGTCTTCAACCTTGAAAAAGCCATACAGGTTGGGAACTGGTCCACAAACAGGTGACTTGAGTTAGGAAAAGGCTTTGAAAATCCAGTTCAGCAAGATGCTCATACAGATATTTTGAATCCAAGGTATAACTCAAAGGGGTTTAAAAAATAAGACTTTCTCAGCACGTATCTACCATTTATTCCCTACTAAATGGACTTGTACGGAGCTTAGGCACTAATCCAGGTCTTTGAAGTTAAAGCAGCATGCACCATCCCCCAAATTAGTGGTTCTCATTAAAATCGCTTGGGAAGATTTTTTAAATAAACTTTTTATTTTGAAGTAATTTTAGATTTACAGAAAAGTTGCAAAGATAGTATAGAGAATTCCTTTATATATCTCACCCAGCTTCCCCTAAGACTAGCAAACACTTGGGAACTTTGTAAAAATCCTGTTGGCAAAGCTGTGGCCCAACCCATAGAATGAGAACCTCTGAGGCTAGGCTCCAAGCATCAGTATTTCTCTGCAGCTTCTTTCCAGGCAGATTCTAGGTGAAGGCAAGGTTGAGAAGCTCTGCTGCAAACCCTTACTTCTCAAAGTGTGGTCAGCCAACAGTATTGCCAACACCTGCGAGCTTTTTAGCACTGCAACATCCTGGGTCTCACCCCAAAGCTACTGCTTCAGAATCCGCCTTCTAACAAGATTGCCAGGTAATTAGTATGCATATTAAATTTTGAGAAGCACTACTCTATATAAAAAATTAAACAGACCACAAAAACCCGGGCCCAATCTCTATTTGTTAAATGCATGTATGTATTTATTACTTCATAAATTCCTTCAAGTTCTTATTATATAAAAAGATGAACCAGACACATATTGTACTCTCAAGCAGATGATAGTCTAGTAAAGGAAAGGCAACGTGTTCATAAATAATACAGTTTAAGTTAGGGACATCATAAAAAGCTTAATGGAAGAGGTGGCATTTGAGTTGGACTTGCAAGGAGGACACCTGAAGGAAGATATTTAAAAGATAAGTGATGTTGTTTGAATAAATGAATAATCTCAGGGTTAGATTTTCTGTAGTGTTTGATGAATCAATTTCTTTATTCATACATTTAATAAATATTCAGCCCTTACTATTGCTATGTGAAAAATACATATTACTGCCCCAGTGGCCCTTACAATCCAGTGGGGAAGACAAGCACTAAGCAACTAGTGACACAAATCATTCATTCGTGTCAGTGGTGATAAGCCCTGGGAAGAAAAAGGGTGGGGTGCTAGGAATCCATATGACAGAGGGACCAGACCTACGCAGTGGTAGGAATTGTGGGGGAGGTTTCTCTAAGAAGGTAACACCTGGCTGAGAAAGGTTTAGCTAGAAAGTGGAGAGCATTCCAAGCAGAGGGAATGGCATGGACTAAGGTCAAAGCAAGAAGAAATAAACAAAAGAGTAAACCAATGAAATGGATGTCCAGTAATATTCCATTCAACTCTCAAAAGTTTTCCATTGCCTACTGAATTGGTACAAGTAGCCTGGTCTTCAAGCTTCCAATCCTTCCTCTTTTTTGTTTTAAACAATTATATTGATAGACAATTTATATACTATAAAATGTACCCATTCACCATTACTTATATTTTAAGCAATCAATGAGTTTTAGTAAACTTACTGAATTGTGCAGCCATCATTTATACAAGATCTCTTGTGCCCCTTTAAGGTTAACCCTCATTCCCACTCCCAGCCCCAGGTAGCCAATAATCTGTTTTCTGTCTCTTGGGTAATACCTGAGAATGGAATTGGTTGGTCATATGGTAAATTTATGTTTAACTTTTTAAAGAACTGCTGAACTCTTTTCCAAAGTGACAGCACCATTTTACAATCCCATCAGCAATGTATGAGGCTTCCCATTGCTCCACAGCCCTGACAACACTTGGTACTGTCAGTCTTTTTGACTGTAACCATCCTAGTGGATGTCAAGTGGTACGTCACTGCACCAACCTCTCTTCCTAATTTTATTTGTCAATCCACCCACTCTTAAACCTTCTTTGTGCCCACCCAAAGTGAACCTCCTGCTATTTTTTCCACTGGGGCTCTTTGATATCCCCATATCATGCCTTTGTTCACACTTTGAATGTGTTACTTGATTAGATGTTTCTTGAGGGCACAGGGGGTGGAAATTTGGAGTTCAGATTAGTAGGAATACAGAAGGCCTTTGATTTCCCCACGACATGGGCACCTCCAAATCCCTCCAACAGACCCACCCACCATCCCTTTCCAAACATCTTGCCTGCCATTTTAGTCACACGTGGCCTAGATTACTGCCTAAGCCTGAGCGATGAAGATGCTCATGCTTCCTCAGGGAAGAATGCTATGTGAACTTAGAAATTAACAAAAGGGGAAATGGCTGCCCTTCATATTGTCCTGCAGAAAGCAATATACAAATTTAAATAATGGTAAAATCTTGTTATAAAGACCTTAAGCCTCACAATTTAGCAACAGGCTTATGGTAGCCAAGACATCAGAGAATGATTTGTTACTTAGGAGTGAAATTGCTAACAGTCTTGGATTAATTACCAAAAAAAAAAAAAAAATGCTGCTGTAATAAAAAGCAGAGATCTGGTAACCCTGCTTCAC
The DNA here is from genome assembly GCF_041296235.1 of Equus asinus. Taxonomy (NCBI): domain Eukaryota; kingdom Metazoa; phylum Chordata; class Mammalia; order Perissodactyla; family Equidae; genus Equus; species Equus asinus. The sequence goes on along the minus strand of NC_091820.1, from coordinate 11,621,223 downwards.
TTCCTTCCTCTTGCTGACTGCTTTTTAATTATTTTACTTTTGATTAGTACTTGCATTTTCTAATAGGAAGAAATTATGAACAACTTACTTGGCAAACGTTTGGTAGTTAAAACCATTGAAATCAGTAGTTTAAATGTATATTTGGGACTATATTTACACTGTTCAATTTTAATTTTTGTCTTGCCCAAGCAGATAACATAAAGTTAATTATACAAAAATCAGCCAGTGCAGAAAGTCTATTGGAAACAGCCATTCTTGACCCTTTGTAAAGATATGCCCCTGATGAATTAGTTGCAAGGTTTCTGCTTATGCTGAATTGCTAGTACTTCCACTTGTAATAGCAAAATGACTGTCTGAAATTTCTCAGTTATTTCAAACCAGGTTTTAAATTATGAGGCTTAAAGTATGCTTAAATAACTCTGAGTTCTTGAGTAAACACTGCATTTTTTTGATGAGACAAGTCATATGAGCCATTCAATGGCTTTAATTCAATCCAGAGAGTTGATATTTTCTCCTCAGTCCTCAAGGTTGGATAGTTTAAAAATATTTCTGAGATTGAATTGAAACCTGTAAGAGCTATGAAGCCATCCATTAGTCTGTATTTATGGATGGTATTGAATAAAATTTGCCTCAACAAATAAAAATCCTTTCAATATAGTACAATTTTTTAAACATTTAAAAAGCTATTTGATTGGTTTCATTATTTTTGTGTGGAAGCAGTGTTGTAACAAAATTTTATTGCAAAGATTGACTCAAATATGGAAGTAGTTAGATTGTCTAACTAGAAGAGAGAGTGAATAATCAGGAAAAGAGAGACTATTGAAAAATGAGCCTTAATGGAGAATCATTGAATTTCAGAGTTGCTGGAGACATTAGTAATTATTCAGTTTCATTTCCAGATTTCTTAGATGAGGAAGCTGTGGCATGTTGCTTAAATTCAATGCCTATTCCACAGATCCTATCTAAGCTCTTCAAGCTTCCTCCTCCCCTCACTCCCAGAAAATTGCCTTGATTCAAATTTTACAGAGAAGTGAGAAATCGTAGGTCCCAGGAGTCCTGCTATCTACAAACCCATGTCATTCACTATGAGCCTCCTGTTTCAGAGGGTGACCCTCTCATCCATCCTGTGTCCACTTATCTCTGGAACTTAGGTCGAACCAACCCCTCTAGGTTTCTGCTTTATCTCTCCTGCATATGCTTTCAGTTTCTCCCTCTCTGTTGGCTCTTTCCCTCAGCTTATAAACGTGTTCAAGGTTCTCCTGCCTTTATTAAAAACGTGCACACACACACACATACACATTCACATCTGGATGTTGAAGCAAGATGACCTTCTAAATTCATGTTTTGAGACCTTTTATAGTCCATAGCAATGATAGATAAAATAGAAAATTGATCAGATGATGGTTAATATCTGCAGATGGCAAACATTTGCAGAAATGGTACCAAAAACATGAAGGTGAAAAAATCAACACATTGTATACCTTAAATTTACACCATATTGTATGTCAATTATATCTCAATAAAAATAAATTTAAAAAACCATGAAGCTGAAGCTGCAGATCTGATGGACTCTGAGTCTGGAAGGTGGAGGCCACCAAGAGTTCAGCTCCAGTGGGTAATGGGCTCCATGAGTGTGCTACATCAAATCCATGAAAGAGGAAGGAAGAGTTACTGCTCATTGCTGCCTGGAGCTGTGTCTTCTATGAAACTGCTTAACTAGGGGCAAAGGAGGAAGCAGATACTTCCTTGCAACCAGGACTTGAGCTGGGCTGATCCGTGAGTCACAAATACTCAACAAGATTCTGGATTCAGGGCCCTGGGAGTCAGGGTGGGGGTACAACCACAAAACTTTTAAATGACGAAAAAAGAATAGTGAGAAAGGAAAACAAATCTCCCAATGAAGATGAAACAAAGTTCCAAATAATTACATAGAGGTAATTATTACTAAGAAAGATAGCCAATAAAGTGAATAATCAAGATATAAATCATATATATATATGAAGTTAAAATATAAAACAATTTGGAGAAATGCTTAAAATAAACCTATTTAGGACCCCTAAAGAAATAAAGGAATAATTTTCTCAAAATAAAATGTTAAATTAGGAAAAACATACAGAATGAAACTAAAAGAAGATAGGAAGGAGAATGAAGTAGAAATATTTGAAATTAGAAATATGGTGATTGAAATTAAAAACTTAACAAAATAAACTCTAGACTCACACAACAGGAGAATTGGTAATTGGGAAGATGAACCAATTGATTTATCTATAACACATTAAAGAGAGATGAAAGGAGAGAAAAATAGATAAATATGAAAGCACATTTAAGAGACATGTAAGATCATTAAAAGGCTCCAATAATGTCTGATAAGTATTTCAAAAAGGAGAATAGAGACAATATAATACATGAAATAACAAAAAATATAATGCCTGAGAATATTAAAGAATTGAAATAAAAAAAGATGGGTGGCCTCAGATTAAAACTGCTATGAAGGTCTCTGTTGCAACTTCTCAACTCTGCCATTGTAGAATGAAAGCAGCCATAGACAATGTGTAAGTGAATGGACATGGCTGTGTTCCAATAAAACTTTATTTATAAAAACAGGCAGTCAGGGCCAGCCCCTCGGCCAAGTGGTTGAGTTTGCACGTTCCGCTTTGGCGGCCCAGGGTTTCATGGGTTCAGATCTTGGGAGCCGACATGGCACCTCTCATCAGGCCATGCTGAGGTGGCATCCCACATAGCAGAACTAGAAGAACCTACAACTGGAATACACAGCTGTGTACTGGGGGGCTTTGGGGAGAAGAAGAAAAAAGGATGATTGGCAACAGATGTTAGCTCAGGTGCAAATCTTTAGAACAAAACAAAACAAAACAACAAACAGGCAGGCAGCAGGCTGAATTAGGCCAAGGGACTGTAGTTTGACAACCCTTGATCTAAAGAATTAACCATTGTTTATATTTTCATGTATATCCCTCCAGATATTATATATATATATTTAATTTTATATATTTGATTAATTAACAATGGTCAATTGCTTATATATATGATGTATATTATACACAAATATATACATAAGTAATTTAAAAAGTTATAACTGAATCATACATGACTTGGACCACACTTGCTCTTCTGAGCATCCACATTTGGACAACTCTCAGTATCCATCATCATATTGAAAAAAAACCCCTACTCCCCAAACAGAGATGAATGATGTAATTTTTAAAGTTTTTGAGGAGCAGTGGAGGAGGGCGTACATCACACCACCCAATGTAAAGCTTCCTAAAAGTTCCATTTGCTCATCTCTCTTTCCCCTCTGTTTCTCCACCTGTAGCAGGCAGCTGATATTCACCTCTCCCTCCACTTTCCTGTCTCAGCACCATCCTGCAGCTACACGGGTCCTCCATCTTTTCCCTCACCCCAGTTCTGAAAATCCCCTCAGCCCCCATATCCAAACCACCAAGTAACCCAGTAACCACAGGCCTAGCAGGAGAAAATCCGGATCCCTAACCATAGACAGACCACCTATGGTTTCTCCAGCACATTCCAGGGAGGAGCTCAATTCATTCCGCCCAATATACATCTACATCATTGATTTTGATGTGATCATCAAAACCAATGCATGTATCATTATTTATATAACCAAGTCCCTAATTTTGAACAATTAGGCTACATACTGAAAATCTTTTATTGGCTGAGCCTTTTTTTTTCCTCACAAATCCATGCACTGTATCAGCCAATACAGTTCATGCAACTGTGTGGAAAGCAAATTTGCAACTTAAAATGCATTTTATTAGAAAAAAATCATGTCTTTGAATAGTAAACAGGTTTAAAAAGAAAAAAAAGGCTCAGAGGGTTAGAAGTCAGAAAATTCAAGTTATCAGGGTCTTATAATCTATCTTTCTTATGTGACTGTAGGCAAAGTCCCCGGGATTTTGTGGGTCAGTTTCTCAAACAAATAACAGAAATGAAAACAACTGTCATTGGCTCCTCTCACAAAATAGTATGATTTTAAAATCTCCATTAGTTTCCTGTGGCTGCTGTACCAAATCACCACAAAGTTGGTGGCTTGAAACAACAGGAATTTATTCTCTCACAGTTCTGGAGTCCAGAATGCCAAAATCAAGGTGTCGGCAGGGCTGTGCTCCCTCCAAAGACTCTTGGAAAGAATCCTTCCTTGCCTCCTCCAGCTTCTGGTGGCTCCAGGCCATCCCTAGCTTGGGGCTGCATGACTTGAATCTTTGTCTCCGTCTTCACAAAATCTTCTTCTGTCTCTGTGTCTTCTCCTCTTCTAAGGACAATTGTCTTTGTATTTAGGGTCCACCTGGATAGTCCAGGATGATCATCTCAAAATCCTTAACTTCATTATATCTGCAAAGATCCTTTTCCCACATGAAGTCACATTCACAGGTTCTGGGGGCTAGGAGGTGGACATATTTTGAAGTCCACCATTCAACCCACTACCATATTGTTTTTAATTGTTCTGAGAACCCAGAAGGAATAAGTAAATCCTTTGATTCAATCATAAATGAGTAGAATGTGAATCAAAAATACTAGATGTCATTTTTCCTAGGTACCGGTGTACATTTAAATAATCTCCCTAATTTCTTTTCAGCTCTATTTACATTTTCAAGTGTTGGCAATGAAGCTTATCAAAACAAACTAAAACTTTAGTAACTTGCTTTTAAGCCAGTGTTTTTGGTTCTTTTTAAGCGGGCATCTCAGTCAATGTTAGAACGGTCTGAACAACAGATTAGGGCAGCTTCTGGTTTGGAGGAACTGCTGCGGATCACGCACTTTGAGGACTGGAAGCTGTGGAGATGCCGGCTGAAGCTCAAAAGTTTTACCAGCACAGACACTCGCTCTGCATCCCACCGGTCCACCAGGTTTGCGGCAACTTTCTATGACATTGAAACACTGAAAGGTAGGTGTGTGCATATGGAGGCCGATTCTTGCTCTTTATCAGATAGTGACAAATGCACCAACTTCTTCCAAAAGCTTGAGTAGGGCAGGCACGTGTCGGGAGAAGAAAAAGGGGTCTTTGATTTCATAGCTTTCATGTTAGTGGAGAATCCTGGTTTCCTGTGTTTACTCTGCAGAGACATATATTCAATATGATTTTGAGATAAAAAACCAACACAAGGGGTTGGCTGGGTGGTGTACTGGTTAAGTTCTCGTACTCTGCTTTGGTGGCCTGTGATTCACGGGTTCAGATCCCAGGCGCAGACCTACATACTGCTCAGCAAGCCACACTGTGGTGGCATCCCACATATAAAATAGAGGAAGATCGGCACAGATGTTAGCTCAGGGCCAATCTTCCTCACCAAAAAATAAAAATAAAAACCGAAAAACCAACACAAAAGAACACTTCAAAATACAGAAATATATTTAACTCAGAGATGTGAGGGCAAAACAAACCCAGAAAGACTGTTCTTAATAGAAAAAAAAATCACTGGGTTTACTTAAAAAATAAAACAACCTGGGTGTTCATCAGCAAGGAGCATTCTACTAACATACATACATGGATAAATCCCAAGAGATTAGGTATAGCTTTTTTGTTTCTTCAAAATTCTGTGATGTATTTTAGTAAAAATGAAAAGTAGAAGTTAGAGGCTGAGTTGTAATAATACAATTACTAGGAGAATAACAAAGGGGGAAATTCTCTAGACAAAAGAATCCAAACTCCAGATTAGAAAATAACATAATTTGAAATAAAGGGAATGACTGTTCCCTAGTAGGGTATGGAGGTTCTTTATAAGAAAACCATTGTCCGTATGTACTATGCTATAATGAATGAAATGCTTGCCAAATAGTGTGGTCTCCGATTAGGCATTTAACTTTTTTGATGACGTGTCAAAATGACACAAGAAGCTGCTGTGGCGTTGTTGATCTAGTATTTTAGATTTGATCAACATATGATTACCTGGTAACAGATTATATCTATCACATGATTCAAATTGACCACTAAGCCGAAATTATTCTTTTCTTTCTTTCTAGAGTTATCTTTATTTTTTGCCATTTGTAAAAAGATGATGTTGCACAAGCCACTGTTGGCTGTGGAGAAGGCTGTGCATGAGCAGGGATAAATCTCTCAGCAGCACCGCCGGCATGAGTGTGGAGAGCATTCTTTGTGCTCATGTGTATGGCTGTGTGTCTAAATGAGTTGAGGTGGTTGGAACCATGGCCTAGAACCCACTTCAGACAGATTTTGAAGCTCTTGTTGTTTCTATCTGGTGAATTAGCATGGACCTCATGAAAACAAAGGGGTCAGACCTCACCTGGAGATCCAAGGCCTTGACTTAGATGACCTGTCTCAAGATCTGAGGTGAGACATCCGTGAAGATGGAGGTAGACAAGCGTTATGATAAAATCAAGACTAGGTGATGAAAAAAAAAAGTGACATTGACATTTTCTAAGGAGGAAACCATAAAAAATATATTTAAAAAATATTTTAGGGGCCAGCCTGGTGGCATAGTGGTTAAGTTTGCAGTGCTCTGCTTCGGCGGCTGTGGGGTTCACAGGTTCGGATCCCAGGTGCAGACCTAGCACTGCTCCTTGAGCCACACTGTGGCATCATCCCACACAAAATAGAGGAAGATTGGCACAGATGTTAGCTCAGGGCCAATCTTCCTCACAAACAAAAATATATATTTTAACAACACATAAAAATATGGAACTTGCCAACTCTAAAATGTCTCAGTACGTGGAGGATCATCTAAAGTTATTTACTAAGTTAGAAGCAGTAAATAATAAAATCGGTGTGTTACGCCTGTTATATTTTGTTATCAACTCTCCCTCATGGGTTTCAGGGTGATTCCCTGAGGCAGAGCAGTCCTGCTGGGCAGTAGTAAAGAACAGCCGAGTTATGAAGCTTTGATCAGTGGCGTTGATCATAGTTCCATGCAATTGTGATGAAAATCTTACTGCATCAACTTTCAAAACTTAGTTTTTTAAAAAAGCAAATGGAAAGCAACATTTAAGTAGAATTTTAAACAAGGAATATTTTCATAAGTTGATTACTTGTTTTTCCAGGACTCATGATTAATAATAGTGAATTAAATAATGCCCATATTAATACCTAATTGGGTAATTCATCTCTCATATTTACAGTCTTCAGGCTCTTTATATAAATATTCATAATCATAAATTTAAAAAAGTTTCTTAGGATTGAAGATTTTGTTATGAAAAACAAAGTTTAGGCAAACTGTGTAGTATATGCAATGTTTCTCAGCCAGCCAAACACCTTGTGTTCTGCATTTTCAGTGATTAAAGAAGGAACATATGACGACAATTGAGATTAATGGGGAAAAAAGGAAACAGAATATGGAAAAGATGCTTTTTTTCTTTCTTTTTCAAAAAATTATTTTATTGAGGTCCTATTGGCTTACAACATTATGTAAATTTCAGGTGTACATCACTATATTTCAGTTTCTATATGGATTGCATCGTGTTCACCACCAACAGTCTGGTTTTTATCCATCACCATACATATATGCCCCTTGACCCCTTTTACCCTCCCCACACCCCCTTCCCCTCTGGTAACCCCTAATCTGTTCCCCTTTTATCTATGTGTTTGTTTGTTTATCTTCCACATATGAGTAAAATCATAAGGTGTTTATCTTTCTCTGTCTGACTTAAAATACAGAGAATGGAAGAGCTGTTTTAAAGGAATAATTTAGAAACTAGGGTCAGATCTCCAACAGTCATATATCTGTATACTTCAAGCAGAAGTTCTCTCTGTCCCTTCTAGTGGAAACATGTTCACATATATGGGAATTCAGAATAATCTGGAGAGAGACCAACACAAATTTTTGAAGATGGGGTGAATATGGAGAACAGTTTATCTATTGCTACACATTACCCCAGAACTTAGCTGCTTAAAACAACATTTTTTTGTCTTACCGTTTCTGTGGGTCAGAAATGCAGACATGACCTAGATGGATGTCTCTCCTTCAGGGTCTCTCCAGGGGCTGCAGTGAAGGTGTCAGCTTGGGCCACGGGCAGCATCTCAAGGTTCAGTTGGGGCAGGAAGTGCTTCCAAGTTCACTCAGTGGTTGTTGGCAGGACTCAGTTCCTCACAGGCTATTGGACTGAGGGTCCCAGTTCGTCATTGGCTGTTGGCCAGAGGCCACCCTCAGTCCCCTGCCATGTGGACCTTTCCAACATGGCAATTTGCTTCATCAAAGCCTGCAAGCCAAGAAGGCGAGAGAAAGAGTGCCAGCAAGAGATAGAGGCTGCTAAGAAAACAGAAGTCAGTCTTTTTTAACCTAATCGTGGAAGTGAAATCTCATCACTTTTGCTGTATTCTCCTCATAAGAAGTGAGTCACTAGGTCTAGCTCACACACAGAGGAGGGGCTTACACAAGAGTGTGAACACCAGGAGGTGGGCATCACTGAGGGTCAGTTTAGAAGCTGCCTTACCACAAGAGGTTTTCACCACCATCCCCAACGTATATAATAAATTCTATAGTTCCATGGCAAGCAAAAAGAAAATCTTTAAATGTTGTCTATCATAAATTGAATCATTTCCTAAAAACATCCGTAGAAAGGCTATACAACATTAAGTATCAAAGTGTCAAAATCTAATTTAAACAAAAGCAAGTACTGTTTTACAAGAATGTATGTCACCTTTTCATTCCCAGAAAGTTGTCTCTTTTTCTTGTTTCCCTCAAATTAGCTAGAATGGCCAGAATATTGCTCCTTCCATCAAAATGAACAGGCTTATTTCATCATTTTATATAATCATCAGTATTGGGCACTTGCAAATGAGAAAACTCTGACTTTAGGAAAGGTTAGTTCCACTTAAATGCCCATTCATGTGTTTGCCAGGTTTGAATCCTACTATAGTTACTTAAGCAACCAACAGAAATGTATTTCTTGATGGTGCTAAAACCTACCCACACCTGGCTTGGAGTAGAAGAAATGCTATCCAGCTGTGTCCTGTAAATTGCTTAATAAATAACACTTACATGTTATTTCTTTACATGCTTCCATTTACTTCCTTATTAGCCAGCTTCTCCAGATGTACCCAGTGTAGTTATATATAAGACATGATGTTCTGCACCAAAGGAAAATAAAAGAATATTCTACGAAGGTATTGTATAAATGGGAAGGAGCATAGATTTGGGTTTTAATTTTTCTGAAAACAATCTTTGGCTAAAAGACTGACAAAAAACATCATCTAGTAAAATAAACAAGCACTACAAATGTGACAATGACTGTTCAGCAGAACCCTGGCACACATGCCAGCGCGTGTCAGGGCCATTTCTTCTGCTGGCCCCAATGAGCGCCCTCTCTGCAGTCATAGATGAAGAATGGCAAAGAACCCAGTGCAGCCCTAGAGAGACGTGCGTGGAGGTTGCCAGCGAGCTGGGGAGGAGCACCAACACGTTCTTCAAGCCTCCCTGTGTGAACGTGTTCCGGTGTGGCGGCTGCTGCAATGAAGAGAGCCTCATCTGTATGAACACGAGCACCTCGTACATTTCCAAACAGGTATGAGGACGTCAGCAAGTGTGCCTTCTCCAAAGCCCTGATGGTGATAGTATGGATAGCTACAACTAAGCTTATTGCCAAGCACTGGGCTAAATCCTTTATGTGCCTTATCTCCTTTAATCCCTGAAACAAGCTACAAGGGTATCTTATTATCTTCCTTTATAGGTGGGGAAACAGGCTCAGAGAGGTAACTTATGGCAGAGCTGAGATTCAAATCCAGATCTATGGGACTCCAGAGCCTGAACTCTTATCAGTTACTGTCTCTCTGATGCTATAATGTCAAGAAGCAGGAAATCTTCTGGAAGTTACTAGGACAGACATTAAAAGGAATGAAGACAGTTGCAGTGTCTTGTGTATTCGCTAGGTTCCATGTTGTTCAAATGGAGTGATTGAGAAGAGTTTAATGAAGGGTGTGGGCAGGATTAGGGGAAGGCAGAAGGGCTTGGGAAGCACTCAGGGCTGGCACAAAGAGGGAGCTGTTCCCACCCTTAGACTAAAGAGGCAAGGGGAGGGAGGAGTTATGGGAACCCAGAGAGAAAGTGGAGAAGAGAGCTGCTGGACTGGCTAGCTAAGTGGAAGTGGCAGCTACTGCCAACCCTTAGCCTGCAAGGAATGGGGGTTGGGGGGGGAGGCAAGAGGACCTATAGATGCGGTCCATGGAGGTCAGCATCCTGGGACACAGAGCCCAGTGGGGAAAGAAGGAGAGAAAATGGTGTCTCTCTCTAGAGGGGCAAATGGCAAACATTCAGTATAAATGATCTTTGAAAATAATTCTACAATCTCCGTGAAAGAAATCATTCTTTCTTCTCCATCTTATAAAACCCCTTTTGCTCAGTAGATGTCTTTCTTTCTATTGCTACCATATTGTTGTAAAATGTAATAAACGTTGCATAGGAGAGCAATAATAACAAACCTAGGAAAATATATTAAAAAGAAAAAGCTGTAAGTCAAACTACATTCCTTTTGGTTCTATGTTGCAAATTTCCTCATGCGTGTTGATATATTCATTTAATTGTCACATTTGCCTATACAATCTATTCTCACGATTGTGAAAAGAGGTAGTACAATAAAACACATAGGTACCTAGTAGATCCATGTTAGGTAATTATCTTAATTAGATGGAAAGAATGGAATACTGACTTGTTTGATAATAGGTTAACTTATTAATTTTGTTTCCCCGACCCCCTAAAATACCCCTTAAACTGGAGAGTTTCTGTTCCTAAATCCTTTTAGAGAGTCTTGGAACTTGTGAAAATTCTGACCTCTACTATTTGACAATCAGTAAAAAAAAATGATATAAGTATGGCTAAGCATCAACTGTTAGTAGAAACAAAGCTTGCATAATGTGACCATGGTATTCCCTAGAGCATAGTTGAAAAATTTCGCAAGAAGATGAAGTTTATGCAAAGTAAACACTCTAAAAACTCTCTTAGTCAGACTCATGGAAGTTCCATTACATATCAAAAGGTCAGAATAAACACAACTTTAATGGATTGTTTCCACTTAATAGATAGTTGAGTACTTTATTTTGACTGCTGCACTCAACAAATGATTAGTTTTAAAGAATGTACTTAAGTGTAAGTGTACAGCCGTTTTTCTTTCTAAATATGCATATTTGAACATTTTAATAGTGCTTTTGAAAAAACTACTTCTCATCCCAAAGTTATGGACTATTTGAAATACCTCTTAGAAACAAAGTGAATAAATGAATACTCTGTGTAGGAAGGTCTACATGGAATGGTGATTAAATGGACAGCGCATTAAAATCAAGTTCAAATTCATCCATACATCATAGAACCACTCTAGATGCAAAGTAATTGACATTTCTCTAAATTCTACTTGCTAAGATCCTACCTTACTTCTTCTAGTCACAGCAATTTCATTCCAAAAAATAATCAAGTATATTCTTAAGAGTATCTTAAGAGTACCTCTGGCTCTAGAATAGACTCCCTGGGTTCAAATCCCCACTCATTCAATCAATAGTTATGTGGCCTTAGGCAAGTTATATAACCTCTCTGTACATCTGTTTCTTCACCTGTAGCGTGGGGAGTAATTAAAAAAACCCCACCCCATAATGTTGTTATAAGGGGTAAATGAATTAATATAAAAGTGCTTCCAATAGGGCCTGGCATATAGAAACAGAAAGAATGATATTTGTGTTACCTATAATTACTTGCTTGGGCATAACGATCTTGTGTCAGTCAGTTATTGCCATGTAATGCTGCATAATAAACACCCCAAAACTCAGTGGCTTCAAACAACAATGAATTATTCTCACTCGTGTATCTGAGATGCAGTTAGTTTAGAGTGGGCTCAGCTGGGTTTGACTCCAAGCTGCAAACTGAGTCCAGGTCTGTTCCCTGTGTCTCTCATCCCTTGGACCAGCAAGCCTGCCAGATCATGCTCTTCTCATGGCTACAGCATATGCATGAGAAAACAAGCCCTACAAAGCACACACAGTTCAAGTTTGTACTTGTGTCAAGTCTGCTAACATCCTGTTGGCCAAAGCAAGTCACATGGCCAAGTCCAAAGTCAAGGAACAGGAAATTATATTCCTTCAATGGAGACGGTATGGGAAAGGATAAGTAAATAGTTTTGAAGAATAATCTATTCACCATTGTCTCAAAGAAACTTCATAGCTATCATTTCATTTAATCCTTACAATTTACACTCACATTTAAAGCAGGAGCAAGGACAACAGTGCCTTTTATAAAGGTACCAGTGACACTGAAAAGTTAAGAGCTTTGACCAAACGTAAATACTTAGTAAAGTTGGATAAGGCCCTGATCTCCTGACTCCCAGTCCAGCATTCTTTCCATCATGCTACTCTTAGCCTTATTAGTTCTATACTTAATGGACAACTTTGCCAAAGTCACTACCATAAAGGACAATGGTAAAAATGTAGACTGTAGAAATTATTATTATTTTTAAAAATATATGTATTATGGTTATCTTTCTCTACTCTAGCTCTTTGAGATATCAGTGCCTTTGACATCAGTACCTGAATTAGTGCCTGTTAAAGTTGCCAACCATACAGGTTGCAAGTGCTTGCCAACGGCTCCCCGCCATCCATACTCCATTATCAGAAGATCCATCCAGATCCCAGAAGAAGATCAGTAAGCATTTCTTCTTGATTATACTTGTTTTTGCCTTTGCTAAAGTTATGTGTGGAGAATACTTCATTAATTATAGAGTCATCACTTTCTCTTCAAGTTCTTCATCTTTTAGTTTCTAATCCAGATCTACTAGTAATAACTGTTTGGCAAATATATTTTTTTATTAGGTGTTAGATGTATATTGCAGTAGGACCAAAATCTCAGTGGTTATGAACTCAGCATGTCCATTTGTAGACACCTTTGTTCTTTTTTCTTTTCTGCTTTATCTCCCCAAACCGCGCCCCCCCCCCCCCCCCCCCCCCCCCGTACACAGCTGTATATCTTAGTTGCAGGTCCTTCTAGTTGTGGGATGTGGGACGCTGCCTCAACGTGGCCTGACGAGCAGTGCCATGTCCGCGCCCAGGATCCGAACCCTGGGCCACCGCAGCGGAGCCCGCGAACTTAACCACTTGGTCACGGAGCCGGCCCTGACACCTTTGTTCTTAATATGCATAGGCTAATGCAATTATAAATCTCTACTCCAGCCTCAAATTTGGCAGATGTTCTCTCATTCCAGAACAAGCATTAAATAAAACTCATTTCAGGCTGTTTACACATTTAAGTCCCAAAATTAGGGGGAAAAAACCTCCTGGCATCAGTGGAGTGGCAAAACTGTCTGCATCTGAGTTTGGAGATTTTCTAACCCTTCCTCTTAAGATTAACACATGGAAAATTCTTGTTTTAAATTAAGATGACTTCAAATTAATTTGACTTTGAAATTTTTGAGAGCATTTTGTGATTCTTTATGAGACAAATTATGAACTCCTGCATTGTGATGAAATCAAAGGTAAGAATCATTGATTTGGGGAAAAAAGAATTTAATATAGAGAAACAAATAAAGGACAAATTACAAATACTGAATGTAACTAAGTTGGATACTTAGATCTCACAGAAGTAAAGCAGTAAACACATTGCGTGAGCGGCATGTGAAGGAGTGAGCTGGTGGTTATATGTCAGTTAACACTGAGCCAAGAAGATACCTCGAGCCCCCTCAAGCAGAAAAGAAAGCTCACATAGAAGAACCATTTATCCTCAAGATGTCCCTGCTGTCCTGCCAATGTTCTTATCTCCATCTCAAAGAAGATCATGCTTACGAGCTATGTTAGAACAATATTTACTTTTGGTAAATAAGCTCTGTAGACAGCTAATTTGCATAGTTTTAACACCAATCTTCTTAAAAAGATTATAACTTTCCAAGATTACAGTTTAGCTTCCAAAGGTTTCCAAATAGAATATTTGTAATTACAGAATTACTGTCTAATAACATGCAGTTCATAAATATGAATTAAGCTCCTTAAAAATCTTAACTATTCTCCACTCAGAAATTTATTCAACATTTAAAAAAAGTGTTCCAAAGGTATGATTGCCCTTGAAAGCTTTTAAATGTGCTTTATTGTGTTCTTTTCCTAGTTGTTCCCATTCCAAGAAACTCTGTCCTATTGACATGCTGTGGGATAGCAACAAGTGTAAATGTGTCTTACGGGAGGAGAATCCACTCCCTGGGATGGAAGGTAATCATGGCAGTAATGAAATAATAATAGTAATAATAAAAATGGCAACAATAGCAACTAATGTTTATTGACCAGGCAATAGTGTAAGCCTTTTATATATATTAACTCATTTAATCCTCATAATAATCCTATAACGTACTGTTATTATCCCCCTTTTTTACAATTACAAAATGGACACACCAAGATGTCTAGTAATTTTCTCCAGGTCACACGCTAAGGATGATAGAAGGAGTCAGATTCCAGAGCCCTCTGTGCTATAATTATATAGTAAGCCCACCAATGTATCACTCTGCTTTTTAATCTTAAAGAAAAACCCAAAGTGATTAGAGCATCCTAAAACATTGAATTTGAAAGGGGATGGTAACCTTTAATGAAGGCCACTTCAGAACTAAACACTTAGCCAACCATATTTTACTAATTTATTTCTATAAAAGTCTCACAGGAACATAAAGTAATTTTGGACTTGGTTTCTTTCAACTGTGTCATATGAAAACATGCCAATAATTTGAAAAAAATGTGGAATAAGAGAAAACTTTTCCTGAAACTGGGGCAAAGTAAAAGCAGACATAGCTATTGGACTAATGAGAGTTGGGAACCAAATGAGACAGGCTATCATCACTGCTCATAACTCATAGTGCCATGAGTTTTGGTGATGAACATTTGGCTGAAAAAGAATGCATTTTTTATTTATTTCCCAGAGAAATTGACATGATTCCACTGAAAAAATCACAAGGAATGGTGCAATATGAACCTTGTTCGTTGTAAACTATGATCTAAAAGCAAGACTCGTAAGGAAAACTCTAAGGAATCTGTCCTAGAAACCAGAAATAATATCCTACTTCCTATACTTGTTTCTCAGCTTCCTTCTAAATGTTTTCATGAAAGCTCAACCCAGGGTTTGAGGGAAACTTAAAGTTCATACAGTTTCTATGCCCATGCAGATCTTGAGTGTCACCTACTCCCTTCCCACCAAGTCTTCAGCCGTCCTCTGCTAGAATAAATATCAGTCACAGGGAAACTCGCCACCCACTGAGGCAGCTCAGTTGCTCTGGACACACTCTTGTTTCTAGTAAACTACACTGAACCCGAATCTCTCTCTCAAACAGTACTGTCTGATAGAATTACAATGAGAGTCACATATGTAACCTACATTTTATAGTACTTACATTGTTAAAAAGGTGAAGTGAAACAGGTGAAATTAATTTTAATATATTTTATTTAATCCCATATATCAAAAATAGTATCATTTTAGTATACAATCAATATAAAATCTTTGATGAGATATCTTTCTTTTTTGTGCTAAGTCTTTGATATCCAGTGTGTATTTTATACGTAGAGCACAGCTCAATTTGGACTTGCCAGTTCATGCTCTATGGGGCCCATACCTACCATGTGGGACAGGCCAGCTCTAGAGCGTCAACTCAGTTTAGGTTTTACCCCATAGAACCCTATAAAACCAATCTAATTCTTTCTCCATATGACTCATTTTTTAATAGTGTTAGAAAGTTACTGTGGGAAGCAATATACATAGGGCTTAAAGGCTGTTCTAGTTGGGGTTTCCCTGGTACACAGCTTCTAAGAGAGAGATTTGTATTCAGGAGTTTGCGTGCAGGTACAAGGCATTAAAAGGTGAGAGAGAGGCAGGACTGCACAGAGAGGAAAGTTGAACTGTGTTGCAGTTGCTAAGAGGTGTCAACCAATCCCATGGGGAACTGAAGCTAGGACAGCCCTTGGGGAGGATGTCCCAAATCAAGGCAAAGGAGTTGGGTCCTAGGGACTGGTTGTTGGATACGGGCTGTCTCGTGGAGGGACATAACCTTGCGTGAGGCAGCTTCTTTCTGCTGAAGGTAATTCCTGGAGAAGGACTTAGCCTGTGCACACATGTGTTGAGGGTAGGAAGAGTAGTCAGGAAGGAGAGAGGTGCTCTGAGCAGGGGAAAAATGAGTGCTCAGCGTTAGAGAGAGAACATAGTACATCCAGGGTGCTGGAAGAAGTTCTGCCAGGTGGGAACATAATGGGAGGGGGCTGGGTAGATGTGAGAGAGGAAGCTGGAGAGGTTCACAGGGGCTACGTGGAAGGACCTTGTGAGCCTTGTCCCAGAGCTTGGATGTGATGCTAAGGGCAAAAGGAAACCACTCAAATGGTTCAAGCAGTGATAGCACCAATTAGAATTTTAACAAAATCTACCTGGTGACAGTGTAGAAGAGGATGGGTTGGCCTGGGGCAGGAAAGAAGGCAGAGGACCTTTTGGGAAGTTGTAGCAATCATGAAAGTGAGAGGCACAGGGTAGCCTGGATCAAAATCACTTCCAATTTTCATCTCCCATAATTCAACTGATGTGGGCCAAATTCACAGTCACTTCTCTAGTGGCTCCAACAAACTGATGACATATACTGAGGTTACTGTTCACTAAGCACCTTTTTCACACATGTGGCTGTTAAGCCAACTGCCTTTCTACAATAGCTTCTCTTCCCTGAATGAGCACATTTGGGTTAATGAATCCAAGTCAAATTTAATTTTATCTTGTTAGATTCAGGGCATTGCTCTAAACTGTTAAAAAGAAAACCACAATACCAAAAAAAATTAGTGAGTCATGATTCTATCTTTTAAATTCTTCAAGATACCCACAACTTCAAGAATTTACTTGGAAGAATTCCATCAGTTTATTGATAAAAATGATAAATGGAACAAGGCTCAGAACAGAACACATTGGTATCCCATCATCAATCTCCATAGTATTGAAATCAATATATAATACTCCAGGGTACCACCCTTAGCTAGTTGCTGCTCCACTCAGTTCTCCTACATCCAGACTCTGTCACTACTAACTTGCCTATAAGGATTGAGGCCAACCTCTGCCAGCTACCTTGCTGACGTTCAGCAAACACCCAGTTGCCTGTTTCCCTAAACCACCTGTCCAAGAATGGAGTTGGTCCTACTTGATGTTCTGAATGAATCTCTACTGCCACCTAGTGATTTATGCAAATCTTCTAAGAGCTTCTTAACTATCCTTTAACAATCCATTCTCATCTTCCCCCAAAGTGACATCTGCCTCGCTGGCATATGGATTACAGGGCTCACTTTTTTCCTCTTCACACAGTCTAGAATGGAGTCTCTCCAGATCTAGCCTTCTAAGACTCATTCCACATGATCCCTCAAAGATCATTAACCACAGAGCTGTTAAAACTATGAGATTGGACGAGGTGAGATTACCATTTTGATACATTATTAATGGTCAGATACTGGCAAGAACATATGGTCTAATCCAATGCCTCGGAATGCTGGATGGGATTCTTCAGAGTCTCCATACATTGGCCTGCTTCAAGACCCTTTTATTATGCCAAATAAACTCAACAAACATTTACCAAGTGCTTAGTTTATGCCAGAACAATGAGACATGATCCCTATAACCTTCAGGACTTTTTAATTAATGGAGGAAATATAGACATAAACAGACAAATGTAAGCAGTGCAAGAAAGGACAGTATGGAAATATGCACAGGGCAAGCGTACTTGGCTAAACTTGCAGAAGTTGGGAAAGATATCAGGGGGAAGGATAACTAGCAGAGAGAAGTACAAGGCCAAAGGCATGGGGCTGAAAGATTCTGGCACATCAGGGGAACAAAAAGTACTCTAATTTGGTATGGAAAGAAGATAGGATATATGAGAGAGAGACAGACAGAAGATGAGTCTGGGAGGTGAGTGGGGTCCAATTCATAGAGTGTCTCAAACGTCCTGGTGGGAAAATTGGCCTTTATTGTGAAAGAGAGGGGGATCTTTTAAAGTACTTAAAGCAGTAGAGTGATGTGATTAGATTTCCATTTGATAATATTGTGGAGAATGATTGAAGGAGTAAAACTGTAGTGGCAAGATGAGTGATAGCTATCTATACAAAAAATACAAGGTACTGACTGAATTGAGACGGTGGCAGTGAGGATGAAAAATAACAAATTCAGGGAGGCAGAACTGGGTGGACATGGTGATTAGATTCAATATGGCAGGAAGTCAAGAGTGATGGCACCATTCCCTAAATGAGGCAAACTGGGAGAGAAGCAAGTTTGGGGAAGAAACTAAACATGTACTTTCCTCCAAAACCTTCAGGAATGCTAAGTGACATAGTCAAGTTCTTCTAAAGTTTCTATCTGTTCCATTTTTTTGCAATGAATTTCGACTTGATGATCAGAATTGGACTTGTAGTAGTAGTTATCCAATTGTTTTGTACACTTTCTAGAAGAAGTATCTGTTGGCCAAGTGTGTCAAAACTTCTCAGACTCTCCTTTCTCAGCTGAACATATGTTCCAACAGATATCTGTGGAATCTAAGTTCATTATGACTGTTGTATCTTTTATATCAATGTTGTGATCTGCAAGTGGAGGAAATACATCACTGTTTCTACCCAGAATCTGGAAGATCTGAGATGTATTTCTGTGCCAATACTTCTGTTCCTCTTTCTTTTTAATCTTCACCTAAAAAACTGGGAAGGACTAGATTCATAATCCTTAGACATCTTAGATTTTATTACTGATATTTGGTTGTGAAAGTCTGCATTTTTAACAAGTCACCAAGCTAAAAATTTCTTTAAAAATCTTATCAAAAATATTCAGCTCATAACATTTTGGGGCTGGCCCAGTGGTGGAGTGATTAAGTTCGCACATTCTGTTTCAGTGGCCTGGTGTTCGCCGGTTTGGATACTGGGTATGGACCCACACACCTCTTGTCAAGCCATGCTGTGGCAGGAGTCCCACAAATAAAATAGAGGAAGATGGGCAAGGATGTTAGCTTGGGGCCAGTCTTCCTCAGCAAAAAGAGGAGGATTGGCAGCAGATGTTAGCTCAGGACTAATCTTCCTCAAAATAAATAAATAAATAAATAATAAAAAATATTTAGCTCATAACATTTTTATCACAAACTTAGGAGAACACATGAATTCTGTATTTGTATCGTGAAATCAGAGGTGAATCGCCTTCACCTTGTGAAAAGTTTAGGGACAAAAATCTACAGGAAAGGAGATTAGGTGACTCTAAGTTATTTTAGAATAATGTAAAGTATTCAACCAGCTTTGGTGATCATGTTATCTGTGCTACAGCTATTCAACCAACACTCTTCTGTTTCTCTTTAGACCATTCTCATCTCCAGGAACTGGCTCTCTGTGGGCCACATATGATGTTTGATGAAGATCGTTGCGAATGTGTCTGTAAAACTCCCTGTCCCAGAGATCTCATCCAGCACCCAGAAAACTGCAGTTGCATTGAATGCAGAGAGAGTCTGGAGAGCTGCTGCCAGAAGCACAAGATATTTCACCCAGACACCTGCAGGTGAATGGCTTTTTCATTCTTGCCTTAACCTGACTCATTGACATTTAATGTAAATACAGTTTTGATTTAGTGAGATTCTTTATTAAGCTAATTTTTTTTTCAGTGCTTGAGCCCCTTTTTAATAGTAAAACAGAGGTTTGGCAACTAATGAATAAGTGAGAGTATATAGAGTGATGATTAATTGTGGAATCAAGAAAGTCCTGTCTGCTGTTGTTGGCTTATGGATCTTAAGCAAAAACTAAATTGATGAGATTTAAAAGATTATTTTGGGAGAGTTTCAGATCAGCAGACTCTTTGGTTCAATCTCTCTCTCAATATATGTCCATATATGTTTGTTTGTTTTTTCTTTGAGGAAGGGGTTGTCACTGGATTTACAAAGCAGGAAATGTCTTGATGAATAGAACACTTACAGGTTACCGATTGGGCTTTCATAGATTTTGAATCCACATGGGATAACCATTCAGGATTTGATAATGACATTTTAAATATGTATCTGGAAATTTTACTTTGAAAACTTAAATCAGAACAGAGTTATTCCTTTGAATTTAGTCCTTGATCCTGAATTTTCATGTTTATTTTCTTTTGCAACAGCTGTGAGGATAGATGCCCCTTTCACAGCAGAACATGTGCAAATGGAAAACCAGCATGTGCAAAGCATTGCCGCTTTCCAAAGGAGAAAAGGGCTGCCCATGGGCTCCAGGGTCGAGAAAATCCTTGATTCAACTTTGTTCTCGAGTTCCCCATCTTGTCATTTTAAACAGCATTCTGCTTTGCCAAGTTGCTGTCACTGTTTTTTTCCAGATGTTAGAAAAAAATCTGTTTTACATAGTACCATGGTGAATCCAGACCAACCTTCCATTAAACACTAGCTGAGGATTCCCTGGTTCACTGACAGATGTCTTCTAACTGAAGATGCCTCCGCACAACAAAGAATGGAGAGGAGGAAACCTCTATAACCCTTTTTTTTTTTGGTGAAGGAAAAAGGTTTGATCATCATGGAATGACAGGTGCCCTGTGACTGATTACTCAGAGCAGACGAGGCAATTCGCATAGTCTCCGAGTCCTTTGCTAATTGCAACTGTCTTGTGAATTATTCTGATTCTCTTATGCAGATTTTGATTTTTATGATCAGCACTGATTTTCTGATTACTGTCCAGCTTTTAGTTTTGAGTTTACAGAACTACTGTCTGTTGTTTCATATTTAAGCGTATTTAAAGAAAATAAACACCATTATTCAAGCCATAGAATATTGTGTGTTGTTTAATATGCTACCACTCTAAGTTTTATGCCAAAGAAAAAAATGTTTTAAAGAGAGAAAGGAATTTAGAAGTGGGAGGTGTGGGGAGAGACCACACGCTAGCTCAGCTGTTAGTCTTATTCGCATCTCAATTATCATGGCCATATGATTCTTCTCTCGGTTCCACAGCTACCCAGAAAGGGCACAACAAAACTTGATGTCAGTTTTGGGAAACTGAGGGAGTGGCTCTCAGAAAGTTTAAGATTCTAAAGGAGGTGAAGCAAATGTGACGCAAGAATCAGCTGGAAATCAGTGTTTCCTTTGAGATTCAATTATTAACTTGACTTGACCCCCATCCCATGATGGAGGAGAGCCCACTGATGCCCCTGACATCTTCGACGGCTTGTGTTTCTTCAGGCCACCTCCAGCTCCAAGTTTCTGCACTAGCTCAGCTGTTAGCCTTATTCACATCTCAATTCTCATGGCCACATGATTCTTCTCTGTTTCACAGCTACCCAGGAAGAGAGCACAGGCCTTTCTCCCTTGCTTTTGCCCCAAAATACTCCCACAAATAATTTCTTGATGGCATAGACTTTACTGAAAGTTTGGTATAACAGAGGGAATTTAGCAGCATTAGGGGATTTAAGTTATTTAGCAAATAACTAAAAATTTGATGCCATCCCCAGCATCTTGCATAGATAGATAGATAGACAGACATTGTCTATTACAGCATTTATCACACACTTTTATAAATAGTTGCATTCATGTTTATCTCCCCACCACACTGCGACCTCCCTTATGATTGGAGACTGCATCCTGATCAAATATGTGTAACCCAAGTTTCTCAGGCCAAACCATGTGGAGCCGTACAATAACAAAGAGAAAGATATTGACAAATAAATATAGCAAAAATAGTTTTGTTTCTCGTGATGTCGCATGTTAGAATTTTTGGATCCTGGCCCAAATCCCTGCCCTTCCTCCTCGTTCTCTGAAATTTTCTCCTCTCTGAAAATTCTCTGAATTTTCTCCTCGTTCTCTGAAATTCTCTGTGACCTGTGGCTCCAGGCCCTCTGCTCCTTTCCTGGCTTTAGCTCTCAGTCCCTGCCCTGGGGACAGGGCTGATCTTGACCTGGCTTGCAATCGGTCCCCACTGTGCTGCCATTATCATTGCCTTGTCATTTACTGGCATTGGCCCAGTCACTCCTCTCTTGTCACTCTTCCTCTCGCCCTCACTTTATGACCTTGATGCCAATGAGCCTTCTTCCTTCTAGTTTTACTATTTGATTCTTAGCCTTCTAAAGGGCTCACACATAATGTATTAGCATTCAACTCCTTGCTTTGTCCCTTCATTCAGTTTCTACCATTCTCTCCTCCTCCATAGTATTTGGTTAAGTTCCTTTGAGAGCTGGGGCAGCAGACAGCCCAAGGGACACTGCACAGTTAAAGGAGTTACTTTGCTCATCTTTGGTAAAAAGAGAGGCTGAATCTCTGACAAGCAGAAAAAACCTGAATTTAAGGACAGGCTCTGCCACCTAATCACAATATGAGGCTGAGCAAGCTCATGAAGCCTCAGCTTCCTCACCTATCAAACGTGGACGATAATCTCATCTCCCTGCATCTCAGGGTTGCTAATTTCACCTGAGTTATCATAAGTGAGAACAATTTGAAAAATACAATGTACTTTACGAATTAAAGGAATTACCCAAGGAGAGAATCATGACTGTGAGCTAAGTTCTTGGCTTATGCTGGATTCCTGGATCTACCCCAAACCAACTCAAATCATGTT
This sequence comes from Equus asinus, assembly GCF_041296235.1. NCBI lineage: Eukaryota > Metazoa > Chordata > Mammalia > Perissodactyla > Equidae > Equus > Equus asinus. The sequence continues at coordinate 11,598,731 of NC_091820.1, read as the reverse complement.
TTGATTAGTGGCTCTGGCTTCCTAACTGCCATTTAGATAGAGATATTATAGGGAATTCTGGGCTAGGACAAAACTATTTGTGATCTGGCTTTGCACTTCTAAAACCCCTCCCCCTGCTTCTTCCCCAATTCCCAACAAACGCCAAGAGATGTGCACTTGGATCCCTGAGCCTGGTCTGAACTGGGATGGGGCTGGTCTTCAGGGTGGAGGTGGGGTAACTGACCTATAACCTTATTAGAATTCGCTGGCCATTGTACAGGAATATTTCTCATACTAATAGCTTTGGAATCTGGGCTGAAAATTCTTAACTTGTTGCAAAATAAAAATATATGAGAAGATTCAAGAGCTTAAAGCAAACACAATAAATGCCAGCGATGCATGATGTCCCTGATTATCTAAGCCACAGGCCAGAGAATGTATTAATATGACAGCACAGATCTGTGACTAAGGCAGTGAGGTGAGAGGTCCTTTAGAGATGGAAACAGATTGGACTGCATAATGGTCAGAGTTGGATGAGATTAAAATACTGTCTGAGATACTTGATCAAGGAGATGACACAAATAATCCATTTTAAGGCTTTTAAGGAAAACAGTTCAGTGAAAATTGTGAGCTTAATGGATTTGGTCATTTGGTCAACAAGAGCTGGACTTTGTCTAATTTACTCATAATCCTCAGTGTGAGAACAATGTCTTGCATATAGTAGGTGCCTAATAAATAATTATTTAATAAATAATAAAGTATTGCATTGATTTTGTGACCAGTGAACGGAAACTCACCTGCTGCTGGAATGTCCAAGATGAACTCTCATTCACCAGGGCCTCACTCCAGGTGGCTTTTCATCATTGGATATCTTGCCTGAGCTTCTTCACAGCATATCCATTGGCTTTCAAAAGGAAAGGTTTCAATAGGACATGCCCCAGTGCATAAACATTAAGTTTCTGCTGCATCTCATTTACTGATGTCCCATTGGCCAAGCAAGTCACATGGCTAAGCCCAGAGTCAATGTGGGAGGGGATTAGACAAGAGTGCAAATATTGGAAAGTGGTTCATTGAACGCCACCAATGTAACGGTCTCCTACAAGGCTGGTTCCTGTCTCCAGCCACATGTGGAGCCCTGTTAGTCTCTATTATTCTACAAGAGCTGAACACTGGTTCATGTCTTCCTGCTTCCACATAGAGTCCACGACCTATGTGGCTTTGGTCTGATTACCATTTTGAGTTTTGGTTCTGTTTCTGATACATGGAAATGTTTATGTTCTTTTTTGCTTTAAATCACAGCTATAACATTTCAATTTTCTCATTTATATTATATCTCATTTTTCTATTTGAAGCAGAATGAGGAGTGAGGAGTCTCAAAATATTAACTGAAAATGTCATCTTGGATGGAAGTCTGGCTCAACATCAAGTCCATTTTTCTTAGTAAGATCCTCCACCAGTCTGCTCCAACCTTTACTGGAAATGCCACCCTTTTCTTGTCTGAATCCTTCCTCTTCTCTTCCCCTGTGTAATTGCACAACAGTGTGCCCTGGACAGTCAGCACCTGTCTCCGTACCTTGTTCAGGTTGTTCTTGGAATGATCTTGCTCCCAATAGTTGAATGGGCACCCTTTCCTTCTACTAGCTAAATGCTGGCAGCCAGAAATACTCTTTCCCACTGAACTCACAGTATTTTTCTTGTATTTCTTTTATGGCCATTATCACTTTCTATCTTTTATCATAGGTATTTACATATGCTTTAAGTCTGTCTTGGTTCCTTCGGAGTAAAGCTCATACCAGATTTTCCCTGCCTTGTGCTTGTACATAGATAGCAGGTTCTCAATACAACTGTGTTGCCTTTCTACTCCAAGATTATTCATGGGAGCTAATTTACATATGAATTTGCAAACAGTTGAATTTCAAGGGAAGGTGATATCCACATTTATTTTACACGTTCTCCATTTATAGGACATTCTACACTACAACTGGTACTGATTGCCCTCCTATTTTATTAACTGTGATCAGAATACAGTGCATGTAAGTATTTTAGTCTAATTCTAGTGGTTTCTAAGAAAATTCTCTAATGGCATACCTTGATTCCATACATTTAGGCAGAACACTATGATTAGAATTATCCCCAGATTTATAGCTTAATCCTGCTGCTACAACTTTCTTTTGACTTTTAGAAAATAGCCTTACCTAGAGACCTTTGCTTAAGGTTTAATTGATTATAAATGGAGACTTGTATCCATGTGAAATTAAGAGCCATGTGCAGAATCTTGATTTATTTGTCTTTTAATACTCAGTGCCTAGGTCTAAGACTGGAGCATGTTCAATGTTTTCAGACTTTGTTGGAACCTATAGACTTTGTTAGAACAACCTGCAGTTTTCTCAACCCCCTCCCCCACAGAGACTCAGCAACAGTGTGCCTTTATTAATATCTATTTATAAAGGTCAGCCTATTCTACAGTATTTAAAACACAAAGAACCCTTCAAGAAGAGGGGATTGTTTTTTACTATTGGTATATATAAAGCTATTTATAAAAGTTAGGAAAAATAAAAAGCTTTTAAAACATAGGGACTATGTTTAATATTCCTTGAATTCCCCACAAAGCCTTTTACAGAGTAGTCACTCAGTAAATGCTTGATGACAATGATAGAAAATATTTGTTCTGTTTTGAAAAAAAGATCACAACTCCTTTGAAGGAGTATTGGCATCAGGATCTTAGAAGATTCATGGTAGAATTTCAAATGTGTATTGTGATCAGAACTATGGCAGTGGCAAACCAAGGGCTCAATAAATCGGGCATAAATCTCATTTATACTTTCCAGGATTTCTACCCACACTCTTCATCTTAAAACCTATTGCAAAAATGAAAAGGAGACAAAAGCTATGCAGTACCATCTGGTAGTGTTCGTGTTATCTGTGGAACCAACTGCAAATTATTAATCTTGAATAAGTATCCTTGAGTCTTCATCACATTTATCTTCTGATGTTCAATACCAACACAGGGCGGAGAACCTATTCTATCTTGAGCCTTACTCAAAGTTAACTCATTATATACTTCAAATCCTACGACCCAAAATGCCCTTTGAATTATACCATTGCGCTGTAGTTTTTATAAGGTACATTCCATGAAATATTTTCAATACATTTTATTGGGTATGTAATATGTGTCATGGATTTGCTGGAATTGAATAAAGAAATTCATTAATACAACTAAAACTTATTCAATGTCTATTACCAGGACAGACCCTGCCTTAGTTTACTATCTGGCTGGGAAGGCAGACACTTAACAAGCAAATACAATTGCCGGTTTTCAGAAAGAAGTCCACGTGAGACCCCCAACAAGACACAAGTCTTCAAGGATCAGTTTGAGAATGAAGGGGAATGGCAGCCAGACAAACAACTTGCAAATCACTGATAAATGCTATACCAGTATATAGCCAAAGTACTATCAAAATACAAAAGAGGGAGGATTTAATTCTCTGTGGAGGCTTGGGGAGGGCATCAGAAAGGAGCTGAAATCTTCAGGGATGAATAGGCTTTCTACAGGCTTAAAAGGGGTGCTGGCGATGGTGCTCAGGAAGGCATTTGCTCTCGAAAGTGTATGCATGGCAGGGCTGGGGAACTCCAAGTATCAAGTGTGAGGGGTGGATGACCATCAGACCACTCCCACTGATTTATTAGCCTCTCGGCCAAGCACCACCATAGCCACATAGCCATTGAACCAGTTTGAGTGGGAGCTGATATTTCAGTCCAGACCTGAGATTTTTTTTCTCCGGAGTGTAGGGTTGCCAGATAAAATACAAAATGCCCAGTTAAATTTGAATTTAAGGTAAACGACGAATATTTTTTTAGTAACGTCTCCAATATTTGGGACATATATATATATATGTATATATATATATATATAAATTATTTGTTTACCTGAAATTCAATTTTTTAAAAAATTTGATTTGATTTCACTTTTTATTTTGTGTATTTTTATTTGCTACATCAGGCAATCCTACCAGAGTTTAAGAACCAGCACGGTTCTGTTGTGGCACAGATAATCACAAACAAAACGCCACTATGACCCCGGCTTTCTGTAGCCTTCCTACCCAATCAAAAGCCAGAGAGACCAGGCTTCCAGAAGAGACGCTGTAACCAGGCAACCAAGGCGCGAAACAACCTGACAGTCCTCAGACTCCCGGTTCAGAAGTGCGGTGCATCCTGGGAGTGAGTTTTCTAAGTTCGGATTCGCCTCCAAAGGCCACCAGACTACAACTCCCAGCAGCGCTATAGGGTCGCTGCGAGGCACGCTGGGAATTCTGGCCTTACCCTGCAGAAGGGTTCTAGAGGGCTGCTTATGTAACAAGAGACCAGGGCCAATTTTGAGATTCGCGACATTAGGAATTCACATAAAAGGTTAAACCTATGATTACCGCTTCCAATGCAGGGAAAACAACTCTTCTGGAACATCATGGAAACACGTGCATGCGCACACTGACGTAACCGCCCGCGCTGGAAGGGTGGGGACTGAGCGACGCTCCCTGCACGTGACACAAGCGCCTCTTTGTGATTGGCTGCCTTGGGGGCGCGGCGCTCGGGCGCGGACGCCTCGGATTGGTGTTTCTGGGCAGGGGGGTGGGACTATGGTTGCAGCCGCGGGAGGTCCGGACACTGGCGGCCATGGAACTTGCCGGTAAGTGCGCGTCTGACCTCCCTGCGCGGGCACTCTCGACCGCTTCCGGATGGGACTGGGCTGCTCCCATGGGAGCTGGGCTGGCGGTGGAGGGGGCGAAGCCTCCCACGCTTGAGGCTCGGAAGTCGAGGTCGAAGGTCTCCAGAGTCGAGTGGGGCTGAGGGTTCGCTGGGGCGGCTGTGCTGGAGCCGGTTCCGCAGAACTGAGGCGGGCGGGGCGGAGGCTCTGGGACCCCGGTCTCGGGCCCCTGTTGGCTCTCGGGCTATTTTTCTCGCTTTGGGCCCGGCGAGATGCCGCCAGACTCCGGCAGGTTCGCTGTCTCAGCGGGGTCGCCCCTTCCTTGGCCCTGGCGCTCCCCAGCGACCTCTCAGTGAGTGAAGGCGGGGCAGTGTCCAGGAGGTGGATGGAAGCACCGTCTTCTTGACCCCTCGCCCCCGCCGGGTCTCCCTAAGGCTTCTCTGGAGCCTCTGCTGCTGTGACTGCCCAGGGACTCGCTGGCGATTGTCGAGAATTTTATGGCCATCTGGCGTTTGCCGCTTAAGTGGCTGTCTGGGGACCTTGGACAAATCGCTCAACTTGCCTGGCTTCTCATTTGCAAAATAAGAGAGGTGTTTAGTAGATTTCCAAGCCTCTCTTCAGCTTTAAAATCCAAGAGTCTGTGATTGTGCTGTTTGTTGAGCTTTTACTCCCTAAAGATGTTGGGCGTGATAACCTGATGGAAGTAGGTGGACTCCTCACAGAACATTGCAGGTTAATGACAAAACTTTAAATGATTTCGTTTGGTTCTTTACTCACTGTTTCGTTATCATTCGTGTTTTTAAGTTGAATGGAACTGGAAACCTGGGTGAGAAAATGTTAGTGAAGGCACTTAAAAGTCGAAACTTGGAGAATCTCAGTTTTTGGTGATATTGAATCTTAATTAGTAAATTCAGGTCAACGAACACTTATTGAGTATTTCTGAGAATATATTTAAAATATAGATGAGTTTGTTGGAGAGAATCGATAGTTAAGACTTTGCATATGCAGTTAATTTGCCTTTTCTGAGTTTGCAGGTGAGATCAGAAACTCAGACCTTTAGGATGGCTTCCCATTGTAAGGCAAGTTTCTAGGGGCGAGGAAATCTCATTTGTAAAGCTGAGGAAGACTGATTAGCTTTCCAAGACTCTCTTTAGCTTTAAAAGTCTAAGAATCTGTAATAGTACTGAATATTGAGTGGGCATTTTTGCTGATAAGGAGCTAGGGGACCCCTGAGAGAAACATTTCCTACCTTAGATGTGGAAAATGGCCCCACATCCAGCCCATCTCTTCTTTAGTCTTTGTCTTCAAGCTCCAAACTGAAAGGTGGAACACTCATGGAGGAAAGGCCTACATAACTGAAGGCAAGGTTAAGAAAATGAAGGGAACAGTTTGATCATCTCCTTCCTTGAATAAGGAGGGAGAAAATGTGGATGTCTGCAGCATGTGCTACAGGTGACACTTGACAAAACTGCTCTCAAAAAGACAGTTCTAGCTCCAGGTATATTTTAGGGTAACCACAAAATTAATACTGGCAGAACTTTATGAGATGCATTGAATCTGTGGCTAAGCTCTACAGTGGGGTTGGCAGACTTTTTCTGTAAAGAGCCATATATTTAATTATTGGGATGAACTGGTTTGTTAGCATGGCAAATTATTACATACTGTGGTGTAACAAGCTTATTTTTTAAAAGTGTGTGTAGCAGTATTTTTAAAGCAAAATTAAGATCTAAGGACGTTGTGGAATCTAGTTTTGCTGTGTGGCACAGTAAATGCTAAGAAAGTAAATGTCAAATGAGTAAATTCATTACATACTTTGTTTTATTTCTAGGGGAAAAGCTAGCAAATGTACATTAACATTAGAACAGTATTTGTATCTGGACTTGGACTATGGAATGTATTTTGTCTCTGAGCTGAGATCCCGTTTTACTCTCTTTTTCAGGTACTAGACGACACATAACTGGGTTGCTCTAAGGACTAATGCCTAAACCATCTCAGCATGGCCTATAGAGGAGATGGGCCTGGCCAGCCTCTCTCAGCTGCGCTCTCCCGTGTTAGCCCTGGAAGTCATTCCACATATAGAACCCATACCCATAATATATGCATGGTGTCGGACTTTTTCTACCCAAATATGGGAGGTGTGGAAAGCCACATTTACCAGCTCTCTCAGTGCCTGATTGAAAGAGGGCACAAAGTCATAATTGTCACCCATGCTTATGGAAATCGAAAAGGCATCCGTTACCTCACTAATGGCCTCAAAGTCTATTACTTGCCTCTGAAAGTCATGTACAACCAATCTACAGCCACGACCCTCTTTCACAGTCTGCCATTGCTCAGGTACATATTTGTTCGGGAGAGAGTCACGATAATCCATTCACATAGTTCTTTTTCTGCCATGGCCCATGATGCCCTCTTCCACGCCAAGACAATGGGGCTCCAGACAGTCTTCACGGACCATTCCCTTTTTGGATTTGCTGATGTCAGCTCGGTGCTTACAAACAAGCTTCTAACTGTGTCTCTTTGTGACACAAACCACATAATTTGTGTCTCTTATACTAGTAAGGAAAACACTGTGCTAAGAGCAGCACTGAATCCTGAAATAGTGTCCGTCATTCCTAATGCGGTAGATCCTACTGACTTCACTCCAGACCCATTTAGAAGGCATGATAGTGTAATAACTATTGTTGTTGTCAGCAGACTTGTTTACAGAAAAGGTAATGAAATGATAGCTACAATTGCACTGCACAGACTTTTCTTGTAGAAAGCTGTTGAATACTTGTATGTAATGATTGTTTGGCTTTTCATTTTGTTTCATGGTTTTATAATTACTTCTGCATTAAATAGCAAAGAAAGGTCTGACATTGTTTTATACTTCCAAAAAGAAGTTTTTGGAACAGTGGTGAATGTTGCCCCTTTGATGTCTTAATAGTAGTTAAAAATAAAAATAAAAACTTGATGCTGTTTAATGCATCAGCTCTTCTTAAAAGTTAAAACAGCCCTGTACATGTAGTAAGAAGTACAGTGCCGAGCCCCCCACATAGCCCTTTCTTTCTGATTGCAAAAGTAATGTCTTTTCATTCCAGATATTTTGAAAACTAAGAAAAGCCCAAAGGTGAAGACTAAAATCGGCTGTAACTGTGCTATTCAGGGATAACCCTAATGAATATTTTGATTTATGGCTTTCCTGTCTTTTTTATGCATATACTCAAAATCACTGAGCTTGTTCTCCATGTTACTGTTTTGTAGCTTGCTTGTTTCATTTAACCATAGATAAGACGTTAATAACATTGGCAGGTAAGTGATGAAGGAAGGGGGATTAGACGGCCCGGAGGCTGATCCTGGCTCTATCCCTTTGTGTAATCGGGGACAGGCTACTTAACATCTCTGAGTCTCAGTATTTTCATTTGTGTAATTTGGGCAACAGTGGAATATTGTGAGGGTTCTGTGATGATTCCTATGAGTTCCTTAGTCCAGTTTGTACTTGATAAGTGTCTGCCGTTATCAAGGAGGATTTTTGTTCTAGTGCCTCTGCAGCACGTAACAGACACCACGGTAGAATTTGTAGAGCCTCGTTTACTAAAAGTCTGAAACAGTCTGGGTATTCAAAGCATAAATGGTCTACTGGGTGGGATTTGAAAACCTGTCCAGTAATCAAAATTGTCACCTGAAGTAGGAAATCATTTAAAAGATAATATATACGCCTCCTTAAATATATGAATTTAACTCAAAATATTATTACCATGTACTGAATTGCCAATAGTTTGTGGACCTGCAGGCTTAAGAGTACTGGTCCACTGATTTGAGCTGCATCATCTTTCTTACACAGTCACCTTCAAAAAGCATAACTTACAGTTGCTAATTTGGATTTCTTTTAAGCGGGATGAGAACCTAAAGGCATATGAAGTAATGTGCGTCCGGATCTTTAATTTGTTTTTGATCTTATACAGTGGTTTAGGATACCCTCTAATCTGACAAGAGCTTTTTTTCTGTGACTTCCCTTTATTGAATTTTCCAAACTGTTCAGCTTAGTTTCATAGAAACTCATTTTGTCAGTTGATGTGCTGTTTAATTAAATTATCCAATACAATAACAAGTACGGCTGGCATCAAACAGATTTGTGGACAAATGCAGCAGATTCTTGGTAAGCATGGAGCTCAGTGGTGGGATTAGAAGTGTACCAGTGTAGTAGGGAGTGGCCTAAAATCCATATGGGGGCCTTGGTCAGTATGGTTTATGTTTGGAATGGGGAGCTTTGGTTGATCCGGCAAGCCACTTAAGCGGAGATTGCTGCCTCTTAACTACGTTTTCTGGGGTGAAGGCAGTGACGTGCTTTTATTCTTTAATCAAGAAGATGTGAATGGATCAGCCTTCTGTATTCTGAATCCCTTTTGTGATATTGGTGATTGTTTGCCGTAACTTAGAAAATGCGCCTAATCTGTTTTTTAATCAAATATTTTACCTTTGTGAAATAGCTAGCTAAGAAAGAATATGATGCATGTATGGTGGAGGATCAGAGCAAAATTAACTATTTGTACAAAGATTAAGCCTGTTACCTTTACTAACTATGGTATTTTAACCAGCTGAGCTAACCACCAACAGTGAAGGTACAGCCTTTCCTTTTCTCAGTTAAATAACTGAACAAATATTTATTGAGCCCTTTCTGTATGCCAGGCACCATGCAAAAAGTAACATTCTGAGAAGGAACGGCCACATCTGTAGCCCAAAAGTCAGTAGTACTAATGGTCCATTAATTATTAACAAATTAATTTCATTGGGAGGCATTCGTTTGGACCAGTATCAAAGGCCCTTGGGAATGTATTAAGTGGGAGAGAGGATAAATCAAATTCTCATTGCCCAGTTTCCTGGCTGGCTTCCTCCCTCTTCTCTCGAGCCGATTTTCCTCTCAGTCAGGGTTTCACAGTGCTCCTGTGCTGGGGCAGGCACACCCCGCTTCTTGCTGTGGTGGTAATAATTACATTTATGTTCTGCAGTTGATAAAGCCTGTGCATGGTACAGTACCTCACTTCACCTTCCCAACAACTGTAGGGTAGATGTTATCTGCATGTAACAGACAAAGAAACTGAGTCTCAGAGAGGGTAAGTAACTCGCCCAGGTTACACAGTAAGTAACAGATGACAAACACAAGTTCAGCTCTTCTTGAGTTAAGGTCTCCCGTTCCTTCCACCCCCAGCCCAGCCGCCATTATCCTGGGTATAGATTCAGAGAGTCTTTAAAATATTGTTAGACTGAGCTTTAAAAGCAGTTCAAATCAGGAATTTTCCTTGTCCATTTTGTGTAATATGGCAATTGAAAGTCTTTTTGTATGTTCTGTTGTGTTAGACTCTTCTTAGAGGCCCTGGAACATTTTTTATTGTGGGGGGAAAAAGCCCTTTATTTTTAGAATATAGATCATTGATAGTATTAATCAGTTCCATTTCTTATAAGATAGTTGTCAGGATTAAATGACATAATGCATTTAAAGTACCTTGCCTGACATAGCACTCGGTAAATGTTAGCTATTGTCAGCAATTATGATTATTACTCTATATGTGTTGTTTTTTTCATTTGAAGAATGGGTTCTTAACCTTTGTATTAAAGGAGAGAGTGAGAAGGAGAGGGGAAAGAAAGGAAATGAACGGAAAGGATTATAGGCTAAATGTCAGAAGTCATTAGGCCACGTTCTGGTTTATCTAGAAATCCAAATGATAGATTTGGTAATAGACTTGAAACAATGATAGCTAAGATTTTAATGAGAAGCTTTCATAATTCAGAAAAGCCACGTGTGAACATATTTTTGCTAATCATATTTTGAAAATAATAGTTTACTTAATAAATCCTACTTTAGATTATTTAATAAAAATGACCCTATGTATATTATTTCCCCCACCATCTTTTTTATAATTGATCTGCCTATATTTAGGAGGATTGGTAGAAGTACAATTCTTGTTTGTGTGTGTGTATGCATTTCTTTTCTTTTTTTTTTTTAAAGATTGGCACCTGGGCTAGCTGTTGCCAATCTTTTTTTTTCTTTTTTTTTTCTGCTTTATCTCCCCAAACCCCCCCTGCACACAGTTGCACGTTCTTCTAGCTGTGGGATGGGGGATGCCGCCTCAACGTGGCCTGATGAGCGGTGCCATGTCCGCGCCCAGGATCCGAACCCTGGGCCGCCGCAGCGGAGCATGTGAACTTAACCACTTGGCCACGGAGCCGGCCCCAGCATTTCTTAAATTAATAAACTTTAACTGGGTTATTTTACAGTTACTTTTACTTTATATTATCTGAGGTTATATTTACATAGTATGAGAAAAGTGTTTCATTTAAAAAAAGAAAAAAGGAACCAAGATGCATCCCTTTGTCTGTGGACCATAATGATCTGGCAGTTGAGGTCCTGCTACCTTCATTTGCTCTCATTCAGGGGAAGTGGGCCACAGCAGGTTTGGATGGACTATGCTTTTAAATTTTGCTGATACCATAGTGTGTACTGCAAAATCCTCTGTACAAACTGCATTCTGAACAAAGTGGAGGCAGCACTTACACTTTGTGCTTAGCCCTTTCCTGTGGCATGAAGTGGAATCATAGACGGGTAGAATCTTAGAGCTGGAAGAGACCTTGGACTTTAGATGCGTAGGTCTCTTCACTTTCTCCATCAGGAAACTTTCCCATGATCAAAGCACTTGCTTGTAAAAAGGCTGAGACGAGCCCTAGATCTCTGGTCAGCTCTGCTGTCCTGCTCTGTGGAAGACTTTAACTCAAATGTTAGGTATCTCAGATACCCTTTTTTAGAAGTAGGCGATACGTAAACAAGTGAATAACTTAAAGAACATTATGTTGAAATGAAACAGAATAGTCTACATATTGGATGTGTGGAAGGTAACAATGGATGTCAGTGTATATCTCTTCAAGAATTGCCACTTTGGGGGACCGCTGGCAGTTTGTGAACGAGTCCACCCTCCCAGGAAAGGTTTATGAGAATGAATTTCTTTACTTAGCAAGGGCATAGCTAATACTTTTCAAAATGAGTGGATTCTCAATAGTTCTGATGAATTTTTTTGTTTAAATATTAATATCTCCAATCTTCAACTTTATTTTATATTTTCAGGGACCGATTTGCTTAGTGGTATAATACCTGAACTCTGTCGGAAATATCCAGATTTAAATTTCATAATTGGAGGAGAGGGACCAAAGAGAATCATTTTGGAGGAAGTACGAGAAAAATACCAGCTTCATGACAGGTATTGATGGATTCCATATTGTCTTGGGTGAGAAAACATCAATTACCTAACTTTGGTTTTGGCTTCATGCCTGTCTTAAGCTGCTGCTTCTACATGTACTTGATGTGAAAATGTAGAGCAAGGCCTTTTAAAAAAAATCCCTATAAAATGGGAACCCTAGGTAAAAAATTCACGATTTTATTTTTTCCGTTAGCTCAATATTGTTTGACTTTAGGGGGCAGTGATTGGAGGCACCCTAGAAAGCACCAAAAAATAACCACTTTGACTGGAAATGTTTGCAGATTTTCAAGCCATACTCAGTTGGGATTTAAATAGCATGGCCCAAGTCATGTAAATTCCTCTGCACATACAGATTCGAACATTTCTCTTCGTCAGGAACTTAGACTACATGCGAGGTGTGTGTGTGTGTGAAGCATCAATTTAAAAGAGGCATTTTTCTGTTTAGAAATGATAGTTTAACATTTACTCATCAAAGTATATTAATATTTTCATTAAATGCAAACTGATTTTGGAGAAGAGGAAATTTGATATGTGTGACAAAAACTAGAAATATGTTTAGCTATATGAGTTTTAACCAAATAGCTGTAAGACTGTTTTTTTTAGATTAGAATTTGGTGATATTAATCTTTTGAAGTGGAAAACATTAGAACCAATAAGAATCTTAAGTATAATGTGAATAGCACATTTGGCTTATAAATTATATTTCTTTTATAGCATGATTTTCACTCCCCCCTTTCTTCTCTCATTTCTGCAATCAGAGTGCGTCTCTTGGGAGCCTTAGAACACAAGGATGTTAGAAATGTCTTAGTTCAAGGACATATTTTTCTTAACACTTCTCTTACTGAAGCATTCTGCATGGCAATTGTGGAAGCAGCCAGTTGTGGTTTACAGGTAAAAAGCTTTGAGGGCTTACATCGTTCGGGTTTCTGTACTTGTATTTTGGGAAATAATCAGACACATTCTGTAATAATTTTTTAAGTTGATTTGGCTTGTTTTCCTGAGATATGAATTTTGATGGATAATGTCTTCTTTTTTTCTTTTTAAGGTTGTAAGTACCAGGGTTGGTGGAATTCCTGAAGTACTTCCAGAAAATCTTATTATTTTATGTGAGCCTTCTGTAAAATCTTTGTGTGAGGGATTGGAGAAAGCTATTTCCCAAGTGAAGTCAGGAGCATTGCTGGCTCCAGAAGATATCCATGACATTGTAAAGACTTTCTACACCTGGAGGAATGTTGCGGAGAGAACTGAAAAAGTATGTCATATGCTAAGAAAAGGGCATTTGAAGATTGTGTGTGAATTCTTCCTGGGTGTTTAATGTACACATTTGCTTTGTCTTATATCGGTTTACCATTTCTATTCTGTTCCTTAAGTTTATGAAGTCTCTTCCAAATGAAAAGAAATGAACTGTATCACTTTGGGTATATGCTAGGCTAAGTTTCTAGTCACATCATTGCGTTTGACATCTGAAAATAACAGTAATGCAGTCTAGACTTTTCCTTAAATTGGACATAAGGAAGTTACTGGAAATTTTCTAGAAGTCACAACAATTAGAGGCAAAACTAATATTAAAATCTACTCTTAGACATTTTCTTGAATCTGTTTATAATTCTAAAGCATATCGGTCTATTAGAAAATATATGGTTTTATGTAGCCTATCACAGCAACTTTATAACTTGTAAATATTTAATTTAGGCTACTTCCTAAAACTCTTACATCACTTGCCAACTACTGCAGTTTTCTGCAGGAAAAGGATTTTTGCATCTTTTGGCTCATTGAGAACATAAGTTAGAATTAAAATACTCATGACAAATGTTGGAAATATGATCACAAATAAAAAGCAGCAAGAGAATTTCCAAAAGGACAAGTACAGGAAATAGATTAGTACCCTTAGATGGGAGAGTACAGTTGTGGGAAGTGCTTCCTGATTTCGAGTTAGGGACTTCATTTATTCTACCTGGTTTCATCCTTTAAGTACCTCTCATTACTTCGTCTGCCTCATGCCTCTTCTCACCACATAACAAGCTGGATGGAAACACTCTGCTTCTTAGTCTATAGAAATTGTGAATCAGAAAGACAGTCCCTTGGGAACATGGGGCAGCTAGTAGTTTAGACTAGTGCTTTATATTGTCATTGTATTCAGTGGAACAGCAAGTTTCTAGCCGGAAGTAGAGAGCAAGATGGAGCTGAGTAAGCAGAATAGCTCTTTACTGTAAGGCTTTCCTCTTGGGTTTAAATTGTAAATTCCTGTATGTAAGATGAACCCATATGTAAATATAAGTGCAAAACAACCTCTTATCTCTAAAAATTGTCATATCCATTTGATACTTGAGTTAATAATCAAACAGTTTTGACTGAAATATCTCTGAGACACTCTCACGTAGAAGTTTTACAGTGTCTCCACTCATAGGAAATAACTACTTTCTTTGTTTTCCTTTGGAAGTTGAAATGTAGCATTGATTACCTGCTGGGAGTGCCTGTCAGAATCGCCCACGTAGCCTTTTCAGGATCTCTTCATTTCATCTTCCTGTCCCCCTGCCTGCCCAGCCCACGTTCTTTTTTTTTTTTAAGATTTTATTTTTCCTTTTGCTCCCCAAAGCCCCCCAGTACATAGTTGTGTATTTTTAGTTGTGGATCCTTCTAGTTGTGCCATGTGGGATGCTGCCTCAGCATGGCTTGACAAGCGGTGCCACATCCGCGCCCAGGATCCCTTCCGGTGAAACCCTGGGCTGCCAAAGTGGAGTGTGCGAACTTAACCACTCGGCCACGGGGCCGCCCCACACTCCCCAGATTCTAACATGACCCTTTCGGAGCAGAGGTGGCATTTGGGAATGGTTGGCAGGAATATTTGGTTGGATGGGCTTTTTCAGTGATACTGACCCCACTCTCTACCCTGGTTGAGAACCACAGCTCTGTAAGTTGTGACTTCACCCTCTTGATCAACATTGTGTAAGCCTCAGAAGTCTGAGCTACTGTACATGGAAGTTCAGGGGCAGAGACCTATCGTGACCCTTTATCAGCATATGTTAAAAGAGCTAATTAGGGTTTTTTTTTTTAAGATTTTATTTTTTCCTCTTTCTCCCCAGCCCCTGGTACATAGTTGTATATTCTTCGTTGTGGGTCCTTCTACTTGTGGCATGTGGGATGCTGCCTCATCGTGGTTTGATGAGCAGTGCCATGTCCGCGCCCAGGATTTGAACCAACGAAACACTGGGCCGCCTGCAGCGGAGCGCGGGAACTTAACCACTCGGCCACGGGGCCAGCCCCAATTTAGGATTTTTTTAAACTACAAATTTTCTTTTAGTTATGCTTAATAGTAAGCATATTTAGTACATGTGAATTTTTTTCTATTTTATACACTAAAGTGATTTATAGTATACATTCAGGAAAAAGTTAAACCTTGTCTATAATGGATTGTCATCCCTCTCGTTCTCTTCTTAGTAGTAAATTATTATTTTGTCACTTCAGCTCATAAATGAATTCACCTAGAAGTAAAGGTGGCCACACAGGTCAGCTTATAGTTGCTCTTTTCATTCTACCTGTTTCACACAGGACGTTTTGATCCTTTTCAATTCCTCCTTCTTTGTTTAACTATAATATTTAGAAAATTGATCAAGAAATTAAATCAGAGTTCATGCTGGAAACACACATATTCAGTTACAAACTGCCATTGTCGGCATAATTCTCAACATAATCCTGATTAAAATGTATTCCAAATGTCCTCAGGGTAGAAGAGCTAGATGAAACCATCCTGTACCTTTCAAAGACCATTGGCCTGTAGAACTTGCACTGTGTGTCATAACTTTGAGTTCAAAAGGAGATGGTTTACAGGTCTGATACGTGAGAATGAGCACAAGTAGTGCTCAAATGCAATTAAAAACATTAATGCTGTCCTGTTTTATGTGTTCAAAATCAGCATGTTTAAAAGATGTTTATTTTTTAATATTTCAGAGTTAAGCCACCTAGTATCATTCTCAGCAATAAACTGTTTTGTTTGCCATTGTTTGACCTATACCATCTACTAAAATTCTCCCCATCTCTTTCCTCTCTTTTTGTTTGAAATCCATGAAATATTTCTGTATATTCTCACCATCTGTCCTCAGCAGCACGAAAGAAGAGCCTCTGTACCCAGAAGCATACTAGGTTGTAACTCTGATTGTGGTTGCTGTCTGCCAGATAGTGGTGAGAGCTTCTCAGCTGAGTCAAGGAATCTTAGAAGGCCAGTCTTGCTTCAAAGAGTCACTGCTGAATTAAATATGGCCTCGACAGGGGTGACCCAAAAAGTAGCTCCAGCTTCTCAGAACTTTGGAATTCTCATAGTTGGTTAAAATCGATGGTGATCTCCTAGCGGACAGGAGCCATGACGTATGTGTCTTTGTACTACATGGTGTCTAGCCCAGTATTTTGTCCAGAATAAGGACTCCATAAGTGTTGAATCAAATGGCAATAATCACTGTAATTAATTTATCACATCATTACTGTAACAACAACAATGAAATGTAAGTGACTTTTGTTTCTTCTGTTTACATCTGTAACATTTCTGGTCCATGCAGATTATTTATTGTGGGTCAGAGTGCTCATTCTTGGCCTCTCTCCTGCCAGGTATATGACCGCGTGGCAGAAGAAGCTGTGTTACCAATGGACAAACGACTGGACAGACTCATCTCTCACTGTGGCCCAGTAACAGGCTACATTTTTGCTTTGTTGGCTGTATTCAACTTTCTCTTTCTCATTTTCCTGAGATGGATGACTCCAGATTCTGTCATCGATGTTGCAATAGATGCCACAGGGCCAAAGAGTGCCTGGACTTATCAACACCCTTACAGTAAAAAAGGGAGAAACAGTAATGAGATGTCTAAAACCAGGTAGAAGAAAGCCTGGATTGTAAGATTTTAAACATTTGTAATAGTTCTATTAAGACTATTAAAAATAACTTTGCTTTTTTTTTCTTTTTTTTAGAGTTAATTTAGTAAGTTATGCTACCTCTATAGCATTCAATGTTTTATTTTGAGGAAAGATAAAAACTTATGCAATTCCTGAGTGTAGAAACTCCTTGCACTTATTTAAAATTTAGGAGAGAACATTTAAGCCACTCAGGTATGAAATTTTTCAGACTACTGAAATCCCTCTAGCAGAGATGTTTTAACATTATATTTTGGGAGCTTTGGGTGCAGAAGGGCCAAACATTTTCTGGGCATTTTTTGGCCAGAAACATTTAAAATTTAAACATTTAAAATTTGGTTTTAAATGTTCTACCATTAATTAGACATTCACCAGATGTTTACAAGTTTTCTTTAGGAAAATACAACTACTATGTAAACTATTTTAAGTCACGTTCCTACAGATTTATTAGACATTTAAGTCATGTTCTTAAACATTTATTGGGTATACTCAGTAAGTGTTACATATAATCAGCAGGTTCCTTGAGTAAAGTGGTCCGTCAGTTACCAGTATGTTTTAAGCACCTGCTATGTGTAGAACATTGAACTAGATCCTTCCGACCGTTAAGGACCAGGGGCACATTCACTCTTTATCACTCAAATGGTTCACTTCATTGTAGTGACAGTTGACATAAAATAGTAAAATATCCAACATGCCAAAAATGCTCATGCTTTTAATGCCAGGAAAAAGTTGCCGGCGTATTCCGAGTACTTCCTTGAGCCTGTTGTATGCATTCTCCTAGGTAGAGCCTTCATCTTCAGTTGTGTTTATGAAAATACATTTTGCTTTTGAAATACTAGGGACCGATATCACTGTTGATGATAGTGCAGAGAAGCCCTCCACGTCTTTCAGTGCATAGTGTAGTCCTCTGTAAATGCCTTCGTGTTTTCTGAGCAGGATGTATGAGGTGTGCCATCTCAAAATCAGCTGCTACCCTGTACCTTTGATAGAAGTCACTTCCCTTCCCCTGTGGCCTAGCTAATGTCTGATAAGTATTGTCAGTGTGCAAAAGTCTTTAACTCAGAAATGTTTTATTTATAGCACCTGAGTCTGAACATTTTAGGGACACAGTCTCTGTGGATGGATGTTGTTAACTGTAATTGTTGTTGCCCAGAGCCATGGGTTTTTAAACCCCACTTAGCCACATGGTGTGTCTTACTAATTCTTTGAACTCCTTAGAATAAGTTTTTGTGATAAAGGACTGTGAAATCGAAAGAATGAGGCACTTGTGGGTGCACTAGATAGATTCTGGCAGTATTGTGATTCTGTACAGGATTTTATTTTTAATGACAACGTTCACAAAACTTCTTTTTAAAAAGTATCTTAACATGGCTGTTGATGGTTGCCACTGATATATAAGAAATATATTTGTGTTTTGTACTAAAACACAAATGCAAGAGTGCAATTTTTAAAATCTAGAAGTTAGGGGTTCTTTTGTTAAAGAAAAATGGACTGACCCAAACCATTAAATCTTATTGGAATTTTTATGCATAGAAACTGACTTATTTAAATATGAAATAAACAGTGCCAATATTCATGATGAAGTGAGAAACTAACATTTGGTTTTATTTATTCTATTCAGCAATTATTCAACAATTGTTAAAGGAATACTACTGTTTTTTTCCTATATTTTTGTTTCTTAGCATTTTTTCAGAATTGTCATTTAATTATTAAATTGTCATTATTTCAGATGGAAATAGGATTTAAAGTTCTTCTTGTATGTAAAATATGTAATTTACAAATTTAAATTATTTTCCTTTTTTAACAAATAGAAGTAAATTTGCTTGTTCTAGTAAATCTTAATTTTCAGGCTTCCTGGATACCTTAATCGTAACCCTCAGTGTTGCACTGGTCAATATGTGGAAACATATTGTTCTACCCTGCTACTTAAATTTATTTGAAAGTGAACTTGCAGTGATGAAGAATTTATGAAAAAGATACTGTATTTCTTTTGCTGTTACAAAAAGTAGCACATGTAAAACTAATTTATGAAAACGTGCTACATGTCCCAAATAAAGACCAAAATGACATTTTGACAATTTTCTGAGTTTGTCTTGTTTTATGAACAGAAAATTATTTACTGGTTGAACAGCACTCCCCCTAACCCCCTCCCTTGCGTGCTTTCTTTTTCAGGGCAATTTGAGGTGTTGCTTGGTCTGTTAGTAAAACAGGAAATATCATTCAGATGATGAATTACTCTATCTTTTCTTTCTAGAATGCATTCTCTTTTACTCATGGACTAGCAAGTTCAATTGTGCTTTTGTTTCCTGATCCAAATAAGGCCTTGTTTTTCACTGCACTAGTTGCCTCATGAGACAAGTGAATGCATCTATAAACTATTGTGTATGTGAACTATAAATTATACTTTATGTCTTGCAAGCTGTTGTAAAAGAAATTTGAATTTTGACTTTATTTACAGAAGCCCAGCTTCTCCCACCCCTTTTGTTGGAAGCGGTGGAAATCAGTCCACCTACATTGGTATGTTCTGATTTATCTTACACCAAAACTTATTTTTGGCAAAGTCAGGGGGTATCATAGGTCTGTGTTTACTTTTGTGTAGAATTTTTAAAGTCCTCTTTATCCTTCTCTGCGTTCCCAAAAGAATCTGACTAGATGTAAAATTATATCATCCTGTGACTGGATTTTTTTAGATGAAATTCTGAAAACTAAAGTTCTATACAGAATTTGATTTATAGTCACTTTGAGGAGTTGATTTTCCTTTATCCTGTATCATTTGTATTTGGCGATGGCTCAGTAGTTCTCCACTGGATGTGGAGAGGGGGTGCAAAGAGGGTGGTGATTTTGCCTCTTGGGGGACATCTAACAATGTCTGGACACATTTCTGGTTGTTACAGCTGGATAAGAGTAGGGCATTGGCATTGAGTGGGGAGAGGTCAAGGATGCTGCTAAATATCCTACACTACTTTTGGACAGCCCCCCACAACAAGGAATTCTCTGGCCCAGCATGTCAGTAGTGCTGAGGCTGAGAAACCCTGGTGCTGTATGTAGATTATTTCATCTCCTGTAAAAGATATCTTAAGTGAGCTTACTTCAGTAGCTTTTTACACCCATCTCAAAGGTAATGTTCAAATGCAGTAACAGCGGTCTCTCAGAAATAGTATCTCGGGGGCTGGCCCCGTGGCCGAGTAGTTAAGTTCGCGTGCTCCGCTTTGGTGGCCCATGGTTCGGATCCTGGGTGTGGATATGGCACCGTTCGTCAGGCCATGCTGAGGCGTCGACCCATATAGCACAACCAGAGGCACTCACAACTAGAATATACAGCTATGTACTGGGGCCTTTGGGGAGAAGAAAAAAAAAGATTGGCAACAGATGTTAGCACAGGTGCCAATCTTTAAAAAAAAAAGAAATAGTATCTCAACCTTAAAAAAGTGAAGCTTCTCATGGCCAACTTTTCTGGTATGTAAAACAGAAAGGACAGCTGTGTTTTAAGTGACAATTAAGGCCAAAACAAGATTGAATAATACAGTATACGTCAATGAGCTGACATGAGTAAATGATGGCCTTCTTAGAGTACAGTTGAAGAAAGAGACATGAAAAGAGCTAAAATACTTGTGTTCATCCATGTATTTTTGTACATTAGCACTCTAGCAGGTAATCTGAGCTTGGTAAAGTGAATCCTATATGTTAATATCTGTTCTTGAGAATGGAGACAACACAAGATCCTTATGGTGCTGTGATCCACTGAAACGATGCACTGTATATTCTCGTGCATCAGCCTTTTAACAGAGTACAAGGAAACAGTTCTTATATAGGTAGTCATTCTAATGCCAGAGTGCTGGGAGAAGCTCCCATATGTTTGCATAAAGTATTTGTTAAATAAGTTTATTTAGTCTGCTCTTATAATTTTATTTTGGCTTGGCTTTTCCGATAGGTTATAGAAATTTAGGAAAACTAACATAGCCAAGAATGAAAGAGGAGACCTAAGTTTTCCTCACCCAAGTTTTCTGGGTGAAGAAAATTTAAAATAAATCAACTTCACTTGTATTGGCCAGCTGATGCATGTTGAACAGTTAGGTTTATAAGTGAGTATTTTCCGATGAGAAAGGTATTAATTCATAGAATCTTTGGATACTTCACCCAGAACCTAGGGCATTTTCTTCATCCATTTCATTATAAGTCTTCTATGATCAAGGATAGCCCACATTTTCCAGAAAGAGGTACCATCTTTACTGACAGTGGAAATGGAAAGGGAATGATCAGGAGCTTTACTAGGGGACCTTGTCACTGATGAAACTATTACAGCTAGTGGTCTCATGCTTCCAGTCTGACACTTCCACTTGGAGAGGCATCTAAGATGGGCCTTTTATTAAATACTGCCTTAGAGTGAGTAAATGGTCTTTTTTAATGGTTATATTCTCGATATGGGCTTTGTCTCCCATAAACCTCAGAATGAAGAGAAAATGAAATGTTCCAGGAGCTAGCACTTCACACCAAGAGCATAGGTTGTATTTGCACTTCTTTGAACTTCAAACAACTTGCTTTGTCCCTCTGGGATCTGAGAAGTTTGTTTTATCTTTCTCATCCTGCCTTCCAACATAACATACCAAAAAGGGGATTTAGGAACAAAAAAGGTTTGGATATGGATCCTGTTTGTTAAATAGCATTGAGGAATGTAGGTTTGGAACTATTGGGTGTTTCTGGTTAGAAGGCAGTTTCTTTAGTTCATTTAACATTGCCGTGAATGTCAGCACATGCAGTCGCCAAATCACAGCTTCCAGGCTACAAACTGAGTTCTCCGTAATAGGAGCACCGAGGACTAGAAGGTTTAAAATAGATGTCATATGATACCAATTATAACTCTGAAATTTTGCAGTCCCAAGAACCTATGCGGAGTGTAAGCCAAAATGGAAGACGGTCCTGTTTTCTATGGCTTTAAAAACATTTTCATTACAATGTTTGCTACTTTTTTTTTCTTCAAGCTTTTAATTAAAGTGTTTTTGGCTCTCCTAACCCATTTCTATATCGTCAAAGGAAACAGAAAAGAAGCGGCTAGGATAGCAGAAGAGATCTATGGTGGAATTTCAGGTAAAAATACATGAATTTGTTCCCAGTACTTTAAAGAAAACCTTCTAGATAATTCATATGAATAATGTTTCTGGAAGGCAGATTTTATTTATACTTTGGCTTTGAGTGGGTAGTTTTAAAAAATTATTATCTCATGTAGCAAATGGTGTTGACTGCACCAATTTGTGAAGGATTTTCAGCTTTGTTTTTTGCAAGTTAACAGTTCTATTAGCAGTTATTATTTAAGAAGTAAATAGAGTAGTGGCTTTCTAAGAGTATCTTGAGACATCTCATTTCTACTAACCAAAAGAATTACTTGTATAGGATTATTTTCTTTAATATTTTTAATCAATCTTTAACACTGCCTTCTAACAAGATTGTTTCCTCAGGAAACAGAATGACCAATAAATTTGATTTAAAGCAGCAAATGTGGCATGCTGTATATACATATTTTTTTGTGCTGTCATTTGCAATTCAAATTGATTCGCCACTAGTGACTCTCAGGAAAAACTCTTCACTAAACCCATTTATAGGTGGCACCACGCAAAGCACTGCAAACAAAGGTTGTGATATGAAATGCCAACATTTGGGTAAAACATTTTAAAGTCTCATGCTTTGTAGAATTTAGTCCCCATTTCTTTCCAGAAATGATTCACCTGAATTGTAGTGAGATGCTACAAAAGTAAGTGAATCAGATATCCTTGAAGCTGCTAGGATTGTCACTTGATAGAGGAGTATTTATTCATAAACAGAGTTCAGAATTTCCCTGTGTATTTTTAGTGTTCATAGGGGTTCCAGGATTACATCATTCTTTATCTAGTATCCATTTCAATTTGCATCCAGGATTCTCTTTCAAAATAGCCTTATGCGATTCCAATACACTAGACAACTTTGAAGACACTAGGTAACAGCAGTCTTTTCCAAAGAAATAAGACCTCCAAGGACGAAGCATCAGAATGCTTCAAGTAACTGGGGAAAATGAGAAGAATCTTGAAGTTTCAGAAAGTGTCAGGCGGCCTGGACTCCGGAAAGAGATTTCTTTTGGGGATTACATTTGTCACACATTTCAGGGAGGTATGTTGCTTAGAGTGGTTAAAAAAATATGTTTATCTTTAGTTTCAAGTTAAGCATGATCTGAAAAGCTATTTTCTAATTTAATTTGTAAATCTGGGCAGGAGCTTTGTAAAAGTTTCGGTAACACTGTTTTGGTATTCTCATAGATACATCATCCTCATGGTTTAAATTAGGTAAAGTTCAACAAAGTCAATATTGGCAAGAGCATGTTAAAAATGTTTTCTCCTGTTGCTCGTGTGCATTACTTCTGTCTTTGTGGTCCTTAATTAAGTACAGTCATACAAAGTTTTTATGATAGTCAAAACCCATGTAAGCATGGTTCAAATTTAAGTCTGGAGCCATAATACAAGTCTCTTAAATAGAGTTCATTCATTCTTTAGCTCAAATATCTTTACTTGTTTAAGCTCCTAGGATAGAATTGATTTAATTTGCAAGTAGCGTGGTGTTATAAAGGAAAAAATGTATTTTTCGATTATCATTAACAGGAGGCAGGGGGCAGAATAGAGCATGTTAATTTCTCAGTTTAATCTCCTTTCTATATGTATGTGTGGGTGGATGGGTGTGTGTGTATATGTATATACACACACTCACACACCCATATCATAGAGAGTATATCTAGATTGGGTAAATAAGGCTTTCTTTAATAATGTAGGCAGTAACATGCCAGAAACAGTGGTTTTTACATGATTCTAACAGCGTTTCTTCTTTTGACGCTGTCAGCAGGCAGACACTATATACTTAAAGCTAGATGTAGTAGAAATCAAGAATAGAATTTTGTGCAAGTGTGCAACTCAAACCAGAAATTATCGTTGCTGCTCATGGGTCAGACAAATGTTTGTTGGGAAAATATGTGACATTTAATCAGTAAGTTAGCTAATTGACTTCGAAAAGTCTCAGCCCAAGGTTAAATTTCTTGATTCCAATAGCATATTATGTTCCTATAAACTATCACCAGTCCTGTCAAAAACAAGGGGAGGGCAGTAAAAAACTCAGCCAGGCAGAGTTTAGCCTGTCACAGGTCCTGGCACTCTTCCTTTTGTAAGCTACACCTAGCATCATATCCCTCATTAAATATCTTTTTTTTGGCCGTAAAGTCTTTTGGAAAATTATTTTTTATTCTGAAATTTCACATTCTAGAATACATCATTCGATATGTCTTTGTGGCTTAAACTGTTATATTTGTAGATAACTCATCAGAATTGAGTTAAGCTATGGTTGGCTGTTACTAGTTTTGCTTTTTCAGGCTTCTTTGTGTAATTTGTCAATAATATATATACTTTTTAAAGTTTGACACATTGTCATTGGCCCTTGGCATTCCATCTAGAGCACCAGATGGATCACCGAACCCCACCTTCAGCCCATAGATGTTTCTGCAGGCACTGTCTTTCTCCCAAGAGACATGGTGTATGATTTTTCAACCTTTGCTAATTTGGCCAGAACTAGAGCTATATTTAGTAGAGTGACTTAGTCATCAAACTTGATAAAAATAAAGTGCAGATACAGGTTGATCATCTATTATTCACAACCCTTGGGCCAGATGTGTTTCAGAATTCAGGAGTTTTTGGGGATACTATAAAGATCACACAACTGTGTATACTGTATATTACACAGCACTCCCAGCAGGGCCAGGAGCTGCCACCCATAATCAAACATTTTGATATTTCTATAGTGAACATATAAATATTCACACTAAGTGAAAAATAGAAATAAAAATAATAAATTGCTTAACCTAAGTCCTGATCATGTTTTGCTGCCAAAGGAGTTTGCATCAAACTTGGGAAAGAACTTGGTTTTTAGAATCTGGGACATTTTACAATTGCAGATAAGAGATTGTGGGACTATTGTACCCTTTTTTAAAAAAATGGCTATTTTATGCTAAGCCTAAAAGATTAGTTCTATTCTAAGTGTCACACTTAAAGTCGGTTGTCCTTGCTCTCAATTCAAAGGACTGACCTTGATTTGGTGGCCGCACCTCTCCCTGCCTCATCATCCTGACTCCTTTTTCCTATCCTTCCCGTTCCGACAGGATTTTCCTGCCTTTCATCCGTTCTTGCCCAGTCCTTTCCCTAGCCTTCTACTCTTGCTCGGTTTTGCCGGTTGTCTCCTCAAGCCTTGGCCCAATCCCCCTCTGAGTGGTTACATACCACAGGTGCCTGCTGGCTTTCCCAAGTTGGGACAACCAGTCCTCAACAGGGGCTCTGCCGCTCCGCCTGTCACCTTTAGCTCAGCTCTCCTGCTCCTGGTGGGTTCAAAGGGACCTTCTTTCTAACAAACTACAAAAAGATGCTTATTGACTGTGCTTCATCTCCTGACCAGAACTGAGTGTTCTAGAGTATGCATTTTAACTCACTTTTATTATAATATTTTAGATAACTCAGGAAATTTGTTATAATATGGTTTTCTCTAACTACCTTTGTTTGACTTAGAATATCACTAAGTCTTAGCCAGCCCCAATGGCCTAGCAGTTAAAGTTTAGTGTCCTAGGTTTGGTTCCCAGGCGCAGAATAACACCACTGGTTTGTCAGTAGCCATGCTGTAGCAGCAGCTCACATAGAAGAACTAGAAGAACTTACAGCTGTACACAACTATGTACTGGGGCTTTGAGGGGGAGAAAAAAGGAGGAAGATTAGCAACAGATGTTAGTGAAGGGCGAATCTTCCCCTGCAAAAAAAAAATCAAATACTTTAAAAAGCAATATCAGGGGCTGGCCCGGTGGCCGAGTGGTTAAGTTCGCGCGCTCCGCTGCAGGCGGCCCAGTGTTTCCTTGGTTCGAATCCTGGGCGCGGACATGGCACTGCTCATCAGACCACGCTGAGGCAGCGTCCCGCATGCCACAGCTGGAAGGACCCACAACGGAGAATATACAACTATGTACTGGGGGGCTTTGGGGGAAAGAAGAAAAAAAAAAAAAAATCTAAAAAAAAAAAAAAACAATATCACTAATTCTGCTAGACTCTTGCCTATATTTTGGTTCACCATTGAAATTCTTTTTGAGTTTTCTTTTTCTTTGATAAATGCTACAGGAGAAGATATTGCTCCATGTCATTTTGGAACTTAATAAAGAGAATAAAGATTGTTCCATGTGCACTAGAGATTATAACCAGCTAGGTGATTTTTTTAAAATTAAAAATAAACCAGTAAGCTCAAATACTTGTTGGAATTAAGAAGGGCAAAAATTGCAAAAAAATAATAATTGATTTCTGTCTTAAATACTTGGAACTCAGACAACTGTGTTCTATCTGAATCGATGTTGTCATTGAAATGTATGTTTTGGAAGTTGTCATCCAATTGTTATTCAGAGAGTCTGAGAACTGGAGATATCAATCACATTCTGAGAAAAAGTCAAAGGGAGGAATGAAAACGTGCTTGAACATTTTCCATACACCTCATCAGGAACAAGTAAACATATTTGTAGGGTAAACTATCTTCATAGTGTGCTTGCAGCCCTGTGACACAGGCAGTCTGCCAAATAACTAAAAATAGACTGCCTTAGAAAAGAATGATTGATTCCTACTTAAGCATTCATTTATTTGAAGAGCTTAGTTGCATATTTCCCGAAAGGAATGGAAAAACTCCCTAGCTGCCAAATAACTTTTATCCTTAATTTCTCACAATTAGCTTTAATTTGCAAGACAAGAATGATAAGAGTGAGAGACTGTGCATTGAGAATTAAGAATGGAAAAACAGGAGAGCCCACCGTGGCAGAGTTTCTGGTAAAGGGTTTTGTGTGAAAACTCTTCAAGGTCCTTTGAAGCCAACTGCTGGAAAACAATGTAACTGGAAAGGTGACGTCCTGGAGAGTGACTTTGTTTCCAGTTGGGAAACAAAAATGATTTCTACATTGCAGGCAATACAATTGAATTGTTTCACATTATTTATAGAGATAAGGTAGATATAGCAAAACATCCCAGACAAGTAAATCTACCATGAGGATATGCAGAATTTAAAAACCAATAGTTCTTAAAGCCAGAACAGGGTGTGTTCTGAAATCACAAAACTTTGGATTTCAGTCCTATTTCCACCACTTACGAGAAGTCATATCTATTCCTGTGTGGTAAAGGGGTTGTCAGGCATTTGGGGTGTTCCGGCTCATGAAGCAAGGCTCTTCCCTTCCCTCCTTTCTTGAAAGCCAAAGGATGGGGGCTCCAGGAGAAATACAAGTTTGGATAAGGGGCACCTGAAAAGAGGGGAGCCTGCTGTTTCACTCTCAGTTGGAAGTCTGCATAGGCAGACAGCTCACTGAACTGCCCCCTGTGCTACTCAAATAGGAGAAAAGAGAATTGGAAAGCAATGGCATGGTGAGAGAGAAGCCCAGGACAAGCCACCATTCCCTCTCTTTTGGTGGAATGGAAGATGGCCCTACAGGCTCACCACAACCTCAGGCATCAGAGGGTGCTGCATTGATGGCGGACGCTAGGAGAGGTGGTCAAATGCTGGTGCATAGGAAAGGGGCCTGGCAGTGAGCCCTGGTGTGAGCGGCAAGCCCGCAGACCAGGAGTGAGACCTGCAGTTAAGGCTGAGCAAATAGGACTGGCCTCTTCTTCCAGTTAACTGGGGAAACATTTTCTCTGTCCCTCTTGCTTCTCCCCATCCCCAAGGCGCCAGAGGAGCTGGCACCTAGAAGAAGGAAGTGGGGACATGTATGAGAATATGCCACTCTTCCAGCTTTAGCTGCTTGGGGCGGTATAGAGGGCCATACCCTACCCTGGGAGTGGGCAGAGGAGCGGAGATTACAGTTTTAAAGTGGATTGACTGGTAGACTGGTCTTTTTAAAATCTCTTTATTGAAGTATGATGTAAATACAAGTGCAGAAATCCTAAGTGAACAGCTGGATGAATTTTCACAAAGTGAACTCAATCAGGTACTAGCTCCCAAGAGCAAGAAACTGCATATTATTTTCAGCAAGGCCCCACCATGCCCATTTCCAGTCAGCCCCCGCCCCTCCTCCGGGGGGGTCCTTTTACCTCCCAACACCCAAGGTGAATCTAGCTTCCTTTTGAATTTTATAGAAAGGAATCACACAGCACATGCTCCTCTGTGTCTGGCTTCCTTCACATAACCTTAGGTTTGTGAGATCTAGCCAAGTTGTGTGCATGGAGTGGGTCTTATGGGACTGAGGAGTAATAGAAAGTTCCTAGAAATAGGATGAAGACGTGGTTAAGCTTCCTGCTTCCCAGAAGGAAAGGGGACACCACAACCCACTTGGAGGAAAGTTTTAGAAATAATAAAGCCATTTCATGTTGATATTCTAAGTTAATAATAGCAAGTTGCCGCTTAAATCTTGTTTTTATTTTTATTTTTGAATCAAATACTTATAGTACCTTTAGGTGACTCAGGTTCACTGGCTATTATTAGAACAAAAGAATAACAAAGCCATGGCTGTGAGTTTGCTTCTTGCATTGATGAGGGTGCTGAGTTGTCGTCCATGGATGAAGACCATGCTCACAACCCTGGTGCCTGTGCCCATTTCCAAGACTGATGCGGCAAGGGGGCAACATGTCTGATGCACGTTTCATATTGAATGAGATAGAGATGTATTAGAAGAAAAGCAAGGCTGACTAACTGAGGATTATATGCATACGTTATCTTATTATTTCCAGCTTATGCAAATTATAAATGTCCAAAGAGATTTAAAAATATTCCACTCATCAACTTTGACTCAGGAACAAGTGGAGATACAAATGCAATATATTTTCATTTTAAAACTTTGTTTTTCTTATTATAAAAGCATTACACATTCATATCAGAGTGCGGAATCACCAGTGATTTTATATATATATGTATATATAAGTACATATATATATATATATACACACACACTATTTTGAAACTAATTTCAAAATGACAGAGAAGTTACAAGAGCAGTAAGGAATTCCTACTTCTCTTCGCCCAGAGGCCCCATTCGTGTTTACCCAACTGTCCTAATAATGCCCTTGAAAGCAAAAGGACCCAATCCAGGCACACAGGTTGCCTTTAGATGTTATGTCTTGTCAGCCTCCTTCAATCTGGAACAGTTCCTCAGTCCTTCCTTGAACTGGTTATGGACCAATTATTTTGGAGAATGTCCCTCAGTTTGAGTTGGTTCGCAGTGTCCTCATGATTAGATTCGGGTTATGCATTGTGAGCAGGAATATCACAGAAGCGATAGTGTGTTCTTTTCATCGCATGCCCTCCCATAGCACGTGATGTTGCTCATCGCGTTCCATCAAATGGCACAATGTGCCAGTTTGTTCTGTCACTTCTGATGTTAACTTTGATCTCCTGGGTGAGGTGGTGTCTACAATTTTGTTCTACTGTAAAGTTACCACTGTTCCCCTTATAACTAGTAATTATTTTGTGAGGAGATAATTTGAGGCAGATTCTGTCATTTCTTCTACATTTCTAAGTAGGTGTTCTACTATGAAGAAGAGCTTTCTCTTTTCCCTATTTATATATTCATTTGTATCAATGAGGACTTATAGATTCCTATTTTATTTGATAGAGTATAATCTCTTACTATCATTCTTTATTTTGATGTACAGATTGTCCCATTTTCGGCCAGTCGAATCCCCTTCAAGCCAGCTTCTGTGTCTTTTTGACATTTCCCATCATTCACTGAGTACTTCCTTACTTTCTGCAAGGTGTTTGGGTCCTATCTTATATTTTTCCTGGCCCACCTCCTGGAATCAGCCATTTCTACAAGGAGTCCTGGTTTAGGTTTACTCAGTACACTGTACTGATATAGATATATATATATATATAGATATAGATATATAGATAAAGATCTCACCAGATAGATCACCAGATACCACCTTCAGCCCATAGATATTTCTGTAGGCACTGTCTTTCTATATATACACATATATTGAAAATCACATTTTCATACCAATTGGTCCAATTTCAGTACAACCCTGTAGAGTTCATTCTAGCTTTCTCCCTTTTCATAACCCAAAGCGTTAGAAATGATAAAAATTGAGTTTCAGTATAAGAAGAGGGCTTATGGAAATGTTTATAGCCCTGGTTCTAATCCATTGGAAAAGTTCACACTCTCTTTGAGGCCTTGAACTATTTCAAATTTACATAATTCCATCTTTGGTGGGATTGTTTTTGCCAAGGTTGCAAATATGGGAAAATCTGGATTCTTAACACCACCGGGATCACCTAGAAAATGTTGATAAGATGAACCCTTTGTGTTAAATCCACATTGTATTACATGCTACTTAGTGTATGAAGAGCAAAGAATGCCCAAATTTTGCAAACCAGAGTAGGTTGTCTTCCAAAACAAATGATGCCCCTCTGGCAGGTTTCGTAGAGGGTTACTTCTCAAATGCTCATTTAAGCTGTTTTGCTGATAAGCAATTACAAGAAAAATAGATTCGTAAAGCAGTTCTGAGGCTGTTCCTTAGAGCACTGCCCTACCATGTGTACTTGTTAATCATAAGTTATCTTGAGCACCTAACATCATGGATGTATTTTATTGGCCTATTTAGAGACCAAAGCACTTGCTAAACACTAGATTGCTATATTTCTATTTCACAGATCAGGAAATTGAGGTTTGAATAATTTTAGTAACTTGTCCGTATTGGCAGGGAAAATGGCTGAGGTGGGACTTGAACCCAGGCAGTGTGGCTTCACTGGCCCCATGCTTAGCCATCATGCTCAGCTGCCCACAAAAAAACTTTTGGAGGATCATGTCATCTGAAAAATGACATTCTGCATTATGATAATAGATAGATATGCTCCGTTACCAAAAATGAAACAGAGACGATTACCCAGGAAATTTAGAACAAAACCATTTTCCCCGATCCCTTAGAGTGTCCTTCATGGTGTATAGCATGTTGGGTCTGTAGGGTAGGGGTGAGGGTGAGAGGCAGGGGAAAGATGAGAGTGGGGAAGCTCACTGACCAGCTTTGCCCTAATTAGAGTTATCGGATTCAACACTGGGCAATATTTATTTGAACTAAATGTATTTCTTGTTAAAACTGCTCCTGAAACACCTGACAGATGGTCTGTTCTCCCTCTCCACACACACCACCAAACTAATGGACCATACGCTCAAGGGCTTGTCACCCTGAAAGTGGCTGACGAGAGAGCCTGATGCATAGTACGAGCTTCCCTCCTCTTCCCCCTAATCTCCTCTCACTGTGGGTGAGCACATGAACAAGCTGGAGGAAGAAAACTCCAGACCTTGACTCTGAGCTTGATTTGTGTTTCAGATTGCTGGGCTGATCGATCCCCACTTCATGAAGCCGCGGCCCAGGGGCGCTTACTGGCCCTTAAAACTTTAATTGCACAAGTAAGTAAACTGAAGACTTGATCCTTTGTGCTCGTGCCATAATCAAGCATCACGTTTTATTAGCGTTGACTGTAGCAGAGGTCTTGCTTGCCCACATCTAGGTCCCAGCATGGCCTTCTAGGTGTATGTGTCCTCTCACAGCTCAGCATTTGTGGTTCCTGCCTCTCCTTTGTTGGGGAGCTGGCTCATTTTCTGCCCAGTTCTATCCTTCCCCTTCTGGGTCTTCCTTTGCTTCAGAGAAAGTTTCCCTGTGAGGCTGATGGGGGATGCCCTCAAATTTGTGTTGCACCAGCTCACCTTATACTCTTCCAGTATGCCTTAGTAGCAGCAGCACTGAAGTTGCGTTAGTCAGCTATTGCTCTGTAACAAATTACTCAAAACACAGTGGCTGAAAACTACCAATACTTAGATTCTCATGGCTTTTGTGGACCAAGGAGCAGCTTATCTGGGTGGCTCTGGCTCAGTCTCTCTCGGGCTTCAAAGTATCAGCCAGGGCTGCAGTCATCTCACAGCTCAGCTGGGGGAGGATCTGCTTCCAACCTCACTCATGTGGTTGTTGGCAAGCTTCAATTCCTTGCCACATGGGCCTCTCCATAGAGCTTCATCATGAGATGGCAGCTGGCTCCTCCCAGAGAGAGCACAAGACGGTACCTAAGAAGGAAGTCTTAGTATAACCTAATCTCCAAAGTGACATCCCATCACTTCTGCCATATTCTGTTCCTTAGGTGTGAGTCAGTTAATCCAGCCCACACTCAAGGGGAGAGGATTACACAAGTGAGTCAACACCAGGACTCAGGGATTGCTGGGAGCCATCTTAGAGGCTGCTACCCCAATGACACACTATTTCAAGAGCAAACATTAAAATAGCTTGACAAATGGGTAAATCTTACTCTTTGGGGAAGATTTACGAAAGTCTTAGTTATGAAGCCTACTTTATTTTTTTTATGACTCTGTCCCTAGCACCTTGAACAATCAATAGCAGCCTAGTAAATATTCATGAAATGAATGGAAGTATTTACACACTCCATTTGCTTTGTTTGTTTTAGAGTCCACGTGTGTACAGAGGAGGTGAGTCATTATACCTTTTTTCCACATCCTAGGTACCACTGAACCTGGCTTCCATACCATTTTGACTTTAAACAGCTGGGCACACTGCTTTTTGTGTGGGCACATGCCATTTTTTCTCCTTGATGAGTTGTGTTACTTCTCAAGAAAGAGACAAAAGGAAAACAGTCCTGCCAGTAATGATCAAATAGGCTTTGTACTTGATTTTATCACTTGCTTATTCATTTTTAAACACTTTGAATTTGATTTCATTATTTTTAATATGTAGTATATTCACATAGTTCAAAAGGTAAAATGATATAAAAAGGTACACAGTGAAAAGTCTTGCATCCACCTCCTCGCTCTCAGCCCCCGACCTCAATGATTTTATTAGTATTTTTAAGAAGCATTTTTATTTTTGAAGAATTTTAAAGAAGAGTTGCAAAGATGATACAGAGTTCTTGTATACCCTTCACCCAATTTCCCCTAGTGTTAACATTTTGCATAACCATGGTACTTTAGTCCAAAATAAGAAATTAACATTGGTACAATACCACTATCTAAACTACACGCTATTGGGATTACACCAGTTTTCCCACCAGCGTCCTTTTTATCTTCCAGGATCCAAGCCAGATACCACATTGCATTTGGCACTTTATTTTTAACTATACTTCATAAGCGTGTTGGTTTCTATAGTGGGCTTAAATATGTAAGGAGCATTCTTCATAGAGAAGTTCAACTTTTTCTTACTGCACTCCCACTTCTTTACCCGTATACATTAGCCAAAAATGTATTATTCTACTTTATTCTTTACTTTATTTCGCATTAAGATAGTGTCGTGTGCTGTGAGTAAAACATTAAACTGAGGATCAGGAGCTCCTGATTAGCATGCTGGCTGTCACCCACAGCTGGGGAGCCTCAAGTCTTACTAATAATTTGAACTTTCTGCTTCTCCATCTTCTCAAGCACAATGAAGGTGATTCACTCTAGATGGTCTTTCAGGCCTGTCCAGCAACACATTCCCACAATTCCAGGGATTCTGCGAGTTTGCGCTGGATCAGAGTTTTTTCTAGCATATTGCTGCCACCTTGTGGATTAGCCTGTTTTACTTATTTTCTTGAAATCTTATGTGGGAAAAGGAAAAGGACAAGGAAAAGACTTTTCTAATTGTATTAGGAATTCAATTTGAAATATGTAGCACAGCTCTGGAGTCATGAGGTCATATTCAGGACCTGAAAATGGACAGGACCAGGGAGGCTTAGAGAGGCCCTAAGCTGAAGGGACAGGCAATAGTGGGAAGTCTCAGTTGCTGGTCACAGCAGGGAGGCACCCAGGGCCACGAGGTCTGGCAGGAGATGGTGGGAACTTGGGTTAGAGGTTGGGGTCCAGGGTCATGCACTAGGTTTTGAAAGCTTTCAGTGGGTCAGTTATGACGCAGAGAATCAAAAGTACAACTCGGCTCACAAGGATCGACCTAATTCCTTTCACAGATAGAAAGTGGTAATTATGGGACAAAATGGTAAGGGCCAAGTTTTTAAAATCGGGGCGTGAAGTCTGAGTTCGCCAGCAGCTAGGTTGATCCTGTCATCTACCACATAGACTCCAAGATGAGGAAGGTGGACACAGCAGCATGGAGAGGGGGAATATGCTAGGCCTGGGTAGGGAGATGGGGTCAGGAGAAGCCCCTGGCCCCAGACCCTGGTACTTCAGAGGCCTCTCCACACAGTGCAGTGAGGCAGACAGCAGTGCTGCTACCGTGGCATATGAATCCTAAGGGCACTATCTACTTTCTACTCTTAAGCCTGGGAGTCATTCTCCTGTTCCAAATCCAATTCTACCTCCTGAACTTCTTGAGACCCCATCACCTACTTCTCATACCCACTGCTGTTCACTCCCATATCAGGCCCATATCAGCTCGGGCCTGGACTCAGACCAATGTCTTCGTGGCTCCTTCCTTCAGTCTCACATCTCTACCTCTCCAAGCAACCCTCCATTGTGCTACCAGTGTGCTTTTCCTAAAACATCTAATACATTAGCTCTAGACCTTCTACGGCCTAACGGACTTGGAAGGTGCCTCATTCTCTATGAGACATGCACCCCCTGTTTGGAAATAAAGACCTTTAACAATCTGACTACAGCTCACTGTCGTCCTTCATCTCCCCTCATCTCCTACTTCCCCTTTCTTCTTCTGCCTCTGTCATGTGTGGGCTCTTTCTGATCCAGAAATACCCAACTAGCCAACTGCGGCCCTGCTTAGTTGCTTCTACCTAGTTGCTTCCTGTATGCATATGCTGTTCCTTCCTGATGGAATATTTTTTTTTTGCCTTCTTAGCTTGAAATGTTTTATGCTTCAAGCCTTAGCTGAATACCACCTCACTTGCAAAGTTTTCTCTTATTCCCCAAGCCAGATGGAAGGATACCTCACGCTCCCAATTGAAATTTGAACATGCTTCCAGTATAGCAATATTCTTGCTGGGTTTTTTTTTTTGCCATTTCTGTCTCCCCACTAGGTTCTTGGAGGAGAGAAACCCATGTCATAAGCCTTGAAGACCCAGGTACTAGCAGGTTGCCTGGCCTAGAATGCTGACTAAACATTTGTTAAATAAATGAATTTGAGGCTCCCTGCTGTAATTCTTAGACTCCTCTGGTTGTGACCTCTACCCCTCTCTATATGGTGCTAATATGATACCCACGGACTGTGAACACTTCAGAAATACATCCAACAACGTTGGTTTTATTGCTATTGCTAAAGCAGCCTTTAACCCACTTCTCTCCAAATTGTAGGGTGTCAATGTGAACCTTGTGACAATTAACCGAGTCTCTTCTCTCCACGAGGCGTGCCTTGGAGGTCACGTGGCCTGTGCTAAAGCCTTATTGGAAAATGGTGCCCATGTGAGTACTGCCCCTGCCCCTGTGAGTCTGTCTGCCCAGGTGCAACTGCTAGGTCTAAAGAGATAGTACCTTCCAGACTGCTTACCCACTGAGGGTCGGGCCCCATCCACGTTCATATTCCTGAATGGTCAGGAAGACACTGCTGGTTACCCCTCTCTTCAGCCTCTATGCCCATGTACGAACATTCAGATAAGGTCATTCACAGGAATCTTTCAAAATTGTGATGCTGACTTAAAAAAATCAACTTGGGGGCCAGCTCCATGGCTGAGTGGTTAAGTTCAAGTGTTCCACTTCAGCGGCCCAGGGTTTCGCTGGTTTGGATCCCAGGTGCGGACATGGCACCTCTCATCAGGCCATGCTGAGGTGGCGTCCCACATAGCACAACTAGAAGGACCCACAACTAAAATATACAACTATGTACTGGGGGGACTTGGGGAGAAAAAAGCAGAAAAAAAAGATTGGCAACAGTTGTTAGCTCAGATGCCAATCTTAAAAAAGAAAAAAAATCAACTTGAACTAAAATAATTTGAAAACCAATCTTGGAAAATTTATTGTAAAACATTAAAAAGAACACATTTTAAAAGAACAACGACAGCAAAAAACCACTCTTAATTCAACACCCTAAACCAAAATGAGCAATATTATCAAACTAAACGAGCTTCTAATAAATAATACATTGAAAAACTACAAAATTTATCTTATTTTTAAATTCTTCCCTCTTTTCAAGGGGTGACTGAGGTGCTGTATCAAAATTCTCTCTTTTTTTGCTTGTCTTGCCTGCTAGAATTCAACCTATTCAAGGAGAGGCAATTGTCTTACCCGCCTGTGTTTCCAAAACATTGTTGCCTAATCGGTGCTCAGTAAATGTTTGCTGCCCTGAACTGAGAGAGAAACTTACAGGAAACCAAATCAGACGACTTCCTGGACTGAGGATGAGGGTGATGCCTAGTAAAAACAAATCAAACAAGTTCCACCAAATATTTGTCAGTAAAAAAATGTAAATCAGTTAGAAATCCCTAGATTGTATAAATTTACCCACATTTTTTCCAGTCCATGTCTGTCTCTGCCATCTTAGCATCTCATCTTTAACTTCCAATTTAACGGGGGCTATCCTGGCACTGTAGAGAAGTATCTTTTTTGTTTCTGAAACAAGGAAATTTGGGATCCTGATTATCGCAAGCATCTATCCTTAGTTGTTGAGGCAAAGTGGTTTGACATCAAACCCTCCTTGTCCTACATTTCAAT
The DNA here is from genome assembly GCF_041296235.1 of Equus asinus. Classification (NCBI taxonomy): domain Eukaryota; kingdom Metazoa; phylum Chordata; class Mammalia; order Perissodactyla; family Equidae; genus Equus; species Equus asinus. The sequence continues at coordinate 11,562,328 of NC_091820.1, read as the reverse complement.
CCTATCAGAGCCTCCCCACCAGAATGCCTTGGTCCGCTGATGTTCTTTCCTAGCCATTGCTAATACTTAAAGATGCCTCCCAGCTGTGCTGGTTCTCACATGCCTCCCACATCCCTAGAAGGCACTGAGGATGGTTGGAAACACCATGTTGATGGCTATTTTCTTTGCGTCTTTGTCTTGGTCATGATCTCTTTAGGAGTCACTGCTCGCATATACAGTTTGTATGGATTATAGTAGACTGGAAAAGAAATTTGTGGTGAGAAAGACAGAACTGTGGGCAATTGCTGAGGAGATTCTTTGCAAGCACAGACTTTGGGACCTTAAACTCGCTGGTTTCTCCAAGTACTTTTGGTTCCTGCCATGTTTGTTCATGATTGGGAGGGCGAGTCAGCTCCATATTAATGGAAAATGGAAAAATTGTTATTGCAAATATTTATTGAATGCTTACCGGGCACCAATGTTCTAAGTATTTAACATATAGTAACTAGCTTGATCCTCCAAATAACCTCATGAGGTAGCTTCTTTTATGACCATGATTTTACAGGTAAGAAAACCAAGGCACAGAAAGTTAGTATCTCAGTCAAGATCTCTGAACAAATAGAGAGCTGCGATTTGAACCCAAGCTAATGATTCCAGAGGCCATGTTCTTAACCACCTCACAGGACCACTCCTCAATGATTAGGAGGCTCCTCAGAAGCTCTGAAATACCTATAAATACATTTTAAAAGCTTTGGCCCCTTTTGTCCCACTTGTGGTATTATTTATAGATGAGAGTTGATAGGCTACTTAGTCCCTAGAAAACATAATACTGTGATGATATAGAGTTCCCTCACTCATTCACCTGCGTGGGAAATTTATCCAGGCAGATACATAGGAATACATACTTGTAGATGTTGATGAAATAGCAAATCCTCTGGGTCTCTTTGTCCATCATTAGGTCAATGGAGTGACGGTTCATGGAGCCACGCCCCTCTTCAATGCTTGCTGTAGTGGCAGTGCTGCATGTGTCAATGTGCTGCTGGAGTTTGGAGCCAAGGCCCAGCTCGAGGCACACCTGGCTTCACCCATCCATGAGGCAGTGAAGAGAGGTAAATGAGCCATCACATTGCATACAAAACATTGGTGGACTCACCCCAATCTGCATGAGTCAATGGTATTATGTTCATCATGCAAGGATCACCCAGATCTTCTTCGCCAGTAGACTATGTGTAGCTTAGAAATCCCATAGCAGTAACTTCAATTTGCCTAAGTCTTCAGGAAATACCACTGGGGCATAAAACAGCTCTTCTTATAACCTGGGAATGGCTTTCTGTCTCAGATGTCCTGGTTTCCTGGGGACAGTCTCTTGGCAGGTCTTTCTTGAGGCTCTTTGTTGGAGTTTTGGTGGCAGCTGGTGCAATCAAGCCTGCAGGGGTGACTTCCATGAGTTGTACTGTGCTTGTGTCTCTGTCCTTCCTAGAAAAGAACAGCTCATCCCCTCAAGCCCATAAAACATCAACCACTAACATAAAATAAATTATGAAAGTGTCTGAAAGCCAAGGCTGATAGTATCTCTGATGGAAGATTAAATGTGACTGTCCACAACAATCAACGCGCTCTAGATAAGTTGATGACTTCAAGGTCATTAGTTATTGAAAAAGAAGTTGCGACTTTAAAAAGCATGGCATTGGACAACTTGAAGTTGACTCTAACTCCGGTGTTCTCAGTTACTTTTGAAATGAGGGAAAAGAGTAAATTTAAGGAATTTTAAAACTACATGCATAGTCTAAACATGAACAAGAAGATACCATTGAAAGGCCAAGGCCATTTGTCAAAGGTCACACTCAAAGAGCAATATTTCTGTGTTGCCCAGTAGTGGAGTTATTTTCTTATATTGAGAGCAGAAATACAAGGGAGAAGTTAGAACATTATAAAACAGTGATCTTTGCTGGTGTAATTGGGAATGAAAGTGTTTATTTCCACAGACAATACTAAAAGATTGGCCCCGGATTATTAAACATGTCACTTGGGAATTTTTTTTGCAGTGGGTTAGTTAAATGATACAAAAGGCCAAAATCTCAATATACCTATGGTTTTGATGTCTTATACATATTTAATAAACATTTATTGATTAATAACTGATGTTGGTCATTTCCCAAATTTCAAATAAGTCCTTTAAGTTGTAGGGAAATAGTCTACTTTGGAAATGATATAAGTCTTTAAAAAAATTTTTAGTATTGATTTGAAATAAAAATTAATTTACTATTTGCATTTCCATCCAAACATTTAAAAATGGATAAATATTGGGAATGATTTGAATTACTTAAGTAATTCTGCAGTACTTGTATGGTTATATATGGAGTGTTTGGTATCTATGTGTCTACAAAATATATATACATACTTATCATAAACACACGAATTCACGTGTCTCTACATACTTTTTTCCTGTATCATAAAAGCATGTTAGGAACCAACATGCACAGAATGAAAGGATAAATAGCAAAGTAATTATTTTAGACAGTATTATATTAGTGCTAACCATTTGACTTTTATATATTCGTTTTAAAACTTCCTGAGAATACTTAAATTTAACTCAAACTAGGCTCAGTTTCTTTTTATGCAAAAAAAGAGAAAAATAATAGGAATTATTCAAAAATGTTTATTAGATGCCCTGTATCTACCAGGCAGTTTTAGGTACTGATTAGATATTATTTCAATTCTTACAGCTTTAAACCTCTATGAACAAGCTGGGTCAGTCTGAGTCAATACTTTGCAACATTGATGCTATAATCCAGGTATAATATTTACTTATGTGAACAAATAGTTTGAATCCACAGAATGCTTATTTGTACATTTTAATGCATATTTATGCTTAATTCAGAATTTGTGATAAATCAAGCAGGTTTTAGATGAAGCTTACTTATATGTTATCTATAAAGAAAAGGTTGGTTAAGTTAATCCGTGATAGTAAGATTTTTTAAGGAAACATTTAAATCTTCGAAGAGAACAAACTCTACAAGCTCCCCTCGATACCTCAGAAGCATTTGCTCCTGAATGAATCATTCATATGCTGCAAATTAATCATGCCTATCTATTCATTGGCCAAACTCCCTAAGGAGAATACTTGCTCGTGTAGTTCGTTAGCCACTGAATTTGAAAGTGCATTTAAATCTATTCTATACTTCAGGCTTTTTATTAATTCTCATAAGTGTCTTCCAGGTTAACCTAAAGAAGGAAATTTTACTGCATGGCTCGGCCATACACCCAGTCTTGCATGCCTGAGTGAGGAAGAGAATGAGAGATTTGTAATGGAGAGGGATCAGGGCTGGGATTTGAGCACTGGCTTTTCAGGGTAATAATAGGATGAGTCATTTACCCCTCTGGGTCTTGTAGAGTCTATTTGTAAACTGGCGGCTTCATTCTAGAGAGGGATTTCAGCTGTGCTCCTTGGAGCCCTTAGTGTGGTTGAAGGTACCTCAAGGGCTGCAAAGAGGAATTTAAGTGGGGGAAGCATGGACATGCTTCTCTTTTTAATGGTTTTATTTTGGAGATTTCAGAAAAATTTTTTTCTGCTTGAAAAAAAAACTAGGTTATTTCTAAAGCTCATTCCAGATAAGCAGTCCTGTAATTCTGTGAATAGTCACTATTTCCCTTACTTGAGCGAGGTTATCTTGTGTTCCACCAGGTCATAGAGAGTGCATGGAGATTCTGCTCGCAAATAATGTTAACATTGACCAAGAAGTGCCTCAGCTCGGAACTCCCCTGTATGTGGCCTGCACCTTCCAGAGGGTAGACTGTGTGAAGAAACTTCTAGAATTAGGTAACTTCCAGAAATCTTTTCATGAGAAGAACCTATTAACTTTGTTGGTTTTCCATGGCTTCAAAGATGAAGTTCTTGTCAGGCTGGACAAAATTCTAACAGCATTTGATGTTTGAATGCTTAAACAGAACTTCTCCAGAGAAATGAGTGTCTGTATTTCTCTGTTCTGTGTCCTTTGATATTGGCTCCATTTACCTGTTATAGTTCTCCTTGGTCTCAAGAGAGAACAAGGGTCTCTTTCCCACAAGTCCTAGGGGAAAAAAACAATTGTATTTCATTGGCTCTTTTTGAATCACCAATCATGGTGGCCAAGGGAATACAATGCACTGATTGGCTTAGGCCCGGATTTGTCTACACTGCAGTTGTTTGGCTTCACTGGAAAAACATGACCTGGGAAATCACAGGGGATGGTTCCCCAGAGGGAAATCTAGGTGTGGTTACCAGGAAGATGCTGGATAGTAAAAACAAGACATTTGCCATGGACTACTTTAGATCAATCCTGCTAAGTTATTTAGTAATTTTTTAATTTCAAAAGGAATATACAGAAACTGAGAGCCCAGGGAAAAGTAAAATGTCTTGAAACTATTATTTGGTTAAAAATTCCCCAAACTTAGCCACTGACATAAAGGTGGAGATTACATAAGAGTTATTACCTTTAAATAAGAATTTTTATCTCCAAGATGTTTCTTTGTCTTTTTTATCTGCCATCATTTACTACTCCTTATAGTAGTTCAGAAATCTTTTTTGTGAGCCCTGAATAATATAAATAATAAACTTAGCTTTATCCTTTGACAAAAAACAAAATAGCTCTATGTAAAAGGATCTGCAAATATTTAATTTTGTATGTCACAGAGTTCATATGGGAAAGCAACAAAAGTATTTAAAATGACTAAAAATTTTTATTCGCTTTTCTCATCAAAATATTTTTAAACATTCTTAATAGGCGTTGCTGAGGTTCTAGGCTAAGTCACATAGTTTCAAAGATTTGTCACATGTGTCATGGCATTGAAGATGTCTTCATCTACAGCTACTATATTTTAGGTTCATTGTGTTTCTGCATTAACATTTAGTGTTGAATTGTGGCCATCTGCTTTGTTAAGGAGCGAGTGTTGACCATGGCCAATGGCTGGACACTCCTCTCCATGCCGCCGCGAGGCAGTCCAGTGTGGAAGTCATCCACCTACTAACAGACTATGGGGCAAACCTGAAGTGCAGAAACGCTCAGGGCAAAAGTGCACTTGATCTGGCAGCTCCGAAAAGCAGCGTGGAGCAGGCGCTCCTGCTCCGTGAAGGTAAGGAGGGGCTGGGTGTCCATTTCTCTTCCATAAACACATCTGCTCTCTCTCCTTCCTGTCTCATCCCTAGAATTTCTTACCTTTTTCTTTCTCTTTTTAATTGAGAGTGGCATTGTGGGAGGCAGCAAGTGTTAGCAGCACTGAGATGGGATTTTATATACTGTATATATTCACTTATAGCCAAAGGATATGTACATACAACTGTATGTTGCTGTGTATTTTCCATAACAATAAAATAATCATAGAACTTTGTTTTCACCTTGAAAAGGTTGAACTGCCATGTCTATCCTGGTATAATCACATGACTGAGCAGACCAAAATTCTGCTTTGCAATATTTGCAGGCAATTCAGGGGAAATTGGAAATACTTGAGTTAGAGGTGATAGGGTAGACACAGAGTGTGTGTTTCAGAAACTGGCCTAAGTGGGGAAGTTGTCTGCGTGTTCTCCAGATCAGGGAGCAGGTGGGTCTGCATTCCTCATGGCCTCACTCTCATCCCCACCATGGGCTAGTGCAACTACAGGTGTCAGAGGAGGCAGGGCGGGCATCCAAAAAGCTCTGTATTCCAAATTCAAAAGAGAACCATGCTATGTCCATACAGAAGGAGAACATTATCTGAGCCTATATTGATCATTTGTATGCTCGGGAGAATATTAAGGATAATAATAATTATTCAGCTTTACATGTGTCGGGTGCTGAACTAAATTCGAAACAGATTAATCTCACTGAATTCTTAAAACCCTAGAGCAGTGAGAACTTTATAGTAACTGTTGCTATTCCAGCTGCAAATGGGAAAAGAGAAGCATAAAGAGATTGGCTTGCAGAAAGTCACATGGGTACTAAGAAGTAGACCTAGGACTCTGACCAAACAGTTTGACCCCAGAACGTGCACGCTTAATGTTATGATGCCCCAGGGCTGAATCTTCTGAAACAATTTCTAGTGGGAAAGGGTTTTATTTCACTGACCAGTTCCCTTTTGTGAAGCTACCACATGTCTTATATACCTTTCAGGTGGAATGCTTGGTTCAATAGTTTTGGGACCAGTCTCTAGGTCAGAGCTTCTTCAGCTTTAACGTGCATATGAATCACCTGGGGATGTTATTAAAATGCAGATTCTGATTCAGCAGGTCTGGGGTGGGACCCAAGACTCTGTGTGTCCAGCAGGCTCCCAGGCGATGCTGGTCTGAGCCTGCACTTTGAGTACCACTGGTCTAGATTATTTCCAGTAGTCGATGCCATTAATGATTGTTCTTTTATTTGAATCTCCGCTTGAAGAATTATGATCTTCCTTACCAGCTCCCAGTTTGCAAATACCAGGTACTTTTCGACTGTTAGCTGAGAATATAATTTATAGCTGTTGTCACATTTCCTCTTTTCTTCCATCAAAAATGTTTCCAGGCCCAGGATTTGTATTTCTTACAAGCAAGTTCCTCTGTCCTCTCTCTTCATAAATATAGCTGCTTGCTCTAGGAGGATGAACACCACCTCCATCAGAGTTCACTCTGGTGTCTCAACTTCCGTAGGCGAACTGTACAATTTGTGTGCATTACTGTTTTCCAGAGGTGCTTTAGTTGGGCGACAGGTAAAGATGCTTTCCATTTTCGCTTCCCAAGATTTTAACTAAGGATGATTGTTTGGTCCTCCAGGTAGCTTACTATCACATGGATGCTCCTTGGCAATATCAACCCAAGTGTTATCTGGCTATTTGCATATGCAGTCCACCATTTCTCATGGGGTGCAAGATGCTGTTACAATAGGATTTTCTTAAAAAGGAAAACTTTGTATAGTTTATTAATTATATAGATCTACTTGAAAAGATCTTTATTGAGACAGAGAGGTTAGGAAATAATGAGACATTACACATGCCTCTGTATAACTGGTATTCCAGCCAAAAGCTTGCTCATCCTATTCAACCATATTTTGGACTCTCATTAGTTTACTTTCCTTCAAGACTCCAAGTCACTCAAAGCCATAGGAATGATAACTCCATGAGACTCCATGAGACTGAGGTTCAGAGTATAATGGGGCTAAGTGAGTTGGGCCCTTTCTTCAGATCCTCTATTGAGCTAGGATCCTTGTGAGAATGGAGGGCCCCTTCAAGTATGAGTCGGGACCCAGCCAGCACTGCCTCTTGGACAGCTAGAGCCAGGAGGTCCAGGAGGCGTCTGAGGCCTGAGTACCAGGCCCCTGGCACATCTAACATTGCCTCTGTGATCATGCTGGCCGGGCTTCCTGCTGACACATTCTCGGCAGTTGTCCCTTGCTCTGAAGCTCTGTCTCAGGGTCCTGCATGCTCAGTGCTTTCACTTGCACTTTCTCCTTGGCCAGTATATCACATTCATTGGCACATGTGATACATAAATGAAATGCATTCCCTTTAGACCCCACACGTCATTCCTAACTTGCCTCTGGTTAGCCTCATTCTTCAGTATTGGTAATACAGTGACCATTGGAGGATCAACTTAAAGAAACATGTCCCCATCCGGAGGGGCAAACCATGATCTCTTGTGTGTATTTAGTGTCTGCTCCTTCGGTCTATAATTCCTATACAGATTCAGCTTCTCTTAAGCTTTTAGAAAGCTTCTGCCTCTTCCAGTCCTCTGGTCTCCCCTTCACCCCCATCCCCACCCCACTACCATGAGGTTCACACCATTTTAATTCCTTCCTAGGCCCGTCTGCTCTTTCCCAGCTCTGCCGCCTGTGTGTCCGGAAGTGCTTGGGGCGAGCATGTCATCAAACCATCCACAAACTACATCTGCCGGAGCCACTAGAAAGATTTCTCCTATACCAGTAGTCCCAACTGTCCAAGGGAAGATACTTGGAAAGAAACAGGTTGTTGCCTGCTGTACCCAGAGTACCTAGTGTAGACGCCCGACAGCTAGACTCTCAGTCACTTCAAATGAGCTAAGCCAGTTAGAGTAAAGCCCTGATGAACTGGAACACTTGGGGAGTGGAAACTCCTGGTTAGTTTGATATTCCTATTAAGCAAGGGGCAACCAGAAACCTTTTCGTTTTTAGCTCTTGTTGTTAAGAAACTTTAAAAGACTGTGAAGTAGAGTGAAAATAATAAGCTATTTTTGAAGAGTCATGATCTTCAATTATGTAAGGGTCAACATTATGAATATCATGCAGACACATGTAAATCTGGGTGAATAAGATGGTGAGGAATGTAAGTATTCCAAGATGTGTTCCTGTTTTAGTTCCTCCCTCCTTCCCTCTTCTTTTCTTTCCTTCCGTGAATAAATCTCTGCAATAATTTTGATTTTCTTGCCTTTTTTATGTATAAAAAAGCTGAATACTTTTAAAATGTCACAGTTAATTGAGGCTTCCAGTTCCTGAGGTCCTGGTTGATAAGACAGATGTTGGAAGAGATTAGCGCACCCAGAGGTTGGGGGTTATTGCTCATCATTTCTGATATTAAATGCTATTCTTTGAAGGAAACAGTTCCAGGATTGAGCAACACTGGGTGCTACCAGCTACCCAAACCCACTGGCCCTGTTTGACGCATGTTGCAACCCAAGCATCCATCAGCTTATTTTCAGTCAAGAGCCTCAGGGTTTTTATAATAATTTCATGTTGATGCCTGTCACCAAGACGGGCTCAGTGCTGGGCTGATGATTATTTCTGTGAGCAGGGGCCCAAAATAAGCACACAGGTATACTGGAAAAACAGCCTTCTCCTCCTCTCCTTTTTCTTCTTCCCACCTCTCTCCCTGTACGCCAGCACTCCTCCTCCCCCTTCCTCTCCTCCTTCCTTTTGTGAATTTAGAACATGGAAATTGAATAGACTTTTAATTATTATAAGTACTACTGTCATGGTTCAGTGACTATGGTAATATTAACTTGTGAAAAGAAAATTTTCTCTCAGATGATCCTAAGATTCATTCCAAACATATTTTTTTTCTAGTTTTTCTAGACCTTTGATTCTCAACTGGGGACAATGTTGCCCTACCCTCACTTGGGGATATTTGGCAAAGTCTGGAGACCTTTTCGGTTGCAACAACTGGGGGAGGGATGCTACTGACATCTAGTGGATGCAGCTAATCATTCTGCAATGCACAGGGCAGCTCCCTATGGCAAAGCATTATCAGGTCCAAAATGTCGATAGTGCTGAGGTTGAGCAGCACTGCTCTAAATCTGTGCTGTTCAGTGCAGAAGCCACTAGCCACATGTGGCTATTGAGCAGTTGAAATGTGGCTAGGCTGAATTGAGATATGTTGTAAGTATAAAATACATACCACGTTTTGAAGATTCGGTACAAAAAAAGAATGTGAAATATTTTATTAATAATTTTGATGTTGATTACACATTGAAAGAATATTTTGAATATATTAGGTTAAATAAAATTCATTATTAAAATTAAGTCCACTTTTTTAACTTTTTTAATGTGACTGCAATATCATTTTAAATTATACACGTGGCTAGCATTTTATTTATGTTAGTACTGTTCTAGATCTTTTTCTGATTTTCATAACTTTGGAATATCAAATAAGTTAATCTTAATTAGTTAAATATTTGGGAGGAAAAGGTTAAATTCTTATTTTACATAATATTCCAAAAACAAATCTTGTTTTTTAAAAAAATGTTAAAACATTTTAAATGATGCTGTAAAATACTAGAATAAAATGTTCATAAATGTACATGAAAGGGAAGGTCTATTCTAAGCATAATATCAAAGTCGTAAACTTTCAAGGAAAATACTGGTAAATTAAAATACATATCAGAACGTTCGGGAATTGGAGGCTTTCTATCTTCCAAGTGCTCTCCTGAGTGCCGTTTTTGGTCAACCTGAATCTTGCTGAATGTCTGAGCTCTGTATTAAGCCCCAGGATGTCCTAGGATACTCAGTCCATCGTGGCCCCAAGGAACTTGAGACTCCTGCTGCTCCATCCACTTTCTGAAACTGCAGACCATGGATTTCACGAATCCTTTGTATGGACCTCCCAACTCTGGTAGGTGTGTGCGTGGAGGGGGCACTCTAATCCTGAATTGAATCCCAAGAGACCACTCACCAGAAGCGATCTTCCGGTTCCAGAAGGATGTGGATGCAGAACAGGGCCAGATCCCTGCATCTTGAAGTTGTGATGTTCTATGATTTATGAATGTAGAGATTGGATACGACGTAGACTTTAAATTCCCTTCGAGCCCTACATTCCATCAAGCTAGAATCAGACCATCAGAGGAATCATCTGGTTTATGTGACATTATATTGCTTGCTTTTGGGGGTTCTTAGCACTAATATAGATTATTTCATTTTTCACAGGATGTGGGATATTTCATCCCCAAAATGGTGTAATTTTTTACAATTTCAATCATATTTGAAGTGCTCTAGGATAACTTCCCAATGAACTCATTCAACACATTTTTACTCAGCATCTATTAAGTGCCACACACTGTTTGAGGCCGTAAAAAAGATAGATGAGGTCCTTGCCCTTGAAAAGTTTATGTGTTAGTGGAGGCAATGGGAAATAAGCAACACATACATACATATCATCATGTCAGGAAGTGATAAGAAGAAAAATAAAGCAGATTAGGGTAAAGAGTGCTAATGAGAGCTACTGTTTTAGATGAGGTGATTAGGCAAGGTTCCTGGCAAGATGCCTGAATTTTAAAAGAACTGCTCATGCATGTATCTAATATTTATTCATTTTTACTGTTAAGGTTTTAGTGACTCTTTTCAGTGTATTTTCAGTACATCATGTTTATTTTGTTTGTTTCTTTGCCTGATTTAATGTAGCAATGCTATTATAAAAGTATTTTTGATTCCTGCTTTTCCCACAAACTATACTGTAATAATTTTCTGTTTCAAACCCTTTGAAACTATCCTTTTAAAATGGTTGTATTGTATTCCTTAGCTATTTCTGTATTGTTGGATACTTAATTTCTGATTTCTTGCTATTATAAATAACACTAGTGTGAACTTCATTTTTTGTACATTTTAAAATTTTTGAAGTATTTTTAGAAGATTTTCAGAAGTGATATTTACTGATTAAGAAAATTATTTAGAGCCAGCCTTGATGGCCTAGTGGTTAGGTTTGGTGCTCTCACTGCTTTGGCGGCCTGGGTTTGCTTCCCAGGCATGGAACCACACCACCCCTCTCTCAGTCACCATGATGTGGCAGTGGCTCACTTAGAAGAACTAGAACAACTTACAGTTAGGATATACAACCATGTACTGGGGCTTTGGGGAGGAAAAAAAAAAGAGGAAGCTTGGCAACAGATGTTAGCTTAGGGCAAATCTTTCCCTACCAAAAAAAAGTCAACTTAAAAAAAAAAAGAAAACTATTTAAAATAATAGTTTAAAAAATTTAAAAAATATGTATACAATGAATCTTTTTTTCTTTTTTTTTGGTGAGGAGGATTGGCCCTGAGCTAACATCTGTTGCCAATCTTCCTCTTTTTGCTTGAGGAAGATTGTCACTGAACTAATGTCTGTGCCAATCTTCTTCTATTTTATATGTGGGACACCACCACAACATGGCTTGATGAGTGGTGTATAGGTCCGTGCCTGGGATCCAAACCTGCAAACCCTGGGCCACCGAAGTGGAGCGCATGAACTTAACTACTATGCCACTGGGCCAGCCCGTACAATGAATCATTTTAAGGGAAACATTTTCATAACCAAACAAGTACCCAATATTACCTATCCATATACCATCTGTCTATATATAGAGACATCTAATCTACCTATTTATATACTATGTGTCTGTCTGTCTGTCTATCACCTATTTGTCTATCCATCATTTGTCTGACTGCATCTGTCATCTGCCTTGACCCATTATTTAAAAAAAAAGCTTTCCTGTGTCACTTGAAGGTTTAAGCCTCAACTCTTTCAAAATCCCTTAAATTATTTAAAAGGTTGGGTATGTCATTCAACATCTCTAAGTTTTTTGTTCATATTTTATTAAGGAATTGTTTCTCCCAAAGTAATTCTTCTCCCTGATAAGTCTAGTATTGCCATGTCAGACAAACCTGAGGTTTACAGATGATTCTTTTTTCAGTAACAATGCTCATTGCTGAAAAGATTTTATTCACTTAACACAAAGAGAAGAGCTGACGCTTCAGAGACATTGCCTGAAGCTGTCATGGTGAGGGATGAACCGTTGAATAACCACAGCTCGTCAGGGGAGGGTGCTTTCTGCACTGGAGGACCTCACATTTTCTCCCATTGCAAATCATCGCCAGGGGCTGCTCCTGCATGGACATTTGCATATGGAATATATCATCTCCTTCCCTTAGCAGAATCTGTACTAGGATGAATACCGGGTCATACTCAGAAGAGCAGCTTCCTATTTTAACATGAGTTTAACCCATAAAAGGTGTATACCAGGTTTTAATTTTCATTTATTAATTTTTCTTCCTTCACCATTGTTATATCTTGAAAATTTTCCCACTTATAGAAAAATTGCAAGAATAATACAATGAATATTTGCGTGTCCATTACCTCAATTCACCAACTGTTAGCATTTTGCCACATTTGCTTATGTGTGCTACATACGCTATGCATGCCACATTTGCTATGTATATGTGTATACATATGTACACAGGCCTATATAATATATATGTATATATGTAAGCCCATGTATAATTAATACATATATAAATATTTAAAAAAATGAACCATTTGTGAGTAAACTGTGGACATCACGATTCTTCACCAGGGCTAGGATAGGATGAGGTGAGTGAGGCAAAAAATTTAAGGGGGCAAAGAAAAACTCAGTCATCCAGATAAATATTTTAGTGCAATATTAAAAAATTCAATGTTAAGGAAAAAAGCCCACGATGACCAAAATCTCAAAAATTTTAATAAAGACAGGCTGTTGTTTGTTTGTTTTATGACACTGCATAATTGTGCAAGGAGAACAGTGTTTCCACAGCCTGTGGTTCTGGGACATGTGGCTGTTGGGTTTATGAGGAATGACAATGGCTTGCAAATGGATCGGACAACGTGAGCTTGATAAATACTCATGTGTTTTGACTGTTGAACTTGCATTAACTTTTTCTATTTGGTGCAAACTGTTTACATAGGGATGTTCGTTACTGCCTTTGGGTCATGCTCCCATATGGCTCTGTGCTAAGCACTTCAGCATGCATCTCCTAAGAACGCAGAGGTTCGTATCTTCCTAACTGTGGTGCAGGATAACACGCAGGAAGTTTGACATTGATGCACTATGATTATCCCATGTAAGTCCATATTTAAGTTTCCACGATTGTGGCATTGATGTCTTTTATGTCTTGTCCCCCTCCCCCCAATCAGGATCCAATCAAGGGTCAAGCATCGTATTTAGTTATCAAGTCTCTTTATTCTCCTTTAACCTAGAAAGCCTCCCCCGCACTTTTGTCTTTCACACAATTGGCATTTTTGAAGAGTCCAGCCCCGTTGTTATGTAGACTCTCTCTCAATTTTGATTTGCCTGTCTGTTTCTTCAAGAATACTAGATTATGCCAGATTTTTAAAAACACATGCTTGTTTGAATCTTATTGTACCGTTAGATGGAGTAGGAATGAATGACTGCTTTCTAAAGTAGCAACATCAGATAGCTTAGCATGCAGAGCCAGTTATGCACGGACAACCGAAACAGATAGGAATTTTGCAGAAAAAGCAGATCATCCCAAATTATCAGAGGAGATGTGTACCTTTTAGGTTTTAAAGGTTTTGTGCTAGAAAAATTGCCAGCTGGAATGACAAGAAGCTTCAGCTCCTGAGCCAACTTTGATTGATTGGAGGTGGCTTTCAAGGCCCCCCAAGACCTTAGGAGGAGAGTCTCATAACTCATGAGTGATGTCAGCCAGGGACATCCAGGTGAGGGGCGGGGCAGAGGCGCTGGCTGGTGTTGAGACTGCACCTGATAAGGGATGATCATGGCATTACTGCTGCTGCAAGCCATAATTCTTTTTTCTAGCCTAACCTGGGCCAAGTTTCCTGAACGTGCAGACACACAGAGGACTGACTAGAAGTTGGTAAGATTGTTTTTCTCCTGTGGCTCGTTGTAAGCCAGCCTATTTCCGTATAATCACAGCTCATACACACGTAATTCAACTTTATCCTCATACAGATCCTTTAAAACACACGAACTCCTCTCGTAATGGTTTTCTAATTCCTGACTAGAATGTTGTTAAACAGTCCAAAAATATCAGTTCCCATCCTCCTATTCACAAGTGTTGATCCACATTATAAATATAATGAGAAGATTAAAAGCTGATTAAATCCCTCCCAGGTACTAAGGCAACAACCTGGACATCTTCGTCATTGTCATTTTGGACAATAAACCTAAATTTGAATAGGGCGAAACCTTATCTTCTTGGAATTTAACTAAAAATAAATAAAGAAGCTGTACTATGAAGATTTTACTCAGAAAGAATGGCGACGGTATCCAGCTTCCCCACTGCGTCCCTCTGTTGAACTCCTTGTCATCCAGTCTAGGTTGAGAGGAAATTTCTCCCTCTCTGCCGAATATGAGTTTTATCATTCTTCAAATCTGTCCTGATGGAGTGGTGGACGATGTATATATTTACGGCCTTCTCGGTTAAGTCTGCAAATAGAGCTAGAGGGCAATTTGGCAGTGTTTATCTCAATTTTAAGTGAAGAGCCTCTTTTTCAAGGTGAAATTTGTATTGAGATAGTTGTACATTCATGTGCAGTTGTAAGAAATAATACAGGGACGTCTCCTGTAACTTTGCCAGTTTCCCCCAATGATCACTTTTTGCAAAACTGTAGTACAGTATCACAACCAGGAAAGCGTCATTGATACAATGCACTGATCTCATTTGAATTCTCCAGTTTGACTTGTACTCACCTCTGTATGTTTTTAGTTCTACAGAGATTATCCCATGTGTATGAGCACACATTTGACCCAGCATTTCCACACTTAGGAATCTCTTCTCCAGAAATCTTTGCATATTTGCACAAAGCCATATGTACAAAAATACGGACTGCAGTATTTTTGTAGTAATAGAAGAAATGATAACATTCTGCCTCCATCATTAGGGGGAATGATGAAATCCTTTTAGCACACTATATAATGCTATGCAGTAGTGTATAAAGAAAGGGGCGTAGCTATAGATGCTGAAATGGAAAGATTGCCAAGACAAAGTAAGTGTAAAAAGCATAGAACAGGGGCTGGCCCAGTGGCATAGTGGTTAAGTTTGCACCCTCTGCTTTGGGGGCCTGGGATTCGTGGGTTTGGATCCTGGGTGTGGACCTACATACTGCTCATCAAGCCACGCTGTGGCAGCATCCCACATCCACATACAAAATAGAGGAAGATGGGCACAGAAGTTAGCTCAGGGCCAGTCTTCCTCAGCAAAAAGGGAAGGATTGGTGGCAGATGTTAGCTCAGGGCTAATCTTCCTAAAAAAAAAAAGATCTACAATCATTTCACAGCCAGACTATGCTTGAGACTAACTGAGAGCCCCCTGGAATGGGGAAGAAAACTCCCCTTCCCCCCTGTAAGAGAGGACCAGCAGAAGTCTGGGGGTGGCCATCAGCCTGAACTAGCACCCAGGGCTGTGGGGAAACTAGGTTTATCTGAAGGACACATGTACAAAACCCAAGGCGAAAACTTCACAAAGTAAAACTTTATATAATTAACAATTAGGAGAAAGACAGCAGGTCTCTTCCACGCCCCCATGCCACCCAGCAATCCATTTTTCCATTAGCAACCATTAATTATTTGGAAGTTAAAATATAATGTGTGGAGGAGGGGTGAAGTAGGACATTTAATGAAATCCCTGCAGTTGGAAGAAAATAGAACTTCTTTCCAAAGGTTCATTTTTCTAACATATAGACACATTTTCCCATAAGAAACTCCCAGAAAAATTGAAACCACATGTGCAGATAGCCAGGGCATGCTGTGCATGTTGCTGTGCAAGCAATTCAGCAGGGCTTCTGCAAAACCAGCTTTCTCAGCTCTTGGGTTCTGGGGCTTGTCTCAACAACAAGAAGCCCCAAATAACAAACGGATCCCAGCAGGGTGAACAACACTGCAGCAGGGGAGCTGTTTCCTTCACTCCTACCCTGTTCCCTTTGCTCTCCAAAAGTTACAAACTGTGAGTTTCCTTCCTGATAAACCTCAAGGCTTCCACACTGATTGGTCTCAGTTTTGGAAAGGACGTGACATCAGCAACTGTGCAGACTTGGGGCTGGAGGGCTGTTGTGGGGCTTTGGCCAGCCTCCAGCCAGCTAGGTGGAGCATGCGTGTGTGTGTGTGTGCGTGTGTGCGCGCCTGTCTGTGTGTGTGCTTGTCTGTCTGACCACAGGTAGTACTCAGATTACCCTGGCTGTTCTGTTCTCTGCTGCAGACGGCTGTTCTCCACCGTCTGACCAGGACGGTGCAGCTCAGCCAGCCACAGCCCTGGAATTTCCCAAGAGCGGGGAGAGCATGGAATTTGGACTTTTCTGAGCAACTGAAGTGGAGCGTGGAGCTTGCCCAGCCCAGGAGAGCACCATGGATGTCGAACCACGGGGCAGGAATGGCAGCAAGCCCCTGAGGCCAGGAGACCCTCCTGACACCAGGCTCCTTTCAAACCCATTGATGGGGGGTGAGTCAAGGGGATGTGGCGTCAGAGTGCTGGGGAGGTTGGTTAATGTGCTTAGGAGAGAAGAGAGAAGAGGGCTGGGCAATTTCAGTGGCTTCATGAGGTGTGTCCATGGGGCAGTTACTGGACAGATGTCCACGGCCTACTGGTATATTTCCTTTACACGGTTGTTCAAAAGTGTGTACACCTCTATCTGCAGAGTCCTATAGACCATACAAAGTCAATTATTGCTGGTTATTCTCCAGTAAAAACTTCAGCTTTCAGCTCCAAAGAATTATTCTTTGTGGATCAAATGTATCACTTATATTACATTGGAGGTTTAAGGGTTACTTATAAATAGGAATGTTTTTACTGCTAAAACATTCATCAAAAGGTCTTACGTATTTGGCATTTAGGTGGGGCTGGGTTAATAAATGATGTTCAAACATTGAGCGCTGATTGATTCAGTTTAAAAGGAGTCTTTTTTTTTTTTTTAAACTTTGGGGACGTGTCTTACCAGTATGAGTCTCACCTGTCAGGTGGTGCCTTTGCTAATGTAGAGAGTCTCATGCCTCTGGGCAACTGTCATTTCCTGTGAGTATTCAGCAGGTGCCTGCTAACTGAAAGGATTCTGAAAAATGGGTATAGGCACTAGAGGAGAGATTATTATATTTAGCACCCAGGTAGGCTGCCTGTACCACTTGTCAATCAAAGGGTCAATAAGCAGGGACCCTGCAGTCAGCTAGACTTATTAATTTCCTACTGTACAGGTGCTGAAAGGGTAAAAAAACAGAAGAAATTAAAATACAAAATGCCTTCCCTCTGACTAATTGAGCACACAAGACTGCTCATTCTTTCGTTTCTCCGATTTTGCTGATGAAATGAGCAGGGCACTCAACAGTGAGTGGGATATGGATCCACAAAGGCAGGACTGGATTGATCAGACCTATTGAGCACAAACTTGGAGCAGTAGAAAGCAGAGTGGGTGGCACCAAAAATCACCTTTAAAAATTAATTTGATAAATACATTTTTGAAGCTGAAAACCAATCAATATGGGGAAGAATCAGTAATTTGGTTGACTCCCTCATGATTACTGTACAGATAAGTATTATGTTTATTTTTATTTCCACGTGAGAAAATTGTGCCAGCCACTTTTCACTGTTGAGAGTTTCTAAAGGTCCTAATCCAGCCCTGGTTGGGGCAGAATGGGTGTGTGTGGGGCGTGGTGAGCAGGCATATATATACTCAAAGGTATGGTGCTTAGAAACTGAACACACTGTCACGGCTAGAATGTGGAGTGTCTTAGGAGGTCTAGTGAGAACGAGTTTGGAGAGATGGAACCTGATAATGAAGCTTCAAAAGCTAGGTGGAGTTTAGCCTTCATAAGGCAAGGAATTGGGAGCCATTGATGGCTCTGGAGCAGAGACCTGGCAATAATGAATACTGTAAGTAAATTAATCTGGTAGCCATAGTCAGGATGGATTGTGGTGGGATCACGGGAAATTCTCACACTAATCCATTGATTCTCAAACTTGTATATGCATTAGCATCACCTGGAGGGCTTGTTAAAATGCAAATAGTTGGGCCCCACCTCCAGAGTCTCTGATGCAGTAGTAGGTTGGGGTGAGGCCTGGGAATCTGAATTTACAACAAGCTCCCAGGTGATGCTGATGGTGCTGGTTGGGGACCACACTTTGAGAGCCACTGCACTAATCCCAAGCATGAAGCTTATATTTGGATTGAACTTGGAAATGACAGAGAAAGGGGAAATATGAGTGAGAATTTCAAAGGAAAGAGAACTCAGGCCATGTTGCTTGATTAAATGTTGGGGCTAGTGGAGAGAAGGCAGCCAAAATTGTAAAGTTTTCCATCCTAAATTAACGTCAGATAAGAGGGCTAGGAAAGAGAGTAGTTGGGAAGGGAGCTGGCTTGGGAGCAGAGTGAGGAAGGGAGGACAAAGACTTCTATTTTGATCATAAAAGTGCCAATGCCAAATGCACAGCATGAGGACATGGGACTGAGGCTGGGGAATGACTACAGGACAGGAATCAGAGACCGTAGAATGTTCTGCAGAGGGGCTGTGCTGAAATCCTGGGAAACGAGAAACTGTCTGATGGCCGAGAGCTAAGAGCCGAGGATGGAGCCCTGGGACAGGCCTCCAGTCGAGGCCATAGGACCAGTGAGTTGGACAGAGAAGCAGGAAGAGACTTGAATGCTGTAATTCCACAGGGACTCAGGGGAGAGAAGTTTTCAAAGAAGTGGAAGTTGCAAAGGTAGATGCCAGGACTCTGCTCTCCTACCTCCTCCTTCTCCTCTTCTGACTGGTGAACTCCTACTCACGTTCTGCACCCAGCCGAACCACTGCCCCCACAAAGTCCTCCCAGATTTTCTCCCTCTCCCTACCCAAGCGGCGTCTTTCTCTCCCTGCTTGGCATCAGTCCTGCTCCTTGGGCAGAACCTCGATTGTAGCTGGATTGCATTTGTTTATGCTCTTGAAGTCTTGACCTTGGTGAAGTGCGGAATGTGAAACACTCAGAATGCTGTCTCCAAATGACCATGCGGAGAAACTTAGCTCAGGTGAAGCGTATGCCCTGGCCCAGGACCAGGACAGAGGGAAAATAGGGCCCAGGTATGGCTCGTCTTGGGGAACATGGCTGCCCCCCCTCCACTTGCAGGCTTTTCTCTCTCTCCTTCTCTGGAGAAAGAGAGGAAAGGACATGAAGATGGCAGCCAACTCTTTATAAAGATTTGTTTAATGCCTGACTCCTCTGCCCCAGGAGCAGGAAAACAATGTCTTTTTTTTCTGAAAATACCTTGTTATGGGTTGAGTTGTGTTCCCCCAAAAGATATGTTGAAGCCCTAACCCCCAATACCTCAGAATGTGACCTTGCTTGGAAAGAGGATCGTTGCAGATGTAATTAGTTACGATGCGATCAGGGTGGGCCCTAATCCAATGACTGGTGTCCTTGTAAGACGAGGAGAGGAGACAGGGAGAATGCCATGTGATGGCAGAGGCAGAGATTGGAGTGATGCATGTAATAAGCCAAGAAACAGCAAAATCGATGCCACCACCAGAAGCTGGAAGAGGCAAGGAAGGATTCTTCCCCAGAGCCTTTGGAGAGAGTGCGGCCCCAACACCTTCGTTTCAGACTTGTGGCCTTCAGAACGATGAGACAGTGAGTTTCTGTTGTTTTAAGCCACCCAGTTTGTGTACTTTGTTATGGCGCCCCTAGGAAACGAATTCAAATCTACTTATAGAAACCGTGGGAAATACATTGAAGGATAAACTAAACCACCCACAATCTTACTGAGCAGGTAACCACCATTCGCATTTTTAGTGTCTATCCTTCAGGTTTTTGCCTGCGGATTCACACCTGTAGAGAGATATCCTTCATCACAAAATTAAGCGCACCCTGTAGAGAATATTCACGTTTAAACAGAAGACAGGCAAGAACAGGTGTGGAAAGGAAATAATTTCATTCTCTTATGGTGGATTTTTAGATATTGGGGCGCTTTGGCAGGGCTGAATTTTCTGGGGGATACCTGTCTGATCAGATGGAATGGGGATGGTGTGAGGTCCCTATGGAGAAGGCAGCCCAAGACAGAGAGAGACAGAGAGAGAAGAGGCTGGCTGATGGAACTAGAGAACAGATTGCAGTGGACAGGACCGACTTGCCCAAGAGTTGCCTCAGTGAGCCTTTCTATTTCCCTGTTTCTGACTGCAAGCCTCTGTTTCTCTTCCTCCTTTTTTTTGTTTGTCCTGCAATTCAACCAAGATCCACTATAGTTGTAAACACAGCACCCAGATCCTCTTCAGTGTTGGTGCGCACCACTGAACCTACCCTATCATGTCCCAAAGACTGAAGACAAGTGCTCCTGCCCTCTCAGAGCGACTCGACCTCTCCTTTTCCCTCCCTTGACCTTGCAAAATGTTTTCCAGGATGGATAGATCTATGCTACTGCTCAGCATTCACTGGAGGCTCTCAGAGCTTCGTTAATAGCTCTTTTCAGAATGGACCAATTAGTGCATTTAAAATATCTTCTGAAATAATGGAAATTTTAAAAATCATTCCAGAAATTGCAATAAAAATGAAATGGCAGCCTTCCTAATGTACTGCAGCGTTTCACAGAGACTCAATTTAAAAGAAAGGTAAGTTTAATGGCACTAATTGGAGAACTTGTGGAGCAGTTTCATTAGAAGAGCTCCCTGCCCCATTTTAACCATGAGCTACACTACTGTATCTGTGGCATTGCTGGTGACTCCATTTGGGATGTATTTTTTGGCAGTAAAACCAATAGAGCCTGGCTGAACAAATGTTGGGGAAGAATCCTTAATGTATACCAAGGGCTTGGATGATGTGTTGTATACAGATAATGGCCCTTGAGTTTCAAAGACTTTTTGGGGTCACTGGAAAAGGAGATTGTGACCTTGAGTCTCCCCTTCATCCACAGTCTTCTACTGTGAGCATTTCCATGTTATGGAAGGAATAGGTCCCGTTTCCTGCTTATTCGGCTCTCTCTAGTTAGCAGGAAGGCAGGCAAAGCTGTTTCTGGGTTTAATTGCACATGTGTTGAGCCTGTAGCTTATTGCCTGCTTGGAGTGTGGGCTCTGGAAAACCCTGGAGAAACATCTCCCTGATCCTCCCAGGAGGGATCACTCGAGGTGCACTTTTCAGCTCTCTCTTCAGTGTTTTCAAGAGCTAAAGAGTGCGTGTGAACTAATCCATGTTGCAAATTATGGTGTTTGCTAAACTGTGTGTGTGTATATATCTCCATGCTATCAGTGCTAGAAAAATATGAACCTACCTGTTGTCACAATTTTAAGTTTTTACATAATCACTCAATTGTTCAGAGGCATGCTGAGGCTAAAGTCCTTGTATCAATTTGAGATGAATTTTGGCTTTACAAGAACCCAAGTTTTTCTTCTAAGCAGGAGTAGGGGCACTTTGATAGGCTTGCCAAATCCTAGTCTGAAATGACTTTAAATGAAAAAGGGAAGCATCATGCACTGCTGATGGGAATATAAAGTAGTACAGCTGCTTTGGAAACTAGTCTGGCAGTTCCACAAAAGGCTGAACATTGGGTTCCCATATCATACAGCAATGCCACTCCTAGGTGTACATCCAAGAGAATTGAAAACATACATCCTCTCAAAAATTTGTACGTGGATGTTTGTAGCAGCATTATTAATATTAACCAAGAAGTGCTAACAACACAAATGTCCATCAACCGATGAATGAATAAATAAAATGCAGTCTATCTATACGTTGGATATTATTTGGCTATAAAAAGGGATGAAATACTGATACATACTATAAGGTGGATGAACCTTCAAACATGATGCTCAGTGAAAGAAACCAGTCACAAAGGACCACATATCGTATGATTCCATTTATATGAAATGTCCAGAATAGGCAAATCCATAGAAACATAAAGTAGATCAATGGTTGCCAGGGACAGGGGGAAGTGGAAATGGGGAGTGGCTGCTAATGGACAAGGGGTTTCTTTTTGGGATGATGAAAATGTTCTAAAATTGATTGTGGTGATGGTCGCACAACTCTTTGAATTTACTGAAAACCATTGACTTGGAGGCCGGCCCCATGGCCGAGTGGTTGTTTGTGCACTCTGCTTCCGCAGCCCAGGGTTTCTCTGGTTCGGATTCTGGGCGCGGACATGGCACTGCTCATTAGGCCATGCTGAGGTGGCATCCCACGCTACGACTAGAAGGACCCACAACTAGAATATACAAATATGTACTGAGGGGATTTGTGGAGAAAAAGCAGAAAAAAAAAAGATTGGCAACAGTTGTTAGCTCAGGTACCAATCCTAAAAAAAATAAAACCATTGACTTGTACACTTTAAATGAGTGAATTGTATAGTATGTGAATTATAACTCAATAAAGCTGTTAGAAAGACAGATAAAGATTGTCAGCGCCCAATACCTATGTACCAGGACAACACCCTGTGTTTCTCAAAGACACAGGCAGTCTCTGCACTGTAAATACATTCTAAAGCAGGGGTACCAAACCTCAGGTAGCATTTTTTTCCTCTTTGAGAAGTACATAATTCTTTATTTATCCTAAATAGAAGGAGTGACGGTTCCATGATGAATGAATATAAAGTAAAGCCCATTTTTGTCTATACTTGAGAATATAATTGTATTGTTTTTATGAAATCTGAACAGAGTTACAATTTAGGACACCAATTACCTGCCTGGACTGTTTAGGCTGTCAACTCGAATTATCTGAGGTAGCTTTAAGAAAGGCAGCTATATTTTTTAGCAGCTGAGCACTTGGAAGGAAAAATGGATTAATCATTCACACACATGGTGATCCATTAGGGTACATTTGCAAATCTATTTAAAACTGATTTTTAAAACCTTTCTCAATTTTTGGCTCTTTCTTCTCACTCAAGATTTTGTGTGGATGGTATCTTGCATTAGCAGCAACAGGATAGAATTAGTCGTCCTTTTAATTCTAATTGGGAGAGAAATCTTTCTATATCTACAGTCTGGATTGTAGGCTCCAAGCCCTAGAAGCAGCAATATTTTTCCTGAGAGAATTAGCAACCTCAGAGAATGCTATGAGGATGCTAGGTTCCTACTGAGCTTAAGGTTTTGGAGGTAGGAAAAGCCATTTTGCTTAATGTGCCTCAAGCACCTTAGTGACCCCAGAAGGAAAGCATTGGATGGGCAGTGTGTAAGGAAAGCATTGGATGGGCAGTGTGTAGGCAGGCTCATTCAACTTCCTTTTACCTATTAAATGCTTCATGATTCCATCTGGAAGGATGGTAATTTGCTCACTGGGAGAGATTTTCCAGGGCATTGATAGCTCCAGGTAGCAGGCAGACCTCAGCCAGCATGTGTTAAGTACAAAGGTTTCCAGCCTCCTCCTTTCTGGCCTTTCGGTTTGCAAGTCATTAGTAACCACCCTGGTTCTCCAGGTCTTCTCAGCTCTTAGGAGATACCAGTCCCTTTACAAGGCGTGACTGGTATCAGACCATTCTGCCTTGTTTGTATGTGGCGTGTTTACTCAGGCAGGCATAGGTGGAGCTGAAGCAAGCTCAGACGAGCCTCCTCACACTCTGACTTCCTGCCTTTGTTTGTTCTGGAAATCAAACGCAGCTTGAGATGAGAAAAATTCAGGTCTATGCCTCATTCAGGTTACATCCACACTCAATTGGAAAGAGAGAGAAAAACATTTAATGTTTTGGGATAGGGTTTACAGGCCTCCTTTCTAAGAATGTGTATTCTTTCCATATGGTTGTAGAATAAATTTGCTACTTTAAATAGCAGTAATTACGGGGTGGAATCAAGACTCTCTGCTTAGTGTTAGGACAGGATAATAATAGTAGCTAATAGTATTGAGCCATGGGGAAGTATATTGCTGTCCTTGCTTTACAGAGAAGGAAACTGAAGCTCAGAGCCTGTGCAGGGACCCACAGTTCAGAAGAAGCCAAGTGGGTCTGAATTCAGAGCTTTCTCTTAACCACATTGGCATGCTGCCATTGGAGGTAAATAATGTCCCTGTTGCAAGGTCAGACTGGATTCTGATTTGTGCTTGATATTGGGACAAGAGGTAACCCATAAATAGATATGGTTCTGTTTAGATTTTATTCCAGACCTAATGGTGTATGTAATTACGGGATTACTACTATTAGTATACGGCACTGTTTGCTGAGATGCCAAAGTTTGTATTTCATGCAGGCAAGTAGATTGGCAACCACAGCTTAACACACTAATGCTGGTGATTAGTGAAGCTCTCACTTAACTAAATAGACTGTTTGCCTTTGAAACCAGTGTGGAAGCAGAAGTACAGTACTTTGTCATTCCAGTCCTCCTCTTTTGTCCTCAGTTTGGACGTTGACTGTAGTTCTTTCTTTAGCTATCTAGACATTTCAAATAATCTGTGTACAAGAAACCTCAATAGAGAGGAGAAGTGCCGAAGTCTTGTTGGGAGTTTTGGTTGATTGACTCCAATGTCTCTGTGCAGTAAGACCCATTAGGCTCTTATTGACGGGCAGGGATGAGTTTCCGGGTCTAAAGTGCATTAGTAGGCTGTAACCCATTTCTCCCTTTCCATACAGATGTTGTGTCTGATTGGTCTCCTGTGCATGAAGCTGCGATTCACGGACGTCTGCTCTCTCTGAGGAACCTCATCAGCCAGGTAGTAGCTTTTTGGAAAAAAAGAGGCCGGACCAGTGGTGTAGTGGTTAAGTTCACACGCTCCACTTCAGTGGCCCGGAGTTCACGGTCCCGGACCCCGGGCATGGACCTGTGCACTGCTCATCAAGCCACACTGTGGCAGCATCCCATATACAAAATAGAGGAAGGATGGGCACAGGTCTTAGCTCAGGGCTAATCTTCCTGAGCAAAAAGAGGAAGATTGGCAACAGATGTTAGGTCTGGGCCAATCTTTGTCACCAAAAAAAAAAAAAGTAAAAATAAAAGATAAATATTAAGCATATCCAATTGCTCATTACACTGTAAAAAAAAACATAGTCTAATATTAAGATATAAATTTCTTCTTCAGCAAAATGGGGTGAATCTCATCCTATGTAACCATTCCTTTATTTGGAAGCTGGCATAACACTAGAGGTTAGTATAATTCTATGCACATAGTAGGTACTACAATAAATATCTCTGGAGTGAATAATGAGCAAATTAGTACATTCAAGTTGCCTTCATTTTATTCAATAGACTATGTTCTTAAAAATTATCATGTAAAACAATGGTTTTCAATTTGGGCAGTTTTACCCCTTAGGGGATGTTTGACAATGTCTGGAGACATTTTTGGTTGTCACAACTGGGAGCAGGAGTGGGGGTGGGTAGGTGGTGGCGATACTGGCATCTAGTAGATAGAGAGCAAGGATGTTACTAAACATCCTACATTACACAGGACAGCTCTCCATATTAAAAAATTATCCATCCCAAAATGTCAGTAGTGCTGAGGCTGAAAACCGCTGATGTAAAATAAATGCTTGAAAATGTCTTTTTTAACATGTAATCTTATAATTTCAAAGACGTTTTCAGTTCTTTTGAATCTCTAGTTGATAGTGGCTCTGCCCAGCTTGATATTAGTTGCTCTGCTCCTCAGGTATAATTTCAAGTACACATTAATTTGAGTTTTGCCAGTTTGAAATTATTGGGAACTTAAGCAAAGGCACTTTTGAGAAAGCAGTTTAAATCACCATTCAAAATTCTAATAAAGTTTTTGTCCAAAATATTCTGTTCTCTGAAAAGACTATAGATCTTTTAAGTTAGGAGCTCTTGGCCCTTTCTGTACCATGGAGCCCTTTGGCAATCTGGCAAAGTCTGTGGACCCCTTCTCAGACCAATGTTTTAAATGCATAAAACACAAAATAGAGGAAACCTATCAAAATATTAAAACACAAATGTGTGACATAGTAATATATGGACTTCTTTATTCATGCATTAAATAAGAATATTTAGTGGTGATTCTAATGACTACCATGATTTCTGAGTAGGATGAACATATACTTTGAGATATTTTAGATATCTGCTACCATTTTAATGCAATAAAAAATATCTGTGATTCCTCTCCATGATAGTCCTATATACTGCTATTACTACTGTGGTTTGTTGTTTACAACATAATTGAAGGACATGATACATTTCAGGTGGTGGATAGTGAAAATGAAAGTGTTTTTTAAAAAAATTCCAATTCCATGGATCTATCTAGACTAAGAAATCTTCCTATAAGAAAACAATTTCTAAAGAAAAATTTCAGACTTCCCTAAGCCACTACCTTAAGCTGTTTTTGGGTAGCAGCAGCCTATTATAAATAGAAATATAGATAGCAACAGATAACTCTAGCTAAAAGAAATTAAGCTGCTTCTCAGATAAAATGAAATAGTTACCTTATTTTGATAGGATGAAAAATGATCATTGCAGTTTTTATATATGACTTATTAAATTAGACTGATATTCATTTATATTCGGTATTTATATGTTTACTCAACAGAAACCATGTCTTTATCTAAGCTCTATCACATTATTTGAGCAAGTCATTTTCTTGGGACCTCAATTTCTGCCTTCATAAAATGAGCATTCCAGTAACCTGCTTGTATTAGTCAGATCTTGCTGTGTAATAAACCAGCCCAAACTCAATGGCATAGTACAATAAACATTCATTTCTTGCTAATGAGCCTTTGGGTCAACTGATCTAGGCTGGGCTTAGCTCTAAGCTGTGGGTTGGGTGCAGCTCTGCTGCACGTCTCCCATTCTTATTTGACCAGTGGCTGCCTGAGGAATTTTGTTCTCATGGCGAAAAGCGGGGCAAGCCCAACTTGCAAGAGTATTTCCAATCTGCTTATGTCACACATGCTAACGTGCCATTGGTCAAAGCAAGTCAGATGCCCAAGTCCAAAGTCAAGGATCAAAGAAGCACATTTTGTCAACTATGACGTCATGGCAAAGGTGTGAATGTATTACACTGCAATAGGAGAGTAAAGAATTGACACCAAACATTCAATCTATTATATTTCCTTTTATGGATTTGAGAGAATTAACTGAGGTGACATTATGTAAATTACCTATTCTAGTTACTGTCCTCACAAATGGCATCTATTTTCTTATCACAATCTACATAGCACTTCAGATAATCAAAGAATACTGAAAAACATTGTTGCTAAACTAAACAAACATATTTTAGTAAGGGGAATAAGACCAAACATTCAAGAAAAAAAATTATAAAAAATAATTCTCATTTGGTCCAAGAAGGGAGAAACTGAATCTGTAACTAATTATTCTTTACCACGGCTTCACAGTAAAATAATCTGGGATATTTTTTAAAAATAACAATGCATGGGCCTCCCTCTGGATGTTCTGATTTAGCCTAGGGCAGGCTTCATGCATTCGAATTTTTTTAAAGCTCTTGTAGAACCACTATGTTGAGGGATTTTAAAAAGGCTCTTTTGACAGTGGAGAAGAGAGAGGGAAAGGCATTTGAAATGAAAGAAATGGTATAGGGAAAGGAACAAAAAGACTGATAAATTGGATTTCAATAAAATTAAGAACATCTTCATCAAAACGCATTATTTTAAAGGCGAAGAGGCAAGCCACAGATGAGAAAATATTTGCAGTATATGTATCTGACAAAGAACTCATATTCCTAGTCTAAAATCAATACGAAAAAGACAGACAACCCAACAGAAAAATGAGCAAGAGGCTTGGCCTGGAACTTCATAAAATATGGTCTCCAAATGTTTGGTGAATGTGTCAAACTGTGTTTATTAGTAATTGAGGTAATTCAAATTACAAATAAGAGATTATGTCACCAGTTCCTCCCACGAGAAGGGTTAAATTTGAAAAGATAGATAATATCAAGTGTTGGCAAAAATGCAGAGCAAATGGAACTCTCATACATTGTTAGTGGGAGTACAAATTTCTACAACCCACTTTAGGAAATTGTTAAGGCATATCTACTAAAGCTAAAAATATCCCTACCCTACAACCCAGCAATTCCATTTCTATGTTTATATGCAATAGATAGGTATACATGTGTTTGTCAAAAGACACATACAGGTATATTCATAGCAGCCTTATTCATAACAGCAAAAAAACCCCAAACCCTTGAAAGCAATGTAAACGTCCATCAAAAGTAAGATGGATAGATATATTTTGATATATTACTCAATGGAACTCTATGCAGCAATGAAAATGGATGAATGAATGAGTCTGAAAAACATAATGTTGAATGAAAGTAGACAAGCACACACACAAAATACAAACTTCATAGTTCAATTAATATAATGTTCAAACCAGGGAAAACTAATCTATGGTGTTAGAAGTCAGTATCGGGGATGCCTTTGTGGGTGAGAGGTGGGTAGTAATTTGGGTAGGACATATGCGAGCTTCTGGCAATTTTTTTTTCTTGACCTATATAGTGGTAACAGATGTATTTTTTTTTGTCATAATTCACTGAGGTTTACACTTAGAATTTATGAACTTTTCCTTATATCTGTTGCAGTTCAATAATAATTTATTTAAAAAAAACAATAGCAGTTTGTTAGGTCAGCATAAAGCAATTAAGATACCACTTGACCATAGTGTGACCTTGATTTAGTGGCTCTCAATCTAGACTGTACATTAGCATCCCCTTTGGCTGGGGTCGGGGGGGTTCTTGAAAATACTGATGCCTGAACTGAACCACTTTTGATTGTGTTGTAATTGCTGTGGGATGCAGCCTGGGTATCAGAACTTTTTTTTTAAACTCCCCAGGTGATTCCAATGCACAGCCAAGCCTGAGAACCTTCCCAATAAGGTCTCACTGCGTGCAAGTGGTGAGGACTCTTTTCAGCTCCTTGAATAAAACTCCTTATCCTGTCCCCTGCAGTCGTTAAAGAGCTAAGTCACTATCATGGCTGAAACTAGGAAAGATCTTGGCATTCTGAAACTTCAGCTTTTTAGGATGTGACAGCTAATTGAAGGCTGAGTGATAAAGACTAGGAAGAAATCTCAGATAATAACTGCCTAGAAGTTACTGAGGGCTAAGCATTTTGCATACATCAGTTTTCAGTCCTCATGACAGCCTTGTAGGGTAGGTACAATTGTCCCCATTTTACAGATGAGGAAACTGAGGCTTAGGGAGATAAATCACTGGCCCAAGGTCACACTGCTTGTTAAATGATGGTACCAGCATTTGAACTTGGGAATCACTCTACTAACCTCTCTCTGAGGTCTCAGTCCTAGGTAGGAAACAAGATAGTGGTGCCATTCAGAGAATTAGGGCTGGCAAGACAGGGAGCTCTTTTCAGGGAGAGTTTGGTTGGCAGAGGCTGAATTTCTGTTGTTAGCTGGTCTCTAGGTGGTTCTGTTTTAGCAGGGAATTAGAAACATGTACCAGGGGTGGAGCTTTAGATTTGAAAGTAACTTCAAACACACACACACACACACACACACAGTATGTAGAGAGGATTGAGAGAAAAGAAAAGGATTTGAGGGCAAATGCTTGAGGAAATGCCTGCATTGGGAGATGTAAGGAGGAAAAGGACAGAGTCTGTGAAAGAGACAAACAAAAGTCAATCAGAGGTAGGAGATAATGCCAAGTAGAGCTCTGTTTGAGAAGCCAGAGGTGAGGTTTCATGAAGTCAGGATGAATATGTAGCAAATTCAGAAGTGGAAGGAGGTGGAGGACAGAGCAATGTATATTAGATTCGATAAGGAGGAAGTCCCTGGTGGTCTTTAAAAGCAGTTTCAGCAGGATTGTGTTGGTGGAAGAGGAAAGAAGGGGTAAAAGTAGAGACAATGGGGGTCAACTATTTTTGCAAAAAAGGGGGGCAGCAGTGAAGGGAAGAGGGCATTGGATGGTAGCTTGGCAGAGGGTCAGGATTGAGGGATGGAAAGACTTTGAAAGGAAAAGGAAAGTGTACCTGTAGAGGGACGGCTAGGGGTCGCATGTGAAAACCCGGATGAAGGAAAGTCATGGGGGTGGCAGAGGGACATGGTGAGGCCATGGGCTGTTGGGCTGAGCTCATATATTTCTTCCTCAAAGAAAGGAGCAGTGGAAGAAAAGAAGACTGGAGAAATGCAGAGAGATTTTAGGAGTGGGGAGAAGGAATGTAGGAAGCTCACATCAAATGGCTTTGATCTCCTTGGTAAAGTAAGAAGGGAATGATGTGTTGTGATGAATGTGAGATGGGCGTTCATGGTCTTCCTTTCTGCTGAGTGTAGATAAGGAAGTGGTAACTGTGGACAGGACAAAGGAAAAAGCCTAACCTTCTTGTACTCAGTTGGTATAGCCTGGGTGGGCATTTGATTTTGGGCTGGGACAGAAAGTTGTCAGGTATTGAGCGCTCTGTCACCCACGAGTGCCCTGATATTGCGCAGCTCCAAGAACCCACCAAAAAAAGCTTCTGACTGTAGCTTGAGATTAGGGAACAATTGATAATAGAAAAATTAAGGATAAACCATTCAGTCCAATTTTTTTTTTTTACTGAGAACCCACTGTAGACTGGATCCTCTGTGAAGTAATGGGTTGAAAATTACCTTACAATAGTATATAATTTAGACAAATAATTCAGACAAATCACCACAGTTCATTTAAAGTAGAACTGTAGCTCGATGATGAATTGAAAATACAGTCCTAAGTTTGCAAAGGGAATCTGAATTTAAAGGAGTTTCTTTGTAATGTGATTATGTAATGCGTCGTGAAAACTTTTTGTGTTGTGAATAATTTCTTTTTTGCATCTTCACTTACCTGGATTTATGTATAAACACCTAAACGATGGTTTAGAAATGGCAGTCGTTACTTGAGGAGTACATTTATAATAACAGAATACCTAGTAAATAATTCCTTTAAAGGACAGTCTTCTTTTACCTCATGATCTGTCACACAAAGAAAAGTGCAGTTAACATTTTGCTGTGAATTCTTGTGTATTCTAGCAGTGTGAGTGGGAGAGATTGGATAAATATAGAGCGTTGAGAGGGAAAAGAAGGGTTTGAGAACAAATCTTTGAGGGGATGCCTCCAGTAAAATAATAATGACAATAGTAAAATAAATAGCAGGTGCCACACTGTAAAGTTCATGGGCAGTACTTGTGAAGGTATAAGCTTGTATAAATGCAATAACTCAAATTCTTCTGAAGTCAGGGGGTCAGTAAGCATTTATTGAGCATTCATTGGGTACAGATGGGATTTGAGCTTATGAAGGAAGGGAGGATACGGTCCCTTCCCTCCCTGTGAACAGCACAGCTGAGATGGAAAAATACTGTAAATGATATTGGAATTTCTCATTTACAATCAGGTTATTTCGAGTCTCCCAGAACCCCTTCCCAGCGCCCCTCCCAAGGCTCTGGATTTGAGATCCTGTAGACTGAGGTGCATGCCCAGAATGACTGAATATCTCAAAATGTGTGAGCTTACCAATCAGAGGGTAAAAGCCAAGAGGACAGGATGATTAGGGGCTGACTTGTGAATGCCCACAAAAGTAGAAGGATGTGTATTAGGAATGATGGTGACTGAGGCAATTTATTAGAATGATTTTAGGCAAATTTTACCTATTCTGAGAAGAAAAGGTACAATATATTACCTAGTCATTAATTAAACTAACCATGCTTTTAATTGACGTGCCCCAACAAAAAGAACTTTTATTGCACCCAGTTTCCCCTGTTAGGAATAATGTGGATCAGGGGTTCAGTGTCTGTGGAGCGTCTCCTGGAGTTCTTTTGATGTTCTGCTCGGCTTGGGCTCATGATCCATCTCCTGGAGAGCCCATTTTCCCAGAGGTTGATAAACCCCAAGGCCTTTCAGATGCTTTTTTGCTCTTTAGACCTAGAACACCTAGAATGAGAATGTAATTGCCCCTCTGCCTTGGGACTTTCTGCCTCTTTGTGGAGGATCCCCTAATGCTTTGGCCCCATATTAATCATCTCTTGCTGTGTAACAAATTATCCCCAAACTTAGCAGCTTAATGTAACAAATATGTGTTGGCTCACAGTGTCTGTGGGTCAAGAATTTAGACACAATTTAACTGGATCAGAGACTCTTATGAATCTGCAATCAAGGTGTGGGCTGGAGCTGCAGGCATTTTAAGACTTGGCTAAGGGTTGACCTGAGTCCAAACTCACATTGCTGTTGGCAAGATTCAGTTCCTCCTGGGTTGTTGGACTGAGGGCCTAAGTTCCTGGCTAGCTGTCGGCTAGACTAGCCAGGACTGGTAGACTGCCCTCAGTTCCTTATCATGGACCTTGTCAGAACAAGTAAGCCAGCAAGTGAGAGGACAAGAGATTGAGAGCAAGATGAAAGTCAGTCTTGAGTGTATATACCTAAGAGTCAAATTGCTGGCTTGTAGGTGTGTATATCATCAGCTCTAATAGATACTGACAAACTGTATTCCTGAATGGTTGTTTCATGTTACATTCCCACCAGCAGTATGGAAGTTCCTTATTTTTGTTTTCTTACATCATTGTCAACACCTTAGTGTACTGTCACATTTTGAGCCAGGTTAAGTTTTTTGATGATGTTGTTGAGGAAGATTAGCCCTGAGCTAACATCTGTTGCCAATCGTCCTCTTTTTTCACTTGAGGAAGATTGTTCCTGAGCTAACATCCATGCCAGTCTTCCTCTATTTTATATGTGGGTTGCTGCCACAGCATGGCTGATGAGTTGTGTAGGTACATGCCTGGGATCCGAACCAGTGAACCCTGGCTGCCAAAGCGGAGCACACCAAATTTAACCACTATGCCACGGGGCTGGCCCCCAGGTTAACTTTTAAAAGAATTGTCACAGTACTGGATTTGTGACTGAAAACTAATCCTACAAAACTGTTGATTTTCACTCTTTGCCCATTTCCCCTCCTCCAGGGGTGGCCTGTGAACCTCATCACGGTAGATCAAGTGTCCCCACTCCATGAAGCCTGTCTCGGAGGTCATCTCTCTTGTGCAAACATTTTATTAAAGCATGGAGCTGAGGTAAGTGCAGCTCAAATAACAGCTTAGAAACCATGAATGAAAAAATGACTATTTCTATCTCTTTTGAATAATTTCCAGTATTTTTGATTAACCTTATTTGAAATATGAAGAGAGGTGTTTTTCGAAAGTATTATGTCTATCAAGCTTATTTACTTTAGCAATAGATGAAATAATGAATTTTTAGCCAGAAAGTAATGGTTCAAGTCTATATCATTTTATTTAACAGCCACTACTAATAAATAGCTGTTAGATTTAAGCCTTCATTCTTATGGCTGGAAGGTAGTGAAATACTATAGAAAACACATAACATTTGGCTCCATAAGGCTGGAATAATGGTCCCAGACCATGTTTACCATTTACTAACATTGGAAACTTGGACAAGTTACTTAGCCTCTGAGCTTTAGAGTCTATATCTAAAAAAGGGGGGAAAATAAAAAAGTTGTATAGCTTATTGTGGTATTGCGAAGATTGAGAGAGATAAGGTATATGATTATTACTTGGAGAATGAGACTCAGGATGGCATAATGAGATCCTAGAGGAAGAAGGAAGACACACAAAGTCATTGAATTTGAAAGTAGGGAGCAGTAAGCCTTCCATTAACTAAGTCCCCTCATGCTCAAAAGTTATGGGAAAATCTGATCAGAAAATTATATCTGAGTTTCTCATATTCTCTCAACCAGTATTGACTGAGCGTTTATTCTATGCCTCACTCTGGATAAATACATTTAGGAACATTTAAACTAAATGAGGGGACAACCAGAGAGGGGCATTAGTGAACGTAACACTAGCTTCTTCAGTCGATAAACCCTGGAATCTCAGTAGCCTGATATGATGAAAGTTTATTTCTTGCTCAACTAGAACTCCAGTGTTGGTGTTCCTGGTTGGGTGGCTCTTTTCCAAAAGTGATTCAAGAACACAAGCTCCTTCCATTCTGTTACTCCGCCATCTTCCACAAGTGGCCCATGTGTGCTCCAGGGGTCACCTCCATTCCAGATGGTTGGTTGGGGAAAAGATGTGGAAGATTGTGCATAGAAGACTTTTAAGGACCAGTCCTAGTCCTCGTAGTGACATATATCATTTTTTCCCACATCCCATTGGCCAGAACTCAGGCCACATCTAATTGCTAGGGAGACTGGGAAATGTAGTATGACTCTGTGCCCAAGAGAGAGGAAATAGGTTTGTTGAATGCATAGCATCTTAGCCACAGCAGGCAATTACAATACACTGTTTTTATCCATTAGTTTTTGCTGTGTAACGAACCACCTCAACTTAACGACTTAAAACAATAGCTGTTTGTTTATCTCACAATTCCTTGAGTTGGTTGGACAGCTCTTCTGATCTGGCCTGGTTCAGCTGACCACAGCTGGACTTACTTATGCATTTGAGGTTAGCTGATAGGTCGGCTGGGGCAGGTGGTTCACGATGACCTTGGCTGGGATGGCTGGGAGGTCTTGGGAGACGGAAAGTCTCTATGTGGTCTCTCGTCCTTTATCAGGTTGCCTAGACTTATTCACATGGTAGCAGGGATTCCAAGAGCAGCAAAAGAGGTCAAGCTCTCTGCTTGCATCATATTTGCTACTGTCCCATTGGCCAAAGCAGGTCGCATGAGCAAGCCCAGATTCAAGGACTAGAAAAATAGTCTCCATCTTGTGATGAGAGAAGTTACAAAGCCATATTACAAAGGGATACGCATATTGTGCAGAGAATCTGTGTCCACTTTTGCAAACAACATAATAAGTATTAGTAGTAAGGGGTTGTTGGGAGCACACAGAACTGCTTCTAAGCCATTTATTTCTGATGAGGGGAGAGGAGGTCAAAAGAGGCTTCCCACAGGAAAGGTGTCTAAGCTGAAACCTACAGGATCTGTTGGAGTTCATCAGCTGAATGGTGGGTTGGGAAAATGATGGGCTTCACACCCACTGGGAACAGCAAATGCAAAGACCTGGAAGTAAAAGTGAGTACACTTTCGTGAGTTCAAATCATTCCTTGTGGCAGGAGAGTAGAGTGGGTGAGAGGGGTCAGAACACAAACAACCTTGTTGTCCATGCCAAGAAAATGGGCTTCATCCTGAGAGCAGTAGACAGCCATAGGTTAGCGCATCATCAGGTTTATATTTTGGTTAAGAAAACTTACTCAAAACTTGGGAACAGAGGCAGGACTAAGGAGAGGCAAAAGAGGCACCTCAGGCTCATGCAGCACTTGTGTGACCCTGGGAGTAAGTGTCTCCTTAAAGTTTGCACACTGGGCATCTTTTGTGCCTCACTAGTCCTGGCCTTGCTTGGAAATAGAGTGTGAGAATGACTTCATTGTCTTCACAATATCATTGTTTAGCAAGTTCACCAAAGAATTACTTAACGATATAGAAAAATGCATCTGCATTTGTCTTTGCTCTTTACCATTCTATTATAGTCCAAACACTGTGAAGTTAGATGTTAACTTGTAAGTTTCGGGCTGATTTCCAACGTTAGAAAAGATAGCCCCAAAGGTGATAGTTTCATGGCCCTATAGGACATTAACCAATTTTGTATCTATTAGCAAATTTATTCCAGCATTCCACTGACTGACTCTATAAATTCTACTTTGAGCCAGCCTTACCATCTTACTGGTTCCCTCACTAATGAATGAGTTGAATAAAATCTTTGGCATGTGTTCACTTTATATTTGTATGAAAGCCATGTTTTCAAATTTTAAGAAATGATATGTTAACAATCTTAGAAGGTTACTCTGGCTGCTGTGGGGAAACTGGATTGGTGTGAGATGGGTCATGGATAAAATGTTGAAAATAAGGAGATTAGTTTGTAAGCTATTGAAATTATCCTGACTAGTTTCAAAGTTTATGTTCCTGGGGGGAGCGTGGAGGAGATAGAATATTGAGCAACATTCTTGGTGCCTTACATCCGATGCCTCGTTTAGGTTTTCACAACCTGGTAGATTTTGATTTTTTTGGTCCCCATTTTAAAACTGTGGAATTTAAGGCTCAGAGAAGTTAAATAGCAGCTTGAAAGTGGTGAAGTCTAGAGTTGAACCCAGGACACCACTGCCTGCCTTCATCGTGGAGCTTTTCTTTGCAGGTGAACGGAGTCACCACAGACTGGCACACTCCCTTGTTTAATGCTTGTGTTAGCGGCAGCCAGGACTGTGTGAATTTGCTTCTGCAGCATGGAGCCAGCCCCCGCCCTGCGAGTGATCTGGCATCCCCCATCCACGAAGCTGCTAAGAGAGGTAAATCTGTTGAGAATTTAAGCTTTCTACCCACTCCTTCAAGGGACATCTTACTGTTGAAAGAAAGAAGGAAGGAGTATGTTTTAGAGCAGTAGTTCTCAATGTGGGGTCCTGGAACCAGAAACATCAGCATGAGCTGGCATGCAAATGCAGATTCTTAGGCCCCACTCCAGACTCATTGAATCAGCAACTCTGGAGGTGGGGCCCAGCAATCTGTAGCTTGTTGAAGAAGCCTTCCAGGTGATTCTGATGCACAATAAGTTTGAGAACTACCGTTTTATGGCATTTGGAATGTTGTTCACTGCTGTATTTCTGGAACAGGGCCTGGCGTATAGTAGACTATCCATCAATGTTTGTGGAATATATTGTTGAACCCAAGACCCCCATAGAAATCAAGTTATTTCATAAAGCAAATTATATTCTTCTATTTTAGGACCTTAAAGAATATTGTCTCGGGGTCACCTAAGTTTGCTAAGTAAAACAAACTTTCAATTTTTGGAAATACAAGATGTTATATAGAGTTTGGAGTAATTCTTTTTTCCTCTCCAGCTTTACTGAAGTGTAGTTAACAAATGAAATTGTATATATTTAAGGTGTACAATGTGATGATTTGATATACGTATACATTGTGAAATGATTAACATTCATCACCCCACATGGTTACCCTTTATTTTTGTGATGAGAGCACTTAAGATCTCCTCTTTTAGCAAATTTCAAGTATATAAAACAGTATTGTTAACTGTAGTTACCATGCTGTATGTTAGATCCGCAGAACTCCTTTAGGGTAATTCTTTTTATAAAGCCACAGTTTTCCCGATATTCTTAACCCTGAGACAAGAAATAAAATTGCGAGTTTTGCTTTTCTCCAATGTTCTTCTTCTTCTTCATCATCATCATCATGACCATACCTTGCTAGAGGGCTTTCAGTTTCCCAGTGGCTTTCACAAAACGGTTTCCCATGATCCTTACAGCAGCCTGATTTGACTGGATCAACCCATATTATAATTATCTCCCAAAGCATTGGCATTTATTGATTAAGAGACATGCTAACTTGCCACATTCAGTGGAGACATAGAGCCAAAATGTTATAACAAGAGAAACACAAAGAAGCAGCATTTAAATTATGGCATTCTAGACAGAGAAGAGTGATTCAGCTTTCACTGAACCTGGTTTGCCAGACTGCACCCTGCTCATGTTGGATTTGGTAGCTCCTTCTAAGCCTTGCCTGTGCCTACTGTGGCCTGTTTTTCCCAGGGCCTGCCCTTGGTGAGGTTGTAAGTTTCTTCTCTGTCCCATGGCCCACACTGTGCCCTTTCTTCTTCATATCCACCTTCAGTCCCTGTTCCTCCTTACCTCTCCCCAACTCACTTCAATTTCTGTGCTCAGACTGATTACAAAGTCACAAATGATTGAAAAGGGTAGTTGGTTGCTGGTTGCTTACTGTGCCTGGTAAACTCAAGTAGAGTTCCATCCAGAGCTGCGGATCACATCTTATGGTCAACCCCTTAACTGATAGCAGTGTTTAAAATCATCCCCTATTCTAAGTAAAGGAAATAGCTTTTGGTCTCCTGATAAGTTTCTGGCAAATTTAGACACACAAAAAATGGAGAAGGTGTTGTTTCACTAGCTAAGGGAACCTATGCTGTAACCGTGTTCTTCCGTTTCGGGCTGCAGGCCATGTGGAGTGCATCGAGTCCCTCGCAGCTCATGGGGGCGACATTGACCATAACATCAGCCACCTGGGCACTCCACTATATTTGGCTTGTGAAAACCAGCAGATAGCCTGTGCCAAGAAGCTTCTGGAGTCAGGTAAAACAAAAAGCAAAATGAAAAATAAATTAAATATATTTTAAAACTCTTTCTATTGTAGCAGAGGAAAGAATGTGGGCATTGGAGTCAGACAAGATCAGGGTTCATACTGACCGTGTTCCCATGGGGAGTTATTTTAAACTGTTTGAACTTTAGCTATCTTGCTTGTAACGAGGATAATGATGATGATGATGGTAATATCTCCTCCCAGGGTGGTCCTCAACGATTATTACTTTTTCCTCCCTTTCCTCTCCCACCCTCCCTCTGGCCAATCATATTATTAGGCTCTGAATAACTCCCAAAGTTGCTGGGTTAGGACTGAGTCTTCCTATTTGGGGCCCTCTTTACCAGTTCTCTTTGATTTGGAAATTCAACTTGCCCAATTTTAGCCCATTGTAAATATTAGAGTTTCTTTGAAAAGGCCTATGTAGCCTCATTCTTTTTCACCTCCTTGCTGTGTCCAGTCCCTTATTCAACACTTGGAACACCATTTCATCACCTCTTTAATTAAAGTCCTGTTTATTCTCTAAAAATCCAGTCATCTTTCCCTCCCCTGAATGTTCTTCTAGTTCTTATTGCCTTCTACTCATTTGGTAGTCATTGCCATGAATTAGGAGATTTGTATTCTTTCTCTTTCTCTTTCTTTCTCTTTCTCTTCTATCACCCTAGGTAGATGTTAAGCCCCTAGTCAGAAGAGGCCCAGGTTTGGCATCCCTCACAAAGCCAAGAACAATATAAGAACAGTTCAATTAGCACTTGTTGAGTGGACATAGATTCCCATTTTTCTAGAGGGACAGCAGCTCAGGCAAAGCCACACATCCCCACATGTCACAGTGGGAGCCAGCATCCAGGCTGCGGTGGGGATTTGTTGAGAGTATAGGGATGGAATTGGGTGGGGGTGGTGTAGAAATCCACCTTACTCCTGAAGAGGAGGGCCTCACCATCTTCCCTTTGATCTTGGGATTAGCCACCCCAATCTAAGAGATGCCCTCACAAGTTGCTTGCTCTTCACAGTCCAAATCACAGAGTCCCAAGTCCCAGGTTTTAAACTCCATGGCAGTTGCTCCGTGTATGAATGTAGCTGCTTGCTGTAGATGGGATTTCACTGTCTAGCCTCACTTCCTGTCTATACTGGCTGATATTTGGGCTCCATTAATAATGAATATGCAGCTTTCACATCACCAGGATTTTTCTTGTATGTATCACACCTAGGTATAGTGCTCAAGGGTGAGGTTTTAAACCTCATATGCTGTATAGCTCATGTTGTACATTCAGTCACATTGTCAAATGACATTTGCCCCATATTTTTAAGTGGAATCCAGTCATCTGTTTTCTCAGGAGAATTGCTGTGCGCACTGTAGATTCCCTTTTCTTAGGGAATTTTGAGGTGCAGTGCTTCGAGAAGGGGGCTGCTTGGACTTTGCTCTTTGACTGACTCTCTGTTTGTTTCTCATGACTCTTTAGGAGCAAGTGTGAACCAAGGCCGAGGTCTGGACTCCCCTCTTCACACAGTGGCCAGGGCGTCCAATGGGGAGCTGGCCCGCCTGCTCATGGACTATGGAGCAGACACCCAGGCCAGGAATGCCGAGGGCAAACGTCCTTTAGAGCTGGTGCCTCCAGAGAGCCCTCTGACCCAGCTCTTCTTGCAGAGAGAAGGTGCTTCTCCCTTGCCCGAACCTAAGCCCTAATCCATAGAGACTCCAGCGGGCTCTAGTAGGAGGCAGGTACTTACCAAATTCTGACTTCTGATCCTATAAAAAAGATCATTCTCTGCCATCACTAAATGTGGGGAGTTGAGATGATTTAGTATTCCACAAGGTACAGTACTGGTTATGTAGTAAATAACCATCCTGCTGATTGGCATGTTGGAGACAGGCTGTTTTGGATGATCTAATGTTCATAAAAGGGGGTAGGCCAGTTTTCAAAGAGTTAAGATATTGTTTTAAAATTTTAATGTTAAAGTTATCTAAAACGTGCTTTAGAATGATACAGCAGAAGGCTCTTTGGGATTGTCCAATGTCCCAGGATGTCTTCCTGCACTACAGATGGGCCGAACTAAGGGGCATTTGGTTTCTGGGGGTAAAGGTACAACTAATTAAGCGTATAGGTAGGATATTACTTTAATGAATCACAGCAATCTGAAGACATTTACTATTATAAGTTGACCAACACTAAGTCCACATTCCTCATAAATAAGAACTGACACTCCTGACCCAAATGACCAAGCGCTGTGGTTGAGCAGTGTGCAAGGTGGTAGGGGCACTTCCCTGGGCTGTGAGGTCATGGTTGGGCTGGGGTGGGGAGCAGAGACCCCTCAGATTGCATTCTTAATTGCCCTGAGATGTAGAGAGCAACCAGCTCAGGACCCAATTTTTTTTTTTTTTTGTCAGAGTGTGGACTGTGTTCAGTTTTAGGAGTTGTGGGACTTTGAAGCAGGCTCCCCTACCAGAAGGATTCTGATGTCGTGTAACCTGGTTATTTTCTCCCCACATGTTGAGAATTAGGGCTGGCTCTGGGCAGGATGGTAAAGTAGCCACAGAATTCTTTTTTCCTGCCCCCACTGCCCCAGGGTGCTCGTGGCCAAAGCCCCACCTTGGGGCCACCAAACAAGGCCTGTACTCCTGGAGTCATGCCAGCCCGGCTGGAGAAGACCCACCCCAGGCACAAGGAACAGTCCAATAGAAACCCCTTTATGTAAAGCAGGGGGATAGTCATCAGGCAACTCTACCTGCGTTTTGATGATTTCTTGTTTTAAAAAAATTCTACTATATATACAAAGCTGATTTCTCCAGCAGGCACAGACAGCACAATGCTTGGGGCACGCAATGTTTTTAGGGGCCCACAGACATGTTTTAATTTCTTTTAAAATCAGAGCGAAAAAATGAATAAAACTCAACCTGGATTATGTTTATCTTTACATTAACACAGTTGTAAAATATCATGTTTCTTTTATTGAGAAAGAAATCCACAAAGGCAAAACTGCCTCAGGGCCCCTTTTAGTCATAAAGTCATATATA
Source organism: Equus asinus (assembly GCF_041296235.1). Taxonomy (NCBI): domain Eukaryota; kingdom Metazoa; phylum Chordata; class Mammalia; order Perissodactyla; family Equidae; genus Equus; species Equus asinus. Next base: position 11,521,239 of record NC_091820.1, on the reverse strand, counting down.
TAGACACACACTCACACAGACACATACATATATATATGTGTATATATACACATATATATAATATTTCCCCACCCCATCAAATAATCTCATTGGATTTTCAGATCGCCTCCACTGACTCTTCCCTTCCACTTTATTTCCCAAAGCCGTTCCTAGACCCTTACGTTGCCTTTAATTCCTTTAATCCGCATTTTAGTGACAGTGTGGCCAATGATCCCACTGGTTTATAAAATGTCATTTACCATCGGAGAGAATCATGGCTTCTTTTGTCTCTCTGAGTCATTTTCGGGGTTCTGGTGAAGTCGCCTGTCAGCAGGCTGGAAGCCCATGGGAAATGGGGCCAGGCAAGCACAGAAAGCCAGACCTGCAGATTTACCACAGCAATTTCTGTCTCTGGGTGTCCCCAGAAAGGAGTTCAAGAATATTACACCTCATGTCCTTTGAAAAGCATCAAAAGCAGTGTTTACTCATGGCACACAATGAAAACTAAAAATGACTCTCTCTCAGCCCAGCACGACAGGAGCCACCCCTGAATGTGCTTTGGCCTTAAAGCATCATGAGTGTTACTGGGGAAAAAAGGGAAATCAAGACCCAAAGCAATATACCAATTCATAAATATAGAATTAGCTGATTTTATTATTGAGTAAAGCAACCTCCATGAATACTTACAGGTGCCAGCAAGTGGCCGCAAAGCTGCAGTGGGTTTTCAGCTCTGTTTACATGGAATTGAGGCTACTGTTGCCATGCATCAGTCTCCTCGTGGTAAACAGCAGAGATTCAGTTTGCATCAGTAGTTATGCTGAGCTTACTCTGATGCCCTGCTTTTCCTCATTCTCTATCAGGCTTGCTCTGACGTCCTGCTCTTCATAATTCTCTACCAGTTCCTCCTCCAGTTGTCCCTGACAGTAGCACATATGATTAGGCATGTCCTTCAACATTCCTTAGTGAGATAATATTAAGTTCTGTTTCCCCACAAAAGCTGTAGTTCCCTACAACTGCAAAAACCGTACTTTTTGCAGTTGGTTAATATGTACCCTGGACATAAACTGGGAGGTGCCCTAAATTCCAACAGGGGCCTCTGAATGTATTGTGAGGGCGTGATTGAAAATGCTGCATTTATCTTTTTGATTATACAATCAAATTGTATATGATTATACAATCTATCTATTTCCACTTCTTGTTCTCCATCCCCTGAGAACTATGTAACCCAGTTTATCCTGTAGCTTGTGATGCTATAGGAAATTAGAGGCCGCTGTACCCTTTTGGTTGTATTCTCAACCCTGGCTGCACAATAAAATGACCTGGGGCACACGCCTTTAAAAAATCCAGATGGACAGGCCTCACGCAACAGTAACTGAGCCACATCTCTGGGGTGGGGCCCAACGTCATGTAGATTAAAGCTTCCTCTGGCAGGTGATTCTGAAATGCAGCCTGGATTGAGAGCTATTGCTTTATGGGACTCTTCAGGGTATATAGCTTTGCTTTTCTGTGTGTTTTTAATAGCCAAAAGAGAATTCCCATCACAATTTGGTGCAGGAGGTGGAGGGGGTGGCTGGGAAATCATTTCCCATCCTTTTACCCTGGAACAGGGTTTCTCGACCTCAGCACTGTTTGTTTATGTTTGGGGCCAGTTGGGGGCTGTGCTGTGCACTGTAGGATGTTTAGTAGCATCCCTGGCCTCTACCCACTAGATGCCAGGAACACCATCCCCAAGTTGGGACACCAAAAGTGTCTCCAGACATTGCCAGGTGTCCCTGGGGAGCAAAATACCCATCCTTATTCCCTCCTCCCACCCCCGGTTGAGAGCCACTGGTTCCCTAGGCAAGCTTTGTGTTAGTTCACAGTATGAGTTGAAGCACTGGGATAGCTCTGAATGCAGAATATAAAAACAAATATGACTTAAGGTAACGTACACTTATGCTTCACTGATGGTTCATTATATTTGAATATTTGGAAAGTGCTCAAATTATAAAATAAGAATGTTTGCATCTAGAAATAGGACCTTTTTTAAAGGTAAAAGACAAGAAAGCTGTTAAATGTGAATTTTATTTTCATTACTGGGAATTTTGTGTAGCTTCATCATTCCAAAATTAGCTTCCTTAAACCTCCATTAGTGAGATGAAGGTTTGAATTTTTTTTCAGTCGGTTCTAAATCAAAATCTAACAAACTCATTCTGATGAGATACCAGAAAAGAGAAAACAGGGCCTAGAAATTCCTCCTACAAAATACAGGAAATGGTCTTAAACAGCACCGTATTATTTCCTTATAACAATGTTGTAGCTTGTATGCTTTAAAAGAAGGAAAGGAAAAGTAGTCTTAGATCAACGAAACCGATGTGTGGCTTGTCTTATGATCTTCCCTCAGGACCCCCTTCTTTGATGCAGTTATGCCGCCTTAGAATTCGGAAGTGCTTTGGGATCCAGCAGCATCATAAGATCACCAGACTGGTCCTCCCCGAGGAGCTGACACGGTTTCTTCTACACATTTAAATGTGTCAAGGGAATGAAGTCACAAACAACAAACATCGAGTGTTGCAGCCATTGGAATTTTAAAGTCAAGTCAGGTTGAGAGAGCTTGGCTAGTTTTTTCAATTAGGGTTTTATTTTCAATGGAAAAACACTGGGTACTTTTGCATTATTGGTTGGAAGGCATGAAGACTTTTTTCCCTCCTGCCTGGAAGAGGGTGGCTAACATAACAACTACTGTGTTGAATATCTACTACATGCCGAGCACTGAGCTAGGAACACTTTATGCATCATCTGGTTTAGCCCTCTCAGCATCCCTACCAGGTGGGCACTAGTCCCTCCCCTTCTCCAGGTGAGATATAAGACCAGGGAGGTCAATTTGTCCACTTAGCCACAGCGAGGACGGGGAAGCCAGATTGGAGTATAGGTTTTCTTATGCTAACCTGGGGACTTCCGAGTGAGGTAGAATTTCCCGGTATAACTATCCAGGCTCCATCTCCTTTACATAGGAAGGAAGATAGAGAAGACGTTTCTCTGTCTACGTCTGACTTTTTTTTAAACCTTCCCTGTTCTTGTGACAAAACCACTACTGCCCTAGTAAAGTACAGGGGTCAGTTCTTTTTCTCAATCAAAATTTCATATATGTATTAGGCATATTCTAGAACCATGCTGTCCAATACAGTGGCTACTAGTCCAGTAGTTCTCACCCAGGGGTGATTTTGCCTCCTAGGGGACATCTGTCAATGTCTGGAGATGTTTTTGGTTGTTACAACTGGTGGTGGGGTGCTACTGGCATCTATTGGGTGGAGGCCAGGGCTGTTGCTAAACGTGCTACAATGCACAGGAGAGCCCCCACAGCAAGGAATTAGCCAGCCCAAAATGGAAATAGTGCTGAGGTTGAGAAACCCTATACCAGCCGTATGTGGCTATTTAAAAAATGTAAATTAATTAAAATTAGGTAAAATTAAAAATCTAGTTCCTCAGTGTCATTAGCCACATTTCAGGTGTTTGTAACCACACATGGCTAGTGGCTACTGTATTGGACAGCACAGATATAGATCATTGCAGAAAGTTCTATTGCTCCATCATTGCAGAAATTTCTACTGGACAGTACTCTTCAGAAGCTCGATGAGTGGACTGTAACTGCCTTTCAGTTTCTAATTTACGTGAGACCTGTGATAGAATTTAGTAATGATGGCTGTAGTTTCAGTCTTCTGAGAGATGAATTTGGGGCTCCGTGGCATCAATAGAAAGAAAGAAAACATTGCACCTCCTTAAGGCAAATTCTTACCTATAAGATGACATATGACCTAGATGATCTCTAATGACATTTTTGATATAATTTTCTGTGATTCAAAATTCAATTTGCTATATGAAAAATAATCTAGAATATTTTTCTAAAATGCCCAACTAGTTACCCAGCAGATGGCGCTGCTGCCACATAGTCATTTAAACAAAAGGCTTGCTCCTCATAAGTGACCCATTGTAAGATGGTTTACAACATAGACTCTGGAAATTTCCATTCAGGAATGAAAACTTTGTAGTGACAAATTGCATGGACACTGGGTTTTCTTCTCCTCTTCCAGTTTGCCCAAACATTCAAATGTGAGTTTACAGTACTTCACCTCCCTGCTCCTTTTTTTCCCGTCTTGTTCTGATCATGTTTACATTTGTAACTGCTCGGAATTTAGACAGAAAACGAACACCAGCGTTCTGCTACTTGCTAATTCACTTAATTTCATTAATTCATTTATTCAGGAAAAATATAGTGAGTGCCTCTGTCTGTGCCCGGCACTATTCTAGGCACCAGGGTGGCCACAGTGAAGGAGATAGGCAAAGACAGTGAACTCTCTGAATCTTACACTCTAGTCAGAAGAATTATTTGCTAAGGAGTAAGGAGCTGTAGGCATTTTGTTATGGTTTTCTTCTTGAAAACGCTAGTTTAAAAAATAGCCTGATTTCTCACATTAAATGTATTGGACAGACTCTTGCTTATGTTAATCTTCCCGTGGCCAAATCCTCTGAGCTTAACCCGGACTGTACAGAATTACTGGAACAGCATTTTTCTTCTTAAATCTTCCAGACAATTAACCAATTTGCAAATCCATATAATAGATGGTCATCTCCTTAAATGTGAAAAAACCACCACCACCTCCCTCATTGCAATTTAGGAAAATTTCAAATTACCTCACTTAGCAATGTTCAGAAAGAAGATTCTATTTAAATAGGAAGCCTATTTTTATGATTCTAGATGTGGCTATATTTATAAGTGTCATACACCTTTGAACACTTTATCATCACAATCTGGCACAACTTCATAAATTCTATCCTCAAAGATGATTCAGTCACATTTAATAGACCCCCCACCTTCATGAAGGAAGGATGTAAATCTTTAGCCTCATGAAACCATCTTTTAAAAATGGTGGCACTGGGGCTGGCCCCGTGGCCGAGTGGTTAAGTTCGCGCGCTCCGCTGCAGGCAGCCCAGTGTTTCGTTAGTTCGAATCCTGGGCGCGGACATGGCACTGCTCATCAGACCACGCTGAGGCAGCGTCCCACATGCCACAACTAGAAGAACCCACAACGAAGAATACACAACTATGTACCGGGGGGCTTTGGGGAGAAAAAGGAAAAAAATAAAATCTTTAAAAAAAAAAAAAAAAAATGGTGGCACTGGCCCCATGGCCGAGTGGTTAAGTTTGTGTGCTCTGCTTCGGCAGCCCAGGGTTTCGCCAGTTCAAGTCCTGGGCACGGTCGTGGCACCGCTTGTCAAGCCAGGCTGAGGTGGCATCCCACATGCCACAGCGGGAAGGACCCACAACTGGAAATACACAACTATGTAGTGGGAGGCTTTGGGAGAAAAAGGAAAAATCTTTAAAAAAAAAAAAGGGGCTGGGCTGGTGGCACAGCGGTTAAGTGTGCACATTCTGCTTTGGTGGCCCGGGGTTCGCTGGCCCAGATCCTGGGTGCGGACACGGCACTTTTTGGCAAGCCATGCTGTGACAGGCGTCCCACATATAAAGTAGAGGAAGATGGGCCCGGATGTTAGCTCAGGGCCAGTCTTCCTCAGCAAAAAGAGGAGGATTGGCAGCAGATGTTAGCTCAGGGCTGATCTTCCTCAAAAAAAAAAACAAAGGTAATTACTTTGTTTTTAGAGTATAAACTTAACATATATTTATTGTAGCCCAGTCTCATATTATCAGTTTACTACATTCCCTTGGTTTTATCCAGTAGAAACGCTGACCAATTGGTACACATTGCTAGCACAATTCGTGTTACAATGAAAGAAGATGTCCATTGTACAATGCCCATGTACCAGGCTGGATTGGTGAGTCATTAAGCAGACAGTCGGGCCTTAGAACCAAGGGACCAAGATGTGCTCAGCTGTCTTTCTGGGGCTTGGGCTTGAGCATTTATAATATGATGAAGGCACAGCATTAGGGCTTGAGTATAAGACCAAGTCAGCATTTAAAGCAGCTAAACAACAGCTCCCATTCTTCAGAGCTTGCTACCAGCTAGGCCCCAGGCATCAGTGATACATAAGCTTTACCTCAAACCTTCACAACTTTGTTATCCCTATTTTAAAGATGGAGGTGCAGAGGGGTTGAGGAATTTGCAAAAATCACAGTCAGTAGGTCGTGAAGCCAAAATTTAAGGCAGAAGCCAGAGCTCTTAACCATGACACTCTCTGCCTTCTGTTTCCATCAATAAATCCTAGAGCTCTGGGTCCTAAAACCCCCTGCCCAGTTTCCCCTGTGTGTGTGAGAAGTGGAGGTGGAGCCGAGTCTGTAGGTCAAAGGTATTGGCGTGACATCAGAAGGCTATGCCAGGTTTGGGCTGGACATCACCCAGCCCTTTCCCCGACCAGATGAACCAGCCCGGGAGGCTCTAAACTTGCTGCCTCTTGGGGCAGGTGGGTCAGCTTTGCCCTGCCAGCAATGCTAGTGAGTGCACAACAATGCCTTCCCATGGGACCAAGCCTAGTGTGGCAAATGAAAACATTTTTTTCTGAACTGAGAGCGTTTTGTACTGACTTTGTCAGTTACAAAATCTTTATCTGTAATGTGGCAGGGTAGAGGGGAAGCTGTCTGGGCTTTGAATAAAATCACCTGGCTGCTCATGTGCTAGTTGTGTATGTTTTTTCTTTTCTTTCTTGTTGTATTAGTGTTCTATTGCTGCATAACAAATTAAAACAAACTCAGTCGCTTAAAGCAACACAAGTTTATTATTTTGTAGTTTCTGAAGGTCAGAAGTCTAGGACTGCCGTGACTAGATTCTCTGCTCAGGGTCTCACTGGTCTGAAATTAAGGTGTTGGCCAAAGGTATAGTTCTCAACATCCAGGGCTCAGGGGTCTTCCTCCAAGATCACTGGTTGTTGGCAGAATTCAGTTCCTTGGGGTTGTAGGACTCAGGTTCCTGTTTTCCTACCAGCTGTCAGCTGAGGACTGCTCTCATCATCTAGAGACCACCCACAGTTCCTTGCCATGTGGCCCCCTCCATAGGAAGTTCACAACATGGATGCTGGCTTTCTTCCAGGCCAAGTGGAGTACATCTCCCTGAGTTCCTGTGCTGTGGTCAGCTGGAGGAAACTCTTTGCTTCTAAAGGGCTCACCTGATTAGGTCAGGCATACCTGAATAATCTCCTGATTTTGGACCTTAATTACATTTGCAAAATCGCTTCAAATGAGCACCTAGATTAGTGTTTACTTGAATAACTGGCAGAAGGGCTTCGTATACCAGGGGCCCAGAATCTGCTAAATGGCTAATAACCATCAATTTTGTATTGACAAAGTCCAATGTATAGCAACATGGTAATGATTATTTTTGTTATTCAATCAAATATGTATATAGTGCTTACTCTATGCCAGGCATGGCTCTAAGAATTTCACAAACGACTCGTATAATGCTTATAATAATCCTGTGATATAGGTGTGTTGTTATATTCATTTTACAGCTAAGGAAACAGGCACAGAGAGGTCAAGTAGCTTCCCCAAGATCATACAGCTGTGTCAGGGGCCACATAGTTCCTTTAATCACATCAAGCCTAGATCAACAAGTTTGGCAATGGATGAATGAAGGTCCAGATGGGGCCAATAAGTGGGACTTCTCAGCCTTGACTCCATTCCCTTTGAACCTGCTCACTAAGTACAAGGTCACTGGCATGCCTGCCATGGGGGTGAGGTGGGGGAGTGTTACTCTCTCTTATGCTGGCCTTTGTGACTCTTCTGTAAATCTAGGTATGTTATGAACTGAATGTTTGTGTCCCCCCCAAATTCATATGTTTAAATCCTAATCCCCAAGGTGATGGTGTTAGCAAGTGGGGCCCTTGGGAGGTGATTAGGTTATGAGGGTGGAGCCCTCATGATGGGATTAGTGCCCTTATAAAAGAAACCCCAGAGAGCTCTCTTGTCCTTTTCACCATGTGAGGACACAGTGAGAAGGTGGCCATTTATGAACCAGGAAGCCAGTCTCCACCAGGCTCCGAATCCACCAGCTCCTTGATCATAGACTGCCTAGCTCCCAGAATGGTGAGAAAGAAATGCTTGTTGTTTAAGCCACCCAGTCTATAGTATTTTTGTTATAGCAGCCTGAATGGACTAAGACGAGGAAGGACAGGTTCGATTAGGCAGACGTTTTATAGGAGACTTCACTAAAGTTTATTGAATCCAAAAGGGGAGCCAAGTAATAAGCTCACAAAATGCAGCTAAGTATGCTACCCGTCTGCCTCCTGGCCTTGCCCCTGACCAACTCCCCTCAGGCAGAGGACATTAGTCTCTTACCTCTCTTGACTTCCCTCCAGCACTTATCTGTGGTGTCTCCTTCACACCCAAAAGGGAAAAGCCCGGAAATGGATAGGAGCCCCCTGGCCTTCCTTCTGCTCAAGGCTGACATTCCATACTCTGGTTTCCTATCTGATTCCCTGGTGATATCACTGGGAGTGACCAGCCCCTACTCACCAAAGCATGAACTTACTCTACAGCCACAGGAGGTCTGTCTTATTAGATGGCCCAGAAGCCCCCAAATGCCAGAGGCACTCACCATCAGGGACAGGATAAGGGGGCCTTCTGTTAATGTAATCTGGAAGCTTCTTCTGGTGAGTCAAGAGCAGGCACTCCTAGGACTTCTGTGTCTTGCTCCAGTCCCACCCATCAGAGTGTTTGGGCTGGGACTGAGGAAGTTTGGCTTCTGCCATGGGCTCATCTTGAGGAGGAACATGGCAAAAATCCTTCGCACGGTCCTCTCACTACAGAAAAGGGTCCAACCTTCATGCTGTATCTTTCATGATGTGCCTAATACACCTTCCAAGACCTTTAGACTCCTTCAAGTGTATAAATTCTCACTGATTTGACAAGATTGATTTTCTACCCTTTACTTTGCAAAATCCATTGTGAGGCCGAAGCAAGTAAAATTGATTTCTGCTCACTTTCCTCCCCACCCAAGGCCTCTTTGCTCACTCCTGGTGATAGGAGATTTTTCAACTTTATATGCCCTTTTGAAAAGCTTGATTTTTGGGGAGTAAAGTGAAATCAGGTGGTTCTACAGGCCAGTGTGGGAATTTTAATGTGATGTTTGAGATGTTTAAGCTTTATTGGCTTGGAAGATACTTCTGCTGGAAGCCTAAGTATATACATTGTAAACGTCGGGCTATGACCATGAAAACTGGGGATGGTATCATCCTGCTTTTTGTCCAATTCACATTTTATGCGTATTTCTTAAATAAGAATGTACTTCAAAAGCCACAGGTGGAAGTTTATTCCTATGAGTTGCATTGCACAGAATCAAATGTGGTGGGTCTGCATTTATGTCCCATTTCTTTTAGTTCTCTAAAATGAATTTAATTGAGATGCAACCTCAGTCACAATGTGGACCCCATTTAAGGGTTTAGCAGAGATCTCAAGGGTCTTATGTTGCCCAGAACATGAAAGAATGGCCCTCTGGTCTTAGGTCTAGGTGGAAACTGGTGATATCTGTTGTCCAGGCCCAGGCAGTTCCTTGGAGATAGGAGGCTCTGAGGCAATCACATAACCTAATGCTTGGGCTGAGGCTGGGAGCCCTAGTGTCTGTGACTCAGCCTTCCTAGAGAGACCCTGTAGAAATTCTCTGTTAAAACTGTGCCATTTCCCCAAGCTGTTGTGTGGGAAGAGGACATGAGCACCTGTTTCTGGCACCCATCCAAAAATCACTGTTTCCTTTCAGTCTTGTGGAATTAATGTCTCCCCATGTTAACAATTCCACCCTAGGTCTCCAAGTATTCTCTCCCTTCCAGCTCTGGGAAAACCTAGCATGATCCCCTCAGTGAGTTTCAGAAACATAAACAAAGAAAGTGGGCCCTTAGCACAGAAGGTGCCTACAGAAGGCACCCCAGCCTTCAACCCCACGTCATAGATGTTCATGAGCCCATGGAAGTACAGGCTTGGGTAGTTTCCATTTTCCCAAGGAAAAAGGAAGAGTCAGTAGGAGTAAGGGACTTTGGAGGTTAGAGGATGGACAGGATGTAAAGCAGTTGTCTCTGAGAGTGGAAAAGTTAGCTCTACTAGAGAAATGAGGTAGGATTGTTAAGCATGCAGAGTGCCCACTTGAGATCTGTGGTCACGATTGTGTATTTCCTCCAGCCACACTCAGCGCTCAGGTGCAGCTCTGGCATAGGTGCAAAAATGGGAAAGAGGGTCAGGGGAGTTAAGGGGAGTATACAAGGGTATTATTACTGTCTACACTGGGCAAGGAGGGATAGGAAGACATGAGAGGGTAGGGCTGGGGGTCAGTGAAAAAGTGGTAGAGCCAAAGGATTGGAAGTCCTAGTGACCTCAGGGAATCCAAAAACTATTGGTATCTCCGGTAAGTGGGTTAGAGCAAGAGAGTTTGATTGTTAGTGAGAGGCTCCAAATCAAGATTTTGGAGGTAGTTTGGGTTCTGGAGATGACAGACTCTAGGAGAAAGGGGGCGGATTAAGGAAAAGATCATTGGAAGTGAAGGCTGCAAGGGACAGAAAAGTGGGAATGTAGGGTGAATTATCTTCTCCACAGTGGGAAACTTTCCATGAGCAATGACAAGCATAAAAGATTAAGAGGAAGACAGAGAACTAGGTGTAAAAACAATTTGTTGATGACCATAACAAGGAGGGGTGGTGGATTGTATCCTCTGATGGTGTATACTTAAAAGGAAGTAGAGGTTTGAGGAAGGAGGAAGAGAAATGATTTAGAACAGAGGGTGGCAGACGATTATTGGCAGACCTGATCCATCTTGCCTCCTGTTTTTGTAAATAAAGTGTTATTGGAACACAACTACACCCATTCATTTACATATTATCTATGTCTGCTTTGGCACTACGTCAGAGCTGAGTAGTTGTGACAGAGACCATAAGGCCTGCAAAGCCCAAGTTATTTACTCGCTGACCCTTTACAGAAAAAAGTTCACTGACCCCTGAACTACAATTAGCAATGAAGAACATTAACCTAACAGTGAGAAGTAAGCACAATTAATATCACAGTAACTTATCTTGCCACACAAATGTCAAATCCTTCTGTCCCTTTCAGTCTGGGTCTGCTCTAAGTCACCAAATCAACCACTTTTCACTCAATTGATTTTTTTTCCACAGTGAATCAACCAGTTGGATGACTGAAATGACAGAATGCCTGCTTTATAGCTTTGTGCGTGGATATATTTTTCCATGTAAGCAAGAGCCAGCACACATGACTGTAATGTATGAAATTTACAGAGGTGAATTTCATCATGTACAAATCCAGATTGCCATTCGTTCAAAAATAAACTGCAGGCTATGGCACTACTCTATGGCTTGTGAAGGTACTGAGTAAAGATCCTAGTGGATCTGTCTTCCACAACCAATTTCCTGTTCTAGCTTACCTTGTTCCTTGCTATTAGTCTTTAGAATGGGAAACTATCCTACATGGCTTTGCCCAGTATAATGGCATGGACAGCATTCGCAGAGTAATCAATCTGATGCTTGCCAGTGGTCATTCACATTCCTTCTCTGGAAAATTTGAATCAAGCAATACAAAGACTCAGAGAATGGTCAACTGAGTCAAGTAAATGGTGGGACATCAGAGTAAGTATTCATGTATGCCTATTGTTAAGCTTCTTGAAGCTATATTTTTTATTCCTACTGTTCCTGAAACCTGGAATCGATACAGCTTTCTCTTCCATGAAACCTTTATGCTTTTACTTAAACTAGCTTGAGTAGATTCTATTCCTTAGAACCAAAGGATTACTAAAACAGTCAGAGTGCCAGGTTCTTCATCATAAGTGGATCTTTTGTCTTGTCTCTTCTAGGATTTAAGATAAGATGTGTTCTCCAGGCCTGTAGTCCTTTATGCCCTTTGTCATAAGGAGAAAAGAATATGGAGGGAGCAGCACAGATGCAAATCAGTCTTGACTCTTGGGAAAACCACTGACAGCCCAAAACCAACTGAAGCGGAGTTAGTAGGAATACTTTCTGTAACATCTAGACCTTTCTAGTCTTAATAGCAAGGACTAACACTCGAATAGCAAGAGCCCCTGTGGTTATTTGCCTCCCTTGGGATTCTCTCAGACAAAGCTAAGAGTGAGCATTTGAGGTGCAAATGGTTTCCTTGGAAGATTTTTATGAACTGGAGCATCACCTTGGCCATTTTTCTCCCTGCATTTTTCAGAACTGACATTAACTGTGGTGTTTGTAGAAATGTTTTTCAAATATAGTTATAGCAGTTATTCTCTGGACCTGTGAAACTGCAGTGATGGAAAAAAAACTTTAAAAAAAGAATTCCTGCACAGCCCCTAGCTACTGACGGTTACTGATGGAAACAGGCCCTGTTGTGCCCTTTGGCTCATTAATAAGTCCTTCTGATCCAATCACTTCTTATGTTAGTTGGCTTTAGTGAAAATGCACTCTGCTGTTTGGGGATTTAGCAGCAGAAGAGAGGAAGAACCAAACACATGTACTAGTACCCGCTACAGTGAAAACACTACACCCAAGATTTGGGAAGATTTTGACCAATGGGAATCCTGATGTCTTGGGTTCCAAGGCTCTAAGTGTACTCTCCGTCCTGTGCCTGCTCAGTGATGACTCATTTCCCTCTGATTAATGAATAAGCAATTCTTTGTCTTTAGTTCACTAAACTGTAGAATGAAGGCAGCTATTCTACCGTGGATCCCCACCAGTGGTGGTGATGCCAAATTGGTTGTTAAATGAAGCTGGCAGATAGTTTTCCTTGGGCTGTGAATTTCTGTGTCTCATGTGATTTCCACTCTAGGTCAGGACTGGAGACAGCTACTTTAGAAGGGAGAAAAACTTTAGTTTGATGCTTGATTTCCAACTGTGCCGTGCTGGAAGAAGCCATCAAAACAAATGACTTTTTCTGTAAACCTTCATCTTCTTAGGCTTTTCACAGGGGGCAAAGATCCCTTGTTAAGTGTAGAGTCATGGGTTAATGAGCTTCTCTGAATTAGGTTGTTAGTCATGAAAAGAATGACTCAGAAATTGGTGATGAGGCCTATTTTCCCCCAATGTGGGGTGACAGGCCAATACTTGATAGTGGGAAGACCCACTTTATCAAACACTTTACCTGACTACTGGAGGCAACATAATGACATTTGAGTTTTGTCTACTTGGGCATGGACAATAGCTTTTGAGTAGTGGTGTGCTGGTAAATGTTTGACATCCAGATCTCCAGAAAAAAACACAAGCATCTGATTTGTAGCGTTTACCAATTTCTGTGGTGCAAATACACCCACTGTAGCCTATTTCAAGCCACCAGCCTGACACCATTTAATGCAGAATTGGGAATAAATATGCACAATCAGCTTTTAGGAGCCAGTACCAACTGGCTCCAGCCACCACTTCAAGGAATGGTTAGGCTGGCTTCTGTCAATTGCTTCAGAAGAATAGCTGCTGGAGAGGAGAGTTAAAGGATATGTTTTGATGATGTTGCTTTTAACTATGCCTCACCTTTATGGCTTAAGTACAAGCTGAGGGGAAGCTGTCTAACTTGATGCGGATTCATTTGGCCACTCTAGATAAATTGTATGTGACCTCTGACTACTTCAGTTTTTCATTGTGACAGTACAGAATTGTGGAAAGAACTTTGTATTGGAGTGTGGGTGGGACATATTGGGGGAGAAATCTTGCTTCTATCCTTAGCTCTTCCAATTATTGGCTGTTTCACTCTTGGACAAACCATGTGTCGCCCACTCCCTTTCCTGCCTCCTCCAAAATTTATGATTAACAACCAGGCACCAGCTTCTTCCCAACCAACACAAGAGCAGACCTATAGGGCTGTGTATTTTACCCTTTGTCTTCTCTACTCTCCCTCTGGAAGTTCAAACAATAGGACAATGAATGGAAGACAGAAACAAGATGTCAGCAAGCTGACCACACCTGGAGCAAACTGCACAGTCTCCTCTGAAAGGATTTCATCACTTTGACACTTAAAAATGTGATGTACAGCGTGTTGACTACAGTTAACAAGACGGTGTTATATTTGTGAAAGTTGCTAAGAGAGTAGATCTTAAAAGTTCTCATCACAAGAAAAAAAATTTGTAGCTGTGTGAGGTGATGGACGTTAACTAAACTTATTGTGATAATCATTTTGCAATACAAACATATATGAGATCATTATGTTGTACACCTTAAACTAGTACAATGTTATGTCAATTATATCTCAGTACAACTGGGATCCCGGGTACGGACTTAGCACAGCTCGTCAAGCCATGCTGTGGTGGCATCCCATATAAAATAGAGGAAGAGTGGCACAGATGTTAGCTCAGGGCCCATCTTCCTCACACACAAAAAGGAGTTTTCCCCTATAATCAAAAAGAAGTGAATGTAATTTGCACATTGAAATCACTAATCACTTTTGAATTCACTAATTCTTTATAATACAATTTAGAGTAGATATTCCCCAACTGTAAAATCACACAGAAATTCTAAAAATACTGATTTCCCAAATCCCACCTCAGACCTGAGGATTTAGAATCCCAATTGGAATGGGGAGTGGAGAGGAAGAACAGACCATGTATTTAAAAAAAATTCCTCTGGTGATTCTGATGCAGATGAAGATTTGGAAATCATTGCTCTAGACAGAAGAAGAACTTTGGTATTGCTCAGCTAAGCAGCACTCAAAGTTAAGACAGCTTAACTTTGTAGATCAACAGTCCACATGGGAGCCCAGAAAGACTGAGGCATTTACAGATAAATGTTGCCAGTGATAAGACGCTAAACCTCTGTATCAGTGGTCCATCAACATGGCTCCCCGTCAAACCCTAAGATCCCCAAACTTCACTGCTAATGTTCCTGACTGACAAGCCCTGTGGTGTTTGCCAGCTGCCAGCCATTTTGTCTTCCCACCCCTAGAGCAAAATCCCTGAAACACAAAAGCTTCTGAAAGTATTAGGGAAACTGAAAGAGATGCCACATCTGGGTGACTCTGATTGCTTTCAGAGGCTGAAATAGCTGTCAGAAAGAGAAGCTCTTAGCTATCGCGGCCCTTCATGGACATCAGTTTTTGGTCTTCAAGTCAGTGTAGATTAGGTGCATCAATTCCTATTGCAGCCAACTGTCAGTTAACATCTCTGTCCCTTATGATAACTGACTTGAGTAGAATCAGCAGGTAAACACACTCTTTATCGTTGTCCATCTTTCTAAGCTTCTGTGTATTGATTTTCAGCCTCAGAGCCGGGCCAAAACAGCCTTGAGCTCTAAATGATTTTTCTACTCTGCCTTTTTCTTCAATTCATTCATTTACTCATCAAATAATAAATGCAGAAGGTCTGCTGCGGTCCAGAGATACTGCAGTAAAAAAATTAGACCAGAAACCCTGCCCTCCTCGAGTGCCCCAGTGGGAGGATAAGAAAAAAAATAATAAGCAAAGTATTAACAAATAAATATGTTAATGTGGTGAACAAAATAAATAAGTAAAATATATAGTATGTCAGATGGTGCTAAGTGCTATGCAAACAAGGACACCAGAGACGAGGAGGGGGAGTTTGGGTTGGGATTGTGTACTAATGGTGGCAGTTAAACAGGGTTTGATTGCTAAACAAGACTCATAGGACCCTAAATGACAAGGCTTACAAATCTGGAGTTTATTACAGGATAAAGAGACAATAGAGAAAGACATTAAAATGAGGCTATGCCCCAGAGCCAAAGACTGTCTCATTGCAAAGGATCTGGAGAGGATGGGGTGGGGATCTGTTGTCCACCCTCTGTAAGGGCTGTGGCAGGATGCGTGCTTGCTTTCCAATCAGAGCCATAGATTGTGTACATGGCAACCCCAGGAACCAGGGAACTCAAAGTGGGGTCTTAGCTGAAATTTCTTATATTTTGCTGGTTGTGTATGCATATTCCTGCTATGTAACCCACCTTAACAGCAGAGAACTCTGAGGGGCTCACCCTGACCAGATGCAGATTATCCATCTCACTGTTATCAATAAATAGTACTGACAAGCTGGTACAAACCTCCCCAAACTCCTTGAACCCATGGTCACACGGCAGGACTGCTTATTAATGGGTTTCATGCCTTGGCCAGGGGTCAGTGCCATATAGATGGATTTCTTATTTCAACAGAACGGCTTAGGCCAATTCCAGGCATGCTGCAATTAACTCTCACTGCACAGATTGCAATTCTAAATATCAAGTCAGGGAGAGTTTAATGGAGAGGTGACATTTAAGCCAAAAATCTCAAGGTGGTGACAGAGCTAACTATGTAGAAATCTGAAGGCAGCTGTTCCCCCCTCAGGCAGGGAGATCAGCAAGTGCAAACGCCCTGAGGCATAATTGTATTCAGGGAAAAGCAAGGGGGGCTCTGAGGTCAAAGCTGAATGAATGATGGGGAAACCCAGTAGATGATCTCAAAGAGGTCAGAAGCAGCTGCTGGGTGGAAATCTGAACCACCTAGCCTTTGAAATGTTTCTGGACTCTGTCTTGCTTTTCATGTTGCAATGGAATATGTCAGTCCATTAGAACAGGAATTCTTAGCCTGGGAGTCTATGGATAGAACTCAAGAGGCCTGCAAATTTAAATTAAAAAATCTTTGGTCTCACTAACCTCTAACGAAATTGAGCATTCCTTTCAGTTAGGAATGCAGGCAACCAGAGAAGTATTAGCGGTACCATAACTCTGCCATCCATAGATCTCACAGATATCTTAAATCTTTGTTGTTGCAAATATTCTGAAATAGCTTTTATGCTCGTCACTTCTCTGAAATTACTGTAGCTATTAACCTGCTGCTAGATTGCACATGATCCTAATCTTCCTGTCTCCAGATCAAATGATGAAGTTGAATATTTTTGCAACTAGAGTTAAACTCAGAAAGCTCTGGAGAATTCTTATTGTCTTTGAGAGATTATCTTCGCCTTGAAAAATGAGCTGTGGAAGTTTAATTCCATTTGCAACAATATATCTCTATGGATTGGCTTTTCAACATCGGTGACCATTAAAACAAAAAAAACTGGTGTTGATTGGATATCTGACGTGATGTGCCTCCGACCTTATCAAAGACCGCTGCTCCACAGTTTAGCATTCTTCAGAAACTAAGCAACAACCGCCTTCACACAAAAATATCTTTTAAAAATCCTGTAACTTGTGTATATGTGTTGTATTGTTATTTTATTTGTTGTTATTTAGGGTGCTAACAAAAGGCGCTTAAACTACTATGCCATAAATTCATTCATTTCATTTATTTTTTAAGATCCCTTGAGTTATACTTTACTGGTTGCAAAAAAAAAAAAAAGAAAAGAAAAACGAGCTCAGCAAGAACATTTCCTATTAGCTGTTCCAAACAGATATGTGAGGTCTCCAGGATAACAGCTGGTGTCTTGAGAAATTGAATTTTGCAGTGCCGGGTAAGGTTGATGAGGTATTAGCTCCTGAATAGAATATATCATATAAGATTTGACAAGCTTGAATTAATACCTAATGTTCTCAAAAGGGGCGGGAAATGATTGGAGAGCAATCGGGGAGCGTTCCCAAAGAGGCCACAGACAACGTGAAAGCAGATAAATACGAAAACGCACCCCATTAGCAGGTCACGAATGGACTGGCATCAGCTTGTTATTGCTGAGGGTAAAATGAAAGCTTAAGGAGATGTGTGAACACAGCAGGGAACTGGCACCTCCGCTGATTTTTCCCTCTCAGGTAACCAGAGATTTGTTTATCGGGCTCGGCTGTTCAGAAATGCTTTTGGCTGAAGGCTCTATTTAAACAAAGAAAAAGGGCCTGCTCAACCATGCCCCCTATGCTGAGAGATATGTGCCTTTGGTTCTCTTTCAGTTATTGATCTGGGCTCTGACCACATCTGACAATCATCTAAATTCGGTGCCAACAGCCAACATTTAGGCCAGCAACTCTTTCTCCACCATGCACAATGCAGTGGAACCTTCCGGGGTCCTCTTGGGCTCACTGACTTCTTTGGCCTGAAGGTGTCCTTACCTCAGGAATATTTAGCTCCCTCCCAGGGTATGTTTGACAATATCTGGAGATGTTTTTCGTTGTCACAACTGGATGCTACTGGCATCTAGAGGGTAGAGGCCAGAAATGCAGCTGAACATCCTACAATGTTCAGGACAGCTCCTCACAACGAAGAGCCCTGGCCCAGAATATGAGTAGTGCCAAGCTGAGAAAGCCTGGTGTAGAGGATGCTGCACATAACTGCTTGGGAGTTTCAGGCTTGCAGAGAAGAGGGTCTCAAAGGAGGAGGAAAGTGGCCAGATAGAGGAGGGAAGAAAAGACGTACCATTTTGTCTGTCCCGTCACATTTTCCAAACATGACTGCTTTAGACTTCAGATTGTCTCATGGAAAATACTCATTTCTGTCCTACTTTCATCTTTCTTGTGGATAAAAAGGGGCAGCCAAGATCGGAGAGGGCTACAGCAAGGCTCTGGCACCACCCAGAAAAGCACACACACTTGGAGCCTCCTTAGTTCAATTAATCTTATACTAAAATATTGATACATTATCAATGAATATTGATCTATTGCATATCAATCATAATATATTATGCATACTGATATATGTCATCCTCCTCCTAATTAATAGTATTTTTTAGTTCCTATCCAAATAAAGAACTTGAACACAGTCACAACTCACATGGGAGAGTGACTGGGTGATAAATGAGTTTTCAAACGATATTTCAACCCTGACCTAAAGTCAGAGTTAGAGGTGCTCTGACTTGCCCCGTGGAAAGGAAAGGCTATGTTGGGGCAATGAAAACGATGGGATAGAAGTAAGGAAGCACATTTTCACAGGGTTGTGGGAGATTGTACTGGGACTCAGACCAGACCTATGGCAGATTGAGAAGTAGGGCAAGCTTGTAATGAATGGCTGTCCTTAATCATCTCTTCTGGTCCCTTTTCCCACGACAGAATTCATAACCCATTTATCCAACTCGCTTGGGGTCTACTGGCTGCTCACTATTCCTGCTCTGATATCTGTTAATGAAAACCAAAGATATTTTCTAGCAAAGTATTTGAGAGTCTGGGAAGCAGAGAAGTCCTCAAGACACAAAAGAATAGCTTCTAATGTCATGCTTTTGTAGGTTGGAAGAACAGATGTTGGAACTCAGAGGTGCGTTCGAGAATTCCTTCAATCACTACCTAGGGTGTCCGCTGGCTCTGTTCTCTTATGTGACATGGCTTACTCTTGTACCACACTCCTTATGATTCATAAAGCCCCAGGTGGCCTTATCCAGCCCCATGGCTGTAAACGCCACCTTTATGCCAACAACTCCCAAACACAAGAACTGATAATTGATTTGGTAATCATCAATACAATAATTAAACAGTAACTCAACTTCATTGAATTTGAAATTTGATCATGGTGGATTGAAAACAAATGAGGATCAAATGGTAGGTGAGGAAGTGGAGCTTGCTCTTTCAAGAAGAAACCAGTGATGAAGTTAGGAGAAGGGAAGCTTTTGGCTGATCTCTTCAGGAAGATGCCTCTGGTACCTGTGTCATATCTGCTTGGCTTACCTCTGATTTCAGCTGCAGTTAAGATGGGCTGTTTCTTGCAGATCTAGACTGTTTGCATTTTCAAGGTCCTTCCTCAAGCACACACCTTTCTACCTTCTGCTTCGAGGTCTCTTCTGACACCTTGGAAGCTCAGTTAGACGCTTGTATGAGCACAGCCCAGAAATACGAAGGAAGTGCCCTCAAGGACGACCCTTACTATGAGAGAAGGAAGCTAATGTATAAATGCTCCAACCTCCCATCTTTAGGGTGGTCATTTTTTCCGCTTCCCTGGTGGAATGGAGCCCCCATTGTGACAGAAGTGACTTCCATGAGACACCCTGATATTGGCTTTTCCTCCTTCCCTGTCCCACTCTTCCCATTCACTCATTCATTCCTGATTATTATTGCCAAGTGCTTTTGCTTAGATCTTGTCACTACCAGCACTGAGTGAGCTCTTGGCTCTGCAGTCTTGGCATTTTAGTGTTTTACTGAGCATGTTCACATACGGTATTAAATACCCTCTGTGGATACCCAGTAGCATCCCAGCCCTTCTGAGCTCTCTCCTGTACTTCAGGGGCTGAAGGACTGGAAACTACATCTCCCAGATCCCTTCTATCAGGGTTCCAGTTTCGTTCTGTTAATGAGGGCACAATTTGGAAAGCCATTATCTTCCAGTGGTGGTTAGAGGCAGGTGACGGGAGCCGTAGATGCACCCTTGAAAACTGCTCACCTTAGCACTGCAGGTACCTGAGGTCATTGGTGGCACTTCCTGTGACTCCTGCTTTTTTAATAAGTTTCTCTGACTTTCATTTCTACAACCCTTCCAGGAGTTGTGTAAGCCTCTAATTCCCTATGGCAAATCCCTTCCTGTTCAAAATATCTAGAATGGGTTCTGTTTTTGTGGCCAAACTGTGACTGATACACATATATAATCTAACGTTATTGAGGGAAAAGTTCTCAGAATTTGATTTGCCAATGTTGATGGCTGATAGGTGAGGGGAAGATAACAAGATCCAGATCAGGTAACAAAGCAAAGGCATTTTGAGAAATGTTAGGAAATGAAGCAAATACTGTACACCAGAAGTCAAAGTGAAAAATATTTCAACAGAAAGGGAATCCTTGATGATGAATATTCTCTTATCTCTCAAGAGGTGCCAGCCTGTATCAGCTGATGGATATAAAACAGTGCATGTTTTAAAGTCGAGGAATTGAAACCCTCTGTAAGTCTGTACAAATGAATGAAGAAGGAAGGATGAGCCAACCATGGAAACCTCATTAATATGCATATGGTGGCTGTGTTATTTGACTTCTCATGGGTGCTGATGCAGTGATACTGGGAATCGTGTACTTTGTGGTGTTGTGAAGTGGGAAGTACAATTTACTGCAAAAATTAAGAATTCTAGGTGACACTGCAGTTCATAAATCTATCATATAATGCTTCCTTGATCAGGAAGGTGGCATTTTTAAAGATAGTTGCTATTGTTGTTGTTTTAGCTCTTTTGCCTGCTGGAGAATAGGATGAGGGCTTCCTTTCTCCTGTTTGTTGGAGTAATACAGTGTTCTATTCATATGAGTCAAAAGTGCCTGAGTCATATAAAGAATGAACACTTAAGTTAATATGTTTCCAAAGTAGCCAAGTGTTTGACATTCTCTATATGGCTTTTTTTTTGTACTATTTGCCCAGAGATTTGGGACACAATTTTTTAGCCAATGATCCTAATTCATAATCTGTGATTTTGGTAAAATATTGAGGGTAGACTTAAAGAATGCCCTCCAATAAAAAGCCACGTGGATTAGTCAGAGTTCTCCAGAGAAACAGAACCAACAGCATGTTTATATATATATATATATTTATTATAAGAAATTGCTCACGGATTGTGGAGGCTGTTGGCAAGCTGGAGACCCAGGAGAGCTGATGATGTAGTTCCAGTCTGAGTCTGAAAGCTTGAGAACCAAGAGAGCTGATGGCGTAGTTCTAGTCCAAAGGCTTCCAGGCTTGAGACCCAGAAAGAGCCAATGTTTCAGTTCAAGTCTGAAGACAGGAAAAAACTGATGTCCCAGCTAGAAGGCAGTCAGGCAAGAGAGTCAGCCTTTTTGTTCTATTAGGTCTTCAACTGACTGGATGAGGTCCACCCGCATTAGGGAGGACAATCTGCTTTACTCAGTTTACCCAATCAAATTTTAATCTCATCAAGAGACACCCTCATAGACACACTCAGAGTAATGTTTAATTAAATGCTTGGGCATCCTACCTGTGTCCCAGTCAAGTTGACACATAGAATTAATCATCAAAGTGCTATGAAAGGGAACACATGATTTCTGGCTAAGAACATCCAGAGCAGATGTATAAATTCATTTGATAAACATTTCCAAGCCCAGACTCAGGAAGAGCTCCTCTTTTCGTTGCTAGAGATACAAAGCCAGGCCCCTGTTTTCGAGGATCCCTTAGTCCACTAAGAGAAACAGACAAGATTTGGAATTGTGCATTGCAGTGTGATGGAGAAAGGTATGTACAGGATGTGGAGGGAGCTGGAGATGGGCTCTTGAGAGAGATGACACCTGATCTGTGTCTTAAGGGACCCACAATCTTTGCTAGATGGAGAAGAGGATAAAAAGGGTATGTCAAATAACAGAGACAAGAAAGAGAACAGTACATTCAGGAAATTATAAATAATTATCATGAGAATGAAATGAAATAATGCATTTAAGTACCAATGAAATAACAGCTCTAAGCACCAATATCTGGCACTCAGTAAATGTTAACCGTTGTCTACCTTCTCCCTTTCCCTTATTGTTGCTGAATATTTTGGGGGGAGACTATGAGGTTTTCAAATGTCAGACATTATTTGGATAACAGAGAAGTACTTCCATGTAATTCACTACACTTAAAGAAATTATTGCCGACTTGTAGAAGCTGCACCTTAACAGATGTTTCTGAGTGAATTTATTCATCATATCAAGCATAGCCTTGCAATGTGGGATGCTTTGCAAAAGCCCCTTTTGGGTGAACAGCTTGTGTTGCTCCTGAGGGGATTCACAGGGATGAGGCAATCACTGTAATTCAAACAATTTCTCCTCATTTAAGAGCACCAACTGTTTATATTAGCACTGACATGATCCATTTATGAGGCATCTTAGCACAGTTGTCTGAAATTTTTGGCTGTCAAATGGTCATCAGAACTGAGTTGGCTCTAATTGTAAGCAAGATCCTTCTGATCTCTTTATCAAAACCTTTACTGAATAGTCACCAGGTTTGGGTTCAATTGGCTGGCTTGTGTGTGATACTACAACATGAGAAAAGTGTGACATAACTTATTTATTCATTGAGCAGCATTATTTGAATGCCTACCACACTATGCTGGCACTAGGAATCCAGGGATAAATAAGACCCCTCCCTCAAAGAGTTCTCAGTCTAGTAGGAGAGAAAGACAAATAAACAAATGATTGCAGCAGAATGTGATCATTTAAACAATATATACTGGAGTGATGATGTAGAGAAAGGAGTCCTTGAACTGAATTTTTGTGTAGGAAAGGCAGAGAGAAGGAGGAAAGACATGTTAGGTACTGGAGACAGCATTACACCAGAGGAGGGGAGTATGAAACAATATAGCCCATGGAGAAAAAAGAAATTGGCTTGGCATAGTTGTAACATGTTGAGAAAGGGTAGGAGATGATGTTAGAAAGACAGGCAAGACCATGTCGTGCCTAGGAATTGTGTGTGTGTGTGTGTGTGTGTGCGCGCGCGCATACGTGCATGAGATTCCCCTTATAGTGTGAACTGGATTAACACCTTACCTTTGACCTTCATCTACCACACTTTCACAGTGGATGCTATGTCTGCTTCATAAACATTGCATTTTCTCAAATGCATCATTATAAGAAAGTAATAATTCTTTGTAGCTCAGTAAGGTGAAAAAGCTGTTCATAACAACTTCTTGATAATTTATCCAATTCCCAATTTAACTTTAACTTTTCCTTCTCATTTCCTTTACTCAGAAAGTTACTGCATATTGAATGAAGCCCAACTCAGCCTGTTTTCTCTGATGTTATTGAATCTGAAAAGGTAGGGTAGTGATCACTTGAGTGGCCATGGCATGCCCAGGAATTTGGGCCTTATTTTCTAGAGAATGATGTGCAGAACCATGGTCTGATTTACATTGCAGAAAGATCATTTCAGCAGTGGGATGGTTGGTAGATGAGAGGGCAGGAATAAAATTGGAGGTAGAGAGACTAGGAGATGATGGCATTAGTTCCTGAGAAATGATGAGGTCCTGAACTAAGCCTGTAATGTTGGGGTGGAAAGGAGGGGATGGATGTGAAAGAGGATTTTTTTTTAGTTTTAATGGGATACAACTGACATATAATATTGTATTAATTTAAGGTGTACAATATGATGATTTGATACACATGTATACTGCAAAATGATTACCACCATGGGGTTAGTTAGCACCTCCATTGCTTCATATAATTGTCTTTTTTGTGTGTGGTGAGAACCTTTGAGATCCACTTTCTTAGCAACTTTCAAGTATACAATACAGTGTTGTTAAGTATAGTCACCATGCTGTCCATTAGATCCCCAGAAATTATTCATCTTATAACTGTAAGTTTGTACCCTTTGACCAACATCTCACCATTTCCTCCACCCTCTGGTCCCTGGCAACCACCATTCTACTCTCTGTTTATATGAATTTGGCTTTTTTAGATTCCATGTATAGGTGAGATCATATGGTATTTGTCTTTCTCTGACTTATGTAACTTAGAATAATGTCCTCCAGATTTATCCATGTTGTCTCAAATGGTAGGATTTCCTTCTTTCTCATAGATGAATAATATTCTAACATATATATGTTATCTCATACACACACACACACACACACATATATAATCTCACATCTTGATCCATTCATTCCCTGATAGACACTTGGGTTGTTTTCATGTTTTGGCAATTGTGAATAATGCTGCAATGAACATGAGAGTTCAGGTATCTCTTTGAGATCCTGATTTCATTTCCTTAGGATATATTTCAGAAGTGGAATTGCTGGGTCATATGGTAGGTCTATTTTTGTTTTTTTGAGGAACCTCCATACTATTTTCTGTAGTGGCTGCACCAACTTACACTCCCACCGACAGTGCACAGGAGTTCCCTTTTGTCCACATCCTCACCAACACTTGTTATCTCTTGTCTGTTTGATAATAACCATCCTAATAGGTATGAGGTGATAGTGTGGTTTTGATTTGCATTTCCCTGATGATTAGTGATGTTGAGCACCTTTTCAAGTACCTGTTGGCCTGGTATGTCTTCTTTGGAAAAATGTCCATTCAAGTCCTCTGCCCATCTCTTAATTGGATTGTTTGTTTTTCTGCTATTGAGTTGTATGAATTCCCTATATATTTTGGATATTAACCCTATATTTTTATAACACCATCAGCAATTTCAAAATTTTAAAACAGAGATTTTTGTTTATAATGTAAATTAGCAGTTCTCAAACATTTTGGTGTTGGGAGTCATGTACAGTCTTAAGAATCTTTGAAGACTCCAAAGAGCTTGTGTGATGTGGGTCCTTTGGCATATGGTGCTGGTGACAGAACCAAAGCCAAATGGGGCTGTAGTCAAGTCCCCAGTGTTATGGAGCTATTCCTGGTCCATAGCCAGGACCACAGTTAGTGAGTCAACCACCTGGCTGTGGGCCTGTCCTTTCAAAATGGCTCTCCTCATTCTTGGGCTGCCCTGGAATCTCCTCTCTGGATCCCATAGCTCCCTCAAAGGCACTTTTGTCTGTGGATGGATGCCAAATTATTGTTATTGAGGGGACATGACGAGGGATGTCTTATTCAGCCATCTTGCTGACGTCACTCAGTCTGAAAGAAGAAATAAAGAAGTAGAATGGGCATGCCAGTGGAGACGGATGTTGGGCGAGAAGGAGATGGAGAAGGCTAGGATGACACGCATATTGCTGACTTGAGTTCCTGTCTATGTGATCGTTCTATAAATCAGAATAAGCTGATAGAAGAAAGAGGTTCTTTTACGGTGGTGGGATGGGGAAGAATAATTGGTGGTCTTTTGGATACATAGAGTAGAAAGTTCCTGGGTCACTAGCAGTCAGATGGAGATTTGGTGCTGGACCTCAAGAAGGTCTGACCAGGTGATAGGAGAAGTCATAAGTTTGATTGAGACTTTCCAAAGAGGGAGTGTTCAGGGTGAGAAGAGAACACCAAACTGAAGGATCTGTTGCTGACTTTACTCATATCCCTGACTTTGGAGGGCCCAGTTCTTAGCGTGTCTTTCTGTTTCTCTCTTTCTCTCCTTCTCTATCTCTCTCCCTCTCCCTCTCCCTGGCCCCCTCACTTTTCCTTCCTTCCTTCTCTTCCCTTCCTCTTCCTCCCTCTTCTTCCTCCAGGTGGCCTCATCCAGCCCCATGGTTGTAAATGCCACCTTTATGCCAACAACTCCAAAACACAAGAACTCAGAAGTGACCATCTGATTTGGTAATCACCAATACAATAATCAAACAGTAACTCAGCTTCATTGAGTTTGAAATTTGATCATGGTGGATTGAAAACAAATGAGGATGGGTTGAAATCAAATGGTAGGTGAGGAAGTGGAGATGACTGCTCTTTCAAGAAGAAACCAGTGATGAAGTTAGGAGAAGGGAAGCTTTTGGCTGATCTCTTCAGGAAGATGCCTCTGATACCTGTGTCATATCTACTTGGCTTACCTTTGATTTCAGCTGTAGCTGAGAAGGACTGTTCCTTGCAAATTTAGACTCAGCTTGCACTTTCAAGGCCCTACCTCAAGCACATACCTTTCTGCCTGCTGCTTCGAGGTCTCTTCTGACACCTTGGCAGCTCAGCAGACCCTTGTACAAGCACAACCCAGAATATGAGGGAAATACCCTCAGAAACTACCCTCACTATGAGAGAAGGAAGCTAATATATAAATTCTCCAACCTCCCATCTTTAGGGTGGTCATCTTTTCCTCTTCTCTGGTGGAATGGAGCCCCCCTTGAACACAGCAGTGACTTCGATAAGACACCCTGATATTGGCTTTTCCTCCTTCCCTGTCCCACTCTTCCCACTCACTCGTTCGTGCTTTCTAGCATCACCTCTCAAATAAGCTATCTCAGTCTCTGATTTTATGGGAACCCAACTGAGACATTCCTTGCTGACTCTGGACAACTCTGGTATTCGCTGAACTTCATCCTACCAGAGCCAGACATCCAGATTTTGTCTCTTAGTTACGTGGTTTATTGTCCAGATGGAAGGGGAAGTTGAGTAATTTCAGAGGACATCTGAACATCTGCCCACTGACCAGTAAAGGAGCTCATTCTTTTGCAGAAGTGGAGAGACAGGACTAGTTGGTACTAGACTCTGGCTTCAGAGCCCTTCC
Source organism: Equus asinus (assembly GCF_041296235.1). NCBI lineage: Eukaryota > Metazoa > Chordata > Mammalia > Perissodactyla > Equidae > Equus > Equus asinus. The sequence goes on along the minus strand of NC_091820.1, from coordinate 11,494,448 downwards.
TCTTGAAAACCCTGACCCTGTAATGACAGCCCATGGGAAATAGAACCAGTTCCAAGTCTTCCTATTCCTAGAAAGTCCCACCCAGGGTGCTTCATCTGTGATTTCAGGGAATCAAATTCAAGGCATAACAAGATTGTTCATTTCTGGTTAATATTAACCAATTCTAGTAGTTCCTGGGGTAAAAGATATTAATTTACACAAATACCACATATTCCCTAGATTGTTTGTTTTTATTAGTGTTATTCCTGAAAAAGGAAAGTGAAGAGAGTTGACAATTTTAATTTATTTTTGGCACTCTTTAGGTCAGCTAAGAGTTAAATCTAACAAATAGTCATTTCTTCAGTCACTTTTTCAAGAAACATGGATTAAGTTTCCTTTCTGTATAAGACAATGTGCTGGTTATAAAAAGATGAGCAGAACATAGTCCCTGTCTGAAGGAGCTCATAGCCTAGTGGGTATGTTTGAAATTTTACACAAAGCATGAGTGAGTCTTCACAAAGCTTACAGACTGGTAGATGGGGAAAAAAGTATGTAAGTTTTGTTTTAAACTCAGTCTATCTATCAAAATAAAAGCACCTAGTGTTTAATGGGTGTTTCCTATACCAAATGCTGTTCTAAGCACTTTACATGAATTAATTCTTTTAATCCAAATCATAATATTAAAGGAGGGTATTACTAGTCTCATTATACAGGTGAGGGAAACTGAGGACTAAGTAGTTGAGTAACTTGACCAAGGTCACTTAGTAAGTAAGTAAAAAAGCTAAAATTGGAATTCAGGGGGGACTCCAGAGCCCAAATATGTAACTGTAATATTATATTACCTATCTTTCTACCTTTTGATAGCTCTGTCTCTTCTATCCATCCTACCCATCCATCCATCTACCTACGCAGCCATCCATCCATCCATTCAAAAATTCATCCATCTATTCAATCATCCATTATCTTATTCCAAAAGAGGAATTAAAGATACGAAAAAACAAGCAGGTAACTATATAATATCAAGAGCTCCATGGGAGATAATTAGGTGGTTGTTGTTGTTTTCTTTTTTTTTTTTTAGTGAGGAAGATCAGCCTTGAGATAACATCTGTTGCCAATATTCCTCTTTTTGCTTGAGGAAGATTGTCACTGAGCTAACATCGGTGCCAATCTTCCTCTATTTTATATGTGGGATGACTCTACGGCATGGCTTGATGAGTGGTGTGTAGGTCCATGACTGGGATCCAAACCCGTAAACCCCAGGCCGCCAAAGCTGAGAGCGCGAACTTAACCACTATGCCACTGGGCAGGTTGTTTTAATGGAACTTTAAATATAGATATGATTTTGAAGTTCGGGGTGAAGTGGATAATAAAAAGGGGACATTTCTAGCAAAGACTATCAGGGACCAATGTATGTGTGAAATGGAGACATTGTTGTGGATTATGGTGAGGCTGGTGACAGTAAAGATGACGAAGAAGAAGATAAAACTTTACTTCTCACCTTTTCTGTCTTGATTCTTGCAAGTACCCTGCTAAGTATAATGAAAGTGCTATATGAATGGTAGAGTTCTTTGCAAATGTAAGGTATCATTATAGAGGTGGGTGCAGGGTTGCCTCCTGTGTCTCTCACATGTCTATGGCCAAGGACTATTAGGTCTTGAACCAGAGGTTGACCAAGAAATTAAGTAGCTGGCAATGCTGATTTATGTGTGTCTGCGGATTTAATTATATTTTGCTGTTTCTGCATTTCTGGCAAAAGCGTAGCTGTGGAGCATGGTTTGTTAATCTGTACACATGTGCACTGCAGCTGGGGTTTAAATAGAGCCCGTTTCCCCCTGTTTCTTGCCAAAATGGAGTTGTAGCAGCTTTTTGAGTCCAGTGAAAATATAAACGGACTCCTCCCAGAAGACTCCAGTTAGTAACGTCATGAAACACCAGCACTCTGGTGCCTTTCTCGTTGTCACCAACTGCCCATCTCATGATTAAGAATCACCTGGGGCAAGTTTCTCTCTTTTTTTGAATCACTGAGTCCCAGGATCTCACTTCTCTGCTAGTCCTTTTACATCCCCAGAGTGAAGGGGCTCAGATAATGATTTTTGACTTTTCTGTATTACTATATCTGCTTGTTTTATCACAGTCTTCAAGGTTCTGGGCTTTGAATTTGCTACAGGATCTCTATCAGTATATCAGATTCTTGATTGTGCACTTTTGGTGACCAAACTTCACTGGAATGCTCCTGTCTGAGAAGAATATTCTGTCCTAGCATGTGGATTAACTATGGTCAGATTTCCAGCTCGTAAATATTTTTCATGCCATCTGGAGGACACCTGAGATTTCTGGTCCTGAGCCTCACAACAAGGCCACAACTCAATCTTAGGGCCCAGCATGGTCCCAGTAGCCTGCAGGATGTTGGAGTGGAGAGAGAATGGATTGACTAGATTTATTCATTTCTACTCTTCAGCAAGGATCATGCCAGAATGGGCAGTTGCAAACCATTTTGAAGTTCTCAAGTCTTTGGATAGCTCCTTCCAGTTTGCAGGCTTATGGCAGCCATCAGCTGGTGCTGAGAAAACGGTTTTTTATTTTGAATGAGCTGTATGAAGTAGAGACTGATAACTTTCCTTCAAGATCTTCTGCTCTCTGTACACATGGCTAGACCATTTCTCAGCATTCCTTGAGGTTAGTTGTGGCTATGTGACTGAGTGTGACCAGTGGAATGTAGACAAAAGTAGGAAATGCCACATCCAGGCCTGGCTCATGAAAATCCCCACTGCGGTCCTCCATATTCCTCTTCTGGCAGTTGGAATGGAGGGCATCCCATAGAGGACACTTCGGGAGCTACATCTTGCAGATAATGCAGCCACAAGATGGAAGGGGTCCGAGCTCTGAATCACAGCTTTGAGAAAAGCTGCATGACTGGTTACGCTGCATTGAAATGTTATGTGAGTGAGAAGTAAAGTATTACTGTATTAAGCCACAAAATGTTGGGGATGTATCTGTTAAAGCAGCTAGTGTTACCTTGTCTAATTGATGGTATGAGGGCCTAGGTGTTGTGTAGGCTTGATTGATGCTGGGAGGGATTATGCTATAGGAGAAAGGTAGGCAAAGCAGAAGGGAATTCCATGGCTAGGGAGTTCCATGTGAATTGTTTACACACTCACCCAGGTATCACAATACTACCTGGAGGGCTTGTCACTAATGCAAGTCCCTAAGCTCCACACATGAGAGTGTTTCATTCAACAGAGCTGGGAAGAGGCCCAGGAATACGCATTTTAATTATTAGTCTCCATGATTTTGATGCAGGTAGACCAGGAAGGCTATTTTGAAAAATGGGGAGAACATGGTCTCTCACAGTGTTAAGAAGATGTTTGTCAAATGAATAATTAAATGAACAAGAGGAAGAGAGGAGAGAGCAAAAGAGATTACAAGTAGAGAGATGCGAAAAAAGAAGTAAACAGCTGGGGAAAGCCGAGCCCTGGGGCACATTAGAAGGTGGGGACATTTTGTCACAGGTGGCTGCGGCTGCTGATGGTAGACAAGGCATATGGAGTGTGCTCCTGAGCTTGCCAGCCTTAATTTCCCAGGGGAAGCCCTCTGTTTTGAGGAGCCTGCTTTTCATCAAGCGTTTTATGTATATCCTGCTGTCACCGTCCTCTAACAAGCTGCTCCTCTGCTAGAGGCATTTTCATGGCTAATGGCATTGACTTTTTTGGAAATTCTAGGGGCAACAGAAAACAGGGAACACTGTGTAGATAGATTTAAATCAGTTGCCACATGCCAGCTTTTGCTCATTTGCTGCACAAATTTAATTTAAGCCAAAGAGATGAGATATCTCTGGTTTTGAAACCTCCTCATCTTGTTTTCCTGATGCCCAGGTAATAAGAGGCCCTCCTTTGATTTACTGAAATAAATACCATTTTTTTCAATAAGGAGGCTGAAGGAAAATCCACCCAGGGCCCATACGGTGCTAATGGCCAACAAAGGTCAGGCAGAGAGCAAAGGATTAAGTTAGCCTCGGGAGCTAAGGGGTCAGGATGGAATGCACCTTGAGTGATGTGAGCAGATGCCACTCAGAGACTAGAAGTTATAGAGACAAATAACAGGATATGAGGATGGAGAATATAGACAGGGTGCGCCAGGTGAACGAACAACTCCAGCAGGCTGCTTGACTGCTGCTATGGGCATGCAGATCTTACACTTCACACACCTTTCCAATCAGGCTATCTTAAAGGTCTCATGTGTCTTCTGCCAGTGTCCTAATAAGTTCCTTTCAAAATAAAAAAAATGCCTTTATGTCCAAAGGGCATGAGTTTCTTATTAATATTGTATCTTCAAGAGTTTGAGGTATGCCAGTGTGTCGAATGAACATTCCTCCAGGAAAGTCAGTTAGAAGTAATCTTTGCTTCTTAAAACATTATGATGGAAATATTGTCATAATATCATATCAATCCATTATAACAAGAGCTACGATTTATAGAGCACTCCATGTGTTGCTCATATTGTGCAGAGTACTTTGCACATGTTACATATGTTACAGTTCTAACAACCTTAGGAGACCAAGACCTTGACTCTATCAAGTTAGAGTCAAGGAAACTGAGTCTTACGCAAGGAAGAAACATGCCCAAGATCTCAACAGTAAGCAGCAGAGCCAGTATTTGAACCTAAGCCTGAAGGTAATTGCTTTAGTATCAACATACAACAAAAATTATATTATGCTATGTGAAATTATCCAGTCTGAGAAAGACAAATACTGTACGATCTATTATATGTGAAATCTAAAAAAAGCCAAACAAACCTGAATTCGTAGAAATAGAGAGTAGAATTGTGGCTACCAGGGGCTAGGGAGTGGTGGAGATGGGGAAGACGCTGGTCAGAGTACAAGGCTTCAGCTCTAAGATGAATGAGTATGGAGACCTAACGTACGGCATGGTGACTCTAGTTAATATTGCTGTGTTGTGTAGTGGAAATTTGCTAAGAGAGTAGACCTTAAGCATTCTCATCCCTCCCCCCCCCACACACACACTCACAAACACACAAATGATAGCTATGTGAATTATGGTGTGTTAATTAACTTGATTGTGGTAATCATTTCGCATTCACATTTCACATTTCACAGTATATGTATGTCAAATCACCACATTGTACACTTTAAGTATATACAATTTCACTTGTCAGTTATACCTTAGAAAGCTGAAAAAAATAAATTGTAAACTCTTTAAGAAATATTTTTCAACTAACTTTTACTGGGGGAGATATAATGGAACTTTATACACATCATATGCTTTAATCTTCCCAACAGCCCCATGGAGTAGGCATTATGAACCTCATATTGAGATGAAAGAAATAAGGGATAGAGAGATTAGGTGACTTGCCTAACATCGTGCAACTCTTAAGGCAGAGCTGTGATATGTTGATCCCAAGGGTTTCTGGCTGGGGTTTTAACAGCTATTCTTTGCTGACTGTCATGTAAGCTAAGCTGCAATGTGGAGCTCCCAAATGCTGATATCCAGTCTCCACTCTCCTAGCCTGTCAACCTGTTATATGCACCATTGAGGGAGAGTATCCTTTATTATTTAAAACTCTAGTTTCTAAGTTGTTGACAGTGCTGGAGTTAGGAGCCTCCAGAGAGCTTATATCAGGGGCCTGGGAGATTAATTTTGGTGGAAATGCTGGCAGAAGAGAACTTGAAATGGTGGATGCTTCAGAGATTTAACATAAATTGCCGTGTGCGTGTTATTTCCTTCTCATAATGCTCTTGGGGGGTGACTAAAGGAAAGCTATGGGATGTTTGCCCCAGCCCCAGTGCTGTCCCAAGAGCAGTAAAAAGCCTTGTCTGAACTGAAGCCAGGTATTTGCCTGAAAATGGAGGTTAGGCGTGTGTAGAAATATACACAGCTGGCATCAAATGGGCGAAATGTTTAATCCGTCTTTTGAATGGATTAAGAATTGGCTGTAAGAAGATGTTTCTGACTTTTGGCTGTGTAGATCAGGAGGAGAGGCTATGCTACATAATGACGATGAGGACGGAGGGGGAATTAGTTGTGTATCTGTCACCAGCAAAAAATAGCCATAAAATTATTTCCGGAAGAGCTAGGCTTCCGCATGTCAAACTGAGATGGGAGAAAATCACCCACATAGGACCCTCTTTATTAATGTTGGAAAATGTTTGCTCTCAAAAGCAGCATGGCATAGGGCTGGGCTGTCCAATACAGTGGCTACTAGCCCCCTGTAGCCATGGAGCGCATGAAACATGGCCAGTTCGAACTGAGATGTACTGTGAGGGTAAAAGAAACATCAGACTTCAAAGACTTAGTAGGAAGAAAGAAAGCCAATTATCTCCTTGATAAAGTTTTTTACACTGATTAAATGCCAAAATGATAATATTTTGGACCTCTTTCACTAAATAAAGCGTGTTATTAAAATGAATTTCAGCAGCTTACTCTAAAATTTGACTAGCAAATTTGAAATGACATCTGTTGCTCACGTTATATTTCTGTTGGAAGGCAGTGGTCTAGACTCTGAGCATGGGCTTTGAGGTCCAACAACACTGGACCGAAAATATCTCTGCCGCTCACTTGCTATGTAACACTGTCAGAAGAACTCCTTTCTGAGCTTCAGTTTCCACTGATGTAAAATGGGTAAATTCCTGCCTCTGCTTGAGGGTTATTATGATGGTAAAGTAGTGAGCACATTGAAAGTAGCTGGCAGAATAGTGGCCCACACTAGATAAATATTACTTTTCTTCTTCCCTTCTGTCTTGCCAAATATTTTTAAAAATTTGAGGAAAATGATTTTGAATTTTGAATCCTATAACCTGGCAAACTACCATTCAAGTGTAGAAAAAGAAATAGATGATTTTGGATATGCAGAGACTCATGGAGGCACTTTGAAAGTGTTACTTAAGGATGGTTGCCACTAGAATGAAAATGTAAGCCAAGAGAGAGAAAGATGTGGCCTAAGAATAATGGTGGTGAACAAAAAGCCAGAAAAAGCTGTTGGTAACTGTACATGATTATAGACGCAGAAGTAAAACGATGCCACTACTTTTAATAATAATACAATCTGTATTATAAAATCCTAGATGTTAAAAGGGAAAGAAGGAAGTGAGATTTTTTTCTTGTTCAGGAGGAAGATTTAGGTACTGATTGCCTTTGAATACAACTAAAATACTATAATTTTAAATACACTTTTGTTAAAAATTTGAGTATCAAGCAGAAAAATAGAAAAGTGATGACTAGTTCTAGATTACTAGAGGAAAACTAAGTGGAACAAAAAAGGGTCAATCAACGCAGCAGTAGGCAAGGAAGTAAAAAAAGAAATGAGAAGTTATGGTAAATAGAAAAAATAAGATAAGATGGCATGAATAAATTCAAGAATATTAATAATCACATTAAATGTAGATAGGTTAAATACACCTTTAAAAAAGGAAAAGAAAAACTTAACATTGATTGGACAATTTTTAAAAATCCAGCTATATGCTGTTTACGAGAAATAACCTTAAAATGAAATAACATAGAAAAATGAAAAAGTAAAGAATGGAAAAGAGATGTCATAAAATGCTAAAATGAAATAAAAGAAAACAAAGAAAAAAAGGACAGAAATATTAATATTGTTAAAATAAAAGTGAAAGTCAAAAGTAGTAAAAAAGAAAAAGAGAGAGTTCATATTGACGATAGACACATCTTTAAGAAGACATAACAGCTATGAACAACAGAATTTTGAAATACATAAAGAAAAAACTAATAGAAATACAGGAGAATGGACAAATTCCCAACATATTGGTAGAATTTAACACTTCCCAGAAACTGATCTCAAAAACACAAAAGCATTGCTATGTAGAGCTTTTAATTGCACAGCATGAAGCTTAACTTTATATATTTTCACAACCAACAGACTGAAGATACTATTCTTTCCAAACACGTATGACAACAAATTCTCCAAAGCAGAAACCAGAGGCCATGTTTTGTAATCACAATGTTATAAAATTGGAAATTAATGACAAAATAAAAGCCAAAATAACCCAAATTGCTCTTGCAATGAAGAGGGAAAGAAAGCAAATTATAAGTTTAATCAACGTCAATGAGAGCCCTGCAAAAAATAAAACATGTGGGGCAAAGCCAAAAAAGTGCCTGAAGAAAAATATATAGTTATAAATACATTTCCTAGAGAAGTAGAGAAAATGCAATTAGCAGTGAAATCTAAAACCTAATGAAAGAACAACAGAAAAACCTAAAAGAAGTAGAAATAAATATAAAGGTAAAGCAGACGTTAATGGTATTTCTCTAGAAATTATAGAGTTGATCAATGGAACACAAACCTGATTCTTTTAAAAGATCCCCCAAATAGTATCTCCTTTGACAACTCTGATGCCAAGAAAAATAAAGAAGATATAAATAATCTTACACTCAGGTGCTATTTCTTTGAGTAATTTCTCCAAAACCTTCAAGCTCAGATAGCTTCCATGCTTTGTAAACTATTGCAGGGCATATAACAATATGAAAGGCTTCCAAAGTCACTTTTTGAGGCTAGGATTATATTGATAGAAAAATCAGAAAACTACCACACACACACACACACACACACACACACACACACACAGCATTTGGCCAACCTCACATTTGCGTTCCTATGCAGAAGGCCCAAGTAAATTTAGCATTTGAAATCCAGCAGTGTATTAAATCAGTATTATATAATGGTTAAGTAGGGTTTATCCAAGGAATGCAAGAATGGTTTAGAATTTGGATATTTATATATGTTATTTATAACAGCAACAGATTAAAGGAGTCAAACTTAGTAATCATCTCATGCATGCTGAAAAATCACTTGATAATTAAAGACTGATTTCTCTTGTGCTTAATAATGTAGGAAGCATTTTTATTAAATCCAGGAAGAATACAAAATGCCCATTTTCACCGCCATACTGCCAAAGCAGAAAGACAGGGAAAGGACACAAGAGGCATAAATATTGGAAAGAAGAGAGAAAAATGTCTGCCTGAAAATAATATTGATTACTTGCTTAGAAAATCCAAAAGATTTCTCTGAAAAATGATTGAAACTATTACTAATGCTCATATAATTAAGGAGATATAAAATAAAAATACAAACATTAGTAGCCTTCTTATCCTAGCAATAACCTACTTGAAAATGGAATTTTTAAAAGGTTATATTCACAATATCAACAACAATAGCAAATACATTAAAAAAAATAAAACCAGGACTAAACTTAATACAATTTGTAAGATTTAAATGAATAAAAGTAAAAAAGAAATCTTTCCTGAAGGGTATTAAATAATATCTGAAAAATGTGGTTATATCATGTTTCTGGATGATAAAAGTCAGTGTTGTAGAGATATAAGCTTTTGTCAAACTCATTTATAAGGTCAATGCTTTCCAACTCAAAATTCTAACAAGAAATTTTAAAAGGAAGTTGACAATCTAACCTTAAAATTCATATAAAAGTGAAAATGTATTAAAAAGAGCCAAGAGAGTTTTAAAAAAGAATATTGAGGATAACTTGCCATATCAGAAACAAAACATTTTGTGAGTACTCTATGGAGCCACAGGACTTCAAATAAAACCTATAGTACTTAAAACTAACAGAAATGGATTAATAGAACAGAAAAGGGAATTCAGAAGCTGATGCATGTTTATTTGTAATTAGTAAATGACTAAATTTTCTGGGCAAATACGGACTAGTCAGAAAATGGAATTGATATGATTTGCTATCTATATAGAAAACCAATATTTTAGATTGTATTTTTTATATCTTTATTTAAATTGTTTACTTATTTATGTACTAAAAATAAATTTCAGTTGGATTCAAGAGCTAAATGTAAAATAAAAATTATGAAAGTATTAGAAAAGATGTAAGAGAATATAAATGACATAAAATAATCTCCAAATTTTATTGTTATTTAATGGAAAAAGAAATCACAACATAATAGATATCATGTATTATGTCAAAGTAGGAGAAAATGTCTGGAAGAAGAAGTAGAAGGATCCATATCAATATGTTAAGAGTGGTTACTTCTAGAAACCACCTAAATGTCCAGCAGGAGAAAAATGGTTAAATAAATTATGAAAATTCCTTACAAGCAATATTTGGCCATGAAATAAGAATTAAGGATCTCTATACTTACTTCACAAAATGATCTCCAGGACATTTTGTTAGTTGAATTAAAAAGGCAATTCACCAAGCAATATGTATATTTGTATATGTAGATGTATTTATATTTATAATGTAAAACCGTAGAAAAAATAATATAAGAAGGAGGACTGGAATGATATATAACAATTTGTAAGAAGCGATGACCTTTAGGGAGGGGTTGGTGAAGCGGTATGGGCAGTGATTTGGATACATTGCTGTTTAACTCTTCAGCACTGTCCAATAGAACTTTCTGTGATGAGGGAAGTGTTCTGCATCTGTGCTGTCTCATTCACTAGCCACTAGTGACGTGTAGCTGTTGAGCACTTGAAATGTGGCTAGCGTGACTGAGGAAATGAATCTTAATTTCGCTTAATTTTTAATTTAAATAGCCACCTATGACTAGTGACTACTGTGCTGGACAGTCCAGCTCTATATACTTTTGTATTGTTTTTTAAAAATATTTTTTTAACAATAAAAATGCCTACCTCTGTTATGGTTTAGGTTATGCTGTGATGACAAACTGCCCTAAAAACTCTGACTTAGCAAATGCTTATTTCTCTCTCATATCGCACACGTTCATCGTGAGTTGACTGGTAGGCTTTGCTCCACGTCTTGTCATCCTAGTGTTACAGGCTCTTATCAGCCCTGATATCAGTTCCCCCATATTGAACCCAGCGTATATGGGGTTAAAACTAAAACCCACCACCCCCTTTCCTGCTTCTCTAGCTCCACTCATATGTAAATACCTGTTTCTTTAAACTTGGACTCTTTGAGCTTTACAACTAAATGGGAGTTACAAATTGTTAAAAGCCCAGGTGGCCTGGAGTTGGAGGCACACTAAAATTTAGCTAATCATGTGTCCTTGAGTTTGCCAGGAAAGCCGCTGTCTCAAGACTATCAAGGAGCGGAGGCTTCCCAGACCTCAACTCCTCGACTCCCGGCGCTCGAACCCGCCTCAAACAAGAAGAGGAGACAATGGGCGAAGGACGCCCACCTGCCGTCCTCCTATCTCATCCTCCCCCTCTTGCCTTGCTGCAAGCAGCCTCTCAAGGCCAAACGCAGGCTGGTGGGAAAGCACCGAGCTGCACAAGCTACATCTTCCCCCCTCCGCTACCCAAAACCCCAAATAAAAATCCCTACCCATTCCTCATCGGGGAGCTAGCAATTTTTGAGGCATGAGCCCTTGCTTTGCTCCCTGTGCCTGGCATAGTAAAAACCTTTCCTTTTCCACTCAAGACTCTGTTCTCCTTGTTTGGATTGGCGACGGGCTCAGAGACCGAACTTTCGGTTATACTAGGACCCAGGCTGACAAAGCCTATACCTGGAGCTTCACTGGTCACCATGGCAAGAGGAAAGAGATCACACAGGGTCTTGTATGGGAAATTTAAAGCCTTTCTCCTGGAAGGAATTAACACGCATCCCTTTTTGAATTTCATTGGCTAAAGCAAGTCTCATGGCCACCCTGAGTCCAAGAAAGTGAGGAAATACAAACAGACCATGTGCCCAGAGAGAGGAGAATTTGCATACAACCCTAACGTCTACCATATTTGAATAATTTTCTTTTTAATTAAGAAAGGAAGAAGGAGGGGCTGGCCCCGTGGCCGAGTGGTTAAGTTCGCGCGCTCTGCTGCAGGCGGCCCAGTGTTTCGTTGGTTCGAATCCTGGGCGCGGACATGGCACTGCTCACCAAACCACGCTGAGGCAGCGTCCCACATACCACAACTAGAAGGACCCACAACGAAGAATATACAACTATGTACCAGGGGGCTTTGGGGAGAAAAAGGAAAAAAATAAAATCTTTAAAAAAAAAAAATTAAAAAAAAAAAATTAAAAAAAAAAAAAAAAAGAAAGGGAGAAGGAAAAGCCAAGTGAGAAAAGTGTAGCTCAGGCCTCTATAGTAACATTCATAAACGCTTAATAAATATTTGAAAGTTACTCACCTACCTCCTTCCTCATTTGGGTAAAAAACAGTCATCTTCATTTATAGAATGTGCTGAAAAAGTAGGCTGTTTCCTCTACAGCTATTTTAGTTGGATACCTGGGGAAATATTTCAACAGGATTTGAAATTTCTTTCTGGTAAAGTATTCAGGCTGACACTGAATTACATATCTATTTTTTAAATAATAATTTATTTCAAGAAAATATACCAATTACTGATAATACTATGATTGATGATGTTTCTGTGACTGTGTGCATGTGTCTTCTAGTAATATGATAGTGTACAATTTTGATGGCATCTGGAAAATTGGTAGACATGAGAATTTACCGCTCATTTCCACTCTTCAGTGACTGCAAATGAAAGCAATGTCATATAAAAAAATATAAAATACTCATTGGAAACAATGTGAAGGTAAATGAACCAGGAATTCGAGCCACACTAACTCTAAAGAATGAGTCTCTGGGTCTCTGTAAGAACTGATTTTGCTTACTCTGTGCAGGTTTGAGTCTGATAAGGAGATCATGTGGGGGAAAAACCCCATTTTATTTTACAGAAACTTACTTTATCTTGTTTGAGCCTAGGCAGTAATGGGAGAATAAATTCAGTCACTCTGAATACATTGTTAACTATTCTATTCGGGACTTAAAGAAGAGAAACATCGTGCTTTATCAGTGACTACTTCCTGCATCTGTCTAGTATCTAGCACATTGCCTAGCCTGGGTACTTCCTAAATTCACTTGGCGATATTATTTAAGGCTCCTTTATGTTGCTGAACTGTGCTTGAAATTCAGTGTGTTTAAATTAGGCCTATGTCAGGGCATTAACCCTCTGAATAGGAATGAGTTACTAAAAGGAGTGAGTTGAAGCCCACTGAGCAAATACCCTAAGAATACACGTGTACTCAAACAAAGTTAGGTTTATTGAGCTTGTTGCAACAAGAAATGCCATCTCCCACAAAACCATGGACATCTCAGTAAGAGGGATCTGAGAAGGCCTTCATGTAGGGCTTAGGATTGTGCAAAATCCTCTAAGGAAGGTTTAGGAAATCAGGGCCTCTTCTAACTTGCCTCTTACCTAGGAGCTGGGACAATTTGGTGGTTGGGTATCTTAACAATGTTTATCTTGGAGGCAGGAGGATTATAACAAGGCTTGAGTGATCATTGGTAAAGAAGCAGCAGTCACTCATGCTGATCATAAGAGAGGGGTATTTAATCATTTTTGAGGTTGTGGATTGGCCTTGTTCCAGATATGGTCGCTGGGTGGCCTTGTCAGAGCATGATTCTTTTTTTGTCAGCTTTGCTTATGGTTGGTCGAGAATATCAGAGTTGGCTCCAACAGCGCTGTTTTCCACTTTCTCAGGCACATGGCTGCCTCCTTGTTTAGGACAGTTTTGGGACCTGCTCCTAGCCTCCTGTATATAATTACTCCATTAGATTGAATTTCGGTGGAATTTCAAAGCAAGAATGAGCTGTTGAGGTTTTTGGAGGAAAGAGGAACCTTACCAGATCTTACTAGGGTGTTGTAGGGTGTGATAGAGTTTCAGGCGGAAGACAAGCCTAGACAAGGAAGCTGAAAAAGCCAACTATCAATTCTATAAGTGAGTTGACTGTGTCCATATGAGCACTGGCACATGCCTAATTGTCACATGTACACACAGGGAAGAGGAGTGTGGTGATTGTTTTCTTGGCCCCAATTCCTCCCCCTTCCCTGCATCCATACTCTTGCCTTGGCCTTATCATGGTATACATACTCACCTTTTGACTTTGGACTTGGCCCTACCACTTGCTTTGGCCAATGGAATTTTTAGCAGACATAATGCAAGCAGAAAAGACTTCTTTGAGGAAATGAATTAAAGCCAAGATCTGAAAAATGAGAAGGGGTTAACTAAGCAAAGGAAGGGGGGCAGGCTTGGGGAGGATGACTTTCCAGGAAAAGGGAAGAGTACTAAAGAGATTCAGAAGAGGGAAACACAGAATTCAATGGAGAGGGAGTGCATTAAGACTGGTGAGAAAGGTAGAGACTGGAAAACGGTCAGCTTCACAGGCTGCACAGCAGATTTGGGAATTTATCCTAATAGTAATGGAAAGCTATGGAAGGGGTTTGACCCAGGAGTGACATGATCTAATTTACTTTTGTGAAAGATCACTTTGGTTGCAGAGTTACTATTATAATTAGGGATAGAATTTGGGACAAATGAATCCTAGCATTTTCCCATTTTTGTCAGGGTGCCGCATAGTACAAATTGGCTCTCTCATTTGTTCCATTAAAATCAATGACTTTGTTTAGGCAAAGTGGCTCCTGGACATCATCCCAGAGAGGGGTTAGAAGGGTTCTTCATAAAATTCTAAATTTACTAAATGAAAATTAGAGAGTAGCCAAGAGGATTGATTTTGGGGCAAGCCAACAGTCCTTGGTGGCACTGGGCCAAGCAAAGAAGGGCCATTAAGCTTGGTTTAGAAGGCTATGGCTATGAGTAACTGAAGGGGTGCCATTTTCTTCCAATGGTGACTCACCGTGGAAATGAGGTTGATAAGAATAAATAGAATTTTTCTGTATGAGAACTAAAAAGACACAACACTTTCCAGCATAGCCTCTCTCTAATTATTTAGATTTGAATCTCATCTGGAGGTGTGCTTTGAGGCTGTGTCATACGTCAGAACATTAAATTCTCTCATTTGGAAACTCAAGAGGGCTGATATCACATAACCTTTGGTAGGAAAACAAAATTAAGGCAAAAGTGAGATCAGATGACACTAAGTCTTAGAAACTTGAATTTCTGAGAACAGGAAATTAAATTACAAGAAGGAATTTGGCTTGCTTTTTAAAGTTGGCCTATTTGTTTTTAAAAATGAAGAATTTTAGAAACAGTCAGAAAATGGGCTATGGATTGCTGATTTTGCTGGTTACTTAAGGTTTTGGGCCTGGTTTGTCTTTATAACCCGATGTGTCATTTATTTTCAGAATAAATGACTTACGAGGGGAACTTTAGTGGCACCAAAGTTGTCTGCAGGCTAAACTGTTATGTAATTGTTAGGAGAGCACATTTTTAGGGAGTTGAATTGTGCAAGCATAAATTGTGTTGAATGTTTACAGAAGTTTTCAGAGTTTCTCAAGTTTAGCCTAGTTGACATTTTGGACTAGATAATTCTTTGTTGTGGGGGGCTGTTCTGTGCATTGTTGGATGTTTAGCAGCATCTCTGGCCTCAATCCACTAGATGCCAATAGTATCTCCACCCCCAAGTAGTGACACATAAAAATGTCTCCGGATACTGCAAATGTTCCCTGAGGTGCCAAATCACCCCAGGTTGAAAACTGCTGGGTTAAGTATTATCCAAATACTGTTTTCGAAATGACTGTTGGACACATTTGAACTCTTCCTTAAATTTGCCCAATTAGAAGGTAGGCTATTTATAAATAGGTTCTGAGCTTCACGCCAGCCCAAGAGGAAGACTTCTGGATACGTTATCCTGTGGTTTCCATCATGGCTGAAGCTGTGAGTGAACACTGGGGTGAAAGGTTAGAGGTGTTTGTTGAATTTTAGAAAATCTTCCACTGGTCTCTAATGAGGGTGAAAAAGTTTAAAAGATTGTGTGTGTGTGGGTGTGTATGTGTGTGAGAGAGAGAGAGACAAAGAGAGAGAGTGAGAAAGAGAAATAAGGTCTCAAGATCTATTTTTTAAAGAGCTTGGAAAAGTCTCAGAATTCAATATATTTTATGCATGTGACAGAGCATTTAAAAATAAATATTCATTGAATGAAATATTCATTAAAATCAAGTTTGGTTTTTCTATTTACCTTTAGATATTAGAATAGGGATTGAGACATACTGTGGATTACCAGAATGAAGGGCTGCTGGCTGAGGTCACATGTGCTTGTGTTCCAGAACATGTAGGAAGGGCCAAATAAAACTTGTGACCATAAACAAACGATAAAGGAAATTGAGAGGATGGTTTTAGAAATGACTTTCATTTAAAGAATTACTGGGATATGAAATGAGGAACTAGGCTCCCTAGAGAAACAGCTGAAGTCACCGAGCATCAAGTAATTTGAAATAGGGAGAGATGACTCATAGCATGTCTTAGGAGAGTTTGTCTAGCCCTGAAATACTGATGGGAAGATTAGTCCAGAGAAATTAATGAGATAAATATACACGTTGCCAAATTATCAAACACACCTAGAGATGAAAATGGAGAATACAAATAACTCATTCTTTAAAAACGAGTGGAACACCCATGTGCAAATAACTCTGCAAGGTGATGACATGGAATCATACTCTTATGGCTGAAAGGAACCCATAGTGGTTAAGGATGTGAGCTCGGAAAACAGACTGCCTGGGGTTGAATCTCAGCTCCACCACTTCTTAGATGTATAGCCTTGAGCTCGATACTTACCTTCTCTGTGCTGCAGTGTCCTCATTTATGAAATGGGAAGAATAATAGCAGTACCTACCTTATAGGGCTGTCATGTGGATTAAATAAGTGAAAACATGCAGTTAGAACGATTTGTTCTATTTAGAAAATGTTAGCTTTAATTCTACGTAGGAAAGGTTAGCTATTATTATTAATCAAGGCTCAAGGGGACTATGGCTTGCCCACAGTCATAGATCTAGCAGGTACAGTTAGGCCTTGGACTCTCAGTTCACATCATTTTCTTTTATGTCAAGCTGTGCTCTTCCATGCAATGTATCTGTGTATGTGTGTGTAGATTGGGGAAGGTAAGACATGGACATGGAAGCAATAATAGCAAAACACAAAAGTTTATTATTTATATCACTTTTAGAGCACTATCATTTGAGTCTCAAAACAACTTTATGGGGGCCGGCCCCATGGCTGAGTGGTTAAGTTTGCACGCTCCTCTTCAGGGGCCCAGGGTTTCACTGGTTTGGATCCTGGGTGTGGACATGGCACCACTCATCAGGCCACGTTGAGGTGGCATCCCACATGCCACAACTAGAAGGACCCACAACTAAAATATACAACTATATACCAGGGGGCTTTGGGTAGAAAAAGCAGAAAAAAAAAGATTGGCAACAGGTGTTAGCTCAGGCTCCAATCTTTAAAAAAAACAAAACAACTTTATGTTATAAAGTAAAAAAATCTCCATGTTATAGATATACAATAGAAAAGCAATTTGCCTAAGATGTCAGAGCTGATAAGTAGAAGGATTAGAATTCAAATCCAGGAATTCTGACTCCTTTTCTGTGCCTCTCTCTTTGCAATCCACTCCCCACCTATGGCTAAAGCTGAATACAGAAGGAATGACAGTAGAAGCGTAAGTGGGCTTCCGGGAAGCACAGTGGAAGGAGGCCTCATGTCCCACAGGCAAGGGCCAGCAGGGAGGGTTTGTTGGAAGAGAGGACATCAGTCTAAGTCCTTTCTATTCCTCCTCCAAAGAACTTTGGAATCCATTCATTTAATTCCAACACCCACTTCCACATCCTTCATCATCTCTTACCTGAACTACTCTCTTCTGACTGGTCAATCCATGCTTTACATGCAGCCGTAATGATTAGTCTGAGAAACAATTCTGATCATGTCTCTCCCATCCCCACCTCCACCCTCATCCCTTCAGGGACTCTTCATCCACCCCAGAATCAAGCCAACCTCCTCCATGGCAATTACGATCCTTCAGTTCTGGCCTGTGCTGCTTTATCAAGCCACTCTCCTATGCTCTCTCCATGCTGAAATATATTTCAACCAAAACATGCTTTACATCATATGTTATCAGGAAAATGCAAATTAAAACTGCAATGCGATACCACTACACACCTATCAGAATGGCCAAAATCCAGAAGACTGACAACGCCAAAAGACAGTGAGGATGTGGAGCAACAGGAACTCTCATTTATCGCTGGTGGGAATGCAAAATAGCACAGCCACCTTGGAAGACAGTTTGGCAGTTTCTTACAAAAGTAAACATACTCTTACCATATGACTCAGCAATTGCACTTCTTGGTATTTACCCAAAGGAGTTGAAAACTTATACCCACACAAAAATCTTTACATGGATGTTTATAACAGCTTTACTTGTTACCAAAATTTGGAAGCACCCAAGATGTCCTTCGGTAAGTAAATGGATAAACTGTGGTACATCCAGACAATGGAATATTATTCAGTGTTAAAAAGAAAGGAGCTATCCAGCTGTGAAAAGACATGGAGGAAACTTAAATGCATATTACTAAGTGAAAGAAACCAATCTAAAAAGGTTACATACTGTATGATTCCAATTATATGATGTTCTGGAGGAAGCAAATCTATGGAAACAGTAAAAGATCAGTGGTTGCCCTGGTTTGGGGCAGGGGAGGGAGGGATGAATAGGCAGAGCTCAGAGGATTGTTAGGGCAGTGCAACTACTCTGTGTGATACTATAATGATGGATGCATGTCATTACACAATTGTCCAAACCCATCGAATGTACAACACCAAGACTGAACCCTAATGTAAACTACAGATTTGGGTGATTATGGTGTGTTAATATAGGCTTATCAATTGTAACAAATGTACCACTCTGGTGGAGGATGTTAATAATGTGGGAGACTATACATGTGTGAGGGCAAGGGGTATATGGGAAATCTCTGTGCCTTCCTCTCAATTTTTCTGTCAACTTAAAACTGCTCTAAAAAAATTCTGTTAAAAATTCCAATATAAGTTGTAGCAACTTATATGATAAAAGTAAAATAATACATAATAAAAATATCTGTATATTTTAACCTTCTTTAGTGCATCGTGGTCTCTTTTCTCTGTGCCCCTCTACGTGGAACCTTCTTGCAGCATTCAACACATTGTATTTTAATTGTCCCTGTGGACTTTGAAAAGTGAGTAGTTTCATCAGGCAATGAAATTTGGGTAGAAGACCTTGGCAAAATCAGACATTATTAATATTTAACATGCATTAAGCGTTATTGCTCTGGGTGAAGGCTATAAATTGGCCTTGTGAGAGTTATAGTTTCTGCCAGTGGAATATATTTAAATACTAACCTTGGAGTCATTTCAGAAAGGCTCCTTAACCCTGTATGACTTGGAAAACCAAAAAGCTCTCCACAGAGATGTCTGCTCTCCCAACTTCTTCACCCCCTCCCCAACATAAGGGCCTCTCTGATTTTCAGAGAAGGTACATCTGGGAGTATTTGCAGTCTGAGCTCCTATCCCCTGGCAAGTCTGTGCATGCAACCAAACAATATGGAATCTATGCCTTTCCATGGCCTTTCTTTCCTCATTTCTCAAAAGTGGAAATGAAGAGGAGCTGGAGTTGTTGGCTTCATCTGTAAGCCAAGGCCTGTGACCTCCTCCCAGCCCTCTTCTTCCAGTTCTCAATTCCTTCTAGGCATGCTCAAGGGTGCTCACGATGTCTCCTCTTGCCCCTCTAACTGGGGCCCTGCCTCTTCTACTCCCCAGGGTTAATTTCTATCTTCATGATCAATAGGAATGGCAATAGAGTTCATGAGCGGTGCATGTAATTACATTGGCCATGGCTTATCTGGACACAGCTTACAATCATAAAATATTAAATCAGTTTGATCAAGAAAAGAAATATTTTTCTGGGAGACTCAATATAAGTCTTTCAGATCTACTCAAGTGTGGAAGGAAATAAACTGAGAGAAAGTCAGAATTCTAATTGCAAGTGTCCTGACTTTCAGGGCAATTTAATAATATAAACCAAACTGAGGTTTGGGGCTTTCTTAAAAGAAAAACTGTGGCGAGTATAGAAATGTCCTATAATTATATGGAAATTGTTGTTCAAATCATAATTATTTTCTCAGTTAATTTTCAGGTTCATGGTGAAATCTGAAAGAACCTATTTAAGTACACTATACGTTACAAGTGATTATGGTTTCTTTTTAATATAAAATGAGAGTAGATTAAAATGGAAAAAAGCTTTTACTCCAATTTGTATATATGACATGAGATAATGTTCACCTATAAATAACCTAGTAAACATAAGCAGAAGTCTTATTTCCAAGAATATTATAACTAAAAACATCTCCATTCATGTTCTCAAATATAAAATTATCTAGAACATAAACTTCATATTTGTTTAATTTTTTGTTGCCCTTATACCTTTTTTTTGGCAGGTTATCTCATTTTGCTAAGATTTGAAGTCTTAAGTGTATTTGTCTAATTACCTATATGACTCTACCTTCCAGATAATAGGGAATCTTTCTTTCCCATCTTTGTATGGGAACCTTCAGTTAGTATCATAGGAGAGTGATTCAGAGTATAAAGTTCTAGATCAGTGGTTCTCAACCAGGGGTGGCTTTTCCCCCAGGGGATATATGTAATGTCTAAAGACATTTTTGGTTGTCACAACTGGAGAGGGGGGTGCTACTGGCTCTAGTGGGTAGAGATCAGATGCTAAACATCCTACAGTGCACAGGGCAGCCCCCCACAATGAAGAGTTATCCAGCCCAAAACGTCACTAGTGCCAAGGTGGAGAAACTGAGCTGGAATCATACTGATCGGCTTTTCACATGCCAAAAATGAAGATTACATCACTTCCTCACACTACATATGATCCAGGTGCATAGAAGACTTAAATGTAGAAAATAAAACTTCAGAGCTACTGGAAGAAAATACAACTTCATGGGAGGCCAGCCCAGTGGCATAATGGTTAAGTTCGTGCACTCTGCTTCAGCAGCCCAGGGTTCGTGAGTTTGGATCCCGGGCACCGAACTACGTATCACTCATCAAGCCATGCTATGGTGGTGTCCCACATACAAAATAGAGGAAGATTGGCACAGATGTTAGCTCAATGACAATCTTCCTTAAACAAAAAGAGGAAGATTGGCAAGAGATGTTAGCTTAGGGTCAATCTTCCTCACACACAAAAAAGAAGAAAATATGACTTCATGGTATGTAGAAAATGGGAGAGAAGAGAGAGCCCCAACAAAGACTCCTACAGAAATGCCAACTTGATATGAGATTGAGGGAGAATTAAAAATTATATGGAAAGGAGAGATTATATATAACGATTATTCTTCCATTTTACAAAGAAGAAAATTGAGGCCTAGAGAACTTAAGTAACTTATTCCTGCTCAACAGATTATAGGTAATAGAGTGAAGTTTTGAACCAAGACATCATGATTATGCCTTGGTGTTGGGAAAGATTTCTTAAACAAGATACAAAAACCAGAAGGAAAACTTGGATAAATTTGACCACATTAAAATCTAAAACTTCCATATGTAAAAATACCCCTTAACCAAAGTTAAGAGACAAATAACAGACTGAAAAAGACATTTGTAACATATATGTAATAGACAAAAAATTAATATCAATAATGCACAAAGAATGCCTATAAATGAGAATAAGTCAAATATCCAGCTGGTAAAATGGGCAAAGGATGTTGAGATAGGCAGAGTAATGGCTCCCCCAAACGCTCCATGTGCTGATCCCTACGATCTGTGAATAC
The DNA here is from genome assembly GCF_041296235.1 of Equus asinus. Taxonomy (NCBI): domain Eukaryota; kingdom Metazoa; phylum Chordata; class Mammalia; order Perissodactyla; family Equidae; genus Equus; species Equus asinus. The sequence goes on along the minus strand of NC_091820.1, from coordinate 11,472,980 downwards.
GCTACTTTACATGGCACAAGGGACTTTGCAGATCTGATTAAGTTAAAGATCTTGAGATGGGGAGATGGTCCTGGATTATCTGGTTGGGCTCAATAAAATCACTAGTGTCTTTATAAGTGAAAGAGGGAGGCAGGAGGATCAGAATCAAAGATGGAGATGTGAGGATAGGAGCAGAAGTGGGAGTGATGCAGTTGCTGGCTTGGAAGATGGAAGGGTTCCAGAAGCCAAGGCATGCAGGCAGTCTCTAAACCAGTGCTTTTCAACCAGAGGTTATTTTGCCCCCCAGGGGACATTTACAACATCTAAAGACATTTTTGGTTGTCACAACTGAACAAGGGTGTGGTGCTACTGGCTCTAGTGAGTAGAGGTCAAGAATGCTGCTAAACATCCTACAGTACACAGGACAGCAAGAAAACGAATTCTTCCCCAAAGCTTCCAGAAGTGCAGCCCTGCCATCATCTTGATTTTAACCAAGTGAGACTAATGTTTTGGACCTCTGTCACTCATAACTGTAAGGTAATAAATCTGTGTTATTTTAAGCCACTAAATTTGTGATGATTTGATAAAACAGCACTAGGAAAATAATATATATAGGAATAGGCAATTTAAACAGGAAACATAAATGTCTAATAAATAAATGAAAAGAAGTTCGAATTTGGAAATTAAAATGAGATGCCATTTCAAACCCATAAACACCAAGTGTTGGAAAAGATGTGAAGTGAAAGTAACTTTTATCACTGCTGGTGGGAGTGAAAATGGGCATAACTATTTTGGAGAGAAATTTGACAATATTTATTATCATTAAAAATGTGCATGGCTTGGAACCCCACAATTCCACTTTGAGGGATAAACCCCAGAGAAAAGTCTAGTAAGGAGTATCAGGAGACCTCTGCAACAACGTGCATTGTAGCATCGTTTGTAATTACAAAACAATTGGGAAACACCCTGATTATTGGCTAAGAGAAGAATTTATAAATACGTTAAGCTATGTGCATGGATTGAATACACTGGTTAGGATGAATACATAAACTATATGTTTCAACACAGATAGATTTTCAACACACACCATTGAGTAAATAGAGCAATTTGCAGTAAGATACACACAGTAAAATAGACTTCATGTTGTAGTAAACACATATAGCACATTATATGTTGTTCCTAGATGTCTAGTTATGTAGCAAAACACAAAAGCATGAATTGGGAGGATGCACACCCCTCGGTGAAGACAGTTGACTCTGGAGAGGATGGGAGATGGGACTAAAAAGGAGGACAAAGGGGATTCCAACTTCATCTGTAGTGTTCTACTCATTAGATATGTAAAAACACAAAAATAAAAATAACATACAAAACTTTTGTTCACTCTTGTTGGTTGGTACACAGATGTTTCTTTCTTTCTCTTTTTGCCTTAAATTCTTTTCAGAATACAAGCATAAAAGCCAAAACAATGGACATTAAAAGGAGAGTGATCATATTGAAATTGGTTTAGAATAAACCCTGAGTTAAAACTTATGTTCAAAACTCATCAACTTAACTTGTCTTTTCAAACTCAGGAAATATCTTGACTCATTACTTCAAACTTAGTATCTTTAAGAATTAAATAGTTACTGGATCAATGGGATAATGGAACTGGTACTGGATTAATGGAATAACACAGGCATGGAATAATAATTGTTACTGACATTTGTATCATGGTTTTCACTCAAGAAAAGTGTCTGACATGTATTGTCTCAACTGATTTTTCAAAGAACCCCACCAGTTAGGTAAGGCAGATCTGAACAGACCTGTTTTCCAGGTGGAAAAAAGCAGCCCTAGAGAGGACAGTGACCTGTCTAAGGTTAGTAAGTGGCAAGAGCCAAAGCTTGAAGACGTCTTCTGATTCTACATACCATGCTTTTTGTATTATGTCTACTACCTTCTGGGATGAGAAATGGCTGATTTAACAGCTGTTCCTGTAAAAAACCAAAAAGCCCTAGATGTTCTAGTTGATTCAAATGCCATAAAAGTCTGTGCCATGAACTGGCTGCTTAAACAAGCAAGCAAGCAAACAAGCAAATGATTCTTGCTCTGCATTAATATCTAGTACAGTGTTCACATCGAAGGAAGGACTTGTCCTAATGTTTAAACTTTACTGGGGAAGAATATCAAGATGGATATTGGTAAAAGAGGAATAAGCAAGGGTTACTAAGATAATAATGTATAGAAATCATGTTAAATTTGGAAGTGTTAAAGGAGCCAGTCATGTTTCACTGAGAAACCTTAGGGGAAGTGATAATCTGCCTTTAACTTTTTGAAGTATTTCCAAGTAGAAGAGAAATGAAAAAAATTAGTACTAGAGCCAAAGTGAGGAAGTGATACAGTGATGCCAGTTCTCAGCTAAGAATATAGAACTTCTAAAATATAGAGCTGTCAAAAAAAATATGGAATGAGCTGCCTCAGAGGAGTTCAAGCAGAAACTGGATGAATGGTTTTCAGCAATGTTTAAAAGAAAGTGCTTATTTTGGAAGAGGCACTGGACTAGGTGTGAGAAATAGACTCATTCTCTGCCTATCATTCTCCCTAACCCTGGTCTAATAATAGGAAGCAGGAATCCACTCGCATAGTTCTGGAGCCCCTCCAGCAAGAGGCATTGAAGTAATAAAGATTCCCTCTAGATCTCATAAACATCATGAGTGTGTGTGTGTATGTGTCTCAAAGGGAGAGTGGAGAAGGTACACTTCAGATCTTGGAGAGGGGTGTGCCTTCTGGTTTTGTCATCCAAACCTACTCTTGTGGGGTCTCCAAGGCTGAGGTCAGGTATGTGGCCAAGAATGTTACATGAGAAGACAGAGGAGCACGTGGGTATCATCCTTCATGGGAACTCTGGAGCTTGGCAGGCATATGCACAAGCAAGTTGACAATTGCAGTGAGTTGAGGTCAGGTGGCCAACTGGAAAACTGTGCACAGGATCTGGCATGTAGGTTGTCTAGTTGAGTATTGTGAATCAGTATATTACTTAATATGAGATCCAGAATTGGGAAATGCAAGAGAGGAATAAGTCAAAGCAACTTGGATACCTGAGGTTGCCTATTATATCTTGAAGGCTTGTGGGAAGAAAAGTAGGCTGAGTTAAGTCTTGTGAACAACAGAAAGCAGATCCAATACCTGCAGTTTGGTCCTCCATCTTCTCTAAGAATACAATACAAAGTTGCAACACAACCTCCCTAGAAGGCTTATTTTGTTCCTCCCACCCTTGTGCTAGTGTGCCGTCATCTCATCATGCCCTCCTGGAGATCTCCTTGCTCTTGCTGACTTTAACATAATCCTTTCTGAAGACTTACTATATCAGAATCTGCATTTTAACACGATTGTGTTCATTTGTATGCAATTAAAGTTGGAGATGAATTGCCTTAAGGATTTATAGTCTTGGCCCAAATCAGGACTATAGTTGTGAATTAGCTTTACTATACAGCAACAAACCAATAAGTAGTTATTATTTTGAGTCCAAGGTTTTCATAAAATCTAGTCGTGTACCTGAACAGAGTGGACCATGGTGGTAAAGGTGAAAGGTGTGCTGCTGCTGAATACCAGAGTAGAGAGAAAGCTTATGAACCATGGAGCCTAGTTTTAAGAAGACACTACTCCTTCTGTTTTGAAAATTTCAAAGCAAAAGAGAAAGAGAATGAGATCATTGAACCTACCTAGGGAAGTTATCTTAAGGGACTACTTCTCAGAGTATGGCCTATTTTGTCACAAAAATCTTTGGGACTACAGAAAACGATGGAATGGTAGGTACTCCAACTTCTAGTGTTGATGGTTTGCAATGCATCAAAGGAGACTGAATTTGTCTGCTAGATTAAATCATACTTCCTGGATTATTTCAGTTTTTTAGAGAGGGCTTCTTTGATGTCCTAAGAAGGTTTAATATTGAACTAAAACATATTATCATAGGTGGATATTGTGGTTAATTCACCAGAATCCATTCCACCCCAGCCAATTAGTCTCCAAGCCAATCATGGAAATTCCATCCCTCTTGCTAGTAATTAGTTCAGGACTGGGCAGGGGTAAACCGGCTTGAACCAAAGAGAGATGCTATGAGAGACTTGCCAAGGAGGTCTGAGAAAGAAGCTTCCTCAGTCTTAGGGCAGACCTAGGAGGATAGACACGAGCGAGAGTGGATGGGGTGCAGATTACTACCTGCAGCCATCCTGCAACTACAAGGGGAACATGCCTTAGGATGAAGCCAACCCTCAAGGCTTGAGAAGAAACTATTTTTTCTTTCTTTGCAAATGTCAAGTCCTCAGAAGGAAGAAACAGAAAGAACTCAAGTCCCTAGTGGCACTACTGAATCCCTGAAGCTCACCCTACTGCTAGACTTCCTGTTGCATGTGCTATTACATTACCTCCCTGCCTAAGTCAGTCTGATGTGACGTTCATTGCTGCCCGCAGCCATAAACATCCTTACTGATACAAATCATTGGTAAGAATCCTCTCTTTATGGCAAGCACAGCACAACAGTATAATTAGCATGGATTCACAATCGTCATTTCTGAACTGATGCTATTTAAAAATCACAGGCACTTATTCCAGGTGAGAGAAATACAGTTTTTACCAACTATAATGAGATTCAACAATTACAGCAGAGTAATTTTGAAAACCGATGTCATGATACTCCCATCTTGTGCAAAGCTTCTTTTAGTATTTTTATTGGCAGTTCTTCACAAGGGGCTCAGGGCTGCTGTCACTGTAATTGATAAGACTGATTGCATCATGAAGGACACTAACATGCTAATTTCATTTCAACTTTTAGACTGTATTTATTGAGTAGATTCTATGTGAAGGCTCTCATTGTTTTCACTTGAAAAGCTCAAAACAGGATTCAGTTTTACATTTTATTATCTCTACCTTTAACTATTCACAGAACCCCATGTCTTAACATGTCTGGAATTTGTGTCTCAGGCAGGAAGATGATTTTAGAGGTTTCTTGGCAAGCTGGTAATTGATTAGACCTCTTAGGAATGGAAATGAAAGTCTGGGGCCATTATTCTTTAAAAAACAAACAGTGAATCACATTTTTGAAGTCAATACATAAGCCACTTGTCAAAAATTAATATTCATAATTCCCCATGTCAGTTCTCTCTCTTCCTTCAGATGGTCCTTCCTTGTTTTCTATGCTAATTCAAATCTTACCTACCCCCTGACTTTTAAGACTTAGTTCGAGTACAATTCCTTCTTTAAGCCTTCCCTAACAGAGTCATGCCGTAGACTGGAGGATAAGCTGGTGCCACATTGACAAAGCTGGATCCTTAAGTTCTAGCAGATCATTTCAGCATTCAGTAACTGAGAGTGATTAGACAATCAATATTACACAACCCTAATTCTGAGTTCTAGATCCATCCTGACTTCTGAGCCTTAGTAATCTCCTCTGTAAAATGGGGAAATTGCAAGTATATAACTCAAAAGGTTGTTATGAGGATGAAATGAGATAATCCAAGTGAGGCCTTAATCCAGTGCCTAGCACATGTAGAATGTTCGATAACAGTTGTTGTAATTATAGTTTACACATAAGATTTCAGTGGGCTGCGATATATATACTTTCGGGGTTGCAGAATTCTACTTTTTATTTACACATTGCCTTAATTTTTCTTATTGATAAAGAAAATCTGTTTTATTTCCTTGGCTCAGCTCAGGCTCTGGGTTTCCTATTTAATGATGAAAATTCCTTGATCAATTGATCTGATAGCTTCACAGTAAAAACATAGGCTACTTTATTGATGTGGACATCTTACGTATATGGTGCATATACATATAAAATCAAAATTCATAAGTGATAACCAACTGCCAAATTTCCTTTGAGATTTTGGGTAGCAGTAACAGTCCATTCAACAAATACCAAGCATCTATTGCTTAAAAGGCGTGGTGTGACTCCCTGACAGCTGTGGGAAGGAGGAAGAGTACATGCAAAAACCAGCAAGTTTTTATAAATAAATGCTTCATGGGTTGTATAAGCAAAGTAATTATATTAGAGGCAGAAACTGTTATCTTTCAAGATAAATGAGGACCAGTGACACTCAAAATTTACTTTCAATGTATAGTCGCCTCATATTAATATCCTCTCTGGTTTCTGGACTATTCTTTTTAGAAAACACAGAAGAGTGGCTGCAGTCCAACTGTGAAATTTGGATATGAATCCTAGCTCCACCACTTACTCCCTGGGTGACCTTGGGCAACTCATTTAACTTCCTATTAACTTCTCATTTTTTCTCAGCAACTTTTTCAGTGAGAGGGACTAAATTATCTCCTCCATTATCCAGTATTATACATTAAGGGGCTAAACAAACTTGACTTCTAGTTTCCTCCATTAAAAATTGTTTTTGCTTTTGTTCAGGAGGACTTTTTAGGTAACCAATTCCACTGAATGCCTTACTCAATTAGCCACTGTTGAAAATTCTGTTAATATTCAGGAAAAATACCACTACTCACCAATTCCTTTAATTACTTTCAGTTATATCACTAAATGCAATAAGGGAGAATAGAGATCATCCAGGAAGTTATCCCGTATTTCTAAAAATTATTTGACAAAATTGTTCATTTCTTGTGGAACACATCTGGGATGAGTGTAGGGGGAAATATCTGCTTATCTATTTATTAATGTTTACTAGGCAAGTGCTCACAATGAAGATGAAAGACGTGAGTGGAGTCGCTTAGCCAACTCTTGCCACTCTTTCTTGGTACAAATGAGATAACATGCATAAAGCTTTGGAAATACTAATGCCCTGTGTATAAAGAAAACAGGAGAAATTTTGTTATTATGGAGTGGATAAAATAGAGCACATGGATATTTTGGGAAAAATTTTGTAGCAAAAATACCACAAATAAATTGAAAGGCAAACAGGAAAAACTGCTTGCAACACACACCAGAAAGAACTAATCTCCCTACTATATAAATTGGTCGTGCAAATCAATAAGACCAACAATACAGTAGAAAAATCGTCAAAGGTCACAAAGAGTTAGTTCACAGAAAATGAAGAACAAATGTCTTATAAATATACAAAAGGATAATCAGTTTTGCTCCTAGTTAAGAAAATGAAAATAAAACAACAGTTACCATTTTTTGCCTATTACATCAGCACTCAATTTTGTAGTAACCAATGTTGGTGTGGGAATGGGGAAGCAGGTGTACCCTTGGGCAATCTCTTTGGAAGACAATTTGTTAGTTTCTGTCAAAATTGCAAAGTCCCATGCCATTTAACCCAACAATCCCTTGCACAAGAATTTATCTTACATATACACTTGCAAGTATGTACAAAGCCATACATTTGAGACTATTTATTGCAGCCTGGTCTATAACAGTAAGGGGCTAAAAAAAGCCTCACTATCCATCACTGGGGACTGGATAAAATACATTATGGGACACCTGTATAACGGTGAACTATGCAGGTGGTTGGAATGATCTCTAGGAGGCATTATTAATTAAAACAGCATATAGCTTGGGTGGGCTAAGAGACTTTTCAACCAAATGCAGTAAGTGGACTTTGAATCCTTAAAACAAATCAGCTTTAAACATGCATTTATGAGCCATTTGGGGAAATTTGAACACTCATTGGATATTTTGATGATGTGGTAGGAGAAGAAGAACTGTTCCTCTACCCTTCTAGGTCCTTCTGGCTGGTCTAAGAATTAAATTGACATGAGACAGAATAACAGGAGAAAATCAAACAAATTTAATAACATGTATATATGGGAGAAACCCAGGAAAACTGAGTAACTCACCAAAATGGCTGAAGGCACTGCCTTAAGTACCATCTTCAGCTAAAGACAAAGGAGGATGTCGGGTGTTTGTGGTTTGGGGCTTCAAAAGGGAGGAATGCAATTCATGTGGAGATGGCAAAGCAAATGTTTGGTAAACATATGTTTGCCGTGCCTCACAAAAAACAATGAGACGTGGGGAGGACTTTGATCAAATGGGCCTTGCTAGGTTCCTGCCTGTCTACTACCCCTAGATGATATTATATTATAGTTATCTATGGTGAGAGCTCCTTCCTGAAACAGGTCTTCTATCTTAAATTGTTTTAGGCAGTTAGAGGGAAGGTCAAAGTTTCTTCCTGAGTCTTTTGTTCTTAAAAATAACCAAGCCAAAGAGACACATTTTGGGGTGGCAAAGTCTGATCCTTTACAATACTAAATAATTACTTTTTTTTTAGGCTTGATAATGATATTGAAGTTATATTTAAAGAAGAGCCCATATATTTCAAAAAAGCAAAATGAAACGTTCTGGGTGAAATGATATAGTGTTTGGGGTTTGATTCATAATAACCTGTGGATTACAAAGATGAATAATGTATTAATCTGTGGGAAGAAAGGAGAGTATAGATGAGACAAGATTGGCCCTGAGCTGAAGGCTACTGTAGCTGGACGATAGGTCCATGGGGTTTCATTATACAATTCTTCTGCTACTTGAGTATTTGAAATTTTCCCTAATGAAAAGTCAAAATTAGAAGTTAAAAACCGAAGCTAAAAATGTTCAAATAAAAAGTTAAAAACTAAACAAAACAAAAACTAAAAATGAAAAAGGTGGATAATTACAAGTGTAGTAATCTAACAATGAATCTGCATAGAAAAACTGGAAAAAAACTGCTGATGATGTTTTCCTTCTTGGGAGGGATAATGTGGGCCTAAGATAGAAGGGATATTTACTTTTCAACATTTTGATAGTTTTAAAACAAAGCTATGAAAAAGAAGTGCTGTACAAATATGAAGTCTCCTATCAGAAGTAATGTATGCCACGGTTAAATCCAAATGAGCTAAGGTTCTCAGCAGGGCTATCCAATTAGCACGTTCATTAAGTGAGGTCCTGCTTAGACTTCTACTGACATGTTAATTATTTTAATTAAAGTCTGCAGCTTGCTTGCAATCATTTAGTACTTGATAGAAAATGATAATATAGTAAAGTCTATTTTTAAATATTTATTTGTATATAATTAAATATAAATTTAATTAAAATATATTTATTATATATAGAATATGTATTTAAATATATAGTTAAATCTACAGGCTTGATTTAATTCATTAAACATTTATTGGAATACATATATATCTATCTATTTTTCAAGTAAACAGAAAAATAGAAATATAATAAAAATCCATCATCTAGGTTTTCTTATACTTGTTTGATCTATTTTGTCTGAAGTGTTTTAAAGTAACCTACAGACGTGACAACTTACCCTTAAATATCCCAGTATGCATCTCTCAGCTGTGTCTAGTCTACTAATAAGCCCACAAAGGCATTCTTCATTTCTGTTACAGTGTTTTTGATCTCTAGAGTTTCTTTTTTGTTCCTTCTTAGGATTTCCATCTCTCTGCTTACACTGCCCATCTGTTCTTGCATGCCTTCTACTTTATCCATTAGAGCCCTTAGCATAGTAATCATAGTTGTTTTAAATCCCCAGTCTGATAATTCCAATATCCCTGCCATGTCTGGTTCTGGTGCTTGCTCTGTCTCTTCAAACTGTGTTTTTTGCCTTTTAGTATACCTTATTTTTTCATGATAGCCAGATATGATGTACGGGGTAAAAGGAACTGATACAAACAGGCCTTTAGTAACGTGGTGACAGGTGTGGGGGTGGGCGAAGTGTTTCATAGTCCTGTAATTAGCCGTCAGTCTTTTAGCAGAGCCTACGCCTCTGGATTGTGAGTGTCACAAGTGCTTCTTAGTTTCCCCTTCCCCTTAGGTGGAACAGGATGGCTAGAGTGGGCCGGAGTTAGGTATTTCCCTTCCCCCATGTCATTTAGGCTCTGCTTAACTAGTTTCTCCTGAGAGCACACCTTGTTAAGAAAAACAGAGTGCTCCGGCATATTTCGAAATGGTTCCTCCTCCCCTTCCCTCTGCCAGAAGCATGAGGAGATTTTTCTCCAATATTTACTGTGAGATCCTGGTCGAGCTCCTAGAGTTAAAACTCACAAAAGTGTGGGGGCCCTTCTATGACTGGGTGCCCCTGGAGCTTTTAACTCTCAGGTTTGTCCACTCTGAGCCTCCAGCAATTTGTCAGTTATAGTTCTGGTTTTCTTATTCTGACACTGGTTCCTACAGAGGCTGCAGCTCCTAAGTTTCTGCTCTGGTAAAGTGTGATCTCTGTATTCACCTGTCAGGCTCTCTAGTTTGGGGGGCAGCAGTTTTCCCTGTGACCTTACTTCTCTTACAGATCTAAGAAGTGTTGATTTTTCAGTTTGTTCAGTTTTTTACTTGTTAGGATGGATTGGTGACTTCCATGTTCTTTATACACGGAACCAGAAACTGGAGTTCTCACTCTTTTTTTCCCCGCCATTGAACTGCTGAAGAGATCAGGCTGGAAGTCCCCATAGGGCATTATCCCTCTAAGGAGACAAGTAGAATTGTCCACTGAATGGCATTTGGTGGCTCTCTCAGGTTTCCTGTTACCTGGGATTGATGGCTCTCCCTCCCCTTGCTGCACATGGCCTCAACTTCCCACAAGACTGTCCAGCGCTATCAGCAGAGGTATCCAACTACAAAATACTTCTTTACCACGTTCCTGAGTCCAGGATTCCCAGACTCTCTATGCTTGCAAGGCCACTCATGAAAAGGAGTCCCTCTTTTGAAATATCACCTGTGATGCTTTCTGCTGTGTATGCATGCTGCTGTAGAACCTTCTGCCTGTGAGTTCCAGCCTACACTGTGCAAAGATTGCCGGTGTTTGTCCAAAGCCTTTGATAATCAGTGTTGATATTGAACCTGAAGTGAGTTCGCTCACAAGTTGTGCAGCAAGCCAATCTCTGACACCGGGTGTAGTTGAAGAAAGTAGGAATTTTATTATTGCACAGCGCTGAGCAAGGAGAAAGGGCAGCTAACGTTGAAATCCCAAACTCCCCGAAAAGCTAAAAGGAAGGGTTTTAATTTGGGGTTTTAGGTAGGCGAGGGGGAGCATATGGCTTTGCTGGTTGGAGCTTTCCCACCAGCCTGTGTTTGGCTTTGAGACTACTTGCAGAGAGGAGGGAGCCCGTGACCCTGCTGGTCAGCAGGTTTCCCATCAGCCTGTATCTCCTTGGTGGGGAAGAAGACAACATATCCAGGTACTTGTCCTTGGTGGTGTCTGTCTTCATGGAGGATAGTGGATTCTGGAGCCAGGAAGATGGGGAATAAGCAGGGAAAGAGTGTTTTGGTTTTAACTCCATATATGCTGGGTTTAACGTGGGGGAAACTGATATCAGGGTTGGTATCAGTGTGACCCAACATGAATCTCTACTTCAAACAATAGTTCCATAGTAGTTCCACTTCCTGGACTTGTTCAAGTGTTACCTTGTGGGGTCATTTTACTTTTCCTGCTATGCCCTGTATTTCCTGGAAACTGGAAGTCAGATCTTCAGGCTTGATGTAATTCACATTAAACATTTATTGGAAGGAATACTTCGTAAGTGATGGTGTGTATTTCCTACCACATCACCTCAAGGGGCCTCATAAGTTCTGATTGTCCCGTTATTATTAAAAAATGCTGATTAATCACTGGGTTAAAGTGGTAACAGCCTGATCCCTTCCTTGCAAAGTTACATCTTCCCCTGGCAAGCAGTTTGTAATCTCTGGGGCAATTCTTTGATATCACGTGATTATCCAACTCCCCATCAACAATTTACCTAATGATTTTAACATCTGTGGGTAATCCTTGTCCTAATGAAAGACTACATAAGAAGCTACTGATTGGTGATTTGCTCACTCTATCATTCATTCTACATTTATCAGCTGTCATTCTACGTTGAGAAAGAGCTTTCTCATCAGCTGTGTCAACTTGGTTACTCTGAAATATAATTCCTAGTGAAAACCAGGATAAATGTTTCTTTTTCTTCAATACAAATTCCAGAGTAAGGAGTAGGTATAATAATCTCATCCAGTGATGGCAAATGAGTGTTTTGTTGTTTTCTTCTTACAGACTCATGGATTTTAATATAGTTAATGCATTTCAATCAATGATAGTCATATTTTTTGGAAGGCATATGATTTTCATTTATTACAGCAGAGGTTTATAAATTTGCCAGCTAATTTTGGTTATAATATTATGAAATGTTAGTTTGCATTATTCAAGTATACATCTTTATTATACTGTTTGATTCTTAAGTAGCCCCAAATTTGGTCAGCAGGAACTCCTTTGGGCTAGCTTTTTTCTCTCTCTTTTTTTTTTTTTTTGAGGAAGATTAGCCCTGAGCTAACTACTGCCAGTCCTCCTCTTTTTTTTGCTGAGGAAGCCTGGCCCTGAGCTAACATCCATGCCCATCTTCCTCTACTCTACATGTGGGACGCCCACCATAGCATGGTGTGCTACCAAGCGGTGCCATGTCCACACCCAGGATTCAAATCGGCAAACCCCGGGCCGCCGAGAAGCGGAACATGCGAACTTAACCACTGTGCCACCAGGCCGGCCCCTGGGCTCGCTTTTTTGACTCAATCCCATTAGTCTTTGAGTACTTCCTTACTTTCTGGCTCAACGGACCATCTATTGACTGAGCATTTCCCATATCCCATACCTAGAAACAGCTCTTTCTCTAAAGAGCTCTCCTTCTTTTTAGTAGTCAATGGCATTTAAAAATCATAGTTTCTGGCATGTCATTGTTTCCAGGTGCTATCAGCAGACAACCTTAGAACACACACACACACACACACACACACACACAATGAGCTTATATTGATTTTTACAGCATTCTTGTTTGGTTTCATACTTATGGCTTTATTTTACACTGAAAAATCTTGGATTCTATCATTTATTTATTTTTTAATACACAAAAATGGTTTAAAAATAGCAATACAGTATTACACTAACCAGAAAACTACTGAATGAAATTTAAGATCTTTTTAAAAGATTCACCCTGAGCTAACATCTATTGCCAATCTTTCTTTTTTCCCCCCTCCCCAAAGCCCCAGTGCATGGCTGTATATCCTAGTTATGTCATTCTAGTTCTTTTATGTGAGCTGCTGCCACAGCACAGCAATTGACAGAAGCGGGTGTGGTTCTGCAACTGGGAAGGGAACCTGGGCCACCCAAGCAGTGAGAGCACTGAACTTTAACCACTAGGCCATCAGGGCTGGCTCTAAGATTCTTTTTGCATTTCTTTTTTCCTTATAATGTATGTCCTAGGGATGCAAAGTCAAAATGCTGTGTTTTAGAGACACTTGAAATAATTATTTTCTCTGGTTATATTGCCAATCTGATATATAATTAGGTTCATTTGTTCCAGTTTGTTTTCAATTTTAGGAATTTTTTTCTTTTTTCTTTGATATTCTGAAATTGTTCTTATTTAATGACAGAGGAAACCATTAGTTTTTATGGACATGAGTTCTTGGCCAACTCTTAAATAGTTAACCTCCCTAACGGACCTCTATTCAGAACCTCTAATCCTTGAATTTTCAGTTGGTTCTCCTATCTCTAGATAATGGCCCCTGTGTAAAGTCTTACAGTAATCATGCACTTATAGATATTCAATTATAGATACTTATTGAATTCAGATACTTGCCTGAAATTAATTCCTCTATTTTCACACGTTTTAATTCCTTCCCCACAAATTCCAGTTATTTTTCTTTAAATGTGCTTAGGGAGTTTTAAACTGATGGTAGAATACCAACTGAAAGGAGAATCACAGGATTTAAAGAAAGAAAAAGGAGCTAGAGGCCCTTGGAAATGTCTCATTCTATGAGAGAAGTCCTCTCATTGGCAGGACCTTTTTTTCAGCTGCTGCACACCCACGTGGCTGGAAACATTGTTTACAGCTGGAGTCCATCTTGATTGGTTGGTTCCTGTGACTGACTAGTCATGAAATATTTTTAATATCATTCCTGTTTGGAGGCATAGGATTTCATTTCCCAGATCAATCCCTGTCCACGTTGGGATCCCTTTCAAATAAAGATAAGCAAGAACAAGCTTCTTATGTGATTAAAAATTTCACAAGGACTCGGCTGAGCAAATAGAAACTGATTGTGTTTAGTTCATATAATTTTATCCGAGAAGATTAAATATTGTTATTTTCTAGTGCAAGCTAATTAGCTTCTCTCTTGTGTCCATTGATGGAACACACATTTTGCTTTCATAAAGACAACACAGTTTTCATGGTAATTTGCCTCTGGCTCTGGAAGAAAATGAGAAAAGTTGCTGTTGAAAAGTTGTTTGCCTTCTTTCCCCTCTTTAGATTATAGAATAAAATACTGAAGATTTTCTTGCAGCATGCTATTTCGATGTACTTTACCTTTGAACAGTGAAGGTGGAAACTTCCAAAGAAAGAAATTAATGAAACATTAAAATCCCTATAGAAAAACATGGGCACTAGAAATAAAAATCAGAAAACAAGAAATACAAATAGCAAACATGTACATCTTTAGTGGTCAAGCACTGTAAATGTAATTTATGCAATAGTGAGGAATTTTCCTGCCCATCCAAAATGTTATTTTCCTCCTAACACATAGTAACCGCTAATGGTAAGGGTATGGTTAAATAGCCACTTACAAAATAGATGTTGGGAGTCCAAGTTTGTCAGCCTTTCTGGAGAGTAGCTTGGAAATGTGCATCAAAAAGCTAGTTATTCATTTCCCAGGGATATAGCCTAAGCACATAATTGGGATGTGAGTGCAGATTTATGGAAAACAATATTCATTGTAGCACTATTTGTTATGGCAAAGAATTAGAAACAAAAGAGATATTTAAAACAGGGAATGGTTATATAAATTATGGTACATCTATATGATAAAGTCCTATGTAGCTTTTAAATATTTTGAAAGAAACATATGATGGCATAGGAAATGTTCATATCAAATTTAGTGAAAAAAGGAAGATATTATAAATTACGGTCACAATTTTGTAAGCATAAACACTCCACCTGCCTCTTTCCCTCACACTGACATACACATATATGAAACACTGGAAAGCAATATACTAATGTGTAAAAATAATTTTATTTTCTTTTTTATGACTTTAGTTTTTTCCAAAGTTTCAGCAATCATGATATATTACTTTATAAAAAGTAAACTGAGGATGATTTGTAGAAAATACGTTAGATAAGCATGTACACCTCCACCTTCCAAACAATGCTTACCAAAATGTACACAAAGAACAAAGTTTTGGTTCAAAACCTTACATGAAAACTAGGAAAGACCCTACTTTTTACCAAGTCTCTGGAGAACAATGACCAAGCACAATAAAATTAATCAAAGTTGAGAGAGGGCTTTGGAGCTAACAGCGACTTTTCTGCATGTGAGGCTGGTGCAAGATTACTGGAGGAGAGAGATGAAGGTTCTGAGGACCAGATCAGGGCAGACGTATAACTGAGCTTTAGCAAGAATGGCTGACAAGCATTATTTGTTTAAGCCATTATTTCGAGTCTCTAGTTTGCAGCTAAATCTAAACTTACCTGATACAATGATATAAACAAACAATTTTAACATAATTAATTGAGATAAAATCACAGAAGCTGTCACAAAACTGGGAGGTGAAGAGGAGTCAGAATTTCCTCTCATTTCCCATAAAATTGTTAGTAGATATTGTTTTATTTCCATTTAAAATTTTTAAAATTAATATAATTTAAATAGGTGGTGTGTATGTTAATAAAAATTATGGTTTAAAATAAGATACATAGGACCTGCAACTAAGATATACAACTATGTATACGGGTGGATTTGGGGAGATAAAGCAGAAAAAAAAAAAGAAGATTGGCAACAGTTGTTAGCTTAGGTGCCAATCTTTAAAATAAGATACATAATTGTAAATTTACCAGAGAGGAGTTAAGAAATAACAAAACAACAATTATGTAAAAAAGAAAAAAGAAAGGAAATGTCAAAAAGCATTTAAAAAATAAATACCACGAAAAGATTATTTATAATCAAACATCTGTTTTATTATTAAATGGAAAAGATTAAATTTTTATGTTAAAAGATAAAGCTCTAAGATGGGTATTTAAAAAACAAAAGTGCATGCTCTGTACAAGAAAAACACTATAATACAAATATATGCTGAATAGAAGAGAAAAACTTACACAAAAGAAGCAGAGTGATTCAAAACAAAAGAATGTGGGAAGTATATTAGGCAAATACAAAGCAAACAAGGGTTTAATTAGAGATTAAAAAGCGTTAAGTAGGATCAAAAGGGTCACTTTAAAACAATGAAGGATAAAATCCACAACTGGAGATGTAACTGCCAGAAGCCATTATATCGTAATTAACATAATATTAAGAAATATGACAAAAATATTCTGCAAGAAATGGAATTATAGTGGAAGAGTGTAACATACATCCTTCTGACAGATCAAGTGCATAAAAAGAAATTAAGGGCAGCCACCTTTGGTTCCCTGGTCTTGTCTTTCTTAGTAACAGAACCCGCTTGTTATGGGAGCACTGATGTGCCCAGACTCTCAAATCAATTGTATTTTTCAGCACTCCTTGAAGATGAGGAAGGCTCAGTGAGAGAGAAGCAGAAATTGTTGGGTTAGATTTCCTGGAAAGTTTTTTTTAATTTTTATTTCGTTGTGGTAAGAACACTTCACATGAGATCTATCCTCTTAACAAATTTTAAGTGAACACCACATTGTTGTTGATTATAGGTGCAATGTTGTACAGCAGATCTCTAGGGCTTAGTCATCTTAACTGAAACTTAATGCCTGTTGTTTAATAGCTCCCTGTTTCCCACTGCCCTGAACCCTTGGCAAGCACCATTCCAGTCTTTGACTTTATGAATTTGAGTATTTTAGAACCTTCATATAAATGGAATCATGCAGTACTTGTCTTTCTGTAGCTGGCTTATTTTCACTTAGCAAATGTCCTTAAGGTCCATCCATGTTGTTGCATATTGCAGAATTTCCTTCTCGTTTAAGTCTGGTAAAAGATAAACTGAGCCACATTAAATTTTTGAAGACTTTATTTGAGCAAATGTCAATTTGAATCAGGCAGCATCAAAGTGAAAGTGGTTAGGGGCACTCCACAGGCAGGAACTAAGGGAAAGGCCTTTATAGAGTAGACATGGAAGCAAAGCAAGGAAATGATTTGATTGGCTATAGCTTAAGCAGTTGCCTTATTTGGGAAAGCCTAGTTGGCTGGTTGTCATTGGTGGTTCTTAAGTTTTGATTTCTTAACCTTGAGGCATTTACAGGAATTGACTCTAGCTTATGTTTCAGTTTGCTTACTAGGCTACCAAGGCATTAGAGCTCCCTCAGTCTAATGGTCTCTTTGTTTAATTACTTTAACAAGGCTGAATAGTATTCCCTTGTATGTACATACCACATTTTCTTTATCCATTCATCTGTCAATGGATATTTAGGCTATTTCCACGTCTTAGCTATTACTAATAGTGCAACAATGAACATGAGAGTGCTAATTTCTCTTTGAGATCCTGATTTCAATTCTTTGGGATATATACCCAGAAGTGGGATTGCTGGATCATATGGTAGTTCTCTTTTTAATTTTTTGAGGAACATCCATATTGTTTTCCATAGTGGCTGCAGCATTTTTCATTCCCACCAACAATGTGCACAGGTTCCAGTTTTACAGGAAAGTTTTTTAAAGGGAACTGACTCAGATGGGAGGCCAGTGCCCTTTTCTTGTCCCATTTTTCTTCTCTTTCTTGACCTAATGTATATTTTTCTTCTTTAACCTATCAATATGGTAATTGTAACTTATAATTGTTGACATCTAAATATTTTTAAAAATTTTGAATTTATAGAATGAATGAAACTGGTTAAGATGTCACTTTTTCACATACTGGTAGATTTCCTGAGGATATTTTATTTAATAGTTTTACATCAGTATTTGAAGAGATTTAGCTATAGTTTTCTAGTGCTTTCCTTGTCAGTTTTTGGTATCATTATTTTATCTTTATCTGATAAATGCAGTCTGATCTTACTTTGGGTAACTCCCTTCCCTCATGCCATAAGATTCTAGAAAGACTTTCTATCATGGCTCTCCACCCTTTTCTTCCACATAATTGAGAAAGTGACTCAGGGTAATCAATCAAATTAATCTATTCTTCTGGCCACAGTGATTACTTTATAGCCCTGTATATGACCCAACATAAGCCAATCATCAGTTTCCTAAGATTCAACCTATTGGTACTGCTTCTTTAGCAACATGAGAAAAGAGATAATAAATCCAGAAAGCAAAGAGAAGCAGAGTTAACTAGAGGTGAGAGATGGATAGAGATTAATCCCTGATGATAGTTCAACCTGAAGATCCAGTCATTCTTGAACTATGCAGTCAATTTGTAGTTATATTATGCAACAAATTCCCCATTTTGCATAAATTAATTTGAATTTGGTTTTGTCACTTGTGGCCAAAAGAATCCTCATATATAGCCTCAATATACATTGGCTGAAACTGATTAAAAATATTATGGCAAAGTGCAGTAGAGAATTGTTTAGCCTTTAGCAAGGATGTTACAGATCTATATTTATTGATATGGAAAGATGTTCATGACATATTATTGAGTGAAAATAATCAATATTTGTAGTATGGTTCTATTTAAGTAAAATAACATATATACGTTCATATGTGTATGTACATATGTGTATATATGTGTGTGTGTATATATATATATATCTATATATATAAAATTTTTAATTCTCAGTGAGAAAGTGTTAAAAAAAGAACTCAGCTGAGAAGTTTGGTGAAACAAGCCAGAAATGGGCTGAGTTCTTTGTTCTTTCATGTGATTTTATTTAAGACTGATTAATGGGAACACTGGGAATTGAACTTATATGATAAATGGTAAAAAATCAAAATAGTTCTGTAACTAAATTTGTTTGCCTATAAAAGGAGAGCTATATCACTCAGATGTGAATTAGGTGCATCTCTCTGAACAGAAATTAAAAGGGTAAGATACAGGGCGAAAGTAAGGAAGGACACCAAATAAGGCAAGTCATGAGCACAGTTCTCTGGTTAGCACAGGAGGCAGACTCATTGCGATAGGTTGTCTTTAAGTTTTGTGTCGCTGATGCCAGGAAGCTGGTCTCCAACAAGTTTGGGATGGGTTGCTTAAGATTCCAGTGGACTCAGGGTCAGTCGGTGGATGTGCTCACAGGCTCATGCTCAATGCCTAATAAATTTTTCCACTAATACGTGTCATCTTACCTCTGTTGAGGCCATAAGATTGGATCACATCTTAGTAGCTGAATAAGCATTTGTGCCTAGATAGCATGTCATTGTCCCTCTTGATCATTCTACAAAGAGATGAATTTGGCATGTGAAATGAGGACTGGTTAGGTGGCCACTATAGTGGAGTAAAGAATTCTTTTTCTGGAACCTAGGGTCAGGATGATACATGAAGCCCCATGAACTCCTAGGGGTGGGTGGTAATCTGCCATGTAGAGGCTGTGAACAATGCTGAGAACTCCCCTCCTGAGGGGGACCCTAAAGATGGGTCTTCATTTGGGTACTGCTATCCAACTATCCTATTTTTTACTTCCTTTCGATAATCACTAACTTTATAAGAAAGCCTTGTGAAAAGGCATAGCCTTGTTTGTGATACGTTGATGAGAGATATGGAAGAGTGTCTATCTCTCACTTGTGATGAAGATAGCAATGGGATAATAGTGTTCCCTTGTGAAAAGTTAGAGTGAAGAAGTAGCAGCTGTCACCTGGCAAGGATAGCAGTGCCCCCTCTGTGGAGCTGGGATTGAGCTCACAAATACCCTGTAACAGAGGAGGCAGCAGGTTGGCCATTTAGCAGGGCTGACGGAGTGGAATATACTCCCAAACATGTGTGGGGTCCTCCCTGGAACCTCTGATAAGACTGTTGGAGGACCCTTGGCAATAAAGATACATAGGTGCATGATCCCAATAATTCCATATCAGGGAGGGGGGTACGTGTGCATGTGTCTGTGCATAGACCATGAGAGACAAAGTGGAGGGGAAATCGAGAGCATGCAATTTGGAAGGATGTTTAAATGTTCCAAATAATTCACTGTGGTGTGACTTCAACTGATTCTTAATTTCTTCTTTGTGATTTCTGATTCTTTGACTTTTCTTTTTAAATAATGAGAATATGTCATTAAAATATTTTTTACATGGGCTGAAAAAGGAACCATAATCCAGGCTACTTGATTTATAGCAGCACTTAGCAGGAATTGCATTTGCTATTTCACTGTCTAATTTTGAAATAGATTTTACCTTTGGAAAATATTCCTCACAATGTGGAAAGACCAGTGGCTCTTTTATGAGACAAAGGTTCAGATTTTCTCTTTACTAGTCAACAGCTATGTGACCTCAGATGAGTTTCTTTACTTCTTGAAACTATTTCTTTATCAGTGAAACAGAAAGGTAATTCCTACCCTATGGAGTAGCAGTAAGGTATAATTGAACTGTGTGCACATACTATGAATTATTTTGAAACTTTAAGGTTTATTAGTGTTATTATTATTCTTGTACTGGAATTATGATGATGTCAAGTTTCAGGGAAATAATTTGCTTTCCCAATTGGATATCTGGCTGCTAAAAATGATGAAAAGGCTTAATACAGGCTGTCAAAAGAAAGCAAATAAAACTTAGGTCAAAAAAAGAGGAATTGGATTTGTGAACTGGAATTTAATATGTAATGCATGAAAGGCCTTACAGAGATGACTTAGAGCGCTCAATAAAGGCCTGTTGGTTGGTTGATTTGATTTAGAACAGCAAAATCCATGAAAATGAACACTGACCCATCTACCCAGGAAGGGCCTTGCAAATCAAATAGCTTTTGGTCAACTGGCCTGATGACAATATGAGGAATTTAATTTATTCCACATCTATTTTCATGTATTGGATTGGAATATTGTGGCTTTTTGTGGGAATCTGTGGCAGAAATTGAGTGTTTCAGCTGCAAGTTGAAAGTACGAGTCAGTTTAGTGAGCAAAGAAATATAAGTTGTATCACTGCTTAGGAATATGTTGTGCGGCATAAATAGTGTATATTGGTGAGGTGTTAATGAAATACTGTGAGCCAAAATACATTTATTCTGGTCAAAGTTTCTAAAAACTATTTGCAAGGCTCTTTTTAGAATATGGCAGGCTCTAGAACTCTGATAGCCCAGTAAAAAAGACACAGAGCTCAATAAAAAGAGGGCAAAAGACTTGAACAGACACCTCACTAAGGATGATGTATGAGTGGGCAATAAGCACATGAAAAAGCTTTCAATGTCATTAGTCAACAGGAAAATGCAAGTTAAAAATGCATGAGGTGCTACCTGGAACCTCTGATATGGTTCCAGGGAACACCACTACACACTGGAATGGCTAAAATTAAAAAGTACTGACCATACCATGTGTTGGTGAGGATGTGGAGGAACTGAATTCTCTCATGCATTTCTGGTGGAAGTGTGAACTGGTACAAATACTTGGGAAAAAAGTTTAGTTTTCTTACACAGTGTGTTTTAACTTTTTGTCCCAACAATTCTACTCAGGATATTTACCCATAAGAAATGAAAATGTATATTCAACAAAGTGGAGTTGAACAAGCTCTGACTCAGAGCTATGTCCCAGCCTTGACTCTATGGGGGTTTCAGTAGTTTCTGTCATCTCTCTCAGATCCACCTTCTCATTTACAAGGGTTGGTGAGATTAGGTGATTTCTAAGATTCCTCAAAGCTTGCTAAAATTCTACGAAATACTCCCTTGTGGTGTGATTCATCTCAGAAGCCGTGAAAGCTCTGCCCACCTACCACCAGCGTGAGTAAGGGCTCAGACTGCAAATACAGTCTCGTGCTGCATAACAACATTTCGGTAAATGACAGGCTGCATATACAATGGTGGTCCCGTAAGATTAGCACCATATTATAGGTGTGTAGTAGGCTATACCATCTAGGTTTGCATAAATATACTCTACTATGTTCCCACAACAACGAAATCGCCTAATGACGCGTTTCTCAGAATGTATCCCCGTTGTTAAGCAATGCATGATTGTAGTCCAAAATGTTTGGTTAGCTCTTCAGGAATTGTCACTTCTTCAGAGAAAAGCTCCTCCCCATCCCCCCCCCCCATCAGAGCTCAAAGGGAACAAGGATAGAAGTGTGTTAGCATATTTTAAAGTTGCTTTGATCATGTGTCTGAATACATTAATAAATCCATTCATAAAGTATTTATTGAATATCTGCTACATACAAGACATTTTGTTAAGAGTCAGCTTTGAGGGAATACACAGCCAAGAACAAAACACATTTTCTTTCCTCACAGAGATGAACCATCTGATTAGAATATAGACAAAAACATGATGATATGACATTGACATATATGTCACAGGTGAGGTATACAAAAAGGCCTGTGAACCAGAAGACATGAGTGATTTGTTCTTACTAGGATAAGGAGTGCATCAAGGAATTTTTTTATGGAGAACATGGCACAGGAGCTGTACATTAAGACATGAATGGGTTTTTGCCATGTAGAACTGGCAGGGAAACAGCAGGCAGAGGAAAATGCGTGGTGATAAGACAGTCCATGGTATTTTCTAGAATGATGAAGAACCAGATACACCTGGATGGAAGACGGCTGGAACGTGGTAGTGGGGGAGGAGATTCAGATCAGATAAAAAAACTGTGGTATGCTAAAGTAAGATGTTTGGACTTTATTTTGTGGATGTTTAGGACCCCTCTTGGTATTGACAACATTCCAAAGGACAATTTACCGAGATCAGGAGTCAGCACACTATAGCCCACGGGTCAAATCTGGCCTGTGGCCTATTTTTGTACAGCTGTAGGCCAAGAATGATTTTTTACATTTTTAAATGGTTGAAAAAAAATCAAAAGAAGAATAATATTTCATGACAAGTGAAAATTATTTGAAATTCACATTTCAGTGTCCATAAATACAGCTTTATTGGAACACATTTCAGTGTCCGTAAATGCAGTGCCCATAAATACAGTCACACTAATTTATTTATGTATTGTCTATGGCTGCTTTCATGCTACAACAGCAGAATTGAATAGTTGTGACAGAGAGCTGTGGCCCACAAAGCCTAAAATATTTTACTATCTGGCTCTTTACAGAAACAGTTTTCCAGCCCTGGGCCTAGATAATCAAAATCTGAAACCTGTTTAAGAACTGTATTCATTTTTATTGATCACTTAAGGTGAAAACTCCACCACTCTTCAGCTATCTGGTCTTTTTTATTTTCTGCTCATTCACATTTCATGAGAATCCACTACACTGTATTAAAAATTCTTTACAGCCAAAATCATGATACTCCGTGAGAAGTTTTTCCTAAGATGAACATTTCAGAAAGAAGGCCCTAAAAATAATCCACACTGCAGACAAATGATGGAGTAACTATAATACATGGCATTATAATCTATGACTGCTAGTCATAAAACATATAGGCTACATGACAGCTAACATATATGAGCATGGAGATGAATTTATCCGCAGATAGAGCAGGTGAAGTGTGGTGTGGAGTGCTTTCCTCCTGGTTTTTGAACACAGACCGTTTCTTTCATAGCCAATGCCTGCTAAACTTAGTGGCAGCCAGTTGCAGTCATTATTTGGGAAGGTTATTTTGCTGCTGGGAAATGAAGAGTTTGGAATAATAAGAGGTTGTGGGCTCATCATTTAAAATGACTCTGTTATAAAATAAGGGAATAAGTTTGCCACTTATACTGGCTTCCTACAGCATCCTAAGAAAAACTGGAGCGTTTTCCTTATCTTCTGGATAGAAACAAATCAGAGAAAAACCTAAACATCACTAAAAGGCTTTTAGGGTTGGGACTTCTATTTTATTCTTTTCTCCTCCTGCAGCACCTTGCAACAACATCATCATCATCATTTGTCATCACTATCATCAGAATAGCCGTTATTTTTTTAGCATACTAGAAGCTTTACATTGATGATGACTTTTAGTCTGATCAATGGTCTTACAAGCTGAGTATATCATAAATGAGGGAGCTGAAGCTTAGAACCTTAACTTGCCTGACACAACAGAACTGGTAAATGGTAAGGCTGGACTTGAACCTTGGTCTACCAATGCCGCAGTCTGTGTTGTCTTCCCACTACGGTGCACTGCCTCTTCAGCCTCCGTGATGATGTACAGAAAGATTAGGGAGTGTTGTTTTTTTTTTTAATTTTCACAATTGTGATAGAACACACACAATCTACCAGCTTAACAATTTTTAAGTGTTCGGTTCAGTGTTGTTAACTGTTTTCACATCGTTATACAACAGATCTCTAGAACTTTTTAATCTCATAAAATTGAAACTCTGTACCCTTTAGATACTTCATGTAAGTGGAATCATACACTATTTGTCTTTTTGTGATTGGATTATTTCACTCAGCACAATGTCCTCAAGATTCATCTATGTTGTAGCATGTGACAAGATTTCTTTCTTTTTTAAGGCCAAATAATATTCCATTGTATGTGTCTAAATTAGTCAAACTTATTGAAACAGAAAGTAGAATAGTGGTTTCCACTGGCTGGGAGGAGGGAGAAATGGGAAGTTGTTGTTTAATGGGTATAGAGTTTCAATTTTATGAGATTAAAAAGTTCTAGAGATCTGTGTACAATAATGTGAATACAGTTAACAAAACTGAACCGAACACTTAAAAATTGTTAAGCTGGTAGATTGTGTGTGTTCTATCACAATTTTTAAAATTAAAAAAGAAATACTCCCTAATCTTTATGTACATCATCACGGAGGTTGAAGAGGCAGTGCACCGTAGAGGGAAGACAACACAGACTGTGGCATTGGTAGACCGAGGTTCAAATCCAGCCTTGCCATTTACCAGTTCTGTTGTGTCAGGCAAGTTAAGGTTCTAAGTTTCAGCTCCCTCATCTATGATATACTCAGCTTATGAGATTGCTTATACCACATTTTCTTTTCTTCATATATATATATGTGTGTGTGTATATATATATGTGTATATATATAATTGAGATTCATAATAGTTTACATCATTGTGAAATTTGAGTTGTACATTATTTCTTGTCTGTCACCACATAAGTGCTCCCCTTCACCTCCTGTGCCCATCCTCCACCCCTCTTCCCCTAGTAACCACTGAATTATTTTCTTTGTCCATGTGTTTGTTTATATTCTGCAGGTAACTGAAATCATATGGTGTTTGTCTTTCTCAGTCTGGCTTGTTTCGCTTAGCATAATACCCTCCAGGTCCATCCATGTTGTTGCAAATGGGATGATTTTGCCTTTTTTATGGCTAAGTAGTATTCCGTTGCATATATATATACACCACATCTTCTTTATCCAATCATTGGTCGATGGACACTTGGATTGCTTCCAATTCTTGGCTATTGTGAATAGTGCTGCAATGAACATAGGGGTGGTATGTTACTTTGGATTGTTGATTTCAAGTTGTTTGGGTAGACACTCAGTAGTGGGATAGCTGGGTCATATGGTATTTCTATTTTTAGTTTTTTGAGGAATCTCCATCCTGTTTTCCATAGTGGTTGCACCAGTTTGCATTCCCACCAGCAGTGTATGAGTGTTCCTTTTTTCCACATCCTCTCCAACATTTGTTGTTTTTGGTCTTGGTAATTATAGCCATTCTGATTGGTGTAAGGTGATATCTCATTGTAGTTTTGATCTGCATTTACCTAATGATTAGTGATGTTGAGCATCTTTTCATGTGCCTGTTGGCCATCTGTATATCTTCCCTTGAAAAATGTCTGTTCATATCCGCTGCCCATTTTTTGATCAGGTTGATTTTTTTGTTGTTGTTGAGTTGTGTGTGTTCTTTATATACTTTGGATATCAACTCCTTGTCTGATAAATGATTTGCAAATTTTTTCTCCCAGTTGGTGGGTTGTCCTTCCATTTTGTTGATGGTTTCCTTTGCTTCATAGACGTTTTTTAGTCTGGTGTAGTCCTGTTTCTTAACTTTTTCTTTTGTTTCCCTTACCTGAGTAGACATGGTATTTGAAAAGATGTGGCTAAGACCAATGTCAAAGAGTGTACTGCCTGTATTTTCTTCTATGATACCAAATTTTCTTTATCCATTCATCCATTGATGGACATTTGAGTTGCTACCCCTCTTGGCTATTGTGAATAATGCTGTTATGAACATGGGTGTGCAAATATCTCTTTGAGATTCTGCTTTCAATTCTTTTTTTTTTTTTTTTTTTTTTTTTTAAAGATTTTATTTTTTCCTTTTTCTCCCCAAAGCCCCCAGGTACATAGTTGTATATTCTTCGTTGTGGGTCCTTCTAGTTGTGGCATGTGGGACGCTGCCTCAGCGTGGTTTGACGAGCAGTGTCATGTCCGCGCCCAGGATTCGAACCAACGAAACACTGGGCCGCCTGCAGCGGAGCGCGCGAACTTAACCGCTCGGCCACGGGGCCAGCCCCTCAATTCTTTTTTTTTTTTAAAGATTTTTATTTTATTTTATTTTTTTCCTTTTTCTCCCCAAAGCACCCCAGTACATAGTTGTATATTCTTCATTGTGGGTCCTTCTAGTTGTGGCATGTGTGACGCTGCCTCAGTGTGGTTTGATGAGCAGTGCCATGTCTGTGCCCAGGATTCGAACCAATGAAACACTGGGCCGCCTGCAGTGGAGCACACGAACTTAACCACTCGGCCACGGGGCCAGCCCCCTGCTTTCAATTCTTTTGGATAGGTATTCAGAAGTGAGATTGCTGGATCATATTATAGTTCTATTTTAAATTTTTTGAGGGATATCCATACCGTTTTCCATAGTGGCTGAACCCATTTACATTCCCTCTTGGTGCAAGCTGGGATGTTTTCATTGCCCTAGATAGATCAACAGTACAGCGATTCTAAAAGTCCCAGTCAACAGTAATCTGGATTAATTAAAAAAAAAAGGCCCATTAGAAGCATTAGAACATATGAATTATAGAACATTTTAAAGGAAATTCCTTTTGTTTCATGCAGATTATTTAGAAACACAATAAAACAAATAAGCTTGTCATGTCACCTAGCAAAGGCTCTTCAGGGCTCTATTTAAGGAATAGAGAAAAATGGGGTAGAACTAGAAATAAGCCTATAAGTGTGAATCAAGTCCCTAATAAGTGTCTAATATTAATTGTCTCCAATCTATGTAGAGCTTATTCAGAAAAAGCAAACTTTGGCCCAAGTCTTAAGTCATTCACCAATGGTGTTAAATCAGTGGAATCTAAAATTGAGACCGTAATGAATTTAAATGTCTTCTAAATAAAATTCAAGTAGATGTGTCTAAAACTAATCCTTGACCTATGATGGTGTGGCCATTTTATCCCACAGGCTGAATTATATTAGCAGGAGTCATCTTTTTCATTTCTGAATCGATATTTTTCATTCATTTTAAGTAACCATTCTTTAAGCTGATCTTGCTGACACGGTCAATGAGTCTTTGGCATCATTTAGATTTGTAGGCCTTTAAGAGCTCTCCACATATTATGTCAGCTGCTCCATCTTCCACTGACATTCATTTGCCCCTGATTACTCACTGTATTGTTAATAGCTATCTAGACTCTCTTTGGGTATATAAGTAGCTATTTTTTTCTACGCAAGTGAGGGCTGAAAATCTTCTATGTGGATGGTAGGGAATAGGAGGTGAGTAGAATATTTGGCATAATGTGGCTTTTTGTTTGATTGAGAACCATAGGGCCCTCCTAATAATCCAGCAACTTTGCATGAGTGGAGATGAAAAGGGATACTGGGATTAATTTTTATTTTCTCACAGCTATTTAGCCTGGAAGTTACAGAATCTTAATTCGTAATTGAGAAAGGGCAGACTGGCCTGGAGCAACAGACTGGGTCCAGATAACACCAGGCACAGGATTAGGAGTTCAGAAGCTGAAGGGTTCTACCCTCTACCTTAACAGAAAATCAATTGGCATGTGATCATCTAACCTTCTGTACAGACTAAAGGGCTCAAAGCTATAGCTGTGGGCTTGCGGGAAGATTTTAAAGCATAAAGTCATTAACATAGACTGTAGAATTTGTACCATATGGGGAAATTATTGGGCTGGGAATCAGGAAACGTGGGTTTGTATTCTGGCTCTTCCTCTAACTGGCTGGATGGGACTGAACAGCTCCGTTCTCTGTCTCCTTACCTATCTGAAAAATCAGGCCAAGACTGGAATTTAGTCTTGAGTCTCAAACTGTATGGGTGAAGGATCTGGTGTTTTATTTCCAATTCGTCATCAACTGATACTTTTGTTAAATACAATAGGAAAGAATTATCCAAAAAAAGTCATGTGCTTGGGTGTCGTCAATGTCTAATTGCAATGCAAGTTGCTAAACGCTTACTGTCAATTTCTGTGCCTATCTCATTGTTGACTCATGACAGATGTTTATTTTGGATGGGCACTGGTCCACACACTGCATTTTAAGTGGCACTGGCTTAGATCAGGGGTTGGCAAACTATATATGGCAAGCATGGGTTGACTACAGGTCAAATCCAGCCCACTGCTTATTTTGAGAACCAAGTTTTCTTAGCACACAGCCACTTACTTACAATATGTAAGCCATTCACTTACATGTTGTCTAAGGCTGCTTTCAGTGCCACAATGACAGGATTGAGTTGTTGTGACAGAGACCCTGTGGCATCCAAAATATTTACTATCTGAACCTTTATGAAAAAATTTGTCCACCCTGGTTTAGAGGGAACAGAAAATAAGGGAGCTGGATTAATTTTCTAAGGCCCTTCAAGCACAAAGAGATAATAATTCTGCCAAGGTGCTTGGTAACAGGGAAAATTGGCTGTCTGACCCTGAAAGAGAAATAGCCAGAAAACACTGTCCCTTCTGGTAAATTAGATCAGTATGTTCTATAAAGACATTCTGTTCTGAAAGGAAATATTTCATTTATTTCTATCCCTTTATATTTTCAATATTCCAGTGTATTCCACTTATGCACTCTGACTACATACATAATCGTATGTTTGGTCAGTTGGGATCATTCAAGGTCAAAGCTCTGGCCAGGTTTCTGGCTTATCTCTGTGTTAAATTCCTGGAAATGTATGCCATCTTATTTCATTTCCGAAACCTAGTATATTTCTAAGTAATTATTAAATCTCTCTCTCTACTGCAAAGGCCTTTCTGGAATGCGCTGCAATTTGTGGGCAGGACTTTAGTGGTTCTTTCTAGTTGAATGGATTTTATTTGTAGGGAGCTCAAGGAGCCCTAATAGCATCCCTTTTTACTAACTGGGCTGTAAACTCGTAGGAAAAACCAACATTTAGGATATTGGAGAATGTGGTTTATATTTGTGGACAAGTGAGTTCCTTAACACTGATCTCCAGAATTAATCAGACTTACTGCACCAAGTCACCAGCATCCCTGGAACACCACGAGCCTCTGATACAAGGGTGAGGCTGAGAGAAATCAAAAGCTTGTACCCTCTGCAGACAGGCCGACCTAAGAGAGGAGGAGGAAGGAGTGGAGTCATGGAAGTCCATTTTATAATCTCATACCAAACAGGTAAGTCATTCTCAGATGGAGAGGCCAGAAGGACTACACTAATGGATATCCCTCCATGTGGAAGGAAACATCAGACATGGAGAGGACTAATACTCCCAACCCAAACATCACTTAATATGAAACCTATTCATTGATTCATCTTACTGCCTACTCTGCTGCAGAAAAAGAAGCTCCACTATTTTCCCACTTAGTGGCTTGGGTTGACAATGCTGTTGCCACAAGGAATTACAGAATTTTGGAATGACATCATAATCGTTAAGAGACTTCCCTTTCCGAACGTTGTGGAAACTAGAAAGTGAACAGATTCTTTATCCTCAACCAAGTATTGCCTAACACGGATCTCCTTATTTTCCTTCAACAAAACTGTCTTGGAACTATATTTACTACTTCAATGATCAACTCAATTATCTATCCAGCCTTCCATGCTAGAAGTATCAAATTCATTCCGGATTTTTCTATTTGGCTAACCATGAGCCTTGTCATTTCTCCCTCAGATGTCTCCGGAAACCTCACTCCCTCCCTATTCCCACAACTGTCTTAGTTCAGGCCATGAACAAAAAGCATTTAAAGTTTATTTCCTGTAACAGACACCTTTTGTCCCATGTCACATCTCTCTGATTTCAGCACCACTATGCGGACAGTTCCATGTACCCTAAAGGTATCCAACCTCAAGGACATATAGCATTGCTTTTCTTTTCTGCTCTAGGGCCCCAGAGGCTCTCTTAACTTCTGGACAGGCACAAGTGGAGATGCCAGGGAGTTAACATCTGGTGGCAGCCTTCAACAAGTGAAGAGTCTCTGCATAAATGCTAGCCATCACCCTCTTCCCCTTCCTTCAGAGAAACAACTCTGAGGATCATTATACATGGTTACAGCTGCTCTCTAGTCTTGTCTAGTACTCTCCATTGTTTAAGGGAACACAAACTAATATTTACTCATTGTTTATGAAGTTAGAAGGTTTTATAACTATTATTTTAAAGATGAGAAACTTGAAGCATGGAGAGGTGAAGTGACTTGTTGAAAGTTTTATTTCTAGGACGTGTCATAGCTAGGAATAGATCCTGGTCCACTGTTTGCACAACACCAGTGTCTCCTGCTCATCTAAGATACAAAGCATTTTTTATGTAATACCTCATTTATCTGTATAAAAATTCCGAGGCATAGATAGGCATAGGGTAATTTACAACTCATCTGTAGAAAGTGGCCTTTTTGCAATTAGGCAAAATGGTAAATACTCGTTAGATGAGCTTTGTTCAAGTGCTAAGACCCATATACAGTGATTCAAAGAATAGAGCCTTTATTAGCTCTTCATTTGTTTGTTTTCTGAACCATTCATATTACAAGCATTGTTTGCCATGTTGCATTTCTTGAAATACAGCCAAATGAAGCACTTTAAAAACAAAATAGACCACTCAAATGATTTATTATCATTCACGAACCAATGAAAATGCTCTAAATCTGAACCATTAAGCTTTCAATTGTAAGTACTTAAGGTTGGCTTCCTCATTTAAAAAAATTCAAATTAGCTTTAAAGTCTTAGCTCTAATTTCTACTGAGTAGAAAACAGAATCCCTGTCCAATTGTAAACTATTTTTATTTTGCCTTTCTCAGTCTCTTAAAACATCAAAATATGATGACAGGAAAAAGACTGGTGGAGGAAATTTGCCTAGCATCCTGGATGGTCATAAACAACAGGCAGGAGCAAAAGATATCCTAGGAACCCCCTCTCAGCTTCTCTAGTCTTGGAATCACATAAATAAAATGGGAAATTGGGCCAAGGAAAATGAGATATGGGTCAGAGTCCCAGAAGAAAACAGGACACTCAGCTGGGAGTTTTGAAGAGATCTTTTTAGTGAAGGAACTATTTAGAGGTACAGATAGAGTTAAGGGAACCATCAAGAGATGTTGGAGCACCAGAGGATAGCAACATTAGGAAGCTGTTAGCACCCTTAGGCCTGATGAAGCAAAAAAGGAAACGGAGCCAGCAGGCACAGTGATAGCTGGAACCATGGAAGAGGGCCGCCCCATAGGAATTGTCATTACTGAAGAATTGTGCGGAGCTAGAAGACAGCCAGGAGAAAATTACTTTGACCTTTTTTTTTATCTCCTGTGCTCTGATCACTCTCCAGGTGACTCCCATGAGCCAAACCAATCAGAAGCCAGAGGTAGAGAGATCTGAGTGATGCAGTCCGTAGAAGTCAGCCTCCTGGGGCACATGAAAGGACAGAAAAACATGGAGAACAGATCTAGGAACTAATGAAGGAAGAGGAAGAGCCTCATTTTGCTTACTCATTCACAAATCAAATCTGAAATATGAAATATGAGCAAAATCAGTTTCAAAGGAGCTTTAGCTCCCCAAAGGATCGGACTTAGAGCCAGCACTTGCAGTAACCAAGAGAGGGGCACTGGAAGTAGTTTTTAGCCTGAAGTTTAGATTATCTACTAACGTGAAAATCTATACACATTTGGGTACATATTTAAGCAGAGAACTGTGATAACCAACTATCATATGGATAGATAGTAATAAGTGCTCATGAAACAAAATCATTTCTGTCTTCCTTAATATTTGAAATACCAGTGTTACACAAATCTTTTTTCAGTTGACTGACTATTGCATCCACATCTCCAAAGTTTATTCAAATTGGACAGAAACATTTTATTTTTTCACATATTCTTATTGAGAAAATGGAGAGGTCACCAGACGAGCTCCTAGGGAATGTTTTTGCCCTAGTGGACTTTGGCTTTTATTGAAGGGTGGCACCATGCTCGTGAGTTTGCTGCAGTTTGTTCATTCCTTCCTTCCTTCATTCATTCAATGAACACTTGTTGAGCATCAAGCAGTGTGCTCAGCACACAAGATAGATTTCAAAATGGTCCTTGCCTTGTTCAATATTACATGATTTAGGAGGTAGATAAGAAACAAGTAATTCTTTAATAAAATATGTGCAGATTATGATCAGCACTGTACAGGAAATGAAAACAGTGAGGGGCTGAAATATAACTAGGGAGAAACAATCTCACGTAGATATGGTGGTCAGGGAAGATCTTTTTGAGAAGAAAACGTGAAAACTGAAGGATGAGAAGGAGATGGACCTACAAAGATCAGAGGGAGGTGTAGCCCAGACAGAGGGAACAGCAAATGCAAAGGCCTAGTGCCAGGAAAGGGCCTGAGTCTTATGACAGTATATCTCCATCTTTTCTTAGGATAAAGTGACCTGGGGGTGCTTCAAAAAGTATGAATTTCTGGGGGTCCATCTCAGATTCACTGAATCAGGATCTAGAGAGTAGAGTCATGGGAAACAAGTGAAGGATATCATTAAGAACATTTGGGAAACCCTGGCCGTAAAGAACTATCAGTGATATTTGGACCATACAGTGGTCAAGAAGATAGGGGCTGAGTGTAAAGAATACTGTATAATTTTGTTGGTTTTTCATAATTCCTCATTTCAGTGGTGTCAGCCTCTGAGAAGTGGCAATGAAAGTTAGCACACTCAAATGTATCAGACACAGCCTACACCCTGGACCTAGAGGCTGCCATCTGCTTTAGATACACAAGTCATGAAATGTGGTAGGCAGAATTCTAAAAAAGTCTCCTCAAGATTTCCATCCTCTAGTTATTCAATCAAACACTAGTGTAGATATTGCAGTGAAGGGATTTTGCCAATGTAATTCTGGTTACTGGACCTTAAAATAGGGAGATTAACCTGGATTACTCAGATGGGTCCAATCTAATTACATGAGCCCTTACAAGCAAAGAAATTTCTCTGGCCCAAATCAGAAGAGAGATGCAACAGAAGAGGAATGCAGAAGAGGCATTCAGAGGGATGAAGCAGAAACAAAGTTGTAGAAATTCCAGGCATGAGAAGGACTTGACTTGCTGATGCTGGAGAATGAGGGGCACATGGAAAGCATAAGAAAGAATGTGAGCAGCCTCTAGAAGCAAAGACTGGCCTCTGGTTGATAGTCAGCAAGGAAATGGGGAGGGACCTCAGTCCTACAACCACAAGGAACTGAATTCAGCCAACAACTTGAATAAGCCTGGGAACTGACTTTTCCCAGAGTCTCCCAGTAAGAACCAGTCAGTCAACACTTTTATTTTGGCCTTGTGGAATATGAAGCTGGGAAACCAGCTAAGCCTACCATGACTTCTGACCTATGGAACTGTGAGATAACAAATTTGTGCTGTTTTAAGCCACTAGGTTTGTGGTGATTTGTTATGGCAGCAATGGAAAACTAATACAGGAGGTAACAGTCAAACTTAAGTAGCTCCCAACCTTAAGGCTACTCTTTACACTACCATCATTAGGATTCCCCCAATGGTTTAGTGAATTGAGCCTATATACTAGTCACTAAACTTTTCTGAGACTCAAATTCCTGATCTGTAAAATGGAGATAAAAATATCCCTAACTTACAGAGTGGATTTGAGACTCTAATAAGTTGAAAGCACTATGTTAACTTTGAAACACTGCATAAACATCTAGAGGTTGCTCCCACAGATTTGGAGGTATCAGGATGCCTTTTGGCAAGGCACTTGCACTTAAGCTCTTTCCATTTGTTACAAGTTGGGTTGCCTGGGAAGCAGACTTAGGTATGGTACAAGATGGCACTTGGAGTTAAGGGCTGAGGCATTTATTACGGAGTGTTTGGGATCAGTACCTATGGAAGGGAGAGGAAAGAAGCAGGATTGGGCTAGGGAGAAAAGGTGTCAGCTCATCCCATGGGGACATTGCAGCTGGGGTGTCCCTTCAGACTTGTCCAGGGATGTCCTAGGGACTAGGCATTTATGCCACCTGCATTATTCATCATTGGATGAGGTTGCCCTGGAAAGAGAGCATGAGCTTGGTTCAGTCTGGTAGATTCAGCTGAGGCAGTCCCTGATGAGGGCTCCAAGCAGCTGGAGGTCTAAGTCTCTCATTCTTGAAGGGACATCTGGGAAGGCCATCATAGTGTCCACTACAACATTCTTGATCTTTGTGGATCTATAATAAGAGGTTTTTCCATCACACAAATGAAATCACATCTTCTCCAGGTACCATTTTGACTTCTAAATCTTTCTTGTGGGTCATCAGTTCAGTCTCATGCAAGATAGATGGTGTTCTGCTATCAGTATCCTACTTCTAACTCTCAACAGTCTTTTAATCAGCCCATTCTTTAGGGCCTCCTAACACACATAGATTCCTTGGCCAGATTGGAACCTGCTTAAATACTCTAGCATATATTTCTGCCAACACTGTGTCAAAGAAGGACCAGTGGGAAGGAACTAAGGAGAATCCCTTTGGAACCATCTTAAAATGCCTGTGGGCTAAATGCTTAAATGAACTGAACAACCGCTGGGGTCCCCAAGGCTCCAATTTCCTGTACTAAAAGGGAACATTTTGTGCAGTGGCAGCCACAGGATTCCAGGAGAGTTTCAGGAGAGGCATTTTAATATTTCATTTTCTCAAGCTTCTTCTCTCTTTCAAGTGGAATAATCAACTGGAAATGTCTTATGACCTTGGAGTGTTTTTATACTATACTCCGAGCCTTGCAAGCTATCCTGGAATGTGAGAGCTGAAATGTTCTGGTAACGTGTGATTGAGAAAGAAGAAACTAGAGAAGAAAACGAAAGGGATGGAAGAAGCATGCTTGTTTAGTTCTCCTCCCCTAGCTGCAGGTTTTGTGCCTTTGGAATTGACATTAATTGTTCCCTGCCTATCACAAATGCTATTGTTTGGTTATTCCAGGGA
This sequence comes from Equus asinus, assembly GCF_041296235.1. Classification (NCBI taxonomy): domain Eukaryota; kingdom Metazoa; phylum Chordata; class Mammalia; order Perissodactyla; family Equidae; genus Equus; species Equus asinus. Next base: position 11,437,916 of record NC_091820.1, on the reverse strand, counting down.
ATGGAAAATTTTAACCTGCACTAAGACCTTTGGCATAACTGGAGAATATGGCATAATATGGAGAAACCATATTTTGAATCATGGGATTTTTGGTAACTACACTTTCCCCAAGTAATTTCCCAAGTGAATGTTTCCCTCCCAACAACACTGCAAATAAGACATACTCCTAATTCTTAGGAAATTATAGATAAAAGGAAAGGAAAACTTTCTGAGTAGAGAACATGTAATCTTGTTCTCTACCTAGATATCCCACAGGCAAAGCACTTGTCCAAAATTGACTTTCTCACTACGTCTGCTCCTCCATATTCCCTGTTTTGGTAAGTAGCCCAAACATCCTGTCAGTTACCTAAGTCAGAAACTTAGGAATTAAAGAAAGTGAGGATAGAGAAAATGGAGAGCCGTAAGTTCTCAACGTAATTAGGAAAGATAATCTTCTATGGCTGAATAAGAAAAATGCCTTCAAATTGAAAGGGACAGCCAATGGCCATTACAATAAAAGAAAAAAAACCCCCTACACATCCTATGATTTTCTTATAACACTGAGGGTAAAGAAAAAAGCCTAAACACTTTCAAGAAGAGAATACAAGTTACCTAGAATGGAACAAGAATTAAGCCACCATCTTTCTTTTCATCAGTCACACTAGATGCTAAATGCTACAGGGACCATGTGATTTATTGTCCAACCAAGGAAATCTCAACTGTGGCACATGGATCAGTCTCTAGGATAACAGGTATAAACCATGACTATCATAGGTACACCGGTACAGATGGTAACTCTACTAAAAGCTGGTAAAGCAAGAATTTGAAAGTTCTGAGGGAAAATAATTTTAACCTAAAATTCCATTAACAGAGAAGATATCAAACCAGTATGAGGACAGAATGGAGACTTTCAGACATGCAAGAAAGTTTGGCACCCATGCATTTTTTCTTAGGAAGTTACTTGAGGATATATTTTATTTAAAAAATATTGAAATAATGGTCTACTTTCATTCTTTTGTATGTGGCTGTCCAGTTTTCCCAACACCATTTATTGAAGAGACTTTCTTCTCTCCATTGTATGTTCTTGGCCCCTTTGTCAAAGATTAGCTGCCCATAGGTGTGTGGTTTTATTTACATCATACACAAAAATTAACTCAAAATGGATGAAAGACTTGAATCTAAGACCTGAAACCATAAAATTCCTAGAAGAAAATATAGACGGTATACTCTTTGATCTCAGTCTTAGCAGCATCATTTTGAATACCATGTCTACTCAGGCAAGGGAAACAAAAGAAAAACTTCTGTAAGGCAAAGGAAACCAAGAACAAAATGAAAAGACAACCTACCAAGTGGGAGAAAATATTTTCAAATATATCCAACAAAGGGTTAATTTCCAAAACAAAGAACTCATACAACTCAACAACAAAAAGACCAACAACCCCATCAAAGAACGGGCAGAGGATATGAACAGACATTTTTCCAAAGAATATATAGGGATGGCCAACAGGTGCATGAAAAGATGTCCAATATCACTAATTATTAGGGAAATGCAAATCAAAAGTACAATGAGATCTCACCTTCCTGTCATAATGGCTATAATTAACAAGACAAAAAATAACAAGTGTTGGAGAGGATGTGGAGAAAAGGGAACCCCCATACACTGCTGTTGGAATGCAAACTGGTGCAGCCACTATGGAAAACAGTATGGAGATTTCTCAAAAAGTTAAAAATTGAAATACCATGTGACCCAGCCATCCCACTACTGGGTATTTATCCAAAGAACCTGAAATCAACAATTCAAAGAGACTTATGCACAACTATGTTCATTGCAGCATTATTCACAATAGCCAAGGTGTGTAAGCAACCTAAGTGCCCATTGACTGATGAATGGATAATGAAGATGTGGTATATATAAAATGGAATACTACTCAGCCATATAAAAGATAAAATCGTACCATTTACAACAACATGGATGGACCTTGAGAGTACTATGTTAAGTGAAATAAGCCAGACAGAGACAGACAAACACTGCATGATTTCACTCGTATGTGGAAGATAAACACATGGATAAAGAGAACAGATTAATGGTTACCAGAGGGGAAGGGGGTGAGGGGGTGGGCAAAAGAGGTAAAGGGGCACAATATATATGGTGAGGGTAAAAATTAGACTGTTGGTGGTGAGCATGATGCAATCTATACAGAAACTGATAAATAATAATGTACATCTGAAATTACACAATGCTATAAGCCATTATGACCTCAATAAAATAAGTGGAAAAATGATGAAATAGAACCTATTTTATAAAATTTTTAAAAATTAAGAAAAACTAAGTTATTCCTGGAAACAGAAACTTACTCATCAATCAACCAATTAATCAATAAAATCACTGCTTATGGCTATTGGCCAAAATTGTTTATGTGATCGGACATGCCAGATTTGGGTAGGGGTGGAGAGGTCTGTATTAGATGAAGAAAAAAATGATTAAATAAGCCCAGAGATAGGAAGACAAGGAACAGAGGAAATAGGGGATCTAAAAAAGAAGAGATGTGAAAAGGAGTTTCATGGAGATGGGGAAGGGAAATCTGAGGCCAACAAAGCTGTGAGCCGACTTAGAGAACATCCAGTTCAGCCAGAGGAGGAAGGATGCAACAGGATGGAGGAGTCTAAGAGGAGAGTGTCCAGATATAAAGGGAATCCGCAGAAGAGACAACATGAACAATTTGGAGCTGACATAGAATAAGGGAAAAGCCATTAGTCAAGTATCTAAAGGAAGATAATCAATTCGAACCTGACACCAAGGGCATTCTCCTCTGAAAGCCACAGGAAGGAAATGCATAAAACAAAATAAAAGCTAATATTTATTGAGGAGTTACTATATATAGGAACTGTATATTTTACATATACTAATTCACTTAAATACTCATAGCAACCTTATGAGGTAGGTAAAATTATTATTCCCCATTTTTCTGATGAGGCAATTAAAGCACAGTGAGTTTGCTCACCCAAGGTTACACAGATAGTACAAGCAGAACTGGGATTTCAACCGTCTCCCTCCAGAGACCATCATTTGGTTCTACATGTTGGTAAACAATATTTGGTCAAACCTATGTTAACAAAGCTTACAGGTTTTTAGCCTTTAGTATCAATCTATAGACAAATCATACAAACTTAATTATGATTACAAGTCAAGATATGAATATTATCTTACAAAGAAAGATATAATTGACAATATCTAGCAATCGAGATGAACAGGGTGGGGTGGAGAAGGATGATAGAAGGAAGGATGGGATAGTACTGTCCTCTTCTAACGAAATGAGAGAAAAGAGAAAGAGCCTATGTTTGATGGTCCCAGACATAGGCATAGAAATTTAAAATGCTGTTTAGGGGCTGGCCCCTTGGCCGAGTGGCTAAGTTCGCGCGCTCCGCTGCAGGCGGCCCAGTGTTTTGTTGGTTCGAATCCTGGGCGCGGACATGGCACTGCTCGTCAAACCACGCTGAGGCAGCGTCCCACATGCCACAACTAGAAGGACCCACAACGAAGAATATACAACTATGTACCGGGGGGCTTTGGGGAGAAAAAAGGAAAAAAATAAAATCTTTAAAATGCTATTTAGTGTTGCAGAAGTGACCACTCTTGGCACTGTGTTGGGTGGAATATGGAGGGAAGTGAGGAGTGGGTAAGTGGCTTAAGTCTACATCTAGAAATAGAGAGATCGATACAAGATGCTTGAGGTTGATACACAGATACAAATATCAGTATAAGCAAATTATTGAGAAATAAAGCAGTACCTATCAGAGGAAATTAGAAATAGTGGTTTCTTCCAAGGTAGGCAATTGCAGTTTTTCATCATAAGCTCTTTTATACTATTTTATTCTTAAGAATATTCCTTTCCTTTGCGCATATTACTTTGATAAGCCAGAGAAACAGAAGGTACAACATCAGCAATTTGGTTTCAGGAGAACATCATCCATTACATTAAATGAAATGTGGCTAAGTTGGATTCAACTGGTATTGTAGCTTTGATCATACTTACTTTTTAAATTTGTTTTGATTTTATAATAGAATAAAAGCATAAGGATTTTATACCTAGTTTTATGTATGTACATTTCAAAATATCATTAGAATAAAAAATACTATAAGTCAACTCTGAGATGCCAAACCATTTTTTTCTATCATTTTATCACTCAAGTTTGAAACATACCACTTCATTGTAAGGGGTCAAGCTACCTTGGTCTCAACTCATCACTCAGGGCTTGGTTCAATTTCATCTCTTCTGTGAAGCTTTTCCTTCATATTCTAGGCAGAATTCATGATGGTCTCTTTGGGTGTCACTGCACACTGTACATGCATTTGTCACAGTTTATGTCTCTATAGAGTTAATTGTTTACCCAGATGTTTGTTTATAATTCCTAGACTAAAAGCGCTTAAGAGTGGGGCTCATAGCTTATTCATCTGTATCCTTAGCACCCAGCTCACAACCAATCACGTACAAGGAGCCCAGCAAATATTTGCTGAATCAATGGCTGGTAGCAGCAATGATATTCTCTTGGCTTCCAGAATCCCCTTCAAAGGTTAGCCATCAAATTGAAAAAGCACAAGGTACTATACCCACCATAGCTTAAAAGCTTTTTAGAAATAGGAAAATATCAAGATTAAATTTAAGTCTTATAGTTAGATTTATGGCATAATAAGGGCATCATAAAAGGAGTTGTCTTAAACTCCTCTCCTGAGTATCTGTACCCTTGTAGAGATAAAGTGATGGTGTTGTTATATATCACCTGATATATATATATATATATATATATATATATATATATATACCATATATATACATATACCATATGTATGTGTCAGGTATAATAAATACTGGTACAATGGTAGAATATCCTAGCATATAATGACATACTATGGTCACTTATGCATGACCAGTTTTGTTAAGATAACTTGGCAACACTGAGATTTTCACTGCTATTGCAGGAAGAGTTTAACGTATTTCCTAGTTCCATTCTTACTGCCACTACAGTTTATCCTTCACACAGAGAAAAATGAACCTGGATTATAGGTATATCTACTGCAATAGAGGAAAGTGAAGAGGAGAGATTGTTGAATTTTTCTGAAAAGGCCAGATTCAAAGGAGGAAGTAGTAACTTTATTTAGCGACTTGTTCCTATGGGTTATCATTAGTGAGACTGTCATTCATTGCCTCCTCTGCCCCCGCCACCTCATGCATCACCAGTGCAATCACCCATTCATTAATTAATTCAGAAAGAATTATCAGACACCAGTTAGAAGCAAGATGTTGCTTGGCACAATGGTTGATTCACAGGTAAGATGTGGCCCTAATAAGACAGAGTTAGAGCTTCATGCAATTTGTCTCCTGACCAACTAGTCTGTTACTAGCAGTTTTACAACCGGCTTTCACAAAAGGGAACATGTCTCTTTCTATTGATTACAACTTTTTAAATGGAACTAAATAGCTCACAGGCAGGTATTTAGACAAAGGCATGAAGTCTCCTTGGGAGCCATTAAAGGTGGCTTAGCTACTGAATTCTCAAATGAAACAAATTGTTTTATTGTGATCTCAATTATAGCACTTTCTCAAAGGATGGTACCTAAGAGGAGCCACTATGTATTATGGTAAAACCATTATGTGACATTTAACCCTACACACTCTTTAAATATCTCATTTTATTCCCAGTCCTGAAAAAATTGATTTCTTTAAAAAAATGGAAAATAAGACTTCTTTTCTTAAATCCTCTGCTTTTTAAGCTTGGAATTTCTAGATAGTTATCTAGTTGGAAACATCAGTATTTGAAAAAAATAAGGTTTATTCAGTTCCTTCTGAATGTTTTTATTTTTCACTGAAGTTGCTTCAAAACATTCTTGAGGATCTGCATTAGGTATTTATGGAAACCTTTTTTTTCAAATATTGGCACCTGAGCTAACATCTGTTGCCAATCCTCTTTTTATTTTTTCCTTCTTCTCCTCAAAGCCCCCCAGTACATAGTTGTATATTCTAGTTGTAGGTCCCTCTGCTTGTGCTATGTGGGACGCTGCCACAGCATGGCCTGATGAGTGGTGCCAGGTCCACGCCCAGGATCTGAACTGGCGAAACCCCAGGCCACCGAAGCGGAGCACGCGAACTTAACCACTCGGCCACGGGGCCAGCACCTGGAAACTTCCTACTCTCTAAACTATGAAGTTTATATTAAAAAAGTATAACTTATCCTCAGCCAGGTGCCAAACAAGGATATCTGAAGAATATTAAGAATTCTTTTGAATTTATTTCCTTTCATCTGTCTTCTCCGTTAGCCCCAATTTCCTTTAAACTACCAATGTTTATAAGTTATAGGAAATATCATTTGAAATGTAGGCATTGAATATGGACTAATACTAAATATTTTCCATTCCCCTAAACTAAGGCCAGGTATTATAATCCTAAAATATCCCCAATCAGTGCCCATGGCAATATACCACTCATAGAACTCTGCACGGATGTACACAGCCACAGACCTCTCCAGAAGGGAGGAAAGAAATGGTTCCATATTTAGACTTAGTATAAAAGAACACCTTTCTATGAGCTCTGGGGAGCACATTGTTGACCCAATGCACACGTTCCATGTTTCACCAGGCCTGGTCATAAAATAGGGTCTCAATAATAATTACAAAGCAGTATTTCTTCATCCCACACCCAGAATTGACAAAACCAGTTCTTCCCTCGAATCTCTCCTGCTACTCCAGGAAAAACTCAGCGAATTCCTGGAGCTTCCCTTACGTGCCAGCAAACATAGCCAGTCTAGCATTCCTCTCTTTTGCCATTTCAATTGCTGACTGCTTGGGCTGCAGGCCACTGTCCTGAAGTTCCCTGTTCCCCTGATGTGGGAGGGTCCAGCCTCAGATAAGTGAATCTTTTCAAGCTGGGAGCCAGCAGCACCAGCGGTCACTTCACTGAGAGAAAGAGAGGAGGGAGGATGTAGGGGCGATGATTCTTCTCCAGGTTGGAGCACAGGACCATGCTAGCCTCAGTGATGCAACTCATTTTTTTCATTAAGGATGCTGGAGGAAGTCTCTGGGGGCTTTACATGCCCAAGAATTAGTGCAGCAGTGGGAGAAGTGATGGAAAGCTTGCAGAAGATAGAGGACCAAGGGACTGACCTTCAGAGCAAGAGAGACTATGACTCCACATACAAGGTAAAGCAGTTGTTGCACTACTGATCCAATGGGCCCCAAAACTCAAGGTCTTTGAAAATGTTCCCTGGGATATCTGAAACCCCCGATAGAAGTTTCAGAAAAGTCAGACTAGGTAAATATGCCATTTTCAGGCTAAGTATTGACCCATTTGCATGAGGCAAGGCAAGCCTTAAGTTGGAGAACATTGCTCACCTTTCTGCCAGCTGATCTTTCTATTAACAGTGAAATCTTCAAAGTCACCATATAGGGTAACTTGGAGATTTGGTTCAGGAGGAACAAATTTCTGCCCCCACATTTACAGTTTTTGTAAAGTAGTCCTTTTCTGGCTGGGCTTCAACTTTTCCATTTAGATGATGTTTCATTACTTTTTTCTGAAAGGCAGTGCCCACTTAGAGAAGAGCATATAAAGGTGGTAACTGGAGAGTGTGTTTGACTGTATTAGGAAGTGGTCTTAATAGGAGCCAAAGGACGGCTCCTGAATGTGTCTTGACTTCTAAGTCCTCTGATCTTTTCTACTTTGCCTGACTGCTGCTGTTGGATGACCTTCAGTAGACTTCAAGTCCTAGCATGGTGCAATGGAAACCCAAGAATTGTTCACCAACAGATCAATCACTTACTAGTTTCGTAATCTTGGACAAGTCATTTAACTTTTCTGAATGTACTCTTTTTATGTAAAACAGAGATTACAATGTCTGCTTTGCAAGATCACTGTAAGATTTAAACAGGGTCATATACAGTTGATCCTCATTACTCCAAGTTCTGTATTTGTGAATTCTCCTGCTTGCTGAAATTTATTTGTAACCCCAAATCAATACAGTCATGCCTCTCTTAACGACGGGGATACATTCTGAAAAATGCATCATTAGGTGATCTCATCGTTGTGTGAACATTATAGAGTGCACTTACACAAACCTAGATGGCATAGCCTATTACATACCTAGGCTATATTGTACTAATCTTATGGGACCACTATTGTATATGTGGTTTGTCATTGACTGAAAAGTCATTATGTGGCATATGGCTGTACTTGCATCTCTTCCACAATCATTCACAGATATGCACAGTGTTGCAAAAAATTTGGGTGGCTCAAAGCACATGTTCCCAGCTGAGGGAACACTCTGCCTTCTTGTTTCAGCTCTCATATTGTAAACAGTGCCCTTTTTCTGATCTATTTAGTGCCATATTTTTTGCATTTTTGTTGGTGATTTGACTGTTTAAAATAACCCGCAAGCATAGTACTGAAGTGCTGTCTGGTGTTGCTAAGTGTGAGAAGGCTGTGATATGCCTTATGGAGAAAATACATGTATTAGATATAAGCTTTGTTCATGCTCAACTTATAGTGCTATTGGCTATGAGTTCAATGTTAATGAATCAGCAACATCCATTAACTAAAGTTTCTTTAAACACAAACACATAAAACAAGGTTATGTATTGATTGGTTGATGAAAATATTACCAGACGATAGCAGGAACATAACCCTGTATTTCCCCTAGGAGCTAACTCAGTGTTTGCTAACTCAGTGTTCATGGTGACTTTATATAACGTAACTACCGTGGATGATAATAATTGACTGTACTCTGAATGCCTGGTGCTTAGTTGGAGCTAATCAAATACTTATTACTTTGTCTTCTCTCTGTATGCATAAGGGTAAAATGATGAATTTTCTTTGAGGAGGGAGAAGTGGCTGCTTCCTCACCCTCCTCTCCTTAGAGTGTTTCCTTGAAAACATAACAGGGCCAATAAGAGGCCAGACCTTTTTATTTTACAAGGAAAGGTCAGGAGCCTTCTGATCTTTGGCACTGTAAACACTTACCTCCAAAATTAGCTCTCTTGTGAAGTATACAGGAGACTATCACAAGGTGAATCCATCTACCTCTCAAGGAGATATGAGAAGACTGCATTATTCCTTTCTTCTACTCCACTGTGGAAACCTGTATAAAATTCTGTGCAGACTCTGTAGGTACTTTTGAGCTAGCTTACATGCCTGTAAATCTGGTAGTGCCTATTCTTAAAATAAATTGTGTTCCCTCTCTCTTCTATATTGGTACAGAGGGATCGTCTGTTGGTAGGATTACTTTATTTCTCCAACATATGTTTGGGTTTTATTCTGGGAAGGCTGTTCTTTTTAAATTTCTTGGGCTTGTTTGTATCTGTCAATGGCCGAATGGCTTTTTGGCTTTGCTGTTATGCAGTTCAAATTATACTAATGCACCTGTTAAGTTAAAGTGGTTATGCTTGTGGGCTCTCACTTAATCAATTTTGTGGCTGAATAATGAAGCACCTCAGATTTTCCATATTTCTGAGTCTACTTAGAATCCAGAAAAATGGATGTCCAGGCATTTTACAAGGTGCCTGATGATCCCAATTGTTGATTGAGGATGTTGCAGGCATGGAAAAAGGTTACTTAGACTAAATTTCATGGCGTGATTCTCAGTTATTGGCTCCAGCTATGAGCCAGATATTTGATTTTTCCAGGAGATACACAAAACCAATAATTTAAGATGGAAACCAATTTAGGGCTCTGTTGATCCATCTTATTGGCTGTTTTGAGGAACCCATTTCACCAAAGGATGAAGCAGGTGTTGCTTGCTTTTATATTCATCAATCTGTTCCCTCTTTGCCCATGCTCTTCTTTTCTTACAGATGCTCAGTGTGGTGGGAGTCAGTGACTCAGCATACTCCTTCCTCTAGGGCAGGATTTCCCAACCATTGTGGTGGGGCTGTTCTGTGCTTGGTAGGATATAAAGCAGCATCCTTGGCCTCTACCCACTAGATGCCAGTAGCACCCCCCTCTCCAGGTGTGACAACTGAAAATCCCCAGACATTGTCAAATGTCCCCTGGGGTGGGAAGTGGGGTCGGGGGATTGTACCATCGAGAAGTACTGCTTTAGAGAGAAAAGGGGTATTCTGTGCCAAGTGGGGGTTTCCAGTGTTTCCTGTCTCTGAGCCTCCAGGCCAGCAACAGAAGCTCATCACTACCTGCCACTGAGGATGCCCACGTGGTCGTTGTAAGAGGGAAATGTGGCTCTCACATGATAAAGATTCTTCTTAGTAGTTTTTGGGGCTGTTCTCAAGTTGCCAGTGTCTCAGGAACAACACTTGCTCTGTGCCTTGGTTTTCTTGTCTATACAAGGAAGAAAACACTGCCCCTCACAGAAGCTTCATGTTTTCTTGTTGAGGTAACATTGATTTATGACATTATATAAATTTTAGGTGTATTCCAAAGCTTCATTTTGTTTCACTTTTAGTTTATTTTCTCCTTTATAGAGGACAACAAGCATAGTAGCTTCTGGAAGATAAAGAACAACCTGATCACCTGAATTTCATCCTTTCTCAGTTCTCCACAGCTCCTGACCACAAAAGTCAGGAGCTTTTATTTTTCCATAGTTCCTTCCTCAGGACCTTTGTCCAACCAAGCTAATTGGCTTACCACAGAGACAGGAGAGCATGGAGGCTAAGAGCATAGATCCAGTTCAAAGCCTGGCTCTGCCATTCATTTTGTGTGACTTTGAATGGCTCAGTTTAACTTCTGAGTGCCTTAGATTTCTCTCTACAAAATGCTGAGAATAATATTACCACTCTTAAATCATCATTGTGAATCTTAAATGAGTTAATACCCTCACAGCACTTGAAACAGTGGTGTAAAACAAATGTGTTTCAGTGTAGATCTATATACCTTTCCCCTTTATTTGCTTCTGGTTTTGTGGGAGCTATCTGACACCTGTAACTTGTAGATTACTGATAACAATGCAAAAGAGTTCTTGTTCACAGACAAGAAAATGTCCAATCATTGATGTTACAGTCATCTAGCCCTTTTTATTTCAGTGTTTCCCTGAGTAAGGGCCATGAGGAACTGACATCTGTGGCTAGTCTTCCTTTCAGTGTTTATGTAATAAATTGTCTGAATCTAAAAAGGGTTCATGTTTCTTTACTGGTCAAATGTGTCAGGCCTTGGCCTTGCCTTATACTTGACAATCAGCATTTGAAATTACATTTACATGACTTTCCAAAGTCTTTATCTGCTTGTCACTGTATCTCTTTACACCCTTGGGTATTACCTTTGTTAATAGCCTGCCATCTTTTAACTATCCTTTTTAATTTTTTTTGCAGTAGGATTCATGATTGAGTGTTAGTGCCAGTCTGAAACTGAATGCACAAACATCTGTGGCCTCTCAGCCTGTATTATCCCAGCCTGTATTAGTTACCTACTGCTGCATAACATATTACCCCCAAACCTGGCAGCTTAAAACAACACAAATTTATTATCTCAAAGTTTATGTGGGTCATGAATTCAGGCATAGCTTAGATGTGTGAGTCCTCTGGCTCTGACACTCTTACAACACTGTGATCAAGGTGTCGACCAAGGCTATGATCTCATATCAAGCTCAACTGGGGAAGGATACACTTCCAAGTTCACTCACTCTGTGGTTGTCAAGATTCAGTTCCTCAAGGGCTATTGGACTGAGGGATCAGTTCCCTGCTGTTGACTGGAGGCTGCACTCAGTTCCTTGCAATGTTGACCTCTCTAGCATGGCATCTTGCTTTATCAAAGTGTGCAAGCTAAGAAGGCAATAAAGACAGTCTACTAGCAAGATGAGTCACAGTCTTTTATAACTTAATCACTGAAGTGACATCTCATGACTTTACCATATTCTATTCATTAGGAGCATGTCACTAGGTCCTCCCCACACTTAACAGGAAGGGATTATGCAGGGGTGTGAACATCAAGAGGTGAGAATCATCAGGGACCACCTTAGAAGTCTGCCTATCACACAGACAAATGTGAACCAAATCTGATGGGGCAGACAAAATAACATAACCCAAAGTTCCCCATGTCTCACAAGCAGAGGTACAAATGAGGTAACGTTATTATTAACGCCCAAATAGAGCTGAATCATAGTCCTTAACCTGCTAACACTGTGTCTCCAGCCTTTCCCTCAAAGTTAACTTTATTTCTGAGAGTCCACAGAGAGTATCTCATATAGTCTCATGAATCAGCCCACCCCGGTCTTCGGCTGCAGCTTTGAAGAAACGCACCCAGGTACTGATGTTATTACTAGTGCTCTCTGTCACAAGTATTGCTAGAGATGGAGTTTCCTTCAGTCCTCATGGCACTCTTGAAGCCATCTTTTACAAAGCAAGCAAACAAACAAAAATCACTTGACAAAATGCCCGCTTCCTGCTCTGGGTCACAACATAGATACCCAAATGATGCTGCTTATTTCCCAGCGTTCCTGCTGTGTAGAGTCCCCTCTATTTGGTTCAAATCCTCTTGCTCAGGTGAGGTAGGAGAATGGATAGAACACCGTCTTCTTTGCCTCTTGATCCCTCTCATCTCCACTCCTAGATGCTCAAAACTTCCTCATAGGTTCCCTCACCATTTCCCATTTGTGTTAATACCTAGAGGCAGTTGTAAATATTTAACAACTTTCTCTTTAGAAAAAAAGCTCAGATTTGGAGCATTTGCCAGTTTCCATGGTATAAATGCTCCCACCATGGATGATTACAAACTACCAAAGTGACATCAATGAATGTGGAGTTGGGAAGATATGTGCATAATCAGCTCGTTGCAAGCCAATACAAGCTGGTTCCAGCATACCACTGTTTGGAGGGCCCACGGCCCAGAAGATACAACCACAATATGAATCCAAGCCTGGACTAGCTGGAACCTCATTACATCCTCCGTATTAATATTCACCTCTATCTGGTGGGGCACGGAATTAAATTGCTTCACTGATACTCCAGCCATGACTGTGGGACTCTTGTGCATTTCTTCACGAAAGTTGCTTCACTGCAAACTGGGCCTAGACCTCAATATCCTCAGAGAAAAGTCTGAAGTACTCAAACAGCCCCCAATGTTACAGCCCTTTTGAGATTAAATTCCTGTTTCTGAAGACCCTCATGGACTCTAGGCTATTTCACAGACTTGTGTTGTTTCTCTTGGTCTTTGATCTTTCCACTCTGTATTTCTCCATGTTGGCCCAGCCTGACAACTGAGTTTCTACCTAGGTTCTTACTCTTTGATTCTGGCTAGGACCGTACCTTATTGTTAAGGGACACTACTACCCCCATATAACTTGATCCAGTTTCTTGTTTTGCTCCTCTACTCTGAATATAATCATGGATTCAAAGCTCCTTGACACACAAAGCTTGTACAGATTTTGGAAAGAGCCAAGCAGACATGCTGTTCTAATTCCATAGCAATGTGACCTTGGATGAATTACTTAACTTTCCAGAGTCTGAGCATCTCTGTATGTTTAGTGGAGATAAGAATATTTACTGCCAAGGTTTGTTATGAAGATATAAATTAGAGAGTGGATACAAAGTTCTAGACATAGGGTAGGTGCTTGACAAAAATATCTTGAAATACTCCATTATTGCTTTTATTTGTTTGTTTATTTATTGCTCTCTCTCCACATCTTTAAGCATGGATGAATTGCTCTCTGTGGATACAGGATTGGGTTCGATGGGGCTGAGTTGACCTATCTTGGGCTAAGGGTCAGAATGGACATTCAATGAAGGACACAGACAAGAGAGAGAGGGAGTTGTCACCCCTGTAAGGAAGCTCAAGGCACCACATTTGTTTTAATTTTTTATACATTTTTGTATTAATTTTTTAAAATGTAAAAGTATCACCTGCTCATCTTAAGAATAGAAAAATATCCAGACACATATTTTAAAAAGCTAATAGTACATTTTCTCCTCCCATTCTTATTCTTTTGTTGAAAGCAATGTGTTTATCCTTCCATAACTTTTACATGCTTACACAAACATAAATGCACATAAATAGGGCTTTCCTTGATGCTCATTTTTATAAAATGGTTTCCTAAGATACGCAGTACACTTCAACTCATTTTTTCACTTAACTCATCACAGAGACATTATTTGCTTTTTTGTAGGCTCTCAATAAATAGTTACTAAAATATACATTTGTGAAATAAGACTATAAAATTCTTTTGTAGTAACAACTTTGTTGAAATATGATTCACGTACCATATAATTCACCCACTTAAAGTGTAGAATTCAATGGCTTTTAGTGCATTCACAGAGCTGTACAACCATCATCACAACCAATGTTAGAACATTTTATCACTCCCGAAAGAAATCTCATACCCTTTAGCAGTTGAGCTTCATTTCTCCCCACTTGCCACCTCCCACACTCCACCAGCCCTAGGCAACCACTAATCTGCTTTCTGTCACTACAGATCTGCTTGTTCTGGACACTTCCTATAAATGGAATCATACAATATGTTGTCTTTTTGACTGGCTTCATTCACTCAGCATGTTTTCAACATTGATTCACGCTGTAGAGTGTATCAGGACTTCATTCCTTCTTATTGCTGAATAATATTAGATTGTATGGATGGACCACATTCTGTTTATCTCTTCATCAGTTGATGGATATCTGGATTGTTTCAATTTTTTGGCTATTATGAATAGTGTTGCTATGAACAGTCGTGTATATCATTTACCTTTTAATCCCCAATTTTCTGGTCACTTGTTAACCTCTTTCTCAAGATTGGTTCTTCTCCAGTCATACTAACTCCAAGCAAATCCTCTTCCATAACACATGTTCCAGGAATGCCTAGTCCTCAGCAGAATACTGGGATCCCTAATTTAGGGGTATGTGCAGGTGATCAAGCTTCAGTTACACACTAGGTCTGCATGCTTTATGACAGATGATGATACAGACACTAATTTTGGAAATAGTGAATTTTTTCTAAAACAACAAAAATACATTTATACGTCTCCTGACAGTTTAGTTTCATGATCTAATCAGGAGATACCCTGAAGCAAAATAATAATGATGTCAATTCTATATTTTCAGTACAGATCCCTTTCTAGAGCGTCAAAAATCTAGCTGCCTAAGACATCTGTATTTCCTATAGGCTTCTCTAAAGAGCCTGTCCATGATGGTACTCATCATATTCCCTGACACTCCATCCCCCGCAAACCCACTCTTACTCTTGTATTCACTACATGGGTGGATGGTACCACCGCACATACTGTCACACAAGTCAGAAATCTGGTAAATGCCCTAGACCTCTCCATCAACCCAGTCTGCGTATGATCAATTACCCAAGGCATGTTCAAGCTCTCTGAAATAGTTCTCTAATTCATCCTCTTCCCTTTCACCTCACTGCCACTACGTTAATTCAAGCTATCACAATATCCCCTTGTGCACCATGACCTCCTGAAACACAGTGTTCCATGTTTCAGTACAGTAGTCCCCCCTTATCTGCAGTTTCACTTTCCGTGGTTTCAGTTATCGTGGTTAACTGTGGTCTGAAAATATTACATAGAAAATTCTAGAAATAAATGTAAGTTTTAAATTGCATGCTGTTCTGAGTAGCGTGATGAAATCTCATGCCATCCCTCTCCATCCTGCTCTGTCCCACCCCTTCCCGCCCAGGATGTGAATCATCCCTTTGTCCAGCAGATCCACACTGTAGACGTCACTTGCCTGTTAGTCACTTAGTAGCCATTTTGTTATCAGAATGACTGTTGTGCTATCACAGTGCTTGTGTTCAAGTCACCCTTATTTTACTTAATAATGGCCCCAAAGTGCAAGAGTAGTGATACTGACACTTCAGACATGCCAAAGAGAAGCCATAAAGTGCTTTCTTTAAGTGAAAAAAAATGAAAGTTCTCGACTTAATAAGGAAAGAAAAGAAGTCATATGCTAAGGTTGCTAAGACCTACGGTAACTTTTATTACAGTATATTGCTATAATTGTTCTATTTCATTACTAGTTATTGTTGTTAATCTCTTACTGTGCCTAATTAATAAATTAAATGTTATCATAGGTATGTATGTATAGGAAAAAATATAGTGTGTATAGGCTTTGATATTATTCACAGTTTCAGGCATCCACTGGGGGTCTCGGAAAACATCCCCCACAGATAAGGGGGCACTACTGTATTTTCTTTGCCTGCAATATCCCTCCCCCTCTCAAGTGCCTGGTTAATGTTAAGTCAATTTTTAAAAGTCAACTCAAATGTCACCTTCTCTCTAAGGCCTTTTCCTCCCTTCACATTCAAGTCAGCTTAGTTTCCCTTCTTTGCTCCTTGACACACTGTTTTTACCTTTATTTTAGGACACACCACATTCTAGTGTAGTTACTGGTTTGATTCTCCGTTTCTGCTTTCATTTCTGAAATTCTTCCCTTTTTTAAAATCACCGTAGCTCACACATTATTAGTACTGAACAAGTGTTTGTTTAGTAAATGAATGAATAACTAAACTAAACTCTTGTATATAAAAAAAGAAAAATTTGGATGAATGATCAGCTTTTCATTTACAAATCTATTTGAGGAACTCCTCTCGTTAGATCTCAGCTGTTTATTTGTAACCTCAGTCTTAAATTAGAGGGTGCTCATCTAAATATGTAACTGTTTTCATCTTTGCTCTCTTCATCTGATTTGATAAATTTTAATGATTAAGTTCTGAAAAATTGGGAAGATTCCTTGAAATGTGCGCAATAGGACAATTAATAGTAATATCTAATTAAAGAATATTTTTAAATGAGCAAAGTGATAGAATAAATCCATTAAGTTCCCATTAAATCCCTCCATGAAAGTGAATGCTTTGCATTTGTTAAGGGTTTCTTAATGAAATATCATTAACCCAAGTACTTCAGAAATTAATATGAAACCCTCCACACAGAATAATGTCTTATAGAGGCATATGCCTTGTCATGTGGCCGCACGGTCAGGGCTCATGAATTCCATAAGTTTACCAACCTGAAGAGATTAAATTTATGCTCTGCTAAGGATTAATAGTGAAATATCATTAGAATTGTGCACATTATTTATTAATCTAAAGAGATGACTGCCTCTTCCTAGCGAAAAGAACTTCAGAATTAAAGTACTATAGAGGATTTCAAAATTTTCATGTAGGAGAAAACAAGAAGGATAAGAAATAAATGAACAAGGAGGAGATACTAAATATTTAAATATATATGGGACATGCTTGCCATAGCTCTGTAGGCTTATGGGGAGTAGGAAAGAACAATTGACTTTTTGTCTATTCTATGCAAGAGAGCACTCAGCAATATACTAATTTGTTACTTCTGTGGCAAGAGGGCAAACTTGGCCCTTTTCTGCACTTTAAAATTCCACTGATGTGTCAGAAGAATTACGAGTATTATGATAAATTCATGGCAGCTCTGGAAAGAGACTTGGGTGCCGCTATCAGATCAGACATTTTGAGGAGTATTTGAAAGTTTAAAAAATAGAATTGGACTGATGGAAAAAGAGGAGGTGAAAAGCCCTCAGGCCCATCCAGGCAGGTGAGGGACTGCAGAGAAGCGAGCAGACAGGATTTCACAGGAAAGCTCCATGTTACAGATGGACCGGGAGGGAGGCAAGATGAACAGGTGGCTGGTGGAGTAACTGAGATAGACGTAAGGATTTGGAATCTGTCAGTGTACAGGTGGCCTTTCAGCCATGGTGCCAAATGAGACCCTCTAGTTCTGGTTATTATTCAAAGTAGCTACTCTTCGTAAAAATCTACTACTTGCTAGTTATTTTATAACTCACTTTTGAATGATTCAGAGTTGCTTCGGGTATGAAATAACAGAATTTACTGAAGGAAGGCACTCTGAAATTAATTCCCAATTGTTTATACAAAGAGCATGCACAGGCATACCTCAGAGAGATTGTGGGTTCAGTTCCAGACCACCACAGTAAAGCGAATATTGCAATAAAGTGAGTCACACGAATGGTTTGGTTTCCCAGTAAATATAAAAGTCATATTTACACTATACTGAGGTCTATTGTGCAATAGTGTTATGTTTAAAAAACAATGGACATACTTTAATTAAAAACTACTTTATTGCTAAAAAATGCTAACCATGATCCAAGGCTTCAGCGAGTTGTAATCTTTTTGTTGGTGGAGTGTCTTGTAAAAAACGCGGTAACTGCAAAGCTTAATAAAGTGAAGCACAATAAAACGAGGTATGCCTGTAATTCGGAGGAACATAGCTCTCCTTGTTTGAACATAATTGGAGTTTTTATCTAATCTCCCTCCATCCAATAACCTAATCTTTCATCATTTCCAGGAATGCCTCTTCTACATTTAACAGTTCTGGAAGTTTGTGTGATGTCTATTGAACAATTTCTCCTTTAAATACAATCGTAGTATCTAATTTGTATTAAAATCCCAAATCTGATGTGCTCCTTATTTTATTTCCTATAGGCTCTCTGGCCTGCAAGAGAAAGTTGATTTTTTTCTCCTCAGTGACACTTGCCATAGCTGCATTAAGAAGAAAAGAATGAAATCTGTTTGATCTCAGAGACATGCTGTTTTGTGGATAATGAAAACAGATGAAGCATAAGTTAATTTTGTTCTTTCTATCACAGATGGGGGCTCCTGTTAAAAAAATCTCTCAATCAAATAAATTTTTTTACTTGACACTGAAGACTCAGAGAATTAGACAGCTAATGTGGTCACCCTTTCTATTTTCATTTAAATATAGGTCAGCAAGGACTACTTGTACTTGCTGTCCAACTTCCATCATTCTCTGAGCTTTAGACATTTTAAATTCCAAGACTTCTTATCATCATTGCCTATTTTTAAACAACGAAAGGCTGGAAAATTCTTCTTCTTTACAGTCCATTAGATAGATATCAGCGCAGGACAAAAAACACTAGACACCTTCATATTTTAAATGGCTTGTCTCTCGAAAATTTCAAGGATACATTCTCTTTGTTTAAAAAAAAGTCAGTGCAAAAATAAATGAATTACAACAAAGAGAAATGCCAAGTAAATACAGCAGAAGGGAAAGCCAGGAGATTGGGGAAAAGACAGGGATGAGGGGTGAGCTGAATATCAGTTGATG
This sequence comes from Equus asinus, assembly GCF_041296235.1. Lineage (NCBI taxonomy): Eukaryota > Metazoa > Chordata > Mammalia > Perissodactyla > Equidae > Equus > Equus asinus. The sequence continues at coordinate 11,418,904 of NC_091820.1, read as the reverse complement.
AGTTCTGAAATAGAAATTTCACACTCACAAGAATCTTCTAGAAATCATTATGAATCTGTTTTGCAAAAGCTTTAAAACAATGGACTCAAAGCCAAAGTTAGATCCCGTTCAGAGACAGAATATTTTCACAAAATGACTGTCATTTTTTGAATGTCTTCCTCATGAATCCTTTATCATTTGAATGAGCTTGCACAGAGATCCTGAGCATCAGAGAGGTCATGTGACTTGCTCATATTAAACACAGACATTCTTCCATGTCCAGCATTCGAGGTTCAGGATCGTCACTGTTGACCAACGATTTACCATAAATCTCTCTGATTTTTTCCTAGGGACATATTAGCATTATGCATAGATAATTAAGCAAAATTATTTTTATTTATGCAAATCAGATTATGCAGTACATAATATTTGGCAATCACTTATCTAATTTAACAATATACCATGCTTGTCTTTCCATGTCAGTATGTATGGTTCTGATACATTCTTTTTAAAGACAACATAATGGTCACTTAAATCAGTGATTTCTAAGGGGGAGGGAGCAATTTTGCACCCCCAGGGGACAGCTGACAATGTCTGGAGACATTTTGGTTTATCACAATTAGGCAGAAGATGCTAGTAACATCTAGTGGGTGGAGGCCAGGGATGCTGCTCAAGATCCTACGATGCACAGGACAGCCCTCACAACCGAGAATAATCCGGCCCAAATGTCAACGGTGCTGATGTTGAGAAACCCTGAAAACAGAGGTACCACAATTTATTTAACAAATTCTCGATTGGTGGACATTTGGAGTATTCCCAATTTTAACTACTATAGCAGCAGTGAATATCCAAGAATCTATATGTTCGTGCATCATTCCAGATATTACTTTATGATAAATACCTAGAAGGATAATTTCTTGGTCAAAGGTTATGCCACCAAGGGGTTATATATGTTGCCAAATTGAACTACTAAAGGTTATTTATATGAATTTACTTTTCTTCCAAGAATATGTGAAAGTGTATGGTTTTCCAAACACCCTTAAACCTCCAGTGGGTATTATCTGCCTTTTTAAGCTTTACCAAACTTTGTGATATATGGCTTTCTACTTCTTTATTGTTATTTCAAATTTACTAATTGTTAGTGAGCTTAACTATCTTTTCAAATGTTATTGGTCTTTAGAGGCTTCCTTTTCTTTTGTGAATTGTCTGTTCATGTCCTTGATGATTTTTCGATTGACTTGGTTATCTTTATCTTCTTGATTTGAAAGAACTTTGTCTCTTATATGTGTGGTGAATATATTTTTCCTAGTTTGTCATTTGTCTCTTAACATTAATAATTTTTGGACATGTGGAAGTGTTAGGTTTTTACAAAGGCAAATTTATTCTTATTAACATATTTCCTCCTGGAGCTTATGTCATGTTTAAAAATGCTTTCCCCACCCCAAGAATATAGAAATATACACCTAGGCTTTCCTCTAGTCCTTTCCCAATTCCTTTGGGGCTTGTTTGTCAATTTGTTTTATATTTAATCCTTTACATCTAGCTGAAACTTACTTCAGTGTAAATAATGTTAACCCACTGACTTCCTAATACAGACATCACAGCTTCACAGGCACAAGCCAAGTGGAGATTCTCCCTGCAGAGAATGAACTCCTAACCTCACCATCTGTAATCCATTCTGGAACGCCAGTGAGTTTCTTTATAACATCACTCACAGGCAGGAATGATACTCAACACCTTTAAGTGTTAAGCTTATTAAGCTACAGGATTTACAAGATTTCACATTACTTTTATATTTCATATTATTTTATTTATTCATATTATTTAATTTAGTTACATTTCATATTGTTTTACTTTATCTTTATGTGACAACTTTAAAGCAAGTTGTAGTATCCACACATTACAGATGAGGCACCGTTAAGGCTATCTGCTTGGCTGTACATTTCTTGAGAATAGCGACTGTCTTTTTTTCCCTCTCCAGTGCCAGGCACATATTATCTATTGAAATAAATTCCCGGTTGGCCCAAGGGCACACTTCACTATGTAAAGGAGAGGGGCAAGTTGATGGGATAGTTGACACTTCTCATCTCTACTTGGTTTAGCTATAACTTAGCCCCATCATCATCCTCAGGAGAAATTGTCTGCAAAATACTAGGTGATTTTGTTGCTTTCAGTTGATCTTTGTATTATCTATCCTTTTTGTACTTTTCTTTTCTTTTTTCTTTTTTGAGGAAGATTAGCCCTGACCTAAAATCTGCTGCCAATCCTCCTCTTTTTTTGTTTTTTTTTTTTTGCTGAGGAAGACTGGCCCTGAGCCAACATCCATGCCCATCTTCCTCCACTTTATATGTGGGATGCCTGCCACAGTGTGGCGTGCCAAGCAGTGCCATGTCTGTACCTGGGATCCAAACCGGCGAACCCCAGGCCGCCAAAGCAGAACACGCAAACTTAACAGCTGTGCCACTGGGCCGGCCCCTGTACTTTTCTATATATAAATTGAAGGTAAATAATTTGAAATCACTCCAAATTAAGGTTAGCATAGGATGTAGATGTTTAAGGGTCAATAAATTATTATTTTTGAGATGTTTAGAGTCCATCAGCTCACATATTTGGAGGAAGCTTAAATACTAAAATTACTGCTAGAATTCTAAACAAAATGTCTTGGTTAGAGAGAAGGAAGATGAGAATTTTATCCAAATAGAGCACAATAGTATTTTTTTTTTAAAGATTTTTTTATTTTTTCCTTTTTCTCCCCAAAGCCCCCCAGTACATAGTTGTATATTCTTCGTTGTGGGTCCTTCTAGTTGTGGCATGTGAGACGCTGCCTCAGCGTGGTCCGATGAGCAGTGCCATGTCCGCGCCCAGGATTCGAACCAATGAAACACTGGGCCGCCTGCAGTGGAGCGCGCGGACTTAACCACTCGGCCACGGGGCCAGCCCCAAGCACAATAGTATTTTTATCTGAAAACATTTCCACTTCTCTTCAAGAAAGAAAGACTATTCACTTCCTTTGCAAATGAGTTGCTATGATCTCCCAATCAAAAAACAAAACAAAACAAAACAAAACCAAAAAACCTCTTAACCATCATGTTCCCAATCTATAAACCAGAAACCAAATTACTTATTGAGTGCTAGCTCACCTGTAGGGAAGTTCCTAGGTGATTTAAAAATACTTACAACTGCATTCCCCTGGAAGAACCAAGATCAGGGCCATGTTGTGCATGGCTATGGCAACAGACAGTGATGTTGGTCTTAAACATCATTCTATTTACTTGATTAAAACAATCACGTGCCAACCAAGTGAGCATCATCACACAGGTGATATGCAGAGATCTTCAGAAGCGTGCCCCTTTGACTTGAGGCTGAATGGCTAGGGCTGTGACTGCATAGATTCTAATGTTGTGAGTGGTCAGTGCTGCAGTCATTTCTTTTGAAAAAACAAATGTTCTATGAGAAAATGCCAGAAGCACCTCCAAACAGAAGCCTTTTTGTATTCATGGCTAGTTGCATCCATAACCACTAGACAAGAGATAAAAATTGATAAAACTACAGCCTTGGGGATATAACTTTATCCCTGAGGTCTCTTCAGAGCCCCAGTTTTATATGAATTTTCCATCACACTCTCAGCCAGCTGTTCAAAGTACAAGAATCTATTTCCCTGATGGGTAAGGAATCTCAGGGTAGAAAACATATTCAGAACCAAATTACAGAACTGCACTCCTTCCTCAGTAAAAATTCATTTCTTTTCTTACTTTTACAGAATATCCACAACTGAGTCTAAATAAGTTTCTGGTCTGATGTCCTTAAGAAAACAAGGTCTTTGGGGCTGGTCCCAGACACACCACGAGGCTCTGTTTAGAACTATCTTTCCCATGTCTAATGTCTCAGTTGGCTGTTTTGTCCTCTGGATCCTCAAGTCTTGAATCCTTTAAATTTATCTTTTCTTTGGATTTACTGCTAAGTTCAGTGCCACCAGCTAGTTCTTCCCAGTGCCTAATGTTAGTCAATTTGCTGGTTTGTCTTTGCCACTTAGGGACTTTACTCTGTTCCAGAATCTTGGTCTGAGCTAAGCCTTGGATGGCAGAATATGGAAAGGGTGAGTGGAAGTGGCTGAAGATTAGAGAGAGAATACCAATTAGAAGCTGTGTTTGAGGTACTTATGTTTTCAAGTAAGAGAAAATCCCAACCCAAACTGGAAATAAAAAGGGGATTTACTAGTTATCATAACTTGAAATTAATAATCGACAATTTACAAAACAATTCCACATGTATTATTTCGCTCTATCCTCAAATAATCCTCTTAGGCAAAATTGGTGATCCTGATATTTCAACTGAAAAAGTGCAGTTCTGAAGGTGAGTTGCCAAGGACCACACGGTCACTAGGTGGCGCAGTGAGATTCAGAGCGACGCTTAGGATCTGCTGGTCTACTACACCTTGACACTCGCGGGGTTGTTTTAAGTGAGGAAGGGAATTGGGAAAGAATAAGCAGAAAACGCAGAAGAGGAAGGTAGTGAGGGAGGGAGACTCTGGAGCATTTTAATTAAGGACAAATTTTATAAAACTGGGTGAAAAAAAATTGGAGAGAAATCTCAGAGCAGAAAGAGGGAGTGAGCTGCGATCTGGCCCTCTAAAGAGGGAGGGCGCTTGGAGGGATGGGAAATGGTGCTGAGTGGGGAGGGACTTTACGAAAGGGCGAATCTCCCTCCTCATGGTCAGATCTCGGACTGGCCTTGCAATGATATAAGACTCTGCCCACGCAAATGTGCCCCTACACCTTGGCTTCTATTTGCTTAGATTGAAACAGGTCTCTGCGGACTCCAGTGCAGAGATATGGTATTGTATTTGCAAACACAATTGTCTGAGGTCACACAAACCATTTTACAGCCCAAGGGCTCTCGCCTCACCTCTCATAATAGAGGCACTTTCATTCAGAAGCAAAGAACCCAAGTGAGAAAGGGCCAAAAGGAGTCATCCTTTATATTGAGTTGTATAAAATGAGTTTGGCTGGGCTCCTGAACTTTCCCTGTGCTGCCTTCACAGTTGAGAACAGCTTTTGGTTTCCAAGTTTTATTTCTCTTGTAAGACAAAAAACAGAAACAAGAAACCTTTCCTCCCAGAGTTTTAATCAATTCAGGTCGAGTCCGTTCTGCTACTTCTATTTTTCTACATGTTGATATGGTTTGTGGTCAGCTGCTAGGTTAAATAGCAAAGGCTTGTCTTGGAGATCTCAATTGGAGCTACAAAGAGCTTATTGGAAAGAGGAACAGAAAAGAAGGGGTTGTGTAATCCACCCACATGTAACAACTCGACTCTAGGTGAACGGTATGGCATATTTGATTAAAGCCTTTTCCAAAATGACCTTTTCTCCACTCACCTGTACTACGCATCTTTCAGAACCTGAGCTGGAAGGCTGGATAAGAAAAGGCAAGGCTCGGTGCCTCTTTTGGAGGGTGATTGACTTGATAACCATGCAGACCCCAGTGCAGGGCTTGGAAGGCACTGAGGAGAGGGAAAATCACAAAACATTCTTCAGGGCTGACTGAGCTGAGCTTTTCCAGCACTCTCTTTTTGATTTCTTCTTGCCCAGCTTGTGTGTGTGTGTGTGTGTGTGTGTGTGTGTGTGCATGTGTGTGCTTGGGAGGAGTATAATCTCCACCTTGTTCTCAAGTGACAAAAGCTAGTAATCCAGCAGCATCAAACATACACACAAACCATAATTTGAGCTTAAAAGGACTAAACTCTTAGGAGAGAAAAATATTTCAGATAGAAAAAAATTTCACACAGATTTACTTTAATACACATGTACTATGCCATCTTTATATTTTCACGCAGACCTTATCATGGACATCTACTTATTTTTTTAATTTATTTGCAATCTGGGTTTGAAGAAGGTGAGTATTGCAGAAGTATTACCTGGTAAGAATTTTTATATACTTGTCTCACTGAAACTTAGAAATCTAATCAGCAGAAAATCTATAAAAGGCTGATAGGTCCCTATATACTGTTTTGAGGAGCCTTGGAAGAGATTTCCACATTTTTTTTGGAAATTATATCCAGTCAGGACTATAACATTTTCTCTGTTAGTGGTTGCCGTCTTAGTTTCCACACTTTAAAATGAGGCTAGTGAACCCAGAGAGACTAAGAATCTTTCACTGCAACAAAAATATATGATCCCCTATCTGTGCCTAACACTGGCACTCACATTGCTATAGCAAACTAGTTTTCCCATTTAGAGTCATTTTTTAAAAATTTCATAAGGAGAAGATTACCATATAAGATGCTAAAGGATAAAAATGCTATGACTTTGGCTTTCTTTAAGTGTAGCTTTGTAGATTGTAATTCTTGCCAATTCATCTCTATAAAAGGCCTTTGGGACCCAGAGCAGAGATGGAAGGGAAGAGGTCACACTGAGAGGCCCTGAGGGGTAGAAGTCATGACTATATCTTGACTTTCATGTCAGCAGTGCCTGGGATGACCTGGCACTTGAAAGACTTCCTCATCTGGCCCTCTGGTAATTAAAGAAGAGAGGGTATTACCATGGTAAGATTGCTTATTTTCTGTCCTATTTTTGTGTCTTCTTTTTCTTTTTGTTTCTCAGCTATCTCTTTGACTCTCTAAGTATTGAGAATTAGTTTTCCCTTCTTCCACCTTCTGGGATCCCCTATCTCCAGCTTCTATAACAGTGCGTCAATCAGCTATTGCCACAGTAATGCTTCATAACAAACCACTCCAAAACTCAGTGACTTGAAGCAGTAATTATTGATTCTAGTACTCACAGGTCTGTGGTTTGGGTGCATTTGGACTGGGCTAGGCTGGTATCCAGGCTCTAGATTCCAGGCTTCAGGTTGAATCCACTTGTTTGTTATGCCTCTAATCTTCCGTGGACCAGGGGCTACCCAAGGCATGTGGTGAACTCAACATGTCTCATTCAGAGACCCAGGATGAAAAGGCAGTATCTATGTGGAGCATGTACTTCTCATGGCAGTGCACGAGACTGAAAAAGGATAAGCTCAATAGAGCGGATGTGTTTCAAGTCTCTGATCATATCATGTTCACTGACATCCTGTTGTCTAAAGTAAGTCACATAGTCAAACCCAAAGTCAATGGGTCAGAGAAGTAATGCCGCCCTTCAAGAGGATTTGGTTAGGGTGTGGATATGTAAATGTGCCCTCAGCGGAGTGAAGAATTGGGGACAAAGAAGTCAATCTTCCACAATAGGAAGTGTCATAATGTACTGAAATTGTTTGGTTACCTATATCTACTAAAACTGGACTGATCGACTTGAGGACAGAGCCCAATTCTTGCTCACCTCTGAATTTCCACACCTAGCATAAGACCTGCATTTATCTGAGGTACTCAATATATTATTCTAAAAATAAATTACTCAATAAATTATTCTGGAACCAAAAAAAGGGATGGAAATAATTCTCTCAAACCCCATTAAAAAAAAAAAAAGAGCGAGAACAGCAAGGAATAGCCATTCCTTTTTATTGGTAACTCTTGGAGGGTTTCTTCCCCTCCTGCTTTATTCATCCTCATCCTTTTGGCAAGTGTTAAGTTTTCTTGGTTTTGAAGCTATTGGTTCCTCTTGCAGAAGGCCATCATGGCAAGCAAAGTCTTTACTCTGATTTTCATCTCCCTGTATTTCTCAATACCTGTGTGGACACTTGCTGTTTTGTTCTCATAAACAGAACAGCATGTTCCTCAGGAAAACACATATTTTGCTTTTGATAGAACTTCTTGAAATTAGGTGGGCCCCTAAAATAAGATGTGATTGTCTTGAGGCTTTTCGTTTCCCCATGAAACTGACACGAAATTGAAATTCAGGCATCCTATTTTCCTTTGTGATTCTGAGCCTCAAAACATGTTAACTCTAATACTAAAATAACTAGATGCCCTCCTTGATATTATGTGTATTAGGGTTTTGCAACTAAGAATGTCAGTCTTTATTAGTTGAATAAAAATAACAGTTATTTATGCAGCACCTACTTTTTCTTTCCATAAAGTATTTGAATACTAATTAACCACATTTATCTTGCAAAGGTCTACCTTTGTCTGAAAGGAAACACTGTCAGGGCCCACATATCCCCTGGGCATTCAACATTCTTTTATCCCTTGTGGTAGATATAGAACAATTGGTCCTCAAAGATGTCTATGTCCTGATCCTCAGAACCTGTGAATATGGTACTTTACACGGAAAAAGGGGCTGTGCAGATGTGATTAGCTTAAGGATTTTAAGATGAGGAGATTATTCGGGATTGTGTAGGTGAGCCTGATATGATCACAAAGGTCCTTACAAGAGAAAGTAAGGAATGTCAGATTCGGAGAAGGAGATACGGTGACAGAAGCAGAGGTTGGAGATGTTATGCTCTTGGCTTTAAAGATGGAAGAAGAGGCTATGAGCCAAGGAGCCTGGGTGGCTTCTAGAAACTGGAAAAGGCAAGGAAATGGATTCTTCCCTTAAGTTTCCAGGAGGAATGCAGCCCTGCCAACAAATTTTAAACTTCTGATCTCCAAAATTATAAGATAATAAATGTGTGTTGTTTTAAGTCATTAAATTTGTGACAATTGGAAACTAATATACCTCACAAAGGCTTTCTACTGCAAAACTAAACTCTCTAGAGGCCTGAGAGCTTTCTCTGACTATAAAAGCAGAATTGTTCATACACTGAGCCTGCCATGGGTGCCAAGCAGTTGAGCTTCTAGAACACCCTCAACCATTGACTGATAGGATGAACACCCTAGCTTCCTTGCCCCTCAGGTGGCACAGTTGTGAGGCATGTTCTAGACCATCTCCAGCTGGAGTGAGACCCAGTTGCCCATGGCAGTAGTCTACCCAATGACCCACCCTGCCTTGGCTTCCTCCTCTTTCCTGTCTCACTTCTCCACTCTCCCACCAATACTTCCAGGGATTGATTCCTCGACATACAGTATTACTTGTCTCAGGGTCCATTTATTGAGGATCACAGCCTGAGACAACCACACACATGCCTGGAAAATTACTGGGGTGGGAAGGAAAGCGTGAGTGGGAAACAGCTTGATATGATAGCCCTGAGAGCCCACATGGATGTATGCTGGGGCCCTCTTTGGTAGAGATGGAGGCGTTTCATTAACATCTTCCTGATATTTTTAAAAGAAGGCAGAGCAAGTTTTTATCTGTAAAAATTCTGATAAATAGAAGCTGTAGAAGGATAATAGAAAACTAAGTGGAGCTCTTGAAAAGGGATAATTAACTATCTGAAAATTTGCTTATTAGTCTTATGATACTAACTTATCCCATAAGATTTTCTACGGACCTTTAAAATCAGAAACACCATGCATGGGTATTGTTTTCTTCGTAAGTCAACAGGAGAATAAAAGATAATTTCAAGCTAAATGAAATAAATAAGAAAAACAAATGCAATAGTCTAGATTTTGTAAAAATCATTTTGCAAGTGAGTAAAATGGAGAGGTTCATATGCATATTCTAAAGTTGGCCTGTTAATAGTAAGAGGTTTACAGCCATTCTCATCTTTTATCTCAGGCAATCTAAATGCTACATTCAAAAGTACAATTCCTATTGTGCGAGTCCTTTAACATCCATGACACAGGAGTGCTAATGCTATGGAGCAAGGGGTGTGGAATATTCCATCATCATTCAGAAAAAGCAACCTTAACCACCATTCTTCCAACTACTTCATCTTATCAGCAAAAGCACTTGGCCAAAAGAGTATGGTTTTTGCTCTTAGCAGTGGAATTGCTGTTTTTATAAGGGACTTTTCATATTTTTAAGAAAATTTCAAAATGAAGCCCATTGCTTATTTCAGGGTTAGAATACTTCAGCTTCAAAATGCCAGTAGTTTAACCCTTAAATATTAAATGAACAAAATCTGATAATTTTAAAGCTTAAGAAAGTAAAATACTTCTATTATTGCATTTAACGTGCCACCTAGAAATATCTCTTGTATATATGAATGGTCTAGGATATATTTGGTAGATATTTTCTACTGATGCAATTCCACAATGCAATAAAAATAATATTACTACTGCTATTGTTATTTTTATGTCAATTTATTGAGTACTTATTAATGTACCAATTTATGTGCATTAGCTCACATAATCAAAATGATGTGAGAAGGGTACTCTTGTCATGTCCGTTTTAGAGACGAAGAGCACTGAGCATCGCGACAGTAAAGTAGTTCATCATAAATCATGCAGCATGCAAGTGGCAGAGCCAATACTCAAATCCAAAAGAAGAATCCTTCACCTGTTTTAAATGGCTGGTTTAAATGTTTGAGAACCTTTATCTATAGGTTTAGTCTAAGACTTAGAAACTAATAATTAGAGCTCTCAATATTATAGTTATTCTAATATTATTCACTGTAGAACAGAGTAGCATGGCTGGAGCCATAGAGAAGGAAATGTAATCCTACATCAGTTCAACTGCCTCTAATATTTTTTTGTCCCATGTTTTTTCCATAGATTATTTCATCCAAACCTAAGACATATTATTATTTATATATACACTTAACTCCCACATTTATATCCCCAGCTTAGACCTTTCTGTTAAAATCCAAACGCATGCTCCCTTTTGCCACCTGTTATCTCAATGTAGATATTTCAGAGGTATTAGAAACCTCACATTTCCAAAGGTGAATCATTGATCTTTCTCACCACCCCACTCCATTCTGTAACTCCTCCAGTATCATGAGTCTAAAGCCATGGCATTGCTGTCTACCCAGTTCTCATCCCGTGGACCTGAGATTCATTCTTGGTATCTCATTCCTCCCTGCCATGTTGCATTCAATTGATCATGTTCTATTGATTCTACTTTCGGAGTCCACCCACTTCTTGCCATCTCTATCTTTAGCATCCTCTTCCAAGTGCTCATCAACTCTTGCTTGAACCATCACAATCCTCTCCTGACTGGTTGTCCCAGGACAACTCTTGCCCCAAGTCTGTCTTTAATTTGTTAAAATATTAATTATGAAATATATAATAGAGAAAAAGCTACCAGACACTTATGTAAATAACTCAGAAAAATATCTCATCACTTTTTTTACAGAGATAAATATTATATTTTTAAAGAGATAATATTTTCCATTTATTGACTCAGATCTCTTTTAAAAGAAAGAAAATGGTACAAATAGAACTAAATCTCCTTTCCCCTCTCCCTTCCTTTTTTCCTCCCTTTTTTCAGTGAAGATGGTGTGTATTATTTCTGTAAATGCTTGTATGCTTTTACTTCCACATATAGATCCTTAACATAATGTATTGCTTTGTTTATTTTAAAATGTGCACCAACTGTGGTTTATTCATACAATGGAGTCCTTTATTGCATTTAAAATGAATAAGTTTGATCAATATTTATTGACATGTATTAGAAAAACATAATATTAAGAAAATACATTGAAAAAGAACCTTTACAGTCTTTTCTCATTCCTGCATAAGCACGTAGAGTAAGTAGACTTTTAAAAACGGGAACCTGGCCATGCTATAAAATCCAGGAACTGACTCCATGCTGCTCTCAGGAAAATGTTCAGAATCCTCAGCATGACTTGTGCAGACCCTCCCTACTTGGCTCCAACCTTGCTTTCCGGCCTTTGTATGTATTTCCACCCTGTCCCTCAATCATCAGGTTCCATCTGTCCAAGCTCCAGGCTTCTTGGTGCCTTCTTCTCCTCTCCTCCCCACAAACCTGGCCAATTCCTATAGTGCTTTGATACTCAGCTCTAATGTCTTTATCCCTGCAGAGGCCTCCTCTGACTCGCAGGTCTCCCCACCTCCAAGTCTTGATGTGGTCTCCCTTCTAGATGGGCTTTTAGCAGCACTGTCCAATAGAACTTTCTGTGATGATGGAAATGTTCTATATATGCACTGTCCAATATACCATATGTGACTAATGAGCACTTGAAAAGTGGCTAGTGAGACTGAAGAACTGAATTTTTTATTTTAATTGATTTAGATTTAAATAGTCACATGTGGCTAGTGGCTGGTACGTTGGACAGTACAGCTCTAGTGTCTTCTGCTTTTCCTTCAAACCACTTCTTTCCATGGTACTAACATATTTACCTGTGTGGGTGGTTGTTTAATGTCAGTTTCCTGAAACTCTGAGTTCCATGAAGGGAGGACCATGTTTGCCTCTTTCATCACCAGCCTTTAGCAGAGTGCATGGCATGAAAGAGACACTCGATAACTACTCATTGAATAAATGAATGAATCATTTTGTATATTCTTTGAAGAAATTTAGATTCTAATTATTAGACAAAAAATAGCCCTTTCAGAACTGTGAGCAAGGAGACTGACAAGATAAATTTTGCATTTTAGACAAAGCATGCTGTCAGACAACGGAAGGATGGATGCAGGTGGCTGAGAGATAAGGAGATCAGAATGTTAGTGCATTCATCCTAGCAATAAATGGTGCAGACCTAAATTATGGGAAAGCTGTTAGGGATTCAGGAAATACTTAGGAGGTTTGGTATTAATTAAATATGAGGCATAAGGAAAGGAAAGGTATCTCAGTTTATCTCCCCATCCCCCAAAGCAGACAAAGGCTTGGGTGCTGGCAGTTGTTTGGGAGGTAGTCCCAGAAAGTACAAGTGGGGAAAGGGTTACATGAGACTGGGAAGGAAGAAGAGCCAATAAAGGGTGAACTAAGGGTCAAGTTCCTGTTGGGGCAACTGGGACTCAGTGCCACTGGGATCTTCTGAGGAACTGTGCGGAACACACCTCACAATTGCCCCATTAGATGATGAGGAGGCAGGGGCATTTATTCACTAGCTCCCATCCCTTGTAGAGGGTTTTCCCCGATCATTAGCTCACCTGCACATCCATGTTAGGCACTTGTGCCTGCAAGCTCCTCTACTGTCAGAGAAAGTGCTCAGACAGAAAGTGAGATGCAGGTGCTCAAGGAAGGAAGTTATCAGCCAGCCAGGAACTGTCTCCCTCAGCAGCAGCACCCAGGGATATAGAGCAGGGCATTGACTGCGTCTGTTCCACATGGCTCTAAAAACACTTCCTGGTTTCTGGAATGGTGATATACTATTCCTGAGAGGAGGAAGATATTAAAGAAGATGGGGAGAACTTAAGAGCAGGTGCCATGCCCTACTCCTTTTGCATTTTCACCAATGTCTCTCATGCTTCACAATGGATGTGGCATGGCCAAGTGGGCAGTGATACCACCATGCCCTCATCACCCAAACTCTCCCTATGGGAGGTGATTCCAGGATGAATTAGTATTGGATATTCCAACAGCATCTTTCCTAACATCCGGCATGCTTGTATTTAAATAGGGTAGTGTGGTACATAGAATTCTAAAATGATGTCCAAGATTCCTGCCTCCTTGTGTACATGGCCTGTGTAATCCTCCCTCTTGAGTATGGGCAGGACCTGCGAATATGATGGGATATCATGCCCATGATTAGCTTACATTATGTGGCAAAGGTAAAGAGATTTTGTTAATTAAGATTATGATAGTTTACAACCTTGTGAAATTTCAGTTGTACATTATTGTTAGTCATGTTGTGGGTACACCATTTCATCCTTTGTGCCCTCCCCCAACCTCCCCCTTTCCCCTGGTAACCACCGATCAGATCTCCTTGTCAATATGTTAACTTCCACCTATGAGTGGAGTCATACAGAGTTCGTCTTTCTTTGTCTGGCTTATTTCACTTAAAATAATACCCTCAAGGTCCATCCATGTTGTTGTGAATGGGACGATTTTGTCCTTTTTTATGGCTGAGTAGTATTCCATTGTATATATATACCATATCTTCTTTATCCAATCATCAGTTGCTGGGCACTTAGGTTGGGTCCATGACTTGGCTATTGTGAATAATGCTGCGATGAACATAGGGGTGCATGGGACTTTTGGAATTGCTGATTTCAGGTTCTTAGGATAGATACCCAGTAGTGGGATGGCTGGGTCATAACGTATTTCTATTTTTAACTTTTTGAGAAATCTCCATACTGTTTTCCATAGTGGCTGCACCAGTTTGCATTCCCACCAACGGTGTATGAGGGTTCCTTTTTCTCCACAACCTCTCCAACATTTGTCACTCTTGGTTTTGGATATTTTTGCCATTCTAACAGGTGTAAGGTGATATCTTAGTGTAGTTTTGATTTGCATTTCCCTAATGATTAGTGATGATGAACATCTTTTCATGTGTCTATTGGCCATCCTTATATCTTCTTGGAGAAATGTCTGTTCATGTCCCCTGGCCATTTTTTGATCTGGTTGTTTGATTTTTTGTTGTTGAGCTGTGTGAGTTCTTTATATATTATGGAGATTAACCCTTTGTCGGATAAGTAACTTGTAAATATTTTTTCCCAATTAGTGGGCTATTTTTTTGTTTCAATCCTGTTTTCCCTTGCCTTGAAGAAGCTCTTTAGTCTGATGAAGTCCCGTTTGTTTATTCTTTCTATTGTTTCCCTTCTCTGAGAAGACATGGTGTCTGAAAAGATCCTTTTAATACTGATGTCAAAGAGTGTACTGCCTGTATTCTCTTCTAGAAGACTTATTGTTTCAGGCCTAATCTTTAGGTCTTTGATCCATTTTGAGTTCATTTTGGTGAATGGTGAAAAAGAATGGTCAATTTTCATTCTTTTACATGTGGCTGTCCAGTTTTCCCAGCACCACTTGTTGAAGAGACTTTCTTTTCTCCTTTGTATGCCTTCAGCTCCTTTGTCGAAGATTAGCTGTCCATAGATGTGTGGTTTTATTTCTGGGCTTTCAATTCTGTTCCATTGATCTGTGCACCTGTTTTTGTACCAGTACCATGCTGTTTTGATAAAGGTAAAGAGATTTTGCAGATGTAAATAAGATAAGATTCCTAACAAGTTAACTTTGAATTAATTAAAATTAAAATTCAGATAATCTTGGATGAGCCTGAACTAATCAGGTGAGCCCTCTAAGAGAGGGTCTAAAGGTCAGAGAGGTTCTACTGCAGGCCTTGAAGAAGTAAACTGCCATGTTGTGAGGGGCCCATGTGGGAAGGGCTTGAGGGCAGTCTTGAGAAGCTGAGAGTGGTCCCCGGATAACAGCTAGTAAGAAAATGGGGACCTCAGTTAAACAACAGCAAGGAAATGAATTCTTCTAACAACCTGAAAGAGCTTGGAAGTGGATAATTCCCTAGTCAAGCCTACAGATGCCTGGCTAACATCTTGATTGCATCCTCTTAAGACTCTAAACAGAGGACCCAGCTAGTCCACACCTGGACTCCTGACCCATGGAAACTGTGAGATAATAAATGTATGTTGTTTTAAGCCACTAAGTTAGTGGTAACTCATTATACAACAATAGAAAACAAATCTGCATAGTGATTAAAAGGAGGAGTTCTGGAATCTGACCCATTTTGTTTTAATGAAGGACCTTGGGCTGAGAATTTGTGTGCCTCAGTTTCCTCATCTAGAAAACGAGAATAAAAATACAACATTTCTCATACCATTTTTGTGAGTATTAAATTCAGTGCCTGGCATTAAGCCAGTGCTTAACTAAGTCAGCTATTATTATGATATTATTATGACATTATTTTTATTATATAATTCTTTGCTAGGTTGTAAGTTATTTGACAGCTCAACAATTAGATATTGAATTAAATGAAACAGAATCTAATTGATTTTTTTTCAGTAGTGAGCTATGATGGGCTGACCCAAGCAGAATGGAACAATTTTATGTTTAATTTTATGAAAATTAATTAGGTGTCTACTATGTGCTTGGGAGAAGAAGATGAATAAAACTAAATCCCTGCACTTAAGGAGCATATGGTGAGGATTTATTGAAGAAAAATGTTAAGCAGGGTAACCTAGATGCCGAGTTGTTTTTTGCAAAGATACTTACTGAAGCATAGCATACGTGCATAAAACTGCACAAATCCTAAGTGTACAGCTGAAAACAAATTTGGACAAATTTCCATGTAACTGGCACCCAGATGAAGAAAACATAACATTACTAGCATCCAGCAGCCCCTACCTTGTTCCCCGTTCAGCTGACTACCCAAAAGCAACCTTTCTCCTGATTTCTCATAACATAGACTAACTGCGTGTTTTTGAACTTCATATAAATGGGATCACACAAGTTCTCTTTTTTGTCTGGATTCTTGCATTCAACGTTGTGTTGATGAGATTCATCCATATTGTTGCACATAGTTGTAGATCATTTATTCTCACTGCCATATGGTATTTCACTGTGCGAATATTCCACAATTTAAACATTCTACTGTTGATGGACATTTGCATAGTTTCCAGTCTCTGTTGATTACAAATATAGTTCTATGAACATTCTAAGAGCATTTTTTGGTGACTATATATACACATTTTTGTTGAGAATATCTTCTCATAGAAGTGGAATCAGGTTTTGAGTTTTGAAATAACAGTATGACTCGTCACTGTGAACAGCAGTGAAGTGAATCAGGGTGAGAGAAAAATGGGACACTCAACAGCGTGTAGGCAGCTAGATGGGGAATGTGGGCATTAGTGTAAACTGCACCGGCGCCAGAAGAATCGGTCAATAAAGGCTGAACTGGAATAGATTATACCTTCCAGTATGAAGAGGGGCAGAGACCACACACTAAGCTTACAGGGGCAGACACATGGTTATTGATTGAAAGAACATTCTCGATATTGAAGGACATTGAGACATATCTGTGAGTGTGACATTTGGGTGGAACATACACAAACAAGATAGAAAAACAAAGTAATCTTACTGGGCCAAAGCATAAAACTCATCAGTTTCTAGTAATAGATGTATGAAATGTGGCAGAGAAAATGCTCTCTTAACAAAATTCTGTTTTACTTTCTGGGTACACAGGGAAGCTATATTTCCCAGCCTCCCTTATGGTTATCTGAGGTCATATGACTGGGTTCTGGCCAATAGGATCTAGGCGTAAGAATGCATATTACTTACTGGCTTGGATATAAAACTTGCTGTGTAACGTTCCACTCAGTCTCTTTTCCGCTGTCAAGAGCCAATGAAGAGAGTTTCCCCAAATATCATCAGACTGTGATGACAGCAAAAAATAAACCTTTGTTGCAATAGACCACTGAGATTTTAGGTTTTTTTTCTTTAAATTACTGTTGTATGGCCTAACCTACTGTGTTTATAATTGTAGGCAATAAGAGAGACTATGGAAAAATTTCATAAGTTCGAGCTGTCCAACATCTGGAAGTATTCAAACTACGTCTAGACTGCCTTTAACTAGGTCTATTAATAATTATTATCACTTGACAAGCACCTCTAGGCCTTTATTATCACCTGTCCTCCCAACATTGCTGCAAGGTGAGCAGGCAACAGGAGGAAACTCAGGCTCAGAGAATGTCTGTACTTGATTCACAGTCGTATAGCTGGTAAGCGGCAGGTTAAAATCTGAGCCAATGTTGTCCAATACCAGAACCCTCTTTTTCCCATTCTTCTACCTGCCTTTTTAGGCTAGTAAAAGGTATCTTTGTTTGGGTTCCCCCTGAGACAAGGATTCCAGCATAAGTAAATTTTGGATGTGATCCAAGGAAATATCTGTAGGAAAGTAAAAGGAAAAAGAAGGCAGTTGATAAAGGGTGTGTTATCAAGCCAGTTACCACCAGACAAGTAGGTCTCAGTTGGAGAGGGAAACTCTGGGAGGAAGTGTGGAACACGTTCCTAGGGTTATCCCTCCTTAGGGGTGAGAGAGCTGGGGTATTTATACAGCACTATTCCTCAAACTTTAGCTTATATCAGAATTACCAGAGGGCTTGTGAAAACAGATTGCTGGGCCCTACCCCTAGCTTTCTGATTCAGTAGGTCTGAGTTGGAGCTTTATAATTTACATTTCTAACAAATTTCCAGTTGATATTGATGCTGCTGGTCCAGGAACCACACTCTGAGAATCACTATTATTAGTGTTTCCATGTGGACTTTCTTCCCCAGAATTTCTCCAGGAAACATATGTGCTTTTCTGAATTCCAAATCCTGAGACAAACCCATTGAGAAATTGGGAAAGTGGGGAAAAGTCTTATAATTCTCCTGTAAGAATTAAAGCCTAACTATCAACCTAGAGACTTTATGGTTTCAGAGGAATCCACTGATGTTGAGTCAAAAGTAAGAGCAAAAATGTGAGCAAAAGCTTACTTTATGAAGTAAAAGTTTAAGGTCAACATTTCCAGGGTCAGAGACAGGAGCACAAGGAAGAGAAGCGATCATAGTCTAATTATAGTCAGTCTTGTACCTATGGCCGTGTCAAAAGTGTGTACTGTGTTCATGTTAATGGTGTATCATTCTTGCAAATGAACTATCCATAAATTTATACCGGTAACTATACTTTGTACAAGTCCTATGATTTGTACATTAGAATAACAAGTTTTAGAAGGAAAGTAAGTCCTTAAATTGGCAATTCAATATGTGATTTTGGGTAGTCTTCTTAACTTTAAGAGATCTGAATATTCAGATAATATTCAAGTAATATGCAGTAATTTCATTGATATCTCTTGTCTGAATATTCACTATAGGCCTCTGTTCTTTGGTAATACTACTAAACTTAATATTTATTATTCATTAAAAACTTTTTAGATATCCATAATAATGAGTAAAGAGTATGAAGATCATAGATGTATTTACAGAATAATTTATAATTTGGGGAAAGGAATTCCTGAGAACTCCCAAGTTTTTCAATTTCTTGTTTCAAATGTTGAAGAATTTGAAAACACTATTGTACACCAACTTCCATCTCTGATTATTAGAGACTATTCATAAAGAGAGCTAACTATCTGACTTTTCCTCTTGTGGAGAGCATGGCCAAAGCCAGCTCTGTGTATCAGAGAAAGCCGGAGTGGATATGGTGGGACAACAGATCCAAGAGGATACAAGTATTAGGGGAAGGGTTGGGCTGAATTACTTTTTAAAAATAGCTTTATTGAGGTATAATTTATGTGCGATAAATTTCAGCCATTTTAAATGTACCATTCCATGTTTCTTAGTAACTTTATAGAGTGGAGCAACTATGACCACAATTCAGTTTTAGAACATTTTCATCACCCCCAAAATATCCCCTGTGCCCATTTGCAGTCAACCCCAGCCACCCAGCCCAAGTGCCAAGCAACCATTAATCTGCTTGAATTACTTTTAAGGGATCTGCCAATCATAGAATTCTATGAAACTAGAATTCTGAGACTTGGGCACATTCACCCTGCACAAAATGTAAGCTCACTCTGGGGAATTCCAAAGGGATTTGCCTTTCAGAGAATACATGCCTTCCTTGCACTTGCCATTTTGACACTTAGCAGCTTTCCTCATTAGCACAACCTTTCACCCTGAGCAGCTTCACAGACACCTGTTGATTGTTTTGATATTAACTAAGACCCTGGCATCCTAGGAATACTGAGGGCAGAGGGGTTCCTGTCACATGTTATAAACATTGGCTTCTTTGTTAATGTAGGTACTTTGCTTCCAGATTGTTCTTTAGGGAGGAAATCAAGAGAAGGCAAATTCTTTAAAATTTTGAAGTAGCAGATGTTTTCTTCTGGGCTTTCCCTAGAATATTATCTTGTCCTGACTTCATAAGAGAAACACATTTAAACTCAGTTTTCTCCACCTCAGTGGTAGAAATTGATGTTGCAATTAAAGACACCTGGAGTTTTGCCACCCATCCGTAAGAATGCATATTTGTTTTAGGCACTGAGGTAACCTCTTCACAGCTGGGAAGATTCTATTGCATTCTTCAGCTCCCTTACGTGTCCAGACGGCCAGTTTTGTTCCAAAAGATAACTTTATAGTTGAGGTCAGATCTGTAATCAAACCCATTTTATCAAATAAATGTGACCAGAAAATTGCCATCGAAATTAAGAAACAAATTTAAATTTCTAGGATAATATAAAATAGCAAATTTATTTCCAAATCCTATAAAATGAATCCATATTTTTTCCTGAGCCTCAGTTTTCTCCTCTGTAAAAAAATAGGCCCAATCATAGCACACTCTACAGTGTTTAAGGGTTAAATATGTTAAAGAATAAGAAAGTATCTAGAATTGTACACAATATTTAAGATACATATGATACATTTTATTTTTTCTTCTTTGACTTGTTTACATTGATTAAATGAGAAGTTCCAGTCTGCTATTCCACATAAGACATAAAAAATTATAGGTTCTGTTGCATTTTTATCCATAACAGCAAAGATAGAAGCCATAACTTTTTAAAAAATAGATTGGTTTGACTTCATAAAGTAAAACAAAAAAACCTTTGTCAAGAAACACCAAAAAGCATAATTTTTAATGCATTTGATCAATTAGGAAACATATTTGCAACATCTATAGTAGAAGGATTAATAGCTTTAATATATAAAGAACACTAACAAAACAACAATTTCAATGAAAATTAGGATAGGAGACATGAATAAGAAATTCACCAAAAAGATGTACCTATAAATATATTTTAAAAGTTCACCTTTGCCAAATTTTTAAAACTGCAAATTGCATTTACAGTAAGATACTATTTTTTACCCATCAGATCAGAAAAGATTGAAAAGATTAGTAATTTTCAGTGATAAGGACAGTGAGGAAAAACAGACACTGTTATACACTGCTGCTGGAAGTAAAAATTAACACCTTTGTGTGTGAGAAATTTGTTAAACATATTTCTATCTGTTGACCTAACAATTCAATTTCTAGGATTTTTTCCTAAGGAAATAATTATTGATATGCACAAAGATTTAGCCATATAATGCTCCAAATGTTCTTTTCAGGGTTTTTAAATTATATCTAAACATTTAAAAAAACCTTTGATAGCCAATAGGAGGGATGAACTGTCATATGTATTCAATTGAATACTACCTAGCTAATAAAAATTATAGAAGAACAATTAGTGGCATAGGATGCGTTTTTCTTTAAAGCGTAATGTAAGCGGTGGGGAAGGAGGTGAGGGTTACTACAAAGATACATGGCAAAAGGTGTGGATATGGAGAAGGGTGAACTTTTGGGACCAGTAATACGATCTGCCACAACCATTGTGCTAATACTGCTTCCAACATATTCTATGATAATTACTCATTCTCAGCAGCTCAGCAGAGTTTCTGTGGAATATACTACCCCCTACTTTTATGAACAAATAAGATTATTTCTTCTTATTTATTTTTATGCACAATGGATTAAAAGGCATTACTATGGTCTCCTGGTCTCTGAATATAACCAGGGCTAGCATGTTACAAGATCTTAGTTCTACCTTCTTTGTATCAGCTAGGAGTACTTTTCGCTATAGTTAAGAGAATTCACAGCTAATAGTAGTTTAAACAAGAAAGAAATTCAATTATTTTACATAACAAGTAGTCTGGTGGTTCCAGGTTTGGTGTGATGACTCAATGAAGCCTGCAAAGATTCAGCGTCTGTCATTCTATTCTGTCATCCTCAGCCTGTTGGCTTTTCTACCTTAGGTTACTGCCTTATGGTTACAAGACGACTGCTACAGGTCTACGCATCAGAGCATCTCATGTCCTCACTCAAGGCAGGAAGAAGAGTGAAGGAGCTGTACCAGAGAGTACTCTTTGCACATTTGTTCCTTGATAAGGAAAGAAGATCTTTTCCAGAAGTTCCCAGCAGACTTCCTCTTCCATCTAGCTGACCAGAACTGTGTCATATGGACACTTGTAGCTATAGGAAAGACCAGGAATGTAGGTAAATTTTTTTTTACCTCTTTAATAGAAAGAAGCAAGGGAGAAGAGGGTTGGAATGGCTGCTATGTACCAATTGACACCATCTGCCATATTTTACTTACTGTTCCAAGAGATTGTTTCAAGGCTGCATAACCCTAATTTTAGACGCTCCTAACAGTTTTCCAAATTCCCAGATATGTTGAAGAGGGGAGGGATTAATCCTCTTTCTTGGAGAAGTCCTGGCTTAGACTTCCTGTGAGCTTATGAGTTAAGTAGACTTTCCCCACCACTTTGGGATTTTATTTTTCATTTTTTGTTTGTTTATTATCCCAGGAACTATAGTATAACGATAATAATGAGGAAATTATGTAATTATCTTGAGTAACTGAAACAGACAAGAAAACAATCCAGAGCTTTTATTTTTAAAAGTTAGCACTGAACTTAGAATTTGCAGTTGGAAGGAATTTACTGTGACTCTACCTTTGGGATACAATTGAGCTATGATCGAGCTCCCCAAATAGCAAACACTGAAAAGAAAGACTCAATTTTAACTACATGTACATCCATACAAAAAGCCTTTTGCCTGACCCTCATTAATACAACTAAAATCTATTTCCATTTTCTTGTGGAGAAAAGATTGATTTTCTCATTTCTTACTTAGATAAACACTGATAACTACACTCTGAAAAAATACCATCTGCATGCAGTTTCTTCTTCCCCAGGGTCCCATCAAATTAAAATTACTCAACTCTCCCAACTCAGACACAAATTCCTCTTGTTGGAACATATAAGTTAGGGCCAAAAATACAGCATGACAATTAGAGTGAATAAGAAAGAATACTCTTACCCACATGTCAGAAGACCAAATTTTTAAAATTGGCAGCTCTTTCTAAAAATTTTTTCATCCGTATATTATGAAGGAAAATGAAAAGGCCTGGTAAACAAAAGGAATTTTTACTGAAATTAATTTTATTTCGGAGTTTGAATTCACGGTCAAATTTCTACATCTTATTTTCATGATATAAAGGAAGCTAATGACCAGTCCTTAACTATATCTGCTTAACATACCCATATACATGGAAGCCCGTCACTTCTTCAATGAGGCCATTTCTACCTATGACGAAACCACATTGCACAGCAATGCCAGTGTGGTACATTGCCGACCACTTCAAAGTTCAATGCAGTTTGTCCCTTGAGAACCTCAACTTCTCCGCTCAATTGGTGACTGATGGTGCTAAGAAATTGCCATATTATAGCTAACATGTATGAGTTCTTACTCAGTGCTAGGCATTGTTCTAAGTGCTTTACATGTACCATCTCATTTAGTCTTGAGGATAGTACTACAGCTATGTATTACTATTATTATCATTATTGTTATTATATCTATTTATTTGTGGAATTCATACATGGGTAAAAGCTTAGTCAATGGGAAACAAATGTTTCTAGATGTCCTTCTCCAGCTCTATTTCTTGTCTTTACAAATAGTAAGAAAGATATACTCAAAACTAAAATACCCTGTCCTCATCCAAAGATGTCCCATAATGTGTGAGCCAGATGTGGATTAGCAATGATCAAGTGCAGGGGTGGAACAGAATGTGGAGCTGTCCTAACCTCCTTTTGCTTTGTTGTTACCACTCTACCAAAGGCCCAAATTGGGTACAGGTAGATTTTAAGAGTGATATAAATAGAATGTATCTATGTAGATTTCATCATTTTATGATGTCACACAAACACGTCCTCATTTTAACTTGAAATTCAACATCTAAATCCACTAGAGGAGAGAGTATCATGTTTTAACAAAATGCCATATAATGACCCCATTAGGGTAGGGCTTTGAGTAGACTACTTGTGGTAGATATGACCTATCTATGAAGATCCACCCGACAAAGGTGACAGCCATATCAGTTCTCTGTGACAAGTACCTTATTGTCACTCCCAGCCACTGGCCACTACTAGAGGACAATGTATGTTCCAAGCTAGGGCAACCAGATTCCCTGTCATAGCAATTAAGAATCAGGATTCAGAGAAGGATATGAATCCTCTGGGTCTGGCTTGAACTGAGGACATGGAAATTTAGAGTCTGTGAAGGGATGGCCCTGGCCACAGAGAAACAGAGTTAACTCAGGAAAGAAAGAAAAGAATAAAATACATGAGCAGGGAGAAGCAATGCTGAGAGACCATTTGGTATGTAATATGGTGGGAGAGAGGGAGAGAGGCAGGACTACAGTCAAGCCCAAGAACTAAGCTATGTGATCTCTAGAATCACAGAATTAATGTTAGAGCTGGGAAAGTCCTTAAAACAGCATTTCCCACATCATGTTCTCAGAAAAGTAGTCCCATAACATAGTCCATGAAAAATAAGGAGTTCATGGTCAAATAAATGGAGAATGCTGTATATTTTAAATTCCCTCCGAGATTTACTATGTTCGTGGGTATGATAAAAGTTCTGAAAATGTCTGCATATGTCATCCGTGGTGATGATCATACTGGGTTACAAACATCTACAGAATCTCGATGGCATAAAAATAAACACTTATTTAGTTGGCTGGGTCTTTGCTGATCTAGGGTGGGTGTGCTAGGATGATTTGCTTCTGCTCCATGTGACTCTCATCCTCCTCTTTAGCTCTGTGTTTCCCACAATTATGTCATTGTGGTATGTGCTGGGAATAATGGTGGTCAAAGTAGATACAATCACAACCATCTGGTAAGGGAAGCAGAGGATCAAATTATCACAGAAACAAAAATATAAATAATAAGTGCTATATGAAGGAAAGATACACAGGAGTATGAGTATATAAAACAGGGATATGACCTTGTTTTCAAGAGTGAAGTTGATGTAGGACGTTTCCCTAATAGAAGTGACATTTGAGCTGACATCTGAAGGGTGAGTAAGCATTAATCAGGAGAAGCATAGTGGCAACTGTATCCCAAGCAGTATGAGTCATGTGCAAAGGCCCTGTGGCTCATTTATAGTCATTGTGGCTGAAGTGTAGAGACTGAGGAGAAGCGTGAGATAAAACCAGAAAGATCTGGGCTCAACTAGATAGAGCCTTGAGGTTCACGGGACAGATTCAGGGCTTCATTTTAAGAGGCATAGGAAGCACTGAAGGATGCTATATAGACATGTGACATGACTAGTTTTGTGTACTGAGAGGCCCTTTGTGTCTGAAGTGCAGAGGTGGAGGGATGAGAGGGAAGAAAGGGAAACCAACCAAAAGGATTTTATTCTCTTTTCTTACGAGTTTTATAAACACCCCTTAGTGCATGTTCAGAGAAATTCTACAGCAAATATAGGTTTGCCAGTATATTGTAAACATTTCCTATAATCAAAGGTACAGATTTGTAGTATTCACATTGTAGGGATATTCAAATTATGCCCTTAGGCTGAAGGACAGGGGACACATTGGGTTTCCCCCAGGGGTGGGTTAGGGATTGCATTCTATACTTTTAATTTGCTTTTACACGCAGGACAAGATTATCTTCTTAAGATAAATCTAATAGGGTTGAGATTTTTCACTTAGCACAAGTTAGAAAAATTAGATTCAGCTGTGATTCTAAATCAGTTGTTATATCCTCAAGGTTTAGGAATCCTCTATGGTGCATTGACTGATTTTCTGCTTACAATGAAAGTTTAAGCATCTGTCATTCATTGTGGCTGAACCATTTACTGCTTCCAAGAGAATAACTGACTATGCCTCCAATAAGATGATAAATAGAAGAGCCATTCCTCCAAAGAAGGCATCACGGGGGGCCTAACAGTGATATCAGGCTGAATGGTTAGAAATAGTTCCCAGGAAAGGCTAGTGGGAACACCAGCTGGAGCAGGTTAGGTAAGATGGCATCTTCTAAAGGTTAGTGGTAAGGGGAGTGGAAGCTGAAATGGAAAGTAATTTCCTTCCCCTTGGCTTATAGGCCACCTACATCAGACTAAGAGAAGCTTTCCCACAGCTGAGGCAGCCAGAAACTCTCAGGAATGTGGGAAATAGTATGCTTCCGTCCAACCCTATCCATTCTCATGCCTGGGAGACTCAGTGAAAACTTCAGGAGAGCAGTCTGTGGTGAGGAAGGAGTCAGAATAGAAAGGCAACCCATGTGTTCTTCTTGCTGTAAGCTGGCTGTAACCTTAAAAATCAAGAATCTGGCTGTCTGGCAGAAGGGGGGTGTCGTGGACTCTGTAGGTGCCCTAGTCAGATCCCCTTTACTGGGCTAGGACTCCCATCCCCCCAGCTGCTGTAAGTTTTGGCCCCTAAAAGTTCACAGCTGCCCCTTTCTCTGAATATTTGTCCTCAACTGAATGGCAGCTGCCTCAGCTGGGAAGTTAATCCCACCCTCCCCACCCCTAGAGTCCACAGCTAATGACTTATTGGCAAGGGGGTACAAAAGGCCAGTCCCCTTGCCTTAAGGTACTGTTTATGCTATTTATGCACCTTGAATACATAACTCTGTGGCGCTATTTATGCTTCATCGTTTCCCATAGGGTCAGGTTGAAGCTAGTCTCCGGCAAAGCCCACACTCTCACTTAGTTTCCCCACGCTATCCTGCTCCCATCACTTGCTTCCTCTTGAGAGCTCGCCTTTGATAAACCACATACCTCCAAAACTGTCTCAGGCTTGGCTTGTAGGGAACAGATTCTAAGACAAGAGCTTGGCAGTGACCAACCAGTTTGTTAAAATTTCTTTTAAGAATAGTTCACTAATTAACATAGTCTGGAAAAAATACCTGCTCTGCCTTTCAGATACTTAAAAGGGCCGTTAAGAGGAACTTGCCCAAAACGCATGCTATCTGATGAATAAGTACACCTGGACAGGTTGGTTCAGACACAGGTGTTAGGTCTCAATGTCTGCTACCCTGGGAAAGTTATGTTAACCCCCTAGATTCTAGTTCCACAGGAGATTCCCTACAGAGCAGGGGTCAGCAAACTATGGCCCACAGGGCAAATCTGGCCCACCATTATTGTATAACCCACAAGCTAAGACTGGTTTTATATTTTTATTTATTTTTGCTGGGAAGATTGTCCCTGTGCTAACATCTGTGCCAATAGTCCTCTATTTTGCATGTGGGACGCTGCCACAGCAAGGCTTGACAAGCAATGTGTAGGTCTGTGCCCAGGATCCGAACCTGCAAACCTTAGGCCGCTGAAGCAGAGCATGCAAACTTAACCACTATGCCACTGGACCAGCCCCCTGGTTTTACATTTTTAAATGGCTTGAGAAAATCAGAAGAAGAAGAATATTTGTGGCATGGGAAAATCATATGCAATTCAAATTTTAGCGTCCATAAATACAGTTATGTTGGCACCCAAGCACACCCATTTATTTACGTATGGTCTGTGGCTGCTTTCCCACTACAACAGCAGAGTGGAGTAGTTGCAACAGAGACTGTATGGCCCGTAAAGCCTAAAATATTTACTATCTGCCCCTTTACAGAGAAAGTTTGCTGACTCATGCTATAGAGGAATGAGCGCCTTGAGTCCTGTTCTGTTTCACAGAGTTCGCTCTGAATAACTAATTTCAGCTGTTATAAGATTTCTCTTTTTTTTTCTCAGCTAATGAGTTTCAACTGGGCAGAGCACAAGGGCATAGTTGTGTATGTGGCCAATGGGGCAGGGAGCACTGAGTCAGAGGTGAAAACCCACGGTGAGACAAAGGGGCATAGCAGCCTTGAAAGACCCACAGGCAGTTTTTGTCGCTAAGAGAAAAGAAGAGGCTGATTTGGAGCAAAAGGGACTGGATGGGCGGGGATAACAGAGTGGCCAGTAAGGAACTCATAGAGCTAAAGTAAGTGAAAATCAGTAATTGCGTTTTCATAGTGTCTAAGCTCCAGGAGCCCCAGTGAAGCAGCCAAAATAGATTGAATTCCTGTTGGGGGCAAGGCTTGCGATTGATCGTGCAGACTCATCTGGCAATCCTGCATCTTAGCAGGAATTATTACTTTCCAAGAAATCCTGCCTAGAAGCAGGCCTCCATCACTTTCCTGATGACTCAAGAAAGCATTCTAGGCAGGATGAAGTCAGCAGGATGGATCACTGCAGCACAAGCTAAAAAGAGGAGAATATGCGAAGGTGAGTGGGAGCTCATTCAAATTCAACTCAGATTTGTTTGATACTGAGCGAGGTTTTTGCATATATGGTACCAGTCAAGCATGAGGCCCAACTTGTTTGGATGGAGAAACTAACACTCCAACAGTTTTAAAATATTTTCACAGGATCACAATGCTAGTAAGTGAAAGTAACTGAAAGCAGCAATGTTGGCAAATTAGACAGGCATCATGGGGTAAGAAGGGGAGCAGGGAGCTGGTGGGGGAATTCTACTGCACGTAGGAACCCAGGCAGCCACCCCTGGATCTGGGCCTTGAACTGTGTAGATTCAAACCGGCTACCAGAGTGGGCCTGAGACCAGGGGTGAGTATATTAAGGAGATTGGAGATGATGAAAACATTTCAAACTGTAATTATGGGTGAAGGTAGAGTGTTTCTTAGAATGTGCTGTGCTTTCAGAAAAGGAAAGGCTGCACACACAGTGATTAAGAACATGGAGCCTGGAACCAGACTGTCCACCCACTACCTGTGTGAGCTTGGGCAAGTCACTTAACCTCGCTGTACATCAGTAAAATGGGGCCAACAATAGTACCTATCTCATAGGGTTGAAGATTAAAAGGGGTTAATATTTGTAAAATGTAAATATGCTTTATCAAATAAAATAGATAATGGAGATCATTAGTAATGTGCTTGTAAACACTGAAGAACTAGATCTGTAGAAAAAAATGTTTCGAAAGGTCTAATTTGTAGCATTTGTTGATTCCCATGGTGTAAATACTTCCACCATGGCAGCTTTCAAGCTACCAATGTAGTGTCACTGAATGCAAAATTCAGAAGAGATAGGTACAGTAGGAGACCACTGTATGGCATTTCCAACCTACAGATACAATAGATGTAACTGGTCTCAAGAGCATGATCATACACTTCAGCAAAATAATTAGAAAGTGATGAGTTTTGAGTATTACCTTTGCTTTTGAAATAATTTAAGTGTATGTTTACGTAACAATTTCTAATATAGGCTATATTTAACAATTGGTTCTCAATTCCTGACATTTTAACAATTGGATCTCATCAGCAGGTGTAAGGCAGATTCAGCATGCAGGTACTCAATGGCACGTGGTTTGGAGGCTCTAGCCTTCATGGCAAAAGTGCTCTGTAGGATGAGTTGCTAAGTGGCAGAGCCAAACCTCTGTGTCCCAGTGGACATGAACAGTGGTTAAAATGTAGGGGTACAGGCGTCTGCATCTTTATAGGTGGACCTTTCCTGGTGGCATCAGGAGCTACTGCCAGCTTAGCACTGTCAACTCCTGGAAACCATCCCAGACCACACATCTGCTCTTGCAGCTTCCTCTTGAAAAAGGGCGGATTTGTGGAAGCCTTTCTTTATTGTGGAACACAAAGGAGCCACGCTGGATTATGCTGGCAGCACAACTGAACACAAAGAGGGCTTAGTTTGGGAATTTAGGTAGTGCTTTATCAACACTGGGATAATTCAAATGTATAATGATAGAAAAACAAAGCCTATTGTCATGCCATCCATTTTTCCCCCTACTTTCCTTGTATTCCTCCTTGAGGGTCACCAGGATGTTGAATCCTTGTCCAGGAGAGGATAGTACAGGTTGCGTTAGAGCTGTCCTTGAGGAAAAAGGTCAACCTCTGAATATAGTTGTGGATTTATTCTGAGAAATCCTTTTAGCTTTCCCAATTCCCTCTTACACACAGACACACACAAACACACACACAAAGCATTAGTAGATGTTCAGTGAATTACTTTTTAATGAATGAATGAAAAAATGGAACAATTTGACTTAGAGAATCAAAGGTGGTTTTTTTTTTTCAAGAAAAAAAACTATCTAACCCTTGATGTGAAAAGGGTTCTTAACACTGTGGTAGAATTACTGTTCATAACATATTCTCCCCTTTCCCCACCTCTACTAGAGGAATATATTTTCCTGTTCCATTGATGTTGGCTTCAGTCATGTGACTTACTTTGGCCAATGAGATGTTGGCAGGCATGATGCAAGCAAAGTTCTTAAGCATACTTGAGGGTTGGGTGTGCATGCTTGTGTCTCACTGTCACCATAAGAAGAGCTTCCCCTGGGGAATTGCTACCTCTTCAGCCTGGCCTGAAGGATGATTCATGTTGAGCAGAACAGGACCCAGCCCACAGCAAGGCAAGCCTGGCTGGGCCTACAGCTTGAAGCAGAACAGCCTATTAGAGACCAACCTAGAACATCCAAACTCAGCCAATTCACAGGCACATGAATATGGTTGGTTGTTTTTTATTGAGTTAATGATAGGTTACAATCTTGTGAAATTTCAGTTGTACATTAATATTTGTCATTCGTGTTGTAGGTGCACCACTTCACCCTTTGTGCCCACCCCCCACCCCACCTTTCCCCTGGTAGCCACTAATCTGTTCTCTTAGTCCACATTTTTAAATTCCTCATATGAGTGGAGTCATACAGAGATTATCCTTCTCTAACTGGTTTATTTCACTTAACATAATTCCCTCAAGGTCCATCCATGTTATTGCAAATGGAATGATTTTGTTCTGTTTTGCAGCTGAGTAGTATTCCATTGTATATATATATACCACATCTTTATCCATTCATCTGTTGGTGGGCACTTAGGTTGCTTCCATGTCTTGGCTATTGTAAATAATGTTGCAATGAACATTGGGGTGCATAGGACTTTTGGAATTGCTGAATTCAAGCTCTTTGGATAGATACACAGTAGTGGAATGGCTGGATCGTATGGTAGTTCTATTTTTAATTTTTTGAGGAATCTCCATACTGTTTTCCATAGTGGCTGCACCAATTTGCATTCCCACCAGTAGTGTATGAGGGTTCCTTTTTCTCCACAACCTCTCCATCATTTGTTACTATTAGTTTTAGATATTTTTGTCATTCTAATGGATGTAAGGTGATATCTTGGCGTAGTTTTGATTTGCATTTCCCTGATGATCAGCAATGATGGGCATCTTTTCATGTGCCTATTGGCCATCCGTATATCTTCTTTGGAGAAATGTCTGTTCATGTCTCCAGCCCATTTTTTGATCGAGTTGTTTGATTTTTTGTTGTTGAGTTGTGAGAGTTCTTTGTATATTATGGATATTAAGCCTTTGTCAGATATATGACTTGCAAATATTTTTTCCCAGTCAGTGAGTTGTTTTTTTTGTTTCAATCCTGTTTTCATTTGCCTTGAAGAAGCTCTTTAGTCTGATGAAGTCCCATTTGTTTATTCTTTCTATTGTTTCCCTTCTCTGAGAAGACATGGTATCCAAAAATATCCTTTTAATACTGATGTCAAAGAGTGTACTGCCTACATTTTCTTCTAGAAGCCTTGTGGTTTCAGGTCTCACCTTTAGGTCTTTGATCCATTTTGAGTTTATTTTGGTGAATGGTGAAAAAGAATGGTCAATTTTCATTCTTTTATATATGGCTTTCCAGTTTTCCCAGCACCATTTGTTGAAAAGATTTTCTTTTCTCCATTGTAGGCCCTCAGCTCCTTTGTTGAAGATAAGCTGTCCATAGATGTGTGGTTTTATTTCTGGGCTTTCAATTCTGTTCCATTGATCTGTGCACCTGTTTTTGTACCAGTACCATGCTGTTTTGATTACTGTAGCTTTGTAGTATGTTTTGAAGTCAGGGATTGTGATGCCTCCCATTTTGTTCTTTTTTCTCAGGATTGCTTTAGCAATTCAGGGTCTTTTGTGGCCCCATATGAATTTTAGGATTCTTTGTTCTAATTCTGTAAAGAATGTCATTGGGATTCTGATTGGGATAGCATTAGAATCTGTAGACTGCTTTCGGTAGAATGGACATTTTAACTATATTTATTCTTCCAATCCATGTACATGGAATGTCTTTCCATCTCCTTATGTTGTCATCCAATTCTCTCAGAAAGGCCTTGTAATTTTCATTATATAGGTCCTTCACTTCCTTAGTTAAATTTACCCCGAGGTATTTTGTTCTTTTTGTTGCAATTGTGAATGGTATTGTGTTCTTGAGTTCTTTTTCTGTTAGTTCATTATTAGAATATAGAAATGCTACTGATTTATGCAAATTGACTTTATACCCTGCGACTTTGCTGTAGTTGTTGATTACTTCTAACAGTTTTCCAATGGATTCTTTGGGGTTTTCTATATATAAGATCATGTCGTCTGCAAACAGCGAGAGTTTCACTTCTTCCCTCCCTATTTGGATTCCTTTTATTCCTTTTTTCTTGCCTGATTGCTCTGGCCAGGACCTCTAGTACTATGTTAAATAAGAGTGGTGATAGAGGGCATCCTTGTCTCGTTCCTGTTTTCAGGGGGATGGCGCTCAGTTTTTGTCCATTGAGTATGATGTTGGCTGTGGGTTTGTCATATATGGCCTTTATTATGTTGAGGTAGTTCCCTTTTATGCCCATTTTGTTCAGAGTTTTTATCATAAAGGGCTGTTGGATCTTGTCAAATGCTTTCTCTGCATCTATTGAGGTGATCATGTGGTTTTTATTCCTCAGTTTGTTGATGTGGTGTATCACGTTGATTGATTTGCAGATGTTGAACCATCCCTGTGTCCCTGGTATGAATCCCACCTGATCATGATGTATGATCCTTTTGATTAATTGCTGAATTCTGGTTGCCAAAATTTCGTTTAGAATTTTTGCATCTATGTTCATCAGTGATATTGGCCTGTAGTTCTCTTTTTTCATGGTGTCCTTGTCAGGCTTTGGTATCAGTGTGATGTTGGCTTCATAGAATGTGTTAGGAAGTGTTCCATCTTCCCTAGTTTTTTGGAATAGCTTGAAAAGGATAGGAATTAAATCCTCTCTGAAAGTTTGGTAGAATTCCCCAGGAAAGCCATCTGGTCCTGGGGTTTTATTCTTTGGGATGTTTTTGACTGCTGTTTCAATCTCTTTCCTTGTGATTGGTCTGTTCAAATTGTCTGCCTCTTCTTGAGTGAGCTTTGGGAGATTGTAGGAGTCCAAGAATTTATCCATTTCCTCTAGGTTATCCATTCTGTTGGCATATAGTTTTTCGTAGTATTCTCTTATAATCCATTGTATTTCTGCAGAGTCTGTTGTTATTTCTCCTCTTTCATTCCTGATTTTGTTTATTTGTGCTTTCTCCCTTCTTTTCTTTGTAAGTCTGGCTAGGGGCTTGTCAATTTTATTTATCTTCTGAAAGAACCAGCTCTTTGTTTCATTGATCCTTTCTACTGCCTTTTTCATTTCAACACCATTTATTTTGGCTCTGATTTTTATTATTTCTCTCCTTCTGCTGACTTTGGGCTTTATTTTTTCTTTTTTCTCTAGTTCAGTTAGGTGTAGTTTAAGATTGCTTATTTTGGATTTTTCTTGTTTGTTAAGATGTGCCTGTATTGCGATGAATTTTGCTCTTAATACAGCTTTTGCTGTATCCCATATGAGTTGGTATGGCATGCTATCATTTTCATTTGTTTCCAGGTATTTTTTGATTTCTTCTTTAATTTCTTCAATGATCCATTGCTTGTTCAGTAGTGTGTTGTTTAGTCTCCACATCTTTGTGCCTTTCTCAGCTTTTTTCTTGTAATTAATTTCTAGCCCTATAGCATTATGATCAGAGAAGATGCTTGTTATTGTTTCAATTTTTTTAAATTTGTAGAGGCTTGCCTTGTTTCCCAACATATGGTCTATCCTTGAGAATGTTCCATGTGCACTTGAGAAGAATGTGTATTCAGCTCTTTCAGGGTGGAGTGATCTATATATGTCTATTAAGTCCAATTGTTTTAGTTTTTCGTTTAGCTCCACTATTTCCTTGTTGATTTTCTGTCTGGATGATCTGTCCATTGATGTGAATGGGGTGTTAAGGTCCCCTACTATTATTGTGTTGTTTCTAACATCTTCCTTTAGGTTTGTTAATAGTTGCTTTATGAACCTTGTTGCTCCTATGTTGGGTGCATAGATATTTATAAGCGTTATTTCTTCTTGATGAAGTGTCCCTTTGATCATTATATATTGTCCCTCTGTGTCTCTCTTTACCTGTCCTATTTTGAAATCTGCTTTGTCTGATATAAGAATTGCAACACCTGCTTTTTTTTGCTTGCTATTAGCTTGAAGTATTGTCCTCCACCCCTTCACTCTGAGCCTGTGTTTGTCCTTGGGGCTGAGGTGTGTTTCCTGGAGGCAACAAATTGTTGTATCTTGTTCTTTAATGCATTTTGCCACTCTGTGTCTTTTCATTGGAGAGTTCAATCCGTTTACATTGAGAGTGATTATTGATGCATGTGGACTTAATGCTGTCAATCTGTAGCTCGTTATCTGGATTTCCTGTGTTTCTTTTCCTGTGTGCTTTAGCCTACCCATTTAATACTGCAATTTCTTATGCTGAGTTTCTTAGATTTTTCCTTATTTATGTTTTGTAGCTCTGTTCTGTTTTTCAGTTTCATGGCTACCCTGCAGTTTGTATTTAGAATCTCGTGTATAATACAGTCTGTTCTCTGGTGGTCTCTTACTTACTTGGCCTAGACTGATTTAGTCCCTTTGCTCTTCCCCTCCTAAATTATTATTTTCATTTCTTCTTCCAACTCGTGCTATGAGTTTGTAGTTAGAGTGATAAGATTGTCTTTGCTTTGGTAGTTTCCTTACCTTTATCCTAATGCTATAGTTGAATATTTGCTATCCTGTTCTGGTTCTATCCATCTGTCTCCCTACTCTGTGGTCTGTGACCCCTTTCTCCCTTTTTTCTTTTTTCAGGTATGAGAGCCTTCTTGAGGATTTCTTGTAGTGGAGGACTTTTAGTTACAAATTCCCTTAACTTTTGCTTATCTGGAAAAGATTTAATTTCTCCCTCATATCTGAAGGATATTCTTGCTGGATAGAGTATTCTTGGCTGAAGATTTTTATCTTTTAAAGTTTTGAATATGTCACTTCATTCTCTCCTAGCTTGTAAGGTTTCTGTAGAGAAATCCACTGAAAGTCTGATAGGAGTTCCTTTGTAGGTTATTTTCTTCTGTCTTGCTGCCCTGAGTATTCTTTCTTTGTCTTTCATTTTTGCCATTTGTACTACTATATGCCTTGCAGTAGGTCTTTTTACATTGACAAATCTAGGAGATCTGAAAGCTTCCTCTACACACATTTCTCCCTCAATCCCTAGATTTGGGAAGTTCTCTTCTATAATTTCATTAAGCACACTTTCTGCTCCATTTTCCTTTTCTACGTTCTCGGGAATTCCTATGATCCTTAAATTCTTTCTCCTCATTGAATCTGCTATCTCTCGGAGATTTTCCTCATTTTTAAAAATTCTTAGTTCTCTTTCTTCCTCTGTCTGGAGCCATTCAGCCTGTCTATCTTTGATTATGCTAATTTGCTCTTCTATGGTGTCTACATGGGCATTCAGGGAATCTGTATTCTGTTTTATCTGGTCCATTGTGTTTTTCATCTCTAGTAATTCTGTTTGATTCTTCTTCATAATTTCAATCTCTTTTGTGGAGTAACTCCAGAACTCGTTGGCTTGTTTCTCTATCTTTCTCTCTGCCTCATTGTGTTTTTTGATTATAGCTACTCTGAACTCATTTTCACTTAGTTTACCTATTTCCAAGTCCTCAGGATTTAATTCTGTGTTTTTATTGTTTTCCTTCTGGTCTGGAGCTTTTATAAATTGCTGGATGGTAGAGGAGCGGGTTTTTCACATGGTGGTAGAATTCGGTTGCAGTTACAGCCTATCTCCACTAGAAGGGGGTCGAGAGCCGTGTGTTCTGAGCTCTCCGCCTTCGGGCAAGATAGCGGCACCCAGCACGGTTTGCCGGGCGGAGGGGTGGTTTCTCTCACGTGCTGATCTGGATTCGGATCAGTTCTGTTCTCTGGTCTCCCAGGGCCCTGGGTTTATGGGGTCCCTGCGCACGGAAGCTTTCCCCCATCAGTGGGTTCCCACTGTACCGGCGGTGGGAGTCCTGGACGATTCTCTGGTCGCACGGCCCCTCCCCTGCTCCTTCCCGCACCCCCGACAGCGATCCCGGTCTCTAGGGGAGGGAGCGAAGTTCTCTCCTACCCTGTTCCAGCTCCTCCGAGGCCTGCTGCAAGGTCTCCGTCCTCCGTCTGTTTGGTACTCTAGGTCTCTGACGTCCTGGCATTAGGTTTATTAGCTGAAATTCAGTCTTTCCAATCCTTGTTGTAGTTTGGAGGGGAGAGAGTCCTGGGTCAGCTCACCCCACCATTTTGCTCTGCCCACTTCCCTATGGTTGGTTGTTATGCAGCAATAACTGACTAATACAACCAAAAGTAGACCTTGAGGCTAAATGCTGCAGGGCCATACACAGGGTCCTGGTCCTGATAAGAACTGGATGGGATTGTGTCAAGAGGTTGCAACCAGAGGGAACAATTTTTCAATTAATTTATCTGTCCATAATCTTTATTGAGAGCCTGTTGTGTACTGGACACTCTGCTAGATCCACAAATATTACCTGGCATTGAAGACCAAAATTCCACTCTTGAATTTGAAGGACCATTACTCTGCTTTCATACAAGGAGCTTGGGTCATGGTTATTCTGAATATGTGTGGTCCCTGCCTATATTCTCTCCATTAAAGGACATATGAAACCCTTGAAATTTTCCACTGGCATCTTTTTTAAGGAGAAGCAGATAGAAAAATACCTCTTTTCCTTTCTTCCTTTAGAAGGCCACTTGATTTATGTGTCAGTTAGGACTCTTTGCTGTGAGAGATGGAAACACAACTTGAAGTGGATTAAGCCTAAGAAGAAACCTAGTCATCTAACTGAAATGTCCAGAGAATGACATCAAGAAAATGTTGACCCAAGGGTTCAAGTTATATCATTAGGATTCACTATCTCTCTATCCCTTGGCTCTACTGTTTTCTGTGTTGGCTTTATTCCCAGAGTCCTTGTAGTGAAAACATGGCAGCCAAAAACTCCAGGTCTTCATCATCCCAGGTTCAAATTCCAAAGGAAAGGTTTTTTTTTTTTCTGTAGCTCCTACCAAGTCCAGGGATTGACTCTAACGGACTATTGGCATCACTTAAGTCACATATCTGTCCATGAACCAATCACTGTGGTTAAAGGAATGAAATGTTCTAATTGGCCAGGGATGAATTATGTATTATGATCATGCCTCCCTCCCCTAAAGAGCCACAAGCAAAGAAGGAAAGAGAAAATAAGAGCAATGTTAACAGAAATTAGGTGAAAGAAACCTTTAAGGACGAAAAAGAAAAATAAGTATAGGTAGGTTACTTTAAAAGTAAATACGTTAGGTATATTGATTTTTGACAAGGATGCTACATATAACAGAATGAAGTCAGACCCTTACCTCATACCATATACAAAAATTAAATGGACCAAAGACCTAAATGTAAGAGCAAAAACTATAAAATTCTTAGAAGAATACATTGGAGTAAATCTTTGTGATCTTAGATTTGGCAATGGATTCTTAGATATGACACCAAAAGCATAAGCAACAACAACAAAAAACTAGATAAATTAGACTTTATTAAAGTTAAAAACATTTGCACTTCAAAGGACACTATCAAGAAAGTCAAGGGGCAGGCCCCATGGCTGAGTGGTTAATTTCACATGCTCCTGTTTGGTGGCCCAGGGTTTTCCCATTTGGATCCTGGGTGCGGACCTAGCACCGCTCATCAAACCATGCTGAGGCAGCATCCCACATAGAAAAACTAGAAGGACCTGCAACTAGGATATACAACTATGTACTAGGGGACGTTGGGGAAGGAAAAAAGAGGAAGATTGGCTCTGAGCTAACATCTGTTGCCAATCTTTAACAAAAAAAAAAAAGAAAATCAAAAGACAACTCACAGAATGGGAGAGAATATTTGAAAATCACCTGTCTGATAAAGGACTTAAATCTAGAATATATAAAGAACTCTTACAGCCTGTTAAAAAGGCAAATAACCCAATTAAAAATGGGCAATGGTTACAAGGCCAACATCACCCTGATCTCAAAGCCAGACAAGGACAACACAAAGAAGGAAAACTACAGGCCAATATTGCTGATGAGAATAGATGCAAAAATACTCAACAAAATATTGGCAAACTGAATATAGCAATATGTTAATAAGATCATACACCATGATGAAGTGGGATTTATACCAGGGACACAAGGATGGTTCAACATCCACAAATCAATCAATGTGATAAACCACATTAACAAAATGAGGAACAAAAACCACATGATGATCTCAATAGATGCAGAGAAAGCATTTGACAAGATCCAACAGTGATTTATGATAAAATCTCTCAATAAAATGCGTCTAGAAGGAAAGTACCTCAGCATAATAAAGGCCATATATGACAAACCCACAGCCAACATCATACTCAACAGGGAAATACTGAAAGCCATCCCTCTGAGAACAGGAACAAGGCAAGGATGCTCACTTTCACCACTCTTATTCAACATAGTACTGGAGGTTTTGGCCAGAGCAATTAGGCAAGAAAAAGAAATAAAAGGAATCCAAATAGGCAATGAAGAGGTGAAACTCTTGCTGTTTTCAGACAAGATGATTTTATATATAAAAAACTCTAAAGAATCCACCAGAAAACTATTAGAAATAATCAACAACTACTGCAAAGTTGCAAGGTACAAAATCAATTTACATAAATCAGTTGCATTTCTATACTCTAATAATGAACTCTAATTTCTCTAATAATGAATGAGAACTCAAGAATATAATGCCATTTATAATTGCAACAAAAGAATAAGATACCTAGGAATAAATTTAACCAAGGAGGTGAAAGACCTATACAATGACAACTATAAGACATTGCTGAAAGAAATTGATGATGATATAGAGAAATGGAATGATATTCCATGCACATGGATTGGAAGAATACATATAGTTAAAACGTCCATACTACCTATAGCAAGCTACAGGCACATCCATATAATGGAATATTATTTGACCACAAAAAGAGATGAAATAGTG
Organism: Equus asinus; assembly: GCF_041296235.1. Classification (NCBI taxonomy): domain Eukaryota; kingdom Metazoa; phylum Chordata; class Mammalia; order Perissodactyla; family Equidae; genus Equus; species Equus asinus. Next base: position 11,380,384 of record NC_091820.1, on the reverse strand, counting down.
ATACATACTACAACATGGATGAACCTTGAAAACATTATGCTAGTGAAAGAAGCCAGTCACAAAAGGTCACATATTGTATGATTCCATTTGTATAAAATGTCAAGAAGAGTCAAATCTATGGAGGCAGAAGTAGTTAGTGATTACCTAGGGCTGACGGGGATGTGGGGATTGGGGGTTGATAATTAAAAGGTATGGAATTTCTTTTTGGAGTAATGAAAATGTTCTGAAATTATCTTGATGGTTGCACAACTCTGTGTACGAAAAACTATTGAATTGTACACTTTAAAAGGGGTGAATTATACAGTATATGAGTTGTATCTAAATAAAGCTGTTACAAAAGAAGATCAAATATCTACAACATCAAATAGTGCAATTTCTCAAATAAACTAACAGCTTATAGTCCCAACCATGAAGTAGAGAATGGAGTTACGTATTTATAAAATAGTTTATTTGATATTTTCTTCCATGAAGGTTTGAGCATCTCCATCTAATTTACCGTTTTTCCCTTATCTTGTTTCTTATTGAAGCATTTTGTTCTATATCATGGAAACTTCCCTTTGTATGATAAATAAATAAATAATAAATCATAATAAGTTGACAAAAAATGGACTAAATTGGGGATTATTTCTCAATTTTCACATATATACAGTCATGCATTGCTTACTGACAGGGATATGTTCTAAGAAATGCATCATTAGGTGATTTCGCTGTTGTGTGAACATCATAGAGTGCACTTTCATAAACCTAGATGGCATAGCCTACTACACACCTAGGCTATATGGTACTAATCTTATGGGACCACAGTCGTATTTGCAGTCTGTCACTGACTGAAACATTGTTATGAGGCACATGAATATATTATGTTAGGAATTTCAGATTATGTAAGGATGATTGATATTGTTTATATAGTAGAATAATCCATGTGAAACAGTCAATATGTATTAGGTTTGGTAATCTTTTACAGGCTTGCCTAATTAGCATTTCCTACTTACATTTCTTAATAAAAATAGAATCTCCTAGCATTCTGAGGATTGCATTAATTTGTAACACATGATGGCACAAAAAGAAGGGGAATTTTATTTTAAGTCTTCATTAATGGCCTGGAAGAGAGAATAAACAGCAGGCTCATTAAATTCTCCACTGATACCCAATTAGAAAGTTTTCCCACACTGGGAAGGCCAATAAAGTTATAAAAATAAATCGAGAGAGTTTGAGTCGACGTGGACAAGAATCAAACTATGGGGATTTAAGCTGTTCAATAACAAGGTAATGTATCTGGAGGAGATAAATAACTGTGACAATAACATACTACAGAGGCTAGTATGGCCAAAGATAGCTAGAAATTACAGGGTAAATATAGGTAGAAGTAAACATTCAATGTGATCTAAAGAGCCAACAGTCCATGTTGGACAGAAGATCACAACATAGGAATTTAAATGGCAGAAGTTGAATATATTTAATCAAAACCCTGCTCAGATAGTGGTTAAGAATTTCAAATCTGGAGTCAGATAGCTCAAGTCTCAATCTCGTTTCTGCCATTTACTGGTACAATTTAATTTACGTCTTTAAACTTCATTTCCCTTATGTATACAATATATAATCATTTCTTTTCTCACAGGAATAAAGAATATAATCCTAACTGGGGAGCCCAGCACAGTGTCTGGCACTCAGGGACCAATACATGTTAGCAGTTTTAATTATTATTATTTTTATCACTATTTCAACAGCCTCCTAATGGTTCCTCCTGACTCCCATCAACACTCTGCTTTGCCACTGAGTGATCTTTCTAGTAACCAAATGGGAAACTGTTATATTTTGGCTTAAAATGTTGTACTGGCTGCATGAAGCCTATGGACCAAAGTTCAAAACATTTGCATGGCCCATAAGATTCTTCAAGCTCCAGCCCTAATCCCCTTCTCTGTCTTTCTCTCCAGCTATTTCCCTTTATGTATGATACCTTTCAGTTAACCCAAGCTTGAACTTCTCTTGGAACCTCAAATCTTTACATGAAATATTCTTTTTTCTTGAAATGGGAGAAAAGGAACCTTCTTCTTGTGAAGAATTGTGAAGAGTCTGGGATTTTTACCCTACTAGCAACCTGACAAGTTAGGGTGGATTTCATGGATGCAGTCAGAAGACATGAAATCTCCGAGTCAGAGACAAAAGATCTTTATTACTCACAGCATGACAAGAAACATGAGCTTCACTTTGGGCCAGTTTCCCTTGCCCGCCAAGTCCCACAAGGCAACATGGATGCTGCATGCATAGTGAGTTTGTGTCATAGCTGAGGAACCTTAGTCTTAGGAAACTAAAATATTTTATAATGTGCTGCAAGCAAACCTGCCTGAATTTTGCCCCAGATGGAGATATTATCTTTATTATATTGGACAGAAAACAAACCTGCCACCTGTTCTGGGGAGAGACATTATCTCTGTCTTCCAAGGCGATAAAAACATCCTTGCCCAATATCACAGGTCATAAAACAACCAACCAACAACAGCCTGTCTTTATTTAAAATTTTGATATTTTTTATCATGGATTTTTTGCATTAATTTTGATTTTTAAAAATATTGCATTAAAATATTATCTATTTTGATAACTAGGTTTTCTGGTGTCCTTCTAATTTTGTGCCTGAGGCAAGTGCCTCTCTCACCTCACCTTAGTGAGGTTAGTCTCAGCCCTGCAAAAAAAAAGTTTTATATGTATCATCTATCTATATTTGCAATATATATAATTTATGTGTCTGTGTATATACTTGTGTATGTATCTTTCTTTAGAGCAATATTGATAGAGATTTGCACACTCATACACACCCATGCATATACTTCTTCAGTGACACCAAAGGAATCCACTACATAAGCTGCTCTGCACCTTACTGTTTCGCTTAATAATATATTTTCTCCACCTTTCACATAAGCACACAAATCTACTTCATTCTTTTAAAGCTCCATAAAGTTCCACAGGATTGATGCTCTGTAGTTTCTTTAATCAGCACCCTATTGATGGACTTTGAAGTGTTTCCAGTTCTTTGTCATTCAATGCAATGTTGTCATAAACATCCTTCTACCTATGCGCGGTGAAGTGGACACATAGAACGAATTCTGAGCAATAAAATTGCTGGACTAAAGAGTCTGCATAATCCTGTATTTGATAGATATTACCAAGTTGCTTCCCTAGAACTCTTTACACTCCCACTAACAATGTACGAAAATGCATGTTTCCCCCACACTCAAAAACACTGGGTATTAGCAAATCTATGAAACTTTTGCTGACTTAATGCATGAAAAATATTATTATCTTTTGACTTGCATTTTTAAATTACAAATGAATTTCACCATGTTTTCACATGTTTATTGGCTATTTATAATTTTTTTTCCTGGAAACTGCCTGTTCATATCCTTTCTCCATTTTTCCATTGTTTGTTCTGTTTTTTCTTATTAGTTAGAATGGACCCTTTGAAATTAATGCCATAATGTAAATGATGATATCTTTTTCCTGGCTTACTATTTTTTCAAATTCTTTTGTTGGTAATTTTCCCATGCAGTAGTTTTGTTTTAGTTTTTCTGAGGAAGATTGGTCCTGAGCTTACATCTGTTGCCAATCTTCCTCTTTTTGCTTGAGGAAGATTTGCTCTGAGCTAATATCTGTGCAAATCTTCCTCTGTTTTGCATGTGGGCCGCTGCCACAGCATGACCACCGATGAGTGGTGTATGTCCGTGCCCGGGAACCAAACCTGGGCTGCTGAAGCAGAGCATGCCAGAATAGGCCACAACCACAACCACTATCAGCTTCCTGCATTTCTTGTACCTATTGAATAGTGTGAGCCAGCAAAAGTCTACACCTCCACTGCCTAGAAACATTTCTTCACTTTTCCCTGAGTGAATATGTAGGATTTAAGTCATTTGGGTATTTGTCTAACTATTGATCTATTGCTTCTATATTTTGAGATAACCAATATCTATCTAGAAATAGTTTTAGAATTCATGGGGAGGTGATTCTGATCACAATGTGTCAAAGCCATTGAGATTTTTGAGGACAAAGTTTGTCATTATAAAGTTTGTCCTTTCAACCTTCATGATATTGTATATCATCAAACTGATGCAGTGAGGTTGAGAGGTGGAGGCAGCCTGAAATGGAATGTGAGTGTAAAATTGGTACATGATAAATGGATCCTTCCTTCTTTCCCCCCCTCCATCCATCTTCCCTTGTTCCTTCCCTTCTTTCTTTCTCTCTCTCCTGCTCTCCCTCCCTCCCTTCCTTCCACAATCTCACAAGGAATTACAGAGATTTTAAAAAAAATATATAAACATGAGACCAATGCAAGTTGTGTGAGAAATCTATACTCCATAGTGCAACAACACAATTGATTTTGGGGGAAAATTTAAACATGTGTAAGCTGGCTAGTCTCATATATAGTCATTCACTTAATTGCAGCCTGGATGACACATTTTTCCAAGTGAATATTAAAAAATGTTTAATTCATTTATTTTTATTACCTATGTATCTCCGGAAGGAATAGGGCAATGAGAACAGAAGCAACTAATTAAATGTCTTGGTGAATGGGCAAGTAGCTGAAACTTGTTTACAAGCTTGGTATACTGCATAATTAGATTGCAATTTAGGGAGGATAAAATCCCCAACGCTTAAGATTCTATTTTTTCTCCTCGTGGATAAACCTATAGCTGCATACCATTGGTGGAAAATAAACAGGGCTTACTTTCTGGAAGAAACATGTATGATACTCTTGCCTGGCTTCTATTCAATAGGTTTCTCCATAACTAAGTCTTTACTGTTGGCAATAGCATTATGAACTCAAATGTCTCAAAGGTTTGTAAAGAAATATAACCTATTGCTATAAAGGGTATCTGAACTTCTCAAAATGGAGTCCTATAGTGTCTACCAACCATATACAAATGCCTATCCTGTGACCCAGCAATTCTACACTCCCAGGTATATACCTAAGACAAATAAGTGCTTATGCCCATCAAAAAACCTGGTCAAGGAAGTTCACAGCAGCTTCATTCATAATAGTACCAACTTTGAAACAACTTAAATGTCCATCAAGGGTAGAATGGAAAATAAATTGTGGCATATTCATACAAAGGAATACTCCACAGCAATGAAAAAGAAAGAATGGCTAATATATGCAGCAACATGGATAACTCTCCCACACATTATGGTGAATGAAAGAAGCCAGACACAGAGGGTGCATGCTGTAGATGGTGTTCAAGAAGAGGTCAAAATAAGCAATGGTGATGGAACTCAGAATAGTGGCTACTGCTGTGGAGGGTGGAGAAGGAGGGGGCTATTGACAAGGGAGGGACACAAAGGAGACTCCTGGTGTGCTGGGAGTATTCTAGATCTTGATCTGAGTGGTGGTCACACAGTGTAGACATTGGTAAAACTCCTTTGAAGGGTACATTTTTGCATACTTTGCACACCTTACTGTGTGTGTTACACTTCAGTAAAGAGCGATAAATAAATAAATCTATAAATAAAATTTTACAAGGGAAGCCCTTTTTCTCACTACCAAGTGCATACCCGGAGAGAGACTGTTGGTATCCAGTGAACCTCACAGATTTAGCATGAGATCATGATGAAGCTGTGGGCAGATATCCATGGATAGGAGTTAACAGAGTGATTGTGCTTAGGGCTCCCGGCCTCCCCCTTCTTTTTAATGTATATTCCTTATCCTCTTTGACCCTCTTGATCATTTGGGTAGCTGCATCATATGGAAAGAGATGTTACAATGGGGGGTGAGAGGACAGGAAAAAAATGAATTTCATAAGCTTAGGTCCTGAGGGGACTCGGAGCACAGACGAAAAATAAATTGTGATAAGACAGAGCTAGGCTTCCTGCCAAGCAGACTAGATAAAGATTCACCAAATAAGAAGGAGTTCAAGAGTTGGAGAGAGAGCCAGGAGCAAGAAGGTGAAGGTCCTTCGACAGGGGGGCCATGTCCTCTCCACAGAACTCCCAGGTAGGATAGTGGGATCCAAAGGGCATCTTGCCCTGCTTCCCAACCTCTTTTCGGAATATTTGATGATTCCAAATTTTCATTTTCATACATTATAGGTTATGAGTGTTCCAAATGATCAATCTTCAGTCTTCTGTTTTCCTTTCTCTGGAATTTATTGGGCCACAAATGTAAGTTTATATATTTAAATAGTGTCACAAATGAACAAAGTGATTTTTATATTCATACATTCTCCTTATCAAAAATTCGGCTCAAAACTCTATCTACTAAGGATTCTATCGCCAAGGATTTTCTGGCACAAGTGTTCTTTTAAACTTTATGGCTGGTTGCTATTATTACTTTAAATATATATTTCTTTCAGTGAAAGATTAAATTAAAAATACAGATTAGGAAAATAGAAAAAAATTCCCTAATAACAGATATTTTAGTACTGGAAAGTCTAACAATTTTTGGCTTGCCTACCTGAGACAGTTGGAGGAGTGATTTATTCATATCTGTTATAATAAATGTCCTCTGTGTTCCATTTGTGCTGGAAGAGACTCAACAACTTGTTTACAGCATTTTTGTCTTTTGATTTTGGCACCACAAATAGCCATAACTAGAGACATGGGTAGAACTTGGTCTTCACTGAAAGCCTGATTAGAGAGCCCAACATTTATTGATTACTGTGCCTGAAAAGCTTTGGATTTCAGAATACTTAGTGGGCCAGCAAGCACAAGGAAATTAACTTTAGATGTGAGAATTTTCTGATGGACAAATTAATGCTGAAATGGGACACATGGTTATGCATTGACCTAAAAGTTACCACTTTCTTGGCTGTGTTAATGTTTTTTTAATATCCTACTTATTTCATTGAGATAAGGACAGCGTCATAACATGAAGCTTTATATTTGTCTTCTTTCTGAAACACAACATTATTGAATTACACATACAAATCATGTTGCTTTGCAGTTCTCAGGCACAGATATATCTCACTGAAAGTGGGCCAAATGGAGAGCATCACTGTGTTGGTGAAATCCACCATGCATTTCAGATTTGATACTTCACACATCATCAAAAGGTTGTCAGCAAGTCAAGAGACACAGAAATTTAGAGATGAAATGTAGCATTTCTGAGTCCCTGTCAGACTTGTCAAGTCTTTGTTTTCCAGACTTTGTAGGAAGAAAAGCTTAGCAGTGTGAGTGGGGAGAAATCTCTGTATTTAAAAGGTATAGCAGTGTTTTCTAGTATTACAGTTAATAATCAGTGTGTGTTTATATTGCTGAAAGTGTCTCCATTTGTACATCACAATATTTGCGTCTATGAAACCAAAAGCAGCATGCTGTCACTGATGTTTGCCTTCTCCACAAAGTGTACTGAACAGTAGCTGGATATTTGTAACCCAGTTAATACACCTAGAGTTTATATTTTTGACTTGCACCTTCTACTCTAGCCCTGTTAACATGAATTCTTTTGTGGATGTGATGGGGGAAAAGTTAGTGCCAAGATTGATGGAAACGTTCTGTAGTTTAATTTCATGTATGTGGACTAGTAGCTTTTTTTCCTCACCATCTTTTCTAGAATAGGAAGAGCTAGAGGCATAACAGTTTCTGTCATGTGTGGGTTTTTTTTTTTTATGAGGAATATTGGCCCTGAGCTAATATCTGTTGCCAATCTTCCTCTATTTTGTATGCAGGACGCCACCACAGCATGGCTTGATAAGCAGTGTGTAGGTCTGCACCGGGATCCAAACCCACGAACCTCAGGCTGCCAAAGCAGAGTGCATGAACTTAACCACTACATCACTGGGCTGGCCCCTGTCATGTTTTTATCTTCTGAACTATTGATGTTTATTTAGGCACTCTCTACAGCCTACTTATCAATCATTGCAAATTTATTTCTGATTACTGATCCTTTTATTTTTATTATTTCTGATTCACAGTCTTGCAGCCACAGAATTGTTTGCCTTCCTTCCTTGCTTACTGAGCCATTCCAGCATTTGCCATGACCCAAATCATAAGAAAGCAATAGCATAAGAAGACTTAGGTTTCATTGAAGAAGATCCTATGGTCATATCTCAGTAATGCTAAGTTGGCTCCTGTTTGGAGATGGTAGTTTCTGATTTTCCATTGCCTATCATGGCACTAATGTTCAATGTACAGTATCCACCTTTGATTACGTAGAGTGTGAATAGGAGTGCCTTATGGTACCAGAGCCGTGAGGGCCTCCTGCTGCTTCTCTGCTGCTTCCAGGAGTCTCCTGAGCACCCCTTTCAGAGCCTTGTAATAGGAAAGGAATCACATTCTTATGGAATTCCCATTTCCTATTTGAGACAGGTCTGTGTATTGAAAATGACCTTGTCTTTGGAGTCGGGGTGGTCAAAATTTGAGTCATGGCTCTACTCTTTGATCTTGAGTGAGTCAACTTAACTTTTCTGAATATCAACTTCCTCCTCTGAAAAAATAAAGCAGAACAACACCTACCTCACACAAGGCTGCTGCAATGAATAAAAGTACTAAAACATGTAAAGTGCTAATAATCATAGTAGATGCTCAACCAATGTTGATTCTAAGCTTTGCCCCTCTTCACATAAGACTTGCCTCTCTCGCTCTCTTTATTATATTAATTAAACAAACATCTGTTGAGCATCTATTATGGGATTCATTCTGTGGAAGGTCATGAGGAGAATACAAAGATAAATAAGACAGTCCTGTCCCCAGGAAACAACATTCTAGCACATTGTTTCTCACCCTTGGCTGCACCTTAGAATCATCAGAGGAGCTGTAAAGAATGCCAGTGTCCAGGCCATGCCTCACGTCAGTTACATCAGAAACTCTGGGGGTGGCACCCCAGAAAAAATATTTCTTTAAAGCACCCTAGGTAATTCCGATGTGCATCCAAGTTGAGAATCACTGTTCTAGAGGTAAGTCAGATGTGAAACCTAGAGTTATGAAGTGCAATTTTGTTTGATGCAGAGGAATCAAGGCCAAGGGAATGGATAGGGCTCAATCATGAAGTGTCATGTATACCACCTTATAGAACAGGTGATGGAAAACCAATGAAAGAATGATCAGATTAAGCTCTAGAATGATTCCTCTGGCATATATGTGAAGGATGTTTAGCAGATGCTGTCCCACCCACATCCCTAGGAATTTACTATTGTAGACTTCTGACCAATTGCTTGCCGGCCTTCTCTGACTGATGAAACCCTATTCTTTCTCTGCTCCTGTGCACAGCAGATTGGAAGTATGAGAGAATTAGACAACTCCCAGTCTACAGCCCAAGTGGCCACTGATGACTTACAGGAGTTGATGTATGAATACCCTAGCTCCCACACCCCTTGGGTGGGACAACTCTGAGGTATGTGGCCTATACTGTCTCCTAGAGTAGCAGGACTGAGCTATGGTTACCCACAGTGCTAACTAGCCTGATAATGTACCTTTATTTGGCTTCTTTCTCTCCCCTGTCTTACTTCCTTACTTCTCTACTGCAGAGTTTCTCAACGTGGGCACTATTGATAGATGGAGCTGGCTAATACTTGATTGTTGTTGTTGTGTGTATGTGTGTGTGGGGGGGAGGGGAGCGGGATGTCCTATGCATCATAGGATGTTTAGCAACATCCCTGATCTCTACCCACTGGAGTCCAGTAGCATCCTCCCAAATTTTAACAACTGAAAATATCTCTAGATATTGCCAAATATCCCTGGGGGACTAAATTGTCACCCCTTGTGCATTAAAAACTACTGCCCTCTTGGTATTTCCTGGGTTCATAAACTACTTGTCCTTGAATCCTTGTCTCTGGATCTGCTGTTGGTAAACCTAAACTAAGGCAGAGGAGTTGAAGAGGGACACACCAGGGATTATAGATACCAACTGTCAGATAATTCTGTCAGTCTGAGATGGAGAAGATAACGATCTGAACCTCAGTTGTGGCTGAGGTAAAAGAAAAGGAGAAATGGATACAAGATACCACGATGGATACTAGTGGATGGAACTTGGAGCCTCAGCGTATGTGAGGAGTGAGGAAGAAGAAGAAATTTAGCGTGAACCTGGTGGTGTCATTCAACGATAGGAAATCCAGAAATAAGAGCTGGATTTTAAAATAAAATCTGGTGTTTTTTTTAGGGGATTTGTGGGAAGATAGAGATGTTGCATTCTATTTTGGATCTCAGTTAAGATCTATATTATAATTTCAATGTCCCCCTAACTTCCCAGGAGAAAGGTCACTTTAGATCAGTAGTTTTGAGTCTTGGCTGTACACTGGGATCACTTGGGAGCTTTAAAGGATTCTGAGGCTTCAGACCCCATACTCAGAGACTTTGATGGAATTGGTCTGGGGTGTGGCCTTGACATCAGGATATTTAAGGCTCCCCAGATGACTCCAATGTGTAATCAAAAATCCAGTAAAATTTAACAAGATTAGAGGAATGTTTTAGAGAGAGAGTTTCTCTCTCTTTCTCTCTCTCTCTCTCTCTCTCACACACACACACACACACACACTTTCATGTACAAACACAAATGCACCTGTCAACATTTTGTCTCTCTTACTTTCCTGCTACAAATATGGCCATGCTATTAATTTTAACTTTATTATAATGATGCTAAATATAATGCTTAATCGAATGGCTAAAAGTCCAGATACTTTTTAAAGCCCTTCTTTTACTTTATTTCATTTAATCCCCATAAAAACCTTAGGAGGTCATGCTATTATTCTATCCATTTTAGATAAAGCCGCTGAGCCTCAGGGAGTTCAGCTTGCTTAAAATCTTGTAGTGGCCACAGGGCTGCCTATCTCCAGAGCCCAACCAGTCAGCCATAACACTGGATGGTTAGTCGAGTGTCCATATTTTGTCCAAGCCTCTCAGCTTATTAGGAAATTCAGTTAATATGTGAATAAGAAGTTTTGGGGAGAAAATGAAGCATTTTAAAATCTAGGTGGCAACCAGGAGCTTTTCTACAGGCCACACAAATAAGAAGGATTTGACTTGATCAGGATAAAAAATGACCATTACCTTCCCAGGGCTAAAAATATGTTTCTGCTCTCTCTAAGTGGAGCACCTAACACAGAGCTGATCTGAGAAAGACAGTTCAGGTAGAGTTTTAGAAAGCCTTATGAGATCTTGTTATTTTATTTAACTATCTATTTAGTAGATAAGTTGATGATTGCAATCATTTATTTGTTAAAAGTTCTATGTAAATTTGGGGACGGGGATGTTAATAGTCAAAATAATAGCTTCCCTGTTTCTCTGACATGGTGGTTTCCAAGTGTCTGCTCCGTCCCATTATGCTTGTAAGTTTCCACTGTCTTTTGATATTCAGTAATAAAGAGAATTATGAGAGAATAATTTTACTGGCATTAGACACTTTACTTTGAAGCATATGACACACGGCCTATTTACCGATTTCTCTATGTTTCTTTATAGTATCTTTTTGCAAGGATTGTCAAATGCTTCACAACTATTTATTTCCATAACATTTCTGTGATGTTCCGAAGGGACATACATATTTGAGTTGTTTCCTATTTTCCTTTTATTGTACTGATGTTAGGAAGAAAACGTGCCAAGTGGCATTCATTATTTAAGAAGTATTGAGAATTATGATTTTTATGCTAAATTCTCTAAGCCCAATGTCCACATTGTTTTACGATGCCCATATGAGCAAACGGTGTGTTTAATGCTGTTGTCTACTACGTTGGTTTGTGGACTGAGACTGCAAAGGCCAGGGGTCAGCAAAGTTTTCCTATAAAGGTCCAGATAGTAAATATTTTAGGCCTTGTGGGCCATACAGTGTTGGCTGCAACAACTCAACAACTCATAGCGAGAGAGCAGCCATAGGCAGTACATAAACGAATAAGCGTGGTTGTGTTCCAATAGAACTTTAGTCACAAAAATAGAAGTTGGTTCACATTTAGCCTGCAGGGTTATAATTCACTGACCCCTGGCACAAAGCCATACAAGAAAGGCTATAATCTTGGCTTCACAGCTTTAGAGTATTCATTTCACTCTTCATTTGTGTGTGCACTTCAAAGCTGTCAGATAATAGTCTATAAATAAGAATGGTTAGATTGTGTAAACAAACACAGCTGGGCAAATCCTATTAGCTTTACCCCAAATGACTTCAACCACCTTGCCAGTCCTTGTTTACTTTGAGTTAGCCTAACATTAGAAGCTGGGAGAAAGTTGGGCTAGGAACTTGACCTAAGTGAAGTTTGGATGTGGCTGGCTGCCCAACAGCAATATGCTCAAAACATTTAAAACAAGGAAGCCAGATGATTCCAAGATCCTTCCACTTTCACCTTTCCAGGATATGTCTAAGGCCGTCTACTCATCCATCACAAAAAAGGACCAATGGCCACAAATGTGGCCTTTGCTGTGACCACACTCAGAACATCACTAAGTCCTGCCAGTCACTGATTTAATGCTGGTAAAAATGATGGTTACTTTATATTGAACAATCTGTCATTTTTCTCACATAAATCTCATTGACACCTCTGAAGTAAGACATACATATCCCTTTATAGTTAATTAAGGCCACTGAGACTTAGTTTCCCCCAAATCACTCAACTAGTGAATGGTGGAATTGATATTCAGACCCAAGTGTTCTGACTGCTAATCCTGTATTTTTTCTCTTTGAAAGCCCCCTCCCCACATATTGCTCTGATAGCAGTAATAATATCACCATCATGAACAACGGCTAATACTGATTGAGCATTACAAGGTGTCTGGTACTATTTTAAGTTCTTTATAGGTGTGAACTCATTTTCCCCTCCCAACAGGCCTATGTCCTCTTGCCATACCCATTTTCTAGATTAGGAAACTGAGGCACAGATAATGACCCAAATAACTGATCTCAAGGCAATTCCTAGAGTCAGAAAGCATCATTCACTCCAAGTGGAAACAGCTTAGGCAGGAAACGCTTCCTCCATTTTCCAGTGTCAGAAGAGGAAAAAAAATCGCAGAGGTCTAGAGAAGCAGTTATAGTCCCAGTCTGGCTTTGTATTCTAACTGCATCCCTCCTCGCTCTGCTCACTCTTTCATGTCAGTTCATTTTGTGCTGGTAAATTCCAACCTCCCTAGAGTCTTTACTATGCTGCCAGATGAATCTCGCATCAAAGCCACGCATTTTGGAGAAGCTTCGCATGGACAATAGCAGAGAATAGATCTGTCTCTCTGTCAAAATGTGAGATAAACCAATTACTTCCTTCTGCCTCTCCTTTTCCATTGCTTTGCTGAAAGCCACACAACAGTGACACTAGAGAAGTTACGCAGCACTCCAGAGCCCAGGTATTCAGGACATACAAGGCAGATGGCGCAAAAGGAGAAGGGAAAAAGAACCATACAAATCACCAGCCGGGTCAAGTAGCTTCATCTATGAACATGGAGGTGCTTTTTTAAAATGTCTTCATGGAGGATATAGGCTTTTACTTGTTTTTGCTGTTGTTATTAATGATAATAATGATGATGTCAAATTCAAATCTAATCCCTGCTGTGAAAGAAACTAGATGTCTTCTTTCTCCTCTTTCAGTTGGAAGACTGTGAGGGGACAGGAGTTACCCATCATTGCTTTATTTTGCAAATTTTCTGCTGTGTGTTCTTCTTCCTTCACATATTCTGATGATCTTTCCATGCCTGAGGATAAGAGTTGCAAAGCTTGGAATTGCCAGATTAACTGAAGTCACTTGTGAATGAGCCAATAACTAGACTGAAGTGACAGTTATAGGTTAGGTATCATGCCCACATTACTACAAGATTACAACACGAGTGTCAGACAAAATGCCCTACACAAAAGGTTGTTTAAATGTTTATTTTTTTGTTTTTACTTTTAAATAATTTTAGGCATAGAGAACTCCTAAAATACTACAGATTGTTCCCAGAGAAAGCTTTTACCCAGCTTCCCCTAATATGTAGCATAGCCATGGTACAATGATTAAAATCAGGAAATGAACATTTACACAGCACTGCTAACTAACCTACAGCTCTTCCGTGACTTTCTCTAGTTTCCCCACCACTGTTCTTCTTCTGGTCCTGAACCTCATATTAAATTTAGTTGTGTCTCCTTAGTCTCTGCCAAGCTGTGACAGAAAATGGTTAAGAAATGTGCCAAAGATTACACAGTTATTATGTGGTAGAGTTGAGGTTTTGAACCCAGATGTCTCCCTTCGAAAACCACTTTCTTAATCATTATACCATTGTCCTGGGTTTCATTTTGGCCATTGACTGGACTGTACATGAGTAAAACATAAATGTCTAATATCTATGCCTTTGACAGCTTAAACATTTATTTGTTTTAGTAGCTGGCATTATATTAACTAAGATATGGAACTTCTATGGGTCCATATAGTATAGCATAGTAGTATAGATGTATAGGCTAATAGTACAGTATAGGGTAGGGTCAGCCTGGTACTGTACTCTATTTGACGAAAGAAAGCAACATAAGTACACTTGTCCTTTAATTTAGGTCTTTGTTTGTTTATATACCTTCATTTACATTTGATCATTTTAAGGATCAAATGTTAAAAATATAAGCTTAAAATAAATGTACTTTTCAAGATAAGTAGATGTCACAAAAGACTTTTTTAAAATGGTGGAGAGGATGGAGCAGAGGTTGTGTATTAGGAAATCCAATATACTTATATTTCAGAATATCTATTTTAGCATTTGGTTGATGCCAAGGATTTTTAGACTTTCAACTGTATTTGTTTTTTAAGTATCATATCAACAAATTCTATGATTAAATTGAAAGTTGGAGCCATTAATCAACAAAATGAAGTAGAGCTAGGAAATTTTTGTGGGAGCCAATTAGAACATAGCCTGTGGCATGAAATTTAATAAAAATTCAACTGTGGGATGTAGCGCCAAACAGAACATTTTCCCAGCAGAAGTACCTCATAGAGGTAATTTCGTCATTTTTAGCATTGTGTCTGGTCAAGGATTTGGAAAACAGCCCAATATACTATAAAAGAACATTTATTTTTTTTTTAAAAAAAAACACTTTACCTGTATGAACATATGGACCTTTCATTTTCCAAATAATATTTGGTTGTGGACCAAGTACTTGATGAAATACAAGGAAGAGAAAAGGCTTTGAAAAATTCTATCTGAGAGAAGTATCTGTGAAATTGGATTTTCCTTCTTCTGTTCAGCCTCCTACTTATCCCCACAGTGGACTTATGATGTGTGCCCTCAGCCTTCACTATTGATAGTCTGTGTGGAGTGCAGATATCCCTCTATAGTCTGCAAACGTGTAGGTGGGCTGGTGTGTAGGCCTTGAAGATGCTGATACAGGCCAGTGCCGGCAGACTTATTTACAGTTAAATGAAAGGCAGGAATGACTTCACCTGTCCTGGTGGCCCTGAATCTAACACAGAACCTGGCAGCTTTGTCTACTGTATTGGTGTGGTGACCATGAAAATACACCTCTTAGATCTCCAACTGCAGAGAGTGATGACCCCAGCTTCTGCTCTCTGAAATCCATCACCAAATTTTATAAGAAGAGCTTTGTTGCCTCCTGCTTCTGATTCATAATTCTTATTTTTTAAAATTCTGGTCACCATTTATGCCAAACTTTTTGTTAAAATTTGGTTATTAATTTCTATTTTCCATGATACAAATCATTTTTTCTTGCCAATTTATGAAACGTTCACATTTAAATATATTTTGATGGGTTTAAAAGCCAGTAAGCCTCTGCATTTTAAAGACTTTTTTCAGTGTAAAATATTCAATTTCAAGGCTTTTCTGTTTATATTTATGATAATATTTTTATAAGTGATATATCATTTTTGGTAACAAAATTACATAATGCTGGAAATTTTCCTAAACATTTATTTTGAAAATGCTCTTTCCATAAAATACCTCTTTGAAAAGTCAGTTACTTTTGCACAGTTGGCTAAAATGTTAACGTATACCTTGAAGAGACACATTAGTGCATTAATTTTAAGTCTGCTGAGTAGCCAACTACTGACAGCCACTTGTCAGCATGGAAAACTTGAATTCTTTGCCAGAAAACTAGGAAACTAGACTTCTTATGAAAGAAAAATACATAACTCATCTTTAAGTCGATGACTATTTTAAATACTTTGCCACAAGATAACCAGAAAATTCTGTAGCAAACACAATGGAATGTTACATCATGTTGTTACAAAGCCTTATGAAGATTCTACTGTTTAAAGGTCTTGTTTTTATTAAAGAAAATGTGATGACATCCTGTAGTACGTAAACTGAAATGTCACAAAGTGCCAATGCTGGATAAAAGGGTCTCATTCCCTCCATATTTTGATATCTCCCGCTTCCTTCAGGATATTTTATGGACTGACTGTGACCATCTGACTTATAATTGAATGAACATGCCAGTGTTGATGTTTATATAAAATGTTAGTGATGTTTAATTTCTTATATAGATGAAAATAATATAAATTTATCTCATATTTCCCCCTATATCTCTATGATGGGAATTATAGCCAGAGTGGCAAGCATCTGACTGGCTGGTGGGTAAAGAGGTTTTCAGTCTTGGTAATCTAGGGTTTCGGGTTTTCCACCCATCCAGGGTCTGGAGGAAAGGTCTTCTTCAATTTATACAAGGCGGATAGTAGTAACCAAGATCCCTGCATAAAGCCAAGATTCCTACAGGGCTGATATATAGAGAAAGAGTTGAAAAATTCCATCCATTAGCATAATAAGGCAACAAAGAAACTTTTCTGCCCATGAATGGGCTTTAGGTAGAAATAAAAACTGTCTCCTTTAGATTGTATAATTGTGGGTCTGTGTCTCGCATGATTTAGGGTTAGAATTTAAACCATTCTTCTGGATCAGGAGTGCTTGAGCTGAAAATTAACACAGAACTTGAGTGCAGGCCAATGATAACCTTAAGGTATATGCAGGAAGCAAATATAAAACTTCTCTGGGTGGATATGCCCTCTTCCCAAGGAAGAGGGGCTTCCAACAGATAAGTCAACCCTGACCATGAGCTTACAACTGTGCTGAATGTCCTGCAGTTGCCCCTGCCTATCTATGCTCCATCCTTCTCCACCCTGTTTTGTTCCCCAGCACATTGACCTCTATATACTGCATCACCTGGGCTTCCTGGCTTTTCACTGGGTTCAGCCAGTAGGAGGTAATGGCAGGAGACAGAAGGACAAAGATTAGCAGGTCATGGTAATTGTTCTCCTGGCTGCATCCATACTGGGCTGTGAGTTGGCAGTGCTGGCCTCCCTCTACCGAAGAACGTGGCTCCTGTCAGGCACCCTGTTCTCCAACTACACGTCTGGCAATAATCACTTCCTCCTTGTGCCACTCAGGCTTGGGATAGCAATAGCTTCATGTTTCACTATCTTTTGGCTGCTTTCAGCCCTGCCTACACCTTTGGAAATAGTCCTTTTATTAAAATCTCCACAGTTACTCTATTTGACATGCCATCTGCTTTCTGCAAGGAATTTGATATATTATTGATAATTTTAAAATTTACTATTAATGTTAATAATTGAGGACAAAATCTACCATGAGCCAAGAGTCCACAGACCTAAAATAAGATAATTAGAAGTCAAAGAACTTCAAATAATAGAACAATTTATTGGAGACTATAAAAAAAATGTTTAACATAATTAAACACATAAAGTAATCAAAATCAGAAAAAGAACAAAAAACTATGAAAGAACAAGCATTTGAAAAACAGCCAAATAAAATTTCTGGAAATGAAAAAAATGGTTATTAAAATTAAAAACCCATTGGACAAATTAGACAGTGAATTATATATGGCCAGAGAGAGGTTCAGTGACCAAGAAGGTAAATCTGAGTATTTTGATCAGAATGAAGCATGAAGAGATAAAGTGATGAAAATATGGAAGGAGGGGTTAAGAGACATTGAAAGATTGGCAGAGAGGCAATATTTGCAGGATAATAACTGAGAACTTTTCATAATGGATTAAAGACATGATTCCTAAAATTAAAAAAACACATGTCCTGAGTAGGATAAGCAAAAATAAGCACACATCCAGACATTAGTAGTGAAACTTCAGGCAAAGAAACAAAGAAAACATTTAAAAAACAGCCAAAAAGAAAAGCCAGATTATCCACAATACTAACAGTAAGACGGACAGTGGGCTTTGCAATAGCAGTAATATAGACCAAGTTACATTAGGATAGCATCTTCAAAATAATGATAAAAATTAACTGTTATCTATAATTTTACACCTAGCTAAAATAGCATTAGAAATTAAGGGCAAATGAAGACTTAGAAAAAATTATTTATTTCTTACTAAAACATTTAAGTTATAAAATTGACTAAAAAAATAGAAAACATAACCACTAAAGAAATAGAATCAATAATCTAAAGCCTATTTATAAAATGAGCACTAGGTCCACATGGTTTTACAAGCAAATTTTACTAAAAAGGAAAAGAACCCAAAAGAGACATGGGCAAAGGATGAACAGATAGTTCAGAGAAAAGAAGTTCTCGATGGCTAATAAGCCATATGGAAAATTCCTCAGCTTCATAATCAGGGGAGTGCAAATTTAAATAATAATGAAATATCACTCCTCCACTCTTAGATTGGCAAATATTATTCAAGTCTGATAACACGAAATGTTGGCAAGAATTGAGCATAAACACACAGGAACTCAAAGGCACTGGTGGTAGACTATAAATTGATTTACTTACTTTGGGTAGAATTTTTTCAATATTTAATAAAGATGCAGGTAACCATACACATCAACTGGGCAATTCCATTTCTAGAAACTTTTACACCTGTGCACAAGAAGACAAGCACAAGATAATTTAGTGGAACATTGGAGATTAACTCTATCCCTCAAAAGAATAATGGATAACTGTAGTATTCAGAAAATGTATAGCATACAATAGTGAAGATGCATGGACTAGGTCTGCATGTATTAGCATGGATAAAAATGTTCATGTGTATGCTGACAGATAAAAACTAGACTATTGGTAGTGAACACGATGCAGTCTATACAGAAACTGAAATAACGTACACCTGAAATTTACATAGTGTTAAAAGCCAATATGACCTCAATAGAATTAAAAATAAATAAATAGGGGTCGGCCCCGTGGCCGAGTGGTTAAGTTCGTGTGCTCCGCTGCAGCAGCCCAGGGTTTCGCCAGTTCGGATCCTGGGCGAGGACATGGCACTGCTCGTCAGGCCATGCTGAGGTGGCGTCCCACATAGCACAACTAGAAGGACCCACAACTAAAGAATATATACAACTATGTACTGGGGGGCTTTGGGGAGAAAAAGGAAAAATTAAAATCTTTTAAAAAATAAAAGCCTGTTAAAAGTGTTTAAAAGAAGAAACAAAATGTTGAATGAAAGGAGCAGGGCACACAATATGCATCATTATATCATTTATGTGAAAATTAAAAACAAAAAGCAACATAATTTGCTTATGGATATATGCTTATGTTGTTAAGGTGCAGGAGAATAAACATCAACTTCAGGAGGAGGGGGAAGGGATGGAGTGACTACAGCTGTATCTGTAACACTTTATAAAAAAAGAGAGGGAAAAAATGTAAGCCATTTCTATCTATTTAATCTTGGTGTAGGACAAAAGCATACTATATGATTTTCTATACTGTAACTGTATGTTTGAAATGTTTTATAGTTCTAGACAAAATAAGACCAGTATGTTCTTATGAATCACCAAAATATTTTTCCTGGGGATTACATTCTTAGTATTTTTCTTTATGCTTGTAGCGGAAGAGTAGAAGGATAGCCAAATCTATTTCTAAACAGTTTCACCAAACATAAAATTTATACTACATACATTGATATTCAGGGCTGTTTTAAACCTGCTTCCTGCCCTCTGGGATATAAGCAGGGATGGAAATGGCTAGCCTTGAATTTGAGGACGAACATCTGATAATAAATGCTTCCTGTGAGATTATGCCACCTGCTTCCTATATAGCCTGTTAACAAGCTTAAAGGAGGCCACGAAATTATCATGCTTCCATTTTCCCCCTTGAGACATTCCTTACTGTTCTTTATTCTGGCTGCTGGGTTTCCAGCCCTTTCCTCTCCTGTTAAAGTACTGGCTGGTGATGCCAATTTGAGAGAAGGAAATCCACCTGCAACCAAAGGAAACACATGCGTTCTTACGAACTCCTTTGCGTACATAAAAGTTAGAAATGTTGATTGAACTCAGCTCATTGAATTTGTATTTCTAACTTTTTCTACACTAAAGAGCCTGTTCTGCGAACACATTGGCAGTTTCAAACTGCCTTGAAGACTTCGCTATATCCCAGAAGGGAACATTGGCAGTTGTTTCCGGGAGCCTGTTGAAATTCAAAAATGAGTATGAATAAAGACTTGGACCATTGGGCGAGAAAGAGCCTTGAACAGTATATTTCATTATACAGTGCAAGGTATTTGCTTTAGGGAAATAAAAGTATTCATCTTTGGGTATGATTGAATAAAAAAGTTTACAACCACATTGTCTGAATGAAAAATTGCAACCCACACTTTTGTTCAGTTTCTATACTGAACACTATACTAGCACTGGCAAGAAATGAGGAATAAAAAAATTGAATAAAGCAATGACTAGATATGGGCTCTGCCATCAAGCACTTTTAAATCTAGCTGGGGAAAGAGGACACAGGTGTATAAAAGAGAAGAATGGGCAGAAAACTCTGATGACATTCTTACGTTTACATGTCTTCATCTCCAACTTGCCAATGAACTTGATCAGAACAGCAAACATTTATTGTGCACCCATTATGTGCCAGGCATCGAGGTAAGCACAGGAGATATAAAATCAAGTCAGACAAAGTCCTTGCCTTGGTATAAGTGAGGACAACACTTAAATGGATTATTCTAATATAAAGTGAAATGTGCTATAAGAGAGAGCTATTGGGGCACAGAAGAGTGATTCAGGTTGGATGGAATCTTGAGACATAAATAATCATTAGCCTGGCAAAGAAGATTGTTCTAGGCACAATTAAAAGCATGAGCTAAAGGTTCTGAGGAAGAGAACTTCATGGAGTTTGAAAGAGAATCAAGTCCTTTTTTCTTTCACCTGAGTTTTAAATAGTGGCTCTTAAAATGGGGGATGGAATGCTCTGAAACACTTTTTGCAAAAATATTTGTGTTTTCATGCAGAGTTTACCCTCCCCCTCATCCCTGGCACCACAAGAAAATTATAAAGAAGGGGACAGGGGATTAGGGCAACACAGTTTTATTTTTTGGTCTTCACTGCCTAGCTCACTGGGATGGATGGATGGATGGACAGACAAATGGACAGAAAGACATAGAAGACAGAAGCTTTGTACAAACACACATCTATATCTATGTCCATCTATTTAGAAGGCTTGTTGAATTGAAGCACTAATTAAAAAGCACAAACTAAATTGTTGTTACTTCCGTGTGTGGAGGTAGGATGGAAATTGCTCCATTTTCTAGGTCTTCCCATCCAATTTTGATGCTTTATGACACTGAGAATTAGGGAGGCACTAGGCCTACAGGCTCAGATATTACATCAGTGTACAGGGGGAAGGGAATTCCCCTTCCTCTACCAGCTGAAATGTGTGCTCGTTTTCCCTATGGGAACCTAAACTTGTTATAAATATTGACTTCTCTCAATGCCAAGTATTTTTGTTAAGTTTATTACTTTGAAATTTCATCCTATGTCTTGTTGCCTGAGGCAAGCTGGGAAAACCCATCAAGGTGCTGATGTTTCACTCTCATCCAACTTAATTGAGCTATTTTTCAATGACTTCTCCACACTCCTGACCCCATGGGAGCAAAATAATTTCTTTTTCACACAAAGGTGATTTTGCTAGCCATATTAATTATTAGATATATTGACAATGATGCATATAACTATAAGATCTTTTACTTCCACAGGGTAAAAAAAATTCTCTCACTTCCCACATTTTGCCTTCTTCATCACTAATATAATGTATTCTGTCCTGAATCTCCATTTTTCTTTCTCCTCAAGGTGGACAAAACTTAATTACTTTAGTGAAAGCAGTCTTTGAGTTTTCATACTCTGAAAACTTTGGTATTTATTCACCCTCAACCTGGCTTTGCTTTCCAATTGGTTAAAACGGGCACTACATAAAATATCTTTTGAGTTTCAGCTCTCTAGAGGGCAGAAAAGTCTTAAAAGCAATGGGAAGAACATGGTGTAAGTGAAACTAATTTAAAAACAAGGATATTTATTTATCTATTTAATCTTAGTCATAGGTAACTTGTGATCCTCAGCTAGAACCTTCTCCTCTCAAAAAGTAAAAGGATCCTGACAACAAGGGGCAGTGTCAGGAAAAGTCCTCTGGTATGAGAGCTAACATGAACCCACACGGTAAGAAAGTCTTTCTCTGTAGGTAAGTATCAGTCAGGGCCCAGTCAGGAGACAGAAATTACACCAGTACTTTTAATACAGAGAATTTAATATAAAGAATTGTTAGCTAGGTATAAAATGTCAACTAGGTAACTGAAAAAGATATTGGAGAGGTAGAAACTGCAGGAAGCTGCTACCGTCTCTGGGGCAACAAAGGTAAGAGGTTGGGATTGTACAATTTTAGAAGCTTGGAGGAGGAGGAGAGGCCCATGGAATTAAAACTCCAAGACCTGAGAAATGGACACTGCTCAGCAGGTCCTGGTATCTCAGGGTGATGGTGGGGTACGATGAGGCTGGTTTTGCATGTGTTGGAAAAAGGGAAAATTGAATTCAGCTGCTGCTACAGCAAGCCCTTGCCAGTTCCAGGGTAAAGAAGTGAGACTGGGGGT
Organism: Equus asinus; assembly: GCF_041296235.1. Classification (NCBI taxonomy): domain Eukaryota; kingdom Metazoa; phylum Chordata; class Mammalia; order Perissodactyla; family Equidae; genus Equus; species Equus asinus. The sequence continues at coordinate 11,357,699 of NC_091820.1, read as the reverse complement.
GCTGGCCCAGTGGCTGAGTGGTTAAGTTCATGTGTTCCACTTTGGTGGCCTGGGGTTCACCTGTTCGGATCCTGGGCATGGACCTAGGCACCGCTCATCAAGCCATGCTGTGGCAGCCTCCCACATAGAAGAAACGGAATGACTTACAACTAGGATATACAACTGTGTTCTGGGGCTTTGGGGAGAAAAAAGAAAAGAGGAGGATTGGCAACAGATGTTAGCTCAGGGCCAATCTTCCTCACCAAAAAGCATAAAACAAAAAGTATTTTTTGAAAAAGAGGAAAGACTGAGGTGATGATGATAGAAACAAGAATCCAGTGGGAAACCCATAGAAAGAAAACAGACAGGAAAAATCAAGTCCCTCTCCTTTCTCTGGCCTTACAGTCTATTACTGGCGCCCCCTAGTGGGAGCGTAACTGGGTTGGCTGGAAACGTAAAAACATGTTTTGCCCCAGCATCATAGAGCTAAGTATAGAAGTGCAGGTCTGGAGCTGGGTGACAATAGTTTAATAAATGGCACTTAAGTTTGCAGAAGTAACCCCATCTACAGGATGAGTTGGTTATGAAATTAAAGTGCTGCCTGCAGACCACTCTGATGGCCATGCGAATTGACTCTGAATCATCCAGTGGTCCCTAATCATTTGTCTGAGCCAAAACCCATACCCCTTGCTAGGGATTCATATAGAAATGAGTTTCCCATATTTTATGTGTAACCTAGGAGTTTTATATGCCCTTCAGCAAATTAATTAAACTGGTCCACTGCCAGTATTTTTAATAAGCTGCAGCAGTAGGCATTAGGGCTTAGATTCAGAGAGCTGACATGTAACAAATTTGGGCCCCTGTTGTCTGCTTCATATGAAAGATGCAGAAGAATTTTTGAAGACTTTAATAAAGTGGCTTACAATGAAAAAAACTGAAAAAGAGCAAGACAAGATTGGCTGCTTTCACTTGCTCAGTCAACATTATTCTGGGATTCCTAGCGAGTGCATTTAAACAAGAAAAATAAATAAGACATATGAATATTAGAAACTTGTGATTTGCAAGTTTTTATCATTATCTACCTAGAAAAGCCTATTCAATCAACTCCAACCCTAACAGAATATTAGAGTTCAGTAGGTAAGCCAGATGTAAGAGCAACATACACAGATCAGTAGCTGTCCTTCAACCAAGCCACAGCCAATTAGAGAATATAATAATGAAAAAAAATTTAAAGAGTTTGTTCACAGCACTATTAGAAACTGAAATACTATTCAGGATGAAGTAAGAAGAATGAAGTAAACTCTTTAGGAGAGATATATTTTCTGGGTCCCTAAGAATCTTTTAATTTTGTATTTTAAATTCTATGTCATATGTAAAAGTAATATAAGTGCATTCTGGATCGTCTATATCAGGGATGGGCAAACTACAGGCCACGGGCCAAATCCAGGATGCTGTGAGTTTTACAAATAAAGTTTTATTAGAACATAGCCATGCATTCATTCATACATGTATCACGTATGGCTATTTTTGTACTACAATGATAGAGTTCAGTAGTTGCAACAGGGACTCTATGGCCCACAGAATGGAAAATATTTATTATCTGGGCCTTTACAGGAGTCTCGCTGACGCCTGATCTGTGTGATCACATTATAAATGAGCCCAGTCCATATTTGCATTTGTGTTTCTAATCACACTGGTGCCTGAAGCTACTATATTTAACTCTTAATATTCTGGCTGATAAGCAGATCTAACTACCTCCTGTTTGGAATATTCTTAAATCAAAGTGGGAACAACCGTCTTCTGACCACCATTGTACCCTTGTTTAATTCTATTGATAGTGACAAGGGCAAAACTTATCCCTTGCAGTTATAATTTACATTTATAACACTTTCATAGAATAAGACTTTTAAGTTATTTGGTAAATTGAAAGTGGTTTGATATAATCAAATCAACATAGGAAAGATGAATAATATACTACTTTAATTGTCGTAGGATAAAGAGAGATATACAGAAGAGGATTTAAGGCAAAAAGTGATATGTTTTTGCCCAATAATGTCACAATGTGTGTCCATGAGGATGTCTTGCAGTAGGGCTGTTAAAGAATACTGAGGGAGACTTGAGTCATTGCATGGCTCGCTCTCTCAGAGGCAGAATAAACTTACAAGAAACCATATCCTAATGGTAAGCACCTTTGTTGTCCTATGATTAGATGGGATGTGAATATCACATTTTTTGTACTGAACAACAGGTTTATTTTCAGTAACTATAAGAGTAAGTCTGCAATGTTTGTGAAGAAGCCTTTTAAAAGAACTGTATTTCAGCTTTTACTATTTAATTAATTGGCCTGAAAGCATACAGAACTAATGATTACAAACACATTTGTTGTGAGGAAGGAAAATTAACATTAATGATAACGACAAGCCTTAAAGTCTTTAAGGCCCACCATCTTTAAAATAAAATAAAATAAAATCATGCTGACCACCAGTATACCATGAAACATGTGACTACATCTTTACACCAGAAAATGTATGTTTCAGCAAAGTTACATCATGTATTAACTTAATGTTGTTCAATTAAATTTTTCCAGCTGCTTGAATTTAATTTGTAAGCCTATTTTGGTTTTATAATTATATAAAGCCCATATGTATTAGGAGTTTACTTCTATTATAATGTTACTTAAATATGTTCAAACATAAAACTAGATATAATTAAAGTAAAAACTGGGGGCGTTCCTGATAACTTTTATTTTCTTTTACAGAGGTTAGTTTTTAAAATGGTGAGGTAGAGCTGTATATTCAGATGTACAAGGTGTCCAAGATATATTATTAAGAAAATAAAGCAAGATAAAGAATAATGTATGACACCATCTGTATAAAAACTAGATATAGATATAAAATATATGCTTGTATAGGCATACGGAAATCCAGACAAAATATATAAGAAAGTCTTAAAAGCAGTTACTTCTCAGTTGAGTAAACCAGGGACTAAAGGATGGGCTGAGGGAGACTTTTAATACCCATTTTATATCCTTCTAGAACATTCAGAATTTCCTTTACTGGGTACACACTACTTTTGTAATAAAAAACATTTTTGTTTAAAAACAAATGAGCAAAACTAAGAATACGATTGTTATGCCATTGAGTGGCAAAAACTAAAAGAATGATAATATACAGGGGTGACCAAAGTGTAAAATATCAGACCCTCTCGTACCTTGTTGGGGAAACACAGCTATGCATTACTTGTGCAACTAAAACAAACAAACAAGAATAAAAGAGTAATAATGGCAACCTCTTATGTTTTATTATTTTTTTCTAATTATCACTTTGTCTCTGCTTAGGAAAGTAAGAAATGCTCAGGGCTAAGGTTGCCATATGTAGCAAATAAAAATATAGAATTCCCAGTTAAATTTGAATTTCAGATAAATAAGAAACATTTTTTTAGTATAAGCATACCCCATAAAATATTTGAGGCTTACTTATAGTGAAAAATTATTCACTATTCATCTAAAATTCAACTTCACTGGGCATCCTGTATTTATCTGGCAACCTCCTCAAGGCAAATATTCAATTATAGGGGCAAGTGTATACAGGAAAGTGAAAGGCACCTGCGTGCCACCCTCTAAAAACAACCACTATCAACTGTCTGCATGCCTGACTTTGGAAGCACTTTGTAACAACCACTCACATTCAGCACTCACTGCACGCCTGGCCACACTCGCAAGAGGCTGAACACGTAGTGAGCAAAAACTGTGGGAGCCAGGAAAACCTCTTCAAAGGATGTTGGGCAAATTCTTTTGACTTTAACTGAGGTGCCATGCCCAGGAATGTATGAGTTAATGTCAGAATTTTCAGGTAGGACCAGGCTGTTAAGGTCCTTGAATTCCAGGAAAGAAGTTTTAGACAAGGAGTCAGTAAACTAAGACCCATGGACCAAATCTGGCCCACTGTCTGTTTTTGTAAACAGAGTTATTGGAACACAGTCACATCCATTTGTGGACATATTTGTGTACATGGCTGCTTTTGCGCTACAATGGTAGAGTTGAGTAGTTGCAAGAGAGACCATATAACCCCAAAAGCCTAAAATATTTATTATTCGGCCTGTTACAGGTTGAATGGTGGCCACCAAAAGGATATGTCCACATCCTAAAACCCAGAACCTATTAATGTGACCTTATTTGGAAATAGTCTTTGCAGATATAATTAACGATCTTGAGATGAGATCATCTTGGATTATCTAGGGCCCTAAATCCAATGACAAGGGTCTTTATAAGAGGCAGAAGAGAAGACAAAGACACAGAGGAGAGGGCCGTGTGAAAATTGAGAGCAGAGATTGGAGTGATGCTAGGAAATACCAGGAGCCACTAGGAGCTGGAAGACGAAAGATTCTCCCCTTGAGACGTCAAAAGAAACAGCCCTACCAACGCCTTGATTTTGGACTCTGGCCTCCAGACCTGCGAGAGAATACATTTCTGTTCTTTTAAGCCACCAAGTTTGTGGTAAATTGTTAATGGCAGCCCTAGGAAACTGATACGTGGCCATTTACAGAAAATGTTTGCTTGTCCCTGGTTTGGATATTCTTTAGTAGACCAGAATTTCTAGTAAATTAATCACAATTTGCCATTTGGACTTATAGCCTTTTCTGGTTGACCTTTATCGTCTTCCCCCGACTCTCACCAATATACAAACATGCATAACATGCACGCGCACACACATTCACACACACATAAACTCCACAGACATTGTGTGTGGGGAGGGAAGCACAGATAGCATCCTCCATTCATTTCTTCCCCTTGCCTCCAGCCTAAATAGCTTGTAGTACCAAGTTTGACATCTGCACTCATCACCTCAACACCCAACCCAGAGGCTTTGAGGGAAAAAAGCCCCCAGCAGCTAGCTAGGGGACCCTCCAATGGATTTTTTAAAAAATAGAGTATACAATATAGTATAAATATCACAATATTCTGTGATTTTGTGTGTATGTACAGTCTAGGAAAAGTCTGTTTTGAAAAAATAAAACCTGAAAACGGTGTTATTTTGCCTGTGTAATTTTCTTTTAATGACTCCTTAGCAGGTAAAGGAAGAACAGAGAGACTGGTGCTTCTAGAAGAATATTCTCAAGGGCTCCCTTAATAGCTGACTATTACAAATAAAGCTGTAGGCAGCTTTAGCCAACACGAAATTATAATGTTAGTAGATAAAAATAGTTACCATAGTTACCTTTCTCCCACTGGAAAAGATTCAACTGCCTGCAGCTATCCCTTGTAGGGGTTTTGTACCCAAAGCACGTAGGCATGGTTTTATCTGATAACTTCAGAATGCTGTGGCGTCAGTGAAAATTAGTTTGGAATTGTTAAAATGACAGTGATGTTGCAACAGCTGGTATCCCTATACCCATTATTTTCTTAAAAGAACAGAAATATCTCTCTTCAGATCTGTGAGCGTTCCGTGCTGAATGGTAGGAACTGACAATACAGAATTCTAACTCCTGATACCAGTGAACCTCTTATTTTATGAAACTTCAGAGCAGTAAAATTTCACTTTGGTTTAATTGACAACTTCTTTGAGGTGAAAGTGACAACGGGAAAAAATCTTGGTCTGAAACTGAGTTGCGATCATTTTTCATCTCTATCAAAATCTTCAGGAAGTGATGGCAAACTGGAGGATCGTGGATGTTTTTCAAGTGAATTCAACTCAGGGTTCCTATAATAGAGGCTTACTGATGCCAGGCTGCATACTTATTATTCAAAACTGGTAAAGGTATTCTGTGAGGTCATTCAGAAATCCCTGATTTCAGAATGGTTTAATTTACCCATTTGATATTTGGCTGATGGATTTACATTTTTTCACAAACGATGCAATTTTGTCTTTGTCTAATAACCTCATTTCCATTTTCATATTGCTAGAAACCTACAGACTTTATTTAATAGGTAAAAAGCCTACAGAGTTTATTTTTAATGTTTTTCTGATGACATGAGTAATAAAGTTTCATTGTTGGAAATGTGTGAGAAATTCAAAAAGCCCAAAGATGAAAACAGACTGTTACCCATAATATAACCCCTGAATTTAACATGAGGGTGAATCTACTTGCAGTGTTTTATATATACTGATATATATTCATAATACACATATGTGTTTTATATATGTACAATGTATGTATATGTACAAACTTTTAACATACAAATAGATTTATATTTTACATGCTGGTTTGTAACCTACCACTTTTCACTTAACACAATGTTGTTAACGTTTTTCATGACATTGTGTATTCTCTACAACCTCATCTTTTATTTCTACCTAGTAGTCCACTATATGACTATATCACAATTTGTTTAACCAAGTCCTATTCTGGAAAATTTAGGTGTTTCTAATTTTTCCAGTTTTAAACAGGGCTCTGCAAGTATGTTGATGCTAAATCTTTGTGCATATTTATGGTTATTTCTTTAGGAGAAATTTCTAGAAGAGGAATTTCTGGGTCAATGGATGTGTACATTTTGAGTTTAACTGAACCCCAAAATCCTTTAAATATTTCTTCTCTTTGGAGTATTTTTTAAAAGTTTCTTTCCATTGAGGTTTCCAGATCAAGATATAGAACATTTCCAGCCCTCTAGAAGGTTCCTTTTTGCCTCCTACCAATCTGTACCCACTCCCCACATGCTGCTGAGGTAACCATTATTCTGACTTCTATCACCATGGATAGTTTACTTGTTCTTAAACTTCATATAAGCAGATTCATACAGTACTACTCTGTGTATGGCTACTTGTACCCATCATTATGTCTGTGAGATTCATCCATGTTGTATATATATCAGTACTCTTTTCTTTATAACTGCTGTGTAGTAGTCCATTGTATGAATTTATATACCATTTCTATATCCACTCTCCTATTAATTGACACTGAGTTGTTTCCAGTTTGGGGCTATCATGAATAAAGTTGCTATCAACATTCTTATACATATCTTTTCCTGGACATATATACTAATTTTTCTTGGAATTGCTGGATCATGGAGTAGGCATATGTTTAGAAATATATGTTCTTAAAAGAGGGTAGAAAATCATGTGAGGAGAGGAAACAGTTGGTTAAGCCCCTGAGTGTAGGAGCGGATACTGAAAGGTGCCAACACAGAGGGAGAGCTAGTCCTGATCGCCTCTGTTGTCCTGGGCACTGAGCAGCCAGGAGAATGTATCACAGGCACAGAGTATTCACAAGGTGCCAAGGAGCTTGGCCAATAACACCATTACAAAAAATTCCCTGGGCCAATTTTAAGACTGTCAAATCCCTCTAAAATGTATGCTTCTTTGGGAGGCAGGAAGAAAATGTTCAAAATGCTGAGAAGTTTTGGAAATTTTGGAGTAGCCTCCCTAGAGCAGTAGCTGGGATCTTCTGAGGTATTTCTGTCTCAAGATAAGCTTAAAGTGCACTTTAATACTCTTCCTCCATAGATGTGAATGAAGAAAGGCTTTACGGTGATCTAAGATATTATCTTCCTAGAAGTCAATGCAGTTTTAGCACAGTGCGACACAGTGTCAATTCACGACAAGATAAGAAGCTTGCACCAGAATGTAAATCAATGCACTGCTTCCTTTATTGAGAACATTTTGATACTCCCCCAAAATTAGATGAATTAAACAATGTTCTTACTGATGTAGTTGATTTACATTCTGGCACCAGCTCCTTATCTCATCGTTATCAATAACAGTTTGCTAACAGGCAGCCAATCTGCAGACCACATAGACTTTGGAGTAACGCGATCTGGGTTCACATGTTCACTATGCCACTTACTATGTGACCCTGCATACATTTCTTAACCACCTTAAACCTCAGTTTCCTCATCTGTAAAATGATAACAATACCTACCACATGGGGGCCTGTGAGGAATTTCAATACGTACAGGTAAAGTGCATGTTATTGACACAAAGTAAGTGGCTCTGTGCATGCAGTCCAGAGTCTATAGAATATGATAGGCTCCAGACTGTAGTTTAGCAACTCAATCCTAACTTTTTACCATACAGCACTGGCACTGCAAGCAATGATGAGAAGAACATTTCTGAAATTGCTAAGCATTCATATTACCTTCCTGCAGAATAAATTCCATGTTCTATATAGGGCATTAAGCATTGCTTTGCCATCTTATTTGAGAAAATGTGCCACCAAATTAGCATATGCCTTCTCCTTATCTCTATGCATTAAGACTATTTATTTACATGTCATTCTCCACCCATTGGACTATAAATTCCTCAAGGTCAAAGGTTTGGATTAATTTTCTTAGTATTTCTTGCATGCCTGGCCTGTGGTAGACAGTCAACACATTTTCATTGAACGTGTGGAATGGCAGATTCCTGACATTAACTAGGAACATAAGACAGTACAAGCCTTTGTCTACTATAATTGGGCTGACCTTTCCAAATGAATAAGTAATTTCTCTGCATTGTTTGGCTTTCCATGAGTTACAATTGTTGGTATTTGACAATTAATTAGGACATGCTAATGTTAAAATGTAAGCATCATTAGGTGTGAGTCAAAGAAAAGATAGATGGACAGTCAGGAGGGGTACAATGACGTATCCAATTTTCACCACATTGCTCAACATTTAGAATCTACTACTGCTTCTTTTTCTCTGACCGGGCAGAATTTTGATAATATGTTTCTGCATTCAGACAGCATGAACTTTGGTAAAGAGTTAAGATTTTGGACTAAAACGTATTCCTCGGTGAAAGGTGATGTATCTCACTCAATTTATGCACCTCCCCACTTTCTCTTGACCCCTTCTGCCTTCCTGGTCCTTGGGTAAGGGCTTAATGGATGTCGGAGGCCATCATGTTTGCCTATCTCCCAGCACCTCTCAGTCTCACTTTCAGGGAGGTTAGGACATATAGAGCCACTTGAGTGCCTGACTGGACTGGACTAAGAGAGGCTCTGACTGCTCCCACTACTTTGGAACTCAGCTGAAGGGCTGGACCTTGGGGGATGGGGCCTGGGGAAGTGAATGTTCTGTGGGTTGGGTGTTATGGGGAAGCCAATGTATTCTATCCCCTTTGGTTCATAGTTCCTTGTTGTCAACGAAGCTTTAACAAGGTGAAAAAAAGTCATGTTATTTTCCCTTTATCCTAAAAGGAATATTTCTGTGTATCTTTGAGTCAAATTTTTCAATCTGAAATTTTTGGCATTGAAGAAAAGAGAGTTGGGGTTGGTTAGATAGATGTAACCTAGAAATAGTAATCACAAGCTACTTGTTTTAGCTCAAGTCCTCTGGAAAATAGAGTCTATGAACTATACGTCGTAGACTGTGTAACCTGTATGGGGTACAATTCCAGGGCAGCAAGGGAGAAGGGGAAAAGTAATTGAAGCAAGAAATGAGAAAAGGCAAAAAAAGCGAGGTGTCACCTAGGATGCGCTGCAGTTGGCACAAGAGCCAATTGTGTGCATCTGTTTCTAACTCCAAGTACAGTGGCATCTCCACTGCTCTGCCCAGACACAGGGCCTCATCACCTCATACCCATCCACTTCCTACCCGGGCTCCCTGCCTCCGGCCATTCCTCACTCCAGCCCAGCCTTTGCACCATTGCCAGAGCACTATTCACACAGCTGATCACACCCTCTTCCTGCTCAGAAGCCCTCAGCAGCTCTCCGTTGCCCGCAAATTAACATTCAGCATCCCCACCTCATTACTGAAGACCATTCACAAGCTGGCCCAAATCCTTCCATGCTTCAGGAGACCAGCTCCATCTGAATACCTACTTAGATCTGAATATGTCGTGAACTTTTCTGTCCATAAACCATTATTTCCCCTGTTTAGTCTAAGTGGGATGTCTTCCTGCCCTTTCTCCCCTCCTTTTTTAACTCTAATCTTTACTTTAGAGACAGCCGCAGAGCTGCCAGCTATTTCTATGCAGCTCTGCCTTGATCTCTGGCTTACATTATTTTATCCATTTTTTTCCTGTGTTGGCAGAGCATTTTTGTTTGTATACTGTGGCCTGTTTAGATTTCTACTTTAATGATTTGCATTCTTAGTGATATGAAACATATGCATCTCCCCTGCAATCTGTAAATTTCTTGAAAGTGGGGATGTATCTCAGTGATCCACAAGTCATCTCAGACTGGCACTGTCCCTGACACGTGCTAAGTAATTGAATTAAATTCTAACAGATACCTTTGAAATGGCCTAACCTTATGTAGATGTTTCCTGTGTTATGTATTAAGAACCAAAACAATAACAAAAGCCAGCTTACTAAAAGCATCCCAATGTTTATGAAAGTTTCTGAGCCCTGGAGTAAGAGCAAAGCAAATTTTAATTCCTTTTAAAAAAATGCAGTTTAAGTACAAAATGGGAGGGAGCCAACTGTCCATGACCAATTCCTTTTGATAAAAGAGGATACTTTCTATTTCAATAAAAAAGAAAAAACTTTATAGTATTAATTAAATAAATTGCTTACTTATCTAGAACCATCAAGTATCCAAAAGGTTGTACTGTCTTGAGTCACTTATTTATTTTTTTGAGCCCTATTGAGTAGTTTTTGTAACTGTGAGGGAGAAAATTCTATGATTTCAATCTATCTTGTCAAAATCCTTTAGCATTAAACTGTAACAAATCCTTGTTGAAGTCACTCTAAGAGCACTGCCCACTTTCAGCTTGGAGCTTAGATTATCTTTCAGAACAGGAAGATGGAGGTTGTGTTGACATAAAGGAAATGTCATTTGTGAAATCCCTGCATTAGCTGGGCTCTTCTGGGAAGTGAATTATGCTTGGATTTCAGAGGTAAATGTCTATCTTCTCAGGGAAATGCACATTTATGTCATGTCATAAAGTCCCTTAACAGTAAGTGACTGAGGACGCCTTCAAGTGATATTTTTTAAAGGATTTCTGCAGAAGGACACAATCAACAGAATAATGTCGTAGGGTCTGATAAAGAAGACAAAGATGGCAAAGAAAGGCAGCCTCATGTATCAAACAATGAGTGAGTTTACAGGGTTTAGTTTGATATACTGATGACGTTGTACAGTTAGATTCATTACTTTGGGCAAAATACAGTGCCATATTCTTCCACTTTGATATTCTAGTATTGAATACAAAGCGATTTTGGTGGGATGTTTTCCTTACTGATTTAAAGAATAATTATGAGGAAAACTTTTGGAAAATCAAGAAAAGCACAAGTAGAAAATGACTTGCAATCTTATCTCTCAAAAACAATTCTATTAACATTTTGGAGGCTATCATTTCAGTCTTTTTTCCCCTATGCAAATATATACTTAAAAAAGTAACAATAATATTGTAACTGCCATTTTGATACTTGTTTTTCATTTATTTTCCCACTTAGAACAGTGGTTCTCAACCCTGCCTGCACATGAGAATCCCTGGGGAGTTTTAAAAATTCGGAGGGTTGGAGTGGGTTGTGGAGGCATCGTGAAGAGTCGTGGTTTGCACCAGGCTTTCTCAGCCTTGGCTGCACATTAGAGTCCCCTGGGGAGGTTTTACAAATCCCCATGCCCAGGCCACATCCAGACCAACTGTACCAGAACTCTGGAGTTGGCACCCCAGTATCTTTTAAAGTTCCCAGTTGATTTCCATGGGTGGCCAAAGGATCTGGGCGACACTTCAGGCTGTCTTAAAAGTCTCCCAGGTGATTTCAATATATATATACCTAGAGTTGAAAAACATCTAACCAGGACTTAAGATTCACTTGGTGCCATTCAAAGCTTTGAGTATACCTAGGCAGGTGTTGTACCTGGGTCTATCTGCTTATTCTTCTTTCCACCTAGGTTGGTCCATCATTAGGTCCACTGCCCTAAGGCACCAGAAGATTTTAAGGGGTGGCTGTAGCGAATGCAGGGAAAAGGCAGGCCTAGTAGTGGCATGGCATAATAGTAAAAGCCACTAATTTGTTGATGCTGCTTCTTGGTTGAGAGTAGTGGTTTTCAAGCCTGGATGCATATTAGGTTGCCTGGGCCTATAATATTCCTGATGCCCAGGCTGCACCCCAGAGCACTTAAATCAGAAACTCTGAGGAGGGGAACTTAGGCATAAGTGATTTTCCCACTCCCAAATGATTCCAGTGATATGGACAGCCACGATGGAGAATCACTAGTTTAGAGCAGGGCTTCTTAGAAGGTGGTCCATGGCCCATCACCTGGAACGTGTGACAATTGCCTATTCTCAAGTCCCACCCCAGGCCTGCTGGCTCAGAAACTCCAGGGTGGGTCCTGGCAACCTGTGTTTTAGCAAGTCCTCCAATGGATACTGATGCTCAAGTTGAGAACTGCTGATTTAGAGATTTCTAGTGACACGTTCTTTATTTTTTTCTTTTCTAGTCTCTGGTCCTCAGGTGCAAAGTTTTGGGTTCATCACACCCCTCAGTTCATGTCTCAGTCATCTGCACTGTGTTTTCTTCTTGTTTTATTTTTTTATCACCTTTAACCCCATTTGATAGTCTCGATAGCCTGTGATAGAGGTATGTTAGCATTCTTTTTTTTATGGATGAGAAGAACTGAGCCTCAGGAAGGATCATTTCTAATGTGAGCTCTCGTTGTTCCTGAGCCTTGGGTCTATCACTCCCTGATCTGCCTTCAAAAATGACCCATGAAAATGCAAGTGCCCAGAGTAAGAGTAAACTCTTAAACTGTTAGTGGCCAGCACCTCTGGGACTGAGCTGGCATGGCCTGTGATGGACGCTGGAGGCTGGCAGGCAGCAGACGCAGGAGCAAAGGCAAACATTGCCATACTGTGTGATTTTGTTCAGAGCCAGCTGATGGTGGAGGGCCACTCCAATGCAGAAGGTAGGGCACTATGGGCGCTGGGATGACGGGGGTGCCAAAGGAATGTTAGGTGGAGATAGGTTGGGTTCAGACCCAACCCTACCTCAGATGAAGGCAGCTGCTGTTTCTGTCAGCCTCAGGGCCTTGGGCTCCCCTTGCCAGGCAAAATAGTGTCTGTGTTCTCCAAGCAAGGTCTTTTGGGAACACGCCTGCAGATATGTGTGGAATGTTCTGCGAGAATGGTCACTGCTAGGCAGTGGCGTTATGAACCCAGCGTAAGTGCTGCTTTACCCACTGCAGTACATGGAAAACGTACATAGGAATGTCTGAGCAGGGCTCTTCAGGGCGGTGATTCTCCTTGTTAAAGGAGTCTTGGGAATGTGCCATCAAATTTCTAGTTCTGCTTTTGCGTTCAACATATTGTAATCATAGCATTTTTCTTTTTAAGTTTATCTGTCAGCACTGCATCCATGGCATGGCATTTTGGTAAAGAATAGTATTTCTCAAGTTGGGATTTTTAGATGTCTGGGGTTCTAATATTGGCCTTTCAGGGGAGTTAAGTTCTTGATAATAACTTATTAAACTTTGGCTTTTATTCCCTAAAATTAATTTAGGCACGGTATGGGTTATCAGGATGATCACCTTTAAGACGTGTTGAGCTCTTACTGTTTACAGTTATAATTTTATTTTGGTAGTCATCGAAATCCAATGAGGTAAGTTTATTGTTATTCCCATTTTGAAGATAAGTAAGGTTTGTACAAAGAGGCGAACTGACCTGCTTTGAGTTGGTAAAAGGAGGAGGAACCATTAGTAACCTAATCTGGGCAAGGTTTTACTGCCACTTCAGTTGTCCCAGACTAATGAGCGAAAACAGAGACATAATAACATAAATCAATTACACTTGAATAAAGGCTGATTAGGTCCCAGTGTGCAGTGATGTGCAGTGGAAAATTTAGTGAATCCTAAGAGAAAAAGTTTATCCCTAAATTGAGAATTAAGCAAACTGAGTGTTCAATGTCTTTGCTGGAGAAACCTGCTAATAGCTGCTTGGAAGAAAAGCAGGACCTTTGTCTACACTGGTTGACTTTTGCTTGGTACCATTTGGTGCCACTGTGATAATTGCCCCTTTGTCAGGAGGTACAGCCTTGTTACTTGGTACATCTAAGTGATAGCCACAGATAGTTGGCTTATTGTTTATGTCTCATACATATTCTATTACCTGTTATTTCTGACTAATTGTACATGTCTAACAATTATGGAAAGATGATCTTGAAGACCCTATCTCCTAAATATTAACTCATGCCACTTAGCAAAGAAATGGCCAGTTTTGGGCTATGATAAGGTGAGCATTCTATGAAAGAAACGAATGTCACGATTTAGCAACCGAGCTGGGGGTGCCATCAGCCCCTCATTTATAACATATGTCTGTGCCCCTGCAAACATTTTTTTCAAACTGACATTCTCCATCTGCTAGTTCCCTCATTAATGAGTAATAAACTTTGATGTGCTCAGATTAATTTAAGAAATTTTGCTTCAACAATCTTCACAAGCTACCTGGAAGAAGAGGAGAGCCCAACTCAAAAGGATTGACACCCTGGGAGTTCACTCCTTATTCATGTTTCAAGTGGCTATTTTTATTTCAGCAAAAAATTCCATATGTCTATTACATTTAAGTTTTCATATCTTTTATTTTTTGTGAAAATTTGTCTTGGTTCTATCATGCATTGATTGATTTATTAATTCAACAAACATCTCCAGAGAGCCTACTCTGTGCCAGGCACTGTACCAGCAGCTTGGAAAACATCAATGAACAAACTAGACAAAGTTTCTGTCCTCAAAGAACTTATGTTCTTGAGTAGGAAGCCAAGCAATAAACAAGAACACTTAAGAGAAAGAAATGTGCTGGGGGAAGAATAAAGAAGAGGATGATTGGGAGACAGGCTCTATTTCAGATAGGGTGGTGAGCGAGGCCCCTGGGAAGAGATGACATTTGAGCAAAGACTTGAATAAAGTGAGGGGGCAGGCCATGAAAGGCTATAGGGGAGGGACATTCCTCATAGAGGAACAAGAGTAGGGGAAAATGTGTGTTTCACTGGAAAACTATACATTGTTTACAGCAATGAATCTCAGCTGAGGGCAATTTGCACCCCCCACCCCCCGGTTATATCCGGTAATAGTGGAAATATTTTTGGCTGTCACAACTTCCCAGGGAGGGTGCTATTAGCATCTCATGGGTAGAGGCCGGGGTGCTGTTCAACATCCCACAGTATGCAGGACAGTCCTCCCCACTCCAACCAAGAATTATCCAGCCCATAATGTCAGTAGTCAATACCTAAGGTTGAGAAATCCCGGTTTAAAGCATTCCCTTTGGGTTATTTGATTCTGATTCTATGGGGGCTCTGTGCCTTTCATTGCCTTTGAGTATTGCACAAATCAGTGAATTGCAGGTAACTGATAGGAATGCAAAATAATACTGGTTCATAGACGTGTAATAAATTCTTTCCCTTGGAGATTCAATCGACTTCCCTCCCTGACTGAGGAAGAGGTTGATTTTGCCTCCATTTGCACATTCATTTCAATATCCCTGATCTATAAATGTGTCTGTCCTTTGGATTCTCCTTTGAATTGACTGTAACATCTGCCTGGTTCCCTCATTGATAATGAGCTAAATAAAACCTTTAACACATGTTCATTTTATATCTATATGAGAGTCATGATTTTGTCCTTTTTTGAAAATTGTCCTTTAGCACAAGCAAGTATAAAAAGCCTGAAGTGTATAACCTTGACTTTTTTGAGAAACAGAGGAGAGAGAGCATGGAGCAGAGCAAATGAAGGAGAGACTGGTAGGAAATTGAGTCAGAGAGGTAGTCAGGGGTCAGGTAATGAGGGCGCTGTAATCCATAGGGAGGACTTCACGTTTTATAGTATATGTGATGATTCTCAGCCATAGGCTGATGGAAAATCAGAAGAGGGCTTTGGAATAATTTCCATTTTCTAAAGATCTTTCTGGATCTTTAAGGATTAGAATTTATTGAGGTAAGATTAGAGTATTGAGCTAAGAGTTCAATCAGAGACCCCAACTATGAAGCTTTCAAAATGATCCAGGGAAGAGAGACCTGTGGTTTGGACTTGGGAAGTCTTGATCAAGATGGTGAGAACTGCTCAGATTCATGATGGCGGATCTTAACATTTATACCAAGAGGTTTCAGCATGCTGAAACCATGCTGCCCAATTTGGTAGCTGCCGGTTGTATGTGGATATCAAACACTTGAAATGTGGCTAATTCGAAGTATGTGCCATAAATGCAAAATACATACTAGGTTTTGAAGACATAGTAAGAAAAAAGTATGTAAAATATCTCATTAATAATTGTTTATATGAGTTACATGTTGAAATGATAATATTTTGGATATTATCATTAAAATTAATTTCACCCATTTCTTTTTACTCCTTTTTAACAGGCTACTGGAAATTTTTAAATTACCTAAGAGCTCACATATTTCTATTAGACAGTGCTGGGCTGAGGAATGACAAGTAGGATGTTATATTCAAAAGGATAAAAAGGATATCTACAAGGTTTTTAAAACAGCAAAAACATTAAAGCTAAGAGGTTATCCTAGTTTTGATTTATGTAGCAGTCATTCTTCCGCAGTGGGAGAGGGAAGTTGGTTGATCCTAGTTTTGATTTACGTATAATAAATCATAAACACAAGACTACGTAAATAAATCTATGTCTAATAAAACTAGGGCATCCTTCAATAATTTTACAGGAAAAAAAGGGGGGTCAGTATCTCACTCATGTTTGAGAAGCAGAGGAAAGATAATTAGATTAGTAGTTAGGAGACCTGAGTTTTACTCCTTCTTAACTATAATACCCCAGGAGACTGTATGACCGTGGAAAAATTACTACCCTTTCTCAATCACTTTCTCAATGTGATCGCTTACCTATGCCACAGTGTCATCAGAAGCCCTCAAGGGCAGGCACTATATCTTATCTCACTTTGTATCCTCCATAGTAATGTCTTGCATAATTAAAAAGATACATGGTTGTCCTTCTTGAATTGAAGAACGTTCAAATGGTAGACCTGTCCTGAGAGAGTAAATTAATCTCTGTAAGTCTAATTTGGCCTACGGTCCGTAGTTTGTTGAACCCTATTCTAGACTATTATCAATTTCTCCATCTTTAAAATAGGGATACTAACTGTACATGATTTCTAGGGCAGTTGTCGGCCTTAAATAATTTGTGTTAAGCACTTGTGTCAGTTTCCTGGGGCTACTGTAACAAAGTACCACAAACTGTGTGGCTTAAAACAACAGAAATTTATTCTTTCACAGTTCTAGAGGCTAGAAGTCTGAAATCAGGGGTTGGCAGGGCCACGCTCCCTCAGAAGCTTCTAGGGGAGGCTCCTTCCTGCCTCTTCTAGCTTCTGATTGCCCCAGGCATTCCTTGACTTGTGGCAACATAACTCCAATCTCTGCCTCTGTCTTCACACGGCCATGTTCCACCTGTGTCCAAATTTTCCTCTTCTTGTAAGGAAACCAGTCGTATTGGGTTAAAGTCTACCCTAATCCAATATGACTTCATCTCAACTTGATTATATCTGCAAAGACCCTGTTTCCAAATAGGGTCACATTCACAGGTACCAGGATTAGAAATTTAGGGAAGACAGAATTCAACCCATAACAGGCCTTTTTCATAGACCCTGCCACACAATAAATACTCACTATTGCTATTAGTAATAGTCTAGAACAGAGTTCAACAAACTATGGACCGTAGGCCACATTAGGCTGCCACCTGTTCGTTTACATACTGTCTGTCTACTTGTGTGCTACAAGGGCAGACCTGTGACAGAGACTATATAGTCTGCAAAGCCTAAAGTATTTACTATCTGGCTCTTTACAAAGTAAGTTTGCTGATCTTTGGTCTAGAACTTTGCTCCTTAAAGTGTGATCCATGAATCAGAGGCATCAGCATCACATGGAAGCTTATTAGAAATATAATACCTCAGGTCCCATCTCAGACCTGCTGAATCAGAACCTGTGTTTTAGCAAGATCCCCAGGTAATTTGTATGAACACTTATATTTGAAAAGCACTGATCTAGAAATGATCTTTTGTCCCTGTGTCATTTATTTTTATTTATTTAATTATTTTATTGAGGTCATAATGGTTACAACATTGTATAATTTCAGGTGTACATTATTATATATCAGTTTCTGTATAGACTGCATTATGCTCACCATCAATAGTCTAGTTTTTATCCATCACCATACACATGTTCACCTTTACCCCTTATGCCCACCCCTCCACCTCCTTCCCCTCTGGTAACCACTAATTTGTTCTCTTCATCCATGTGTTTATCTTCCACATATGAGTGAAATCATACAGTTTGTCTTTGTGTGGCTTATCTAGCTTAACATAAAATACCCCCCAGGTCCATCCATCTTGTTGCAAATGAGATGATTTTGCCTTTTTATGGCTGAGTAGTGTTTCATTATATATATACCACATCTTCTTTATCCATTCATCAGTTGATGGGCACTTAGGTTGCTTCCACAGCTTGGCTATTGTGAATAATGCTGCAATGAGCATGGGGTGCATAAGTCTCTTTGGATTGTTTATTTCATGTTCTTTGGATAAATACCCAGTAGTGGGATCTCTGGATCATATGGTATTTCTATTTTTAATTTTTTGAGAAATCTCCATACTGTTTTCCATAGTGGCTGCACCAGTTTGCAGTCCCACCAGTAGTGTATGAGGGTTCCCTTTTCTCCACATCCTCTCCAACATTTGTTATTTTTTGTCTTGTTAATTATAGCCAATATGACAGGTGTAAGGTGATAGCTGATTGTACTTTTGATTTGCCTTTCCCGAATAATTAGTGATGTTCAACATCTTTTCATGTAGCTATTGGCCATCTGTATATCTTCTTTGGAAAAATGTCTGTGCATATCTTCCGCCCATTTTTCGATTGGGTTGTTTTGTTGTTGTTGTTGAGTTGTATGCATTCTTTATATATTTTGGAAATTAACCCCTTGTCAGATATACGATTTGCAAATATTTTCTCCCAGTTGATGAGTTGTCTTTTTGTTTTGTTCCTAGTTTCTTTTGCCTTGCAGAAGCTTTTTAGTCTGAAGTGGTCTCAGTTTTATTTTTTCTTTTGTTTCCCTTGCCTGAGGAGACATAGTATTTGAAAAGATGCTGCTAAGACAGATGTCAAAGAGTGTACTACGTATATTGTCTTCTAGGAGTTTTATGGTTTCAGGCCTTACATTCAAGTCTTTAATCCATTTTGAGTTAATTTTTGTGTATGCTGTAAGATAATGGTCTACTTTCATTCTTTTGCATGGGGCTGTCCAGTTTTTCCAACACCATTTATTGAAGAGACTTTCCTGTCTCTGCTGTATGTTTTTGGCTCCTTTGTCAAAGATTAGCTGTCCACAGGTATGTGGTTTTATTTCTGGGCCTTCAATTCTGTTCCATTGATCTGTGTGTCTGTTTTTGTACCAGTACCATGCTCTTTTGATTACTGTAGATTTGTAGTGTATTTTGAACTCAGGGATGGTGAAGCCTCCAGCTTTGTTCTTTTTTCTCAGGATTGCTTTGGCTATTCCAGGTGTTTTGCTATTCCATATGAATTCTAGGATTCTTTGTTCTACTTCCATGAAGAATGTCATTTGGATTCTGATTGGGATTGCATTGAATCTGTAGATAGCTTTAGGTAGTATGGACATTTTAAATATGTTTATTCTTCCAATTCATGAGCATGAAATATCTTTCCCTTTCTTTATCTTCTTCAATTTATTTCAATAATGTCTTATAGTTTTCAGCATGTAGGTATTTCATCTCCTTGGTTAAGTTTATTCCTAGGTATTTTATTCTTTTTGTTGTAATGGTAAATGGGATTGTCTTCTTGACTTCTCTTTCTGCTAGTTTGTTATTAGTGTATAGAAATGCAGTGATTTTTGTAAGTTCATTTTGTACCCTGCAACTTTGCTGTAGTCGTTGATTTTCTAATAGTTTTCTGGTGGATTCTTTAGAGTTTTCTGTATATAGAAACATGTTGTCTACAAACAGTGAGAATTTCACTTCTTCACTCCATATTTGGATTCCTTTTATTTCTTTCTCTTGCCTAATTGCACTGGCCCAACCTCCAGTTCTATGTTGAATAAGGGTGGTGAGAGTGGGCATACTTGTCTTGTTCCTGTTCTCAGAGGGATGGCACTCAGCTTTTGCCCATTGAGTATGATGTTGGCTGTGGGTTTGTCATATATGACCTTTATTATGTTGAGGTAATTTCCTTCTATCCCCATTTTGTTAGGAGTTTTTATCATAAATGGCTGTTGGATCTTGTCAAATGCTTTCGCTGCATCTATTGAGATGATCATGTGGTTTTTACTCCTCATTTTGTTAATGTGGTATATCACATTGTTTGATTTGCAGATGTTGAACCATCCCTGTGTCCCTGGAATAAATCCCACTTGATCATGATGTATGATCTTTTTTATGTATTCCTGTATTTGGGCTGGCAATATTTTGTTGAGGATTTTTGCATCTATATTCATCAACAATATTGGCTTGCAGTTTTCCTCTTTTGTGTTGTTCTTGTCAGGCTTTGGTATCAGAGTGATGTTGGCCTTGTAGAATGTGTTAGGAAGCATTCCATCTTCCCTGATTTTTTGGAATAGCTTGAGAATAGGTGTTAAATCATCTCTGAAAGTTTGGTAGAATTCTCCAGGGAAGCCATCTGGTCCTGGGCTTTTATTCTTTGGGATGCTTTTGGTTACTGTTTCAATCTCTTTACTTATGATTGGTCTATTCAGATTCTCTATTTCTCCTTGATTCAGCTTTGGGAGGTTGTAAGGGTCTAAGAATTTATCCATTTCCTCTAGATTGTCTGTTTTGTTGGCATATAGTTTTTTATAGTATTCTCTTATAATCCATTGCGTTTCTGTGGTATCCATTGTTATTCCTACTCTTTCATTTATAATTGTATTTATCTGAACTTTCTCTCTTTTTTCTTTGTAAGTCTGGCTAGGGGTTTGTCAATTCTATTTATCTTTGCAAAGAACCAGCTCTTTGTTTCATTGATCCTTTCTGCCACCTTTTTTGTTTCAATACCATTTATTTTGACTCTGATTTTTATTATTTCTCTCCTTCTGCTGACTTTGGGCTTTGTTTGCTCTTCTTTTTCTAATTCAATTAGATGTAGTTTGAGGTTGCTTATTTGGGATTTTTCTTGTTTGTTAAGGTGAGCCTGTATTGCGATGAATTTCCCTCTTAATATGACTTTTGCTGTATCCCATATGAGTTGGTATGGTATGTTTTTATTTTCATTTGTCTCCAGATATTTGATTTCTCCTTTAATTTCTTCAATGATCCATTGCTTGTTCAATAGCATGTTGTTTAGTCTCCACACCTTTTTACCCTTCTCAGCTTTTTTCTTGTAATTACTTTGTAGCTTTATAGCATTGTGATCAGAAAAGATGCTTGTTATTATTTCAATTTTTTAAAATTTATGAGGCTTGCCACATTTCCCAACATATGGTCTACCCTTGAGAATGTTCCATGCACACTTGAGAAGAATGTGTATTCTGTGGTTTTTGGATGGTGTGTTCGATATATGTCTATTAAGTCCAAGTGATTTAGCTTTTCAATTAATTCCACTGTTTCCTTGTTGATTTTCTGTATAGATGATCTATCCATTGATGTGAATGGAGTGTTGAGGCCCCCTACTATTACTGTGTTATTATTAATATCTTTTTTTAGGTTTGTTAATAGTTGCTTTATATACATTGGTGCTCCTGTGTTGGGTTCATAGATATTTACAAGTGTTATTTCTTCTTGATGGAATATCCCTTTGGTCATTATATACTGCCCCTCTTTGTCCCTCTTTACCTGTCTTGTCTTGAAGTCTACTTTGTCTGAGTATGGCAACACCTGCTTTCTTTTGTTTGCCATTAGCTTGGATTCTCATCCTCCATCCCTTCACTCTGAGCCTGTGTTTGTTGTTGGAGCTGAGATGTGTTTCCTGGAGGCAGCATAGTGTTGGGTCTTGTTCTTTAATCCATCTCGCCACTCTGTGTCTTTGTATTGGAGAATTCAATCCATTTATGTTTAGGGCGATTATCGATATATGAGGGCTTAATTCTGCCATTTTATCATCATTTTCCAGTTCTCCTGCATTTCCTTTGTTTCTCGTCCTGTGTATTTTGGCCTACCAGTTGAGTTATGTAGTTTTTTATGTTGTGATTCTTTGTTTTGTCCTTATTTATTATTTGTATCTCTGTTCTGCTTTTTTGTTTAGTGGTTACTGTGTGGTTTGTATTCAAAATCCCGTGGATAACTTAGTCCCTTTTCTGATGGCCTCTTATTTCCTTAGACTAAACTGATTCAGTCCCTTTCCTCTTCCCCTCCCAAGTTGTTTTTCTCACATCTTATTCCATCTTGTGTTATGAGTCTGTGGTTAAAATGACAAGATTATCTTTGTTTTTGGTGTTTTCCTCCCCTTTTTCTTTAATGTTATACTTGAGTATTTGCTATCCTGCTCTGATTCTGTCTACCTGTTTATCTCCTTACTCCATGCTTTGTAACCCCTTTCTTCCCCCTTTCCTTCAGGTATGAGGGCCATCTTGAGGATTTCTTGTAGGGAGGTCTTGTAGCTATGAACTCCTTTAGCTTATGTTTGTCTGGGAAAGTTTTTATTTCTCCATCATATCTGAAGGATATTTTCACTGGATAGAGTATTCTTGGCTGAAATTTTTTGTCCTTCAAATATTTGAATATGTTATTCCAGTCTCTCCTAGCCTGTAAGGTTTCTGCAGAGAAATCTGCTGAAAGCCTGATAGGGGTTCCTTTGTAGGTTATTTTCTTCTGCCCTGCTTCCCTTAGTAGTGTTTCTTTCTCATTCACTTTTGCCAGTTTCACTACTATATGCCTTGGAGTAGGTCTTTTTACATTGACATATTTAGGAGATCTGATAGCTTCTTCCACATGGATTTCCATCTTCTTCCCTAGGTTTTGGAAGTTCTCTGCTATTATTTCTTTGAACAAACTTTGTGCTCCATTCTCCTTCTCTTCTCTGTCTTGAATACCTATAATTCTTATGTTGCATTTCCTAATTGAGTTGGGTATTTCTTGGAGACTTTCTTCATTTCTTTTTAGTCTTAGTTCTCTCTCCTCCTCTATCTGGAGCATTTCAACATGTCTGTCTTCAATTATGCTGATACGCTCCTCTATGATATCTACTCGAGCATTCAGGGAATCCATATTTTGTTTTATTTCTTCTATTGTGTCTTTCATCTCTAATATTTCTGATTGATTCTTCTTTATAGTTTAAATCTCTTTTGTGAAGTAGCTCCTGAACTCAGTGAGTTGTTTCTCTACATTCTCTTTTAACTTGTTGAATTTTTGGTGATAGCTATTTTGAATTATTTGTCATTTAGATTACCTATTTCCGTGTCCTTGGGACTGACTTCTGGGTACTTGTCATTTTCTCTCTGGTCTGGAGATCTAATATAATGTTTGATATTGCTGGAGGGCGTGGCTCTGTTTCTTCACATCCTGGTGTTATTTGGTTGCACTTACCACCTATTGCCACTGGGTAGGGGTCAAGAGCTGCGTATTCTGAGCCCTCTGCCTTCAGATGATATCCTAGGCAGTGGAGCCACACTGGGAAGATGGGGGGAGAGGTGCTTTCTCCCCTGTGCTCTTGGGGTTTTCTTGCTCTGCTCTCACTATCTGCTCTCCTGGGGTGTTGGCTTGATAAATTCACCCTCTGTGAAAGCTTTTGCCCCAGTAGAGGGCTTCCCTCACAGCTGCAAGGGCCCACCAGGGATCCTTGATGTTACCACAAACGAATGTCCTCTCCCCCATTCCTTCCCTCTTGGAGGCCTCCTTTGGTCCTGGATCACAGTCTTTATGGGAAGGAGTGAAGTTTTCTCTTACCTAATTCCACCTCCTCTGAGGGGGTCTCCAGCCTCTCTGCCCTCCATCGTTTGGCTGTGTGGGTCTCTCTGACATTTTTTGTGTTGTGTTTGGATGTCTTCTGTTGGAGTATGAATGTTCTTTTCATTGTATGTTGGAGGGGAGAGATTACTGGGGAAGTTGACTCTGCCATGATGCTGACATCACAGTGGCTTTTTCTGTATGCCTCTCTTGGCTTTCTGTATTTTTAATCTCACTTCATCCCCATAGTCCTAGGAGTGGCAATGGCTGGCCTGCACCTTAGCCTGTGCTCTGTTTATTCCTTGTGGTCCTGTGACACCCTCTCCACAGCTTTGTAAATAATCTTCTTATAAACAGATTTTCTCAAATTATCTTAAATTGAGAGTTGAATTTTCTGTTGAATCATTGATACAGTCTCCTTCCCTCCTACACTCCCCAGCAATGAAAAGTGGTGAGTGGACCAGGCTTTACATGCAAGTGATCACCTTGGTAATGCAGTTTGAGGGATACTACAAAATATTTTGCTATCTGGCCCCAAAGACACTTCATCTTTGACTCCTAAATTAGTTAGGATCTTCTGATTGCAAGTGGTAGAAAACCCAACTCAAACTGGCTTAGCACCAAAAAAGGGCTAAAGTGACTCACGCAAATGAAAAGTTCAAGGGTCTATTTTGCTTCAAGGTCAGCTAACTGGTAAACCCAGGAGCTCCAGCCTTATCACCGGGAGTTGTTCCTTTTGTATCTCCTTGATCTGTTCTTCTCTGTATTGGCTCATGCTCAGGCTCCAATAGGGGACCAAGATGTAGGCTTCAGACCTACAGCCTCCTGACTTAAGATCATAAGGAAAGAGAGAGTCTTCTCCAAAAGCCTTAACAGAAACCTTAGCCTTCATTCTCACTGTCTCAACTTGGTCCTGGGCTCATCTCTGAAGCAAGCAGTATGGGCAGGTTCACGGAAGAATAATGAAAATTAACATTTCTTGAGTCCTTAGAGTGTGTCAGGCATGGTTCCAGGCTCTTTTCCTATGTGATAGGCATTAATATTTTGTCTATTTTACTGAAGAAGAAAATGAGACATAGAAAGACTATGTCCCAGAGCTAATAAGTGGTAGAATGGAAAGTCAAACCTGAGTAGTTTCACTCCAGACCCCAGTATAAATCACTATACCCTGTTCACTGTCTGGCTTAGACCTTCATCCCATGTCCACCTCTGGAGCCAAGATGGAGTCACCTTCACATAAACCTCAATGGACTTGGAGTAGTGGAAGGGTACTCACCAGAGAAAATGTCGAGAATTATTACCAAAAAGCATTGAAAATGAATGCCTGCCAGGTGTAATCAGTAAATTTCCACTTCAGCAAGTCACAACATTTTGTTAAAGTAATAGTTCCCATTTTTTCCAATCAACACACCTTAAATTAAGGCTACTGTATGCTGCCATCAGTAAGAATGATAGTCACTCATCTTTAGGTGTACCCCTAAAAAACAAACTCTGTGTTAAAACATAATTTCCAGAAAAAGGTAGAATCATGACTGAACATATGCTAAAGATTTTATTTAACTCCCGAAGAAATTGCAGATATTAAACCAGTTCAAAGTAAAAATCAAAAAAGCACAAATTTATGTACAACAAAGAAATGTTTAACTGAATGTGCAAATGGACACAAAACTGGTTTTTCCATGGAACAAAGAAGTCATATCTCTATCAGGATAGAATTTGCATGTTTATGAGAATTATTTTACATTGGAATCGCTTAACTACATTTTACAGAACTGTGAAATAGCTCAAAAACAATGAAAGGCTAGAATCTGATAACTGGGAAGCGTGAGCTCTAGACAATGCATAGTTGTTCATTGAAATACAGTCTTTTTCTACAATTTTTAAGTTGTATTTTATTGTGATAAGACCATTTAACATGAGATCTACCCTCTTAAATTTTTAAGAATACAATACGGTGTTGTTAACCATAGGCACAATGTTGTACAGCAGATCTCTAGAACTTATTCATCCTGCATAATTGAAACTTTATACCCATTGAACAACAACTCCTCATTTCCTCCAAGCCCCAGGCAACCACCATTGCATTTCTGATCCTATGAGTTTGATTATTTTATATACCTCATGTAAGTAAAATCGTGCAGTATTTGTCCTTCTATGACTGGCTTACTTCACCTAAACTAATGAACTCAAGGCTCATCCGTGTTGTCACATATTGCAGAATTTCTTTCTTTTTCAAGGTTGAATAACATTCCATTGTATGTATGTACCACATTTTCTGATCCATTCATCTGTTGATGAACATTTAGATTGTTTCTACCTCATGGCTATTGTGAATAGTGGTGCAATGAACAAGAGAGTGTTAATATCTCTTTGAGATTCTAATTTCAATTGTTTTGGATAAATACCCAGAAGTGGGATTGCTGGATCATATGGTAGTTCTATTTTTAATTTTTTGAAGAACCTCCATACTGCTTTCCGTAATGGTTATACCATTTTGCATTTCCACCAGCAGTGTGCAGGGTTTCAATTTCTCCAGATCCTTGCCAACACTTGTCTTTTGTTTTTTTGATAATAGCCATCCTAACAGGTGTGAGGTAATATTTCACTGTGGTTTTGAATTGCATAGAGCAGAGATCAGGAAAAGTACCAAATGTAGAGCTTCCATTGTCCTCTCTTTATGAAGTCATGGACAGTGTTACTTTCCAAGCATTAATGTGTCACAGTATATATGGAGTATTACCAACTGGGGAAGTTCACCCAAGCTTTGGTGTCCAGAGATTTTAGTGGGGCTCGATCACATACTGCCCATGTGGCTGACCTTATTTTTGAGCCTCTCCAGAGGTAGAACTGATACCTCATGGTCCAAAGTTCCCACCATAAATCATATTATTAGACTTTCTGGCAGCCAAGGTCCCCAGGGAAACAAAGATATTCCAATTAGTATGACATTCCAAGGGCCTAGAAATCACCTCCCAGTAGCCAAGGGCAAAAGCCAGACCTCTTTTTGGGTGAGATTAATTCTTCACTACACAGGGGGGCATAATCAAATTCTTTAAACTACTTTCACTCTCAAATCTGCAAATTACAAATATGAATAACAATATGAAACGCTCTCACGTATTGAGTGCTTATCAAGTGTGATGCCTAGAGTTAAGACTTTTGCATACATTATATTACTCAATCTTGTGTTATATCATTCAATCCTGTGAGGTGGGCACTGTTAGCCCTGACTTATGCATGAGGCAATGACACTTAGAGTTTGGGTAATTTGGCAGGGAGTTGTAGGCATTGATAGAGTTAAATTCCAGCCTTTGGTGAACAGACTCCAAGCCATTTCTATTAACCACAAGACATCATGCCTTCTAGTTAGCATGCTTTGAATGAAATAATTCATGCCAAAGTGTTGGCATAAAAATAGATTTAAAAAAACCAAATGATTATACTAG
The DNA here is from genome assembly GCF_041296235.1 of Equus asinus. NCBI lineage: Eukaryota > Metazoa > Chordata > Mammalia > Perissodactyla > Equidae > Equus > Equus asinus. The sequence continues at coordinate 11,330,581 of NC_091820.1, read as the reverse complement.
TACAACAGCTTCTTACATCCTATCGGCACGTAGATGGAAAGAAGATGGTTGATCACTAACTACTTTTGCCTGGGACAACACAGAAAGCTATTAGGCATTAAAATATCAGCCTTGACAGGTGAAGAAAGTATGAAGGTGAGGGATTTTTTTCTTTTTTCCTAAGCTGTTGGAAGTGTCTCAAACATTGCAAAGAAGCTGAAATTTAATCTGTCTTGTGTGGTAGACATAGTAGGCGTTTGTCTGTCTCCATTTGGGAAATTTCAATATTGTAATTTTCACCTGCCAAACCTCCACAGGGAAATTATGAGAATTAACAATGTGATTTGAAAGAGTTTATAGCTATTGCTCAAAAAGGTGAGGAATAAGAACAAAGTGTTCCCAGAGAAACTGGTAAATATGCATGTTGCTCAAAGGTGAATGTGGTCCACTAATTCACGGGCTGCTAGAATTATTTTGCTTCAGTGTCCCTTTGAATCTCACCTGAATAATACATGATTTTGGTACTTTTGTTCTGCAGAGTTGTGTATCTGAGGGTTTTAAAGGAATGAGATGTTTTCCATTTCTAGAAAAGAAATAGTGTGAAGAGGTAGGCTAATGAGTTGTGCATGCATAAGAATAGATCAGAAATGAAGAAAGCTCATATTTTATTTAAGTGCTACTTATGGAGATGAGAGAAATGCTATTAGAACCTAAGATCAACTCCTCATACCAGGACATTCTCTCTTTTCCAGAAAGAATAGGTCAGACTAAATCCACAATGTTCTTGGAATATTCAATACCCATTGCCTAAGTGATAGGCCATTCTTGGAATGGCCAGCACCATCACTAATGAATGTGACTGTTTTAATATAGAACAATGTAAGCCTAGATTTTGCTGTGATTTGAAACTGTTGTTCAAATACTGTCTATTCAGATATTATTTGCTCATGAACAGCCTCCTTTTGGTAAGATTGCATGAGGAATTTGAGTATGCTTGTAAAAAATAAACTAGGTTTGACAAGAGCATTAATTTTATTTAACTAGGCCTGTTTTCCTCAGCAACCCCACTTCTGAGAATCTATCTCATATATACACTAGCAAAAATATGAAAGGATATGTGCACAAGACTATTCATTACAGCTCTATTTATAATAGCAAAAGACTAGAAACACCCAAATGCCCATCATTAGGAGATAGGTTGAATAAACTCGGGTACACCCACACAACGCAGAACAGTACAGCTGTGAAAAGGAATGTAGTATATCTCTAAATATTACTTTGGAATGATTGCCAGGACATATTATCAAGTGAAAAAAAGCAAGGTGTCAAAAGTATATATATATTATTCTACTAAGCAACTAAAGAAGGATGAGAAGAATATCTACACATATTTGTTTAGAATAAGGAAAACAAAGGTTAAATAAAAACTTTTTAAAAGGAGGTTACCCATAGGAAGAGAGGGGAAAAGGATGGAAGAAGCAGAAATATAAGCTAGACTTCTATAAGTATACCTTGCATTGTAGATTTGACAAAAATTGAATTTAAAGCAATGAGCATGAGGTTTCTTTTGGGGGTGATGAAAATGTTCTAAAATTAGCTAGTCTAAAATCAGCTTCACTGGGCTTCAACTAAAATGTCAGCAGGGCCGTGCTACCTCTGGAAGGTCTGGATTCTACAGCTATATACCATAGCTCACGGCCCCCTTCATCCATTTTCTAAGCCATCAGTGTAGCATCTTCAAATCTCTCTCTGCTTCCATTACCACATGGACTTCTGCCTTCTTTGTCAAATCTCCCTCTGCCTCCCTCTTATAAGGCCACTTGTAATTGCATTTAGGGCCCATCCAGATAATCCAGGATAATCTCTCCATCTCAGAATCCTTAACTTAATCACATCAGCAAAAGTCTTTTTTCCATATAAGGTAATATTTACAAGTTGTAGAGATGAGGACTTCATATCTTTGGGGGCCATTATTCAGCCTACTACAGATAATATTAAGAAATTATCTATTTTGTTGAGTTTGATACCGGTATTATGGTTATGTTTTTTCAAAAGTCCCTATCTATTAGAAATTCATAAATGAAGTATTTACATGTGGAATAATATGTTGACTGAGATTTGCTTTAAAATATTTTAATGAGGGGAGAGATGAAAGAAGAATGACAGAATGATGACAATTTTTGAAGCTGAGTGATTGACATGGGGGCTTATATTATTTTCTCTACTTTTGCATATGTTTGAAATTTGCCAATAAAAAGATTTAAAATAGGTAAATAAGTAAGTAAGTATACAGATAAATAATTAGCCTCTTTTCCAGTGGTATGAGGTATGTGGTTAACTATTCTGAGGTTGACTATTCTTAATTGCAAATCGTGTTGCCTCCATGTTCCCAAGTGAAGTGCCTAGTACTGTAAGTAAAACACTGAAGGCTAGAACGATGGGACCTTAATAAAGCCTTTGGGGACACCCGGGAGCACAATGGAGGGAAACTGGCTCAGATCAGGGACACCAGAATGGCTTTTACCTCCTGTGCAACTATGTGACTTGGGCCAAGTTAATTAACTTCTGTACACTTTGGTTCTCTCATCTGAAGAGACGGGTAAGAATATTACCTACCCCATGGGGTTGTGTAGGAGAAAATGAGTAATCCATAAAAAGTGCTTAGCATTTTGACAGTGCCTGGCATCATTGACAGATCCTGGCAAATGTAAGCATGCCTCCTGAAACAGTCTCCATTTTGCTTCCAGAACATCACTCTCCTTTGTTTCCTCCTGGCTGTCTGGCCACTCTGTTTCTTTTGCTGACCTTTCTTTGGATGTTGATACTTGTCTTAGTTTGTGTTCCCCTCAAAATAAAGCTTGAAACAAGAACTTGAGAAAGAGGTAGTTTATGTGGGAAGTGTTCCCGGGCTAAGGTTGCCAGATTTAGCAAATAAAAATATAGAATGCCCCATTACATTTGCATTTTGGATAAACAATGAATACTTTCTCAGTATTTTTAGTAAAAAATTAACTGAGTGTGCTGTATTTTATCTGGCAACACTATCCCAGGAGGCATTGTGGCAGAAATGAGCAGTGAGACACAGAGGGAATAAAATCTACTAAAGGGCATGTTAATGACTCATTAAAAATCACGGTTAGGGCCAGCCCTGGTGGCCTAATGGTTAAGTTTGGACACTCTGCTTTGGTGGTCCAGGTTTGATTCCCAGGTATGGACCTACACCCTTCATCTGTCAGTGGCCATGCTGTGGCAGTGGCCCACATACAAAATAGAGGAAGATTGACATGGATGTTAGCTCAGGGTGAATCTTCTTCACACACACACACAAAAAGACCACTGTTAGGCAACTGAGGCTCAGTCCCATCATGGATCATCTGAGGTACCACGGAGATTAAGGCTCAGAATTGCCTTTTCCATGCAAGGTGAGGATGGTGCATTCCTTTGGAAGGTCATCCCTGGGAGATTGAACTCTCCAGCACTCTCCTACTTGGGCTGAGCAACCCCTCACAGCTTCAGAAAAGGCCCTGTTATAGATTTCATATGACCTTGCATTTCTCCTTTGTAGCCCTTTTCAGAAGTGCCATCAATTATTTTTGTGATTATTTTTAATGCCCATATTTCCCTCCATTAAGCTAAGCTCTGAGAGAGCAGAATCTTGCCTTCTTCACTGCTGGAGCCTGAGAGCTTAGCCGTGTCAACATATGTTGATAGAAGGAGTATGTGTTAGTTGCTATTGCTATGCAGTGGATGTTGATGACATAAGAAGGAGTTTACTCTTGGGCCTTGTGTGGTGACCCCAATGGGTGGTAAGGTGGACAGTCTCATAAGTACTCCACTGGGTGGAAGGAGGTACTCATCCTAAGCAGCCAGATGTATCTATTCCTCTCCTTTTATCTGCCCCTCAATCTTAACATCTGTTGTCCTGACTAGTGGGCTGATACAGACAAGGAATCTGAGTAATCCCACTTAAAATTAAGTCTGCCATGATAAATATCTTCTGAGTGCCTCCTGTGCATACAGCACGTATCATGGTAGGTGCCATGGGGAAATACACACATGAATTAGAGGGTTGTTTCTCCCTCCCTCTGTGAACTAATCATCATAGATGAGACACATGTGAAAAGCTTTAACATGGGGATAGAATTGAAGTGTATTGATGCCCTGCCTCTGTCTTTCCCACCTCCCTGGCAGCTTTAAGCACTGGTCTGTGGGTTGATCATCTCTGTCACACTTCCCAGAGCAATCCAGGCTAAGAGAAGAAATACATAGGCACCTAATCCATGAGGCTGACCTGGAATGTTGTCCCTGCAGGCTCCATCGTTGCCCCTGTAAGGCCTCTGCTGTTCTTGAGTGAGTGCAGATCACAGAGCTTCCTCGTTCTCTCTGTGACAGATCACTCCTCCGGATCTATGTTTAATTGCTAGCAACTGAGTCCCTGATCTGAGTTCTTCCTTCTCCCCAGTTTCTGTGTTCTTCAGGTCACAGAGCAGTGCTATGCTTCTGCTTTACTCTCCATTTGTAATTCCTCTTCCAGGAGTCTGTCTGGTTCACAGCTCTTCTTAAAAACCAGAGCCTGGTCTTGTCCTCCCTGACAATACTCACTAAACCAAGTGTCCTGTGATTGGATAAGGCACAATTGCCTATAGATAGACTTTCAGACGCTTGCCCATGGGATCTCCCAAGGACCAAGAGCCAGGGTCACCCATGAAGGGCTCCATCCTCTAGGAAAGCCTAGATTACTTCACCTGTTCCCTAAGTGTGAGCATTTGCCTGAACTGAGGCAGAGGTCATCATGCCCTTCAATGCCATCCATGCCTTGTGGCCAAACCTCTTCTGACAGACTATTTGACCACTCCTGCACTCGGTCAGGTTTAGTGCCAGGCCCCAGCTTCTACTCCTACCACAAAAGCTGCCTGGTGTGGTTTTTGTAAACTCACAGGCCTCATTAAGTGGTCTTGAAAGTTGACGCCGTGGGGGTTGTGGGCAAGGAGGAGAGTGACTCTGACTGTCATAATCTGGGATCACTGGGAAAATGGCATATGGGCAGGGTCTCAAGATGAGTAGGACTTCCAAAGTCCTACTGAATCACTAGTATTGGGTTTATTTTCTCTATAACTAAAGGAATCTATTAAAAATACATCAGTCATTGCTTCTTTCTCTCTGTCTGCTCTCTGTTCCCCAATACCTCTGTTGGAAATATTTAGATGCTTCCAGAAGCCCTTTATGATGAAGCCCTCAGAATTCCAGAGGGCGGCAGCAGCTTTGAAATCAGTTGGGAAAGAATTGCTCTCTATTCTCAATTAAAAGGGTCATTCCATGCTAATATTTTTCACTACTCTGAATTTTTTTGGACATGAAAAATTGTATGGCATTTCTTTCACAAGCTAAGTCTCTAGGGTTTTATGTTTAGGTACAAATATTCAGCTTTGGGATCTATATTCAACTTCTCAATTAAATTTTTATGCATAGCCAAATTAGCTGTGCAAACATATAGTATATTTGTAATTTTTCTCATCTTCATTATGGTTTCGGTCAGCCCTGAGCAAGAACATTTGTTTTCCTACCTACAGATAGTCTGAAAAACATAAAAAAAAATTAGTTTCAACTTTGTCGATTGCATTTATATCTTTCCAGGAAAAATTTTAGTGGTATTATTTTATTTCATTTAAATTGAATGTTTTCTTCTAATAATTTTATATAGGAAGACATACACATCATGCTGTTTAAATAAAAATTTTCAAAAATATCTCTTCCAAATTATCCCATCTCCCTTCCAGAGGAAATAACTTTACTTAAAGAAATCAGATATATACTTACTATCTCCCATCAGTTTTTTAAAAATAAGCTGAACACCTGCAATGCTTAATTGAAAAGAGAGAAACATATTTGCTATTACCATTGCTACATCAATCTATTTAAGGAGTGCCACTTTAAACTGCATTTTTGAGATTTAAATTTCTCTTATCTTTGCATGAACTTTCTAATTCTTGCCAGCCTATACATTATATCCATTCAATATTTTGCATTTTTACCTTATCCAAAATGACAAGGTAGGAAAATAGATAAATTTAGGCTTTTATGGAATCTACTCTAACGTCCATGGACTGATGATGATTTGGGATTAAAAACTAAAACAAAAAGAATCACTATTTTGATTTCTTTGAAATGAAAACTACCGTTGAAATTTACCCTTACTGGTGTATTGTATACGTACCCAAAACTACTCTATAATGTCCAGGAAAAACAAAATACATTTAGGTGAAAGATACTTGTAGACTTGTGCCATCTTGAGACTAGGCTATAATGACTCAACCTCATTGGGATTCTCCCAGCAGGATGGAAGAGCTCTGAGTTCATCTGGCAGCTTCTGTTAGATCTGGGAAATTCAGAGTTGGCCAACCCCTCTCCCTCTGTCCTTATCCCCAGCATACACATCTCTATGTAGAACTCCAGAAAAAAGGGTAGGAAGGAAAAGGACATTGTTACCTGCCAGCCTCTTGCCCTCCTTGTTCCACAACCAGCTCCTCCTGTACAGAGGTTGGCTTGCTGAGCCCAGAGGACAAACAAATACAACAGGAACCCCAAAGAAGCCAAAGTTGGAATTTATAATTCCCCTCTCCTTTTCTGTAACATTTCTCCCATGCTGAGTCACAGCTCTGTCCTTGGCACTGAGTGCTTGACTGAAATCATGCTATTCAAGTGAGAAGGAAGTTTTCATGAAGCTGGCCCAAGTATGATTTTCAGATAAGGGGAGAGAATGTATGCTGAGGAACATGGATTTCATTCCCAAATGCATCAATCAAAGTAAATCTAACTGTCTGAATTCTCCTTATATTTAGTAAAAATCAATAGCTTAATGTGTCCACACCAGATTTCCTCATGAGTGAGCAATCTTTCAGGTTTCCTGTGGGCCTTTCCCCAGGCTCCCATCAGAACTTGAATTTTCCTGTTGAATGCACTGTTTCACTGAAAGTCCAGTCATGCAGGAAAGTGCTGCATCACGCAGTTAACCTCAGTGCCGTAGGCAAAGACCTTTCCTCTAATTCTGCAGTGGTACGGTACCTCTTCTGCCCTCTCTAGTTAATCTCTTTCCCTTTGAGGTTGAAGTAAAAGTGCTACTATGGAGTTTTTTTTCTTCTCAATGATAAAGAAATGTTGTCAAGCTATTTTATGGGTGGTATGTAAAGATGTATGGCGGTATCACAGAATGATACTAGAGAATTTACAGCAATCTGTATATCTCAGCCTGGGATTTTCCAAAAGCAGAGCCTGAGAAAAAGATTTGTGTGCAGAGGGTTTATTTGAGACCTAACCCAAGGATGTAGGAGAGAAAGATGGGGGCCGGGGCGGGGGGCTGGGCGATGAGGTAAATTAGGGAAGAAGGAAAAGCCAACACAATGACATGTTATGAGTTGGCTCCTACTATAGGCTACTGGCATTTGATAACCCAGGACTTTCCCAGGGGACTGACAAGATGCATCTCAGAACTGTCTGCCTAGGGCACAAATGAGAGAGACTTTATCCTTTAGTTGCCAAACCCACTGTGCAAGGGTGGATCTATATGTGCTCATTCCCACACACACTTTCTGGTTGTATTTGCATGAGGGCCAAGTGAGTTCCTCTGAGTGGCTCATGCTGTGGTGTTTCAGAAACCTCAGGGCAGGAAGCAAGAAGTAAGAGGCATGACGTGCGGCAAGGCACTGTCAGGTTGCATCTGTGTGAAACTGCTGGACACCACAGCACACAACATGTGACCAAAACGCTGTGCTTCCTTGGGATTCATCATTTGTTATAAAAAGCAAGCTGCTCCCTAAACCTAGATGCATCCCTACTTTGCAAAACTGTCTTTGTTAGCTCATAGGATTCCATTAGAAATTTACCTTAGAAAATTTCTGAAGTTATCAAAGAATCACTTATAATTTAAAACTATCCAATTTGTTCTTATGCCAAACAATGTTCTACATAATCTCTATAAAGTAATGTCTCATTATCCCAGCTGTTGATGAATTTACTGTTACTTTGTATTAGTCCGGATCTTTCTGGATACCAGTGAGAGAAACATGATTCAAGTAAGTGGAGGCAAAGAAAATAAAAGAGGAGCTTTAGTGGTTTGCATAACAGTTGAGAAGACTTAGGGTGAAATTAATTTCGGGCTCAGCTACATCCAGGGTCTCAAATGATGCCACCAGGTCTCCCTTCTCCTCTCTCCCCTCTGTTTCTTTCTTTCTTTCCATGTATTGACTGTCTTCCTGTGCTATTCTTTGCATGCTAACTCCATTCTCTGTTGCTATAAATGGACGGGAAAAATAGCCAAAGCAGCCCAAATCTTTCAACCTCACAGTTTGTAATTCAAAGTATCCATCTGGCCTGTAGCCACAATCACTGTGGGAAGGAGTTTGAGGTCCCATGATTAGCAAGGCTTGTGTCAAATGCCCCTCTTGTGGCCCAAGTGATATTCGGGGTTGTCAGACCCATCAGAATCACATGTGCTGCAGACTGGCAGGTCTCAATGGAAATAGATGTGCCAGGCATTTAAAAACAATGATATCCAATGTTTGCCCATGAGTAAAGCTTCCAGAAAAGCCTTCTCCTTCAAGCAACAAAACTTGGTGTATTTTTACTTTTTATCAATTTTTTAATGTAAATACATAAATACATTTATCAGTCTCTTATTTTTATGCTTTTTGCTCTCTTTACTCTTTCCTTTCTCCTCTCAATCTTTCCCACTCATTTTATGTTCCTGTCCCCACAGATAACTCATGTTAACAACCTAATATATTATCCTTCTATATTTTTTCTTCATGCTAGTGTAATCATAGCAAATATACACATACATATTTATATATACACAGAAATGTGATTCTTAAATGACAATGAACTTTGCCCTGCAGGGGACATTTGGCAATGTCTGGAGATACTTTTGATTGTCACAACTGAGAGGGTGCTACTGGCACGTAGTGGGTAGAGGTCAGGGATGCTGCCAAACATCTTGCATAGCCCAGGACAGCCCCCTACAACAAAGAATTATCTGGCTCAAAATGTCAATAGTGTCGAGGTTAAGAAACCCTGAGATATATAATGCCTACAAGTTTCAGTCATTGTTTATAAAATTGGGATCATATTAAACCCACTTTTCTGTATTTTGTTTCTCTCACTCACTAATACCTTATTAAAGTAGTTCAAAATCAACTGGTATAGCATGAATTAACTCTGTATGATTGTTGCTTAATATTTCATTATGAGGATGTAATCTAATCTTCTTAACTATTCACCCACTGACAGAGGTTCAACTTGTTTTCTGGTTTGTGGGGGCGGGTTTTGGCCACTACATCCTTGTCTTAGTTTGGGGATCCCTGAAGCAAACCCTGAGAGGAGGGTTTAAGTGTAAGAGTTTATTTTGCAAGTAGAAGGAACAGCAGTAGGGGATTGGGAAAGTGAGGCAGAGAATGGAAGACATCCCAAGATGGGTCCACTATTCAGACTGCTCTCCCTGTGGACAACTGGAACTTAATCCCATTAGGGAGCTCTCGGAACCAGTATGGAAAACGAGCTTCAGGATCTTTCTCTCCAAGGGTGAGGGAGCTGGGGTATTTATACCAATTCGTGCCCGTGATTGGTTGTGGGCTACTCTTATGGAGCATTGACTCCCCAATACTTTGTAAATGTGGCCAAGTAGGCTCCAGCAACAATCTCAGGAAAAGAAATGTAGGTACTGTCTGTTAGAAGGCAGACTGGTCAGCAATCATACAGTAAAGTGAGCATAGAGGGGCTGGACACTGCTAACAATCTGCAATAGTCCTTGACATACATATATTTATTTGTAGTACTCTTATTTCTGTGGGATAGCCTTAATAAAGGGATTACCAGATTAATGTATATCTTTATATTAATTTCAACAGATGCTACCTGATTGCTTTCCAAAATAAATGTCATAATTCACATTTCCACCAGCAAATTTTGAAAATACTCTTTTTCCCACATCCTTGCCAGCAAGAAATGTTATGATCCTTTAAAATTTTTGTCTGTCTGATAAGTGTAACATGATGTCTTGTTACTTTAAAAAAATTTTTTTTCCAGCTTTATTGAGGTAATGTCTTGGTACTTTAAAAAGTATTATTCTGACTGGTATTTTTGTTCATTGGCCAAATGGATTTATCCTCCTGTAAAACATCTCTTCAGTTTCTTCATCCATTTTTTTGTAGGTTGTTTTTCCCTTTTCGACAATTTTTAAGAGTGCTTTGTGCATTATTTATACTAACCCACTGTCTGTTCTCTGTGTTAGAAGCATTTTTTCCAAGTCTCTTGTTTGTCTATCAAAACTTTGTTAAAATATTTTTTATAATATAGAAGTTTTTGGGCTGGCCTGGTGGTGTAGTGGTTAAGTTCGCGTGCTCTGCTTTGGTGGCCTGGGGTTGGTGGGTTAGGATCCCAGGTGTGGACCTACACACCACTCATCAAGCCATGCTGTGGCAGTGTCCCACATATCAAATAGAGGAAGGCTGGCACAGATGTTAGCTCAGAGGCAGTCTTCCTCACCAAAATATATATATATGTTTTTTATGGAACATTTTCTGGATGTACTGTATTTTGATGAATGAAAGATGTCAAGACTCACCATTAAATGCCATTAAGAAAGAAAAAAAACACTGCCAGCTTAATTGCTACAGTGCCTTCTCATGAATTCAATTTAAGTTTATACTTGTAGAAGGGACTTTTTTTGATCTTTAGTATTAGCAATATAATTTCGTGGCACGTTGAAGAACACTGGGTTTTGTTAGCACTGCCTGCTTGACTCATTCTCTTATTTCTCCTCTATTAAACTCAGTACAGCTGGGAGTTTAGCGTCAGCTTCTATTCACAAGCAGCAGGAAGTTTCTGACACGTTGATATTCAGCTTCTTAACGATAGTGCCGCATGAATTGGTCACAGTGGCCTCTCGTTCCTTTGAAACCTCTTTCGTCTTTTCCAAGAAGTTTGGCAATTTCTCCGGTCTCTGTCACAGGGCTTGGTGTCAATAGGCAATACTTTTTCACATATCTCAACAGCAAATGTCACGCAGTTTTGCCTACTTGTGAGTACCTTCCTTTTTGGTCCCACGAAGTACTAGGTTGTTTCTCTGAGTGATGTGTGGAATTGGTAGTTATTCCTCCAGTGGTGATGAGCATTTGCTTCTCTAATAACAGAGTCGTGTCCCTATACTGTTCTATGCCTTTCTAAGTGCCCACTAACTTTTCATTTCAATCCCAAATCTTAGTATAAACTTCTGAAGCCATTTTAAGTATGGCAAGTAAATTCAACAGTAAGATACCGGCAATGCATGTATGTCACTCTGTTGAAGTGATAACAATATCAACAGTCAAGACCAAATATAATCATGCTCAGACATCTAAAACGATGCCACAAATTGGCAGCTACATCCACGTTTAGAAATGTGAAATGGGGGGAAGTGTGTGCATATATTTTCTTATCTTCCTATCTAAACTATAGCAAGCATAATTTAAGCTTCCATTAAGGACCAGGTTGAGTGAGAACATCTAGCTTTGCTCTGTGTAATAAAACAGAGATAACTTCTATGAGTACTGGGATGGATGATGGTGGCCCCAGGTCATGCCACTTTGGGAATGGTTTGCCCCTTCATTTCTACCTTCTTGCTGAATATCAGGCAATAAGTGAATATTGCACATGGCTATCTATGTGGTCTCACTTTTTACATTCAACCTACTGAGGGCTAGAAAACCACAGTACCAGGCAAAGTTGCTTTCTAGGCTAGCAACCTGAGGAAGGGCAATCATAGAACATGGATGGTATAACAAAATTACAAAAGCAGTGGTCTGGGGCTTGAGCCTTGCCTTGTTTTTGCATCTCTTCCTCCCTACTTTATCCAGTAGCACCTCTAACACCTCTAGATTTATTTATAAGGAAGATGTTTGCCTCTGGTTTGTTTCCATCCCTGAAAATGCTGCCTTCCCATTTTAGAGCCTATTTTAGCCCTATACTTATGGCGGCTTCCCAGAGCCCCTTGGTGCTTGAGCTGAGGCTGTTGCTGCTCTCCACCCTGCAGAAACTTTGAGACTACTAGGTAGGACCACCAAAAGACAGGCACAAGTGACTGTCCTGGAATGAACAGAGCTGATTATTGCCAGGGTCCTCTGTTGATGCAATTTCTCCCTCTAGTCTTAGGTACCAAGGAAGCTCGTGGCACCTGAGTCCAGGTCAGAGGGGGTGGACCGTGTCCTCCCACCAAACATAAGTCGTAACTTCGCCCCCACTTCCCTCCACCTCCCCTTCCCCAGTGCCTCCTGCCCATCTCTCTGGGTTCTGCTTTTTGTTACCCCAAAACCTTTTATTGTGAAATGTAACACACATACAAGAGAGTAGGCTAAAATACAAATATAGAACTTAAGAAAAGTACTATACAGTGAATACCCATATAATCAACACTTGTTTGGATCACTACACAGCTGTTGAAAGGAAGTGAGTTACAGCACATAAAAGTGTGGATGTACCTCAAAACATGATGTTAAGGGAAAAAAGTTTGTCCCAGGAGAATGGATAGAGTATGATGATTCTATTTTTAGAAAGCTCAAAAGCATGTGAAATTAAACAATTATAAAGAAAAAAATTATAAAGAAAAGTTAAACACAAAATTCAAGATAGTGGTTATCTCTGAGGGGCAGGAAGGGATGAGACTGAGGATGAGTGAACAGGGACTTTCAAAGTAGGAAGTGTTCACACGTGTTCAATTGTAGTTCTTTATAACTTACACATAATTTTATACACATAATTTTATAAAATTATTTTGCATCTACTCAATATTTAATAGAAATCTTTTAGAAAGAATGCATTTTCTGTTGAGGCTATAATTAGTATCTTCTGATCTAACCTGGATCAGAAGAGACAGTACATTGCTCGCTCTCTGGCCTCACTTTTCACATCCAATCTACTGTAGGCTAGAAAAACACAACACCTGGCAAAGGGGCTTTCCAGGCCAGCAGCCTAGGGGAGGACAACCTAAAAGTATGGGTGGTGCAACAAAACTACAAAAGCAGCATTCTGCAGTCATTCGTAACACAGTGCTCCCCTTACAATTTAAACAGGGGGTGCGTTCCCAGAAGCTATAAGGGTGCCTGGCATATAATAGCATATAAATGTTTGCAAAAAGAATTAAAGGAAAGAATGATCTCTGCTTTATTTCATGTTTAACTTTCTCTCCCTCAGAGGCATTTTTAAAATGACTAGTCTAGATTTTACCTTTTCTTCTTCCTTTCCCCAAGATTTTAAAAAATATAAAAGCTTTATTGAAATATAATTCATATACTAGATAATTTTCCTATTCAAAGTGTACAGTTGCATAGTTTCAGTATTCACAGAGTTGAGCAACTACCACCACAATCAATTTTAAAAGTTTCTTCACCCTTAGAATAAATCCTGGTACCCATTAGCAGTCACTCCCTATTTCTCCTAACCTCCAGGCCTACACAACAACTCATTTACTTTCTATCTCCCTGTATTTGCCTGTTCTGAGTATTTCATATAAATGAAATCATATAATATGTGTCTTTTGTGACTGGCTTCTTTCACTTAGCATAATGTTCTTAATGTTCATCCATGTTGTAGCATGTATCAGTATTTCACGCCTTTTTATTGCCAAATAATATTTCATTATATGGATAGGCCACATTTTATTCATGTATTCATCAGTTAATGGCCGTTGAGTTGTTCCCACTTTTTGGTTATCATGAATAATGCTACTATGAACATTCGTGTCAAGTTTTTGTGTGGACGTATGTTTTCATTTGTCTTGGATTTATAGCTAGGAGTGGAATTGTTGGGTTATATGGTAACTCTATGTTTAACTTTTTGAGGTACTGCCCTCCCACAAGATGTTTAAGGTAATACGTTTAAGGAAGGCAGTAGAAAGAGGAAGAAAGACAAAGTGAGGGAGAGCAGAGTGATTAGGGTCAATTTGAAAAAAGACATCTAATGAGAACTTCATTCCTTAAAATGTGCCAGGTGCTGGTCTAGGTGCCCGGGCTACTGCAAGAGAGGATAGATAACAAATAAATTAGAAAATAAATAAACGATGATTTCAACTAGCAAAAAGTGCTAAGAAGAAAATAAAACAAGATGGTATGATGGAGGTGAGGGGAGCACAGTGGAGGGTAACATTAGATAGGATGATCATAGAGGCTGTTCTAAGGAGATGCCTTTTGAGGCTGAGATCTGAGAGGTAAGACGATGCTCTCATTGCACCTTTGCAAAACAATTGCACTAACTCATTGAAATATTCTATCTTCATTTAAGAACTTAGGAAGGAATAAAAGATGAGCAGTGGTATATCATTGCCTGCTGCAATTTGAGTGGAAAATACGAAATGATCTTTAAAACTTTTTGGAGAGTGGAATAAATTGCCTTTTGTATGGATTTTTTCTCTCCATTTTATTTTCTACAAAGCGTAGTCATTACATTTGGTGGCTGTGAGTTATCATGTCTCTCTCTTTATTGTAAAGTGAATTCCATAAGCAAGGAATCCTCTCTATTCTCCTTCCTGTTTATGTATCCATGATCTATGGTTGACATTCTTTGTTATTTGTGGAAATTCCCAGTAAAAGAGACAAAAACTCTTTCTACAGTAGTAGCAAATGCAGGAAATGAAAAAATGTATTATCAGCATCCATTTTACTCCAGGGATATGGACCGAAAGACCAAAGTAATTTGAGTGTTTGCTAGCAAAGAAAAGATAAACTTTGTTCTAGGTAGCTGTTAAAAAAATTAGCCATGTTTCCACCAGATTACCTTGTACAAAGCTGATAGTGAAATCTTCATGAAATGCCCAGGATGGTTTGGTTAAAGCTGCAGCCTCCCTGAAGCTGTGAAGCTCTATTTAGATGTGGAATTGTCTGAAGGTAAGAGAATAACTGAAAAGAAACCATGATTCTATTTTGGTCTGTCTCACACCCTGCCTATTTCCATCCTCCCCTCCCTGCCACCACCCTTGTCTTTCTGGAATTCATCTCTACAAAGACCATTTGGGGAAGCTTTTGTGACAACACAAATCATTCATTCATTCACTTATCATTCAGCAAATGTTTATTGAACATCCTCAGACAAACTCTCTTCCCACATAGATCTTACGTTATTACAATGGTAGGGGAAAAATATAGTTTTTAAAAAGATAAGAACTATAAAGGGAAATGAAAAAGAATAAGATAGTGAGGAAAAAATTGAAGAGGTGGGATAAAATTTAGTTTGGCCATGGAAAGTATATGTAGCACTGTTAATTGCCCTCACAAGAGCTATACTGCCCCCTTGTTTGCTAAAAGAATTCTGGTTTTCCTTCAAATCAAGTGGCTGTGTACTTTAGTGAAAGCCAGGCCCATCTCTACCCCAGGAGGTAAACCTTTATTATTTTGGGCCAATTATGGTGGTTCTATCCCTCTTGCCCATGATTGGTTTAGGAATGGGACAGTAAGGCAATCCTGGCCAATGAGATTTGAGGGGAAGTTGGCTGGAGACTACTGGAACCGTTTTCCTCCATTTTACACAAGGACATAAGGAAAAGAAATTCTCTGCTTTAGATATTGTTTGAGGAGTGATGCTTGCAGCTGCTGGAGGCTTCTTGCAACTGTGAGGGGGATGCCTGAGGATGGCAGAGCAAAATGATGGAAAGAACCTGGATCTCCGAAGAAGCCATTGTGCCACTTAATTGACCTACTCTGGAGCCACACCACCTCCAGACTTCTTATTATGTGAGATAATACATCCCCTTATTATTTAAGACATTTGAGTTACTCTATTGCTTGCAGCCTAAGGCATCTCAATAGAAACAGCCTCCCTGAGAAGATGACATGTGAGTAGAGATGTGAATAACAGGAAAGCAATCCAATTGGAAGTGATCTGGCCTTGCTCTCCCAGTTCTTTATTCTGTGATCTTCTTCCAAGAGAGTCACATGACCAAAATATAGGCATATTTTCTGTTGTAGGACCCTAGGCATCAAGGCAAGGGTATGCTCAAAATTGCCACACAGAGGAACCCTAAGACCTGGAAGGCTTGGGAGGTGGAGTGTTGAATACATTTTCAAGCCTAAGTTTCTCTGCCCTGGTGGTTAACCTCTCAGTGCTATTGGATTTCCAGCTGCCTCAGGCTGACTAGAAAGATTCTGTGTCTGGTTTTGAGCAAGCTCTATGAGTTGGGACCAACGTCAGTCCTCACACAACTGTGACGGGCTTTGGGAAACCATCATCCATTAGCTGTTGGGTGACCTCTTCCATGTTATTGCTTCTATGATTTGGACCATTGATAATATCTTTTACAGGTGAATGACTTAAAACCACATTACTTGGCTAATGCTGATTTTGCACTGAAGTTTTAAAACTGTTCTATACTTCTATTTGTCCCAAGAAATGTCTCCTTCAAAGTCTTGTGTTAGAACAATCAGATGCTCATATTTGCCCAGCTTTCAAGTCACTACTTTGAATAAACTTGATTCTGGCCCTAATATTACAGCAGGGAGGGAATGCTAGGACAGTGTAGGATGACTCACAACAACAGCAGCAGAAGCAAGTAGAACTCTAGATACTGGTAGGCACTACCCATTTTCCATCTCAACACATGGGAGTGTTCATATAATCCAGAGAAATCACACTGATCAACAGTGCATTCTGCAGGCAGCAGTCATTCTCCAATTCAGAGAAGGGCTGTGGTATGAGGCTGGGGTTCAGATGGAGTGACATATGATTACATGAAGGACCTTACTCATCATACTGGATTTTAGATACATAGATAGATGCATTCTCTTGGGTGGATTGAAGGTAAAATATAATGCATGGGGAGTGACGTCAGCATCGTGGCAGAGTGAGCTGTTCCCTTTGTCTCTCTCCTCTAAGTTACAACCAGTAGGACATCCATCAACCAACAAAGAACTCCCTGCACAGCACACAAGAGCACCTGAGAGATTCATACATCTATACATCTGAAGGTGGGTGGATTGGACCTTTGGGAGGCAGTGGACCTAGAGGAGCAGCTCCCTCCCCCTCCCCCAGCAGTGGCAATCCAAAACGTGGATACCTCTGGCAGTGGCGGTGGTGCCCTGACTTGAAGTTTCCAAAAGCATGCTGGCATGTACTGGTGAGGCTGCACCTCACCAGCTGCAGAGGCTGCGGGAGCAGCAATGGCACTTGCAGCTTAGCCCCTGCCCTTCCCCCAGTGGTGGTGGGTGGTGCACGCAACCTGAAGCTTCAGGAAACACAGGGTGCTGATGACATAGCCACCTCCCCATCCCCAGAGAGTAGAGACTCTGATCCCAGTCTTTCCAGCAGCAAGGGCTGCATCCAAAATGCAGATACCCCTGGTAGGAGCCTGACTTGAGGTTTCAAAAAGCACACTAGAACCAGAGACCAGTGCACCTGGTAGCAGTGTTGCTAGCACCCCAAGATAACCTGGGAGCAGCAGCACCCAAGCCCATGGAGAGCCCATGGAGAGCCAGTTGGGGAACACAAGACCCAGGCAACCCTGGAAGCAGCAGAGGAGCTTGGAACCTGGTGACTCTGGTGGCAACACCCATGACTGCAGTGACATCATAAGCAGCAAGGCACCAGCAACTTCAGAGTCTTGAGCAGTGCAAGTTGGGCACTGACAATATCTCTGGCAGAGGCAGTGGACAGTGAAAAGCGCAGGCTCTCAAATACAACCAGAAGCAGCTCAAAACCAAAGTAACCAAAGCCTTATCCAAATAAGAAAAGTTTTTACTACCGCAAATGCACCATCAGAGGATCAACTCATCAAGCACCCTGAAGAACTACAGTAACATGGTAGAATAGAATGAAAATGACAACTCTCCAGAAACAAAACTTGAAATCACAGAAGATTGCAATCTAACTGACAGAGAATTCAAAATATCTGTCATGAAGGAACTCAGCAAGTTACAAGAAAACTCAGAAGATCAGTTCAATGAGCTCAGGAATAAAATTAGTGAACACATGGAGTACTTCACCAAAGAGAATGAAACTCTAAAAACAAACAAACAAAAAAGAAATTCTGGAGATGAAGAGCACAATTAATGAGATAAAAAGTAAAGTAGAAAGCATTGGAAATAAAGCAGACCATAAGGAAGAGAGAATTAGCAAGCTTGTAGATAGAAATCTAGAAATGATTCAGGTGGAAGAGGAGAGAGAACTAAGATTTTAAAAAATGAAGAAATTCTATGAGAAACATCCAACTCAATTAGGAGAAGCAACATAAGGCTAATGGGTATCCCAGAAGAAAAAGAGAGGCAGAAAGGAGCAGAAAGCTTATTCAAAGAAATGACAGCTGAGCACTTCCCAATCTTGGGGAAGGAACTGGGAAGCACATGAAGCTAAGAGAGCTCCTAATTATCTCACTGCAAAAAGACCTTCTCTGAGGCACATTATATTAAAACTGTCAAAAGTCAATGACAAAGAAAGAATATTAAGGGCAGCTAGAGAGAAAAAAATAACTCACAATGTAGCCCCTATCAGGCTATCAGCAGATTTCTCAGGAGAAACTCCACAGGCTAGGAGAGAGTGGAATCATAGACTCAAAATATTGAAAGACAAAAATTATCAGCCAAGAATACTCTATCCAGCAAAGTTATCCTTCAGATAGGAAGGAGAAATAAAGGATTTCTCAGACAAACAAAAACTGAGGGAGTTCATCACCACTAGAACTGCCTTACAAGCTATGTTGAAAGGAGCCCTTCTTCCTGAAACAAAAAGGTGAAGATTTACAAAGCCATGAGCAAAGTGATAAACAGACAGACAGAATCAGAAAATTGCAATTCTATATCAGAATAGGTTAGTCAACAATTATAACATAAAGGCTAAAGGGAAAGAGAGCATCAAAAAATAACTATAACCACTACAATTTGGTAACAAACTCACAACATGAAAAAGGATAATTTATGAGGACAAAAACATAGAAGGGGAAGAGAAAAGGATGGAACCTGCGTAGGCTAATAGAGATAAGATGCTATCAGCAGAAAAAGGACTATTTTATCTATGAGATCTTTTATACAAACCTCATGGTAACCACAAAACAAAAAGTCATAGCAGAGTCACAAAACATAAAGAGGAAACTGAGGAAAACGTCACAGAAAGCCACCAAACTGAAATGGCAGTAATAAATACAATGGAAAAGAAACAATGGAAATATAGAACAACAGGAAAATAAAAGATAAAATGGCAGTATTCTGCCCTCATATATCAATAATCACTCTAAATGTAAATGGATCGAATTCACCAATCAAAAGACACAGAATGGCTGGATGGATTAAAAAACAAGACCCAACAATATGTTGCCTCCAGGAGACCCATCTCAGCTTTAAAGACAAACACAGGTCACTCATAAATAGAAGATAAAAGCAACAACAAACAGTCACATAGAGACAGAGATTGGAGTGGTAGTTACCAGAGGGGAAGTGGGGAGGGAGGAGGACAAAGGGGGTGATTAGGCACATGTGTATGGTGATGGATTGTAACTAGTCTTTGGGTGGTGAACATGGTGTAATCTATACAGAAATTGAAATATAATGAGGAGCACCCAAAATTTATATAATGTTATAAACCAATGTTATAGCAATAAAAAATGAAAAGAAAAGAAAGAATTTCAGTGTCATGATCCATGCCAATTTAGCATAGCATTTCGAACTTAAAACATTTCTGTTTAAAATCTTATGTTTTAATCTGGATCACTAGAGTGAATTTAGTATATTAACTTGACACCCTATGGAATCAATGTTGTAATTCTCTATTTATTTGTCTGTGTCCCCTACTTGACTAGGAATCCCTTGAAAACAGGGACCTTGTTTAAGTCGTCATGTATCTCTAGTACTGGCACATGGTAAGCATACCATAAATATTTACAAAAGGAATTAATGAATTGCAAATAAATAAATAAAGATGAACATAGGCTCAGAGTAAAGGGATAGAAGATGGTACTCCAAGCAAATGGCAACCAAAAGAAAGTGGGTGTAGCCATACTTATATCAGACAAAATAGACTTCAAGCCAAAAAACACAACAAGAGACAAAGATGGACATTACATAATGATAAAAGGGACATTCCATAAAGAAGACATAACAGTTATGAATATATATGCACCTAACACAGGATCACCAAAGTATATAAAGTGACTATTAAGAGATCTAAAGGGAGAAATTGATAGCAACACAATAATGGTAGGGGACTTTAAAGCCCCATTTACATCAATGGATAGATCATCCAAACAGAAAATCAACAAGGAAACACCAGCCTTAAATGAAACACTAGACCAGATGGACTCAATAGAACATTAATACGTAGAACATTCCATCCCAAACCAGCAGAATACACATTCTTCTTAAGTGCACATGGAACATTCTCAAAGATACATCATATGTCGGGAAACAAAAGAAACCTCAATAAATTTAAGAAGATTGAAATTATGTCAACCATCTTTTCTGACCACAATGGTATGAAACTAGAAATCAACTACAAGAAGAAATCTGGAAAAATCACAAATATGTGGAGATTAAACAACATGCTACTGAATAACTATTGAATCAATGAAGAAATCAAAGGAGAAATAAAAAAATACCTGGAGACAAATGAAAATGAAAACACAACATACCAAAACTTATGTGATGCAGCAAAAGTGGTACTCAGAGGGAACTTTATAGCAATACAGGCCTACTTCAACAAACAAGAAAAATCTGAAATAAACAAGCTTACCCTGTATTTAAAAGAACCAGAAAATGAAGAACAAACACAGCCAAAAGTCAGTAGAAGGAAGGAAATAACAAAAATCGAGCAGAAATAAATTAAAAAAAAGAAACTTAGAAAACAAAAAAAAAGATCAATGAAACTAAGAGGTGGTTCTTTGAGAACATAAACAAAACTGACAAACCCTCACTTAGGCTCACTAAGAAAATAGAGAGAAGGCTCAAATATATAAACTCAGAAACGAAAGATGAGAAGTTACAATGGATACCACAGAAATACAAAGGATTATAAGAGAACACTATGGAAAGCTATACACCAACAAATTGGATAACCTAGAAGAAATGGATAAATTCTTAGAATCATACAACCTCCCAAAACTGAATCAAGAAGAAATAGGAATCTGAATAGACCAATCATAAATAAAGAGCTTGAAACAGTAATCAAAAACCTTCCCCCTAAAAAATGTCCAGGACCAGATGGATTCTCTGGTAAATTCTGCTAAACATTCAAAGAAGATTTAATACCTATCCTTCTCAAACTATTCCAAAATATTAAATAGGACAGGATGCTTCCTAACTCATTTTACAAGCCCAACAGTACACTGATACCAAAACAAGACAAGAATAACACAAAGAAGGAAAATTACAAGCCAATATTGCTGATGAACCTAGATGGAAAATCCTCAACAAAATATTAGCAAATCGAATACAACAATACATTAAAAGGATCATACACCACAATCATATGGGATTTATTCCAGGGACTCAGGAGTGGTTCAACATCTACAAATCAATCAATGTGATATGCCACAATAACAAAATGAAGAATAAAAATCACATGATCATCTCAATAGATGCCGAGAAAGCATTTGACAAGATTCAACATCCATTTATGATAAAAACTCTTAATAAAATGGGTCTGGAAGGAAAGTACCTCAACATAATAAAGGTCATAAATGACAAACCCACAGTCAACCTCATACTCAATGGTGAAAAGCTGAAAGCTATTCCTCTAAGAGCAAGAACAAGACAAAGCTACTCAGTCTTGCCACTCTTATTCAACATAGTATTGGAAGTCCTAACCAGAGCAATTAGGCAAGAAAAAGAGATCCAAATTGGAAAGAAAGAAGTAAAACTGTCACTAGTTGCAGATGACATAATTCTATATATAGAAAGCCCTAATGAATCCACCAAAAAAACCATTTGAAATAATTAACAAATCCAGTAAAGTTTCAGGGTAGAAAATCAGCATAATCAGTCACATTTCTATACACTAACAGTGAACTAGCATAAAGATAAATCAAGAAAAAAAATACCATTTATAACTGCAACAAAAAGAATAAAATACCTAGGAATAAATTTAACCAAGGAGGTAAAAGACCTGCACACTGAAAACTATAAGACATTATTGAAAGAAATAGAAGAAGACATAAAGAAATGGAAGGATATTCCATGCTCATGGATTGGAAGAATAAACATAGTTAGAATGTCCCTATTACCTAAAGCAATCTACAGATTCAATGCAATCCCAATCAGGATTCCAATGATATTTTTCATGGAAGTAGAGCAACGAATCTTAAAATGTATATGAAACAACAAAATACCTGAATAGCCAAAGCAATCCTGAGAAAAAAGAACAAAACTGGAGGTATCATACTCCCTCATTTCAAAATATACTGCAAAGCTATAGTAATAAAGACAGCATGGTACTGGGAGAAAAACAGACACACAGATCGATGGAACAGAACTGAGAGCCCAGAAATTAACCCTCATCTATGGACAGCTAATCTTCGACAAAGGAGCCAAGACCATACAGTGGAGAAAGGAAAGTCTCTTCAATAAACAGTGTTGGGAAAACTGGACAGCCACATGCAAAAGAATGAAATTAGACCATTATCTTACACCATGCACAAAAATTAACTCAAAATGGATTAAAGAGGAATGTAAGACCTGAAACCATAAAACTCCTAGAAGAAAACACAGGCAGTATGCACTTTGACATCAGTCTTAGTAGTATCTTTTTGAATATCGTGTCTCCTCGGACAAGGGAAACAAAAGAAAAAATAAACAAATGGGACTATATCAAACTAAAAAGCTTCTGCATGGCAAAGGAAACCATCAACAAATCGAAAAGATAACCAACTGACTGGGAGAAAATATTTGCAAATCATATATCTGATAAGGGGTTAATTTCCAAAATATATAAAGAACTCGTATAACTCAACAACAAGAAATCAAACAAGTATTTATGCAGCAAATCCCTTCCTTCATTAGTTAAGTGTTACCTCAGGGGCACTTCCTGCCTGGCCCATCATGCCTGCATGCTCCCATGACCGGAGACTACCCTCAGGCAGAAAGAAAGGAAAAGCCTCAGGTATTTAAGGGAATTCTCTGCAAGTTTCCTCCAGGGTAGGCCAAGAGGATATGGCCTAAACACTACCAGCATCTGCTATAGTCACCGACTTTGCCTGAACTCCAATTGCAGGTCTGGATATTTCTAACCATTTGAGTATCATTAGCCTAGTCTTCTGTCCCTGGATCTGCATTTGATTTTATCTAACATTAAGACAGTAGTAGTTGTTTTACCAAATGATGACAATGGAGTGTAGAGGTTAAGATCATGGGCAGAGTTTAGTCAATTATGTAATCCTAGCTCCACTCGTACTATTTGAATGACCTCAGATAAGTCTTTAAACCTCGACAAGTCCGTTTTATCATGAGGATAAGGATAGTAACTTCAAAGTACTGTTGTTAGGATGCAGTAAGAATTTACAAATAAAGCACTTAGCGACATAAGTGAATTAATAATCATCACAAGTGCTTTGAAGAAACAGTATAGTGTGTTATGAGAGCTCCTATTAGGGGCCCCTATCCTGCTCTGAAGGACAGGAGTTAAGTGGTGCTCAGGAAGCTCTGAGAACCAAAACAAGAAAATCTATATTATCATCTGTATTGAAAGGAGGGTGGAGTGCATCAGACTGAGTAGAAACATGTTCCAAGGGCTGATGAGGTAATTGAGACAAGTATTGATCAACTTTGTAACCAAGAAAATTGGAAGAGAGAAAATATAAAACTTTTCAAAAGTGCTTGACCCTACAAACTAGTAAAAGGAAGCACCATCACTTCTCTTTCTGTGCAAGTTTTCACAACTCAGTTCCAAGTCAAAGGCTATGAGCCAATACTGGTGTTCTAGTGGTTAAGATTTGGCACTCTTACCACTGCAGCCCGGGTTTGTTTCCCAGTTGTGGAACCAGGCGGCTCATATAGCAAATTAAATTAACACCTAGGATACACAACTATGCACTGAAGCTTTTAAAAAAAAGGCTCAGGGCTGGCCCTATGGTGTAGTGGTTGAGTTCGGCATGCTTCGCTTGGGCTGCCCAGGTTGGCAGGTTCAGATCCCAGGCACAGAAGTACATTGCTCATCAGCCATGCTGTGACAGCAACCCACATATAAAGTGGAGAAAGACTGACACAGATGTTAGCTCAGGGCTAATCTTCCTCAAGAAAAGAAAGAGGAAGATTAGCAACAGATGTTAGCTTAGGGCTAATCTTCCTGAGCAAAAAATAAATAAATAAGTCTCAATAGATTAGGTGACATGTCTGAATTATTCTGAGACCACTCCAATGAGAATCTAGCACTAGTCAGAAATTAGTGTCACCCTCTTAGGACTAAAGACTTAGTGAGTAATTTTATATAATAGTTTTATTCTAATCATGGGTAATAAAAATGTATAAGAAGTTCTGGGTTAGTAACAGTCCTGGGAGTGAAAGTCCAAGAAGAGACATCATTTTGGAACAAAAGCTCATTGTTATCAAGTGCTCAGGACCGTTTAGATTTTATATTTGTTGTTGAAATTCCTCTAAGAGACATAGCTTTGTTATTTCAAGTCTTATGCCAATGGCAACCATGTTTTAAAGAAGAGTAAGGTAGTACTGATGGCATAGAACATATGAGAAATATTGAGGTCATGGGAGATAATCAATTTATTATCAATTGCAATCTACTCAAAGGAATGCCTTTTATTTATTTATTTTATTTTAAGCCCAACTCTCCAGGTTTTAAAAACTTATTTAAAAATACATCCTTCTTTATCTATATTTCTTTGCATAAGTAATACGTGAATTCATTCTATGTGAACAAAATAGAACAACATTGAAAAAAGTAAAATCTCTTCCTAAAAAAAGCCTGAGCTATATAACAGTCTAGATGTGACTGTATCACTTTTCTACTATAAGGTGGGAGAGAATTCCCTTTGTAAAACTATGAATCCAAATAAATGACTGTTTATGAAGCTGACTCTGATAGTATTTAAAACATTACCAATTAAAAAAAGAGTAAAAGACCTCATTCTCATCTCACTCCTGTCTGTAGACAAAATAATACAATTTAGGATAAATTGAGGACTTAATTTGTGCTGGAGAATGTGCTAAGTGCTTTTATATTATCATATTTAATACTCATACCCACCCCATGTGGTTGGTACTGTTATTATTCCATTTTTCAGATGAAGAAACTGAGTTCCAGAGAAGTTAAGAAATTTTCCCGAGATCATAGGACTCATAAGTGGTAGGGAGGGGATCGAAACCAGGGCAGTCTGATTGCAGGGTACATGCTACTAAACTCAATGCTCTTCTCCATTGCTATGAATCCTCTCCGTTTTTGTCACAAACATGAGCCACCTTGCATTAAACATATATGTGGGTGTTTGTACTTACTATTTTTTGATACACTTGGAAGTTGACAAACAGAAAATGGCAAAACATATGAGGCCAAAATGGAGCTCCAAAATGGTTGATAAAAGATGAGAAAAGTACAAGGATGAGCAAAGGAAGAAATGACTGGATGATTAGAAAATTAAATGTGTAAGCACCACGATAGTCATGGGAACAACAGAGGATGCAATGAGGTGGTGACTCCACACAGTCTCTCAAAGAGTCAGAGACTGTAGAGAAAAAGGAATTTTGAGTCTTCCTCATGCCACATAATGGTACTGTGTTGTTGTCTTGTATACATGTTATAGACAAAGATTCTCAACTCTATGGTCAAATGGCCCTTGCATTCCAGATATTCGGCTGAACTCTACTGTTCATGCCAATGATTCAGCAATGAAAACATTTTCCAGTGGAATCCACACCAGGACTGTATTTCCAAGGGGGCAGTCAAAATAAGGAGGAGGCCATGGTTCTAGCCCTTGGCTGGTAGCAGCTGACAACATCCATGGCAATCATAGGAGTAATCTCTTATGGAATCTTGTGTTTATGTATGTGTGTTTAGAATGTTTTCAATAAATATTGTCTCTTATGGTTAGAAAAATATTCATGAGAATAAACCTGTAATAGACATCTTTGACTGCCTACCCAACACCATTTCCCCTTATTCATAGTTATCAAAACTCTAATTTTACTTGGGCAAAATTGGGTCCAGTGCTAGACAGTCAACCATGATGGATCTAAACCATAATGGCAGTCCTCTTCTCTTTTGGTCAGCAATTTGTTGAGGGATGAGTGTGTGATGCAGTTCTGGCAAAAGAGATGGAATGGGAAGTCTGTTGGGGAGCTTCTGGGGAAGGAAAAGTTAAAATCTTCCCCAAGAGAAAGCCATTTTGCCTCTCCATTCACCTGCTTCTTTGAACACTGTCTTGGGAGGATATTATACTTAGAACTGGGCCAATAAGAACAAGAAAGATAAGTGACATGATCCTTGATGACATCATTGCACTGCTGAGCTAATCCTGAACAACCTACCAACAGACTACATGTAATAAATAATAAATGTCTTTGTTACTTGGGTTTTCTGTGACTTGCATCACATAAAGAAGACATAACAAATGAAGTGAATGAATGAATGCTGATCTATGCTCATATAAACATACCTCAATCATTTATTGTATTTTTGTTATTATTCATTATTATATCCAAAGCACACATCATATTGACTAGCACTCAATACTTATTAAAATTATTAATAAATGGTGAATGGGGATGAAAATACAAAAACCAAAATCTAAAATAAACCTTAGTGGACACATTTTGGTAACTGTTCCATAGAACAATGAATTTTAATGCCTAAGATCAGCAAGTATTCAGAGATGTTGCAAATTGCCAAACACATATTTGATTTGGTTAGATATATGCTAAATTTAATAAATGAAATGCAAATAGGCTGAGACTAAGAGCTTTTGCTGGCTCTGACATAAGGTACTTGGGCAGAGGAAAACCTCTATAGTGGGACTAGAATAAAGGATTCAGTATAAATTGAAAAGACTGATCTAAAAATTCAGCTAACATCATCTTTTAATATATCTCAATCACCCGGAAGAATATAGGCAGCATTGTGAGGAATATGTTGATCTATTACTCCTATTTTAAAATGAAATTCTCCCACATCAGTGCCTCTTAAATACCTCCTAAAGCAGCCCAGGATGCCTCATCCTTTAGTCGTTCCCAGTTAGCCTTTCAGCAGCTTGTCTTAGATTAAAAACTGTACAGGAAGTCATTTAATGAATGTAATGATCTTTATCTTGTTTGTGGAAATTTCTGCCAGCTAATATGCATAGGTAGTAGTCATGATTACAGATGGTGTGGGAATGAAGAAAATAGGGAGTACAGAAGTTGCCGTATCTATCAACAATGGTCCAAAAGATGAGCAATCAGCTTGTCTGATTATCCTTTTTATAATATACACTTACTATCTCCCTCTTGTTCATTTCCTTTCCATGAACATTTTAATCTCTCCCTTTAAAACAACAAAATAATTTCTCTTAATCTTACATCTCACACTAGCCAACTCCAAATCTCCCTCCTATCCCTCATCTCCAAATTTCTTGAGTTATCCATACTACCCTGAGGCAGATGCAGTCAGTGCCCCACTCAACTCTTTTCAGCACTCAGCTTCTAATATAGGCCAGTAGCATCCTACTTTAAGTACCTGGGACACCCCACCTAGGGACTTCTCTCCAACCTAGCACAGGGTGCAGCAGAAGTGTTGGGGAATTCGTGCCCTTGGGAACATCTCTCAGCCAATGAGGAATGGGAGTTGGAGGATAAATATGAATTTCCTAGTCCCTGGGTGAGATAAGCATAACTCTAAGGTATGTTCTACATTGTCTCCCAGAGATCCCCAGTAGGGCTGAAGCACAGTTGCCCACAGCAATAATATGCTCAGTACCTCACCCTCTATTCACTTCCTTCCCTTTCCTTCTCACTTTCCCTCTTCTTACTGTTGCTTCCTGGGATTGTCTCCCAAATAAACCATTTGAAGTTAAATCCTTCTCTCAGAATCTGCTTCTGGGGGAGCCCAACGTAAGACATACACCTTTCTATTTCATCACCTCTCATCACTCTCCAACTACTCCCACGTGGGTTCTGCCCCATCATGTCACTGAAGACCTCCACATCACTGAATGCAAAGGGCATTTTCAATCCTTACTTAGTCTCTCAGTGACATTACGCAAATTGACTGCATATACCTCTTGAGACACTCTCTTGACACCTTGACACTATGCACCACTGGTTCTTTTACTTCTCTGCTTGTTCCTGCCTGGTCTCCCTTGCAGGTTCATCTATCTTGAACTGACCATTAAATGTTAAAGGTCCCCAAGGCCTGATTTTACACCTACTGCTCTTACTCTATACTCTATACTCTCTCTCTGGATGATTTCATCCACATCTTCGTCTTTAATTACCACCCAAAGGAAATAACTCACACATTTGCATCTTGAGTCCAAACCTTTAGTCTGCACTCCAGACCCGCTTATCTAAATGTCTACTTCATACCTCTGATGTCTTAAAGGTGTCTTAAACTCAACAGGATCCAAAGGAAAATATGACTTTTCCTCCAACACCCTGTACTATCCTGTTGATCTCTATCTCAGGGAAAGTAACACTATTCATCCAGTTTTGAGAGGCTGAAACCTAGTAATCATTCTCAATTCAACTCTCTTCTTCATCAACATTCCCAACACACATTAGATGAATGTTTCTAATCCATCATTAATTAAACCCTTTTGATTTTACCTAATATTTTTGAACCTATCAACTTCTTTTGTCCCTCCACCATCTCTTGAACCTCTGCAAATGCCTCTTAACTTGCTTGCCCACGTCCTCTCTACCATTATCTATGATCCATTCTTAACACTATAGTCAAAGTAGTTGGATTATTTCCACTCTCACCCCCTCCCCAGATTTAAAACACTTTCATTTTGAACAATTTAAAATCATTACTCATCAAATAGACACAAAACCCTTCATCTATGCCACAAGATCCTACCCGTATGGCCTCTGTTTCTCCACCCTCATCTGGTCCCGGACTTCCCCTCCATCTTCCTGATCTGACTATAGTGACCTTCTTTTGCTCCTTCACACATACTCCTTCACATGAGTGTCTTTGTATATACTGTTTTCTCTTCTAAAATACTTTCCTCCTTCCTTCATTTGTTCCATATCTACTAATTTTTCAGATCTTGGTCAAACTGTTACTTCCTTAGGGATTTTTCATTCACCTCTCTGACAAGGGTAAATCTCCCTAATATAAGCTTTCATCACCCTACCTATGTCTCTTGAATTACAATTATTAATATTGAGATTTACAGTTATTTGTTCATTAAATGAATAACTGCATTGAATGAGTGAATGAAGAAAAGCTACATTCCTGAAGGTAGAAGAATTTTATCTCCTGTTACCAGCTGAATTATGCCCTCTCAAAATTCACATATTGAAGCCCTCACTCCGACTACCTCAGAATATGGCTGTATTTGGAAATAAGGCCTTTAAAGGGGTAATTAAGTTAAAATTGGGTCATTAGGGTGGCCCTAATCCAATATTACTGGTGTCCTTTATGAAAAGAGTAGATTAGAACACAAACAGAAGGACGACCATGTGAGAACACAGCAAGAAGGTGGCCATCTGCAAGCCAAAGAGAGAGGCCTCAGGAGAAACTAAACCTGCTGAAATCTTGATCTTGGACTTCTAGCTTCCGGAACTGTG
This sequence comes from Equus asinus, assembly GCF_041296235.1. Taxonomy (NCBI): domain Eukaryota; kingdom Metazoa; phylum Chordata; class Mammalia; order Perissodactyla; family Equidae; genus Equus; species Equus asinus. The sequence goes on along the minus strand of NC_091820.1, from coordinate 11,300,897 downwards.
AGAGAATAAATGTCTGTTGTTTAAGCCACTCAGTCTGTGGTATTTTGTTATGGCAGCCCGAGCAAACTAATACATCTTGGTTATCTCAGTGGGTTGATGTATACTATCTTGGAATGCATCCAACACCACCTCATTCCTCAAGAATTGTTCTCACATACTTTGCCACTTTGCCAAATACAGTTTTTGACTCTGCCAGTATGTTCCCATCTGCTCTAAATGAAGCAGCATTCATCATTGTCCCATGTGTTCAGCTTGAAAGCCAATCTTTGTAAATTGGGGGATGAAATGTCCTTGGTTTTATGTGTAGTACCCTCACTATATAGGTAGAAATCAATAGTAATACAAAAAAGCAAAGTCTTTTTGGAAGCAAAAGGCAGTACTTTTTAAGGAAGCTGCCTTCGAGCTATTCATGACACCTTCGTTGTTGGGGAATTTACAGTTTCCCTGTCTTTTTAAAGAACAAACAACAATATTTCCTACAAATCTTATGACTAAGAATCATAATATTTCCTCTTTCTATTAGTTTTCCTTAGAGCAGATGTGACAACTGATAAAGTCTCATGTTTGAAATAAGACAGTCTAAGTAGAAAGATGGCATTATTCAGTAGCAGGAGATATAGTGTTTTCTATTTATTTTTAGAGAATATTGCATCTTGGTTTATTAATTTTTTATAAGATAGTATTGATAGTAGGACAATCATTCTCTTCCAATATGTTGTATCATTTCTATCAGTGATGCTATAAATGGTTAATAGCCTAACCTCAAAGCTAGCCATGTTTTCAAATATGATTAATATTTCTGTCTTTTTCTTAATGCTCCATTAACTAGTGCAGAGGAAGTGGTCCTACTGCCAAAAGCCTTTTCCATTGAATGGAAAATACATTTACTCACTTTGTGAATTAATTAAAGCCATATGGAATTTAGAGCAGAAAATTCTAACTTACGCATTTTGTTTTAGAGATTTAGAAAATATAGAGCCATTTGTGCCCAACAGGACTCCCATATGCTTTCATATCTTAAAATAAAAATACAGAAACAAGGGTTTCAACTTTTTCTCAACTATCAGAATTTTCATGTGTATGATTACAGCAAGATTCCAAGATGTATGTGGTTAATAGCAATGAGCCACACCGAACATTGAAACCTTTAGGTGGAGGGAGATTTTTCAGTGGTTTTTCTCCTGATTCCATAAATCTCTAATGTTTTAGAAATTTAAGGATGGGGGTGGAGAGCTGGCCGCATGGATAGTTTAGGTGATGGATGGTTATATCCTTATCCTGAAAGAATTCATGTGCCTGTTCAATTCAACTACTATGCTGAGCCAGGCACATAGATGTTCAGTAGGGAGGCCCACACATGAAAGGTTACTTGTGCCAGGATTTGCTTGAAGAAGAGACTGTGATGGCTTAAGCAATGGAACATATTGAGGACTTTGTCCTCTACATATCCTTCCTTGCTCCTTAGCTTAGTTACTATTTATTGAACACCTCCTATGGGCCAAGCACACAAAGAGTAGCTGAGCTGCATCTACACATTATGATGTGGCATAGAGAGGTGGCACTGGTCCTCTCTCCCTGCTTGCTCCATAGAAGGCCAACTCCAAGGGTTGATGTCCATTTACAGACATCCTTGAAGCAATTTGCTGGAAGTCACTTGTCTCCAGAGGCACTGCTCCCCATCTAATATGAAAAAATTCAAGATCCCTTTCATCTCTTTCCCAAAGGCTAGGATATTAGTTCTCAAACTTGAGCGTGCATTGGAATCACCTGAAGAACTTGTTAAAACACATATCGCTGGGCCTCAGCCCCAGAGTTTCAGAGTTTCAGATTCAGTAGGTCTGGGGTGCAACTCAGGAATTTGCATTTCTAACAAGTTCCCAGTTGATGATAGTGTTGGTCTCAGAACTACACTTTCAGAACCACTGGGCCGGGACATAGCCAGCCCTAAGCAGCCAGAGTGCCCACTGTCTTACCCAGATACTATTCCAGGTTCTCCTGGCTCTTCTTTCCCAAAGGCAGCCTCGAGAAGGCACATGCATCTCCAGGTCTCCCACTCAAATGCCCATTAAAAAAGGAAAAGAGAAGCATCATCATCAGAAGGAAGTCTTCTATCATTGTTTCATTACTCATTGCAGGAATTGTACCTCCAGGTTAGTAGCAGACAGTTTGAACACTTCCTCTATGCCAAACACGGTGTAGGGCTTTGAATAATAATAAATTAATATACACTGAGTGCTTACCTGTGTGTTAAGCTCTAGTTACAGTCATTTAAATAGATTGTTTCATTTGATCCTCACTATAGCTCATTTTGTAGATGAGGAAACTGAGGTATATAGAAGCTAATAATTTCCCCAGAGACATATGACATATAGCTAGTGAATAGTGGAGCCAAAAATACGAACCCAAGAAAATGTGATTTCTTAACCATTAAGATATAGTACCTTTAAACGTATGTCTGTATCTCTGTCTATCTATCTGTCTAAATTTCATTTAATCTTCATAAGAACCTTAAGAAGTAAGCGTTGTTAGCCTCTTCTCTGGATGAGGCAACTGAAGTTTAGAGACATTAACTACTTGCTTGCAAGATCAGAGGTAGCTAGGACTGCAGGCTGGCTGACTCCTGAGCACACGCTTCTGGCATATAGAGAATTATATTTGCCTCAGCAGGTAGGGACAGCCATTGTCCTCCCAATGCTCACTGTGTACCCTTGGCCTGGCCAGAGCCCCTCTCCAAAGTGACTGAAATGAAGGAGGGAGATGGACTGGGGCCGCGAGGATTCAGATCACCTGAATATCAAAGGGTTGGAACAGCTTCTCAAATAGACAGATGGTTGGCCAGAATTTCCCCCAATGGCCAAGAATTTAGCAGCAGCAGTTAGTTAGCAGCAGAAGTTAGGAGGAGGGGCCATTTAGTGTTGGGTCTTTTGTTCTCCAGATTAAGACGACTGCTGTGTAACGGACTAACTGGACCCACACTTGGATCCATCAATATTCAGGCACTTTCTGAGAGCGCAGAACATAACTTATTGCAAAATCAGGCACCTCCCAACACTGCCCCTTTGAGCACTCATTCCTCCAGCTGCTGAAAACATTGGTGGCTGATAGTTCACAGCTATCGCAGTTCACAGCTGAGTCCCTCACCAGAAATTGCCCTCAGCTGAAGAGAGCTACCTCATCCAAAGTTATGTCTCTTTGGGGGTTAGGAGGACATCCCCTAGCCAATGAATGGTTGATGAGGGGGCATAAAGGCCCAGCCACTTGGTTGCAATTCAGGATATCTCTGTAGGGTCATCCCAGCTCCAGAGGTCCTAGAATGACCAACCATCCTGGTTTTCCTGGCATTGAGGAGTTTCCCAAGATGCAACACTTTAAGTGCTAAAACTGGGGACAGTCTCAGGCAAACTGGGACAAGTTGATCACCCTGAGATCCCCTTGTGATTGTCTGAGGCCCATCTTTTCCTTCGGCCCAAACCTGCTTCCTTCCTTTCCCTTACAGGTGTTGATTCCAAGACCATTTCCCAGGAAATTTCCTGCATGCTGAACCCCATCTCAGAGTCTACTTTTCAGGCTTTCCCTAAAACCTGACAGGTTTCCCTTAACACCTGTGACACCTGACTTTCGGGGAAATGCTAGAGGGCACCATCACCTCCTATCATTACTCCTCCTCCCCTCAGCTGCTTAAGGACTCACAAGAAGGGTCTGGAGAGAGTGCCAAAGATGATGGACAAAATGAAGCTAACTAGGATCACAGCCAGATATTGAAGTCACTCAAATCCATTTGTCAGAGACGAAGCCGCAATATCTGAAACAGAGTAGAGTAGAGCTGACTTGTGCTATAATGAACATTTCTCATTTTAATTAGTGTGAAAATCTGTTCATATTGAAAGAAATTCTTAAAGACCCTACCCCAAAGTCTAGTCTGTCTATCTGTCTCCCCCATCTCTCTCTCCCTCCCTCTCTTTTGCTTTTGTCAGGGCTTCCGCCTTTGCCAGAACTTTTAGCTAATAAAAACGTGTGTGCTGAGCCTGACTCCCTAAAGCCAGATGCAACATTATTGAATTCTAAATTTTGTATAACACGGGCTATAATCAAGGTGGAGATCCTTACCGAAAAATAATTAGCTTTGGGGATAGAAAGCTCAACAGAAGCATAATAATTAAATTGGCTCTCTGTTTTTATTTTATTGAGAACATTAAACTATATTGATCTTCTTTCGAACCAGATGCTGATTCATGCAGCCCCTTGCAGTTCTTTGCCGAAGTGCTTATAGCAAAAGAAATAAACTTGAGAGTTCCACCCTAATACACTGACACAGATTTTGGAAAATCCCAGCACTTGGAGTTTCAACGTGCCTGGCTTGGAGTTTCGAACTCCTCCAAGTGGGAGGACTCAAGTGGGAGATGCTGATCCTTTAAATATCTAGTGGGTCTCCCAACATGGAGGGGAAATCTAAGAGAAGAAGATGGGTGTAGAGTTTCAGTTTGCAAGATGAAAAAGTTCTAGAGATCTATTACATATCAATGTGAATATGATTAACACTACTGAGCTGTACAGTTAAAAATGGTTAAAAGGCTAACTAATTTTTTAAAAAAAAGACAGTGTTGGGGGGTGGATCTAGGCCAAGCATGAAGTAGTAAATGACCTACTTACTGGTTTTGCTAGAGGTCAGACCTGATCCTAGCAGGAGGCCTCTAAAGAAACCTTGGAGTTCTAAATGGCTCCCACTCTCTCTAGATGTTTCTCCCAGACTCACTGTTTTTCCTAATCTTCTGACCTTCTGACCTTGATTCTCAAGCCTGTACCTCAACCATTCTTGTTCAATTTTCATCTCTCAAAACCACCCGCTTCTCTGCACCCCAGTGAATGTGCCCCCTCCCTGTCGAACGACCTCCTGTTGGCCTGGCATTTATTTTGTGTTGTATCCCCTTATAAGGTGTCCATCTGTATACTGAGCCAGAGGCTACCCACAGCTCATGCTTTTGTGCTTCTAGTTTCCCGGCCTTCCAGAGTTCTTTGCCTGAAAAGTCCCCTCTTCATCCTCAGGAAGTGAGACATACCCTCTATTTGGTTCCCACAGCCCCATTTGGACCCCGGCCATGTTGTCTTATAATTGTCTGTTCCTATTTTACCTGCTTACATTTTTGTCTCCCCAGTCAATACCAGACTGTGAGCAACTGAGGGCTGTGACTGGTTCATGGCTGACCAGAAAGCTATTTTATTTTTATTTCTGTGATAGCATAAATAGTCTATTTTTAACTTCACAACTTTTGATAATCCTGATAAAAGTGAGTTGATTCTGAGAAAGAATTTGGTTTGAGAGAGAAAGATTTTGTTGTTGATTGGGCACATGTCAATTTTAGAAGGCGTTGTTCTCATTTTATATATCATAAAAGTTATTAAATAATTGCTATAAGGTAATTTTATTGATTTCCCCAAGGGAAAAGTATAATAGTCTTCCAGTATTTATCCACTATGGAAAATCAGTGTCCTTTTTATTTATGTCACTCTTACTAAATTTACATCTGAAAAGAAAAAAACCAAATCTGTTTGCCATCAGCTTCTGTTACCTAATTGTTGACATGAAAGCTATCAATTCCAAAGAGATTCAGAGCTTAGAGTTTATAAGAATAAAGAATGAACAAGGTAGAGCACGAGATTTATTTTTTTATTTTCTTCAACTTCTACATTTATCAAAGATGTATTTCTATGTGTGAAGTTACAATCTGCATACAATGTACATATAATGTTTTTACAGATTTATATAAAAACAAGGTATCTGCCCTGCCATTTGCCCCCTCCCAGAGAAAATCACTTTCTCCTCTTCTATCTGATTCATTTTTTGAAATTTTTTCCATATATATTTTGCTTTATTTTTTTCATGTACATTGTAATATATTTTGAATTCTGTGTAGATTACATCATGTTCACCACCTGAAGACCAGTTATAATCCATCACCACACATGTGAGCCTAATCACCCCTTCTGCCCTCTTCCCTCCCCCCTTCCCCTCTGGTAACCACCAATGCAATCTCTGTTGCTATGTGTTTGTTTGTCGTTGTTTTTATCTTCTACTTATGGGTGAGATCATATGGTATTTGACTTTCTCCCTCTGACTTATTTCACTTAGCATAATACCCTCGAGGGCCATCCATGTTTTTACACATGGCTGAATTTCATCATTTCTTATGGCTGAATAGTATTTCCTTGTGTATATATACCACATCTTCTTTATCCATTTGTCCCTTGATGGGCACCTAGGTTGCTTCCAAGTCTTGGTATTGTGAATAATGCTGCGATGAACATAGGGGTGCATGTAGCTTTATGCATTTGTGTTTTCAAGTTATTTGGATAAATACCCAGCAGTGGAATAGCTGGAACATATGGTAGATCTAAATTTTCTGAGGAAACTCCATACTGTTTTCCATAGTGGCTGCAGCATCCCACCAGCAGTGTAGGAGGGTTCCCTTCTCTCCACATCCTCCAACACTTGTTGTTTCCTGTCTTGTTTGTTAAAGCCATTCTGACTGGAGTGAGGTGATATCTCATTATAGTTTTGATTTGTGTTTTCCTGATAGCTAATGATGTTGAATATCTTTTCATATGCCTGTTGGCCATCTGTATATTGTCTTGGAGAAATCTCTGTTCAGATCTTTTGCCAATTTTTTTAAACTCTGCTGTTTTTTTTTTGTTGTTGAGATGTATGAATTCCTTGTATATTTTGGATATTATCCCCTTATCTGATATATGATCTGCAAATATCTTCTCCCAGTTGTTAGGTTGTCCTTTCATCTTGTTGATGATTTCCTTTGCTGTGCAGAAGCTTTTTAGTTTGATGTAGTCCCATTTGTTTATTTTTTCTTTTGTTTCCCTTGCCAGGTCAGACATGGTACTTGAAAATATGCTGCTAAAACCAATGTCAAAGAGCGTACTGCCTGTGTTTTCTTCTAGGAGTTTTGTGGTTTCAGGTCTTACATTCAAGTCTTTAATCCATTTTGAGTTTTTGAGTTAATTTTTGTGCATGGTATAAGATCACAGGTCTAATTTCATTCTTTTGCATGTGGCTGTCCAGTTTTCCCAACACCGCTTGTTGAAGAGACTCTCCTTTATCCATTGTATGCTCTTGGCTCCCTTGTCGAATATTAGCTGTCCATAGATGTGTCAGTTTATGTCTGGGCCTTCGATTCTGTTCCATTGATCTGAGTGTCTTTTTTTGTGCCAGTACCACGCCATTTTGGTTACTATATCATTGTAGTATATTTTGAAATCAGGGAGTGTGATACCTCCAGCTTTGTTCTTTTTCCTCAGGATTCCTTTGGCTATTGAAGGTCTTTTGTTGTTTCATATAAATTTTCGGATTCTTTGTTCTATTTCTGCGAAAAATCTTGTTGAAACTTTGATAGGGATTGCATTGAATCTATAGATTGCTTTAGGAAGTATGGACATTTTAACTATGTTTATTCTTCCAATCCAAGAACACGGAATATCTTTCCATTTCTTTGTGTCTTCTTCGATTTCTTTCAACAATGTCTTATAGTTTTCAGTGTACAGGTCTTTCACCTCTTTGGTTAAGTTTATTCCTAGGTATTTTATTCTTTTTGTTGCAATTGTAAATGGGATTGTATTCTTAATTTCTCTTTCTGCTACTTCATTGTTAGTGTATAGAAACGCAACTGACTTTTGTCTGTTGATCTTGTATACTGCGACTTGACTGTATTCATTTATTATTTCTAAAAGATTTTAGTGGATTCTTTAGGGTTTTCTATAGATAAAATCACACCATCTGCAAATAGTGACAGTTTCACTTCTTCTTTTCCAATTTGGATCCCTTTTATTTCTTTTTCTTGCCTGATTGCTCTGGCTGGGACTTCCAATACTATGTTAAATAAGAGTGGTGAAAGTGGGGATCCTTGTCTGGTTCCTATTCTTAGAGGGATAGCTTTCAGTTTGTCTCCATTGAGAACGATATTAGCTGTGGGTTTGTCATATGTGAGCTTCATTATGTTGAGGTATTTTTCTTCTATACTCATTTTATTTAGAGTATTTATCATAAATGGATGTTGTACCTTGGCAAATGCTTTCTCTGCATCTATTGAGATGATCATGTGATTTTTATTCTTCATTTTGTTAATGTGGTGTATTATATTGATTGATTTGTGGATGTTGAACCATCTCTGCATCCCTAGAATAAAACCCACTTGATTGTGATGTATGATCTTTTTAATGTATTGTTGTATTTGATTTGCCAGTATTTAGTTGAGGATTTTTGCATCAATGTTCATCAGTGATATTGGCCTGTAACTTTATTTTTTTGTGTTGTCCTTTTCTGGTTTTGGTATCAGGATAATGTTGGCTTCATAGAATGAGTTAGGAAGCCTCCCCTCCTCTTCAATTTTTTGGAACAGTTTGAGAAGGATTAGTATTAACTCTCCTTTGAATGTTTGGTAGAATTCACCAGCAAAGCCGTCTGGTCCTGGACTTTTACTTTTTGGGAGGTTTTTGATTACTGTTTCGATTTCATTACTGGTGATTGTTCTATTCAAATTCTCTACTTCTTCTTGATCCAGTTTTGGAAGGTTGTGTGATTCTAAGAATTTATCCATTTCTTCTAGATTATTCAATTTGTTGGCATATAGCTTTTCATAGTATTCTCTTGTAATCTTTTTTATTTCTGAGGTGTCCATGGTAATTTCTCCTCTTTCATTTCTGATTTTTTTTATTTGAGCCTTCTCTCTTTTTTTCTTGGTGAGTCTAGCTAAAGCTTTGTCAATTTTGTTTATCTTTTCAAAGAACCAGCTCTTGGTTTCATTAATTTTTTCTATTTCTTTTGGTCTCTATTTCATTTATTTGTGCTCTGATTTTTATTTCCTTCATTCTACTGATTTTGGGCTTTGTTCTTTTTCTAGTTCCTTTAGGTGCACTGTTAGATTGTTTATTCAAGATTTTTCTTGTTTGTTGAGGTAGGCCTGTATTGCTATAAACTTCCCTCTTAGAACCACTTTTGCTGTATCCCATAGATTTTGGCACGTTGTATTTTCATTTGTCTCCAGGTAATTTTTGATTTCTCCTTTGATTTCTTCATTGACCTAATGGTTGTTCAGTAGCATTTTGCTTAATATCCACATTTTTGTGGCTTTTCTGATTTTCTTCCTATAGTTGATTCCTAATTTCAAACCTTTGTGGTCAGAAAAGCTGCTTGGTATTGTTTTGATCTTCTTAAATTTATTGAGACTTGCTTCGTGGCCTAATATGTGATCAGTCTTGGAGAACGTTCCATCTGCATTTGAAAAGAATGTGTATTCTGTGGTTTTTGGATGGAATGTTCTATATATATCTACTAAGTCCATCTGGTTTAATGTGTTATTTAAGGCCAATATTTCCTTATTGATCTTCCATTTGGATAATCTATCCATTGGTGTAAGTGGAGTGTTAAAGTCCCCTACTATTATTGTGTTACTGTCTGTTTCTCCTTTTATGTCTGTTAATAATTGCTTTATATATATAGGTGCTCCTATGTTGGGTTCACAGTTATTTACAAGTGTTATATCCTCTTGTTGGATTGTTCCCTTTATTGTTACGTAGTGCCCTTCTTTGTCTCTTGTTACAGTTTTTGTTTTAAAATCTATTTTGTCTGATATAAGTATTGCCTCCCCAGCTTTCTTTTCTTTGACATTTGCATGAAGTATATTTTTCCATCCTTTCACTTTCAGTTTGTGCGTGTCTTTAGGTCTGAAGTGTGTCTCCTGTACGCAGCATATATATGGGTCTTGTTTTTTTATCCAATCGGCCACTCTATGCCTTTTGATTGGAGCATTTAGTCCATTAACATTTAAAGTAGCTATTGATAAATAAGTATTTGTTGCCATTTTGTCACTTTTTTTTCTGGGTGTTTTAGTAGTTCTTCTCTGTTCCTTTCTTCCTCTCTGGCTCTCTTCCCTTGTGGTTTGATGGCTTTCTTTAGCAGTATGTTTGATTTCTTTCCTGTTACTTATTTGTTTATTTATTATAGGTTTTTGGTGTGTGATTACCATGAGGTTCCTATATAATATTCTACATATATAGCAATCTATATTGAGCTGATAGTCTCTTTAGCTTGACCTCTTTCTAAAAGCTCTACTCTTTCACTCCCCTCCTCCCACATTTTATGTTTTTGAAATCATGTCTCATCTCTTGTTTTGTGTGTGTCTATCCATTACCCTCGTATCACTTAAATAGGTAATTTTATTACTTTGGTCTTTTAACTTTCATAATATCTTCATACGTGGTTGATCTACCTTTACTATATTTTTGCCTTTACCAGTGATTTTATTGCCTGGTTTTTGGTGTTGTTGTTGTTGTTTTTTGATAATTTTCTTATCCCTATTTGTGCTTTTCTCTTTCCTACTTAAATAAGCCCCTTCAGAATTTCTTGTAGAACAGGTTTCTTGGTGATAAACTCCTTTAATTTTGGCTTGTCTGGGAAGCTCTTTATCTCTCCTTCCATTCTGAATGATAACCTTGCTGGATAGAGTATTCTTAGCTGTAGGTTTTTTCCTTTTGGCACTTTAAATATGTCATGCCACTCTCTTCCAGCCTGTAGGGTTTCAGCTGAGAAGTCTGCTGATAGCCTTATGGGCTTTCCTGTGTCTGTCACTTGTTGCCTTTCTCTTGCCGCTTTCAGGATTCTCTCTTTATCTTTAATTTTGGACCTTTTAATTATAATGTGTCTTGGTGTGGGCCTCTTTGGGATTATCTTGTTTGGTGCTCTCTGTGCTTCCCGCTCTTGGATGTCTGTTTCCTTCCTTAAGTTAGGAAATTTTTCAGCTATTATTTATTCAAATAGATTCTCTGCCCCTTTGTCTCTCTCTTCTCCTTTTGGACACCTATAATACGAATGTTAGTGTACTTGATATTTTCCCACAGTTCCCTTAGACTGCTCTCATTCTTTTTAATTCTTTTTTCTTTTATCTGATCTAGCTGATTTATTTATTTTTTTTTTTTAAAGATTTTATTTTTTCCTTTTTCTCCCCAAAGCCCCCCGGTACATAGTTGTATATTCTTCGTTGTGGGTCCTTCTAGTTGTGGCATATGGGACGCTGCCTCAGCGTGGTTTGATGAGCAGTGCCATGTCCGCGCCCAGGATTCGAACCAACGAAACACTGGGCCGCCTGCAGCGGAGCGCGCGAACTTAACCACTCGGCCATGGGGCCAGCCCCTAGCTGATTTATTTTTATTTAACTATTCTATTTCTCTAAATAACATGTTTCTCTCAATAATTGCTACTTCTTGGTTTTTAAGATCAGGCATAATTAATCAACTTCCCACTGCAGAAAATGATCATTTAAAATTCACCCCTTTTCTCAGTGTTCTTGTATCTTAATTCCAGTTGGACCAATATTGTTGTTTACTTTCTTAGGGCTAAATAAATACTATACACAGGTGAGCTTTGTAGTAAAATATTATTACTTTTCCTTTGGTTTTCCTTTGACACTTTTGATTCTCCTGTGATTGATAATTGTCTCATTTTTGCATAGGAAGGCCACATTTCCTGTGTACTTAGCATTAAATATTAATTAAATTCCATACTTTCTGGTAACTGTCTGAATCTCCTCTCAAGAGGGCCAGTCACATCAACTGTTCTGCAACATTCATTTTTATTATAGAAATCTCTCCCAGTGCTTTCCCATCTGTGCTACCGTGGATGCATTGCCTTCTGTGCCTTCCATACTGCTACCATGCTGGAGAACATCTTTATGCCTCTGCTGTGTTAGATTTCCTGGGTTCTGTATTCAGGGATTTCTTCACTGGTAAAGCACACCCTGCAGTGGCTTCCTAATAAAGAGTATGAAATGGTAAGTAAGTTTTTGAGACCTTATATGTCTTCTCAGTTGTCTGGTAATTTGGTAGGGTATAGGATTCTAGGTTGGAAATCATTTTTAAAGCATTGTTCCAGTAATGCTGTTGAGAAGTCTGAAATTATCCCAGTTTCTGATTATTAGTATGTGACCTGTTAATTCTCTCTTTCTTGTTCTCTTCAGCTGTAGCTCTATCTATCTTTATCTCTCTCAACTTGTATATAGGATCCTGAATTTCTTGATGATGGGTCCTAGTGTGTGTTTATTTTTACCTATTACCCTATTTTCTCTCTGAATTTTTTCAATTTGGAAATATATATCCTTTGACTCTGAACATTTTCTTGAATTATTTCCTTGATGATTTTTGCTCCTGTTTGTTATTTTCTCTCTTTTTGAACACCTATTATTTGGATTTTGGATATGCTGGACTGGTTCTTTAACTTTCTTTTTTTAAGCTACTTTCTGAAAGAGTTCTTGAAGTGTATCTCCCCACACAACTATTGAGGTTTTCATTTGTGCTATCATTTAAAAAAAACATTTAAGAGGCATAGTTATCTTCTAAATGTTCCTTTTTTGTAATATCTTGTTCTTGTTTCACGCTTGCAGTATCTTATCTGGTCATATTAATGACAGACTTCTAAGGTTTTTGTTTTTTAATTGTCCTCTCCCTACATAGCCCCTGTAACCTCTAATTTGCTTTTTCTCTGGTAGGTTGTTTCTGGTCTCAATATTGTCTGTTAGAGGCTTTCCTCAGATACCTGGTAATTCATGGTGTCTGCTCATATTTAAGAGTGTGGGATTAAATATCTAATTGGAAGCTCTGGGCAATCAGAGTCCCTCATCTCCCTGGCTGAGTGATTAATCCAGAAATGAGCATAATGTTCCAGGTTAGGTTAATAAGTGTCCTCCTTTGATGATTGGGAAAAACTATTTCCCACTCCTAGTGTTACTAAGTTATCAGGACATGAGTCTTGACTTACTGATGCCATCTTGACCTGTACATGAGGAGAGCATTTGAGCGAGAGACAGACAGACAGGATGTAGATGATAGCACCTGAAGCCCTGGATCTGATTAATTACATCCCTTAACTTGTTCATAACTTCAGCTACTACACCAACCTGTTTGTTTGGGGGTTTTTTCTGCTTAAATTATTTTGAGTTGGGTTTTTATGACTTTCAACTGGAAGTTTTTTGACAGATACAATATCTTTCACAATGTTTCTCTGTCTTCTGGAAAATAATGTAATTTATGCCCCCTAAAAATGCAAAGGTCATCAACTATTCATCATTTCACTTCAGCTTTCACATAGTGGCTCATATACCCTGTGAGTACCAGTGTGTCATCCAGGGTCCAATATAGCAACAATGAGAATGGATGATATGGGAACAGACACAAAAATATCATCTGCAAGTTACAGTGATGATAAATTCACATGTTCTCTGAGAGCCATCTCCTCTCCTTCAAAGATCTCATTCAGTTCCAGGCTATTTAGATAGGGAGAACTTATTCCAAAGATTTTTCTCTGATTTCTTGTTTTTCACTCTTACTGATTTCCTCTTGATGGAATATTTATTAATGCTTCTTTATTAGATTATTTCTGCACTTACCTTGTTTGTGATAATAGTGTGACCATCCCTTAGTGATAATGTCCTTATTTCCCAGATGCAACTATTCTTGATCTTGAACATTTTTACATAATTACTTTAAAACTCATATTTCTTAACAGTTTCCAGTTATTCTTTTTAGCAGGTGGGAAATAACTTCTCAATTTGAGAGGTATGTCTATTATTTAATTCTGGTTTAGATTCTTCTAAGATAAATGAGAATTTAGAATGCCATAATGATACTCTCTTTTTTTTCTTGAGCCATGTCTGAACATAAAATACCCTTTAACTTTTCAGTGCTTCTAAAGATAGCTCTCGTAAACTTCACATACCTGCAAAATCAGGCTGTTTTGGAAAGCAGCTGAGAGTATGTGTCTCACACTGCTGTACCCACAGGGCCTGATGCATTTTCCATGTCCATAAAAAGAGGCCACAGAATAATGACTAATTTTACTTGGAAACAGTTTTGCCTGTCAAAAATACTTTCAGAGATTTGTGTGATCAATGTACTTGATTTTGGAAACATTGGGAAAATGATGTTTATCATATTTATTAGTCAGTTCCATCACACATGAGCCTGTGGGCATGCCTACAAGATTCTAGGGCTGGAGGAAAAAGAAACAATCATTCATTGAGTTTCACGCCCTGCAGTAAGTGTCATAAAAGCAAGAAATATGCTCTTATTTCAAAGCCAGGAGTTACTTGTAGGGCCAAAATTTTAAAATAAGAACCTGAACATCACCAAAAAAAAGTAATGCATTTTGAGGCCCTGGAGAGAAGGACCAGGCATCCCTCAGACAGCTCCACCTGATGGCTAAGGCCCCAAGAGGACCCTCGATCGTTGCCTGGTTCCCCTCCTAACCCCCTCTTTTTCTATGGGATTTATGACTTTATGACACTTCTTTTCTTTTTTACCTTTTTCCAATTTTTCCATTTTGAATATTTCTACCTGCTCTCTCTCCAAAAATATAGCTCTATAGCTAAACACAGTCTGATTATTTTTCCTTTGAGCCTTGTCTGATTTTAAAATACTCATTAGCTTTTCAGTTCTTTGATCTGGAGGCAAGTACAGTATACAACCTAATTTAATGACAACTTACTAAAATCACTATTGTGAACTATGTAAGGAATGATGCACAAGCATATATGCAGTCTTAATAATTGAGGCAGACCCCAATCTAAAAGTTTCCATTCCATTACCTTTTCTCAAGGATTCTGAAAAGAGCCTCTCTCCAACCAGAAAATATCAAGAAGGTAGAACAGTGAGGCATTTCTTTAAAATACGCACCTTCTTCCTCCAGCTGGTGGAAAGATTGTTGCAGAGTGTGAGCTATAAAGCAATGTGAAACTTCTTTTCTTTAGAAAATGAAATGTCCATGGAGTCTGGCTATGCAAAAGAAGCAGATTCATCTACACCGATGTCATTGTCCGTATTTTTCCTAGTGGCCCAAAGGCAGAGGGTTTCTGTCACATGATCATGAGGCTACAACTCTTAAGAATATGTTTACCCTGAAGTGACGTGTGGCGGTTGATAAAAGTGAGAGCTTTGGCATCGAGAGGCTGTGCTTTTGGATTTATAAAATTTAGATTAGATCATTCTAAGGTCTTTTCCAGGCATAACATTTTATGTTTTACATCGATATAGCTGGGCTGTATTCTTGTGCTAAAATTCTTGGAAGAATTTTCTCTCTTCTTGTTCTTTTCCTTTTGGAAGGAAAAAGCCTTATTTTGAGAAAAGACCTTTGTGAAACCCTCACTTCATAGAATATGGTAAGTCCCTCCCCTTCAGTCCCTCCATTATACCTCTCTCCTTCCAGGGATAGTAAGAAGGTTAAGTCAACTAAACCCTATAAATCTAAGCTTTCTTGGCCTAACATTCTTACATGAGGTTAAGGATTCTGAACAGTTATACAGACACTCTCTTATCTTGTTTTTCCAAGAGGATTTTATTCTTGACCTTCAATAGTTGAAATAAGTCGACAATAAAATGTTGAGGGTTTTATAATAACTATTTCTCAACACCACAAATGGTTTTCCTCAGCACAGATCTTTCATCAGAGGAACTTCCAATGTAATGGTGAACATCCTCACAGACAAACATTATGACTTTCTCTCTGGGATGGTGTATGGGGAAACATGAGCTGGATTTATGCTTCAATATTTAGATAAGTTTCTGCTAGACATTTTTTTTTCTTGAGGTTAAATCTATTCCAACACAGGCGCTTGAGTTTTATTCATCTCTGAAATCACTCTCATAACCAGTTTATTGAGAAGAGAGCATAAACATGACTAGATTTATTTTTTCTCCAAACACTACTTTCAACCATGTGCTATCATATCTCCCTTCCGTGGCAAATAGTGAATCACTTAATGGATATCTTAGAAGATTCCATTACCTTCTAGTGGTTTTCAGTTACCTCAAGACCAGCCTGGGTTAAACTTCAGTCTCAGACTTTACAGCTCATCTCCTCTATTGTGCCAAACACAAGCTTAAGCGGGGACAATGATTGCAACTAGTAGCGAGGAAATTTATCAGCTCTGAGACATGGTTTTCCCCATTCTAATTTCAGAAATAACTATAGAGAGAGGAAGGGAGGAGAGACAAGGAAACAGACAAGTGCCTCTTGAATTAAAATGGCTGTCGTCATCCTCTTTGGCTATCGTAGTGTCACTGGATAACACTGATCATTGGTACCCCTGTGGCAGATATTCAAAGGAGCCAAATACTGGCTCTCTGGTGGAGTGGAGGTTTGAGGGTATGAGCTCTTAGGGATGAAGAACTTCAGAGCATCTCTCTGCTGCACAAGACCCTGAAGAGGCTGAGAAATTCAGCTTTGGCCCTTTGCAACCTCCCCTCAGCTCCCATAGCTTCTTGTTCCTAAGGTTATCTCACTGAGTGGGCACCATCTTGGGTGGCATAGCAACAGGATGGATCAAATCCACTTACTGTCTTAGTATGGATCCCCAGAAGCAGACTCTTAGACAAGAAATGCAGAAAAGGAGTGGGGAAGTGAGACAGAAAAGGGAAGACATTCAGTAAAGCGTGTTTAGTCATCCTTAGTATCTGCAGAGGTTCTAGGACCACCTGCGGATACCAAAATCCAAGGATGCTCAAGTCCCTTCTATAACGTGGTATAGTATTTGCATATAACATACACACATCCTCCTGTATGCTTTAAATCATCTCTAGATTACTTATAATACCTAATACAATATAAAGGCTATGTAAATAGTTGTTGTACCATATTGTTTAGGGAATAATAACAAGAAAAAAAGTCTGTGCATGTTCATTACAGACGCGACCATTATAGGCCTTTGGATCCGTGGTTGACTGAGTCTGTGGATGCAGAACTGGCTGGTATTGGAGGGCTGACTGTATTAGCAAGCCAGTTACCCCATAGGGAAGCTGGAGCCAAATTCCCTTGGAAACTCCAGGAGCCAGTATAGAATATGGGCCTTAGAGTTATCCTGCCCAAGTGGTAAGGGAGATGAGTGTTATACAGCAATCCTTGTCAGTCATTGGTTGAGGGTTACTCTCAGGGACATAAAGTTCCCAGAATTTCTGGGCTGTATAAGCATGGGCAGGGTGGACTTCAGTGGCGAGAGAAAGCTCTTGGGCAGAGAAACACGTATGCTGGAAGTTGGTAGTCCTCTTCATGGAGCCATCTCCAATCTCACACTCACAGGTCTACAGTTGGCCAGGGCTATGCTGCTTCAGGCAGCAGATCTGTGGAGTGACTGGCACAGCTCTGTAACACATGCTTCACGCTCTGATTCAGGCTAGAGGGGGAGCAGCTATGTAGGCACATTCTCCTCGTGGCAGGAATTGAAGACTCTCAGAGAGGTGGGAGAAAGTACTCAAGGCCTCTTAAGGCCTAGCCTTTGAACGCACACCCTGTCACTTCTGCCATACTCTCAGGTGATCAAGTCCAACATCCATAGGAGGATGGGGAGAATACTATCTCTCCCATGGAAATAGAGCAGGGAGCAGGAGAGGTGAATATTTGTTAAACAATAATGTCATCTACCAAACAAGGTCTCCAAGCATGGAAAAAATTTGAGTCCCAAAATGGATAGTAACAAAGTTCCAGAGAGAACAAAGAAATGGCTATTGTACTGGGTGGTTAAAGAAGCCATTGATTACCTTCAAGCGTATATTTACACCAGAACAGAGGAAACCAAAAATAAGATTTTAGGTAATTAGAAAATTTTAGATAATATTAATTTATTAATAATTGATAAATGCTTATATATTACCTGTATTATAATAATTTATTACTTGTAGTAAAATATTAAAAAATAATAACTGAGACAGCTGGTGTATGCAACTCTTTCTAAAAGCTTGGCAGAAAGAAAAGTGAGAAGATTGGACAAGAGCCAGAGGAGAGAGTCAGAGAATATCACAGGATAAGACGTGACTCTGATGAAACAGAAGAAAAAACATTATGAAGACAAAAAGAGAGGAGTTAACTGCAAAAGAAAATTTCCTAAGGAGGGAAGAATTTGTTCTGGCAAGGAGACCTCTAAAGCCAAAAAGAAGAGAATGACAAGGGTGGCGAGCAATTTCAAAAAATGCATTTTTGAGGCCTTTTTGGTAAAGTTCTGAACTAATTATTAGTTCAGATAACAATTATTAACTGTTGTTAATTTTGTCATGAAAATGAATATCTGGAGTTTTCACTCTCTTTATTTTCAGTGTTCTCTTCTCCTACACTCTTAATTTGACAATTAAGCCCTCAAATAAGAATAAAGATAGTGAGTGCGGTAGACTGAATAACAGCCCCAAGAGATGGCCACATTCTCATCCCTGGAGGCTGTGAATCTGTCACCTTACGTTAAAAGGAGATTTTGCAGGTGTGATTAACGTAAGGCCCTTGAGTGGGGAGATTATCCTGGTCTATATAGGTGGGCTAAATGTAATCACAAGGGCCATTATAAGAGGTAGGTAGGAGGATCATAGTGGTAGTAGGAGGAAAGGCTATGTAAAGAAGGAAGAAGAGATGGGAGTGATGCAGCTGGGAGCCAAGGAATGAGGGAAGCTTCTAGAAGCTGTAAGAAGCAAGGAACTGATTCTTCTCTGGAGCCTCCAGAAGGATCCACCCTGCCAACACCTTAATTTTAGCCCCTTGAGACTCATTTCAGACTTCTGACCTCCAGAATTGTAAGATAATAAATTTATGATGTTTTAATCCACTAAGTTTGTGGTAATTTATTACAGCAGCAATAGGAAACTAATACAATAAGTGACATTTATTGGGTGCTCCCTGTGTTACAGGCACAGTGCTAAGTGCTAGGAGGTGCCCTGTCTCCTTATCCCATGTTACAATGAAGGGACTTGACCCCAGCTATACAGCTGCTATGTACTGGGAGTCAGGACTCAAATCCAGACCTCAGACCCTATGTTGTTCCCGTCATGTTAAGAGTCAGGGATCTACAATTCTCCACTAAAAGTCACCAGAGCTTCTTAGAGAAGTTGCTGATTCTAGAACTGGAGCAAGGACGACAAAGTAAGACAAGATCAGCCTGGAACATCTTGTAGTGCCAGAAAGCAAGGAAGTATTCAAAACACAAAAGGATGAGGGCATGTCAAAGGGACATAGAAGCCAATATGAACACACTCTCAATTGCCAAAGCTGGGACAACTTGAGCAACAAAATAGTATTGGATTATAGCCAAAGTAGAAAATAAATAGCTATGCATCTATACTGATATAAATAAATGATCAAATAAATAAATAAATGGGGGAGAAATGACATACCTTCTTTAGAGAAGAATTCTAAATAGTATATTTAGATACCCACCCCCTCCAGAAGGTGGAGTTTAATCCCCCACCCACACCCCAGTGTGGACTAAGTTGAGTGACCCGTTCTAAATGAATAGAGAATGGCAAGGGAAAAGTAGTAACTTTATGGTGGAGAAACCTGGCAGACAGCACCTTATCCAAGCAGTCAAGGTTAACATCACCGGTGATAAGTCATGTGGATATCAGGTATCTCCTGATGCGATGTGATGAGAAGGGCACTTTACCTCTGTGATTCTTTCCTCCAAAATCTATATCTCCAGTCCAAATTATGAGAAAACATCAGACAAACCCAAATTGAGGAATATTTTACACAATACCTGAGCAGTTGTCTTCAAAACTATTAAGATCAAGGAAATTCTGAGGAACTGTTACAGACCAGAAAGCCTAGGGAGACATGGCAACTAAATGCCATGTAGTACACTGGATAGGATCCTGGAACAGAGAAAGGACATTAGTGGAAACATTGGTGAAATCCAAATAAAGTAAAAACGGAGAGAGAGAGAGGAGGAGGGATGGAGAGAGGGAGGGTGGGAGAGAGGGAAAGGTGATCTGGAGAAAGATAGACTGTGGATATAGGGCACTGTGTTATTGTTTATTATTCTTTATTACACAGCAACAACACTTTGATGGAGTATATTACCCCTTCCCATATATCACAGTGCCCCAAGAGGTAAAGTAGGGCAGATTTTATTGTCTTCATTTTGCCATATCATTCACTGCTCACTGTCTACTTGGCACAGTCCGAGACAGATTAGATATAGTATTATGTAACTCATTTAATCCTTACAACAACCCTACAAGGTAGTTACTGTTTTCATCCTCATTTTCCAGAAGAGAATACTAAGGCACAGAGAGGTTAATTGATTTTCCCAAGTTAACACATCTAGGTAGTGGAGGAACCTGACTATGAGTAGAGGTGGTTGGCTCCAAGTCTTGTCCATAGCCACTAAGCTACAGTGCTTTAAGTCTTTGGGATCAGAGAGGCTAAGTGATTGGCTCAAAGTCACAAAACCAGTTGGCTCAGAACTGAAACTAGAATTGAGGCCTCCTCATCCCTGGTCCAATGCTTTGCTCCTATTTCCAGGCACCACCACCCACACTTGTTTTTTCTTTTCCACAGCACAGTGAAATTCTTGGACTATTAGAAGCCGGTCTGAACAAGTCAATGGCTAAAAGAGGAACAGTTGGGGCAACAAAATAAATAAAGTAGTATTGGATTATAACCCAAAGTATAAAATAAGTAGGCATGCATCCACATTGATATAAGTAAATGATTGAATAAATAAATAAATAAAGGAAAAAGGACTTCTTTGACTTTCACTCTACCTGAACAACTCAAAAACAGCTAAGAAGTCTCAATTACCTATATCTGTGGTCCCAAGTTGAAAGCCAACTAGAGAGAAAAACTTTGTCACTGGTTTAGTTCTCTGACAGAATCCTGATGAGTGTCTCAGAGCCGATGACAATTCAAAATTCCTTAGGCTTTGTGGATATTGTCTTGACAATTCTTGACCCTTTTTAATCCTTGAGGTTTAACTTTGTTTACACTGACTTTATATCTCTTGGCACCTTTTGGAGTTTTACTTTAGTATAAGTTTTCTGTAGTTGGACAATAGTGATGATTGTCACCAGTGTCGTTTTCTTCAAAACACTGCTTTAAAAGAAAGAACGACTTTCAAGACTTACAGGCTTTAAGTATGCTTTTATAATTTTTTTCAAACCTTGAAACTCTCTTTCCAGTGTAGTATTGATTGAATCTGAAGGAGAATGGAGAGTACTAACCGTGATCACATTTTCTTTCAAAACATGTCAACATCTCAAGGTTTCTTGGGTTTTCATAGAAACTAGGTGGAAAATTCTTAATTGAGAGAAGCACCACTTGGATTCATGACTCAATGGTACGATGGTTTGAAAATAGTAAAACTGAGGAAAAACATTTCCAAATTTAGCAGCAACTGTGATAAAACATAGAATTTGTAAAGGGCATTTCGATTTCCCAAGTGCTCTTACTCATATTTTCTCACTAGTGTCTCACAAAATCCAATGAGGTTGGTATTGTTACTCATCTTTTTTTATAAGTCAAGAGATTGAGGTTAGACCCAAGTTCACTCAGCCAGTTGTGGGCTAAGCTGAGATACCATTATTTCATGTTACCTTAAGTCCTTAAAAATAGTGGATTTTAGTAAGGCAAAATCTTGCCAATATGTCAATAGTCATTGCTTTGATAAGTACTGCATATTAATTCATTCTTCTTAGATATGGCACTTTCCTCAAAATGACAGCAAAACACATTCAATAATTTATCATGGTAATAGAAGGTAAACTAAGATCAAGACCAATAGTGGCCATTTACTATGATTTTACACACGTTTCAGAAGCAGAAACTTAAAAAAAATCACTGGAAGGCAAAAGTCTACCATGACATAGTGAGATGATAGATCAAATCTCTCAAGGATAAGTTTTTTAAAAGAAAAGATCACAGTGCTTTAAAAGTACTTAGCATGAAAATTGGTATTCAGTAATTATTTTTTAAAAACAGGACAGTAAGTGATGCATGGTAAGGGTAGGATTTTTGGTCTTGGACTCCAGCCTCTGGGACTTATTAGTTGGGATGTTTAATAGGGTTGATAAAATCTTCTTTGCAAGGTTGTCATGAGTATTAGAAATGAGAAAAGTTATGTCTCTTGCATGATACACTATCTGGCACTCAACAATCATTGTATTTTTACTAAGTGAATATCTAGCTACCTGCTTTTAGAGACTCTATGTATAAAAGTTTTCTTTTCCCTGATGTAGAAAATGTCAACCTTGAGATTTGTTCTTTCTCCATACTTGCCATCATCCAATGCTTTCAAAATTAATGTACCAAAGAATTACTTGTTTAATGCTCATAAAACCACTTCTTAGGCTATTTACTTGGAAATGAATTCCACGAAGAGGAAAACGTCAGGCAATAGGGCAGGAGGAGAATTTCCTCTAAATATGATATCGAGGAAGTGTCACAAGTATTGAACCAGCAGGCACTTCAGACGAAAAAGTACATGCCTTTCAAGTAATGACGAAAGCCATTTGAAGCAGAACAGTGGAGACAAGTCCAATTTGTTGAACAATCTGAAGATATAGAAGTATGAGTGGGGCTGGCCCCGTGGCCGAGTGGTTAAGTTCGCGCACTCTGCTGCAGGCGGCCCAGTGTTTCGTCGGTTCGAATCCTGGGCGCGGACATGGCACTGCTCCTCAGACCACGCTGAGGCAGCGTCCCACATGCCACAACTAGAGGAACCCACAACGAAGAATACACAACTATGTACCGGGGGGCTTTGGGGAGAAAAAGGAAAAAAATAAAATCTTTAAAAAAAAAAAAAAAAAAAAGAAGTATGAGTAACACTTCAAACATATTCAGCCTCTGCCTTCACACATGAAAGGAGTTTTATTATAGTAACCAAGGTTACCTTATGTACTACTCAGATACTCATAAAGTGAAAGAGATGAGTGAAGAGTGAAGTTGAACCCTACTGAGAAACAAAGCAGAGACTGGTAATATAATGGAATTTCGTTTTGCTTAGAAGATTTAAATTTGCGTGGACACTGGTCTAGTTATTTCTATATGTGTATTTTACCTGTATCAGGGCTATATTTTGTCCAGGTAGATAATAATGTCTTATAATCTAAAATAGAAGAACTTCTCATGGAAAAAAAGTATACTAACTGGTGGTGGGATAATGGGAATAATTTGGGGGAGTAGGGATGTGAAAGTAAGAGGGGAAAATCAATGAAGCATAGCACATAAACCTTAAGAAGCAAGACAAATCACAGTTTCTATGGGAAGGACACAAAATTACAGTTAAGGATAAAAAAACAAATACAGGAACTCCTCCCTAGCATAAAGTAATAAGTGAGTCCAAAAGCTGAATTGTGTTACTGCGTGGCTAATGAATCACGTGGTGCAAGCCTGTTCAGCCAGCTAGCCGTGGGTGCCAGGAGTCTAGCTGTAGGAACTGAGCCCATTCTTGTCCTTGTTATGGTTTAACATCATCTTGTGGCAGTTGTCTGCTCTGGCTTAAATATCGATGTGGATAATTCTGGGTTCCATGAATGATTCTGAGAATCTTTCTATTAGATGGTGCTCCTTTTGTCTACCCAATATAGGAAAGTTGATCCAAGAGAACACTCAGGTCACAAAGGCATACCTTCTACCTCTGCTTCCCAAGGCGAGGTTCCCTTCTATTTTTTTAAAAAGACAAGACTTTTAGAAAGGCCCTTAACATTAGATGAAAACCTAACTAATATTTCTTAGTCAGTTAACTCTCCTACTCTCTACAATTTCTAATTTTCATTTAAAAAATTATTGAACTAAAGCATCTGTATGGTAAAAAAGCAAAGAGTACAGAAGAGATTATGAAGAAAAACAATGATTTCTTACCTCATCCCACAGCACCATCCAGTGATGCTCCCTGATGGGACTCTTTAGTTGTTCTATTTTTGGTTCTTCTAGTGATGACTTCTATAATTCTAAATAGTATTCTTGACTTATCAAATTAAGATAATTTTTATTTATGCCTCCTATGAAATATGTATTTCTGTCCTCCTCATTGTACACTATCTTCCACCTGTTTCCCGTATCCTACATCCAATGTTTGATAGTTATGTTATTCTTCTAAGTTTTTCTCTTGGTTGCTTTTGTAACTTTAAATGATGTATTTATATCTCTATTCTTGTTCCATTGGGAATAAGAGAGCCTTTAGTTAATATTTCAAACTTTATGTAAGAGAACACTATTATGCTCCTGAAAGGGGGGAAAGTAGCAACAGAAAACAAATATAAAAAGATAGAAAAATAATAGATTTAACCCCAAACATACAAATAACCACAGTCAATGTAAATGGTCTAAACACTCCAATTAAAAGACAGAAGTTGTCAGATTAAATAAGCAATTAAGACCCAACTGTATACTGCCTAAAGAAACTTATTTTAAATATAACAATACAAATAGGTTAAAAGTAGAAGGATGGAAAAAGATATATCATGATAACACTAATCAAAAGAAATCTGGAGTGTCTATATTAACACCAAACAAAGTAGATTTCAGAACAAAGCATATTACAAGTAATAAAAGGCCAGTTTTGTCATGATAAAGGGATAAATTAATTAAGAGAACATCACAGTTCTAAATGACCTTAGACCTAAAACAGAGCTTCAAAATATATGAAGTAAAAATTGGTAGAACTCCATGGAAAAATAAATACCCATAATTATAGTCAGAGATTTCAACATATCTCTCTCAATAATTGATAGAACAAGAATAAAGAAAATTCACAAGGATACAGAAGACATAAACAACATGATCAACCAACTTGACCTAATTGGCGGTTATAGAACAACCTACTGAACAAAAACAAGTGCATGTGAAACATGTACCAGGATGGATCATATTTTGGGCTATCAAACAAGTGTCAATACATTTTAAGGGATTTAAATTGTACACAGTGTATCATGTGGCCACAATGGAATTAAACAAGAAATAAATAAAGATATCTGGAAAAATCCCCCAAATACTCAAGAGCTAAATGCATTAGTTTGCTAGGGCTGCTGTAACAACAAAAACAATAAACTGAGTGGCTTAGACAAGAGAAATTTATTGTCTTACAGTTCTGGAATCTAGAAGTCCACAATCAAAGTATAGCAGGGTTATTTCCTTTTGAGGGCTGCGAGAGAGAAGTTGTTCCATGCCTTTCTCCTAGCTTTTGGTGATCTGCCAGCAATCTTTGGCATAACTCCAATCTTTGTATGGCATTCTCCCTAAACATTTATATTAGAAAAGAACAAAGGTCTCAGCATCTACCTTAAGAAACTAGAAAAATAAGAGCGAATAAAACCCAAAATAAACAGAAGAAATGATACAATAAAGATGAGCAGAAATGAATAAAATAGAAAACAGAAAAACTAAAAGCTGTTTCCTTGAAAAGATCAATAAAATTGATAAGCCTCTAGCCAAACTAATCAGGAAAAAAGAGAGAAGACATAAATTACTAATATTGAGAATGAAAAAGGTGACACCACTACAGAGTCTACAGAGATTAAAAGGATAATAAGAGGATATCATGAGCAACTTTATGCCAATAAATTCTATAACTTAAATGGGCAAATTCCTTAATAAACACAAACTTACAAAGCCCCCTCAAGAAGAAATAATAACCTTAATGGCAATATATCTATTACAGAAATTAAATTTTTAAGCTTATACAAGCCTAATTTTTATCCCTTTATAGTTATTCCATTGTTCCCCCTCCCAAGACAGAGGCTTCCAGCATCCCTTTATTCTTTTGTAGTAGACATACTTTTTTTTCCTTCTCACCATCTATTTCTCATGTTCCACCTTTCAAAGAACCCTTGGTTTCCATTGGAGACCCACGGGTTTTAGGCATATTTACTTTTCTCCCAGTCCCAGGAGTCAAACATATGAAATAGACCAGCTAGTCAAAACATTCCATCTTTCTGGTCATCTATTCATGGATGGCTGCATCACCTGCGCCTGTCCAATCTGAGTGAATCTCAGGACTTTTTGGGGGAACTCTGAAACACAAACCCTCTCTCCTTACAGACTCTATTGTGTGCAAATGTGAAGCCTGGAACTTCTACCCCCATTTTGCCTCTAAGGGGAAAGCCTCTCTGGGAAGAAGGCTGACTCATAAAGAAGGGAAAGGCTGAGGGAATGACAAAGAAATGGAGCTGGAGCCCTGCTCAAACCACACCTAAAGCATGACATTTAGTCAAGAGAGCTCTATATCTCTGCCACAAACTCAGCAGTTAATTTTTCCTTTTATTTAAAAGAGGAAATAGAAATTATTGGCCTATCACCAAATTTTCAAACCAAATTTACAATGGCAAAATGTCTTTGCCTCTCTCAGCCTCAGGTTTCCCCATGCTCTGGATCCCAGCTCTCTCTCTCTCCACTGGCATTCAAACTCACTTAAGCCTCTCCCAATTAAAAATCCCCTACTCTGTCTAATTTTTGCATCAAACTGTTGCTCTATTTTTCTTCTCCCTCTTCTCATCCAAACTTCTCAAAAGAATCCTCAATACTTGCCATTTCCATTTCTTCCTTCTCCTCTCACACCTCACATTCTCATTCCACAAATTTCACATGGTCAAAACTACTTTTACCAAGATCATTGGTGACCTCCATGTTGCTAAATCCAATGGACTGTCTTCAGACTTCTGACTTAACATCTCACCACCTATCTTTGACACTATTGCCCTCTCTCTCTCTTTCTTGAAACACTCTCTCTGGTTTATATACACCACATCTTTCTGGCTACTCTAAGCCCCTCTCCTTTTGATCAACTCTTAAAAGTTAGAGTTCTTGAGAGACTGACCCTGAGCCCTGTTTTCTTCTTTTTTTTTTTTTTTTTTAAGATTGGCCCCTGAGCTAACAACTGTTGCCAATCTTCTTTTTTTTTTCTGCTTTTTTCTCTCCACATCCCCCCAGAATATAGTTGTATATTTTAGTCGTGGGTCCTTCTAGTTGTGGCATGTGGGATGCCGCCTCAACATGGCTTGATGCGTGGTGCCATGTCCGTGCCCAGGATCTGAACCAGTGAACCCCTGGGCCGCGGAAGCGGAGCGCACAAACTTAACTGCTCAGCCACGGGGCCGGCCCCCCTCTTCTCATCTTAATCTTTCCTCTCTTCCTAGATGATCTCACCAATCACCATGGTCTCGTCATTATTTGTATGTCAATGGCTTCAAACTGGTCCTCTATCCTGAACTCTAGACAGATTTATTGTCTCCGAGTCATATTAACCTAATTGTCTCTAAACTTGAACTCATAATTTTCTTTTCCAAAACCTGCTTCTCCTTCAGTGTTTCCTATCTTAGTAAATGGCCTCCACAATCTTCCCAAATGCTAAAAGCAGAAAGCCAAGAGTCAAAATTTGATGACTATCTCAACCTCCATCAAGTCCTGTCATAGGAGTAAGAAAATGAGATAACCGTATCACAGGAGGTTGTGAACTGAGAGCGATACTTCAGAGTCCAAGACTTTAGAGGTGGAAAAGTTTCAGACAATGTTATGTTTTAAAAGCTGACTAGAAGTGTAGAAGGCTTAAGTGGATGGGGAAGTGATTGAGACTAGAATGAGATGGTTAAGGCAGCTATGATATTAACATGTTGGAAGTTTCTACATCTTTCTACATACATTTCTACATGCAAACATCTGCATACATTTAATAAAAAACAGGCATTAGTTTTTCTTAATTATCATTCCCTTGGTGCAAAATGTTTTGCCAGGAGTTAGTGGACACACGGTTCTAAATGATAGCCAGCAACACACAAACAAATCCTGAGACAAATAGTAGTATTCTATACTGTTTTTTTTTTTTATTATAATACTTTTTTTTTTTTAAGATTTTATTTTTTTCCTTTTTCTCCCCAAAGCCCCCCAGTACATAGTTGTGTATTCTTCGGTGTGGGTTCTTCTAGTTGTGGCATGTGGGACGCTGCCTCAGCGTGGTCTGATGAGCAGTGCCATGTCCGCGCCCAGGACTCGAACCAACGAAACACTGGGCCGCCTGCAGCGGAGCGCGCGAACTTAACCACTCGGCCACGGGGCCAGCCCCAGTATTCTATACTGTTAAACACTAAATGGCATACTTCTTTTCCCCAATTAGAAGAAAACGATTTTTTCCTCCTAACCTTGCCCTTTGAAGGTAGAACTAATTTAAAAGCTTTGGTCCCTTAGCAACTATAAATGATTCACATACTTAGTGTGGATAGTAGATGTGCTTCTCTGAAAAGATTTGAAGTTACTATCTAAGCTTCCCAGAGAATTTTTTAAACGTATTTAAACAGCATATAGCAAGTTATTTTAACAGAGATAAGAGTACTTTCATCTCAGTAGTCATACCCTATTCATAATCTTCATGACAATTAAATCTGTTCCAAGTTTCTTGACTGCCCACTCTTGCCTAGCTACAGTTGTAGAACATATGTTCGCTTGCTTTAATTCAGGGATTTGCATTCAAATTTGGTCTTCTATGCCACTCACAATAAAATTTTAGTAAATTGTGATTCATTACAACACTGTGTTCTTCTAGCCGCTATACTGGTTGATGCACAAGTACATCTTACTAAACATTCAACTTCTAAACTTCTTAATTCAAGAGTCACAAACTTTGTTGAAAAATCTCTTGTCATACTCAAGCCTATAAGTTATGGTAGTAGAGTGAGCTGTCAGAAATGGCACAGTAAGCTGTTTGCAGGAAATTTAGTTGTAGCCAAGCGTTTGGGTTTTTTTTCCAGGTCAGAAATAGAAATTCACATAACTGCTTTCAGCATACAACAGTGAGAGGAAGGTTAAAGGTTCTCATGTTTGACTTTTGTGTTTATCCCACAGGCACCAACACTTAGGAGCTTTCAAAATGATTGAATTTGGTTTCTTTTCTTTTCCTCCAAATAATGAATGTTATAAGTGCTTGGTCAGTAGTTTAAGGAAATTAATAAAAACATTCTTACAGGTGATGTGGGAAGAGCACAAAGAACTGGAGAGAGGAGTCAAGCAATTTTCAAACAAGCTTGAGGATAGAACTCGAACTTGAGAAGGAAATTAATTAGCGAACCAAGTTCCTCCCAGATGTAGGAGGTTTCTGGACCTTTTACTGTCTTTTGGCTCTATACAGTCACTTACTCCTCTGTTCCTTTCATCTTGAACTGGAGCATTTTCCAATCATTCTCCTGTTGATAACTCTAAATAAAAGAGGTGAAATTCCCTTAGTCTATCTTTGTTCTCTTTTGGCTCACCTGGTTTAAGTTATGAGCTATCTCTAGCACAGCCCCAGGTATACTGTAGGCACACATTAAATATTTATGGCATAAATAAACTCATCTTTCTGAAATACCAGTGGAATATTTCTTTAATATTTTATCCTGTGATACAACATACAAAATGTGCATAAAACATAAATATTTAGTTTAACAAATTATTGAAAAATACCAGTATGTCTTCTCTGCAGGTTAAAACATAGAATGACATCTGCCCCCTTGAAGGCCTCCACCTGTCTCTTCCTGATCATAATCCCAGCATACCCCCTACCGGTGATCACTATCCTGACTTTCATTGTACTGATGTTTTGCTTCCTTTGGAGTTGTACTGCATAATTATTATATATAGTTATAGTATTATTATCATGCTGTATAATGATGATTGAATTTGGCCTATTTTTGAAATATGTATCAAGGAGGAATCATACAATATGGAGTCTGGCTTCTTTAGCTCAGTCTTCTGTGCTTAAGATTTATCCATGCTATTGTATGGAGGTGTCGTTCATTCATTTTTTTGTTGTATAGGATAGTATGGCCCTACCTCTGTTTGCTTATCAGTCCTACTATTGAGTTGTTTTTGTTTGGAGCTTCTACTAACAATGCTATTGGGAACATTCTAGGGCATGTTCCTTTGTATACGTAAGCATACATTTCTGTGGCATATAGACAGCCAAAAATAGAATTGCTAGGCTGTAGACTGTGAACATTTTCCACTTTATTGTGAGACATTCTTCAAAAATAATTTTACAATGTATACCCCCATCAACAGTGCATGAGAGTTCTCATTTCTCTGCATCCTTGTTAATATTTGGCAAAGACATATATTTTTAAAATTTTTGCCATTCTTATCAGATGTTTTATTTTTGCCCCTCTGATGCATATGTAGCAACATCGAATTGTGATTTCAACTTGCATTTACCTAATAGCCAATGAGCTTAAGCACCTTTCAATGTGATATTGACCATTTGAATTTCCTCTATTGGGATGTGCCTGTTCAGGTGGTTTTCCTGTTTTTCCCTTCCGCCGTCTGTCTTTTTCTTAGTCATGTGTAAAAGGACTTTATATATCAATAGGAAGATTGATCTTAATTATCTAGTTCACCCTCACCCAACACTAGAAGCAGTAAAGTGTATATTTTATCTGTATGTATTTTATGGTATCAATTTCCTTGGTAGTTATAGGAGGCTACCTGTAAAATTGAAAAAGATTAAGATAATTAAGCTAAAATCTATTTAATTTTTCACATACCTGCTATTTTAATTTTTATGCAGTTCTATTGTCAATGTTTTCCCTCTCTTTTTCATTATTTATAATAAGTTCATGTAACAACCATTTTATCACTTGGAAATCTCTATCAGTCCGTCTTATCTTTCCCAAGTACAAAGACAAATTAAAGTATATTTTTCAATAGAACCATGTTTAACAATATGTGTAACATTAAATTAAAAGAGATAGTATTCTAAAGTGTTTACCATATAGCAAGAACTCAATAACACTAGCCATTAGACTATTTAAGAACAGCATTAATATAATGTTTCTGAATCCTGATTCCTTAAAGTAGATAGTCTAGATCTTGTTAAAGTTTTAGGAGCCAGAACTTTGATTAACCAGAATACTTTATTTCATATGAAATATTGCATAACTGTACTTTCATTCGAAATCTAGAAGAGAAAAATGCTTAAGTAGTCTTTCATATCTGACATAAAATTCCATTTTAATACACCTTCAACTATCCTTTATCTTTGCAAATATTCTTCCTATTTTTTGTACTTCTGAGCTCTATCAAAAGAGGAAGCATTTATCTGTGGACAATATCAGTCCCCTATAGGGCTTGGTTTAATACGGAATCCTGCCTCCTGTGGATACATAATAAATTGCAAAAGGGTATTCACATAAACGAAAATATAACTCAAATTTCAATAAATTATACATTTCTGAACATTTTGCAACTCTTCAGGCTGAAAACTTGTAAGACTAAATAAAAAAATTTAGTATTAGTTCCAGTAGGCAATTTCTGGCAACTATTCCTGAAGACAAAGAATTCTAATAAAGAAGACTATTTCTTCTGATCCTTTCTGAAAAATGTCTGTTTGCTTTAGAACACACTTGGGACAGAAAGTCACCAAGGGGTTCCAATTATTGACATCCAATGGCATCATTTGAAACTGTGCTGGAGGAAACTTACGGACTCCAGAACCTCTTTCTTTAGCAGTTACATGCTAAGTTGTCCTCTTAGGTATTTTACAAAATGTAAATGCTCAATGCTTTGATAGACACCATCATTCTTAGAGCACTGCAGACTCCTTTCATTATAAATGGTCTTTGAAAATCAAAGGTTCACCATCCTTAGTGTGAAGACCCGTAAGGCTAACATCTGAAGTGCTTTAGTAACCTTTTCTAACTTACTACTTTAGCTCTAGGGCACCAGAATTTTTATTTCTCTTTCTCTTCAGAGAACAATTTTTATAATAGATTTAAATATTATGTCCTCATACAAATTCAGCATGACAGAAAATGTATAAAGACTCTTTGAAAAGCTTAGAATTTGATGGGATCCATTCATCAACCTTATAGAACTGTTAGCAACATAATCTATATTTCTGCTTGGAGCTGGAGTATACATACAATGATTGTATTGGGCCAAACTCTAGTGAGACACAGATGATCTATTAATAAATGACTGAACTGTGAGAAAATATCTTTGCTGAATTTACATTATTATTCTAGGTTTAGATATGATGTTTCTCCTATCATGAAAAAAAAATGAAATGACTCAAATACATTCTGCCAATAGCACTCATACCAAATGAACATGGAAATGGAATATCAAGATCATTAATTTAAGCAGGGGATCTTTTTAAAACAACAAAACAAAACAAAATTATATATTTCGTGGTAAATGAACTCACCTACACCACTGACCACTAACAGCATACACCAAAGTCTGTTTTACTAAAGAGCAGAGAGAGGCTGCCTGTAAAACCTGCCTAGAAGGGTCCGCATCTTAAAAAAAACGGGAGAAACTTTCCATGGAACTCGAGTATAAAAGTTAAGAATGCAGGCTCTAAGAGTCGAATTTCTTGGCTTGAAGCTCAGTTTCTCTACTTGATAAGATAGGTCCTCGGATAAATTATTGTCTTCTGTTATTTATTTTAAAAATATTTTTGAAATACAGTAGAGATACATAAAATAATATTAAAACACCGTACATTTGTATCTCAAAATAAGTATATGTTAAAATTTTTGCGTGGTTTTTGTTTAAATAAATCTGTGGAGATAAAAGTTGAAATCTCCTCTATTCCCTTCCCCAGGCCATTCCTGTCCCTCCATCTCCAGATGTAACCACTTAAATGATTCAGGTGTATATCCTGTTCATGAGTCTATATTCTATAAATATATGTTTTGGGAGGCTATACTTAACAATTGGATGCATAAGAATTTGAGTTTGGCACCAGTGGGCTTTTGAGCTAATGGGTCCCAGCCTGCTGTGAATAAGTAAGCAATATAGGCACCAACGTACAGGGGCCATATTTGGCTCATTTATATAACAGTGAATCAAAATGAAACTGTGCCATTTTCTTTCTTCATTCATAGCCTCAAATGCTTTTCCACAATGGTTATTTTCCACATGATACTCTTTGATGGCTAAGAGCAGGGACTTTGGATTCAATCAGCCTAAGTCCAGTTTCAGCATTTCTATTCCAGCATTTTCTAGCCATGAGACCTTGGGCAAGGTATGTAAACAGTTTACATTTCAATTTCCTTACTGGGAAAATGCAAATAATAATATTGACCTTACAGGTTTGATATAAGAAATAACTAAAAGAACGTGTGCAGAATATTGGCCCACTGCCAGGAATGTAGTAGCACTCAATAAAACCTAACCATTATTCTTCTTATTTCTGCATATATGTAAGTTCAACAAAATGAAGCTGCCAATTTGCTTGTCAATAATGATCAAATATCAACACTTTCATATAATTCAACCTGACACACACAATGAAAACCTCTCTGATCTTGGTACCTGGTAGTTTACCTTCCAAGGCTTTGACTCCTTGTGCTGGAAGCCAGCACCTACTGTCCTCATCAATAGTTACATTTAGAATTCTTTGAGCCTAAAAGTATTTATCACCTTGTACTATTTCTTCTGTGATTGTAAGCAAAGCTCTTTGTCTCAAATTCCCCCCAAGACAAACTGGGCTTTTGCTGCTCTCATCAAGGGGTGGGCAAACTATAGCCATGGGCCAAATTGGCTGCCACATGTTTTTCTTTTCTTTTTCCCCCACCCCTGAGGAAGATTAGCCCTGAGCTAACATCTGCTGCCAATCCTCCTCTTTTTGCTGAGGAAGACTGGCCCTGAGCTAACATCCATGCCCACTTCCTCTATTTTATATGTGAGATGCCTGCCACAGCATGGCTTGACAAGTGGTGCATAGGTCCACACCTGGGATCCGAACCAGCGAACCCTGGGCCACCAAAGTGGAACATGCAAACTTAACCACTGTGCCACCGGGCCTGCTCCTGCCACCTGTTTTTGTACGTAAAGTTTTATTGGAACACAGCTATGCTCATTCATTCATGTATTGTCTATGGTTGCTTCTGCACTATAATGACAGAGTTGAGTATTTGCAACAGACACTGTATGGTTCACAAAGCAGAAAATATTTACTCTATGCTCCTTTACAAAGTTTGCTGACCCCTGGTCTAGACCAGAGATCTGAAAAATGGAGTACACACTTCTCAGGGATGGACAAGATGTTTTACTATACTGCAGGGGAAAGAATTAAAATTTTTATTTATGGTTATTTTTCTCTTTAAAAAAGAAGGAAAATAATCAAATCTTCTAGTATGTCACATATGGGCTCACACTAGCATCCTCATTCCTTCTATCTATCCAGTCCCTGAGACATCTGGAGAAAGTACTAGCATCCCACAATGGGAAGGAGTGGACAGCTTGCTTTCAGTGTATCGTGAAATAATGGACTTTACAAATGCCCATTTAGTGTGTCTACAGATTGTATTATCTAGTGGTAACTAACTTAAACCTCTGAAATGGGCAAGTGACTTTAAAAGATACAAGTAAACAATAATATTAATAAGATAATATTAACAATGCAAGCACCAGGGGAAAAATGAGATCTGTAACAGTCACGTTAGGAATGAAAACCAGTCAAATCTGATTATAGAAAAATCAGCTAAGAGAAATTAAAAATTATCAAGATTACTTGAAATAAAGGTTCTCATGCAATGTGATTAAGAATAAAACTCACATTAAGTATCTGTTGTGTTTAAGATATTGATAAATGAAAATATGAAGCTTCTTAATCAGCAAAACTTTTAAGATCTATTTTATTTCATCTGTATCATATTAAGATTGAAAATTTGCTTTCTTTTATAATCTACATACTGTATCAGAACTATAATATATGTATATAATTTAAAAATAAATATATAACCAAGCATATGATAGTAGGTGGGTACTCAAATTTCCCTTTATTTCCCCCTTAGAGAGGTGTACAATAAATCAAAATTGGACACCATAAGTCCAGGCTTGTGTATGGTTGGAGCTCCTTTGGTAATGCCTGTATTCCCTGGTGTTTCTGTGGATGCCCCTCTCTTCTCTTCTCGTGGCTGGGCTTGCACCTACAATTTCCTTGTTCATCTTCTAACCTAGTGAAGTTTCCAGGCCGTGCTGGATGATTATTGGGCAAGCTTCTTACTTTGAATGAATGTCCTCCAGGCTCAGTCTTAAATAACTCCAAGGGG
The DNA here is from genome assembly GCF_041296235.1 of Equus asinus. Classification (NCBI taxonomy): domain Eukaryota; kingdom Metazoa; phylum Chordata; class Mammalia; order Perissodactyla; family Equidae; genus Equus; species Equus asinus. Next base: position 11,266,076 of record NC_091820.1, on the reverse strand, counting down.
GGGGGGGGAGCTATAGCTTGTTGGGAAGTGTGTGTTAGAGTAGAAAAATCATACAAGTCCTAGGGGTATAATGTTAATGTAAAACAGAGTTTCCCAAGTAGCCCAGTACCCACATGTGCCAATACATTTATGACCCCAGGCTCCAGGGTGGAGGGCAGAATCTAGGACAGCCAGAGATCACAGGTTGATGGCCTATGGCAAGAAGTAGCCTTTTCATTTGATTACCCCAATTTCCCTTATAAATATCATTTTTCTACTTGCATTATGATGCGGAAAAAGGTTTGGAAGCAACTAAAAACCATAGGCAAACTCCTGACCTCTAGAGTTTGCATCCTACTACAAAACCATACATGAAACAATAATTTGTATAGTTATTATTTATTATTCTTCATTAGTTTTGCGATAAGTGCTAAGAAGAAGTACTAGATGCTAAGAAAGCATACAATGGGATCTACCCTATCTTGGAATCAGGAAAGGGGCTTTTGATGGAAAATATACTTAAACTGAGAGCTACATAATGAGCAGAAAGTTTTCTATGTTTGGGGTGGAAGATTGCGGGAGGAATGAGAACATTAAATACCCTGGTAAGAATTCTGAGTTTTATCCTAGGAGCAATTGGAAGCCATTGAAATGTTTAAATATGACCAGATTGGGGTTTTAAAAGGATACCTTTAGTGAACTGATTGAAGGGGACAAATTATTTTTAAGGAAGATTGGACTGTTGTAGCAGCCCAAGACTAAGGTGGGGCGATTGAGATGGAGGAAAGTACGAGTGTCAGATGTATAACTGTTGGACTTGGGATATGGACATGAAGAAGGAGGTATCAGGAGTGATTCCTGGGTCTCGGACTTTTTCAAACTGGGTGGATGGGTGATGGTGCCATTTCCAGAGAGGGAAATCACTAGGATGGGAGAAAGAGCACATGTCCAGTTTGCAACGTTAAGATTGAGATGCTTCTGTGATAAATAGATGAAGACTTGGAGTTGAGAGTTAAACATACTGGTCTCTAACCTGTGACTGGGGGACGTACAATGGGTAAATGAAGCCAGAAGGTGAATGACATAGGTAGAAAATAGAGAGGAAGAAGAAAGGGGAGAAACAAAGGGGAGGGACCAGACTTCAAGGTCAAACAGAAGAGACAAAGTGATTAGGAAGGAGCATCCAGAGCCTTAGGAAGACGCCCAGAAAAACTGGTGTCATGCCAGCAACATGAAGAGAATGCTTTTGGAAGGGAGTGGTCACTCGTGTTTAATGATGCCAAGATCTCAGAAAGGGTGGGGACAGGAAAGTTTCTGTGGGATTTAGTGGAATGGAAATCCTGATGACATGAGCGAGAGCTGCTTGGTGAAAGCTGTGTTGAGAAGTGAGTAAATGCTGAAAGAAAATTCAGACACAAAGTTTAGTTTAAAGGGAGAGGGAAAAGGGGGCAGTTTCTAGGGGTGAGACGGGGGGTAGAATGGACTCAAAGGAAGTTTCTTTCTTTTTTTCCAGATGAGAGACTTGATCATGATTAAAAGTTAATAGTAAGGTCCTTTACTCAAAAATCAGCTGTGTTCTAACTTTAACACCATCTTATCCTGTCCCCCCTAAATGGCCAGTTAATGTCACCTGGTCCCTCTGAAGGAAGGAAGGAAATGGGTTGAAATAGTTAAATAATATCACATGCTTTCTAGTAAAAAAATATATATTTTTTGTTTCTAATTCAAATTCTCTATTCATATCCTATATCCACTCACCATTCAGCAAGTATTTATGGAGCATGTACTATGTGCCAGACTCAGAAGCTGGGGATACAGGGATAACCAAGATAAACAAGACCCTAACATAGATTCCTGTGAAGACAGACTGTAGTCAGGTTAAAATATAATTTATGTATATATTATATTATGATATTGTTAATATTATAATAATTTTTGTAATAATATTATAAAAATAAGTAAATAATGTAATTTTAGGTAGGGTAAAGTGCTCCAAGGACAATGAAGCAGGGTAATGGTATAGAGAGAAACTGAGATGACAAGGGTGAGAGCAGTTGACAAGGGGTGGTCTAGGAAGGCCTTTCTGTGAATCAATGTCTGTTAAAGACTTGAATTGTAAGAAGGAGGGAGGCAGCCATGGAAAGACCTGGAGGGAGAGCATTCTAGGGAGAAGGACCATAAAACCTAAGTCTGAAAAAAGTAAGTGAAGGCGGCAGGGTAAGACCTGGGTGGTGCCCCAACCTGTGATGTATCATGTAAGGCATAATAAGGGCTTTACTATACATGCTACTGGAAATTACTGGAGGGTTGTTGGCAGGAGAATGACATAATTCTACCTGCACTTCGTTATGAACCTTGGTCAGCTTTTGCCAGTAACATCTTTCCCACTCCAACTTTAATAAAGGATCAGTTTTGTTCCAAGGGTCCAGATGTCTGTCATAACAGATTTTCCATGGGGTTAGAGTCTTGCTTTGGTTATTCTTGGTGTGCAAAGTGAGGTAATTCTTGAGTGTAGCCTTAGAGAGAGGAATTACAGTGTATGATTATATCATGATTTTTGCCTATTTGTAACGTCCACTGAAAGCAACCGGTTAAAGGGTGACATGAGTGACAGGGAACTGTCCTAGTGGTAATTTGCATCTGATAAAGGCAGCAGAAGCACACCTGGCAGTGTCAAGATGTCCATCACCTTGGATGTGTTCATTAACTAGATAGGGAGAATCCTCTTACAATGTATATATGTATCAAATCATCACAATGTACACTTTAGGTATCTTACAATTTTATTTGTCAATTATACCTCAAAAAAGCTGGAGGAATACAAAGATATCCATCACCTGCTTGCTCAATGACATGAAAGGGAGAGAGGGGGACCACCAGGAAAGGAGTTAAACATGACATTGAATTCAACTTGAGATTGTATCTGAATTCCCGTGAGGTCTAATCAATTCCAAAAGAGATCCCTGAGAAGCCCAGACCAGGTAGCAAGTGTTTCTTAAGAAGCTGACCTCTCACAGAAAGGCACTATAAACCAGTGGAGTAGAAATTAGACTTGTGGGCTTTTGGTATTTGGAATATGTCAGAACATTTGTAAGCATCCCCTTTTCCCAACCTGGTTTTGTTTTATTCATTTTGCATAAAAGTTTGCCTCTCACTTTGGATTTAAATCTATTGATGGGAAAGTATGCCTCAGAGCTGGCTTCTGGCAATATTGTATGGCTTTTACAAGGCAAACCTCATAGTCATTGTAGTAAAATTTCTACAGGAAAATTACTGGACCCAGAAATTATGGAATGGCCCTAGAAATAGCAACAGAATGCAGAGGAGGCATACGACCTCCGTAAGTTCAGCCTGAGAATGCTGATGATGCTTCCAAGCTCAATGTTCTGATTCTCTACACAAAGCAAAAGGGGATTCTTCTGGAACTAGGCTCAGGGATGGATGTGTGCTTAATGGTGGAATTATTCAGTTAAGTTACGAACAGGGAATGCAGTGGGTGGGGGAAATGCTGGAGGGGCAATCTTCCAGAGATTGCACAAGATCTCTTTCTCTGTGCATCTTGAAAGATGATGGTGGCTGTTAACTTACTGTTTCTTGGTATGTTTCAGTGCTCAACTCCGACAGTTCTTAAGGTTTACCAGTCTGATCAGTTCACTTCCAAGAGTTATTTTTATTCTTTCCTGGAATAGAGAAAGCACATTTCTTCAGTTCTATTAGTTCTGTTAATAGTCCTGAAAAATGAGCTTTCCAAATGCACTGCTAGGCTGGCAAGAAAGAAAGAAATCTACCAAGGCCAAGGGGAAGGAGAAGTGGGAATTCCAGGAACTGAGGAGGTCTCAATCTGGCTTTCACCCTGAGGGTGTCTGATGAGCCCCAAGTTGTTTTAGAGGCTGCCTGAGGCCCAGGGAGCAGAAAATAAAGCCTAGGGAATGCTAAGGTGGAGACCTTAATATGAGAACCCTCCATAAGTTAGAATCCTGAAGAGCTTCACCCTTAGAGTTAGAGTGAACAAGAAATCAACCCATAATGCAGAGGAGACAGCTCAGAAACTTCCCTGCCCTCACCTTTTCCCCAGAAGGAAAGGGTGTGGGGAACTAGGCATATTGATACCATAGAATTCTGTACAGCAGAGGAAATGAATACACTACAGCTATATGCACCAACCTGGGTAAATCTCAAATACATAACATTGATCAAAAAATAGCAAGTCACACAAAAGAAAGCAAGTCACAGAAGAACACATGTAGTATGATTCCATTCATGTAGAGTTGTATAACACCAGTCATATTGGATTAAAGACCCACCCTCTCCAGTATGACCTCATCTTAATTAATTACAACAACTATGTTTCCAAATAAGGGCACATTTGATGTACTGGAAGTTAGGGCTTCAATATATCTTTTCAGGGGGGTATAATTCAACTCATAACAGCATAGGATAGTCCCCCACAACAAAAGATTATCTAATCCAAAATTTCAATAGTGCTGCTGCTGAGAAACCCTGGAGTAAGGTGAAAAAGAAAGTGAGGGAATGATTAACATATAATTCTGAATACCTTTTGTGGGCAGGGGAGTACAAAAATATGAGACTAGGAGGGGCACATGGGACACTTCAAAGATCCTGGAATGTTCTCCATCTTCAGCTTGGGTGTAGGTCAGACGTGCATTTTATTATCCTCAAATATACTTATACATTGCATGTACTTTTTGCTTGTATAGTTAAATTTTTTCAAAATAAAATTTAAAAAGTTAGGATACAGATAAGTTATAAGTGTAAGAAAGCAGGCATAGAAGAAGTTCAGCCTTTTCTGATGCATGCATTCACTTATTCATTCATTTAAAATTCACATGAGGTGAATGTGTTACTTTGGGTCTTAGCCAGGAGCAACGGTGAAAAATAGACCATGTAGTTTGCCAGGTGTGAGCTACCCAAGGGCTCCTTCTTATAACTATACCACATGTGTTGAGGGTTCCCTAGTTGTTGGGGTTCCCTGATTCTGCCAGATTCCTGCTCTGTTCAGCAGCTCTCATTCCTCATTCCGCATTCTCATGTTCTCTCTCATTCCTGAGAGAGAGGAGAGCTACAGACACATACATAGCTTTCACTGGTGGTTGGATCTCCTCTCATAGACCCTGAAACTGCATTGTACAAAGAATAAGAGCATGAGATCTGGAGGCAGACTGCCTCAGTTTGCATCTTGACTCTGCCACTTGTAGAGTAGTCAAGTTAATCTCTCTGGGCCTCTGTTTTTGCTATTGCAAAATGAGGATATTAATAGTACTTAATTATAGGATTGTTCTGAAGAATAAATGATGTCTTTTGTATGAAATTTTATAAGAGTGGTGGCATGTATTAAACATTTAAAAGTGTTGGCTATCATCATCATCGTCACTATTATTATCCCTGTCTTATCTCCTTCCTTGGTGAGGTTACTTGGACAATGTCTGAATCTGTCTTTTCATCATTCTCATTCTTAAAACCAAGAAAAGAAGTAGACCTAAGCAATTAGCTTCTCCCTGCTCCTTCTTTGGCTCTCTGTATCTCTTCTGTTAGTAGAGGGACTCTCCCAAGCCCATTCGTGACAGTCTAGCAGTAAAGAGGGATAAAGAAAGGGATCCATGAAGAGAAAAAGAATGTCTTCGACTCCTCAAACAAACACCTTGCTCTCGAGGGTGTGATGGGGGCTATACTGTGTGTCCTTGATGACTCATGGTTCTCTCCACATATCCCCAAGTTCTCTTTCTCCACGGAAGGCGGAGTTTTGATGGTTGCAAGGAATGCTAATTAAAATATGCCTAGCTGCTATAACAAATCACAAAATGTGGAATGGCTCAAACACAAAAGAAGTATATTTCTCCATAAAGTCAAAGAGAGGTGTTCTTAAATGACAGGAAGCTCCCCTTTCATCTTGTGGCTCTGCCATCTGCAACGCACGGCTTCCAAGTTGCTAAGCTCATTTGCACCAAGTTGGCAGAATGGAGCTTGCTTGGAAGATCACATGGGGAGAGATTTTTATGGGCCAGGTCTGCATGTAACACTCATTTCTACTAACATTCCATTGACTAGAACTTAGTCAGATGACCACACCTAACAGCAAAGGAGGCTGAGATAGGTAGACAAGTTAAGAAGAAGATGTTGGGATTTGGTGAACAGCTAGCGTGGGAAGAAAGAGGGGGATGTCATTGAATAACTTATGCCCAATGCAAATCACACATTTTGCAGAATTTCTGTAGCGGAGGGAGAGGGGAATGCATGATTACTTGGAAAATCATTTGCAAGACTTAGCCTAATGCACATAATATAGGAGAATATCCTGTCCTTTGAAAACTGATTTCACTGAGTAATACTAAACTTAGGATTGCTGAGGGTTTGTCAAATCCAACAGTCTGTCCAGAGGGGCACAATATGCTGTTCTAGAAAATCCTGGAGCATTTCATGTAGTGAAGCTAGGTAAGAGAAATTGGGATTTCAGCTGTCTCTGGAGCTTCCTTGCCCCCTCACCAGAGACAGGATACTAACACTTTCAATGGGGCTGAATAGCAGACATTCTCCTGACGTTCTCTGTGCTTGCTAAGACTCCAGACAAGTGAGATCTTCGCATTCAATGCAGCACAACTTTTCCAGTCATGTGAGCTGCTTTTCTTACACTTGCAATCCATTCCAGCATCAGCACCATCTAGAAGTTTAGAAATGCAGAATCTCAGACCTAGTGAGTCAGAATATGCATTTTAGCATGATCCCCAGGGAAATCCTATGCAATTTAAAATTTCAGAAGTGCTGCTTTAGAACACTAACTTAAAATTGGCTGCACGTTGGAATCACCTGGGAAGGTTAAAAAATGCCAAGGCTTGGGTCCACCTGCAGAGATGCTGTTGTAATTGGGTTGGGCTATGGTCTGAGCATTGGGAGTTATAAAAGCTCCCCAGGTGATGCCATTTTGAAGTTAAGTTTGAGAACCACCACTTGAAACAGCCCACTTTTCTCACCAAAGAGTCCTCGTTGGCCAGTGTGGGCATTGTTTAGAGGATTGTTCCAGTGTGTGTTTGATATCTAATCCGACAGTCCAGATCCATTCACCTTAAACTGAGAAAGACTAGGGGTATTGTGTGGACCTTGGTCAGCAGAGCAGCAGCTGATCATGATGTCACAGCTGGGGCTATGTTCTTGCAAAAGGCTTGGGCTAGTAAACAATGCCTGCATTTTTTCCCTTAAAGGCCACTATAGGTACCCCCACCTGCCACCACCATCACCTTCTCCCTGGTTGGCACAGCCTTCGATAGAAAAAAAGAGTTTCAAATGAATTTTTTCTGTTCCCTTGTATCATTTTCTCAGAACACAAAATTGATAAAATGCTCTGATTTGGAGACAACCCTATATTTCAGTTTTGAAATCTGCACAGAAATAGATAACTTTACTGGCAATTTTTTTCCATCTCATGAACGATCCTAATAATGCTAGAAGACATCACTTCCTTTAATTTCAAGCTCTACCCCAATCCTATCACATGCTTAATAAACAATGAAAGATTAAACCTGGGTCACTCAGGTCTGCTTGGTAAAAGTGAAAAACGTACAAGAAGATTGCCCTTGGTGTTTAAAACTTGGCCTGCATTTGTTCTTATGTTGCATTGTCCTGTGTTCATTTTGTTCACTGTAAGCCAGCAAAGCCTAGAGCAGTGGTTCATCTGTGGACCATATCCCCTGGGAACTTGAAGAATGCAAATTCCAGTCTCACCCCAGTAGTTTAACAAGCTTCCCAGGTGATTCTCATGAATACTCAAGTTAGAGAAATGCTGGCCTGTATGTTTAAAGCTTAACTCAGAGTAAGGGAGGAAGAACTATTCCTCTACCCTGTAGGTTCTTCTGGCTGGCCTAAGAATTAAATTGATATGAGACAGAATAACAGGAGAAAATCAAACAAAGTTTAGTAACATGTATATATGGGAGAAATCCAGGAAAACTGAGTAACTCCCCCAAATGCTTGAAGCCACCACCTTAAATACCATCTTCAGCTAAAGACAAAAGAAGATGTTGGGGGTAGTGGTTTGAGGCTTCAAATGGGAGGAAGGCAATTCACATGGAGATGGAAAAACAGATGTTTGGTAAACAAATGATGACCATGTCTTGTAAAGACAATGAGAGATGGAGAGCATTTTGATTAAATGGCCCTTGCTAGGCTCCTCCCTTTCACACCTAGTTTATATTATACTATAGTTATCTTATAGTATTACCTCCTTCCTGGAACAGGCCTTCTATCTTAAATTCTTCTAGGCAGTTAAGGGAAAGATCAAAGATTTTTCCTGAGTCTTTCATTTTTAAAAAATCATCAAGCCAAAGAGACATATTTTTGGACCGCAAATTCTGATCCTCTACATTGGGAAACAAACAGACCAGTTTCTGTCACCTTCTGTCTGGTTGACTTTGGGTAAGTTTTTCAACCTCTGTGAGCCTCAGTTTCCTCATCTGTAATGTAGTAATAATAATAACAGTACCTAATCTGTGGAGTTGCTGTGAATTTTACATGTGATAATGCAAAGAAAGTAATTTGCAGGCCTAATAAATGTTAATCATCATTACTTGCTATTATTCATTTACATACTTAGGTATTATGTATCATTTATGTATTTATAAACAATTTTCTATTGATAACATTCCATATGTCAGTGGTACTGTCTCAGGTAATGTAGATGCAAAGTGGGACAAAGCCCCACACTCACCCCTGCTGGGTTCTTGATCTAAAGGAAGAGTCAGGACAAGCAGGGAGTTCCTAACTGGAGTAAATAAGAGCTTGGATGGGCTTCTCTTCAGGGAAGGGGTTCTTTTAACAAGTTACAACATCTGGGTTCCTTTGTTTCAGGAAAGGGGGGAAAGTGAATAAAGGGTCTGGCTATGTGGTAAACCTGGTGGTGAAGAACATGAAGGGGAGCAGAGTGTGCTACCCCAAAATGTGCCTCTTGACTGTAACTATTGTCTTGAGTTGATTATTTTGAGGAAACAGCAGACACAGGAGAATGGAGAAGGCAGGACTAAAATCTACATAAAGACCTTACCTTTGTTTACTGTGCTTTGCCTGGTCACCTCCCATAACTGGCTCACACTGCCCAACATCTTTTTTCTTTAGCTGGAGATGGTATTTAAAGTGGTGGCTTGGGCCATTTCAGGGAGTTACTCAGTTTTCCTGGGTCTCTACCATGTATACAGGAGACATGCATGTTATTAAACTTCTGTTTTTTTCCTTCTGTTAATCTGTCTTTTATTAGAGGGAGTCTCAGCCAAGAACCTAGAAAGGTGGAGGGAAAATTATTTTTCCTTCCATACAAACATAACTTAGAGTCTGAGTCTGGAAGCAGAAACTCCAATCCCAGGTCAGCCCCACCTGGCTGTGAGGCTGAAGAACACTTCATTTATCTCTGGGCATGGAGTTCTTGACTACAAAATGAGGGAGGTGGTCCAAGATCATTTCTGACAGTCATCCTGCTACAGATACCTAAGTTTTAAGATTCAAAACAAAGGAACCCAGATGTTGTAACTTGTTAAAAGAACACTCGAAAAAAGACAAGTTTATAGATCAAGAATATTAAAATGAACACGCAAGTAGGAACTGTAGTGTAATAAAGAATTTGGCCTTTGTTCCCACAGTTCCTGGGAGGGAACTTTTAAACTCTTGGAATTTCCCGAGTGATAGGAGTGTCTCTGTTATTCATAGTAGGTCTTTGGACCATACCTGGGTTTATGCTAAGGCAATGGCTCAGGAGGGGGGCCAAACACGTGATCAGACCAACCATGTGATGAGAGGGTTGGGGCTTTGAGCCAGGTGATATCAGCCTGACTTCCAGGAAGGGGAGTTGGGGATGGATATTGAATTCAATCATGGAGTCAATGATCCAATCAATCATGCCTATATAATGAGACCCCAGTAAAAACGCTGGACACCAGGCTCTGGTGAGCTTCCTGGTTGGTGAACAAATACGTGTCCTAAGAGGATGACATGCCCTGATTCCACGGGGAAAAGACACAGTAGATCTGCATTTGAGGCCCTCCCAGACCCTATCCTATGTGTCTCTTCATTTAACTGGTCCTCACTTGTATCCTTTATAAGAAAACTGTAACCATGAGTGTAAAGGCTTCTTGAGTTCTATGAGTCATGCTAATGAATTACCAAATGTGAAAGGGTAGTGGGAATCCCTAAATTTGTAGCCAGTTTGTCAGAAGTGAAGGTGGCTTAAGGACTACCAAGCTTGTGGCTGGCATCTGAAGTGAGGGCAATCTTGCTGGGGAGTGTGCCCTTAACCTATGGAGTCTGCACTAACTCTAGGTGGTTAGCATCAGAATGGTATTGCAGAACTGTAGAGACAAAACCAGCTTCTTCTCTCTTCCAGTCTGGGAGGGAAGTTGATGAAACCTTCACAGGACAGAATTAGCATGTCTATAGGCAAGAATTGTTTTGCTATCAGTTATCTACAGTTTACAGAATTGTAAAATAGCTTTCATAGACTTAGAATGAGATAATGGGGAAGGATGAGCTATAGACAATGCATAGCTTCCCATTGAAGCACTAATTTTTCTTTACACACTCTCTTTACACAAAGAAGAAATGGAACTGGAGATATCATTAAATCCATTCTCCTGCATCTAGGAAAGTCTACCTAAAACTATCCCTAGCTGACCAATAAATAATGGTCAAGTCCAAAATTTTAATCATCAGAGAAGGTGAACTCCACCTCCACTGGCACCATATCCCAACATCACAAACCTCCCAACTAGGAAATTCTTTCAGATGTGTAACTCAGCACAACTTTGTGCACCCTGTGGACATTAATAATCATGAATTTAGTAAATAAATAACCAAAACACTCCTTCTCAGTCCCTCAAGGCTGGTCTGTCCTCCATATAAAAGATAAGTATCTCATCCACAAAATAACTTTCCTTCATCTTCCCTGTCTCTCCTGCCTCTCTTCAGCACACACACACATATATATACTCTACTTTCTGCATTGGGGGTTTGGTATTTCCCTTTATGCTCCCAATAGTTTCTCTTGTTATGCAGTCAGCTGCTTTTTTGTATGTGAAACCAGAAGTTCCTGTCACACAAGTCACATCGTGGCTATCCAAAGTCAACATCTTCCATGTGACTCCAAATCCTGTGCTAACGTGACCTACTAGGGATCCAAACATCTACAAAGAAAGAGGTATTTGGGTATAAGTCCTCAGAGTCATGTGTAAGTCATTCTTTAAAGTTAAAAAAAGTACCCAGAAGTTATCCTCAGAAAAGTGGCTTTCAGAGTGTGGTCCCTGGCCTATCAGCATCTTCTGGGAACTTGTAGAGATAATAAATTCTCAGGCCCCATCCCAGACCTGCAGAACCAGAAACACTGGGGGTATGTTTTAACAGGCCTTCCAGGGGATTCTGATGCACGCTGAAGTGTGAGAACCACTTGTATAGATTTTCAATTTTACTGGAATTCAAAACACTGTCTGGAAAAGCCAATGTGAATAGTGAAATGCAATTGCTTCTTGTCTCTTTTTCTGGCCATGACCTGGATACACAGCTTTATAGGCAGAATCTCCTGAGCTTTTAGGCTGAACATAGCAGAGTCGTTCTACTCCTTAGTTTAGAAATCTCTTTACCTTAGGACAGACTGCGCCTTGTGTAGGAAAAGAATCATATAGAACAAATGGGAAGTTTAGAGATATCAATTTTCATTCTAACTCACATTTTTATTGACTCCATATCTCCATCTGTATGTGGAAAGAGCTTCCAGTGGGCTCAGCTGGGCCAAATCACCAGTGTCTCCCAGATGTTTTAAATGTTTGCTTCCAGATTGCTTGGCCCAAGAAAATCTGGGGCAACAAGCTTTCATCCCACTGTTTGCCTGCCTCTAGCCACAGTTCTGAGGCCCCTGTTACATGCTGTTCCTTGCTATTAACATCCCACTCCCCTCGTTGGTGTGACTCATCTTCTGGCACTCATCCCTTTCAGAAAGAGGATGGACTTTTAATCATAGTATGAAGCATACGATTCTCTCTTATGACATTTATTTAAATTTCTTTTCCAAATCTCCCTGAAGATTGCTGCCAGGGGTGGTAACTCCTCTCAGATTGCTCATCTTGAAACAAAGTGCCCTCTGAAAGGGGATGGAAAGGATATTTTAACTTGGGAAAATGTCTTCCACTACTGTGGAATCTGGAAATGAATGCAGGCGGGTATCTTCAAAACGAGTTTATATAATTATGCACATCTGATGAAAATGACAGTCTGCAGGTGGCACACCGCTTTGGATGTGTGATCAGAAACACTAGCCCCCTCAGGAGATAAGATAGAGGCAGTTAGTACTTAAATTAGTTTATCTTTAATTTGCATTTTGTGTTGGTGTAACGTTTGCCCACCAGGAGGTAGAGAGTTGATGTGTTGAGCCACTATTTTGCATAAGAGCTACTTTCTCTTCAGCACATCTGTAGAACTGGCATGCCCGTGAACTCTGTATAGTTCACACAAGAGACGGATACATGGTTGAGGTCTTAGCTGTGGGAGGGGGCAATTTAGATTTGGAATACTGTGTTCCCAGTAATGATTCATCTACAAACAGTCTCCTTTGCACTTGCAAACATTTCACCATGTTGTATGAGTCCTTAGATTGAACATAAGAAACATTCTGCATGCCTGCATACGTTTTTGGCTATTTTTGTTAGGATCTTTTGGCACAAAAGTCAGTTTCCCATCACTAAATAAAATACCACTTGGGTCAGTGGTTTCAAACTTAGTTGAACATTAGCATCAGTGGAGCCTCTAAAAGATCCCAATGCCCAGGTTGCACCCCAGACCAATTACATTAGACTGTCTTGGTATTTTTAAAGTCTCCAAAGATTCTAATATGCAGCAAATTTTGAGAACCACTGGCTTAGGCAATTTACATGGCAGTTGGTTGGGTGGTTGAGAAGGGTCTTATGGCCTTGTAACCATGGGCCTACTAGGACCAGTTCAACTGACCCCATCTTATCAACAGAGTAATTAAGAGTTGTCTTTCAGGAACTAAGAGTCCCCTCTTGTCCAGTTCAGGCCAGTTGAGACCACCAACCCATCAGCTGAGTCTGCATAAATGCCCAATAAGTGACCCTTTTGACACCAAAGGGCTGAAAACTCCACCCTCAGATCATACTAACACCACCATTTTGTGAACATGCATCCTATGAAGAGGCATGAAGCTTGACTACGCTTGCACAGATCATCAATTACCTCACTTCTTCTTACCTCCAATCATCTATCTCCACACTTCAGATCACCCTACCCTTCATCCCATGAATTTTGCCCCAAGCCCTGGATCAGGAGACAGATCTGAGATCACATGCCTCCTGTCTCCTTACAGATCAATCAATCTAGCAATAAAGCTGTTTTCTTTTCCCAAAAACTGATGCTGTAATAATTGGCTTTTTTCTGGTGAGGAGATTGTTCCTGAGGTAACACCTGTGCCAATCTTCCTCCACTTTATATGTGGCATGCTGCCACAGCTTGGCTTGATGAGCAGTGTGTAGGTCCGCACCCGGGATCTGAACCTGCGATCCATGGGCTGCCAAAGTGGAGCATGCAAACTTAACCACTATGCCAAAGGACTGGCCCCAATAATTGGCTTTTTTATGTGCATTGGGTATAAGAACCCCATTTATGTGGTACCAGGCTCAGGGTAGACAAATCCATTTCATAGGGAAAGGACATTGTGCTATGCACTGGTAATGAGGCTAAGTGTAAAAGGTTTGCCAGCCTTAAAAACGGATGAAGTAATCAGCAATTTTGGAGAAACTAGACGGGACTCTCCCCACCCCCCAACCTGTAAAATTTTCTCCTACCTATTAAAACATTCAATCTTGAATCCTGCTAAATAGCTGTGTGCCAAAACACAGCTGATATCCTTGTTGAAGATAAGGGAGGAAGGATGCCTAAGCTAGTGCTTTTCAATCTTGACTACGAGCTAGAAGCACTTGGGGAGCTTTAAAAATTCCCATGAGCTGGCCACAACCCAGAAAAATCAAATCAGGATCTTTGAATGTCAGGTATCATGATATTTAAAAGCTCCCCCAGGTAATTCTAACTTGCAGGCAAGGTTGAGAGCCAGTGGCCTAAAACAGTGGTCCTCAAATTTTGTTGCTGTAGGAGAGGAAAAATAATTCCCCCCATCCTTCTGAGTTCTTAGCTGAGACTCCTGTAATCAAAGACAGATTAACAAGAGAAACACAAACAGAAGTTTATTAACATGTATACCTCATGTATACACGGGAAATACTGAAGAAAAATGAGTAACTCCTCAAGATGGCCTCCAGATGGCAAATACCATCTTCAGCTAAAGACAAAAGAAAGAAAAGCTGGAGGAGGGGGGAAAGGCCAGTTATGGGAGGTGACCAGGAAAATCCCAGTAAACAAGGGTAAGGTTGTTATGTAGGTTTAAGTCCTGCCTCCTCCATTGATAAGAGTTTCTAGAGATTTAGAGTCATCCTCCTATTCCTGGTGCAAAGAGGGAGCCACCTTGTAAGATTTTCCTTATAAATGTAAATATCCCTTAAGAAAGGGTAACTTCTACTCAGTTTTTAGAGCTTCTCCTGTGTCTGCTGTTGCTCAAAATAATGAGCTCAAAATAGTCTTTATGCTGAAGAGGCACATTTGGAGGAGGTATATTCTCCTCCCCTTCACAGTGTGTTAGAATCCCTGGGGAGATTTTTAAAAAGTCCTTATACCCAGGCCACACTCCACACCAATGAATAAGAATCTCCAGGAGGGAACCCAGGTGTCGACACTTTATAAGCTCCCCAGGGGAGTCCAAAGGGCAGACAAATTTGAAAACAAGTATCCTAAAAGATTCAGAGGGAAGTTAATGCGGGAAGGAGAGAGGATATAGGAAGGCATCACAGTTTCATCCACCTGGTCAATTTGCCCAAATCCTGCTCTTTTCAGTGAATAGAAATAGCTGGATCTCTAGCTAAATATTATGCCGGAACATAAAATATCCTGAGAACAAGCTGCGTTCTCTTCTTTGGGGATTGAGTGTGAAGATAACCCTCAATCAGAAAGGCCAGAGTCAGCACCTTACCTCACCTGCCTTCAGGCTCTATTTTATAAATTCCTATTAAGCTGTACTCTTTATCCTGGAAGAATTGTTCTTAACCTTGGCTGCACATTAAAATCACGAGGGGAGATTTTAAATTCTCAATGCCAGGGCCATAGTCCAGACCATTTAAATCAGAGTCTAGAGCGGTGGGCGGATGGGATGGAGTGGTGTTAGTACTTTTTAAAATTGAAATTTGTATTCAGATACTTGTTGATTCTAGTGCAGTAGTTTTACTTTGCATTTCCCGAATGGCTAATGATGTGGAACATCTTTTCACGTGCTTATTTGCCGTCTGTATATCCTCCTTCATGAAATATCTGTTTATATCTTTTGCCCATATTCTAATTATATTAGTTGTATTTTTACTGTTGAGTTTGAGCATTGTCTAGATAGTCTAGATACTTTGTTAGATGGGAGTTTGCCAATATTTTCTCCCAGTCTGCAGCTCGTCTTATCTTCTGCACATGGGCTTTTACAGAGCGAAAGCTTTTAATTTTGATGAAGTCCAATTTATCCATTTTCCTTTTATGTACTGTACTTTGATATACGGTCTAAGAACTTGCTGCCTAGCCCTAGCTCCCATAGATCTTCCCCCATGCTTTCTTCTGAAACTCTATAGTTTCACGTTTTATGTTTAACTCTATGATCCATTTTGAGTTACTTTTTAGTAAGATGTGGGACTTAGGTCTGGGTTGTTTTGTTTTGTTTTTGTCTATGGATGTCCAAGCATCAGTACTTTTCAACAGCTCTCGAAGGTGACTTCGATGTGCAGCCAAGGATGAGAACCAGTGGCCTGCTGATTGAAAGACAGGCCTGTTAGAAATCTGAACGCTAAGGTCTTTCCATGAGCATCACAATCAGATTAAAAAAGAATGACAGAAATGTGTGCTTTTAGAACAGTGCTGTCCAATAGAAATACATAATACATCTGTATAATAGATGTGTTATATATACATAATTTTAAATTTTCTAGTAACCCCACTAAAAAATGAAAAATGGGTGAAACTTTTAATATATTTTATTTAACTCAATATATCAAAAAAATTATCGCTTCAACTTATAATCAAAATACAAATTATTGAGACATTTTGCATTCTTTTTTCTGGAATAAGTCTTCGAAATCCAGTGTGTGTTTTACATGTCCATCACATCTCAATTGGACTCACCACATTTCAAGTACTCAACAGCTACGTATGGCTAGTAGCTACCAAACTGAAAAATACAGTTTTAGACAAAGACCGTCTTGTTCTTTGCATGTTTGCTGACTGAATATTAAATTCCTGTACCATTTCTACCTGGCACAAATGTAGGACTACTCATTTCAAATAATACAGGCTGTATTTAGAAAACCTTACTTCTGCTGACAGTGGGATGAAACAGTTCTCTTCTAGAAGAATGCACTCATGGTGGAATGTGCTGTCATAAATATTTATGTTGGACTGACAGTGATGGGCACACAGCCTTGAAACCATGGTGTCCTCTCCCCATGCTTTGATTCTTATCTTATTTTCCCTCAACTAAAGTTATTAAATTCACATGAGTTTGCACAGTGTTCTAAATTCATGAGGGCCTTGTTTATAGATAGAACTGTGCAGCAGTGAGGGTGGGACAAGGTAAATCTTACATGTCATCATTTAAACTGTCTAAGGAACAAAGAGCTGAGCAGGATGGATTTCCATTCTGCAAATGAAAGCACACTAGTTTACATAAATGTGCCCTTAGCCACACAGCGTGGACTAGGACGGAGTTTCTCATCCTCTGCACTGTTGACATTTTGGATTGGACCAATTTTTGTTGTGGGGAGCTGTCTTGTGCACTATAGGGTGTTTAGCATCATCTCTGGTCTCCAGTAGTCACATATTCAACAGATGTGACAACCCAAGATGTCTCCAGACGTGGCCAAATGTCTCCTAGGGGTCAAAATTGCCTCCAGTTTAGAATCACTGGGATAGAATGAAATGAATTTCTGATTCATGTATGGTTTTTTTTAATTTTTATTTTTTGTCCTAATTTGACACTTTACATGACTAACTGCATGCAAACTGTTAAAAGATAAACTGAGGCATATTAAAAAATTTAAGAGTTTATTTGAGCAAAAATCTATTTGAATCAAACAGTATCCAGTGTAGCAGAGAGAAAAGAGTTCTGAGGAACTATACAAAATGAAAGACTTTTATAGGCAGAAGGCATAGTATAACAATGAAGTTATCCTAGGCAAAAAAGCAGGTCAGTTATTGCAAGGTTACTTTCTTCTAGGGGATGGCAAGGGTCTATCAGGCAGATTACCCAACTAGTGCTGATCAGGTGATTCCTGATTGACTGGTTTGAGATTCCATTTTTGGGAGACCTGAAACTGTAATTAAGTCTCATTTTGGTGATGTGGAGCTTAGCATAAGCTCCATTTTTGGGCCTATTGTCTTGTTTTGCTTTTTGTTTTTGTTTTTGAGAAAGATTAGCCCTGAGCTAACATCCGCCACCAATCCTCCTTTTTTTTGCTGAGGAAGATTGGCCTGAGCTAACATCTATGCCCATCTTCCTCTACTTTATATATGGGACACCTGCCACAGCCTGGCTTGACATGTGGTGTGTAGGTCTGCACCCGGGATCCAAACCGGGCAGCCAAAGTGGAGCAATGCCAACTTAACCACGATAGCACCAGGCCGGCCCACCTGTTGTCTTGTTTTTTAACACTTCAATATTATGGGATATTTCACTCTCTAATTTGTTTTCATCTTTAGGGGGAAATTAGTTTCTAAAAGTGCCTGTGGCAGTCATTAATCATTGAGCAATGGCACCCTTGGTTTCTGGCCATGGTACTATTGACTCCTTGAGACACAGAAATAGGACAGATTCTCATCTAATCTTTAATGTAAGATTTATCTTCCGAATAGCCCTCTATTCTCTGCTTGATGGATTCCTGTTCATCCTTTAAGGCCAGCTCAAATGCCTCCTCGTTTGTGAAGTCTTTGCTAATTTCCCAAGAAAAATGACACCTTTCTCAGAGATCTCCTTACTTTTTGCCAAAGCTCTGCTAAAAGTGTCTATTCATTATTCTAGTCATGCCTGCAGGATGACTGACTGAATGAATGATTACAGGAAACAGTAACAGGTAAAAGCTGTAGGTTGGGGCACAGTCAACTCTTATTAAACAAAGAAGCATGTTTCATGTACACACAGACAATGGACAGGTCAAAAGTAGCCAGTAAGTGGGTGCACACTTGGAACATGGCCAAGAAGCTCACCAAAAAAATTTAAAAATTAATAGAGGATTGACAGCATCCATGAAGAAAACACCAAAGACCAGAGTAGTTATGAAAAAGGGTCATCAGTGCTGCTCACATGCTTAAGTAAACTGGAGTTAATGTTGCAAACTCTTCTGATCCTGTGATCAGTGACTTTTCAGGTGTATGAATAGACGTTCACAGTAAATCTCCTTTAAAGTCAAGAATCTGAATAAAAAAGTTATTGTGTAGGTGCTGAAATACTCATTTACACAAAACATGATACTACTGTTACTGGATTGAAATTTTATAGTTTTATTTTATCTCACGGCACATCAGGGAGATGTCTAAACTCTCCAAGTGGGTCTGTCTAGCGAAGCTGAAATCTGTGGAAGAACCATAAATCAATTCACTTCTACCAGTAATAAAGAACAGGACCCCAAGCAAGCTAAATTTTGCTTTCCTAAGCACCAAAGTCAAATTCAATCTGCCTTTAAGAAGAAATACTTAATTCAGTGGTTCTCCAACTTTAAGGCACTTCAGAATTTCAGATGCTAACAAGCTTCCTGATTTCCTGGAGGATTCTGATTCAGGAGGCCTGAGTGGAGCTTAATAATCTGCTTTTTTAATAAGCCCTGAAGATGATTCTTATGTGGGTTGGCCTATAATCATTCTTGGAGAGATAATGATGAACTTTAATCCAATAGTTCCCAACTGGGCGTGACTTTGGGTCCCTGGTGACATTTGGCAATGTCTGGAGACAGTTTTGATTGTGACAGCTCGGGAAGGGGGTGCCATTGGCTTCTAGTGGACAGAGACCAGGAACGCTGCTAAACATCTTATGATGCACAGAACAGCTTCTCACAATAAAGAATGATCTGACCCAAAATGTCAATATTACCGTTATTGAGGAGCTTTGCACTAGCCCACCAGTTCTGAATCTTAGCTCACACTGGAATTACCTGGGGAGCTTTAAAAAATTATTATGCCTGTGTCTCTCCTCCAGAAAGTCTAATTAGTCTGATGTGTAGACTGGACATTTGGACCTTAAAAACTCCCAAGGTGATTTTTAATGTGTAATCAGGGTTGAGAATCATGAATAAAGGCCAGTGGATCTCAAACTTGACCATGTATCAGAATCGCCAGGAGGATTTTCTAAAAAACAGGTGCAGGGCCCCATCCTTAGAGTGTCTGATTCAGCAGGTCTGGGCTGGGACCTGAGAATCTGCATTTCTCCAAGTTCCCAGCTGATGCTGATGCTGCTGGGTCAGAGAATACACTTTGAGGCCGTCTTGTGAGGCATTGAAAAGGAACTCTCAACTCTGGCTTCATTCTGATCTGCCATTTTAATTTTGGGGCTGCTAAGTTACAAATAGCACTGATGACACGAAGAAGAAAAGAAGCAGCTTCTGCTACCTTTACTAAGGAAGTGAAATGCTCAGTGTGACAGAGGGGAGACAATCCTAACAATTGCTCAGCATTCCTCCCCTCTTCTTCCAAAAGGGGAGTCTAAGACTTCTCATCCCAGGGCTGAATAGCAAAGCTGCTCCAGATTTTGTCATTTAATCTAGGTTGAACTTCGGCTCCCACTATCCCTGCCAAGGATGGACAGGTAGCTGGAGATAGTGAGAGACCACAGCACAGATGTGTGACTGGCTTGTGGGTGTCATCAGGGGCTGCCCAGGGAGAGAATGCATGGTTTTGCAACTACTGGTTTCAGACTAGACAGAGGGGTGAATATGGGGTGAGTGGAGAAGTACAAATATGTGGGTGAACAGCTTGTAGTGTGGGGCAAATCTACAACACTGACTGTGAGAAGCACTGTAGTGATACACTATAAGCCTGTGGGAGAAACAAGGATAGGCAAGATGCAGTTTCCGGAACTTATTTACATTAGTCTCCATGTGGCACTTCTTGTGACCAGCCTGAGAACACACAAACCATAGCTTTCAATTTCCTACTCTACTTGCATTTCTTGTTTACATGACTCTCAACTTGCAAGAGAGGGAGGATGGGTATGATCACAGCTTTTGGAGCCAGTGTGCTTGAGTTTGAATCTTAGCCCTGCTGCTCACTACTTTTATAACCTTGGCCTAATCACGCCACCTCTATGTGCCTCAGTTGCCTCATCTATAAAGAGGGAACAATGATAGTACCTATTGCGTAGGCTTGTCATCATGATTAAATGAGATAATATATTTAAAGTGCTTAGAACAGTAGCTGGCACATAGTGAGTGCTCAAAGTATTAGCTCTTATTGTTATGTCATACCAATCAGAACTTTTATTGTGGAATACAGGCTTTATAACCAGAATCTTAGGAAATGAACAAAGTAAAAACAATCATCTTATTTAGAAAAAATACCAGGCAACAGCAGCAGAAGGAAGATTATTTTTAAGAATGGCTTCAATAGGGGCTGGCCCCGTGGCCGAGTGGTTAAGTTCGCGCTCTCCGCTGCAGGTGGCCCAGTGCTTCGTTAGTTCGAATCCTGGGCGCGGACATGGCACTGCTCATCAGACCACGCTGAGACAGCGTCCCACATGCCACAACTAGAAGAACCCACAACGAAGAATACACAACTATGTACCGGGGGGCTTTGGGGAGAAAAAGGAAAAAATAAAATCTTAAAAAAAAAAAAAAAAAAAAAAGAATGGCTTCAATAAAGATTGCAAAGACCTCATTTACAAGAACTTTAGGAAATATGTTGGGTTCAAGTTAATTGTTCACATGCAGATATTAGCCCAGTCACCAATGAGCATGTTTATCTACAAATAGCCAGTTGACCCTGCCAAAATGAAGAAAAAGGATCAGGTCATTGAATGAAAACTAACTGAAATTAAATGACTTCTAGTGGCCGTGTAAATGCACATAAGCATAATCAACAACAGATACGTCACTTCATATTTTTCTTCAGAGAAACTTCTTAGAGCCTGTTTACATGGGTTTGAAGCTATTTTCCAAGAAGCCTAAACAGTAACTTCAAGTCAAACAAGAAAAAAGCTTTAATTTAATCCTGTTAGAGATGGTTGCCAAAAGGGCCAACAGAGAAGTTTCTGTAATGTGAACATTTTAGCATTGCTTTCAAATTAGTGCTAACACATTCTAAATGAGAAATTGAGAAACCTAAGAGCTAGCTGTCAGAAAAACTGTGATGGGGAAAAGAGTCATGAGACTGTCTTGCAGCAAAATTATGCTGCTGTACTTCTCTTTTTGCTCTGCCATGAAGGAATCAAGGGTGTTGGGAGGAAGAGGGAAGAATCTTTGACCCAAAGAAGAAGGGCGGAAAGTTCTTATCAAATCTAACTGTGTAAGCATATGAGCATGTGACTTTTCTGTTTGTGGTTCTAATGGGAAGAAGCAATTCATCATCTGAGAAGAGGAAAAAGAAAAAAAGTGTTTGGCCCTAAACTGGCTTCAGATTTTGAGTTTAGATCTTTAGATGAGGGTTTCTCAGCCTCGGCACTATTGACATTTGGGGCGGGATCATTCTTTGCTGTGGGGCAGTGCCATGCGCTGTGGGGTATTGAGCACCATCCCTGATCTCTACCCACTAGATGCCAGTAGATCCTGCCCTGACTCTCTGCAGTTGTGACATTGACAAATGTCCCCGGGGGGCAAAATCACCCCCTGTTGAGAACCACTGCTTTAGATGGTCTGATCCAAATTCCAAGATTGAAAGCAAGCCTTCTCAAATTATCTGTAAGGAAAACCAGTTTTGAAAAAATTTCCAATCCATTGTGAACTGATACATTTTGAAACCCAATAAAAATGAATTATTTAGAGTAGATTAACCAGGACATAAAATACAAACCATTTTTTTAATGGTTAGATTCGAATGAAATAAAATTACTCTGTAAAGTTGGCAAAACGGTTTCCAAATGCTTAGTCTCCATTTATGTACTTATCTCATGTGGACCAGTAATGAACAGTAGACTGGCCCAGTCCTCATTAGCACTAATTTGGAGGAAATTAGACTTAGAGAAAAAGTACATGAAATCAAATAATACTTGCACTATAGTAAGAAATTGTTCTTAAGTCTTTATATTTCTTATGTCATGTTCAACTTTTTGTCACCTTTAAATAATGATTTAGGTGAGCTTTAGTGGTTTTGTTGGTGACTTCTATTTAATTTTTAAAAGGAGTAAATGACTTTGGAAAAGCATGATAATTTATAGCTCTTATCCACGAGAAAGCTGGCCATGAAGACTTCAGCTGAGATATAACATTTGCCTTGCAGATAGTGCACCATTTCATTGATTCATTAATTCAACATGTATTTGTTCAACAACCCACAGTATACTAGGCATTGGGCTGGGCTCTGGGGACCCAAAGATGAGTGAGGGAGAAATTCTACCTATGAGGGAGAGTAGTGGAATGCAGAAAACCTTCTTGGAGGAAGTGACACTCACTGGGACCCAAGGCTTGAATGACAATCCACAGGGTGAAGCAGAGGAGGGTGAGAGTACGTTTCAGGCAGGGAGACTGCATGTGAGACCGTCAGCAGTTAGTCACAACCCTTCCAGGGAACTGAAAGTAAAACATGGCTGGAGCTGAGAGTGGAAGGGGAAGAGGCAAAAGATGATGCTGTAGAAATAACTTAGGGGTCTAATCACAAAGCCCTTGTCAGCCTTTGCTGTGCCAGCTATAGTGCTAAGGATCAGTAGCACTAGCAACACCTGGGAGCTTTTTGGAAATGCAGATTCTAAGGCCCTGGATCTGCTGAATCAGAAACTGCCTTTTAACTAGAATCCCAGGACATCCATATGCTCAGTGGAGTATGAGAAGCACTGCTCTGAGGCATATGGAGGCTGAATTTTTTATTGGAGCCTTTATCCTGAGGGATATGTGTAACTATGGTAAGGGTTTTAGGCACTGAAGTTTGGCTAAACCAATATCCCCAGGCACTCTTGCCTGCTTTTGCCATAAGTACCAGGTGGATGAGTCTGTAGCTCAATATTGAATTTCCCAGACTCCCTAGCAGCTGGAGAAAGGGCAGAGCACCTCAGTGGAAATCTACTGGGGGGGGGTATTTAAGAAAGCTACTGCTTTCCTGATTAAAATACTAGGTGTGGCTGGCAGATCCCTTTGCCATTTCTGTCTGCCTTTAATGGAGATATGATCCCTGGAGATGTGGCAGCCGTCTTGATTATGGGAGAAACGCCAGTGCTAGCCTTGACTTGTTGGACTGCAGAACATAAGCCAAGAAGATACTTCCTCCAGACACTGGTGGTTTTTTTGTTACTTGCAACTGAAAGCACTCCTGTGACTAGCTCAGAATGGCAAATCATTAATATATCAGTATTATGTTTATACATACACTAAATCCAAAACAATATTTGCTTAAACAAGGGCTACATTTACTGCCCTCTCACATGGATAAAAATTCATCAATATGCAGTCTAGGCTAGAATGGCAATTAGCACAAAACACCAAGAATTCTGTTTGCTGTCTTTGCCATTCTCATTGCTCGACTTCTTCATGATAGCTGTTGAGATTCTACCCATCACATCTGCACTCCTGGTCAATAGGCGACTTCCTAATTTTAAGGAGCCTTCCTTGAAATCCCATACCACACTTCTACATACAGCTCATTGGCGAAGACTCATTACATATTTACACCTTGCTGTGAAGGAGGCTAGGTAATGTATAGCCATGGTAGTATTTTTTTTTCTGGGTTGCCATGTACTAAACTAAAAACCGGAACACTATGACAAAGTAAGTGGGAGAGAATAGATATTTGATATCCGTATATTTCTGGAAGATTCTACTACAATCAGGTTTGTATTTCAGGAAGACCATTCTGATAGTAGTGAGGTGAGCAGGTTGTAGGGAAAGAAGGCTGGAAGTAGGCATATTATTGAACCAGGTTCATTTTCCCCTGCTGCCTGGAAAGCCAAACACCAAGACGACAAGATTGAAGCAGAGAGAGGATTTAATCACTGGGCAGCCAAGTGAGGAAGTGAGAGAATGAGTCTCAAATCTGCTTCCCAAAAATGGGGACTCAGGGATATTTATGAGGTAGGGGGCAAGGTGGTCTGAAATGTGGAGAAAGACAATTGGAGGTGAAGAGAGGTGATGATCTGCGAAAGCATAGTGAGACTTTGTGCCTCTTCATAGGACACATGTTCACAAAATGGACGTGTTACCATGACCTGAGGGTGGAGTTTTTAGCCTCTTGATGTCAAAAGGTTGCTTATGAGACATCTGCATGGGCCCAGTTGATGGGTTGGTGGTTTCAACTGGCCTGAAGTGGACAAGGGGTTCTAATTCCTGAAAAACAGCTCACACACCCGTTACCGTGGTGATCCAGGCTCCAGGGAGATGTTATCTATAGGAACCTAGTGGGAGTCAGATAGCATATTGCCTAAACAGCACAGGTAAAAATGGGTGGGTAAACAGCTAAAAGCTATAATCAGTAGCTGCAAAAAGGAAAAAAAATTTAGTTCCTAGCTACTTAATCTTCAATGGCTAATTGTTTGCCAGTTTCAGATGGACCAATAATGAGGCAGTGGAATACACAAGGGCAGAGATTGGCAAACTACAGACCATAAGCTAAATCTGGCTTACCACTTGTTATGTAAATAAAGTTTTATTAAAACATAGTGAGGCCACACACTTAGATATTGTCTATGGCTGTGTCAAAGAGGGAAAATCATTTTTCCTCTACCCTTCTGAGATCTTTGCTGAGAACTCTGTAATCGAAGACAGATTAACAGGAGAAAAACAAATAGAAGTTTAATAACATGTATACCTCCTGTATACATGGGAGAGACCCAGGAAAACTTAGTAACTCCCCCAAATGGCCCAAGTCACCATTTTAAATACCATCTCCAGCTAAAGACAAAAAAAAGATGTTGCAGGGGGAGGGAGACAGTTATGGGAGGTGACCAGGAAAAGAAACAGGGGATACAAAGATCAGGTTTGTTATGTAGATTTAAGTGGTTGATAAGAGTTTCTAGAGATTTAGAGTCTTCCTCCTCTTCCAGGTACAGAGAGGGAGACACTTACAAATTGAGATTTCCTTTATAAATGTAAATCCCCTTTACAAAAGGGTAACTTATCTGTTTCCAGAGTTTCTCCTGTGTCTGCTGTTCCTCAAAAATAATCAGCTCAAAATAATGTTCATGCCAAAGAGACACACTTTGGGGTGTCATATTCTGTCCTCCTTTGGCTGCTTTCTCTCTATAACAGCAGAGTTCAGTAGTTTTGACAGAGACCATCTGGACTTGCAAACCCTAAAATATTTACTGTCTGACCCTTGACAGAAAAACTTTGCTGACTCCTGCTCTAGAGGAGCAGCAAATAGGATTGGAGGGAACAGACACTTTCAGGAGATATTGAAGGGGTAGAGAGGGTGGGCAATTGTTGGATCTAGGGAATTAGAGGTAGAGTGGAGCCCTGGCTGAGGTAGGCAGAATACTCCTGAAATTCTAAGCAGTGCCCTTATCATTGCCTAGCAAATGCAAGAGAACTTCACGTTTATCATTATTTATAGTCCATTCACTAAAGAACCAGAAAAAATAATTCAGGTCTTGAGATCATGGCTTTGATGAATAAAAAGTGATGGGGGACTAGTGTCTGTTTAAAAAGGGAAGAGAATGAACATGGAAACATGGAGTGTCTACGACATGTCAGACCCTGTGCTAGAAGTGTATATGTGCTACTTGTTAATACCCAGTGTCAGTTCTTTTTAATTTTGGTTTTTGATGTTTGGTGGTTAAAAAACATTTTTAAAGCTCAAGGAAAAAATTATGTAACTAACATAAGTCACAATTTGTTCTTATTTTGTTTTGTATCTTTATTAAAACTTTTAATTATAAAAAATTTTAGGGATATTATAAGCTCACTTCAAAAAAATAGGAAAAGAGAAAAAAGTGGAAAAAATCCATACTCTACCATTAGATACAATTGCTGTTAATTCAGTGTATTTTCTTTTCATTGCCCTCTCCCTGAAAGATTAAACAGTCTCTTTTAAATTGTATTTTCCATATAGTTATATATACTGCTTTTTTCACTTAAATACATCATATATTTTTTGTCAGTATATGATCTTTGTATCATTTTGGGTTCTGTTAAAAAACAAAATTCAGAGTGACGTCAGCAACATGGTAGAGTGAGCAGTTGCCTTTGTCTCTCCTCCTTCGACTACAACTAAATGGACGTTCATTGATCAATGGAGGATACCCACACAGCACCTCAGGATGCCTGAGAGACCTGCACTGCTATACATCGGAAGGTGGATGGACTACCCCCAGGGAGGAAGTGGAGACAGATGAGAACTCTCTGGCCCCCAGACAGCACAGTACCCATGAACAACTCTCTCCTGGCTGAAGCGCCCATAGGGTGGGCCAATGCCACAGCCCTGAGGGTGGGCATGCATATTGGCACAACTGTGGAAACAGGTGACTACAGCCCTAAGCCCCCTGTGATTGCTCTTTGGACCAGTGGGAAAATCCACAGTCCCATTGCATCCCCGGGGAGTAACTCGAGCTCAGACTCTGTAGGGAGGCCCCACCCACCATACAAAAAGGCTGGGTAACCTAGAAGAAGACATGGCATGGCTAGACGAGCTAACCACTGGCTACATTAAGCACTCATAGCTTTGCTGTGGCCCCAAGGGAGCATGTGAGATCCAGCAGGAGTGCCTGAGTGGGCAGTGACAATCCAGAGCCCCAGTGTGATAGCTCCTTTGTCCAGTGGGTAAATCCATGGTCTCACAGTGGCCCCAGGGAGAGTCTTGGCTCAGCCCTAGTGGAGAGGCCTGGCCCAGCAAGCACAAAGGCTGGGCAACCTAGGAGCAGACATGGTGCAGCTGGGCAAGCTAACTGCTGGCTGCATTAAATGCCCATAGCTCTGCTGCAGCCCTGAGGGGACAAGTGAGATCCAGTGGGACCAGATGGCGGTGGAGCTGCAAATCTGGGTGAACCAACTCCCTTCTGCCTTGAAAGCCTGTAACACCACTGCAGTCCCTAGGGAGGAAGCGTGTCTAGGTGGGTCTGTGGGAGCAGGCAGCAGCAACCCAAAGCCCCTGTGTGATTGGTCCCACAGTTGACAGGAGACCCCACAGGGCCACTGCAATCCCAAGGACTGTCCCAGGCTCAGTCAGAAACAGCTGACAGGGATCCTGGTAGGTGCAGATTACACAGCTCCTGCCCCCTCCCCTCTGTGGCAGCAAGTGGAAGCAGTAACCAAACTCTATCTCTATGCAGAGGCACAAGTCCACACCATCAAGCAGTATGAAAAAATATATTGAATCTCTAGAACAGAAGAAAAATGACAAGTACCCAGAGAACAATCCCAAAGACACAGAATTCTATAACCTAAATGACAAAGAATTCAAAATAGCTTTCATTAAAAAACTCAGTGAGTTAAAAGAGAACACAGATAGACAACGAGTTCAGGTGCTACATCACAAAAGAGCTTGATACTGTAAAGAAGAACCAATCAGAAATGTTGGAGATGAAAAACACAATGGATGAGAGTAAGAAAACTCTGGACTCCCTGAACAGTAGGGCCGATAATATGGAGGACAAAATTAGCAGTCTGGAGGGCAGGAATATAGAAATGCTTCAGCTGGAGGAGGAGAGAGTACTAAGACTAAAAAGAAATGAAGAAACTCTCCAAGAAATATCTGACTCAATTAGGAAATGCAACATAAGGATTATAGGTATCCCAGAAGGAGAAGAGAAGGAGAATGGAGCAGAAAGCTTGTTCAAATAAATAATAGCTGAGAACTTCCCAAACCTGGGGAGGGAGCTGGAAATCCATGTGACAGAAGCCAATAGATCTCCAAACATTATCTATGTAAAAAGACTAAGTCCAAGGAATATAGTAGTAAAGCTGGCAAAAGTAAATGACAAGGAAAAAATATTAAGGGAAGCAAGGCAGAATAAAATAACCTACAAAGGAACCCCTATCAGGTTGTCAGCAGATTTCTCAGCAGAAAACTTACAGGCTAGGAGACAGTGGAATGATACATTCAAAATACCGAAAGACAAAAACTTTCAGCCAAGAGTACTCTATCCAGCAAAAATATCCTTCAAATATGATGGAGAAATAAAAACTTTCCCAGATAAACAAAAGTTAAGGGAGTTCATTGCCACAAGGACCCAGCTACAAGAAATCCTTAGGAAGGCCCTCAGAGCTGAAAAAAAAAAAGGAAAGGAAAGGGGTTACAAAACTCTTAGCAAGGAAATAAGTAGAAAGACAAAATCAGAAAACTGCAGATCTCCACCAGAACAGGTGAGCAAATACTTAGGTATAACATTAAAGATAAAGGGAAGGAAAACACCAAGAATAAATATAATCTTGTCATTTTAACCACAAACTCAAAACACAAGAAGAAAAAGATGCGACGATAACAACTTAGAAGGGGAAAAGGCAAGGGATGGAACCGGCTTAGTCTAAGGAAATAAGAGGCTATCAGAAAATGGACAATCTGGGGCCAGCCCCATGGCCAAGTGGTTAAGTTCATGCACCCCACCGTGGTGGCCAGGGCTTTCACCAGCTCAGATCCCAGGTGTGGACAAGGCACCGTTCATCAGGCCATGCTGAGGCAGTGTCCTACATAGCACAACTGGAGGCACTCACAACTAGAATATACAACTATCTACTGGGGGGCTTTGGGGAGAAGAAGGAAAAAAAGAGAAAATTGGCAACAGTTGTTAGCTTAGGTGCCAATCTTTTAAAAAAAATAAAATGGACTATCTCATCTATGAGATGTTTTATACAAACCACATGGTAACAACTAAGCAAGTAATTAGAAGAGAGACATAAATTACAAATAAGGAGAAAACTAAGAAAACCAGCATAGAAAACTACCTAACTGAATTGGTAGTCTGAAATACACGGATCGAGAGACAAAGGAAATGCAGGGGAATCAGAAAATGAATGATAAAATGGCAGCATTCAGCCCCCACATTTCAATAATCACTCTAAATGTAAATGGATTGAATTCTCCAATCAAAAGACACAGAGTGGCAGGATGGGTTAAAAAAAAAAAGACCCAACAACATGCTGCCTCCAGGAAACACACCTCAGCCCCAAAGACAAACACAGACTCAGAGTGAAGGGATGGAAAATGATATTCCAAGCTAATAGTGAACTAAAGAAAGCAGATGTCACCATATTTGTATCAGACAAAGTAGACTTCAAGACAAAACAGGTAAAGAGAGTCAAAGATGGGCAGTATATAATGATGAAAGGGACACTCCACCCAGAAAACATAATACTTATAAAAATCTATGCACCCAACACAGGAGCACCAAAGTATGTAAAGCAACTATTAACAAAACTAAAAGGAGATATGAGCAACAATACAATAATAGTAGGGGACCTAAACACCCCCCTAACACCAATGGATAGATCACCCAGATGGAAAGTCAACAAGGAAATTGTAGAAGTAAATGAAAAACTAGACCAGATGGACTTAATAGATATACATAGAACACTGCATCCAAGACCAGCAGGTTACACATTCTTCTCAAGTGCACATGGGACATTCTCAAGGATAGGCCATATATGGGGAAACAAAGCAAGCCTCAATAAATTTAAGAGGATTGAAAGAATATCAAGCATCTTTTCTGACCATAATGCCATGAAACTAGAAATCAATTACAAGAAAAAAGCTGGGAAAGGGGCAAAGATGTGGAGATTAAATAACATGCTACTGAATGACCAATGGATCATTGAAGAAATCAAAGGAGAAATCAAATATTATCTGGAGACAAATGAAAATGAAAACACACCATACCAACTCATTTGGGATGCAGCCAAAGTGGTCTTAAGAGGGAAATTCATTGCCATACAGGCTCACCTCAACAAACAAGAAAAATTTCAAATGAGCAATCTCAAAGTACACCTAACAGAATTAGAAAAAGAAGAACAAACAAAGCCCACAGTCAGTAGAAGGAGGGAAAGAATAAAAATTAGAGCAGAAATAAATGAAATTGAAACAAAAAAAGAGAGTAGAAAGGATCAATGAAATAAAGAGCTAGTTCTTTGAGAAAATAAACAAAATTCACAAAACCTTAGCCAGACTCAATAAGAAAAGAAGAGAGAAGACTCAAATAAATAAAATCAGAAATGAAAGAGGAGAAATTACAATGATACCACAGAAATAAAAAAAATTGTAATACTATGAAAAACTATATTCCAGCAAATTGGACAACCTAGAAGAAATGGATAAATTCTTAGGCTCTTACAACCTCCCAAACAATCAAGAAGAAATAGAAAATCTGAATAGACCAATCACAAGTAAAGAGATTAAAACAGTAATCAAAAATCTCCCCAAAAATAAAAGTCCAGGACCAGATGGCTTCTCTGGAGAATTCTACCAAACATTCAAGGAAGATTTAATACCAATCCTTCTCAAACTATTCCAGAAAATTGAGGATGATGGAGCACTTCCTAACACATTCAATGAGGCCAACACCACCCTGCTACCAAAACTAGACAAGGATAATACAAAGAAGGAAAATTACAAGTCAATATCACTGATGAACATAGATGCAAAAATCCTCAACAAAATATGGGCAAACTAAATAAAGCAATACATTAAAAAGATCATACACCATGATCAAGTGGGATTTATACCAGGGACATGGGGATGGTTCAACATCCACAAGTCTATCAATGTGATACTCCACATTAACAAAATGAGGAACAAAAACCACATGATCATCTCAATAGACGCAGAGAAAACATTTGACAAGATCCAACATCCATTTATGATAAAAACTCTCAGCAAAATGTGTATAGAAGGAAAGTACCTCAACATAATAAAGGCCATATATGACATACCCACAGCCGACATCATACTCAATGGGGAAAAACTGAAAGCCACCCCTCTGAGAACAGGAACAAGGCAAGGGTGCCCACTCTCCCCACTCTTATTCAGCATAGTACTGGAGGTTTTGGCTAGAGCAGTTACACAAGAAAAAGAAACAAAAAGAGTCCAAATAGACAATGAAGTGAAACTCCCGCTGTTTGCAGATGACATGATCTTCTGTATAGAAAACCCTAAAAAATCCATCAGAAAGCTACTAGAAGCAATCAACAATTACAGCAAAGTTGCAGGGTACAACATCAACTTACATAAATCAGTTTCATTTCTATACTCTAACAATGAACTAACAGAAAAAGAAGTCAAGAACACAATCCCATTCACAATTCAAACAAAAAGAATAAAATATCTTGGAATAAATTTAATAAAGGAAGTGAAAGACTTATATAATGAAAACTATAAGACTTTCCTGAAATTGATGACAGCATACAGAGATGGAAAGACATTCCATGCACATGGATTGGAAGAATAAATATAGTTAAAATGTCCATACTACCTAAAGCAATCTACAGATTCAATGTGATCCCAATCAGAATCCCAATGACATTCTTCACAGAAGTAGAACAAAGAATCCTAAAATTCATATGGGGCAAGAAAAGACCCCTTATAGCTAAAGCAATCCTGAGAAAAAATAACAAAGCTGGAGGCATCACAATCCCTGACTTCAAAATACACTACAAAGCTATAGTAATCAAAACAGCATGGTACTGGTACAAAACCAGGCACACAGATCAATGGAACAGAATTGAAAGCCCAGAAATAAAACCACACATTATGGACAGCTAATCTTCAACAAAGGAACTAAGAACATACAATGGAGAAAAGAAGGTCTTTTCAACAAATGGTGTTGGAAAAACTGGACAGCCACATGTAAAAGAATGAAAATAGACCATTCTCTTACACCATTCACAAAAATTAACTCAAAATGGATCAAAGACTTAAAGGTAAGACCTGAAACCATAAGACTTCTAGAAGAAAATATAGGCAGTACACTCCTTGACATCAGTCTTGAATCTTTTTGGACACCATGTCTTCTCAGACAAGGGAAACAACAGAAGGAATAAACAAGTGGGACTTCATCAGACTAAAGAGCTTCTACAAGGCAAGGGAAAACAGGATCGAAATGAAAAGACAACCCACGAACTGGGAAAAAATATTTGAAAATCATATATCCAACAAAGGGTTAATCTCCATAATATGTAAAGAACTCACACAACTCAACAAAAAGAATCAAACAACCCAATCAAAAAATGGACAGGAGATATGAACAGACATTTCTCCAAAGAACATATACAGATGGCCAATAGTCACAGGAAAAGATGCTCATCATCACTGATCATGAGGGAAATGCAAATCAAAACTACATTAAGATATCACCATACACTGGTTAGAATGGCTATAATCACTAAGACAAAAAATAACAAATGTTGGAGAGGTTTTGAAGAAAAAGGAAAACCCTCATACATTGCTGGTGGAAACACAAACTGGTGCAGCCACTATGGAAAACAGTATGGAGTATGGAGATTTCTCAAAAAATTAAAAATAGAAATACCATATGACCCAGCCATCCAACTACTGAGTATCTATCCAAAGAACTTGAAATCAGCAATTTGAAGAGACTCGTGCACCCCTATGTTCATTGCAGCATTATTCACAATAGCCAAGATGTGGAAGCAACCTAAGTGGCCATGGACTGATGACTCAATAAAGAAGATATTGTGTGTATATATACACAATGGAATACTACTTAGCCATAAAAAATAAAATCGTCCCACTCACAACAACATGGATGGACCTTGAGGGTATTATGTTAAGCAAAATAAGCCAGATAGAGAAAGACAAACTCTGGATGATTCTACCCATATGTGGAAGATAAACACACACATTGACAAAGAGAACAGATTGTGGTTACCAGGGGGAAGGGGGGTGAGGGTGGGGCACAAAGGCTGAAGGGGTGCACCTATAAGATGACTGACAAATAATAATGTACAACTGAAATTTCACAATGTTGTAAAGTATCATAACCTCAATAAAAAATAATAAAAAATTCAAAACCCCCAAAATTCAACTGAGTAAATTTTAAAGAACTTATTGGCTTTATTCAATGATTCATGGATTGGGCAGCATCCAATCTAGCAGATAGAAGGGAACTCGAAGGAGCTGTACAAAATGAAAGACTTTTATAGGCATAAGGGAATGGGAACATGGAAGTTATACTAGGCAAAAAAGTGGGTTGAGTATTGCAAAGTCATTTTGCTTTGGGGGATGGCAGGGCTCTATCAGGCAGGTTACCTAAGTAGTGCTGATCAGGCAATTCCTGACTGACTGGAGTTAAAATCAAAAATCAGCTGAGTAAATTTAAAGATCAAATTGGCTTTATTCAACAATTCATAAATTGAGCAGCCTCCCATCTAGCAAATAAAAAGGAGCTTCAAGTGTTACTGAACCAAAATGGGTCTGCTTCTTGATGAGTTGAAACTAGGGCCTTCGCCAGAAGTAGTTGTCATACAAAGTAAAGTTTATTTGCTGCAAATAAGGAGCCTGCAGTGAAATTATTTCCCAAAGCCATGGGTCCCCAAGCATGGGACAGCAGGGGTCTTTTATTTTGGATGGGGAATGAATATTCAAAAGAGAAAGGTGAGTATTCGCTTGTGCAGGCTCAGTTGGAAGACATGCTTCCGCATACATTGCATGTTATAGTAATAAGGCCTAAGCTTCTCCTGGGGCAGTGATCTTAGTGCTGAAATGAGGCAAAGGTCATTCTTGGGCACTTTTTGGCCCATCTATGCAGGCATTGCTCTTGTGGTGAGGTTTGGACTGGTTCAGGGTGGTTGGTGGTCGCATCTCTTAACATAACAAAAAAGAAAAAATAATTTAGATAAACAGTTAAATGCTTCTGAAACTGCCCTTGAGTTCCTTGGGGCAATTAGTCAGTGACACAAGGAGTGGTACAAAGTGGAAGGCTTTTTTAGGTAGAAGCGAGTGGAAAAAGAAAGTTTCTAGTCAAGAGTGGGGTACCTTCCTTTGGGGTAAGGCAGGGGTCTATCAGGAATATTACCTCACTGGACCTGACCAGGTAATTCCAGATTGACTTGTTAAAGGTCACATTCCTGGGAGAGGCTGAAGCTTTGATTAGGTTAGGTGTTAAGTCTTGGTTTATTGATGTGGGCTTTAGCACAAGTGACTCCATTTGGGGCCTGTTGTTTCTTTTTTAACACTGGCTTAAGATTCCATTTCCGGGAGAGCCGAAACTGTAATTAATTCTTGGTTTGGTAATGTGGAGCTTGGC
This sequence comes from Equus asinus, assembly GCF_041296235.1. Lineage (NCBI taxonomy): Eukaryota > Metazoa > Chordata > Mammalia > Perissodactyla > Equidae > Equus > Equus asinus. The sequence continues at coordinate 11,231,650 of NC_091820.1, read as the reverse complement.
ATAAGTGACTCCATTTTGGGCCTGTTGTCTTATTTTTAACAATTCAAAACCATTCTGATGATTTATGGGAGGTGCCTAGATTTACTCAGACACATGTGAATTTCAAAGGTCCTGTATTTCCTTACCTGGAGAGAGAAATCCCTGACATAACATCCTGAACATCTCACCATCTATTTAAAGGGCTTTTTGAGCTAAGAGCTCTTTCCAGCACAATCCAGCACTTTCCTCATTTGGAAAGAAGGAATCTAATCTTTGTGTTGGCAGCAAAGCCAGAGCATTGCTGCCTTTGTTCAACGGCTCTTTGTAGAACATATTTGTAGATGCAAACTTGCCCTTTTACTCTCGTCTTATGAGTGTCAGGCAGGGTTGCTATACTACACAAAACAACTCTTCTTTCCCCATCTGCTGTCCAGCGACATTTCTTTGGGCCTAATCATAATCTAGAAGTCCTGCTCTTCTCTTCCATCCTGAGAATACTTGGTAGCTAGTCCTAGTTTCAGGAATCCTTTTTTAATAGAAAGAAAATAAAAAGAGACAATTTAGGAGAGTTATGTTTTATCTATAGGAGCTAAAGAAGAAATGGAGTGGCTTCACAGATCCAGCAAAGCAAAATCCATTTAATTAGCACCCAAATGAAATACACTTAACAGGAGTGATTGCCAAGAGGCAGTTGGGTAGTATTTTCTGTTTCCAAGGACCATTTTATGTGCTAGAAAGTTGTAAACAGCACCTGTTGAGGTGTCTCTTATATGTGCCCTGAAGAGCCTCAGAATTTTGAATAATTGGTCCCCAGAATAAGCTCTGTTTTGCTAATGGGTTTCGAACATTAAACCAATCCATTAATTCTCAGTGGAGCATTAAACATCTGAATTCGCTTTTGCAAAGCTAAATATCAAAGTGATTTTTGAAATGAGAATAAACATAGAGCTATTTACTACTAATGGTCACACCAGCAGTTCTAACAATTGGATCCTGCCAAATAGAAGTCAGGGCACATCCTACATTTTTAACTGTGCAAGATGAACCCTGCACAAGGGTATGCTCCCACCAGTGTGGAGGCGGGTTAATCATTAATGTCCTCAAGACCAGTGCAGGGATGTGTTATGGTTAGTGTTCTAAGCTGTTTGCCCTAAGGCAGATTTGCATTTTCATTCATTCAACAAATATTTATTGAGTGCCTCCCCTGCTTCAGATGCTGCATTTCCAGGATGAGTTTTGTTAGACTAGGATCAGCTATTTTCCACATAAGCCTCTTTGAAGTTGGTCTCTCCTGTCCTTCTGCTTCTGAAAAGCCCACCCTCTAAACAGTACATTTCATCAGCTCGCTCCCAGCATGACACATCTACACAAGTGGGAAGGAAAGCGTTAATAGCTGATCTGCAATCCAGCTTTTCCCACCCTGGGGACACACCAGGGAGAAATGACCTGAGCAAATTTTGTGTATTTGCTAGTTGGACTTCCTGTGGTATTTGCCAATGGGGAGTCCTTATCTATGGAATGTTTTTGTCAGGATATACCAGGTTTGTATAGGATTACTCATGGTAAATGCATCTGGAATCTATGGATTTCTGGGGTGTGGCTAGGTGGAAAATGTCATTGTCATCCTTTTAATTATCAGAGTAAAAAAAGAAGAAGTTTCAAGACAAAAATAGCTCCTTTTGTGAAATTGATGCCCCATATGTTAAATCTGGGCCAGGGCCACCCTGCCCTAAGGCTGTAATTCCCTGAGGATAGAGACCACATCTTATTCCTGTTTGTAACACTATGCCCAGCACAGTACACAGCACCTAGAGAACACTCAATGAACGTTTAATTCATTTTAAAGAATACACACACTTATATAACATAACCCACTTATAATGGACACAAACTATTTAGCTTGCAAAATCTACAAAAGATCATAACAGCTTCTACCCACAACTGTTGCAGCCAAAGGGATGATGAATAGTCGAATAAAATGGAAAGACCCTTAGGAAAAAGGAGTTTGGAATAAAAGGTAGGAGTCCTTTAGATCAGTGCTTTTCAAACTTCAATGTGCATATGAGCCACCTGGGGACCTGGTATCTTGTCTACATGCAGCTTCTGATGCAGCAGATCTGGCGCGGGCCCTGAAATGCTCTTTCTAACATTTCTAAATCCTTGTTAAAGTGTGTTCCAGGCACTGTAGCATCACATGACCTAGGTGCTCGTTAGGGCAGACTCTCCCGCCCTGCCCCAGTCTTTCTTAGTCAGATTCTGGCTGCTTTTTCGTTGATTCCTGATTCCTGATTCCTTCAAACAAACCTTTTGAAAGGGTCCAAAGACTCCTTATTGATCTCTCTCTAAAGTTACCAGGTTCTACTTCAGAAGTGATATTTTCTTTGTTGCCTCTATATCTCCATCATAATTGATTGGCTTTTTCATGCTTATTGCTAAGGGGCAACAAAGAAGATTTCTATCACTTGTACCTTTCTGAAACCATAAAAAGTTGAACTTTCAGTTCATTTGATTCAGGGCATGTTTGTTTAGGGACTACTGGGTAAACAGTCTAGTACTATTATGCATGCCGTTTACTGGAAGGCAGGAAAATACAATATTGAATAATGAGTCCTGTGGGCAAGAAAAGGAACGTGGAAATTTCGCCTACAATTAAGTCAAAGAACATTATATTCAATATGTATCAAAAGATGTACTTGGGGTAAATAAAATGCATTTATACATAGGTGGCTCACAGAGCAGATTTTCTTCCCCCTGAACCTTTGATAAAAATGTATATTGATTTTAAGCCATGAAGTGGAAGGGTTAATAGGTACAAGTAGCCAAAGATCAGTGCCAGACCACTGAAATTCAAAGATGTAAATGAAGAAGAAAATACTCCTGGCATAAGTGAAGTACTCAGCGGAATTTCTGTCTTCAGAGAAACCTCAAGATGGAAAAGAAGACTCAAAAAGGAAAGGCCATTAACACAGAGAGAGAGGTAGGCTAAGATGAAAGGATAATATGCTGTCATATCCAAGAATGCCAATTCTTAGAAAATGCCATTAACTTTAAACATACTTACATTTAGTGTCTATAAAGAAGTCCCCTAAGTTAGGATTCTCATGATGCCCTTGACGTCTACTTGGATTTGCCCTTAGTGAAGGAAAGCCAACAAAGGTAGGTGTGTTTCCTGGAGGTAATAACTGCCTCTGGGCCATGACTTCAGGCCCAAAGCCCTGGGTGAGTTAGCTGAAATCCTCCTGAGCAGAGAGCAATAATGGCTGGCTCTCATAATGAGCTTCCATCTTATGAGTTGCAAACATATATCACATATTTAACTGATCCGCACAAAGATAACAGACAAATATTGGTCCAGATAGGGATAAGAAGGAAGGGAGAGTCAGATATATGCAATCTGGCCATAACGAAAATATAAACTACCGTAGGGGGTAAAATAGGTTGGATTTGGAAATGCAAATCCACAGAAAAGTCTTTGAGGTTGCAGGCAGTTTTTAGTTAAAATACACTCTGCCGTATTCAATTAATTTTACAAAAGGAGTTTAGAAAATGAGAATATAAAGATCTATACTGGGATTTATCAGTGAATCTCCCCTCCTTTATTTACCAATGTCATGGCATTTTAACTTTGAAGTATCACCTTCTGTTCTGACTTAAATTTCTGTTGCGGTTTGGGCTTACAGGATTCCTTCGACATGTGTTAAAACAAATGTTTTCCAAAGTGTGTTCTCAGGATACTTAGTCCCAAAATATATTGCTTGAAAAGAGGATTCCATGGCTTTATAAATTTGGGAAATATATAATATTCTTGGAGATTTGTCATGCACATTAGCACACTAAACATTCTGGGAAATTCTATGGGGGAAAACTTTAATTTTGTTTAATGCAGCATTTCTCAAAATTATATGACAATGGAAGCCTTTTGGCCCAGAGCAAACTATGGAATTAGTGTTCTAAGGGATCTCTTTGGGGGAAATGCAGGCCTATAGAGATAGAAAACAGCACTTGAGAAACTGCTCTGGCATGATAGTTGTCTCTGATGTGATGTGAATAGAGTAAGAAAAGCTAGGGGAACCCCCCACGCATTCAACATTTGGGTGAGCCTCCACACTATCCTGCTCTAGTGAATCCATGACCAATGATGGAAAGAATGTCTTTGGGAGGCTTGGAAAGACCATGGCCCTACTCACCTACAATTCCCATCAGGGTTGCAGACTGGCTATTCTAGGTTCTTTGAGAACAGCTAGTGTCTTTCTTACTTGCTATTTTTCCTACAGCACCAAGTCATATGCTTTGCCTAAAGCTATGCTTGGTAAATGTTAATTGATTGATGTACTTGGAGGAAAAAGCTAGAAATGAGGCAGGGGAAGGCTAGCCTAGAACCTCAGAATTTCTATTTTTTAAATCCCAGGAATCAATTCCTTCATCAGTTAGGCTCCACCCATGTGGCAGGTAAATGCTGAGTGTGGGGACTTGATGGTGAACACCGTCCCCTCCCTTGTAAATTTTCTCATCTAATGGGGAGAAAGGCGTTAATACAAACCACACAAATATCTAAATATAAGCTGTAATAAGTGCTATGAAGAAAACATGGTGGTATCATGGGGACATCTAATAGCAGAACCTGACCCCTTCCTTGGGATGAGAGATAACTTCTTTTTTACTGAGGTATAATTGATACATAACATTATATTAGCTTCAGGTGTACAATATAATGATACGATATTTTTCCATATTGAGAAATGATCACCACAATAAGTCTAGTTAACATCTGTCACCATTCATAGTTACTAAAATTTTTTCTTGTGATGAGAAATTTTAAGATCTACTCTCTTGGCAACTTTCACATACGCAGGGCAGTATTATTAGCTATAGTCGCCATGCTGTACATTACATTCCCATGACTTATCTATTTTATAATGGGAAGTTCATACCTTTTGACCCTCTTCGTCCATTTTGCCCATCTCCCACCCTCTGCCTCTGGAAACTACTAATCTATTCTTTGTATCTATGAGCTCATTTTCGTTTGTTTTTTTGTGTTTTAGATTCCATGTCTAAGTGAGATCATATGATGTTTGTCTTTGTCTGTCTGACTTATTTCACTTAGAATAATGCCCTGAAGGTCCATCCATGTTGTTGCAAATGGCAAGATTTCATTCTTTTTCATGGCCAAATAATATTCAGTTGTGTGTGTTTATGTATGTGTGTATATATGTGTGTGTGATGTGTGTGTGTGTATATATATATATATCACATTTTCTTTATCCATTAATCCATTGATGGACACTTAGGTTGTTTCCATATCTTGGCTATTGCAAATAATGCTGCACTGAATGTAGAGGTACACACATGTTTTTGAGTTAGTGTTTTCGTTTTCTTTGGATAAATACCCAGAAGTGGAATTGCTGGATCACATGGTAATTCTTTTTTTAATTTTTTGAGAAATATCCATACCGTTTTCCATTGTGGCTGCACCAATTTACATTCTCACCAACAGTGCGCAAGGGTTCCCTTTTCTCCACTTCCTCACCAATGCTTGTTATTTTTTGTCTTTTTGATAATAGCCATCCTAACAGGTGTGAGGTGATAGTGTGGTTTTGATTTACATTTCGCTGATGATTAGTGATGTCGAGCACATTTTCATGTACCTGTTGGCCATCTGTCTTCTTTGGAAAAATGTCCATTCAGGTCTTCTGCCCATTTTTTAATTGGATTGTTTTTTTGCTATTGACTCGTATGAGTTCTTTATACATTTTGAATATTAGCCTCTTATCAGATATATGATTTGCAAATGTTTTCTCCAATTCCATAGATGCCTGCTCATTTTGTTGATGGTTTCCTTTGCTGTGCAGAAGCTTTTTCCTTTGATGTAGTCCCATTTGTTTATTTTTACTTTGTTGCCTTTGCTTTTGGCATTAGATCCAAAAAATCATCACCAAGACCAACGTCAAGGAGCTTACTGCCTACGTTTTCTTCTAGGAGTTTTATGGTTTCAGGTCTTACGTTCAAGTCTTTAATCCATTTTGAGTTAATTTTTGTCAATGGTGTAAGATAGTGGTCCAGTTTCATTCTTTTATATGTGGCTGTCCAGTTTTCCCAATACCGTTAATGGAAGAGACTGTCCATTTCCCATTGTATAGTCTCGGCTCCTTTGTTGTAAATTAATTGACCATATATGTGTGGGTTTATTTCTGGGCTCTCTATTCTGTTCCATTGATCTATGCATTTCTTTTTATGCCAATACCATACTGTTTTGATTACTGTAGCTTTGTAACATAGTTTGAAACCAGGGAGCGTGATGCCCCCAGCTTTGTTCTTCTTTCGCAAGATTACTTTGGCTATTCAGAGTCTTGTGGTTCCATATAAATTTTAAGATTGTTTGTTCTATTTCTGTGAAAAATATCATTGGAATTTTGATAGGGATTGCATTGAATCTGTAGATTGCTTTGAGTAGTATTGACATTATAATAATATTAATTCTTGAATCCATGAGCATGGAATATCTTTCCATTTATTTGTGTCTTCAATTTCTTTCATTAATGTCTTACAGTTTTCAGTGTACAAGTCTTTCACCTCCTTGGTTAAGTTTATTCCTGGATATTTTATTCTTTTTGATGCAATTGTAAATGGGATTGTTTTCTTAATTTCTATTTCTGATAGTTTGTTATTAGTGTATAGAAATGCAATAGATTTTTATACATTGATTTTGTATCCTGCAACTTTACTGAATTCATTTATTAGTTCTAACGGGTTTTTCTGTGGAGTCCTTAGGGTTTTCTATATATAATATCATATCTGCAAATAGTGACAGTTTTATCTATTCCTTTCCAATTTGGATGCCTTTTGTTTCTTTTTCTTGCCTAATTGCTCTGGCTAGGACTTCCAATACTGTGTTGAATAAAAGTAGTAAGAGTGGGCAGAGAGGTAGCTTTCCTGAGTGAATGATGAGCTGAGAGCCACCATGAAGAGGTGAAGGTGGAAGGGTGGGATGGAGGAGAATTCCAGGTAGAGAGATGGGACCAGATCATAAAGAGGGGGAGAGGGGGAAAATAAGGCCAGGAAGGTAGGCAAGGGCCAGATCATTCAGGGGCTGGTAGGCCTATGGGAATTTAATCTTGGGCTAAGAGCCATGGAAGCCACTTGAAGGTTTTAATCTGGTGAGTTATATGATAGGTTGCACATTTTCAATGGTTCTTAAATATTCCTGAATGCAATATAGAGAAAAGATTGCAGAGAGTCAAAGGGGATGCCCAGACACTGCCTGAGATTATTGCAGAAGTCCAGGTGAGAGATGCTGTGGATTGAAGAAGGGAGGTGGCAGCGGAAAGGGAGAGAAGTGGAGAGGGGAGGTGCTGTGGATAAAGGTCAGGTTTCTAGCTGGTGTAAATGGATGGAGAATGGTGCTATCCATTGAGATGGGGACTGGAAGACCAGGTCTGGTGGTAGATCATGAGTTGTTTTTGACATTTTGTGATGGACACTTGGAACTGTTGAGTTCATGGTGGATATATACATCTAGACTTAGAATGGGAATTCTGGTTAGAATAACCAACGGTTAATAGCTGACTGATGCTAATTGCAGCCCTGGGTGTAGAGGAGATCCCCCAAGGAAAGAAAGGAGAGAGCCCAGTTCTAACTTTAACATCTTAAAGACTTGGTGGAGGAAGATGAGCCAGTAGAGGACACTAAAGAGTGTCAGTGAGAGAAGAAAAGCAGGAGTTGCCTCAGAAACCTTGTGGTTGGAATAGCCAAATGCTGCTGCAAGAACTTACTTCAGATTCAGGCAGAAGCAGGTCCACTGGATAAAGTGACAAGGAAATCATTACTGGACCTTAGCAAGTACTGTTTTGCTAGAGTGATGGGAATAGACACTAGAATGGAGTGAGACAACAGGGAGCTAGATGCAAGTGGAGGTGTGGTAAGAAGCCTTCCTAAAGAGGTTTATCTAAGAGGAAGATCAGATTTCAGTTCTGATTTTGGCCTTAACTATGTGAGCAACCTCACTTATATCTGGCCTTCAACTCTTAGAGTAAAGAGGGTCTATTCTACTCAATATGTATAGAATGGTAAATGTAACTTTTTCTTTTTCTCATTCATTCTCAATTCCCTTGTGCCTCTTAAGAGAATCTTGCTGATGGTGATTCTAGTTTTAAAGACACAATACATGTATTTATTGTATCCTATGAACCGCCCCCCCAAGATAAATAAAAGCAAACCAAACACTTTATCTGGTGTTAAAAAGAAGGTTTGGATTCACCAAGATATGGGTTACTATGTCCATCTCTATTGCAAGACTTTCCTAATGAATTTTCTAGGGAAATTCTGACTATACTCAATTCTGCCCTAAGCACTGACTTTAGAATATAACTCCTCTATAAGACATACCTCCACCTTCAATGACTAAGATCTTAATCGGTTTAAGACATCCCAGAGCAGTAAATACTGGATTTGCAAGGAAGCTTTGCTTTTGACATCAGTTTCTTTTTACCTTTCCTTTTTAGCAACTTATCAGTGCAGCCACATTAAAAAAAAATTACCAAATTTTGCTAGACTGTGTCATACTATTGTTATTGCTTGTAATAATAAACTCCTGCCTCTCCACCCCCATAAAAGGAAGTAGCTGGAGTCACAGGGTTAGAATATTGGAAAAGTACCCAAAAGCACATTTTTGACATTTCCTTTATGACTGAGAACAGCGATTTGATATTTGACTCAAGTTGCTCAAGCATATTTACACGTTAGTGGGCAAAGGCAGTTCAGGGCGAGTTGAACTGCAAATAATACGTTTAGCTGAGTGAATCTGCATGAAAGTGTTAGAGTGAAGACTGGGAGCAGTAAAAGAGAGGAGTATTGGAATGATTCACCTCTTAGTTTGCTATAGTCCCAGATCCTAGAAAAGGGGACAGGCATAATATTAGGAGTTTTGAAGTTTCGTGCAGTCAGAAATGAGAATATGTAAATACATAGGGAGAAGGTGAAATAGTGTCTGAATTTGTGGGGCAATAGCAAGTCCATGCAGGACAGTTTTAGGTTACTTCCCAAAACTAGAGAGATTTTTCAATGCATATATACATGCAGAACTCCAGAATGACCTGAAAATGTGCAGGGGACTTTCTGGAATAATAGAAATGAAGGCAATGGAATTTGATCCAAAGTGAACTGGACAGTATAAATGCTGCGAATCATGACGCAAGGTTCTGTAAGAAAAGGAGTCTTTCTTTTCTTACAGTTTTAACCTTTTCATGTAACAACCTTCACAGAACATATTTATGTCCAATTAAACTAAGTTAACTGAAGTGAATGGATTATTCTGAAAGAAAAGGGAAAGTTAAACTGTTTTTCACTAGAGCTTTGTTTACAAAAGCACACAATTACTGGAAGTCCCCTTTGTCCAAGCACATGAACTCATGGTGAGAATGTTTCTAGAATGTTTTTTATGTTTGAATAGGTGTTTAAAATACTGGTGACATACCTTTTTTTTTTGAGGAAGATTAGCCCCAGCTAACATCCGCCGCCAATCCTCCTCTTTTTGCTGAGGAAGATTGGCCCTGAGCTAACATCCGTGCCCATATTCCTCTGTTTTATATGTGGGACGCCTGCCACAGCATGGCTTGATAAGCAAGCAGTGCGTAGATCCGCACCCGAGATCTGAACCAGTGAACCCCGGGCTGCCAAAGTAGAATGTGCGAACTTAACCGCTGTGCCACCAGGCTGGCCCCACATACTTTTCCTTAACAGTTTATTTATAAAGGTTTGAATACTTGAGTGTGCTGAAGCTATGAGATTGGAGAAAGCCAACTGGAATAGAGACATACTGTCCCCATGCCTGTAATTTGGTGCCTAACACAGAAGTTCTAGTCTATTTCCTATGTGCAAGACATCTGTGAATTCAAAGCAGTCAATTAGACTGGGTAAGGTTGGGTTCAGCTTTCCTACCCTCTATTTCCTGGTCTGTAAAATGGGGGGACAAGATTGGATGAGTTTGCAGGTCCCACCTAACACATACCCTACATAACCCTCTCCCTTTGAGTGGGGGCCAGGTCTAGTGAATGTGATGGCACAGCACTCATATGATTTAGGTTAGCTTATAGAGCAGAAGGGATTTTGCAGATGTAATTAAGGTTCCTAATCAGTTACTTTTGAGTTCATCAGAAGGGAGATTGTCCTGGGTGGGCCTGACCTAATCAGGTGAGCCCTTAAATAGAACTGGGCCCTTTCTGAAAGGAAAGATTTGAAGTGGGAACAGCTATGTTGTGAACTGCTTATGGAGGGGACCACATAGCAAAGACCTAGGAGTGACCTCTAGGAGCTGAGAGCTAATGGCCAGCAAGAAATTGAGGACCTCAGTCCTATAGCCACAAGGAAAGGAATTCTGCCAACAACCTGAGGTCACTTGGAAGTGGATCTTTATCCAGTTGAGCCTCCAGGGAGGATGCAATTGGCTGACAGCTTGATTTTAGTCTTGTGGGATCTTGAGCAGAGAACCCAGCTACGCTGTGCCGGGTTCAACCCACACAAACTGAGATAATTTGTGTTAAGATGCTAAGTTTGTAGTAGTTTGTTACATGGCAATAGAAAACTTAAATGCTCTGATTTTATTAAACATATGACTCCTTGAGGTCACTAGACTATGGCAGAGACAACTAGTGGCAACATACCCTATTAGATGCCCTTCTACACAGTGGTGGATAAACCTCTCAGAAGGGTGATGCCGCACACAAAAACCCTGCATCAAATAAACACTACATTAACCCTTACGTTTCGATCCTTTCTCAAAGTATGGTCTGTCTGTATGTTAGAATATCAAGAAACTTACTTTTCCAGCCAAAGGTCTTGAGTGCTATTGTGTTTTGTCACCTCTGCTTCTCCTTAAGTACTCTATCTTCTCTTCCTCTCCTGCTGTTTAGTGAAGGCAAAGCTCTCAGACTTGTCCTTTCAACATTTTAACCTATTACTCAGATGTGGCAGTTCTGGGTAGTTGTAACAAAGCATTGGACTTGGGAGACTAGTTCAGCTCTTGGCTCTGAAACCAACTAGCCATGTGACCTTGGGAAAGAGAATTATGTCTTGGGTCCTCGGTTTCCTTATCTGTAAAACACAAGATCTTATGATGTATTCCCAGACCATTTAGGTCAAAGGAGCATGAACAAATTGGTAGAATTTCAAGGACCACTCACTACTCAAATTCTCCCTCTAGGAAGATGTGAAAATGTGCACATATCTTGCCCCTATGGGCCAGGGAGATGTTCCTCTGTGTTCTTGGCAGTTGAACCAATTGTCTCAAATACTTTAACATGTCAAGTGATTAGTCCTACTTAGCATGGCAGGGGACATGAGTGGGGTAGGGAAGAGAATCTTTGGACATCACAGGGAGGTAATTTTATGCAATGTAAGGACAAAATTATTATGAATATGTGAAAGATCCTATGTCATATTTTTATCAAATTGTTACAAATTTAACGGGAAACTTTTATGGGTGGAATATTGCAAGATTAATTCTCTGTGTATGTGTGTGCATATTGTGTTTTGAAGGAGTGTGCGGGCAATGATGGAAGGAAATATCTGGCCAAGTCTTCCTCAGATTGGCAGGGATACTCCTTCACAAGATTCAAGGCAGCCGAGCATCACTGGCCTTCTAGGTGCATCCACCGATCTGAGCACCAGAATTAAGAGTGAGGTGCCAAGAAGGCAAGGGTAGGGGTACAAAGCAGGGAAAAGTTTGGAGAACTGACCTTTGGCTTTGAATGAGGTGGGATATTCAGGAAGATCAACTCAAGTGTGAAGAGTTCCAGGAAGCTGGAATGGCAGGCGGCAGAGGCAACATCAGCGAAACAAGGCCGGCCTCTCCGGGCTGCTTGAAATGCATCACTTCCTCACTCTCAGACTAACCTTGTGAAGTAGTACTGTGATTATCAGACTCACTTAGGGATGAGGAAACTGAGGTTGAAAGAAGTCGATTATGATCCCCAAGTCACGCAGGTAGAAACTGGCAGAGAGGGCACTCGAACCCAGGCAGTGTTATGTCAGAGCCCTCACTCCTAACCACTACCGCCTCAGTTGGAAGAGAGAAACTTCTGTGTGGAATGGAAGAGGACTTCCATTCTGTCCTCTTGGGCCAGGGACAGAAGGGGAGCCCTATGCTTGTGGGGCCCACGTTGCTCTGATATCAGGAAATGTCGAGTTGCTGGTGAAAATTCAGGGAGCCAGAACTGAAGATTGATGTAAAGTAACCCATCTTTTCCTGGCTGGAGATTACCCCACAGGAGCTCTGCTGTTTCCCAGAAAATTAATTGTCTTTTAGGAAAGGAGACCACGCCCTCACAGTCCTGGGTAGGGTGTGGTGCTTCTTGGCAGGTTCCTGTTCTGTCTTTGTAGTTATGTTTTGAATTTCTGATGGTTTTGTGTCTCCACCTCTTTTTCAGTTTAGAAGATGGACTTGTCCTTTTCATTATGTTTTTATGAAGTGGTAGCTGCCATTTGGGAGTTGTGTCTTCCAGTAGCGAGGGGACCACACCGACAATCCCCAGAACTCCTCCCCAACCACACCCACACCCTGTGCTCCCGTGCCTCCTAGCATGGACTACCTTCCATATGCCTGGCAGCCAGGTAGGACTTCTCGTCATCCTGCTTCCTGCTGGTTCTCGTCAGGCAGGAAGCTGTGTGGGTATTAGGTTTCGTGGGCACACGGAGCAGCTCTAGCGTTAGGTTCCATGATGGAGCCCCCAGTTGTGACAGCAAGTCCACTGCTAAGTCTGGGGAAGACCGAGAGCTCCACTGAAGAGCAGCCAGACCCTGATGGTGGTCAAGGAGAAATGGGACACACTAAGCTCAGGTTCACCTGATAACACAATTGCATCTTTGGAAGCTTGCGGCACTGTCCTTATAAAAATGCAAAGCAGGTCCAAAAGAAATTCATGTGATCTTTAAAAGGTCAGAGTGAGCCTGAACATTGATTTTAAGATGCTTTATCAATTAGAGACCAGAGGTTTTTCCTGATGATATTTATTTCATAAATGTAATTACTTTTCTAAAACATATTAAAATAGAAAACATGTTCTTTTGATCAATTTATACAAAGAAAATACCAATATAGTAATAAAAATACTGAAAATATATGAAAAGCACCAGAACATTAGAGAAATTACACTGGCAACAATTCTAGGAATATATCTTTGCAATTGTACAATAAAGTGCTATTAAATTCAGTCAAACTTAGTGGCAAGATATAAAAACAGTTATGGTATTACTATGAAATTTGAGGCTAGGTTTCCAGTAATTTCATTTTTAGGCTACCTGCAGATCAAGCTAATGATATTTCATTAATGTTTTCATGGGAAATCTACTAATTTCCATTCCCAAGTGAAAACAATCTAAATCTAAATGTTGGTCCTTGGTAATTTGGTCATGAACAGGTAATGATATGATTAAAAATAAAATTATTAATATAAAGTACCAAAAATAATAACCATACAAACGTGATTAAATAAAATCAAATGAAGACAGAATAAATTCAAATGTAAATACATGTGACTAAGCAAGACAAGTACAAAAGTTTAGATGCCTTTGATTTTATAGTTAATTTTCAATAATTTCACTTAGTCACATTTAACAGACAAACAAATGTTAAGAAGAAATGTTAGTAAATTCAACTGGCCAGAGATTAGGGAAGAACATTTTAGTGAGTCAACATAATTTTCATATGAAACATTAAAGGGACACTGTTAGGACAATACATTTCCAATTTTGACTAATCATTTCCTCATTTATTTGCCGAGGAACAAAAAACATACACAAATGCTTTGGGATTAGATTATATTAAAGCCAGGAATCTAACACAGAAGGGGAAACCACTGTGCACACACACAGGGAGGTACTATGGACAGTACTTAGGGTGGACTGCAGTCACTTTCACGGCTGGAGTTGGCAAACTGAAACAGAAAAACCCAAATTAAGACAACGTATCAGACCAGTGTCCTTTTAAGGTTTTATTTCCTATGCCAGTTTTGAAGGGAGTCTATTATATCATTGTTCACAACTCAATTTTGGAATCAACTTCCCAAGATGAAAGCCGCCAACAATGAACCTCAGAATAAAAAAAATCTCCAAACATGGCTCAATCAAAACTCAAAATTTATTTTACAGGCATACTGTTTTTCCTTGCATATAAAGTAGATTTACATGTGAACAAACACAGACTGAAACTGGTCATATTAATGAAGAAAACAAACTAATTTCATTAGCCTCTGCTCCTGCAAAGTGTTTCAATTTAGGAATCATCCTCAGTGTTACTGTGACAAGGGCAGAGTATCAAGCAAGTCCCTTAGCCCTGGTCTGAAGGTTTTACAGTTGATTATGAGTTATATTTTTCACTCTTGAATGGAGAACTGACACGAGTTACACGAGTTTCAATTTTTCTTTTTTTTTCCACCCTTACTGACACTCCAGTCTTTTGTCAAATTTCCTTCTCATGGCTGATTTTAACAAGGAATGGAAATACAAACGAAATATTCTGCTATGCATTTCAAAAAGTAACTTTTCAAAAAATTTTATCTCCTTTCACTTAGAAAAGAAAGTGAAGATGGTGCAATGGAAGATCAGGCCTTTACAATAAATGATGCAGAAGGGTCAGTGTCCAGCCATAGTGGCAACATGAACCTGCATAAAAAAGACTGGACACTGGGACTGAAGAGATTTTCCTTCTAGATATCACTAACAATTCAAAGAAAATCCAACCAAACTTAGTTTCCCAAATTCTATCTAAATGAGTGTGTTCATAAAAAAGTCCGAGATTAATAAAAGGCAGGCTGTTAAGGAAGAAAGATAAGAAACAAAGGCTAAAGGTGGTTTGGCATTAAATAGTTTTACATTCCAAGAGAATATTAACTAGCATCTGGAAGTAATTCTCCAAAATACAAAGTCATTATTACAGAAATTACTCTGTATGTTTTTTTCAATATACATGTTCTATATACATAGTATAGAAAAGCTAATAAGTTGGCTCAGCTATAATAATTCTGTTATAAAAAAAGCAGATTACATTTTTTGGCTGCAACAAAGCAAGTTACTTATACTTTTCAGTTCAGCTAATGTTTATACACAATAAAACTTAAGCTTTAAAGGTATTCAATTCAAAAGGAAAAAATAAATTATATCCAAACTATTAGTTTACAAAACAAATATGCCTCTTCTTACTTTACTAACTAGCTATAGTCTCTTATAATCAATTTCTTCAGTGTTTCCTTATTCTAACAGTTTATTTTCAAGACATGTATCTCTTTCATTGCACATTTCCTTTTAGGAAGCAGAGATGTGTGACACTCTTAGTAGCACGGTGGAGAAGTTCTGGGTCTTACTTTTTCCAACTAACGAATGAAAGAGCCATGTTTCCTACCGAGCACCACTTCTTTAACTGTACAACAAATAAAAGAAAGAGGCGACAAAAGCAAGCAAGATAACTGTTAAGGAAAGCATCAGCTGCTGGAACCAGATACAACGCTGAACTTGGTCTTCAAGCTTCCTATTACTTTCTAGTAAACGATTGAGCTAAAGAGGGAAAAAAGGATGAAAGATTTGTATCAATAAAACAGTGTATTAATCATGTAAATGACAAACAGGAATATTAGAAATCCCACAAACAGGAATATTAGAAATCCAAACATTTACGGGATGGGTCCATCTACTCTGAAAGGCAGGGAGCTGGAATGCAACAAGGAATTAGATTTGTTTGGTGAAGAGACATGTATCTCCTTCTCTCATTTTAAAAAGGTCTAATTTTCTAGTTGAGAAAGGAGCAAAGCAACCACTTCCTGGAGGTACCAAAACCCACTACTCAGAAAGAGAGCCCCTCAGTCTGTTTCAAACTTAAACACCCTACATGGTATCTTTTCTATGAGATTGAATTCTTTGATACTCCCCAACCCATCATGTGCTTTGTTATATTGTCCCTAGTCCAAATTAAAATGGCCAGAGCTGCTAAAATGTCAGTATATCTCCAAAAGTAACTCACCGCTTACCATTTCTGATTTCACTTCCCTTAACGAAGAAGAGAGTATTTCTGTTGTGTCTATGCCAAAGGGCTTCCTTAAGTCAGTGGGAAAAAATGGATTTCTAACGTTGGTTAGCATTAACAACTTTGTTTTAGTTAGGAAGAAAGAACACTTACTTGTAGATATATATCTGCACCGGTTTTATCTGATATGTTAAAAGCGTTGTCTTTTAATGTAAGAGTGGTTGGTTTACTGCTCTCAACGATATGGCATCTTAACCTATGAAAATCCAAAGGAAACATAACTTAAAATTTTTAATGACTTTTTTTCATAAAAGTAAAATATAAACTGAAAAATGTTAAACACAGAAGTATATGTTAACAGAAGTGAAAGTACTCATTCCTCCCCCTAGATACACATAAGGTAGCAGCTCAGTGTATATTTATCTTTGAAGGGGAGCAGAATATACCACCCCAAAATACGCCTCTTTGGCATAAGGATTATCTTGAGTGATTATTTTTAGGAAACAGCAGACATTATCCTTTTGTAAGAGACATTCACATTTGCAAGGGAAATCCCCATTTCTAAGGGTGTCTCCATCTCTGTAGCAGGAAGAGGAGAAGAGGAGGATGACTCTAAATCTCTAGAAACTCTCATCAATGGAGAAGGCAGGGCTTAAATCTGCATAACAACCTTACCCTTGTTTACTGTGCTTTGCCTGGTCACCTCCCATAACTTCCCCTCACCCCAACATCTTCTTTTGTCTTTAGCTGGAGATGGTATTTAAGGTGGTGACTTAGGGCATTTCGGGCAGTCACTTAGTTTTTCTGGGTCTCTCCCATGTATACAGGAGGTATACATGTTATTAAACTTCTGTTTGTTTTTCTCTTGTTAATCTGTCTTTGATTACCAGAAGGTGGGGGCCTCAGCCATGAACTGAGAAGGGTAAAGGGAAAAATTATTTTTCCTATCCTACGGTTTGGCAACCTACTATGGGACCTGCTGAGACACCATACTTGCTTGGGCATCTGCAAATGGAATCCTGGAAAACTAGCAGAAGCCTGGGAAGGGTAAGAACTCTTACCAAAGTCAGTTCTCCTGGACCTTACTCTAGTGCCAGGTCAAGAGAAGGAGGTAGAAGTTTCACCTTGTCCCTTCCTTTCCAAATCTAGATTAGCAGAAGACAATATTTATGTGAAGTAATTCTTTGGGTATAGTGACTTTAGTAGCGATTTTTGTTATGAGTATCCTTGTTTTCTATTGATCCTTTTTCTTCCCAGAGATGGTCATTGATTTCTTTTGTGTCATTTGTCATGAGGAGAACCATAGGCCAGATGAGGTTTCCCTTTTGTCTTGTTCTACGTTTTGAGAGCTTGGCTTTATGACCAATGAGAATATTCCCTGGTCTCTGAAAACTGGAGGATGCATGTATGTCTGCATGTATCTGGTGGCCAGCCAAATAGGCTGGGGATCTCAGACACAAAGTGACAAGGAGCATTCTGTGTCCGACCATGCCAGCTCTCATGGGAGTTTGTCATAAGGGCC
This sequence comes from Equus asinus, assembly GCF_041296235.1. Classification (NCBI taxonomy): domain Eukaryota; kingdom Metazoa; phylum Chordata; class Mammalia; order Perissodactyla; family Equidae; genus Equus; species Equus asinus. Next base: position 11,214,143 of record NC_091820.1, on the reverse strand, counting down.
CTGGTCCATAAGAAGCCTTTGTCATCTCAACCTTTGTTGTCTTGTTAGTGCTGGAGAAGTCTCATTAGCAGGTCTTTCACTAGAGGCATCTCACATTCTTGTGGGTAACTGGAGACCATCTTCACTACACCATTCTTACTGCCTGTGACAATGAAGGTCTTTGCTTTCTTAGGCTAACTCTCAGAGTAAACTTTCTAGATCTTGTGAGGGCTGCATATTTTGTATCCTCTTTTGGGACACCCCTTGCATTCATGGTTAAGCCATAAAAAAGGCTTATTAGTTTGAGTTGCTATTGAGATTAATATAAGACCCTACTTGTCAACGGCCAGACGATGGATCCTTTGAATTGGAAAAAATTCTGTGTCTGAAAAATTTTTAGGGAGCTCTCATCCTAAACAATTGTCTTACTGGTATCTATGGAAAGACCAAATTGAGAGGAGGCCACGAAGGAGTATGGCGGCTAGCCTTAAGGACTTCCTTAGCAAGATGAAATTACAGAGCTCTTTTTACTTCCACTTTCAGAATATATCTACCAAATTTAGAGAAGAGTTAAAAAGATCAGTGGCCATTCAGTCCCCACTCACAGGGACGCTGACTGGCTGCTACGGGGTGTTCTTCCCACCTACGATTATACTGCAAGCCAGACAGCCCCCTGGGGAAAACCCTCATCACAGAAGAAACATGACCAGAATTTCTCCTAGGCACTCCTACAACTGATCAGGAAATGGATCAGCTGAAGGCCAATGTTCAGTGGCTCAAAGAAGCAATCTTAGGGGTTTTTTCCCCCTAAGATGAATTGGTGTAAGATTGAATTGTGCACTCAGAAAAAGGAGAGCATTCAAAGGCCTTTGTTGAATACTTGATATGGACTTGTTAAAGGCATACTGCATTAAACCCTGAAGCTCCAGAACATAGAAATCATTTGATTTCCATCTTAGTTGGCAATCTTGTTCCTGATATAAAGCAAATTGAAGAAAGTATAGTTGGATGGGCAAGTCAGTCCCTTGATATCATTCAGGCTGCAATCCAATTCTTCTGAGGAATTAAAAGCAACTGTTTTTGTCCTGCAAATCTTTACAAAACCAGAAATGCAGCTCCAGAAGCAATTCAAAGTCCACCTATCCTTACCAATCCCCAAACCTCCCTTATTCACCTCAATATACTTGTAGGTATTGTAAAAAATCAGGACATTAGAAACAGAACTGTCCTGCACTTAAGAAAAATTTAATAGTAATTACTCTAGATCTCTGATAACAGGCAAATATATCCTAAAACTACTAGAAAAAAACTTGGATACTTTCTCTGTTCCTTTGAAATGTAAATTTTATACCCCATCTTCTCAAGGACCTGCTAGCTAACTCTTTGAAATGCAAACTTCAGGGAAATGATTCTCATCAGAAGGAAAACAAGGAGCTATTTGGAAATTGGGCAAATAAAAAAAAAATTAAAAGTACAAATGTTAGTAAACAAGCTTTAGCCACCTGAGCAGGTAAACTTATTCCAGCTGGCAGAAACACAAGTTGGATCCAACTGGTCTTTAATAAACTAGTGGGTTTTGTATTATTGTACCTGATTCATGGCTAAAATTTTAGAACTAGAGCTATAAGGTCCCTGTTTGTGTCTATCTGTATGTTTGTGTGTGTCTATAGATGTATGTTACAGATGTGTGATGTTTTTCTACATCCAGATGGTATTGCCAAAATTAATTTGTGAAACCTCTATTTAATTGGCTTAAAGAAAAATAAGCACTTACCAAACTAAGTATTACTAAAACGCTCAAATATAGAAACTAACCCAAATGTTTCTCAAGTTCATGTGATCTGGGATAATCTTTGGTAAATAAAAGGTAAGTTTGTTGGTTTAATTAAAATAGGCATGTCTCCAGAGTTACCAACATTAGATATAATCCAGACATGCAACTTTTATTCTACCTGTGTTTACTATTCAAATAAGTTCATGTTATCTCTTTTAAAAAATGTGTCAGCAAGAAGAATAGATTGGGATGATGGCTGACTTTATCTAATGTCTCATCAAGTTTTTGTGAATAGTCTAAACATAATTTTTGGGAGCAGGTGATTTAGATAGATTTAAGTGGGATAAGTTTTTAGGTGAACTTTTCAGCAATGATTTTGTTTTATACTATGTCCACTTAAAAATAGTTTTCCAAATCTCTTTGGTAACTTGAAACTAGAGTTTTACTAAGTTAAATGATGAGAAATTCATTGAATAACTAGGTCATTTCCAAATAAGATAAAATACTAAAACATTAATTACTGAATATAAGTTTATCTACTTTTGGTTTCTTATTACAGAGGAACTAAAGATATTTGGGTCTGTTAGTAAACATACCTTGTGCCACACTGAAAAACTGTAATATGAGGAAGCATATACTTTCAATTATGAAATGTATTCATAAATTTGCCAATCTAAAAACAGACCACAATGGCTTACTTCTTACTTTTCACTAGAAATTAAAGTTTCTAAGGGCCAAGAAGCCAGCCCGGGTGGTCTAGTGGTTAGGACTCAGTGCTCTCACCACTGCGGCTCCAGGTTAATTTCCTGGTCAGGGAACCATGCCACCTGTCAATTGTCATATGGTGGCAGCTGCACGTGGCTATGATGCTGAAAGCTATGCCACTGGTATTTCAGATACCAGCAGGGTCACCCATGGTGGACAGTTTTGAACACAGCATCAAGACCAAGTCAGACTAGGAAGAAGGACCTGGCCACCCACTTCTGAAAAAACAGGCCATGAAAACCCTGTGAATAGCAGCAGAGCATTTCCTGATATGGTGTCAGAGGTGAGAGGATGGTGCAAAAAAACCAGGCAGGGTTCTGCTCTGCTGTACAGAGGGTCACTAGGTGTCAGAATTGACTCGGCACTAACAACAAAGGGTTAAGAATTCTAATTAATATATGTAAGTAAAACTACTAGAAATAATAAGGGAAATGACTCCATATGCAAGGAATGCAGGATGTCTTTTTGGCCAAGAAAACACATGAGCTATGGGGATGCATTTTTGTTAAGGGAAATAAAAGTAATTTTGTCCTAAAGTAAAGCTGCTTATTTTAAGAAGAGAATAAAGGACCAACTAAATGGATATAGGAAGTTGGAAAGAGAAAATTTTACCTTGTGTAGTCAAGCTGGCTAAAATTGAATGAATTTGTTTTAAGGGTGTTAAAAATAAACTTTAAGGGGCTGGCCCAGTGGCGTAGTGGTTAAGTTTGTGTGCTCCGCTTCAGCGGCTCAAGTTTCACAGGTTCGGATCCTGGGCATGGACCTACACACTGATCATCAAGCCATGCTGTGATGAGATCCCACATACAAAATAGAGGAAGATTGGCATGGATGTTAGCTCAGGGCCAATCTTCCTCAAGCAAAAAGAGGAAGATTAGCAACAGATGTTAGCTCAGGGCCAATCTTCCTCATAAAAAAAAAAAAAGATAAAGGCTTTAATATCAATAGTGTACTTACGTAAAACTAAGACATAGTTTTCTTTTACCTGCTACAAGGACAAAGACTTATTGCACTATTGGTCTGCTCCTGATAAGAGATTGTGAAAGGTTTTTACCTGTTAAGTAATCTGCCTAGAAAGTAAAGATTTTACGATTGATCAAAACAATTTCCTGTGCTTCACGTTATCTTTATCATCAGATCTTTGATTACTTAAGAACACAGTCTTCTAAAGATTAAAAAGGTTAAGTTTTGCTCATAACTATGTAACCTTTTGTATTTGCCTTTGAAACCTTTTATTGTCACTTTGGTTTAATACATAATTAAGTATTGTTTCATAATGATCTATGATCCTATTTAGTCAAGTGTCCAAAACCTTTTGATATTTTTGACAAACTTGCCAAAATCAAATTCTAAATGAAGTCTTTTTGACCTCAAACTAACCTTAGGACTTTCCAGAGGGTCCCTGGGACATCTCAAAAGATTTGTTCTCTCTCCTTATAAAAAGAGAGATATTAAAGCTAATTAGGCTTACTGGATATGCTAAATTACATGGGAAGCATTGTCAAATAAGAATACTAAACCTCCTTTAGATTATATTTGTATGGATATGTTACTAATATAAGCATTCCAGAAATTGTATAAAATTCCGAGAAATATGTTATCACTTGTAATTCCAGTTATTATCTTAACAGTTGTATGTCACAGAAATAACCAAATTTCCTTGTCAATAGCATTATAATGAACTCTTATCATATCTTTACCTGTGGCCCTTTTTAAATCTTTTTGTCATTTATAGAAGTTATTGTTTTACTCATGCTTTTGCAAATATGGAAAGGACTCTAACAAGTAGTCCAGAATACAGGTTTCTGATAACTTAAAGATCATAAAACTGAATTGGGTAAGAATTTCCAGAACTAATGGAAAAACTGGATTCAAGCAGAATAAGAATTAATAACATGAGATAGAATGAACTGATTTTACTTTTTGTTTGAAAGATTGCTAGTTCTTTAATATTTTGTTTTTCATGATTTAAGGAACCCTTTGTCTCTTTTCTCTTAAGCTATCTAGGATTTATAGCAATTTGGTAAATTATACCTTAGTAAGAAGAATTGAAACAATTTTTCTCCCTACCTGATACCTCCAGAATTTGAGAACTCTTAGCATTCTTATTTTCACGGCAATATAGTTATTTGCATAAGTTCAATAAGAATCTGTTCTCCTTGTAACAGGACACAATACGAAACATGGATATATTACCAAGGCTTTGACTGGAATGTCATATTGAGAAAATGATAGGCATAAAATCAGATATGACCAGACAACTTTAAGGAACTAAGGTTGACTTTATGTAGCCAATAAAGCCCCTTGGAAAAAACTGACCTGGTACCTTGCTTATAGAGTTCTGAATAGCCTTACCAGGTGAATAATGAAGGTCACTTCCTGGCAGGCTCAGGATATTCTGGGGACCTCAAGAAGAGAGGAATTCACCTAAATCTATGTAATAACCTTACCCTTGTTTACTGTACTTTCCCTGATGGCCTCCTATAACTGGCTCCCCTCACCATCTTTCTTTTGTCTTTAGCTGGAGATGGTATTTAAGGTGGAGGCTTGGGCCATTTTAGAGAGTTTTACTCTGTTTTCCTGGATATCTCCAATGTATACAGGAAGTATATATGTTTGAACTTAGGTTTGTTCTTCTCCTGTTAATCTGTCTTTGATTACCAGGGGGATGGGGGTCTCAGTCAAGAACCTAGAAGTGTAGAGGTAAAATTATTTTTTTCCTTTCCTACATCTTCCAGCTTCTTAATGCATGTACAAATAACACAAGAAATTGCAGATACTGCTCAGTAGCCTATGGAAAGTTTTTTATATGGTATTCAGTAGAACTCATCTGATCTGATTTGAAGGAAACCACCCTTTCTAGATAGGTGGCAGTGCTTTATTTGGGCCTTCAGTACCAAACCACCAAGGCTCCGTCTTTCTGTGAGATAAGTGATTCCCTCTTGACAGTTAAAAAAAAGAAAAGAACAAAGCAGCTTATACATAACAATATGTTTCCATAGCCATGCCTTTGACAAAAAGTAGGACCTCCTGTAATATAACTTGAAAATTTAAATATCTAACTACTCCATCTAAAAACAAGCCAAACCCATCATGAACCTTAGCTATATCTGTGTTTCTTCCTCCCTCCTAAGACTGATCCCTACCTTGGCTTTAGATCCTGTCCCTTCCAGCTTTCTGAGGAATTTCAGTGTCAATGATTTATTTTGTATGGTCAGTCTTCTCCTTTTCAGATGGCCCTTGCTATGGTTTTAAATAATGCTCACATCTCTCCCATTAAAAAACCCAAACAATCCTTTCATCGCCACCACATTCTTCCTTCCAAACATGACTCCTCGTCCCTCCCCAACAAGCCAAACCTCCAGAACAGTTTTACCACCTTCATTTCTTTGGGATCTGGCTCGTCTCTCACATGTGGCTCCTGTCACCTGAAAGTGCTCCCCATGAGGTCATCGATTGATGACTTCCATGTCACCAGCAATGGCCACTGCTGACACCTCACCCTTCTTGACTGGCATGGCAGTACTTGGTACCTCTGGTCATCTCCTCCTTTGTGAAAGATGCACTTCCCTGGGCTTCCATAACACAGCTCACGTAGTGATTTCCCTTCTGACTCCATGCTGAATTGTCCTCCTCTGTTTGGCCATTCAATTTTCCTGTAGGCTAGGTCTAACTTTTACTCTCTTGCTGGGATGAAATAAAGCTTGTCTCCCCAGGCCCACTCTTGTTCTCCTCTCCACCATGAACCACCCCATAAATGGTGATCTTGTCAAAGGCAAAACAGATCAGGTCAATGCTCTCCCACTGGTTTTATGATGGTGATCAAGCTCCTCCTCTGGGCCCTGTCTGCCTCTCCAACTTTTTCTTACCATGGATCCTCTCACACTCTGTGTTCCAGTCACATCTGTATTCTTTCAACTACTTTTCTGAAGATTTAATTCAGCTGTGACCATTATTAGGTTTCCCAGCTTCTCATCTATAAAGTAAAAAAAAGACCTACCTCCTAGGGCTGCTTCAATGACTAAATGAATAAATAAGAGTAAAAGCACTTAGAACCGTGCTGCCACACAGCAAGCTCTATTTAAGTGTTAACTTAATATCACTCTTTTACATGTGTCTGCCCATAGTCTATTTTCCACACAGTCCCCAGAATAATCCTTAAAAAATAAGCCAGATCACCTCATGGCTCTGCTCAGCACCAACTACCGGTTTCTCCTCTCAAAATCACGAGTCCTCACCATGGCAATGATTTGGCTCCCTACTGTCTCTTTGACAATCTCCCACAATGTCCCTCCTTACCAGATTCAAGCTACACTGACTTCTTTGCTGATCCTCACAAAGGCCAAGTACACTCCTTTTTTCATTTGTGGTTTCCTCTACTTGGAAAGCTCTTTTTCCAGTTATCTATGTGGCTTACTCTCTCATTTCCCTCAAGTCCTACTCAAATGTCATCAGAGTAGCCATCCTTAACTACTCTCAATTGAGACTTCTCAATCTTGGCACTACTGACATTTTGGGCTAGATCATTCTTTGTCACAGGAGGCTGTCCTGTCCATCATGGGATGTTTGGCAGCATCCCTGGCCTCTACCTGCTAGATGCCCACAGCACACCCTATTGCCCAGTTGTGACAACCAAAAATGTCTCCAGACATTGACAAGTGTCCCCTGGGGAGCAAAACTGGGCACACTTCAAAATAAAACCACAACACAGCCGCCTTCTCTATTCTCCTTTCATGTCACAGGCTTTTCCCCTCTTAAATAGGACAATGTCATACATATTTTTCTGTGAGTAGGGTTTTTTCCCCCTAATAATATATCATAGATGTGTTTCCATATCAGAACAAACAGACTTGCCTGACTCTTTTGAATGGCTGCAGAGTATCCCTTAGTGTGGATATACTCAATTGCATTTCACTATTGCTTTACTGGTGACCATTTAGGTTCTTTCTTTTCCATTTTTCACTAGTACAAATGATGCTGCAAAAACACATGCTAGTACACAAGGTGAGCATTCCTACAAAGGGAACTGCTGTGACAGAGAAAGCTGTGTTTGTAATTTTGACACATCCAGATTCTTGCATTAGCCTGCAAGCAAGTCTCTGCTATTAGCAACCTCCTCGAGAAACTCCAGGTCTTATTCACCTGGGCACCCCAGAGCCTTGCAGAGCTTGAGGGCCACACTAGAAGCCTAAATGTCTGCCAAATGCAAATAGGAAGGTATGCCTGCCTAGCCCACGTAGGCACATTTCTCTGATTCTTCCCATCACATTTGAGCTTCTATGAGTAAAAAGCATACCTATGCTCCATCACTTTATTTCTGGGAACTTCTTTCCAGAACTGAGTCAATTCTGCTGGGCCCGTGCCGGATGACTGTTCCATTTCTGCAGCCATTATCAGAAAACGGTCTTGGGCAGAGACTGTTAAACCTGCATTCCAAAAGGGTAACATTATATAAACAGGAACCTTTACAAAGGGTTGGATATGTGGTTTAAGGTATCATTCTAGAAAACAACATTAAGGAAAAAGAATAATACAGAACTACTTTTAAAAAGGAAAACGTTATTCTAAAAATGAGGACTTCTTTTTGAAATTCATTTTACTTGTTAAAAAACAATTAAAATCTTTTAATGTGGACTTGAAAACATAGGCAGTACGCTCTATGACATTGGTCTGAGCAGCATATTTTCAAGTCCCATGTCTGACCAGGCAAGGGAAACAAAAGAAAAAATGAACAAATGGGACTACATCAAACTAAAAAGTTTCTGAACAGCAAAGGAAACCATCAACAAAACGAAAAGACAACCTAACAAGTGGGAGAAGATATTTGCAAACCACATATCAGATAAGGGGTTAATATCCAAAATATACAAAGAACTCATACAGCTCAACAACAAAAAAACCAACAATCCAATTAGAAAATGGGCAAAACATCTGAACAGAGATTTCTCCAAAGAAGATATACAGATGGCCAACAGGCATATGAAAAGATGCTCAACATCATTAGCTATCAGGGAAATGCAAATCAAAACTACAATGAGGTATCATCTCACTCCGGTCAGAATGGCTATAATTAACAAGACAGGAAACGACAAATGTTGGAAAGGGTGTGGAGAGAAGGGAACCCTTGTTCACTGCTGGTGGCAGTGCAAACTGGTGCAGCCACTATGGAAAGCAGTATGGAGTATCCTCAGAAAATTAAGGATAGATCTACCATATGATCTAGCTATTCCACTGCTGGGTATTTATCCAAAGAACTTGAAAACACAAAGGCATAAAGATACTTGCACCCCTATGTTCATTGTGGCATTATACACAATAGCCAAGACGTGGAAGCAACCTAGGTGCCCATCAAGGGACGAATGGATAAAGAAGATGTGGTATTTATACACAATGGACTACTACTCAGCCATAAGAAATGACGAAATCCGACCATTTGTGACAACATGGATGGACCTTGAGGGTAATAAGTCAGAGGGAGAAAGTCAAATACCATATGATCTCACTCATAAGTAGAAGATAAAAACAACAACAACAAAAAACACATAGCATTGGAGATTGGACTGGTAGTTACCTTTGGGGAAGGGGGGAGGGGGGAGGGCAAAAGGGGTGATTAGGCTCACATGTGAGGGGATGGACTATAATTAGTGTTCAGGTGGTGAACATGATGTAATGTATACAGAATTCAAAATATGATGTACATCCAAAACAAAAATTGAAAAAAAAAGAATTTTAATGTGGAAAGGGCAATGTCAATGAGGCCCATTTGCCCCTCTCATTTTACACGTGAGAAAACAGATGCCTAGAGTATGGTGAGGTGATTGCTGACACTGCTTATTTCTAGATTCTAGTCCCACCTCTGCTGATTCATCACCCAGCCCCAGGTCCCCCACTGTGGCTATCAGGTGACAACTCACCTCCGTGGGGAGACACAACTATATCAACTGATGCACCAGGGTCACAACTGCTGTTGCTTGGCTTGACTCTGTATTTTTCTGGAGCAGTTGTTCTCACCTGTTTATAAAACACAGTAATCACATAATAACCTTTATGCTTTTGGGGGGGAAATAGCTTACAAATGACTTTAAAAAAATTAATAATCAACAGACAAAGTCTATAAAACAACCTTGGTGGTTAACGCATAGATTGTACCTTTCCTCATCAATAATGAAAAAAGCACCTCACCTCAACTGATTTAAAAAAGTATATTCACTTGTAAGTCCAATTGTCACTTAGCCTTCCTCTTAAATAAAAAAAAAAATAATCCATCTGTTAAATACGTATTCTGTCTGGTAATCACCTGAATTTAATACAAATTCAAAAAACTGAGTGCACATTAGAACACATTACACTAGCATTCAGAAATTAAAAAACAGTAGATAATCAAAGGACAACCAGAACATCCCAGTGATTAAAATTTTATTTTGGTGAGGAAGATTGGCCCCTGAGCTAACATCTGTTGCAAATCTTCCTCTTTTTGCTTAAGGAAGATTGTCCCTGAGCTAACATCCATGCCAATCTTCCTCTATTTTTTTGTACGTGGGATGCCGCCACAGCATGGCTTGATGAGTGGTGTATAGGTCCACACTCAGGATCTGAACCTGCAAACCCCGGGCTGCGGAAGCAGAGCACGTGAACTTAACCACTATGCCACCAGGCCACTCCCCCTAGTGGTTAAATTTAAATAGACAATTTAATGAAGTAATACCTACAATATGGGGTGACGGTGGACTCCATCTTGCTACACTTAAAGCTCAATATCTGGTTAGTATCCAGTATAAACCATACTTCAGAATGTACCACACTTGGGGGAAAATGCACTTTCGATTTTATAGTTTTATTTTTCACTCTTAGGAATTAAAGCATTCATATAATGAAGAGTGATTTCCCTTGGATTTTTATTTACTAACAGACATTAAACCCTGGGATAAATTTGGACATTAGCCTATTAATGCACATTAAAGATTGAGATACAGATCCCAGGAAAAATTTTAGATAAGCTATGCGATGCGGTTAGAACTAGAAGGCAGTATAACATGCCTAAAAATACCGTAAATAAAAAACATTGTGTAAGTTCAAAACTATCAATCTTTCAATTAAAATACATCTAAAATCACTTTCCATGTCAAATTTTGAGACATAATTTATTATATCTTTCAAGATATTTACCTTAAATGCCACTATGTTTTTAGTTACATTTGTCAACACTATTAAAGTTTTCTTCTCTCCAGATTCTGTATTTCCAAAATAGAGTTCTTCTGCTGGGCTAGGTGGTGACAAAAGCATAAGGCATTTGTAATTCTCAGAATAAATAATCTAATCATTAGCTTGAAGAAAAATATTTGGTTAATATTTTATGCTCGTTTGTATATAGAGATTTCATCAAAAAAGAAAAGATTATAAAACAATAACCTAATATATTTTGCAGTTTAATCTTACTGATTCAATGCATGCTATTAAAAAAGTCCTATGGTTTTCCCCAAGATCAAAATAAAATAGGAAAGAACAGAAGAGAGAATTAGGAAGATTCTCAATAGTCCTATAGCAATCAGCATCATCTTAAGGTGCGTTTATTTAAACTCTTTGGAAAGTTATAGATAATAATCAAAACAAAGAAGGAATTGCTGCTTCAACTTAACCTAATTACAAACACATTAGAATGGGGCATATTTTTACATACCAATAGAGAAAAGCAAAACCTGAAAAATCATTAGGGATGTATTTAAGTAACAAAGTAATTCCTTACTATAAAGGCTTTTCCTAAGTAATATGGGAGGAGAAAAATAAACACAGAAATAAAATTTGGGGTGGGAACTGCAGGAAGAATTTGTCAAACAGTAAAATCAGTGAGCTTCAAAATAGAAATTTTACTATTATCGGCCACTGTAATACCCACGACCTAAAATAAAAACTAAAAGACTCAAGCACAGTTTGTGTAGTTTAGTTATATTAGCCAAATTGTATCAGGTGCCTCCAAACAATAGGAAGGACAGTGTTTGTGTTCTAGATAAAAAGATGAATTCTTCAGATAGCTCTTGACTTTGAGCTACATCTTTAAATATATTCATTTTATATCAGGAATGTCTGCATATCAGAGATATTTATTCATCTAAAGAACACCCATCTTTAAGGAAGCACTCTCCTAAGAGGACTCTGCTCAGCTTTGGCATGGTTGCTGGCGTCCGTTTAGAACCCAATCTGAAATGTGTCACAGAAAAGACAGGAAGGTTATCGATCTTAGAACTGCTCTCAGGAGCCAGTATAAAAACTGTGAGAAGCCTTGGGGAGACAGATGTTGGATGGGTCCCTGTGTGCTGGCAGGAAAAGGACTGTGACTCTCCTGGGGGCTGGGGGTGGGGTGGGGTATAGAGCCCAAAAGTGCAGGCCTAGAAGCTGCCCTGTCCCACTATGGCTTTCTCCCTAGCCAGCTCTTCCAGCCATACCTTGACATTTATAAGCTAGGACCTATGGTTTTGACAGGCCTCCAGTGAAAAAACAATGTGTAACTTCCAAACCACTAGAGGGAAGAATGGGAAACAAACAAAACTCCAAAGGGGGAAAATGGTTAAGAAAAACCATGGAAAACAGAACATGCATGCGGTTCCCTCCCTCCCCCAACATGCACACTCTCTCACACACACACGCATGCGCGCACACACATACAGATGGTGAAGATAAATCCAAAAATAACAATAATCAAAATATACATAAACAAATCAATCTTGTCAATTAATAGAGAATCTCAGATTAGATTTTTTAAAACTCTGGGTGATTGTTCACAAGAGTCATACCCAAAACAGTTACATAGAGAGTTTTCAAGTAAAGGGATAGAAAATGATATATTAGGTCATCACTAAATCAAATTGGTATAGCAATATCAACATAATGCTATATAGATTTACCAACTAAAAGCATCACTAGTGAGAAAGAGGTCTTTACAAAATGATAAAGAAACAATCCTGAATCTTTTGGATTAAATAACCTAAAATCAAAAATACAGATGTACTGAAATTTGGCTTTGGTAAAAAACCCACTTTTCTGGTTCAGCTTTAGCTTTTGGAAGGTCAAATCAACAAATGCCTACTTCAATGCCATCTCTGGCATCCTCAAACTTGTGCAAGTCAAACAGTATCAGTAAAAGGAGGAAAATATACATCATTCAGATTTATCATTAATATATGAATATTCACTTTTATTACCTGATGTGGGATCAGGGCCCTTTAAACACACTCAATGGAATAAATAACACAAAGGCAGCTAAATATATCCACTATGTCTGGAAATCAAGGTGAGTCTTCAGATAACTTTTAATTTTGTATTTCCACAGTTTCAAAACAGTACGGAAGTTTTCTTAATTTTGCAGTTCCCTTAAGATGATCAAGATATATTATAAAAGCATAGCTAATAAAATCCTCAACTATTACCTGATGTGTAATAAGGGCCCTTTAAACACACTCAAGGGTTTCTTGAAAGCTTTCATTTTGGAATCTTTTTCATGTTCTTCTGCTTTGGAAGTAGGTTCAGTTAGGTTAATCTAAAGACAAAACAAATGAAGAAAGAACAGATAAAGAAATTTAGTTTTACACTGACAGTTGGGCAGTTCATTAGGCCCAAAAGTAAACATTATAGTGATTCAATCCAAATTATAATCTTTAACATAGGTTTATTATATTTAAATATATTTAACCTACATTAATAAGACTATTAACATATTATTTAAGTGCCTACTACAAATAGGTCACCATAGAAAATATAATGTGGTCCTTCCCTTAAGAGTCTTTAAGTTTGTTCTAAATTATAATGTATTTATCCCTCCATTAAGCCCCTGAAGATTCATAAAAAGATAACAACTAAGTGCTTTTTAAAAAATGAAATAGAGGAAGCAGATCAAGATAAAGTTTTAAATTAATTACTTTTATTTCAGATAAATAAAAAATATTTTAGATAAAACAATTCCCTCTGGGTGCATTTTGCCAATTTTTATACAAAAGCATGGAATCAGCCATTTATACACTATATCGGCCCTAATGGTCAGCGAGTGCCATCCTTCCTCATTTTAATACAAAGATGTGGAAGGACAGCAAGTTAAGTGAATCACTTGAAATCACGTAGCCAGCTGCTGGTAGAATTGGGGCTAGGCCATAGCTTTTGACTTGATTTCATTTTTTTGTTAAAATTACCTTTTTTAGAAGAGCCGTTTGTTCTTCATTAGAAATTGCTTCCAAGATTTCTTTGCCATCACTTTCTATATCTTCTTTACTTGAGGCTTCATCCTCGCTGGCAATAGGCCCATTTTCACACAATGGTGTCTGGAAGTCATCATCTACTAGTGGTGGATAGCTATATTTGAAAGGATCCTGAAAGAAAAGAATTTTGTATCGGTCTGCTAAGAGATGGGTAGAGAAATAATTCTTTTAGTAAAGTTAAAATCCATTCCTCTGGCCAAGAAAACAGGCCAAGAGAATAGTGAAATTTAAAACAAAGAAAACATTTCAAACCAAAAAGGGAAAGAGCAGTAAGCAGTGTGAGACAACTGGTCAGTCATCTGTAAAAGAACTAAGTCAGATCTTTAGTTCACTCCTTATACCAAAAAAAATTTCAGATGAATAAAAGCTTTAAACGTGTGTGTGTATATGTGGTGAGAGTATTTTTTGAAAACCATATAAGCTCCAGAACAACACATAGGAAGATAAAAAAAAAAAAAACAAAACCTAAGTAGGGAAGGCCTTTCTAAGCATAGCAAAACCCTAGAAGGCATGAAAATATTGATAAAAATTGAGCCCACTAAAACGAAACATTTCTGAATGACAAAAAACAAACAAAACCCAACGAATCAACTACCACCATCCTCGAAAAATAACATCTTAAAAAACAAAATTTTTTTTTTAACGGTCACAACTGGAAAGACATGCACCACACATATTAGGAACGAGACAGCTATTGTTAATATATACAAACTAAGAAGAAAAGAGCAATAACCCAACAGAACAAGGAATAAAGGAATAATACAGAGTTCATAGAAAAAGAACAGACTGTCTTTTAAATCATAAAAAATATGCTCAACATGCCTTACAATAAAAGAAATGCAAATTAAAACTACAATAAAATATTTTTTACCTGAGACTGGCAAAGATTATAAAAATGAGAATATATGGTGTTGGCAAGGACGTGGTGCAAGCATTCTCACACATTATTCATAAATGGGCACAATCTCTTTAGAGGGAAATTGATAACTCCTATCAAAATTTAAACTAAGTATATCCCTTGACCTAATGATTTTAATTCTAGGAGTTTATCTTCTACATATATTGCTGCACCCGTACACTAAGAGTTATTTACAAGAATATTCACTGCAGCACTATTAGTAATGGCAAAAGATTAGAAAACTAATGGTCCTTCAAAAGAGAACTGATTAAAATACACATTATGTTATATCCATACAATGGAATATTCTACAACAGTTTAAAAAATCAGGTAGACCTCTACCAATCAATATGGTATAACCTAAAAATAAATGATGTCCAAAAAGAACCACAACAGAACAATATATATGGTATGTGACCATCATGTAAAAAAAATATAAAGGATAGAATAAAACTTGGAAGCAGTAAGTGCCTTTAGGGAGTGGCAGTGGGCAGTGACCCGGGGAGGGAGATGTACTTTTCACTGTACTGTTGTACTTTCCAGTCTTTGGTCTTGTTTGCTTTCAAAATAATAAATCATGTGTACGTATTACATTTGGGAAAAAAAAAAACTTATGTTAAAGAATAGTAATCCTACTACAATTTTGACTACAATCTTGAAGAAATACACCACTACCAACAGAGAAGGGAAATAACCTTTTCTACCCCTAAAAATAAGTTTTACTAAATGCTATTAATTTTAAGATACAATAATTCTGTGGGCAAATTATTACAAATGATGAATCAATCAAATTGCTATTTTAACTGAGGGTAGTACTTGAAATGAACCACACTCTGTTTTTCTAGGTTAAAATGTGAAATACAAAGCCTCAGAATAGGAAAGCAGCAAACTTCAAATTAAAAATATTGGTTCAAGTTTTTTCTAATAAAAAAGCAAAAGGACATAAAACTTTTCATCTTGCTAGCCCCTTGGTTCTGGTTGAATACAATTTTGCCAAGTAGGCAGTATACAAAGTAGATTATAAAAATCAAATAATTGAAAATATTATCAATCAAGTTAACCTAAAGCATACCAAATCCATAGGTTTCACAGTTTATTAAAAAAGTGATTACCACAATATATTTCATTGTTATGTAGTATTAAAAATTTAACACATATCTACTTCTGGTCTCTTATTTATAAGTAGTAAAATCATTTCAAAAAATATCTTGATAGTATATACTATCTTTAAAGAGACTATTCAACAGTAAACAACTGGAAACAAACTAAAGACATCAAAAGGAAATTAAGTAACTTATGGTTATTAACTAAATAATTTATAGTTCATCTCTAGACACTAGAATACTATGTAGCCATAAACAAGAGTAAGACAGCTTGTCACATACTGATTTGGAATGATCTCTAAGACATGTTGTGAAGAAAAAAGCAGGATGCACAATAGTATATAAATATACTACTTGTTCAGAAGAGATGGGAGGGAGAAAGAATGACATATATACTATATTTGCTTATATATATTACATATAATATTCTAGGTGCTTTTATAGGCAATACAGATTCCTGGAAATATAAGAAATGGAACTGGGGAGGGGAACAGGGTGGTTGGGATAGCAGCAGTTTAGAACTGTGTAAATATATAACCTATTCAAAAATAAAAATTTAACAACTTGAAAACAAATACAAAACATAATGCTGCTTTCTATTTTGGGGGTATCTATGATCTTTCTTTGGATGTTAAGATTTTGATTTTCCTTTTTCCTTGAGGAAAGAATACAGCCTAATGTACTGTGATCCAGTGTTATTTCAGAAACAAGTTTCGAGTACTATACTTACAGTTCCACCCATGTGGGGAGGCAGGTATTCTACACTGACATAGTCTTGGATGTCACTTTTACTTGCAAACTTCAACAAACTCACTGCTTCTGGACCAAGCCATGTTTTCACAATTTTGAAAGCAGCTGAATAAAAAACAGTCACTTCATTAAATTCTTTTCATTCTCTTTTTCAATTAATTTGCTATGTGCCAACCCAGGTCTTCTGAAATTAGTCTGTGCTAAAGTCTATTAATACGTACCTTTCCATGTCATGATACTTCATTAACATTCTCTAATTCCTGTAGGCATTTACATTGTGACTGTCCCTTATGGGTTTCAAATGTCTCATGAAGATTCAGGAAGATTAAATTACCCTGATATTCATTAATAAACTTCTCAGAGTTTTAGCCTCTGCACAAATCCATCAATAATCTCAACTACTAAGATAGTCAGACACTGAATCAAATAGCATAGTGATTCAGGGGATAACTACACAATAGGGTCATTTGCCTTACAATTCTGATAAACCCCCAATCTGAAAAACCTTCTCAAATGGGAAGTCAGGAAGAGGAGGTAGCCCTCCTCATCATGAGTGTGAGCCGGACCCAGACTTCCATCCTAACCCTAAACTTCTCTGCCTTTCTCCCAGGCCCTGCAGCTTAAGTAATCGTGAGGAATTTACGGAATCTGCAAGAATAAACTGTTACCAAACACAGCTACTCAGTAATTGCAATCTTGTTCTGTCATGCTATTCTGATTTATACCAAAACTATACTTAATTTTTTAAACCCCATTTCTATCGTGACATTCTAAGCATGGTTTTAAAGAAATTAAAAGAGGATTCCTGCATTGAACTTGCAAAGCATCAATGAAAAAAATCAAGAAATAAAACAGCATGATAAACATTAAATATTACTTCAGAAAACTACATTTTTACTTTGGCTAATTATGCTTAAAATTTTTTTACATAACATTTACATTTTCATTAATTTCAATTTAAAAAGTCTGTGAGTTGAAGTGTTTGAAGCTACGATACATGAATTAACTAAAGTGCTAAATCTGATGTTTTGTAACACCTTTATTGAGATAATTTACATACCATAAAATTCACCCTTTTAGAGTATACACATCAATGGTTTTTAGTATATTCACAGAGTTGTGCAACCATTACCACTATCTAATTTTAGAACATTTTCATCCCACCAAAAAGAAACCCTCACCCATTAGCAATCTCTCCTTATCTTCCCTTCTCCCATTCCCTGCAAACCATTAATCCATTTTCTGCCTTTATGCATTTGCCTATTTTGGACATTTCACATAAATGGAATTATACAATATGTGGTTTTCTTCTACTGGCTTTGTTCACTCAGCATGTTTTCAAGGTTCATCTATGATGTAGCATGTATCAGTATTCCTTTTTATTGCTGAGTAATTTTCCACTTTATGGATATACAACATTTTATTATCCATTCACCAGTTGATCAACATTTGTGTACAGATGTTTGTGTAGACATAAGGCTTTCAATTCTGTTGAGGATATACGTAGGTGTGGAATTGCTGGGTCATATGGTACTTCTATGATTAACTTTGTGAGGAACTGCCAAACTTTTCTACAGTGGTTGTACCATTTTACATTCTCACCAGCAATGTATGATGGTTCCAATTTCTCCACATCCTTGACAATACTTTTTACTGTCTTTCTGATTATCACCATCCTAGTGGATGTGAAGTAGTATCTCATTTGATTTTGACTTGCATTTCTCTAATGACTAATGATGTTGAGCATCTTTTTATGAGTTTATTGTCTGTTTGCCTATCTTTTTTGGAGAAATGTCTATTCAGATCTTTTGCCCTTTTTAATTGGGCCATTTGTCTATTTACTGTTGCATTGTAACAGTTATTCATATATTCTAGACATAAGTCCCTTATCAGATGTATGATTTGTAAATATTTTCTTCCATTCTGAGAGTTGTCTTTCCACCTTGACCAGTTCCTTTGAAGTACAAAAGTCTTAAATTTTAATGAAATCCAATGTTTCTATTTTTTTCTTTTGTTGTTTGTGCTGTTTTGGTGTTATATCTAAGAAATCACTACCTAATCCAAGGTCACAAAGATTTACACCTAAGGTTTCTTTTAAGTGTTTTATAGTTTTAACTTTTACATTTAGGTCTCTGATCCATTTTGAGTTCATTTTTTGTATATCGTGGGAGGTAGAGGTCCAATTTCATTCTTTTGAATGTGGATATTCAGTTGTCCCAGTACCATTTATTAAAAAGACTATTCTTTCTCCACTGAATTGTCTTAGCACCACTACCAAAAAATTAATTAACCATAAATGTTAGGATTTATTTCTAGACTTTCAATTCTTTTTGTTGATCTATATGCCCATCCTTATGTCTGTACCATGTCTTAATTACTATAGCTTTGTAGTGAGTTTTGAAATCAAGAAGTGTGAGTTCTCCAATTTTGTTGTTCAAGACTATTTTAACTACTCTGGGTCTTCTGCATTTCCATATGAATTTAAGGATAAGCTTGTCAATTTCTGTAAAAAGGCAGCTGGGATTTTGACAAGGACTGTATTGAATCTGTACATCAATTCAGGAAGTATCAAGATCTCAACATTAGGTCTTCCACTCCATGAACGAGAGATGTCTATTTACTTAGGTCTTGAATTTCCTTCAATGGTGTTTTATAGTTTCCAGTGTATAAGTCTTGACCTTTTTTTTACTAATTTTATTTCTAAGTATTTTATTCTTTGTGATGCTATTATAAATGGAGGTTTTCTTAATTTCATTTTTTGGAGTATTCATTACCAGTGTATAGAAATATAGTTGATTTTGTGTATTGACTTTGTATCCTGTCACCTTGCTGAACTCATTTATTAGTTCTAATAGGTTTTTTTCTGTGTGTATTCCTTAAAATTTTCCATATAGGAGATTATGTCACCTACAAATATAGATACTACTACTTCTTTTCCAATCTGGATGCCTTTTATTTCTTTTTCTTGCCTAAGTGCCCTGGCAATATAGGTGGTGAGAGTATACAACTTTGTCTTCTTCCTCATTTTAGGGGGAAAGCATTCATTCTTTCAGCGCTAAGTATGATATTAGTTGTGGGTTTCCATAGATGCAGGTTTTACATAGATTCCCTTTATCAGGCTGAGGAAGTTCTCTTCTGTGAAGAATTAACCTTATTCAAAGAAAGGTCTAGACTTTGCCCTCAGCTTCTAGGAGGTAATCTTCATGCCTAATAGGAGAGTCTTTGTTTGCCTGGGGACCTCGGGACACACTGGAACAATATCATTTAGGGTGAGGGCTTTGGGTCACACAGTATCAGCAGACCTCTGGAGAGACTGGAGACTGATATCAACCATGTGATCAATCAGTCAGGCCTATGTACCAAAGCCCCGGTAGAAACTCTGAACACTGAGATGTTTTTTTAATCCTTTTTTTTTTGCTGGGAAAGATTCACCCTGAGCTAATATCTCTTGTCAATCTTCCTCCTTGTTTTTCCCTCCCCAAAGTCCCAGTACATAGTTGTACATTCTAGTTATATGTCCTTCTAGTTCTTCTACGTGAGCCGCCACCACAGGATGGCTACTGACAGATGAGTGGTGTGGTTTTGCTCCTGGCAACTGAACCCAAGCCACTGACGCAGAGCATGCTGAACTTTGACCAGTAGGCCATCAGGGCTGGCTCTGAACTCTGAGATTTGGGTGAGCTTGCCTGGTTGGCAATACTCTAGGGGTACTGCCACCAATTGAGGCTGGAAAAGTACTGTGCTCCACATTTGGTACTTCCCTGAATTCTACCCTATGTTCTTCTTCCCTTGGCTGATTTTAATTTGAATCCTTTCCTGTAATGAACAGTAACAGTGATATATAGCTTTCAGCGAGCTCTTTGAGTCATTCTAGTGAACCTGAGGGTGGTTTTGGGAACTTCTTAAACTTACAGTTAGTGTGAAAAGTGAGGGTAGTCCTATATGGATTACGGTGGTCCCCTAACTTTGCAGTTGTTCCAACTCTTTGCACCTTCTATTCCTAGTTTCTTGAGTGCTTTTATCATGAGAGTAGAGAATTTTATCAAATGCTTTTCCTGTGTCTACTGAGATGACCATGTAATTTTTTTCTTTAGACTACTAATATGTTGGATAACACTGACTGATTTTCATATGTTGAACCAACTTTGCATTCCTGAGATAAATCCTACTTGGATCCTTTTTATATGCTGCTAGATTTGGTTTGTTAGTACTTTATTGAGAGCTGCTCTATCTATAGTCATAAGGGATACTGGTCTGTAGTTTTCTTTTCCTGTGATGTTTGTTATTAGGGATATACTTGCCTCATAAAATGAGTTGGGAAGTGCGCCCTCTTCTGTTTTGTGGAAGAGTTTGCAAAGGACTGGTGTTGATTCTTCTTTATATGATTGGTAGAATTTACCAGTGAAGCTATTTGGGCCTGGGCTTTCCTTTGTGAGAAATTTTTTGATTACTAATTCAATTTCTCTTGTTATACTTCTGTTCAGATTCTTCTTGAGTCCATTTCAGTAGTTTGTGTCTTTCTAGGAATTTGTCCATTTCATCTAGGTTATCTAATTTCCTGGCATACAATTGTTCACAGTATTCCCTTATAATCCTTTTCATTACTGTAAGGTCAATAGTGAAGTCTCTTCTTTCATTCTTGATCTTAATAATTTGAATCTTTCTTTTTTTCTTCATCAGATTAGGTAAAGTTTTGCAATTTTAATGAACTTTTCAAAGAACCAAGTTTTGGTTTTGTTGGTTTTCTGTATTGCTTTCTATGTAACGACTGACTTTGGCAAACAAATGAAAATGAACATTCTGAAAATACTACTAAATTTACAATCACATTAAAGTTGAAAAAGAGTGTGTTTCAATGTTTTCGAAAAATTTTTTTACCAAAAATATATAACGACTGTTGTAAGAGTTATGTGACTACAGAAATTTAGAGTAAATTTCATATTCATCCCACCTTCTTCCTCAACACCTGAAGCTCATGAGAAAGTCTACCAAGGCCTGTGTTCTGTGACATACCCCATATAGGGGTGACAAACTGAGGCTTCTGGCTATAACTTACCTGAATGGTTGAACATCTTGAGGCTGTTTTTAGAGATGACTAATGGGTGTCCCCAGAGCCTGGGGGTAGAATGTTAGCCCAGTTTGCTTAGGAATAGACTTCGAGTGTTCTAGCTCCAGCCTCTTAAGAGTACATATCAAGCACAATATAAACATTTTTTTAAACAACCATAGAAATATGGCTAAACTGGCAAAAAGGAAATCAGACACTTTGTTTTAGGAAAGTATAAGTAATATACTCACCATTCATTATCCAAGGCATATCAAAGATCACCATTTTTGCTGAAAGATGAAAAAAAATTCATTGAATGTGACTTAGTACCACTATAGTAATATCATTTATACCTGGCCTAGAAAATCTGGTAATCTAAATGTAACTCTAAACTCAGCTGGTTGACTCAGTTCTAATTGAATGAAGGGTGAGTGGTGCCAGAACCAAACTAACTTCTCATAATTGTGAGGGGCCCACCCAGGAGGATGGCTTGTGGGAAATGAATAATGCACCATCACTGTCCTTAGGCAAATAGCCTGTTCTTTTATTCATTTATTGCTTTTGTTGTTTGCAAAAAGGCACAAAAGAAAATAGTTAAGTGGGTTAGTAGAATCTTCGGATATGGCACGTCATAGCGTTTACAACTTAGCACTGAAGTCCACTGAACTTTAAAACAATTTCAACATCTAATTTATAGTTTGAATTATAATTTTCTAGAGATTATATGTTAAACCATTCTCACAGTTGCCCCCCCATTTTTAATTATGTTTAAAAAAACAAAAATTATTTCTACTTTTAATATTATGAGCCCGAGGAAGCCAATAATTCCAAAGTATACAGAAGTATTATTTGCATACTTAGATGAAGATATTAAACAGCCCTATTAACAATCATGAGAAAGAAACAGAAACAACAAAGGGAATTTTTGATATCCAATCCATTCTTCTATTCCACATGAATCAAAATGCAATTTCATTCTTCTCTGAGCAGAGAACCTCCTAAAATAATTATGTCAATGTAGGACAAGTAAAGTACATGTAAAGAACAAGGTATCTGCAAAGAAGTACCCTGGTGCTTAACACCTCACTCTTTATCTAGGATATGCCTGAAAGGATTTGGACTCAATATTTTAAGAAATTAATAGTTACATTTTATGACAGATTTTGAAGCATAATTTAAGATTCTACAAAACTCACTGTCTGCGAAACTACATTATATAGGTAGACTATATACATTATCTCTCATTATCTCTAGTTAATTGGAATGAAAAGTGTCCCAATTCATCTTTATATAGACCCATGAATTTATTAATAGTTTCCTCAAAAGAATCTTGGATGTGTTCTATAAGGTAATAATGATATTTATACTATTTATAAATGGCTCTTCACAAACTCTTTTAGATATTTCAATAAACAAGTGGATAGTTTATGTGCATTTTGAACATAAGAGAAATAAGCTAATAACATGTAGTAGTGATTCCCTACTGACCACTTACTGGCACTGCTCAGCAAGCCTTAATGAATCAGGGTACATGCTAGCTCCAAGAAGAATTCAGAAGGAAGGGCAGATCCTACAGGTTCCCCAAATTAGACATTCTCTACGCTTAAAAACGTTCATGAATACTCTTTCTGAAGACATCAGAGCATACGACTAGGGGTAAAACTGATGATCCTCAATATCTGCCATGCTTTTTGTCTGTTCCTCACTTCACATTAATAAAAATGTGAAAGCATGCCAAAGTAAGATGATTTGGGGATTTTATGGTTTAGTGTCATCTGAGTCACGAGACCCAAAGACCCTCATTGTGGTATTTGCTGGGGTGTGCCCAGGCATATCTGTGAGTTTCCACTTTCTGATGTCCCTGTTGCCTCTTGTCTGTCTTTTCACTTTCAACTCACTGAAGTTAAAAATATTTATGTGGGATGGCATCTTGATTTCCCCAGGGGGAAACTATCATATAAATCCAATAAGTCAAAAATGAATACATAAAATTTAGGAATTCTTCATTCAGGTAATTCCTGGAAGAATCACAATTAAAAATAAACTCCAAATGACAAATTCAAATGTAGTGCGCTCTAGTCAAGTGTTTTCTTAACGACAATTTTTAAATAGCAATTAGTAACACAGTGTACTTTATGTATGATATTGCTTAACATATAGTATACTTCATCAATATGTTTCTTGCATGTAAGCAGTTCCACATAATAAATATTATTGTAAATGAATTTCTCAGTTTAAAGATTAGTAAAAATGGGATAATCTTGGAAATAAATGGGTGTTTTTATGTCCCTGTGTGTTACAGGATGCCATGTATATAGTTTAGAACTTAAACTCTAAAAACTAACTGTAAAGGACAATGATTATTTATGAAAAATTTCCCCTGTACCTACTAGGACAAGCACTTAAATTTCTATGAACACATTTAAGCTCTTCATCATAAAACAATGTTTCAGGTATTAGAGTCTATAATAATATAAAGCTCCACAATTCTCAGACATTATCTACAGTTTCTATATATTATATTTTTATAAAGAAGTTAGTTACTTACAGAGGTATTTAGGGTAATAAACCTTAAAGCAGTTGATGATAAAGCGTACAAACTCCATGTCCTAAAATAAAGATTATACATTTAAATTTTTGTTAAATTGTACATTTCTAAAGGTGATAAATTATTAAATACAAATGAGAAAATTATTAAATTCTTCAAAAAATAAGCTCATATATAAATATCTATATTCCCAGGAACTAAGGTTTTAAGTAATTAAGCTACTTATAATAATCAGTCCTAAAATTGAGTTAAAGAAATCAGATGCTTAAACATGATTCAGGTTGGGGCCGGCCCCGTGGTTGAGTGGTTAAGTTCGTGTGCTCCGCTGCGGCAGCCCAGGGTTTCGCCAGTTCGAGTCCTGGGCGCGGTCATGGCACTGCTCATTGAGACATGCTGAGGCGGCATCCCACATGCCACAACTAGAAGGACCCACAACTAAAAGTGCACAGCTATGTACCAGGGGGCTTTGGGGAGAAAAAGAAAAAGTAAAATCTTTAAAAAAAAAAAAAAAAGATTCATGTTACCTCAAACTAGTTAGATGCTTGAGGCTGCAAAGGTAACATGGCATTATAAAATGGATCTAAAAGCAATCCCCGCTGAGAAATTCTAAAAATCTGTTGAAAATTTAAAGAATTACTGAAACAAGTATACAGTTTACAATCTGACTACTTGGAATGATAATACACATGTATACAAATTCTGGTATATTTGCTTTTTAAATCTAATTTCTATACCTCATAATAGCCTCAATAAAATATATTTTATTAATCTTTTTACACAACAGTTAATCTGATCATATTGGCCTGCTGTATCTACTTCACTTCTAGCTTCTCTCCTCTTATTTAGGGAGCTAGAAGTAGAATTAGAATTTTAAAATTTATTTTCAAGTGTTATTCATTGACTCTAATTTCTGGGAGCCTTTATAAACATAGCTGTCTGTTGGTTCTACTGCCTTGAACACAGTAACATGAAATTAGGTTATTAGGGTTACCATTGACACGGGTCATTTCATTCCATGTCATTCCATGGCTGACTTACTAATCTTGATCAGGCATCTTATAAGGACTGTAGGATGAAAGATATAACCAGGTAAGCTTATATTCATCAATTACTGAAAGGTAGATTGTCCTAGAGATGAGAGTCTATAAAGTCATTCCTAGCATGTGAGTTGCAGCATCTTTAACTCCAGTAAACTGAAAGTAGGCATCCTTAACTATCTTAAGTATTTATTATGGGATAAATCCTAGTTTATAATAATACCTTTATAACTAATCACCATATCCACTCTGCATAGAGTTTAACAATTTGCAGTTACGTAAAAGTCAAAGAAATATCTCAAAATAACTAGTTGTATAAAAATTTGGTTACCTTAGTATATAATCTGTGGCCCCCAGAGACTTTGTCTAAAAAGGCTTTGTCCAATATTCTTGTTTTCATCTTTTATTTAATTGAATAGCCTTGCTTGTAAAATCCCAAGTTACTGCTAATTCAAGTGGATCTGACAGGATGCCAGTGTGTATGTACATTGTGGGTACTACATAAAAAAGCTCCATGAAACTTATTGCTCTACATTTTGTGAGGATGTTTTCAAGGGTGCTATTCATTATCTTGTAAAATGTCCTCCCTTTGAGGACCTATGAAAGACTTTTCTCTCCAGTTCAAGTATCAGGAATGGATATATTTCTCCTAAGATACTGGTTTTAAAGTATGGCCCATGAATAATTTTAAATGATTCCATTTCTTTCAGGCAGGCAGCTGAACGCTTAGAGTCAAATTAGTGGCTCAACTCTAACAAATAATTAAAAAAAAATTTTGCCTTGCAATTCTGTATACATCTTTATAAGCCAACTTAAATCCTTTGTGAATCACATATAAAAATAACTAAGATTCAGGTATTTTAAAACAATGATTTAAATACTCGGTAACACAAATAAACCTTATTTATAAGTAAAAGATAATGAGATAGGACATAAGTAGCTTGAAAACAATCAGCTCAATTCCTTGCCTCTATATTTGGCAATAGAAAACATTAACATTTATTTTTCATGATTCTGGATTAATAATTAGAAAACTATCATACACAAAGGATAACCATGATTTATTCTTATGGGATATTTATCTAGGCATTTTGATTTAGATTTTGGGTATAAAAGGATTTACTTTGTAATCTGAAACTCACTGACATGGAAACCAGATTGAAAAAATCCAGGGCAATGGACTCTTAAAATATAAATAGGGAAAGATGAAAAAAAGAAATCTGTGGTTCTACCATCCAAAAACACTCTTGTTCTCTCTAGCAGCTCTCTCTAGCCTGTTTTTTTTTTTTTTTTTTTAATGTCTAAGGTTTCCTTTCTTTTGGGCTAGGTATCACTATGATGTAATCCTGTCGCCTTTTTCATTATTCATTAAAAAAAAGGTATTCTCTAATATTACTACCAATTCTTTATAAACACCATTTTACATAGCACACATACTCTATCAATTACACATACCATAATTTACAATTTCCCTGTGTTGACATTTACATTTTTTTCTAATTTTTCACTATTTTAAATGACACTAAAAAACATTTTGGTGCACAGTGCTTTTTCTGACACAGAATCATTTTTTTAGAATG
Source organism: Equus asinus (assembly GCF_041296235.1). Lineage (NCBI taxonomy): Eukaryota > Metazoa > Chordata > Mammalia > Perissodactyla > Equidae > Equus > Equus asinus. The sequence continues at coordinate 11,187,419 of NC_091820.1, read as the reverse complement.
GATTTCCAGAAGTGAGTTAGCAAGCAAAGAGTAAGAATATGAACATTTTAAGGTTCTTAACATGCTCTGCCAAGTGGATTTTCAAAAAGGTTTCAACACTGTCCCAGCCAGGTGTGTGAATGTCATTTCACTGCTGCCAGAATTAGCCAAGGTTTGAATGTAGAGACAATAGCTCTAATAAATGTGCCCACAGAGCCCCATGCTACTGAAGGGTTTGTAGTTACCACTAAGGTCACAAGGGCCCAAATTAGAGACTGGTAGGTTTTACTTACATTTTAAGCTTGGCAAAAATCACCTAAAGGAAACTAGTTTCCAAAACTAACCAAATCAAACAAACAAGCAAAAAAAAAAAAAAAAAAAGAACAAAAAACAACCCAACAAGATCACAAAGTGCTGTTGAGAGCAAAACTCAAGTGAACATCTCGCAACTGCAAAACATGGTATGAATCTAATGGTACAATAGAGAGAGCATACATTACTTTACTCCATATTGATTTAGTGTATTACTGTGTGCTAGGCACAGGCTGTAGGATATTAGTTTTGACAGAAAAGTTTACTGTTACCACTCTACCTTACCCTGCCAGCCTTGACTTCCTACCTCTACATACTGTGTATTAGACAAGGAACATTTCTAGGGAATCTATAGATTCAATGTCAAATACTAAAACAACTTTATTTCTTTGCAAATCCCACTCCATGTTTGGCTTCACTCACAATGCAGGGGGACAAACATAAATCCCAAACATAACTTGGTTAGCTCAATTTTATAGCAGTATTTGGTTGTAGGAGGGAGGGGTGACAGGGAGGACAGAAGAGAGGAAGAACAACATGATAAACAATGATACAAAGAAAAATGCTTACTATGCTATTTATTCCAGTTTCTGACAGGTCAAACATCACTGTTACAGGTTTCCCATTTTCTCTTCTAGCATAACGTTCCAACCAGAATGCGATAAGCTTCTTTTTGTCCAACATGGTTTTATGGTCTTTTACATGATACTTCACCCTGATCCAGACTTATCCAAAAATAAGAAAAATATTTATAGCATTATAATATTATTTTATACACATATCATTCCTTTCTCTTGACATTTTTCTTCATTTATAATTCACTTTGTTTCTCAGATTAAAAACATCTCTTCCTTCTTTGAAACGAGAAATAGTGTGCACTTGTGAACCTTAAAGAGTAGCAGAAAGGTAAACTATTTTTTCCCCTTAGGACATAAACAAACTTCACTAGTAAATAAGGGGGAAAAGAAAATACGGGTGAATAGACAACACTCGGCAATAACCTAAAAAGTACTCTTGAGTGTGCTTAACAAAAATGAAAGCCATTGGTCTGTCAAGCACTAGAAAAAATGTTCCATCCAGAGGAAAAGCCTGGACAGAGGCATGACGGAGGCCTGAGTGGGTGTCGTGCACGTAGGTGAAGCATAGCAACCTGTTGAGAGTGGTGGCAGCAAAGACAAAATGAGACAAGTGGTGAGAGGAGAAGCTAAATAGACAAGGCTGGGCTTGAAGGACTGAGTAAAATGCTAAGGTGTTTTAATTTTCCTATTTACAACATCTCTTGGCAGCAGCACAGAGGGGAGACTGAAGAGGCAGAGAAGGAAACCCGACAGGCTATGGCCTGGGAAGGCACAGGGGTAGTTAGGCACCGAACTGAGGAAGTGCTGGTGAGAACAGAGAAGAGGCTAAAATTGAAGCTATGTCAGATGAATGAGCCAATGGTTGTGGGCCTGAGCTGGGCACTACAGAAGGAGGGCAGGTGGTGGGACACAGTTTAGCTGTGTGTTGTGTTCAATGCGGCTGACAATCAATCCTGCGGGGCCAGTCAGTGGGTAGCTGGGTATGTATGTGCATACAGCCTGGGGATGATGTGGGGTCTCCACTGTTTCAGGGGAGGCAGCTGAAGGTAGCAATGTACTTGAGATCACCCACGGAGACAGTATCAGGTGGAAAGCAAGAGGCCAAGAAAGGAATGAAACCTGGGAAGCCCATGAAAAGGAGATATAGAACAAGAGAAAGGAGAAAAGATTATTGAGAAGGAGGAGCTGGCAATAAGAGGAAAATGCTGACAGAGTAGTCTTGGGACAGGAACGGACCACAGGCCACAACAGAGGGCAAGCAAGGCAGGCACTGACCGTGTAGGAAACTGCCTTGGCAGGATGTCTGCTTGGGACTGGGCTCTGACACTCCTGTCAAGTCCCAGCCTTGGTACAAACCAAACTGGATTTTTGGCAAAGGGGAGAGAGGAGTAACAAGGGCGTCACTGGGACAGCAGGAATGATTATGACTGTTCCTCCTGCTATCACACAGATTAAGGAAGAAATGGGAAACTTGAAAGGAAAAAAGTCCATTTAGCAACCATTAGCAACTGTCAAAAGATTTTCCATAAAAATACTGGGTTGAATTTTAATATCATTAAATTAGAAAGATGATGACTCTGAATTACATTATTTCGGCAGTGTTACAGGATGTGGCACTTGCTTTTACTGCCTACTTTATTACAATGCAAAAAGTATGTACAACTAAGTATCTGATGCTGGTCAAGATGGCCCTAACCATTCCCAATTGTCAGAAACTTGACATGTGGTCCACATGGAGAAAGTTCTGCCTATCATTAATTCAGCTGAGATAGATAACTACATCTCAAAATCTTGAAAAGCAAGTACATAAGTTAAATATACTTACACAACTTGTTGCCTTCTTTGTCATAACCATGGAGATAAATACCACCAATTTCCAATAACCATCTGGGAATGGATGATTCAGTCAGGTCTAAAAAGTGATAAACTTTGATTAGTAATTGTAACTTAGGGGCCTTTTAAAAAGAAAATTTACAATGTAAAAGTTAATATTATATAGTGTTTCTGATATAAAAACAGATAAAGCATATTTGAACCTCTGGCAATAAAAATGGTGTTTCTTACTAAGTAAACAAACTACATAAAGACATGGATGAGAGAAATGGAAAAAACTCATTTCCCTTTACACGTCAGCCATTACTTTGTGGATACATTCTCATATTCTGGTTGTGTTTCAAGTAATGACTTGCAAACAAATATTATCATTATTGGACAATTTCAAGAGACCATGCCAGTAAATATCTATATTACAGCCTCAGAATTGATGAAAGAAATCACTATGATTTGTCTAGTAAAGTACAATTTTTCTACTAAGTTTGATATTCAGTAGTCTAATACATTTTATAATCTTGGGGAAGCTGGAAAATATTTCAAGATAGATGCTAGATCCTTTAGCAGGAGGAACAAAAAAGGGCCTGTCCAGTCTCTAGTGAGGCCGAGAATCAACAGAGCAAGGCAGGAAATGCCAAAGCTTTTGTTTCATTCACATGGTTCCCTGAGAACTTTCAAAGATTTATCCTTCCCCACCCACCTTTTATCATACCTCTGCTTGGATGCCACTATAAACTAGCAATTGTATGTAAGAAAAAACTATTGTTGAATTTAAAAGTTTATTCTCCACTTTAATGATCTATAAATATCAGATTGTATTTCTTTGCTTGATTAATAAATGCTTCACTGTTGAAATTACCCACAGATTTTATATTTTCAATCAAATTATTTTTAAATACTCTCCTTCTAATGGATTCCTTCTACAACTCTGAAGACTAGGAGAGAGTATCTGCTCTTGATTTATTTGTTGACTATTTTGTAAAAAGTCTCCAGACTCAGTCATACCAGAGTTTATAATCCTGAAGGTCAGGGATCCCTTCTTTCTACTTCATCTAAACCAGCAGTTATGACAGTTTTTCCTGTTAAATTTTTAGGAGGAGAGACATAATGGGTAACCTTTCCTGTGAAGAGTTCTTCATATACTTGAAGACTATTATAAAAACCCCTCTAAGTTTTAAAACTTCCATTTTGGGGGAAAATTTCAATTTAGAGTTGGGCCTTGAAATCAAGAAGTTAAGAGAAGACTGTCATAGGCATCCTTGGGGATAAGTCTGTTTTTTTAAGGGATCCCCATTCATTTAGTAATTCTATATGGAGCACTTATTAGCACAAGAAACTCTGGGGATAGAGAAAGACATAAGGTACCAACTGAGAAAAACAGGCAAATAGCATCTAGGCCTAGTAGTGAAAATGTTATCTTGCTATTGTTTAATGGTACCAAACTAAACAAGCACAGATTAAGAGACTCTGCTGTGAGTGAAGAATCTGAGTGTGATTCTGCTCCCTGGTGATCTGATTTCCCCATGAGTGATACCACTTTTAAGACTTATTCATAAGATGCTCCTTTCAAAGTGTTACTGGGTCTCTGTACAACATTATATTCTGGTGTTTATGAAGATTGCCAAAAATATTTGCAAATATACTACTAGATAAATGTAAAACAGTAACATTTATGCAGAGATGGTATACTGTCAAGGTTAAATTGAAAAGCTTACCATTGACAGTCATTTCTTTCCTCCACTGAAAACTCTCATCAAGCATCTTCAGGGTTTCATCTATAACATTATGTCTCCAATATAAGTAACTTTCAATCCAGTTATCATCTTGCTGTAGCCTTTCAACATCACGTGGATCATATTTATCTGATTTATCTAGGGCAAAAACAGTAATAAATATCCAAGTCAGACAAATTCTGCAGTGAATAATAACAAACACTAATGCCAAAAGAGAAGAAAGACCTGGAAGACAAAGCTAAGATATTTAAAGACAGACATAGGGATACAGTTCATATGAATGTGCAATTTAAAGGATTGATGGAATTTCTAAGTGTGAGGAGAATAAAGTTATCTAAAGATAGAAGGTTTACTTTAAATAAGCCACCACAGATTTAAAAAATAAGACTATAGTAAAATATTTTCCATGACCCTCTCTAAAACTATAAACCAGTACCTGGGAAGGTCAATTATGTTATCTGAACTTGAAATCCTTACTCTAGTCAATGAAAATTGAAATTTTATATGTAAAGAAATAAATAAATTGTACTTAAAAAGACATTTGTTTGGCAAATATTTAAAAAAATAAACTCAATACAAAATGGAAAACTGACCATGTATGCAGCAGTCAACATTTCCCATAATTTATTAGAATAATTGTTCCCAATAATTTCTCATTATCCACCTATACATCTATGTTTTTACCAACCTCTATATCTGATATTCCTTCTTCCATGCCTTGCTCTATTTTTCGTAACTGAACTTTCCTTGTCTCCTCAACAACTACCACTGCACATCCAAATTCTACCATTCTGCAAGACTCCTTTCAAATGCTTCCTCTTCCATAAAATTTTCCCTGAGCCCAGAAGTTCCTCCCCTCCTGTGAACAACTACAGGACTTAAACTAAGCCTTTCTTAAGGCACTTAGCACTTTTCCCTCGAATGAAAGTAACTGGCATGCATGCCATATCTTCGCGCATAGAGACTGTAACAGCACAGTCTATCCCCCAAAGCAGATTACAGTAGTGCCAATGAAAAGGCCTTCGGGAAACCTTTGCTGACTGAATCTATTCTTTCTCTATTTTTATTTTCTCGGTTAATGGTACTCTCCACCCTCTCAGGGGCCCACACAAAAAACTTCAGGAAATTCCCTTGCTCCTTCATCTCCATTTTTTTTGCATCTAGTTAGTTGCCAAATTTTATAGATTCTCCTCTCCATTTGATCTGCTTTATTTCAGGCTCAGAGATAATAGCTGAAAGGGCAGGAAAATATAAAGTGCATTCAGAGAATGATCTTCTTTGAGTCTCAATTTCCTTATCTTTAAGCTGCTTTAGATACTCACAGGGTTGTGTGAGGATCAGATAAAAATGTACATATGAAACTACTTGGAAGTTTAAAGCACTATAAAATATAACATTGGCCATCAATCATGCATTTGTAGAGTGTTACCTTGGATACTGCTTATCAATATCTGGGCTCTATTCTTCTCATTTATATAATGAGTGGTTTTCTGTAGTAGATAAACCTTGGCAAATGTTTTTTAGCTCTGCTATTTGAAAATTCATTAGTAGTGAAAGCACAATTCTTCTTTGATTATAATTTATAAACATGAGTTGGATATAAAAGAGTTTACACTATTTAGCATCCAGAGGGCCCCTCGGAGCCCCTGTCCCCTGAAGAAGCACCATCCAGTTTGGCCACTGGACAGTCCTCTCCACTGGACCAGTATGGTGTTTTCCTTGAAATCACAGGCTGACTTCTTCATTTTCAGAACAATTTGTGCCAAATACCCAAGTCTGAATAACCATAGTTTACTTGCCAGTTGTTCATTTAAATAAAAATGGTGGTCCATGAAAAATGTGACATTCAGCTGGCAACTCAAACATGCAGAAGTATTTAAGGCATATTTTCCAATTTTGTCACACAAAACATTAAAAGGACATGTACTAAAGGGTCAAGATTTAATAAAATTTACTGCTTCATCAGGGGCTTTCTAAAATAAAATTGGCTTGTGGGTTGTATTTTTGTTGTTTTTACTGCGAGCACCAACAGCGAAGACTACAATGACCACTAGCCTTGATTAGGGCTGAGGAGACAGCAGTTCCACCCACCATTGCTTCTGTGTAATCAGTGCAAACATCAGCACACTCAAAAAAGCAAATGGCTTCTTAGTATTATTATGAAAATAGTTTTGACCTCACAGGCTCCTGAAAAGAGTCCTGTGCATCCTCAAGGGTCCGCAGACTAAACTCTGAGAACCACTTACTTAGAACAATATGTGGCAAGTGGTAAAATCTCAGTATTAGCCATAGTAAGAATAAAACATTGTTATTATCATTATTACTACCACTGCTGGTATTACCACTAGGAATACCATAAACGAGATAGTGCCCATTACTAAGAAATTTAAAGCCAACTGGTCTTGGATAGCTTTTAGGGATGCAGATCTTTGAAATCAGAAATTTCCATTTATATTAAAATGAATAATTATTGTTACTAATAAAACATGTACTTACATATGAATGTACTTACATATGAAACACCTGTTGTTAAACATTTACCCCTAGACAGAAATGAAAACAGAGAGGGTGGAAAAGACAGAGAAGGAGAGGATTGGCCAGGGGGTCATGTAGGCGAGGAGGGACAGAGGCAGGAGAAAAGTGAGAGCAGAAGAGGATAAAGAGGGCTGAAGAGTGTAGAGGGGGTGGGAAAGAACGAGACCGAGAAAGAAACAGAAACTCAACTGAGCATTCAAGCTAAGGAAAACTTGGCTTGAGACCACAAGGCCAAGTGCAATAATAACTGTGCTTATGACAACACAATATGCTGCTTTCAAACACAGCTGCCAGAAAACTGAACCTTCAAGTGTTAGGGAGTTTCAGAAAACCAGTACTTTGGTAAGTCCAGACGTTAAAGGAAGAAGCTAAAGATGTACACTCAAAAGGTATCTGAGGATAGCAAAACAGGAACGTGTGCATGCACCCCCACCATGTCAGAACATTGTTTTGAAAAACTTTACCTCTCAATGATTAAAGCATAGAGATAAGAGATTCGTTTTCATGCGTTTTTTTTTTTTTTGGAAGATAAGCCCTGAGCTGACATCTGCCAATCCTCCTCTTTTTTCTGAGGAAGACCGGCCCTGATGTTCTTCCTCTACTTTATATGTGGGACGCCTGCCACAGCATGGCTTGACACGCAGTACCATGTCCGCACCCGGGATCCGAACTGGGGAACCCCGGGCCACCTAAGCAGAACGTGCGCACTTAACTGCTGCGCCACCGGGCTGGCCCCCAAGAGATTAGTTTTATACACAGATATGTATGCATACGTATATACTCTCATAGTACCTTGTCCTTATTACACTCATCTTGCTGTGGATCAGTGAAAACTTCATCACAGACCAACATTAATCTCAAGTAGTGGATTTTTAAGCGTCATCCTTGCATTTCTACAAAATAGCTCAAAGCTCCTTTGCCACTCCTTTGTTAAGAAACAATGAACTACCAGTACACCTATAGTTCATTGTCTCTTTCTACTATTTATTTCTTCTTATATGAATTTTGCTCTGTAAATTGGTCTTGTATTTACAGATGTATTGCCACCAAACAAATTGTAAAGTTTATAATTTGGCAGAGAAAGAACTAAAGATAAATGGCCATAGTGATTCACCTCTGGAACAGACAGTACTAAATGTTCCAGGGTAAAGATGACTTCTCTTTCTCAGCTTTTCAACTTTCCTTCTCTCTCTTCAATGCGTGCAAGTGTGTGCATACACACAACCCCTTCACACTGTCTCTCACATACACTTTTTAAAAATTGTTGTTGCAAGATAAAGAGAATATAGTTCTTACCCATACACCAGCGAAATCCATTAACTTTTCTTTTTCTCTCTTGTTGGCTGGTGAAATTACCAACAGGTCAGAAACTGTATTTTACAGTTAACAAGTATGAAAAAATTTCCAGCTAAATTCAGGATACAGGGCAGAGTGATGGAATCAGAAGACTCATGCTACTATGTATAGGGAGACTGAGCAAGTCGCTCTGGGCCTGATTTTCTTCTCTGTAAAATGAAGATAAGGTCTACCTACCCACAGTCTTACAAAGATCAAGGACACTGAAAATTTTAAACATTATACAAATGAGTTTTTATTAACATAAGGTAGAATGCTACCCACAAACAGAAGGCTAAACTCTTTAGTTTTTTTTTTCTTTTTCGAGGAAGATTAGCCCTGAGCTAACTACTGCCAATCCTCCTCTTTTTGCTGAGGAAGACTGACCCTGAGCTAACATCCATGCCCATCTTCCTCTACTTTATATGTGGGGCGCCTACCACAGCATGGCTTTTGCTAAGTGGTGCCACGTCTGCACCCGGGATCCAAACCAGCGAACCCTGGGCTGCTGAGAAGCGGAACGTGCGAACTTAACTGCTGCGCCACCAGGCCGGCCCAGAAGACTAAATTCTAATTGACCAATAATCAGTTGAGAAAATCTTGGAAGTATATTGTAGTTATTATAAATGTGCCCAAAATTCAGATAAAGGTTGAAAAAGTACAAAAGTATTCTGATAACGAAAACCAGAGAATAGTTATTAACTGGGTGTTATAATGTTCAAAAGCAGCAAACATATAACCATCAAACATTATAGTAGTTTAAAACCTCTTAGGATCTCTTATATCTCCAGGACTCTAAGCATTGATCCACTTCACGTCCTGGTAGGGCCCTGGAAGAGCAGTTGTACTGGATGAACCACTTCTATTGGCTAGACTGTAAATGCCAACAACGGGAGTGATCAGGCTGAAATGAAGTATTCTCTTAAGGCCATCCTCTGCTAATTGGCCACAACCAACGCTGTATCTCCACTTTCCTGTGAAGCTATTTGGTGAGAGACTGACAGGCAGGTGATCTTTTATGACAGATTAAGCCACTGACCTATAGCAATGATTCTCAAACTTCAGCACCTATCAGAATCACCAGGAGGGCTTGTTAAAACAGGGATTATCAGGCCTCACCCCTAGGGTGTCTAATTCATGGGTGGGATCTGAGAATCTGCATTTGTAACAAGTTCCCACAAGATGCTGATGCTGCTGGTCCAGGGACCAGACTTTGAGGACCACTGGTCTAATATAGGGGTTGGCAAACTTTTTCTATAAAGGGCCAGATGGTAAATATCTAAATCTTAGACTTTGAAGGTCACATATGACCTCTGTTACTGATTCTTTTTTATTTTGTTTTTTAGCAACCCTTTAAAAATACGAAAACCATTCTTGGACAGAGGGTTGTACAGAAACAGGACTTTGCTGACCCCGGGTCTGTTGTAGAGAGGGGAGGCGCTTTCTGCTTCACCTCCTATCCTTCAAGAGCTGGATTCATATGTTGGATATGTAAGACATATAATATCTTGGATAAGATCTCTCTCCATTTATCTATTCAGGTCTTCTCTCCATGTTCTTTAATAACATTTTATAATATTCTCCATAAAAGGAAAAAAGTCATACATTTCTTCTATTAGATTGTTAGGCAGTTTAGAGATTTCCATGTTGCTATCATGAACCAATGATGTCAGAATTGGGAAACCTTATACCTCTTATTTTCCTTGCCATATTGATAACTAGGTTATTTTATATACTGTATAATTACAGAAAAAATAATGGAGAGATCATTGTCTTTTTCCTGACTTTATGGGAATTATTTTGAAGTTTTACAATTAGACACGACATTTACTGTAGGTTTTTAGAAGATACACTTAGAATTAAGAATGTTTTCCTTGTTTGCTAAAAGTTTTGTTTGCTTTTCATAAAGTTGAATTATAGCCAGCATGGTTTCTGTCTTTACTGAAATAAACATTTCCCATCATTTAATTTTGTTAATGCATACATATTTGTATTTGCTTAAACAAATATAGAAAAAACAAACAGAAAACAAATATGGTTATCTAAAAAAGGAAGAGGAGAAGGGAGTAAGACGCATAAAAGACAAAAGACACTTCTCAACGTTTACCTTTTTATATAGTTTTGATTGTTGAATTACTGTACCTATTCAAAAATTTCATTGAGAAGCATTTTGTTAATGTGGTAAATTCCTCTGCTGCATTTTCCGATTATGAATCATCTTTGCATTCCTGAGTCTAACAAAACCTCTTGGGCCTTATATGTTCATGTGTGTCCTTGTGATGGCAGGGCAGTGAGTGGTAGAAATCTGTGGCTACCATTTCAATTTCTTTAATAGTTACTGATTTATTTAGGTTTTTCACTTTTCATTGAGACAATTTTGGATGACTTTTCTTTTCTCCACAAAGTTTTCTACTCAATCTGTTTTCTAACTTACTGTGATAAAGCTGATCATTGTATTCTCTTATGATTTTTAAAATCTTTACCACATCTATAATTATATCTGCTTTTTGTTCCTAGTATATGTCTTTGCCTTCTCCCTTTCTTTTTTTTTTTTTTTTGAGGAAGATTAGCCCTGAGCTAACTACTGCCAGTCCTCCTCTTTTTGCTGAGGAAGCCTGGCCCTGAGCTAACATCGCGCCCATCTTCCTTTACTTTATATGTGGGACGCCTACCACAGCATGGCGCGCCAAGCAGTGTCACGTCTGCACCCGGGATCCGAAGTGGCGAACCCCGGGCCGCCGAGAAGCGGAACGTGCAAACTTAACTGCTGTGCCACCAGGCTGGCCCCTCTCCCTTTCTTCTTAATCACTCATCCTAGGTTTGTCTATTTTACCAGTCCTTTCAAAAAACCAGCTAATGTTTATTATACCTACTATCTTTTTTCCTATACCATGAATATCTGCTCTTAGTTCCTTCCTTCTACTTTGCCTGTATTTACTTGTATTCATTTTGTAGGTCCTTGAACTGAATCTTTAGCTGATTTTTATTTGGGCCTTGTTTTCTCAAGAACGAATTAAGACTATAGATATTTTGTTGCTCAGCTTTAAGGATTTTGTAATTTCCACTGTGATAGCCTCTTCAACCCACGGGTTATTTAGCAGAAGTTAAGAACTGCACACGTTGCTGGGAAGCTGTGAACTCATGGGTTATTTAGAGGCGTGTCATTTTATTTTCCTAACATTTGCTTTGTTTTTAATACCTGTTTATGTGACTTCTAAGTTAGTTGCTTAATGGTGTGATAACATGGCCTGTATGATCTAGCTGCTTTGGAATTTCTGAGACTTCCTTCATGACTTAATATGTGGTGAATGTTTGCAACAGCTCCAAGAGCACAAATATATATTCTCTAAAGTATATATTCTCTATTTGTTGGGTAGGAGATTCTATATACTCATACGTGAGCGTATACTCATACGCATACTCATGTGTACACACACGTACATATACATCTATGATCAACTTTGTCCATTGTGTTAAAACCTAAAATCTTAAGGATTTCCTGCCTGCCTGTTCTGTGTATTTCTTTCTTTTTTTTTAAAAAGATTTTTTTTATTTTTTCCTTTTTCTCCCCAAAGCCCTCCAGTACATAGTTGTATATTCTTCGTTGTGGGTCCTTCTAGTTGTGGCATGTGGGACGCTGCCTCAGCGTGCTTTGATGAGCAGTGCCATGTCCGCGCCCAGGATTCGAACCAACGAAACACTGGGCCGCTTGCAGCGGAGCGCGCGAACTTAACCACTCGGCCACGGGGCCAGCCCCTTGTTCTGTGTATTTCTGAAAGAGGTTTGTTAAAATCATTCAACAAGTTTGTGAATTTCTTGAGTTTCCCTTCTAATTCTGGGAGCTTTTGCTTTATGAATTTTAAGGCTATACTGTTAGATACTTTTTATGTTGTTAGTTCCTAACTGTTATTCTTTTTTAGGGTTCCTTTTATCACTAGTAATATCACTTTTTAAATGTATTAATGTTTTTCACCCTAAATAACATTTTGTCTAACAAAAGTGTAGCCATCATAGGATTACTTTTGGTTAGTATTTGTTTTGTATACCTTTTTCCATCTCTTTATTTTCAACCTTTCTACATTAATTTATTTTAGGCTAGTCTCTTGTAGGCAGTAGGCAATTAAGATTTTTAAAGTCTACTCTGCTAAGTATAAATCTATTAATATTTGTAGTAACTATTTATAAAGCTGGGATTATTTCTGCTGTCTTACTCTGTGTTTTTTAGTTACTATGCTGCTTTTTTTCTCTTTTCCTGCTTCCTGCTGGAGAGATGATATTTTCTTCATTCTCCTTTTCATTCCTCCACTGGTTTAGAAATCATATATTTTATTTCTGTCTCTCAGTGGTTACCCTTATTTTAAATAGTCACAATTGCCAAAATCTGCAGTTAATATCTCTATCCTCCTTCTGAACAATACAAGCCCTTGCAACGTTTTACCTCCAATCTCCCTTACTCCTATTATTACCGTTAATTTTTTTTTCTTTAAAGATTTTTTATTTTTCCCTTTTCTCCCAAAGCCCCCCAGTACACAGTTGTGTATTTTTGGTTGTGGGCCCTTCTAGTTGTGGCATGTGGGACGCCTCCTCAGAGTGGCCCGATGAACGGTGCCATGTCCACGCCCAGGATTCGAACCGGTGAAACCCTGGGCCGCCGCAGCAGAGCGGGCGAACTTCACCACTCGGCCACGGGGCTGGCCCTGTTAATTTTTTTTCTTACTCTCAACATTAATTTAGATTTTCTCTTTACTAATTTGCCTACCCTTTCTTTGCTTTTGTTTCTTGATCCCTCTGCTTCTTTCTGGGTTTTATTTATTTATTAGTGAAGTAGTCTAGTAGTTTTTTATTAGCAATGGACTATCAATCTTTACATGCCCGAAAAAATTTTACTTTAACTTTTGACTAAATATTCTAAATGGGCAGTTATTTTCCTTAGCACATTTAGAAATTAATTCACTGTTTCCTGGCATCAACTGTTGCTGATGAGAAATCAAGTATCAGTCTGATTTTTGTTTCTTTGTAGATAATCTGTCATTTTTCTCTGGTTGTTAGATTTTTCTCTTTATCCTTGGTGTTTTCAGTTTCAATATGATATGCCTAGAGATTAATTTCTTTTCTTTTATGATGCTCAGATCTTGTTATGCTTCTTTAAGGATTTGATGTCTTTTATAAATTCTGAAAAACTGTCAACTATTATATCTTCAAACAGCGTTGTCTCTATTTTTTCCTTCTGGAAGTCCTATTAAATGTATATAGGGTTTCTCATGTCTTTTATTTTCTCTTACATAATTTTACGTTTTTTTCTTCCAATGATCTGGGTATGGAGTAAGTGCCTGTATAAAAACTTAAAAATTGTCTATTAATGTCCTATGTCAGTTATAAATACATGGCAGTATAATGGGAAAAGATAACTTCTGCAAATCACAGCCCAACCAGTAAACATAAAGTAACTAACATCAAAAAGTTCTATACATATATGCCAAATCTCCACAGCCAACACAAATTCAGCTAAAAATAGTTTGTATTGAAATGTAGCAATTTTTTTGTCCTCCCATTCCTTACAAAATGGCTGCAGGGAAGAAAAAACATTTAGTAATTTCTGTGAATTCTACTCCATCTCCTAGAGATCTAATCAAACCAAAATTCTTGTTAGAGATTAAATTTTCAGTAATGAAAAATCATTCATGTTCTCTACTATCAAGAGGACTCAGATTTGGTAAACAGATCACTCTTCTCATGTGAACTTTTCAAATGACAATTGACTAAACAAACTGACATCCTAGAAGTGACCGTTTTCTAGTAACAGACTCTTTAAAGTTGCATATCTCACTAAACATTCATGATGAGCATATATGAAGAACAGGTATCAACAACTTAAAGAGATAAGTCAAAAAAATATTTGCCAGGTACTGATAAAAGTCATTACTGAGAATAAAGATTCAAAACTAAGTAGGTCTACCAATTCTACATCCCATCACAAATTTACCACTTGAGTCTCCATGTAAAGTTATAATCATATATTCTCTACAGCAAAGGCTTGATATTTTTAGATATGTAATATAGACAAAAATTGATAAACTCTTAAGATTTTTTTCCTCTTATTCTGATCATGACAACTTTAAAAGGTTGACCTTGAGAATGTTCAAGATAGACAGAATTTAAGAAAATGCAAGTGTCTACCTACCTACCTATCTTTTCTTGGGGATAACACACAACTCATATTAGTTATGAGGACTAATTTATGATCACCCACCACATCCTAGCTCAAAAGAGAGCTAGGTATTGCAGAAACAAAGACGAATAAAGCCTGAGCTGATCCCTTGGGTGTTTCATAACCTAGAGAGCTTATATAAAATATGCAACAGTGTAGTTACACTTTAAATGTCATTTTCCTTCCACCCTTCATTTCCAGAGAGGGAAGTTAATAAGGACAACCCCTGTTTTATGCACCCTCTACCTACAGAGATTCCTTCCATTCACTGCTGATCATCTTGTCCTTGAAATTCTCCTGAGATCATCTAAGATACTCAAGTTTCCTTGTTCTTCTACTTCTCTAACCACTTTGTCTCCTTCAGTCTAATAAAATAAAGGCATTCCTCAAGGTTAATGACAATTTCTTTTTAAAAAAGAAGACAAAATAAAGACATTTTCAAAACTAAGAGTTTACCATCAAGACTCCACCAAGGGAAAATCTAAAGGTTACACTTAAGACAAAATGATGATGATCCCAGATACAAGAGCTGTAACCTAAGAAGGAATGGTAAATAAAGACATTAGTAAATATTAGTATCTAAAACAACAATAAGTTGGGGAAGGGGTGAATATGGGGAACCAAGTTAGAACTACGCAATGACCATATCTTTCAGGGAGTAGAAAAGAGGAAACACTCCTAACTCATTTTATGAAGCTTGCATAATCCTGATGTCAAAAACAAACAAAAAAAGTACAGGAAAGGAAAATTACAGGCCAAATTCATGAATACAGATTCAAAACTCCTAAACAAAATATCAGCTAACTGAATACAGCAATATATTTTAAAAACCTGATTAATATAATCTACCATATTAACAGATTAATAGAGAAAAACCAAGTGAACATCTCATCAGATACGATTAACGTGTTCAATAGAAGAAGAAAATGCACTTAGCAAAATTCAACCATCAATTGTGATGGGAACAAAACAAAACAACAAACAAAAACCAAACTAGAAAACCAGGAATAGAAGGAAACTTCTTCATTTGGATAAAGGGTACCTAACAGAGACCATATTTAATGATGACATGTTCGGGGCTATCTTTCTAAGATCAGGAATAAGAGAAGCAGGCTTTTATCACTGCTTTGATTCAACAGTCTTCTAAAGGTTCCAGCCAGAGTAAAGGCAAAAGCATTTAAAGTTGTAAGAAGTGGAAAATTAGAAAGAAGACAGTCTACTTCAAGGTAATATTATCAGCTACACAGAAATCCCAGACTAATTTAGAGATAAATTGCTAAAACTAGTAAGAGTTAGTACGGTTTCTGAGTTCAATATTAATGTAAAAAAGTCAAATGTACTTTCTATAAACCAGCGACAACATTTAGAAAAATTCTTAACACATACCATTTAAACCACAAAAATAAAACATGTAAAGCATCTGAGAATAAATTTAACAAAAGTGGGTCTACCTTCATGGAGACAATTATAAATCTTTCAATAAGGAAGAGTTTAGCAGATAGATATACCAGGTTCTTGGATATTAAGACCCAACCATGACGATGTCAGTCTCCCAAAATTGATCCTCTGAGTTAACACAATTCCATTCAAAATTGCAACAAAGGTTGTTTTCTGTTTTTTTTTGCAGAAACATGATAAGCTCATCCTATAATTTATATGGAGGAACAAAGGCCCAAGAAGAGCCTGAAGAAGAGATTTTCAAAGAATTGAAAACCAAATGGCCCATAAAGATAGGAAGAAACACTTATCCTCACTGGTACTCAAAGAAATGTAAATTAAAACCACAATGAGATACCCCAACACCCTCATGAGATGAGCAAAAATTAAGAAAAAAACTAACACTGCCAAATTTTAGGGTGTAGAGAAACAAGGACACTCAAAAACTGCTGGTTAAAATGAAAACTGGTACAATCGCTTTGGGAAATAGTTTGGCATTACCTAGTAAAGTTGAACACATGCCTATTCTATGACCACCCATTTCACTGTTAGGTACAAACCCTAGAGCAGCAGTTCTCAAACGTGGTCTCAGGACCCCTTCTATACTCGTAAAAATAACTGAGGCCTCTAAAGAGCTTTTATTATTTATATGGGTTGTATTTATCAATAGTTACTGTGTTAGGTATTGAAACTAAGAAAAATTTTAAACATGAGAACACACAAGCACACCTTCTATCAGCCATCAGAGCAATGACATCATCACTCACCATGTAACCTCTAGAAAACGCCACTTTATGCTTGTGAAAGAATGATAGCGAAAAGAAAAATGATGTTTTAGTGTTATAAGGAAAACAGTTTTGACCTTTCAAGCTCCTTGAAATGGTCCCAAGGAACTACAGTTCCTGGACCAACTTTGAGAGCCACTGCCCTAGAGAAAGTCTAGGCACCAGATATGTATAAGAATGTTTATAGCAGCATTGTACACAATAGCAAAACCTAAAAACAACCCCAAATCCATCAATTGGTATTTTCATTCCCTTAACTACTACACAGCTATAAAAAGGAATCAATTACAGTTATATTTGACAATATGAATGACTCTTGAGCAACAGAAGCAAGTCATGGAAAAATATATGCAGCTTCTATATTTAAAGTTCAAAAAGAGGTAAACTTGATAAAGTACTGGTGAGGAATACATCGTAGGTGGTAAAACTAATGAAAAACAAGAGAATGAGTAAAACCAAATGCAGGACAAGCAGCTGCCCCCTGAATGGCAGGAATGGGGGTACATAGGAAGTTCTATTTCTTTGGCTGAGTGGTGAGTACATGGTTGTTTATTTTATTCATTTTATATATTTTGTATATAAAATATATTTCAAAATTAGAAAAATAATAAAGACAAAACAAAAATTAAAAGACTAGAAAAAATTATTGGGTAAGAGAAAAATAATTTAACTTAACAGCAGTGGAAGAAACCACAAAGAAATAATTTAACTTAAGAGCAGTGGAAGAAACCACAAAAGAATGGGTAATTCTGAATATATTCAAAAAATGAAAACAGTGAAAGTGACATAAACAAGAAAAGCCCAAACCAATTTTAAAAGCCATACTAATGAAAAAAAATTTTTTAACTACAAATGGATACAAACATATGAAAACAAGTTTACTCTCACTAGTAATCAAATGCAAACTAAAAGAAAGAACCATCAGTTAAGAAATGATGACACTAAATATGGGTAAGGGTATGGTGAGACTAACACTTTCACACTAGCTGGTGGGAATGAATCTCGGTGCAACTTCTATAGAGGAAAGTTTAGCACGCATGTGAAGTGTCTCAAAGATATTCACTCTTAAAAACCAATAATTCTATTTCCAGATACGAATCTTAAGGAAATAATCTGAACTATTGCACAAAAAAATGTATTAACAAAAAACTGGAAAGAAGCTAAATGTACAAAAAGGGACTATTTAAGATCAAAGAAAATTATCTTTTATTTATAGAATTGAATATTAAATGGTAATGTAAAACGTTGCTTACTTCATAAATATGAAATAAGATCATGCCAATAAAAAATGTAACACAAAATTATATACAGAATTGTCTTTTAACTATGTTTTTTAAACTATATAGAAAAAAAGACCAGGAAAAATGCACCCACTGTTAGCAGAGCTATCTCTGGATGGTGAGAATATGGGGGATTCTTCCGACTTTTTGCCTATCATCCAAATTCATTTAAATGAATTCATATAATTGTAAAGTCAGAAAACAAACCTAAAATAACAAAACCCACAAACCTCCCAACAGCTGTCTCACCTCGCTAAACTACAAATGCATCATTTTGGTGTCGAAGGCTCTCTACGCTATTTTCCCACTGTTTTTAGTCAAGTGTGCTTACTCTCCGTAAGGCTCATCAAAGGCGACTTCCTATGGTTTCCTGAACATGCCCCATACCTTCTCACTTCAGTGCCTTAGCTCAGATTATTTGATCCATCTGGATCACATTCTCTACCTGGATGAGTTCCACCATATTCCAAAGCTCATGAGAAACACCACCTTTTCTATGAAGTTTTTTCTAACTCTGTGCTAACCCAGTCACCCCAACCAGATGTGATTTTTCCTTGTCTTTGACCCCTACGGAAGTGATTTAACACTCTTACTACTCTTGATGCAACTTCCCTCAACTTTAATAGTTAACTCTGTTTTAAGGTCTCTCTAGATTCTAGTAGTTCAGGAAGGGGCTCTATCCTTCTTCAGCTCTTTCTCTAAAAGTGACACACTGCTTCCCAGAATTAACCACATAATGAGTATTTGAGGAACTGAATAAATTACTGTCACAAGGGATTAATCTCTTGCCTTGGCCACAAGGAGGAGGAAGAGAGAATGGGAAATGTTTCTCATTTGAGACTCAGCACGGAATTTCTCACAGAAACAATGAGGGGAAGAAAAAGACCGTTAGTAATGCATAAACCAATTATGGACTTGTATTTTATTCTTTTTGCCAGCTACGAATCTATCTATAATTGGTATCTTAATTTCTCTGGAAACAAAAATATGCGTGGAATTCCCAAGAACCTACCTCCAAAACAGTTTTTGGAGTACAGCCAGTGATTAAAGTGATAAACTTGCAGATAAAAAATAGTATTTTGCTTTTAAAAAAAATCATGTTTGCTTAAGTCTGCCTTAAGCCTCTTCTGAAACAAAATATTGTTAACGACAATAGAAAGAGTTAAATGACAGAAGTGGACGTTCAAAACACCTGAGTTAGTTTCTAAAAAGTAAACTCGAAAGGGAGTACACAAGCAAATCAAAAAGCCCTTTTTACCACTTTCCTACTTTACCTTTACCTGATGCTATATTTCAGGAAACAACTGAAACTTTAAGGGGAGAAAGTCTTTAAAGGTTTTTATTTTCCTTTCGCATGCAAGGCTTTAAATTAATTAATATTTACAACGGCTGTGCAGATAACCCACCCATGTGGGCTCACACATAGCCAAGTGTATATATTTAAGGACAAAAACCTCCCTGTAATTATTGACATACAGTGCTTTACTTTGAAATAACGCTTGTCTTGATGAAACACAGTTGAGGGCTGTTCTTTGCCAGATTTTGGTGGGGGAGAGGAGCCTGTTAGGACAGCTCTTACTACAGACTTGGACCAATATCCCTAGGTATACACTTAAGCATTGCTATATTCATTCCACGAGTATGTACTGAGAACTGTGCTAGATGTACAGAGGCAAGTCAGACCCTGCCCTCAGTGTCTACAGGTTGCCCCAGACCCAGAAATATTCTACTGAAGGAAATGAACAATAAGCAAGTATGCAAACGAACGAGATAATTACAGGTTACGGTAAGAGCTGTAAAGGAGACAAGACAGGGAGGCTATTTAACAATCAACCAAGGCTTCTCAGATACATTTAAACCAAGATGGAAAAGAGAAGAAGGACCTAGCCATGCACACTACCTGGGCAAGAGCATTCCAGGCAGAGAGAAGTGGAAAGGTCACAAGATGGAAACAGTCTGAAGAAGATAAAAGAGGCACTGTAGCTGGTTATGTTTTTCAAACTGTGGGTCATATTTGTAGGCTGTGATGCCAACTTTGTGGGTCATTGCATCAGGGAGTCATAGGTTTTCAGAATAAGTATTCTTTAATGAACTATGTGTGTGTGTGTGTGAGTGTGTACTAGATTGCAACGTATGACACATTTCTTACTGTGGGCAGTGGTGAAACCTGTACTAAGCAAGGAAAGTAATAAGAGATGAGGATGGAGGGATGGGCAAGAGCTAGAGTATGCACAGCCTTGCATTGTAGGCTACCGTAAAGAATTGGGATTTTTATTCTAAACACAGTGGGAAGGTAGTGAAGGATTTCAAGCTAGGGAGTGACATGATCTAATTCGAGAAGGTGGTTTTGCCAAAAGATTACTAACTACAGTGAAATTCAGAAGAGCTGAGCACCAGCCCTGGCCTAGCCACTAACACCAGAGATTTTGAGCAAACCACTCAATCTCTCTAGACCTTACTTTCTTCATTTTAAAAATGAGAAAGCTGGACCAAGATGACCTTTAACATCTTGTCTATTGCTAAATTTCTATGACTATATTCTGCTCCTCCCTTGGGCATAAGTAAATGACTATTGGGGAGGCATTAGCTCATTAGGTCAAGTTCTGGGTTACTTCTTAAAATATAAACCATCTAGCTCTAAGAGCTACATTTCTATAGAAGGTAATTTTAGAATTATCTCTTTACTGAAACCAGCTATATTACTAGAAATGAGATCTCTGGGCTAAAAATGAATTAAGTGCTTTTGCAACTCTCTGGTGCAAAGTTAGGATGTGAAGAAAACTGACAGGGAGGGATGAAAAGATTTACTGACCAGGTTATTTGGAACAGACTTCCTTATTTGTTCTAGGTCATCAACTGACATATAATCTAGGGCAGTCTAGAGTTGCAGGGAACCTCTGGTTAGCACTAAAGTCAAGATGTGGAAGCTTAACTCCTTTCACAGTAAGCAAAATGACTATTAAGGCAAAATCTTCATTGAGAACCTAGTATATGCTAACCCCACGCTAGACAGTTTGATATATGCTTTTTCATTTAATCCTCCTAATAATGGCATTTCACACATGTGAAAAGAGGGGCCTCAGAAAAGACAAGTAAGGTATTAAGTGGCAAGGTCAGGATAAGAATATTTATTCCATATTTATGGTAAACTAAACTGCATGTTTAAAAAATTACTGTACAAGCATTAAATCATCAGTTAATTGCTGGACAACTCAAGTATCTGTGACATCTGGACTTAGACTATTCAACCAATAAATCGATTCTGGACTCACAGGTACTTTGCTAGGTACGGTGTGTGCTGAAAAGACAAAAACTTGTTCCAGCGCCGCAGGCCTTACTCCGTGGGTAGCATGCTGGGTAGCATGAAGAGTAATTAGGCAAAATATCCAAGGAATTTGGATCCCCAATTAAGTACACGAGAATAGTATTACAGGAGTTTCTAGGTTCATTTTCTCCATTGTTGCTGGTGAGAGGTCAGTAGAGAAACCGTGGACCGGACAGTGTCACCTGTGCCGTGGGCCTAAGGAGTGCTCAGAAGTTCCATAAACGCGAGATGCTAGAAACTCACCGATTTCCAACTTACATTACCCCTTTAAAGGAAGCAGTGGCCGCAACGCCCGCCCAATTGGAGCAGAGTGCAGGGCATGTTACCGAGAGGAAAATCTCGGAAATGTGCAGGGCACCGTCCCTGTAAGGGTCGAAATGGTCCCTAACGCCTCCCACAGACACACCCACAAACATCCCAGCAAAGTTGGGGATGCTCACCGCACACCCGCCTCAACACGGAGAACGCGGTACCCACCTGTCACATACTCAGCTTCGAACCTCCGTCGGGTCTCAGAGATGAGCCTGGCTTTATTCTGGGCATGATGCTGGAAAGGAGACACCAAGGGACACTTAGATACCAAGCGCACCAGCCCGCTTCCTCTCAGCACAGCCCACCTGCACCTGGGCGCGCGGCTCCCAGGCCTGAGGCGGCTTCCAGGTTCGGGGCGGGGGGGTAGTGCCGGCAGCGGTGCTGTCGGCTCCTTACCTCGGCCATGGTCACCGTTGTCACTTCCAGAGCTGCCGTCCGAATACCTCACTCACGACCGGCTGGGCCGGCCCCAAGGTAGAGAGGGAAGAGCAGGAGGTGGAGGCGGTCGCGTGACACAGGCAAGCGGGCGGAAGCGTCGCCACGCCGTCCAATCCGATGCGGCCGCCTGGGCCTGGAGGCGGGACCAGGCCCTCAGCCTGGCTTTCCATTCGCTTCTCGTTTGGGCCCCGCCCCCTGACGTCCCTTGCGCTGCAGACCGGCCACCGCCCCCGCCACCGCCCCCGCCACCGCCCCCGTCCCCGCCCGCCGTGGGAGAGCCTGCGTCTGAGAGAGCTCAGCCTGCGGTTCGCTTTCACAACGTTCCCTGTGGCCCCGCCTTCTCAACCTCCCTTGGCAACCGTCTCCTGGCAGGCTCGGCGGGCTCCGCCTCCTCTGCGCTCGTTGCAGCCTCCGGCCCCGCCCTCCCAGGATGCAGCGCGCGGGCGGGAGGTTTGGAGACCCGAGACGCTGCGCCTGCGTGGGGCCTCGGGAGTCTGGCGGGTGCTGGACGGAGGGCCTCCGCGTGCCGAGGTAGGGCCTTCGCGGAGGGGGCGGCGGGACTGGGTTTGCTCCCCTTGTCCCCTCCTTGTGGGACAGCGAGGAGGAAGCAGGCGTCCCTGGGGCCTGTGTCCATCATTCTATGGAATGCTAACTAGATTTTCTAGATTTCCCTAGAAACTTTCCTCACTCCTGCAGCCTCTTTCCCACTTGGAGTGTGAGATGCTTAACAAGGCATATGTCTTTGAAATCTTTAAAAGTTATATAAAATTAAGAGGTGTAAAGCATCTTGCAGTTTAATTCAAGTAGTTCTCCAGTGGGAGGGGGAAGTTTTGCCTCCCAGGGGACATTTGGCAATGTCGGGAGACATTTTTGGTTGTCACAACTTGGAGGGGGCCTGCTACTGACATGGGGTGGGTAGAAGCCAAGGATACTGCTAAATATCCTATAAAGCACAGGACAGCGCCCAGAACAGTTCTCCAGTGCAAGAGGTCAATAAGTGCCGAAGTTGAGAAAGATTTAGATTTATAACGTACTGGGAAAAGTTTTATGGTTGTCGGTTTAAAAATTGAAAGGAAATGGTTTTGCATTCAATAATACTGGCTTTTTTAAAAATTGAAAGATACTGAAAACTACAAGGAAATTGTAAGGACAGTTCCCGTATTTCCACCATCCATACTCAACCACGATTGACACTTGAACATCTTTTGCTCCAGACATTTCTTTATGTTTACACTTTTATGGGGAAAAAATGGACACATTGTTTAAAAATTATTTGGATACATCCTTAAAAAACATTTCAGATGTAGCTAGTCTCCCTCTGGCTCCACTCCCCTACCCTGATATCTGTCCCCTTCTCTAGAGTAAACAGTTATTTGAGATTTGGCATGAATCTTTACAGCTTTGCTTTTTTTATTTGGACCAGGCTGCCTGGGTTTGAATCCTTACTCTGTTCCTTCCTATCTGTAGGCCTTTGAGAAGATCCTTACACTCCATGCCTCAGTTTCCTCATCTGTAGAATGGGATAATAGTGCCTATGGCATAAGGATGTCATGAGGAATAAATGAGTTAGTCCAAAGTGTGTAGAAAAGTACCTGGCACAGAGAAAGCACTCAAATGTAGCCATTGTAGGTAGACACAAAATGTATAATGCTATTTTATGTGTTTTGATTTAGATACATAATGTACTCCAGTAAACATTTTTCTGCAACTTAATTTTTTTCGTTTTTGAGATCTAGCCATGATGATATACATAGATCTATCCTTTTAACTATAGTATGATAGTCCATCAGTATTTATTCATTCCCCTCTTGGTGGTCATTGAAGTTTTTACCAGTTTTGCTTTTATATTACAAATAACAGCACAGTGAACATTCTACAGCAGTGTCTTTGTGTGTTATGTAAGATTATTTCTCTGGGTTTATATCTACAAGTGAAATTGCTGGATATATGCATTTCTGTTTACTGCCAATTGCCTTCCATCTCACCTCTCCCTTTAATTGCTCATAATTATCTCTTAATTGATGGCTCTGCCTCCAATCTCACCTCACCCCCATCTTCAACACTGTCACCAGGATCTTTATAATTCAGAAGAAATCCTGTGATTTCTATTTTTGAAGTTAGAAGTCCTTAGTATAACATAGAAAACCTTCTTTAACTTAATCTTTCCTGATCCTCTTAGTGGGTCTCCGTTTCCCCACGTTCACCTCCATTTCAGGTACACCGTATTATTGGGAAAGGGAAAGGGGAGATTGATTGTGGGTAGCCTCCAACAAATGACTTCTAGTTATATAGGTAGAAAAAAGTTTTACAAAAGCAGACCAATTCTGTAGCCAAGTTAATTTACTTGGGCAAACAATGTCCTGTATGTTGAAAGAAGGACATCTATCAGTATTATGGTCATAAGATTATGTTTCATATTATTAGGTGAAATTTTTAGTTGGGTGTCTTAGTTCTGCCGTTTTTCCAAGATGCTTTCTATTGGGCGCAATTGATATGGTTTCTTAGAGACTTTTTTAGATTTCATCTGCAGATAATATAGTGCTCTTTTAGGATCTTCCTGAACCAGATTGGTAGTTTTAAATAAATTTCTGAAATTCTGAAATTAAATAAAGTTCTGAAATTTATAGTGCACAGTGAATTTATTAGCATTTAAAGGGAATATTGTTTATTTGGTCAGAGGCTGGCAGAGAAGAGTGGATGAGGGTGATAATTTATTGCCAACCTGCTATATTTATGTTAGCATATATTACTGTTTTTCTAGTATACTTACATATTTGTTTTCATTTTATGTATAAAATATATACAGTCAACTTTGGTGTATGGTATTACAGATCAGGAAAAGCTCAAATTAATTATGTAGTGTTTTATAAATAATCTGCTTCCTAATTCCCCCACCCCTCCACCCCCATAGCTGCAATAGGAGGTGATACTTAACTGGTTTGAGTTACTTATTGTTTTCTGCAGCCACTGATGTAAGGGTACGAAGTAAAAAGTCAAATGACGAATAGGTTGGAATAGTGAGCCTGGTGCCCTGATAATCAGAGTTTGATTAATTAGGGCTTGTTTATATTGGTTTAAGAACCCCTAAATTGAACCTTAGTTTCACTTGTTTCAGATTATTTCTATCTAAAAAAAGAAAATTACCACTTATTCCATAGGCTTAAAGGTTTGCTTTATGAATATATGCTAAGAACTTTTACTGTTAAAAGATATGTTGCATCAGTGTAAAATAAAACACATATACACAGATGTGTGAATTCAGTAAGCTTTGAGATTATAGGAAGTTTGAGGAAAAAATTTATCTTCATAAATAAATATATTAATAGCTTCTAATTTTTTTTGACTCCTTTTTTTTTTTTTGAGGAAGATCAGCCCTGAGCTAACTGCTGCCAATCCTCCTCTTTTCGCTGAGGAAGACTGGCCCTGAGCTAACATCCATGTCCATCTTCCTCTACTTTATAGGTGGGATGCCTACCTCAGCATGGCTTAGCCAAGCAGTGCCATGTCCGCACCCAAGATCAGAACTGGCGAACCCCGGGCCGCCGAAGCGGAATGTGCGCACTTAACCACTGTACCACCGGGCTGGCCCCTCTAGCTTCTAATTTTTAACTCCAAAGGTGATCCATTTAAAATAAAATAACTTAATATTGAAAATGTACGTGTTTTTGCTGTAGGATTTAAAAATAAAAAATAATGACCTTTGAAAGAACATTTATGTTTTTAAATCTATTTGAGCCTGAGTCCCTGAGAATAAATTTACTTTTTGCCTAGAGCTCATGCTAAAAGCATATTGGATTAGGATTATAACAGGGTTTTGAATGCTCTGCTAAGCTTTATAGCAATGCTTTGCAACCTTTTGTCTCTACATCATTCATATGTTCAGTACATGGTGTTTGGCATCTCTCTTTCCAGGTAGTAATTCAGGGATCACAGATATATTGAGAAGATGTGTGTGTTAGAGGAGGGCATGCATGCAAAGTTCTTGAATTAGGAGACAGTTACTTGATCAAGTTTGTGTTTTAGAATAATAACTGAGGTAGCATAAATAAATTGATATATTAGAGGGGAGAGAGACTAAAGCAAGGAAGACCAATTAAGGAGCTTTTATCTCAGCCTAAGTGAGAGATGAAAGCCTGAACTATGATAGTGGCAGTTGGAACAGAGTTGGAAGGTAGAGGTTTCTAAGTTAAGGAACTTAGTGGTAGCATTAAAAGACCAGAATGTAAGGGGCCTGATGTTCCTAAGTCATAACTCTGTCAAGGTGCAACAATACATACTCTAAAGTTTAGTCAAGGGGGAGATTCTACTGACCTTTTAGCAATCAGATTCTCCTTGCTCCTGTCATACTTGCATATTGGTGAACCAGAGCTTTGTGTTGATTAAACAGTTGTGACATTTAATATTAAAATCCTTTTCCATACAGAAATTATTTTTGGTTGTTTTTAGTATTATTAAGAAATCTGAAAAACATTTTAAGTAAGCCTGTAGTAAAAGACAATGAGTTCTTAGATCTTTGCCTCAGAATATATCATTTTAATGCTTTTCCTTTTTTACAAGTCTTCTAAGAGACCTGACATGTCTGTGAGAAACTTGAAATAAATTATTGTTCATACATTTTGATGTAATACAGCTAATATGTTTCCTTTAAAGTAAAAGATAGTTTCATAAGTAAAAGCCACACCTTTGATTTGCCTATCTTCTTTACTAATGAAGCCGAAACTACTCTGTAATACCTGTTGTCTCAGATCTTTGCATGAAATTGATTTCCTAACAACAAACCAGTAAGCCAGTAACTTCTGCTAGTTTGTATTATGATACAGTATCTCCAGTTGCTTCAGGTAATAGGCTTCATGAAATTCTAAAAACAGTATCATCAATTTAATTTTTTTTTTATTTTAAAGATTTTTTTTTAATTTTTTCCTTTTTCTCCCCAAAGCCCCCCGGTACATAGTTGTGTATTCTTCGTTGTGGGTTCTTCTAGTTGTGGCATGTGGGACGCTGCCTCAGCGTGGTTTGATGAGCAGTGCCATGTCCGCGCCCAGGATTCAAACTAACGAAACACTGGGCTGCCTGCAGCGGAGCGCGCGAACTTAACCACTCGGCCACGGGGCCAGCCCCCTCATCAATTTAATTTTTAAAAAATTGCCACAGAAGAGTGTATTTATCTGTTGCTGTATAATAAATTACTCCCAAACTTAGCAGCTTAAAACAACAAATATTTATTTTCTCAAAATTTCTGAGGATCAGGAATTTGGGAGCAGCTTAGCTGGGTGGTTTCTGGCTCAGGATCTCTCCAAGGGGCTGAGTCATGCAAAGGCTTAACTGGAGCTGGAGGATCTGATCCCAAGAAGGCTCACTCACATGGCTGTGGGTAAAAATCCTCAGTCCCTTGCTGGCGCTTGGTAGGAACCCATAGTTCCTGGTCGTGTGTACATCTTCATGGGGCTGCCTCAGTGTCTTACTGATATGGCAGGTGGCTTTCTCCAGTGCAAGTGATCCAAAGAAGAGGTCAATGAGGAAGCCACAGTGCTCTATGACCCAGTCTTGGAAGTCACACACTGTCACTTCTGCCATATTCTGTTGGTAGAAGCAAGTCATAATGACCAGCCTTCACTCAAGGAGAGGAGAATTAAGTGCCGCTTCTTGATGAAAGGAATTTCAAAGAATTTGTGAACATATTTTAAAACCACAACAAGTGATACATTTGGAAATTAGACAATAAGGTGTGCCATCTCCAATTTGAAAGTAGATGCCAATTGATCTAGTTTGCTTTTAAGTAGAATTGCCTCTAAATCAAAATCATTTCTATAAAATGCAGGCTACATTAAGTTAAATTTGTAGATTATGGTTCAGTGATTCTTTTTTCTGATTGGACTATTGGTAGACTTTATAGTAAAAGAACAAAACTTAAGCCTTTGGAGTTTACTTCTCATTCAACGGAGGAAAAACAATATTACTTACTTGTAAATGACCTAGTTTTCATTTATTACTGAAATAGTTGAATTTCCTAGTGTAAATGATCCACAAGTAGGAGAAAAGAGAAGGTATGAGTTAGAGTTATTTATAGTGGAGAGGGACCTTTCAGCATGCACGGACCATTAAGTATACAACTATTCTTCTAACCTTTCTAAGGGTAGGTACTATGTAAACCAGAGCTGACCATGATGATGATGATAATGATGATGGTAGCTCACCTTTATTGAGCAATTTCTATGTACCAGGTTTTATTTCAAGTGGGTTTTAATTAATTCCAATACCTTGTAAGGTAGATACTGTATTCTCCCCGCCCCCTTGTATACATGTAGATGTGAGGCATAAAGGGGTTAAGTAACTTGCCCGAGTCATACATCTAGTAAAAGGCAGGCCCAGCGTTCACATGGATCTCTAACCATAGCAGCTCTGCTTAGCATGTGCTAAGCATTCAATAACTGTTAAAGGAGTGACTCAGCATATATGGCCACTGAATAAAGAGAGATCAAAATCTTTTTCTTATATGTTTGTTCAATGTAGGGTTTGTTCCTTCGTTCTTTGTTTTACTTTACTAATTTTCTAAAGTTGCCTTTCTTATAACCAGTGTTCAGAGTAAGGGAAAGCATACCAGGACAGTGTGGTGGTTAAAAGTGTAGGCTCAGGAATCAGAGGGCCCCTCTTCCCAATTTACTGCCATTGCCTGTTAGTGTTGTAACCTTGCAGAATTTTCTGACCTTCGTTAAAATAAGGTTTCTTGTTTAAAAGATGGGATAACAAGAAGGTGTTACCGAACCAGGTTCACTTTTGACTGCCGCTCGGAAAGCCAAACACTGAGCCGATGAGATTGCAGCAGAGAGAGAGTTTACTCACAAGGCAGCTATGTGAGGAAGTGTGAGCATGAGTCTCAAATCTGCTTCCCCGAAAATAGGGACTCAGGGATATTTATGGGATGGGGGCAAGGTGGTCTGAAATGTGGAGAGAGGTGATTGGAGGTGAGGAGAGGTGAGGTAATTGATGATCTGCGCAAGCGTAGTCAGACTCCATGCCTCTTCATAGGACCGATGTTCACAAAATGGCCACCTTAGCATGATCTGAGGGTGGAGTTTTTGGCCTCTTGACGTCAAAAGGTCACCTATCAGACATCTCCATGGGCCCAGTTGATGAGTTGGTGGTCTCAACAGGCCCGAAGTAGACAAGGAGTTCTAATTCCTGAAAAACAGCTCACACAGCCATTACCATGGTGACCCAGGCTCCAGGGAGATGTTATCTATAGGAGCCTAGTGGGAGTCAGATAGCATATTGCCTAAATAGCACAGTTAACAATGGGTGGATTAAACAGCTAAAAGCTATAATCAGTAATTGCAAAAAGGAAAAAAAAACGTTAGTTCCTAGCTACTTAATCATCAATGGCTAACTCTGCCAGTTTCAAAGACTTACTTTAAAAGAACAGTTGTAAGCATTAAATGAAATAACGCATGTATTGCACTTGGCATATAATAAGCATGAATAATTGACAGCTATTTAATTCTTGCGTTCATTATAGTATTACTAATCCTCTATTTTTTTCAACTTTGAGAATAGTGACTTTTTTAGGTCGTAAAACTGCATTGTTTTTGCAAAGTAAGATTTAAGATTTATTTCTATTACTCATATGGAGATTTTTAAGCCATGTTATAGCATCTCCTATTTTTCTTTCTGGGCCTTTCATTTTAGCTATAGAGTCTGTACGAACTCCTGTCTCAGGGAAGCAGGAGCCCAAGTGCCTGGGCTGTGGGAGCAGTCTAATTTGAATCATTGACTGACTGAATCATGTCATGGTAAAGGGGCTGAGGTTGAGATGGAGAAACCTGGTTTGAGGCAACAGGTTAGAAAATTGGGAAACCAAGATTAGTTTGGTAGATTTGAAGTGGAACCCTTAAGAAATTCCCTGAGCCAAAAGGAATGTCTTCAGTCACTTTGAATAGAGCACTGCAGCTTTTAATAGATGCTGCTAACACATTTAGTTATCTGTTTGATATCGTTCTTTGCATTCTTTGCAAACTGTTTTTTAAGGGCTGTACAGAAATAACATTTGGGATATGTTTTTTGATAAGCGTAACGTTGTTAAGATAGCATAAAAAGCTGGAAAATGTGAACTTAATAGCATTTATGATTACCTATGTGATAGTTCTCTAATAGAAATGTATGTTTTCTTTTCAACGCTGCCTACTTGATGGCAGTTTTTCTCATTTCATTTTTAGGTTTAAAAGCGTCAACCAGAATCAATTTGCAGTCGAAAATTGGACCAACACAAAGACTTCATATTGTGGAATGACTAGCAAACAAGCAATGTCATCTAATGAACAAGAAAGGCTCTTGTGTTATAATGGGGAAGTCCTTGTTTTTCGATTGTCTAAAGGAAATTTTGCTGATGAAGGACCTGCAGAAATACCCGTATTACATGTCAGAAGAATGGTATTTGACAGAGGGACAAGAGCATTTGTTCAGAAGTCCACTGGATTCTTTAGCATAAAGGAAGAAAACTCGCATTTAAAAATTATGTGTTGCAGCTGTGTGTCAGATTTCAGAAATGGAATTAACCTCCCTTATATTGTGATGCAATGCAATAAAAAGAATAACGTTTTCAAATATCTTCTACTGTTTCTTCACAGTACCAATAAATTTGAAAAGCGTTTGAGTTTTAAACTAGGCCATGAATTGCTGGATGGCGTAAGGGTCCTTAATGGCCCTTTAGTTTTATGGAGATATGACAAAACATTCTTCTGTATCTCTTCCGAAACTCACAAAGTTATTACTCTGTCTGTTAACTTTTCCTCTATTGAGTGGGCAGGGGAGATTGCAAATCTAGGTATGGTTTTATTAGGACCAAGGAGATGTTCAAACCGAAAGCCTTCAAAATCGGATTATGCATTTCAGAATACCAAATTTTGTGTATACTCTCTTGAAAATGAAGAAGTAATAAGTGATACATATATCATCCCTCCTGCTTATAGCAGTGTGGTAACGTGTGTGCATGTGTATGCAGCTGAGATGGTCAACAACCAGTTAAGAATGTCTCTGATTGTCCTTACTCAGAAGAATCAGCTGATTTCATTCCAAAATGGAACTCCTAAAAGTGTGTGCCAACTTCCATTTGGAGATCCTTGTGCAGTTCAACTGATGGATTCCACTGGAGGAGACCTCCTTTTTGTTGTATCCTTTAGGTCCAATGATGCTTGTGCTGTTTGGGAAAAGAACTTTCAGGTACGGTACTTATTCTCATATCATTCAATTGGTGTGGTCTTAGACCTATGAAGCATTCTTACACTTCATAGAGTTTATGCTGAAGTCGTATTATCCAAATCAATTGTGAGTGCTGCACTTAAAATCATATATATTACATCATTCTTTTTTCTTAACGTTGTCTAAATACTACCTGATAAAGATTTTGCCTTGCCATTTTGAGCCATAAAACCTTTGAGTTGTTTGGAAAAAAACTGCAGTTATAAATTTATTTTTCTTTTAGTATAACAATTTCTAATTTTTATTAATGTAATAATTAGGTGTGTAGTTTACTTAGAATAAGATTATTAGTAATTTGACTTCATAAGCCTTCCTAGAAAACGCCAATCAGTTTAACTTTTTAACAATTGGTAATTGTCTATTTAAACTTAAAATGAAATTAGAGGAATTCCTTGAAATGTATCATATTTGTCCCTTTAGAGGCAAATAATTGCTCTCCAGAGACAAGTGATGTGTTAATTTTCTAAAAACTGTTGCTTAGAGAATTTCATTATGTTATATTTTGAAACTCAGACTTGTCCTTTGATCTAGTCATATCTTTTAATGTAAGGTTTGGAAATTGCTTTAAAATACTCACTGATATTAAGTGTTCAAAAACAGGTAAAAAGGTGCAGAAAATGAATAGTAAATTAGAGGTTTGTAACTGGGTGTCCCACCAATAGTATTTATCTAACTGAGTTTTTGGTAACATTGCATCCTCCTGCCTTAAGATATATCAGCTTATTCAATTATGTGATGTGAAGTGTTTATAATTAAAGATAAATAATTATTACTAGTTAGAAATGTCTCTTCCAAAAGTAGTTTTTTAGTACATTATGTAACTTTTTAAGTTCTTGTGTTACTTTGGAAAAAAGCAGATACTGCTTTACTTTGTGTGCCCTATTTGTTTAATTAGAAGCTCAACTAAAATTTCTTTTTTTTTTTTTGAGGAAGATTAGCCCTGAGCTAACTGCTGCTAATCCTCCTCTTTTTTTCTGAGGAAGACTGGCCCTAAGCTAACATCCATGCCCATCTTCCTCTACTTTATATGTGGGACGCCTACCACAGCATGGCGTGCTATGCAGTGCCGTGTCCACACCCAGATTCGAACCAGCGAACCCCGGGCCGCTGAAGCGGAACATGCGCACTTAACTGCTGCGCCACCGGGCCAGCCCCGTCAACTAAAATTTCCATCACTATATTACCACCTTGATATGGAATATTGATAAATGTTTTGAAAAGTTCAAAAGACATCTTTTCTGTGAATCGTTACCTTGTGTGTGTGTTAGTGTGTGTGGAAATGTCAGTTTGAAAGTGTGTTTTATCATGCTTTGCCTTGTAAGTTACCTTTATGGTACCAGGGATTATGTAATCATATTCAACCTCTGTAACACATAGAGGACTTAAATTCTCAAAAGGAAAATGATTTGAAAGCTGTCCTATTTTATTTTGAAAGCAGTCTTTTAAAAGTACATTGTAGTTTTGTTTGAAGGTTATTTGGAAGGTAACATTTTCTGTCTTTTTCTACTCTCTTTTACTTTCATGAAATGCTAGGGGGAAACATCTGGTATAGCCTGTAACCCTTATTGGGGTCAGCGTAATGGAAATAACACACTTAACCTGGGTTTGAACCCCCTGAGTCCCTTACTGGTGTTACCTTAAGGAATATATTTAATTTTTGTGAACCCGCTTTCTGTCTTTATGAAATTGTGGAATCATCCTGCCTCTGAGAGGGGAGAATTAATAAAATGATATTGTAAAGTGTCTTGCACATAGGAAAAGCTCAGTAAGTGGTAACTGCTATTATGTTAGACAAAGGCTAGGGCTGTCATCAGTGACTTGTACCTACCCAAGGTCCCTTACTCACCTGGATAAGGAAAAACAACTCCCTTATGCTTCATTAATTCAGTAAAATATGGTCATTATTCACTTGAAGTGGGTCCCTTGCTTGGACACTGTAGAGCTCTGCCACTAAGATGTTACCCAAAGCAGCAGACTAGATCACTCCCTGTAAGTGGGCCTGTAGCTGTTGGCCTCCCTGCCTTGAAATTGCATTCTAGGATTATTTCTCTATGGTGAACCACCGTCTCTTCCACAAGTTACTTTCCTGAGTCCCTGCTGACCTACTCCTTAAGCTACCTCTTCAGGGATGCTGTACTTCTAAACTGTCCTCAAATGCCCTATACTGAAAGCTCTGGAGTTAGACCCTGATATCTACAAGTTAAGTGCTTCTAAATTGCCTCAGTCGCCTTGCTATTCTTGGAGTTTTGCAGCTCCTGCCTCTTTCTTGATGTTATATTTATACTCCCTTACTTAAAGAAAAATTGGATGTAGCTTAGGGTAAAATATTCAATTACTTTAAAAAAAGAGAATAAAGGTTGAGAATCTGAAAATAAATGGGGAGGGGAGGTAAGCATGCAGAAAACCTGGGTTAAGGGAAGTAATTGCATTTGAGCAATTATACTTAGTTTAGCAGTTAAGACAAAAACGGTAAATACAGCAAGTTTTGCAATTGAATGAAACACACTATCAAGGGAAAAAAATTCCTAATATTGAGTTCCAAGAGGAATTTACTGTTTGTAGTATTATGTAAGAGATTTTGAATAATAAAATGAATACATTATTGAATAATAAAATGGTGCCTTTAATAGCAGTTTTGCCCCAAAATGGGAGAAAACAACAGAAGCAGTCTTCTTTTGTGTTGGCTATGGATTCATCCATCCATCCATCCTTTCACTACCTCATTCCATAAAGGAATTAAGGCAGCTTGCAAAGATAGGTAAAATACAAACAAGCATAAATTAGAATAAGAAATGAAAATCAAGGTTAGTATGTTCTCAGATCAGCCCTTCATAAAAGTCCCAGGTGTAATGTTTAATCCAGTGATAGGACTTCAAACAGCTGAGTCTAGAGAAATAATGATTAGCTTTTCTCAGGCTTTCTTCAGTAGAAATTGTCTCTGCAAGTTTTGACAAGAATCTATGTGGCAGGCATTTGAGAATTGAGGTCATTTTCAAGTATACCTGAAACATTGGTGTGTTGTAGATAGAAAGAGGTTAATATGTTCTAGAGGTGTGCTGTCTAATATGGTAGTCAGTAGCCACATGTGGTTATTCACCATTTGAAATGTGGCTATTCTGAATTAGAATGTGCTATAAATGTTAAGTACACACCGGATTTCAAGACTTAGTAAAAAATGAAAGTAAAGTATCGTGTTAATTTTTGTTGATTATATTGAAGTAAAATAATA
Source organism: Equus asinus (assembly GCF_041296235.1). Taxonomy (NCBI): domain Eukaryota; kingdom Metazoa; phylum Chordata; class Mammalia; order Perissodactyla; family Equidae; genus Equus; species Equus asinus. The sequence continues at coordinate 11,152,851 of NC_091820.1, read as the reverse complement.
TTTTGGATATATTGGATTAAATAAAATAGAATAAAATTAATTTCACCTTTTTCTTTTCACTGCTAGAGAATTTTCTTTTATTGGCTACTGGAAAATCTAAAATTATATATGTGCCTTGCATTTGTGGCTCACCTATATTTCTTTTGTACAGCGCTGTTCTAGAGCTATAGATTGCAAATGTGTGGGTGCATGCATGAGTGCACAGCTCTATGGTGTTTACATGCTGAACACATTCTTATCACTAATATCTCTTCACATAGTTAATTATACTGCACGATGCTCATGGGGGTGGTGGGAGAAAAGGAGGATATGGATTTACAAATAAGCTTCATTCCTAGATATATGAAAAATCACTGCTTTGGATATTAGCCTTATAGGGGAAAGATTGATATTTGGTTATATAGACTGAAGAGTCTTATATTCTTGCTCTAATGCAAGCCACCTTCAATCATCCAGATGATGTATCTGTGCTCCTCGGATTCTGAGTGGGAGTGTAAGCTTTTCTGCCTGAGGGAGAAGGAGTATCTGATTCCCATGGTGTTGGTTTTCCAGGGGGCCAATCTGGAGGCTTTCAGCTTTATGGACCTTTAAGAAGTTGTCTTCTATTTTAAACTTGAGGTTTCACATTGTGGTATAAACTGATCAAATCATTTCATTAGGCTGGCATGGTTCTAGGTGCCCGATTATTAGGATCCCTCCCCTTCTGTGACCCTGATAATGGCTATGTTCTCCCCTACCAGGGTTTAGGGTATTAAGCTCATCTTGACTCTTAAAGGTTATTCTGCTTTGAGAGCTCTTAAAGTATCTATTAGTATCTTCCAGTTGCCCTAATGCAACTGAATTCCTTGTGTAATTAGTCTTATCGTAAATACATATCCACTAAGGCTTTTGAGAGTGAGGGTCATCCTTAAGTTGATCATGTTAGAGAAAGAATCTTCGCTAGAGTTACTCATGAGAAATGTTAGAATTTCCAAAACATTTAGTCGTGAGAAGTGTTAGAATTTATAAATTATAATAAAATTTAATATAGAAATCAGGAATGTGACAGTCCCATGATAGATGTTGATAAAATATTAAAATTTAAGTACCTTGCTATTTATAAAGTTGTTATAACTCCTTATGTTTTCTAACCTCCCAGTATCTTTAGTTTAGTTTTTAGTGTTTACACTCCCATTTTCATTACTTGTTTGTAAGATTGAAGATAACAAATTACAACTACATGAAACAAAAGGATTTAGTTTATTTCACATCTGATTTTTTTTCCTTCTCTGTTTCTCCTCTACCATCCTGTTTCTCTCAGGTTGCTGCTAAATGGCAAAAAGTTAGCTTGGTACTCATAGATGACTTTATTGGAATTGGAACTGAACAAGTACTGCTACTTTTTAAGGACTCCTTGAATTCAGATAGTCTGAGTTCATTTAAAATAACAAATCTTCGCAGCATAAACTATTCAGTAAGTACTATTTACTTTTTATGCATTACTTTAAGAACCATTTTAGAAAATTTGAGTGCTTTAAAGCTTTTGTGTGTGTGTAAGGAAGATTGGCCCTCAGCTAACATCTGTGCCAATCTTCCTCTATTTTATGTGGGATGCCACCACAGCATGGCTTGACGAGCAGTGCTAGATCCACGCCCAGGATCTGAACCTGCAAACCCTGGGCCACTAAAGCAGAGTGCACGAACTTAACCACTATGCCACTGGGCCGGCCCCTAAAGCTTTTGATCCACCATTTAAATATTTGATTTCATGCTTAAAGTAAACTTTTTGAACTTTGAAAATACATAGATTAAACCTTTTAAATATATACATTGAATCTCCTTTCAACAAATGTTATACAAATTGACTATACTTTTGATATAAATTTGGAATATATTGTAGTCACTCAAGTGACAATAATACTGTAAATTAACCTTTTGCTTCTGAAAATCACATTTTATACCAATAAACATGATAATTTTGGATTAAGGAATAAAATGAAGTGAAACTGCTATATTAAAAGAACACTTCATAATATCTTAAGATCTTGGGCATAAGGGAAATAATACTAAAGTTTCAGATCTATATAAATAGGTCTGAGCCTTGGTTTTTTTTCATTAGTAAAATAAGGATAATTCTTATTTTCTTTATTTAATGAGATTTTATAAAAATCTAGTAAGCTGATACTTTTCGAAGCAGTATACAAATGTTAGGTGGGTGGTAATAGTGGTAATAATAGTAATTTTTTCTAGTTACAAGAAGATGGGGCAAATATATATTTTGTCTTTTACATAATAGTGTGTAACATGGGAAACTGCCCTTTGACTGGAGAAACTTTAATTGTATTTTGTTAGTCTTATGAATTTTCAGTTTATTTTAAAGTTTCAGTTTTAGTGTATTTTTTTTAATTTTTAGACTGAAACATCAGATTGCTATGAAGAGGACTTATTTGAAGACATACAAGATAATCGTTATTTGGTGGTTCCACCTCTGAAAAGGGGATTGAAAGTTAGTGTCAATGTTTGCTTTTTGCTTCTGCTTTTTTGGATAAGTGTTATTCTAAGTGAAGGAAAGAACATTGAAAGAAAGATCCTTAACGTATAAGCAACTCTGTGATTGGGAAGAAATGGTATTTTAAAGGATCTTTACCTTTTCAGTAGCTCTGTAAAAATTATTATGAAATTACTTATAAATGTATCATCTAAAAATGATACCTTGTTATAGTAAGTGTGTGTAAATTTAATAAATCTCGTAAGATAAAATATAAATAGCTCACTTTTGAAAACACGTTCTTTCTGGTCTTTAGGATCAGTATACCACAGTATCTCTTTTCAAAGAGCAGCAAATATGATGACTCATGCCGTGTTCCAAACATGAACAGTTTACCCTTAGTTTTCCGTACGAAGCTCTCTAAAAAAGAGTTTTTGTTTTTTCCCAAATGTATGAAGATAATGCATGTTCCCTGTAAAATATTCAGACCATGCAAAGAAATAATAAAAAGAAACTAACAATTACGTGATTCCGTTACTGAGATATAATCAATTTTAGCACTTTGGCATGTATATTCTTGTAGATTTTTTAATAAATATATGCAAATTTACATGGAAATGTGATTATAAGATTCATGGTCTTTTATAAACTGCCTTTTTTCATTCATAAAAATTTTCAAATATACAGAAGACTTCAATGAATAGTACAATGATTATCTTTGTAGTCCCCACGTTGATTCAACTGTTTCTTTTTTAAAAGTCATATTTGCCTCATCTGTTTGCGCTTGTGCGTATGTACGAGTATGTGTGCATTTTTGCAGACGAAAGTTGCAAATATTACAATACTTCACGCCTTTATGTTTTAGCAGGAATCCCCTAAAAATAAGGACGTTCTCCTATGTAACCACAATACCATTTTCACTTAGAAAATTAATAATGACCTCTTAATCCTATTTACTATTCAGACTATATTCAGATGTCTTCAGTTGCCACAAAGATGCTTTCTTCTTTTTTTGTGTGTATGAAGATGATTGTCCCTGAGCTAACATCCGCTGCCAATCCTCCTCTTTTTGATTGAGGAAGATTGTCACTGAGCCAACATCTGTGCCAATCTTCCTCTATTTTGTATGTGGGCCGCTACCTCACAGCTTGATGAGCGGTGTGCAGGTCCGTGCCCTGGATCCAAACCTGTGAAACCTGGGCTGCCAAAGGGGAGTGTGTGAGCTCAACCACCATGCCACCAGGCTGCCCCGACAAAGATGTTTTCTATAGCTGTTTTTTTCAGGATCAAATTGAAATTTATACTTGTACTTCATTATTATATGTCTCATTTTATCTAGAATAATGCCCTCTCTCCTCTTTTTTTTAAAGGACACTAATGAAGAGGTCAGGCCAGTTGTCACCTTTCAGATTTGTCTGTTTCCTTGTGTTGTCATTTAACTTTTTCCTCTATCCTTGGCAAACTTTTTTTTTTTATAAAGGGCCAGATCATAATATTTGTACTCTGCAGGCTGTTTTAAAAATTTTTGCAACTATTTTAATTATTAAAGTGAGTTCACTAAATGCTTATTAAACACAAATAGTAATGTGAACAGTAGATAAATAAAACATCATAGTGGACATAGAACCATAAATGGAAAGATCGATTACATTAAAAACTTTTGTGCTCTGAACAAAGCAAAATAAATGACCAACTCTGTAAAAAGAAATTGTAACATATGACAAAGGAATTGACTTCCTTAATATAAATATGCATTCTCAAACAGTAATCTTGAGGATGTGAAGTGGCCCAGCCTCCTCAGAAGGAAACTTCTTATAGCTATTAAAATGTGAATCAAATATATCTTTTTACTCTCACAGTTTTACTTCTAGAAATATATTCTAAGGATGTACTTGTACATGTAAGCAAAGATGATTTTACAGGAATGTTTATGTAGTATTTATAAACAACAAAATTCAGTCAAAATCTAAATATCCATACTTAAGAGTATGGTGAATAAATTATGATATACCTGAACCATGGAATACCATGCAGCTGTCAAAAAGAATAAGGTAGATCTTTATGCTGATTTAGAAATGATGCTGAAATAATTTAATTTATGAAAACATGACTTTCAGAAATTCCACTTCTGGTAATAAGTCACTCAATTTATTTGGACCAACTGTCCTGATAAAAACAACTTAAAATGATAGTTGAAATATGTTTTTAAAAGCCTCAAAAAGCTGAAAATATAAGAATAAATTATCGAGTTAAACTTTAAAGGCTGGAACCCAGAGAGAGAAACAGAGCACTGATGCTGCTTTTGCCCTGGGAGCATTTGTATTTAGCCTAAAGCAGTAGTGCCCTAGGCACCTGGCAGAAACAAATGTAGAATCCTCTCTCGAAAAACAGATGTATTCTAGGCCGCTTATAAATCTCACAAGTAACTTTTCAAAGAAAAGGAGCCACCCACAGAATAGCTAAGCACATTCACAGAAAATAACCAAATAGCATTACTATAAACTAAAAATACATTGGAATTAAAAACAAAATAACCTCAACAGATGAGTTGAACAGTTGACTCAAAAAAATATAGAGCAAATAAGCAAACCAGACTATGTTAGAAAAATTATCCAGAAGGTAACACGGAGACAAAGAAGGAAAATATGAAAGAAACATAGAGGGAAGGCAGGGATATATGGAGCTGGGGAATAAGAGAGAGTTGAGTGTCCATTTTGTTTCAAGTATTCACATCTTATTGCTAGCTCTCAATGTGGATAAAAACATTTCCAAGTATTAGAAAGCCTTTTAGAGATTAACAAGTCTACCCTGTCCACCGTTTTACATAGGAGTAAACAAATGAGAGCCAGAAAGATTAAGTGACTTGCAGTGCTAGAAGTAGATTTTGTTTCACTGTTCTTTCTCCTGTGCAATTTGTTTTCCAACCAGTTGTTGGAGGGGAAATGGAAAGACCAGGACCTTTAAGAAACTTGTACGCATTTACAGGAATGTTCACAGCAGCATTCTTTGTAATGCCTCACAACTGGATCTAACCCAGAGGTCCATCAGCAGGAGAATGGAGAAATAAACTGGTATAGTCATGCGATGGAGTACTATAGAGTAATGAAAGGTGCAAACTACAGCTACTCACAACAAATGGATGACTCTAAAACCTAGTGTATACAGAACGATTACATTTATAAAAGGTTCAGAAGCAAAACACACAAAAAACTAAAAGTGCTCTTTAGGAGTTCATACAATGGTGGTAAAATTATGAAGACAAACAAGGAAGTTATCTTAAAAGGCCAGGGTAGTGTTGCCTCCAGTGGAGAAAGAGAGGGTCATGATTGGGGAGTGCCCACGGGCTGCTCCCGGAGTGCTACTTTTTGACTTGGGTGTGGTTACATGGGTGTTGACTTCATTATTAGTCTGTAAACTGTTTTTTTTATAATGCATTCTTCTGCATGTATGAGAGAAGAAGAACAAAAAAGCAAGGTTTCATGTCACGCAGTGCAGTATGCTCTTGTATTTGATTTCGGATGGGTTTTGTTTCTTTGTGGGGAGGAGAAAGAAAGCATTTCTTAACATATACATGGAAAAGTTCTGGAAAAGTAAACACTCTTGGCTGTGCAGATGGGATTGGTGGTCTAGGAAGGTAAGGTGAGATATATTTTTATGTTGTTTAAAATTTTTGCCATGTGCTTATTTTCATAGTTTTATGACAAAACTTCGCAACATAGAAAATATAAGTAGTTTAGTGATTCACCATTTAGTCCTGGAGTTGGGGCCATGTTGAAGAAAGTAGGGAAGAGAGAACATGGAAAATTTCTGAGGGTGCCCTCATTTTTAATCTGCGCACGTAGTCCTCTCTTCCGCTCCCTGCCCCTCCAGCAGTCTCAGGTTGACTGTCCACCTCTGATGGGTACATCTCCCTTCCCCCAACTCACAAATAAACTCAGTGAATGAGTGATGGAGTGTGAATGATGGGGAACCCACAGAACTAGGTCAACATAAGGAGTTTAAAAATATTAGCTAGACACTACATACTTTGTGCAGTGAGGTAAGATATAATTCAATCATTACTCTCCAACTTTTATTCATTGATAAAAAGAAAAAGAATTTACCTGTCTTAAAATGTAATTTAAAAGAAAGGAATTAAAAAACAGGATGCATATTGTTTTTTCATGCATATTGTTTTTTCAATCTAGAAAAACATGTTATATTAAAAGCTGGATTAATACTTAAACAGTCTCAGATATCCATCTGAAATGAAACAGCTTCTATCAGTTCAATGCAACTCTTTAAATTTTCAGTAGCAAAATGTATTTCATGAACGTTTCATCCTTAGTGCTGAAATCTTATTTATCTGAATGTAATAGAAGGAACAGATTGCTCTATCCCCACTTCAGAGCCAGATTTTTTTTTTCCAGTAGTTAAGAGTTGACCCTAGCACTGAATTTATTAGCACAAAAATAAACTTGTGACAGTTTGGAGGCTGTTAACTGTATTATCTTTAAAATTTTGCCATAAAGGTGTATGAATCAAAGATGTCAAACTATCAAATTGAAAGTGACCGTTTCGGGCCAGCCTGGTGACGCAGCAGTTAAGTTCTCACATTCTGCTTTGGCGGCCCGGGGTTCGCCGGTTCGGATCCCAGTGTGGGCATAGCACCTCTTGGCAAGCCATACTGTGGTAGGCGTGCCACACATAAAGTAGAGGAAGATGGGCAAGGATGTTAGCTCAGGGCCAGTCTTCCTCAGCAAAAAGAGGAGGATTGGCAGGAGATGTTAGCTCAGGGCTAATCCTCCTCCTCAAAAAAGTGACCATTTCTATTCATAATGATGCCTTTTGCTTTTTGAAGCAGAAATTATTTCAACAACAAGAAAAACAGGTTTCTTGTAGGGGCAGGAGTGTTGGTAGGCCTTGATTTTTTTTTTCTTTTTTGGAAGATTAGCCCTGAGCTAATATCCACTGCCAATCCTCCACTTTTCGCTAAGGAAGATTGGCCCTGAGCTAACATCCATGCCTATCTTCCTCTACTTTATATTTGGGACGCCTGCCACAGCATGGCTTGACAAGCAGTGTGTAGGTCTGCACCTAGGATCCGAGTTGGTGAAGCCTGGGCCACTGAAGCAGAACATGCAAGCTTACTGCACTGTAGGGCAAGCCCCTGGCCTTGATTTTTATTCATATTGATTGATTACCTAACTCAGTGATGAAACGGATACTAATACATTGGCGTTCTCTCAGTTTGATATGTAAACTCTTGCAGTTACTTGCTGTGTTATTTTCCTTTGTAATTAGAGACTTAAAATGTATAAATAAAGTAGTTTTGCTCTGAGAAATATTCTCTGCTTTTCTATAGAGAAATGAATTAATAAGCAAATTTGGAGAAAGTTCTTCCTGAATTAATGGTATGTCAGGTTTCATTTGAAATTATGTCCCTGACAATGATTTTTCTTTCTACTTTACAGGTTGGTTTCATTTCTATTCAGGAATTACAGCGGCATCTCTTGCTTAAGGAAAAAATGATTTCAAAATCTTACAAAGCTTTAATAAACCTGGTTCAAGGGAAAGATGATAGTACATCAAGTGCAGAGGAGGTAAAATTAGTTGTGACCATTTTATCATTTTATGAGTTGAAAATCTACAAGCTATTAAAGAGTTATTTAAATTGGAGTATTGGAATATGTTAGAAAATGCTCAATGGATCAAGAAAAGTGGCAGAGATTATAATGGTGGGCTTTTATGACATTGAAAAATATTTGATTCAGAAGCCAATATTTTACCAATTTGCAAATTATTCTGTAGGATATTAAAATCTCAGTTATCAGGAACCTTGGGGAGTAAGTCCTTTTGTTTAACAAAGATTTAACTGTTAAACTTTTTTATTTGTATAGTTTGAATAGAAATTACTCCTAAGTGAATTATATATTTTCTAATTTCTTAAACAGAATATACTAAGCGTTATTTAACCTTGTATTGGTGATTACATGACTTCATCATTAATATAATAATTGTTCTTTTAGTCTGTTGCATGGTTCATTTCTAAGGATATTTGTTCTTCTAGTTAATGTCCCTGAATTGCTATGCTTTTTTAGTCCTTATATCTGCTTTTTATAATTTTACTCTCATTTCCCTTGTGGTTGACCATCATAAGATCCTCTTCAGGTACCCTGCAGTTACCCATGCCAGTATGGTAATGTAGGAAGTTAGCAAAAGCTGCTTTGACTTCATAGAAAATAGTATTTATGCACATTAGTTCCACATAGAGAAAGCATAGCAAAATTACAAATAAATCGAGAAAAGCTAGACATAGAGAAACTTGATGTTGCATTTTATTCCCTGATGTCACTTTAGTGCCTAGCTCCGACTTTCTTTAAGATTGACCATTCTTGTAATGGTCCATGCCTTGTGTCTGTAATTCAGTCTTATCAATATGAGGATTTTGGTCCAAAATAGGATTCCATTGACGTAACAAACATAACAAAAGCACATCATGTTGCGTTTCTGTATTACTCTTCTGATCTGGGAAACCTCATGAAAGTCATTGTTAAAAGTCTCACCGTTTCCCTTTTCCACCTCACCCCAACGATTTTGCCAGTATTAGAAAAGGGGAAGAACTGTTCAGAAATTAATGCATTGAAACCACTTTGTATAAGGCACCGTTTTTGGCACTTTATATGGTTAATTTTAAAAGTAATCCTGGCAAGTAGTCAAAATGTCCACAGGTTTCAGATAAATAGCCTGCCTCAAATCTCACAGCTACTGGCAGAAACATCAGATTCCTAGAAACATGTTTAGTCCACTATAATATAAGTGCCCATGTCTTTTTTCAGTAATTACCACAAAGAAGGCCAGTATAGAGTAATGATTAAGATAGAGCATGGGCTCTGGAACCAGTCTGCTTTGGTTCACATCCTAGCTCTGCCACTTGCTAGCTGTGTGACCTTCGGAAAGGTACTTAACCTCCCTGTGCCTCGTTTTCCTTATCTGGAAAATGTAGATGATCATCTTACTGACCTAGGATACTAGGGTTATTCTGAAAGGTAAACAAATTGATACATGAATGGCATTTAGAATAGGGCCTGACGTACAGTAAGCATTCAATAAGTGTTGTATATTATTACCATTACTCCTCCTCCACTTACTATTGCTACTACTGTTTCTATTGTTATTCTAAATCCGTATGTGTGTGGAAATGAGTGAATATGGCCTCAATTTTAAGAATAAAATTTTAGCAATAATCGATCAGCAGTCCAAAGATAGTTTAATCAGTGTTATTCGTATAAAAGTTTACAGTTATAGGTTTAAAACAAGTGATAAAATAAAGATTGGATTGTTTTCAGCATGCCTGGGGCGCATATTGTCAGATTATTTTTCAAAATTGATTCCAGGTTTATACCCCTGCTGGCTTTGTGTGCGATACCCCATCTTGTTTCCAGTCAGGGCGTGCTGCTTGATCTGAGTAGATAGTTATATATGTTTTATAAATTTTATTTTAGTGAAATATGTATAACCTATAATTTAATATATTATAAATGATAATTTGTTTTGAAACATGTAAGCCATAAGGCCTGGCCAATAGCTGATTCACATTTTACTACATTTATTAGTTTTTTTTGTAATCAGTTATTTAAACATGTTTTTCTACAAGGAATGTCTTTTTACTCTTTGTGGTGAAGAAGAAAATCCTGTCCATACCTTTGATGAAAAGTTATCAGACAATTTTCAAGATTCAGAACAGCTAGTAGAGAAGATATGGTATCGTGTAGTAGATGATAGCTTGGTTGTTGGAGTGAAAATCACATCTTCTTTGAAGTTGTAAGTAAATCTTAATATAACATTATCTGCATGCTCAAGAACAGCACTGTCCAAGGGAATTATGATGCAAGCCACATATGTAATTTTAAATGTTCTATAACCATATTAAAAGATGTAAATAGAAACAGGTGAAATTAATTTTAATAATATTATATCCAAAACATTATCATTGCTGAGGGACAAACAATATTCTGTATTAAAAAGCAGATTTTATTCAAGTCATTTAGGGGAGTATAAAGTGCAGTTTTTGCTTTAGAGGTATTTGCATTCTAAATTATTGCCAAAATAAACTCTTTGAAAAAATAAGTAGTATTTTTCTTGTTTAAAAAGAAGGGGTGAAAGTAATTTACCTTAAAAATAAAATCCAGGCATTATTTTACCATTCCTTTCTGTTAAAATATTACTTTCTTAAAGTCCAGCATATTTACATTGTTTTTGCTTTCCTATTTCAAGAGAAGTGCTTTTACAGGATCTGTAAAAATGTATTTAGCTTTTACACTTAATTTTCTGATACATTTTGCATTTGAAATGATGTTTCCTAGGAAAAGAGAGAATAAAATTTTGTTGTTGTTTGCATGGCATTTAATCATCTATTTGATTTTAAATAATGAACCTTTAGAGTAAACCGAACTCTGGATTTCTTACAGGTCCCTGGATCAGGTGACTTTATCGCTGTTGATGGATCAAGCCCATAGCTCCAGCATTCAGCTTATTAAGTGTCAAAATAGGGTGATCAAGTTGAGTAGGGATTCTTTCCCAGCACCATGCTCAGAGCCATATGAAAGAGGATCAGAGGCAAAAAGGATCAAGTTGACTGTTGATAGTGAGGAAGAGAAAAGCTTTGTTTGCGAACAACCATCTGAGAAAGAGTGTGTACAGATAATTACTGCTGTAACATCTCTTTCACCACTGTTAGCATTCAATAATTTTTGTTGTATTCTGCTGCTACAAGTTAGGAAGAGAGAAAATGGTAACTATTTTGAAGATCATTATATTCAGTGTGGTAGACTTTTTATAAGTCTAGAAGATCTTTCAAGTGGGAAATACCTAGTGAAATTTCCAAAGAAGAAAACCATCGGTAATTTTTGTTGGTACTATTTAATCATATACCTAATTGAGTCAGCAAATTTTAAGAACTCTCTTTTTTTGATAATGGACAGAGTTTAATGACAGAGCTTGTGACATCTTTTTCTTGTAGAACACGTGGAAGATCTCTGTGCACTTCTTGCAGCATTGTACAAAACTTGTTTTCAAATCACATCACCCAACTGTGCTCTGACTTCAATGAAGACGTGGCTCTTAGAACTTATGAAATGTGAAGTAATCAAAGAATTTCCAGAAATTTGCTTTTGTAAAATCCCAGGAAGTTTCTATGGGACACTCTTCAGTTGGAAACAAAGAACACCATTTGAAGGGATTTTAGTAGTCTATTCCAGGTAATGCACATCAAATTGGAATTAGTCCACAGAAGTTAGGGTGTATGGATGTGGTGAATAGGCGGTCCAACAACAGTCCCTACGGTAGAGTTTTGTGCCATTGTGGGACGTGTTTGGGTCGTTGCTTCCTACAGCATGAATGGAAAGGTGGCCTCATTTAGAAACTGAAGTGTTTAAATTTTGTGTGTGTTTTTGGCTTTTTTCTTTTAGGGCCTAATAATTATTTTAAGATTTCCCCTTCTCCCTCACAGTGAAATTTTAAAAATATGATATTGATCTTATTACTCAGAGAAAAAATTTAATCAGGAAGTAACCTGATTAATATTAACTGACTTAGTGTAGTATATGTATATTTGATTGTTACAGTCTGAATTATATGAATGATCACATGCATGCATTATTGGTTCTATTCATTACTAGAATGTTTATAAATGAATATTGATTGCTACAATATGTGGTACACGACCACTTGTGCTGACCTGAGTTTTGTAATATTGTGTTTGGTTTTTTTGTTCCAGGAATCAAACAGTTTTGTTCCAGTGCCTTCATAATCTCATCAGAGTTCTCCCTATAAACTGTTTCTTCAAAAATCTAAAATTAGGAAGTGAGGATTTCCTAATTGATCAATTGGCATTAACTTTGGAGAAGGAATTGGTTACCCTTGGTTCTCTTTCTTCTGCCTTAGTTAAAGTTGAAAACAACTTGGTGCAGAGGTGTGAAGAAAAGAAAGAAAAGAGTAGTGGTGTTGTGGCTACTTTATCAGACAGAGAGGACATCATCCATCTGTACAGAAAAGAACTTCAGAGAGAAAAGAAGCAAACACTGGAGATGAACCTGAAAGTGAGTGGTGCCCCTTATAGAGAAATAACTTTGAAATTAGCTGAGATTCAGCAGAAATCAGACCTTGCTGCACAGAAACTGAGTGGTTTATAGTTACAATCTCAATTTGATTATATTTTAAAATATGTTTTCCCTGCCAGGATGTTTTGGTTCCACTTGTTTTCTTTTTTTTTTTTTTTTTAAAGATTTTATTTTTTCCTTTTTCTCCCCAAAGCCCCCCGGTACATAGTTGTGTATTCTTCGTTGTGGGTTCTTCTAGTTGTGGCATGTGGGACGCTGCCTCAGCGTGGTCTGATGAGCAGTGCCATGTCCGCGCCCAGGATTCGAACTAACGAAACACTGGGCCGCCTGCAGCGGAGCACACGAACTTAACCACTCGGCCACGGGGCCAGCCCCCACTTGTTTTCATTTTACATTATATGCCTCCTTTGTAAAAAGTAAAGATTGAGGCTTGTTGTAGAATCTTTGGTTTTGATGATGCACAAAATAGCATGCTTTAGCATGCAGTTCTCAACTGGGGCCATTTTCCTTCTCACCTCCCCCGCTCCCCCCACCCCGAGGTATTTGGCTATGTCTGGAGACATCTTTGGTTGTCAGAAGTACTGGGGGTTGGGAAGAATGAGGCAGGGGTGCTCTTTGCATCTAGTGGGTAGAGGCCAGGGATGCTGCTAAACATCCTACTTTGCACAGGACAGCCCCACAACAAAGAATGATCTAGCCCAAAATGTCAGTAACGCTGAGTTGAGAAATCCTGCCATAACAATATTTTGGTCTAAATCTTCAAAAAACTTAAATAGTCCTTTTACCGTATTTCTCTTAGTAAAACCTAGCATATAAAAATTGGCTTCAAACAGATAAACAAGATTGTCAGGATTCACAAGTTTCTGTAAACATCAAGCTCCTGTGGAAAGTTAAACAGTGGAGTGTCTTGGTGAGACAATTAAAATGAAAGTGTTTGGAACCCTTGTTAATTTAAGTTTTATTAGAAAGCTTCTCTGAAATTTTCTAAGTGTATAGGAATGTGAAAATTTTAGGGCATTTTTCTGAAAAGCATATCTCTTTCAAAAAGTTAAGCATACCTCACTGGCTGCTATTTAAAACAAATTGAAAATGCCTTTAAGCCATCTGAAATTCCAACTCTAGGCAAAGCTAAAATATAAAATTCTAACTAAAGTAAAGAATATGGTGCTCCTCAGGGACTGAGAAATTTTAAAACAAGTGAAAATTCACTTCAGTTAAGAAGTGATTTTTAAGGGGTCCAATGAGACAGTTCAAAGGGATAAAAATTCAACTTCTTTTTTTTTTAAAATAAGAATTCTGGAGTAATAAGAGAATGTCAGGAGAGGGAAAGAAGACACAAAAGGATATGGGCCAAAAGGAATGTTTCTGATCCATTTTGCTCTAAAATCCTTAAGTGAGATGGACATTTCCACCTCAGCTGAAAGAAAGAAAGATGATTATAGAAAGTGGCATTTCATGCTTGCAGCTATGAAGTGCTGATTCCTCCCATGCCTTAGAAGTGCTTGTACCTAATGATCTGGTGATGCAAATGGGTTTTAGAGAATGTAGATTATTATTTTCTTGTCTTGGTTTTTATGATTGTCCATATAATATGCTAACTCTTTTTTTGATAGTCCATTGGAAATTGAGATAGAACTCGACAGCTCTATTTCTATGAAATGTCAATGGAAAATATTTCAGACTTTCTGGAAATGGAATAATTTTAGGAGTAATTATGGAAATCTGGAAGCAGTGGGTGTCAATAGATATTGAAACTGCCCATGTCATGTTATGAAAGAACAATCAAGTATAAAATACAGGAACTAAATTGTAAAATGGAGGCTGTCAAAAAAGCTAAACAGAATTTAATCATAATAGTTTATTTGTAGGAAAGTTAGGATAATAAAAAATAGCATGTTGCTTATTTTTTATTTATGAAAGCAACCAAAAGATAATTAATCTACATATACCAAACAACTTCTTTACAAGTGAGTTTGGTATTCCAGTATATCTTTTCTACTTACGACAAACTAGAAAAGCCAAAGTTTGAGGAAATGATACCTTCGTCCCTCTCTCATGATTCAGTGTCTGTTTGACTCTGTAAGCATATTCCTCTGACCACCATCCTCATCAGGAATCTGAGGCTCCCCTCAAAAACGTAGTCCGCCCAAATCCATGTTGCTGAAGTGAAAACAAGTTTTATTTTGGAACAGAACACTACACAGTTTTCAGACACAAAACTTTCTGTTAGTCTCCTGATCCCTTAGTTAAGGAATGTGTGCAAGCCAGCTTAGGCATGACATTCTTCAGTTCGGTGACCAGGTTGAGGAAAGGGGGAAGAAATGTAATATCTATTGTCTGTCAACTATATGCCAAATAGTAAGCTTGAAACACACGTGTACACATACGCATTCATATCCATATCCATACATATATATGGTGTAATCCTTCACAGCAACCCATGAAGTGTAATTATTAGTGTTGTAATTATTAGTATGGAAAAAAATGTTAAACCAAATTAAGGGGATGCATGCAAGCAACTTGATCCTGTACCCATGTTACAAATTTTTTCAACATGAGCAGACCCTTTAAGAATTCTAGGGGGCCTGCCCCTTGGCTGAGTGGTTAAGTTTGTGTACTCCACTTCGGTGGCCCAGGATTCCACAGTTTGGATCCTGGGCGCGATCATGGCACCACTCATCAAGCTGTGCTGAGGCAGCATCCCACATAACACAACCAGAGGCACTCACAACTAGAATATACACCTATGTACTAGGGGACTTTGGGGAGAAGAAGAACAACAACAAAAAGAAGATTGGCAATAGATGTTAGCTCAGGTGCCAATCTTTAAAAAAAAAAAGATTCTAATATACAAGTGAATCTTTTATTGTTCTGATAACATCTCTTTATAGAATTCACTATTCAATTTTTTTCCCAGTCCCAGAAAGGAAAAGATCTGATTAACTTCTCTTCCTGCCTTCCCCAATAAAAGCAAAAAATTCAACTGTTCTGGCTAGAAACCTGTGTAAAGCTGTGATTTCTTTCTTTCTTTCTTGCCTAAAACTTGGACAATATCAGATGTTGAGAAGGAACCTTTCTCTTCCTTGTAGTTAAACTTGTGAGAACATTACTTTCCATTCTAAGAATTTGAAAGTAAAAGCTCTTTCTTGGGTAACCCCATCTGGAGAACTTTAGGCCTTTACTGCTAAAGACAGTATGTTGTGATGGAAAGAATGCTGATCCACTGATCCAAACAGTATACTTAATTGAATCCTTCAAGGGTTTGTTCTGTTTTCTCTTTTTGAGTTTCCTGGATCTGTTAACTTGAATTGCCTACTGCCTCAGTGAAATAGCCTTATCCTCTGAAATCCTACTGTGTTGAGTATCTTCACAGTGCAAATGGTCTAGCCACTTTCTAGGGCCTTATTCCAATAATCTTGTCTTACCTTTTTATTCAGTAGGGTAGCAGGCACTGTTCAGGTAGTGAATGTTCATAAGGGCAGAAAATCAGACACCTACCGTGCACCTGCTGTTCAAATTTTTCCTGTGCTACACTTGTGAGCAGCTACACTGGACAAAAGTACCTGTGTGAGTAACTGTAGGTCAACTAATGGTCCTGAGTTTGGCTTGGAAATTTCTTTAGCATTTTTAACTTCATCTTTAATTATCCATTTTTCCCCACAGCAGCAGTCACTTACCCAAAAGTATAAGTGGTGTTATGGGTCAGTAAAGCATACCATTAGTAATCAGCCAAAGCATTTAGCATCAGATACCAAGTCAGTCAGGAGTGGGAGAGAAGTGTGATGCACTCTATTGATTGCCTGTTCCACATCGATTTCTTCCTTTTCTTGTATCAGAACTCTCATTTTGTGTGAGAAACTTCCTTTCCCATAGTTCATGTGATTGGGCAAGTGGACCCCATCCCCAGTTCCAGAGGTTAGTCCTGACTAGTCTAAGCCAGTTATTGCCAGACATTTCCCTGGCGACTATTACTGGTCTGGGATGGGCACAAGAACTAAATTGGGCCTAATCAGACTGAGGGGAAGGACTTGGTTCTTTGGCAAGGAAGAGGCTCTCTTCCTGTCCTGCTCGCAGTAGGAGCCCCTAATTTAAAAAATTATGAGTTATCTTATAATCATGGGAAGTAAGGCTTTAGAATGGATCTGACATTATAGACTGCAAAATTGTTTTATTGTGCCACTGAATCAAACCTAAATGACGCCCTTTTCCAGAACTATTACTTCAGAAAAAAAATTCCTTGTAACAGAAATCAAAGTTTCTATTACTTGCAGCTGAAATCATTTCTCATTGCTAGAAATGGGGAAAAGAATCCCAGAGAACAAAGCTGACTCTTGAACATGTGTCCAGGACAGGAAGTTTGCTACAGCTTGTATCTGCTAAAAGAAGAGTAGGAAAGAGCCACCCACCCCTTGCCCCCACACACACCTTTAATTTCTGGACAGTAGCTCACTAGGCTTCCTTTCTGGTGGTGGTGCTGGTGGTTGTTGTCTTCCCATTTACAACTTAAATTAGTTCATACCTGATAGTAGTTTATATCTGAGATAAGCTTTAATTTTTTAAAATTATTTATCTTTTCTCAATTTCTCATCTTCCCTCTGGTATTACCCCGCCACTTGTTTAATTATGCCTTCGTCATTGGGTTAGAGGTATATGTCAGGTTATTTAACCAATATCTCCATATTTCCTGTTTTAGAGTATAAAATTATAAATGTAAGGACCATATCATGTTTCTTAGATATCAGAAGAATTCAGACTACTGTTCTCATATCCTCAGCTATACCCTCTCCAATAGGAAGAGAAAGAGATCTTTATCAATTTTGATTGTTCTAGGAAAAACACATTTGATATTATGGGACTGTCATGGAAATAGAGTAGTACTCCTATGTAAAGAGATGCACAACATTATTAATTTAGAGTTTGTAGCCTTTTCAAATCTAATAAATATGTGCTAGAACATGAGTGGTTGCCTTCTACTATATACTAGGGAGCAAAAGATAACCCTTTCTAACTTCATTCTAACCTCATAAAAAAACGAGATGATGGGAATTTTTAGTGTAGTTTTTGTAAGCCTGATGAGATGTTTTAAGGTTTAGAATGACTAATTTGGCTATGTCAAGTGCCATAATTTTTTGTAAGCCTGATGAGATGTTTTAAGGTTTAGAATGACTAATTTGGCTATGTCAAGTGCCATAATAAAATCCTCTTATAAGTTATTCAAACAGGAAATGAATATGCTCTAACACTTGAAAGATTCTGGTGAATGTAGTAAAAACATTGGGAGTGAGGGCAGGGGGTAGCATCTGAAGGGAGCCAGGACCAGATGTGTTCTTGATAGTCTGCAAACTCTTCAGAGAAAGTGAACATGAGTGTGTTGGGCCCAAGAAGGGATGGTGGGGCTTGGTGTGTAGACTGGTATGGTGTTTCCTGAAGCCAGTGCCACGTGGAAGGGGAAAGAATTAGCCTGGAACTATAAATAGTAGCAAAAATAATTATCCAACAAATTTAGGGAAGGAGTTGAAGAAAACTGTAACCCACAATTGCATACCAGTTTTCTTTGATGCGGCATGCTGGGAAATAGCAGTAGCTAACATTTATTGATTATTGTGTGCCGGACATTGATTTGAATGCTTAGACCATATGATGCTTACAATCCTATAAAACTGTGCTTTCTAGGACAGTAGTCACTAGTCATATGTGGCTATTTAAATTTACATTTAAATCAATTAAAATTCAATTAAAATTTAGTTTCTTAGTTGCACTTGCCACATTTCAAATGCTCAATAGTCTCATGTGGCTAGTGGCTCCCATTTGGACAGTACAGACTAGAACATTTCCATAGTCACAGAAAGTTCTATTAGACAATGCTGCTCTAAGATGTATACTATTAACTGTCTCTTGTTTATAGATCAAGAAACTGAGATCCAAACAGGTTAAATAACATAGCCAACGTCGCATAGCTAGTAAGGAACAGAGCTAAGCTTCAAATCCACTGTAGCTCCAGAACCTTTGCTCTTTCACCACTATGCTATTCGGCTTAGGAAGTTAGGTTGTAATAAAAACAGTGCCATGTCTTCTGACAGTTTTATATTAGAATGCACTTTTTGTAACAAAAAGATTATAAGAAATGTACAATAAAAGTATAAATTTGTTAATGTAATTGAAATATCATCGAAAATGTGGGCCATGTTATCTTAAATCCTGGAATGAGCTAGTTCTTAGAGTCCAGGACACGGCCCCAGCTGAGTTTTATCTCTTGCCTAATATCTTCCAACTATATTTAAATACCTGAGTCTTCCCTATTTCCTTTCAGTTGTCTTTGTTGGAACCACCACTGTCCAGAATTACTGCATTTACCATTGCTCATTCATACTTTGGTGTTTCTTAAATGAAAGTGTCATTTAACTTAAGTAACTTCTCTTTGAGACATCTTAAGGAGGTCTTGAGATTCTCTGAAGTGTTTGCCATTGGCTGAGAATCACTGCGCTAGAGCTTGGAATTCTGGGAAAAGTTGTAAGCTGTCTAGCCTAGAAAACTTCTGTCTTTATGCCATATGAGTACTACATCATTTGAGAAGAAAAGGAATGGAATTCTGTTTTCTTTTTTTTTACCCTTTGTGTGCTCTAATCCTTCCAAATGATGTACCTATAGAAAACATTTTATCTGTTTCAAAATATCAGTGGTGTACGAAGTGGAAGGGGATGTAGAGATCTTTCATTCAGTCATGTGTTTATTGACGTTTTGTTGAATACATTGTCATGCCCAGGCTATAAGTAGGTGCTGGAGATAAAAAGATAGATATGACTCTGCTTGGCTTTCAAAAAGCTTGCAGTCTTTTTTTTTTTTTTTTTGAGGAAGATTAGCCCTGAGCTAACTACTGCCAATCTTCCTCTTTTTGCTGAGGAAGACTGGCCCTGAGCTAACATCCGTGCCCGTCTTCCTCTATTTTATACGTGGGATGCCTACCACAGCATGGCTTTTGCCAAGCGGTACCATGTCCGCACCTAGGATCCGAACTGGTGAACCCTGGGCTGCCGAGAAGCAGAACATGCAAACTTAACCCCTGCGCCACCGGGCCGGCCCCAAGGCTTGCAGTCCTAATGGAAGAGATAGTGGCACAGAGTTGTATGCTACACTGAGATAGACCATAAAAGTGTTAGGGTACTGTACCCAATAGGGCCACTATCTGGGAGCAGGAATTCTTAATTTTGGTCTTTGAGGGTCTGATAAAAGCTAAGGTATTCATGTTGGGGGTGGTTGTGGATTAAAGTGGTATAATATAATGGAATTTTGCCTGATGATTCAGGGATCATCCGCCAGGCCTGTTGCCCTCTGAAGAAAGGCCCTGGGAGAAATGTAAACAGAAAGAAAGAAGTTCAAACCAGAACACTTGGGACAGTAAAAAGGGCTTTAAAATATTTAAATCATGTGATTTTGAAATATTTATTGATTGAAAAATTGGTTTTACTATATTGGTGAACCCATAAAATAGTTATTTTCAAAACTCTTTTAGAAACAAAATTTGTTCTAAAAATTAAAATGATATCCATGTACGTTAAAGCAAATAAGTTCTTTAAATTGATTTTGTGAATTTATTTTGCCTACTTGTTTTGTTGTGGTAAACACATAAAGTTAAATTTGCCATCTTAATCGTTTTTAAGTGTACAGTTCAGTAGTGTTAAGTATATTCACATGGTTTTGCATCAGAGGTCTAGAACTTTTTCATCTTGCAAAACTAAAACTCTGTACACATTAAACACTAATTCTCTCTCCTTCTCTCACCAACCCTTATTCTACACTGACAATTCTCAGCCATGGTTGTACATAAGAATCACCTGAAGACTTCTTAAAGCAATTTGCTGATCCTAAGCCCCACCCCAAAGATTCTGATCCAGTTGGTCTAGGTTCTGCCTTGGGCCTTGGCATCAGTTTAAAAGCTCCCTAGGTGATACTGATGTACAGCCAGGGTTGAGAGCCGCCTCTTTACAACAAGTAGCAAATCAGCTTCACCATTTCAGGGGGCACAGCTTCACAGATTTTTCTTTGTCAATGGCATCTTTCTCTTGACAATGTAATGTACCTTTGTTTCTCAAACTTTAATATACATACAAATCACCTGGGGATCTTGTTCAACTGTACATTCTGATTCAGTAGGTCTAGGTGGGGCCTGAGATTGCATGTCTAACAAGCTCTCAGGTGTTGTTGCTGCTGCTGGTTCATGGATCACGCTCTGAGAGGCAAGGTGATAAGCAAACCTATGGTATTGCCAAAGTCAAGGCTTTTGTGTTGAGGAAAACTCAAGTTTTCAAGTATAGTCTTGGTGTCATTCCATAAAGTCCTCACAGTCTGATGTGTTTTCTGAATGGATAAATGCAAGGTAATCCATCTCTGCTAGCATTGTACTTCCATTGATACAAATTCTGCACAAAAGTGTTGCCCTGCATTATCTGTGTTCCAGCATTTTTGGTGACAAAAGGAAAACCAAAGGATACATAAGCTTAATCTTACTTTCTTCTTTCACTTTTTCCAATTTAGGTTATCTTCCATGCCTTATGTCCATAGTCATTGTCGAAGGATATCTTTTATTTAACTCCTAACAATGAAAAATTACTCTGAACACTGAAACAATGAAAAGATGATGGTTGTACAATGCCTAATGACACCTTTATCCATTAGGACTTATATGGAAAGAACACCCAACTCAAAACAAATTGACCAGTAAAGGAGAGGTCATGGCTATTGTAACTGGTGGGAGGTGTGCAAGCTTGAGTTGGTTTGATTCAGCAGCTCAGCAGAATATCAAGGGTGTTCTCAACTTCATTCTAACATAGGCTCCCCACATGGGAGAAATGGCCTGCAACACCTCCAGGATACACGTCCGCACACCACTCCATCCAGAAGGAGAAAGCTTATGGAAGAGTGAGGAACCTTCTTTTCCAAAGGAATATCTCTCCTCATGTCTTATAGTCCCACATTCAGTCTCACATTCAGTCTCACATTCAGTCCTAAAATGTCCTGTGGATATTTGAATACCCTGTGTTGATTGGCTTGGGCCTGGGTTACGAGAGGTAGACTTTGCACGTTTACCGTTTACTCCTCCTTAAGTGCGTGTGTGTGTGTGTGTGTGTGTGTGTGTATGTGAGGAAGATTGGCCCTGAGCTAACATGTGTTGCTGATCTTTCTCTCTTTTTGCTTGATGAAGATTGTCACTGAGCTAACATCTGTGTCGGTCTCTCTCTTTTTTTTATGTGGGATGCTGCCACAGTGTGGCTTGATGAGTGGTGCTTAGTCCATGCCTGGGATCCAATCCTATGAACACCAGGCTGCCGAAGTGGAGTGGGTGAACTTAACCACTATGCCACTGGACCAGCCCCTCCTTAAGTGTTTTTACATAGGCATTTGTTTTGGGTTGGATTGTGTCCTCCCAAAAAGATATGATGTGGTCCTAAACCCCAGTACCTCAAAATGAGTGATTTTGTTTGGAAATAGTCATTTCAGATATGATTAGTTGAGATGGAAGTCATACTGGAGTAGGGTGGGCCCCTAATCCAATATGACTGGTGTACTTATAAGAGAATATGAAGACAGAGAGAGGGAGAACACAAGCAGTGTGACAATGTAGGCAGAGATTGGAGTTATGTAGCTGGAAGCCAAGGAATGCCAAAGACTTCCAGCAAACCACCAGAAGATAGAAAGAGGCAAGGAAGGAATCCTCGACAGATTTCAGAGGGAGCATGACCCTGCCTACATCTCAATTTCAGACTTCTAACCTCCAGAACTGTGAAACAATATATTTTTGTTGTTTTAAGCTACTCGGTTTGTGGCATTTTGTTTTGGCAGTCCTAGAAAACTAATACAACACTTATTATCATTTACATTAGTTTTAAAAATTAAAAAATCAAGGGTGTTTTGGAGGAAGAAGCGTAGGTCATTGTAAAAGCAATGAAAAATAGAACGATATTTGCATAGGACTATAAGCAGATGGTTAGTGTTAAAGTATAAGATTCTGTCAATCCATCCTCCTAAATATCTTAATTTTATCAAGTTTTCTTCCACCTTCATTGCTACCTTCCTGTTCCATGCTACCATTATTTCTTACCTGGACTATTTCAGCAGCTTCCCAACTTGTCTCCATGTTTTTACTCTTGCTTCCTTCCAGTCTTCTTCTCCAAACAGCAGCTACAGTTGTCAAAGCACAAAACTGATCTGCTGAAAAGCCATTCACCATCTTTCCATTGTTTCAGTGTTCACTCAGTGGCTTCGCATTACTTTTAGAATAAAGATCAAAATGCATATGTGGCGTACAAGGTATGGTGTCATCTAACCTACCTCATGAGCCTAGCTAGGATTCTACTCCTGTCCCTGTAGGCATGAGTCACTGACATTCTCTCAGTTCTTCAAGCACAGCATTTTGCTTTCTATCTCAAACTCGGCACATGCTGTTCCCATTATGTGTGCTGCTCTCTCTCCATTCCTACTCTCTCATTCACCTAGTTTCATGCCCATTCATCCTTCAGATCTTGGTGCTTAATTCACTTCCTCATGGAAACCTTTGACCCTCTAAGACCAGGTCAAATCCCCTTAGTATACACTTTTGTAGTACATCATACTTCTTTTTAGTGACTATAATTATAATTTCATAGCTAACTAATTATAGGCAGGTACTATAGTTAGCTCCAATTTGAAATCGAGGCTGTTGACTCCAAAATGTAAAACCCCTGTCCTTTTAACTACCTTGGGGGCAGGGCCCATTTTCTGTCTTGCTTACCTTTGTATCCCATCTAGCATAGTACTTTGCACATAATTGGTGCTTAACTAATATTAGTGTAATTTTTTTGAAAAGAAAATATCAATGAATGAATTGTAGCTTTAAGAAATTCACGTAAAGAGCCAACTTTGGTGTGTTTGTGTGAGTGGGGGAGGATTTCCATATCACGTGACACATTAAAGCACTTATATTTAATTCTTCAATCAGTGGTTCCCAGACTGATCATGTGGGTGGCTGTAATTTTACAAATTGGCGAGGCCAGCATAGATTTGACAACTTTTTGTTTTGCCAGGTAAGGATGTTAAAAAGTGGCACCCATGCCACCATCACTTTATAAAACAATATATTTATATTAAATATATAATCATAGAATACAGATAGTTTAAACTGAGTAAATTTAGTTTCGTGAAAAAATCATTACATTGTCTCTATTTTTCTCAATCTCATTGTGCAACACACCAGTGGAAACATATGGCCTTTCACTAGTCAGTGATCAATGTTTAGGAATCATAGATGGGAAGTTTTGAAGGAATTTATGTTGGCAAGTGGTGGCATGATCTGATTTTTATTTTATATAGATGACCTTGTTAGCTCTTTGGACGCTGGATCGTAAGGAATGAAGAGATTCAGAAATAGCAGTGAGATTGCCAGAGTGGTCTCAGTGAGAGATGATGAAGTATTGATTTAAATTGGCAAAGGCAAAACTAAAGAAATAATATTGCAGATATATTTAGGGTCTATAGTCAACAGAACTTAGTTTTTAATTTATTAATGATTCTTACAAGGTAGGGAATCAGAATCACTAGACTTGAATGTGTGTGAGTATATGCAGACACACACATAATGCCTAGGCTTGCCCTAGACCTGAACCAGAATGGCCAAGGGTAGAGCCTGGCTATATGTATTTCTAAAAGCTACAAATATGATTCTGAGTTAAAAAGCATGGATAGATGGTCAGCAGAACGAAAGGGAGTAGTTAAGGAGGACTCCCAGGTTTTTATTTTGGGTTACTGATATAGAGAATTTAGGGAAAAGAGTAGTTTGAACTCCTTCAATAAATCCATACCATTTTATGAAAGTAGACTTTTATTAAATGGGCTGAACTCAATGAAAGCAATCTCCTTTCCCTACTCTCAGACAGTATTTCTGGCACATCCCTATGGCTTCTCTGGTACTTTCAGGTACTGAAGAGCAATCTGATTTTCAGGAATTGAAAAGTTCAGTCCAATCTATTATCTTCAAAATGAGACTCTATAAGAAAGCAAACATATCATAATTACAATAACAACAAAAAAGTACCCATAATAAGAAACGTGCGAGACCTGAATGAGTAAAATATTTAAATACTACTAAAGGATCAAAAAAAATGACTTTAAAAATAGCAATACATATATTTTTGGAGGGGAAGACTCAATATCATTACGATGTCAGTTTTCTCTCAGTTTATTGATTTAACCCAATCACAATAAAAATACAAATAGACTTCTTTTGGAACAAATCAAGCTGCTTTTAAAGTTCTTGTGGAAAAATCTGCAGGCCAAAGCCATGAAAACTCTGAAAACAAAAGCACGGTGGGGAATAGAGATTCACCCTACTGGATATTAAGATGTATAGTAAAATATCAGTATGTGTGTTCCAAGTGCACAAATAGCCACATACCGCAATAGAATAGAAATTTCAGAAATAGGACCAAATACATGAGAATTTAGTCCATTATAATGATGATGTTCCACTTCAGTAAGGGAAAGATGGTCATAGGAAATTCAAGTAGCCATCTGTGGGAGGAAGGGGAGAATGTGCCCATTTCCAGGATCAATTTGATATAGATCAAAGTTTCAAGTATAAAAAAAGGAAACAAAAAAATATTAGATGAAAATAAGGGAAGACTTCCATATTAACCTGGAGTGGGGGAGATTTATCAATCTGTTTCACAAAATCCAGAAGACATAAAAGGGAAAAAAATCTTGATTAAAAAAAAGTAAGTCAAAAGATAACATCAGAAAAACTATTTGTGACATATCTCAAAAGAAGGACTAATCTCCACAGTACAGAGAAAATGTCTTGAAAATGATAAAGGGAAAGAATCAGTAGAAAAAGGGGGCAAAGAAACTAAAACAATTAATGGAAAAGGAAATGCAAATAAACATTTAACAACATGTGTAACTTCACATAATAAGCAAATGCAAATTAAAACGACATTGAAAAAACTGGACTTTCATGTAACAGTGAAATGAAATAGGTTGCCACAGGTCCACTCTCCCGCTAGACAATACTGGATACATTATAAAAATCACATTTTAAAGGACTCAGAGAGCTGAGGAAACAGGACTGGACGAACTAAAATTACAGAGAAGGGAAAATTGTTCCAAAGTGACTTGATAATTGCCAGCCCTTTGTTTATCTGGGGCAGGCTGTGGATCAGTCTTGGTCCAGGTAAAGGGCTTCTGCTTAGGGACAGAGAAGTCAGCAGACTTTTAGCAGTTGCATAGTGCTGTAGTGACAAATTGAAACATTTAGGGCCTTAAAAGTACAGATTTCACATTGGGATATTTTTATAGTTCTGTGGCTGCGCAAGACATAGGGGAGCTAGCACAAAAACTTCTAAAGGGCAGACTGAAATCTCTTTCAGTTGTATAGTGCTTCCAGGGAGGAGCTCTGCATCAAACGCCTGACCGGTTTCCTCTTCAAGACATCTGCAGGTTTTTAAGCTGAATGAAGTAGGAGGCTAAAGGGCTGAGCTGAAAACTTCTGAAGGTCAGAGCTGTTCTCTGTTAGCTTCTAGGGCTGAGGAGATCTGTACTTCCAGAATCTAGGAACAGGAACATACCAGAAGTGGATTTAGTCTTACTAAACTTGCAATAATAGATCCTGGATCAAACTCAATTTCTGATTGGATTGAGTTGATTAGCTGCTCACCCTAATTGCCTAGTGAAATAAAAGGGAAATGCTCTTTTCCATGGAACTTCTATGATTCTTCTTCTATACATGCTATCTGGCACATGATAAAATAATTTCTAGATATGTAAAGAGGCAAGACTGTATGACTGATAATTAAGAGAAAAAAATAGAATGCAAATGCACAGATGTTGCTGATATTGAAGTTAGCAGATAAGAACTCTAAAATATGTTGTATAATATATTCAAAATAGAAAAGGACAAAATAGATGAAAGGATGGAAAAATTTAAACAATTGGAATCATTAAACAATAATCAAATAGGAAGTTCAGAACTGAAAAGTGCAGTATCTGAAATTTAAAACTCAATGTATGAATTAAGCAGCAGGGAGACGCAGAATGTAGGATTAGTGAACTGGGATATGGGTCAATAGAAAACACTCAAACTAAAGCAGAGAGAGAAGGTGGAAAAAAAGGTTAGAGTAGAAGAGACATTCAGACATACTCAAATGCATTAACATTCATGTAATTGAAAATCTGGAGAAGAAAAAGACGATGAAACAAAAGCAATGTTTGAAGAGGTAATAGTTGAGAATTTGTTCAAAACTGATGAAAGACATCAACGTAGAGATTCAAGGAGCTCAGAAAACTACAAGTAAAAAACAAAAAAGGAAACCGCACTTAGGCACATCATGGAAAAACACCTGTCTTTTCTACTTGAAGTTTTCTGAGCTTCTTGAATCTCTGAGTTGATGCCTTTCATTAGCAAAGTCAATTAGAAAATCTTAAAAGTGGTTAGAGAAGAAAGGTATGTTACCTTCAAAAGAGCAGCAGTGTAACTGACAGCCAATATCTTATCAGAAACAAATGAAACCAGAAAGCAATGGAATTTCTTCTTTAAACTGCTTATACAAAATAACTGAGCCTACAATTCTATGTGTAGCAAAAATATGCTTAAGAAATGAAGATAAAGACATTTTCAGACAAAGACTGAGGGAATCCCTTACCAAGAGGCCTGTTCTAAAAGAAATATTAAAAAGATTCTTCAGGCAGGAACAAAATGATGCTGTATGGAAATGTGAAAATGCAAGAGGGAATGAAGAACTAATGAGAAAATATAGTGAGTAAATATACATGAATAAATATTGCATAAAACAATAATTTCATGTCAAGTTTAAATTATTTGTAGAATTAAAATACATGACAACAGGGGAGTGACATCATCAAGATGGCAGAGAAGGAGACCCGAGCCTCCTTTCCTCCACAAAGAACAAGTTAGTCAGCTATCCACTAACAAAAATAGCTCTGGGAGAGCTCAGAAGTCCACTTAAAAAGCTTCAGTAACACAGTGGACCCAAAAGCCTGAGAATAATTGCACAAAAAGGAGAAGGAAGAACAGTTTCATTTTACCTGCATCATCCCAGTGCAAGGTCAGTATTGCTCAGTGTCAAGAGGGAGCTCCCTGGCCTGAGATAGTTCCCCTTGCTTGGGAAAGGAAAATGGGGTGAGCAGCCAGCTTCTCCAATCTTTTGGGGCACTGCACAAAAGACCTGCTTTGGTGTCACC
Organism: Equus asinus; assembly: GCF_041296235.1. NCBI lineage: Eukaryota > Metazoa > Chordata > Mammalia > Perissodactyla > Equidae > Equus > Equus asinus. The sequence goes on along the minus strand of NC_091820.1, from coordinate 11,125,059 downwards.
ATACCCAGAGATGTATTGCTGAGACATCTAGAGATAGCTAGGAACAATGAAGAAGGGCAGGGGCTACCAGTACAAGCCATGTGGTGGGAGTGAACATGGTTCCCAGTGGCCTGCTCTGTAGAGGACCCTAGCAGTGTTCGCCACTGAGGATCTTAAAAGGCCTTGTGGATGCTGTGGACCCCTGCAGCTTTCGTCACTGAAGACCTCTTCACAGATCCCAGCATACTGCTCCAAAGAGGATCCCAGCAGCTTTTGCCACTGAGGAAACCAAGCACAGCCACCGTACACCCTGCAACTTTTGCCACTGAGGGCCCCACAGGTTTTTGCATTCATAGACACCAGCTGCCTGAGTCCATCCCCACTCTCCTCTCCCTCCCCCTGGCCACCTTGCCACAGGATGCCCAGGACCCAGGATCTGCACTGGAAACCAACCGTGGCCTCTGGGACTGTGCAGGTACATAATACCAGCTTAGGTCCATGCAGCCAACCTCCACCACCATGCACATACCTGCTGCTAGCCCCTGTAGATGCATGAGTGCACGCCAAAAGTCCAGGCCTCAGCAGCTGCTTATACACCTGGATACAGCCTGACTCCTGTCACAGGCCTTCACTGCCAAGCATTTGCCCACAGCTAGCCCCTACAGCTATGCCCCTGGTCTTGAATCCTGTCAGCAGCATTTACCTCCATGTGCATGCCCACATCTAGCTCCTGCAGCTGCATAAGTGGATGCTGACTTCCCAGGCCCCCACAGCTACTCATGTGCCCGGATCTGGCTCTGATTCTTGTCACTGGCCTGCACTACCGCATATGCCAACAGCTAACCCCTGCAGCCACACACCATGCGCTAAATCCCAACTCCTGTCACCAGCCTCTACTGTTGTGCATGTGCCTGTGCAGCTGCATGAATGCACACCAATAGCTGAGGTCCACCCAGCTCCTCATGGGCCCAGATCTTGCCCTGACTCTTGTCACTGGCCTACACTGCTCGATGCACTTTCAACTAGCACTTACTGCCCTGCACCTGCACACTACCAGCCCAACTCCTATAACCAACCTCCACTGCTGTTCATGTGCCCGTGGCTAACCCCTGCAGCCATATAAGTACACACTGACAGTAAAGTCTCCCCCAGCTGCTTATGCACTGGGAGCTGGTCCTGACTCCATCACAGTGTGCACCACCGCATTCACTAGTGGCTAGCTCCTGCAGCTGTGCACCTGTAGGCTGCTGGCCCCAACTTCCATTATTGATTCCCACCTCTGTGTGTGCGTCCAAGGCTAGCCACTATAGCCACATGAGTATACACCAAAAGCTCAGGCCCCACAGCTGCTTGGGTGCCTGGAACTGGCTCTGACTCCTTTCACAGGCCTATACCACCACATGTGCCCACAGCTAGCCCCTGCAGATGTGTGCCTGCACACCAATGGCTCTGACTCTTTATTGGCCCCCACTGCCACGCATATGCCTGTGGCTAGCCCCTGCAGCTATGCAAGGGTACACTAAACAGCCTGGGACCCTGCAGATAATTGTGTGACCACAGTTGATCCTGGTGCCTGACATTGGCCTTGGTCCTCACCACTGCATGTGTGCCTGAAGCTGGCCCCTGCCACCGCACAGGCACCTATAGCCAGTGCCCACAGCTAAGTGTGTGCATATCACCAGCTCTGAACAGAACTACCACCAGCCCTGGTCCCTTGCCTCTGGACCTGGAGGTACCACTAAGGACTGTAACATCCATTGCAGCCACCACAGACACCCTGCAGCTCTCGCCACAAAGGATCCTACAGTTGTCAATGTTGCGGAAAACAGCTGCCTTAGCCAATGAGACACCACACACACACCATCCCCAGACCCAGGAGACCACATGCTCCCACACTTGGGGCCTCATACCACTAGACCAAGGGCCACAGTATGCCCTGACCCATGGGTGAAGAATTTTTCTTACTAAAGTCAGTCCATAAAGTCTGGAAGAGTGACTGTTCTTCAAATGCACAAACACATACACAAGGCTACATGGATCATGATGAGTCAAGGAAACATAACACCACCAAAGGAGCATGATAAACTTCCAGTAACTGATTTCAAAGAAATGGAGATCCAAAAATTGCCTGACAAAGAATTCAAAATAAAGATCAAAGAGCTACAAGAGAACACAGATGAACAATGTAACAAAATCAGAAAAATAATGCAAGAACAAATTTAGGAGTTCAACAGAGAGAAAACATTAAAAAGACCAAACAAGTTTTGGAACTGAGGAATGAGGAATGCAATGACTGAAATAAAAAAAATGCAATAGAGAGCTTTAACATCAGACTTGACCATGCAGAAGAAAGACTCAGTGAACTAGAAGACAAATATTTGAAATTATCCATTCAGAGAAGAAAAAAAAAAAAGAATGAAAGAAAATGAAGAAAGCCTATGAGACTATGGAACAACATCAAGTGACACAATGTTGGCATTATAGGAATCCTAGAAGGAAAAGAGAGAAAGGAACAGAAAGCTTATTTAAAGAAATAATGGCTGGAGCCAGCCCTGATGGCCTAGTAGTTAAAATTTGGCGCACTCCTCTTCAGTGGCCTGAGTTTGGTTCCCAGGCACAGAACCACACCACTCATCTGTCAGTAGCCATAGTGTGGTGGCAGCTCACACAGAAGAAATAGAAGAACCTACAACTAGAACGTACAACTATGTACTGAGGCTTTGGGGAGGAAAAAAAGAGAGAGGAAGGTTGGCAACAGATGTTAGTTCAGGGTGAATCTTTCCCAGCAAAAAAAATAAATAATGGCTGAAAACTTCCCAAATCTGAGGAAAGATATGGGCATCAAGGTACATGGAGCTCAAAGCTTCCCAATGAAGTTCAACCTAATGAAGTCACTGAGACATAATAAAACTGTAAAAAGCAAAGACAAAAAAAATCTTGAAAACAACAAGATAAAAGAAGCTCATCACATACGAGGGCCATCCCCTCCCCCATTAAGGCTATAAGCAGATTTCTCAGCAGAAATCTTGCAGGCCAGGAAAGAGTAGGATGATACAGTAAAAGTGCCGAAAGGAAAAAACTGCCTGCCAAGAATACTTTACCTGGCAAAGTTGTTCTTCAGAAATGAAGGAAAGATAATTACATTCTCACTCAAACAAACGCTGAAGGGATTCATCACTACTAAACCTAGCTTACAAGAAATGCTAAAGGGAGTTCTTCCAGTTGAGAAGAAAGGATGCTAACTAAAAACATGAAATCATAGGAAAAGTATAAAACTTACTGGTAAAGGTAACTATATAGTCAAATTCAGAATACTCTAATATTGTAATAGTGGTATATAAATCACTTATAACTTTAGTGTAAAGGTTAAATGATAAAAGTATTAAAAATAACTATAACTAAAATAATTTGTTAATGGATACACAATATAAAAAGATGTAAATTGTGATACCAAAAAGATAAATTGGGAGTGGGGAGTAAAAGTGTTGAGCTTTTGTATGCAAATGGAGTTAAGTTGTTATCCACTTAAAATAGACTGTTATAAATATAAGATGTTCTATGTAAGCCTCATGGTACCAAAAAGCAAAAACTTATAGTAGATACAGAAAAAGATAAATAGAAGGGAAACAAAGCATATTATGGTAGAAAATCATTAAATCATGAAGGAATAAAGCAAGAGAGGAACAAAGGAACACAAGATCCACAAAACTCCCAGGAAGCAATTAACAAAATGCCAATAGTAAGTCCTTACCTATCAATGATTACTTTAAATATAAACGGACTAAATTATTCAATCAAAAGACATAGAGTAGTTAAATGGATTGAAAAGAAGACAAGACTCAGCTATATGCTGCCTACAAGAGACTCGCTTCAGCTAAGGACAATAGGCTTAAAGTAAAAGGAGTGAAAAAGATAGTCCATGCAAATGGAAATCAAAAGAGAATAGCAATAGCTATACTTATACCAGACAAAATGGAATTTAAGTCAAAAAAGTACTAAGAGACAAAGGTTATTATACAATGATAAAGGAGTCAATTCATCAAGAGGAAATAATAGTAAATATATATGCACCCAACATTAGAGCACTTAAATATGTAAAGCAATTATTAACAGATCTAGAGAGAGAAATAGCAATATGATAATAGTAGAGGACTTCAATACCCCGACTTTCAACACAGGATAGATCATCCAGACAGAAAATCAATAAGAAAATCTTGAACCTGAACTACATTTTAGACCAAATGGACCTAACAGACATATACAGGAACAGAATAAGCATTCTTCTCAGGGGTTCATGGAACATTCTCTAGGAGAGATCATGTTGGGCCACAAAACAAGTATTTGTGGCCCCCAAATTAACATTTTTAAGAAGACTGAAATCATACCAAGTATCTTTTCTGACCACAATGGTATGTGACTAGAAATCAACAACAGGAGGAAATCTGGAATATTCACAAATATGTGAAGATTGAACAACATGCTCCTGAACAACCAATGGGTTAAAGAAGAAATCAAAAGGGACTTCAGAAAATATCTTGAAACAAATGAAAATGGAAACACAAGATACCAAAACTTATGAGACGCAGCAAAAGCAGTGCTGAGAGGGAAGTTTATAGTGATAAATGCCTATGTTAAGAAAAAATAAAGACCTCAAATAAACAACTTAACTTTACACCTCAAGCAACTAGAAAAACAAGAACAATCTAAGCCCAAAGTTAGTAGAAGGAAGGAAATAACAAAAATCAGAGAAGAAATAAATGAAATAGAGTCTAGAAAGACAATAGAAAAGATCAATGAAACTAACAGTTGGTTTTTTGAAAAGATAAACAAAATTGACAAACGTTTAGGTAAGCTAAGGAAAAAAGAGAGCAGACTGCATGTAATGGCTCATTGTTGGCTTAATTACTCTTAACTAATCATGTATGCTATTCTTATTTTAGAAAACAGCCCGGGTTCAAATCTGGGATCCACCACTTACTAGCTATGAATATTAGGCTAGTTATTTAACCTCCATGGGCCTCAGTTTCTGTCCAGAGCTCAGCTGAGCTGGAGACAGCTGAGATGCCAGGTATCAGAGTAGCTGATTAAGACAAGTCAAAATAAAAGTAGCATTCAAGCATTTACTCACTTACTGTGATAGTATAAGCAAGAGTCTGAACTGGATAAAGTGCTGGCTCCCGCTGTTCCATTTTCCACCATGGAAGGGTACATTGGTTGAGGGTCAAGTGAATCGGCACAGACTTGGGGGTCATCTCCCTGCTGAGGGAGCCCCAAACAAGAGGCTCCCGCAGTTTTATGGGCCTAGGGGCCAGGGGGAGGGAGAGGGGAAGAACTAGGAGTAGAAAAGGACTGACTCATAGTGGAGAAAAGTGTCTTCAAGGCCTTCGTCTTCTAGGCTCTGATAAAGAGGTTTCCATGGAGGCACCTGAGGAAGGCTCCGGATAAGGAGGTCTCTGAAGGAAGGCATCTGGGCTAGGGATGCAGACATGAGTTAAAAGCTTGGCTGACCAGGAGAATCTGAGTCCTAGGCTGCAACTCCCTTTAGAGTTGCGATGGATTGGTTGTGCACTGTCTGGTGTAGGGAGGCAGCTTTCCTTTCCCTGGTGTGGCCTGCTAGGTAAAGCCTTTGTAATTGCCTATTGGTTAAGCCTGAAAAATCACACATAGGTTTTGGCCAGAAGCTGGACTTCTCAGTTTCAACTGTAAAATGGGGATCGTAAATGACATAATGCATATAGAATGTTTAGGAAAACACCTGGCACATAAGCTCCCAATAAGTGTCTGTATTATTATTTTAATGTTATTATTGTTATTATTAATATTACCCCTGAGTTAAAACTCCTTACTTGTTGTGATATTGTGATATATAATAAGAAATATATATATATATATTTGGTCTTCATTGTAATTTCGGCACAGAGTTCCTAAATCCTTTGGAATTTCTTATGATGAGCGTGATAAAGGTGTCTTCTGTTATGTTAATGAGGTGACATTTGGAAAGCACCTAAGGATGGGGGCTGGTTGCCAGCAGAGCTGACCATGTGATTAGAGGGTTGGAACTTCCTCTCCGTAGGAGGGAGGGGTTGGAGATTGAGTTCAATAACCAATGGCCAATGATTTAATGAATCATGCCTATGCAATGAAGCCTCCATAAAAATCCAAAAGGACTGGGTTTGGAGAGCTTCTGGGCTGGTGGACACGTGGAGATTTGGGGAGAGTGGCACGCCTGGAGAGCACATGGAAGCTCTGCGCTCCTTCCCACATACTTTGCCCTATGTATCTCCTCCGTCTGGCTGTTCCTGAGTTATATCATTTTATAATATTATAAATCAGTAATCTAGTGAGTAAATGGGTTTCCTGAGTTCTGTGAGCTGCTCTAGCAAATTAATTGAACCCAAGGAAGGGGTCATGGGAACCTCTGATTTATAGCCAGTTGGTCAGAAGTACCGGTAACAGCCTGGGCTTGTGACTGGCGTCTGAAGTGGGTGGGGGGCAGTCTTGTAGGATTGAACCCTTAACTTGTGGGATCTGACACTATCTCTAGGTAGGTAGGCGTCAGAATTGAGTTGAAGTGTAGGACGCTCAGGTGGTATCTAGAGAATTGCTTGTTGGAGGTATGAGGAAACCCCTACCTCCCCACGTTGAACTTGCATCCAGGAACCAAAAAGACTTGTAATTGCTTACTTGCAAGCAATTCCTATAAATAAATGCAATTAAGATTCTGATATCTGGCCCTCATTTGCTACTGGTGAAAATAAAACAGGTAAAACTTTTCTACAAAGCCGTTTTGCAATATATATCAAGGACCTTAAATACTCAAACTGAGCATGAGCACTGCTAGAAATTTATTCTGAGGAAGCAGTCCGTATGTGGAAAAAGATATATGCTCAGAAATGATCATTGCACTATTTCAAACAATAAAAAATGAAATGTCTAACGAGAGGAAAAATGGTTTTAGAATTTATTTCATTCACATGATGTAATATTCTGCAACTCTTAAAAATCATGTTCACATATACACAAGCAATTTACTGAGATATTTTTCACTGATCAGATTGGCACAAATCCAAATGTTCTTTCACAATGCCTTCTGCCTTCAAGGACATGGAGAAACTGGCACTTTTTATACTTTACAAGTGGGAGAGCAAATAGATATAGCTCCTAACCAGGCAATTTGGCAATACCTGAACAAAATCACAAATGCATATGCCCTTTGACAAAGAAATCCTAATTCTAGGAATTTATCATAAAATATTTTTGCAAACATGTATGTATGTGTATACACACATACAAAGTTGTTTACTTTGCCATTGTAACGTCAGAAAAATGAAAACTGAATGCAATTGGTTAAATAAATTGTATACATCCATTCAATGGTATTCTATGCACCTGTAAAAATGGAGGATGCTCACTATGCAGTGATATGGAAAGATCTCAACATATATTGGTCAATCAGTAAAGTACAGAACAGTGTATGGTAAATTACATTTTGTGTTAGAAAGTGAGAAAATGTGAGTATATTTTCCTATGTGCTTGCGTTTGTTTATATAGAGAGAGACGCATAAGAAACAGTAGTAGGCTAAATAACAGCCCCTAAAGATATATCCACTTCCTAATCTCTGGAACCTGTGACTATTATCTTATATGGCAAAAGATATGATTAAGTTAAGGAGATTATCGTGGATTATGCAGGTAGGCTCTAAATGTCATCACAAGTATCCTTATAAGTGAGAGGCAGAGAGTGATTACACACACACAAGAGAAGAAGGCAATATGACCATGAGGGCGGAGAATGGAATGATGCGCCACAAGTCAAGGGATGCCAGCAGCCACCAGAAGCCAGAAGAGGCAAGGAACAGAATCTCCCTAGAGACTCTGGAGTGAGTGTAGCCCTGCCCACACCTTGATTTCCTCTCACTGACACAGACTTCAGACTTCTGGCCTCCAGAAGTTTGAGGGAATAAACTTTTGTTTTAAGCCACCAAATTTGCAGTAATTTGTTACAGTAGCCATGAGAAACTAATTCAGAAACTAATAAAAGTAATGACCTCTTAGGGAGAATTAGGTGACTGAAATATAGAGGTGGAAGCAAGATTTTTCACTGCTGATCTTTTTATAGTGTTTATTTTTTTTGAACAAGATGAATATATTTACGTTTTAAAATGTAAACTGTCAAAAAATTAATCTCTCATTCAATTCAAAACTTTCTCCCTCTTCTCAGCTCAAACCTGGCCCCCACTTCTGCAGACCAGCAGTGAAGAAGGGGACTAGCCTGTATTCTGGACCTCGACTCACTCTGCTGTCCTGGCTGGCTCCTGATATAGAGACTAGAGGCAAAGAGCAAGCCCTTTGGATTGGCTCTGGCACAGTCTAACTGTTGGTACCTCTGTCACGGCAGCAGGTGCCCAACTGTAGGCTCTTTATCTCACGGCTTGTTTGTATGAGGTTTTGGGAGACCCTCCTGGAGGCCTTGGCATTGCCACATTCCATAACCAAGGTGAGAAATGACTTCTTATGACTTCCCTTTAACTCCTACGCTTTGAATCTCAGAAAGCAGGTATGGAGTTCCAGTATCTTTTCCCACACTGAACAATGCGTGCCCTCTCCTCTTATATATACACAACCAAAGGAGTTCAGTGGATGTTACAGAACAATGAAGATCAGTTTCAAGGACACCACAACTTGCCATGAGCACTCCATTTCAGTATCCGCCTTAACAGGCAATCTATGACACACGAAATCACAAAGTTCTGCCATTTTGAGTGCCAAAATATTTCTCAGTTCCACTCATGTGCCTTGCCACTACCTTGCTCAGGCCATATCTTTCACCTGATTTGTGTTTGGAAAGAGTACTCTGGCTACATTTGGAGAGTGGATTGGAGCAGAGCAATACAAAGCAGGCAGTGTTAGGAAGCTGCCACAAAAGTCCATTAATTTTTGTATATTGAGTACATATTGAAATAATAACATTTTGGATATATTTAGTTAGATAAAATATATTTTTAAAATGAATTTAGTCTGTCACTTTTTGTTTTTTTTAACGGGGCTACTAGAAAATTTTAAATTATATGTGTAGCATGCATTATATTTCTATCAGACGGTGCTCTTCTAGAACAATTGGGCCATTTTCTTTATCCTCTCTTTCCTTCAACTTAGATTTTCCAGGACAGGCTAAATTTTTAATATTTGCTGTAACCACTCCCCATCTTCATAAATAACTCATACTTGTTAGATAACCTGTTCAAATGAGTGCTTTAGAAAATGTGATCCAGGCTTCCATCCCCTTCTAGTGTTTTCTAATGTTGTTCTTCACATCTAGAACATCTTTGTTTTCTTTTCCAAAGTCTATATATCCTCTGAGTCCAACTCAGGTGACCTGTCCCACCCCACCCCTGTGCTGTCCTTGACCACTTGCCATGGGTTGATGTTTCCTATCTCTTGATTCCCAGAGCAACCAAAGTTAGTTTCCACACAGTCAGACTCATTGCCACACTCCACACTGCTTTGCATTGTTCTGACTTCTTACATGTAAATCTTCCCTTCTTTTCTAGAAAGTTTAGTCACTTGAGTGCTTTCTCCTTCCTTTGACACACCTGCCAGATCTAAACAACTATTTTTCTTTAAGCAACACAAAGGCTTAATGAGGACCAGTAGATTAATATCTCAGTACAGGAGAATTCCATATTAAGTGTACCCTTATTGAGTTGCCAAATATTAATTTGATAATTTTAATTAAATATATTTATGTTTTTGAAGATGTGCTGTAGTAGAAAAAGAACTTGCCAGGGAGTCAGCAAAGTAAGGCTTTAGTTCCAACTCTGCCCGTCCAGCCACCTGACCTTGGACAGGTGCTCTTCACCTTTCTGGGACTGACTTTCTTCATCTTGAAAACAGATTAGGTAATCTCTAAGGTATATTTCAAATCACATATTTTATAAATCTGTGACGGAAATCTTTCTCAAATGCCTTACACACTACTCTGAATTTTTAAAAATAGAATGTGCTGAACAGAAATTGGCAATTTTAAAATGTCAGAGTCATTATTAGGGATGTCAATTATTATGCACTGACAGTGTAATGCAGCTAAGGGGTTATTGTGATGTGTATGGCTGCTTACTCTCCAGAGCATGTGGTTTTTATTTTTAAATTAATGTCTGCCCTTTAATTTCTTCTTTTAATGTCAGACTTTCACCTGTCACTTATTGCTGATGCCAGTCCTGCCTGTATTAATACCTTCGCTGTCCTCATCCCACCTAATTTGGGACTTCTAACCTAAGGTGATGTGGGGAAACCCTGTAATGATAAGCTTATTTGACTTATGTCTGAAGTTGGTCATTTGGTCCTTCATCAACCATTTATTGGGTGCCTGTACCTGTGTCTGAGGCACAAGACGGTGCAGGGGCTGAAGAAAAAAGAATTTATAACCTTGGGGGACTTCACAGTGAGAAAAGTATTTGCGCTTTAGTGCAGGGCTTCTGCAGGCCTTTTTCTTCACTTCTCAGTTTCCAGCCTCTTTCCTGATTGCTGAGTTTCCCAGACAAGTCACTTGTAGATAATAGAGGGCTTAATAATAACAATGATTAATCAACACAGTGAGGAACTCTCACAGGAATATGCAGAGACAAGTATAACAGAACAGAAAGTCTAGAAATAGTCTCCATGTGTATATACGAACTGGATGTATATAGAAGTAGTTTCCAAGAACAGAGAGAAAAGGATGGGTTATTTAGTGTCATTTAATTCTTACAATGAACTTGTGAGCCAGGTAACATTATTCTTCCTATTTTATAGATAAGGTAATGAGAGGTTCAAAGACTTGCCCAAAGTCTCAGTGGTGGGTCTAGGACAAAGTGTATTATCTTTGGTGTATTTCTACCTGTCCTCAATATTGGGTCATTTCATGTGTTAGATGATCTGAACCCTTCCTAGTGGTCAAAGGCAGCAAGTAGGAAAGTGGTTCTCAACCAGGAATAATTTTAGCCCCCCAGGGACAATTAACAATATCTGGAGACATTTTTGGTTGTCACAACTGGACTGGATGGTGGGAGGGATGCTGTTGGCATCTAGTGGGTAGAGACCAGAGATGCAGCTTTATATCCTGCAACACAAGACAGTCCCCAAGGATGATCTGTCCCAAAATGTCAATAATGCTGAGTTTGAAAATCCTGACGATAGATACAAGAGAGCTCTTAGTTCTTCACTAGTAATGTGGATTGGATTAAAATAAATAACGTATTTGAAGCCTATTTTTTATTTCTCTTTTTTTCTTGGTCACACCATACTGAAGCAAGGAACAACTGGGAGGAAGGTGGGAAAAAGCTTCTGATGCTTGAAAATACCTGGAAACGTTTGCATTTTATATTTGCTATAGGAATACAAGTAAAATCTAAAGATCTGCTACGTAACTGTAGTAGACATTACTAATATTTGCCACCAAGATTTCTGATCTTCCTTTTGTTCCGGGAGTGGGGGGCACATGCCCTCTTGAAGTTAGGTGTAGTTATGTGACTGAAATGTGAGTTACAGATGGAAGCCAGTTCATGATTTTCCATGCTCTCTTTCTAGACCACCACAACCATGGGAGTGTATGTTGGTATGGAGAAACCATAAAATCTAAGTGGCATGGAAAACTGCACCAGTACATGGAGAAAAGCAATCCTGCCCAGTCTCCCAGATATGCCAAAGACTTTGTATGAGTAAGAAATAATCTTTTGTTGTGCCACACCACTGAGAATTTTGAAATTGTTACTGTAGCATATTCTAACTTATCCTGACTAATACATCCAAGTTAATTAGCAAGTACGCTGGAATTCTTGAACCCCCAAATTTCTGGGGTGTTGCTTCTGCCTTAGGAATCAGGATGTATTAATATTTCGCATACCTGTTCATTCACACTGCTTTCTCAAATTCTTATTAGCATGAGGTCCTAGAGAGTTTTATAAAACTCCAGTGACTCTGCAGTAAGCACCAAATGTTCTCACATATGGTTGTTGGGGCTGTGTGTGAAGGAATTTTTAAGCTTTGGAAATACATTTTATGTCTGAAATGATTTCTGTTGGTACTAAAATATGTCCTGAATTGTGACATGCCAGGCTGCATGACTTTTACCTACTTATTATGCAAATTCTATTTTGTAATATATAATAGAAATTTTATTTAGTTTCTTGAATTTCTAGATTAGAAATGGTGAAAATTGTAGGATAATCGTAATCAATCTCTCTCTTCTCTTCCACACACTTCATTCTCTCTTTCTCCATAATTGGAATCAAAACCATGTCATTATTTCTCTGACCTGTTGGAAACAATATACCTTTTTTTGTAAGTTAAGGGTCCAGAAACTGAAGACCAATCTTTTCTTTTTGAGTTATCATCGGTACTCTTGTAACGTTACTTTATGTCTACCACCCAATGTGATTTTTACCATCCCTCTCTATAAGTATATCTATTTTAATTTATATCTAACATGTTTATTACTGCATTTATTTACCTACCCAAAAGTATTTATTTACTTCATAGCAATTCTATAACTTTATTTTATGAGCTATAACTGTAACCCAAGAGTCAGCTGCTTGGAAATCCCCAGTTCTTTCCGCCTTATGGGAACTGCGTCTCCTTTCTCTCTGATGTCAAGTAGACTGCCCTGAGACACAGTCCCTTAGGTGATAGAAAATCTAACATGCTGACCAAACTGCCTAGGCAGTTCTGTGCATCTGACTTTCTTGTGGTCAGTCCACACTGCGGCCTGTTTCCCTGTCACCTCCTGGACCCTGGTGGCTGTTGTCTTCTCTCCACACGAGCTGTGCTCTTTCCATGACTACATCACCTCTGGCTTGGAGCACTGCTCTGCACTAGCACACAGTACCATTGGGACAGATTTTTATGGAAGGTTTAGGGGAAATAGAGGGGGATCACGACTCAGAATAGTCAAGACAAGCCATATAAAATTGAATCACAGTCACTCCAGTTCTCAAGAACCCCTTGGCCATCCTCATTACTAGGAATTGCTCAGTGGACATCTTCTCAGACCACAGCATGTCACCATGATGCTGGCTCTCTTTCATCTTCACACTCTTCTCATATATCCCCTTCCCTCCTTTCTCAGAGCCCTTACCACTCCCTCTCTAACAAACTCTCCTCACCGCACTCCTTTGAAACCCGAAATTCCCCTTACTCTAGTATGTACTACAGTTTGACTTTCCCAATCTTTAACTCAACCCTGTCCTGCTTTTTCATTTTATAAACTTCAACCAGAAATTCTGCCAAACAAATTCCATCTACTCTGGGTAGACATCCTTTAGAAACATGCTTTCAGGTTAGTGTTTTCCTTAATCTATCACATTGTTAGGAATGGGAGTTCCTAATTTCTAGAACAAGGAAGAAGCAATATAAAGTATCAAGGCATTTGAGAAGCATAAGAAGGAGTAGACAACTTTGTGGGCAGGAGGAGTAGCATGTGAAAGTATAGGAGAGTTGTTGAGTTGCAGTCGACAGGATCAGAGTGGTCAGAATGGGCCATGTAATGGAGGCTCTTGGGAAGTATCACGTGGGCAGAAGGAAGCTACTGAAAGATGTAAAGGAGCAGAATGTCACGCTCAAAACTACGTTTTAGAAAGACCACTCTGGTTTCAGCCAGAGTGGAGTCAGAGAGAAAGTTATAAGACTTTTACTCCAAGAGGAGATTTAAAATGCCTGGGCTGAGGCAGGGCAAGGGTAATGGAGCAAAATGGATTTGAGAGCTGTTAAGAAGGTGGGATTGAAGGGGCTTGGCAGATGGATGAGCAGATGAGTCAGTGAGAGGATGAACCTGGCTTGAGCAGTTGAAGGAGCAATGGTGCACTCTCTGAGATAAGGGAACAAGGAAAGAGGATCATTTTGTAGTGGAGGTAGAGGAAACCATGGATTCAGTTATACCCATGCTTAGTTTGAGGTATCAATGATGCCCCCTTGAAGCTGTCAAGTAGGCAGCTGTAGACCCACAGACACCAGCACCAACAGATTTAGCATGCTTGGTTTTGAATGTTCTTGAGGATCGTGACATCACTAAAGCACAAACGTAAATTAAGAGATGAAAAACTGGTGTTTAAGAGTGAATCATGTAGCCTATGAGTGAGACTCACACATCTACTTTTTTGGGAATCAGGATAATTCAGGAAGGGTGGGCTCAGAGACACAAGGGAGAAGTCTCTAGTAGGATGAGAAGGAGGAGATGATAAGTACAATTTAAGCATGTGGAGTTTGAGTGGGCAGAGTGACATATAAAAGCCACTAAAAAGTCAGGACTGGAACTGTAGATTAGGGAAACATAAATCTACTCCATTTTGCCAAACCTCAGCCTTTGATTTCTTAGCTCTGTTAAATGGGGTGGAGCTGAGAAGCAGCCCTAACGTTTTGAGTTTGCTCTACTTTCTACAAGGTACCCTGTCAAAATTGGCAGAGGCAGGTAGCTCTTTAACAATCTGCAAAGAGATTGAGATGAGTAATGAATTTGGAAAAGAGGATGAAATCTAACTGACATCAGCAGAATTATATCTTTATATCTACATGATGTGGATGAAAAACAAGCATGGGTATTTGAAGCCAGAAATGTGCTAAATTTTCACCTCTGACTCTTTAATTTTTCTTATTTTAATTTTACTGATGTCTACACAATGCTCCCCCCTCCAAAAAAAACTTGGCAGGAGTTTCTTCTCCTCCTTAACACTCCTTCACCTCTCCTGCCCCCACCCGATGTACACACACCTGAAGAGTTATTACTAGGTAATCTAACTCAGAAAGGCATTTCAAAATGTAATTTCTTCATTAGTGAAGAAACACATGGTGATCATTTTAAAATATTGAGTGACGAAAGGAATTCCTGAAGTCTTTAAGACATAGATTAAACTGGAGTCTTGTCCTGCAATAATATTTGCTGGCGCCAAGTTTATTGCTGAAATCCAAGAAACATCTCTGCTTCACCCCAGCACCATACAAGCCTACAGCTAATTGACAGACAGGCCTTGAAATCCTTGGGTGATCTGCACACCTTGTCCCTCGAAATAAAAGTCACTCCCTTTAGGAGAGCTTCAGCCTGAATGGTTCATAACCAAATCCTTTTGGTTTATACCAAACAGTAGGTTTCTTGGAGTCAGAGACAAATTTGTGAGATCAGGACAGGGCATGACCTGACTGACTCTTTTCCACCAGTGCAAACATCTTGGTTCTCAAAATGAAGAATGGTTGCCGTATACTGGAATGAAGAGAATTTATTCAAGTCTCAGCAGTACCTAGATCTGAAGACACCAGCATTGGTGCCCTACTTTTTCCAGAATTTCTTGTATTTGGTACATGCTGAGTCTTTCTTCTTCTGAATATTTTCCAAGGACCATGGTAGAAACCACTGCCTAGTAAAGGAAAGGGTTGATTGGCTGAAGGCCTGTACATTTCTTGGGTTGTTTGATTGTCCTTCAGCTTAGAAAACAAAAGAAAGAGAGTACCAGACCCGATTATCTAACATCCTAATTCACCCGGATGTCCTACAGGCACGTTAATTCAGTTTCACCCAAACTGAACTAATTCTCTCCCACAGAGTTGCTTCTGCTCCCACATTCCTGTCCTAATTGATAGTACCACCACCCATGTAGACACCCAATTGAGAAGGATGGGAGTTATCTAAGACATCTCCTGCTTCTTCACTAGTCTCCAGATTTTCTTGATTCTATCTCTTCAATGTCTTGTTTCCATTCTCTCCTCTGCTTTCCCACCACTTTAATTAAAGTCCCCACCATGTCTTACCTGGTCTATGGTAATAGTGTTCTTTCGAACTTTCCTGCCTCCAAATAGCTTACCATCCCTGATCTCAGCAAGTGGCCTTGTCTTCCTTACAAAATGACCCTTCTGTGTTGCAAATCTGATTTTTTGTTTTTACAGTTTAAGACTGCTCATTGATTTTCCATGACTACAGGATGATGCCCAAACTCTTTAGTGTAACCTCCAAGGGTTTCCCTCTATGACCTGATCTCTGCCTTCCCTCCTTACCCTATGGTCAACATTCTGCCATGTGACACCATGTTTCAGCTGTATCATATGATGCTATGCCATCCTATAATATGCCAAGGTCCATGGACGTGCTACATGTACCCTGCGTATTCCCTTCTCTCTGCCTGGAACGTCCCTCCTCCTCTCTGACTGGGAAACTCCTAGTTATCTTTTAAGAACATCTTATTCTTAGTAGCAGCTATCCTGTTTTTTTTAACCACACCTTCACCAAAGCACTTACAACATTGCTTTGCAATGATGTTATCTTTTTTTTTTTTCTGCAGGGAAGGATTCGCCCTGAGATAACATCTGTTGCCAATCTTCCTCTTTTTTTTTCTCTCCGCAAAGTCTTAGTGCATGGTTATATATCCTAGTTCTAAGTCCTTCTAGTCCTTCTATGTGAGCCACCACCACAGCATGGCAACTGACAGTTGGGTGTTGTGGTTCTGTGACTGGGAAGTGAACCCAGGCTGCTGAAGTGGTGAGAGTGCCAAACTTTAACCACTAGACCATCAGGGCTGGCTCACAATGATATTATCTTAAATGTCCCTCTTTGCTCTCAGTCTGGAAGCATCCTTCAGGAGAAACCACAATTCATTTATCTTTGACCCTAGCACCTAAATATGCCCCAAGAAAGAGAGGAAGACAAGTCATGTGGCCACACTCCCAGGGTTTCAAGGAAATCACAGGGCTCTTAAAGGAGAGCAAACCACAAAGCTCTTCTTATCATCCATTTTGCCCTTTTTGTTGTGTTTCCTAGGGACTGGAGTCTTTGGAATTTTTTTTTCTGGCAGATGCCAGTGCCATTGGCCTGAGGACATGGTGTTAATAAAAAGAAGTGGAGGAGGGATGACTGTGTTAACTGTGCAAGAGGCCAGTGGTCATTTTTAGATTGAAGGGAATTCAGAAATCATGATCGTGTCCTAGAGCTGTTTTGCAAACTTTAAAAACATGACCCCCAAGAAGGAGATACAGTTTTGTTATGATCTAATACACATAAACACATACACAAACATGTGAAAAAAGCAAGTGAAAAAGAAGGTTCATGAAATAGTTACCTTTACTACATGGCAAGAATTCTGATATTTTCTACTCTAATTAGTTTATCCTATTCTAATCCTATTGCCAAAACTGCCTCCTTTTCACTCAGGTATTTGTTTGTATGTAGATGAAGATGAGCCATGTTCCCTACCAAGAAACAGCTATTTGTGGGAGGGAACCATGCATGGTCCGTGGGATCTGATGAATACGATTGCTTGCATTTTAAAGAACTGAAAGAAAGTGTGCAATGCAGCTCAATTCCGACTCTTCCAAGAGCTAAATAAAGTTGCCTGATTAACAGAGCACAAACTCAGAGACTGGAATGGCCGATGACTTTGGGTTCCAGTGACTTTGGTCACTGGGATTTGGAAGCCTATGCTATGGCTCCACCATTTGAGAATGCTTCCAGCAGCCACACTGGGGGTCAGTCTAATCACTGTGGTGCTTCTGCTTTGGTAATTTCCATCTCTGTGGTTGTTCACTGTGCGTATCAAACTAACTGACAATTAGTGGCTGAGCGTGTAAACAAAGCCCGTGCAGAATTTAAATCCCTTACTAATGAGCAGTGATGTTTATCAAGAGAACACTGTTGTTTATTCCATTGGATTTTATATGCAAAAATATTGTTTGGCACTTTTGCAACCATGCAAGAGGGAAAGAGAGGAAATTAGAGATCAAGGCATATGCAAACTGGACAAAATGACAAGTAATATGACTTTCAAATATGTCTTAAGCCAAGTTTTAAATGAAATTACTTAATTATTTAGTTAATTTAATCTAATTGTTTATTAAAACATTTATCTGTTGTTCCCCCAATCAGGTGCAGAATATATATAGGTTCAATGTAAGAGGAAATTTCAGCTAGTCAGTCTCTATTTTCGATACTTCCTGTATTCATTTCCTAGGGCTGTTGTAAGAAAAATACCACAAACTGGGTGGCTTAAAACAATAGAAATTTATACTCTCATAGTTCTGGAGGCCTGAAGTTGGCAAGACCATGATCTCTCTGAAAGCCCTGGGGAGGATCTTTCCTTGCCTCTTCCTAACTTCTGGTGGTTTGCTGGCAATCCTTGGCTTTCCTTGGCTTGTAGATGCAGTACTCTGATCTCTGCCTCTGTCTTCACAAGGCATTTTTCCTACGTATCTCTGTCTTCACATGGTGTTCTCCTCTGTGTCCCTCTCAGTCCAGGTTGATTGTGTTTTTGCTGGTTTAAAATTCTCAAAAATTTGTCAGTCTTCTGATGAAATTCAAGAGGAGTCTGAACCATTAGACATGAGGGTTCTCCACAGATCCTTCCTGGATAACTCCATCTCTCTTCTTGGCTTCTGCTGAAATGTTTGACTGGATCCATAAATCACATGTTCAATCTCTTTAACACTCCGTTGTCCAGCCACACCCTTGGTATTCTCTCCAGAGCACACTTTCTCATCTTTTGCTGCTATCTGAATAGGCTGAGAATTTTCCAAATCATCAAGTGCTGGTCCCTTTTTCCTTAACAATTCTTTCCTCAATTTATCCTTTTCCTTTAGCTCTTTATTATAAGAAGCAAGGAGAAACCAGGCCACACTTTCTACATTTGGCTTAGGAACCTCCTTACCCAAATGTCCAAGTTCATCACTTACAAGTTATATTTTCCATAAAACTCTAGGACATAATTCAACCAAGTTCTTTACCACCTTATGACAAAGATCACCTTTCCTCCAGTGTCCGATAACATTTCCCTCATTTCCATCTGAGACCTCACCAAAAGCATATTCCTATCAGCATTCTGTTCATGGTGATAGATGTATTCTCTGAGATAATAGAAGCTTTCTCTACTGTGTTCCTGACTTCCATCTGAACCTTTACCAGAATTACCTTTAATATCCGTACTCCTACCAACCATCGCTTCAAGGCAATCTAAGCTCTATCTATCAAGCTCCTGAAAATACCCCATTTCCACATTTTTGAGTATTTGTTACAGCAGCACCCCACTTCCAAGCACCAAAATCTGTTTCAGTCAGGGATCTCCAGAGAAACAGAGCTAATAGGATATATACAGATGTATTTATCCATATGTATGTGTATATATATATATATATATATATATATATATATATATAAATTTATATATATATAGATTTATTATTTATTTATTTTTTGAGGCAGATTAGCCCTGAGCTAACATCTGCTGCCAATCCTCCTCTTTTTGCTGAGGAAGACTGGCCCTGAGCTAACATCTGTGCCCGTCTTCCTCTACTTTATATGTGGGATGCCCACCACAGCATGGCTTGACAAGCAGTGCATAGGTCCGCATCCAGGATTTGAAGTGGTGAACCCTGGGCCGCTGAAGTGGAACATGCAAACTTAACTGCTGCACCACCGGGCCGGCCCCTATTTTTTATTTATTTATTTATTTGTTTTGTTTAGGAAGATTCACCCTGAGCGCTAACATCCGTTGCCAGTCTTCCTCTTTTTTTTTTTTTTTTTTTTGCTTGAGGAAGATTAGCCTTGAGCTAATATCTGTGCCAGTCTTCCTCTGTTTTGTATGTGGGTCACCACCACAGCATGGCTTGATGAGTGATGTAGGTCTGCACCCAGGATCTGAACCCGCAAACCCAGGCCACTGAAGCAGAGTGTGCAGAACTGTAGCCACTTCGCTGTGGAGCTGGCCCCAAAATATTTATTTTGAGGAATTGGCTCACATGTTTGTGGGTGCTGGCAAGTCCAAAATTTGTAGGGCAGTCTGGCAGGATGGAAGCTCAGGCAGGAGTTGATGTTACAGTCTCAAGGCAGAATTTCTTTTTCTTTGAGAAACCTCAGTTTTTGCTTTTATAGCCTTCAGTTCATTAGATGAGACCAAACCACATTATCGAGGGAAATCTCCTTTACTTAGTCAACTGAATGTATATGTTAATCACACATACAATCTAAATTAGTGGTTGATTAAATAACTGGTTTCTCCAGTCTAGCCAAGTTGATGAATAAAACTAACCATCACTGCAAAGTCAGACTTGGTCATATTCTGTCATGAATTATCAATAAGTATCTGATCCTTTATAAGTTCAAAGTATTGCTTCCTTAAGCTTTTATTTATAAGTTTTAGGCTTCATACTTAGCCAGAAATCTCTTGTATTTGTTTTATTTTATATCCTTGTTTTGTAATACATATGATTTTGCAAATGCTGGGTTTAAATGCTCTTCTCTTGACTATCATGCCTCTATGTAAAACATATTGCTTATTTTTTTGCATTAAGAAAAGTATTTTGAATTTTAAAAATTTCTTTAATGAAATTGAGTTCTTTATCAAAGGAAGTTTTCACACCCACTTGCATGCTATGGTGCAATATTAGGGCTGGCAAAGCACAAATCACAGGGCTATGTGCTTGCTTGCTAAGAGCTTACAGTATTAAGAGACACAAGAGTGAATGCATATGATAAAGGGAAACCTTAGCTACCCATTAGAATCAACTGGAGAGCTTTTAAAACTTCCAGACCAATTAAATCAGAAGGACTAGGGGTGGTAGCCAGGTGGCAGTATTTTTTAAAGCTCCCCAGATCTAAAATACCTCCACAAATTCTTTGGTACTCCTTTCTTCAAGAGGTAAAACTTAATTCCTCTCTCTTTGAGAGTGGGCTGGACTTAGTGACTTGCTTCTGACAAGTGCATATGGTGGCAATGACTGCGTGTGATTCCAAAACTAGGTCATAAAACACTTTGAGGCTTCCTCCTGGCTTTCTCTCTTGAATCACATGCTTTGGGGGAAGCCAGCTACCATGGCCATGAGGACATTCAAGCAGCCATAGAGACAGTTCCACATTATAAGGAACTGAGGCATTTGTTATGGTTAATTTTATGTGTCAACTTGACTAGGCCACAGGGTGCCCAGACATTTGGACAAACATTATTCTGGGTGTGTCTGTGAGGGTGTTTCTGGATGATATTAGTATTTGAATAGGTAGACTGAGTAAAGCAGATTGCCCTCCCTAATGTGGATGGGCCTCATCTAATCAATTGAAGACCTGAATAGAACAAAAAGACTGAGTAAAAAGGAACTCCTCTTGCCTAACTGCTTGAACTGGAATATCAGTCTTTTCCTGCCTTTGGACATGAACTGAAACATCTGCTCTTCTTTGTCCTCAAGCCTGCTTGCTTTTGGACTGGAACTGACACCATTAGCTCTCTTGGTTCTCAGGCTATTGAACTTGGACTTGAACTACAACATTGGCTCTCCTGGGTCTCCAGCTTGCTAACTGAAGATCTTGGGACTTCTCAGCCTCCATAATTGTGTAAGCCAATTCCATATATGTATATATATATATATATCTCCTCTATTTGTTCCCCTCTGGAGAACTGTGACTAATGTAGCCTTCTGCCAATAGCTATGTGAGAGAGCCATCTTGGAAGCTGCAGTCAAACCTTTAGATAATTGCAGCCCAAGCTGACATCTTTTTTTTTTTTTTTAAAGATTTTATTTTTTTCCTTTTTCTCCCCAAAGCCCCCCGGTACATAGTTGTATATTCTTCGTTGTGGGTCCTTCTAGTTGTGGCATGTGGGACGCTGCCTCAGCGTGGTCTGATGAGCAGTGCCATGTCCGCGCCCAGGATTCGAACCAACGAAACACTGGGCCGCCTGCAGTGGAGCGCACGAACTTAACCACTCGGCCACGGGGCCAGCCCCCCAAGCTGACATCTTGACTGCAACCTCATGAGAGATGCTGAGCCAGAACCCCCAACTAGACTACTCCCAAATTCCTGATCCACAGAAACTGTAGGATCATAAATGTTTGTTGTTTTAAGCTACCAAGTTTTGCAGTAATTTCTTATATAGTGATGGATTACTACCATACTAGGTGATTCCAATATGAAGCCAAGCTTAAGGAGTACTGCTTTACTCTTCTGTCAGTAAAAAGCATGAAATACCTGCCTATTAAGTACTTAATGGGATATTGACCACTTATTTGTATTGTAAGGCACCTGTCAAATGTCTAACTGAAGCAACAGATCTGTAGTGTTAAATCTTCTTTACTTCTCAATATTTTTCAGTTTCATCGCCATGTCCAATCGAACCCTTCATCAGTGAGCTGCATACCTGGACCATATTACATTGACCTGGCCCTTTCCTCTATGCACTCAGAATTGACTTCCCAGCTCCAGTAATTCTTTTCTCATGTTTGGGTGTAGACATCTTTGTGTTTGGGACAGAGTAAATGCATAGTATTGTTCTAAATTCTGTGCTTGTTTGAACCTTTCCTCTTGATTTGCAGAGGGAAATTCCACAAGAAAAATAATAAAAGACACTAGACATAAATTCCCTCAATTTGCTCATCATCAAACTACTTTTGAATGCAATCTTTCCTCTCCTCTGGCTGTTATTCTTGAAGAGTTGATGTCCCCTTTTCATAGATTAATATTTGCCCCTGTGCTCTGCATCATATCATCTCCTTTTCTCCTCAAGGGCTGGTCTGCATCTTTACCACTCTCTCTCTTCTGGCTTCTCATTGAAACTACTCATGATTTAAGACCCTTAAAGATTGGACTCCAACTAAACTGTAGTCAACTAGAAGACAAGGGCAGTGTCTTATTAATGAAGATTCATTGACTATATGAGTGAATGCATTAATTTTGAAAAGACTGAAACATTTAATGGAGAATAGAGTTATCTTTTTCAGTATCTACCCCAAAATTTGTATTTCACTTTGTTGAAAAGGAAAACTAAGATTAAAGTTAGAGCTTCTTCTCCAGAGATACAGTAAAAGAAGCTACAAATGTATTAAATTTAAAATAGAGATGTATCTGGCTGGTGGTCAACTACCAAGTTGAAAATCTAATGGCCACTTGGCACCATTTAAAGCATTGTATTGAAACTGAGAAGCTTGAGATCCAAGACACCCTTTCTTTTATTGCTACCTAAGTGTTCTTGATTTCTTTTTATTTTGCAAAGTCAAAAAGGCACGTTCACTAAAAAAGCCTAAAGAAATTTTCTTTAGGAAGCAGAATAACAGCCATTCTTAGGTGTGAGAATCACTGTAGCAGGGTCACTACCATCCACCTCAATCATACCCTTTATTTGCATTCCCCTTTTGGAATGTAAACTACAAACAGACTACATTAGATTTTTTTCATCACACCCAAAATTGTGCCTATTCTCTCCTCACTCTACAGGTTTTTCCTGGAAGAGTCCATTTCCTGCCATGACTTACAGAGGGTCAGCAAAACACAAAAGAAAGAACATGGACTTTGTGTTTAGTGAGAGTTAGTTGAATTCTGGTTCTGCCACATACTAGCTATGTGGCTTTTAGGGAGTTCTGTGGTCTTTCAGAATCTCACTGTCCTCATAAGTCAAAATAATGTACAGCTCAGAGTTGTTATGGACATTAAATGAGATAATTTTGAAAACAAGTATATGTAGCCCTACTTTTCTCCTTAGAGCCAAATCCATGGTTCCAACTGCATATCTCAAAGGTGTCTCATAAAGGCATCTTCAATATGGTGACTCAAGTCCTTATCTTTCCTTTCATCCTTTCTCCTCTGGTGTTCTCCTAGTTTAATTAACTGCAACATCACTCAGTCACCTAAGCTAAAAACCTTTGCATCATCTTTCATCCTTTTTCTTCCCCCTCAGTTTTCATCCCCAGTATCTGTCAGTCAACAAATTATTGATTTTGCCAATAAAATGCTTAAAAAATATAACCTTTCCTCTTCCTCCCCATTTCTACTGCCTTGGTTCCAACTCTCAACTTTTCACCCTGGACCATTGCCTGGCTCCATGTAAACAGGAGCATGTCACTCACCTGCTTATACACAAAATGCATTTGTAACAGTGTCCTAGAGTACCCCAACAGTTCTTATAGCCTCTGCAGGCCCCCCACAGTGCTCACCAAGGACCACACAATTGTTGATGCTGTAGACCCCAGTAGCTTGAACCAGTGAGTCACTACAGACCCTCAGACTCAGAGTCACCACACACCCCTGCACTTGGAACCTTGCACCACTAGACCCAGGGTCATAGCATGCTCCAGCATGTCCCCACCCATAGATGAAAGTCTTTTATTACTAAAATCAGCCTATAAAGTCTGGAAGAGGTGACTACTTCTTCAAATGTGCAGACACCTATGGAAAGCTACAGGGATCACGAACAATAAGGGAAACATGACTCCACCAAAGGAACACAATAAACTTCCAGTAACTGATTCCAAAGAAGTGGAGATACAGGAATTGCCTGACAATGAATGCAAAAATAATTGTTCTAATGATGCTCAGAGAGCTACAAGAGAACACAGATAAATAATTTAACAAAATCGAGAGAACAATACAAGAACAAAATTAGAAGTTCCACAAAAAAGATGGAAAACATAAAAAAGAACCCAACAGAAGTTTTGGAGCTTAAGAAAACAATGACTGAACTGAAATTCAATAGAGAGCTTCAATAGCAGACAGGACCAAAGAGAAGAAAGAATCAGTCAGCTCAAAGATAAATCATTTGAAAGTATCCAATCAAAGGTACAAAAAGAAAAAGGAATGAAAAGAAATGAAGAAAGCCTATGGGCCTTAGGTACACCATTAAGAGAAACTATGTGCATCATTGGAGCCCCAGAAGAAGAAGAGAGGGAGAAATGGCTAGAAAGCTTGTTTAAAGAAATAATGGTCAAGAACTTCCCAAACCTAGGGAGATGCTTGGAAATCCAAGTTCATGGAGCTAATAGGCACCCCCAAATTTCAATCCAAAACAGTCTTCTCCAAGACACATTATAATAAAACTGTCTAACTCAAAGACAAAGAGAATTTTTAAAGCAACAAGAGAAAAAACAATTCTCTCATATAAGTGAACCTCCATGAGGCTATCAGTGGATTTATCGGCAGAAATCTTACAGGCTAGGAGAGAATGGGATGATATATTCAAAGTGCTGAAAGAAAAGAACTGCCAACCAAGAATACTTTACCTGGCAAAGTTGTCCTTCAGAAATGAAGGTGAGATAAATACTTCCCCTAACAAACAAAAGATGAGGGAGTTCATCACCACTAGACCTGCCCTACAGGAAATGCTGAAAGAAGTTCTCCAATCTGAAATGAAAGTATACTAACTAGTAATATAAAGACATGTGAAAAGATATAGCACACTGGTAGAGATAAGTATGAGTCAGATTCAAATATTTACTCTAATACTGTAATAGGATGGGGTGTTAACCACTTAACTCTAGTATAAAGGTTAAAGGACAAAATTATTAAAATAGCTATAGTTATATGATTTTTTAATAGATACAATATAAAAATATGTAAATTGTGATATCAAAAACATAAAATGTAGAGGTGGGAGTAAAATGATTGAATTTTGTATGTGATCAAAGTTAAGTTCTTAGTAGCTTAAAATAGACTTATATTTATAAGATGTTTCAAGTAAGCCTCAGGGTAATGACAAAGCAAAATTCTATAGTAGATACACATGAGATTAAGAGAAGGTAATCAAAGTATACCACTATGGAAAGTCATCAGTTCACAAGGAAAACAGCAAGAGAGGAAGAAAGGAACAAAAGAACTGCAAAACCACCAGAAAACCATTAACAAGATGGCAATAGTAAGTCCTTACCTATTAGTAATTACTTTAAATGTAAATTGATTAAATTCTCCAATCAAAAGGCACAGAGTGGCCGAATGGATAAAAAAACAAGACCCAACTATATGCTGCCTACAAGAGATTCATTTCAGCTTCAGGGACACCGATAGGCTGAAAGTGAAGGGATGGAAAAAGATACTCTATGCAAATGGAAACTAAAAGAGAGCAGGGGTATCTATACTTATATAGGACAAAATAAACTTTACATAAAATACTGTAACAAGAATAAAAAGAAGTAAATCTTGCCATTTGTGATAACATGGATGGACTTTGAGGGCATTTTGCTAAGTGAAAAAAGTTAAAGAAAGGCAAAATACTGTATGATCTCACTTATATATAGAATCTAAAAGCATCAAACTCATGGAAACAGAGATTGGAATGGTGGTTGTCAGGGGCTGAGGGGTGGGGGAAATTGAGAGAGATTGGTCAAAGCATACAAACTTTCAGCTGTAAGATGAATAAGTTGTGGAGATCTAACGTACCAAATGGTGACTATAGTTAGCCATACTGTATTGTATATACTGTATTGTATACTTGAAAGTTGCTATGAGAATAGAACTTTAATGTTTTCACTCTAACAGCAACAACATGGAAATTATGTAAGGTGAAGGATCTATTAACTAACTTTATTGTGGTAAACATTTTGCAATATATACATATGTTATGTCAAATCATCACATTTTACACCTTAAATGTACACAATGTTATGTGTCAATTATATCTCAATAAAGCTGAAAAAAAAGAAGAAGCATTCATTTAGAAAAAGTCTGCACTTTAAATTCTTTATCCAACAACATAGAACCTAAATGGCACATTTTGTTTTAAATTTACAGTATGATAAATGGAAATATTATTTATGACAAAATGTCTAGATTATTTCCAACTTACTTTTTGTGTTTTTAACTTTCAACAAATTACAGCTCCTTTTATAATAAGGCAATATGTTAAATTTATTAATATGATGCATCGATATTGAAACTCAGCCCCTGATGTCTGTTTGCCAACAGGGTTCAATGTATATATTCATCCCAGAAAATTGCTTAGCTTCAGGGAGGGACCATTTGGCCATGTGGGGAGGGAAAGTCACGTTCTAACCAAAGTAGGGCATGATAAAGTGACTGGCTTGCATGGAGAGCCTGACTTTTTCTTTAGATCAAACGTATTCAGTGTCTTGAAAAAGTCCTCTCACTAATTTGTACACATATTTCTTTTGAGATTGATGCTTTTGGAAGGAAAGTACAAAATGACAGTGTCTGAAAGCAGTGCTTTCAGCAAGATATTCCTGACCCAGTTAAAGAATCTCAAATTTCAGGCAAAAACTCATGCTCCCAATTTCCTCAGCAGTTCTATGACACATTTTTGGTGAATTTATTACAATTTTTAAACCTTTTCCACTATAAAATATTATGAATATAAATGTAAGATTTTTAGGTGTAACACAGTTGTCATCTACTTTTTGTTTTTGTCATTCATGCCCTAGAAGGAATGGAGGCTGCTCTGGAAATCAGGCTGTTAAAATATCCCTTTTTCAAATGTGTTAACAAATGTAATTGTTCACATAAAAGAGAACACAGAATCTCAATGGCTGCCTTAGGAAGAAAAGGTATATTAACAATTAAGAGGATAATAGGAGGGTTTATCACTGCTTTAACACATAGAACATATATTTTGACAGTTTAGGTTATAGTTCTAGCCATTGCAGGTTGTAGCTTTCTCACTCTTTCTTTTTTTTTTTTTTTTTTAAAGATTTTATTTTTCTCCTTTTTCTCCCCAAAGCCCCCTGGTACATAGTTGTATATTTTGTTGTGGGTCCCTCTAGTTGTGGCACGTGGGATGCCGCCCCAGCGTGGTCCGACGAGCAGCGCCATGTCCGCGCCCAGGATCCGAACCAATGAAACACTGGGCCGCCTGCAGCGGACTGAGCGAACCCAACCACTCGGCCACGGGGCCAGCCCCTCTCACTCTTTCTTTAGGGGAAGCTGAGAAACAACAGGCTAATGTCTCAGCCCCACTATATCCACTGTCCATAGACCATAGAAGATATCTTTGGTACCCATGTCACCTCCCTGGCTTGCTTCTAGTTTCAACCACAGCTGTATTGCACAGTTTCTTGTGAGCTCAGATTCGTCGCACAGTGTCTATATTAGCTTGCTAAGGCTGCCATAACAAAGTACCATGAACTGAGTGGCTCACGCAACAGAAATTTATTGTTTCAGTTCTGGAGGCTAGAAATTTTTAATCAAGGTGTAGGCAGGCCACGCTCCTTCTGAAGGTGCTAAGGAAGGATCTGTTCCAGGCTTCTCTCCTAGCTTCTGGCAGTTCCTTGGCTTGTGGTAGCAGAACTCTAATCCTAACATGATATTCTCCTTGTGTGCTTGTATGTGTGTCCAAATTTCCCCCTGTTTATAGGGACACCAGTCATATTGGCTTAGAGCTCACCCTAATGACTTCATTTTAATTCGATTACCTCTGTAAGGACCCTATCTTCAAATAAGGTCACATTCTGAGGTGGAGGAAGTTAAGACTTCAGCATATAAATTTTGGGAGGAACACAATTCAACCCATATCAGTGTCACACCTTAAACTCACACCTTGTTTTCTGTCTCATGGCCTTCTCAGAGCTGAAGCTGTGAAAGTCTGCTAAACTTAGAAGGTGAGGCTGTTGATGCCCTTGGGGGCAATTCTCAATCAATTGTGGGTGGGACCCAGTGAAAAAATGCACCAGCCTCCTCTCCTTTGGATGGATTGCTCTGTCAGGTATTCTGTCTTTTCTCAGAAGTCCTAATGGGACTGGGTCCTAATTGCAGTAACAACTCTATTAATGCACCCTGACATTGGTTTTCTCCCCTATCTCACTGTCCCTTTCTCTCACTACAACTTCTTGGGATCCTCTTTCAAACAAATTACCAACACTCTACTGAAGTTATCTCCTTGTCTCAGACTCTGCTTTTGAGACAAGCCAAACAGCTGCTTTTGTTATCTTCAGTAGAAAAACTAAGTAATCCCTCATAAGATTGCATCTCAATTTAAGTTATACATGATATTAGTGCCTGTGGCTATGATATTAAATATGAAGTTATTTTCCTACTCTCCATAAACTTGGCCTGTCTTGCTAGTATTATTATAGTAGACATATAGAAAATACAGCTTTATTGCTGAAAACACCTTTGAGACCCTACTCCCATCTTGGCAGGTAAGAAAACTGAAGCTCAGAGAGTATAATTGATAATACAAGTTAGAAGCAGAGATAGGGCTAGAGCCTAGATTCTCTGATATCTAAATTAGCATTTTTTTCACACTACACATTTAATTCCTATTTCCAGGAACACTGCATTTATTAATAAATGGCATTCCTTTAAGAGGGTGTTTTATAAGTTTTTAAGGTAATGGAATATATAAATTTCTTAAAGATAGGGAAGATTCCTTTTTATATTTGTGACAAATGGAGTTAATATCTTTCATGGAATGGGTGCTAAATAGATATAATATTAGCTCCATAATGGCACAGATTTTTATCTGATGTGTTCACTGATATATCCCAAGAACCTAGAATAGTGCTTGGCACGTATTAGGCATTCAACAAACATTTGTTGAGTGTACACATGAATGTATACATGCTTCTATTAGAAGGCCACCTAAAATCCATTAATAATAGTACAATTATACATGTCAAAGAATGTTCTAGATTGTTTACGTATATCCATGATCTAATTTAATCCTTGCAATATCCTATAAGGTAAGGAAACTGAGGCTTAGAGGAATTTCATAACTGTTCCAATATCACAAAGCTAATGATTGACCCAATCATGTCTTGATCATATTGCTTCTTATTAGCATAACTTGGATAACTGCAGTGTTAATGCTACAGAAAATGAGGGCACAAGAAGCTCTGGTCACTACCCATAAATTAAGCAATCATCTTGCAAACATCATCAACTGAAAGGTGAAGCACTCAATCCAAGGTATTTCCAAGCATTGAATCTGATGAAGTGGGATGACTCATCATAAAACCAGAGAGAAACTTTATTCCTCCCTGTTGGGTTGTTGCAAAAGTCTGCTGGGAGTGAATTTTATTAAACTGAAATTACTTTCATTGTTGTCATTCCTTATGTTATTAAGTGCCATTATTAATTGTTGGTTTTATTTGTCCAATTTATTCTTTCCAAGAAAATAATGTTCTACTGAACAATGACAAGCAAATAAAATCTTTTCCTTGTGAAATGTCAGCTCCCTTTGACAGCCTAGACAACATATCCCAGAGATTAAGCCAAGGGCTCTGCAGTGAACTGTGTGGCTTTGACAAATTCCTTACCCACCGTAAATTCCAGATTCTAAATCTGTAAGATGGGATCAAAAAAGTTCTTAGATCATAGTGTTGTAGTATTAAATGAAATACTGAAATCAAAATGCTTTGTACAGGATCTGATTCTAAATGTAGATGCTCAATAAAATATTGCTATTACTACCACCACTACCACCATTATCGTATTGGAGAAAAGTCTTTTTTAATGGCATAATATTATTATTTGTTTGAAGAAAGAGAGCCTTTACTGGCTTGGGGATGGTTTCTCTGGGTCTGCAGACACACGTAGAAGATGAAACTTGCCAGTATGATTTGTGTTTCTTCTTGTGTGATTTAGGGCCTCACCATTCTTTACAGCTTTGCTATCCAACATAGTAGCCGCTAGCCACACTGCACACTCCAAATGTAGCTGGGGCAACCAAGGAACTGAACTTTAAATTTTATTTAATTTTCATGTGTTTAAATTGAAGCTTAAATAGCCACTTGTGGCTAATGACAACCAGACTGGACAGCACTGTGCTTTGTCATGCTGGGGATGAGACTTTGTAAACCTTTACTGGCTGATGCTCTCTTAGGCTCTGCCAGTGGGGGGCACTGGAGGGAGACTTCAAGGTTCGGAGAAGAAAGGACTTGTTGCTTCTTGTCTGCTCCTGTCAGTCAGTGTCACCGCAGCAATGGCAACAGTGGCAGCTGGTTTCAGTACTTGCCACACTCCTAGAACTCGCCCCATTTTACCCCTCCGAGATACCAGGACCAGCTTGGCAGTGCCCCCTGCCCCCAGGTCTGGGTCCCAATTACATGGGGCTCCTCCTGCAAACCTTTAAATTCCAATAACCCTAACCTCTTACATAGGAGTGGGTTGCTGTTTCAGTTTCCTCCTTTTGTCTTTTCAGTTCTCTGACAAGAGTTCGATCGATTCTCTAGATTAAATCTTTTCTGTTAAAATACCTGTGTGGTGTCTTTTTTCCTGCCTGGACCCCAATACAGGTTTCCTGGGATCTCAGTCCACAGGAGGCAAGTTCCCGCTGCTTCAGCCAAATGCAGCTCCAGCCCCATGACTTCACTTAGGACCTCACCTCTGATTTTTCCTTTCTTTCTGTTAATTCTTAATCTCACCTTTTACCCATACCTTCCTAGCTTCTCTTTCTATTGCTTTTCTCATTGTATCTCAGTTTTTTAATCTTATATTAACTTTCCATTTTTCTATAAATTGGATTTTTAATTATTATTACTATTTTTGTCTTGTTTTTTGATTTTCTCCTATCTTATTCTTGGTTTCCTCATTTAAAGTCTCATCTTCTCCATTTATTTTTCCTTTCTGTTATTTATACTAGGTGGGTTTATAAAAACCTTAAAATGAACAAATTAACTTTATTTTTAATTTATAGATTTAAGTCTCTGCTTCATTTTCTTCTCTGTTTCGTATATACTTTAAAATTTGTTTTTAATTTGATAAAATGCACTTAACATAAAATATATCATCTTAACCATTTTTAAGGGCACAGTTCAGTGGTATTAAATACATTCGCATTGTTGTGCAACCATTACCATCATCCATCCAGTAACTCTTCATCTTGTAAAACTCAAACGCTATACTCGTTAAAAAATAACTCTCATTCTCCCCTCCCCAAGCCCCTGGAAACCACCATTATACTTTCTGTCTTTATGATTTTGGCTACTGTAAGTACTTCATATAAGTGGAATCATATAGTTTTTGTCTTTTTGTGACTGGCTTATTTCACTTAGCATCATGTCCTCAAGTTTCATCCATGTTCTAGCATATTGCAGGATTTCTGTCCTTTTTAAGGTTGAATAATATTCTGTTGTAGAGATATACCATACTTTGCTTACCCATTCATCCATTAATGGACACGGGGTTTGATTCCATGTTTTAGCTATTGTGAATAATGCTGCCATGAACATGAGTATGTATCACAGGCATTTTAAATGACTTTTCATAAGGACAGCAAGAACTGAATGATTCCCAAAGGGCACTGATGAGAGAATATTTTTTTTAAAAGATTTTACATTTTTTCCTTTTTCTCCCCAAAGTCCCCTGGTACATAGTTGTGTATTTTTAGTTGTGGGTCCTTCTAGTTGTGGCATGTGGGATGCCACCTCAGCATGGCCTGATGAGCGGTGCCATGTCCGTGCCCAGGATTCGAACTGGTGAAACCCTGGGCCGCCGAAGCAGAGCGTGCAAACTTAACCACTCAGCCACAGGGCCGACCCCGAGAGAATATTTTAAATGCTGAGGAAAATGGAGGTTTTCCTCCCTCTCACTTCCTTGCATCTACTTCTCCGACTCCCTCTAATGGATCCCTCAGCCTAGGTGAGGCATGTTCTCCCAAGAAATTCCCCCATGTAGTGACTGAGGCCGTATGAGAGTGACCTCTCCTCAGAGTCATAATCCTCATTTGCCTTTGACCATTTTCTTCATTGTGACAGTTTTGCATGCTGACATTTTACATCATTCGATTCATTGGACTGTAAATCCATGGTCTATGAAATATATTATCACTGGATTCTGGACAAATCCTTCTGGCATCACAAACCTAGAGAGCTTGGCGCTAGGGAGGTGGCAGCCAGAGCAAGGCTGCCCTATGGTGTTCTCAGGTGGTGATGAACTTCTTGATACCAATGGAGGCCTAATATCAGATTGTGTTGCCATTTCTTTCTGGGGACAATTTTCCCCCAGTCTGCTTCCTGCCTACTAATTATGAGGTTCTTTCTTCTCGCTTTCTTATTAGGGCCATGGAAAGATTCATTTGAGGTATGCTTTTCCTCTGCTCCCTTCCCTTGCCACAAAGGTCAAAGAGAGAATGGGTGAAACAGGCATTAGCATAAACAGGAATTTCAAAATAGTTTTTTTCCTATTGGGGAGGTTCTTTAGTTTGTCGGATTCCATTCTTGGCAACCGGTGATAAAGAGAAGGCCCAGACTCCATCACTTTTAGATAATAGGTCCAAGATGCCACAGCCCCCAGCTGGGGGTCAGGAAAAGTCCTCAAAGCTGCTTGGGCAAGGCTTTTAAAATTTTTTACCATTGCCTTTATAGTAGGTGCTGCTGTGTATCACCCATGTTTCCCTTTGGGACTGAAGCATGCATCCCCCTACCTGCTGTGCTAGTGGCTGACAGCTGATCTCAGTAGAGTCGTGCTTTGGGAGTTGCCCTTGGCTGAATAGAGCCACCTCACAAAGGTCACACCCTGTTCCCAGGGACAGCCACTGCCATTGAGTAGCTGATGCAGGAGTAGAAAGGCCCCCTTGTCTGAAGACAAGACAATTTAAAGGGCTGTCTCAGCTTCAGAGTGCTCCACTTGGGCTCACTTGAGGCCACTGTTGTGAGTACATTGCAGTTAACTTCTCTCTGTGCCCAAACCTGCTTTCCTCACACCCTTACGGATGTTCCCAAGAGCACTTCTTCACCTAAGAGATTTGGTGCCAGGAGTGATCTGAGGAAGCTCGCTCTAAAATGGGACTCGGGAGGTGGATCGCCCACCTGTTAGCTGGCAAACCGGACCACATCACTGGGATGAGGTGAAGAAGGGGCAGCCTCTGGCATACTGTAGCTCTGGGATTGTTAAAACTTTCAAAGGTGGCAAACTGGGATAGAATTCTTTTATCTCCTGCAGTCAACTCAGAGACAAACTAGAGTCATGTCACAACATAACCTTGCCTGAGAGGTGCTGTCTTTCTGATGGAGAATGGGGAATATATTCCATAGCTGCTGCAGGATCTAGCTAACATGCTGTTAGGATCCAGAAGAGAACTATGGCATTAGATCTTGAGGGTGCTGGGTCAAGGAGGAGGGAGAAAAAGGTTGGATCAAAGTGTGTATTGATTTGGGAGCACTCTCCTATGATGCAGGATTTAACACCCTGGCAAGGATGCAAGGAGACTGTGCTGATGCACAGTTATAATGGCTCTTGCAAGCTTGGAGAAAAGAATGGCCTGCACCAAGTCAAGTAAAAATGGCAGAATTGCCGTAGCATGTGATGTAAGGAGGAGCCAAAAGGCTCAGAGAAATGGGCACTTTAGCCTGGAGATACTGTATACGACTGGAAAACCCAACAGTTGGTTATACTCCTAATCCCCAGAACCTGTGAATATGTTGCCTTACCTGGCAAAAGAGACTTTGCAGATATGATTAAATTAAGGGTTTTGAGATGGAGTGATTATGTTGGATTACCTGGTTGGGCCCAATGTAATCACAAGGGTCTTAATGAGGGAAAGAGGGAGGAAGGAAAGTTGAAGAAGGAGATGTGATGACGGCAGCAGAGGTCAGAGCAATACTGGTTTTGAAGATGGAGAAATGGGCCATGAGCTCAGGAATGTAGGTAGCCTCTGGAAGCTGAAAAAGGCAAGGAAATGTTCTCCCCTAGATCCTCCAGAAAGGAATGCAATCTTGCTGGAACCTTGATCTTAGCCCAGTGAGACCAATTTCAGACTTCTGACCTCCAGAATTGTAAGAGAATACATTTGTGTTGTTTTAAAAAGCCACTAAATTTGTGGTAATTTTTTACACCAACACTAGGAAACTAATGGTAATACAGGCATGTATTGCTAACACAGCACATGTGTGTCTGACGGCATTTATAGCTGTTGCATGCATGGTAACAGGGGCAAGTATCCAACCACTCCAGAATATCTTCTCCTGTAGTTAGGCCCCAACATTTCCATACTGAAATATGTGAATTGTTTTATTGTGAATTACATTTTTTTATTCTTCTTTTATACATTTTTCCCTTTGGGTTCAAAATCCTCAAGATCCATTCCTGCAAATATCCCCCTGATTTTTGCTCTAATAATTTAACAAATTCTTAAAGATCTTCCATTGGATAAGCCTTCTTTTCCCTGATTTGATTCTACGCTTACACCTCCCTCCCAGGGTATGCTAGAATCTGATTATGGCTATTAACTGAGTGATGATGACTGATGGGGTACAAATTGTTAACTTCGTTCTGCAAGGGTGTCCACTCAGGCCAGGACATAACAGTTTCTTTAAGCAAGGGGAGGAAGACTGCTCTGCAGACACAGAGGCCCAGTGGGAAGCACTTCGTAGGGAGTTGGAGTACACCTCAAAGTGTTCCAGATCTTTCCATTCAAATTTCTGGATTTAAATTCTTTCCAGGTCACTGCCTTCACTCACAGCAAAGATCTGGCAGCTCTATGAATCCAACTGATAGTGTGATTCAGCAAGCAAACTTGGATTTGATCAAACTCGAAGTCTGAGTTAGATTTTTGGATATTTTATTCCTACTGCTATAAGAGAGAAAAACTTTTTAAAGCATGTTATAGAAAACCTTTGATTTTAATCTGTACCTCGAGGTGAAAGCTTAGGCATATGAGATTTTTGTTCTCCACGCTTTAAGTTCCGCACTGCTATCAGTAGCAGCCACCCAACTTAATGCTGTTTCAGCCCTGCCTAATTTGAACACCTGGGTTCCTGTATTAGATTATGGACATAAGGTTCAGTGCATTTTTCCATCCTTGCTACTCAGAGTATGGTCTGCAAACCGGCAGCATGGACATCCCCTAGGAGCTTGTTAGAAATGCGGCATCTCAGGCTCCATCCTAGATATGCTGAATCAGACCTGCATTTTAACAAGTCTCCCAGGTGATCTGTATGTACATTAATATCTGAGAAGCGCTTTAGACACTATCTTGGCCAGGTAAATAAGGCTAGATTCAGAGTTTAGCTTCTCACCATCTACTGACTCTGCCTTCCCTGTGGTTTTCAGTTTGGAGCTTCAAGTGCTGACCCTAGTCTCACCATACTCTATATCCTCTCAGATTTGGCCTAGGAGGAAAGGGCACACTGCCCTCTCCTCAAGAAGCCCTAGAAAAAGGCTAACTGCTTCTCAGTAGTTCCAACTGAGTCACACATTATTCCTGAACCAATCACTGGGGCCAGAGAAATGAGATACACTGACCATGGTTGGAGGCCCCAATGCTGTGACAAGGGGTGAGGTCCAGTGGAAAATGCCCAAAGAACATTGTCCAAGAGTAATTGATGGGATATCCCAAGAGAATATCTGGGGACTTGATGAGTATTATTTTACTGCAAAGGCAGATAAATTCTAGGTAGCCAAAACAGCAGTTGTTTACTATGCATTTCCCATTGGGTTTTTGTGATGGCTCCCACTGAGAGTGAGTTCTCTTTCCTGGTGAGCTCTGCCCCATCATTGAATGTCATGCTGCCGAGCTCAGTTTCAGACAGTGATAGCTCCCCTCATCCTGTTCCTAGTGAAGGAATGGTGCTGCAGGCTGACACTCTTATCTTATTGCCCTTCTTTCCAGAAAGAGTTCTTAGGGCTCATTCTTTTCTGCATGAACAGTCGCCTCTCTACTGCTGGTGACTTCATCTAAAAACCTGCAGACTTGCCTACCCTCAGGAACTGCTCAGGAATATTCGACCTACAGTTGCAATTTTTGATTTCAGGGGTTTGCTTTCCATTTCATGACCAACATTCTTTTCTTCTTATGTAGCCAAATGAATAAGGTGCCCAAGATGCTGGCTTTCTTCTGGGTTTTTAACTTTGCAAGCTGTGAGTGACCTAGCTTTTAGATTAGAATATTAATTAGAATATTAATCCCCTCACGTTTATGATTTTAAGCTCCCAGAGAAATAGAAATAAATCACAGAAATAAAGGTTACTATCATCTTAGCAAACACATTTTGTTCCCTGTGCCATGTTCCTGCCGTCTACCTGTGATTGGCAGATGCCTCTCTGGTGGAATGTTCCCGGGCTGGCCAGCAGCATCCCATCTTGAGTGGCTTGTACCACCTCTTCGCTTTTCTGCCTCAGGGCTTTTGCCAAAGTGGAGGGAACTTTATTGACCCACAGGTAGGGCAACGAAGTGAACAGACTATAGTCAGTAGGTAACAATCCTAGCCTCCCATCCTTCAGAGAGGCATTTCTGAGGCGTATATTCTACCAGTTTCTCAGGGAGTCTCCAGTGGGATAGAGCCCACCTGCCCTCAGTAATCAGCTCGATAACACACCCTTTGTTGGCGTTTTCTCTTTTCCGATCTGTCTGTCTCTCCGTTTGTCTCTTTCTCTCTTCCTCTCCATGTTCCTTCACTCCTGCTTCCTGGGATCACCTCCCAAATAAACTGCCTGCACCCCTAAGCCTTTGCCTCAGCCCTGCTTTGGGGAAACCACAAAATGGGACCCCATGTTCTTGGACCAAATCTGCCCCACTACCTGTTCTTATGTAGCCCAGTTGTGAGCTAAGAAGGATTTTTAAATGGTTGAAAAGATCAAAAGAAGAGTATTTTGTGACACATGAGAATTATATGAAAATCGAATTTCAGTGTCTATAAAGTTTTATTGGAAAACAGCTACATCCGTTAGTTTATGTATTATCTGTGACTGCTTTTGTACTGCAGTGCAGGGTTGAGTAATTGTGGCAGAAATCATCTGGCCTACAAAGCCTAAAATAATTGCTATCTAATTCTTTATAGTACAAGTTTGCTTACCCATGATCTAGGCAATAAATGTTACATTAAAATTGAATTGTAACGATCTCTATCAAGTATAGACTAAACTCTAACCTTCTATGTTATGTCAAAATCATTTCTTTCAGAATATTTTAGACACTTAAAAAGTTTAGCAGAATTTCTACCTGATTGTCATTAATAACTTACTTTTTAGACCTCAGACTAAGATTTAATGTTGTAGGAAACTCCCTTCTGGTTATATGTACAGAACTTAAAGTTTAAAAACCCAGAAAACTATTTCAATATTTAACTTTAATCTTTACTTCTTAAATCTATTTAGTGCTTGGCACATAGTAGACAGGTAGGGAATATTTAATAATAAACAAACAAAGGATGACCATACTTTTCTGAGTTATCAAGTGGTTCTCCTGTTTTGTGTTAGAAAGTTAGCTGTTGTAGAGACAAGTGGTTCATTCTGTAAATCAGTGGTCCTGGGCCTCAGGGAAACAAGCCTCCTTTTTGTGGTTGACCATAATCAGCGTTCAAAGTCATTTGATCTATTCATGTATTTCTAGAGCATGCAGCCCCTTTCAACAAAGAAAGTAATCAACACGTAAGAATTTTTCATTTTCCCTTATTACATTTTGCTGTATTTGCAAGTTCTCCATTACTTAGTAATGCACTTGGAAAATGTCCAATAAATTACGTTTAGTATCAACTAAGGTTTATTAATGTAGCCGTTTCTATTTCACGTGGAATGCTCTCCCTTACTGAAAAAGTTGTTAGTTTTCCATTGCTCACAGGCTGCATCCAAATTCCTTAGTTAGACTCATCCTGGGTGCAGCCTCTCTCTCTGAACTTATCTCCCACTATCATCCAGTTAAAGCATCCCCAACATCCCTGGCCTCCAAGTTATCTCTTCTTATGCATTAGGTTCCCCTCAAGCAAACTTGGAGACAAGGATTTGTGTGCAAGTGATTTCTTAAGGAAGCGCTCTCAGGAGGAAATGGTGAGGGAGTAGGGGAAGCAGGATGGGGAAGAGTGTGCTTGCAGGTGAAGTCCCACAAAGGGTCCTCCAGCCTGATCCCTCAGAGGAACCCTGGAATGTAAGTTATTTCTCAGCTTTTGTCTTGCCTTGAGGAATAGGACCTGGACTTTGATACTCTCACAGCCCTGAGTTATTAGCCAAGGGCTGCTCAGGGACAAGTAGAATCCCAGGCACTGTGGGCTTTCTGTGCACGCAGGCAAAGTGGCTCTAGGCATCAAAGGGCATCTTCTGAACAAAGCCACAGGTACAAGTCATTGCAAGCAGAAGCACACTGAAGTTAGGGAAAGGCACACAGAAGTGGTAAGAGGGATCTCAACTTCTATCACGTCATTTCCTCTGGCGTATGCTTGCCATGTGGGACATGTTCCACCTTCTACTTCCAAATACCATTGGGAAGAAAGAGCCCTAGGAGTGAATCCTGGCTCCCTACCCAGCCAAGCGACCTTGGTCATATGTCTAAATTTCTCTTAATCTCTTAGATTGTGCTTTTTAAAAAATGAGCATAGTTCTATGTACCTCAGAGGATTATTCTGCAGATTAAAGAAGATACCTGGGAAACTAGCATACAGTAGGTCTTCCACACATGTCAAATCTGAAATTGTCTCACTTTGCAGTCTCTGGCAACCCCTTGCTCTCCTGGCCATAATTTAGAATTAGTCTCCATTATATGACACAATGTGATGAATTATGAGCTTCTCTATTTAGTAGTTAAGCACCATTACAAATGATGCATCACACCCTAGTTGGGTTAAGCAGGACTTCTCAACCTCATTTTACATTTGGACTGGATAATTGTTTGTAATGGAAGGCTGTCCTGTGCACTGTATGATGTGTAGCAGCATCTTTGACATCTACCCACTACATCCTAGTAGCACTCCCCCAAGTGCTGACCCAAAAGTGTCTCCAGACTTTGCCAAATGTCCCCTAGGGAGCAAAATCTCTCCTTGTTGAGAACCGCTGGATTAAAGAAATTCCTAAGGGGGCTGCCTGGTGGCATAGTGGTTGGGTTCCCGCACTTCGCTTCTGTAGCATGGGGTTCATGGGTTCGGATCCTGGGTGTGGACCTAAGCATCACTTGTCAAGCCATGCTGTGGCAGCATCCCACATACAAAATAGAGTAAGATTGGCATGGATGTTAGCTCAGAGACAATCTTCCTCAAGCAAAAAGAGGAAGATTGCCAACAGATGTTAGCTCAGAGCCAATCTTCCCCACCAAAAAAAAAAAGACAAAAGAAATTCCTAAATCTGCAGAATTGATTTCAATCTTGGAAACCACGTAGGTTAATTAACAGCAGCAACTTTTAAATGCTGGAAATATTTTCCTCCTTTCCCTCTTTAAATAATAGAATTTTTCATTCATGATTTTTTTTGGTCATTATTGTTTTGTTTTGCTTTGTTTTGGGCATCAGGGAAGGTTAAAGGGAGGAACCTCGTATATTCCAAATGTAAGAATTTGAGGAGGCATGCTTCGAGCAACATGTGGGTCTGAGACCCAGAGAACTCACATGTATCTAAAGTCTCTGAAGGAGCCAGGATTTGAATGCAGACTGCCTTGCTAAATCCAGTGTTTGGGAAGCAGCCATTGATAGACTATGATACTGCGTAATGATCGATTGTTTCCTCTGTAACATTTTATGGGGGATGGGAGGAATAGAATTAGTCTTATTTGCTAAGACAGGAAGTGCCAATCTCTTATTTGTAAGGAAAGATTGACAGTGTTTTGTGACTGTGATTCTAATGAGCCACATTTAAGAGTGAATATTTCCATACAAAATGCTGTCCAGTAATCTTATCTTTATATGACCCATGCGTTCCAGTTTCAACTTCTTTCAGTCATCCTTGTCAAAGGGAAAGAGTAATTGAAACCATAAAATTACTATAATTGTGACTTTATACTAATCCAGTAATTATCCCCTGAATTCAGTTTTCAACAATGAATATTTATATCTCTATTAGGAGCAGATAGAATTGAAAAAATATTGAATATTGCAAATTGTAATCTCAGGAATTTGAACTGATGCAAAGACATTACTTTCCCATCCTGGAAAAGTAATTTGCTATCTTCAAGTTCTCCCAAAGTGATAATAGGTAACTGCTGAAAGCTTTCAGCAGGTACCCTAACAGGTAGGCCCCTGGGAAAAATCAGCTAATTTACACTATGACAGACCTTCATTTAAGAGAGGTCTTTGAATCTTCAGGATTTGGGTTTGTAAATCTTTAAGTAGTATTTCAGTATTGTAATGATTAGTTTTATTTTTGTAAACCTGCTTTTAGACCCAGCAATGCCAGGCAAGGTTCCTGAAACAACCCCTTTTTACATGTGGTAAAGCGGAAATACCTGCGGAGACCAGCAGACAAGGCCAATGTTGCGTGACCATTCCCTTCTATGCACCTTCCAGTTACTCTGAGCCCACTTCACATGGGTATCCACTGGCCCTCCTACCTTGGTCCCTCCTTCTACTTCCTCTTCCAACCCATTCCCCTAGCTTCATCCCTCTGACTGCCCCAAATCCCACCTAAGGTGGCCCAGATGGCAAGTTTTCTCCCCTTGTATATGCAGTCTCATTTTCCCCAGAATCCTTATTCAGTTCACAGTAGCACATCTACAAGATAAACACCCTTCTCTCTCGCTAATATTGCTCAGTCCTCACAGCTTTACTTTGATGTTTTCTTAATAATTACTATTTTAGTTTGCTTAAGTGGTTTTCAAATTTTGTTTTAGCAGTCATATTTTCCCTCAAATAAAAACAACTAAGCAGCCCCTATGTATGAAACAGACACATGTGCCACTGCTCCTGGAGAAGTAGAGCTGGGGCCCAGGGCCAGCTGGTCTTCTCAGCTCAGGCACTCTGTAGACTGGAGGGTTCTGTTCCGTTTGATGCTAATTTGCAAATTACTAGTCTGGTCCAACCTCCTTATTTTACAAACTAGGAACTTAGGCTCAGAGAGCTACTGGCACAAGTTCAAAGTTTTAGTGCTCGTTTCCAACAGATCCAAGATTTGAACTGGCCCAGTGCTCTTTCCCCAACAGCCCTCCAACCATCCTGGCCAGATGTCCAGCAGGTGTTTTTGACAATTTGAAGCAGGTAGGCATTTTCCCTAGGGTCAGTCTGAACTAGTTGCTCTATCATTGTTGATGAACTGAAAAGCACCCTGAAAAGATACTACGTCCAAGCTGATGATGTGTAGTTTCTCAGAGGAAACTTCTCTTTTCCTCATTTCCACCTTTCCTGCATTTGCAGGGCCCTCGACACCTCCCTGCCCACCCCTCAGAGGTTTTGAGAGCTATCAGGAGATTAAAAGGCGCCCACAAATAAATCACCAATTGTATCCCATTCTCCTGATGATCCCTAGTGGACCCTCTGGTCTCTAGCTCTGCCTTCTTCCAGTTGAGTTTGTGGCCATTGGTGACCTGTCTGCTGTGCACTGCTGCTCTTGCTTGGAGATCCAGTGTGGAGTGGATGGAGAATCTCTCTTTTCTCTGTCATCCTCTGTATAGCAGCTTCTTGTGCCTGGAGCTTTACAGAGTTTTTAGTTAATGTGACCAGGAACCCTCCATAAAGCACAGACATTTATCCAATAGTAGATGCTGGGTAGAGTGATAACTCTAAATAACTGATTCCATGTGGTACTCAAAATAGCACTAACCTTCTGATCACTATAACCAGGTAACTGGATCAAGCTGTTTGTGCAGGACTTTTTGTTTTGTTTTGTTAAATTCTGTCCCAGGAAGCCCCTTAATTCCTCAAACAAAAAAAGAAAGATTTCTGGCAGGTTCAACCCACTGGGCCCACAGACATGCCCAGACAGTCTCAATTCCCCTTGCTGAGCCAGTAGAAGCTCAAGCTGAGACTCCACTATGCTATAAAAAGTGATTGCCACAGTTTAGGATTTGTCTACAAGTTGGACTCTTTTCTAGCCCACTGAGCTGGTCCACAATGGATAGTTTCCTTTCCTTGCTGCTTCCCAAGTGACAGTTCCCACAACACCATCTTCTGACTCAGCCTGGTTCTTCTGAGGGTCCCTTGTCCCACACTGACTGGCCAAGCATTGACCATATTGAAAGATAGAGTAAGGAGACCAGAGAAGGATTGGCAGTAGGAAAATCTGCAAATCTTGACAAGAGAGTTCTATATTAATTAGGGTTAAATAATAGTTTGCAATTTATAAAGGCTTTTATGTATACTTAATGCACTTCACAATCTTGGGAGTCAGGCATTCTTATCCTTATAAGGTTTGAATTTCTTTGAGAATACAGTGCCGGGAAAATGCTATAGGTCTCAGGGGAACTGATATTCACTCTCCTTAGTGAAAACCAAATATATGTAGCCTCGTTTTTCCCTTCATGCCCTGGCTTCTAGGAACCTCAGGTTCTAATGTGATGCATATTTATCTCTATTGTACCAACCTTTATAGTTAGCATGCTTTCTCCCTTTTCTTTGTTCTGATTCTTCCTAGCTCTTCTTCTCATTTCTTTGTTTTAGTCATTCATTTTAAAATTTTCTTATATATACCCTCTTTCAAAACATTTGAAGCAGATTATGAAAACTTCTACTAAATGGCACCAAAATAAAAAGATTGGGCTAGAGAAATGAAAATAAAAGAGTGGAAATAGAAGAGGGCCTCAAAAGGGAATATTCTCGTTTACAGACAATAAAGAGACATGGCCAGGGCTTTAGGAATCTGATACTTAGCTATGTGTGAAAAGGTAGGAAAGAAAATATGTATTGGAACATTTGTACTTTTCCTCTGAGTTATATACTTCTCACGAACTATAGGAAACTTTTCCCTACTCCCAGGTTATAAAGAAATTTTCCCATTTTCTTTCCTCTAGTACTTTTAAGATGTCAAAATTTTACCTTTAAATAATTGATGCATTTGGAGTTGATTTGGGCACACAATGTAAAGTGTGGAGCCACCTTCATCTTTTTCCATGGGGCTACCCAGTTGTCCCTATATTAGGAACAATTTATTAAAAAGTCTAACTTTACCCAACACATTTGAGATGCCCCTTCTATCATATGCTAAATCCCATGTGTATTTCTATTCTATATTTCTAGGCTATTCAGTTACATTGGAATTTCTAGTTGTGCACTACTTTCATACTTTTAAATTATTGTGCCATTGTAAATATGTTTTAATATCTAGTAGCACTTGTCATTCTTTGTTGCTTTTATTATTTTTCAGGAGTTTTCCTAGCTATTCTCATCTATTTTCTCATTTAACTTTACACTTAGCTTGCCTAGTTCTAGACAAAAAATATTGGCATGTAT
Source organism: Equus asinus (assembly GCF_041296235.1). Classification (NCBI taxonomy): domain Eukaryota; kingdom Metazoa; phylum Chordata; class Mammalia; order Perissodactyla; family Equidae; genus Equus; species Equus asinus. Next base: position 11,081,361 of record NC_091820.1, on the reverse strand, counting down.
TGGGATCTCATTAAATTTATAAAACATACTTTAGAATTTTTAATGCCTGCTTAATATTCTTTCATATTGATATACCCTAATTTAGCTAACCATTATGCTATTTTTGGACGTTTAGGTTGTAGGCATTGATTGTTTTGTCAGCTCTTTATTTGCCCTCCTTCTTTTGAGTAATGCTCCTTTCCTGGTCTAATCATATGATTTGGTTGAGGGTCATTAAATAAAGAACTTCATCATGTCCTAGTAGTTGGTTCAATAGATGAATCTACGGCTCAGGCCAGGCCAGTCAGACTCCTTCCCTGGGATCTCTTTGAATTGAGAATCTCATTGGGAGTAGAGATGTGAGGTTGTGAGCCCAGAGTTGTAAGCAAGGATGATTTCACTTCATGGAGAACACAGCAAGAAAGGAGAAAGCTGACACTTATAGAGTGTTCTGGCAACATAGATCTCCTGCTTCAGGTATCTCTAACTAGAATCATGCTTTTGCTGCTTATGAGAGCCAAGAAATCCCATTTTCTAAAGATAGTTTTTCTCCCCAGCTTTATTGAGATATAACTGACAAATAAAAATTGTATATATTTAGGATGTCCAATGTAATGACTTAATATGTGTATACATTGTGAAATGATTGTCACAATCAAGCTAATCAACACGTCCATCACTTCACATAGTTACCATTTTCTCTGTGTGTGGTGGAACACTTAAGATCTACTCTCTTAGCAAATTTCAAGTATACAATACAGTATTAGTAACTATAGTCACCATGATGTACATTAGATCCCCAGAGCTTATTCATCTTATAACTGAAAGTTTGATCCCTTTGACCAACATCTCCGCATTTCCCCAATCCCCTCACCCCTGGCAACTACTGTTCTATTGCCTGTTTCTATGAGTTTGACTTTTTTAGAGTCCCAGTATAAGAGTATACAGTATTTCTCTTTCTGTGTCTGGCTTATTTCACTTAGCATAATGCCCTCAAGGTCCATCCATGTTGTCACAAATGGCAGGATTTCCCTCTTTTTATGGCTAGGTAATATTCCATTGTGTATATATAACACATTTTCTTTATCCATTCATCCTTTGATGGACACTTAGGTGGTCTCCATATCTTGGCTATTGTGAATAATGCTGCAATGAACATGGGAGTGCAGATATCTCTTCAAGATAATGATTTCATTTCCTTTGGATATGTACCCAGAAGTGAGGTTGCTGGATCGTATGGTAGTTCTAGTGTTAGTTTCTTTTCTCTCTTTTTTTTTTTTGGTGAGGAAGACTAGCCGAGAGCTAACATCTGTTGCCAGTCTTCCTCTTCTTTTGCTTCAGGAAGATTGTCGCTGAGCTAACATCTGTGCCAATCTTCCTCTACTTTGTATGTGCGATGCTCTCACAGCATGGCTTGATGAGTGATGTGTAGGTCTGAGCCTGGGATCCAAACCTGCGAACCCCAGGCCACCAAAGCAGAGTGCACAAACTTAACCACTATGTAACTGGGCCAGCCCCCGCTAGTTTTAATATTTTTGAGGAACCTCCATACTGTTTTCCATAGTGGCTGCACCAATTTACATTCCCACCAACAGTGTATAAGAGTTCCGTTTTCTTCATACCCTTGCCAACACTTGTTATCTCATCTTTTTGGTAATAACCATTCTAACAGATGTGAGATGATATAAAGATAGTTTTAATTGAAGTAGTACTGAACAATATAAAAGATATTTTCCCTCCTTCTCTCCCTCCCTCTGTGCCTTTGTTTAGATGGAAGAATCTTATTGAACATTGAGTATCCTCTAAATTACAGTCATGGCCTTTCTACCAGTATCTCTTTCTCCTACTCCTCTCTACATCCTGCATGTCAGCCAGATGCTTTATGACTACACCTTTGCCTTTGAACTCTCCCGAGACTCCCAGATTCTCCCATTTTCTGATTCACATAGCACTATTATGATACTTCATCATTCAGAAGAAGTATGTTCAGAGCCCTCACAGACCCCCACCTTTGCTAACTTGAAATGTTTGTTCAGGCTTCTTTTGAGCTGAAGTTTTGTGCAGGGCATGTATGTATCCTAGAGCTAACTCTTCAATAACCACTGAAGTTTTAGGTTTCACTTGATTGCTATTTTTCACAAATGCCTTTTTTTAACCTCTTTATAAATTACTATGTGCTGTATAAGGTTAAAGAAAAATGAAGGTGAATCAATGAAAACACACATGACCAGCTAGTTTCACAGATTAGGCCAAGGATGCATCCTTCACCTAACCTATGGTCTTGTGACAACTGCTCTTTAAATGTTTGCCTGAAGAAAGTTACCCATTATTAGAATTACACAAAGCTTTGATTGTTAAGTCAGCAGGGCTTTGCTTCATTTTTTTCTTTCTTTTTTTTCTATTTACATTTAGTATTAACTCAAAATTTTGTGTTTTTTGGGGGAGAAATACATTTGATTCATCCCCCATATCACTTCCAGGTTCTTACAAATTTATCTAATGGCTGAATGAATTTCTTGTACACATTAGTTTTTCCCAAAACACTTGGCACAATGAAGCACTCCATAAAAATTTATTGAGTGAACAAATATATGAATACATGAATGAATATGGAATAGATAAATGAAAGGGTGTAGAATGGATCAATGAACTGAATGTTTTCAAAGTAGAAATTTTCTGAATACCAGAGAGCTACTGTAATCTGATTTGTTGGTATAACAAATAGTTCATTTATATCTCTTTTGAGCAGGATTTGTCAACCTCAGCACTGATGACATTTTGGCTCAGATAATTCTTTGATGTGTGGGTCTGCCCTGTGCATTGTAGGATGTTTAGCAGCATCCCTGGTCCCGTCTCACTAGATACCAGAAGCTTCCACCACCCCTGCCTCCCATTTTGACAACCAAAAATGTGTCCAGACATTGCCAAGTGTCCTCTGGGGGGCAAAATTGCCCCTAGTTGAGAACCATGGCTCTTAAGATGTTTGGGTACCCATTTCCTCCCTTCTCTCCAGCTACATGTTTAATAATGTGTAAATCATTTTTAAATATCTTTCCGTTCCTCCAGTGTCAGAGTAGACACTGGCAGATCTCTCAGTTGCCTAATGTGCATTTGCCATTCCCATCTTTGCTTGAGGAACTGCAGGACCTTATATGTACAACAGAAATCACTTGCCTGTCATCAGCATTTTCGGGCTGAATCAAGCTGTCAGGCTTTGTTATGTTGAAGCTGCTGTTGCGAACTTCAGTAAGCAAGAACAACAAAAAATGCCTTCTGACTTCCCTAAGAAAGAAGTCCTGTTTGACAGATTTAATTCAATCAAATAGATACTGAGGCATTTCATTAATAAACAACAAACTTAACTGTCATTTCTGAGCTATCTTCTCACTCTTCAACTAGAGAAGAGGGTTTGCTTCTTAAATGATGGAACCATTTTTGATTATTGTGTCTCATAAAAGAGACAGGCTAGTTGGCCAAGATAATAGGTAGACAGTTACTTATTGTATTAGTCATCACTTACTCTGTAACAAATTACTCCCTACACTTAGGTACTTTAAATAATAAGCATATATGATCTCAGTTTCTGTGGGTCAGGAATTAAGGAGCAGCTTAGTCAGGAGTTTCTGGTTTAGGGTCTCTCCTGAGGGTGCAGTCAAGAAGTCAGCTGTGGCTGCAGTCAGAAGAAGATTTGATTGAAGCTGGGCTGGGGAATCTATGTCACTCACATGGCTACTGGCAGGTAGGGTTACCAGATTTTGGAAAACAAACACAAAAACAAAACCCAGGATGCCCGGTTAAATTTGAATTTCAGATAAACAATGAATAATTTTGTAGTATAAGTATGATGTCACATGCAATATTTGGGACATACTTATACTAAATTATTATTCATTGTTTATCTGAAATTCAAATTTAACTGGCATTCTGTTTTTTATATGACTACCTTATTGGCAGTAGGTGTCAGTTCTTTGCCATGTGGGCCTCTCCAAAGGGCTGTTTTAGTGTCGCCATGGCATGGTGGCCAGCCATGATAATGAGTGACAGAGAGGTGGAAACTGCGTTGTATTTTATGGTCTAGCCTCAGAAGTCACATGTCATCATTTCTGCCAAATTCTATTTGTCAAATAGACCAATTCTGATGTAGTGTGGGAGGGAATTACACAAGGGTGGGATCATAGGATACCATCTTGGAGGCTGGTTCCCATGCCTATATTGTGGAATTTGAGGGCTGCTGGGATAGTCTTCTCTGGTCTCCAAATATTACCCTTTTCTGGTAGGCAGAATTCTAAGGTAACCCCTAGTGAGTTATAGCCTTGTGTAATACCCTCCCATTGAATGTGGGCAGAACCTGGGACTCGCTTCTAGTCAACAGAATATGACAAAAGTGATAAGGTGTCACTCTCTTGATTAGGTTATATTATATGGCTGAGGTGATGGGATTTGATTTTCATAATTATTTTACGTTATATTTGTCCCTCTTAGCCTATTAGAGCAAGAGACTCTCCCTTGCTGGCCTTGAAGAAGCTGCCATGTTGAGAGGCCTGTTAGAGGGCCTGTGACAAGGAAGGTAGGTGGATTCTGGGCATAGAGAGTGGCCCTTGGCTGACAGTCAGCAAGAAAGCAGGGATCTCAGTCCTACAGTGGCAAGGAGCTAAATTCGACCAACGACGATGTGAGTTTGGGAGAGGACCCTGAAGCTCCCAAAAGGAATGAAGCCCTGGTGAGACCTTCATTCTAGCCTTGTGAGACCCTGAAGCAGAGGACCCAACTAATCTGTACCCCGATATGTGATGCACAGAAACTGTGAGAGAATGTGTATTGCTAAGCTGCTAAATTAGTGGTAATTTGTTACAAAGCAATATATAACTAGTTCACCCTTCTATCTTTTTACTGCATTGGGGCTGATATTCTACCCTTGGGAGAGTATTATTAAACCCTACTCCCTTCACATGCCCTCTATTAAAATTTATGCACTTTCACAATGTGCCTGAAAAGATAAATAAAGCCAATTTGCAAAACTTGATTCTACAAGTAGTTGTAATTAAATGTGGAGAGTTGTTAAGATAGATGAACAACAAGGGACTTTGAGCACAGCAGGATGAGCTGAAATAGTCTTGGAATTCAGGAAAGGGCTTCTGGAGGAAGTGATATTGAAAGTTGGAAGAGCAAGAGTTATTTAGGCAAAAAGGAGAGGTGCAGAGTATGAAGGCAGAGAATTTTTTAAAAGTGTTACCTATTGTAGTACAGACTACAGTAAGTATTGTAAGTATTGACTTACAGAAAAGTGCATAAATCCTAAGTGTGCAGCTTGGCAAGTTTTCACAAAGCAAACACCTGTGCAACTATTGCTCAGATCGAGAAGCAATATTATCTGCCTCCCAGAAGCCCCCCTGTGTCCCATTCCAGAGGGTAACCCACTCTCGTTCTCTGCAAGGGTAACCCTGTCCTAACTTGTAACACCATAGTTTAGTTTTTGACTATTTTTGTACTTTATATACTTGGACTAACATAGTATGTGCTCTCCTGTATTTGGCCTTTTGTCCCCAATGTTATGTTTGTGAGATTTATTCATGTTATTGCGTATCGCTGAAGTTACTTTTGTCTCATGGCTGTATAATGTTCCCTTTTTAGAAGATACTGTGTTTACACATGCTAATGTGGGTGATCTGAGTTGTTTCCTGTTTAGAGCTATTATACATAGTGCTTTTGTGAACATCCTTGTGCATGGCTTTGATGAACAACAACATATGTTGAGTAGATACCTAACAGTGGAATTGGCTTCATAGGATAAAGGCATTGGAATTTTGAAATCAAGGAGGGGGCATCTAAGATGGCTTATAGAAAACTAAGCAATCTATCACCAGCCTACCTTTCAAAGCTTGGTTTGGACCACTTTCTGAAATACAAGTGTTCAGAGGAGAGAATGGTCTAAACAGATGTCAGAAAGGTAGGCCAGTGCTAAATTACTCATGGCACTGCATGTTTGAATTTGGACTTTATCCTGAGAAGCCATTAAAGAGTTAAAGTAAGTGAAAGATCAAAATTCATTTAAAACATATCTTCCCGGTTTCCTACATTTTAGAGAATGAATTGAAAGGAGGAAAGCCTGGTATGGGGACACAAATTGATTGCTATTTCAGTAGTTGTGAACTACAAAAACATTTTATCATATAAGGGTGTATTGAGTCTGGTGTTGATGTTTTCTGAAGTAAAGAACCTTGCATTTAATCATCGTTTTTTCCTGGATCAGCCAGAGGACTTAACTGGCATTTTTCACAGAAGAAATGGGGAGGCTGGGGGAACTGCTGGTTTGTTTTCCTTGGCTGTAATGCATTCCTGTAATAGTCATGCACTCTGCAAATGCTACTGTGGAAACAAACAAACAAACAGGAAAAGCATAAGGGCCACTGTCCAAATGGGGCCTTCAACCATAGTAACATTATTAGCTGTGGTGAGAAGCATGATTCCAGCACTTTAGTAATGGAAATGCTGACTAATGCTTGGACAAAGGCAGCATCATTGGGTTCTCTCTGGTTAGGCATGTCTAGTGAATACACCCTCCTGCATACACTGAGACAGTTCCATCCAGAATGGCCCTCTCCCCATGTTGTGACTAGGCTTCCCCTCACTGACTCCTGCTTCTAAGCCACCACTCCATCATGCTCTCTTTATCTATCCCTAGCCAAGCTTAACCATTATTTCTACACCATGAACACCTTCATAGTGCCCCCTTCTTCACTCTCTTTATAGAAAGCTACCTCTAAAAATAGGTATATGCTTGTCCTCTCCAGCAAGATTGTACCTGCCTGAAGCCTGTTTCGTGTCTATTCTCCATGTGTCTATCGTCTACCCTCTACCCTCCACTCATTTTCCCAGCCTGTCATAATCTTTCTCACCACTCTATATCCATTCACTAAATCCTGTTCATTCTAGCTACAAAACCCTCCTTCCACGTGTACTGCTGATTTCCTATCCCTATTTTAGGCAGTCAGCATCTCTTGAATGACCAAAACTGACCTCCTTACTCATTCTCTCTACCCTACTTCATTTTTTTCATATGTCCAGAGAGTGGTATCTTTTTGACACTTGCCTTCCACCTACAGCCACAATCAGGGTTCACTCTTACAGCTTCTGAGGCTGTTGCTGCCCATTCCATTAAACCTATGATCACTGTTCTGGAAAGTAATAAGATGTATGGGCCCAGAATGGACCCACATTCCTTGAGGATGGTCAAAAGAGACAGTTGTTTCTTAGCCCTCTAAAAGCTCAATCTTTGCCCAGATCTCACAATCACACTGCTAATCCATTGTCTACACACCCTCCCCCAATCTGCAGATGCTCAATGATTAGGATTCCTCTCAAACTTGTTCCTAGTGTATCACTACCATCTACTTCTACCAGCACTGTGTCCCCAACTCCTTATAATCTCTCACTCCTAGACCCAATCATGAATTGCTGTCTATTCTGTCTCAAAAGCCCATCTCATGCCAGCCTCTTCTCTCCACCTCTATTGCCATGCCTTAATTCAAACCCTCATCATCTCTGGGATCATTTGCAGCTGACCTCCCTGTCACCATTCCCCTTTCTGTAATTTATTTACTGTTATCCAGACATTTCCTCAAATACTAAACTGCTATGTTACTCTTAAAAACCTTTCAAGATTACCTATATAAGGATATATAAATATATATATCTAAATTAATAATATATAAAAATTATTTTATTGAGGTCATATTGGCTTATAACATTGTGTAAATTTCAGCTGTACATTATTATATTTCAGCTTCTGCATAAACTGCATCTTGTTTGCCGCCAGTAGTATGATTTTTATCTGTCATCATACATTTGTGCCCCTTTACCCCTTTTGCCCTCCCCCCATCCCCTTATCCTCTGGTAACCACAAATCTGTTATCCTTATCTATGTGTTTGTTTGTTTGTTTAGCTTCCACATATGAGTGAAATAATGTGGTTTTTGTGTTTCTCTGACTTATTTCGCTTGGCATAATACCCTCAAGGTCCATCCATGTTGTCACAAATGGCATGATTTTGTCTTTTTTATGGCTGAGTAGTAATACACTGTATATATATATACCACATCTTCTTTAGGATATGTATTTTTTATAGCTATTTAATAATATTTGATAGTATAGATATACTACATTTTATTTATCAATTTATCAGTGAATGAACGGTTCAGTTGTTTCTAGCTTTTGGTGATAATGAATAATGCTGCTATGAATATTTGAGCACAACCTTTTATTTGAATACCTGCTTTCAATTCTTTTGGGTATATACCTAGAAGTGGAATCTATGTTTAACCTTTTGAGGAACTGCCACACTGTTTTCCACAGGATCTGCACCATTTTCATTCCCACCAGCAGTGTATGAGGGTTCTAATGTCTCTATGTTCTTGTCAACACTTGTTGTTTTCTGGGTTTTTTTTTTTTATCATAGCCATCCTAGTGCGTGTGAAGTGGTATCTGACTGTGGTTTTGACTTGTATTTCCTTAATGAGTAATTATATAGAGCATCTTTTCATGTGTGTATTGGCCATTTGTGTATCTTTTTGGAGGAAATGTCTTTTCAAGCCCTTTACCCATTTGCCCATAGGATCATTTGTCTCTTCTGTTATTGTGTTCTAAGAGTCTCTATATACTCTGGATATAAGACCCTTATGAGATATATGATTTGCAAATATTTTCTCCCATTCTATAAGTTATCTTTTCACTTTTTTTTTTCAAGATTTTATTTTTTCTTTTTCTCCCCAAAGCTCCCTGGTACATAGTTGCATATCTTTAGTTGTGGGTCCTTCTGGTTGTGGCATGTAGGATGCCGCCTCAGCATAGCCTGATGAGCCGTGCCATGTCTGTGCCCAGGATCCG